>NC_134464.1:75957470-78864970 GCF_047948215.1 Lycorma delicatula
GGTGTTGCGGTTGGAGGGTCACGAAATATTCATTATATATTTTTTTACTTTTTGGAGGACGTGGAGCTAAAAAAGTTGAGAATAACTGGTCTAGATGAACGTTTTGGAGTCGATTATAATTTTAAAATGTGGCTAATGTAAGAATATGTAAAACATTAAGAGACCGGTTTTCATTTTTTTTTTTAATAATAGTACACTGGTGAAAATTTTATTTTTAGCCACCTCTTCGGTAAACTCCACGGTGTTACCCTGGGACTCTTCATGCAGGAAAATTCGCCGAGAGACAGTGATCCTGTGTCGATTGCGATTAGAACATACCAGAGCTACTCACGGAAAACTGATATCAGCGGAGAGCGCACCACTGTGCGTCCGATACTATGCTTCACATCCTTTGGAGTATGTGTTATGCGGCTTTATGTCGTAAATTTAAATTGCCGAGGCGTATACGACGCATCCTAGGAAATGACAAGAAAGTACTAGACCGGGTATTGTTACTTTTAAAAATAATTAATATACTTAATAAGATTTAACCCGTCAAAATTTTGATATTATTTTTTTATTCACGTTTCATGTATTATCCTTATTGTTACATTTCTTTTACTATTTCAATCTTATTCCTATTATTATCTTAGTTTTCATCATAGTTTTAACCCTATTTTACTAATACTTTATTATCGGAGAATAATAAAATAACACCCCTCCAAAAGAAAAAAAAAAGTTACCTAACGTGCGTAAAAAAAAAAAAAAAAAAAAAATATGACCTAAACACGATTCTAATCCTCCCAAAGCGAAGCTAATAAAAAATAAACGAATGACAATACACATTCATCCTCGCATATCAAAGATTACACAAAGGTTTCACCGCCCCCCGCCGATTACTTCAGTAACTAACTAATCAGAATACCGTATTTTCCTAACCAATCATAAGTACGAATACGATTGACCAACCAAAACGTCACTACTTCACACCAACCACAACTGTAAAGAGAACTGACGAATTATTAGGTAGTAAATCCCAACCAAACATAAAACAAATTCCGGAATCGGAATACAATATATTTTAATCGATAAAAAAAAGTACCGTCCCTAAATTCTGTTAAACTATGTTATATGGAATTATAAAACTTTACATTTTATCAGACACAAAGACTGAGAACCATACAGACAACAATTAATTTTGACCAAACACAAAAGTTATGTTCACCATTATTTCATCCAATCAGAAAGATTTTAGTGGTGATTTTTATGAAAGAATTAGTCACATCGTAGATAATTTACGTCAACATCTCTATATGCACTTAAATACAATTGTACAAATGTTTGTTTTATAAAGACCTAAAGATTTGAAAAAACCCGATAGCCCACTTTTGATATGATCAACTAACCTTTCCCGTTTTAATATGCGTATTCTAACTATATTTGCCGAAAACGTAAAAGGAAAAATTAAGAAAGAAGTGCGCCGCCCTTATCATACCTATTGTTATACAGTTTTCCATAAAACATTGTTTAACACAAGGAAATTAGACATTAAAAAAGGTTTCGTTAAAGATAACGCTTTAAAAACATATTCTGATATCGTTTAAATGTTTTACATGCAAGTTAAAGGAAGTTTAGGAAAAAAAAAGTTGGAAAATATTTTCATAAAGTTGTTCGGGGTATATGAATAAACTTGAAATTAAACCCTTTCTTATTAATAAAATTGAAAATAATTTTTTACCTTTAAATTATTACTTTTTTTTAAAAAAACGTATGTTTCTTAAACAAGCATATTATGTACATGATTTTACAGTAAATTTAAAAATAAAAATTACGTAAAATTTTATTTCATTAATAACTTCAGATATATTTTTTTTATTGTTATTATTGAATTATTATTTATCGTAAATATGTTTTTACAATCAAAGGCTAATAATTATTAATAAATCAATATATTTAAATTAAAAAAAAAAAAAATTAAAAAAAGGAGATGAAGTGTGATTCGAACCGATGTGTCTTCCCCTTGTAAGATCCAAATATTTAATTAATTAAAATTTTATTTGGCTGTAACACTGGACCTATGAAAATAAGTACCACTTATGATATAACGTTGAAAAGCTCTCAAAGAGGGCTTATTACTGCAGTTAAGAAAAAGTTCAAAATTCAATTTTTTTCGATTTCAGGCTTTTTTTGGGCACTTGGTTCAGTCGATTTCAATCAGAAGGGCACCTCCCCTTGTTGTATCGTTGAAATGTTCTCAGCGAGGGAATATTACTACAGTTACGGCAAAATCCAAAATCCAATTTTATTTTGGATATTGGGCTTTTTTGGACACTTTTGGTCCAGTCGACTGCAATTAAAAGGGGAGGGGCACAACTAGATGTTACAACAGTAGTAAATCCAAAATTTCAACATCCTACGGTTAATCGTTTTAAGTTATGCGAGATACATATGTACGTACAGACATCACGCCGTAACTAGTCAAATGGATTCAGGGATGGTTAAAATAGATATTTCCGTTGAAATCTGAAAACCGAAATTTTTCGCAATCACGAAACTTCTTTATTTTGTACAAGGAAGCAAAAAAAAAGTTTTTCTTAAACATGAATGTTACGTATACGTTGATTTTTACAGTACATTAAAAAAAAAAAAAAAAAAAAAAAAAAATTAAAAATCCACCGTTATTTGTCATATTTGTCATTTGATTTATGATTTTAATTTCCGTGATTGGCTGAGGCCTAGAAGGTTAATTATTAATTTTTTGAAAATAGTGCTTCTGGTTTCAGATTTCAGAATTATTTTTATAGTTCGAGCAATAGATGGATGTTGGATTGTAATTATAATCGTGTGTATAATCTTCTTATTATTAATATGTGTGTGTGTGTGTGTGTACGAGTGTACAGTAATTTTATAATGGATACAGTGACCTTGACCGTTAATGTCATTCAGCAATTGTTTTGCAATATATTATACAGGATACCTCTACGGAGGAGAAGAGGGAAATTTATTCTTATTACTGTATTTATAAAATGGGTAGTAGCCTACGCTTGATCAGACCATTTATGGTAGATCTCTGTTCTATAATACTTTTTACGCCTCCGTACCTTTTCTTGCGGCAATTATGTCTGTGTTTCCCCTCTGTTAAAATATATACATTTTTTAGTGTCAATGGAATAACCGTTAGTATTGCATCAACTGGTGATATATTTCGTATGTCATTACTTTTTTTGTTCTCGTGACAAAATAAATCTTTTATTGTAATATTAGAATGTAATAATAAATTCCATCAGTGTACATTTAGTTTTTCTTTTTACTATCTGAATCATAAAATGTTCCCTATGAAAAAAACGAATTAAATTTTTACTTGTTAAAGAAGGAAAAAGAATATTAAAAAGAGTACTTATTATTTTTTTTAATAAAAAAATAATTTAATTAATTTCAATAAATGAAATTTAGATTATCTTATATTATGATATATTTATTAGTTATTTCTTTCTCCATCATAATCCTATTTCAGTCTTATTATTAATTCGAGTTATAAATCTGCACGTTGTTAAATAATATATTTTTCAATGAAAAAAAATTGATTCCTGTTATTAAAAGAAGTAAAATTAAAAGAAAAAAGTCATTTTTTTGAAACCGCTCGTTGTAAAAAAATTCAAATTCTCACAGATAAAACAAAAAGAATGATTAAAAATATATAATCTAATACAGTTTTTACTTCCTTGTACGAAGTAAAGGAAGTATTGTGATTGCGAAAAATTTCGGTTTTCAGATTTCAACGGAAATATCAATTTTCACCATCCCTGAATCCATTTTGACTAGTCTCAACGTGACATCTGTAACTAGCATAACTCAAAACGATTAGCCGTAGGATGTTGAAATTTTAGATTTAAGACTGTTGTAACATCTAGTTGTGCACCTACCTACCTTCTTGATTGCAGTCGACTGGACCAAAAGTGTGCAAAAAAACCCGAATTCCAAAAAAATTGGATTTTGGGCTTTTTATTAAGTGTAGTAATAAGCCCTCATTGAGAGCTTTTCAACGATTTATCATAAGTGGTACTTATTTTCATTGGTTCCAGAGTTACAGCCAAATACAATTTTAATTAATGAAATATTTGGATCTTACAAGGGAAGACAGGTTACATCGGTTCGAATCAGGACCTCCTTTTTTTTTAACTTTTTTTTTTAATTTAAATTTATTGATTTATTAATAATTATTAGCCTCTAATTGTAAAAACATTTTTACGAGAAATAATAATTCAATAACAATAAAAAAAAAAAAAATGAATAAAGTTATAAATGAAATAAAATTTTATGTACTTTTCATTTAAAAAAAAAAAAGTGTATATATAATTTAATATGCGTAGTCATGTAGTGTCCACATCAAATCTTTATTTTTAAATGTACTGTAAAATCAATGTGTACATAATATAGATGTTTAAGAAACAAATTAAAATATATATATTTCTGTATTCTTCAGTTCTTTATTAGGTAGATTTTATAAGAAAGATTACCAATTGCAATGGGTACCATGATTCGACTTCCGGAAAATTTCGATACATTTTCGCGTTTCACATTTCCCAGACTCCAAAACCACCGTCAGTCCAAAGATTTATATATACATTTGTTTATATAGATATTTCACTTTCTTGTAGACACGGTAACTGCCGTAATTTTGCCCCAATCGCTTTCAAATTGATACATAAAATATAACGACCCAAAATCTCGGTCGAATTCGTTAATGGGCAGAATTGGAGCATGGGGGTAGAAATGGGGGGAGCTTTTTCGAAAAAACAAAATATCGCTATAAGATTCTTTTTAAGTTAAATATCGAATTTAAGGTTCCTATTATTATTTGGATAAGGGCCTAAAACTTTACCTTTTTTGATATCATCAACCATTGGCCAAGGGGGTGGAAAAAATTGGATTTCAAGACAAAAAAAAAAATCATACCTCCCTTAATAGGCACAGTGTCAAATCGGTATAAAGTGGTCGTTAGTCCTCTAAACATTACCTAAAACACATGCAACCATTGTCTTGTTGAGTAAATTTGAAGTGTTTCTTAACTTTAAAGTGGAAATCTTTTTTGTTTCACCTCCGGATCCACCGTTAAGTATTGCTTCAGGGAAGGAGATAAATGATTTGTAGCGTGTGTGAAAATGCCTGACCGATACTCGAACTCGGGACCTTCTACTTAGCACCGGTGAAATTTACCTCCGCCTTCTGGCGTGCCGAATGGGATTTTTTTTTTATTGTATTCAGTAAAAGAGAACGTATTCAGTTAGATTTTTATTTATATTTAAATATTACTCTTTACTATATGCACAGATTTTGATGCTTAATTTATTCTGCAGACATGATTTTTTGGTAGTCCAATAATAATTTCATTCAGAAATTATTATTATTATTATAAAAAATCAATAGGAGATTTTTTAACTGAAAAAATTACATCATTGTTGCTTAGATGACTTGAACGTAATTTTTATGCAGGACTTTTCATCATCATTGCCTACTATGTCATTTTTATAGTATTTTCACGTGATATTTTTAACAAAACGTTTGAAAAATTACGGTAAAAAAGCTTAAAAATAATATTTTACCATACTTTTCTTCAAAAAGTCGGAAAATATTTTTATTTTGGATTGTAACTCTTTGATACTCGACATTAACAACCTGTAAATGTTTTGACTGTTCGGCTTTGACGCAGATTTCAAAAAGTAAAAATTTCAAGAAAATTCATTGTCATATGACAATCTCTGCCTTGAGGTAGATCCCTTGCATTCAGTCCTTCCCCATATACCTCTATTACCAGATAGTTAAATTTTTAACAACCTGATAATATCCATTTAATTTTATATTTATAATATTTTCCTTTTACCGCCATCTCTTTTTACCGTCAAGTGATCATTCTAGAACTTATTTAATCAATTCTTCTTTCATCTTTTGAAATCAACTTAATTATTATTATTTTTTTAATGTTCGTTTTCTTTCGTATAATTCTAATTTCCCATCTAGATAGTGCTATAGTAGAGCTACAGCTCTAGAAGGGAAAGTATTGTAATCGGTCCAATTTGGGCATATGCGGTTTTCACCGGATCTTGACCTTTTAACACCTAAGCAACCCAAAAAACAAATGGAAATCTTTCGGATGTTAATGATCGTATGTACATGTGTTTTTTCCGTGATGGTCTCTAAATCACCTTAAACCTTAAGAACTACTGGACCGATATTTTGTCCAAACGTGGTCAGATTACTTTTATACGTATATGGGGCATTGATGCCATTAAATTTTCAAATTAAAAGGTCAGAGGGGTGAGGCTGTAGAGCAAGGCCACCATCAGTTTTTCAAGAATAAAGGTCATATTTTTCTTAGGCACATTTGTTTACAATTAAAAAATGATTTAACAAAAAAAATGATGCAAAATCGCACCCTCACCCTAAAAAATGCTCAAGACTATTACTATGTTGTGACGTCACAGGTGAGCGGTAGAATTAGATAAATGAATAATATTTAAAGTGTAAAAAAGTAGCTCGGTCTGGCTAAGTCTGGAACTCGAACACCCGGTTGATTCGTCACCTGGTGGGTTAAGCCTCACGGTTACAGCAGTCTTCCGACGGTACGAGTGAAATTTTTTCTAAGTTGCGAAATTACATTAGTTTCGTTAGTGCCGACTGTCGCCGCTGTATCGCCACACCCACGCGAATTAAATACGGTATACACGGGCGCTGTTTTAGAATCATTGAATTAAATAAACGAAAAAATGTTATATTTAAATAACATTACAAATATTTTTAATTAAGTTTTGTGTGTAAGCCGTGCATCAGAAACAACCCAGTCCTACAACTGTGTTGTCAGATTTTTTCATAAAACATATTCCTTCCTACATATGAAACGGAATGGAACGCAAGAGTGGCGAGAGTTTCATTATTTCTCCCTACAGATCGCAGAGCCTGGACAATGTCCCTTGCTCTGTATCTTTCTATTATCGAGCGGGTTATGGTTGTTATTTAGTGGCGGTTATTAATTTTAAGGTTTATTTGTGGACGGATTTGGTGATTTACGATCCTATTCTTATGGACCAGCGTGAAATTTAATTACTGGGTCTGACCGGGGGAGACTAAGCTTTTGAGCCTCGTATTCCCGGCGTGATTTCCCTTCAGTCCTTCCGCTGAAGTCCTTTCGGTGCTAACGCCTTTCGGGCTAGCAGGAATACGCCTACCGGGGCCCTAGTTATTTGGAGCGAGCAATGCGGCGCCTTCTCCGGAGGGAGTCGCATGTGCTGATTGAATTAAGTTCTAAGTTTTGAGGATGGTGGATAAGAGGATTGTAGATCTTCATCTTCTTTTGTGGCTGCCCTTCGCGCTGTTTCTCTACTGGGCTCTTCTACCGGACTCCAGTCCGTGGCGGTGAGTCGCGTTGTGCCTCTTCTTTCTTCTTTTTCTTCTTTTTTTTGACTACTTCTTTCTTTTTTAGCTTGCACTTTCCGTGAGTTGGCAGTAATCGAATTACACGCCACTAACCTTAGGAAGTCCCGTGGCCCTGAAGGGCGGAACGAGGGAAAGTGCAGATTTCGTCCTTCTTCTTTCTTCGGTCTACGGCTGGTGGCTGCTTGGCTCGTTCCCTCTTTTTCTTTATTGAAAGGTAAAAGCCACTAAGGAACTTACAGTGGGGTTTCCTACATATGTAGAAGTTTACTTTCATGGGACGAACTGTGATTTTTATTTATTTTGTATTATCATATATAGTAATTGTTTCTTTATGCTACAGATTTTAATTCATATTCCAATTAATGCTACTACTCAGGGATCTGTCGACTTGACTCCATATAATATTAATTAACAAACGATATTTGGTGAAATGGTCTATTGTAAAGCATTATTATAATATCAATAGAAACTATATATATATATATATATATATATAATATATAATATTATATATATAATAACAGCAAAAGTAGGTTATATGACAGTGTTTACAGTAGTTCTATTTACAGTGTTTTATAACCATTTATAATCATTAAAAGTATTTTTACGAATGAAGTATTTATTTCTGGTATATTTTCTTAGAAAATAAACATGATTCTTTAAATCATTAATTTTTTATGGCGTTTTGTTTAATGTTTTAGTAATAAAGACGAATCACTTTTTTTTTGTAAAAAGCATTATTTCTTGACTACTTCATTCCTGGAATCAGTACGTTGTTCGATATTCTAACCATATAAGGTTTCAGCATCGTTTAAGGAGTTCAGATGTCTTTGCTGGTTTCCTTTTTAAACTTTGTTTTTATTGTTATACATGTTCCATATTTTTACTCTTTACATTTACAATTAGTTTTATTATTAATCGATTAAATGTATTCACAGATTTCTCGTATACGTTTTTAGTTTTTTCTCATTACGTTAAAAGATTTTTCTCAAAAGTTTTCTTCCCGAAAATTTATTTTAAAAGTATTTTAATAAATTTTATAGATTTTAATATTTGCCCTATTAATTTTTATTTTAAGAATATATTTTGCTAGTAAATACAGAAAAATACTTTTATCACCTGCAAAAAAATTGTAATAGGAAACCTATCAAATTATTGTTATTATTTTTGAACTATTAATCATTAAAAATGCCTCCTGTGCAATTTTAAGTTGCTATATTTATGATTTCAAAATACTGTTTTAAAATAGGTTCTTACGGCATGTTATATTAAAATCGATTTGGTCGTTCATGCGTGATGCTCAAACAAATATACAGACATAAATCGAGATAATGGCCTTAATTTGTTTCATTTTTTATAAAAAAAAAAAAAACAAAAGAAAATCATGAAAAAATTTATTCACACATAAAAATTCTATTGTGCTCAATTTTTTAAGTTATCACGTGCTCTCTCTCTTTCTCTCTCCCTCTCTCTCTCTCTCTCTCTCTCTCTCTCTCTCTATATATATATATATATATATATAAAATAGATTAATGTCGCTCACCTACTTAAGAAGAAATATGAAACAATATATGTTTTATTTAATCGCTGATCAGCGATTTAATCGGTATTTACAAAACGGATTGCTTACTTTATAAATGATTTCAGACATGAATCTACACGTAACAGAAACCGACTGTGTTGGCAAATTAATATCACCAATACAAAAAATAACTCTGTAAAACGCGACAAGTTTTTGAATTCTATAACTTATGTTTTGGAGTTTTCTTAATAAATTGATGCTGAATTATTTTCTCGAAATAGTCTAAAAACATTTACTTCTACGGATTTTTTTTAGGTGATTAATGCTTTACATATAAATAATAAATTTAAAAAAAATTATGTAATTAGGAAAACGATATTAAAATTAGTAATGTTTGAAAAAAAAATGTTGCCCGACTAGGATTCGTTAAAAAAAAAATGTAATGTGGGCACCTATAACATCCTTGTACGCCTATTAAATTACATACACACTTTTTTTGCTGCACTTCATTTAAACTTATTTCATTTGAAAGTGAAATACCTTCCTCCAATTCTTTAATAAAGGGGTCAGTTACTGAAATATTAGTTTTTATTAACATCAAATATTTATAAAATTATTAATTCAACAATCATACATGAAATATTAAGTTAGGGTAAAAGCCCTTTTATTACTCGTATTACTAGATCAGTAAATGTTTAAAACTAAAGAAAGAATAAAATGGAAGAAAATGTTGCAAACCAGAAAGAAATAAACAGGAAAAAAAGGTTGAAAACAAAGAAAGAATAAAAACATTAACGAGAAGATGATAAATATAAAGAAGAAGAAAACTTAAGACCAAGGAAAGAAAAATTGAAAACTAGTGAACGTGAAGAATTATATCAAACCAAAGAGCGATTAAATGATTGGCAACAAAAAACTAATTAACTAAATGATGATCAATTCCGACGTAGGTAGAATATTGTCCGACAATATCAGAGGAGTAACGAACTAAAAGATAAGAATTTTTGCAATTTATTAAAGATCGGGCATGTATGCCTCAGTAAATATGTTGTTCTTGTGAGGGTCTATTTTTCAGTCACTCCGTTGTTAACTTTAATGTAGATAAAATTAAACAGAAATTAAACTAGAAAATCCAAAAATAATACGATTCTAAATTATAATTTTGAATTAATATTAAATAATCAGATGTTTCACCAACTCTATTAGATATACATATTTGTAATAATGCTTATTAAATTACATATACACATTTTTAAAAGTACATAAAATTTTATTTCACTAATACCTTCTGATTTAAAAAAAAAAATTATTGTTATTATTGAATCATTTTTTATTGTAAACATTTTTTTACAATCACGGGTTAATAATTATTAATAAATCATATATTTAAATTAAAAAAAAAGTTAAAAAGAATGAATTGAAAAAGAAAATAGTAAAAAAAATAGAGATGAAGTCTGATTCGAACCGAGTGCCTTCCCTTCTAAGATCCAAGTATTTCATTCCCAGTCAGGCATGGCATTTTCACACCTAAAAAGATTGGTCAATAATCTCATCCTCTGAAATAATACGTAACGGTGGTCCCGGAGATTAAAGAAAAAAATTTCATTAATTAAAATTTCATTTGGCTATAACTTTGGAACCAATAAAAACAAACAATTACTACTTATGATACATCGTTGAAAGCTCTCAATGAGGGCTTATTACTGCAGTTAAGAAAAAGTCCAAAATCTATTTTTTTTTTTTTTGGATTTTCGGCTTTTTTTGGACACTTTTGGATCAGTCGATTGCAATCAAAAAGGGAGGTGACAACTAAAGGTTACAACAGTCCTAAATCCAAAATTTTAACATCCTAAGGCTAATTGTTTTTGAGTTATGCGAGATACGTACATACGCGTCACGCCGAAACTAGTAAAAACGGATTCAGGGATGGTCAAAATGGATATTTCCGTTGAAATCTGAAAACCGAAATTTTTTGCGATCGCAGTATTCCTTTACTTGGTACAAGAATGTAAAAATACATTAACCCGATCGGTCGTATTCGATCCTGGCAATTCCAATTGGAATTTTCTTGGCAGGTTTTACGGGTGGTTTGCCGTTGCCTTTCCAGTGTGGTTAATTGAAAACCCAACCACCAAAGAACAACGGGATCCACAGTCTAGTATTCAAATACGTATAATAGCAACTGCCTTTACAAGGACTTGAACTTTAGAACTTTCGACTTAGAAAATCAGCTGATTTTTCGATAACGAGTTTAACCACTAGACTGGCCCGGCTTTGTTTAAAACAGAATAATTTCAGGTTGAACTAATAATTATGTTCTCAGTTGGCAGCGAAAAAGACAAAATATAAAATTTTGTATAATACGTCGAGAATTCAATTCCATAAGATTTTTGATAAAACAATTAAATTCCAAAATAAAATTTTTATTAAATTAATTATCTACAAGAATTAAAAAATTATTTTTATAAGAATGATTTAATCAGTGACTAAAAGTGAAATATCTCATTTCTCTGCTATGCGTATAAGACGTCTTTTTCGTTTGTTCCCGATAACCACGAAAACTACTGAACCAATCATTTGGAAATTTTAACTGAGCCTTTCTTATAATCTCCGGAATGTTTACTACAGTTCAACCCTTACCAATCTCATTACTATAATAAATCACAAAAAAAAAAACAACATACAATTAAATAACGTAAAACTTCTTTTACTAAAAGTTTCTTGTCGTTATCTATATCGATTGTCATTCTCTACGTGTTTATAGACTTCTTCAGGCGATTATTATGTGATCTACTAAATTTAATTTCACTTTCAATAAAAGATCATTTTGTATTATTATCGTAATATACGCAAAAACAATTGTTTGATGATAAAATTAAAGAAATTACATTTTTAAACTAAGTTTTGATGATTTAAGGAATATTGAATTTCGTTATCAATATCGACTTCTTCTGGAAGTTATGTTTACAAAATTTAATGTCATTGTCTAATTTGGCGGCGACCCACGAGAACTTATTCTCACCCGAATAAAGTATAGCTCTACATTTTTATATCCTGAAGTAAGAATTTCAGAGTAAGCCATACACATAATTGGCATACATTCGAATTTCAGTTTGGTATTAATATTTTCATAACGCCTAAATCGACGTTCACGGATAGGAAGAAGAAATTCTAGGGCTACTAAAATCTATGATTGTAGACAACGTAAATCTAGGTCTCAGCTCGAAATCTACAGACAGCTCAAAATGGAATTCAACCTTTTAAAAATATGTTAGGTCTCAAATCAGCTTTTGATTTTCATTCTGAAATTGACTACCTGAATTTCAAAAATATTCAAACAAGTAACATGATTAAAAAATGTAACTATTGCTATCCTAAAAAAATGGAATGAAAACTCCTGCAGCTGGCTGTGCTGGGGACAAAGTAGTTCTTAAACAACTTCAACATCCTCTTGATTTCATTTAGATATTTGATTTTAGGAACACCTCTTTATCTAAACATTTTATTCTATCTGGTAATTCGTGAATAGCTATAACTTTGAAATTAACAGCCCACACATAATTACTAAAAAACTATTTCCAATTTCTAAAGATCTAAACGCATGAAGCACGGGCGAAGCCGCGACGAAGAATAGTGCTGATTCTATAAAGTACAATATACTTTTGATTTAAATCATTCTAATAATAGAGTTATGGAGAGAAGTCTAAAAGTTTCCTAAAAGATTAGTAAATATAAAGAAATTAATAATTCAAATCGACTCAGTAGTTTCTGAGTTTTGTATGTATCGTAAACCTATGGAATAAATAAATAACATTTTCTGTGAAATAATATACTTGTTTTACAAGAACAAAAAAAATTACACCTAACAAAACATGCAATGTTTGAGTTATTTTAACTACGTGTCATGTCACTTATTTTCCACGTTTCGTAGAACTTAGATGTTTATTCTTTTCGTATTTATAAGCGTGTTACTTTTATTTAGATTTGAAAACTAGATCGTTCGTAGGTGTTCTTTGGTGGTTGGGTTTCCCCATTAACCATACGCCTCAGGAGTAGTCAACCTGAGTTTGTTCAAGACTACAAATTTACCGGTACAGTTATATTATACACTGATAAGTCGTTAATGACTTTAATTGTTGATGCGAGTATAAAAAAAAAAGAAATAGTTTATACGTTGTAATAAAATAAATAGTATTTATTTTTATAAGAGTTTATTAGAAGAACTATAAATTCATACGACTATAAACAAATCATTTATTTATATAAGTTATGAAATCGTATTACTTTTAGAAAGACGGAATTAATTTTATGTGTGGTTTGTCATGATAAAAATAAATGCTACTGAAATGTTTAACAGCGGTAGTTTTATAATATATATTTGTATTCAATGAACGACTTTATTTTACTTTCAATGTCAAATTAAATTTGGCAACTTATTTATTTAAAACAATAGATATTTAATAATTTTTGTTAGATTATTTATTAATATTTATAAAGAAATGCAATGAACTTTATAAAAAAATCTGATTAGAAAAAATCTACTACAACATAGTTTTTATGACATGTACACCAATATTTATTTTGATTCAATTTAAAAAGGAAAAAATTAATTAGATGAGTTTCAATATTACATTTTTTATGAACAATTTGAATAATTTTGTTAGTGTCTTGATATTTTTATTACAATCATATATATAAAATTTCGTTTTGTATTTTGCGTACACTAGTAACTTTGTTAAATCGATTGAAAATTACTCTAAAAAATTTTTTTTCCTATTACACCAATTTGATTTTTTTTAAAAACTTTAACGAGGCGTTTAGATTTGGAGGGTCGAAATAGGAGAAACTTTTTCATAAGTATGAAACCAAGTGAAAAGCATTTCTAAAGGTGTGTGGATTAACGTATAAATCTTCAAAAAATATCTTATTGCTAGTTTTTTTATTAAAAAATTATTGATTGAAAAAAGAAAATCTTTTTTATCAGTTTTTCCGGTATTTTTATTTTATAAATATAACAGTTATTTATTAAAATAGTGGAACGCCGCTGGATCCTTCGGAAAGATGAGAGAAGTCTACACAATTTTGCAATTAAGCACTCTTTTCTACGACCAGTATATTCGGCAGTATTTAATATAAAGAAAAAGCCGCTCTTTAAGTAGGCACCCAAGCGCTCGACTGCTGCAGCAATTTACAGTTATATGTACGAATCGCGCGCGCCATAAACAAATGTCATAAGGTTGGATCCATTAAAGATATTTGAGAAATTCAAAATGCCAGTTATAACTCAAGATAATTAATGATTAGTATTTTGAAAGTATTTTGATAATTTGAATTCCCGGTTTTCTTGTTTAAGTGTGACATTTTCCACTTATATCGAACATTATTACTCTAAGAGAAAGCATGTTTCATATTTCCTTGGATAGTTATGTATGTCCATAAAAAAAATCACAAATACTTTCGTTTTTGGAAACTAGTCCCAAATTAATATATTAGTTTCTATTGAAAATAATGGGTTACAGAAATATTTTTATTCAATAGAAGAGTTTTATTTATTTTTGATTATCTATTATGTTTCATTCCCTAAAAAAAAGTTTTGAATTTAAAATGTTAATTTCTTTAAAAGATTTTCTATCGATTTAAATAAAATAAAAATTTAATAATCATATGGAATACATATTTTTTTATATATTTCGAGCTACTTCAAAATCTTTAAAAAAATTTACTGAAAAAATATTCATTATAAATCACCGGATACTATTAATTTTGAAAATAATAACTTTGGGGAGGACTTTATAAAGTAAATTTTCAAACTTTATTTTACCGATACACCGGTGTGTATATATATATATATATATATATACATATATATTGGTATATATGCCTACATATATTGCATACATATATTGGTATATATATATATATATATATATATATATATATCATCGGTTTAACATAATTTTTATAAAACAAGATAGTTATGAGTAAGAACTCTTTTTGGTGTTATGAAGATTATTACAGGACTTAATAATGTAAACAATATAGGTAATATAGGTAATTGTGGTATCTGAATAAGTACGTAGTACCTTATCTGTTAATGTAATAAAATTTCGTTTACTACGTAATGTGAAATTATGGTATCAATGTAACCTTAGTAATAGGATGTTTACAAATAAGACGGTTTATTTTTCAATTGATTAATTTCTAGGCTACATAGAATTCGGGAAATTGGCACTTGTCTGTGCCGGTACCATCCGATATCGGCCGTAAAACATCCGCTCCACCATCTTTGTGGTGAATGAAGATTAGAAAAATGGATGAAGATTCCATCTCTAAGGTTTATACATTCTGTTTTCGAGACTGAGACCATCAGGAGGATGGAGAAAAGAAGTTGGCCTAAGGGAAAACCTAGTCGATACAGCTAATAAAGTTAACAAACCTCTTTGTAACGTGTAACGTTTACAAGAGGAGTAATGATTACTGATATTTTTATTTGTATTTTTTGTATGTTTTAAGCAAATTTATAAGGGATTTATTTTAAGGATGTGTTTTAAATAATTACAGCCCTTTTACACCTGTTTTGACAACATTTCTTTAGAATTAGATTGTGTTTTTAAGGGCCGAAGGTTCTATACATCCTTATCATCTTGTATTCTTTTGGGGTTTTAATTTTCTATGGCAAGTCTGTTTCCAGAATGATCTTTTTGACAGGACGAGTCTTTTGACTTGGTGGTTATTTTTAATCAGAAAAATTTTGCTTGTGACAAGGGATAACGACCATAGTAGTCAATGCTAAATCCCATCCAAAAAAAGAAAAATATACTTATTTGAGCTGGTCATTCCAAAACTGGTGCTCATATTGTAAATAATGATTTCCTTGTAGTGCGGGAAGATATCCTTGAAAAGACCCACAATTTTAAGTAGGTTTATTGGTCTTGTTTTTAGTCTTTCTGTGGGTAGTTGACTCTTTCTTAATTCCTTCCTTTTTCTTTATCTTTGATTTCTTTCTTCCCAATGGAATTGTAAGGTTTATTTTAAGCTCTCACACTGAATCCTCGTTAAGAACTTGGAAACGTATGAGGTACAATGTTCTTGATATTTTATGGTTTGGTGAGATTGGTTGCGCCTATGTTCAGTCCGGGTGCTTTGTTTCTAACTAGTGGCTAAATAAAAATTTTTAACATATTTTATTTTATCAAATAAATCCTTAACATAAGGATCAACCATCGAATCCTTTCTAACATAAAATAGTATAACATTCATACTACAAGTAGGGGTTTTTATGTAGTTTTTCTCTTTTTTTCTTCTCCCCCGGGCCGGATCCTGTAGTTAAGTATTACACAGCCCACGGGAGTATCCTTTACTCTAACAGGTCTCCACGTGTCGGCCAGCCGGTCGGATCTCACTTTGCGTCTGCCTCAAACCCCCAGAGTAGGATCCACCAGGCCCCGGACTATGCCGTTCCTGGGTCCCCACACCAGCAGCTGGGACTTGGGTCTCTATGACAATGCCTCTAACGAGGACACCCCGAGTGGGGCACCCCCGAATCTATGCAGGCTCATAACTCAAACAGTTTGTAAGCTATTTATCATGCGATACCAGCATTTTTAAAATTAATATAATCATTATTAGGTATAATAAACATCTCATGCAATAAAGAGAAAGATGAAGGGTGAAGTCGTTTCGTTTTGCCTTTTTTAGTGAGCTATTTAGCATATCAGCATTCCAGTCTGTATAAATTTATATCCATTTCTAAAAATATCATCTTTTTCTATCAATAAGATGGGTTGGCTGTATAATTAACATCATTATTCGTAAAGAAGGAGTTTTGCTTATTACCGTTTATACCTCAGATCATTTATAAGTAGTAATTACTAGAAAAGATAGCGTGTAGTAACTACAGTACCCGATTCTGGTGTAAAATAATAGTGTATAATAATTCCATGGTGTATAATAATGTATAGATATTCTGATGTATAAGAATAGTTAAGTAGTAAGTAATTATTCACACCATCTAGTGCTGTTAAATTAAGAATTTATGTACGATTATACAGTAATTCGTCATACTTACCGGTTCAGTAGTTCAAAATTAATTAATATTATAATCTTAAAACAATAATTTATTGTTGTCTCTGACAAGTTAAAACTAAACTGACGAAACTAAATCGCTGTTATGCATGTTCATTGTCAAGGATTAACATTGTATTATAATTATTATAATAATGCATAAATAAATAGACAAAGATAAAACTAACTCATGCGCGAATACATTGGGTTGTATCTTTATAGATTATAATACAATCTGATATAGTTTAAATAAAACCAATTAAGCACGTAGGTTGTAGATCTGACCATATAAGGAGACGGATGTATTATAAGTCATTTTTCAAGGTCAATGTCTCCATGTTTCTTTATTATATCATATTGTTTTCTTCTTTTTTTGTTTTTGTTTGTTTATAAAACAAAATACAATGGTAAAGAAAAATGAGTTAATTAAAAAAAAATATTTAATTTATTATTTATTTTTTAATACTAGTTTTTATGATATTTTATAGAATAAAAGGAGATAAAAGTTTTTGCCTATTTTATTATGCGTAAAATCGGATTATTGAAACAAAGAAGAATATTAACGTTAATAGAATATTAATGATAACAAAAAGTTTAATTATTTTAGGATTGACTGTTTGAACCCACCGGGTTGGTCTAGTGGTGAACGCGTCTTTGCAAATCAGCTGATTTGGAAGTCGAGAGTTCCAACGTTCAAGTCCTAGTTAAGGCTGCCTTTACTAGGACTTGAACGTTGGAACCTTTTTATACGGATACCCGTTATACACTTTTATACGGATTTGAATACTAGATCGCGGATACCGGTGTTCTTTGGTAGTTGGGTTTCAATTAACTACACATCTCAGGAATTTTCGACCTGAGACTGTACAAGACTACAATTCACTTGCACTCATACATATCATCCTCATTCATCCTCTGAAGTCATAACTGACGATTCCCGGTGGATAAACAGGAAAAAAATATAAAACAACGCATTAATGACTTCACTCCCCATCCTTTTGAGAGATAATATATGTATTACCTCTACTCAGTAGAGAATTTTTTCAAATATATTTATTTAAAAATAAACTGTGTTTGTTGATTTAAACTTTAAGTATCACAATAAAATTATTTTAAGCTTCTAAATATTATTTTAGAACTAGCCTCGCAGGAGCTAGGCCTTGTCTACGCGTGACAAAAAAATAGAGAATTAAAGTTAATCAGGTTTAATCGAAGTAAGTCACGTTCGCCATGTGAAGAGATGACTGTTCCAGTGTAAATGTGGGTGGTGTCTTGATCCCACAAAAAAGAGAGTATGCGGTACCTAGAACTTCACTTAGATCGGCTTTTGACCTGAAAGTGTCACGCGAAGAAGAAAACAAAACAACTGAACGCGAAGTATAGGGAACTGCATTGGCTGCTGCGGAGAAACTCGCACCTCATCTTGTCCAATGAAGTTCTGATTCACAAAGTTATCCTGTGACCAATCTGGATTTTTGAGGTGGAGTTTTGAGAGAAATCAAGTAATAAAAACGTAGATATCATAAAACGCTTCCAAAACAAGGTATCGAGAACAATTGCAGAGACGTCATGATTTTTGTGGAATAAGATTCACGAATATCTGGAGCTTCCGACGGTTCGTGAGGTTGCGAGAAAGCACACCATTAAATATCGATAACGTTTAGAAAATCACGTCAACCACTTACCGATCAATCTGCTTGATAAAATTGGGGACGTCAGAAGGTTGAAACGTCTTCACGTGCTTGACTTAGGCTAACAAATGACAGTTTACAGTTAGTATCGTCAAATCTAGTGATGTTATTTTTGTTTACTTCTTTATTTATTTTTTGTTTATAGCTAGCTACAAGTTGTTTTATTATTTGTTCGACTAACTATCGCTGAATTTTTGGGTGCTTTTTTATTGACTCCTTATTTATTTATTGGCTTTTTTGTTTTTATGGACTATGAAGTGTTGGCAGATATATTTTTATTTCCTTATACAAAGTACAAGGAAGTATTGTAATCGCGAAAAATTTCGTTTTTCTGATTTCAACGGAAATATCCATTTTGACCATCCCTGAATCTATTTTGACTAGTTTCGACGTCACGTCTGTACGTACGTACATATGTACAAAAACAATTAGCCGTAGAATGTTGAAATTTTGGATTTAGGACTGTTGCAACATCTAGTTGTGGACCTTACCTTTTGATTGCAATCGACTGGACCAAAAAGATTCAGAAAAGTCAGAATTCTAAACAAAAATTGGATTTTTGACTTTTTCGTAACTGTAGTAATAAGCCCTTATTGAGAGCTTTTCAACGATATATCATAAGTGGTACTTATTTTCATTGTTTTCAGAGTTATAGCCAAATAAAAGTTTAATTAATGAAATATTTGAATCTTACAACGGGAAGGCACATCGGTTCGAATCCGACTTCATTTCCTTTCTTATTTTTTAACTTTTTTTTAAATTTAAATATTGAATTATTATTATAAAAACATTTTTACAATAATTATTAATTCAATAATAACAATAAACAAAAAAATATGAAAAAAAATCAGAGTTATTGGTGAAACAAAATGTTATTACTTTTAAACATGTGTAATTTAATAGGTGAATAAAGTTGTCCACATCACATCTTTTTTTTACTAATGAATTTTAAGATTATTGCTTACTGATAACGTTTGTTATCGATTGACTTATTATGGGAGTTCCTGAAGAACCCCCCCTCTCATGTGCTTATTATTATACGAATTACGTATGGTTCCAAATAAGGAGCCGTTTGTAAGTATTCTAGTTGTGGGAGAAAGAAATTATTTACAGATAAGTTGTTGAATAACTCTAAAAAAGTTGTAATATAATATGTTAAGCTAGTGCATTGCTTTACAACGAAAAGTAATCGTGTATTAATTAGTATTTTTTTTAAATCCATTTGAAAAAAATTAAAAATATCTGTAAGTGACAAAAAATAATTATGCATCCATTATTATTTCAAAATTTATCTTTATATTGCATTTGATAATCCAGAAATAAATAATATTTTATATGTTTTATTGTATTCAATATGAATTTTGAAAATACAATCTCTAAAAAATTTGAAAGATTTTCTTGTATGCTTTTTTCTATGGAAATAGAAAAACCAGTAGAATATGGAAATAGAATTTTGTAATGTATGAAAAATATCTTGCCTGACCGGAATTCGAACCCAGTACCTCCAAATAAAAGCCCGAGATGATAACACTCCGCCACGGAAATCGCCATATAAAAGCAATAATTATGATTAAAATTGATTCCCTAACTTTGGAGATACAGATGTGAAATCCTAAAATAATTTTATTTATAGTTTAGATTAATTTTGAATTTTTTTTATAACAAATAAAATTTATAAGATTGTAACCGATAAGCTCTGTTTGTTTAAAGTTAAATTACAAAGAAATTTAAGAAAATTTTGGGTTCAATCATAACACTGAGAAAAATTTACTTTTAAAGATCATTAAAAAAAAGTTTCACGAACAATTTTATAAATCATTCGTGAAAAATCAAGTTTTTACTATGAGGGAAATAAATTACTATTGTTATTCTGCGGAAAAAAATGGTTTTATAGTTTGTTATGAATTATGTATACTTTTTTATAATACAATATATGATCAAATCATTTTACCGTAACTAACTTATGAGATAACAACAAAAAAAATTGTCGGATATTTACTGACAGGTCAGTTTTATTAACCTATCTTCTATTATATAACTTAAAAATAATGTATAATAATAATAATAATAATAATAATAATAATAATAAAATTGTTGAGTATTTTGACCAAGTGACTGACATACAACGTCATGGATCAGCATCGTTCTCATTCTGTTGAATTCTTTAATTTTGTTTGGCTGATTTTTTTTTACTGTTATTTCCTTCCTTCCTATATATATCATTTTTTTATATACTGACAGCTCATGTCAATTTCCTTCCGTATGAAAATGTTGCCTTTTTTTGTAAATTGTTTGAAAGTAATTTTCCATGTATTAGCTTAATTTTTTTTTATTAATATTACACATTCTCAATAAAGTTTTATCAGAATATAATTTTGTTATTTAACACTTACATTACAGATATTTTTTATTTTTGAAAATTATATTCGGAAATTACTCTGCATTGGTTTTTACTTCTCACTAATATTACGTAAAATTTTGTTTATTTATCGTTTATAAAAATAATAATAAAATTCATCTCTTAGCAAACAATAACTCAAACTTGAGTGTTTTTTGCTTTGACAGATAATACCTGAAATACCAAAATCACGGTAGGAAGAAGGCATAGAATTCACTCAAACTGTGTCTGTCCAAACTGTTCAAAATGCCCTCCTTCACTGTTAACACAGTACTCGTTTCAAAATTCCTTGGGTGGCTCTTTTCACCGAATTTTGATTATTTTATAGAATTTCAAACGCATTGAAAATCCTTTCCATCAGTTCTTTTTTTGTAGATATTTTCAGCGTGTACTATCGATTTCATATATTGTCACACATAAAAATCCATTGACATCAGATCAGGTATTCTAGGAGGCCAATTTTTTTTTTAACCCCTGTGTCCGCAGTTAAGCATTTCTTTCCGCAGAGGATGAGATGGATGCTTTGTAGCGTGTGTGAAAAATGCCATGCCTGACCGGGATTTGAACCCAGGACCTCCGGGTGAAAGGCCGAGACGCTACCACTAGCGCCACGGAGGCCACTATATGATAAATGCCCCATTTATAGAATATTTGAGCCAAAATTGAAGAAAATCGGTTTTGTTAATCCTGAGATGTAAGGCCAAAACAGTTCGACACATGTACGTACGTATGTGTGTGTATATATATATATACACACACATACGTGTATATATATATATATACACGTATGTGTATATTTTGACATACATTTACGTTGTCTTCGATCATAAATTGTAGTAACCTAAAAGTTTTTCTTCTTATGTACAGTCGCAAGTAAGAAGGCCTAGCTAGATATTATGAAAATATTTATGCTAATTATGTGCGTAATATGTGTATGAATTAATCCACCACAGAAGCTCGTTGTACCTGGGAATATGGAAATGAAAATTTTATAATGTATAAAAAAATGCCACGCCTGACCGTGATTCGAGCTCACTATCATAGGCTGGGACACTATCATTCCGCTAAGAAAATTGGCGGAGATCAAATAACTATTATTTGAAAAATTATCGATGAATCATTGTTTGAAAAACGCTTTATTACGGTAAAAAAATCAGAAAAGTTATACACCATTTTTTACGGGACAGTATTATTAAATTAAAAAGTAGTAAAAAATTCGTGTTTTCCTATAGTTTTTAATCGCTTTTTAAAAACAAATTGAAATGACATTTCAATTTGTTTTTAAAAATGAGGTGTGGCAAAAATAAGAAACTTCCCGTTTTTTTTACAGTATTTATGAAAAAAATCAATACACTTCAAACTCAGCCGTGTAATAACGTATTTAGTATAACTTTTAACATTTTGAAATTAAAAGTAAAAGTATTTGTTTTATAAATAAATTAATGACATAATTATTCATCAAACCCGGACGTAAAACACTTAAACTAAAGTATTTTTCCTTCTTTTTTTCTGATATATAAAGCTATACAACTTTCCATTAAGTTACATGCATATTGATAAAGCATAATGGAATACATTGTGAATAATATACCTTAGGCAATGAAATAGACCATTCTCTTATTCATCAGACTAGAACTTGGTGCAATGGCTGTATTTTATTGGAAGTCGTCTGTATTTCCTGTGTTTTTTAATTTTTTCTTAATTTATCGATAAGAGGTTTATTTTATAACCTTAGGATCTACAAAAAGGGAACTTGAAAATTGTCAATTTAACAAGAAATAAATATTAAAAAACACGACTGCCGTAAAATATATTGCTCTTTAATGTAGGATAATTAAAAAGAATGAGCGAATGACAATTTTGTATGTACTATAATTATTTTTCAAAATTGTTATATTTATTTAAACGTATGTATACAAAACCATTTATATAGCTTATGACACTGCTGGTAACGTAAGGTTCCAACGCGGAGTCATACACTCCAAACACATTACACTTCTTTTTGGGCAGGCTTTTAAAAACTTTCTCTTTTTCTGTTTGGCCTCCGGAACCACCGTAAGGTATTGCATCAGAGATGAATTAGAATGTTAATGTATGAATGTCAATGAAGTGTAGTCTTGTACAGTATCAGGTCGACCATTCCTAAGATGTATGGTTAATTGAAAACCAACCACCAAAGAACATCGGTATCCATGATTTAGTATTCAAATCCGTATAAACGTAACTGCCTTTACTAGGATTTGAACCTTAGAACTCTTGACATTTACACAAGTAAGATAACAACTTCACACGTATGAGAGCTAGGTTTTCGAATCGTTCAGAATGAAGCGTTGAGAGTTATTCAAAAACGACTCTTTCATCTGATAGATTTTTTCAGATTTATTTAAACATAAATATATAATAATAATAATAATAATAAGACATATTTCACTTTAAAATATTGCCTTTATTAATCTCTTGGGTTAACTAATCAACTATACAAACTTATAAATTAAATACATCAAACACAGATAAAGGAAATTTGAAAAACTTCTGAAAATTCTGGCGCTCTTACTCGGATCCTAGTGGCCACAACTTCCTTCACCTCATTGTTGGTGGTGTAATGATTACCTGTGAGATCCCTTTTGAGATGAGAGAAGAAGTGGAAGTAGCAAGGCGCCAAATCTGGCGAGTAAGGCGGATGCGGAATAGACTCAAACTTCAGCTTGCGGGAAGCCATCAGAGAGTTTGTGCGGTACCCATCGTGCACAGATTTTACGGTAACCCGATTGCTCAATAATATGGCCTGCTCGTTCTTTAGATATGCCTAACTGAATAGCGATGCGCTGCTGGGTGATTCGTCGGTCACTTTGAAGCAAATCGTCCACTTCCTTTCGATGTTTCTCGTCAGTCACAGAAACTGGTCATCCACTGCGAGGTGCGTCGTCAATTTTCGCTTTACCAGTTTCACGTTCACGAAATTTCAACGTCCACGCCCACCTATTCACAGTACTCCTGTCAACAGTTTCACTATCGTAACCCTAGTTCATACTACCTATTTAATACCCTAGTAAACCAGGCATTAAATGGCCGTTATGTGGATATGACTATACCATTTTTGAGAAATGAATGCCTCGTACCAGGTCAACTGTAATGATTATAGCATCAAATTACATATAACATGACTTATTTTTTTCATTATTTAAAAAAAATTATTACCGTCACAAACTACAGAAGAAATTAAAATCGCGGAATTTTAACTGTATTATCGATATTCGTAATTTATATTATTATACAGTCTTATTCTTTTAGTGTAATTCTTATTCATACTGGTATGAACTGTTTGCTTCCATCTTTAACTTTATTCACCTTTAACATATATTACAAGATATTTCTTACATTTATTCCGTTTTCTCTGTTTCGTAACGTTGATGAGTCAGAACTATAAAAACAATATTTTTAGCAATATTATTACAAGAGATGTTACTTCGGATTTAAGTTTATTCAAAATAAGAATTTCTTTTGTAATTGTGACCCCTTTTTATACTTGTTTATTGATTTTCCTATCTCCTTTTATTTAATGTTTAAGTTCTATTTAGTTAGTTATTTTTTATTTAATACATCTATAAAACCATGAGATAAGAAAAAAATATTAAAATATTTAACCTTGCATGAGGATACTGACCAGGATGTATTTTAATGCTTAATATCCTAAACGTGATATTTCCATACGGTAATATGAAAAAAACACATATTTTTCTAATATTAATTATATATACATATATTATTATTTACTAGTTGTCGGGAATGTAACGGTAATATACACGAAGAATTATCTATAATTTAAGCTGTTTAGATGTATATGCAGGTATGATCTCATATCATTCTTTCTTAATTTCATAAGTCTCGTTTCTTATATCGTATCTTTCTACCACATTATTCTCATAGAAAATTACTTAATTATAGCTTTAGATGTGTAATGATATAATAAAGTAAGACATTTTTTTAACTGCACTAAAAATAAGAAATAAAAAAATTTAATTCTTGCAAAAAAAAATTTAATTTTTTTTAAAAATTTGTCATTAAAAACTAATATTCCGTAAAAGTTGATGTCACATTGAAAATAATAAAAAACAACTTACCAACTCTTAAGCTGGTGCTAACTTCAAACAACTGTAATTAAAATAAGGATTAAGTAGAATATTTTTTCCCTTAAAAGCATATAACATTTTTTTTTAGATAACTTAGAGATTCGGTTAAGGTCTCATTTCATAGCAAAACACAAGTTTTGAATCACTTAGTTCATTAGTAGCGAATTAAGTCACTAGCGCTGTTTTTAAAAGTGGATACATTTACTAGTGCGGAACGTGCTCGATGTGTGTTTTAGTTTCACGATTTGCAGTCAGGAACTGCAGTTGAACGTAATTATCGTAGAGGAAACAGTAGAGAGCCTCCTAGTTGGCATAAAATTTACTTTTTGCGACAAACCTTCGTTGTTCTGTTGAACATACAAAATCACCCACGCGTCCCTGAAGCTGCTGTGGAACAAATCAAAGAAAGCTGTCCATTTTGTCCAAAGAAACTAGACGTGCGTCACGTGATACTGGCATTTCACAAATGACTGTTTGATGAGTATTACGTAAGTGATTGCACTTGAAGCCAAACAAAAAAACCGTGGTTGAACACATTACAGATGACGACAAAATTATTCGGTTGCAGTTCTGTGTGGAAATTATGGATAGAATTGCAGATGACATATATTTTCATACAATTTAATTTTTAGTTGTAAGTCAACGTTGCACATCAGCAGCAAGGTGAATACCCACAACGATAAACCCTTATGAGACTGCAGCACATTCGTGATAACCTTATATCAATGTTTTTTTGTACCCTAAATAAACAAAGACTGCACTTCTCCAGAAGGGAACTGTAAATTGTATAATTTATTTAGACATGCTTCAAAATTTTCAAATTCTTGTTAGACAATGATGATCAAGATGGACACTATTACTGTAGAAAGTCGAGGCACCACCTCACTACAGTCTAGAAGTCCGAGATTTTCTTGATACTCGATTCCCAGGTCGGTGGATCGGTGTGAAGGTCCAAAATAGCATGGCCACCTCGCTCTCCAAATTTGATACCGCTAAATTTTCTTTTGTTAAATTTCATCGGTGGGGTTTAAAATCGAGTTTGCCTGTTGATCTTGTTGAGCTAAGATTTCGAATTAATGCCGACGCTGCAGAGGTAATGGCCCGACTTACTGGCTACCATCTGGATCGAAATCGACTTGAGGTGGGATATATGTTGCATTACAAGCGGAAGCCATATCGAAACAAAGTGATTTTTGGGCAACAAGCTTCTGTATTTCTATAAAATCTAGATCTCAACCGAATCTGTAAGATATCTAAATATATTTTTATATGCTTTTAAAGTTGTGAAGTTCTTTTCCACCCGGCATATGGAGGTATAAATACTATTAATTGTATTTTTTTACATAAAAAAATCGTACAAAGGAGTGATATTGAGGGAAGATGTGGAGTTAAATATAGCCGAGAAAAATTTATTCAACCGCTTTTTGTCAACTTCTTAAAATATTTTTTGACTTAATCTTCGATTCAAAAGTTTTTACGGACTTTTGAAGAAAAGTCCGTAAAAATTCGATATTCATTTCTTCCGCTCAGGGGGAGTTTAGGGTGAAAATTAATTTTTTTACGTTTTGAGTTATACGGATCCAAAAAATGAAAGCCCGATTAAAATCGGGCTTTCTTTACACACAATATATAGGAATATTAATATACAGGCCACGTATAAAATTTTGTGATTCGAAAATTTCCAAAAATATTTTATCAATTTTATTGAAATTTAGATCATTTGAAAATTTGATGAAGATTGGTTGAGTCGTTCTAGTTACGCTCAATTTAAGGTCGAAAAACGTTGAGGTTGACTGTATAGTGAAGTATTTTCATACCGCTTATGCATGAGTCACACGATGAGTGAGTTGAAACTTGTTTTTTTTTTTCATTTTTCTTGTGTGCTTTTTTGATGAGTAACTATTTTTTTAAGGATAAAAGGTTTTTTGGTTTTAAAATTTTAGATTAGAATGGATACCTTTTCAAAAGAAAAAAAAATTTACGAAAAGTTGGTCTTTTGCAGAACTGCGGAAAACTATTTTAAAATGTTTTTCTGAGCTATATAATGGTGAAAAATTTTCGAACCGTATCTGAAGGTTTAATGAGTAATAAAACACAACCTTAATAAAGGAATTTTATTAATGTTTTTTTTCAATAATATATCGATTTGAAATGTTATTATTTTTGTTATTACTTGCTTGTAAAAAATAAAGGAATCTCGAAAAATGTTGGTTTTCAGATTTTAACGGAAATATCCACTTTGACTTGTTTCGGCGAGACGTCTGTACATATGAATCTTCGCATAATTCAAAAAGATTAGCCGTAGAATGTTGAGATTTTGGATTTAGGACTGTAGTAACATCTAATTGTATACCTCCCCTTTTGATTGCAATCGAATGGATCAAAAGTGTCCAAAATAGCCGAAAATCCCCCAAAAATTGGATTTTGGACTTTTTGTTAACTGCAGTAATAAGCCCTCATTGAGAGCTTTTCAACGATATCATATGTGGTATTTATTTTCATTGGTTCCAGAGTTATAGCCAAATAAAATTTTAATTAATGAAATATTTGGATCTTACAAGGGGAAGTCACATCGATTTGAATCCGAATTCATTTCCTGTTTTTTGTAACTTTCTTTTTAATTTCAATATATTGATTTATTCATAATTATTAACCTCTGATTGAAAAAAAAAGTGAAAAAATCTGAAGTCATTAGTGAAATAAAATTTGATATACTGTTCATTTTAATTCTAAAATCTTTACAGACGTTAATAATTATTAATAAATCAATATATTAAATTTTAAAAAATATATGTGAAGTAGGATTGCAACCGAGGTCTGCATGATTACGAATCCGATACGTTCTCACTTACATCACATCACGTTGCTTGAGCAACGTGAAATAAAATTAATATATAAACTAATATAAAATGTTGATACAGATACCACAAAATAATGTGATGCATTGTGGTGTCCACCACAATGCATATATGTAACTGTCTACCTTATTGAAGAATTAAAGAATCTTATCTCACTTTCAAATGAAATAAGTTTAAATGAAGTGCAGAAAAAGATGGGTATATAATTTGATAGGCGTACAAGGAAGTCATGTGGTGTCCACATAGAGTTTTTTATACTGTGGTGTTATTAATGTAATAATTGTTTTCACCATTAAAAATGTGTTGAAATTATTTTTTTTTAATTCCTCAAAATATTTTAATTTCAACTTTTATTTCCAATGATTTAAAAGAATTACGCATAATTCAAATTCTATTTAAAAAAAAAAAAAAAAAGTTTTCTCTAAATTTCTGCTTGCATTATTGAAATAACACGTTTTTCTTTTTATAACTTAGTTTTATTAACATTTATAAAAATATAACATTGAAATATAGCGCTCATGAAATGGAAAACCAGTATAAATTTTATAACTAAAATATCATGATGACAGTAGTTATACCTAATAAGGGAAATAAAGTTAGTTTTTTCATTTATGCAATAAATAAAGAAATACATTACTATAAGTAGTAATTGCCAAGTGTGTAGGTATGTTGTATAATAATTACCTATTTTGTTTAGAAATAAACTAATCTTTCCCTCCCCACCCCCTAGCAATCATTATTCAATTCATTAATAATAAACTGTAATAATTCTTAACACCTTTAACACTAAACAGACTCAGTACGGCGCCAAAATCGATTGATTTATTCAAACACCCACGGGACGTTATTTATATCTTGCGTACACACGTGTCCTCGTTCTTCGTTCTTCACGGCCACAACTGTATTATGTTGTTAACCGCAGCGTGTTTATTTGTCTCTTGCATAATAATTTTAGTTAATATTTTTTTTTAAGGGATTTTACTTCAAACCATATATAAGTATATCCTTTTTTGAATTATATTTATTTTATAATTTTTTCTCATCTAAGTGATATCATTTGTTTAATTTAATTTTTCATTTTTACCCTTTTCAAAACCTTATCATCTTTGTTGTATGCGTTTTACCATCTGTTTCATATATTGTAACTTTTGTCTTCCTTTCTATCTTTTATTCTCCTCGTTTTCTTCTAATATTACTTAATTAACTTATTATGGTTGCCTTAAGATTGTTCCTGCAATAAGGGATTTTTAGTGCAAATTTAAAAAAATTTTCCGTACTGAATTAAAAACCATTTTTCTCGAACAATATTAATAAATTATGTAATAATTTTCATTCAGTTATTATTATTTAAATTCTTATCCTAAATATTTTATTTTAATATGGAATTTAAAAAAATAACCTTTGGGTTGATAAATCGAAGTAAGGTGGACAAAAAGAATCCTTTGAAAAATTTTCATAAAAAAATACAAATAAGGTTGATATTGATGACTTATACATGTATTACAGAACCCAGAATTTGTAAATTTACTTCTGTATTTTTCAGAGTTAAACATTTGGACAGTGGGAGGAACTGAACTTGCCTAAATTACGGGATTGTACGTATATATTAATTTATTATTTTTTTATTCTCTTATACGTGACAATAACAATCGAGAAATGTTTTTAATAATAAGCTCTGACAAGTATCGATTGCGCGTGAGCGATGATTTGGTAATATTATCCTCGTATGAATGATTGTGGTGATTTGTTATGACTACCTACACAGTATGTATGATGATGTTACGTTTCTTATCAGTTAAATCTAGCGTTCAGCTGAGAAATCTACTCTCAGAAATAATGTAAGGAAAAATAGAAGTTAAATATTTCAGAAGACAAAGTTTCGAATATAATTGAGAAAAAGTTACAGTGCAAAATGGTATAGATAGGTTGACATTGATAGGTATAGATAGGTCTCGGCCTTTCACCTGGAGGTCCTGGGTTCGAATCCCGGTCAGGCATGGAATTTTCTCACACGCTACAAATCATTCGTCTCATCCTCTGAAGCAATACTTAACTATAGGTTAAAAAAAAGAAAAAAATTGGCATTGAACGATTAGGGAAGAATAAAAAAAAAATTATTTTATTCTATATTTAAGGGGTCTGAATCTATCTTAGAAAGAGCTTATTGATATTGTCGCGTGTTCGCGATTCGACAAGGATATTAAGAGACTAACAAACGTAAAAGTTTCTTATAAATACAATTAATTTTTTACTCTAAAAACATTCTAATAAAATAAATATTAAGAATGACAATAAATATATATAACATACAAAATAGTCAAATAAAAATACTAGATTTATTAATTACAGTTAAATTATAAATACCAAAATACAGTTCAATTTTTTTTTTAATCTCAGGGATCACCGTTAGGTATTAGTTCAGAGGCGAATGACGATTTTTGTAGCGTGTGAAAATGCCATGCCTGACCGCGGTTCGAACCCGGGACCTCCGGATGAAAGGTCGAGACGCTATCACTCGCGCCACGAAGGCCGGCCAGTCCAATTAACTAAAAATGTTGTAATGATTGATAGAAAAATAAAACTAATATTGCATTAACAAGATAACAACAGAAAAATCTAAAATTCATACAATTCACGTGCAAATATTATTACTTTTACTATTTGTACAAGATGTACCCTACACTTTATGAATCCGTAGAATACTGTCACTTTTCCTACTGTTCAATAATAACTCACCAAACAACTTCCTGCATTCACCTACTGCCCACACTGAAATACTCGTGACGTAGTCTTCAGTCATTGTTACCACACGCTTACTGATATCGCTGTTATCACGACTGCGTCGCTCACAGGCCTCGCAGAACTACTGCCTTGCCACTGGTCTCTGGTAGTATTTATATCCCCTGGCCAGGAGAACTAGTACCCGAAACATCCCTTTAATTGTTTTAACGTGATAATTCTCATTTCCCGCGCCCTTACGTTTTTCTATAAGTTCTTATTTCAGTTTGGTAATCTATTTGGTCAAACAGGAGATTTTATATTAGCTTTTACTGTTCGATCTTCTGGACGAACAGAAGGTAACATTATCTGTATTACAAAGAACAAATTGTTAAACAGACCCGTTGTTCTAAGAAAAGAATTCCATTTTAGTTTCTTCCAGATTCTTAGTTTCTCTTTCTTTCTCCTTATTTGGAAAAAACCGGATTTTCGATTCGTAAAGGTCATTATACTAGTTTTATTAAAAAGGAAAAAATATGGTATGAAGTGAATGATATGACTATCAATAAAAAAAAAAAGAAAAAAAATTGGCCGTGAAATTCAATTAGTTTGATCTACAATCAATTTTAATAATAAATCCATAAGATAATAATGAATAACTGATAAAAAAAAAAATAAAAGAATAATCTAACAAAAGCAGTGATATAAAAAAAATTACAATGAAATTGAAAACCATACGGTAAGTCTCGCAGATATCATTTCTTCCGTTAAAAAAAAACAAAAATTTGTGTAATATAAATAAAACTGTTTTTAACAAAACTATACTTATATCAAAAATGGTAACACACTACATTTCTATTATCAAAATCTGTTATTAATTTAGAATTTTCTTTAAAAAAAATACATGTTAAATATATGTAATAGACAATAGATATTCAATAATAGATCATAAGCAACGAATAGATAAACAACAAATAGATCATAAACGTATACAGTAAGAAAAAAAAAATAATAAAAATTTGTTACAAAACTCTTCCCGGTCCGATTTTACTTATTAAACAACGAATAATCATAAGAACTGTATTTCTGTAAATATGATATGTATTATTATTATTATTATGCTTTTACGGCCAACATGGACCACTTAAGTCAATTTTAGTTGGATCTTTTCTGAGAAAAGCGTGTTATTTTACTCTTTCGAGCTGCCCAGTATTTCTTCATCCGTTCAGATCTTGTTTTCTTTTCTTCATCCGTAAACACCCTCTTCGTTGTATTTTGTCGTTTGTCTGTCTTTTGTTTAAATCTAATGCTTTTATCTTTTAGCTTTGTAATTTTTCCAGTTTTATTCTGTAGGTCAGTCAGGGAAATTCCCAATTCTTTCATATCTTCTCTAATTTCTTTGATCCATCCTACTTCTAGCTTTTGGAACCAGAGCTTTTCAATGATATTTCTTGACAGTCTTGTTTGCGGTGTCCTTATGAGATGACCGAAGAAAGAGATTCTTTTTTTCCGCATAGTATCAGTAACAGGCTCTATTTCTCGATACACCACCTCATTTGGCACAATCCACCATTGGCCTTCTTTTTGGTGTTTTTTATTGATACACGTTCTGACAATTCTCCTCTCTATTTTCAGAATTTTTTCAATTCTGAGTGATTTTGAAAAGGGTCTCGCTTCCGTAGGTGACTTCTGGCTGTACTACAGTTTTATAATGTTTAAGTTTTGTTTTAGCAGAAAGGCATTTTTTGTTATATGTTGACCAAGTTAATTTTTGGGATTTAATCATTTTATTTGTCCTGTTTTGCCATGTCACTTTTTCATTTAAATTATAAGTTATTATTTCCCCTAGATATTTAAATTGTTTTACTATTTTAATTTTCTGATTGTTTACCGTAATGTGCTCTATTACCAGAGGATCTATGGCCATTAGTTCAGTTTTTTCGAAAGAGATATGAAGCCCTATCTTTTGTGCTAGGTTTTGAAGGCTCATGATTTGTGTTTTGGCTTCTTGAATATTATTTGCTAAAAGAGCGAGGTCATCTGCAAATCCTAGGCAATTTAGTGTGATGGAGTTTTTCTTAGTACCCATTTTTATATTTTTGGGATTTATTTCATACCATTTTCTCATGACAAATTCAAGGGCGCAGTTAAAAAGGAGTGGTGAGAGGCCGTCTCCTTGCCTCAATCCAGTTTTTATGTAGAAGGGTTGAGAGAATTCACCTCTGAATTTCACTCTGGACTGGGTATTGGTTAAAGTTAATTTTATCATGTTTACGAGTTTAGGGTGAAGGCCCAGGTTTCTCAGAATATTCAGCATGGATGGTCGGTGTATACAATCATAGGCCCTTTTAAAGTCGACGAAGGTGATTATTAGTTGTTTTTTCCGTCTTTTATATAAGTCCATCATAAGTTTTAGGGATATTATTTGCTCCGGGCAACCTCTCCATGGCCTAAATCCCCCTTGGTATTCCCCAAGTTCCAGTTCATATGTATATATATATAAATGAAATCGGGCCGAGTTTGGTAACAAATTTTTCTCTTTTTTTAACTTATTATATGGAACGCTTAAACATTGTCTATTATTTATTATTGTATATCTATTGTCTATTACATATATTTAACATGTATTTTTTTGTTTAAAGAAAATTCTAAATTAATAACAGATTTTGATAATAGAAATATAGTGTCTTACCTTTTTTGATATCAATATCGTTTTGTTAAAAACAGTTTTATTTATATTACAGAAATTTTTGTTTTTTGAGCGGAAGAAATGATATCTGCGAGACTCTTAGAGTACGGTTTACAATTTCATTGTATTTTTTTTGGATGTAGAACTATCAAGAAATGTTTACACACTTTTTAAATTATAGACCCTGGACCTGAAATACAGAAAACATTTTGTGAAAATGGTTTTTTTTTCTTATTTTAGCCTTTATTGAAGGGAGTTATAGATTTAAAGAAAATTTACTTAACCAAATTTGCTAAACTTAACTTATATATGAATATTTTTTTAGAAACATGGTTCTTAAAATGTATTCCCCTCCTTTGAAAGTATATATTCCGCTTATTAAGTCTAACTCTTTTAATTTTTATTATCAATTTTTTTTTTGTATTTTTTGTTCATCATTTAAAGGGCAATTAAACTTAAAGTAGCTTTGGTACCTCCTACATTATATTTCGGACCAAAAATGAGAAACAATTTTTTCATTGCTTTTTTAAAAGTAATACTTTATTTTTTCAATATTTTTAAACAAATTTTTTTATTATGGATAACTATTTTATAAATAGATTTTCCTAACTTTTACCCACAGTAGAATGTCCTTAAAATAAAAAAAAAAAAGTTATTCGAAATTTGGGAATTTTAATCCTTAAATTTTATTTGGTAATCATGATTTGACTGACATAGCAGGGAATGCCATGCAATTTTTTCCCGGTAATTTTTTTTTTTTTAATTTTATACAGACGATTCGATTGTCTGTTATAGTGGATTCATAAGAAACAGTGTTTTGATTTTTGCTTATTATTAATTTATTAATAATTATTATTGTTCATTCATTAAAACTAGATGGTTTTACCTAGAAATGTGGAATTCAAACTTATAATAAGTGTAAAATATTAAGTCTGTCCGACCTTCATAATTCAAACAAATTTTCAGATGAATGATAGGCACATCTTTCATTCAAACAGGTCGGAAGTTTAATCCTTTAACAATTTTTCTTGACAAAAAAAATTCATTGTTTTTAAGAAGGGATTTTTTGTACGCTTTAGACCTTTTGGGGGGAAGCTACGCTTTAAAGTTAGTTTGGATCAAACGATTTTATCACATTTTTATGATTAATGATCTAAAAAAAAAAGAAGAGTTTCGATCGTTTTATTTCACTTGTTATAAGAGCAATGATATTTAACAGTAAAAATACCAATGTTTTAAAAGATCTTGTGTAGGTTTTAATACACGTACTATTTTCGTATGCAGTGTAATCTAAAGAAGATAAAAAAAGAAGAAGAATTTATCTCATCATATTATCTATCTATTCAATCATTATTTATTTTGTTGTTCATGAATTATCAAATCGTGCATATATGTTAACATGCTGGCACGCATTTTTGTTCATTCATATTACGTACTATTGAAAGTGGGTGTAGGAAGTGTTAAATGGGTTTGGCATACGTACTTCATAATACAGTACTGTTAGTCACGATTTGGAGCAACTAAAACTTGTTGTTTATTTACATTATCTATGTTCTTTTAAAAACATTGAAACAAGAACCGATCTATACACGACAAACTTTGTATAAAGAGGATCTTTTCTAAACAATTTTATTTATTTAAATGTTATTATTTGTTAAAATATATACAGTATTCTTTTATCATTATATACTTCATCGTTGTTCTTTAAAATTGATTTTAATTTATTATAAAGATGATTTTTTTTAACTTGACCCTTAGCTTTAATTCACTCAACAGATGATGTTTACCGATTTCATTTTTTAAGTGCCATCAAAACTTCTTTTTCTTTTATTTGAAAAAAATTTAAACTTTATACAAAGTATGCGTCATTATAATCATAATATAGTATTACAAGTATTACAGTTTGACTGAATTGGTCTGAGCATGCGCATGGAACTAAATGTTCCATGCCCCACCTACATAGTATCCTTAGTACATTCGGTGTAGTAATAAAATGATTACAAAAACAAAAATTAATGCAACACTGGATAAACAAGCTACTAATACTTATGATACGTACAGTAAAAACCTGTTTATTGACTAATCTATAACAAAATCATTCGTATAGGTAAATTCTTAAACAGAATTAATAACATTGTTTTATTTTAAATTTAGAAATTACTTCTTAGTGATTTTTAAAGTTTATTCTATAACCGTTAATAATGGGTTTTATTATATACGCATTATTTAAATGTTAGTATATTTTAAATATATAATAATGATGTATACTTGTCGCTAACAATTATAATTTATACATTTAGGTAACGTAGTTCTAACATAATCTATTTTTTTAATCAAGGCAGTAAAGTTAACATAATTTTATCTCGGTAGGACATTTGATGTCCTTGTCAATTACATTAAAATATTCAAGTGTCAATAAAAAGTTTTGATAAATTATGGGAAAAGAAAATTTAGTTTCTATTTAAAAATAGTGGTCTAGTTGTAACTTTATAAGGCTATATCTGTTTAGGCTATGTATAAATCAGTGTTCTCTTGTCAATAATAATAGAGATGTAAATAATACAAATTTAAATAAAATTTTACGTGAAAGCGTGAAGTAGAAAAAATCATTTACGATGATTTTTTTTTTAATTAAGGAATAAATCGATAAGTATCTTCATGTGTATCAAAACATGCAACTACTCGTTTTTTAAGAAATTCTGCTTGTTTCTTAAAAAAAAAATATTTTTTAAACATTATCTAGCTCAGGAAGTCTGTTAAAAAAATATGCGACCTTTGGGCATTAAAAAAAGTATATATCTAATTTATTAAGTTTAAGTTAAATATATTTAATTCAACAATTCTTTAGTTATAGACTAGGAAAAAGGCGGGCCTACAATCCGCCGCAAAAATGTTACGTAGTTTACTTTTCACTACAAATGATTTTGATAAATGTTTGTTTTGCCAATTGTAACTAAATAAAGTTCATGAATTTAGCATACTAACAGCAACAAAAACTTTTACAACGAAAAAATCTTTAACATTTTTAGCTGTTTCTTTAGTTTTGATCTTTTTAACACAGTTCTAATCCCAGTGTTTTCCTTTTTTATCCCCAAAACACAAAATATAATTTTAGATAAATCGTTCGTATAAAGAAGTATAAATCGTTCAAACGAATGAATCGTTCTTGCGCTGCGTACAGTCGTCCGCTCTGCGCCAATAGCAGCTAAAATGAAAATGTGAGCACATACAACAAACCCACGCACCAGTCTTCTTTTTTTATGGAGAGTGAATAATATTTAGTTATATAGTCGTCTTTTTCATAGTTTTATTTGCTCTTGAATCGGAAGTTTGGTGTAATATTTTCAGCATGAATTATAATAAAAAATAACTAGTAATCATTACTAGAAAATAATATGATTAATAAACCTGATTAATCGCATCGGAATCTGGATTAGGTATATTATTGGATTATGTGCTTAATGATTTTCTAAAATTTTTTTAAGGCTAGCGAAATTAAAAAAAAAAGTTATCGGAAAACGTTTTTAAAAAAAAATTACCATAATTAGATTTAAAAGGCCTTATGAATAAAGTTCAATTAATTTGAACTTGAATCAGTCGTAATTTTTATGTTATCTTGTTTCGATGAAAAGTTCAACCAATTCATATAGCTAACACATATAATATTAAAAGTTTTGTTCCGATGATTTTTTGAATTTTTTCCACACTTTTTTCCCCTATGAACAGAAAGACATTTTAATCCGAATGTCCAGTCAACTTCAGTGGATATATGAAAAAGTGTACTAACCAATTTATCAAATGAAATTGCTCATACCGACATTTATCGGCATTTATCTACGGACGGATATTCTGAGATTGTTTGCTGGGCGATCTCTTTGTGTGCATCTACCTGGATATTTTGGTCTGCACACAAGTGGTGACCCTTTAGGTAGCTTCTCGAGTTAGTTTGTACTTTTATGTCGTATTAACTTAGTACCTTTGATATTGTAAAAGCCAGTAAACCAAATACGGAGCACCTTACAAAAGAAATGAGGTATCCCTGTGGTACGGGACAGATGTTCACCTACCTTCCAGGACATCACGTTGTAGAAGAAGGTTTGGGATGGCATTTTAGCCACTCTAACTTTTCCCTTTGCTCTTTGTTACTAGCATTAAATCAATACTGTACACCTCATCCAAGAAATATTAAAATCTGATATTATTTTTCGTCTACCGGTATTATCGATCATTAAAAGTATTTATAGTTAATTAAATAATAATTTTATTCATTCAGACTATTGATTATAAACAACTTTCATTTTTTTACATTTACAAATTTGTTTTATAAAGTGTTATTTATTCAAGTACAAATACCAAATCAGTAAAGTCTATGTTATTATATAAATCGATACTATTTACTATTATTTTTTGTTTGTCTTATTGAACATCTGTTACCAAGGTCTATTTCAATAAAAGTAAAATAACAGTTTATCAACGAACTGTAGGTCAATATAAATAAAATAAATATTTCTTTACATTGTATAAAAATTTCTAATTTTTTTCTTCAATTTTCATTGTATAATTTATCACAAATGAATATTTATAAGAACTAGACGTAATAATAACTCCAAAAGTAACAAGGGTATTAACAATTGAAGCGTCAAATAATTGTTTTCTTTTTTTTTTGTATTCTTCCGTTTTGTCTCAACTGTCATTGAGTTTCGCCTACTCTCTCTCTGCTTTTGATAATAATTACTACTTATTTCATATTTTTCTTATTATTATTTTTCGTAAATTTTCATGGCGTATTATTTATTCACCGTATTTCAAATTTCAAATGTATTTCAAACATTTATTTACATAAATGTATATTCAAATGTAAATTTAGATCACGGTTCAATTAAATGATAATTATTTCTTTCGATATGTCGATAAGTTATCACCGAACTGTGTATAAGAGGCGGTTGGGTGAGCTGAAGCAAAAAAATATTTGTGTTACGAATTCATTTATACTATAACTGTTTTTTATTGTGATTTATGGACAGATAATTATCAGTTTGTAGCTTATTGTTTCACGATTAGATCGTTTTCATTAAGCCAATCCATAATTCAGTTTTTATTCGTTTATTAGATATTCCGATTTATATATATATATTTAGTGATTCAAGAAAAATGTAACAAATCTTCAGGACATATTCTATTGGTAAAAATAGAGAAAAAAGTTCGTATAAACATAATGTTCACTTCGGTAGTGAGTGTGGGTTGGCGAAAGATTTCACCCTGATTTCCATATCTTTGGTAAAATTAAGCCTGACTGTAATTCTTGAGATCCAAATTAAGGAATAAATTTAGAGGTTTTATATGAAAACCTGAAAATCACTGATCCGAAAAATTTGGGGGAAAATAGGTCCCAGAATTGTATTTTTAGTAGTTTTCGAAAAATCTGTGGTAAAAGATAAAAGATTGTGGTCGAAAATACACTATTTTATGTTTAGCGTAAAATAATTTTGATAAATAAAAAAATAAAAGTTTTAAACAAAACATGTAAAGAGTTTGATTCTGATTAAATGATACGTATAAAGTCCACAGAAATTAAATACAAACGTAAAAATTTCGAAGTTTCTTAAAAACAAAAAATATCAAAATAAGGCAATTTTAACTAGTATTAAACGAAGCAGAATTTTCATTATTATAAAACAAAAGAATTAAATATTTTAGAAAATTAATAAATTTAAACAAAAACAGTAAAACCAATTTATAAACAGTTAAATAATCTGCTAAAAATGTTCTCCGCCATATACAAATTATCGCACCAAATTTCATCCAAATCAGTTCATACAGTGTGAAAATATCAAACCTTGTACAGGCCAACATGTATGGACATATTTCATCGTTAAGGAATAGTTAATTGCTAAATTTTTTTTTTAGTGAAAGATGATCATGAAACTTCTATCGGGATATATACGAAAATCCCGACGTGAAAAATTTGATTATAAACATTATACCTATATACCCAGTAAAGTAAAAGGATAGTCTAATTCCAAATTAAATTTTTGACTAAATTTTACTCTCAGGTTAATTAATTTTACTTTTCTGGCATCACAGTTCTAAAGCTATGCTGCAAGAATGATAATCAGTCAAAAAATAGGGTTTGCGGTTTTTTAATTTCTCGACGATATATGACCTAGGGACCCCAAAAAAAAGAAGTGGGAGTAATGTTTGTACGTACATGTGTGTTGGTGTGTTTGAAGCGCAATAACGTTTAACTGGATGAACCGATTTTGATGAAATTTTGTGCAGAAACTTGTGTATATGAGGCCATTTTTTGGTAAAATTTTGGGGGTCAATATCTTCAGGGGGGGGTAGGGTTGATTTAGTGGTGAACTCATCGTCGCAAATCATCAGTTGATTTTGAAGTCGAGAGAGCTAAAGATTAAATCCTAATAAAGGCCGTTACTTTTATACGGATTTGAATACTAGATCGTGGATACCGGTGTTCTTTGGTGGTTGGGTTTCAATTAACCACACATTTCAGGAATAGTCGACCTAAAACTGCACAAGACTCTACTTCATTTAGATTCATACATATCATCCTTTGAATTAATATTATACGGTGTTCCGGAGATTATAACAGAAAAAGAGAGATATTTTTTTATGGTCGGCTTTTTCAAAATTTGGGAACATAACTCCACTTTATATTAAACTAAGTATATGCATGCTTGCTTATCGTACCATTTAAAAATAACTTTGCCCCAAAATTTCCTCTTCCCAAAAAATTAAAGCACCATATTTTTATTTATTGCATATTTTTTAACGGATTTTTTTGTCTTCCTAGGCATAGTTGCAGTCCTGCCTGCGATGTGGAGAAAACTCCGTACCGTGTCTTCTTCTGCTGTACGAGGTCCAGGATGCGCGAAGGTGCGGTGAGGCCGTGGATACTCCGCTCCCAGTGCCTGAGAGCGTTGCTCACGTTTTTAGTGATTATCGGTGACGGTCGCGTGGGTAAGTAATAAGTTGGTAAGTAGTTGAATTGTGTGTGTGTTAGATGGCGGGTGTGTATTTGTGTAACTCTGGGTGAAATTGTGGAAATTTAAAATTTAACTTTTGGTGGATAATTTATATCTTTTGTCCATGACTTCATGATTGTTGTACGCTTGTCTTGTGTTGGCTTGATTGTATAATTGTATAAATGTGTGTGGTAAGTCTTAGTACCTGTTAGATGTGTTATTTTTCTGGATGTTTTCCTCCTTTAGTTATTTGTGGTGTGCAGTGTGTGCGTGTAGTGGTCTGGTATGAATGATGTTTGTTTTTGGAGACCGAATGTGTGTGTGGGCGCTTACCACCCTCCTGAATTAATGCTTTATTAGCGGTTTCCCAGGAGGTGGGGTCGCCAGGGGTGGAGGTTTAGTCTGTAGTGCGCAGGAATACATGCGCATTTTCTGTAACAGTTTGCGGAACCTGTTAGCGAGTCCGACACTGCTTCGGCGCTCGTAAATGGGGTTCCTCCACCTCAAAAAAAAGTCATATTTACATTGCAAGTGATAAAAATAAAATACTTTGAAGTAATATAGGGGCTGGAAGAGACTGTCATATTTTAAATATATTGACTTTTAAAATCTTTTAAACCTTTTTTGGGTTTATTTTCATGTACCATTTTATTTTCCACTACATAAGAAAAATTAACCAATCTTAGGGAAGTATTATAACTCTGTTGTCAGCTTTTTTAATTGTTTTTAATATAATTATGCATTTTTGCACTAGTTTTTATTTTTCGTAAATGAATTTGGACTCTATTCGTTATGTTAACATAAAAATATTTATGAATTGGGGAAAGTGTTGTATATGTATTTAAATGAATGGTTTAGGACAATTGATAATAATGTTCAATGTTTCCTTCTTCGTTTTTTACATATTTAACATAAATGTTATGTAATAATCATAAACAAATAAACAAACCGTTTATCAGGTTAATGTTATGAAATAATCATATCTGAATAAAGTTTCTTATGTGATAAATATGTTTTTTGTTGTTTTTTTTTTTTTTTTTTTTTATTAAGAGGAAAATGGGTATTTCAGATGTTTTATAAAACCAGATGAGAGATAGAGAAAAAAATGAAAGAATAAGAAAGGTGATAAAAAGAATGAGAGAAAGAATACACGTTAGTCAATGTTTCAATCCACTTTCCCTCTTAATTCCTTGTAAGGTCCACGCCTGTTAGACTTGTCTGAGTTGCTGCATTGCAAATTATAGCTACCAATAAATAAGCACATATTGTATTTCATAGAGTTGAAACTGGACCCATCACCCAGTGACATAGTTCAGTTTTATTTACGTGTTATCTTACGTAAAATCTACAATATATTACGTAGAAATCAACAAAACATCCTCTTCAGTATTTTATTTTATCTCGTTTTATATGGTTAATATACAAGTATAAGAAAAACTACTCTCCGTAATATGTTACATAATTTATTTAACATACTATGAAATAATGATCATCCTGTTGGATGTATTATAAATAACGACTGTTTATTAGTACGGATAAACAAGAAGAAGAAAAAGTAGAGGAAGATGTAGCAACTAAAATCTTGTTTTCCTTTTATCCTGATACCGTACCACAATCACATAACAGTACACTCACTTTCTTCTTTAATTCCTTTTATGGAATGTAACATCACTTATAAATTGATGCACGATAAACTGCAATAACATTAAATTAATAAAACATAGTTGTACTAAATAAACGTTATATAAGATATTTTTGACGTCTTCAAATCTGTTACGATTAATTTTACCTAATATTACAGTAATGTAAATTTCCAACACAAAGTTACTTAATAGAATATTCGATCAAGAGTTACAAGATATGGGTAGATCCTTTTTCATTAGAAAAACAATTAATTAATAATTTAAATAGATACATCTTCATATCATCAGTCATTCTGTAAAAAATGTTTTCTCTGTATCTACCGGTTGATTTAAAAAGGCGTTACAATTTTAAAAGCATATAAAAATTTATTGAGATAACTTGCAGATTCGGTTGAGGTCTCGTTTTATAGCAAAGCACATCAAGTTGTGACTCACGTACTTCATTAGTACCGAATTCGGCCATCAGCGTTGTCACCAGTATTGTTAAAAATTGATACATTTACTGGTGCGGAACGTGCTCGCTGTATGTTTGGGTTTCACGATTTACAACGTGATTTTCGTAGAGAGTACTGCAGGGAACCTCCTAGTAGACATACAGTTTACTTTTACTTGACTCAACGACCCAAAGCTTCGTTGAGTCAAGTTGTTATTCTTCCAGACAGAACGGCCCGTTGTTCTTCTAGGAAGCAACCGTAAATGATATTGTTTATCTGAACATGCTTCAAAATTTTCTAATTCCTTAGTTAGACAATGAAGACCAGGATGCATGCCATAACTATCAGGATGACGGGGTACCATCCTCACTACCGCCTAAGTCCGAGATTTTTTTAATACTCCAAGTCAGTGGGTGGGTCGTGAGGGTCCAATTGCATGACCACCTTCAGATTTGACCCCGCTAGATTTTTTCCTTGTAGGGTTTCATTAAAGATCGGGTTTATGTACTACCCTTTGCCTGGTGATCTTGTTGAGTTAAGACTTCGAATTCACATTGCAGTTGCAGAGGTAATGCTCGACTTGCTGGCTACAGTCTGGAATGGAATTGACTTCAGGTAGGATATATGTCGCATTACAAATAGAAGCCATATCGAGCCAAAGTGAATGTTGGGTGACAAACTTGATAGGTTTTTCTATGAAATGAGAAATCAACCCAAGATGTATCTCAATAAATTTTTACATGCTTTTAAAATTATGAAGTCCTTTTTGAATCACTCGGTGCTTAACCATTCAGCTAAGATAAGAATGGTTATTACAAAATATTTTACTCTATACTTTGTAGAAAAGATCATCTTAATGATGGCGATTTCTCCATTTAAAATCAGATAGTTGTGTTAAATAAATTTATATTGAATCTGATTACGGTGAAAAAGATATTCATTTTAAAATCTTTGAAAGCTTTTAGTTGGTATGATTAAAAAATTAACAGAAACTGATATAAGAAATCACGTAAATGTTTATTCAAATAGTTCACTGGAGAATCTGATACTAAGATCTTTGATGAATTTCTTAAGATTAAACCTTTAGTCACTGCTTCTTTTAATATTCTAAAGTCCTGTGGGATACATTTGAAACTTTTAGGTACCCTCTGCCTATGTCTGGAGATATGATAAGATCCAGACTTGATAAACGTATAAGCTTTTTTTTTTGTATTGTCACGAAGCAATTAATTTCAACCTCTTAGATTCTCTACATCTGGAGTTTCTATAAAGTACTTTTACACCTATTATCCTTTAATTATGTAGAATTATGCTTGGGGCTAGTTCACTCAAGAGTTGAGGATAATAAAAAGCTTTGTTTTACTGGCAAAGATAAGGGCAAAAGTTCTATATAACGGTCTTGAACTGGATTTGGGAGTAAATTCTTGACCAAAATATTAGGTAAACAAAGAATTTCCAATAAAAATTAGGAAAACTCAAATTGCAATAAACATTTTTAGATTCTGAATTCAAAAATCATCTTAAGGTCTATATAATTTGTTATTAAAACTAAACAGACAAGTCTTGTAAAAGATTCCTGATTAAATAAAGAATATTCAGGTCTTATTTGAGAAATAAGGGATTGCAAAGAGAAGAGCCAGTAAGTAGATCATGCCAACATTCCAATGAGAATGCTAGGAAGATGCCTAAAGATTATGAGGAACTTCATTGAAAAAGATATTTGAATCTCTCTCTTTTGTAAATCAGATTTTGCATCTTTCTTAAGAAGTAGAGATGAGCTTATAGGATCGGTATCGAATAATTTACCGCCTCGGTTTAATACCTCGGTTGAGTTAAAATTATTCTAAGTATTATTTTATTCGCTGATTCATTGAAATAAATAAAAAAAGTTTTGTATTTAATTTATGATATAAACTATATTTATTATAATATTCAAAATTTTCGTATTGTTTAACCTCGGGGATCACCATTAGGTATTGCTTCAGAGGATGAGATGAATGATTTGTAGCGTGTGTGAAAATACCATGCCTGACTGGAATTCGAACCCGGGACCTCCGGATGAAAGGCAAAGACGCTACCACTCGCGCCACGGAGGCCGGCATAGTATTCAAACTTACGCTTTATATATGTAAAATTGTATTAAATTAATCATACGTGACTGTTAAATGCATGTTCAGTCTCTTATGGCTGATACTAGACGGACTAAAAAGAGCGTTAGATCATAGTTAAAAATTAATTTAAAAAGGAGTAACAAAAGAATGAGAAACCATCATTTAAAAATTAAATAACCTCATTTAAATAACCCCGAGCCTTAACAATCAGAGATAACAGAAAATACTGAAAAGTTTCTTAGGCTGAGATGTTTGCGCCGAAATCCCTCTCCTATAAAAGAAATATAAGTAAAAAAAATATATATTATATTTATACGATAATGTATTTTCTTGGTCAATTTACGAGTTTGATTACGTACAGTGATTAATCATTATTTATAGTATATAGATTGTAGAATGCAAATCTTATTAGGTTGTATTTTTTATTCAGCAAAATCAAAAATACCGAAATTTTATTGATTCGAAAATATTAGACAATTTAGGGGATCATCTCAGTATCTACAGAATCTTCTGTTAAAATAAAATTATAATCTGACAGGTTTAGATCCTAGTCTACAAAGAAATATTTTTAAAATTTCAACCACCAAAGAATCTATTTCGATAATTGGCCAGCCAGTTGGTGTTTTTATCCATATATTGGCTCGATTCAAGTAGTCTTGGGTTCGATTTTTAACACTTCTTATTTCTTTATTATTATATGTTTTTATAGAACTGATATCATAAACGTACTATACATTTATAGGGTAAATTTTTGTTTAAATTACTATTTTGATTCATCTCAAATAGCCCTTATTGTAATCTGAGGCGGTTTTTAAAAATAAATTTTATGTTAAATTAAGTGAAAAATTGAATTAATCTTAATTTTTTATAGTATTTTAATATTATTTTTTATAAATGAATAATTAAGTTATAAAAAAAATCCCTTTCGACACGCCGCTAGGCGGAGGTAGATTTCACCGGTGCTAAGTAGGGGATAAAAAAGATTTCCACCTTAAAGTTAAGAAAAACTTCAAATTTACTCAATACGATAATGGTTACATGTGAAAAAAAGTTTTACATGTTTAGTATACGACAAGCCCCATCTTCTTACAATTCCAGAAATATTTTGGTCATCCTTTGCTGTAAGGTTTGGTCATATCAGAAATTGTTCCAGGCGAAAGTTTTAGGTAATGTTTAAAGAACTAACGACCACTTTAAACCGATTCGATACTATGCCTATTAAGGAAGGTATGAATTTTTTGTCTTCAAACCCCCATTTTTTCCACCCCCTGGGCCAATAGTGGGTGATATGCGAAGAATTTACTTAGATATGTTTTAGGTCCTTATCCAAAGAGTAGTAGGACTTTAAACGAGTTCGATATTTTACTTAATAAGAAAGTTATAGCGATATTTTTTTTTCGGAAAAGGCTCCCTATTTCCACCTCCATGGTCCGATTTTGCCCATTAACAAACTCAATCGAGATTTTGGGTCGTTATATTTTATGTATCAATTTGAAAGTGATTGACGCAAAATTACGGCAGTTAACGTGTTCACAAGAAAGTGAAATATATATATATATGTATATATAAACTTTTGAACTGACGGTGGTTTTGGAGTGTGGGATGTGAAACCCGAAGATATGTCGAAATTTTCCGGAAGTCGAATCATGGTATCCATTAGAAGAGGTAGCTTTCTTATGAAATCTATCTAACAAGAAAATAAGGAAAGTCGTATTTTTATTAATAAATTTATCTTTTTCACACAAGGAAAAATCAACTTCTAAGCTCTTTACAAATCCTATAAAATGTGGGCGTTATCGTTGTCAGATTTTTTTTTAATTTATATTTTCTTGGAATGGATATTAATTATCCATTAAGACACCGTAGTATAATATACGTAAAATACCCCGTAAATTCAAATTCCGGTCAGGCGTGACTTATTTTTTAATGTTATTAAATTTTAGTTCCATATTCCTATGGAAGTTTTAAGCGTATAGTGAAAAAAATAATTTCACAATATAATGATTATTTTTAGTTTAGAAAATTATGGTTATAAAAAATATTTATTTAATTTTTAATCATATCTAATTTTTTTAATTAAAAAAAAACACATAAATTAAATGTGGTTCTTATAATAAGGCTGTACGAAATGAGCAGATGGTCTGCAAATGGTAGTATATTAAACAATGAAAAGAAATTTTTATTTGTCACTTTTTTTAATTTGTAGGTTATAGGCCTCATATATTCTTGTAATTGAAAATAAAATAGATTAATACTATCCTTTACGACTTCCGGTTTCTTTAAATAGTCATAGATCGATCGTGAAAGATTAGTTTGACCTGGGAGAAAGTAAACTGTATTGCCTCTTGTGGTGACGGTCAACTATAAATGGTGGTGACGTGATTTATCGATTAACTTTTAAGACTATGGGGCAGCTAACTTAGTTATTTACTTGTATTAATTTTGCATTTCATACTATAAAATATATAGATTCTACAAGTACATTGCATTTTGATTACAATCTTAAATGGTAATACAGTTAGTAAAAGAAATTATTACTCAACTAGGTATAAATCCAGATTTTTTTTTTAACCTGTTTCTTTTCTTTTAATTTTTTATTTCTAATGAACGTGGATCGTAATTAAATTACTTTCTTCCGGATTCAGAAGAAAATGGAAGTATTGTGATAATACTTCAATTAAACTGTAACTGTTCAGATTTATAATATACGACGCAAAAAAAAATGTTGTTCAACTTGAATTCTATATATTTCTTTTACCTGTTTCTGTGAATTCACTTTTAGCTGATTTAAAAAAAAAATTAAACGATTTCAGTTCAACCACTATGTTACTTTTTTCTTCTCTTATGTGTTAAGTCTTATTAACAACCAAATGCACTGATTCTCATTATTAATTTCTGTTTTGTAAAGGAATCCTTTGTTGGAAAATACTGATGAGTTTTTTCTCGGAAAAATTCAAGATAATTTGCCTGAAAAACTTTAGGCAAGAAAGTAATACAAATATTCTTATTCCAGATATCTTTACACACATTCGGTAGTATTTAATTAACTTCATTTCTTTTCATTTTTTCTCTTATGATTTAGAAGACTTGTTAATGCCTTCATTAATATGAACCTAATAGATGAATTTGGAGGTGTGCTCACATTTTAAATTAAAAAAATGCTAAAAATAATTACATAGTTAAAAATAAATAAAACTGATTTCAAAAACGAACCAAATTGTAGAAAAATAACTATTTTATCTTCTTTAAATTTCGTGTTTTTGGAATTGGTGCCAACTGTTCAAATATTTGAAATTTTTAAAAAATTAAACACTTCCTTTTTTCTTTTGAAATTTAATTTTATATTATATAATTTAAATTTATTAAAGCTTTGAACATAAATTTTAGAATTGATTTATTTCTAACGTGTTCGTTGCAATCTGTTTAACTATAGTGGACAATAAGCAACTCTTCCTATACTTCAATGAGATGAGAATGATATTTTTGACATGTAAATGAAATGTAGACTTACACAGACTCAGGCCGGCCATTCCTGAGATGAGAGATTAATTGAATCCCAACCACTAAATTATACCGATATTCGCGGACTAGTATTTAAATGCGTATAAAAATAACTAACTTTTACTGTAATTTGAATCTCAGAATCTTCGGCTTCACCAAAATCAGCTGTTAAACAAGTGATAAGTGACCATAAGTTTACCGCTAACTTGGCGGGCTACGTAAGTTGTGCAGCACAATGTGTCTTTCTGCATTAAATTATTTTTCATTAAAAAACAATTATTTAAGATTGGTTATAAATTTTTTTTTACAAAGAAAAAGCTAATTGTTTTTTTTTTCGCTTAACGGTTGCTAAAATAAATTGGAACAACACAATGCGCTGAAACACTGTTTCGATTGTTAAACGATCATCATCAGAATATACTGAAAAAATAGTAGTTGTATAAATGACAATTTTATTATATAAAAAGTTAGAATTAAAAGAAAACATGATTATTTCTACATTTTAATGGTTTTTGTTTGTTCAAAACATCTTCTTGAGCATATTTTTCGGAAATGCTTTAAATGTTTTTTTTCTCGAAAAAGAAAATCACAAAAAAGATTCGAAAAACACTAATTAATTCATTATCAGTTGCAAATTTCGAATTAGGACCTTTTTTTGATGATTTTCGCAAAAACTTGTTTGAATTAAAACATTTAACCCATAAAATTTCTTTCTTTTGTTCAATACTTTCTTTGAAAGTGTTTTAAAGTTGTAAAGAGCAACGCTCTCTGTTCCATAAAATTTCTTTCTTTTGTTCAATACTTTCTTTGAAAGTGTTTTAAATTTGTAAAGAGCAACGCTCTCTGTTCCTGCCTTAAAAATTAAGTGCCCTTTATAAATGGTGTGGACTCCTACATCAGTCAATTCCCATTATATTTTCCCTAAGATCTAATTCCAATCATGAAGAAGAATTCAAGTTATACAGTCGTTTTAATTCTGCTAGAGAAATTTTATTGTTTTCATTACAAAGATATTAAGAAAGGTATCAAACCTTTTCAAAACTTTTCAGTATTTTATCTTTTCGTTTAACCACATTATTTTTTTAAACGTAAAAAAATTATTTTCATAAGAAACCAAAAATAACTTAATTACTTTTTAATCAAGGCTACATTTTTAATTTTCTTATTCATATTTCCTTTATCAACATTTATTTATTATTCCCCATCGAAAACTTAATATTGAATTAACAAGATTAGTACGTTTTAGTGGTATAATGCAAATATCATTATGATTCAATTTAAATCTGTATTTATAAACATTGCATTTAAAGTTATCTTTTATCCTGTTTGAATAATGTGTAAATTACTACATTGTATAAATGATGAATATTAAGAAACAATAAAAACCAAAAATATATTTGAAAACCATAATAACAAAAAACCATTTAAAAAAACAAAAACAGAAATGAAATATAAAAACATCCAAAAGGAGAACCATTTTACTTTCCCTCGAATGATTATCATCGTGCACATTTTTAAGACTTTAATGTAAATAATTACCGTGAACAGCTTTTCGAGCTTCTTGCTAGTATTTTTGGGGTTTTTTGCTAGTAAATAATGGAAAAGTTTTTAATTAAAAAATAAAATAATAATAAAATATTAAGAGACAAATTAAGGAAACATTACAAAATGAATATTTCAATCAGGTTTTGTAATATAAAAAAAAAATGAAGTAAATTAAAATAGAATATTAAAAATAACTGTTTAACAAAAACAGTTAATTAAAGTATAACTTCGGGCAATTCCATTCGAAATCGTAAAGTTAACTTAAAAAGAAAAAACTCTAATTTCCATAGAAGTTTAGGAATCAAATCGTCCAATACAAACTATTCCATGACACATATGTGGGAATGAAAAAAGAAACAAATTATCTCAAGAAAGATAACAATAGCATAAAATATTAAACCAGTCAAACAGTTTCCCCTTCCAAGAATAAAATTAAGGGTAGGGGAAAACCTTTTAAATACTCTTATGATAGAAAACTTATAACAGGATTTTTAAATAAATTTAACCCATTATACATCCATTCTAAGAAAATGTGTATTATTTCATAAAAAAAAGCTGATAACAAAGTTGTAGGAATTTCCCATTCCCGGCTAAAGCCGCGTTGCGGCAGCCGGGAGACGGCTTTTCCTACAATTGTGTAGGACGAAAAGTCCTACAACTGTGGGTTGTTTCTGATGCACGGCTTACACAAGCAATTTAAAATATTTACCATTTTATTTAAATATAACATTTTTTCGTCTATTTAATTCAATGATTTTAACTAAAGCGCCCGCATACGGTATTTAATTCGCGCGGTTGTGGCGGTACTAGTGGCGACGGTCAATCCTAACTAAACTAATGTAATTTCACAACTTACGTAGAATAAATTTCGCTTGTACGGTCGGCAGCTGGTGTAGCCGCGAGACTTAACGCACCAGGTACCGAGTCAACCGGGCGATCGAGTTCTAAACTGTACCACAGCGAGTTACTTTTTTACACTTTAAATATTATTCATTTATTTAATTCTACCGCTCACCTGTGACATCACAACATAGCAGAAGACTATAACAGGATTTTTTTGGGGTGGGAACGCGATTTTGCAAATATTGTTATTTTTTAATTGTTAGTTATTTTTTAAATTAGGCTCTACAGCCTCATCCTTTGACCTTTCAAGTTGAAAATTTAATGCTATCAATGTCCCATATATAGAAGTAATCTGATCTAGTTTGGCCAAAATCGGTTGAATAGTTCTGGAAATATAAGGTGATGTACGAACACGCACAAGTACATACGAACATTAACATCCGGAAAATTTCCATCCGGTTTTTTGGGTTCCTTAGTTGTCAGAACGTCAAGAACAGGTGAAAACCGCATATGCCCAAATTGGACCGATTACTATACTTTTCCTTCTAGAGCTATAGATCTACTATAGCGCTATCTGGACGGGAAAGTAAAAAGAATGGAAAACTAATTTCCCCGTTTTTTCCCCTATTTTTCTAATCAGAATTTTTTTAAACCTCCCAAAATTTATATGCCATTAAGTTTTAGAAATGGTACCTTAATTTTTTTCACAAAAAGAAGTGATTTTATAATAATCATCCTTACTATCAGAGAAAATAAAACTTTTGTTATAAAATTTGTTATATCCTTTTTAACTGTAATATAGATTGGATGAGATATGTAACGTAAAGTAATAAATTAAAGCGTTTGTTAGGAGGTGAAAATTTCGTTTATATGTAACGTTTAACATTTTCTTTCAGATTATATCAGGAAATATTGATGCCGTTAGAAATCATTATAATAGATTATTGTATTAATTTTTAACGTATAATATTGTATATAATAGTTTAATATATCGACAAGTTAATAACTTGTAAACAGTTTTCCTTAATTTGTTTTACCTTTTTTCACCTCCAATCATTCAAAATGATGACTTTTTTTTAAATACTTCATGTTTCATGATTACATTTTAATATTTAAATGTAACCGTGACTTAAATGCTTTTTTTTAACGACAAAAGATAATCTTTCCGGTATATCAAATCGTGCGATAAAATATAAGCTTGTCATACTCATTCAATATTATCATTACTGTAATAGACGAATGAAAGTTACCCGAAAATTTTATAATCGTGCGGAATTTTATTTGATATTCAGTGTTGGTGTTATACTGCGTGATATTAAGTATTTAGTATACTCTATCAATTGTACACGATGAATACATAAAACTTTCCCCGCTCACTTAAAAGTAATATGTTTTTTAACCCTATATTTTATAATATAACTTGATTGTATATCGAGTATATATATATATCTTGTCTTTTGATTTATATAAGTTGTACATTTTATCATTAACATTAATCTTTACGCTTAAAAGATACTTGATAATATAAAAAATATCTTTGACAGCTATCATTAAATTATTTTTACTAAAATATTATTGAATTGCTTCTGTTAGAAAAAAAGATACACTTATAAATAATTATCATTAAGGACTTCGTTTAAACGATTTTATAAAGGATTTAATAATTCCTTATTGATTGAAGTATTGAGATCTTAGATATCGTAAATGTGTAATTAAATTTCACGATTGTTGTATGTATTCCGTACCAACGATAATGAAAGTTAACATCAGAAAAAATAAAATTTGAAATTGTTAAAACAATTCGAACGGATCTTGAAAGGATTTTAATTAAATTGATAAATAAATAAATTTGAAAGAAATAAAATTATTAATAAAAGGATTGGATCAACGTTTTTGAGATATAATAGTTAAATCACAAAACCAATTAATTTTGCTACATTATTTTAATTTTAATCAACTTTATATATTAGAATTGTTTATGCTCCACTTAGTTAAAAAACGCTGAACCTATATACGAATATATCTTCTCTGTATTTATAAAATAACTTGTCCTGACTGACTGATTCATCAACGCCCAGAATAAACTACCAAAGATAAATTAATGAAAATTTATATACTAGTTCTTCATAAAAGTGCACAGTAAGAAAATATCTTTTGAAATTCCGAGTTTAAAGGGTTAAAATTCAATAAAAATGAAATCTATTTTTTTTTCTCAGTAAAGAATGAAATTATCAACTTAATTTTTGATTTTTGTAATTTTCATGTAAATATCTAAAAACCAATTTCTAGATTTTTCGAAAATCGACCTTGAAAGGGAGAACAGAAATAAAAACAATTTAAAAAATGATTGCAAATTTTCCCCAATTCCGACTATATTAAACGATATGCTTACTATATTAAGACTTGCAAATACTCTTCAGATAAATATGTAAAAAAAAATTGTCGCATGTTTTAAAATTTTGATGTTTTAAGGGGTGCGACGGTGTACGGCGTGTTGACTCAACCGTCACAGCAACTGTTACTGTATGTGGACGTGACTGGCCGCACTTGCCTCCGGTAACTTGACTAAAAAAGATAAAATAAAAATAATTTAAAAAAATTGGAAATGAAGTACGGTCACCTCCTTGTTGCTGTTGACGTTTATTGGATAACGCTAAGAACCGGGCAAAATACATTTTTATCCGTAAAATGAAATTACAATACAAAAATATTTTTATAAATTGAAGAGGCTTTAATTTTTATTTATCATTGTTATACTCACAAACATGAGTTTAATGAACTCAGCGGGATCCAAGGGGCAGAGCCCTCTAGCTAGACTGGAAAGGCGAAGTTGCGACCGGGATGCTAGTCTATCTAAATATATAAAAGTACAAAAAGAGAGTAATTCATACTAAACGCCCAAAAAAAACTACCGAAGATAAACTGATGAAATTTGTATACACGTTCTTCTACAGTGAAAGTGCCTAAGATAAAAATTTATAAAAATTCTAAGAAAGGATTTTTTGAAATCCCGAGTTTAAAGGGTTAAAATAATGTAAAATTAAATTTACTATTTTATAAATTTCTCGTTAATAAATGAAGATAGCAACATAATTTTTTGATGTGTGTAATCATTATGTAAATATCTAAAAACCAATCTCTAATTTTACTGAAATTGCGAGTTAAAAGATTAAAATGTGTTTTTGAATTTTCACTGTAAACCGGATATTTTTTAATTTCTCGGTAACAAATGAAGGTTCAACTTAATTTTTGTTATGTTTGATTTTCATATGAATATCTTAAAACCGATTTCTAAATTTTTCGAAATTCTACCTTGAGAGGGGTGAAGAAAGATAAGAAAATTTTTAATAACAATTGTACATTTTTCCAGTTTCCGATTATAGTTAACCAGATATTCAATGGATTTAAGACTCTTCAAATAAATATCTAAAAACCATTTTCGGGTTTTTGGAATTTTAATTTTTTAAGGAGTGCGACGGTGATACTGATATTTTTTAATCACTTAAAAATTAAATTAATTTATTGTATTTTTAAAAATACTGATATTTTTAATGATATAAATTGAACAGGTTTTAATTTTTGTTTATCATTTTTGTTTTTGAAATTTTTATTTTTTTAAGGAGTGTGACGGTGTACGGCGCGGGAGCTTAACCAACACAGCCAGTGTCATTATTACTGTATTTCGACGCGAGTGGCTGCACCTGCCTTCGGTTAGTTGACTAAAAAACATTTTAAAAAATTGACCGCAATGGGAAACGCAAGTAACCATATAGCACGAGCGAGGAGGTTAGTGTATATAAATCGTGTATAGGGTGGAGTAGCAGAGAAAACACATCTTTTTCACTACTGAATAACTTCGGTTGTTTTTATTATTAAAAAAATTTTTACATTAAATAATAATATTTTTATTGAATTTTTGAATTCAACTACTTAAATTAGGTTTGGAAAATAATGTCAATAAGATGACGACGTCCTTCTTGTCGGACGCAAATTCGAAGCCTCCCCTCAAAGCTCTGCACGACTTTCTCCAACATTTCATTCGACACAGCTTCAATTTCTTGACGAATGGAAATTTTCAGGTCATTGATTTTGTGTGGCTTGTTCACATCCACTCTTGATTTTAGGTAGCTCCAAAAAAGACGTCACAAATCAATAGATCGGAAGAGCGTGGGAACCAAGAAATATCGCCGAATCGTGATATGACATGTCCAGAAAACATTTGTCGAACCACTTCAATCGATGCTCACCTGTTGGAACCACACGACTCTCATGTTCACCCAATGTCTTTTCAGTTCTGGACGTAGTAAGATGTTTAACACGTCGATGTAGCGCGCTGATGTCACTACAACTGCGGTTCCCCTTCTTTAAAAAAGTAAGGACCAACAATCTCTATCTTAGAGACACCTTACCACACTGTTACTTTTGAGCTGTGGAGAGGTTTTTGGTGTAGTTCACGTGGATTCTCCGACGCCCAGTACCGACAGTTCTGTACATTAACATAGACATCCAGATCGAAATGGGCTCGTCACTCATCATTATTAGTGCGTTATCTTCTGTAAGAATGGCGTTCATTATGTCACAAAATTATTTGCGTTACACAAAATCCCTTTCAGTTAGCTGATAGACGACACGTGTAAGATGCGATGAAGCAAATGACGACATACCCAGCGCTACACACTGTCGCCTAGCGGATCGTTTCGGACTATCAAAAACTGCCTTTCTCATTCTGTCTACGTTTTCCGGAGTTCGGACTGAACGGAGAAGAGCAGATGGTTTTTTCTTCATCATAGATTCAGTACTTCAAAACCTATCAACTCATCGGAGTATGGTGTTTGGATCTGGAACTGCACTTAGAGGTTCGACATTAAAATTTCGACGGAAAAGATGTTGAACCGTGATCACAGAATCATTGTTTATTAAAAAAACTGCTTGACAGCAAATATACGGTGTTCTACGCTCCATAGCGATTGAAACTGCGTGGTCTGAGCTGTCCGCCAGAGATCGCCGAAAATCAATATCCCAATTTGCCGCTGAATACTAGCGGTTTTTTTAAAAAAACATGCGTTTCCTCTGATCCACCATTTATATATATATATATATATATATATATATATATAGAGAGAGAGAGAGAGAGAGAGAGAAATTTAACTTTTTTGAATATGATTTAGGAAATTAATAGAACCAAAAATACTTCTATTAAACATACGTTCGGAAAAGCTTTGTTTTTTAGTTACGACTAGGGGAAATTTTTTTCTTTTTCTGTTCCAGGAATAAAAGTTATACTGAATTTCATGGAATCCAGATTAGGGGTAAAATTTTGTAGTTTATTCCCTTTTTTTATTTTAAAAAAGTTAATAAAACAGATGTTAGAAGTGTATCTCTTGTAGGTTCTGAGAAAATTGTTGCAATGGTCAAAAACTTTGAGTCGAAGAATCCCTTATTTAAATTTCTTTTATATTAATCTTTTTTTTAAACGCAATAAAAATACAGATACTTCGTATTTGTAACAAAATTTCTAAAGAATTTAATTTTAAGAAGATTTATGTAAATATAATTAATAGAAAGTAAATATAATTTTCAGTAAGTTTATTTTAAATCAAAATAAAAAGTTCAAAATGTAGCAGAAAAGTTTTAAAGTTTTATACGGAAAACGCTGATTAACAATTAAGATTTGTTTGTTGTAGGTTAAAAGTTTTTTAATTTTTAATTTGATATTGTACGTAGTGGAAGACAACTTGAATTTGTATTATACATTTGAAGATTTGACGGATGTGCAGTTAATTTATGTTTAACTGTTAAAAAAATTATTTTTAAAAATATATTTAAATTTGGGAAGTCCCTTTGAATTTTTTTAATTTTTTAATTTTTAATTTGATATTGTACGTAGTGGAAGACAACCTGAATTTGTATTATACATTTGAAGATTTGACGGATGTGCAGCTAATTTATGTTTAACTGTTAAAAAAATTATTTTTAAAAATATATTTAAATTTGGGAAGTCCCTTTGAACATTTTTGATGTACTAGAGTCTTACTCGTGGATCTTACTTTAATTACATCTAATATAACAAAGTATAGCATCCCTTAAATCATTTTTCAATAGTTAAACATAGAAATTCAGCAGTTTAGTGTTTTTTATTGTATAATATTTCATTTGTCTTTTGGTATAACGTCATCACACTCCAAGCACCCAGGGAGTTTTCGCAGGAGCAACTCAAAAATTAAAAAAAATGGAAAGAATAAAATTGTTACAATAATTTTAAAGGAAAATGAAAAACAAAACTTTTGACCAAAAAAATTCAAGATACGACAACCCTAATCAAAATAAAGATTTTAATTAATTTTTTTCACAACTAATTTAAAAACGGTATTTTTTTAAAAATACATGCTTAATAGCGAAACGCTGAATTTAACAAATGCTTTAGTCTATAATTTTCTATATTGAAGTGAAATGTCTTTAAAATCACACCGAAACATACAGGTACCAGAACAGAAATTTGTTACGCAACGAAAAGGTCTATATCGTGCTGCCTTAATAACTCCTTAACTATTAGTCTCAGAGACGTAAATGCGGTATCATTTTATAACTTACACGGTCAACTCGCCGATACAACTTTGAATTTGTGTCACTAATGAGCAGGTTAGTGAGGAGGGGGCACAGCACAGATCGGCCAAAACTGGCGATCTCGCTCATTTCCATTCAGTGTATCTCATGACTTAGACGTGATAGCGCGGTGATTCGTGTTTTTGTGTTTAGAGTTTGTCGATATAGATCGATTTCAGTAATAATAAGTGCGTATTGGACAATATTTATGTGTAAAAAATTAAAGTAAACGTGTAAAAAAGTATAAATATTCTGTATATCAGTCTCAGCCCGCGAAAATCCCAGCCGGAAATATAAATTAACGCATATCATTGAAAAGGGGAGATTATGGGCCACGCACAGGTATCCCAATGTTGGGAGCCAAGCGAGCGAGACTGCTTCGGGAGCGTCGCAAAGCTGGCACGGCGCGCTCAGTGAATGACACCAATGGCGCGAGCATGATGCCTTATGATTCTTACTCCTCATATCGCAGACCAGTGTTGAACAAAATTTCCGTCAAATGTTAGTTGAAATAAATATTTTGTACCATGTAGTGTCTGTTTTATGTTAAAATTAAATTTAGTACCCAGTCAGTCTCGTTTTTATTTGAAGCCAATACACTAAACGTTACTCGCTGATATAAACACCGACCAGTTTATCTGTAGAGTTGGCCAAATGAAGGAACTAAAATTTTCCATTGAAGACTTTCAGATTTTTTAAAAGAAATACGATGATGGCTCTTCCGTTTAACTGTACAGATAAGTTGGTCGGTCTGTGGCTCGGAGAAACTTAATCCAATGTCTGTAATGTTTCACGTTAAACCAACGGCCGTGCACCCGAAAACAGCCACATCCGATTTTTTTAAATATATTTTTATGTTTTAGACAACTTGTCTAATTGTTTGTTATTGGTATGGGTGGTTAAGAATGTTGTAGTCTCATGGGGAAAATAGATTGTTTCAAGGTAAGAGCATTTAGTAAATTTAATTTTTAGCGTATAATTGTTGAGAAATTATTTAAGGGTTGGCTTACTTTATTTAAACTCTTTTGTACGGTGTGTGTGCATATATATATATATATTCCCTCGTGTATATATATATATATATATATATATATATATATATATATATATATATACGAGGGCTATTCAGAAAGTAAGGAACGTTTCCACCTGACGCCGCCAGCCGCACGCCAATCGCGTATATATTGGTGTGCTCGGCACCTCAGTCAGCGTCCAGCCGTGACAACGGGAACATCTCCGCACTGCCCGTTTTTTTATATACGAATTTGAAAGGTGTGCTGCAATCGAAAATCCCGCCAGTTGTGAGGTGCGGTCTGTGATTCGTGTTTTGTTGGCAAAAAACTTAAAACCAATAGAAATTCATCGGGAACTGTGTGGGTATACGGGAACAACGTAATGAGTGAAAGTTCTGTCAGGAAGTGGTGCATTCAGTTTAAAAATGGCAGAAAAAACGTTCACGATAAAAAGAAGAGTGGACGTCCGAGCATTGTGACTGACGATCTTGTCTCCAAAGTTGACGAAAAGATTCGTGAAAACCGCCGTTTCACAATAACTGAGCTTTCTCTATGTTTCCCACAAGTTTCACGGACTTTATTGTTTGAAATTGTTTCACAGAAGCTAGGCTACCACAAATTTTGTGCAAGATGGGTGCGTCACTGAGTGGTTGAGATCACAGGCGGCAGAATTCTATGACACAGAAATTTCAAAGCTTGTCCACCGCTATGATTAAGTGCCTGAATTTGTATGGTGATTATGTTGAAAAGTAGTATTTTAGTCCCTCTTTCACATGTATATAATAAAAAGGTTTTCTTGCACTTGGTTTTTTAAAATTCCAAAACGTTCCTTACTTTCTGAATAGCCCTCGTGTGTGTGTGTATATATATATGCCACAAGTTTCCTAACGAAAAAAAAGAACTAAAGAAGTTTTTTGATATATTTTATTTTTGTTTCTACTTTTTTTACTTTAATCACACCGATTATTAAATTTATACTTTATAATATACGTAATAAATTTACAGGTAACATTTATTAAAGAAAAAAAAATGATTTATGATAAAATCAATATTTTTTAACCTCATATATAACCTTGCTCTAATAGAAACTGGACGGGTTATTAAAATATTAAAAGGTGTTTCATAATTTGGCAGAGAATCCATTTTTTTATGTTGTTATTTAATAGCATTACTGAATAATACAAAATTCAAGGAGGTAAATAACATAATAAATTTAAGAACAGATTTTTGAAGAGTTTCTTAGCGTAGGACGTAGCATTGCGACACGTTTTTATATTGCATTTGCGTGCTTTATTCTTGTTACTATTATGTTATTAAAATAGATTACAAAATTTTCATTCAACTTAATAAAAATAAATAACAGTTATAAAATATAATAATACTATTTTTAATAAAATATATATTTGTTATAATTCTATTTTAATAATTAACTTTAACCGTAGACCTAATAACGTAGACGTAATAAAGTTCAAAGTTATTGCATTTTAATCTATATATAGTTTTTGGTTTTTTTAATTAGTACTATAATTTTTATATTGTTGCGTAGTACAAAAATATCTAATAATTGAATTGTCTCAGATTAAATGTATCGTGAGCATGAGAAAATTTAAAAAAAAATTATGTGGATTATAATTTTAAAAAAAACTCAAATAAAAATACTATTTCGTGATAACATCGCACGAAGACAATACGATTGAAATTATACAATCTTTTATTAAAATTATATTTATTAGTTTACTTTGAAATTCAATTAGTATTTTATTTATTTTTTTTATATCTGATATGTTTTAGAAATTGATATTTGAATTACGTAACAGAAATTGCTATGATAAACTAATGAAGAAAATTGCTCGGTAAGCATACTTTTTTATATAACTGTATATAATTATATCCAGTATTAATTTAGGTCAGTTTTTCCTTTATATTAACAAAATTAAACTTTAATTTTCTTTGTTAATATGATTCTATATAACTGACGTAAATTTATTAAATTATGCATCTATATATATCTATATTTTTATCTGTATATAAAACAGGTCGTGACAGTTCCATAATCAACGCCCAGAAAAGAAACTACTGAAGATATATTGATGAAAATTAGTATTTGCATTCTTCTTACCGTATAATTACACACTAAGAAAGAATTTTTTGAAATTTTGAGTTTTAAGGCTTAAAATTGAGTAATAATGAAATTTATTATTTCATGAATTTCTCAATAACAAATGAAGTTAACAACTTGATTTTTGGTGTGTGTAATCGCCTTGTGAATGTCTAAAAATTAATTACAAGATATTTTGAATTCGATGTTGAAGGGCGAAGAAAGATAAAAAACTTTGAACAATGATTGTAAATTTTTCCATTTCTGACTATAGTAAACGAAATATTCACTAGAATAGACTAAAATAGAATAGATATTTACTAAGTGTAGACTTGCAATAACTCTTCAAATAAATATCTAAAAACTAATTTCGGGTTTTTTGAATTTCGACTTTTTAAGGGGTGTGACGGTGTACGGCGCGGCCACTCAACCAATACACTCACTGCCATTGTTTTTTATGTGTGACGGGACTGGCTGCACTGCCTCCGATTACTTAACTAAAAAACATAAAAGAAAAAAAAATTATCGCAACGGGAAACGCGTAATCATATAGCGCGGGCGAAGCCGCTACGGGGATGTGAGCATATATATATATATATATATATATATATATATATTTGTGCAATTATTATACTAAAACTGCTTTCTGTTATCTCCTTAATTGACGTTTTCGCAGTAATCACTTGATGTTTTTTTTTTATTTTTGAGAATAGTCATATAATTTTCAGAAGTTATTCGCGACTTATATTTCATCGCCTACACCCGTTAAAGTTATGGCATCTAACAATAAAAAAAAATGATTATTGACTTTTACAAGTTTATTTGTTATAGACTGTTTTTTTAGCAGTACAACTTCCAGGAAAACTCGCGTTTAACTAGTCCCCTGTTAGTAAATGTTTTCAGGGTAGTTCAAATAGCTTGTGACCTTCAGTGGAAGAGTTTTGCTTCAAGCGAAGAGTTGACTATTTCTTGGTAAGTTGCTCGTAACCTATGGTGATCCTGAACTAAGTTAGTTCTCGTAAAAAGTCTTCCGCGAAGATTCATTGAATTAAAATCTAGAGCCCCTGGTGTACTTTCATTTAGTGAAAGTTAGACTTAATTTACACCTAACAGCTGGAAAACACAAACTGTGCTACATTGCTCAACGTGGCATCTAAATATAGGATGAAGCTGTGTCATAATTAGGCGATAACTGTTGAACACGTCAGTGTAATATTGCCAAAGTATTGGAGTTATTTTAGTCATGTTTAAATTCACGGTTACGATGCATGGTATTTTTCCTGATGTGAAAATTATGCAGGTTGTTAGGTGAATTTCCCCCAATCGACATATTACACAGTTTCTGTCCGAACATCGTGTTTTTCGAGATTGGCTGGCCAGATTTGATTTGATTAATTCAGGCTTGTATTCGAACTGTAGGACCATTGATGATGTGCGCCATGCTTTATATGTCTGTCCCAGATACGAAGCTGAACCTACCAAAGTAGTTAGAGAGCTTGTGTGGATCAATTCTGGTTTTGATTTGCAAGTTAATTGGAAAACCAAAAGGGAATGGAACACAGTTGCTGGCTTCCTGAGATTCTTAGCCCTGCGAAGGATGGCTGAGGAGGTCTGAGGCTGTTATGGATGTATCAATAGGATAGCAACCCAGGTAGCTAGGGGACCAACTGGGTGCTTACTTCGCCGTTTTGGCATCGAGCCCTGGTTAGCTGAGGTATTCGCTGTTAGGATAAGAATGGACGTGTGGAGAACTCTGCGATGAAGCTGCGGTGTGGCAGGATGTGTAGGCATTGACCTTGCTTCCAAAAGAGGACCAGAGCGAAAGAGATGGGTATGTTTTCATTAGAATCTTATTAAATTTTTGAATTTGTTTCTTGATTTTTGAGTGAATCAAGAGGCCTGGAGTAAATTGAACTGTAATACAAAATTGTTGTTTCGATCAGCACGTGTTTTGTTGGTATGTTGATAGTATTTTTGGTGTTTAAAAAAGTCAATCAAGTAATGATCTGAGCACATAGTCTAATCGAAGTTAGATATTGGAAGAGTTATTGTGTGAAACCTTCGGTGAAAGAGGAAGGCGTGTGGATCGCGCTTCCACGAATCGGTTAATTTGATAATTGAGAGTTGTAACCCTCAATTATCAAATTAACATAAGGTAGATGGCCAAATCTACATACGGTAGATGGTCTTGGTTGGAAGAAGCCATACGAAGGCGATAGTAAGTTGTGTAAATACGCTGATGTAAATGTCTGCCGAGGCATTTGCATCGCTGGGATCCTGATAGAAGCCAAACTGATGACTGTGATGTATTATCAGATTTAGAGGGTCTAAAAGACGACCTCTGGCAAATCCCATCAGGACTGGGAACGGAGGGGATGGTGTGGTGACTGGGATCGTCACCAGGTGTGTTTTCCTTTACGGGAATCAGGGGATGATGATTGTAATTTAATAAAGATTTAACTGAATGATTTAGTTATTATTAGTCTACCTTTATAAGACGTGGACAAGTACCAGAAATCTAAAGTATTTCTATTTAATGTATTAGGTGTCTTATTGTTATTTAAAAAAAATATATATATATTTTTTCTGTTTAAGAATTTATTAGATAAAATATAAAGCATGAAAAAGTTAATAAAAACATCATGAAAGGTTCCATTACTTAATTTACGAAATAATTTTCCGTAAGTCTTTTTTTATAATCAATCATTTTCAAGGTAGCCTACATCACAAAAATTTAAAGAAAAAACACAATTCATATGTATTTTTAATCTTATAAATTTGTTTATTTTTTACTTCGAAATTTACAAGTAAATTTATATTTAGAACTCTCGCAAAACAAAATTTTATATTTTAATTTATTTTTCCACTTTTTATCTCGGTTTAATCTTTTTTTTTTTTTTTAGAGAAAAATACAGAATATTAGACCACGTACGTTAATTTTAAATGATATTAATGCTGCTTTTATATGCAATTTGAATTGGAACTCCTCTATTCCTGCCTTAAATAGGGTGTGTCTATAATAAGCACTGTTACTCAATCAGTATGAAAGATCAGCAACGTTTGATTTTATGTAATTTTTTTTATCCTTTCTATCTACATCCGGGTTGTAAAAATACTTGAATCTTAACGAACTTTGTTAGTATTTATTTTAATCAAATTAAAATATAAATTAATCAAAACGCCAATCTCCGTAGCTGAATAATAGCGTCTCGGCTTTTCATCCAGGTTCGAATCCCAGTTAGGAACGGCTTTTCATAAGCTACAAAATTCCATATTCCCACATAAACGCTTCATAGCTTTTATAATGAATTAATTCATCAAGGAAAAAATTATTTTATGTATATTCATAAATAAAACCATAATATAACATCGAACTGAATTTTATAAAGAACTGGCCTATTTTATCGGATAATTTCTTTATCGGTTAGTACGCTAAATCTGCTTGTCTTCGGTTCGATTCTTGATAGGCGACCATTTAATATTTTTCACAGATAGTTTCAAAACTCAAGAATTTTGGTGGTTTGGAGTTATCAAAATCTTTTGGCTACATCCCATCGTCATAAACTGCAGATAACATTACAATCGTTCACAATTTATTGTAAACTTTCTTCATCAAAATATTTAACAATTTTTTTGTTTGTTCATCATTATGTAAAAAATCTAATAAGGTCACCACATAACTTCCTTGTACGCCTATTAAATTATATATACACTTTTTTTTAAAATGAAAAGTACATAAATTTTATTTCATTAATAACTTCTGATATTTTTTCTTTTTTTTTATTGTTATTATTGTTATTATTGGATTATTATTTACTATAAAACTTTTTTTACAATTAGAGGTTAATAATTAATAATAAATCAATATATATAAAAAAAAATAAATAAATAAAGGTAGATAAAGTCGGATTTGACTTGATGTGTCTTCCCCTTGTAAGTTCCAAATATTTCATTAATTAAAATTTATTGCTATAACTCTGGAACAAACAAAAGTAAGTCCCACTTATGATATATTGTTAAAAAGCTCTCAATGAGAGCTTATTACTGCAGTTAAGAAAAAGTCCAAAATCTAAATTATTTTGGATTAGTACGGTATTTTGGTTGGTATGTACGGCGATAATGTAATGACTGAAAGAAACGCCCGAAAATGATGAGAAGGTTTAGAAATAACAAAATTAATGTGCATGATGAAGAACTTTCGGAAAGGCCCTCGATAATCCCCGAGGACTTATTGAAACGCGTCGATGATGAAATCAGAAAAGATCGTCGCTCAACGATTTCCGATCTGGCCCTTCTTTTTCCGGATGTTTCAAGATCTGTTATCGCGTCGCAGTGTTCACGACCGTTTAGGCTTCAGTAAGATTTTTGTACGTTGGGTGCCTCACGTCTTAACGAAACGTCACAAAAAAATTCGAATGGAATATGCTTTGAAATGTTTGATGCGCTACACAGAAAAAGATGATAGAGTTCCTTAATTCAATTGTTACCGGCGATGAAACATAAATTTCGTACTACACGCCAGAGAGAATATTACGCGGCAATCAAGTGATTGGCGTCATCCTCAATCACCAACCAGACAGACAAAGGTCAAGCCGCAGCCATTTGGACGCAAACTGATGGCCACATTCTTTTGGGATCGGTTTGACATACTGCTGATCGATTTAATGCCACGTGGAACGACTATAAATGCGAAAGCCTATTGCAAAACTCTATGTAAGTTACGGCGCGCCATTCAAAATCGGAGACGTGGGCGGCTGACCGACGGCGTCGTTCCTGCTGCACGTCCACATGTTGCGGGTCCGACATGTGATTTACTGAGAACATTTGGATGGGAAATTTACGATTACCCACCATATAGTTCGGACTTCCCTCCTTCTCATTACAATTTGTTTGGGAAATTGAAATAATTTTTGAGTGGTAAACAATTCGGGGGTGACGATGAAATTAAAAATTCTGTTAATCAGTGGCTAAATGGATTCGCGGCAGAAGAATACGACGAGGGTATATTTAAGCTGGTGTATCGCTACAATAAATGCCTTAATTCATGTGGCGATTATATAGAGAAGTAGTATAAGGTAGTTCAAGAGAAATAAAGCATTTATAAAGTTTTCAGAATAAATTTTTTTTTACAATTAAACGGTCTTTACTTTTGAAGAAAGTACTACGAGATAACCTCTCGTAGTAAACTAATTCCCATAAATAACCTTTGGTAAAAAAAAAAAAAAAAATAAAAAAATAATCGTTCGGGTGCAGTTATTCTTTGTAATTACAAAACATATGCTGTTAGAATTTACTAATTAGTAATTGTAGAAATAAATGCCATTTAAAATTACGAAAAGAAAAGTTTAGTTTCGGTCGGTTGATAAGATTTAACAATTTAATATTTTAGCAATAAAATTAAACAATTTTTTAACCATTTTTGCGATTTTTCCATAAAAACTATATTAAAACAAAGTCTTGAGTTGTGACAAAAAAAAGTATAAGAAAAAAAAATGTTATAGCAAAGAAATTAAGCAAGTAGAATCTGTTAATTATTGTTACCAATAGTAATACGTACGTGTAATATAATATGTGATACAGTAAATCCAGTTTTATTGATGGTAGTAAATCCGGATGAAGAACTATGTAGGTGAATTTTTTTTTGCTGCACATTAATTTGAAGAAAGCTTATATTTTCTTGATTTTTTTTTTGTTCCATAATAATTTATTTATTAAATGCAGTTGTGCAACAGGTTAGAGATTTAAAAAGCCAATTATTCTTATTACCGTATTATTAATATGATACTGGCATGCTATGTCATGTTAACTAGACTTTTAATGTTAAATACAATCCCTTAATCATTATTATAAAACATTTAATAATAATAATAATAATGATATTATCTTATCAATATATGTATAATTTACTTTTTATAATTATATAATTACATAAAAATATACTTAAGAGAAATGTAAGCTAAACTGAATTCAGATTGTATTTTTATTTTAAATATCTTTTTATTCAGAAAATTTATCTTTTTTTTAATTAATTTTTTCATTTTATTTATTATTATTTTTTGAAAGTGATTACTGGAAAATAAATATAAAATAATCATAATGAACAAATGTTGCTGTAATAATCTGAAAACCTTTCTTATACACAAACTTTAAACAGGAAATTTAAATAAAAATACCAAAATTAGACAAACATTATAACTTGTGTAATTAATAAACTGATTCCCTTTAGACAAGCATCGATTAAAAAAAGTCGATGAAGTTACTGATTGTGTAAACTAAGTAATTCCTTTTTATTGTTATTTATTTCTTTATTATTATTATTATTATTATTATTATTATTATTGTAATAAAACTTTGAATTATGTTGTTAGAAATATTTTAATTTAAGTTTTAAATAAATAAACAAATCTTTTCCTGGATGGAACGCTTTAAATTTTACCATACATAACACGTTTTCATGTTCCACTTATTATCAGAATCATGTTACTTTTTTAATTTTTTCCTGCTGATCGAGACTAAATACAGAATGTTTAAAAATTAATATCGGGGATTAAAAAGCTATGTAATATCTCTCAAGTTTCACGTAGATTGATTAATTTACATGAAATAAAATAGCAGCTATGTGCAAGCTTATAAACTGTTTCCTGTACTTTTCGCTTGAAAGCGCTAATAGCAAAGACGGCGACCCAAAGCGTCTATGTTTTGCAGTTTGATAAATGTGAATCTGTAATTACCGTTCAACGTTCGTTCCGTTTGTAGTTCCCTTGTGATCCCCCGAGTGACAGTAACATTCGTAGATAGTAAAACAATTTGAAACCGTTTGCTGTATTAGTAAAGGGAAGAGTACAGGACGACTGAGTGTGTCCGAAGATAATGTTGTTTGTGTAGAAGAGTCTTTTGTGCGTAGTCCTGGAAATCAGTCAGGAAGACTAGCCGCAATTCGAAATTACAGAGACGTCTGTATGAAGGGTTTTAAGGAAACACTTACAACTGTGTTCATGTCGTTTACGGCTATTAAACGCTCTAAAGTCTACAGATTGTGGTTTGCCAGCTTCGCAAATGACATGATGCACCGTGACGATGAAAACTTTCTTTATCTTGTCGTATTCACTACGAATCAACAATTCATGTTTATGGAAAAGTAAACACTCATAATGTACATATATCTGGAAATCTGAAAATTCTCACAAAATACTACAGTGTGAACGAGACTCTCCAAAACTGAACGTTTTTTGTGCCTTATCTTGAAGGCAATTTTACGGGCCGTTCTGTGTCTTAAAAGCAAGTGTGTCTGGAATGAATGCTCTTGATTTGTTACAACTATGGTTCTTTTCTCAACTGGAGTACGAACCACAGAACTTTATTTGACAACAAGATTGCGCGCCTGCTCACTGGCATAACTGTACGTAATCGGTTGAATGAAATTCTTCCCGACCACTGGATCGGTCGCCGGGGACCAGATTACAGGGCATTTTTGCCGTGGCCACCACGTTCGCTCGATCTGACCCCGTGGGATTTTTTTCTTTGAGGGTTTATAAAAGATCAAGTGTGTGCCACCGTTACCAGCTGACCTATCCGACTTGAGACACAGGATTGAATCAGCTGTCGCATCAATTACTGTAGGCTTTGTTATTAAAGTATTGGATGAACTCTCTCCTATTGGCTGGATGTGTGTCGTGTGACGAATGGTACTCATGTTGAACACTTTTAGGAAAAACTGTTTGAGTTGCTCTTTCATTTTATGCATAGGGTGATACAGAGATATATACCCATTTTGGAATGAACCGAACACTATTACTACTACTCCAACCTGTAATTTGTTTGTCGTTACATGTGTGTGAACTAATGCCATTAATTCAATTATCATGCCGGAGTGATCAGTGAAACATCGCGTGTTCACGTACGATCGTAAGTGAGAGGCGGCGATTCGAATTTCCAGGTTCGGAGATGTTCCTTGGTCTCCTCGATCTCCCGACCAGAGTATGCGCGACTTCTTCCTTTGAGGATACTCCCCAAAGGAGAGTATCCATTGGGGATACTTAAGGAGTAGGTGTACATCGAGAAACCCCGTACAGTACAGCGATTGAAGACAAGTATTCAAAGGGAGGTACAGCAGATCACACAGAAGACACTGAAACGGCTGTGGGTCAGCTTCACTTTTCGACTTGAAACATGAATCATGGAAGATGGTCATCACCTTCCAGATGCAAGTTTTGCCACCTAATATAAATGGCATCTATTGCTTTACATTCCAGCCATGTTGGCTGGAATAGATAAGTTTAAGTTAATAACTTTCCTTTCTTTTTCCTGTTTAGCCTCCGGTAATTACCTTTCAGATAATAATTCAGAGGATGATATGTACGAATGCAAATGAAGTGTAGTCTTGTAGTGGTCTCAGTTCGACCATTCCTGAGATGTGTGGTTAATTGAAACCCAACCACCAAAGAACACCGGTACCCACGATCTAGTATTCAAATCCGTGTAAAAATAACTGACTTTACTAGGACTTGAACGCTGGAACTCTCGACTTCCAAATCAGCTGATTTGGGAAGACGCGTTCACCACTAGACCAACCTGGTGGGTTAAGTTAATAACTGGATAGTAAGTTTGGTGAAAAATTACCTGTGTCGTATTCATTCCAAAACGGGTATACATCTCTGTGTCACTCTGTGTTATTTGTCAGTGTAAGTAAAACTAAATATTACATAGCCTTGAAACCCCAATATTAATTTTGAACACACGTTATTTTAGAAAATGGTGCCCTAAAACATTTTTTTGTTATTGTTATAAAATTGATAAAAGTGTAATCAAAACGAAGTAAAGTAAATAGATTTCCTTATGTTTTTGGCATCATGAAGAAGAATAGATTTAGCAGTTATGTAGATCTTGATTTTGTGAAGTTTTCCCCAAAAAATTGTTAATATTATAAATAACAATTGTAAAAATAAAAGTGTCGTCAAAAATTAGTTAAAACATTAAAGTCGCATTGTTTTACGTCATTGTTCTTTTAATTATAATATTTGAAAATTACATCTGTAGCAGCTATGTTAGGCCTGGCTACGTTAGCAGTCATTGCATTTACCTACACATACATCCTGACCCGCACTAGCCGGAAGACTGGTTGGAGAAATATATATATTATATTTGAAAATTAAAAATTAATCTGGGGTAATTGTTTACAATCACTGTTCTAAAAGACGTACCTTCATAATTTATTCATTATTACTATATATGATAATTTTTAGGGTTAACAACAGAAATCTTGAAACTATTGATAAACCTTACGTAATGAAATTCAAGAATTTTGAAAATTATAAAATCTGATAATTTATCTAAAAACTATTTCAATAAGAAGAGATTGGAGTTAGCTTAACGAAATTCCTTTAACATTTTGTTCCATTCAGCGGACATAATTGTTAGTTTTGACTAGCGATACATGGAAATTTGGATGGATAAGAGATTTACGCATCAAAATTCTCGTAGATTTGTCCTTAGGCATGGAAAAATATTAATCTATTCCAAATTATATTTTTATTCATTATTTAGTTTTCTTGTAATTTATTTTTTAAAATAATTTTTTAATTTTATCTTGTGGTAAGTGTTCACATATCTTCCGGCCTCCGTAGCGTGAGTGGTGGCGTATCTTGACCTTTCATCCGGAGGTCACGGGTTCGAATGCCGATCAGATATGGCATTTTCACACGATACAAAATGGTCATTCCATCTCATCCTTTGAAACAATGTCTAACGGTGGTCTTGAAGGCTTAAAAAGAAAAAATATACACTTATCTTTGGTTTTTCAAGAGCCGTATATTTTGTATATATAGTTGCTATGGAAACAAACACACGATTAGCCAATGAGGGGAAGTCTACGTGTACGTTACCATAGCAATTGTTCTTCTCATCAGTTAATTCTTCGTTTGATTTCATTTGTTCAGGATACAATTATTAGTAAACATATATAAAACATAAAAAATCGATTTATTTTACTTCGTTTTGATTATACTTTTATTCATTTTATAACAATATCCCAAAAAAGGTTTTTGGGCGGAATTTCCAAAAATAACGTGTGTTTCAAAATAAATATTGTTATTTTATATATATATATATATATATATTAAAGAATATGTTATTCAGTAAAAACCAATTTAAACAGTTTTATATATATTACAAAATATTATTTATTATCTAAATTAAATTATAATATTATATATATATATATATATATATATATATATATATATATATATATAAATTAAATTAAGTTTACTGTGTTTATCTAATTTGATTATAAAATACTTACATATTAAGAAGGACATTTAAAATTTTGATGCCGATGAAGGACACCAATATATTTATACGCACCGGTAGTTATTTAACAGGCTGTAACACTTTCACCGTTTTTAATTAGCTTGTAATCAATCAGATTTCGTATTAGTCAAGCCGTTAGTTAAGTTATATACCGTCAAGAACACCACCTGTCTTTAATTGTATTGATTTTTCGTTTTTATTAAATTATTATTTCTTACGTCACCAAATTATTAATAAAAAATAAATAATAGAAGTAATAAAAAATAACAATAGCGATGTTAATTAAATTTTTTTTGGTAATAATTCGGTTGAAATTTATGTAATCGACGATCGATAATTTCTCCTTTTTTTTGTTTTTTCAATTTATTATTTTTTTTAATATGATTTATGTAGAAAGATATTATTTATTGAGCTAGCTGTATTTCTTATAAAGAAATATTCTTAAAATGCTTAATTCAAATATTAATATTAATATTCTTAAGTCTTAATTCAACCGAAATAAATAATTATTTCTAAAAAAAAATATTATTTTATCTATTGTCTAATTTTTCTCAAATTATGTATGGTACTACATATTTGGTTTACTGATATGTCCTAGGTTATAGTCCCAATCAGTCGTCTCAATAGTGCCTCTTTCTTTTTTTTCTGTTTAGCCTCCCGAACCACCGTAAGGTATTACTTCAGAGGATGATGTGTATGAATCTAAACGAAGTGTAGTCTTTTACAGTCTCAGGTCGACCGTTCCTGAGATGTGTGTGTGTGTTAATTGAAACCCAACCATCAAAGAACACCGGTATCCACGATCTAGTATTCAAATCCGTATAAAAGTAAATGCCTCTACTAGTATTTGAACCTTAAAACCCTCAGTAGAACGTCAGAGCTCTTAGAAAGTTCCAGTAGTACCGACTAAATTAGAGCCAAGTTATAAAAGTGTTAGAGAATAGATATGGTTGATCTGGACCTAGTTAAATTAAATATATACATTTCTTACGTCCTAATAATTTTCTTCATGAATTAAAGCCAGACCTTTTTTTTTTATATTCGGAAAAAACATTTCTCGTTCAGCTTGGTTGGGCTACAAATACTCTAATCAATAAATCGTTTCGCTTGGTCGCCGTATCCAATTAATCGATGTTTCATTTCTTCTATTGGTATTCATTGAGGTGTGATCAGATTTATCTGTGGATTCCGTTAGTAAATTAAATCTTATTTATCATAAACATTCATAAACTCAAAAATTTGGTTCGCGCTGCAATGTCTTATAATCGATAAGACGGCACTTTTTTCTTGACCAAAATTTTGGAGGTGATGTGTACGTAGAACACTTATTCGATAACAGAATAATCATGCATCAGATAACGGCTAGATTGGGCCATCCTTCTGCAGCCTAGAAACTCTATCATTTGTTCTATCAAAATTTATAAAAATATCGTGTTCATTTTCTAAATCCGGTATGAATTCATCCATCGATCATCCGTAAGTTGAAGCTTTTTTCTCTTCCACTCGTTCTATCATCCTTCTAGATAAAGGTCGAACTTCGTATTCCAGTTAGCTTGAGGCAACGTTGTACGCCAGCGTTCTTAGCTATATATCCCTCCGCTGGTACTTTACTAACTGCCAAAGGATTTTTAGATTCCTCCTTCTCCTGATCTCTTTATAATTTTCACATTTTCAGTATTAGAACCACAGGAAAAAGATTTGTTACTGCGTATACTTTTAAATAAATTAACATATTTTATTAGTTTTAATTAAAACAAAATATATTATTATGATATTACAACAGAAAAATGGAAGACAACGTTTAAAGATTTAGTAATCATTCGAAAGAATAGCTATCAAAAATATAAAAAGGTGCCTACACTATCTGTTAAGTATTTTTTTTTTTTACTGCTTCAACAGTGAAACACAAAAAAAATTTAATTTAGCAAATGCTCCTACTTAAATCCATCTATTTTATTGGTATACGATCAAAAAATACTTGGGATGTATTACAGAAGACCATTTTTGAAACTAGTTGTGGAAAATATTAAATGGCCGAAGTTTGGCTAGAATTATTGTATCCCAAATTTTTTTTAGGTTAAAATGTTTTTTTTTTCAATACATTTTTAAATGATATTATTCGCTACGGACATTACGGCCCTGGATGATTGCTATCCTGGCCGTTAACGAAGATAACCCTGGCCTACCCTCGCAGGACCTACAAATGGCGCTAGACCGTGTCTGCGTGGGGCAGAAAAAGTGAGGATTAAGGTTAATTCGAGGGTTAATTAAGGTAAAAAGTGAGGGTTAAGGTAAGTCGAAGCACGACTTACCTTGATTACATCTATTTTACGTCACATTTGCCATGCGGAGGATTGACTGTCCGGATGTGTACTTCGATGGTGTTTTGATCCCGCAAACGGAGACTGTGCGGTATCTGGGACTTCATCTGGATCGGCGTTTGACCTGGGAGTGTCACGTGAGGATGAAGAGGAAACAGCTGAACGCAAGATACAGAGAACTTCATTGGCTGCTACGAAGGAGCTTAGGCCTCACTTTATCCAATAAGATCTTAATTTATAAGGTTATCCTGCGCCCAATCTTGACGTTCCGTGTAGAATTGTGGGGAACGGCTAGTACTAGTAATGTGGAAATTATACAACGATTCCAGAACAAAGTAGCCAGGGTAACTGCCGAAGCGCCATGATTCACACCGAATAATGAGTTTCACGATTATCTGGATCTCCCGTCGGTTCGTGAGATTGCACAACAGCGCAATGTCAAATACCTGCAAAGGCTTGAGAATCGTGTAAACCACTTTGCAATTAATCTACTTGATAACAGCAGGGACGTCCGATGGTTGAGACGTGCCCATGTGCTCGACTTAGGGTTTGCGTAACAGTTTGGAATCTAACACCGTCAAGTTTAGTAGTGTCGTATCTAATTTCTTGTTACTTATATTATTTTCATTATTTTTATTCTTTGTTATTAATGTTTTTTTTTTTTTTTTTGGACTATATGGTGCTGAAATTAATGGTTTGTGATTTATGACTGAGCTTGAAATTTCATTCTGGACTTTAAGTTTACTTGCAACTATTTATTGTGTATTACTTATTTTGGGAGTTCCTTAAGGACTTCCTTATCACATGCTTTTTATCAGAAAACTTTGCTCCGCAGGTGAGCCGATTGTAATTATAATTGTTATTGGCCAAAAAAAAAAAAAAAAATTATAAATAAATGATATACCAAAATCTCACCTTTTCGGGATAAAAGTTTCGAGTTTCGAGTTGCTCCCCATTAAGGGCTTGAGGATGTGTTGGTCTCAAACCAAAAAATGGATAGATTTAAAATAAGATGTGCAAAATGTAATTATTATATTTTTAACAATTGAAAAGTTATTTAAAGGTATATGAGTTGTTCATTAAATTATTACATGTTAAGGATTTAATACATTGTGCATTTTACTTTTATTCGGTTATTCAATTCCTTCATCCAAAATAGGGGGAAAAAATTTATTTTTAATATACTTGTGTATATTCGTGCGTGCACGAGTGCGTACGTACACACACATATATATATATATGATCTTGCTTAATCATATATATATATATATATATATATATATATATAAAATGGTTGCAAAATAAATAAATAAATATACAAAAATGAGGATATCATCATTTAAACTCATATATATATATATATATATATATATATATATATATATATATATATAACTTATTTTTTGTGTGAATGTTACATAAGAGTAGCCTACAATCTAATTCCTGTTGACCGATACTTTACAGAAAGAGTTTAAAAAAATATATATATAGTATTTAATATTCTGTTTTATAAGAGATGGACACGTAAGACTGGTTTTTAATGTAGTCTTTTATAAATAAATAAGTTTGTTTTGGTTATTAGCGATGTTTATAGAAATCATTTTAAATATCTGAAATAAATCTATAAGGTGAACCGATCGATTAACCTGAAACATTTTAAAGGAAATTAACAATTGAAAGTTGTTTCGTGGATCAATTACAGTTATATTAGTTTTACACATCATAATTCCAAAGCTTTGCTGCAAGAAGGAAAGTATGGTTATCAGTGAAAAAATCTGATGTGGATACCATATGACATCCTTGTACGCCTACTAAATTGTATATACACATTTTTTTTTTAATGAAACATACGTAAAATTTTATTTCATTAATAACTTCTGATATTTTTACATATTTTTTTTTTTATTGTTATTATTGAATTATATCTTAAAATTTATTTTACAATCTGAGGTTAATATATGTAACTCAAAATCAATATATTTCAATTTAAAAAAAAGTTAAAAAAAAGAGATAAAGTCTGATTCGAACCGATATGCCTTCCCCTTGTAAGATCCAAATATTTAATTAATTAAAATTTTATTTGGCTATAACACTGGAACCAATGAAAATAAATACCTTTTATGATATAACTTTGAAAAGCTCTCAGGCTTATTACTGCAGTTAAGAAAATGTCCAAAATCCAAAAATTTGAATTTTGGGCTTTTTTGTTCAAATCGATTGCAACCAAAAGGAGAGGTGATAACCATCATCAGTTACAACAGTTTTAAATCCAAAATTTCTGCATCCTACGGCCAATCGTTTTTGAATTGTGCGAGATACATTCATACGTACGTACAGACGTCACGCCGAAACTAATCAAAATAGATTCAGGGATGGCCAAAATGGATATTTCCGTTGAAATCTGAAAACCGAAATTTTTCGCGATATTTAATTAATGATATTTGCATCTTAAAAGGGAAGGTACTTGGTTCGAATTAGATTTCATCTCTATTTTTTTTTAACTTTAATCTTTTTTAATTTACTTAAATAATCTTTTTTTTAATTTAAATATATTGATTTATTAATTATTATTAACCAGTGATTGTAAAAAAATGTTTACAGCAATTAATAATTCAATAATAACAATAAAATCAAATAAAATATGAAAAAATCAGACGTTATTAGTGAAATAAAATTTTGTGTACTTTTAAAAATTGTTATATGTAATTTAATAGGCATTATTACATTTGTGTGTATGAAATAGATTTGGTGAAACATCTGATTATTTAATATTAATCGAGAATTATAATTTAGAATCACATTATTTTTGGATTTCTAGTTTAATTTCCGTTTAATTTAATTTAATTATTCTGGAATTTCTGTTTAATTTTATCTACATTAAAGTTAACTATAGAGTGACTGAAAAATAGATCCTCACAAGAACAACATGTTGTTCTTGACCGAGGCATACTTGCCCGATCTTTAATAAATTGCAAAAAACTCTTATCTTTTAGTTCATTATTCCTCTGATATTGTCGGACAATATTCTCCCTAGGTCGGAGTTGATGATCATTTCGTTAATTTGGTTTTTATTGCCAATCATATAATCGCTCTTTGGTTTGATATAATTCTTCTGATCTTAATTTGTGTACCGTTCTCTAGTTTTCAAATTTTCTGTCTCTTTATATTCATCATCTATTTTTCAATCTTTTTATTCTTTTCTTGATCTTAACGTTTTCTTCCTCTTTATATTTATCATCTTCTCTTAATCTTTCTATTCTTCCCTTTTTCTCAACATTTTCATATTCATCTTGTCGTTTTTTTTATATATATTTCTTCATGTTATCTTTCTTTTTCCTGTGTGATTGTTTCTGTTTCATTTTTTATTATTCAACAAATAATCCAATAATAAAAACTGAATGCTTTACACTGTAAGGTCAAAATTAACATTTGTAACTAGTATACAGGAGTTCACTAAACGGAATAGTTTAATTATTGTTAACTTTAATTTATACAAGACTCCAGAAATCTGAAACTTTTGTTAATCATCAACTCACGAAGATACAAATAATACTGATCTAGTAATACGAGTAATAAAGGGACTTTTACTTTATTCTAATATTTCATGTAAGATTGGTGAATTAATAACTGTATAAATATTTGATGTTAATAAAAACTAATATTTCAGCAATTGTGTAACTGTCCACTTTTTTAAAGAATTAGAGGATCGCATCTCACTTTCAGATGAAATAAGTTTAAATGAAGTGCAGAAAAAATGTGCATATGTAATTTTATTAGCGTAGAAGGAAGTCAGATGGTGTCCACATCAGATTTTTTTAATTACACCAATATGTATTTTAAATATATATAATAGACAAGATATATAATAATAGATAATAAACAATGTTTAAGCGATTCATATAATAAGCAAAAAAAAAAGAAAAATTTGTTACAAAACTCTTATCGGCCCGATTTCAGTTATTAAACAACGAATAATCATAAGAATTGTATTATTTCTGTAAATGTGATATGTATTGCATATAAATGAAATCGGGCCGGTAGGAGTTTGGTAAAAAAATCTTCTTTTTTTCTTATTACATGAAACGGTTAAACATTGTTTATTATCTATTATTATACAGCTATTGTTTAATATATTACATATATTTAACATGTATTTTTTTAAAGAAAATTCTAAATTAATAACAGATTTTGCTAATAAAAATTTAGTGTCTTACCTTTTTTTATATCAGTATCATTTTGTTAAAAACAGTTTAATTATATTACAGAAATTTTTGGTTTTTGAGCGGAAGTAATGATATCTGCGAGACTCTTACCGTACGGTTTATAATTTCATTGTGATTTCTTTGGATATGTATTACTGGTTTTAGTTTAATTTTCCTTTAAGGTATAAAATGATTCAATAGAAAATACTGAACCGTAATAAATGTTTAATATTAAATATAATGTTAATAATTACTTACGTACTATTGTCCTAGTATGAAAGCAATTTAGACCAATTTTATCTGCTTTAAATCAAACAACTGCGTACCGGTTTTAACTTGGTAAAGCAAGAAAAATACATCTACTATTACAACATTAACCAAAGTGAAAAATTATAAACTCTAGGTTTATAGGTTATTTGTTCGTTTATTAAACAAAAGAAAGGTTGTACTAAAAAAATTTATCACCTTAAAAAAAACGCAACAAAAATAAGAATTAGTCACAGCCGCGGGAATACACACAGTTGTGCGTATAATAAAGATTGATTTTTTTTTTACGCCATTTTATCAATGTGTACATTATTTTCCTATATATTTTGAAAGTACTGTTAATAAAAATACTTTCTCAACTCGACCTTTGCTGACTATATCACAACCTTCCTTTTATTTATTATTCTAAACATTATGTTACCTAACCTGTTATTAGTTTATTCACTTATTGTCTATAATGTTTTTGTGCGTATTTAAACGCATTATTATTCTAATTCAGCGTACTTTAGTACGATTTTTTGCATAGTGCATACAGTGATACAACATATTGCAGAATAATATAAATATTATATATTATTATTTATTAATTTTTGATAACATAATTTTTTTATGATTAAATAACCTATTATTAATTAAGTAGTTATAACAGATTATTGAAAATTTATTACGATTTTACTTTTAAAAAAAAAATCGATCTCCGTGGTGGAGTGGTAGCGTTCCGGCCTTTCATCCGCAGATCCTGGATTTGATTCCCGGCCAGTACATGGTAATTTTCATACGCTACAAAATTCCTTTTCCATTTAATATCCCACCCACAAGCTTTAAGCTTATCTTCAAGCCTATCTTTAAGCTTATCTTTGGGGGCGGTATCTTCAAGTCCACAAATTATAAAATACATTTTAATTGCCTAAGATTTAGATTTGGCTAAATTTAATATCTTATTCGATTAGTTTGAAGAGTCAATTGGTTTTAATCGAATAAAATTAACTTGAATCGATTGGTTTTAATTCGCATCATCCTACCCTACTAAACGGCATTTGTATGTGTCCCCCTGATCTTAGCACCGGAATGTACCGATCATTAACGGAAAATCTCGATTCGTTAGTACATGTCCCGTGATGGTCAGGTGTATACTAGTAAAGGTAATTTTAGGTCGGTATCTCAGAATGGATTTGAGAACGAGCTTTGATAGTGATATGTAAGATTATTGGAAAGTCATAGCTTTAAATTAAATATTTGATGTTTTTGCTAATTTTAAGTTTGCAAAAACATCAAATTTTACTTTGAAGCTATGACTTTCGTATAATGTTACATATCACCATCAAAGCTTGACAAATCCATTCTTAGATACCGTCAAAAAATTATTTTGTACCTTTTAGTGGGTTTAATTTAAGAGTGGTGTATTAAAAATTCTTTTTACATATTTTTTTGTTTATTTATGTGATTGTTTTTCTTCATAAAATAATGAACTATAACCAAAAATTAGGCATCGAAATTTCCGAACACTAGCGGAAAATCCTGATTCATTAGTTTCAATTTCTAGAGTTATATTTCTAATTTTAGAAATCAATTTTCATCAATCAAAAAAAAATAAAAATATTTTTACACAAGAGGTAATCAATTTAAGACACCTAATAATCCCATTCCGAGACGCCGCCCGCCAGGGCAACCCGCCCGGAGGGCCTATTTGTGGAGGCGTGCCATAGGCACGTCCGAGAGCTAATAATAACAATAAAAAATTCTAGATGTTTTATTTTATTTCTGAGTAATTTTTTCTGTTAATCTGTACAATTTCATTTTATTATTGAACAATTTCTTTAAAACGAAATTAAAAATCTAAACAAATAATTTTTAATGCTTATATAATGTTCTACATTATACTTATATAAACATGTAAGAAATTATTAAAAAAAAATCAATTGCCTAATCACTTCTAAACGTCATTACCCATTTTGAAAGATTTAAAAAACAATCTGGATTTATTTTTATTTGAATTTTTTTCTTCAATTTTTTTAAAATCAGGTGTGGTTATTTTTATAGAATAAATAACATTGACTCAGAGAACTACGTTCAATTTAGAAGTATACTTATAAATTGGAATCTACTTATTTAGATATCTTATTAATCTAACCTTATTTTTTTTATTTTTTTCCCTCCCGTGAACCGGATTCCACAACGAAGTACGACACAGTCCGGGGCTGTCCATTTTCTCTATCGAGCCTCCTCGCCTACCGGCAGTACGTCCGGTAGGACAGGTAGGCTCGCCGATCTGTCCTTATTTAGGAATTTACTTTAAAACGTAACATTTTAAAGGACACGTAAAAAAATACTATATTGGTGTTTAGGTCAGTTTGTTTTTAAAACGGTTTTATTTTGATTTTTTTGTTTCATTTTGATTTAAAATATAACCCTATAATAAATGTAGTCTGTTAAAAAAAGTCGTTTAAGAAAATACAAAGAGAACCCTGGGGTGATAAAAAAAAAAATGTAATAAAATGATGTGAAGGGTTACCTAGTGTAAAGTATAAGATCTTGTAGAGTGCTTGAGAATTGTTTAATTAATTTTTTTACTCTTAAGTTTTCCAGTTGATTTACTTGAATATTTATTTGGCGATATTTTTTAATGATCTACGTATCATTACGCTGTAAAACTCCAATCTGGGGATATAAAGAAAAAATAATTAAGAATTGAGTATTTACTCCTTTTTTGAAGTTGGTTAAAAACATCGCAGCATTCGTTTTTATAAACACTGATAAATAAACAAGTAGTATTGATGATGAAAAAATGTATTACATCTCGGATTAAGTGATATTTTCGGATAAATAAATCTTTTATTTGGTTTCAGATTTTAATTTTGTACATTTTATATATATATATATATATAGAGAAAGAGAGAGAGAGTGAGAGAGAGGAGAATCCCCCGTTGCGTCTTCGCCCGCGCTATACAGTTAAAGTATAGCGCATGTCGGTCATTCTAACAGGCATGTTAATGTCTTTTAGATTAATAATGATAAATAAAAATTAAAGCCTTTTCAGTTATTAAAGATATCATTATATTGTATTTTTTTTAGAACAACAGTTTGGTAACTACAGGACTCGAAACTTTGAGTGATCTAAAAGTGTAGGCGGCCAATATTACCGCCAAAGTATTTTTATTTTTTTCTGAGCCACTTATTCTACTACTATGCTTAGGAAGGGATAACAAAAATTCGGTTAAAAAATATAAAATAAAAAAAAGATAGCTTTTATCGGTATTTGGGTAAGAGAGAGATTTTGGAAGCAGATTTTTTTTAAATGGAAAGATAAGCGTGTACGCCTGTATTGAGCTTAATATAAATTGGAATTTTGTTGACAACATTTTAAGAAAATTGATCCCAACGAAACGATCTTGGATTAGATCGTTAAATCCAATCACCAAAGAACACCGGGATTCACGATCTAGTATTCAAATCCGTATAAAAGTAACTGCCTTTACTAGGATTTAAACCTTAGCTCTCTCGATTTCAAAAGATTTTTTTTTTAGCTGAACCTTAGCTCTCTCGATTTCGATTTTTTTTTTTTTTTAGCTGATCTAAGATAATGAGTTCACCAATAAACCAAACCGGTCTACCCCACCCCCTGAATATATTGACCCCAAAATTTTACCAACAAATTGCCCCACATACGCAAGCCTCTTTTTATCAAAATCGGTTTATCCATTCAAAAATTATTAAGCTTCAAATACGTCAACACACATACAATACTACAAATTTTTCTTGTTTTTTTTTGGATCCTTGGATCATGAAACGTTGAGAAATGAAAAAAATTCATACCCCATTTTTTAACTGATTACTATACTTTCCTTCTTATGGTGTAGCTCTAGAGCAATGATGCCACGAAAGTCAAAATAACCATACCTGATTGAAATAGCTATTACTTGAAAAAAGATATAACGGAAAATCGTTGAAAAAAATATTTATTGAGGGAGAACAAAGAGAAAAAATCCATATTTTGATTTTTTTTTTTAATTTCACATTGCCATAAATTGAGAAAGTTATTCTTTTTTCAGTGTTATGAAACTTTTTTCAGTGTTATGAAAAAATTTAGCAATGAAATGAAATTATTTAAATAAGAAGAAAAATGGTGGGAAATAAGAGAAACCTGAATTTTTTATCCTGTTTATTAAGTGAATTTTGTTATTTCTCCAATATTAGGTAGACTTATAAAAATTCGCTAATTAATTTATTTATTTAGTTACTTTATAGACAAGTCTTTACAAAATAAGTAAAATAATCAATTACTTTAGTGGATTTCTAATCCACTAAAAAAAGGAGACATTTCACTATTATAGATCCAGTCTTCTTTTTTTATAATGTCATGTTACTGGGACAAGGTTATGTTAATCTTAATCAATTCAATTCGGCAATGTAGAAGAAGTCGAAATATTTTTTATAGATTATATCAGTTCAGGCTAATAAATAAAAGTAAATAAATAAATAAACCATGAAAAAATAGTTTAAATTATATCCTGTAACTAATAAAATAAAAACAAAGTAATATTTAAATTTGTTTAAAAAAAAAAGAAACAAGTCACGACCAAAAAAAAAAATAATTTAAATCTACGTAAAATAAAACGTGTGAAAGGAAAAATATATAATATGTTATAGAAAAAAATATGAATTGTAACATTAGGTTTGTAATAATATAGTATAGTAATGAATCTGTATAGGATATATATATTAAATATTAGAAAATAAATAAATGATAAAGAAGGTCATAATAATAACGGATTCAGAAAAGGATTATTTATAAATAGATGAAAGATGATTTTTAAAAATGCAACCTTCTCTCCATAACAATGAGATAATAAACGATACATAATTTTACGTCGTACTTCCGTAAGTAAATATATATATATAATGGTATGTTTCATTTTGATGAACCGATTATGATATTGAATAATTACAAATTTATTACGTTACCGTAAATTGAAGGTACTAAGTACTTTCAAGGACACCTACAGTTATTGAATAACAGGTTTTTCGGAAATAATGTGATTTTTTACTTTATCATACCTCTACAGCTAGCTGTCAAGCTAGCTGTCAAGTGGTAATCAGTCAAAAAATGGAGTACAGATTTTTTCTTGACGTTTCATGACCCGGAACCCCAAAAAACAAAAAAAAAGAGTTCGTACGTACGTGCGTTAAAATGTTTGATGCTTAACAACTTTTGACTGGATAAATCGAGTTTGATGAAATTTTGTATTAAATCTGTAAAAAATTTGATTTTGAGTAAAATGTTATAATAAAGTCCACAGAAACTAAATACAAACGTAAAAATTCGAAGTTTATTAAAATCAAAAAATACGGCAATTTTAACTAAATTAAAAGAAGAAAAATTTTAAATATTGTAAAACAAAAGAATGAAATATAATAGAAAAATAATATAGACAAAACAATAAAATCAATTTACAAACAATTAAATAATCTGCTGAAAATGTTCTCCGCCGTAATTTACAAATCATCGGGCCAAATTTCATACAAATCAGTTCTTACAGCGTGAGACATCAAACTATATACATGCCAACATGTATGAGCGTAAGGGATTTTTAACTGTTAAAATTGTACTTTTTAGTTAAAGATGATCAGGAAATTTTTATATCTACAAAATTTGATTATTGTATACTGTGTAGCTATACATTATACTATATTATAGAAAATAAGAGATATAACTCTTTTTTTTAGTATTAATATATATTTTCTGTTTGTAACAAAAATAAATTATTATAACCGTAATTTGATGAAATAATTAAAAATAACGAGTAAACCCTACACATGAACATCAAGTTAAACTCGCTTACCACTGCGACACTGCATAAGCATTTTTAAAAAATACACCAGTACAAAGTTAACATAACTTGAAATTGAGGTTATGTTATCTGTTTTCGACCTTAAATTTAGCGTAACTGAAGAACGACTAAAACAATCTTCATCAAATTTCCACGTGCAAAACCTCACATACACTACTACAGCATACCTAAATTTCAATGAAATTTATGTAGTATTTTTGGAGATTTTCGAGCCGCAAAATTTTATACATGAATGGCATTTTTGTAATCTACATACTTAAAAACGTAAAGAAAATCCATTGTCACCTCCCCAATAACACCATGCGACCAAAAAAATACTTCAATTTGAGGTTACATTGTCTGTTGTTGGCCTTAAACTGAGCGTAACTCAGGAAAGACTCAATGTTCATCAAATTTTCACATGCACAACTTCAGATACACATCATATCTAAATTTCAATCAAATTCATTTAGCAGTTTTAGAGCCACAAACCTTTATTCATAGGCTTATATATATATAAGGGAACCTTTTTCGGGAATCGTGTACCACTTTTTTCCTTTTTTCTTCCAAATCAGTGGGTATTTGCAAAGAAATTATACATGTAATCTAACCAAACATAACCTACGCTCACTAGTCAAGGTTAGCGAGTGCACTTTGAGTTTGGTTAGATTATATTTATAATTATAAGCAATAATTCTTATATTGAACCTCTCTCAGGTACATTTGGAAGACCCATGTTTGAATAAAATCCACAAGTAGAAATAAAAAAATTATAGAATGCTAAGATTGATGGTTAATATAGAAAATTAGTTCTTTTTTCGGTAAAAATCTTACTTGGATATTGTTATATAATTGTAAAAATGCGCGTTTTTATTGGTATTTTTGAGAAAAAAAAGAAAAAGTGGTACCGTCTTACCGAAAAAGCTCCAAATAAGGAAATCCCATTTTATTTTAATTATATTTTCGTACTTTTCATATCTCAAAATTTAAAAAAAGATTAATTTTAATCCCCAATCCCAGCATGCGATCGAAAGTAATATCGTACCTTTCTTCGAAAAGTCTGTAAAAACTAACGTTGCATTATTCTAAGCAGCTGTTAGTAAGGTTATGTTATGAAACATCGTAGCTAGCTAGCATAATAGAGCCAAAGATCATTAATGGTCATAGTACTATAAAAAGAAGAATAATCTTTTTTTCTTTAATAAACAAGTATCTTCTTTTACAGTGACCTTGTTTTACTTTTTTTTAACCCCAGTAATATAATTATTGAAGAATTTAACCCTATAGTAATGAAACCGTTTGATAATTATACAACAGTATACGGTTAACAAAGCTCTGAAATTGAAAGTTAATCAGCTATTCATAAACATGACTGAAAACGGAAGTTCATGTTTATTAAATAACAGTAATTTTATAATTAACTACTTATTACTAAATTTCACACTATTTTTAACCGATCTCTATTACAACCGAATTTAATATCTACTGAAGAAATTTTAACTCTGTTATTTTCTTTCTTAACTTCTTTACGTTGTATCTAATAAAATAATCATTATTATTACATTAAACAAAAACTATTAATGTTAAAAATATAATGCTTTTATAAATGTTTTTTGAAACTCTCTTTTTTATACTGTTTTTATCCCTATTTATTTTGTACTTCTATAATAATTATAGGGTGATCAACTTCAAACGGGTCCGATGTAGAAGGTCTCCGCCCGAAAAGCAAATCACATAATGATTTTATCAATAAATTAAAGAAATTAAACAGAAAATAATGAACTTAAACACTTATATTTGTTAGTGAGAGTTTACTTAACCATTTTTATAAAATATATTAAAAGTGGGCGCTCTGATTAGTGGTGGATATTTTGCTCGTATAATCATAATTATTTTTCATTTCATATCCTTTTTAATCGATCAATCAATCAATCAATAGTTTTTTAATTTTGAAAATTTTCCTCCATTCTCTTACATCTTTTCTTTATCTCTCTTTTTCTGTTTAGCCTCCGGAATCACGCACTTCAGAGATGAATGAGGATGATATGTAAGAATGCGAATGAAGTTTAGTCTTTTACAGTCATAGGTCGACCACTCCTGAGAAATGTGGTTAATTAAAACCCAATCACCAAAAAAAACACGTATCCAGGATCTAAAATTCAAATCCGTATAAAAGTAACTATTTTTACTAGGTTTTGAATCCGGCTTGATCTCATTTATATTTAATACATATCACGTTTACAGAAACAATACAATTCTTATGATTAATCCTTGTTTAATAAATGAAATCGGGCGGGTAAGAGTTTTGTAACAAATTTTTCTATTTTACTTATTATATGGAACGCTTAAACATTGTTTATTATCTATTATTGTATATCTATTTTCTATTGCATATATTTAACATGTATTCTTTTTTAAAGAAAATTCTAAATTAATAACAGATTTTTCTAATAAAAATGTAGTGTCTTGTCTTTCTTTATATCAGTATTGTTTTGTCAAAAACAGTTTTATTTATATTACAGAAATTCTGTTTTGAATGGAAGAAATGATACCTGCGAGACTATTACCGTAGGTTTACAGTTTCACTGATCATAAATCTAATTGTTTTAGATTTAATATGTACAGTTTACTGTCCCTTAATATCTTCAAATTACAATTCTTTATTGTTTAATAGAAATGACCACCAAATAATTTTTGTCATTTTACAATTTTTTTATAGAAATATATGTAAGTTGATGTTCTATAACAAGAGCTTATAAAATAATTATATCGGTCCTTAAAATACAGATAAAAGTTTTTAAAAGTCAGTTGTAATGCATTAGCATTTCCATTCATTATGCCTCTCAGATTGAATTTTAACGGTTAGGCAGTTAAGCTATTTAACTTTGTACAGCCACTTGACAGGTACCACTCTTATCCTTAGAAAAAGTTTAAAATTCACTGGTAGTTACTGATTTTTAAATTCTAAGCATGAAACTGTAACAGGGAAAAAATATTAATTAAAAGATCAAGGAAGAATAGAAGCAAGATATGAGAACTACTAGCTGCAGAGGCGTGCCATAGGCACGCACTCCGCAGCTAGCCCTTCCGGGCGGGTTGTCCTGGCGGGCGGCGTCTTGGAATAGGATTATTAAGTGTCCAAAATTGATTACCTCTCGTGTAAATATATTTTTTTTTGAATGATGAAAATTGATATAACGAAGTTAAATTAGAAATTTAACTCTCGAAATTGATACTAACGAATTGGGATTTTCCGCTAGTGATCTGTACATTCCGTTTTCTACTTTTTGGTAGTAGTTCATTATTTTACGAAGGAAAACAGTTACATAAATAAAAAAGTATATTATTAACTAGCAGACCCGGTAATGCTTCGCTATTGCTAGATTTGAGTATATATGTAGATTAAATGAACACAATTGAAAGTTTGATAAAATATTAACAAAATAAACATTACGGAACTTCACAAAATTTAACCTTTCCCTTTTTCCCTTTACCCTTTCTTTCTTTTACCGTTTGTCCCTTCCCCTCATTCGTTTTTTCCTTTTCCTTTTTCTCCTTTTCCTCTTTTCCCATTTTCATTTTTACCTCATTCCCTTTTCCTTCCCCATTACCCCATTGTTCTCTTCCTTTCACTTTCCTTCCCCAATTTCACTTTCCCTTATTTTCCTTTCCCCTTATCTTTTTCCCTCTCCCCTCTCCCCTTTTCTCTTTTCCCCTTCCCATTTCTTTTCCCATTTTTCCTTTTCCCAGTTTTCCCCTTCTTCCCTTATTACCTTTTTCGATTTTTCTTTTTTCCGATTTTCCCTTTCTCCCTTTTTCCTCGCGCGTAAATCGGTCCAGTAATTTTTTAGTTTATAGCGGACACACATATCGGAAACATTGAAAAGATAATCTTATAATATTTAGTATAGTGTGTGTTGCTTTTACGTTCAACAGATAGCGCTGTTTTAAAAATAAAATTGCGCTGTTAGCGCTGTTTTCACCTGTCACAGCTGTGACATTTTAGGTATGGAAATAGTAGGTATATAAAACACTCGCATATTCGAATGCAGCGTTGTGTCAAAATTTCAAAGCAATCGGTGAAGAACTTTCGGAGATATAAGATTTTGAACAAACTAACAATTACATTTTTATTTATATAGATATATATTTCGTATATATATATATATATATATATATATATATATATATATATATATCGATATTTATGTGATATGCGCACTATATAGTAACATAAGTATACACCTAACCACCACGAGACATGTAGTAACGAATCGGGATTTTCCGCTATTGATCGGTACATTTCGGTCTAATCTAAGGGGGACTAATACATATACAGACCCATATACAAATGCTCTTTAATAGGGTAAGGTTATCTTTGGACTGTTTGTTCTTAAAAGAACCATTTTAGGAGATAAATTCGCCCCCAAAAAATAGCTTAAGGCATCTTCTTAAATGAACGATTGTGTGTTCATGCTGCACACAATCATTCGGTGTACTTTTACTCAGGTTGAGAGACTACCTCTTAAAGCTACATGTATGCGACCATTTAATGATTAAAGACTGCTAAAGAAGGAAGGATGCGGAATCATTACACGATTCATTCACTAATTTATCATTAAATTTTTTATTTAAAAAAATTTTAATATATTTTTAATATAAATTATGTTAAATATAAATTTTTTTATAAAACTTCTGTGATCAACAAAATAAAAATAAATAATTTTATACAAAAGGCAGTAGTTACAAACAACTGCAAATTTATTGTATTTTAAGATTACTTTATAATACAGTGTTACTAATTTCATCATTATTGAACTACATTTTGATGTTACTGTTTTCTCCCAATCATTGACGCTTTTTCTATAAGTTAATAATCATCTGTTTGCTTCTTGTTACTATTATTATTATTATTATTATTATTATTATTATTATTATTATTATTAGCTTATTTCGTCATGTAATCGACTATTCATTTGTGTTTTGTCCCTTTATATCATTATAAATGGAACCATACTTATTTTTTGGTTATGCTGTATTCTACGTTAAATAAACTATATAGAAAGGTTTTAGTTGTAACAAACGATAATTTTATAAAAGGGAAGAAAGGAAACTATGAGTTATTCTATGTACGTGATAATATTAGCTGTCTTTTTTGTGATAACAATGTATCATATATGAAAATATCTATTTGAATGTATTGATTTCATTATATGATATAATTTATTCCTACAAATTATATCGAATAAATATCATTCCGATCACCAAGCGTTTTAGGATAACTTTCCTATAACAAACGTTTTTATGACTTCATTATAAAAAAAATTCACGGTTTATCTTAATTTTGTATTTCCCTTCAAATAAATATAAGACGTGAAAGTTTTTTAACGTAATTATTAATGCTAATATTTTATTTTTACTATGCGAACCTTTAATATGCTTTAACAGGAAAATGAATTTTATTAAATGATTGGTAAAACAAAGTAACAACCTCTTATTGGGAATCGAACCGGAGCTGTTTTAAAAACCAGCATGATAATTGCTACACAAATGGTTCCGTTTTATTTTATGTATATTAGTACATTCTCACACTTTCCGGTTGTTAATACTTTTTTTTTAATTGCCGATAAAATAATAATTTTCAATGTTACTCTGCATAAAACATTCTAGTTCAAATTTATATTAAAAATAAAAAATCATTCCAAAAGAAAAATATTTTAAACTATATACAGTTTGTATCACGAAGTTCTTCCGAAACTTTCATACCCTATTCTACTCGTGAAAATAATGGAAAAAGTTCATATAAAAATATGTTCTAAAATGCTTTGTTTACGAGTTACGGCTAGTGAAAGATTCACTCGTATTTCAGCTACTCCGGTGAAACGAGGTCGTAATAAATTTTTAGGACGTTAATTAAGGAGCACAATTAATAATCTCTTATCAGAGTTATTTCAGGTTATTATTAACCTGAAAGATCTTATAAAATAGATCCCAGAACCACAACCGAAGGAGATTTTGAGAAATCTGGGGTGAAAACCAATAAATGAGGTAAACAACCCTGTTACTTATGTTTGACGTACAATAACTTTGTTAAGTGGGTAATAAACACACAAAACTTTTAAGCAAAACTTGTACAAAATTTTATTATTAACAAAATTGTTTAAGGAAAGTTGAATAAAACAAAGAAAAATTAGAAAAATTAACTAGAGGAATATCTTCAAGCAGTTGCGGTAATTCTTCTTGAACAGAATGCAAGTAGACCTCAGCATTTACACGGTCAGGTAATATGAACGGTCCAAACCCATCGGGTTGTTCTAGTGGTGAACGCGTCTTCCCAAATCAGCTGATTTGGAAGACGAGAGTTCCAGCGTTCAAATCCTAGTAAATGCAGTTACTTTTATACGGATTTGAATACTAGATCGTGGATACCGGTGTTCTTCGGTGGATAGGTTTCAATTAACCACACATCTCAAGAATGGTTGAACTGAGACTGTACAAGACTACAATTCATTTACACTCATACATATTATCCTCATTCATTCTCTGAAGTATTATCTGAACGGTAATTACCGGAGGTTAAACAGGAAAAGTAAGAAGAATATGAACGGACCAAACAGCTGATTGTAAAGAAGGCCACCATACATTGAAACTAAATCGGTGTTGAAAGTTACCTTCCACCGTTTCATGAGGATTTAATTCTGCCCATGTAGCTCATTGCATAGATTGTTGACTGTTCAATTTTTCAAATAATTAATTAATTTTTAATTAATGGTTTCCCCCCTATAGCAGAGCTGCAGGTACAGAAGGGAAAGTATTGTAATCAGTCCAATTTAGGCATATACGGTTTTCACCGAATCTGCACGTTATGACACTTAAAGAACTCAAAAAATCGGATGGAAATTTTCCCGATGTTCGTATGTGTTCGGTGTTAGGTGTCGTACCCTAAGTTACCTTATATCTCCAGAACTACTCAACCGATTTTGACCAAACTTGATCAGATTACTTTTATATATGGGACATTGATGTCATTAAATTTTCAACTTAAAAGGTCAAGAAGGTGAGACTGTAGAGCAATGTCACCCTCGGTATCTTGAAATTTTGCCTAATTAATGTCTTATTTTTCGTAGGCACATTGTTAACAATTAAAAAATAATATTTCCAGAAAAAACCTTTGCAAAATCGCACAATCACTCCAAAAATTCTTTAAATAAAGTAGTGGCTAAGTGGGTATAGTGTGTCATTAGTACCTCATCTCACATAATGAGCGCTAGTGTATCACTGACGTGCAGCTGCTATAGTCGTCTTCTACAGTATGGCCGGGAAGTCACCGTTCCCCTAAAATTAACGTAAAATATGAGTTAGGATATGTGTTTAGAACATACGGTATTTTCGTTGGGCTCGGTTGGCAACAATTTTTTACGTCACACACTGAGTAAAAGACAGTTCTGCTAAATGGGTGACACGAGTAATTACTACGTTGAGGAGCGGTAAGTGATGATTGTATAGGTTCATGAACGACAACATACGAATCAAACAATGAGCTAATTAGCAATATGTTTCGGCAACGCTTTAATAAGCCGGCACCACGAAGTGTAACAATGTTGTCTTAGAAAAACGTGCGTTTAATTAGGCAGTGTTAAAGATAGGTCGCGGAGTGGACGAAAATAACCCGGTTAGACAAATGTGCTGCTGTTACAGTTTACATTGAACAATCCCCAATGAAATCAACTCGTAAATGGTCAGCTGAACTTCATTTACTGCGGACGATAGCAAGATCATTTGAAAAAGGACTTGAAAGTTAGGTCATATCTTTCGATGTTCATCATAGAACTGTCAGATGCAGACGAACGTTGCGTTGTATCCTGCCGGGCTTTATTAAAAAAATTCCCCGCTGCAGTGCACCGTTGAAAGGTGCTTTTTATTGATGAATGTGCCATCTATCGCAGTTTACGTGCCTGAAAGGTGTTGTTTTGGGCGAAAGAAAATCCTTATAAAAGACAGAGTTGGAAAGAAGTCCACCGCCCGTCATTATATGGACTGGAATGACGGCTCGTCGTTTGTTTGGTCCTTATTTTTTTAAGGCTAGTGAATACACACACTTATTTAGAGACGTTGGAGGCATGGTTAATACTACAGTTTCAAGAGAAGGATTTCAAGGAACGAGTATGTCTGCAGTAGTATGGAGCATCTGTACATTTTTCTTCATGAGCCCGCGCGTTTCTGTATAAAAAATTCCAGGACGTTGGATCGGCCACGGTACTCCAGCGTCACCAGCTCGTTATCATGGCCACCACAAAGTCCTGATCTCCCCATACCAGACAGTCTATTATGGGGAATTATCAAGGCACACGTATCTATACTTCGCTACACTACAAATGAAGAATTGTGTGGCATTGTGAGGGACGCCTTCCGTAACGTAACACCAGAAATCCTCCGTTAGATGTCACAGAGGACGTGGCGACGTATAGACACGTGCAACATGAGAACAAACTCGCAGACCCACTGGACCATTAAAATTAATACTATGTATAAAGTGAGTAAATCAAGTAACTCGTTATTATATCACATTTTTCATTTCAATTCTACAAATTTTTAGTTCTAACTTTAGGGGGTTCGATGACTTCCCGGCCACTCTTTATGTTGTAACGTCTCAGGTGAGCGGTAGAATTAAATAAATGAATAATATTTAAAGTGTAAAAAGGTATTTAAAGTGGACGCTAGTACCGCCACACCCGCGCGAATGAAAAATGATATGCGCACGCGCTTTAGTTAGAATCATTGAATTAAATAAACAGAAAATATTATATTTAAATAAAATGTCAAATATTTTAAATTAAATTGTGTGTAAGCCGTGCATCAGAAAAATCCTACAACTGTGTTACCTATCAGCATTTTTTATTTACATCTTATGAGAGTTCTGATTTATGGAAACCTAATTTATCTTTTTTTTACCATTTTTTTTTTGTTTTTGAAAGAAAAAAATTACATAAGTAATTTTTAATTTTTTTTTTATAAGAAAATAAATAGATTCAAAAAAAATCCGATGATTTTGCAATTTTACGATTGTTGTTGGCGGTAGAATTCATTTTTAAACTTCAGTTCATTTTTAAACAGTTCAGTAACATCGTTTCTAGATTTTTTACATTCTGATTAAATTTGTATAACCTAATAGTTATATTAAAATATGATGGAACTTATTTTTTAACTGTTAGATTTGTTATTCTTATCTGTTTATAAATTATGAAACACATAAACGACGAAAGAGTTGTTTTAATTTCTATTGTACATTGCATATACTATGTTTCGTATGAAAAAAAATCCTAAGAAGTATATATATATATGTTGAGATAGAGAGAGAAGAGAATAAAATTATTACACTTATTATAAACCTATTAAAACTTAACAAACTGCTACACTTCCCAACAATCTAGAAGAGTTTAAAAGGTATAATTATGATAATTTCTTTCTTTTTGTTTTTATTCTAATTCTGTTTTTACATTTTTCATTTTTATTTATTCATTGTTTGTAAATGAAGATTGTTATTTAACGTCACGTAATCTAATTTAAATATGGTTTATTTGAAAAGCGTGTCGTGTAATAGATGAGATAAAAGAATAAAAAATATTGAACTGGGACCTCATCTTACAGTACCTAAGTATTACATTAAAATATTTGTTTGTATTAAAATTAGTTAAAGAATGAGACAAATAGAATAACTCAACAATTGATCAAATGATAATTTCTGACCGATTGTTTTTTTATGATTCCTTTTTTTGTGGGGAATAATCTCCGTTGAATATTTTTCTAGATAAAATCAATGGAAGATTTTTTAAGCAGTTAATTACGTTGTCAAAATAGATAATTTTAATTCTTTCTTTAATAATATTAATTAGAACTGGATTTTTATAGCAGTATATATGTATATATAGACGTCCCCATCTCTAAAAAGGAAACCTATCCTAGCCTTTCTTTTTCCTGTTTAGCCTCCGGAATCAATATGTATGAATGTGAATGAAGTGTAGTCTTGCACAGTCTCATGTCGACCATTTCTGAGATGTGTGGTTAATTGAAACCCAACCACCAAAGAACACCGGTATCCACGGTTTGTATTCGAATCCACATAAAAGTAACTGCCTTTACTAGGATTTGAACCTTAGAACTTGCGACTTTGAAATCAGCTGATTTGCGAAGACGAGTTAACAACTAAACCATTCCGGTGGGTTCTGTGAGTTAACCTAACTTTTTTCCCTCTCCCCCGGACCGGATACCACAATGATGCATAACACAGTCCGGCGTAGTGTCCTTTCACTCTAACGAGCCTTCCCGCTTACCGGGATGACAGGTCTGCCACCGGTCGGATCTTATTTAATTTATTGCCTGCCACTAATTCCCGGAATTAGAACTACCAAAAAACACCGGATCCATAATCTACTATTCAAATCTGTATAAAAGTATCTGTTAACCTAAGTTTTTTTTTTTGTTTAACTTCCGGGTCCACCGTTAGGCATGCTTCACAGGATGAGATGAATGATGTAGCGTGTGTGAAAATGCCATACCTGACCGGGATTCGAACCCGGGACCTCCGGATAAAAGGCCGAGACTCTCGAAGTTAACCTAACCTAACTAAGGTGTAATAAATTATTCGTGAAATTATTCCGGTAGCCTGAAAGCGTTGTATATCTTCCATTATCTGGTCGAATAAGTTGTCCCTCTGATGGCAATATTTCCATAGATATTCACAAAGGTACCAATCGAGGAGGTCTCTGTTCGTTTAAAATTCACGCTTATTTTTGCATTTAACTGACGTCCACAAACTCTTTACTGTTTGTATATAGGGCACGGAAACAGAGCTCACAAAATGTTCACTATAGAGACAGAGTAATTGAGTATAACTCACTCCAAGAATTCGAGCGACATTAAAAGAGATTCCCAGCAATCTGACATTATTCTTATTCATAGTAATATACATACTATCTTCTAGCGTTTCTGCCGTTCGGTTCAAAACGGCTTTTAGAAAACACTGACTTACCTTTATACTTATGTTCCCATTCGAAAAGTTCCGGTTTGGAATTTCAGTCAGTATTGATTTTAATAATTTTAATCAAAATGTATAAAACTATTGTTTATTAATACGCAACCGGAAATTTAAGTACACAAACTGTAGTTTCAACTTATATATTACATTTTTGAAAAATGGGAGTATATACAACAAAAGTACTCTTATTTTTATAAAAACGTCTTCTTCTTTGCGTTTTCTTCAAAATGGGCAATGATTTTTGTCGGTGTATTCATAATTTTAATAGAAATAAAACTAAAAAAGGGTAAAATAAAATAATTTTTACTTTTCTGCATCATAGCTCTAAGCTACGCTGCAAGAAGGAAAGTATGGTAATCAGTCAAAAAATGGGGAATGGATTTTGGTTTGCATTTCTCGACGTTTCATGACCCAAAAACCCAAAAACAAACAAAAAATTAATTTTTTGCCGTAATTTAATGCTGTAAATTCCTTATACATAAAAATCTTGAGAATTTTGATTTATTTTTCTTAATTATACTTTTAATACTGTATGATTTTTAAGATATCATTCCTGGGTCAAAGAGATTAAATTTAACACAAATATTTTTTACTTACATTTTGAACTTTTTGTAATTTTATTTTAAATACTTCATAATTAAGGCATTAATATTTTAAAAATCTGGTAATTTGAATTAAAGATTTATCAAATGAAAATTGGGGGAAATTATATAAATTTTTTCTGCTTTTTTAATATTTTTGTAAAATTTATTTTGTGCAGTACAAAAAATATTTTACCATGATTGTTATCGTATATTTGAAACTAAAAAAAAAAGATTCTTTGTATAAAATGTAATTTAATGTTTTTATTTGTTAAAATTAAAATCAATAAATTTTAGGTTTTATTTTTGATGTAATATATATATAGGAACATGATAGGAGAAAGAAGAAAAGTTAAAAACGAAATTTGAATCGAAAGGAGAGAAGAAAGCAGATGCAAAGTGGACAGAACAAAGAAAACAGGAACACAGTCAAGGAATGAAGAGATTTTCGGAAGAGGAATGAAGGAGAAAACTTAGAATCGCATAGTCATGAAACATTCAAATTCAAACACTGTCCTTAAGGGCAAAAGTGATAATATAATAATAATAATATATATATATATATATATATATATACATTTTTAAGCCATACGTAAAAAAACAACCATACCATACGGATTTTCTCTTATTATTTATTTATTAAAATGACTTATGACTGACTGATTTTATGTAGGTAAATTATATGACATTGTTACAATAAGGAAATAAATTTAAAAAAACTTCTTCGTTTTATACATCCTGCGTGTAAGCACGCATTGATGAATATATTTCTAACTCAAAGTACGTGAAAGTTTTACATATACAATATTATCACTAATCGTGAGATTGTAGACTTCGCTACTCCTCTTGTATTAGAACTGGATTAAACAATTCCAGTTTGGAACGGTGCCTAGACCAGACATCCCATATAATGCAATATGAATATCATATTTTTGTTTTTAATTTCAACATTATTATAGATTTATCAGTTTTGTTTTATAAATTTATAAAAAACAAATAAACAATATACTAATTATATAACTTAAATAATATTTATTACATAAACTATTGCTGAGTATTCACAAGTGAATTTGTCTGGTATTTTCACCTCCTTTTATTAAGTAAAAAAAAGATGAAAGTTCTGTGATACCATCAAATACGTGTTTAAGATATGAGCAGATGTTTAACTTAAAACGTGAAAAATGTTTATTTTAATATGAAGTCTTTTGTCTGCGTACGTATACGTACGTATACATTTAATTGTGTAAATCAGAGCTTTATTGTAAGAAGAAATTGTGACTTAAACTAAATATATATTATATATAATTTATATGTAAATTCCAAATTTTAATTCGTATTTTTAATGCACATATAAAGGAAAACCCCAGTTCTAAATAAATAATTTAAATTAAGCCAATTTGTAATTTATATTTTGAAACCATAACCAAATTGAAAAAAACTCTGATGTGGACAACATATGACTTCCTTTTACGCCTAATACATAAACACGTTTTTTTTTTTAAATGAAAAGTGCATAACATTTTAATTCATTAATATCTTCTAATATTTTTTCATTTTTTTTTTTTTTTCATTTTTATTGGTATTGAATTATTCTTTATTGTAATTTATTTTTACAATCAAAGGTTAATTAATTAGTTATTAATAAATCAATATATTTAAATTAATACAAAAAAAAGTTAAAACAAAGGAGATGAAGACTGACTAGAACCGATGTGCCTTCCTTTGTAAGATCCAAATATTTCATTAATTAAAATTTTATTTGGGTATAACTCTGAAAAAAATGAAAATAAGTACCATTTATGTATGATATATCGTTAAAAAGCTGTCAGTGAGGGTTGTTACTGCAGTTAAGAAAAACTTCAAAATCCAAATGTTTTGGATTTTCGGCTTTTTTGGAAAATTTTGGTTCAGTAAATTGTAATTTAAGGGGAGTTGCAGAACTAGATGTTACAACAGTCCTAAATCCATAATTTCAACATCCTATGGCCAATCGTTTTTGAGTTATACGTACGTACGTACATACGTAACGCCGAAACTAGTCAAAATGGATTCAGGGATGGTCAAAATGGATATTTTTGTTGTAACCTGAAAACGGAAATTTTTTGCGATCACAATATTCGTACAAGGAAATAAAAACACATAATATTGAAACTACGAGGGTAAGTCAATTATTATACGTAATTTAGTTATATTTTTTTTAATGTTGGTAGTACTGTCATGTTACGTAGATGACGCATGCGTGGTTTAATTGTTGTTATGTCTAGCAGGTTTGATGCTGCTAGGTTAGTTCCATTATCGCTGCCCTGCCGTTAACCATTGCTGCTCCTCTTTCTGTTTGCACCAAAGAAGAGCAACGTTCAGCGATCCGTTTTTAGTGGTCGGAAGGTATATCAGGGGCCGAAATTCATCGAAGACTTTCGGTACAGTACGGGAACAGTGTGTTGCCGCAACGGAGTGTCTATGAATGGATTGAAAAATTCAAAAACGGTCGCACAAGTGTTACACACGACGAAGGAGCCGGAAGACCGTTTACCGCCGCAAACAAATTTGGTTTCATAAAGTCTGTGCAAGATGGGTCCCAAAACAACTCACACAGTTGCATAAACAAACGGGCTTGGACATCTGCCAAAAACATTTGGATCGCTATGGTAACGAACGGGACATCTTCTTAGACAGATTCATCACAGATTACGAAGCACGGATCCATCATTGCGAGCCGGAGAGTAAACGGCAGAGTACGGAATGGAAACATCCAAATTCGCCCTGCAAAAAAAAGTTCAAGACCCAACTGTCCGCAAGAAAACTGATGCTTACGGTTTTTGGGACTCACAAGGCCCGGTACTGGAACATTATGAGGAAAGGCGCCCGACAATAAACAGTGCGCGTTACAGTGAGATGCTTACTGCCAAGCTGAACTCTGCAATTCGAAGCAAACGTCGAGGACTGCTGTCGAAAGGTGTTGTGTTGTTGCACGACAATGCCCGTCCATATACTGCTGCCCAGACTGCTGAAACGCTCCAGAAACTCGACTTTGAAGTACTGGCTCGTCCTCCATATAGTTCTGATGTTGCCCCTACTGACTACCGCTTGTTTGGCCACACAAAGAGGCATTAAGGGGCCGTCAATTTACCTTGGACAAAACAGTGAAAGAAGCGGTGCATTCCTGGCTCGCAGCTCAACCGAAAACCTTCTTTCATGAGGGCATCAGGAAGCTTGTGAAACGATGGACCAAATGCGTTGAAACGCAAGGGGACTATGTTGAAAAATGATGTACATGTAAGTTTCTTATTTGTATTGCAATAAAATTTATAATTACATTGCGGATAATAATTGACTTACCCTCGTATCGTATGCTATAATTAAAAAAAAAATTTCCAACAAACCTTAAAAATCCTGGTGGTAGGTTTGATATCCAAGTTTTGTCTTGCACTCGGGTAAATTTAATCATCAAAAATTATCTCTACATTTTTGAAAATCTTTATTTATATTATTTTAATACATTTTTATTTATTGTCGCATAAAAATTAAAGTTACTAGCAACTGGCGTGTAACTGTAAATACCGGTAAAAGTGTAGTCTTGAGCATACTCAGGCTGATTATTCCTAACTTGTGTGGTTAATTGAACTCCAACCACAAATGAACACCGGTATTCATGATCTAGTATTCAAATCTAAATAAAGCAACTACCTTAGAAATCTCTTAATAAATCTTATTATTTATATATATATTACTTATTCTGAAATTTTACCGATTTATAAAAAAAATATCGTAACAAAAGTAAAAAAATAGAATTTTATTCATTTGAAAGAAGATAAAATGAAAAAATTAATTAGATCGATTTTCATCAAGATGTTTTTTCCTTTTTATTTTTAACAACTGATTTGATATTGGTTCTTATCAATTCCTTGTACGAAGTAAAGGAAGTATTGTGATCGCGAAAAACTTCGATTTTTAGATTTCAAAGGAAGTATCCATTTTGACCATCCCTCAATCCATTTTGACGAGTTTAGGCGTGACGTGTGTATGTATGTATCTCGCGTAACAAAAACGATTAGCCGTAGAAAATTAAAATTTTTGATATAGGATTATTGTAACATCTAGTTGTACAACTCCACTTTTGATTGAAATAGACTTGACCAAAACTGTGCAAAAAGCCCAAAATCCAAAACATCTGGAATTTTGAACTTTTTCTTAACTGCAATAATAAGTCCTCATTGAGAGCTTTTCAAAGATGTATCATGAGTGGTACTTATTTTCATTGCTTCTAGAGTTATAGCCAAATAAAAGTTTAATTAATGAAATACTTGGATCTTACAAGTGGACGGCACATCGGTTCAAATCCGACTTCTTTTTTTTTATTTAAATATATTGATTTATTAATAATTATTAACGTCTAATTGGAAAAAAAATTACAATTCAATAATAATAAAAAAAAATATGAAAAAATATCAAGTGTAATTAATGAAATAAAATTTTATGCACTTGTCATTTTAAAAAACTGTGTATATGTAATTTAACAGGCGTACACGGAAGTCATGCGGTGTTCATATCATTTTTTTTTTTTAGTTGGGAATACAAAAGTATTGAAAACCACACAAAGATTTACTTAAACTAATTAGAAATGAAAGTTGAAATTGCTAATTCCAAGAATAAACTTACAGTATCTTTACTAACTAAGTCATTACTTGTCACTCTTTCATTCATTTCCTTATGATGTGTTGAAATAAAAAACAAATCATTTAAGCCGTTCTTTTAATTATTTATTTTACGATTGTTTGAACCAATGTTTAACATTTAATAATTAACATGAAAAATTAATTCTTATATATAATTAAGTTAGTATCAGAATATATTACCTTATTTGTAGCAAATACGAACAAAATATTTCTTACTTTTACCTTTCTAAACAACTCTTAATGACTTAAAATACAAATTAACAATTCTTCAAACTATATAAATATTGTAACAGGTTATACGCAGATTTCTTTTTGTTTTAGAAAACACATATAATGTTACATCGCATACTTCTAGTTAGAATATAGTGTTACTAATACAAGAGTTTAATTAATAGTTAGAGGTTGTAAATGAGTTTTTTTTATGTTTCTGCTGATAACCATAAAAGTGATATAAACCAAGGTCAAGTTTCATATTCTCTTTAAAAATATTTTCGTATATATATATATATATATATATATATATATATATGCTAAATTTTAACAGTTTACGAATTTACACAATTTAGTTTTATTATAATTTTTGGCTTTCTCCAAACTTTCTTTCTTAAACTCTCTCACTATGTAACGTAATGATATATTAAATTTGTTGTGTAAGAAATAGTTTATTATTAAATTTAACAATAAACACAATGAGAGAGAGAGAGAGAGAGAGAGAGAGAGAGAGAGAGAGTGATAAGTTTATAATTACAGAGATAAGTTTTATATACTACACTTGAATTTGATAATTTTTTCTAAGATTATAAAACGTATAAAATATTACTTTTCTTTATTTACACGAGAATGTACATTAAAAATAACAAATTCAATAATACGGTAATAAACTTAATTAGCCAAGAAGTTAAAATTTTTAACTTTTATCTATTTAGTTTTATTACTACAGTTCATTTTTTAACATTCTCTCAACATAAAGAGAAATCTATTTAATTTTAAAATGCTTTGCGAATTTTTAGAATCCTTAATCAACTTTGACCAAATTTGATAAAACCCGACAGCAAATTTAAGTGGTTTGATGTATTTTTTTCCTTCGTGGGCTTTTTATTTTCCTGGAATCATAGCTCTAGAGTTATGCTACAGGAAAGAAAGAATGGTAATCATTCAAAGAATGGGATATGGGTTTTTTTTATTTCTTGACGCTACATGATCTAGGAACTCCAAAAAACAAGCGGGAAGTAATGTCAGTGTGTTGGCGGTATTTGAAACTTAATAATTTTTTACTGGATAAACTGATTTTGATATTTAGTATACAACTCGAGTATATGGGGCAATTTTTTAGTAAAATTTTGGGGAGAATATCACCAATGGGTGGGGATTTTAAGGGTGTAATTTTTTTCAAAATTTTGCATTCATAACCCCATTTTATATTAAGCTCAGTACATTCTGCAAAAATGTACTGCAGGTAGTTTTTTCCGTAAAAAGTTATCTTTTTATTTATTTAACCGAATTTTTTTTAATGTTTTCCTAGGTGCAGTAGTAGTGCAAGCTACCCAAAAAAGAAACTTTAAGGGCAATATTGTGGATAGGGGAGCGATCAAAGTTTAAAAATATAGTTTTTTTAATTCTTCAAAACGTTTTTATGAAACTTTAAATAAATGTTTAGTAGTAATATTATAATAAAATTTCATCATAATTCACCTTACACCCCCAAAAAAATCTTAGGTAATATTTTATTGGTTGTACATTTTTTAGTGGATTGTTTTTAGTTTCCTCCATTTAACATAGTAAAATTTAAAAAATCAAACAATTTTCTTGGAATATGACTTTAGAGGTGGAGAACAGAAAAAAATAATGATTTTTTTTTTTAAAGTTTAAACACATATTTTTTTATTTATTTCAACACATATGAATAATGATAAATTTACTATAACATTTCATCATAAATTACCTTCCACCAAAAAAAGAAATTTTAGGCTACTTTTTTTCATGTGCTATTTTTCCAAAATATAAGATAAAATAATCAAAGCTAGGAAAGCATTACAACTTTATTGTCAGCTTTTTTTATTTATAAAAAGTATTCTTTTTTATTACTTTAAAAAAAAAATTAATACGAATAATATCTATTTGTATGTAAAATGCACAAAGAAATAAGAAAAAAATAGGGCTACGATTTGTCTTATTAACTGCATAAATGGCTTTTGAGTTATCAACTCCTATAAAGAACTGGCATTATCAATTAACAACAGCTTTTTTCTTCAAAATTTAAAACTGTCATTATTACAAGTCGAAATAGTATTTAAAATTATTAAATAGGGTTATGTATTACACCTCAATTTAATTGTTGTGCGCTACGTATTTAAGTTTATTAAGAAATTTTTAGAATAAAGAAAAAAGAAAATTAACATAACTTTAAGAAAAATCTATATATTTTTATTTTATAAAAGTTTCCTATAAGCAAGAAAGAAAAGGAAATAGACCTTAACAAAATTGTAATAAAACGTTTGTAAATTATTTTGCTTCTCAATTACCTATTATTGTGGAATTTAGGATTAACAGGAAAAAATATCGCTTAAAATAATAATAAAATTTAAATTTAAAAGTAATTTATTTTATTTATTGTACTTACCCAATAAACAAGTAGAACCACTCCGAAGATGTGGAAGAGATTAGAAGAGAAAAGTTGCATTACTAAATATAGTAAGACTAACTAACAAATTCATGTCAATGTTATTTAAAAATAATGTCAGTACGTTTGATTTTATAAAAATTTGACCTATATTTTGAAAAATTCGTGGAATTTTTTATATAATTTATCATTATTTTCTGTAGCATTCTAAAACACCAAAAAAATTATATGATTATCTAGTAATATTACCAGAATATTATTTGCCTTTTTACATTTCTTATTTTTTAAAACTACAATCAAATTTTATTGTATAATGTTTTACTTAAAACGATAATTAATTTTATAATTATTAGTGCTACAAGCGGAGGTGGGCAAACAATCATTAATGACGTATCTAGGGGGTTATAAATTTTAATTTTAAAAAAATTTGGCGAAATCGATTCAGTGGTTGTGCCTGGGAGACTCTGTCAAGGTTTTTACTAATTATTTTAAATATATAGTTAGATTTTTAAAATTTATTTAATAATTGTTTATATGGGTATATTCATGTTTAAGAATTTAGTATCTTTTCTTAAATTTTTTATTCTTGTTTAAATATTTTGTGAAACGTAGTGTAATCTTTCTTATCATTTCAATAAAATGTAACTTGAATATAGGGCGTGTCCCTAAAAGGATCATCCGATTTTAAAATTTCATAATTGTTCAGTTTTTAACCCGTTTTGATCGAACAAAGTAGGAACTCTCAAAGAGGGAACTCTAGAATTTCACGCGGTTGCCGCTAGGTAGCTCCAGAACTTCGTTCACTTCAGTGTTAGAAAAGATAGCGACTCCACAAAAGAAATCATTCTGTATTTTACGCTTCTCGCAGTGCGATTCCGTAAATACTGTTCAGCGTGATTTCCGTTGTAAATACAGTGCTGAACTTTCTATCGCTCAGAGCATTAGGCGATTGTAGATATTTTAAAGACAAGGGTTGTCTGTGTAAGGGGAAATCAAGTGGTCGATTCCGTCTGTCAGAAGAAGATGTGGAGCGCATCCGTCAGAATTTCTCACGTAACCTCCGAAAATCTATTGGCCGTGCCGGTAGAGCACTAAATATTCTCAGAATGTATATTTGGCGTGTTTTGCGTCGACGTTTGCTTACGAAACCGTACAGAATTCAGTTACAGCAAGCTCTTCATAAAGATGACAAACAACTACCTGTGGAGTTTTGTGAATTCGTCCTCAACAAGATGGCAGAAGATGACAATTTTGTAACACGATTACTGTTTAATGACAAGGATATTTTTTTATTTAAGTGGAAAGGTAAGTCGCTGCAATGTTGGAATATGGGATAAGGAAAAGCCACATGAATTTGGAAGCAGAGAGAGACTCTGAAAGTTAATTTTTTTTGTGCAATTTTTCGGGAAAAGGTGTACGGTCCTTTTTTCTTTGAAAACGCTGTTGCAGGAACTACTTCTCTCGATATGGTTGAAAACTGGCTTTTCTCTCAGTTGAAGGCCGATTGGAAAGATTTCATTTTCCAGCAGGACGGAGCATCGCCTCACTGGAGTCTGTACGTTCGAACGATAGGATTCCTCAACGTTGAATCGGCCATAAGGGACCTAACGATTCAGCTTTACATCACTGGCTTCCAAGATCGCCAGACCTCACTGTGTGCGATTATTACTTGTGGGATTTAGTAAAAGATTCCATCTATGTGGCTCCCCTTCCAGCTATAGTGGTCGAACTGCGGAACCGCATAACAGAAGCCATGGCAGTAGTCAGTAGAGAAACGCCTGCTAAAGTGTGGGATGAATTCCACCTCCTTGTGGACGTATGCCGTCCACAAGGAGGTGGAACAGTTTTCAATTTAGTTTGTAGATTAGAACAAGAATTTAATTAAAAAATTTTATGCGGGACATACGGCAAGAGTACTTAGATATACATGAATAGGATGAATGCGAGACCACTAAGATCATGTTGAAAAAGACGACTGGGTCGGTATTTTTGTACAGACTCAAAACGTCGCCCGATGAGGCCGGAGGTTTTAGATGGCTGAGGGAGGACATCCCCCACAGCCTAGCGTGCCACGAAAAATCCTAAGACATTTTGAGGACTGCAGGTACAAGCCTTGGCCTAGGAACTACAGGGGTGGTGAGCTACCGGAATAATTCATGGTGGGCGTATAAAAAAAAATTAAAGATGCCGTCCATCCCAAGGGGGCATAATGAGTAACTGTGACTTGGTTTGTAAAAAAACTTGATGAATAAACCTTTAATACAAAATGAATCTTAAGTTTTTTTATTTAATATTTTTTTAAATGCAAACAATTTAAATCGGATGATTCTTTTTGGAAAACGCTTTAAATACATCCAGTAAGATGTTAAAAATTTTAGAAATAAAAACAGAGTTGATTTCATAGTTATAAATAAAATAGTTAATTTAATTTTCTTACAATAAGATGAAATAATCCCTCACACATTTATTAATATACATATAAAAAAAACCAGGGTTATTTAAATTCCTCGAAAGTATTATATTTAAATTATAAGTTTTAAAAAGTATTATAAGTATTATATTTAAATTCTTTATCAGTATTTAACTTTATTAGAATTTACTGCTAAGCATTATCGATATCCCTATAATTACGTAATTATTGTGTACATGACTCTTGACTTTTATACCCAGAATTAATGTACTTAGTAAGAAGGTTCAAGGGATATTTTGAGAAATTATAAAACTGAAGAGATAGCTTGTTGATCATGATTTATAGTTTTTTGAAATCGTTTACATAAATGTAAAAGGATCAGTAATATTTCCTTAATTTCTTATCATTTTACCATATTTTATCAATCTCTTATCTTTTTATAGATTTTATCGTAATACGTTACCAATAGAATTTTAACACAAATACAATGGATTATATAGATACTAAGTTGATAACTATCTCGTAGAATTATTTAAATATGTTTTTAAATTAGACTTTCATGATGAAAAAGATTAATTGCTTATTATTTTCGTAATAATAATGTTTGAAATACAATTTTTATGGAATTTTAAAGATCAAATTTAAAAAAAATTCATTTAAGTTGTTATTTTAAATACATATACTAAGCGCATAATTTAAAAATAGACAAAGACTTCGATTTTGTGAAGTATTGGCTTATATTTATTTTAACAATAATATAAAATATTTTTGAATTTACGTACAACTTAGATGAGAATTTTTATTTTTCATTCATAAATCATAAATTCAGTAAAACAATTATCATTTTTTAAATTTATTTATTTATTAAATTTTTAATTTTAGATTTTATTAGTAGTTCATCAGATAATATATTTTTTATTATTTAAAACAGATTATTTCATTCCTTTTCTTTTAACTTTTTTGTTCTTTTTCATATCTAAATCCTTTATATTATCACTTTCCTTCCTTATCTTTTTTTTTATTTGGTTCTAGCTACTGTTTATTCAAATGAACCTTTTTTTCATTTTTCAAGTAGATTTATTTTTCCGGCAGTTATTGAACATAACAGAAAAAATGTATTGATGTTGGTAAAATTAAATTTTTTTATTTCTCAATGTCCTTAGATTTACCGTATCCAAAAATATAAAAATGATATTTTCATACTTCTGCATGTGAGAATCGATCTCTGTTTGGATTTTATGTTAAAGACGGTTTACTCTGCAAACATAAAATTTAATATATTAAATTTTGTGAATTTAAAGATATTAAATATCTTTAATATTAGATGAATTGAAAGATATTAGAGAGGATGTTACCTCAAAAAAAAAAGTGTTGGGCCTAACCAATATTTTATTCGTGTGTGTAATTTCATCTTATTAAAAAATTATATTTTTAAGTTATAATTAATTGTATCAAATTCATTCTATGTAACGTTATAAAATAATTTTTGTTGTGGCCTCCATCCCCTAAAATGTAAAAATAAATATGTTTTTTTATTTCTATTTATTTTATTTTTTACATGACTGCCGAAACAGGACTGTAATGTATTTAGGGTGTTTGTATGCAAGTATGTTTGTTCCACGTAGCAACTCAACGGCCGAATCAATTTAGATGTATGACCCCGCGTTGGAATTGTTACGTTATCGGGAGTGTCATAGGCTATATAAATATATATATATATGTTTGTTTACTTGTAACTAAAAGGCCAAAAAAATTCATACATACGATTCTAGATCGATTGTATTTTTAATATCCATTTATTTGTATCGAAAATATTTTGTTTTAAGATCTGCTACGATATTGAAGAAATGAATTAGGTAGTAAATTTTATTAATTTATTTCTCTGGCAGTGTTTAAATAAATTTTAAAAGTTTGAAGAAAAAAGTTATACTACATACCAGTGGTTCCCAAACTTTTCCGAATCACGGCACCCTTTTACAATTAAAATTTTTCCATGGCGCCCTACCCTAAGTAAAACTATGACTACTCGAAAGTAAGAGATAAAAATAAATAAAACTCGTGTATCTTCATTATTTTTTTACTTTATTAATATTAAATTAATAATTATAAATGTCTTGGTTCAATTAATTATGAAGCTTTTACAATATTTCGAAGCGTCCCGCGGCGCACAGTTTGATAATCACTGCTACATACAAAATTGTCACTCATACCGCTTTTTAATTATTCTATATAAGTAATTATTCTGTATTAAATATTTGTCAGCGATGTTTTTTTTTTTTGGCAGTTTTGTTTTTTAGTATTTTATTTCTTGTTTCTAAATGAGGTGTTATCAGGATGGGAAATTTTTTCAACACTTTTCCGAATATATTCTGTAGAGATATATAAATAGAGAAAGAGAGATAAAGGGCGAGTGAGAGAAAGAGAGGGACTATACGTAATAAGTTTTAAGTATCAATAATCTAGCAATTCTTTTAACGCTAACTAATGTATTTATTTTTATTTAATATTAATGACTTGAAAACTAATATTTATCTTAATAAACTTAGTTAGGAAATTTTTTTATTACGTTTCTTGTTTTATCGAAATGATCAATAACAAGCCATTACTCTGTTTTAATGTGAAATATAAGAAATTGTGGTTTAAATTTTAAAGTTATTAATTTACAAAATACATTAATTTTATTATTCTGTAACTATTTTTCTTATAAATAAAATTCGATTTATTTAAACTTCTCCTTTATATTTTTTTTTTTTTTGTTGATTATTTTGTATTGTTATAATCTTGTAATCGAAAGGATTATTTTTTGTTGCGGTCTTGTAATTAGGATCTTTGTGTTATTTTAATATTTTACACTATGGGAAATTTATTATTATTATTACCATCATTATGATTACAACATCTCTAGTATTGAAGAGAAATAAAATTACCATTGCATCAAATTTTCGTATATATTATTTGAATTTTAATTACCTAGATTTTTCAGAAAATATTAACAATGGAACTACTTTGATTTTAAAGAATCCAATTTAAATTATATTCAGCTATTTAATTTTAAATGGATCTAAAATTCTGTGTAATTAATATGTTTTATTTGTACGGTTTCGATAAATAGAACTCTTATATTCTGTAAATCGATATCAACCGAACTTTAAAAATAAAACAAACTTGTCAATGAACTTTTTTTTAATCAAAATGAGTTTTTTTTATACAAGGGAAAACAAATTTTTCTTTGACTAATTTCTGAAGTTAGAAAATATTGCCTGCAATTTCACTACGAACTTTAAGGTAGATTTCATAAGAAAGCTACCTGTTGTAATGGTACTATGATTCGACTTCCGGAAAATTACGAAATATCTTCGTGTTTCACATTCCCCAGACTCCGAAACCACCGTCAGTCCAAAGGTTTATTATATATACATTTATCTATGTAGATATTTCACTTTCTGGTGGAGACGATAACTGCCGTAATTTTGCGTCAATTACTTTCAAATTGTTCCCTAAAAATAACTCGTCCTAAAATCTCGGTCAAGTTTGTTAACGGCCAAAATCGGACCATGGGGGTAGAAATGTGGAGGGCCTTTAAAAAATATATATATATATATATCGCTATAACTTTTTTATTAAGTAAAATATCGAATTACTCCTTAATTTGGGTCTCATAAATTACAGTAGGACTTTTTTTTATTAAAAGAGCTGAAATCCTGACGAAATCTTTCGCTAGCCGTAACTTAAAAGGAAAGCGTTTTAAACCGATGTATATATGAACTCTTTTATTATTTTCTCCAGTGTCCTGAAAGTTTCTCCGTTTCTCCGTGGGACACCCTGCATATATAAAGAGACCATTCCATTTTAAATTAATGGTATTTTCGTACTCCTCATATCTTAAAATGTAAAGAAAATTCATTTTTATCCTTCACAATCCTACCGTGAGACTGAAAATAATACCGTACATTTCTTTGAAAAGTTTATAAAAAGACTATATTTATAAATAGCTTACGCGTAGAATTCCTACATTTAAATAATTCTACGGATAAATAGCGTTATTATGTTACTGACTTATAATCTACATATCAATACGTTTTTTAATGAGTGGCGTTAACTAGGTGACCGTGTTAAAAATAAAGTTATAATTATCATGTATTGAATTTATAATACTCTTTTATGTATTAAAAATGAGTAACAGTATAGTATACTATATATATATGTCAATAGATTTTACTTTCATTCATTTGTTATTGTTTCTGTATTATTTTTTTGTTTACTTTGTTACTTATTTCTTATTTTCAGAAATTATAGGCAAACGCCCAATCACATCATATTATGCATATGTTTAAGTAAATAACATAAACAAAATGGTACATATGTACTCCCGTTTTTATACGACTATAACTTAATTTGTATGGTTTTCGTAACGAAAGACGTATGTTTATAAAACAGTTTGGTTTCCTGGATATTTTATAAATATATATAAAACTCGCCGGGTTAGACTAGTGGTTAAACTCATCATCGCAAAATCAGGTGATTTACAAATTCGAGGGTTGTAAGGTTCGAGTCAAAGTAAAGGTAGCTGCTTTAATATGGATCTGCATGCTAGATTGTGGATATCGGTGTTCTTTGGTGACTGGGTTTCAATTAATAACCACATGTCTCAGGAATGGTCGGTCTGAGTCTGTTCCAACTAAATTTTTACCGGTACTCACATTATTCTACGTCTCCAGCAACGTCAGGGTTGGATAGCCGGTAGCAGTAATTGCATTTCTATACATTCACACATCCACACACCCCGACCCTGTATATATATATATATATATATATATATATATATATAAATGTTTGTTCTCTATTTATAATAAATAAATAATAGAGTGAAAAATAAATGAACATTTTTTGAGAAAATATATTTCATAATGATCCAGGATAGTTTTTCTGAGTTACTATTTATTAATGTTTTAACATTATTGTCAATATCCGATCAGGAATTGATCAATAGTTCCTTTAAACTGAATGTTTTAGTACTTTCTGCGTAAAATTATAAGCTTTATATTTATAAACTTTTTGTTTAAATTTTTACTTCTTTGTACGAATTAAAGGAAGTATTGTGATCGCGAAAAAATCGGTTTTTAAAATTTCAACGGAAATATCCATTTTAACCATCCCTGAATTCATTTTGACTAGTTTCGGCGTGACGTCTGTACGTACGTATGTATTTTGCATAACTGAAAAACGATTAGCAGTAGGATGTTGAAATTTTGGATTTAGGATTGTTGTAACATCTAATTCTGCACCTCCAATTTGACTGCAATCGACTGGACCAAAAGTGTCCAAAAAAAATTGGATTTTTGACGTTTTCTTAACTGCAGTAATAAGCCGTCATTGAGGGCTTTTCAACGATATATCACAAATGGTACTTATTTTCTTTGGTTCCAGAGTTATAGCCAAATAAAATATTAATTAATGAAATATTTGGATCTTAAAAGGGGAAGGCACATCGGTTCGAATTCGACTTCATTTCCTTTTTTTCAACTTTTTTTATTTAATTTAAATATATTGATTTATTAATAATTATTAACCTCTGATTCTAAAAACATTTTTACGATAAATAACATTGAATAATTAAAAAAAAAAAAAGAAAAAGAAAAAATATCAGAAGTTATTAATGAAATAAAATTTTACGTACTTTTAATTTTAAAAGAATGCGTATATGTAAATTAATAGGCGTACAAGGAAGTCATATGGTGTCCACATCAGATTTTTATATTTGTAGACATAGTTTTGTATTCCACTGAGATGTTACGTATTACCTATCTTGTTTTCTATGAGAGAAAGAAGTTAAAATTGATCGAGATTATACTTGACCACCTACATCTTTTACTCTAAGTTTGAAGCATAATAATTGTCTTCACAGTGATAGTAAAATATCGTAGATTGTCGTATTTACTTCACCAGTCATTCTTTCGTAAATCTAAAATAATATATAACTATTATTTTATTTCGATCATTAGAATAAATATATGATACATAAATAACGTAACAAACATTCAGAACATGTCTGGTAAAAATCAGGAAGAAAATTCATATAAACATAGTTTGGAAACGCTTCTTCATCGAGTGTCGACTGGCGAAGAATTTCGACCAGACTTCTGCGTCTTCAGTAAAATTAAACCGGATTGTAATTCTTGTAATCCAAAATAAGGGGTAAATTTAGTGGTGTTATATGAAAACTGACCTGAAAAATTGAAAAAAGTTTGGTCCCAAAACTCTATTTTCAGTAATTTCGAGTAATCTGGGATAAAATATTAAACATTAAGGTCGAAAACACATATTTTATGTTTGGCGTAAAATAACTTTGTTAAATGAATGAACAAAACTTATGGAATATTTTATTTTTATAACAGTGGTAGTGCCCCTTGGTTAAGCCCCGCGCTGTACAACATCGCATCCCTTAAAAAATTGAAATTAAAAAATAAACCGAAAATGGTTTTTAGATGTTTATCTGAAGAGTATTTGCAATCATAAATCTACTGAATATCTCGTTTCATATAATTGGAAATGGGAAAAATTTGCAATCATTTTTCAATTTTTTTTTACCTTTCTAACAATTGATTAATAATTATTAATAATCAATATATTTAAATTAAAAAAAAAAAAATCTAAAAAAATTATATGTATGTGAAGTCGGATTCAAACCGATGTGTGCATAGTTACGGATCCGACACGTTCTTACACCACATATCTACTTGAACGATGTGAAATAAAATTAATACATAAACTAATATAAAATTCTAAGGGAATTTTTGGGGCAATTTTTCTTGATTATAATTGAATTTTTTTATTAGCATTTATTTAATATGTTTGTAAGTTAATTCCTATAACCGTACGGTTGTAAGTGTCTGACATGAATTACAAGCTACTTTTAAAAAAAAGTAAGTAGCTATTTTTAAGAGTAACAACCATATTATGTCAGGTTTACTAATGAAAATTAAAAATTAAGTAGTTTACCGTCGCCTTCTTTACTAAGACAAGTACACTTTTGCATAAGAGAATACCAAGTCAACTAAAATCGAAATGATATTCAGAACTAAAAATAAAAATTTCATTCCCTTTTTTTCTAGGAACTAGCAGTAAGAACGAACAACATCATTACTCTCATAGAAAGCAAATTAGACGGATGCTTCTTATATCTCAGATCTTTTAAATGAGTCAAAAATATAAGAAAGATACAGATAGTATAAAACTACAAATTAACGTACTTATTCCTGTTGTGAAGCAATGAGTTAAAAATGTTAATATATGTATATCAAGCAAATATTTAATTTTTTACTTTATTTTTATTGCTATTTCAATATTTTAATATTTAATTACAATAACATCAATAAATTCATATCTTATTTCAACACGAAATTAATTCTAATAAAAAAAAGCTTAAAAAAAATAATTTTTTTGTTTATAACTTAAAATAATTTTTTTTTCTTTCTTAATGTGTACGTTGCAGTTTGTCAAGGTTTCTTTTTCTGTTTAACCTCCGGAACCACCGTAAGGTATTACTTCAGACGATGAATGAGGATGATATGTATGAATGTAAATGAAGTTAGTCTTTTACAGTCTCAAGTCGACCATTCCTGAGATATGTCATTAGTTGAAACCCAATCCCCTAAGAACATCGGTATCCATTATCTAGTCGATGTAAACTAGAGTATTATCTAGTCTGTAAACTAGTGAACAGTAAGTAACACCACCCCCATCCCGTAACGGTCCAATACGATGAGGAGGTTATATATGAAATGTAAATGAGGTGTAGTTTTGTATAGACTCAAGACTGACCATTCTTGATACGTCTGGTTAATTAAATCCCAACCATCAAAGTACATACACCATCCACTGTCTAGTATTCAAATCCGTATAAAACCTTAACTACTATTTGAAATTCAGAACTCTAGACTTCAAAAATCAGCTGTTAAACAATTGATTTGCATTGACGAGTTAATCACTAAATCTACTCGATTTAACGTAAAATCCTACCCTACTAAACGGCATTTAAATCTCTCTCTCTCGCTCACTCTCTCTCTCTCTCTGTGTGTGTGTGTGTGTATACTTTTTGTATTATTATATATCGTTATATACGATTATTAATTAATAATATATATTAATAATATATTTTTTTACGACTCATATTAAATCGCTCTTGGACTATGTATGTGAGATGGATATATTAAGTTGCTAAGTTGCTTAGTGAAAAGATACCCCTTGAACTTATGCAACCTCGTTTACATACATATTTTCTTGTTGAATGAAATTTTCTTAGTAAAGGATAACCTGTTTCGGTAAGTTTGGATCTAAAATTCGCACACGTTTGAAATACATAATTTTACCAAAACTTAGGGCTATACCTGCTATAACAACCAACTGGAGCTAAATTTGTTTTAACCGACACGCTATTAGTTTTATAAACAAGTATATTAGGGTATACAGTTGCTACTAGAAATTCTCACAGTAGCGACCGAAGTTTTTGAAAAATGTAGTACTTTTAACCGGATCCGAATTTTCGGAGGAAAATCGCAAATATCTCGAAAACAGTCGGTCGTAGCGCTCTGGAAAAAATTTACGATCCTCCAAGACGACACCCTATCCGCTCTCAGTGATACCCATCGGATGATAATATTTTCAAGTGCTTCCGGGGCGTCGTTCGGAAAAAGGGAAGGGAGTGAGATGGGGTGCAACCGTAATATCTCGGCAACCTCTCGTCTGATTTTCATGATTCAAACGGCGTGTGTATCAGCAGGTCAAGCGTTAATGTTTAATGCATCGGGTACACTCTTGATCGACCGGTCCTTGGTTATCGAAATTAAATCGTTTAGTCCTGCGCGTTGATTGCACTTACCCACCGTAAAACGTACCTATCCGATATTTCGCTAAATAAGCTCAAACCTGTGCGCCAACACAGCTGTAAAGTAAAAACTTATGAAGACTAAAAAGTAGAAAATATATTAAAAAAAGCATTTTAAAAACCATTCTTGTAATAAATGCGCTAAAAAGGAGAAAATAAAAAATATGTAAAATAAATTTTTGTAACACCGCTCTTAAATTAAACGTACTAAAAAGTAAAAAATAATTTTAGGACCATATCTCAGAATGGATTTGACAAGCTTTGGTGGTGATATGTAAGATTATGTGAAGGTCATAGCTTCAAATTAAAAATTTGATGTATTTGCCACTTTTTTCTTATAAGTGATGAATGGCCTATAGACTGGGGTGCATACACGCATAAGAACAAATTGACAGAAACATCAAATTTTAAATTTTAAACTATGACTTTCACATAATCTTACTATCAAAGCTTGTTGTCAAATCTATTCTAAGGGTAAATTTAATTTTTTACCCTTTAGTGCGTTTTTTTAAGAGTGGTGTTTTAATTTCTTTTTTACATATATTTTATTTATTTATATGATTGTTTTTCTTTCATAAAATAATGAACTATAACTAAAAAGTGGGCACTGGAATTTACCGATTACTAGCGGAAAATTTTGATTCGTTAGTATCGATTTCTAGAGTTAAATTCTAATTTAACTTCCGTTATATCAATTTTCATCATTCAAAAAAAAAATAATTTAAAACTAGAGGTAATCAGTTTTGGACATCTAATAATTCCATTCCGAGACGACGCCCACCAGGGCAACCCTCCCGTTATAAATTCGTTTTGTCATTTACATTTTTCTTCTATAGTATTGTGTTTTTCTTATCAATCTAAAAATAAGTGGATCCTCATTAATTCAATCATAAGCTGTTTGTACAAAATTTGTATAATATATAAGATGTAGTAATTATACAGATAGATTGTTGTAAATTAACCAATTTCTTCATATGGTAATTGTATACAACTACGGACTACTCTCTGATTTTGATGAAATTTGAAAGATATCTTATTTAGGAGCTAAGTAATTCATTACAATTGAAATTATTCGTCAGAAACGTCTTTTACCGAAGTTATGTCCCTCGCAAGTTACATAGCACCCGCACCCAAAATTTCGTTATTTTGCACTATACACGTGCAATATAAACTATTTTCAAACTAAATAATTTGGTTTCAGTTAACTTTAGTTAATAAGATAAGATTTCTATAAGTTGAGTAGAAGTTTTAAATTGTTACGTCATCACATAAATGATAGTTAATATCAGATTTATAAATTATTCACCTAACCTAACTTAACCTTAACCTTGACCTAAAAGTAACTAAACTCAATTAAATTTCACTTAAACTATGTTTTTTACTCCGTAAATTCCTTATTTACTAAAGCCCACACCTTAAGATTAACCTAACTTAATTAAGTGAATCTAATCTCATTCTTAACTTAATTTTCCTGAAACCAAATTATTTAGTACGAAAATAATGTATATTACACTTGTACAGAGCTTAATTATGTTTTTATGAGGGTACTGTGTAAATTTACGATGGACGTAATTTAGGTGAAATGCGTTTTCGATAAATAATTTCAATTGTAACGAATAAACTGAGGACCTAAATTAGGTATTCTACAAATTTCTTCAAAATCAGAGATGAGTCCGTAATTGTACTTAATTACCAAATATATATATATATATATATATATATATATATATATATATATATTTACGCTTAAAAATGATAATCATATATATTTTTTTTAAATTAATAATTCCTTTTTTATTAATTTCAATTAATTTGGTGTATATATAAATAGCAGTAAAAAGAAAGGTTTTTTGTTAGATAATTATTCTATAAGAAATGTATTATTAGGCAAATAATATATATGTTATATATTTAAAATAACTATTATCAAATTACTCGATAATAATATGTATATATATATAATTTTTTTACATACAATTTATTAGATGTAATATTTTATAAAGATATTAAACGTAATCAAATGACCATTTAATCGATAAATCGTAAAACACTTATATCACACAAAAAAGAAAACACATACACTAAATATAAACTATTATAAGAAACACGATCTACTATCATCACGAGTTATTACTTAGTTGACGACTCTTATTACCTACCGGTTAAATAAACTCTCTACGCTTCCTATTTGCAAACTGACTGAACGTGGCTCTGTGCTCAGCGATACCTGCCATCGTAGAAATAGGAAAGCCTTTCACTTCTCTTACTTACTATCTTCTACCGTTCTTTCTCCTACCTTTTTTCTCCTTCATTCCTTCCACTATTATACTACAATATACCATCTACTTACAGTATGTTTTTTATAAACATGATAAATATTTACGCATACTTCTTCGAGAACTCGCAATTCCTTTCTTCCTGTTCTAAATATTATAACTGAAATGTAGAATTAATCAAATATAACTTCCTTAATATTATATCACCAATATTAATGAATTTGTAATTATTTATCCAGTCTGTTCTAAGAAACTTATGTGTCATACGGTTTTACCACTTCATTTTTTTTTTTTATTATTATAATGGAGCTTGATTTGTATAAATATATCTTATTTTCTCTTTAACTATTTCCGTTACTTATCTTTTATTAGAAAAAAACTGAGAGTATTGTATGACTCTCCTGGCCACGCCGGTCAAGTTATGGTTACAAAAATAAAATTTAAATCTTAAAAAATTTAGGAATTTTGATGCTTAAATCTTATTTTGGTAAACATGCAATATTTTGCCGGTTTTTTTTATTTTTATTATATTGGTATTTAATACCGTGTAAATAAAATGTTTTAATTTATTATTATTATTTTTAATGTTTTGATATTAAATAAATATTTATATAGAAGAATACATCGTTTTCTCATAGAATCATAAAAATAAAAAGTTATTCGACTTTTTAATGTGTGACATTAGTTCAATAATTAGAATAATTAATTAAAAAAAAAAAAAAATGTATATAGAAATTAGAAAGTAAGAATTTATTTAATGGTCAGAAATAATTTAAAAGAGTATTTCCCTTGAGTTACATTGTGAGAAAATTTCTCATCCACCTTGTGAATCCTTCACATTTGATTCATTTAAAATGCGTAATTCTGTTCAAAGAACAGTAGTAACAATAATAAAAAAATATAGTAATTTATAAAATTACGAATGTATATTAATTACTTACAAAATAAAATGCATTGTTATCAGTTGTATATTCTCCTTTTTTATTTTACTTTTAATTATTTTGTTATAACATGTTCTTGAACTCATTCATAATGTCCTTCACAGCTTTTTTTTCATGTAACATTAAATAAAAGTTTTATAATATTATATTTACATTTATTAAAAAAACTTATCCAAATTTTTGACGTGAAACGTCTTTAAAATCACACCGAAACATACGAGTTCTAGAACAGGAACTTTTAGCTCAACGAAAAGATCTGCCTTAAGAACTCCCTGACTATCAGTCTCAGAGACGTAAATGCGGTGTCATTTTATAACTTATACGATTAACTCACCACTACGAGTATGAGTTTGCGTCACTGGTGAGTTGGTTGGCGGGGAAGGACAGCACATATCAGCCAAAACTGGCGCTCTCGCTCATTTCCATTCAGTGTACCTCACGACTTAGACGTGATAGCACGGTAATTCGTGTGTTTATGTTTAGAGTTTGTCGAGAAAGATCGATTTAAGAATTAATAAGTATATTTTGGACAATATTTATGTGTAAAAAATTAAACTAAACATGTAAAAAGTATATAAATTCATTATGTCAGCCTCAGCTTGCACAAAAGCCAGCCGGAAATAAGTTACGCATATTTTTGGAAAGGGTAGGTTATGGGCCACGCACAGGTACCCCAATGTTCGGTGCCGAGCGAGCGAGACTGTTTCGGGAGCGTCGCAAAGCTGACATGGCGTGCTCAGTGAACGACGCCGACGGCGCGAGCACCTCTACCGCTGCTTATTATGCCTTATGCCTCCTACTTCTCATATCACAGAGCATGTTGAACAAAATTGTCGTCAAATATTAGTCAAAATAAATATCATGTACCATTTAGTCTCTGTTTTATGTTAAAATTAGAATTAGTACGCAGTCAATGTCTCGTTTTTATTTCAGTCCAATATACTAAAAGTGACTTGCTGACATAAAGACCGACCAATTAATCTGTAGAGTTGGCCAAATGAAGGAACTAAAATTTTCCATTGAAGACTTTCAGTTTTGTTTAAAAAAAATACAATACTGTTTCATTTAACTCTACAGATAAATTGGTCGATCTGTAGCTCTGAGGAACTTCATCCAAGATCTGTAACATTCTCTTTATACCAGCGGCCGTGCGCCCCTACAGAGCCCCACCCGATTCTTTGAGGGTATAATTTCGAGTAAAATGTTGCGGACGAGGAATGACTGCATTAAATATGTATATATACTGCATTAAACTTATCTACCCAAAGAAACGTAAAATAATGATGGTAATGTCTCTTAAAAATAAAGTCCTTAAAGAACTTCGATACACCTCGTGTTACATAACATCTCTTTTTTTTTAAATTTTCAATAGAAAATTACTGAAGTTTTGAATTTTAACGTCAATTCTCTTTTGAAATTGGCAAATGGAAAATTTTTAAATTTATTTATTTTGCATTATTTTTGTGTACATGTGCACCAAATTTCATTGAAATATTCTCAATCCGATCTTTAAATATAAATTTTTACTGAATACACAAAATGGTGGACAGAGGGGAAATGAAGCGAATAGAGCTTTTGTCCATATCAGTTTTGTTTTGTTTACTTACAATTTTATTATTATTATATATATATATATTTTTAATATAACTTTAAATATAACAAATTTTTAATGTTCATATTCAATAGTGTTCTAGTGATATCTGTGAGTATGGAACTATTGTTCAATTGTGTTAACGTTTTAAACAAATATAAAAAAAATAAATTTTACATAATGTTAATTTTAGTATGTTTAATGAATTTTATTTAATGAATTTTTTTTAATCTATGCACCATTTTACGAGTACAGTACCAATCAAAAACCCTGACATTTTTAATTATTTTTAAATCCTGGATTTTTTTACATATCAGCCATTTACCGTTAAGAGATATTTAATTTTAAATATAAGGTATTACTTTTCAAGAAAGCTCAGGGGACGCGCAAAGGTGGAGACATATTACTGGATAGCGATTGGTTTCTTGCTACCAATGATATCTTGCCGTGGTACACGGCAAGATATCAAGATATAGCAAGATAATAGTGGTCCCCTCCACTATACTATTAGCTGACCAATGCTATTTCAGACATACCCAATAGAATTACTGTGCATCTGTGTTTTACACTTTCTAAAATCTGACGAGTAATACCTTGAGTTTTTAAAAATTATTTGATAAAATATATTGTTTTACGGCCAATAAATCCTAAAAAACAATAAATATATATTTTTTTATTACTTAAACCTAAAAAGGATTTACAGGATTTAAAGTGATTTACAGGTCTACTTATCAAGGAAAACGGTTTTATAATTAATGATCTACGTTATTTAATGATGATGATAATTTTTTTTTTAATTAGCTTGCTTTTCTACTAAAATAAATAGAAACAATGAAACTATAGTAATATACGGAAATGTACTGTTTTATATTGCCTTGAAATAATTTTCACACTATATAAATAAATTCATAACTTCTTTTTAAAAGTTTTCACCTGGTCGGAAGATGCGTTCTTGAATGATTGATATTTCAACTGAATAATTTTACAAAGGTCTTGAATATTATTTCAGTTCAATAACACAATATTCAAATAGCGTAATTCCGTTTCTGTTAATTTTTTTATTATTATTCTAATTGTATTTAGATAAATATTTTTAATTAATAAAAAATTCTTCAAATTATTTACAGTTTTTTAGTTTCAAAAAATGTGTTTTTTTCTCAGATAAATTAATAAATAAATATTAATAACGTATTATTTTTTTTTAACTTTTTTCTCCCCGGCTGAGTGAAGACTGTGTAATCCAGTTACCTGCACCTTACAAGTACATTAATTTATTACTTAGCCTTCCTTATAACTGTGACTCATCTGAGGAACAAATGACATTAATCAGAGTTGCTTTCTCTGAAAGAATTGATATTTACTATATAGCCAGTCGTTGTTGAGTACAGAATGAATCTTCATTTTTAGAGCTGATTATCACTTACATTTTACTGGTCTTGGAGTGCTGCTATGTAGCAATATATTTGATACAATCAAGAAGGAAAACTACTTCATTCTTCACTCTTCTTAATAAATCTGGTAGCATTATTCTTGGTAATACCTATGTAATTTGTAAGAGTAAATTTTCCCTTTTCGTGTCATCTACAATTCTTATTGGTTATAGAATCTAAACATGTTATACAAAATATTCTCACACGCACGCACCGAGATATTTTTTATTTTCTGTTAATCATAATTAATTTCTTCTTTTTTTTATTAGAGGGATCAGGTTTTTGAAAGAAAAATCCATCAACGGTATTCTTGAAGAAAAGGTTTATATATTCCAGTACTCAGAAACTGATCCGTTCCAAGGAATTATTTCTTCCATGGGAATCTCACCCATTTAGAATGCAATAGATCAAAACAATAATGTTCATAAATACTACAAAAAGAGTATTTTTTTGCCACATTTAAAATCAACATAGTTATCGCAAATCAGCTGACTTCAAAGTCGAAGGTTCAAATCCTTTTAAAGGCAGTTGCTTTTATACGGATTTGAATACTAGACTGTGAATACCGGTGTTACTTGGTAGTGGGGTTTCAATTAACCTCACATCTCAGGAGTAGTCGACCTGAGTCTGTTCAGGATTACATGTTTACCGGTACATTTATACTTACATTTGCAGCTATAAGCCTGACAAGCCGGTAGCAGTAATTGCATTTCCCTATAAACAAACACCAAGATCTGGCAGTAGCTGGAAAAACTGGTTGAAATAATAATAATAATGTTGTACTAGTTCTAAATAAAGGTAAAAATTTCTAAGAAGAAGAAACGTGAAACTTAGTAAGAATTTATTCATATAAGGTGAAAATTATTTCAAGGCAATATAAAACAGTAGTGAATTTCCGTTTATAATTATAGTTTCATTGTTTCTTTTTATTTTAGTAGAAAACGAAGATTTAAAAAAAAAAACTATCATTTTTAACAGGTTCAGATTAAACTCAAATCTAATCCCGTAAAAAATAAGCTTTGAGATAAGAATAGAAGATTTGTTTTCTAATGAATATTCCGGAAGTCTCCAAATATCCCATGCAGCTTTCTACTAGATTTAGGGACCGTAGACAGCCACGTCCCTTGTTCGTGACGTGTGAGTGAGATGTAGTCTTGTACAGACTCTGGCCGACCATTCCTGAGTCGTGTGGTTAATTGAAACCCAACTACCAAAGAACACTAGTATCCACTACCTAGGATTCAAATCTGAATAAAAGCAAATGACCACTTTTGTTAACAATTGACTGAGAACTCTCGACTTCGAAAACAGCTGATTTACAACGATAATATAAGGTAATCTGTATGTAGTGTAATAACTAAGTTAATATATGATTAAAATTACGGAGGAAAAATTGTTGGATTTTTTTAAAGATTTATTATTTTTTATTGAGGTGACTGACATAGTATTTTACAAGGTAGTTCTAAATTGTACGTGAGAATATTTATGAAAGTTTATGATTGAAAGTCTGCCTTCCTGTTCTAAATCATACGTTTATTTAATTTTAATTTAATCTTTATAATTCATATTGCGATTAATTGAGTCAATAAATGGGATTCGCTACTGACATTCAACAAATTAAAGCGGTAAAAAGAAAGTGAACTTATCTGTTACAACTCGGTGTGTGTGTGCGCGCGCGCTATATATGTATTATCCCATTCATTCATCTATTAATCCTATTCATCCATAAATATATAATAATAATTTATTTTTTTAATTAATGTAAATTTTACTCGTAACACGAAACAAAATTTAAGGTTTGATAGAAATTATAGAAATTTTGAATTCTTTCCAGATTTGAGATACTTCTATGTCCCTCTCAAAGGAAATAAATCTTAGTAATCTATGTAAATGACACTAACCTGATTTCATGACATGTAAGAAATTAAAGTTTTGAAGGATTTTCTTACTTTAATAATCTAAGGTCCATCCACACAAATAAATATTTTTAATAGTTTGATATCCGATTAAATAAAAAAGTTCCCGTTATTATTATTTTTTTAAAAATTAACATCATTATAGACTTCAACTTAGTTAATACTGATTTTTGTTCCTTTCAATTTACCGACGAATTACTGAAGTAGGAAAAAATCTAATGTGGACTCCACATGACTTCCTTGTACGCTTACTAAATTACATATACACAATTTTAAAAGTACATAAAATTTTATTTCAGTAAAACTTCTGATTTTTTCATATTTTTTTTATTGTTATTGTTAAATTATTATTCATCGTAAAATAATTTTTACTATCAGATGCTAATAATTATTAATAAATAAATAAATTTAAATTTAAAAAAATGTTAAAAAACAAAAGGAAATGAAGTCGGATTCTCACCGATGTGCCTTCCACTTGTAAGATCCAATTATTTCATTAATTAAAATTTTATCTGGCTATAACCAATGAAAATAAGTACCGCTTATGATAGATCGTTGAAAAGTTCTCAATGACGGCTTATTACTACAGTTAAGAAAAAGTCCAAAATCCAAATGTTGTCGGAGTTTTGGGATTTTTTGTACACTTTTGGTTCAGTCGATTGCAATCAAAAGGGGAGGTGCACGACTAGATGTTACAACAGTTCTAAATCCAAAATTTTAACATTCTACGGCAATCGTTTTTGAGTTATGCGAGATACATACGTAATTACAGACGTCACGCCGAAACTAGTCAAAATGGATTCAGGGATGGTCAAAATGGATATATCCGTTGAAATCTTAAAAACCGAAATTTTTCGCGATTACAATACTTCCTTGTACAGTACAAGGAAGTAAAAATAAAAACTGGTGCAAAATATTATTTGTTTAGAGTGGATTACTTTCTGTTATGAAATTTTTGTTAATTTTTTTATTGGCCGATTTATGTTATATTAAATAATGTATTTAAATAAATGAGATTTATTTCTGTTCAAAACAAAATACTTACAATTTTAGGTTACAAAAGTGATTTTTAAAAAAATAATATGTAACTGTTTTATATATAACGGTTTTAAAATTATTATGGAAACCACTCCTAAAAAAAATTCCATATTTGTTTGTATTTTTTTTTTATAGAGAACATCATTTTAAAAAAAAAACATTCTGAATTTTTATAAAATATTTTCTATCGTTCCGAACTATGAATTTTCATTAAAAATAATAATAAATAAATATTTGTGGATCTATGTTTATAGAATTTTTTTAAGGAAATTTATTTCCAAAAAATAATTTTGTATTTCAAAAATTCTTTTTTTATCATTTTGGGCGCATTTTTATTTCTCCGTTACTCTTTAATAATATTTGCCGTACGTCGTAATTTTCAGTTATCTATCTACTTTTGTATTCTAGTAATTGCATTTTTTACGATTTTTATCTCTATACATTTTTTTTTTCTAAAAGTAAATTTACTAATCTTGGATATCTTAACGAATGACCAACCAACCATTCTTGTTATTCTTTCCACAAAATTTTACCGCAAAAATTTCTGTCTGCTTCAGTTCTTTATTAGATAGATTCTATAAGAAAGATTACCAATTGCAATGGGTACCATGATTCGAGTTCCGGAAAATTTCGACACATCTTCGCATTTCACATCTCCCAGACTCCAAAACCACCGTCAGTCCAAAGATTTATATATACATTTATTTATATAGATATTTCACTTTATTGTAGATACGATAAACGCCGTAATTTTGCACCAATCACTTTCAAATTGATACATAAATATAACGACCCAAAATCTCAGTCGTTAATGGAACAAATCAGACCATGGGGATGGAATTAGGGGGGGGGGGTCTTTTCGAAAAAACAAAATATCGCGATAACTTTCTTATTAAGTAAAGTATCGAATTCGTTTAAAATTCCTACTATTCTTTGAATAAGGGCCTAAAAGTTAACCTAAGTAAATTTTTTTGATAACGCCAACCATTGGCCCAGGGGATGGAAAAATAGGGTTTTGAAGACAAAAAACATCATACCTCCCTTAATAGGCACAGGATTGAATGCGTTTAAAGTGGTCATTAGTCCTCTAAATATTATATTAAAATTTTGTCTGAAACAATTTTTGATATGACCAATTTTTACGGCAAGGGATGACCAAAATATTGTTGGAATTATAAGAAGAGGCTTCCCATATGCTAAACATGTGAAACTTGTTTACGTAATGGAACCATTGTCGTATTGAGTGAATTTGAAGTGAACGCATTTAAGTTACCGTGACTTAGTATTGTGTATATCTTAATTTTTGTAAGTGACAATATTTTATGTGAGTAATGCAGGCCTACTGTACTGTCTAATCATATTCTCAATATCACTTTTGTTACATTTATACATGTTTTTAAATAAAACTTTCTCAAAAATATTGTCTTTTTTTACCAATACAAAGAGACAAACCTAGAATCTCTCGCTTATCCTCAAATAGGTGTGCTGTCAATCAGTTCAGGAAAAATCATAAGGAAGTCTTGATAAATTTAGAAATAGCTTCTAATCTAATGAGAAAACGTAGTTTCTGTAAAACATGGAAAGTAATGTTTAATACGAAGTCGTACAATCCGTGTTCGCCTACCCCTATTTTACCCCACTGAAATCTACCTCCGCCTTTCGGCGTGCCGAAAACAATTTTTTAAAAATTTATTTTGTATTCTATCAACCTACCTAGTTTTACACATTCTGTTTTCACATCACATTTACAAAGCATCTATTCTTTGTTTTATTGGCGTTCTTATTGTTTACCAAGTCTTATTAACATAAAGCATTATCTTCCATAAAAATATTTTTAAAGAATTTTTAATTTAAGTTTGATATCACTTCTGTTCTCCTGCCGGTTTCCTTTTGATATATACCTCGTTTATCCTTTCTAATTTTATTACCTAAATTACAAAATTTCTTCAACTGTATTTTCTTCAATTTGAATCCTTATTCTTTATAATTTTTTTTTTGCCTATAAATTACATCTTAAAAATTCAATAAAGTAAATTACAATACTTTTTAATATTTATACATCAGTTTATTTATTTTCATGATTTTATAACTTTAATTATTTTTCACTTAAATTTGATACATAATATACCTACACTAGTTAGATTCTTCTTTTAAAGAATTTCCATTTTAAAATAGAGGTTGGATTGGATGTCTTTGTTTGAATTCAATAGCATGAAATTGGCATAAATTCGAATAGGGAAGGAAATTCACCGGAGCATTTCCGGGGATAAATGTTTTGTATTCTAAAAATTGTTCCGTCATTTGCCTTGATAAAACGGTGAAATTATGAATTATCAACCCGTAACTAAAATTTTTCACCTCATAAATACTCTTTCAATGAATAAGCTATGCATTATTTCAGTACAATACATTCGGTTGTAAGGATGATAATAGTAATACAATTAATTTTTATCTTGATCATTTTTATTACTATAAAATAATTGATCTCGTATAATCTTCATAAAATAAAAATGTATGATGGCGGAAATAGTTAAAAATTTTTTTTTTATGTTATGTCTAAACAATCAATTATCGGACAAAAATGATTATAATCTCTTTTATTTAGTGAAAACGCATTTAAATTTCATTTTTACATAACTATTTTTATTAAAAGAGATTTACAAACATTATATATTGAGAAATGCTGATTTTACCAATCCAGTTTTTTCCACCTTCCTTTTTAATTCTTTGATCTATACCATTAAAGAGGAGACATTTTTTCATAAAAGTTCTCCTTACTTATACCAGTTTGTTTCTTTTCCTTTTTTCTTTTCTTTTAATATCTGCATTATTTCGTTTATCCTTTGCATTACTTTACTACTTAAATGACAAAATTCTCCCCACTTTCTGTATATTATGTTCCCCTATCTCTATACTTCTTTTTAAAAGTAAATTTACTAATCTTGGATATCTTAACGAATGACCAACCAACCATTCTTTATTTTATTTGTAGCTCATTTTATGAGCTATCGCGGTGACGTACATATGAGAACTATTCGGAAATTAACTTTCAATCCTTGGTACTACGCGAAGGAGTGGTGGGAGCGATTCTATATTTGCATAATTGAATAGTTCGATTCAGCGCGTTCCAGTAGTGTGCCGCCGACTGTGAAGTGTGTGCTGTCATCCATTTTCTTCACTCAAAAAACTTTTCAGTTGCTGAAATTCATTGTAAACTTTGTGCAATATATGGAAGGAATATATTGTGTGACATGTGATAAGACAATGGAAAGATCTGTGGTATGTTTCGGAAAGGTCGAGCAAACATTCACGGTAATGAAAGAAGTGATCGATTGGTCGATCCTCAATTGTCACAGATAAACTTGTTTCAAGTGTCGATGTGAAACTGTCGATTCACAATAACAGAATTATCCGAATTGTATCCTGACATATCGCGAACAATTCTGTATGAAATCGTAACGATAGGTTAGGTTTCCACAAATTTTCAGAGTTCAGGCATCGTTTTTCTACATGACAACGCTCGTCCGCATACTGCAGTACGCACTCAACGCCAAATCGACCGTCAAATAGGAATTTTTTAACGACCCTCCATATGCCCTGATTTGGCTCCCAGTGTTTACCCCTTTTTCCTGAAAATTAAGAAATGGTTAGCGAAAATAACGAAGAGTTGAAAAAACGGTGTATACCTGGTTTAAATCACAGTCGGCAGAGTTTTATGATAAGAATATTCAAAAATTTGTTTATAAATGTAACAAGTACCTTAATTTGGACGATAATTATGTAGAAAAGAAGCTAAAAGATGTAGCTATGAGATGTATACGAGGTCTGTTCAAAAAATAACCGAACTTTTTTAATTACGTGCCAACGGAGATATTTAGTGACGAGCGGTTGGCAGTATTGTGTTGCGCATAACCTTCTTTTTATTTACATGTTCTTGGATTGTTGATATCTCGTTTAGTTTTCATGTTATAGTTGTCTGAGTACATATTTAAATGTTAGTAGCGATTTTTATAATGTGCGTTTTTCGGGAGCAACAATACTACGTAAAGTTTTGCGTGAAACGGAGAAAAACTTTCACAGAAACTTTTCAATTTTTGAAACAAGCTTACGGAGATGATTCTTTGGGTCGTTACGAACGGTTTTCACGATTTAAAAGTGGTCGTAAGTCAATTGAAGATGGCCCTCGACCAAGAAGGCCTTCGATTTCAACTGATGACAAACACGTTCAGAAAATCAACGATCCGATTGGTGCAAATCGCCGATTGACTGTCAGAGAACTTGCACAAAGGGTTAGCATCTCGATTGGATCATGCCTTGGCATTTTGACTGAAAAACTGAACACGCATCGAATTGCAGCAAAATTTGTTTCTCGTTTGATGACCGAACAGCAGAAAGAACATCGAGTGGACAATTGCTGGCAACTCCTTAAACAAGCCGATGACGATGAAACACTCATGCAAAGGATCGTAACGGGAGACGAAATCTGGGTTTTTCGGCTTCGACATTAAGACAAAAGTTCAATTATCAAAAAATCGCATATTACAAAAATCGCTACTAACACTTAAACCTGTTGTACTCAAATAACAATAACACGAAAACTAAACGAGATATCAGCAATCCAAGAACATTTTGTTATAGAGGAGGTTATACAGAACATAATACTGCCAACCGCACGTCACTATATATCTCCGTTGGCGCGTTATTACAAAAGTTCGGTTATTTTTTGAAAAGACCTCGTATAATAATTTTTTTTTATCAATTAGTGTTTTTTTTTTTTTTTAAGAACGAATCGAAAGTTACTTTCCGAATAGCCTTCGTACAAACATCCAACAAAATTAAAGGAAATTAAATAAAAACTTATTGAAATTTATTACCTTAGGATTATTGTTGAAATTGCTTATTTTCATGAAAATATAAAACTTTTAACAAATTTTTTGAGGTAATGATTTTTTCTACAGTTTTACTCGTATTGCCTTTAGAGTCTATAAAAGACTATACTTTTGTTATATCGTTACATACATCGTAACTATCTATGTTATCTTTTTTAAACGTGGCATAATCCTACTTCTGAGTTGAAACTTACATTTTAAATGAGAGCAATTAAAATGCATATTTAATCATATTTGGAAGTATTTTTATTAAAATTACTTTCAAAAAATTACAGTTGTATCTATGTAGTTACATAACAAAAATTATGATAGCATATTTAATATAATAAAACAACAATTAAAACAAAGCTTTCAACTGAAAAATTACGGTAATGTGAGGGATGAATCTGATGTGCTTTAATGAGTTTGTAAATATCGGGTTCGAATTTATTTAAAACCAGCCGTAAGTCATCACATTCAATAACATGCAGCCGATTTCTCTTTTTGGTTAGCAACGTTGCTACCAAAAAGAACGCTCCCAAGTTTCTGTGGGCCTTCTACCGCCCGCTCATGAAGGCCTCCAGCGCTCACAAGGGGGCGTTATCGCCCACTTTGAGATAAAATGATCTAGACAAAAAGACCTGTATGTGTGTCATGTTACTTTTGGCCTTATATCTCAGGGTTGAACGAACCGAATGTTTTCAAATTTGGCTCAAATATTTCTGTATATATATATATATATATATATATGGGACACTGATTATATTAACTTTTTTTTTAATTTGTTAGATATTGCGAAAAATTAATTTCGATTTTCTTCAGAGATATTTTAGTGAAATATTTAAAGGCAATTTACAATTTATACATAAATAATCAAAAAAAAACTCTTTTCAAAAATCAATCCTCTTCTTTTGCTCTATTTTCCTTCGGTTTAAATATTTTTCAAAATTTTGAAAGAGATGTTAAGATTTAGAAAAAACAATACTTAAGCAAATTCGTTAAGCTTAACTTATATATGAAAATTTTTAGAAAAATCTTTTTAAAATTTATTCCCCACCTCTAAAAAATATATACATATTTTTTTTGTTTGTTTTTTGGCTCTAAACATTTTAATTTTTATTATTAATAACCGGAAAAGTCGTGCAATTCTTTTCCAGCTTTTTTTACGCAATAATTACATTAAAATAGTGTAATTTATAATAATATTTGTAAAAAAATTATTTACGTTGTTTGTTTGTTTTTTTTTGGTGGAATAAAACATTTCTCGTTTATTTGTATAAAAAAAATCTACAAAAAGATTTATTGTGTTACTGAAAAGTTTTAATTGAAGGGTGGAGGTTCGAGTTACCACCGGTAGTCTCTCTTTTTTCTTATATTAAAAAATTATGTTCCTGAAATTAAAATTAAAAATCTTAAAATAGAATGTAATCAAAGATTGTATTACAATTATAATCGATTGAAGATATCGATAATTTGATCTATTGTGTCGATATATTAAACTGTGAGTAGAATGGTGTAACTTAATAATGCAATTAGATAAAGCGGCCGCATTGCTCACTTTCACTGCTCACACATTCCCAAGTTCACTGTCATTCAACTATACATTTTGTACTCGTTTACCTTTCTACATCATTCTATTTATTATTTTGGTCTATCGATTTATCTTTAAATTTATTCCTCCCACTCTGTTACACTCCCTCTTCCTCTGTCATTTTTTTTCTTCTTCTACTACGATCTACATTGATGAACACACTACTGAAATTTACTTCCTTATAAATACATTCATATATAGGCGTACTTCTATAAGTAGATATTGCAAATGATTGTAATTCCTCTACGACTGATGAGTAACAAGCATGTTTCGTATCTGTGATGTCATGCTGTACACTATTTATAATCAAGGTCCTCAAATAAAAAAATATTTCTTCGCGAGTTCGTGTTTTAGATTAATTTTCGTTATTTTTAACTAGTTAAAAAAAGTTACATTGTAATTTCGTGATAGTATTCCCTTTTTTTACCCTTTTTTCCAATCATCTGACAGAAATAATAATTAAAACACTGCAATATATAATTAAGTATATAAATACTGATATTTGATAATAGTACAGAAAACAGTATTATCTTTAACTATTATTTTTATTTACTTTATTTACTATTTTAATTTAAAACGTTTACAAATAAGGGTCTTTCAAACTGAGCGCAAAAAATTAACATATTGTGGTGGCAACGTTGATTTTGTTTTTTTTAATTTTTCAAACGTCATTTGTTTTCAGTTGTTTATGCAAATCACCATGGGACGCAATACGTCTCAACAACGGTAACAAATCATAAAAATTTATTATCGAAATGTGGAATCAGGTACATCTTCGCATCTATTGTGCGCTTCGCAAAATTTATGGTATGCATAATCGGCCAAACGAAAGCAAAATTCATCGTTTGATAAAAAATTTGAAGAGAAATTTTATTTATCAGGTACAGAATCAGGTACATCTTCGCATCTATTGTGCGCTTCGCAAAATTTATGGTATGCATAATCGGCCAAACGAAAGCAAAATTCATCGTTTGATAAAAAATTTGAAGAGAAATTTTATTTATTTGACGTTGAAACACCAAGTCACAAAAGAAATGCAAGGAGTCAAGAGAATATTGCTGTTGTAAGTGGAAGTGTTCGTGAAAATCAAAATTTATCGATTTCACATCGTTCACAAGAACTGGGCCTTTCTTCAACAATAACATGGCGAATTTTGCGTAAAGATCTTGGTCTAATAGTATAAGATTCAAATAACTGAAGAATTAAATCCCTGGGACATTTTATTTATGTCCACGGTTTGCTGATTGAATTCTAGAGCAGCTCGAAGTGGATCCAAATTTTCGTGAAAAAAAGACATCTTTTCAGATGAGGTTCATTTTGGTTTGACGGCTTTGTAAACAAGAAAAATTACCATATTTGGAATGATTCCAATTCACAAATGATTCAACAGCAACCACTACATCTGAAAAAAAATCACTGATATGAATTATGGTTTGTTGACAACAATGGGCCAATTTTTTTTGTTGTAAATGAGCAAGGAGGTGCTGTTACAGTAAATGGGGAACGCCATCGAGCTATAATTCGTGCTTTTGCTTTGAAAATTTGGAAATTTTAATTTGAAGGAGATGTGATTTTAACAGGATGATGCCACATGCCACGTAGCTGCTGAAACGGTTCAGTTATTGTGTCAAAAGTGTGGTGATACGATAATTTCACGAAAAGATAGTCAATTGACCACCAAGATTTTTTTATTTGACTCCCTTAGACATTTTTCTGTGAAATTACGTTAAATCTCAGTTTATAGCAACAAATCACGAAAGAATGATGCAAATATTCGACACGTTATTAGTGTAATTCAAGCTGATTTGTGCGAACGAGTAATGCAAAATTCTGTTGACAGACTTGACTATGTCAGGTAAGACCGTTGAGGCCATATGAGTGATGATATTTTTTCAAACCTAATGTAAACTTAGTGTAGAGTTTACAAAATAAAGAGTCAAGGTAAATAAAAAAATTGTTTGATATTACATATACTTTTTGTTTTATCGCAATTTTTTTTTTGCGCTGAAAGTGCAAGATCCATAATATAAAAGACTATTATTACACATCAATATCAAATAGAGAAATCCTTTGGAAAACAACATTTACTTGTATGATTTAAAGTCACTAGTATAATATTTTCTGTTGACAAATCTGCAGAATTAATTATATACGCAAAAAAGAACAAAACGATTTTCTGACTATTTTTCGTCTCTTCTTGCTTTATTAAAAAAAAACAAACGATTTTTAAAGTTTTATTTACTTTTTATTGGCTGTATATAAATTAATTTCTATTTAAAAATTAATTTACATTTTATTGGCTGTATATTAATTTCCTCAGAATAAATTATCTACAAGTTTTTTTTTTTTAGTTTTCCCCATTTATTAGACATTTAACAAAGCTATTGTACTACAAACCTAAAAAAAGTTTGTTTTCCGATACCGAATTTTGTGTTTTACGTCGGATATCTTAACAACTACTGGAGTTACAATTCTCGGACCTATTCTATACTATTTTCCAGCGCAAATTACATAAGAAATCACTCATTTTTCTTCTTAATTTGGGTCCCAAAAATTACAGTAGAGCTTCTTATTAGAAGACCTAAAATTGGGAAAATCTTTTGCTAGCCGTAACTCGAAAACAGAACGTTTCCAGATCTATGTTTATATGATATTTTTTCATTATTTTACCAATAGATCGTGTCTTGAAAGTTTCTCCGTTTCTTTGTGGGACACCTGTAAATCACGTGTTATTTTTTCTCTATATTTCCGAGTAATTTTAATTGTAAAGAATAACTTGGTCCTAAATAAGGTAAATTCTAAATTTCTATAAAATCAGAGATGAGTCTGAAACTACATAATTGCTCATTTTGAAATTAGTTTTTTTTTAACAGGAAATTCTTTTGATAGTACTGCTGCGGTATAATTTTTATGATAATCTAAATGGTAGAATTTTACAATGAAAAATTAAATCATTGCTTTTAATTGAATTGTAATGTTATACAGACCGATATCATTATAATTTCTTATTTACTTAATGGAAAAATTCAAGAAAATTGACAGGAAAACTTTCCATTAAAAAAAAGGTATTTATTTCCGCATTCCACGTAACTTTATTTTACGCATTGTAGTAATTTCTTAAGGCTATTTCACTAAATTCCTTTTTTTATTTTTGTCAAGGTTCCTTCATTTTTGCATTTTTTAAGCCTTTATTTTTTATAAAGACAGCATTTTTTTATCTATTCGTTTTAAACATATATAAAATAAATTTTTTAAAAACAAAACGAAAAATTACATATATCCAGTTTTTAAATTTTGAATTTTTGAAGTTGGAAAGAACTTAAGTTTAGTAATTTGTTACCGATTTGGGGAAATCTAAATTCCCAAATTTTATTATTATTAGTCGGTTTTATTATTTTTTTAATTTATTTTATTTTATTTTTTTAAAGTTTAATCATAAAATAAATGATTAAAAAATGTAAGCTTGTACAAGTAATGATATAATTAACTTTATTATTGGGAAAGGTTAAATATTAATTTCTATTTACATGCAGAGAAAGTAATTTAGTTACTGTCTTTTTTAATTTAAAAATAATTTAAAGTTTTTAAAGTTAGAAGAACATAAGTTACTTTAACAAAATAGTTTTATATTCTTGTGGGAAATATTTTATTTTACACTTTCAAAAAGCTATTCATAAATACGTTATTGCAAAAGAAAAACAATTTGTATTTCTGAATAATGTTTTGTTTTGAAAAGACAATTAGATGAGGTAAAAGTATTTTTTTTATGTATTTACATTCTGACATCCTACTTTAAATATTGCGCTATTTTTTCTTTTATTTCATTGTTTTGTAATTCTATTTAAAATATTTATTTATTTTTTCGGTTTTTTTGTTTTGTTTTGAAAAAAGATATTTCTAAAGGTATGAACGTTTTATTAATATTAAGATATTTCTTTTTTTCGTCAAATCTTTGCCGATTAGTTTAAAGCTTCATTTGTGGTTAATAATAAAGGTTCCTATTATGTCAAATCTTATTGATTTTATTTTACACCAAAAAAGATTATTTTCTTTAAAATAATATTGTTTTGATTCTTCACAATCAAATAACAAAATATTGTAAGATATACACGTGGATACGAAAACGGCATTGGAGGTTATAATGTTTATCCGAATCAAAGGTCAATATTGCTGCGGTATGAATTCATGAATGTGTTATTATTTTTCTTCTAATATACTCGTATTATTCTTCTGTTATATTTCTTGTGACAGGAGTTATGACTCAGCCAATCCTCTCTTCCAGTTAATGCAGCGTTTCTTAACCTAGGGGTCGCGGTAATATGAAAGGGGAGTCCCGAAATTATTCTACAACTTTACACGTTAACTATAATGAAATATTTTATGAGAAAAAAGTATTTATTATTAACATTTTACTTACATTTATAAGTACACATATAAAAAAATTAAATTAATGAGATGGATGCGTTTGTTTTTCATTTAAAATTTCTCCATTTAGAAAACACAAAAGCAAATTGTTTTTTTCAAGTGATAAAAGACGATTTCTATATTTAGTTTTTAGCGCAACCATGATGAAAAACCTTTTTCACAGTGATAAGACGGGGCGAAAAGGATTAATATTTTCAGTTTTTCTGTGACTAAATTTCCATATTTACTTCAACGAGCAAGTCAAAAAGCTTCTAAATCTTCAGATGTGAATTGTAGTTGTAACATTTTTTCGATAGAAATTTCAACGAGCTGGTCGTAAATCTGAACTGGTAACTTAGCAGCTGCAACAAACGGTTTCACTAAATGGATTCAGTACCCATCTCTTCGAGAAATCATTTTTATCTTCCGGGAAATACTCCATCAACTGAATTTTTAGTTCACGCAAATTTATCTTCATGCTATGCAAACTGTGGTGAATAATAGTGTCTTCTTCATCCAAATGCTTCTCAGTATAATCGGAAGTGAGTGGAAACATATCAAAATTTTTCCTTTGAAAGCGAAGAATAATCCAAATAAGAAGCTTCTTAATGAAAGCATGAACTTTGTCTGTCATTAATAAAATGTTTTATATCATATCCTTTTAAATTCACATTCAAATCGTTTAAATCCGAAAATACATCAGTTAAATAAGCCAACAACAATATATACTCGTTAATCTGTAAAAACCTTGAGAATGGCGTTTATTTATCCTGGAAAAATATCATTAATTCATCTTACAATTCCAATAACCGGGTCACTTTCCCCCGCGATAACAATCTAACTTCTGAAAAAGAAGAAATTTTCTTCTGGAAAAGAAGAAATTATTTTCTTTTCGTCCATTTCATTGCATAGTTTAGGAGACAGCCTATTCTGTACAAATTAACATTAATATTACAAATTTGTAATTTGTAATTTTCTTTCGAAAAATTCCAAGTGTTTGCTTTTATGATCCGGATGTTTAGTTTCTAATCCACCGGCTTGGTCTAGTGGTGAACGCGTCTTTCACAAATCAGCTGATTTGGAAGTCGAGAGTTTCAGCGTTCAAGTCCAAGTAAAGTCAATTATTTTTACACGGATTTGAATACTAGATAGTGGATACCATTGTTCTTTGGTAGTTGGGATTAACCACACATCTCAGGAATGGTCGAACTGAGACTGTACAAGACATCATTTACACTCACACATATCATCCTCATTCATCCTCTGAATTATTATGTGAAAGGTAATTACCGGAGGCTAAACAGGAAAAAGAAAGAAAGGATGTTTAGTTTCTAAGTGTCGAATTAATTTTGATGGCTTCATACTTTCATCGGAAAGGATTTGTAATCTAACAACGAAGTATTTCTTTCTATCGAATGTGATAAAACCATAATTTAAATAAGTGTCATTGTTGACAGTGATGTGGCACGGGGATTCTCGCACCCCCGAGCGAAAAAGACCGAGTTCCAGGGGTATGCCCCACTCGGGGTGTCCCCGTTAGAGGCATTGGCATAAAGACCGAGTCCCGGCTTCCGGAGTGGGGACGGCAGAGCCTGGCTGGTGGATCCTACTCTAGGGGTTTGAGGCGGGCGCTAAGTGAGATCCGACCGGCGGGCCGAGACGTGGAGGCGCTTTACAGTAAAGGTCACTTCCCTGGGCTGTGTAATACATAACTGCAGGATCCGGCCAGGGGGTGAAGAAGAAGAAGAAGAAGAAAAAATTAACTCATTGTACAATCTTGTTTTTTTACCAATCGATTCACTGGATGTAGATGGCTCACTAGGTTTTTTTTAAAATTTATCCATTTTTGATAAGAATGTAATTAAAAAAAAAAAAAACAATTTCATCGTTTGACCGCACAATAAAAAAAAACCGAAACCTCAATTATAATTATTTTCAATGAAGCTACGCTTTTAAAAACTTAAATACAGGCACCAGGTGCACGCGAAACTACTTTCGCATTCGAAACTAAACTGACGTTCTGCAACCACTTATGTATCTTTTATACTGCTGCGAGCACGACGTTTTCAAACGTATCATATGCATGTTCGAACATGACGCTCTCACAGCGACAATTATGCAAGCAGACCAATTTAAAGGAGTACGTACACTCCTTTACGCATCTTTCCTCTCCTTTTACGCATCTCCTTTTACGCATCTTTTCATACCCGTCGCTATCAACGCAGCTAAATAATTTTAACTAGGTTTAATTGAGTTGTGGTTGGGGTGTCGCGAAATATTTATTATTTTTACTTTCTGGGAGTCGTAGAGCTAAAATGGTGTAAGAATCACTCGTCTAGATGAATTATAATACATACATTATAAAAATAGAAATTATTTTATGATAAAAATAAATGAAACATATACAGTGGTTATCTTTTAATAAAATTACTGTAAATAATCGGTAGGATATAGTGCTGGTTTGAAGTGAGATTGAACTGTTTCTTAGAAAAAGTAAGTTGTTATTGAAATTTTTTTTTCATTTTTTTTTAAATTCTTGCTGTATGTAAGAGTTTTTATATTATTATTAAGTGAACTATTCATAATCCTTGTTCTTTGCAGAGTAAATTATTTAACTATTTATTTATTATTTAACATTATATTTTGCCTTTCTGAATGTAGATATTTGAAATAATTCTGATTCATGACTTGTCTCTCTTCTATAAACTTGATCCATTTAAATAAATTACTTGGTTATTTGGTTCTAAAATTGGAAAAGCAAAGAGTTTGTAAACTTAATTCGAAACGAAAGTTGTAAGCTATGTTAATTAATATAAGCATTTTCAAACCGATTAACAATTTGTTACATATCAGTCAACATAAAAAAAAACCTGTTTTATTATACAGAGTGATTCATGAAGAATGTAACAGATTTTCAGGACATGTTCTAATAGTGCAAATAAAGAAGAAAGTTCATACAAACGTAGTTCCGGAAACGCTTTGTGAGAGAGTATCGAAAGATTTCGCCTTGATTTCAAAGCACCTTGGGACCCAAATTAAAGGATAAATGTAGGCTTTATACGAAACCTGACCTGAAAAATTGGTTCCAAAACTCTATTTTTATAGTAGATCTCGAGAAATCTGGAGTAAAAAATTAAACATTAAAGTCGAAAACACATTATTTTATGTTTGGTTTAAAATAAATTTGTTAAATGGGTTAATAAACACAAACAATTTTTAAAAGAAACTTGGATAGAGAATTTGATTATGAGCAAAACAGAAGGTTCTGTAGCACAAAATCTTCCTATTCATAAATTATTAATGTTATTCTCGCTATGATAAAATTGCCACATTTTGATATGTTTTGTTTTTAATAAACTTCGGTATTTTTACGTTAGTATTTAATGTGGACTTTATTCATACCATTTTAGTCAGAATCAAATTCTCCTACTTTTTTGCAATTTTTCTGGTCAAAATTTATATATAACCCCTATTTACCCCTTAAACTGGATCCCTAGAATTGCATTTTGCTTAATTTTACCTAAAGGGCAGAAATCAGGGTGAAATCTTTCGTCAGTCTACACTCGCTAACGAAGGGTTTTCTATCTTATGTTAAATGAAATTTTTTCTTTATTTTCACTAGTAGAACATGTCCTGAAAGTTTGTTGTATTATTTGTGAAGCATCGTACATCGTGTCATAAAATAAAAAATAAAAATCTAATATTCGATTTCAAGTTTCTTGATTCCGAACGCCCATCGTTCCCATCGAATCCCACCGGGTTGGTCTAGTGGTGAACGCGTCTTTTCAAATCAGTTGATTTCGAAGTCGAGAGTTCCAACGTTCAAGTCCTAGTAAAGTCAGTTACTTTTTTACGGATTTGAATACGAAATCGTAGATACCGGTGTTCTTTGGTGGTTGGGTTTCAATTAGCCACTGAAAAATGGTCGACCTGAGACTGTACAATGCTACACTCATACATATCATCCTCATTCATCCTCTGAATACCTGACGGTGATTCCCAAAGGCTAAACAGGAAAAAAAAGAAGATATTTACGATGTAGTATGTTATATTGGGTCAGAATTTTTTATGTAATAGTATATATATTTTTTCAGTTTTGATTTTGTTTGCTAAAGAAATTTCAAAATTATTTATACATTTTTTACATCAATTCTTTTTATAGTTCAAAAATAATATTTTCTTGGATTTTTTTCTAAAGTAATAAATGAAGAAAAGAAAAAATACATACCGATCAAATATAAGATATCTTGATTATAAGTCATTCATTACCTGTATGAACATAATAACTATGAACTTTTACGAAGAATGTGTAGAGATATACTTAAACGTCTAGACATTCCGAAAATTTCACCAGTGTCAGTTAATTTATTAAGTTAATGTTATTTGTATTTTTGTTTAACGCATTTTTGTTTCATAATTATCGTAATTAGTGTTCACTAAATATCGTTGAATTTCTCAATATGCAATTTAAATTGTTTATTATGCAATTAATTTATTAACTGAGAGCAAATATTAATAAAAATAGCCATTTAATTTTTAAATATCATATCATTGTTTTTTTTAATAAAGGTGAAAGTGATTTTTATACTTTCTAATTTATCAGTATCGACAAGTAATTAATAAATATATTAATTAATTAATTAGCTATATTGATAAAATTTGATACTAAATTAAAATCATAAATAATTATATTATATTCGATTCCAACAATACTTTTTTCTGTTTATTATTTACAAACACAAGTTATCGTTTTTTTTTTTTTTTTATAAGTGTAACCAACGTAAATGTTGTGATACAACTTCATTATCAAGAAAATTAAAATTCTTAAAACAAAAAATAATTAATTAAGAGTATCAAATTCGCCTACCCGGTTAGAATGTTGAGATTTTCGAAAATTAAAAAATAGTTGTTTTTATTTTTTCTACTCTCCCACCGCCAAATCACCTCCCAAGAAAATTTGTTGATTTGTCTACGTTTACTATATTAAATGGAAGAAACTAAAAAATATTCCACTAAAAATGTACAACCAGTAAAACGTTACCTAAGATTTATTTTTTGGGGATACGGGTGAATTATAATGAAATTATATTGTAATATTGTTATTAAAAGTTAAAATAAACTAAAAAAAGGTTTAAGCAATTCAAAAATCAATATTTTTTTTAATTTTATCAGTTCCTTCATCCTCAATATTGCCACAAATAAATTACCAGTAAATAAAAAAATAGCTTTTCTTGAGTTTTGGGAAAGGGGAAGAATTTGAAAGCTTTTTTAAGAAGTGAAAGATAAATATATACGCATATACTGAGATTAATAAAGTGGAGTTGCAAAATTTTGAGAAAATATACTCCAAAGAATCTATCTACCATATCTCCTGGAATATTGATCCTAAACCTTTACCATTAAATTGACTCATATACACGAGTCTCTGCTAAATTTCATCAAACTCGGTTTATTCAGTCAAAAGTTATTAAGCTTCAAACACGCCAACACATGTACATAAATCTATTAAAAACTCAAAGTAATTAATCTGTAGTAAATGTAAGAACATTGTGATAATTTAAGTAGTATTTATCAATACTAACCATTGAGCTGATATATAATAAAAAATAAATAAATAAAATTGTCGCAATAAGTGCGTCAGAAGGGCGGATTTTGAGCAGAAGTGCGTCAGAAGGGCGTCAGTGGTCCATCTTTGTTATTTCTACTACATTTCATTACTATCGTTTAATTGCTTCCCATTCATTACTTTCCATACCATTACTTCCCAGTACACGTAATACTGTTTGTAAAACAGTATTACATGTATTTTTCAAGAGTATAATTTTACAGTTAGTAATCGCTTCTGTTAAGATAATATTGCTGACCAAAATTGCTCTTTAATATAGGAAATTACTAATATAGGATAATTAAAGAGCGTGCGAGTGACAAGTTTGTATATAGTATTTTTATAGTCTACATTATTTTCAAACTTTTAAATTTCATTCAAATATATATACAGCCTATAACAAGTAAGAATTCCAACGTAGGGTCACACATCTAAATCGGTTGAACTGTTGAGCTGCTACGGTGGAACAAACATACATACACCCTATACACATTACACTCCTTTTTGGGCAGTTATATAAAAACACAGGAACTAGAAAATATCTGTAATAAAAAATATTTTCAGATTTTTCTCCATTTTTCATAAAGATTTAAACTTAAGATAGACTAAAAAATATTTTAAAAAAATACTTTTTAATCTACAATTTTTTGAGACAAATTTTTTCTTCAATTTTTTAAGACAAATTTTAGTAATGAAATGAAACTCAAGAGGTTCAATATTTTACATATTAATACTATTATTTAATCATTCAAATAAAATATAATTTTAATATTTATTTTTTTAGTTAAATATATAATCTTTTTTTTCAATTTTTTTCTGAATTTTCATATTTGGTAGAGGATTTTAAAAGAAAAAGTTGTTTTAGGTTTATCAAGGTCCGCTGAAACAAAATAAGGTATATCAAATCTTTCAAAATTAATTATATAATAATTTATTGACATAAATTGGACGAATAGATGAGGTTTTTTGTTGTAAAACAGTATTACGTGTATTTTTCAAGTATACTTTTACAGTTAGTAATTGCTTCTGTTAATAAAAACCAGTTTTTATTGAAAAAAAAGAGACTAGCATTAGCAAAACAAAAATCAACTACATTGACCAAGGCTGAAAAGAATATATTTATTAATAATCAATTAAGAAATATATATATATATAGGAGATTTTCAGGAGTTTATATAATTATTTGTATTTGCTACTTTTCTAAAATATTTAATTTTTTTTGTAATATTGAACGTTTTGTTTCCTTTAATAAATAATTAAAATCTTCACTACTTTGATAGGTTTTGTTTTATTAAATTCCGAGATTCTTAAATTTGCATTTTGTTTCTGGATTTATGCATACCATTTTACTCAGAATTAAATTGCATAGAAGTTTTGTTTTTAAAACTTTTATTTGTTTATAACTCATCTAACAAAGTTATTTTACACTAAACATAAGTGTGTTTTTCGACCCCAGTCTTTTGACTTTTACCGAAATTCCTCGAAAATGACCAAAATAAAAATACAGTTCTGGGACCTATTTAAAAAAAATTTTTTTTTCAATATTTCAGGTCAAATTTCATGTAAAACCTCTAAATTTACACATTAATTTGGGTTCCAAGAATATTTTAATTTTACCGAAGGCGTAGAAATCAGAACGAAATCTTTCGCCAGCCGATACTCGCTAACAAAGTCTCCGAATTTATGTATGATCTTTCTTCCTTGTTTTCACCAGTAGAACATGTCCTTAAAATTTGTTTCATTCTTCGTGAATCATTCCGCGTATGTATACATGTGTTACGTTGTATTTCATTAATCCGGCGATTATATATAATTACCTATGAATTTGATTAATCGCCTTCTCCAATATTGGAGAATTTAATAAATATATAGAAATTTATTAAATGTACAGGTCATTATACATATTAAAATAACAAACTCGACTATAAGCAGTAATTACTGAATTTATTATTTAAGTAATCAAATCATTACTGTTGATTAGTCGAGGTTAGCGAGCGAAGCGAGTGTAAGTTATGTTTGGTGATTACCAAACGTAACCATAATATACAAATTACAAAACATAATATACCAACATAATACACAAATTACATGACGGAGGAGTTTATTCGGTAATTACGCATAATAACCGGATTAATCAAATTTACCGTAACATATACATACTTCCCCTTCCCTTCATATATACTGAGAGATTTAAAATAAACTTATAATTTAAAATTTCTAGTAATCTTTGTATTTACTGAACGATTTTTTTGACAAAGAATTTATTTTTTTTCTTACAAAGTTCGAATTAAACGTCAACCGTCAGTAGTACACGGCAAAAAAATGAATGGCACTGCAAAACCCAGCCCATATGCTTCCTGTTATGTGTGACAGCCAGTGCACGATTTTCGATGGTAGCCGCGGTTTTTTTATGTATGTAATCCTGCGTTAGATGCTGGAATGGTCTAGCAAATTTGACGAGCATCGCAGGTGGTTATGTTTAGGCTCAAATCTTAGTAAAGGCAGTTACTTTTATACGGATTTGAATACGAGATCGTGGATACCGGTATTCTTTGGTGTTTTTTTTATCCTTCCCTAGGCTCGGACTCGCCGCGGAAACATACTCAGTTCTAGGGGTGCCATCGCCTCTAACCTTCCAGGAGACCATGCCGGAGCCGGCTATGCTGTCCCCGGCAAGGGGGAACACCCGGTCAGCCGGAACGAGGTCCTCTCAATTGCCTGCCTCAAATCAGTGGTCCCCCAAGGGGGTCCCCTAACCAGGTCTCGGTCTTTATTTGCCTGCCTCAAATTAGAGGTACCCCAAACAGGGGACCTCTGATCGGGACTCGGTCTTTACACTTTCCCTTCCTACTCACCACAGGAGTCCCCGCTCACTCAGCGGAAGTGCGACACCTCGCACTCCTCATGAACGGGGCTATCCAGCCACACCCTACACTACCCCACTAGGTACCATCCTCTTCCTCTTCAACTTCCTCCATCGCCTTCCTTTTCAAAATGTTGCCCGCCATCCTACCAATTAGGTTCCAGTTTCTAGGGCTATGCAACATTGCCTCTATCACATTATCTGGTGTTATGGCACCAACAATCGCCAGCACTTCCCTCCTAGCCTGCTCTCATCTGAAACAGTTAAACACCGTGTGTTCAACCGTATCGCATTGCCCACAATACCTATACTCCGGCGACCTCCTCCTCTTCCTATCACAGAGGAACTTATTAAAACAGCCATGGCCAGTCAAAAATTGCGTAATTCATAGTTGACTTCACCATGTCTCCTAACCAGCCATGACTTAATCTGAGGCATTAACCTACTCATCCAGTTATCCAACTGACTCCTTGACCACCTCTGCTGGCACTTATCCAACATTTCCCCTTTCGCCTGACTCTTCGGTTGCCCTTCTGCTCTTTCCACCATTTCGTCCGCTACAAGATCCCACGGCGGCATCCCAGCTATTACCAACGCCGCCTCGGTCGAGACTGTACGATACGCCTTAACTGCCTCAATAGCCAAGGGCCTATGAAGTTTTAACAAGTTCTTTGGTGGTTGGGTTTCAATTAACCACATAACTCAGAAATGGTCGACCTGAGACTGTGTAAGACTACACTTCCTTTACATTCACACATATTCTCATTCATCCTCTGAAGTAATATCTTACGGTGGTTTCGGAGGCTAAACAGAAAAAGAAAGGTGGTTATGTCTAACATTCAGGTTGGAGGAAAAATATGAAAATAATGTAAATTCTCTTGGCTGTATTATCACGGGGCACTGAGCACATTTTTTTGTGGGAATGGAAAAAGGAAAAATTTATATTACCAAATCAACAGTAAAAATACATTTGATAAATTCTGATCAATAAAGCACCGCGTTTTATGGTCAAATCAGCTTTCAGATATTTCCAAACGTTTATTATAGATTTATTGAAAATGTTGATTTTTATACCCCAAATAACTTACTTTTTTTTCACTAAAAAGTATAAATATAATTAGAAAATAAAAATAAAAATCTATTCTGTTATAACTGGAATATGACAAATAATTTAACTTTAACGTTTGGTTTTGTAGTCAACACATTTTCAGTCTTGCCTAGACTTTGACTAATAGGTGATTATAAAAATATTGACGTTAAAACCTACTCTGAAGTAAATAATAAAATTATGTGCTTGAAGGAATTTTGTGCATGTGCAAGTATGTATATAAATTATAAAAAGAGAAACCGTTTTATTTGAAAAAAAAATAATATAAATGTATTTTATAAAGGATTATCATATTTAAATTAAATAAATACAATTTTAGTTTATAAAATTAACTATATGGCGTCATAAATATTTTTAAATAACTTGACATTACCACAGTAAAGCACAAAATATACAAATTTTTTAATAATTTATTCTAATAAAATAATAACTTTTTTAATATAAAAAAAAAAAAGGTTAAAAATTATTTATTTAAATTTTAAATATTATTAATTTCTATAATTAAATTTTATTATTCACATTAATCTACGGTGCAATTAATTTTGATGATTGTCCAAGTTTATTATCTATGCGTACATTATGAGAAACAAATAGATGATTAAGATTTATATTATATTTACGGATGATATTTATCTGCCCTTTTAAAATCTATAATTAATTTCAAAGATTCAAAGTGAAAGTAATAATAATTCGTTTATAATTATGATACTATTAAATTTGTAAAAATAACCCCTTATTTTTAAATTAACTATAGTATCTTACTACATTGTATTTAACATGATAAATTGTAATATATTTTTAAAGATTACAGTATGATTTGCAACAAAAAATCAATTAAAATAAATATTAATTTTTTATAACCGACAAGGTTATTCACATGAAATATGTATACAGAATAATAGACAACGAATTCTTTTTTCGAAGCGAATATATTTTTATCTGTATCCTTTCATAATTAAAATGTAATAAACGCACCGAGTTTGTTTAGTGGTAAACTCGTCGTCGTAAATCAGCTGATTTACGCTCAAAGTTCTCAGGTTCAAATCGTAATAAAGATAGTTGCTTTTATTCGGATTTGAATACTAGATTGTGGTTAGAGGTGTTCTTTGATGGTTGGGTTTCAATTAACCACACGTCTCAGGAATATTCTTTTTTTGTTTAGCCTCCGGAACCACCGTATGGCATTACTTCAGAGGATGAATGAGGATGATATGTATGGATGTAAATGAAGTCTTGTTTAGTTTCAGCTCTATAATTCATGAGATGTGTGATTAATTGAAACCCAACCACCAAAGAACTCCGGTATCCACACTATCTAGTCTTCAAATCTGTATAAAAATAACTAAATTTTACTACGATTTGAACCTTAGAACTCTCGATTTCGAAATCAGCTGATTTGCGTTAATAAGCATATGACGATGAAACGACTGTATTTATTGTCAAGTTTAGAGGGTCTAAGAGACGACCTCCAGTAAGCCCATCAGGGCTAGTAACGGAGGGGGTGGTGTGGCTACCGGGATCATCGCAAGGCGGGTATCTTCCCCTAAGGGAGTCAGGATGTTCGAAAGTATCATAATTCTCTTACCAATTGTTTTGCCTTCATAGATAATTGTATCTTTAATTATTGAATGATCGTGTAAAAGCACATTTCAAAACAGACCAGAACAAAATGTTTCTCAGTATTTCGGGATCATCTTATGGTATTTTTAATAGAGCTTTAAATTTTATAACATTTTCTTTTTGTGTACAATTTTATGGGCTATACTACTTTAATTTTATATGACTTAAAATTTAAATCCATAATTTCCTGATAATATACATTACTTATACATTTTGAAAAATTTCTAGAAATTTAAAATTTTTCCAGATATAATTCACAATGATACCATTAAACTTTTTATGAGTTCATTTAACACTTGAGCAGTGGCGGCTCGTGTATAGGCACTGTGGAACTGCAGCACCCCATATTTCCACTCTATATTATCGATAACATTTAATATAATGAGTCATTTCTTTCTTTAATTCATTCTTTATACTTGTACAATACATAATTCTTAAACTTAGTTTCAGTAGCTATCCTCCAGTTTATGAAAAAGATACAAAAATCTTTGTATGGAACTGTGCGCTTCACAGTTCCAGCGGCATGGTGTTTGGCTGTTGTGCGCATGCGCACGTAGGAAGCTGCACGCGAGGCTGCGAGGGAGAAAGAGCAATGTCGCTCCCGTAGTGCCGACCCTAGCGTGCTGGTGAAGGTTTTTTGTTTTTTTTTTACTCCGCGTGTGTGTGGAACGTTCCTTGTTCGTTCCCTTTTCTAGTTTAGTCGGAAGAAGGAATATGAAAGCAGTTTAGTTGTTTTTTCAGTAGTGATGATAAGATGGCGGAAAGCAAGGGCTTTTTGATTGCCAAATCTATTCAAAAACACGATGGAAGGACGAAAGAGAAGGTAATTAGTAAAAACTAATTATGTATTTTTTCTGTGTAAATATAAATTTAAATTAAATACCGTTGGATTACAGTGCTTTTAAGCCAACATTTCATTAGGTTATTAACTAATAATACTAAAAAATATTACGTGTATTGATATTTTATTATTTATTCGGTTAAATCGAAGAACAAGTGCTTAAAACCGTGTACCGTATACTTGAATGTGATAAAGTCTAGAATTAGATTATTATCCTGCTTCCAGCTACTCTATTTGATTCATTTTTTTCGATTCTTTTATTTTACAGATAACTATACTATTACAGATAACTATAGCCTTGAAAAGGTTAAGAAAAAAATTTTCTGGAGCAGCAGCCCCACTAATTTTAGCTACGAAACGCCACTGCACTTGAGTTGTAGTTTCCTCTATATTTACAGAACTAACTCGTCGTGGTGGTTTTATATCAAATAGAAAATCTTCTGATAATAAAAATATTATTCAAAAATCAGATTACAACATTATTTTTATCTCATTCTGAAAAAAAATTACTTTTTCTTGTTTTTTTGTCCACAAATTTCTTATTGTTCAACAAATTTTACTAAAACAGTTAAACTGTTACGTTACTAATATTACGCAAAGGTCACTTTTTCACAATGAACAAAAACCTCTAAAAAAAAAGAGGCTATTTTCTGATACTGTGACCGACAGTGTTGTCAACATTTTACATCAAAAATTCCCATTTCAAAACAATTTAAATTTTTCAATCCAAATTGTATATATAATTCATTGTTTTATGATGTAAAAGATAAATATTATTTACTTGTTTTTATTTCTTTTATTTAATTTTATTATTAATGATGAGTTCTTAATTTTAATGATTCATAACTATTTTTCTAACCATCATCCTGAATAAACAAAAGAAAAAACACTTGAAATTAACATCTAACAATAATTTATTTCTCATTTATTTTCAGTTGACATTAATAATTATACAATTTTCTTTTTTAATTGCAATTAAAAAGAAAAAAATATGATCATATTAACAACAGTAATAAAAATATTTACTTATATAGATATTAAATAACAGTGACATATGCACAGTAATGTGTACGATGTTTGCTGTTCTGTATGTTTGCACGCATTTTAAATGTATATCGTAATTTCAATTTTTATCGTTCTATCTTTCTCTGTATGTAATGTATTTCATATTGTTTTGTTATTAGTGTAATAAATTTTTGAGTGAATGAAATACATTTTTATTTATTTCGTTTTGCACGATTTTCAATCAAGGTATTTGTTCTCGATTCGTAGGTCACGCAATAGGTTATTAGCTGGTATCGGATATTTCACTTCACTGCAATTATCCATACATACACACACACATATATATATATATATATATATATATATATATTCTAAACATAACACAATACAGATTATCTTACCAATACACCGCTCACCATATTTTGCGTAACATTTAACAGTTTGCCACATCCTTTAGTTTGACCTACAACTTGTTTCAATCATTGTATTATTTTTAGTGGTTTTTTCCCCATAGGCATTTAATATATACGTGTAAGTAATAAATCTAAAAAAGTAAGTTTAGAAATCAAAGTTCAAGTACTATATAAAATGTTTTATATTTCTCTCTGAAACTGTTGATTGTTTGGTCTACATTCCATTCACCTGAAATTCAAAGTGGGAACATAACATTATAATGTTCTGTAATGTTTAGATTAGTCTATCAAAGTGTGTGTGTGTGTGTGTGTATATATATATATATATATATATATATATATATATATATATAAGAAACGTATGTATATACGTATGGATAATTGATTGAAGCAAAATATCCAATACCAGCTAGAGGACTGAAATTTTCAAATAGTATATGTAGGGTTACTTTTAGAAAATAATACTCCTCCAAAAAAAAACTAATAAACTTTTAAGAAGTAGAGTAATTTAATAATACCTTATTCCTTAATTCTTCCTATTTGGTCAGGGTGAGCGAAGCGAGTCCTTCCCACTACCCTTCTACCTGAATTTAGATTCGAATATTATTATAAACTATCCGGTAAGGGAGCTTTATCTCTTGGACCTCGTTGTGTTCATTATCCTTATGCTTGTGAGAATAATATTGATAAATAACCATTAACGCGGTTTTTTATGTGAGGAGGGGGAATACCAGTTACGTACGCTCTATAAGGGGCAGTGTCGGACTCGTCACGGGTTCTGCAAGGTGTGAATTAGGCCTACTGAAGGCCTTAAGGCCTTAAGACCAAGAACAAGGCCTTAAAGCCTTAAGGCATTAAGACCATTAAGGACTATATAATTTAGAAATATATTAATAGTGTATTGTAATTTCTTCAGAGGAACAGTTTGTCAACACAGGACTCGTAACTTTGAGTAATCTGAAGTATTCAGGTTTCAGTATTCTGAAATATTCTAGTATTTGTATTGTATTTTTAACCATCTTAAAAATACTCGTCGGTTACTCGTCGTTTGTACGGATAAAAAAGTATTTTGCACGGTTCTTAGAGTTACTCGACAAACACCGCGAGAAGATAACCATAACTTCGTTCTTAAATTTTTTAAATATATTTTTTAGTCAAGTAACCGGAGGCATTTGCATCCAGTCGCCATTGTTCGCAATAAAAATGGCACTGGCTATGTTAGTTGAGCCGCCGCTCCGTACACCGTTGCACCTTTAAAGGTACTTATCGATAACCGAAAGAAATAACGAATAAGACAAAGGACACCTTTTTTGTGTAGAAAATTTAATTTCAAATACTACAAATGGTTTCCGAATTCGATTTGGTCATATTAAAGTTGAATATGGACAAAGAACATGATACGGTTGTTAACGAAAGCCGTTAAAATTGTCACCATCTTGAAACGGTGAAACATTTCGTAACGGCAGTAATCCTCTATACGTTAAGGTATATAAATTATGTTTGTTCAAAATTTCAGCTCAATCGGTTGAGTAGTTTTTGCGTAAAAGATAACAGATTCACAGAAACCACTTGATTTTATACATATATCAGATTTGGTGAAAAAGTATATTATATTTTCTAAAAACAACTTTAAAATTCACCAAACCTTGTTGTTTCGTCAAATCGAGAAATGCATTTATTATTATATCAAAATGCATTTTATTATTTTTATTACATCTCGAATTATGTTTATAAATTTAAATAACTTTATTTTTTATTATATAAAAACGCTGACAACACAGTTATAGGACTTTCCCGTCACGCGGGGTTTTTTACGCACGGCTTACATACACACACAACTTAATTTATAATTTGATTTAAATATAATATTCTTGTACAGCTGTACGTCAGTATTACACTAGCGCTCCTTGTGATGACAGGGGGTTCTACTGACGCAGTATATCCATTTAGCCACTAGTTTAGAGTATATTTTGGGGTGGGGGTGCGATTTTGAAAACTTTAAAAAAAATATTATTATCTTTTAATTGTTAAAAAGTGTGCCTAAGAAAAATAAAACATTAATTAGGCGAAATTTCTAGATACTAAGAATAATCTTGCTCTACAGCCTCACCCCGTTAACCTTTTAAGTTGAAAATTTAATGGCATCAATGCGCCATATACAGAAGGAATCTAACAAAAGTTTACTAAAAATCGGTTCAGTAGTTCTGGAGATATAAGGTAAATTAGAGTGCGACATCGAACACACACGTACATACGAACGCCCGGAAAATTTCCGGGCGTTTTTTTGCGTTCCTGAGATGTCAAAACTTCAAGATCCGGTGAAAACTACATATGCCCAAATTGGACCGATTACAATACAGCTGCTTACAGTCCTTCTACAACTATAACTCTGCTATAGCGCTAAACGGGAAAGTAAAAATTTAATATTTCGGTAGAAATTTTTATTAATTTATCGTTATATTAAATACAATATAAAGCTATATTTATCTTTTGATGTAAATATATAATTTATAATAGTATAACAGTAATATTTTTAAATTCTCTTCATATTATTTATGGATTTGTTTGTTTATCTTTATTAAAAAATCATTTTGTAGTTTTATTTTACTCAAAAAAATCCTCTTCTTTCCTAATCCTGTTGAGGCGACTCTTTCCTTTTTGAGGTGAAATAAAAGTAGTTTTTTTTTAAGTAAAAATTTCAAAACCGAAAATAAATGGCTCCTGCATAAAAAAGAGATAAATACCAGTATCCTTTGTGTTCTTATAACAAGATTATAATATTATAAAATGAAGTTTCTGTAGATCAAAGATTATTGTACTTTTTTTTTTTTTAATTCCGTTAGTTGTACAATATTTATTCGTACGAGTGAACAAAAGGTTTTTGGATTCATAACCTCTCGTTAGATATGCAGTTATATTTAAATAGATAGTTCATATTCTGATGGATTTAGAGGAACAAGAGTTCTGAATTTGGCAATGTTTGTCGTTTAAGAAAATCTTCAATTTTGAAGATGTAATATTACAGACGTAAATAGGTTTATATTTTACTATTTACCATAACAATATTTATAAATATAAATTACATAACCCTACGATTTTTACTTCCTTGTACGAAGTAAAGAAAGTATTGTATTCGCGAAACATTTTGGTTACTAGATTTCAACAGAAATTTCCATTTCAACCATCCCTGAATCCATTTTGACTAGTTTTGGTGTGACGTCAGTACGTACGTATGTTCCTCGCATATCTCAAAAACGATTAGATGTAGGATTTTGAAATTTTGGATTTAAGACTGTTGTAACATCTAGCTGTGCACCTCTCTTTTTGATTGCAATCGAATGGACCAAAAGTGCCAAAAAAATTCCAAAATCCAAAAATTTGGATTTTAGATTTTTTTCTTAAACTGCCCTCATTGTCCTAATAAGCCCTCTTTCAAAGCTTTTCAACGATATATCATGTGGTACTTATTTTCATTGGTTCCAGAGTTATAGCCAAAATTTTAATTAATGACATATTTGGATCTTTTAAGGGGAAGACGCATCGATTAGAATCAGACTTCGTCTCTTTCTTTTATTTTTTTTTATTTAAATATATTGATTTATTAATAATTAATAATAATTTATTAATAATTATTAACCTCTAATTGTAAAAAAAAAGTTTTACGATAGATAATAATTAAATAATAACAATAAAAAAAGAAAACATGAAAAAATATCAGTAGTTATTAATGAAATAAAATTTTATGTACTTTTCACTTCAAAAAAAAAAGTGTATATGTAATTTAATAAGCGTAGAAGGAAGTCATGTGATAAAGATTAGTTCAGTAGTTCCTGAGTTATACGCAATTTAAGATTAACAACAGACAAAATAACGTCAGCTTGAGATAATTTTTTCGGTCGCATGATGGGTTTGGGGGCTGAAATTGAATTTTTCAGGTATGAAGATTACGAAAATAACATATATAAAATTTTGTGGCCGAAAATCTGCAAAACTGCTAGGTCAATTTCATTGTCATTTAAATATGCTGTGGTAATGTATTTGAAATTGTGCATGTGAGAATTTGATAACGACTAATTGAGTCGTTTTTGAGTTACGCTCAATTATTTAAGAAAATTTCAAAAATTTTGTGGTTCGAAAATCGTTAAAACTAATTGATCAATTTCATTAAATTTAGGTATGCTGTGTAGTCTATTTGAAGTTGTGCATTTTGAAATTTGATTAAGACTGGTTGAATCATTGTTCAGTTAAGTTCAATTTAAGGTTTATCGCGGAACCTCAATTTGAGGTTATGTTGACTTGGGTAGTGGTGTATTTTTATACGCACTTATGCAATGAGTCACAGTGATGAATGAGTTGAAACTTGATGCTTGTGCGTAGGGTCTACTCGTTAATTGAAGTACGTTGTAGAGCTTTGTGCTCTGAAAATCAGTGCGTTTCTCTCTGCGAATTAGTGAGGGCGTCGAAATCGAAAAGTCAATCTTGTTGAACAGAACTGTGCAAGAGTTTTTATTATTTTTCTTTTGCCTATTTTAAAAAAAAAAATAATAATTTTTGAAGAATTTTTTTTCATGAATGTCAAACGGTTTTCATAATGATCAGATTTAGAAAACATGTCATTATGAGCGAGTTTCTTTTTTTAATTAAAAAAAAAAATCATGTAAATACAAGGTTAAATAATAATATTAGATATTATTTAAGGTTTTAAATCTAAAAAAAAATATAAATAAATTATAAATATAATAAAATTTATCTAATTACACGTGTTTAATTATAAACTATAATTAAGTATTGTTTAATGTAGCATTAGTTAAATTTTACCTTCATTGTTAGATAATCAGAAAAAAGAAAGAAAAAATAATAACGTCATAACCTTCTATAAAACTAGAAATAATAAAAATAATTTCGTTTTAATTAATTTCATTATTAGGGAAAATAGTAACGCAACTAATGATTTAAAAAAAATATTATTAATGTGTTTTTCATGTGTCATTGTATAATTAACTTAAACCTTAATGTTTATAAAAATTATCATAATATAATAATGTAGCTTAAATAATATAATGAGAAAATAAAACCGGGAAATAAGTTCTGGTAATATTATTAAATGCCGCAAAATACAGTTAGAAAAATGAAATTACTTACAATTTAATAGTAACTTCATTTATTGTTTCAATGACAATTGTAATTTTTTAAAATATCTATTAAAAAAATACATATGATATGAATATGCATGCGAAACAATATGAATATCTCTAAAAATTTCAATTCTAATTTTAAAAAAACGGGATATTTTGAATTTTTATACAAGCTCAAAAAATCGATTTTCAGGAAATATATAGATTTCACGAATATTCCTTCGACTAGACATGAACTTATATTTTTTACGCTACTGCCCAAAAAGGAGTGTAATGTATATAGGGTGTATGTACGTATGTTCCACCGTAGCATCTGAACGGCTGAACCGATTTAGATGTATCTTCCCCCGTCGGAATCCTTACACATTACTGGGAGTGTCATAGGCTATATATATATATATATATATATATATATATATATATGATAAATGAGATTTTCCGGTTGAAGCGCAAACTTCAATGAATTGAATTAAAAAACTGTGAACTGTGAGCCTCTGTCACTGCGTTAGTTGGGTTTGAACTGAATGATTCAAATTAATCGAATGAATAATATTACAAAAATAATAGAGTTTAAATTACGTTAAATAAAATAAAATAATATTAAATAAATTTAAAAAACTTTCTGTTTTGATAATAGTGAACTTCCCGTGGGACTGGGTTTGAGTATAGAGTGGTGAAGTGATCCGAGCACCTCGTGCGAGGCTAGACCGATCATCACCATCAATTGGTAACAAACGGGGTGCCCCTGAGGCGTTCTTTTGGGAGGTTGAAGGGGGTCTCTTGTAATATTTCTGCTAATAATCGTCCCATTTTCAATCGAATTTAATATTTAGTAATTTACATTGAAATTTAGATATGCTGTAGTACTTGTATGTTAGTTGTGTATATGATTATTTGATGAAGATTGGTTAAGACGTTTTTGAGTTATGCTCAATTTAAGATCGAAAAAATTGAGCGTTGTAAGTTAGAAGCGTAGTTCGTTATGATGCTGCAAGTTGGAACGTTGAAGGGTTTTTATCTGTGGCATCCATTGTTAGTAATATTAAACCAAATTTTAAAAAAACTATTAAAATACTAAACTACTAAAACGAAATTAAATTAACGGAAAGTCGGTTTTTTTTTGCGTAGAACTGCACAAGATTTTTTTTCTTTGTGGAAACAAATGTATATGAAAACAATAACAAATGTATATGCGAAATCTGACCGGGATTCGAACCCAGAACCTCTTTCAAATGAAATAAAAAAAGAAACACTCCACTACATAGAGTGGTTAAAAGATGAGTCAGGTTTGTTTGTTAAAATAATCCTACATTTATAATGGTTACGCAGAATGTAATTTCCAATGTCTTTGACTGTGCTTATATGTAGTGAATAGATGTACGCAAGTAAATGTTTTATTAGCTATGCCAGGGAGGGTGGATAACCAGGGGTGGAGGTTTAGTCGGTAGTGCGCAGGTATACATACGTTGTTCCAAAACCTAGCGGGATCTGTTAGCGACCCCGACACTGCTTCGGCGTCTGTAAAATGGATTCCCCACCTCTACAAAAAAAGGTGCAAAAAAAGTGTAAGCAAGTAGAAATATGCAGTAGAAGAATTGATTCATGTATATTGTAGTAAGAGTTGAAAAAAAGGCGGGAATTGAAGATAGAAAATCATGAAGATTTTTGTTTACCTCTTCCAGAGTTTTCCAGAGTTATAGCGGTACAATGGCAACGCAGCGGTCCTATTGTTACTGTAGCCGGGGAGATCGGCATTGTTCAGCGACTAGATCGGTTTCGAACACGTGCCCAATTCACAACATTTTCACGCTTTCACAAGCTACAGCTCCAAAACGGTAAGTCGTACAGAAAAATTGTTTAAATAAAAGTTGTCTGTTTTTTTTAAGATTAACAACTTTTTCAAATGCAATACAGACGAAACACAATTTTTCCGGTGAAAAAACCGAAAAAACACGTTTTTTACAACTTCAGCGCCACCTAGTATTTCAATTTCAAATTATACTGCATAACTTCAAAGACATTAATTGTAGAGAAGAATGTCCTCTACATTTTTTGTTTGAAAAATGTTTCTCTAAAATGATTTAGAGAAAATAGATTTAGAGAAAAACGCATTTCAAAATCTTTTTGGGTTTTTCAAAAATCTACGGGAGGGGGATGTTACAAATCTGGAGTTAAGCTTCCCTCATCACCCCTAACATATGGAAAAAACATCAACCGGTAGGTAAGGATTTTCAAATAAAAATACAAATTGACTGTACTACAGTGCAAATTTTTTTGCAAAACAAAAAAAGAATTTGTGGTTTTTGTTTACTATAAATAAATACCTTTCTGAGAAATGTAGTAATGTACTGTTTCTAAATAAAATTGGAATTTTTCTAACTTTTCTTTGTTTTATTCAATTTATCTTACACCATTTTCTTCAAAATTAAATTCTCTACAAGTTTTGTTTAAAGGTTTGATGTGTTTATTACCCATTTAACAAACTTATTGAAGTCAAACATAAAATAAAATGTTTTTATCCCAATTTATTATTTTTTTTCACTCTAAATTTCTTAAAAACTACTGCAGTTACAGTTCCGAGACCTATTTTATTTGATTTTTCCAGTCAAAAACCATAACGATCATTAATCATGCCCCTTAATTAACGTCCTAAAAATTTCAGTACGACCTTATTTCACCGGGGTATCTGAAATCTGAGTTGTTTCACCTATCGTAACTTGCAAACAAAGCGTTTTAGGGCATATATATTTTTTTTTTTTATGAACGTTTTCCATTATTTTCACGAGCAGAATAGGTTATGAAAGTCTCGGTAGAACTTCGTGATATACTGTGTATAGAAAACTCCATTGTTTCTTTTTTTCATTAAGCGAATAAACTTTATGTTGTATAGAAAACCATATTGTTTAGATTTCTAAATTTACTACCATTATTCTCTAGTATTTTACAACAATTTAATAATATAAATTATATCTGCAAAAAAAAAGTATAATTAATTTTAATTGTTTTTGGTTTGAAGAGAAAATGTTTTACAATAATCAAATCTTCAATGGTGGAAGTTTGAGTGTAGTTTCTATTGTTTATTTGAAATAATTTTTTTCTTTTATTTTCCTCTGATTAAGATTGTCATTTTGTTTTCATAGTTTAGTTACTACCATTGAAGTTTACTGTTCATGTCATTATTATAATCACGGTACAAAATCTTTATAATAATTCTCATTAAGCTCAAGGTCATTGTCCTTTTCATTCTATTTATAAATAATTTTATCCTTTTCTCATAATATAACAATTTTGTAATAATGACTTCTAGCTTAATAAGATTTTGTTATCGTTTTATGTACTAAATATCTAATAATTTTATTGTTTTTATTACATTTTTTTTTCAATTTTCTTGTTTTTTAATTGTTTTTACTACGACTATTCTTTGTCATAAAATTATTTCCATTTCAAGGAATTTCAAAGGATGAAAATAAAACTAAGAAAAAATCTCAAACATCTGCATATATAAAAAAAAAACAAGTCGGAAGTGATTCCTAATTAACGCCAAGCAAACATTTGTGAAGATAAATTGTTGAAAATTTGTATACACGTTCTTTTTACCGTGTAAGTGCACATTAAGAAAGAAGTTTTTGAAATTTTGAACTGTGGGGTTTTACTCTCCTATGAGGCTTTGCGTGTGCTCGCTGGAGTCCCACCGATTGATTTATTGGCACTTTTAAGAGTTGAAAGAGACCAGGGAGTTGGAATTCACGAATCAAGACAAAGGCTAATGGCAAGGTGGCAGGACAGTTGGAATGAGAATGGCCCTGGAGGTAGAACAAACAGACTCATCCCCGATATTAAAAGCTGGATATATAGGAAGCATGGGGAAGTGAATTTTCACCTGTCACAATACTTTACAGGGCATGGCAACTTTAATTTTTACTTTCACAGAATCGGTAGAAGAGCATCGACGGAATGTATGTATTGCGATCGCGAAGATGATTTTTAGCACACATTTACTGACTGCCATAAATGGAGAGAAGAATTAGTAGACATCGATCTATCATCTGATGGTAACGGCAGATTAATTAATTACATGTTGCAGAGTGAAGATGCCTAGAAGAGGGTTGATTCAGTTATTAAGAAAATATTAACGCAGAAAAATGAGGACGAGAGGAGATTGGGGTTCTGATCTTAGTATGGGAAGGGCGGATAGCCCCAGTGGTGAGGCTGGCATGCTGAGGTGTGCCAGTTTCGATGAGCCACTGGGGACTCCAAGAGTTTTCTTGATAGGAAAGATCAAAGAAAAGACCCAATCGTCACGTCAAGACAATCATGGTATGGCGTGGCTATATATATAGAGGGGCATATCAATAGACTCAAAAGAACTGACCGGTGGGCCGACCTGCCATGCCGGACATACACCCGGTAGGTGGGAAGGCCCATTTGAGTACAACAGGCACTCCCATGGGTGGCGCAATACCAACATGTCGGACCGGCCCAGGGGAGAAGAGTCAAAAAAAAAGAAAAAAAGAAGGCTGAACTGTTCAACTATAAAATATAATAGACAAATACTTTACGAAGAAACAGAGATTTTTTCTGAACATGTTCTACTGGTGAAAATAATGGAAAAATTCATATAAACATAGTCTGAAAACGATTTGTTTACGAGTTTCGGCTAGCGAAAGATTTCGCTCGGATTTCAGCTTTTCTAATAAAAGTAAGCCCTACTGTAATTTTTTACACCCAAATTAAGGAGTAAAGTTGGTAATTTCTTATGTAATTTAAGCTGGTAAATAGGATAAAACAGGTCCCAAAAATGTAAATTCAGTAGTTTTTAAGTCCGACGTAAAACACAAAATTCTGTGTCAAAAAACAATTTTTTTTTGGTTTGTATTACAATAGCTTTATTAAATGACTAATGGATGCGGAAGATTTAGTAACAAACTTGTAGAGAATTTAATTATGAGAAAATTAATGTAAATACAGCTAATAAAAAGTAAATAAAAACTGTTGAGCCGGCCTAGGGAAGCAGAACACACACAAAAAAAAGCTTTTAAAAATCTGTGTTTTATTGAAGTAAAACACATGAAAAATAAACAAAAATCGAACTTCAAATTAACCTCTCTCTTTTTCTGTTTTAGCCACTGGAACTACCGGTATTACTTCAGAGGAAGAATGAGGATGATATTATGAATATAAATGAAGTGTAGTCTTTTACAGTCTCAGGTCGACCATTCCTGAGATGTGTGGTTAATTGAAACCCAACCACTAAAGAACACCGGTATCCACGATTTAGGATTCAAATCCGTATAAAAGTTTTAACTGGAATTTGACACTTAGAAGTCCCGACTTCGAAATCAACTGATTGCGATGACGAGTTCACCACTAGACCAACCCAGTGGGTTAAAAAAAAAACACTATAAAATCTACTATTCTTCCTGTACCTTTTTCTTTCTTTTCCTGTTTAGCCTCCAGGAATTACCGATCAATTATTACTTCAAACGGTGAATGAGAATGATATGTATGAGTGTAAATGAAGTGTAGTCTTTAACATTCTCAGTTCGACCATTCCTGAGTTGTGCGATTAATTGAAACCCAACCACCAAAGAACATCGGTATCCACGATCTAATATTCAAATCCGTATAAAAGAAACTGCCTTTACTAGGACTATTCTTTCTGTACTGCTATTATTTCTGTACCTAATGGTTTTTTTTTCTGTTTTGGGGTTCCTGGGTCATGAAACATCGATGAATGAAAAAACCTATACGCCATTTTTTGATTGATTACCATACTTTCCTTCTTGCAGCAGAGTTCTAGAACTATGATGCCAGGAAACTAAAAGTCATATTTCGCTAAAAGAAGTGTTATTAGGACATGAAAAATTTCCTATCTTTATTTAAGATTTTATAACTATTAAAGAGTTCAGTAATAATACTTTCTCATTATTAAAAATAATAATTACACAAAATTTTATCTCCTATCTTTTGACATTATTTTTTTTTTTAAACTCTTTTTGTAATTGAATAATAATAAGAATGAAAATCTTTTTTTAAACCTTATTTATGCTTAATTAAATTCCAATTTTAAAATTTTAATAAAATTATTCCTTTCTTCTATATCAAATTTTAATCCAAATCAATCATTTTATATGTTAAAAATTAAATTTCTATTAATTTAATAATTCATAACAAAAGGAGAACATATGATTACAGTTCATTTAATTTACGTTCACTTTTATTTTTTAATTAATATCTTGTAGTTATGGTTACCGTTCACATTAATGACTCAAACTACTGACTGATTTAGAATAATAATGTCCGGTTTCTTAGCATTGTACTATCATAAATAATGTATCTTATAACTTTGCGGAAGGAAAAAATATTTTTATATAAAAACTATATTTTTTTTAACATTACAACAATTAATTGTTGTATTGTAAAAAAAAAAATATTTTTTTTTTACAATTTATAACTAACTGTAAAATAAAATTATTCAATTAAATTACAAACAAAATTATAAATAAATCGGTGAAGTAAAAGTATTCGATTAATATTCATAATAAATTTAGATATTTATGATTGCCTACTTCAGAAAGATTAACTGCGGCTTATTTCCTGTTCTTATCATAATTACTCGTACCATTTCGTCAACCATTTTGGTTAAGTGATAGCGTTACATTTTTAACCGGTAGATTCTAGATGTGAATTTAAAAATAAATATTTAAATTTTAAGAGGTGGGGGTTGATTTTTTTATAGTTTATATAAATATTATAGGTAACAAATTTGTTTTAATATTTTTTTTTTCAAAAATGCTGTTGAAGAATAAAGAAATTGATTTTGTCGCGATATCTTCCTCCCAGTAATGGATTTTGAAAAAAAAAATTAATATGATCAGTGCCCGCTGTACGGAAATATTTGAGCTAATTTAAAAAAAAATCGGTTTGGCCGATCCTATGCGACACATAAGTCAGACAATAGTGCGACACACATACGTACGTGTATATAAACATATAAATACGTTGTTTTTTTTATTTAAATGAATTAGTTGGATTCTAAAACGTAAAGATTTGCAAAAAAACCTGATACCCCACTTTTGCCAAAAATTCCTGTACTTTCCCCTTTAATTTAGCTATTCTAGCTACATTCCCTGGGAAATAAAGTGAAAGATTAATTAAATTAATAATTTTTAACTTAGATGAAAGGATTAATATTTTTGTTACGTAAATTCGAGAAATTACAACGAAATTGTCAGTTTTAATATTTATTTATTTATTTTTTTTTTTTACTTGAGATTTTTACCGTGTCATAATTGACACCAAACCCAATTAGACTTTCACTATTCTTAAACAATATCTTAAACTATTTTTAGTTCAACCAGTCCTTAGGCAGTGGTTATGATTAAATTCGGATGACTAAAGTACAGCTTTAACAAGTAATTAAATATAATTTAAAGAAATTGCATTTAAATATCAAATTTTTCTGAAAAATTACAAAAAATCGATTACCAACGATGATAATCTTTCATCTAACCAAGACCTTATTATACGGTACGGTTTTTTTGTTTTTTATTTTATTTTTTTAATAAATTGTTGAACAATTAATAATAATTAAATTTTACCCACCGGGTTGGTCTATTGGTAAATTCGTTGTCGTAAATCAGCTGATTTCAAAGTCGAGAATCGTCAGATTTAAATCCTATTAAAGGCAGTTGCTTTTATTCGGATTTAAGTACTAGATCGTGGATACCGGTATTCTTTGTTGGTTGGGTTTCAATTAATCACACGTCTTAGGAATGGTCGGCCTGAATTTGTTCAAAACTACACATTTACCGGTACAGTTACAATTTCACTAAATAAGTCCCTAATGACTTTATTATTGATGCAACTGTAAAAAAAGATATTGAAAAAGAATTCATTATAATTTTATTTATTTTTAATAATTCTGTTTTCCAATGTTAAAATGATTCTTCATAATGTTTAAATTCTTCTAAATTTCTATATTTGGTACTTACGTATTAGTCCTTCGACCAATAAATTGCAAACTTTTGGGTTACTGTTAATATCACCCGATATAACCATTATATTACCATTTTTATAACCATTTATATTTATTTATTTTATAAACATAATTTAACCAAACTTAATCTACGCTCGCTTCGCTCGTAACCTTGACTAATTAACACGAGGTTAGCGAGCGAAGCGAGCGTAAGTTAATTTATATCTATAATCAAAAGCAATAATGCTTATAATCGTATTTTTAAAATACGCTCTAATAAAATAGTAATAAATACAGCAATATAGAAGAATGCAGGTTAAAATGCAGTGAATGCACAAAATATTACATTGGGCAAACCGGTTGCACATGATCTCGTAACTTTGAAGTATTTTCAAAATTACGGGATCATTATGGTTATAGTCGACAGGCTTATACGTAAGTATCCTATATTTCTATATTTTTATCTTCTATATTTTGTATTTAATAAAAATAAAATTTCTTAAAATTTTCATATTCAGTTGATTTTATTTACGTAGATTTTCTCAGAATTAAAATTTCTACAAATTTTGTTTCAAATTTTCTTTGTTTACTGACAATTTAAGAAGTTATTATAGTCAACTAATAAAAATTTGTATATTTTAAAGTTATTTTCTCAAAGATTCCTACAATGTAACTCGTAAGCTCTTTTATTACATTTTTAAAGTTAAAAAACATTTGAAACCATTACTCTTATAAAAATTTCAGTATAGCTTAATTTTATCCTTTGGAGTAGAAATCTTTCGTAAGTTATAAATTTTAAACGAAGCATTTCCTGGTTCTATGTTTATGTAAAAAAGTTTCTTTATTTTTTATGTAAAATATAGCTTGAAATTCTTTTCGTTTTTTTTTTTGTGAGACACTATAATAGCAAAGATTGATATAATAGTGTACAATAAATTACACTGAAAGATTTAATGGGAAAATAAGATAAAGATACATTAAAGTTGAAATAAAAACCTTAAAACCTATGCTTTAGTAAATTATAAAGAATTTTACAATAAAAAACGAATTACACCTGTTAAATCAATTTCCAAAACTGGATAATTCACATTTATTATAACTATGAATAATTTTCAACTATTATAACGTTTTATAAACATCACTGAATGATTAAATATAGAAGACCACGCTCTAATAAAATAGTAATAAAAATAGCAATCTAGAAGAATGCAGGTTAAAATGCAGTGAATGCACAAAATATTACATTGGGCAAACCGGATGCACATTCACTTACATAAGTAACTTTATTAAATAGTAGGCAACTGCATTTTCTGTTTGCATATTAAATATAAATGTAGCGTGTTAAAATTTCTAACTACCAGACCGAGATATGATGTTAATTAGGAGGTAACAATAAAATTATGACCGGTAGAAATATAAAAAAACTGTTAGCGTCGTACTATAACTGGTCCAGCTGCGTCTTCATCTAATTTCCATACTAGGTAACAAACACTAATCATCTGCGTAGATTTAATGCTGTACACAAAGCATGATGAAAAACAGTCTTTCAACACACATCGTTGAAACAAATTAACTTTTCAAAAATATAAATGTAAAGTACATGAAATGGAACGGAACGCAAGGATTTCGTGGGGCATACATAACCCCCTATTAATCGCAAGCCGTCCAATAAGAGTCTCATGCTGCTGCGTTTTTCTTAATATCGAACGGGTATTTATTTATTTAATTGCGGTTATATGTTTTGTCTTAGAACGGAATTGGGCACTGCGTACCGATCCTTTACAGATTTGAAAATATTATTTACTTGGGTTATCCTTGGGTTATCCTTGGGTAACTAGCAAGGTATTTGGTTCTTTCTCCCTGTCCGATTCTCTTTCAGCATCTACTGAAGACTGCCGGTGCTGGTGTCTTTTGGTCTAGCAGGAATGCGCCTGATAGAGCCTAGTTTCTAGAAGGCGCAATGCACTTCCTTTGCCGGATAGAGTTGCATGTGCTAGCGATAGGCCAATAATTGTAAAAGAAAAAGGAGGTTAGTAAATTTGGTTTTGTAGGCTAGAACATAAGAGGAAGTACTTAACAAACTTAACTTGAAATTTACGTTCATATCAACTTGGTAAAAAAATCTGATGTGGAACCACATGACTTCTTTGTACGCATATTAAATTACTTATACTTTTCAATATTTATATTTTTTATTTCTTTATTTTTTTTTTACTTCCTTGTACGAAGTAAAAGAAGTATTGTGATCGCGAAAAATTTCGGTTTTGAAACTTCAACGGAAATATCCATTTTGACCATCCCTGAATCAATTTTGATAGTTTCGGCGTGAAGTCTGTACGTACGTATATATCTCGCATAACTCAAAAACGATAAGCCGTAGGATATTGAAATTTTGGATTTAGGACTGCTGTAACATCTAGTTATGCACCTCTCCTTTTTGATTGCAATCGACTGAACCAAAAGTGTCCAAAAAAGCCCAAAATCCAAAAAAAATTTAAATTTCGGACTTTTTCTTAACTTGAGTAATAAGCCCTCATTGACAGTTTTTCAACGATATATTGTAAGTGATACTTATTTTCATTAGTTCAAGAGTTATAGTCAAATAAAGTTTTAATTAATAAAATATTTGGATCTTAGGGGAAGGCACATCGGTTCGAAGCAGACTTCATCTCCATTTTTTCAACTTTTTTTTTAATTTAAATATATTGATTTATAAATAATTATTATCCTATAACTGTAAAAAAAAATTACGATGACTAATTATTAAATAATAACAAGAACAAAAAAATATGAAAAAATATCAGAGGTTTTTAATGAAATAAAATTTTATGTACTCTTTATTTATAAAATTATATTCTAAATGTAATTTAATAAGCGTAGAAGGAAGTCATGAGTTGTCCACATCAGATTTTTTTATTTATTGAACTATTATTTATTGTAAAATTATTTTTACAATCACAGGCTAATAATTATTAATAAATCAGTATATTTAAATTAAAGAAAAAAGAAGGAAATTTGGTCGAATTCTCGCCTATGTGCCTTCTCCTTAAATCGATTTTTTATGAAATTTTGTCGTTTATGAAAATTGAGTCGTATGAGACAATTTGTTGGTAAAAGTTTGGTGTCAATATCTCCACAAGTTTTAGTAGATAATATCTTTGGGATCAATTTTCTCAGAATTTTGTAAATCCCCATTTATTTTAAGCTTTTTACATGCGTATAAGCTTTTCTTACAATTAAAAAAATTTTCCTCGAATTTTCTCTTTCCCCAAAGATCAAATTGAACTGTATTTTTATTTATTGCTTATTTTTTAACCTAATTTTTTTTTCTGTTCCTAATCATAGTAGTACTACAAGTGGCCCAAAAAAAATACTTTGGAGCCACATTAGGGGTGGGAAACCCGATCAAAGTTTAAAAATAAGATTTTTTTTTTTAATTTTTAAAATTCTTTTCATGTATCATTACTTTTCCACTACATAAGAATAAGTAACCAATTTCAGGAAAGTACTACAACTTTCTTGAAAGCTTTTTTTTTAAGAGACTAGTATATATCAGAAATAATAAAAACGCACATCAAACCAGTTAAAATCCGATGATAGGAGAAACATTATAAATGCATACGTACATTATTTGTTTCAATCCATAGCCTAAATGAATCAAATATTTGCAGATTAGATATTTACATAAAAAAATTAATGTTCTTGTTAACTCTGCTTAAAAAGGAGAGGGGCTTGATATTGATTAAAGTAATTTTTTTTTCTAATAAGTACTACTTTTAAACATCTTTTTTTATTTTAGTAATAATTTGGTATTTAATAATATTTTTTCTTCCTACAAATTTTCATTATATTACTAAAAAGAAAGTTAAGTATTCGTAGATTTCGTTTTTAAAATTAATTTCTTTAAAAAAAAATTGTTTTCTTTTTCTTTTATGTATTCCTGATTAATAAAAACTAGACGAGAAACCTTAATCCGCTCCGGAAATGATGATCTGATATTTTGAGTAAAACTGATGAAATTATTGCCTGCCGCTCGAGAAAATAAAATTAAATTTCTTAATGAAGTATCGTGAATACAATCGCGTAAGAATAATTTAACTTCGAAAATTTATCTGTTCTATATATATATATATATATATATATATATATATAGTGGTATCTGTGAGTCTGTTACTCTTTCATGCAAAAACTATTTACTTAATTTAAGTGAAATTTTGCATGAACATGCTTATACCTGTAAAGGACTTAGCGTTTACGAAACGTTTCACTGTTTCAAAATAGTGGCCTTTTAATGGCTTGCGGTAACAACCGGATTATATTGCTTGCCGATATTCAACTTTATTACGGCCAAACCTTTGTTCAAATCGAATTCGGAGACCACTTGCAGTATTTGAAAATAAATTTTCCTACAAAAAAGTCTGTTTTGCTTTTTCAATATTACTTTCTGTTATTGAGAAAATTAACTTTAAAGGTGCTGTGTTCTACGGCGTACATTCCTTTAGATTTGTCCTTCGCTTTCAAATCCCTCCAGTTGTTATTTCGATAACAATAAATAATTCGCAAAGGTAAACGCTTCTAGTGGTTGGTATACATTTGGAGATTCAATGCTTTTCGCATTGACAACTGTGTGTATGTGTGACTCGATCCAGATCCTCCTGTGGGAATAATCTGTATATATAAACTCCAAAGAGAAAATCTGAAATTGTTGTAAGTCCATTATTTAGATTATATTGTTCACAAACTATTCCACAAAAAAATGTTGAAAACATGAAATAAAAATTTGATGTGGACAACATATGGCTTCCATGTAAGCCTATTAAATTTTATACACAGTTTTTTAAATGAAAATTACATAAACTTTTATTTCATTAATAACTTCTGATATTTTTTTTATTGCTATTATTGAATTATTATTTATCGTAAAGATTTTTTTATAATCAAATGATTAATAAATCAATATATTTAAATTAAAAAAAAGGAGATGAAGTCTGTTTCGAACCGTTGTGCCTTCCCCCTGATCCAAATATTTCATTAATTAAAATTTTATTTGGCTATAACTCTGGAACCAATAAAAATAAGTACCACTTATGATATCGTTGAAAAGCTCTCAACGAGGGTTTATTACTGCAATTAAGAAAAAGTCAAAAATCCAAATTTTTTTGGATTTTGGACTTTTTCCGACACTTTTGATACAGTCGTTTTCATTCAAAAGGAGAGGTGCACAACTAGATGTTGTAGCAGTCCTAAATCCAAAATTTAAACATCATACGGTTAATCATTTTTGAGTTATGCGAGATACATACGTACGTACGTACAGACGTTACGCCGAAACTAGTCAAAGTTGATTCAGGGGTGGTCAAAAAGTATGGATATTTCGGTTAAAATCTGAAAACTAAAATTTTTCACGATCACAATACTTCATACAAGGAAGTAAAAATGAGAAAAGAAATACGGTCACCTCTACGTATTGTTCCCCGGGTAAAGCTAAAAATATGAAAAATACTTTTATACCCGTACAAAGGACGGTAACCAGCTATAACTACTATTTTTAAGATGGGGGCCGATAATCTGAAACCAGCATAAGTCATATCATTCAAAGTTTCAAGTCTTGTGTTGACCAAACGGTTGCTCTGAAGAAATTACAATACACGGATAGTTTTTATAAATTCAATAGGCTTTAATTGTTATTTATTAGTATTATTATCACCGGTGTTCATTTGTGGTTGGGTGTCAATTAACTACACATCTCAGGAATGGTGGACCTGAGACTGTATAAGACTGCATTTCATTTACATTCATACATGTCATCCCCTGAAGTAATACCTTACAGTAGTTCCAGAGGCTAACCAGAAAATGAAAAAGAAGGAACGAAGATAATGAACCAGGTGGGGAGTCCAACATTCACAGTGGGGGGAATTCAAGAAGGCGCTGGCTAGACGTGCAGGGCTCGCTACACTGGACTTGATCAGCTAATGCGTGATACAAATAGATGTGTCCTTATAAACTGTTTCAGTACAGACCGGAAGATGTGAATACTTGAAAGTTGTCAGCGATGTTACTCATAAGAAGGGAAATTAATTAATTATAATTCAAACCTCGTACATTAATATATATTCTAGTGAGATAATGTTATTTAACTAAATTTTCATTAAATCATATAAAATTTTCTCTATACTTATTCACTCTTCTTATTATATATATATATATATATATATTTGATCACGTTAATGTAAATTAAATATAAAATAACAGAAAAAAGTTTTTAGTGGTTTTTTAAAGAAAATAATTATAACGAAAAAATAATAATTTATTGAAAAAATATAATTCACATAGATACATAATAAAATTTTAAAGAAAAAATATCTGTAGCTTATTTTTTTTTTGTATTTAAAAACACAAATATTATTTTATATACATATACACAGACACACAACACACACAAGTCAAAATTGTAAGATGTTTTTTTAATATTATTTAAATTTACTGTTACGAACATTAAGAACGTGATGTTTTTATCTTAAAATCATATTGTCGCGCTCTAAAATATTAAGCTACCTTTTACTCGTAGAACAGAATTTCTGTTTTTAACCATAATAGTAAAAATCTGATGTGGCCCCACATGACTTCTTTGTACCCCTATTAAATTACATATACATAATTCTTTAAAATGAAAAGTACATAAAATTTTATTTCATTAATAACTTCTGATATTTTTTTCATATTTTTTTATTGTTATTTTTTAATTATTATTTAGCGTAAAACCTTTTGACTTTCATAGGTAAATAATTATTAACCTATATTAAATCGATATATTTAAATTAAAAAAAAGAAGTTAAATAAAACAAAAAAAAGATGAAGTCTGATCGAATCGATGTGACTTCCCTTTGTAAGATCCAAATATTTCGCGATCACAATACTTGTACGAAGTAAAAGTGGTGCAAATTTAGAAAATATTTACACCTATGAGTAAGTGTAGTAATTTTGCTTAAAATCATTAGTAAAAGGATTAAACAGATTAAGGATGAATTACCCACACTCTTGATTCGAATATTTACCTACGTATAAATCCGAATAGTATCATTTTTTGGGATACCCCTCTAAATACATCCTTTCTGGATATATTTTGAAAGTTTTTTGTTTGAACATCGAAAGTGATATTAACTTCTTCTGAATTCCGCCAAATCATATTTTTTTAAACTCTAATTACAGGATAATAAAATGGAATAAAGAATACATTTTTTGATTCTGTAATCTCTTTTACATCTTAGTGATTTCTAATTCTCTACTGAATGAGTTAATCTGTACAATGCTTTGAATCTAATCAGATTTGCTTTCTGTGAAAGATTAATGTTCATTATACATCGATGTTCATGGTGAATAAGATAATGGGAAACCCCTCATTTTCTTTATTATGTCTGGTATGGAATGTTTACTAATCTTCTAAATGACTTTGTAATAATTTTTCTCGTGCCAAGTGACAGAAAAGTATCATCTTACGGCACGTAACATACGTACGTATTTTGAATGTGTTGTGAAAGGGAAGGTTTCATCATTTATCCTTAAATAAGAAATGAAAAATTATTTTTAAAATTAATTTTTTTTTTAGTTCAAATTAAACTCTGAAATTCAGTAGTAACTTGCTGAAACGTAATTTTCTTTGTAGTGTATTCAATCAAATCCTTATAAAGCATGGGTATTCTGGTAATTGTTGAAATGTTTTACAAATCTAAATAAACAATTATTTTACGTAAAATGCATATTTTTAGAGAAAAATTTAAAAATATTTCGTGTCTTTTTCGGAGATTTATAATCTAAATTGAATTGTTAAAAAGAGATCATAACGACGTTACTGAATATTCCAGTTATTATTAGAATTTAAAATTTAATTTATCATAAGTAATACAAATAAAAACTATTTTTTTTTTTACTATTTTTTATTATTTATTTCCTTCTGATTAAAGGAAAATAGTTTTAAATATTTAAAACTATGATTTGTTAAAACTGTAAAAAAATTATAAAAATATAATGCAAATTCATTTAAATTTACATATAAAGTACTTGCCTACATATTATTACATTTAATTTAACAGTACTATCAAATTATTATTTTTTGCTGTTTGAAGAAAAAATTTTTTTAAATTAAATTTTTTTACCTGTGTGACAAAAGATACGTATTTAACTGTTTTTAGAAAAATATTTCCGTTCTGATAAAACAAACTACTTTAGAAAAGATGATAAAAAAATTCAAAGTTGATAAATTGAACCATTTATGTGAAATAAAATTTTTGGACTTCTATTTTTTTTAGGCAAGTAAATTTTTACACCCCTTTTAAATCAATCTCACCCTGATTATGCTTTATTAAAAAAATAAAAATAAATAAATAACAGTAAAAAATCAAGTCGATATATTTAAAACTGTCAAAAGTTAGAACAAGCTATAAAAATATAATTTTTGGGGATATTCCTAATTTGATTTTTCTAAATCCATTTTTTTTTTTTTCATATACGAGTATATAAAGAAAGACTGAGACCACATAAATATGAGAATTAAATTACATAAGCAAAATTTTTTTTACGTGAGATTTCTATTTTTTTTTTAGATCATCAAAACGTGACGTTAAAAAGAATAAGAAAATCCAAAGAAGAAAAATATTTTTATATCTCCGATATAAAATATTTTTATATCTCCGATATAAAATATTTTTATATGCCCTCCGTTATACGTCTTTTATAATTGCAAATAAATCATATTTACATTTATAGGTGATAGCCTTGGTGAATTAATCAGGTAGCTTCATTGATTATTAAACTATAGTTCCTGGGTTTAATTCTCGATAAGAGTCTTGTTTTTTACTGTTGCATGCAATCATATTTCGTGATCTCTCAAAAAAATAAATCCTACTTTTCCTAAAAAAATATTGAATGAAGGAAATTGTATCGGGCATTTTTAATCCAAATTTTTTATTTGGAAATTTTATGTCAAAGTTACGAGTTAATAAAATCAAAATTTTTAATTTTTGTTTTCTACAAAAAAAATCATCTATTTATATTTAATACGAAATTTATTTATAAATAAATAATTCATACATATAATGCATAAATATTCATTTGAAATTTCATAATTGAAATATATTAGTCAGCATACTTCAATAAATAAATTCTTTAAGCGTCAGAAATAAGTATTTTCCTGTAAGTCAAAAATAAATTTTATGTTTACTAATTTTTTTTTTCTATAAATAATTAAAAATGAAATATAATTCATCAATTAACTACATGATTAGCAATATACATAACTGCAGTAAGGAAAAGTATACTGAGAATTAAATCTGTTTTACTTACAATTACTGATATCCTTATAATAAGCAATACGTGGGAGCACATGGTTAAATGGTATATGACATGAACCGACACAGATCCAACCACTCCGAGAGTCCGCCACGTACTGACCGTCACCATTCTCTAAATCCTTGCCACTCCCCGCTCTACCTACTTAATAACACCCCCTCAAATATCCCCTCTTACCCTCCTACAATATATATGGGGGCGACTTAAGAGGTTTTACGTATTTTTTATGCTTAAAAAAAATTATGAAATATGTTTTACAATTATCGTTTTTTATAAGTTAATATATTTATTTTATAAATTCTTAAAAAATTAAAATTTTATTGATAAAATTAAAAATAATAATTAGATTAAAATATTTTATATTTCCTATATACATTAATGGAAATTTTCATTATGTTTTATTTCATTTACTTATTTGTTGGTTTGAGATCTATTCTAATCTCAAATATTTGTTACATCCCACATCATCATCTTCTTCTATTTTATTTACATTTTTTTTTATACACGAGGCGGCAATATGGCAGTGACCTTTCCTTTTCAAAATCTTTAACAATTTGAACATTACAGATTCAGTTATTATTATTTTTTTATATATTTTTTCCTTTGCACTTTTCAATTTCTAACATTCTTTATACCGTATTAATAAGTCAAAAATCCCTGAATACATTAATATTTTTAATTTTCCTGCTATTATAGGAAATATCAAAGGAAAAGTATTATTAATAATTACAAATTTTTAATAATACTCGCGTATTTGTATTTTTTGATGTTTTGAAGTACATTAAAAATAACAAAATCCTGCATAGAGGATTATCTGTTATATGCAAAATAAATAATAAACATATATATACTCGTATATAAAACTTTCAGATATATGTCTACACATCTTAGACATATACAAACATACGTGTGTGTAAGTGTCTCTGATATTCGAGTTTATTTGGTTTTATACTTTAAAAAGGGTCTTTCCTTCCAACAAGAATTTGGTGTGGTAGCTTTTGTACATGTGTTCATTATATTATAATTTTGAAAAAAATGTAATCAAATAATAGAAGTATTAAACGGGGGGTTTTATTACGAAAGGGTTTTAATTTTGTGAAAATTTTACACCTAATTTTTTTTTTAATTATTATTTCGGAACTAAACTGGAAACAAATGCAAAAAAAGGTTTTAGCAAAAAAATTTCATAGACTTTTCATCCTTAAAAAAATGATTTTTATCAATTTTCTTTAAATATTTACAAAATTATTATTTTTTAAAGTTTTTTCTTTGACATATTCAAAATAACAGTTTTTAACCATTATTAGTGAATTACTGGATAATATAATAACCAAAAAATAATACGTTTATACTTAAAAATGAATAATTACCTGGGTTTATAGATAAAAACAACCCTTCAAAATAGAAATATTATAAATTGAATCTATTTCTTTATTGTTTCTGCCTGTGGATCTGAATTTTTTTTAATATTATATTTTTCCATACCAGTTACAAATTATTTTTACTTCATTGTACGAAGTAAAGGAAGTATTGTGATTGCGAAAAATTTCAGTTTTCAGATTTCAACGGAAATATCAATTTTGACTATCCCTGAATCCATTTAGACTAGTTTCGGCGTGACGTCTGTACGTACGTACGTAAATACGTAAAGTTTGAATTCAGGACTTTTTTTTAACTCCAGTAATAAGCCCTCAATGGGATCTTTTCAACGATATATCCGAAGTGGTACTTATTTTCATTTATTTCAGAGTTATAGCCAAATAAAATTTAATTAATAAAATATTTGGATCTTAAAAGGCACATCGGTTCGAATCACACTTCATCTCTTTTTTTTTAAATTTAAATATATTGATTTATTAATAATTATTAACCTCTGATTGTAAAAATATTTAAAATATCTTTAAATAATAATTTTTAAAAAATGTAAAAATATCAGAAGTTATTAATGAAATAAAATGTTATGTTCTTTTCATTTAAAAAAAAAAAATGTGTATATGTAATATAATAGGCGTACAAGGAAGTCATGCAGTGTCCCCATGAGATTTTTTTTATTTATCATAGAGATAGGTGATGAATTATTTAAGTTTTCTAGAAATCTATTACTTATTTTTTTTTTTTTTTAACAAATATCTCAAACTGTCTTTTTTCCGACTAGCTTTTTCCTGCACGTTAAATAGAAGTGTGTTCAATTTTTATTAAATTTCGTGTATTTTTTTAAAAATTGATAAATTTTTTTTCTTTAAATAAGAAAATAAGTAAGATCGTGATGGTCGTGAGGAAAATTTTATTTTCATATAAGAAAAGGGTTAAATTTTAATTTTTATTTAAATTCTTGAGAAGTTCAGAAAAATTATATATCTATTTCATTTTTTTTTTTTTTTTTCATTTTTCTCACGACTCTTTCAATCTGTAGTTGAATTTTTCATTTTTAGATACAGTTTTCTAAAAATAGCATTAACATGTTGGAAACTGTTTTATCTTGAGGTAAGATATTTTCGATAAAATAAGAGGGGGGTAGAGATAAAATATTTTCAATAAACTTGTTTATTTTTTTTATTATAAGTGCCTTAAAAAATATTTCTCTGTACTAAATAAGAAGAAATTTTAAATAATTTTTATTAGTTCTTGAAAGATGGAAATCAAACTATTACGACTGGTGATATAAAATTAAAATTAAATTAAATTATAATTCTTTATAAATCAGTCATTATCAGTTGTTTTATGTTCTATACTAATTTTTTAATCTCAAAATATTTTATACATTTTTTATTATTTGAATTACCTTTTTTAATATTTTACTCGTAATTTTTTTGTATGCTAAATGTATTTTAACAAAAACACTTTACCTCCATTTCAACAAAAACGCCCGTCTCCATGGCGGAGTGGTAGCGTCTTAGTCTTTCATCCGGAGGTCCTGGGTTCGAATCCCTACAGGCGTGGTTTTTTTGATAGGCTAAAAATTCCCATTCTCATAGGGCAAACTGACCAAAACAGTCGATGCCAACATCTTAAAAAAAACACTTTAGGCAGCATGACATAAGGCATAAATCACCACCGAAATTGGCTAAAACATTTTCAAGAATAACAAACATACTACGCCAGACTTACTAGGAAAATAGGAATTTTTTCGTTTGCTTCTTAATCCGAATATATAATTATCACGGGAAGTTCTCCAAAATACAGGGGAATTAACCCTAAATCTGACGTCTTAATTCATTCAGGTCTTAGCTATATATAACTAACGTCAGAGAAAGCAACGCTTAACTAGTGCCTCTTGTATCTCATCTGCATTATGTATGTTACATCATAACAAATGCTGGGACTGATTATATAAAACAAATAAATGTTTCTGTTGTGAGACAGTTTAACTTATATTTTCTTAAAAAATTTACTTATTTCTTTATTTCTTAATATGTATGGCTGTTTAAACTTGATTTTTCTTTAACTAAGGTATTATCATAAAATGTTTGATTCTGTAATTAATCTTAAATTTGTGTTTTTTTTTTATATCCAATATATATATAAAAGGTAATTTTTAAAAATACACTTCTTCTTTTCCTTTGTTTTCTGTTTTCTATTATTCACATTTTTTTTTTTGGAAATAAAACAAATAATTCCGTACAAATTCCATAAAAATATAAGTATAAATATTCCGTTTAAGGTACCTATTTCAACATCTTATTAAATTGTTTATTATTTGATTGATAACACATTTCTTTACTGATTATAATCATTTCTGCTTGTAGAAATCTATTTTTTTGTATTTCATTTTACTCAATCCGTCCTTATAATCTTAATGTATAAGCTTTAAAAACTGACAATTCCTTGTATTATGAATAAAAATAAAATTATGAACAAAATAAATTCATAAATTAGTTTATATTTACCTTATAATTGTATAAATTATAAATAAAAAACTTATTCTTTTTTTTTGGCCAGCGTTAGGTATTGCTTTAGAGAATGAGATGAAATGGCAATTTTGTAGCGTGTGAAAATACCTTGTACGGGACCTCCGGATGAAAGACTGAGACGTTACCACTCGCGCAACGGTTAGCATAAATAAATTACCTAGAATTTAAATTTACTGTCGTTATCTATAACGATACATATTGTCTGTGTCGATTGTCATTGCACACATCGATCATTAACAATGTCAATCTCGACTTCTGCAGACAGTTATTGTTGATTTACTGAATTTAATGTCATGGTCTAAAAATGTAATTTTTTATCATTATCGTAATATCTTAATAAAAAATATGTAAAAAATTTGTTTAAAACACCACTCTTAAAACGCATTAAAAGGAAAAAATAATTTTAAAACGGTATCTCAGAATGAATTCGACAACAAGCTTTGATGGTGCACCACAAGGTGGTGACAACAAGCTTTAGGCCATTCACCACACACATGAAAAAAATTGGCAAAAATATCTAATTTGAAGCTATGACCCTCACATAATCTTACATATCACCATCAATGACGTCAAATCCATTCTGAGATACCATCCTAAAATTATTTTTTACCTTTTAGTGCATTTAATTTAAGAGCGGTGTTTTAAAATTTTTTTTACATATTTGTTTTATTTTCTACTTTTTAGTCTTTATAAGGTTACATTTTACAGCTGCTATAGCGCACAGGTTTGAGCGTATTTAGCGAAAGATCGGATCGGTACTTTTTACGGTGGATGAGGGCAATCAAAACATAGGGCTAAACGATTTAATTTCCAGATAATCAATATCCGGTAGATCAAGAGTAAACCCGATGCGTTAAACAGTTAGTGCCCTGCTGATACATACCCCGTTTCAATCGTAAAATCGGACGAGCGATTGCCGAGACATTACGATGGCACCCCATCGCAATCCCTTTCACAATTTCCGAACGGCGATCCGGGAGCACTTTATAAAAAATATATCATCACTGGGAACGGATGGGGTAACTCTAGGAGAGTCGAAAATTTTTTTCAGAGCGCTAGAACCGACCGTTTACAAGATATTTGCAATTTTTGTCCGAAAATTCGGATCCGGTTAAAAAGTAATAAATAAATAAATAAAGTAATAAACTTCGGTCGCCACTGTACAGATTTTCTAGTAGCAACTGTATATTACATTTTATATCTCACTTGTTTATAAAACTAATAACGTGTTATGATTTAGCTCCATTTGGTTGTTATAGTAGATTTAACCCTACGTTTTGGTAAAATTATGTATTTCAAAAGTGTGCGAATTTTAGATCCAAATTTACCGAAACAGGCTATGTTATCTTTCACTAAGAAAATATGAATGTAAACGAGGTTGTATAAATTCAAAGGACATTTTTTTCACTTAGCAACTTGTTGGATCTTAGCGTCTTGAAAATGTTGCTAAAATGTGTTGGCATCACGAGCAAGCCTGTATGCAAAATTTCAGAGCGAATGAATAAGCGGAAGTACTTTAAAATTCGACTGAAAGGTTCCGTACCATAATTCTCACATACATAGTCCAAGAGCGAGTAGTATAAGAGTGGTAAAAATAGATTAGTTTGATAATAAATAATAGAAATAACAAAGGAATACTTATGGATTTATCAAAGTTTTGATGGTTTGAGGAATATTGAATTTCAATATGGATTTCTTCAGAAAGTTATGTTTTACAAAAGCTATTTAATGTCATTGTCTAATCTGGCGATGACCCGCGAGAACTCATCCTCACCCGAGTAAAGTAGCACTCAGCTGATATTACCATCTAAAAGTAAATATTTTTTCTAACTATTGCTGTTTTTTAATTTTTATTTTCGTAAAATTTTAGTAAGTTATGATTGTTTTTTTGTATTTAGTGAAAGTCTCAAAATACGTTTTTTGAAATATCATTTTAAAATTACTAATATTTAAAAAAATGATAATATATTTCGTAAATAATAATAAATTAAATTCGTAAATAATAATTCTTAAGAAAATATTTGGATAGTTGTTTTTTGATTTTTTTAAATTTGTTTATTTTCAGGCCTTTGATAAACAAATTTGAAAATACTACGAACTGACAACATTATTCTTCAATATGTTACTCCTAAACGTAACAAATTCTTTTAAATTTGCCGCCGGCTAAGGCATACTTCCCTCCGGCATAGTCAGTATATAGTGTTCATTGCGCTAGTTCGTTTATTTTTTATCTGATCGGAATGTATCCATAGACTTTCTTGTGATGAATTTTCCGCTTTACATTTTCAAAAAGAATGACGTTTTTTATGTTAAATCAATATTTTACGACCTACAGCCATAATACTGAAAAAATATGGTTCTTAAATTTTACTTTCCTTTCTAGATAGCGCCTTAGTAGAGCTATACCTCTAGAAGGGAAAATATTGTAATCGATCCAATTTGGTCATATGCGGTTTTCACAGGGTCTTGACGATTACACACCTAAGGAATCCAAAAAAGTGGATGAATATTTTCCGGATGTTAGTGTTTGTATGTTCGGTATTAGCTTCTGCTATGGGGCATTGATCACTTTAAATTTTCCACTTAAAAAGGTCATGGGGGTAAGGGTGTAGAGCAAGGTCATCATCAGTATCTCAAGATTTCCCCTTTTTAAGATCATATTTTTCTTAGGCACATTTGTTAACTATAAAAAAAATAACATCTGCAAAAAATATATTTTGCAAAAGCCGCACCCCATTCCAAAAATGTGTAGGCATCTGCTATGTTGTGGCGCTACAGGTGAGCGGTAGAATTAAATAAATGAATAATATTTAAAGTGTAAAACAGTAACTCGGTTTGGCTGGGTCAGGAACTCGATTGCCCGGTTGACTTGGTGTATCTGGTGCGTTGAGTCTCGCGGCTAAACCAATCTGCCGACCGTACAAGCGAAATTGTTCTATGTAAGTTGTGAAATTACATTAATTTAGTTAGTGCCGACCGTCGCCACTAGTACCGCCACACCCGCTCAATTTAAATACGGTACGCGCTTTAATTAGAATCATTGAATTAAATTAACCAAAAAATATTATACTTAAATAAAATGATAAATATTTTAAATTAAGTTGTGTTTAAATGTACGTGTAAGCCGTGCATCAGAAAAACCCGTTGTTGGACTTTCCTGAAACGTGACTTTAGCCGCGTTACATATATAAACAAATGTCAAAGTGGTACACTGAGGCTCTCGACTTTTAGTATTTTAATTGAGGCATGCATAGCAGCCTTTTTCATCTGGTCTGATGGACAGGAAAACTTTTCTCCTGTATTCATGTTTTGAATCTAATGCTCCTACTCTATAAGAGAAAAAACGTAGTGGGGAAGAATGAAAAAGGTATACGGAATTGTATGTTTGTACCGGGACTGATTGAACAACTAATTTCTTTAATCATCAGTCTCATGACTGTATGGGATTGTTGTTGTTTATTGAAAACTATGATTTGATTGTTTGGCTCCATTGTTGTAAATAGATATTTTTAAGTTTTTTTTTCTTTATTTTTGCGTAATTTAAAATTATGAACACAATTAGCATTTATAATTTCCGTATTATAAAGAAACCACAACTGATTTGCTTAATAAATTTATTTATTTTTTCAAAATTATATTTTAAAGTGAAATGTAAGAGAAAAAAGCAATAAATTATTTATTTTTATTAAAACAAAGAAATTAGATTTCAATAAAAATAAAAAAAACATATTTTTTTATTTAAATATTTACAGACATATTTCATTATTAGAAATTAATTACATTTAATAATTATAATGACTAAAGACAATAATAATAATACTAAATAGATATGAAATTACATTTTAATAAATTTATAATTATTTATTAAACAATGATTGGTAAATTATTCTTGTATTATTATTATTATTATTATTCCAAACATCTTTATTATCTTCTTTACAGAAATTTAAATTGATTGACTCTACTGAAGTTAGTAATTATTGTAAATAACATGTAATGTATTATTATAAATATTTGAAAATAATAAATAATTATAAATCAATACAAAAGGGTGATTTTTATTTATTGTTGATTCATAAACGGCAAGGCAAATGAAAGCGTTGAATTATGAGTTAACAAAACACATAATTTTTATATATTTATTATCTTTTATTTTTATTACACAATATCCGTAGTCTCATTCTGCTGATGAAAAAAACAATAGTCTTGCTAATCTTTTACTCTTTATCAAAATATTCTCCTTCCACAAGATTTATAACTATACAGACTACAGATTTTATTTGCCTAAACAAGCTAACTAATTGTTACGCTGTACACAGTGGTATACCTCGTACCTCCATGATGCTAGTCAAATAATAGGTAAAACAAAAAGTATAATCCGTTAAATATATTACAAAATTAATTGTATAGTTAAATATGTATAATATATTATTTACACGAAGAGATTCAAAACTATCAAATAGAGAATTTTTTTATTTTCCAGCAGGTTTATTTCTAAAATTAAATAAAAAAGAAAATATTTATCTATGATCTGTGTTACTTTAATAATAGATAAAATATAAGTAAGTAATATTGCTCCTACTACTAATAAACATTTTCTAGCCGATGGTAGCAATTAATGATTAATAATATTAATTATAATTAATATATTCTTTTAATAAATTTAAATAAAAACTTTAAAAACAAAAGTGTAATCTTGGGGGGTTTTCAGGTAACCTAATCAAATATCACATTGAACATATCCTTTAAAATAGAATAACGTAATTTTACCAACAAAATAATACCTGGTGATTCAAAAAGAACTTCAAAACTTTGAAAGTATATAAAAAATTTATTAGAATAGCTTACAGATTCGATAAGATCTCATTTCATAGAAAAACACATCAAGTTTTTCACTCAACAATACCTTTGGTTCGATATGGCTTTCATTTGTAATACGATATGCATCCCACCTGAGGTCGATTTCAATTCAGACTGAAGCCAGCAAGTCGGTCATTACCTCTGCAGCTGCGGTGTTAATTCGAAGTCTTATCTTAACAAGATCAGCAGACAAGGTGGCACATAAACCCGATCTTTAATTAAATCCACAAGAAAAAATCTAGCAGGGTAAAATCTGGGGAGTGAAGTGGTCATGCAGTTGGACATTCACGACCGATCCACCGACTTGGAAATCAAGTATCAAGAAAATCTGGACTTCTAGGCGGTAGTGAGGTGGTGCTCTATCTTACTGACCGTAATGGCGTCCATCATTATTGTCTACCTAATTAAAAAATTTTGAAGCATGTTCAGATAAACGATACCATTTTCGGTTGCCTCCTGGAAGAAGAACGGGCCTTTACGGCCAGTACAGTCTTTGTTTGCTAGAGTACAAAAAACATTGACTTTAGAGTTATCACGAATGTGCTGCAAAGTTTCATAAGGGTTTTCACTACCCCATATTCGGCACTTATGGGCGTTCACCTTGCCGCTGATGTAAAATGTTGACTCATTACTAAAAAATTACATTGTTTAAAAATGTATCGTCGTCTGCAATTCTAACCATCATTTTTTGCACGAAACTGTAGCATGTAACAGTGTTGAACCGTGTTTAGTTTGTATGGGTTCAGTTATAATTGTTTACATAAAACGCGCCAAACAATCGTTTGTGTAATGCCAGTCTCGTGTGACTGCACGTCGAGTTGATTTCTTCGAAGTATGTACAAAGCTTCCTCTAAGTTGTTCCATACCAGCTTCAGGGACACGTGGGCGTCCTGGTAATTTTTCATGTATACAACCTATCTCAGCGAAGGTTTGGTGACGAGTTTACATTGTACGTCTACTAGGAGGCTCCCTATCGTACTCTCTACAAAAGTTACGTTGTAAATCGTGAAACCAAAACACTCAGAGAGCACGATCCGCATCAGTAAACGTATCCACTTTGAATAACAGTGGTGGCAGCGAATTCGGTACTAATGAACTAGTGAGTCAAAACTTGATGTGTTTTGCTAGGAAATGAGACCTCAACCGTATCTATAAGTTATCTAAATCAATTTTTATATGCTTTTACAGTTGTGAAGTCCTTTTTAATCACCCGGTACTACATAGACTTTTTTATATATAAGTCGTGTAAAAAAAACAAAATCAAAGTTTCATTTTTTATTGTAATTTTTATCGTAATTTTTATAACCAAAGGCTCCCACTTGCCACGATAATTAAAGGTAACGAATCTCTTACATGACATCCAGTTTGATGATATAATAATCGATTAACCTAACAAAACATCTTTAACTAGGAAAAAATTTAGTTTCTTAGTGAAATACTATAAAAGTAAGAAGTACTTCTACATACTTTTATAATTTTTTTATATTCCTGTATAAATAACATTAATGAATAAAAATGTAGCTAAACTTTTTTAAATATCTCAAGAAGAAAAAAAATTTGATATAGTTTCTTTTTTTCCTTCAAATAGAATTATACATTAAACTAATCCCTCGTCGATGTTTCACTCGCACTAAATGCGTATAGTTTTTCAAAAATTGGACGTAGTTTTTTAGTAAATATGTGTGATTTGTTGCTCTTAGAGTTATTCGCCATTTACAACTTAGCGGATAAAATAAATAAATAATTTAAATAAAATATTTGTTAACTTTTTTTAAGCAATGCCTCCTGTTTTATGCTTTGACTTTTTTGCCAAAAAATATAAAATTATAAAAAGCACAGTAAAATCCTCAAAGATCTTAAATCAAAATATTTAAATCCCCCCCCCCCCGCACGAATAACAATTATCTTAAAAATAGATGAAAAGATATTCCATAACGGTTGCTAATTTTTTTTTTGTTTTTTTTTTCTTAAGGAACTCCATGATATAATACCCTCTAATTACAAGAATGTAATAAATTGACTGTAAAAATAAGACATCTATTATAGTATATATCCTGTAAGGAAGTTTACCCTGAATTTCACAGATGAATTTGTATGTGTGAAGGTGTATTTTTATATAAAAATATAACAGAAACGAATAAAATAGTTATTCTATACAATGGCAAACAAAAGCAAAGAATGTGAGAATTATTTAAACGATGAAAATCTTTAGTTATAATAAATGTGGAAAATACAATATATAACAATAATGATGATAATAAAATATAATTCTGTAATATCAACCATAACCTAACAGTTCTTGTTCATTCCTTTTAAGAGTTAAAAGTCTATTATTTTTTTTTGTGTTTAATAGTTTAAACCGAATAATTTTTTTATCTCATAACACTAAAAATATTTATAAAAAATGTATATTTTCATTATTTACTTATAATTTTTGTTAATTAGACGTTAACATTTAAAAAATTTTCGTTAGATCTTCATTAAATAATATGTCTATATTATCGAATACATCTTACTTATTTCATAAAAAATCTGATGTGGACAACACATGACTTCCTTGTACACCTATTAAATTACATTTACACATTTTTTTAAAATGAAAAGTACATAACATTTTATTTCATTAAAAACTTCTGATTCTTTTTTTGTTATTATTGAATTATCATTCATCGTAAAAATTTCTTTTTAGGTTAATAATTATTTATAAATCAAAATATTTAAATTAAAAAATAAAAAAAAGTAAAAAAAAAGGAGATGAAGTCTGATTCAAAGCAATGTGCCTTCCCCTACGATCCAAATATTTCATTAATTAAACTTTTATTTGACTATAACTCTGGAACCAATGAAAATAAGTATCACTTATGATATATCATTGAAAAGCTCTCGATGAGGGTTTATTACTGCAGTTAAAAAAAAATTCAAATCCAGTTTTTTTTTTGGATTTTGGGCTTTTTTGGACACTTTCGGGTAGTCGATTGCAATCAAAATGAGGAGGTACACAATTAGATGTTACAAAAGTCCTAAATACAAAATTTCAACATCCTATGGCTAATCGTTTTTGAGTTATGCGAGATACATACATACGTACGTACAAACGACACGCCGAAACTAGCTAAAAATGGTTATTTCCGTTAAAATCCGGAAACTGAAATTTTTCGCAATCACAATACTTCCATTACTTCGTACAAGGAAGCAAAGTTGTATATCCCAGAAATTTAATTATATGTCATAAAATGATTCCATATGATCAGGTGTGACTTACGTTTTTTCATATTTTTATCTAAGTTCTGCAACCTAACATTTTGTTACAATACTTTCTTTTATGGAAGTATATTATTATTTTCTTTCGCTTGTACTTTGCACTTCCTGTTATATAATTACAAAACCGTCTTGAAGTAAATAAATTAATTTCATCACTCCCAGAAAATAAAAAAAGAGATAAATTTTAACCTTTGAAACATTGCTCTTCAATTTTTTTACTTCCCTGTACGAAGTTAAGGAAGTATTGTGATCGCGAATAATTTCGGTTTTTAAATTTCAACGGAAATATCTATTTTGACCATCCTTGAATTCATTTTGACTAGTTTCGGCGTGACGTCTGTACGTACGTATGTATGTATCTCGCATAACTCTAAAAGGATTAGCCGTAGGATGTTGAGATTTTGGATTTAGGACTGTTGTAACATCTAATTATACGCCTCCCCTTTTGATTGCAATCGACTGAACGAAACGTGTTCAAAAATCCCAAAATCCAATCAAATTTGGATTTTGGATTTTTTCTTAACTACAGTAATAAGCCCTTATTGAGAGCTTTTCAACGATATATCATAAGTGGACTTATTTTCATTGGTTCCAGAGTTATATCGAAATAAAATTTTAATTAATGAAATATTTAGATCTTAGGGGAAGGCACATTGGTTCGAATCAGACTTGATCTCTTTTTTTTAATTTAAATATATTGATTTATTAATAATTATTAACCTCTCATTGTAAAAAAAAGTTTTACGATGAATAATAATTCAGTAATAACAAAAAAAATATCAGAAGTTTTTAATGAAATAAAATTTTCTGTACTTTTCATTTAAAAAAAATGTGTAAATGTAATTTAATAGGTATACAAGGAAGTCATGTATTGCCCACATCACATTTTTTTTAAATTAATAAACAAGAGTAGAGAAAAATAAATATTTTAATTAGATCTGAGTATAATTATTCATTACAGATCACGTCAAAGGATCAAAGCAAACCATGAGCAACATCATAAAATATAAATTGTAAAAAATTATATTCATAAAAAAAATAAAAATATAAATATACAAAAAATAGTAAAGAAAATAATCTGAACACACTTAATAAACAAATTATGTACAAAAAGATAATACAGAAATTATTTAAGCACATTATTTTTACAAGAATAACTATGATGGGATACAAAATGGACAGAATATTTATTATTATTATTATTAAAATTATTATTATTATTTTAAAAACCTTCATTTAAACCTTACTGAAAAAATATTAATTGTGTAAATTTTTTTTTTAATTTTAATTAAAATAAATTGGTAGAAAGAACTGTTAAATAAACGGTCGGTAATTTAATAAAAATGACAACGGAAGCACAATAAGGAAGTATTTTGCTGCCGCGAAATAATGTGTTGTTACGTGAAAATAGTTCTTTTGTGTGGTGTATATATATATATATATATATATATATATATATTATATAATTTTTATTTTTTTTGAAATGGCTATAACGTTTTTTTAGAAAAGTTACCACATTCTATATATAAACTCGTGGAAAAGTTTAACTCCCTAAAGATCGATTTAATTCATATTTATCGGTTTAAAAGTCAATAATAAAAAGAAAATAAAGTCTTAGTCAATTGTTTTGGCATATTTTCTTACAGGATACAAAAAAATTTAATTTTTAAAATCTAGATAAATATCAAAAATTAATATAAAATACTTTAATTTTTAAAAGATAGTTAAAAAATATATGGCTTTGTTCCTCAATCGCTGTGTTACTTATAGTTTAAACTGTTTTTAACATTTCATGTTTCAGATATCTCTTTCACTATTCCGACTATATACAGTTATACTGTACTTTATAACGGAAAGTGCGCTAATTGGTATGCTAAATTTTGTACGTCGGGATTTCTGCAAATCATGACTTTTTATCATCCCCTCTAATAAAAAAAAAAAAAAAAACATAATTTTAGCATTGAAAAATTCAGGAAGAACATATGTACGTATGTAAGAATAAAAGTATGTTGGCCTGTCTTTGGCTTGATATCTCCAAGCTGCAAGAACATCATCTTGATATCTCCAAGATTTAACCAGAACATCAACGGATTAACACCTGATAATATAGTGCAATTTATGACTAGCAGTGAACATAACTGAAACACAGTAGCAGGACATGTTAGGCAGATTCTGGCACAGAAATATGTTGATGAGAGAAGTCAAGGATATTAGTATAGACTAGGGAAGGGAGGACAGCCCCAGCGAGGAGGGCTGGCATGCCGAGGTGTGTCGGTTCCAATGAGCCGCTGGGGACTCCGGGGGCTCTTAGATAGGAACACTGGAAAAGGATGATCAGTGAAAAGACCCGACACCACGTCACGGCTAATCAGGTATGGCGTGGTGTCAGAATTGGGCAACTAAAATAAGGACCTCTCAAAAAGAGCTGAACCGGTGGACCGAACTGCCATGCCGGACGTACAGCCGGTAGGCGGGGAGGCCCATTAGAGTCTAAAGACACTCCCCTGGGCGGCGTTATACCAGCAACTCGGTCCGGCCCAGGGGAGATGAGAGGGAAAAAAAAGGTAGCTAAAATACTTTCTGAACGGAGGTTTACTTAGGTTAGATAAGGGGTGAGGAACGTTATTTTTCTTTTTTGAGATTCCTGAACTGAAAGATTTGTACAAATTAGATGGTTCCATTATATTATTGTGTTACTTTTATATATTTGGGCAATTTAATTCAGAGGTGGGTAACAGTAATCCTAATTTTGTTTTTTTATTTATTTATTTATTTCTTTTGCTTTTTTGTCAGTTATCGTTTTCCTATTTTACGACTGGATAAACGAATTTTTATAAATTTGTGTACGATGAGTTCTAAATATGAGCCTTGTACGAACAGTATGGACTCTGAAAATTTTACTCAAAGAGTAGAATACATAATTCTTTACTTGCATACTTACATAATTTAATGCTTCACTTAATTTCCCTCCTAAGCACTATTTTCAAGGACGAAGCCTTCCGTTATCAAAGTTGCATAACTTTACCAGAACCAGAGTTACTTAGTTTTAGCAACCCTTTTTGCCAACGTTTTTTTATTTGATTTTGAAAAATAAAATATTCACTTAATCAGTATTAAAAAGAATATTAAAAAACATACCTACTTGCAAATGTACGACCAGAAGATCTTGTAAAAGTTACTATGGAGCTGCTTCTTCAGTAATATTGCAAGTTGTAGTTAACAGCCTCCGTCTTGAAATAAAGAATTTCTGTAGTTCAAAACTCTTTATATTGTGGTTAACATATTTTTATGTTTCTATATTTTTGGTTTTATTACTTACAACATTTAATTTTACTTTTTTGGTTAATACTTGTATGAATTCTTTTTTCTTGTGAATGTATGTATGCACGTCCAGTTTGCCCGATATAATACTTAGTACAGTGACTGAAATTTCATCTTATATACTTCTGGATTGCTTATTATCAGTTTTTTCTGTTAATAGAATTGTTTATTTTTTTCATTAATTTTATGCAATAATAGCCGGCCCTGTCTAGCCAGAACCTGGACCCTCAAGGTCAAGGTCAGTCCAGGTGTAACCCGGAGCCAACTCAGGAGCTCCTCGGGGCATCCGGGAGCCACGGATCCTACCCCAGGGCCGCAGAGTTCGCTTCATTTGCCATGTTGCAGGGGAATGGCGGCTTCGGTACCCGCAGAGCTCGCTTCGGTCGCCATTCCCGTGACGTTCCTCATGGTTGTGAGAATAATACTGATAAATAACAGTTAAATTATTCAGGCTTTAGAAAAACCTTATTAAAAAACTAAAATACAAAAGATAAAATAATAATAGCTACGGTAAGTAAAATACACACACCTTTGACGATGAAAAATTCATAACTTATTTCTTTGTCATAGAGGCAGAAATATAATGATGAAGTAAAAGGGTTAATCTTTTTTCCTTAATGAATATCTTTAATTTACAACTTCACTTTCCTTGCGGGTGAAGAAATAATGAATGTTTTTAATATTTTAACCCTCAAGGAAGTTAGGCCCTCGATCTGTTGCTTCGTACCTTCCATCGTATAATACGAATGTATCTTGAAAATCTGAAAGCAATTGATCGGTTGATTCTTCGAGATAAAAAACACGTGTATCTAAAACCCTTCTCAGTTATGTCAAGAAACATGGGTAAAAATTTGGTTACGATTGATCGAGGTTTTTTGTTTATTTTGAATAAATAAAAACTCTCTTCATCTTTATATAATGGTATAGATGTGCAGAAGTAATTACCTAACCATGAGATTATGTTGAGTTCATTTTAATTTTCAGTTTATCTAAATTATTCATTTAAGGAAATTTCATTTAAGATAACTTCAGACCATTTGGAACACAAAATAAATTGGATTAATACATTTTAGACTTTCGTACCCTTCATATTTAAGCCACCATTGAAATACTGGTACTTACAAAGAAATATTTTCAATAAAAACTAAATTATAAATTTTTCGTTTATTTTTTTTTACATTTATTTATAAAATTTCAATCTGATTAAAAATTTAGAAATAATAAATAATAATTTAAAATAAATTTTCTTTCTTCTAATAAGTTTTATGAAGTTTATTATATTTGAGGATATGTAAACGAAATCAGTCAATTATTGCTCAGAAATTTTCCCCAAAATCTTTACAAGGAATTTAATTTTAAATCTTTAAAGGAAAGGTAATTTAAACCTTTACAAGGAAAATCATTAATTTAAATTATCTCTTTCTAAATTAGGTTTAAAAAGATTTTTATCAAAACTTATTCCTCTATTTTTAGTGTATAAGTATTTAAAGTGTTACAATTCATTATAAACTCGATCTATGGATCTGTAGATCATTTTGTAGTTATTAATAAAACAATAAGATATTGTTAATTTTTTTATAATAGTTTAAAATATTTGAAATTTTTATAAGTACTTTCATTTACTTCATAATGTGAAAGTATAATGATGTAATAGGAAGAGGATGTTGACACTGAATCATTTAGGAATTATCATATACGCACGAGTCTTAGTTTACAGTCATCAATTTTCCAAAATTAATTTGTTTTTGCTTACGAAACACATGAATAATTTCGATTAGTAAAATAATCAGTTATGGGAAATATCTTGTAAGTATTATTTTTATCTAACAAATTATGTAATTATAAAATGATTCTTTACTTTTTTTATTATTCCTAAGGAATCGAACTGAAATTTTATTGATCCAAACGTTGTTTTTTCCACTTGTCACAACAGAATATCTACAAATTGAATGAATCGAAAATATTCATATATAAAATAGCTATTCTGTAATTTGAAGTTATAACATTCAGTTTTCAGAATTTTCGTTGGAATCGTGCTGAGATTGTTTTTTAACTTTACATAGTAGTTATTAAAATGAAAGCTCTTATATAATACTCGTATATCTAAATTAAAACTGTGTACTTTTTTAAAAAATAATTATTTTTTAAAATTAAATTTAAAAAAAATGTATTTATACAATTTTAAAATTATAATTTAAAAAATGAAAATATTAAAATGTTTTTTAAATATTTTTAATAAAATGTATAAAAAAATTATAATTTAAAAAAATAAATATAATTTGTTTGAGAAATAAATAGATTTATGAATTCCTTCATAAAGTAATGTATCGGGCAAACAGGAAGCTCCTTTGAATATAATACACCTAATAATAACATAAAGTCAACATTCTCCAACCAGTACTTAGTAAAAGATAAAAACGTTAATATTAATCTGAATAATCGGCATTTAGCTTTCCAAAAAGGATCGAATTTTAACACGTACAAATTAGATATATCAAAATGTAGATTAGTCGATAAACAAATACTTCTACCACCTTAATTGAAAAATTTATGTCGTAAACAACAAAAAAGGAAATAATTTATATCTACAAAAAAGGGGTTTTGTTATTAATTTTTTTTTTTTATTTTACGCACTAAATTTTCTTTTGGCTAATTTTATACAAATTTATTTCCTTTAATCGTGGAAAAAACACATTATCTCCAGTAAATAGTTATCATGTACTTAAGAATAACACAAGCTCAACCGGGTTAGGGCTGTTGAGGTCGCTGAGGTAAGGACTAACACAATTCGTCAGTCTCCTTTGGTGATGAAGAAAGTTAAGCAGGGACTTCCACCCGGGTAATGGAAGATGTTGTGGCTGATTTTCTGAAATCAAAAGGTAAGCCTGTTAGCTTTTGATGAGGGTTGGTTTTGCTGAGCAGTTTGAACAGCTGATGACTTTTCTAGGAAATCCCAGAAGTGTCTCAGCTAGTGTAAGGTCAAAATTGATCCCAAACTTGAAAGAATTCAAAGTTTTTATCTCTGCATTGGCAGAAGGATATGAGGCGTTGCCTTCTAAGCCAATCCAGTCGAAGAAGTGGTGATTAAGGAGACTGTTCCTTTGCCGGTTATTGAGCCTCCTAAAGCCAAGCAGAAACGTTATGCAGACATTATCAAGGACAATTGAGAGGCCAGTTTGTCTCGAAAGCAACCAAACGTCTTGTTCGTTTATATAAAAGAGGGACATACCAAAACTAATAAAGAAATGAGGGACGAATTTCGAGTAGTTCTCCGTTCAAAGAGGTCGAACTTGAAAATTCGAAACATAAGAGAAACTAGGAAGGGGCTTGTTATGGTGGCTAATGTATTGACACGGAGACAAGTCAAAATTTTATCGGACTCGTTAAAGGTCGAGAAAAGCGAAATGAAAGCTGATCCAAAAAGAAAGAGGCGTCCGAGAATGATAGTTTAATTTCAACATTCTGCGACAAATAGTTTTTGAGTTATGCGAGGTATGGACGCACAGACATCACGCCGAAACAAGTCAAAATGGATTCAGGGATGATCAAAATTCGTTGAAATCTGAAGCAGAAATACGGAAAAAAGCAGAATTTATTAAAAATTTTATGTACTTTTCATTTTAAACGATGTGCCTTCCCCTTGTAATACCCAAGCATTTCATTAATTAGAATTTTATTTGGCTATAACTCTGGATCCAATGAAAATAAGTACCACTTATGATATATCGTTGAAAAGCTCTCATTTAGGGCTTATTACTGCAGTTAAAAGAAAGTCAAAAATCCAAACTTTTGGGTATTTTGGGCTTTTTTGGACGCTTTTGGTCCAGTCGATTACAATCAAATGGGAGATGCGCAACTAGTTGTTACACCAGTCCTAAATCCAAAATTTCCACATTCTACGACTAATCGTTTTTGAGTTATGCGAGATACATACACACATACGTTACCGAAACTAATCAAAATCGATTCATGGGTGGTCAAAATCGATATTTTTTTTTGAAATCTGAAAACCAAAATTTTTCACGATCCTTTAATTCGTAGAAAGAAGTAAGAAAAAATATCAGAAGTTATAATGAAATAACATTTTATGTACTTTTCATTTTTTTTAAATGTGTATATGCAATTTAGTACGTGTACAAGGAAGTCATGTGTTGTCCATATCAGATATTTTACTCTTCACTAGAATTTCTATATCATCAGCAAATCGTAGCATTTTTACCTTTTCACAATGTACTGTTCCCCGATTCTAAAATAGCCCGAGACTAAATAGTCGGGAATTAGACGAGGTTAGCGAATGAAGCGAGCGAATGTTATTTTTGGCTTTTAAACTTTTTTTTATCAGTTTTTCTTTAATCCATTTCCCTTTGGAATTATATCGGTTGATTTTTTTAATTTCTAATTATCGTTTCATAAGCAAATATTTCGATCATTCATCGACTTTTTTATATGTATCGATATTTGTCAGATATCGAACTTTCACAGTAAATATATATATATATATATATATCCAAGCAAAATATATCTAAGCTATTTCTTCGGGACAATTTTGTCGGAGCTGTTTTAGTTTTGGGCCTAAATTAGGCCCAAAACCTTTTGGACCTTTTCAAGGCCACGGTTAAAGTTTTTTTGTAAAATAAAAGAACCAGGAAAAAATGAATCAAATAAAATAGAAGAAAGCAGGATAATAATCTAATTCTACACTTTATCTGTTTAACCGTATTCGGTTTAACCAAATAAATAATAAAATGTCATTACCGATAATATTTATTCATGCAATTGTTTTTCTTCATAAAATCGATTATTTATATTAAGAATCAGGTTTCATTTCCTCCTTTTTTATTTGTAAAAATAAAAATTGTTCATTTTTTTTACTCTTTATAAATTCTCACTTTTTTTTGTTACTCGTTAGTTTAGGTTGGCATCCCTGCCAAATTTTCACTTTTTTTCTTACTCTTTAAATCTCTCACTTTTTTGGGGTTATTTGAATGAGGCTATTTAAATGAGTAAATTTTTTTACGTTTTCTACTGTTCTAAATTAGTGTCCTTTCTGATGTTTTTTTTTTTAACTCAGGAACAGGAAAAGTCGCAGGTGAATAAGGTGGTTGAGGAAAAGATTTTTGAAAGTATATGTTTGGAGCGTAGCTTTATATGGAACTGAAATTTGGATTATCGGAGTACCTGAGAAGAGAAGATTAGAACCTTTGAATTGTGGTGCTATAGGAGAATGTTAAAAATCAGATGAGTGGATAAAGTGACAAATGAAGAGGTGTTGCGGCTAATTGGTGAAGAAAGAAGTATTTGGAAAATGTAGCTATAAGAAGAGACAGACTTATAGGTGAAATATTAAGTCATCCTGGAATAGCAGTCGCTTTAATACTGGAGGGACAGATAGAAGGGAAAAATTGTGCAGGCAGACAACGTTTGGTATATATAAAACAAATTTTTAGGGATGTAGGATGTAGGGGGTATACCGAAATGAAACGACTAGCACTAGATAGGGAATCTTGGAGAGCTGCATCAAACCAGTCTGAAATGACTGAAGGTAAAAAAAAATAGATAGACAATCTAATGTCGTTGTTTACATCAATCATTTGCTAAGCCAATATTGACTTCTATAGATCGTTAATATGTGTTTTTAGTAAATTTAATATCACTGTGTAATCTGATGGCGATTCGCGAAAACTTAACCTCACGCAAACTAAGTACCTATCTGTACATTTTTATATCCCTGATTCAAGTAAAATGAATTGATAATTTTTTACTAAAAAACCTAATAACACACTTGTTTCTGATGCACGGCTTACACACACAACTTAATTAAAAATATTTATCATTTTTTTGAATATAATATTATTTATTTTATTTAATCAATGATTTTAACTAAAACGCGCTCGCATACCGTATTGAATTCGCGTGGGCGTGGCGGTACTAGCGATGACGGTCGGCACTAAATAAACTAATGTAATTTCACAACTTACATAGAACAAATTTCGCTTGTACGGTCGGCAGTTGGTGTAGCCGCGAGGCTTAACGCACCAGATACATCAAGTCAACCGGGCGATCGAGTTCGAGACCCAGCCAAACCGAGTTACTTTTTTACACTTTAAATACTATTAATTTTAATTCTACAATTCACCTGTGACGTCATAACGTATCAGACGACTATAACAGCATTTTTGGGAGTGGTGGTGTGACTTTGCAAACGTTTTTTGCAAATATTGTTATTTATAATTTTTTACAAATGTGTCTAAAAAATATAAGACCTTAATTAGGCGAAAAAGTACTGAGGGTGACCTTGTTCTACATCCTCACCCCCTTAATCTTTTAAGTTCAAAATTTAATGGGATCAATGCCCCATATGTAGAAGTAATCTGACGAAGTTTTATCAAAATCGGTCCAGTAGTTCTGGAGATATAAGGTGATTTACAAGCCAACACCAAACACACATACGAATATTAATATCCGGAAAATTTCTATCCGTTTTTTTGGGTTCCTTAAATGTCAAAACGTCAAAATCTGGTTTAAACTGCATACGCCCAAATTGAACCAATTACAATGCTTTCCCTTCTAAAGCTGTAACTCTGCTATAGCGTTAGACGGGTAAGTATATCGTAAACAAAACTGATTTCCATGCAACAATATGAAAATGTTTGCACATCTTTAGTGATTATTTAACAGTTTTTCTCATATTAACGATAGTTATTTGTCATCGTTATTTCCATCTACTTGATTATAATTATACGTAAAATTAATTAATTCCTATTATATTTTTTATTATGCATTTTCAAATAATTAGTGAGGCAAAAAAAAATAACTAACAATTGTTTGTTAAATAGGATTGTCATAAATGCGGTTTGTGGTTTATTCATATTTATTTTTGTGGTAATTTCAATGTCATTTTACGTAGCTGTTTTTTGATTTATTATTTTTATCTAAATAATAACTTCTTCCTTAGTTTTATAATAGTAATCATAATAAATCTATTGAACCTGCACTTTTTATCTACGAATTATTAGTATTATTATTACTATTAAATTGCACTGAATAATTTTCACTTGCATCATTTTACAGACCGGAACAAACAGGAAAAAGATTTTTTTCGCTTATTTTTAGTTACAGTATTTATGTTATTACTTCAAGTAAAAGTTTATAAAAATAGTATTTTTTAACTAAAAACATTTTGTGGTATTTTTGTTTCCGCTATTTAAAAAAAAAAAATTGTTTGTACTCCGTATCCGTTTTAATTAATCGTAATTCAAATTGAGATTCATTAAATTTTACATTTTATATTTAATTTTGAATTTTGTAAGTAAATGCTAATTTAAAGCAAGACTAACCCTTAATATGGCATCGATTTAAAAAAGAATTTTACAAATTTATAATTTTTTTAGGTTTTATTTATATTTATAAAAAAATTCACTGTTATGTATAAAGATAAGCTTTTTTTGTTTGTTTTCTGTAACCGCGGAAACTACTGAGCCAATAATTACGAAACTGTAACTGTAGGTTTCTTATAACTCCCGGAATGTTTACCGTTGTTCAAACCTCACCATTTTCACTATTATATAAATCATAAATAAATGGCGCAGAGTGTTTGCAAATTTTTTCAGATGAAGACCTTTTTAAAATAGAAAAAAAGATTTTAAGAACCCGATTACCAAAAACGGAATTTTACCAGAACGGAATTTATAAAGTAAAAAGTGAAACAGAAATTTGTAAGAATATAGTAAAAATAAAAGACCATCCGGAGAAGAAAATTACAATTCACGAGCATTAAATAGAATGAGCGAAAATTTATTAACAAAATAAATATTTAACTTTTATAACAGTATAACTATCAAAACTAGCTGCTTTAAAGATGTAGAAAACGATCTTGAAATTTTAAAAATCTCCAAAGAAACCTGTTTAAATAAAGACTAATTTAGAAAATTAATCAAAGAATCTAAGTTTCAGAGAAGAAGAATAAAAATAGGCGTATAGGAAGAAATTGAACCGAGGAAGAAAAACAACAGAGGGGAAAAAACGAAAAAATATTGGAAAAAAAAAAGAAGTTCCCAACTGTTATGCAAACGTGGTGATCCTTATAGGTCCAGACGAACAAAAAAAATAATAACCTAGAATTTGTTTTAATGTCATTATCTATTTCGATAATATTATCTAATATCGATGTTATTATCTATTTCGGTAATTGTCTATGTCAATATTGACTTCTATAGGCAGTTATATGTTTTACTAAATTTAGTATCGCTGTGTAATCTGGCGGTGACCAGCAAGAATTCAACCTCACGCGAGCAAAGTAGCACTATGTAGATTTTTATATTCTGAACTAACAAGTTCCATCAGGGTAAGCCATACACATAATCGACATAGATTCGACTTTTAATTTAATATTTTCATAACGCCGAGGTTGGGCAAGGTCACAGATAAAAAGAACTTTTAGGGCTACTAGCATTTATGATTGTAAGCAGCTAAAATCTACGCCAGAGAATTCTTAAAGAGTTAAAGAGCAACATATGCGCTCGGTTCAATATTCGAGAAATATATTAGGTATCAAATCAGCTTTTGATTATCACCCTAAAATTGACTACCTAACTTGAAATATATTCAAATAATTAATACGATTAAAATATATAACCTATATAATATATATTATATAATATATAATATATAGAGCATATATAATATATATATATACTCAAAAAATGAACTGATAAAACTCCTGGATTTTTTAAAATAATAACTCGCTCTTAACTCTTATATTAACTCGCTCTTGGACTATGCATGTGAGATTCATGGTACGGAACCTTTCACTAAAATTTTGAAGCACTTCCGCTTATTAATTCGCTCTGAAATTTTGCATACAGGTTTGCTCCTGATGACAACATTTTCAAGTCGCTAAAATCCCCCTAAGTTGCTAAGTGAAAAAAGTGCCCCTTGAACTTATGTAACCACACCAAAAATTTGTCCGCAGTCTCCTTTCTAGTACTTTAGCTCACTCGATCATTCTCAGGAAAGGTTAATCTTCTATTTATATCATTAAAATTAAATTATGTAAAAAGTAAATTTAAAATCATAACTGGTCGTCATAGTAAAAAGGTAGTCATGTCTGTTATGTAAGAAAGTCGCAGTTGTTATATCACAATTTAATTTTAATGATATAAATTGAAGATTAAGTTTTCCTGAGGATGGTCGAATGACCGAAAGTACTAGAAAGGAGACTGCGGACGAATTGTTGGTAAGGTTACATTTCATTCATTTATATATAAATAATATTACCAACTGTGCCATATTTAAAAAACTTCACTTATGCAATCACGTTTACATGCATACTTTCTTAGTAAAAGAAATTTTCATAGTGAAAGATAATCTAGCTTGTTTCGGTAAGTTAGGATCTAAAATTCACACAAGTTTGAAATACATAATCTTACCAAAACGTAAGACTCTACCTACTGTAACAACCGACTGGAGGTAATTGATAACAGGCTATTAGTTTTATAAACAAGCGAGATATATATATTAGGGTATACAATTGCTACTAGAAATTCTATACAGTAACGTCCGAAGTTTTGGGAAAATTTAGTACTTTTTAACTGGACCCAAATTTTCGGACAAAAATCGTAAATATCTCGAAAACGGTCGTCCTAGCTCTCTGAAAAATTTTTTCCACCCCCCTTACTGTTACTCCATCGCCTCCCAGTGGTACCCGTCGGATGATAACATTTTCAAGTGCTTCCGGGGCGCCGTTCACAAATTGGGAAGGGGGTAAGATGGGATGCCATCGTAATATCTCTGCAACCGCTCGTCCGATTTTCACGATTCAAACGGCGTATGTACCAGCAAGTTAAGAGCTAACTGTTTAACGCATCGGGTAACTCTTGATCTACCAGATCTTGGTTATCCGGAAATTAAAACGTTTAGCCTTATGTTTTGATTGTACTCACCCACCGTAAAACGTACCGATCGGATCTTTCGCTAAATACGCTCAAATCTGTTCGCTAGCGCAGCTGTAAATTATAAACTTATGAAGACTAACAAGTAGAAATATATTTTTTAAAAAAACATTTAAAAACCCATTCTTATATTAAATGCACTAAAAAGTAGAAAAAAAAATTATGTAAAAAAAAATTTTTTAAAAACCACTCTTAAACGGACTAAAAGGTAAAAAATTATTTTAGGACGGTATCTCAGAATGGATTTGACTTTGATGGTGCTTGACTTTGAAGCTTTGATGGTGATATGTAAGTTTATGTGAAAGTCATAGCTTCAAATTAAAAATTTCATATTTTTGCCAATTTTTTCGTATTCGTGATGAATGACCTAAAGAGTGTTCATATGCTCATATGATCACCTCCACTCTTTAGGCCATTGGTGCTTTTTATTTTTACATGGGATTAAAAATAAAGCTGCTATTGGCGAAAAACTAAGCATTTTTCCTTAAGTTAAAATAAATAGTTATTCGCTGTCCGCTAGAGCAAACTTTTATTTTACAAACTTTTCCGAACCCATTCCAATAATCTGTTTACTGTAGGAATTTTTTCGAAGTTTAGGACTTTTTGATTCTCTGTTGACTCAGCTAATAACAACAGTTATGCCAATAAATCGAGCTTAATTAAAACTGTTTTCATTTTTTTATTGTAACTGAATTTCTGTATAACATACACTCTGTTATTAAGATTTGAATTGCCAATTACCATGGGTATTATCATGCTTTACTAATGAATGACGATATATATTTCTTCTTCTTCTTCTTCCTACACCTCTTTATCCACCTTCTCACATCCCACCCATCCTTCTCATTATACAAACCTCTTACTCACTCTTTCTTTTATTTTCTTCTTCTTATTTTTTTATCCATTTCCGCTATGCAACTCCATTTATATTTTTTCATCATTTATATTCTAAACCAGAAATTGTCAACCTTTTTACCTCCACGTCCTCCAAAAAATTAAAAAACAATATATAATGAATATTTCGCGACCCCTCCCCCCCCTAACCCAAACCACAACCCAATGAAACGTAGTTAAAAATATTTAGCTGTGTTGATAGCGACGGGTATGAAGTATACAAATATGAGCAATTTACAGACTTAACTTAATTTGTACGTGCTCCTTGTAATTTGTTCTGCTTGCATAATATTCGCTGTGAGAGGGTCATGTTAGAACATGCATATGACACGTTTGAACACGTCGTGCTCTCATCTTACGTATAAAAGAGGCGTAAGGGATTGCAGAACGTCAGTTTAGTTTCAAATGCGTATGGAGCCTTTATTTAAATTTTTAAAAGCGTAGTTTCATTGAAAATAATAATACGAGTAATTGAAGTTTCAGTTTTTGAGTGTACGATCAAAGGTGCAACTATTTTTTTTTTAAATTAAATTTTTATGCATGATGGATAAATTTGTGAAAAAACGAAGTGAGCTTCGTTTTTTCACACAACCACTGAATCGATGCTAAAAAGAGAAGATTGAACAGTGATAGTTATTTAAGTTATGGTTTGACCTCATTGGATGGAAAGCCACAGTGCGTTGATTTCTCTAAGAAATGGGTACTGAATCTCCTTTGAGAAAACGTTGTTGCAGCTGCTAAGTTAGCTTTGAGATTCACGACCATCTCATCGTAATGTCTGCCGATAAAACGTTACACCTACAATTCGCATTGAAAATTTAGATATGTTTTAGCTTGCTCGTCGAAGTGAATATGGAAATTTAGTTACAGAAGCATTGAAAATACTAAATTTACCTCTGTGTAAAAGTTCTTTTGTCTATGGTTGCGCAAAAAACTAAATATAGGAATCGTCTTTTATCACGTGTAAACAATTTGCTTTTGTGAGTGATTGTAACATAGATCCATTTATGGGGAAACTTTTAAATGAAAAACAAAAGCAATCATCTCATTAATTATTTTTTTTACATATTTACACGTAAATATAAGCAAAATTTTTTTATTAAATGATTTTTTTCTCATAAAATGCATTCATTATTGTACTTGTAAAGTTCTTGGCTAATTTCGCGACCCCCCTTTCATATCACCACGACCCCCTGGTTGGACACTGGTTTATATCAACCTTTTTTTTTCTTTTTCTTCGATACGGTACCTCTTTAACTTCCTTTTTTCTCATATTCTCTTTTTCCAGTTTTTCATCTTCTCGATTTAATCCTTTCCCTTTTTTTATTTTATTTTATCCCTCTTATCCTTTTAAAACCGAGTTTTTATGCGGCTTTTTTGATTATTATATTCTTATCACCCCCATCCCTATCTTTTTTATTTTGAGGACAGTACTATTAAATTTACTTTTATTAGTAGTAATCAAGATATTTCAGGTCATTAACCTCATAGTAAAAATAATAATACTCTTTTCTCATTAATATCCCCGTATTTCAGGCAGAATTAATTACACTATAAGCTAAAAATCCTAAACTCATTGACAACATTCCAAACATAATTTAGTTTTATACATTATTTATGTTTTAACAGTTCAAGGTATGTATTTATATTTTTAAACCTGGTTTTGTTTTCTCTAGTCATTATATATATATATATATATATATATATATATATATATATATGTATGGTTTATACATTATTTAAAATATATTTGTCTACCATTGTCTACCAGCGAGAATCTACATCACCCAATTCAATTCAAATTATGTTGAATATAAAATACAATTACTAATTGTTCAAGTTATTTGTAAAATTTATAATCTTGTATTAAAAAAGTACAAAATATATATATATTTATCAGTTTTATTACATTTTTATTGGTAGTTTAATAATAATATTAAAATTTATAGACCTGTTTAAATAATAACAATGACCGGAATTCCAATGTTACTTAATAATAAACGTTTTTATGCAGCTATACGAAATTTAAATAGAAGCTATCTAGGTCATGGGTAAAGGTGTTTATATTAAAAAAAAAAGCAAAACAAAACTAACCTAAGTCCAGCTTTGTTTAGTTGCTATGTAATAGTTTACCATAATAGAATTATTGGTAACCAGAAATTAAAATTAAAATAGAAAAATGAAATCTACTTTAAAAAATGATGATGATGATATAATATAGATAAAAGAATTATTATAAATGTTTTCTTTTTTAATTTTTTAACTAGGACATTGAACTAAACTGAATATAAAAATAAAGGAAGATGAATGAATGCAAATAAAAGTAAAATTATTAGCGTTTTTATATATATTAATAAAATTTCGCAGTTATAAATTAAATTCTTTCAATATATACGTAAACGATGAATTCAACTTGAAAATATTTATAATGGAAATTTGTTAATAAGGTAATGTTAGTTTTCGTAGCATTATAAAAGTATTGTGTAACTTTTTTTTAAATTATCTTAATAAAAGAAGTCACCATTTAATTTATTTACGAAAATGTATAATACATAAATTTAATTCTTTAATAAATATTACGTCAGTTATTAAAGTATGTCAAATTTATTAATCCATCCAACAATGAGAACAGTGCTTTAAACTAATCTATTTAATTTAAAACTTGTCTTTTAATTCTTTTATTTAATAAAATAAATTAGAGGAAAGAGCAACATTACCATTTTTTATGTTCAAATTTGTCGTAAAATAAAAATAAATAAATAAATCGATAAAGCAATATTGTAATTATTCAATAAATAGCTAAATAAAAATATTTTTTTAAAAGAAAATCTGGTAAATATAACACGAGAATATTAATTAGCAAATTGTTCCACGCCTTATGTGATATCACAATATAACACAGTTCCAGTTCGATGTAAAAGTACTCGTAAAAAGTACTTTTCTCATGCTCCTCAACTGTACCGCCCAGGAATTTAAAAAAGCTGTTTTGTTCTAGTTCGGTTGTCCATCATATTCCATTATAAGATATATTTAAGTTTAGGACGTTCAGGCTCACAATTACCAAATTCTGATATAGCCGCAAAAAAAATCAGTAATCAATTTATTGACATTAAATGTTAAATGTTTTAACCCAAATAATTGATCACACTTGGCCATGACAAAATTTATTCTTGTGTCTACACCCTACAGATCAGTTAGAAAAATGATAATATATTTGCAAGTAATCAACAATAAAAGGTAGCAAGAAAAATATTTAAGACTCATTGTTCACAACTATAGAAAATAAGACGGGCCCAAAAATTGAGAAGAGAGCCTGTGGAACCCCTCCGTAGACCTCGAATTCCTCCCAACCTTCCTCTGTCGTGTAAATAGTCGTTAATAATTGGCAGGAGGTACTCGCTGATCCCTCTAAAGGCAGCCAAGATAACCGACCAAGGCACATAGTTGAAGGCCCCCTTATTATCTAAGAGTACGATAAGGAGGATCCTTTTCACCTTCCTTCTCTGTTTTTTGCCCAGCTTATCACATGGCTTACTGTATCAGTAGTTGATCTCTCCCTCACAAAACCGAATTGATTGGGGGAAAAGCCACCGGTCTCAACAACTTCTGCTCTCATTCGTTCCGCCAAAAGTCGTTCGAGTAGTTTGCCCGCTGTATCTATTAGACTTATGAACCTGAACGTGGGACTATTCCTTATTTCCTATTCCTGACCTACCTATTCCCTATTCCCTATTCCCTCACCTACTGAACCTGACTGAGGAATAAGCGCCAGCCGTGCACTCTTCCAGAGCTGCGGGAAGGAACACCCCGTAGCACCTGGTACATTACGTCAAGGACGGTCCACGAGTACTTCCCCACAAAGGCCCTAACGATGACCGCCGGTACCTCATACGGGCCGGGACGTTCCTTATATTTTTTTCGTTTAGACGCTCAGATAAATTCTCCTATCCTAAACCGTCTGTCATGGTCACAAACCAACCTCTCCCATTGCATTATAAATGTTTCAATACACAGTACAATAATAAGAATTAAAATTAATATACAATATAATATTATTATCCAAATCGATATATCAGCTGTGATCATATTATTTTTCCGACCATCAACAAATTAAATTTATTTTTTTTAATTCTAACGTCTTATGGTCTATTGATAATTCATTGTAGCACTTCGTTTAATCATATACTGTACAACTTTTAATCATTTACTATAGTGGACTAACCTATTACAATATATGATTATTATTTGAATTTATTTAATATATTCCTTGTATCACTTTAGTTACACTTTCTTTTCCATTTATAATCGTTAACCTTTCTTTCCAAAAATAATACGATTTTAAATTATAATTTTCAATTAATATTAAATAATCAGATGTTTCACCAAGTCAATTACATTACACATATGTAATAATGCCTATTAAATTACATATACACATTTTTAAAAATACATAAAACTTTATTTCACTAATAACTTCTGATTTTTCATTTTTTTTATTGTTATTATTGAATAATTATTTATTGTAAAACGTTTCTTACAATCACGGGCTAATAATTATTAATAAATCAATACATTTATTTTTTTTATAAATAAATAAATTTTTAAAAAATTTAAAAAACTAAAAAAGGAGATGAAGTCTGATTCGAACCGATGATCCCTCTACTCCTCAAGGCAGCCAAGATAACCGACCAAGGCACAGAATTGAAGGCCCCCTTATTATCTAGGAGTACGATAAGGGGGATCCTTTTCACGTTCCTTCTCTGTTATTTGCCCAGCTTATCACATGGCTTACTGTATCAGTAGTTGATCTCTCCCAACAAAACCGAATTGATTGGGGCAAAAGCCACCTGTCTCATCAACTTCTACTCTAATTCGTTCCGCCAAAGTCGTTCGAGTAGTTGTTTGTTTAGCCCGTGCAGCAATGTCTTTTACGCAAAAACAACGCGTCTTTATTGTTGTGAGTTTCTGCGAATCGAATTCGTACGCGAAGTGTCAAGAAGGTTTTTTAAATGCTTTTTCAGATGCTAATGTGCCAAACAAATCTACTATATGTCGTTTATTTAATGGTTTTCGGGTTACAGGTAGTGTGCATGACCGTAAGCGTACCGACCGTTCAAGTGTTATCGAGTTACGGCTAGCGAAAAATTTCGGATATCAATTCCCCAGGTAAAATGAGATTATATTGAACCTCACTTGACCTAGAAAATCGAATAAAACAGGTCCCAGAACTTTATCTATGCTACTTTTCAAGATATCCAAGCCAAAACGAGAAAATTCTGTCGAAAAACACATGTTTTTTTAGGTATGAGTACAATAACTTTGTTATATGGCTAATAAATGTGTAAAGTTTTACATCTAAACTTGTAGAGAATTTAATTCTGAGAAAGTTTATGAAAAATCAAAAAAATCCACTTATTGTACTCACACTTTAAAAAACGTGTTTTTCTTCACCGATTTGTTTTCGTTTTACGTTGGATTTGATTAAAACTACCAGAGATACAGTTCTGGGATCTGTTTTATTCGATTTTCCAGGTAAAATGAGGTTCAGTATGATCTCATTTCACTGGGGAAACTCATATCCGGGCGAAATTTTTCACTAGTAACTCGATAACAAAGCGTTTTTGGACATATGTTTATATTAACTTCAGCAACTCTAGAATCAGTTCAAAATTAGTTCTCTTTCCTTCTGAATCAATCCGCATTAAAACGTGTATAAAAATGAAAAAATCTTCATTAATTTTTTTCATAAATCTTCACTTTTGGTTCTTCCCTTATTCATTTTAAAGATGAAATCTTTTCACTCGCCCTGGATTAACATCCATCAAACGCGAAAGGTAGAAAAACCAAAGCTCAAATAATAACCGTAATTATAGTCAGAACATAAATCTAATATATAAACAGAAAAACAGAAACAATAACACAGTGAATTATTTCTATGTACAATTTAGACTACTTTGCTTAATTATTTAAAATTAACTTAAATAATTTAATTTTTCTTCCTCGTTCACGGTTTAACTTGATTAGTCTGTCCCGGCGCCCGTTGATGTCTCGGTCTGCCTGCATATCTTTTTCTGTCCGGCTTATAATACCACGCCCGCAATGACAATCTATGTTAAGGCATTCGTAACAGGTGACTCGTCTATCTTTTCCGATATCGTCTATTTATTGGTCTCGGAAATAGTTTAAGTTATTTTGCTGTCTTTAATTAAAATATTTTATTAATTTAGCTGCAATAGAATCCATTTCTCTAATAGTATTCTTTACCAACCGGGCTACAGATCACCCGCAAAAATATTGCACTGAAAGTTGCCATCTCATGATGCACAGAATGAAAAGGACTTTTAGTAATAAGTCTGAGTGGTTTTTTTTTCGATTTTGGCCAGCTAAAGGACGCGTACCAATTTTAATTTAGTTTCCTTTTGTTCTTATTTACCCACTATTTTCATTCTTTCTGAGTGTTTTCTTCCTCTTTTTTGGGTCTATTTTGCTCCTCCTTTTTAGAAAGGGATTCATTTCAGGATTCCTTTCATAGTTTTGATCATTTACCTAAAGTTTTCTTTATTACATTTTAGTTTCCCCTTTTTTATATGTGAAGTGGTAAAATATTTTATTATTATTATTTATTTTGTAAAGGAGGTCGTAAAATTGGAGTCTCTTACTTTTAATTTTATTAGGGAATTTTTCATTGGGTTGTTTTCCAACCTTCTTGGGGTTTTTGTAATTGGGAAATATTTAGTATTATTTTCTTTTTTTATAATTTTTATTTTGTATTTATTTTTTAATATAATTTTTTATCATTTTCCCTCTTATCTACTAATGATAATTGTTTAACAATCGAAATGCGCATCTATTTCTAATCTTTTATTATTTTTAAAATATTTTGAATTTTTCTCTTTTTGATTTAATAGCGATTAAATTTTAAAACAGTGGCTAATTTCCAATAATTTTTATTTTGTTTTCATGTTATGTAACAACGCACATTGGCAAAATTTACATATAATAACATTTTAATGGGTTTTAATATCGTAATGAATTAAACAGGTTTTTTTCTTTTTAATTTAAAATAAATTTCAATAACTGGTCTTGAAACTGATTATTACTGTATTGAATAATAATATTTTTTTATTGTTTTATTGATTTTTAATTTAAAAATATGACATTTCTTTTTTCTTTTCTCATATTTGACACAATTCTTAATTTACATTAAGGCAGTCATAATATACCGCCCTTAAAAAAAAAAAAAATACGGACAAAAGACAACTAAAGAAACCTTGAGAATAAAAGTCCAAGAGATAGAGACACGCCCTGGGATGGTAGGAAGGTAGGTTGTAAGGCATTATTAGTATTATTGCGGATCGCCCACTGTGGACTTAAATCCAGGGTCGACAAATCATTGACGCAACGGAACGAAATATAACAAAAAATAAAATAACATAATACGTATAAAGGTGGCCAACCTCGGTTATGGAAAAACAACTATAAAATAATAATAATAATAATAATAAAGTGTAAAAGATAAATTGCTATCTATATCTATTAAATAAACATGTTTTTATTTTAATAAATGGAGCGTCCGTGTTTCTTATATATATAACATAATGTATGTAGTAAATGTTATAGTCAAAAGTTTATAGTATATTAACAACCTTTAATTCTCAGATATAAACGTTCATTCGGTCGATGTTTGCATGATCAGAGTGGACAGTCCCAGGATTGATGTTGGTTGTAGTTTGACAACGTATAATTTGTCTGTCTCTTTCTTTATTCCTCAAACAAGAATAAATTATTTTTGTTAAGTTTGTTGATAATAAATTGATAATGAAAAATAAAATGAAGCCGGGTCCAATCGATTTATTGCTTTTGATCTAAGTGAATATAAAAATAAACTCGAAAATTTTTATCAGGAAATTAAAAGAAAATTGTGATTTTAAAAAATTTCAAAATCAAGTTTATTTTATTTAGTCTATAATAAATAAGAACTCCCAATTTCATAAAATGTTTTTTGCATGGTTAGATAAAAACTCTTTGTTTTAGGAAAAGTTTTTTATCTGTTGTAAAAAACATTTTGTTCACATTATTATAAATTTATTATAATAATTATTATTTTAATTCATTGAGGTGTACTATCGTATTTTACCTTACAAGTACATATAATGAATAAACAGAGTATATCACAAAGTTCTCCCGGGACATTCATTACCTATTTTACTACTGAAAATAATGGAAAAATTTCATATAAATATATTTCCTAAAATGCTTCGTTTGCGAGTTACGGCTACTGAAAGATTTTACTCGTCACCGGGCAACCCCCGGTGAAATTCTGTACAGAAATTTTTAGAGCATTAATAAAAAGACAGAATTAGTAATTTCTTGTGGTTTTTTACCTGAAAAATCAAGTAAATAGGTACCAGAACTGTATTTGCAGTCGTTTTTGAGAAATCTTGGGTGAAAACAAATAAATTGGTGTAAAAAAACCCTGTTTTTTATGTTTGACGTACAATAACTTTGTGAAATGGGTAATAAACACATAAAACGTTTTAACGAAACTTGTATGGGATTTAATTCTGAACAAAATAGTGTAAGATAATTTGAATAAAACAAAGAAAAGTTAGAAAAATTTGAATTTTATTTAGACAAGAGTACATTACTATATTTGTCACAAAAGTTCTATTTAATATAAACAAAAATTAAATTCTTTTTTGATGATGTGAGAAATTTATAAAAACAGAATTTAATGTTAAAAATTGCTGTTAAAAAATTAAAAAAACAAAACTGGAAATTACTTAATCTATATAAATAAAAATGTTCAAAATGTTCGCTTGTTCAAAATCTTAAATCTCCGAAAGTTTTTCACCGACTCCTTTGAAATTTTGACACAACATTTCATTCGAATACGCGGGTGTTTTTATATACCAACTATTTATATACCTAAGATGTCACACTTGTGACAGGTAAAAACATGCTTTTTCTTAAAAAACAGCGCTATCTGTTGGACGTAAAAGCAACACACGCTATACTAAATATTTTACAATTCATTTTAATGTTTTCGATATCCGCTACAGGCTAAAAAACTACTGGACCGATTTACGCGCGCAGAAAAAGGAAGAAAGGGAAAAATCTGAAACGGAAAATAGGGAAAAATCGGAAAAGAGAAAAATCAAAAAAGGTAAAAGGGAGGAAGGGAAGAAGGGAAAAATGGAAAAAAGAAAAGGGGAAACGGGGAAAGAAAATTGAAAGGGGAAAGGAGAAGGGGGAAAAGGTAAATAAGAGTATGGAGAGGGGGAGGGGAAAGGGAAATGGGAGGGAATGTGGTAAAAATGAAAACGGGGAAAAGGGTGAAAGGGAAATATTAAATTTTGTGAAGTTCCGTAATGTTCATTTTGTTAATGTTTACTTAAATCTAGCAATAGCGAAGAATTGCAGGGTCTGCTAGTTGTAAAATGACAATGAATTAAAAAAATAAAATCTTTCATAATAAGTTTCTTTGTTAATGACAGAAATACAATAAATAATTTGGAAAATTATTATTTGAAAGTTGGCAATAAAATAAGAACAGTTGATCAACAATGCGCAATATTGTATTACTGTTTAAATCATTCTCTAAGATAGATTAAATATATCGGAGACTATGAACTGTGCTGTCATTAGTGAAGATTTTCTGACTGACTTCGTTCAACGTTTTCCAAATGTCATAGAAATTCAGCCAATTCGCTTAGTAAAAAAAAAAAAAAATATTGAAATAGCGGATATCCAGATTGTTATTTTACATAATATTTCTTACTTTTGTTAAAAAAAAAAAATAGTGGGATCTAAGAAATTTGGACCTTTCCTGAATCACTAATTCCTAAATCAATTAAATCTGGGGTTTCGCGATTAATGTAGGATTTAACTGAGAAAATCACTATTACTTTCCCGGCGAATATATATAGAATAGCTATATTAAAGGGAAAAAGTATGATAGTCATATGGAAAGTGGGACATTGGGTTTCTCTTGCAACTCTTTATGTTTTAGGATTCTTTCTTTTCTTTTTCTGTTTAGCCTTCGGGAATTACCGTTCAGGTATTACTTCAGAGGATGATATATATGAGTGTAAATGAAATATAGTCTTGTACAGTCTCATTTCGACCATTCCTGAGATGTGTAATCGAAATCCAACAACCAAAGAACACCGGTATCCGCGATCTAGTATTCAAATCCGTGTAAAAATAACTGCCTTTAGTAGAACTTGAACGCTAGAACTCTCGACTTCCAAATTGACTGATTTGGGAAGACACGTTCACTACTAGACCAACCCGGTGTGTTATGTTTTAAGGTCCAGCTAAGTTCATCTGGACAATTGATTCTCAAACTTTTTCGTCCACCGCCCACATTGAGACTCGAAAATTTTCTAACGCCCCCAAAATTGTTAAACTTACAGTCTGTTAAAAATAATAATTGCAATTGCTGTTTTTTATATGCGCTCTTAAAAATAGCAACTGCAATTATTGTTTTTAAACATGGCATATCCTATTTCTGAGTTGAAACTTACATTTTAAATGAGAACAATTAAAACGCATATTTAATCTTATTTGGAAGTATTTTTACTAAAATTGATTTCAAAAAAATTACAATTGTATCTATATAGTTATATAACAACTATAGTGATAGCATATTCACAATAACAATACAATAATTAAACAAACCTTTCAACTGAAAAATTACACTTACCTTAACTGATGTGCTTTAACGGGCTCGAATTTACTTAAAAGCAGCCGAAAATGCGCCGCGTTCGGTAACATCCAACCGATTTTTCTTTTTGGTTAGCAACGTTGCTGCAGCACTAAATTCTCGTTGAGACAAACACGACGATGGGAATGCTATCAGAAGTCGTTGAACAATCGACCATAATCCAGAGTACAGTGCGGGATTGGCTTTTACACCCAAAATTCTTGGTAGCCGTATAGTACAGTCAATTTGTATTTTTATTTGAAAATCCTTACCTACCGATGGATGTTTTTCCATATGTTAGGGGTGATGAGAGAAGCTTAACTCCAGATTTTTAACATCTCCCTCCCATAGATTTTTGAAAAACTCAAGAAGTTTTTGAAATGTGTTTATCTCTGAATCTATGCATTTTAGAGAAAGATTTTTAAACAAAAAATGTAGAGGACATTCTCCTCTACAATTAATGTCTTTGAAGTTATGCCGTATAATTTGAAATTGAAATACTAGGTGGCGCCGAAGTTGTAAAAAACGTGTTTATTCACCGGGAAAATTGTTTTTCGTCTGTATTGCATTTGGAAAAGTTGTTAATTTCAAAAAACAGACAAATTTTATTTAAACAATTTTCTTGTACGACTTACCGTTTTGGAGCTGTAGCTTGTGAAAGTGTGAAAATGTTGTGAATTGGACACGTGTTCGAAACCGGTCTACTCGATTACAACGTTTTTTACAACTTCAGCGCCACCTAGTATTTCAATTTCAAACTATACAGCATAACTTCAAGACATTAATTGTAGAGGAGAATGTCCTCCATATTTTTTGTTTGAAAAAATTTTCTCTAAAATGCATAGATTCAGAGAAAAACGCATTCAAAAACTTTTTGAGTTTTTCAAAAATCTTTGGGGGGGGGATATTTAAAATCTGGAGTTAAGCTTCCCTCATCACCCCTAACGCATGGACAAAAGATCAATCGGTAGGTAAGGATTTTCAAATACAGCCTATTATGACAAATTGCCTGTACTACATAATTTTTGGCTTTTTTTTAATTAGCCATCGCCTTCGTAGTCCGCCTGAACGCCCCCAATTTTCTGTGGACCTTTTACTGCCGTCCCTGAAGGCCTCCAGCGCCCACAAGAGGCGTTTTCATCCACTTTGAGAACGAATGATCTAGACCAAAAATCATATGTATGTATGTAGACTTCGTGCGAATGTATGTACGTATGTGTGTCGCACTGCTTTTGGCCTTATATCTCAGGAATAATCGAACCGATTTTCCTTATATTTGACTCATATTTTTGTATTTGGGACATTGATCATATTAATTTTTTTTTTCAAAATTCGTTGAGGAGTGGAGGATGTTGCGAAAAAATCAATTTCGATTTTCTTTTTTAAAGTTTTAGAGAAAACTTTAAAAAACACATTGTTACAATTTATAAATAAATAATAAACAAATTATTCAAAAAAGTAAATCCTACCTCTTAAAATTGAATATATTTTTTTGTTCTATTTATTTATCTCCCTTTGGTTTAAAGGTTTTTCAAAATTTTTTTGAAAGTTTATAATTCATATATGAGCTATCAAGAAATGTGTATAGTTTATACACAGTTTATGTGTATAGTTTAGAAATGTGTGTGATTATAGATCCCGGACCTAAAACGTAGAGAAGTTTTTTGAAACATTTTAATTACTTTAGCCTTTATTGAAGAGGCTATTAGATTTATAAGCAAATTTGTTAAGCTTAATCAATATATGAACATTTTGAGAAAAACATTTCTTATAATTTATTCCCCACCTCTAAAAATATATATTCTGTTTTTATTGTATGGTTCTAATTCTTTTAATTTTTATTATTAATAACCGGAAAATTCATGCGATACCTTTCCAGCTTTTTTCATATCTTATTTCAAACAAAACTGAAGAAACATACAAATATATTATATTAAAGTTTAAAAAATCCTTGTAGAAAAGGCTTTTCTTGTTAATTTTTACTTAAAACCCCTTCCTGTACATAATAAAATAATTCAAAAATTATTATTTTTTCTCTGTAATAGATTCTATTTATAGGAAAAATATTTACTGCTTCAACAAATAAATGCATAATATTACGATCACCATTTGGCCTAAGTCGCGTAATCGTAACACCAGATCATTAAATAAAAGTGACTTAATTTATTCAACATTATTTAAAAGCCAGGATCTGGTTAATGTTTTGCAATCAGTTAATGACAACAATTTATATTGCATATACAAAGGATAAATTTTATATTTTATTATACGAAAAAATTATTTTTCCTTCAATCCGTAGTTTTTTAATGATGACATTTTCCTGTAAATTAGTAACTACATTTTATATTAAGTTTGATTTTTTTTTTAATGGAAAACATTTTATTGGAAGATCTTTAGTTAAAAGTTTTACATCGTATTAGAATTACTTAATGTTAACTGTATAGAAGTGTAGCTTTAGAAAAAATAACCTATATAACTTACCGTATTCCAAACTTAAAATTTTTGTTTTCTTTTTATAAATTAAAAATAAATATATAATTATAAAATAGATATTTTTAAATATTTCTTTTTAAATACAAGGCTATATTAGATAATATTTTATTAGCTAATAGAATCTAAATGTTATGTTAGAAAAGTGTATTGAACTCAGGGCAGTTATTGCTATTTCACAGTTCTAAACTCACATTATATATTATGAGAACTATTTTATCATTACGGGAAATTTTAATAATTAAATAACGAATGGATATTATAAAATCTCTAAACTTTCATCTATTGTCAAATTAATTACATGTTTCAGTAAAGAGTTAGCACTTATCAATGATCCTTCTATACGGTTTGGATACACAGGTCGAGATCCGGTGCGCATCCAAGAGCCCGGATATCCAGACACGAGGCCTAGTTTTAGCACCACATTAAGCAAATTTCATTGGCCATGAATCAACGGAGTTTAGTCGTACTTCAGTAAATTAAAATGAAAAAAAAATTACAAATCTGTTACAATTTAAATACTTTAAGAAACAAGGAAATTTTTAACAACCTACAATAAGCATAAAATTAACAAAAAAAAATCTATTTTATTATTAAAAAAAAGCAATGAAGTCTCCGTTGTCTAGCGAGTATCGCATGAAATTTGCCGTATTATGCCTAAAAGCACTGGAAAAGAGTTTTTAAAACTTCTTTGTTTAGCCAATATGTACTTATTTCTATACATAAAAAACAAAAATGAACACGCACGCCTATAGCGAGAGAAAAATAAATTTTATTTACTACTTGCAAGGGAGGAGGAAATCGTAGTTTTTTTTTACAATGTATCTTTAAGCCCACATTTTTCACCATTTTAAACGAATAAAAATAAAATATTTTACATCTATAGGTTTGTTTCTCAAAGAATCCTTGGTAATTATACACAGTTATGGACTCACCAAGGATTTTGATGGAATTTGGAATATACGTTACTTGGGATACAATTGAAATTATTCGTCGTAAACGCCTTTCACCCAAGTTACGACATTCCTCGTGTTACACGGTCCCTCACCAAAATTTTGTAATTCAGCACTTTACAAATGTACTATACAATATTTTCGGACTAAATAATTTAGTTTTAGTGAAAAATTAAGTTAAAAATGGGATTATATTCACTTAAGACTAAATTAAGTTAGGTTAAGCTTTATACAGAATTTATCACGAAATTCCCCCCGGACTTTCACAAACTATTCTACTATTGAAAATAATTTTATAAACATATATCCTAAAATGCTTTGTTTGCGAGTTACAGCTGGTGAAGGATTTCGCTGAGATTTCAGCTACCCCCTGTGAAATGAGGTCGTAATGAAATTTTTAGGACATTAATTAAGAGACATAATTAGTGATTTCTTATGGGTTTTGTGCTTAAAAATAAAATAAATTAGATTCCAGAACGTATTTGTAGTAGTTTTTGAGAAATTTGTAAAACCGAAATTTTTCGCGGTCACAAGGTATTTTTCCTTTACTTCATGCAAGGAAGTAATAACTATTTTAAATATTTATTATATAATAAAATTGTCGAACAGATAGTTTTTTTATAATTATAATCTATTTTATTATTTTTAAGTTTACGTAATCTTTTCACACATTTTAAGACCTTTATACTAAGGACATATCGTATTGTCCGTTGTTTTTATAATAATTTTTCTGTATGAAATTCAAGATTCATATCACTCACTATGTTTTAATCTATCTTTAGTTCCGCATTTCCGCTCATTTAATTTACATTATTTGTTCAAACATCCTTGATTTTTTTCCTTTTCCATTGTTCATATTATTCTTTATGTTTTTCTTTTTTTTAATAGTTTTATTTGTTATTATCATTAAATATGTAATATAACTCTTTCTAATGTTATATAACAACAGAAAAAATTGGTGAACTAGGTTACTGAAATCATCCGTAACATATTGACCCAATTAGTAATACCATCTTTATCTGATATAGAATGATAAAAAAAGGTCGTTAAGTTATTATTTTTCTCTTCTACATACCTACTAAGTAAAGGCAGTATTATCATTAATACATTTTTTCTTAATAGAAAGGCTACATTGATTTTTTGTTAATTAAAGAGTGTCTCAACGAAAACCGATATTTTTGTTAGGAAAAACAATCACAATATATAATATTTTCATTATAACATAAAGTATAATATAAATGATCTCTATGGCTAAGTCGGCATTCTTTTAGTAAGTCAGTATCTTCAACACAGCGGCGAATTTCGTTCTCAACTCTAGGAGTGTCTGTGGGTTACTATCATACATGTGGTATTCTTCAAACAACCTTACAAAAAGTAATCCCAAACTGTTAGATCCCACGACCTTGCAGGCCAATTTTGATCCCCAAAACGAGAGATTTCACGACCTGAAATTTGGTCTGCAATAACTAGAATGGTTTCACGTACTTTTTGGCAGGTGACATCGTCCTGTTAGAACCAATTTAAAAAAAAAAAATTCTCAAGCATCGCACGATAACAAATAGCATTAACCGTAACGGTAACACCAGCGTTGTTCTCGAAAAAACAAAACTCAATCAATTTCCCAGCCCAAATTGCGCACCATATCTTCATTTATTGTTGTATGTAATGCATACAACATAGAAATGCACATATCTTCATTTATTGTTGTATGTAATGCATGTAAACTACCCTTTGATTTTCACTGCCCCAAATTCGAACATTTAGTTTATTCACGGAAACTACTAAATATTACGTTGAAATTCATCATTCACTTCCTTATGTTCAAACACCCGATTGACGAAGTCACTTCATTGTTTATGGTCTGAAGGAAGTAGATCTTGCGTCACCTGAATTTTTTATGCATGAAAGAGAAATCCCATGTCAAAATTCGTTGTAATGTACTCCATGAAATGTTTAATTGTTATGCTGGATATCGTATTGATGTTTTAGGCAGTGGCGGCTCGCGTATAGGCACTGTGGAACTGCAGCATCCCCTATTTCCACTTTATATTACCGATAATATTTAATATAATGAGTCCTTTTTTCTTTAATTATTTCTTTATACTTGAATAATATATAATCCTTAAGCTTAATGTCAGTAGCCATCCCCCAGTTTATGAAAAATATACAAAAATCTTTGTATGGAAATGTGCGCTTCACAGTTCCCAGCGGCGTGGTGTTTGGCTGTTGTGCGCATGCGCACATAGAAAGCTGCACGCAAGGCTGCGAGGGAGAGAGAACACTGTCGCTCCCGCAGTGCCGACCTTGTCGTGCTGGTGGAAGGTAGTTTTTTTTTTTTTTACCCCGCGTGTATATGGAACGTTCCTTGTTGGTTCCCTTTTCTAGTTTAGTCGGTAAAAGAAATATGAAAGCGGTTTCGTTGTTTTTTTCAGTAGTGATCAGATGATGGCGGAAAGCAAGGGCTCTTTGATTGCCAAAAAACACGCTGGAAGGGCGAAAGAGAAGTTAATTAGTAAAAACTAATTATGTATTTATTTCTGAGTATAAAGAAATTTAAATTAAGCACCGGTAGACTATAGTGTTTTTAAGCGGACATTTTATTAAGTTATTATCGAATAATACTAAAAAATATTATCTGTATTGACAGTCTATTTTTTATTCGGTAAACCGAATACGGTTTTTAAGAACAATGTGCTTAAACACCGTGTACCATATTCTTGAATATGATAAAGTATAGAATTAGATTATTATCCTGCTTCCAGCTATTCTATTTGATTCATTTTTTCATGTTCTTTATTTTACACAAAACTTTATCCACGGCCTTGAAAAGGTCCAGAAAAAAATTTTCTGAACCAGCACCCTCACTAATTTTAGCTACGAGCCGCCACTGGTTTTAGAATTAATTGTTACACTTTCATTCACTACAACAATGTTTTGTGCAGACCGACCGATATGTTGACGAAGAGGCGGTATATCAACTTTGAGGGAATACTTACGCTCAAATTTTTTAATCATCTGTTTAACAGTTGACCGAAGTAGCATTGTGTCTATCTTAATGAGTACGTAATTTTGTTTCCTCCAAACACTTCTCATTTTTATAATTGGTTTTACAGCATATAAACTTCCGCTAACTTGTAACGTGGGATTTGTAATTACCTCTAAGTTTCACTAAGCAGCAATCAAATATAGCGGCTTAGAATTTTGTAGTTCAATAATGGGGTGTAATTTTAACATACCAGTTCTTATTCAGATAATTTATACTTACCTATGTCCCAATATTTCTTATGATTCTGATGAATGTTAAATAAGTGATGCATCAAACTTTTTTTCTCTGGGAGTAATGATGTTCACTGTCACCCCGTGATAAGTTGAGTAAGGCTTCGTATACTGATATGCAACAGTATATTCGGTTCATTGAAGAAAGCACTTAATTCCTCACTTTTCCTAGTAAGCCTGATATGTTTGTTATTCTTGAAACACGTAATTTTTTGGAGTAACTTATGAATTATGTCACCTCGCCTACAACCGTTACGGTTATAGATTAATACTTCTATATTTTTCCTTACTCAAATTTTTTTAGGAAAATCATATTCCATTTGCCCGTGTTTTTTTTTGTTTTTTTTTTTCTTGTATTTGTATCTATATTGTGATCGAAAACCTTAAAGCTGTATGATAAAGAAGTAAATAATAATTCAAAAATCACTGAGACTATCTCTTTTCAGCTCGTCACATTTTATAACTTAAACTTTGAATCTCGATTAAAATTTTTTTCAAAAATGCTCCATTCTTTATTTTTAGTCTTATAATTTATTAAATTATCTTAGGAAAGTTGTAGGAGTTATATTAATCATTTATTTCCCTAAATGTGAAGGTTTTAAATTTTTGTAGTAAAATTTGTTACAAGATTGTAAATTAAGTACCGTAAAAAATTTAGTTATTTATTTCATTTTTTAATAAACATTAGCATACATTTTACCCGATTGTATCAATAAGTGGTTAATGTGTATAAATAATACGTTAATCTAAGAATCAGTTTCGTGAACTGAGCTCATTCGTGCGTATTTGAAAGAAGTAAAATGGCGATCGCTAAATATAACATTTTTTTCTAAAAACAACATTTATTACTTAATTTTTTTTTTCTTTATTATTAACTTATTTTTTTATATTTTTCCTTTTTCTCTTTGATGAGCGCTTTTGCAACGATCTCTGCTTCGTAAGAAAAATATAGACGTTTGATAACAATTTTTTTTTTGTTTCTTTGTTTAACCTCCGGTTCCACCGTTAGGCACGCTTCACAGGATGAGATGAATGATTTGTAGCGTGTGTGAAAATGCCATGTCTGACCGGGATTCGAACCCGGGACCTCCGGATTAGGACAATTTGAGATATTTTTAAGTTATCTACCTTGTTATTTACGATTTTAGTACAGGCATTACTTTTGCTCCTCTTCACGAACTTCTTTCTTGGTTTTTTTAAGTAGTAAATTCTTTCCTGTGGGCGTGATGTATATTTCCGCTAGTGGACAAATTTTTATTTAACAATGCAGCTTTTAACTGAATACCACCTACTAAAATATTAAAGAATTTGTCTTCTTTTATTTCTTAAACTAATATTCGGATAACGTTCCTAGCGTTGTTAAATATTAGAACGTTATATGTTTATTAAACAGCTGTTTATTTCAATGATGCATTATTGGCTATATTTCAAGGTCATTTATTGTTGTTATAAAACAATGGGTTACTATGAGACATAGAATACTACGTAGGAGTGGGGAAAAGAATCAAGCTTCCTTAATAATTATCATTCCTAAAGGATTGTATCAATCAATTCATTATAATAAATAATTATAATATTTGTCACTATATCATGTCACCAGTGATATAATTTACTGTACCATTTATTTAACGTGGTTTTTGTTTTAACGTGTCAAACAGCATATCTAGAACATCTATCAGATAAATTTATAATATAATTTATTGTTTCTCAAGTAATTATCAAAGAGCAGTTATTTATATTTAAATAGGTAAAACGGATAGCAAAATATAAAAATCCGTTTTATTTTGGTCATACATTTTTTTACAGTAGTTTTAGAGGCGCCAAAAACATGGAAATTTATACGTGAAAAATAAATAGTTAATTAAATAGTTATTTACATTAAGTATTGAATACTTTAAAGATGAAAGCAATATAAAATTACACTTGAAAATCCCGAAAAAATATATTTCTTCATTATTTTTACTTCCTTGTACGATATATAGGAAGTACTGTGATCGCGAAAAAATTCGGTTTTCAGATTTCAACGGAAATATCCATTTTAACCAATCTTAATCCATTTCGACTAATTTCGGCGTGACGTCTGTACGTATGTATCTCGCATAACTCAAAAATGATTAGCCATAGGATTTTAAAATTTGAATTTAGGACTGTTGTAACATCTAATTGTGTACCTCCCCTTTTGATAGCAATCGACTGAACCAAGTGTCCAAAAAACACAAAATCCAATTTTTTTGGATTTTGGACTTTTTCTTAATTGCAGTAGTAAGCCCCTCATTGGGAGCATTTCAACGATATGTCATTAGTAATACTTACTTATTTTCATTGATTTCAGATATAGCCAAATAAAATTTTAATTAATGAAATATTTGAATCTTAAAACACATCGATTCGAATCAGATTTCATCTCTTTTTTTAGTTTTTTTTAAATTTAAATACATTAATTTATTAACCTCTGATTGTAAGAAAACTTTTACAATAAATAATAATTCAATAACAATAAAAAAAGAATATGAAAAAAATATCAGAAATTTTTAATGAAATAAAATTTTATGTACTTTTCATTAAAAAAAAATGTGTATATGTCATTAATAGGCGTATCAGGAAGTCATGTGTTGTCGATATCAGATTTTTTTCCTAATGCCACATTATCAAAATGAAAATAATTTTTAAGATTTATCACATGAGATAAAAAAAGAATGATTAAAAACAGATTTGCACTGGTGTTGGAAAGTCGATCTGGTATTGGTTTTTGGGAGAAATAGAAAATTGTCCAATAACCCAAATTATAAAAAACAGACTAAAATGGTCCTTGCTTTTGGTAATCCAAAGGCAAACGACGACAAAATATGACGTTAAAAATCTTAATTCAAGAAAAAAGTTAAACGTTTGACATGAAAAAGATAACTGTTGTTGCTTCTTATTAAATTTTAAATATTAAAATGAATTTCCATTTTTCTTAACATTGTCATGTAGCTAGCCGTTTATGGCTGTGACCCATATTTATGATCTGCTATAACACAAAATCAAACGTTTTGGTACTGAAAAATTTAAAAGTGCACCTCTGAATAAATATTCTATTTTCGGGGTGTTTTTAAATATCTTTTATTATAATTTACATTTCTTTATTAATTTAGACTATATATTTTCTGAATTTTTAAAAAAAAATTGTTGCTAATCTTTGTAATTCATTTCAATGACATCAACTTGCAGTTTATGTTTTTTTTTATATATCTTTTAAAATATAATAATAATAATTATTTTGTTCAAAAGCTATAATTACGGTACATCAGTAATAAACATAAAATGTTCATATATCATAAAAGAAATAAAATCAAAAAGGATAACGGATTTTTCATCCTACATTTTGTCTGCCCACTAATTGACACTACAGTTCAGTGTCCTCAAGCAAAACCTTAACTGCCCCAGAGTAACCTTTTGTAACATGTTTTACAGTAAAATTCCATGTTCGTCTCGTATTTTTTTTAAACAACGTACATGAAAATGACAAATAAAAGAAAATAGATAATAATCTTAAAACTCCCAACCCATCCGTAGTCTGTTTTTTGTATAAAACAACTAAACAAAATTTTTTGCATAGCCTTTTTTTATGCAAATATAAAAATTAGTTGTACATAAGTATTCATTCCATAACTTTGTGTTTCTTTGTTAATTGTATGTCTTTTCCTTATTGCATTACGAGCAAAAACATATTTAGCTTCGTATGCAATTTATAACTTTTTTTAAACGCTATTTTCCTTATGAATTTTTTATAAATGTATCAATTAATTGGAGGTCATAATCAAAAATAACTTCAGTTTAACTGTTAATTAATCGTTTTCTTTTCAGGTTTAATTTAAATTGTAATTTATTTATTAATACTATTTTAACCCCTTTTTATTTTTTTATTTTCTTAGAAAGGTTTTTAAGGCTAAGAATTATAATTTTTGTTGGAAGATCTTTCTAGATCATTTATTTAAAACAAACCAAAAAATCAAATGAAAATCCTTTAATAAAAAAAATGATGAAAGAAAAATTGATAACTTTAGCAAGAGATTTGCTGATTATGTACGGCTGAATTGAGGTCAATTTTGGAGGATAAATTTTTCTTTTCGGTGACTTAAAATCAAAAATAGTAAATGCTTTCATGATTATGTTGTGTTCATACTTGTTAAAAACGAATAAAATTAGTAATTTATTCTTAATAACGTTTTTAAAATCGCCGATTCACTGCCACATTTAGTATATTTGAGACGTGTTTATAAAAACTTATTGTACGTTATGTGTGGAGAAGACACCTCAAAACGAAGAGAATCTACGTCCAGGAGGATTTTCGTATTTCCCTATTTTTTACAACATTTTCCCTCTGTTATATACTACATTATTAAGAGATGAGAATGAAAGAATATTTCTAAATTTAAATCTAAAAACCTTTCTATCTTTCTAAAAAATATTTGTTCACTTCACATAAGGTGATATAAGCAAAATAGATACATATTAACTGATTATGTTGTAAACTTATTCCAGACGAGTTACATTGTTGACTGTGCTATATTTTCCTATTTTAGCTTAAGTAAAATTTACATAAACTTTACGTTATAATAAACTATTGTACAACTGTTCATTCGATTGGGTTGGGTTTTCTTATGGGCTGGGTTATGTTTCATAAATGACTCATAAGTTAAAATAAAAATGTTTATGTATTAATAATTTCTAAATTCATCATCTGTTTTCTGACATTTCATTTTTTTCTTACTATTTTTTTTATTTATTTATTTTTTTATATAATATATTAGAGTTTATTGTACTTTAAAATTTATGCAAAAATATTTTTCTATTTAAAGATTGAAATTAATTAATAAAAAGTATATAATAACCTTGATAAAAATTAATTTTTTATTTCAGTTTTTAATCTTCTTTTCCTATTTTTTTTTTTTTTTTTTTGTGTGTATAAATTAGAATGTAATTTACGATTATTTATCGACGATTGTTCAAAACACACGAACCGCTCGGCCTAATTAAAATTTTCTTTTATCACAGTTATTATTTAACGTTGCGGATGGTTTTTGCCTTCTTAAATTTATTCATATAATATAGCTATATGATGCTTTAAAATTAGATTTAAAAATTCATTTATTTTTTTATATATCAAAATCGCGTACATACCGAGCGATTCAAAAAAGACTTCACTATTTTAAAAACATGTAAAAATTTATTAAGATAACTCACAGACTTAGTTTAGGTCTCATTTCATAGCAAAACATATCAAGGTGTAACTCATGTAGTTTATTACTGCGGAATTTGGCTATAAGCGTTGTCACCAGTGATGTTAAAAATAATTGCATTTACTATGCGGAACGTCCCTCTGTGTATTTTGGTTTTGGAGGCACCAATGTACAAATGCGTTTTCGATTTGCAGTTCAACGTAATTTTCGTTGAGAGTACCGTATGACTTGAGCAGTAACCACTATACATTCAAACTTTTTTTTTAAATCTGATGTGGACACCACATGACTTCCTTAGGAAGTCAATGAGAAGAAAATTATGGATGGCCTAGCTAGGAAGGGGGTGGTGGGGGGTCACGTGATCAAATTCCTGCAACGGGATTGGTTAGTGGAGCGAGGGTCCCGCTTTAGTACTACTAGACACAACTTGAGATTTCGTCTCTAAATAAGTTTCTATCAGGAATACTCGTTCTTCAACAGTTAACCGCGTTTTAACAAACACAACACACGATTACGCAGCCTTGTTCAAAAGCCAATGTTCCACACAGACTGACAATACTCAAATGTGCAGGTACACCCCCCCCCCCCCCCCAATCAGCAATCCTCCCCAATCCAGCTCCAGTCGTACCAACAACTTCCACATTACTTTTACCTATCTCACACCAGTATATGCATTTATTATAAACTATTGATTGATGAGGCCTGTTTTAAGTTGAACACTAAATTAAGCGACAACGTTTTTCCTTTGTTCCCGATAACCGCGAAAACTATTGAACCAATCATTACGAAATTTTAACTGTAGCTTTCTTATGACACCCCCCTGAATGTTTACCACATTTCCAACCACACCAATCTCACTACTATATAAATCATAAATAAAATATATACATAAATAACCTAGAATTTCTTTTATTAAATTTAATTTCATTATCTATATCGATACTATTGTCTACAACGATTTCTTCACACAGTTATGTGATTTATTAAACTTAATGTCATAATCTGTAATTAACCAACCAAATTAATCTATCTTATCCGGTAAATTGTGAATAGCGATAATTCTGAGAGCAACAGCTCACATATAATTACTTTCTTTTTTTTCTTTTTCTGTTTAGCCTCCGGAATCACCGTAAGGTATTACTTCAGAGGATGAATGAAGATGATATGTATGAATGTAAATGAAGTGTAGTCTTGTACGGTCACAGATCAACCATTCCTGACAAGTATGGTTAATTGAAACTCAACAACCAAAGAACATCGGTATCGAAGATCTAATATTCAAATCCGTATAAAGGCAACAGCCTTTTATAATTACTAAAAAAAAGTATATTTCCAATTTTTAATTTCTATATGCAAATAGAAAGGGCGAAGCCGCGACGGAGGATACTAGTCTATCATAAAAACACAACAGTTGAGACCACCAGATTGACAGGACGTGTACGTTGACATAAAACATATGACTACCAACTGTAAGGTTTTAAGCAAATAGCACTTTTTTTTATAATTTTCATGTGAAGTTTTAATTAATATAATAAATATGACGAATACGAGAGTTCCTGAAGATGGAATTTAATTCCGAAAGCGCATGAGCGCTTCGAATTCAGTTGTTGGTAAATGGTTTTTTGTAATGATATGAACATGTTTAGAAAGAGAACAAAATGCAATTAATTTTAATATATTATTTGAAATACTTATTTTACCTACTTACTTAAAAAATTATGATGCTCTAAAAATCATATAAATATGAACAAAATAAAAATTTGTGATACTACTGTTTTAAACGTAATTACTAAAGTCTTCCAGAAAGTCTTACTAGTCTTCCAGAATTACCGTAACGTATTACTTCGGAAGATGAATGATGATGATATGTGTGAACGTAAATGAAGTTGTAGTCTTGTACAGTTGCAGATCGACCGTCCCTGAGATGTATGGTTAGTTGAAACCCAAACACCAAAGAACATAGGTATCCTCGATCTAGTGTTCAAATCCGTAAAAGTAAGTTACTTCCTTTACTAAGATTTGAATCTTGAACTCTCGACTTTGAAATCAGCTGATTTGCGATAACGAGACCAACCTGGTGGAGTCGTTTTTTATCCATTTTTTATTCTAACATTTTTTACCACAACTGTAGTTAAATTTTCATATAAAATGTATACTGTACTTAAAAAAAAAATTGGTTGTAGTATAATACCCTTATAATAATTTGCAAGTTCTATGGGATCCAATGAATTGGTACCAGTAAACAGGATAATTACGGTATCAACAAAATTAACAAAAATAATATTAAGTTATTCAGTAATTATTAAACAAACTAAATAAAGGTAAAACTTACAATATTTCAGAATTAATTGTAAGCTAAATAAGCAAATAATTAACAGATTTCTCCTTTCAAGTAGTAATATGAATTACTTCTGGAAGCAGAAATCTATGAACTGATGTTTAAAAAAAATCTGATTTCATTAGTTGAAAATATGCCTTTCTCTCGAAGACCAGCAGCAAATCAATACTAATTTTGATTGCAAATCAGGCTGCCAGGTAAACATTTTGATTGTGGTAGAGGAGAAAAAAGTTTTTATTAACTATGGATTTGTTTTTGTTTGATTTTTTGTATTATTTGTGGGTTTCATACTGTTCGATAGTGTTCATTCACCAGTTTGCCGATCCCCCTGGCAAATTGGGAATGGTGAGTGAAATGATCTCTGCAACCATGGTGTAGGACCCCTGGCTTCTTGGCCCCGGGAAGCCCCTGAGTTGACTCTGGGATTCGTCTAGGTTGACCTGACCCCTGAGGGCCCAGGTTCTGGTTAGACAGACCAACTAGAACTTAAATATTTGTAAAAGGCTGTATGTAATACAGGTTTACTCTTATTTTATTGAAGGAAAGAAATAAGTATGGCAAAAGAGAAAATGAATTCAGTATGAATATGAAAAATAAAAATTCCATAAAAAAGCAACAGAAAAATTATTGGTTTTGTTGAGGAAGCCTAGATTACCTGCCTCTTACATTTTTCTTCATCTTACAAGAAATATGATAACAATAAGAGATGATGGAGAAAACTAAATAATGAATTAAGAAGAGCAACACAAAAAGTAAAGAAGAAATAGCTTTGTGAGTCCACTCATACATAGAAAATTCAGCAAAAACATGATGGATGGGATGAACTTATGTGCGAAAAAGTAAAAACAGCAACGTGGAATAAGTAGAGGTACAGGCACTAAAGAAATTGCCAGTAAAAACAGTAAAGTGTTATAGGAAAAGGAAATAATATTTGAAAGGTGGAATAAGTGTATAGAGGAACAACAGTGCCCAAAAGGAAGCCAAATAATAAAGGCTGGAAAAAAATGGAAAACCCTGAAGAAGAAGCAGCAAAACTAAAATTGCAAGTTTTATCAACATCAACAGAACCGATTAAATCTTAAAGGAGGATTTCAGGAGACAACAAGATTACATAAATGAGATCTACAACAATGGAATGTAGTTAGATTTTCTTAAAACAATCACGATTCCATTTCCCAAGAAGCATGTTATTAAGTTTTAATCTTCTCTTCAACAGAAAGACTGAGTAAAAATGAATCACACGATTATATAAAACAAAATAGATTTGCAAGGAATACAGGCACTACAGATGTGATTAGGTTAATCAAAAATTTACTAATATAGAAAGAGGTAAAGGAATACATATACTGTGTCAAATAGAATAACTAATGCAAATAATTAGAAGATGAAGAACAATTGTACACTCCAAATATAAAGATTAATTACAGAATTGTATCTGAATCGGAAATTGGTTATTAAAATAAAGGATTCTCAAATTGAGTTTAACCTAGGAAGAGGAATAAGCAAGGACGCGCTTATATTTATTATGTAGTTGAAGAAGTGATCAAAAATGCTCTAGAAGATGACAGAATAAACTAAGAGAAAGGAAAATAAATAGTAAAATGTTTACAGTGATTGTATAATTTTTTTTTTGGAAATGAAGCATATGATATTTAAAATTAGAATACATTACTGCAGAATAGAGTGTAACAATGAATGTTAAGAGAAGTAATGAGGTTAGGAAAAAATAAGCCCATGAATATCTACAAAAAAAGAAAAAAAAACACAGTTGAACGAGTAAAACAATACTGATATACTTAATTAGGTAGGATGTCAACAAAACATTGCAAAAATGAAAATGAAATAAAAACAAGAATAGCAACGGGGAAGGAAACATTTAACACAAAGAGATAGTTATTATATAGTGGGGTGATTGATGAAGTATTTTGTGTTTCATATGCACATAGTATATGCATATGAAACATGGACACTAGGGGGATGGAGAAAAAGAGGCTAGAACAACTGTAAGGAGGAGAATGGAGATTAAATGAATAAATGGACTGAAAAATGAAGAGATAATAAGGAGATTGTTTACAAGAATAGAAGCTTAATCAGAAAAAATTCAAAATAAGAGAACTAACTGGCTGGGACATATTCTGAAAGGAGAAGAATTGGTTAAAACAGCATTTTACATTCTCGATGTCTATAGCTGGAATAAGTAAAATATGACTGATTTTGAAAGGCCTTGAAGACCTTCTCCTTCGATTCCAACATGCAATATTTTTTTCAATTGCAAATATTAATGAAAGAATAAAATAGTAATGGTGAACAACATTTAGAAATACTAGATATTGTTTACCATTATTTAAAAATATAATACAAATAAAAAAGTTACTGAGAGTGATACACCATCCTGTATTGATCACATTTTCGATCAGTTTATATAAATACGAGAGTTATTTTTTTTTCAAGGTCCGATCGGTCGCGAGATAAAAACCCGCGCAAAAATCGGATGAACCTTTGCGCATATGTGTTGCGCAGCGTCTCTAGTATGGCCTTCAACTACGCCGCGTCACTTCGTTTATTTCCGAACACGTAGCTAGCACGTAAACATGTCTACAACAATAGCATCTACCGCCAAGTGTGAAGTGCGTGCGGTAATTCGATTTCTTCAGGCTGAGGGGTGTAATGAATGCGGCTGAAATTCATCGACGAATAACTAATGTGTACGGTGAAATTTCAATGACTGACAGCAAAGTGCGACACTGGTGCAAGAACTTTAAAGCAGGAGGTACAGACAGATGTTCATGATGCAGGCGGTCAGGGAAGGAAGCGATTATCAACCGATGATCTCGTTGAGCGATTGGATGAGACGATTCGAGAAATTCGTCTGTTCACAATTTCTGTATTGAGCGATTCGTTTCCTGAAATTTCAAGGTCAGCTCTCTACACCGTTGTGAGTGAAAGACTTCAGTACCGCGAAATGGGTTCCCAAGATGCTATCCGACCATCACAAAACAATGAGAATGGACGCCTCCCTAACGTTTCTCCAGCACTACCACAATGAAGGAGAAGTAGGGCAAAACTAAGCGATAATAATGATAAAGATATTCTCATTCATTCATGTAACTTTTAAAACAATAATAACTTGTTTAAATTTACGACTTAAAAAATAATTTATCTATTCCTGTTATAATGCAATTATTAAAATTGTTCTTTTGTAATAAAGTTACCGACAGCATACATGTCAATTAATAATATTAAAAAATTGTATAAGACATACAACTTCAAATCTGGATTTCTATGTTACGCATAAAGTAACTTGTAAAATCTATAAATTTAATGTATAATTTCATAAAACGTACAAACTTTGAGTGCTGTATTACATCTAACAATCCTTTTCTGTAGTTATATATCATTCCATTCTATTTTACAGTACTAAAAAAGCTGACAACACAGTAGGATTTTCCCGTCACGTATTGTATTAAAAAAACCGACCTTCATCACCAGTGATAACACGCCTCAACAAATCTGGATTGATTTCCGTTTGCTCTAACAGATCGGCTGCCACATTTTTCCGTGTTTCTGTTGTTGTGTGAGATTTTTGGGGACCATTTTTGCACAAATATTTCTCATACCAAGATCTTCAGTTAATATTAGACGAACCTATTTTCGATTGATGTTGAGTTCTTCTGCAATCATTTTCACGGATAATCATCGATCAGATCGTACGATTTCACGCACCCTGGTCAAGTTGGCATCTCTCCGTGAGGTTGATGGTCGTCCACTGCGGTCTTCATCTTCAACATTCGTTCTGCTTTCACTAAAAATTTTATGCCACCGAAAAACTTGAGCTCTTGACATAACCTCCTCTCCAAAATCCTTCTGAAGCTTACCATAAGTTGTCGTCGCGTTTTCACTCATTTAACGCAAAAAAACATGGCATACTGTTACGCAATATTTTGCGGTTTCATTTCTGTGACGAGAGACACAAACACGTGTTCACTTATTACAGCATAACTCACGACTGAGCAGTTGCATCAATGTGCCGCTTGGACTATTAGTAGCTTATAGACCAAGGTCACAAAGATGGTATGCCTACGCAAGCTGCAGGGTTGCCACATCTTGCAAAGAAAAATCAGTCTCATTACTTTATTGTCGCACCTCGTATTACTTATTATGTACTTGTAATTTTACTAAAAGTTTTGAAACCTTTATTATATGTGTTTTCTATCCTATTAATAGGAATGAAAATAAAGTTAATAAAGTCTGAAACTTTAGTTATTTTCGTTATTGAATTTTTAGATTTTTTTAACAGGTACGTATTGTTCTACCCGATTGTAATTCTTTTCGAATGCTTATTAGCAACTGGAAAAATTACACTTAGGGCAAAATTGGGGTTCAAAATTTGCTTTGAAATTAGGTTTTAACCCAAATGATGCTGATATTTCGGCATCATGTGATGAGGGGGAGGGGGTCGGTTAAAGCCCGACACTTCCGTATATACGAGCGTACGGAGACCGGTAGAGGTTTCCCCTCCGCCGCCGAATAAAAAACCCAACTTATATATTATTAATTCCAAAACGTTAAAGTTTTTGTTTTAAAATTAAGTAACAGAGTACGCATTTGGATAAAATATAATCAACGAATTATTTATTTACATTACGACGGCAAATACAATAACTACGGCAACAGACTTTTTTTATTTTCAATAATAACCGACAAAAAATGTTAACATGTAAAAAACGTTAAATATTAAAAATGATCCTACTAGCCCGTGTTTTTATGAAAAGATTATCGCAAATTAAATACATTAAGTATCTACTGAAATATTTAATATCTATTAAATCTGCTGAAACATTTTTAAATAAACTTTTTTTAAATAAACTTCATTCTCTTCCTATACCGGTAACGATAAAAGAGGGGGTGGGAAGCTGTACCACTTTCCCCTACTCATACGGAAAAAAAAACCGATAAATTTAAATCCAGTAAAGTCGCAAACACAAAGGCATCAATCAAATGTGGTGAAGTAAAAATCCGGTGACGTTTTTTTTGGAAGTTACTGCAAAGCAATAAATTCCAAGTAATAATTAGTGATAACACCTAACAGTCTAGAAAAGGAAGTGCTAAAATGTCGTTATATGGCGCTGAGCGTTTCGAAAATTTTTCGGATAAAAGACCTTAATAGAAAAAAAATTTTACGAAATATATATTTAGACCGGATTACCAGGACGGAATTATAAAGCAAAAAGTGAAACAGAAATTTATAAAAATACAGAAAAAAAAACGTCTGGAGAAGACGATTACAATTTTTTACGGGTATTTATAACAGAATGAGCGAAAACAGATTAACAAAACAAATATTTAACTTTTATAACAGAACAATTATTAAAACTTAGCCGGTTTAAAGAAGTAGAAAACGACCTTAAAATTGTAAAAATCTCCAAAGAAACCTGTTTAAATAGAGACAAAGTTAGAAAATGAATCAAAGAATTTAAGTTTACAGAAAATAAGGTAACAGGAATATAGGAAGAAAAAACAACAGAATGAAGAAATTAAAAAATATTGGGGGGGGGGAAGTTCCATAGTATTATGCAAATGTGATCCTTAGTGGTAAGGACGAACAAAAAAAATTAATATTTTTACAAGTATGTACAAAAAGCAGCCGCCAGGCTAGGTGACTCAAAGAGGGATAACACAAGACATTCTTCTTAAACTAGCTGCCTTTTTGAAAGGAAATATTTATATTTTATTTTCCTAACGGCTACATTGTAATCCATTCAACTAGTGAACAATAAGCAACTACAACGTCCAATGAGATGAGGATGATATCTATGACACGAAAATGAACAACCACAGGACACCGATATTTACTGTCTAGTATTCAGATCTGTATAAAAGTAACTAACTTTTACTAGGATTTAAACCTCAGAACTTTCGACTTCGAAAATCAGTTGTTAAACAACCGATCTGCGACGAGTTAACCGCTAAACAAGTCCGGTGGAAAAATATAATTACAAAAAATATTTTTGACTAGAATATTTTTCATCTGATTTAGTGTGTAATGTCAATTAATATTGAAATAATGTTTATGAAATATTCGTGTTAATTTTAATTTTTATATGTTCCGGCTAGGGCTATCCCCCCAGCCGGTTAGCTAAACAATACGACTATAAACAAGAATATCGGCGCTAGCACGGACCTTTGTAATAAAATGGAGCGGATTTTCATTCCCTATTTGATACTGATGTATTAGTTATATGGGGGTGGTGTTGGACAGGCGGCTTACCTTCGGCGAACATGTAATTTATGCGACCCGGAGGGCTAAGGCCGCCAGAGCCTCGCTATACCCAGTGCTGAACAGTGCCAGCCCCTACCCACTGGCAACTAAGCTTCTCATTTTTCGGCTGTACGTACTACCGATTCTAGCATATGCTTACCCGGCATGGGGGGCAGTGTTGAGCTCCTCGCTTCAAAAGAAGATCGAGGCCGTCCAAAACATCGCGTTGCGGACGATCTTTGGAGCTCCGTGGTTCGTCAGGAACGCCACTCTCCGATCTGATGCGAGATTTCAATCCGTGTCCGAGGACGGGGTGGCGCAGGCGCGCAGACTGTTCGGGAGAGCGGCTGTGTCCGAACACAGTCATCTTCGGAACATCTGCCGAGAGGACCCAACCCCGACAGTTGTAAGGAAGCGGCCTCACGCCGTACTGGACGAACCACCGTGATGGTGCGGTGCGGGAGCCAAGAATCGACAAACCAGGCTTAGGGGCCTCCATATCGCATGAGCATAAACGGAATAGCGCGTCGGACGCGTTTCCGGGGTCGCGAGTGAATAGTTTTCGCGAGGTATACAGTCTGAAGCAAATACAGCAAAATACGGTAAGTCGCGCATAGAACAAAAACGCGGTCAAAATTTTTAATTTTTTATTTTTTCCGCGGGTGTTTTGTTCTGTTTCTCTTGTTTCAGAAACGGGAGAAACGTGGATGTGGAACGACTCGTCGTGCCGTCTTGGGAAACGGCCTTTCCTTCTTCTCATCCTGCCAGTCCAAAGGAAAGTAAAAATCAAATTTTTATTTTTTATTTGTATTTATTTATTTTTTTACTTCTTTTTCTTCGTATGTGTGTGTTCTGCTTCTTTTGTTGCAGATACCAACAGCCACCACAAAAACAAATGCTTTCTTCACTGCGGCCACGCGTTCCCCCCAACCCCTTCTCAGACACACGTGTGTCTGAAGGTTAATAATTACGTGGAGTGAATAATTTCTGTTTACTTCTTCTAAGAAAATCGCCGCCCCATAACCGCGATCGCGAATAGGTATCACCATATTGTAAGTTCCCTATTACCTTCCTTTCCTTTCAAGAAAGAAGAAAGAGGGAACGAGCCCAGCAGCCATCAGCCCAGCAGTCACAAGCCCAGCAGCCATCAGCCCAGCAGTCACAAGCCCAGCAGCCACCTGCCCAGCAGTCACCTGCCCAGCAGCCACTGACAACACGGAAGAACGAAGAAACCTGCACTTTCCCCCGTTCAGCCCTTCGGGGCCTCGGGAATTTCAAGGTTAATGGTATGTAACTTCGGTTTCTACCAATTCTTGGAAAGTGCAGGCCAAAGAAGAACGAAGAGGTCTTCGGAAGAAGAAGAGGGAGAAGAAGAAGAAGGAAGACCAACCACTCGTCTCAACATCACGGACTGGAGTCCGGAGCAGAGCCCAGCAGAGATGCGTCCTGAAGGGCAGCCATACCAGAAGCGGATGAAGAGCTTCTACACAACCTCTCCTTTTCAAAACTTACAAGAAAGATAAAATAACCCAGCAATTGCGACTCCTCCGGAAAAGGGGACGCATTGCTCTTTCCTTATAGCTAGTGCCCCGTTGTGGCGTATTCCTGCTAGCCTATTAAGCGTTAGCACCGAAAGGACTTCAGTGGACGGTCTGAAGGGGAATTACGTCGGGAGGACAGGCTTTATAAGCCTAGCCTTCCGCGGTCGGCCCTTGAAATGGGTTCGATAACGCTGGTTGAACAACGGATTGGAATGCAATTAAATCCGTCTTAAAATACTAAATAATAATTAAGAAAACTTGAAAAAATTAGACCCGCTAACTAAAAATAAACCTCAAAAACACGCCCGATAGAATCACCCAGCAGCAAGGGACTCTGTCCAGGTTCTGCGATAAAGTAGGTTGTAATAAACTCCCGCCAACTTTGCATTCCATTCCATATTAGTTATAACTCAATCAAAATCAGTCTTTACCGCTTTCTTAAAAAAGCTGACAACACATTTGTAGGACTTTCCTTCCCGTCACGCAGCATTTTTCTGATTCACGACTTACACTCGCGACTTATTTTAAAATATTTATAATTTTATTTAAATATAATATTTTTTTGTTCATGCCAACACGTGAATAACGTAGATTCTAACTAAAGCGCGCGCGCATACCACGCATATTTTATTCGCGCGGTTGTGGCGGTACTAGCGGCCACTTTAAATATTATTCGTTTATTTAATTCTATCGTTCACCTGTGACGTTACAACACTACAAGGCGTTTACTTTTAAACGGATTTGAATACTAGATCGTGGATACCGGTGTTCTTTGGTGGTGGTCGACATGAGACCGTACAATATTACATTTCATTTACGTTCATACATATCATCCTCTGAATTAATACCTTACGGTGGTTCCGGAGGCTGAACAGAAAAAATCTAATGTGGACATCACATGTCTTCTTTGTACGTCTATTAAAAAAATTTAAGATGAAATCTGATTCGAACCGATGCGCTTTCCCCGTGTAAGATCCAAATATTTCATTAATTAAAATTTTATTTGGCTATAATTCTGGAACCGATGAAAATAAGTACCGCTTATCATATCGTTGAAACGCTCCAATATGGATATATCCAAATATCCAAAATGGATATTTCCGTTGAAATCTGTAAAGCGAAATTTTTCGCGATCACAAAACTTCCTTTACTTCGTACAAGGAAGTAGAAAGTAACAATGCTGTTAAGAATGGTTGAGCTCTCTTTAACGGGTTCTCGTAAAGTTTCTCTCGGAAAATACTAGATAGCGTTGTAGTCGCATGTGTAACCGCGTAAGTCAGCCGACATAATCTACAGATGAAACACAATGCGTAGAGTTCGAAACAAAATTAGACACATAAGTTCAACGTAACTTTAGAACTCGGTATAACTTAGAGTTATCCTCTAGAACATGTACGGTACGATAAATTTAATGAAACTGGTACTGTTGAACATAAGAAGGGTGAAGTCAGGCCTAGACCATCAGATGAAAGAGTGGAGACCGTTCTTCAATCTTTTGTTGATAGCCCTCGGAAGTTAACTCTTAAGTGCAGCGCGCGAGTTACATCTTCCGCGATCTACCGTTCACGATGTTTTGATGAAAAAATTAAAATTGTGTCCTTGCAGTTTTATAATACTGCAGTAAACTACACCACAAGATCGCACTAATAAAAAGAAATTTGCTGTGGAAATGATTGAAAATGATGGATTGTTACCTTAAAAAAAATTAGGTTCTCAGACGAGACTACATTTCACTTGTCTGGAAAAGTGAACGTTCGAATATCGGGTTTATTGGTGCGTGAATCCCTCAACACATTTCCAAATCGCTAGATCGGACGTAATGGACCGATCACTGGATGTAACTCCGTGTAATTTTTTCCTGTGGGATTTTATGAAGGATAATGTATACGAAACCCTTGTAGTGAATATTGAAGACCTTAAAGAGAAGGTTGTTAACGTATTCGAACTCACAGAAGTGGATATGTTACGACGAACAAGGGATGAAATTGATTACTGGTCGGATGTTTTGGCGCACCCATTGAATGTCTTTGTTTACAGCTAAAAAAAACTTTAATTTTTCTAAATTCATACAACTCGTTTTTGTTTCTTAATAAATAAACTCAATATCAAAGTAATTCAGATAATTCTTGGAAACGAGGTATTACTTCGGGCTGCTGTTCTATGGTCGCATCCTAAATTTACATCACCTAATGTGTTTTTCAAAAGCATTTGAGCTTTACTTTTTGTTGCTGGTTACTCCAGAATTATCCATTTATTATTAAATCAGGTAAGGTTTGTTAGCGAATTTCGGCTTGCGAAACATTTAGCTCTGCTTTCTGCTTCCTCTGTGAAATTAAACCATATTAAATTTCGTCGGGTGCAAATCGAGAACTAAATTTAGCGCTTCTTTATGGTTGTAAATCTAAGAAATTGAATAAAGGTGGTCCCAGACCACTACCGTAGGTTTTACGAAAAAACGGGTACTAAGATTTTTTGAACAAAATTGTCACAGGGGACGAGACACATGGGTCCATTTCAAAACTGAAGAATCAAAAGAACAATCCAAACAGCGGATGCATTCTCATTCTCCCAGTAAACCAAAGAAGTTCAAGCGAACCTTCTCCAACAGAAAGTGTATGGCTACTGTGTTCTGGGACCGGAATGGAGTTTTCTTGGTGGAATTCATGGAACGTGACACGACCATCATTGCAGCTTCATACTGCGTGACTCTTCAACGTCTACAAAGGGCAATTCAGAATAAGAGGAGAGGAATGTTGTCATCAGGCACTGTCTTTCTCCATGACAATGCTTGGCCGCACACTGCAACTGTAACAAAGAAGCTTCTGCAAAGTTTTCGTTGGGAAGTGTTTGATCACCCACCATACAGCCCGGACTTTGGCTCCATCCGATTTGCACCTCTTTGCTCACATGAAACGCTGGCTAGGAGGACAACATTTTGGCACAGACATCGAGCTGCAGACCAGCGTAGAAACATGGCTGGAAACACAGGCGGCTCCGTTCTATGACGAGGATATTGGAAAGTTGGTACCACGCTATGACAAATGTCTAAATCGGAGTGGCGACTATGTAGAGAAATAGCGTAACTATGTAAGTACTTGTTACAAATAAAAAAATTTTTATTTGTACTGTGGTTTTAATTTCGTGACCGATCGGACCTTGAAAAAAAAATAACCCTCGTACAACGTTTCTAGTGCTATCATTCTGACACATTTTAATGATCATAGAACTTTTGTCGTAGCTATTTCTACGGACAGAACTCAAAATAATTTGTAAAGGATTTGAAAGAGGTCCTGGATTAAGATAAATTTAGATTATATTTATATGAACATGACTAGAGGGAAATTCTTGATAATGATTATGTTGATTTTCAGTTTAATTACTTTTTAGATATTATATTAGAGTACATTTCAAAATAAATTTTATTTATTTTAGGCCATGGCTACAGTTGGACTGTGCATTATTATTTCTCAGACAGGTTGTATAAGATACGGCATAAAAGTTCTCACAGCCACAAAATTAAGTTTAAGAAAAAGATAGATGTGTAAATTACGGCAGCTAAAAAAAAAAATTTTAAATATGAAGTTATTACCTACAAAGAATCGATGGAGAATTAAAAAACCAATATACATTTATGCCTCTATTAAATAAAAAATATCAAAAATGTATGTAAACATAGATTCTGATAGGTTAAAATTGCTAATATTTTTAATGAAAATAGTTCTTGGATCTACTCTATTTATAATTTTTATTAATGTCCTACTTTTGCACAAATTTTACAGTAAAGCTGCTTATTTTGAAGATGATACTGCTCTAGTATATTCTTAATAATCTTGATAGGTTGCTATCTCTAATGCAGTGATCTGGATAATGTAGGCTTATAGTTTTACCTCAGTAAATTAGCTCAAAATGCTTTAAAAATCAAATATCTAATTTTTACTATATCATCTGCTTCCATATGCTATTAGTTCCATTAATATACCACAATTATGACTGTACTTGTCCAATCCAACTGTTAAGTTATATCTCAGGTGAATTTTATTGATGGTTTTTTGAATTCATGGGGTTGCATATACAAAGTTTGAAGAAATATTTGTTTATATGCAATAAAACAATTTTATCATATAATAAAGTTTTTCCACTAGATGTTCTCCACCAAATCTACTTTATTCTAGTTCGTTTGAAATTCATTTAAAGATTGCATTGCTGGGGATCAACAAAGATGTTTGGATTATGGCAGATAAAAAACAATATTTTAAAAATCAGGGAATTACCTGCCAGCCAAAAGATGGTGTTGAATTATAAACCAGTATAATAGTATTACCAATAAACTAACAAAAATATATATAAATGGTAATGCTTCCAATGAAGGTTAAATTATTTTTTTATGAATACTTTGTTGGAGTATCTAATAAAGTTATCAGTAGTGCTAAAACTGTGAATGATAAAATGATGCAGAATTAACATAATCACTTTAATTCTCCTATTTCACTTAAAAATTCATTTTTTACATGATATTAGTTATTACAAGACAAATATATATATATAAAATCAGGTAAATTCCAGGTACTTTTAAGATTTCTTCTGCTCATATTAGGAAATTTCTGTTCAAATAATCCCTACCTTATCTGCTATATATAATAATAGTCTTGCTATGGGTAAATTTCCTTCCACCCTGAAATTAGTAGAAATTGTTTCAGTTCATAAATCAGGCTCTTTAGATGTGGTTGGCAACTATCGGCCAGTAAAAAATAAATTTTTTACTCATATCAATCTGGGTTTCAGGAGGGTGTGTACTGAATTTACAATGCATGTTACTGTATTATTTCTTCATATTTATGAAGCATTTGATATGGTTAGTCATCAAATTCGCTTTTATTTAAAATGTAATTACTGAAATTAGAGGTCTAGATTTAAACTGGTTTGCATATTATCTATGAGGCGTAAGTAAGTGCATAATTGTGGGCGATTATGTGAGCAATAACCTTCAGGTAAATTGTATAATCCCCAGGACCTGATTATTAAGGATATATTCTATCTATAATTTTTATTAATGACCTATTTCACATAAATTTTATGGTAAGAGAAAGCTATATTTTTTGCAGATGTTGCTCTAATAATTCGTCTAAGAATATTGATGGGTTGCAGACTGATCTAGATTGCTTTAAAAATCAAATATCTATTTTTTTCTTTATCATCTGCTTCAAGGTTATTAGCTTCATTAATATACTAGTGTTGATTGTGCTCGTATTCAACTACAATGCCACTTTTCAGTCATATCTTGGGTGAATTCTATTAAAGACTTAGGGTTGATGGTAGATGGCAAATTATCAAGTAATTTAAATTTATGTGTACAGAGTTTTGAAGAGATATTATTAAGTTTTTTTCGGTAGATGTTCTTCATCAGATCTACTTTGCTCTAGTTTCATTCAAAATTATATGGAATGCACTGCTGAGGATCAACTTACTGGCTATCTTCATCTGATTATAATTTTGCAAAATGCTATTGTACAGGTTAAAGTGTGGTGCGACAAGGAAAACATTCTTTCCATTTTTTTCAGTAAATATTTGTATTTTGCATTAGATCTCTTTGTTCTAACCTTTTTACAAATGAAGTGGTAACATCAGGGTGTTGGTAGCTAAGAGTGAAAGCTATACGTAACTAAAGACTTTTACATAAAATATTACTGTTCCAAGGCCTTATTGTACATCATTTCAAAAACTTTTCTTTTTCTACACCTAAGTTAACTGCCTACTGGGTAGTGTAAGTAGTACCTGTAATCTTAATTTAACTTGAATGGATTTTCTATTTTACAATTAATGAGGTGTATGCACTATATTCAATGGTGATTTAATCTAAATAAAAGAGTAGCCTATTTTAAATTGAAATGTTTTTTATGTTACATTGCTGGTGTCAATATTTTTGTGTGTGCACAACTGTGTGTGCATGAGAGAGGGGAAAAGAAATAGATGATTGAAGAAAACTGGGTGTGTGTAAGACGTTAATTTTTTATTTTGAAGTTTTTCTAATAAATTATGATTGTTGATTTGGTACTCTTACCTATGGTCAAATGTTTGCTTTGCAGGTAAAATATTTTCATATGCAACTACAGAAATATCAGAAACAGTGGGCTAAATTTATCGACATAATATGATTAAATATCAGTGCTACATTAGTAGTACATTGCTTAAAATTGTACATAACCTACAAATGTCACCTAAACATAAATCTAAATTAAAACTTGATTATATATTAACACTTGCTTTCTTTATCTCTTCCTGGATGAGTTGCAGGTTTTTAAACTATTATTTGGTTTTCCAAGGCCTTTTTGTAGTGAACAAAAGTAACAAACGGATCAACTCACTATTTAAGGACATTCACACCCAATGCTTACTTGAAGCTGCACTAATAATTCTAACATAAAATACCGCTCTAAAAGCCAATATTAAAAATGATATAAGTATTGTAAACATAGTTGCCGGGTGTCCCGATTTCGGCGAGACTTTCCCGCCGATGTATATTTCAATCATTCAATCCAATTTCAACCTTTATAAATTTTCTTATCAAATTTTGTGTGCCATATTTTGAACTGAAGGCTGATTACTTTAATAAATAAAATAAAAACTAATTTTTTTTATCTGAAATCCAGATGTCATTTTGAAAAACTGGCATTATGAATTAATTATGATTGTAAATTATTCAGAGTTAATACCGACATACACCCAAAATAAATCTTTCGGGAGACAAAAATTCACCAACTGTGATCCCAAAGCTGTAATTTTGGTTAAACTGGAAAATTATACTTGAATTGGGGGGAAAAAATGAAAACCACTATCAATTACTTTGAAGCACAAGGTAAATTTGAAAGGATGCATTGGTTGTAAAACTGCTTGACTTCTTACTAAGCAGTATACTTATGTTGTAATTCTATTCCAAGGATAAACTTTCTCTCAATCATTTGCAATATCTAAAATATTAAATAACACGATTGTCAAAAAGAAACCTGCTCTTTAATATAGATTAATTAAAAAGCGTGTGGATGACAATTTTGTATATAGTATTTTTTTTTCAAATTTTTTGAACAGCCTATGTGATACTAATACTAGCCTACGACACTCCCAGTAAAATAAGGATTCCAACCTGAGTCATATATTTAAATTGGTTCAACTGTTGAGCTGCTACAATGGCACATACATACATACTAAATACATTACACACCTTTTTGGGCAGTGTAAAAATTTGGATTTACTCTCAAAATGGATTTACTTTCAGAAAAATTTATAGTAGAGGAAGATTCAAATCCCTTCTTGCTCCATTAAGTCTGTAGTCTCCCACCTGCACCCTTAATAAAGATCAGATTACTACACCGTTAAAATTTTGTTTTTCCATAATACTACCTGCCTTACAAATTAGGCAAGGGAAGTTCATATACTGACTAGTAAATCTTGTACTGTAAAGAGAACAAGGGCATCAACAAGAATTTTGAGATTTGTAGCAATATAAATAAACATACTTCCAATTATTATTTTACATCTTACGATGCTTTCCAATTTGATGAATATCTGAGAGGAGTTTGATTCTATGAGTTCAAACCATCATTAGAATTTTTTTAAATTCTAATAATTTTTTTCCTTTTTAACCTCCAGGAGCACCGTCAGATGGTCCCGGAGGTTTAAAAAACTCAACATTAGAGTAGAATGTAAAATTCTTTTACATCATATATGCCACTTTGATAATGACTTATTGATGATCACCTGAACATCCTTGAACCTCCCTTCAATTTATAATTAGTACAATGTAACTTTGAACCACCTGTAAGAGGGTACAAATAATATTACAGTTATACTGGAATATGTTTGGCAAATTATCTTAACTTTTACATTACATTAATATAACAATAATATATATTCTGTATCAAGAGAACCAAACCTGAAAATCCATTTCCGATTGATATTTTACTCATATGTCCAGCTTTCCTTTCTAATTAGATATTTATGCTTAACTGTAGACCTGAAGAATACATAAACTGTTGCTGCTATTTGAGGTCACAAATCAAATTTTATCATCAAATATTAAATGTGATCATAACAGCAAGTCTTTTCTTAAACCCAATTGATATAATGACTATTTAAATAAATAATGGTAGGAATTTGAATGAAGTCTAGAGTAGGAATCATATACTGCCATATTATATTGTGTACCTAATTATTTTAACAGAATTTGTAATCAATTTTGATAGCTGTTTTATTGTTGATGATAATGATGATGACTGTTGAACAATGAATGGTGACCTATGATCTGATCAGTGATCGATGACAGCTGATTGGTGATGATTATTATTTATTGTTACCGTTATGTTATGTTAATGCACTATACATTAATGATTGTACATTTGGGATTATAGTAACGGTTAAAACGTAAACATTGGCAATATAAGTTGTAAAAATGCCTGACTTCTTAGTAACCAGTATATTATATTTCATTTGAAAATGTAAATGTATTTCATACAAATGAATTGCTGCTTTTTAACTTTCCCTCCTAGTGCTATAGCAGTAGAAGGGAAAGTTTAAAACGTTCTTTAAAAACAATAATTGCAATTGCTGTTTTTAAGAGCATATCTTAAAAACAGCAATTACAATTATTATTTTTAACAGATGGTAAGTCTAAAAATTTGGGGGTGCTAGAAAATTTCTGATTCTCAATGTGGGCTGTAGGTGAAAAAGTTTGAGAATCAGTGATTTAAAAGAACGTTATTACATATAAAAGAAGCATAGTGAATATTTTCACTCTACAACTAAGCTAGCCAGGGGTTTGACTGAGGTTTTTTAAGCCCTTCATCATTTGGCCATTAGCATTTTACTTTATTTATAATCTTCAATTTTCAGGATTTTACCCTGCACAATGTTGTGGAATCATCAAACTGTAAGGAGTTATGATAGGGTATCATCATACCCAAGCCTCCCTCCCACTAATGAATTGGTTATAATTCAGTAATGGACAGAACGATCTACTGCAAAAACTATGAGAAGATATAATGTTAAGAATTAATTTACATGTAGTATCTATTTAACACATTGAGATCAAAAGATAAGTAGAATGTTGGAGAAGTGTTCAAGTGACATAACTTGAGCTTATAATCACAAATAAAAATAAATTTTGAATTGTTTTGTAAAAGGGAAAAGTTAAAATTTGTTTTAAAACAACTAAAACAAAATTACTTCCCTTGGAGAAGAACCAATTCATTAACATTTTCCATTTGTCCTACCTTTAAAAATCTTAATTCTAGTTTTAAATCTTTAAATATTGTTTTATGTTTAATTTTAATTAATGAATCTATATCAGGTTAAAGTTTGACTACCAGTTTCAGATTAATTAAACTCTTTCTTCCAAGATGCCTTATACAGCTAATTACTGTCAATCCTATTTATTCCAGGAAAGAACCAATAATTAGCTACAAATGACTTGAAGAAAAATTACATTAATCTGAAACTCAATTATTAATAATAACTTTAGTTTTATGTCATTTTTTCTAATGCTGTTCAATGAATAAATGCATTCTTTTATTATGCATTTCAAAATAGCACAATTACAAATTTAAATTTATAAACAAAACTTTTTGAGGCTTACATTTAAATTATTTGTTTGAGGAAGTAAATTTTAAATGCATTTCTTTAAATACAAGTATTAAACACTTTAAGCAACCCATTAAAATAGAGGATTATATATTGTACAAGTATAAAGAAAGAATTAAAGAAAAAAATTTTAAAAAAATTAAAAATATTTTAATATAATTAAAAAATATTATATTAAATATTATCGATAATATCAAGTGGAAATAGGGGGTGCTGCAGTTCCACAGTGCCTATATGCAAGTCACCATTGATCACAATTCTTCATTACGATAAATAAATATATTTATTTTGAAACTATCAAGAATACTCAGCTTAGGTTAGTTGAAAATTTTTGAGGCGTGATCAACTTTTGAAGTTTCACATTTCATTCACTTTTTATGATAAAAGAACCATTTTTTATAACCTTTATCCCTTAATTGCAATGAAATGTTTTTTTTTAAATCCATTCTAGTCACATAGATCCATGCATAAGCTTGCAGTTACAATTTATTCTTCTAATATTTCTTTTTCATTTCTTCCCAATATTTTCTCATTCTAGGTGCATTTTCTTTCTTTCTTCAAATCATTTTAAATTTGAATTTAGTGTTTCCTCTTCAATTTGAGGGTCCTTTATTCCTTTTATAAGAGATATGAGGTACTCTAACAAAAGTTTTTTTATTCTACTAAATATTTGTACCCTTTTTTCAGCATTACTATAAGTCAAATTTTCTTCTTAATTTTTAACTTCTGTTTTGTACTTAGAATAAAAGAGTATTCCATAATAATTTTACTTTAAGATAAAAGAGAATAATAAAAATACAAGATACATTGTAATTCTATGAATAATGTTAGAACTTGATTTAAATAGGAATTGTTATTTACTGTTTACACAAATAAATATGTTATTTTGTTTCTTGAAACTGTCTTAAAATCTCTTAATTTTGAATTTTTCAATTCGCTAATTAAAAAGAAACATTTCAGAAGCATTATGGAATTAACTTCTAAACATTATATTTTTGTTAATCTTTATTCTAATTACATAATTAGGAAGTTGTTATGATTATAGACATCTTTTGTGTCGTACATTTTTCAGCTTATTAAATTATTTTTAAAAATTGCATATATTTATTAAAATGTTATTAAATATTACAACTAATGGTGTACTATGCCCTGTCTTCTTTTTCATATTAAACCCTTATTGAAGTTCATGGATTAGGTATTTAATTATGTATCTCCCTGTTTTAACTGCTCTTGGTTCCATTCCTCTTCTGTTACTTTCCTCCTTCACCTTAGCTATCCATCATTTCTTGGGTCTTTCTTTTGGCCTATTTGTGCTGACTTTATTCCTACAATATTCTTGCCATTCTCTTCATTTGATTCAAATTATTACAAATTCTTTTCCAAATTTTTCCACACTAGTAACTTATCAGCTTGTTTTTCCCATCGCATTCCCTCCTATCAAATATTTTGTAATAAAACTTCCTTTCTCTTATATTTATTTTTATTTTTACTCTTATTTATTTTAAAATTGACTCTGTAACCAATAACAACATTCATTATTTCTTCTAAAATGTTTTTAGACTTTAGAAAAAAAGGGTGGTACTCAATTCATCTTGTAATTTTTTATGTACGTTTAAATATTATCAAATGGAAGATTTGACTACTTATTTAATTTACTTGTACAGTAGATTTCTCTTAGTATCCTGTTACAAATTTGTTCACATAACCAAGTGGAAAACTTTAAAATGAAAAATTATGCGTCTACATAGATTAATTTTTTTTAATTTTTTTGTCATTATCATTTTTAATATTGAATTGTTATAGTGTAATGATTTATAGTCTAATATAGTAATGATGTTAAAGAATTTCTATATAAAAATTTAAGAAACTTCATTGGGAAAACCTAAGGTAAAAATAATACACATTTCTACATTATAGAAACCCATAACTCTTGCTCACACAATAGCTTCATTATGTTCATCAAATTCCTTATCTTATTTTTTAAGTTTCAGGTTTTTCACCTGTGTGTTTCATTAAAACATCAATTTTTATAATATGGTACCATATTTTTAAGCCCATAGAATTAAAAAAAAAACAAAACATTAAAAAAGTAAACTTTTAAAAAATAAATAAATTGACTAAACAATAATATCTTTTCAATTCTTTAAATTTTTAATTTCTGATGTTTATCCCAAATTAATGGTTACCTGATTTTAATCTGTGTAAATTAATACATTTTCCTTAAATTGAAAAAAATTAAGGAAAAGTGAAAAAATTATTTTTTTTTTTAAACTTTTTTATGTGGGTTTTTGAAAATTCTTAATTACTTAATCCCTACAAAAAAAACTGAAAAGCAGCAGTTACAGATTGCATACTTATTTTTTTTATTTTGGAGTGTGTTTTTCTTCATTTTCTTCAGATATCATAGCTACCTGATTATTTAACAAATTATAAGTAACTCTTTTTCCTCTTAAAAAATAAAATCAATTTTTTTTTTATAGTAAATATTTTATTTTATTGTATTGTATTCTATTGTAATGTTACCAGATGACTCTGTATTTCATTCTAAAGAGAACTGAATGAAGGGAAACATTTTCTGATCGCAAACTATTCCCCTACCCTATGTTTTAACACCATTTTCCTAAAAATTGATAATATAAGTACAACTTTATATCATCAAATACTTCCTAAAGGTTTGTTGGTTTAAAGATACTAAAAACAACTGACGATTCACTTTCAAACTTTAAGGAAATTATTCTTCCAAAGACCTCCTGTAATAATTATCAGCTCCTCCTTCAGCCCACTTAGTGGTATCACTATACTGACATCATATAGCATAAAAAGCTTAACCTTTTTAGAACATAGTTAAACAGTATATTTTATCAATATTATGTTCGTTAATCTAATATCTTTTTTTGTCATGTTTAGTGTGTTTATAAATTTCACAACTGTTGAAATGTATTCTGACTTGATTTACAGTGATTTGTGTAAAATTTACTCATCATAGTTATAATGTATTTATACATGATCTTTTTCTATGAATTGATAATCAAAAGTTTAATATGTTAATCTGTGTTTTAGAACTTATCTGTAATTTGGGTTTTTGTATTTTTATTTAATAAACACTTTTGGTTGCCGTGTTCATCAATATGTGCTCTCATATTTTCCATCTATTCTAAAAAGATGATTGTAGAGAAATCAGAATGGTCTGTTGATAGACATTAAATCATTACTATGTTGATACTCCAAGGTTTCCACTGACCGTAGGAATGAGAGCACATAAATGAAAGAAAATCATCTTTCATCATCTTTAAAGCATGTAATATCTCTACCCAGCACAGCATAAGAAAGTGAATATAGTTTAAAAGGCAGATCTGTAGGCTTATTAACTCATTCAGTCTAATACACATTTCTCTTGTTAACATTATTTTTACTAAAAATCTTGTATTTCATAAATAATTTTATAAAAAGCAGTACTTATAATAAAGAATGAAGGAATAAGTTGAAATACTAAACCTGAAATTCATTTTGCACGGTTATCCTGCTTGTGTAGCCTTTATGGAAGTGAATAAAAGTTTTTAATTTCAGAAACAATGCTGTTTTTTACAAATAATAATACTCTGTTGATTAATTAAGAAAAAAACACAATTTCTCCGCATCTTGTTTCTGTGTACGTGAATATGTACATAAATTAATTATTTTGAATAGTGGCTTCTTAATTCATTTTTGAAGTAATTTTTTATATTTAATTTTAAATTATTACATATGTTTGTATTTAAATAATTAATATAGACTTTAAGCGCATCTATTTTTTTATGTATAATTTATTAATAATTGTATCCCACGCACAAGCTTCATGCTTATGTGGTGAATTAATCATCAACCAAAAATAAAGGAGAATATATCAGGGGAAATTCAATTTGTTGTTAATTAAATGAAAATGTTTGGGAAATATATAACTTCACGTTAACACTTATTCCAATGTAACAACATATGATAGAATCATCAATTTTTCACGTTTAATACATATTATCCTAAAACTATATTAAGAATAAAATTAAAATTTTTTTAATTAACTTTTCTATATTAAACAAACAGAAAAAGTATGAAAGTGTTTTTACTTAATAATAGTGATCAATAGTAAATCGGTACAGTAGGCTCTCGATAATCCAACATACGGCCAGGCCTGGTGTCAGAAAAATGGAATTACCCTAATTTCAGTAGAATAACCTACAGAAAACGTTACGTACTTTCATATGCATTTATTAATTTGACTAACTGTTGTAATTTCATTAAAAAAGAATAACAATACAAATAACTACTTACTTAACAGAAGAACACTGAATAGTCTTCTTTTTTTTTGCTTTAATTGACAGTGTAAAATTATTTTCTCTCCAACGTTTTAATATTAAAATATAGGCAGCCGCCACTTCATTTCTTTAGCCCGCTTAATACACACATTAAACACATTAAAGCACTTTAATTTCCTACGGTACTAATCGGTGGCGAAGTGTTACATTTTCGCTGTCATCATCGTCTTCGTGCTGATCCAGTACATCTTGAATTATCTCCCGTTGGGTAATCAATCGATAAATTCATCTTCGATTCCGGCCAGCCGTTCATTTACGCCGTCTTGTATCAGTCCTGAGTCGACGTGACTGCACAATCTAGCGACTCTCTAATGTCGTTTATTTTAGCATCAGGAATGGGACGAAATCACTACCTTCGGATGTCGTCGATATTTGTTAATTTTCCACTGTTATTTTTTTTTTTTTTTTTTTGCGTTTTTCGTATAAATTTAATAGAAGATGAGTCGCTATAAATAAATTTTTTTGGATATTTTACGACTTGGAGCGCTCTTTTCGACACAATGACACTATGTTTTTTCGGTAGCAGCCTCCAAAATAACTCAGTTCCATCGACATTATAAACCCGGTAAGGACAATACCCAATTCTTGGACAGTCTATTAATTTTTCTTTATATGGCTCGACAGCAATAAAATTACAAGAACGTTTATCATCTGTCGCGTTTAGTTACTACATCTGTAGTGGAGTTACTGATATGAGCAGCAAGTGATAACTCAATTAAAACAGATAATAATGACTACAGGTAAGTGATAAAACAATTTGATAGTTGAATGATTACAATTGGTAAGATATGCTAATGTGACAAAGCATAGCAGGAAGTCTGATAACTTTACCCAGCGAACAAGGAGAAAGAGAACTGGTGTTATTTCATCATTGAATGAATGTTTTTTATGTCAATTAAAACAGGTTCAATTTTTTGCAGGATATATCATATTGAATTGAAATGTTCAACAAAAACTTTACGTTGAGTAATAGATTTTGATTTAAATTTAAGGAATGGCTCCAGTTCTACACTACTTACTCTAAATACATGATTGTAATACTCCTAACCTTCTGATTGTCTCACCTAATTCCATCTCCTTAGCAACATGAAGATTTCTCTCTCATTTTTCTGTTTAGCCTCTGGAACCAGAGTAATACCATATGTAATGTAATACCATATGGTGAAGTAATACCATATGGTATTACTTCAGAGGATGAATGAGGATATGCATGAATGTAAATGAAGTGTAGTCTTGTACAGTCTCAGGTCGACCACTCCCAAGATGTGTGGTTAATTGAAACACAACCACGAAAGAACGCCAGTGTTCAGTTTCATGTCCTCATTAATGATAAACAAACTATGTAACTCTTTTCTTCTTACTTATGTAAGACATGCAAATATGTCAATGTAGTTGAGTTCAACAGCTGTTTTGTACTATATATTTTGTCTTTATAACACTATTGTTAGTTATATCACTACAATAAAAGATGTTTTTAAGTTAATTCAATTCAATTAAAGATGTAAAAAAAGTTAATTCATTTCAATTAAAGATTTATTAAAAGTTAATTCAGTTCTGTTAAAAATGTAACTTAAAACGTGAATCTAAATAAAATACTTTAATACTCGCTAAAATATAAATATAATACATTTGCATCATAATTAACCTAAACTATTTGAAATAAGTTACTAATAGTATAATATTAAAATAATTTATCTAAATCTGTTATAAATTACATATAAATAAAAATATAATTGATCACAGTGACAAGGAATTTACTGAAAGACATTATTGATCAGCAGCATAAGTTCTGAATACTGGAAGGTGCACTTAGACACAGTTATTCGAACATATTTTTTTCTGGTCCTCCATGTTACAGATATGTGAAGATTTGATTTACTGTGGCATTAAAGATAATCCACGTTATGCGTTACAAATCTTTCAACATATCAATTTATGATTAATCAAAAAAGAAGTTAAGGTTGCCAATTATTCATTGAAATACAGTCTACAACTTATTTCTTCATTACCATCAAGTAATTTCATTTAAATATTTCTTATTTATATTTATCATTTTTAATTGAGATTAATTTATAATGAACAGAGAACAATTAGACTGAGAGGATTAGTTAAATCCTCTACAACAAGAAATGGTTCATTTATTGAAAAATATAATGTCTCTCAAATTGATATTCATCTTTTGCGAATTAAATTAAGAAACCTTCAAGAGTTGCAAGACAAATATGATGCCATTGAAATGCAACTTGAAATTGAAGATGATATTTGTTCAGATCGTGTACAGACTGAAGACGATTTATGCAGTTTTGAATGTAAATTACAGTGTTTAATAGATAATATTAAGCAAACGACAATTGATCAAGAAATTAATATAGTTACAGCAACTAAGCAAACGCAACTACAACCGATTAATTTACCATTTTTCAGAGGCAATGTTCTTGACTGGCAACATTATTATAATTTATTTAGCGATTTAGAACATAATAGAAACGATTTAAGTAATTTACAAAAACACTACTATTTACATACCTCCTTGAAGGACAAAGCGTTAGCTATTATTAAAAATTTACCAATTATGAATGAAAATTTTACAATTGCAGTAGATCTATTAAAAAGGAGTTTTGACAATAAATATTTAATTACATCTCATAATGCAAATTGTATTTTAAAATTAAATTCCATCAACGGGGAATCTTTAGATAATTTATACAAATTTATTATCAAAGTATCTTCATATGTCAGTGTTCTTGAAGTAATGCATAATCCAATCAACACATACGAATTTATTGTTGTTCAGTTGTTAACATCAAAATTAGATTACAATACCTGCAGATTATGGAAGGAGAAATTTTCAACTCAAAGATTTCCCACTTTCAAAGATTTCATAGTATTCCTTGAATTTAGAAGACATGCTTGAAAATATTAATGCAAATAAGTCAAACCATCAAGACATCTCAAGACGTAATTCTAAGGGACAACAACAGAACAATGGAACTAAATCCTACATTAAACATTTTAAAATAAATGCTAACAAGCAGTATAAGACAAATAATTTTAGTTGTTATTCAAAAATTAATTATAAGCAATGTTTAATTTGTAATTTAATCATTATTTACATTGTTGTAAGAAATTAAAAAATTTTTCTGTTTATGAACAGAAAAGATTTCTGGAAAATCACAATTGTTTAGATAAAGGTCATTCAGTTGACAAATGTTATTCTAACAGTGTGCGAGATTTGTTCTCAAAAACATAACTTTTATTCATTAAATATCATTAATTCTAAATTAAAGCACAATAAATCTGAAAATAGTATCATTCCTCATTTAAATTGCAGTCAAACAAAAACATAATTTTATCTACTGCATTATGTATTACCAATGACATACATGCCAGAGTTTTACTAGACTCTGGCAGACAAATGAATTTTTGTACTTATAAATTTGCACAAGATATAGAACTTCCATTTATAAAAAATTATATTCCTATTTTAGGAATAAATAATACACTTTATCATTCTGAATATAGTGTTGTATTGACTGACATTACATTCATTATTATTATTATTATGCTATTACGGCCAATATGGGACCACTTAAGTCAATTTTAGTTGGATCTTGTCTGAGTAAAGCGTGTTATTTTACTCTTCCGAGCTGCCCAGTATTTCTTCATCCGTTCAGATCTTGCTTTCTTTTCTTCATATGTAAACACCCTCTTCGTTGTATTTTGTCGTTTGTCTGTCTTTTGTTTAAATCTAATGCTTTTGTCTTTTAGCTTTGTAATTTTTCCAGTTTTATTCTGTAGGTCAGTCAGGGAAATTCCCAATTCTTTCATATCTTCTCTAATTTCTTTGATCCATCCTACTTCTAGCTTTTGGAACCAGAGCTTTTCAATGATATTTCTTGAATTACATTCTTTATATATGAACTTTTCATTCCAATTCCAATATGCTATTTTAACAGAAATAACAGTCTACCGACATGTACCTTTGATATTTTGCATTTTAATTTGCCTCATAATCTGTTTTTTGCAGATCCTGAATTTAACATAACAAATAAAATTGACATCCTTATTGGAGCACAATTTTATTTCACTTTTATTTTACCTAGGAAATTTATTAGAAACTTTAAATATCCTGTTCTCCAAGAAACCATGCTGGGATATATTTTCAGTGGTTGTTTTCCTATTAACTCTTAAGAGCAATAATACCATTGCATCTTTTATTTCTCAAAAGAATTCTACAAATCTTTCGACTGCACTTGAGAACTTCTGGAAAATTGAGGAAATTAATATGACATTTCATTTAATGAAAGTTCTATTTGCGAAAATCATTTTCAACTCAATTTTAGTCTAAACAATCAAGGCAGATTTCTAGTGGAATTACCACGTAATATAATATTAGACAATTCTTTCATAAATGCAAATAGATTTTTATCCTTGGAAGGAAAGCTAAACAATCTTAAACGAGACTATTCCACTTTTGTATAAGAATATTGTGACTTGGGTCACATGTCATTACTTAATTCCGATGATTTGTTAATAGACAAATCAAATGTGTGTTATTTATCCCATCATCTGGTGTTTAAATTAACTACTTACTCTTAACTATTACTTCGAGTGGTCTTCGACAGTTCATCTAAAACCACTAATGGTTTATCTCTTAACAATACTCTACTACTTGGACCTGTTGTCCAACAATATTTATTTTCTAAATTGTTAAGATTCCAAATTCATAATTATGTCATTATCTCCGACATAAAAAAGGTGTATTGACATGTACTAGATAAATCCAGCGATTCTAATTTACAACAGATTCTCTGACATAATTCTTCAAAACATTATGCACTAAGAACCATAACTTATAGAACCTCTTGTGCACAATATTTAATCACAAAATGTCACATTCAAACATAAATTGAAAATGAAAATAATTTCCACAAGTTTCTAAAGCTATTAAAAATTATTTCTATGTTGATCTCATTACTAGTTCAGATAACCCAAATGAAGTTATTCAATTAAAGGAAAATGTCTCCAAATTATTACAACAGTATGGTTTTTCACTTTACACATGGTATTCTAACAACTGAAATATTTATGTCTAATCATAATTCATCTATACCATCTAAACAAGAACATGACATACATACTCTAGGAGTTCTATGGAATGAGTCAGATACATTACATTTTGAAATCACTCATTCTAATATTTATAAAATTTATATCAAAAGGAATATTCTTTCCATCATAGCAGGTGTCTATGATCCTTTAGGACTCATTGGCCCTATTATATTTTTATATAAACAGTTTATGCAATCATTATGACAATACAAAATGGACTGAGACGAGATATTACCCAAACCATTAATAATACAATGACTTTCACTGTATAATCAATTACATTTAACTGAGTCATTTAACATAAGTAGATCGATTAATTTTAACAATAATAGTAAAATTCATTCTATTCAACTACATGGATTTTTTGATGCCTCTATTAAGAGCTATAGTTGTTGCCTTAATATACACTCGTTATTCGCCAACCATACAATTACAACTAATCTACTATGTTCTAAATCAAAACTAACCCCCTTAAAACAAATCACATTACCCAGACTTGAATTTTGTGGTTGTTTACTACTTTCACTTACTCATGAAGGTATCTACTGCGTTAAAGATACACTTTAATGAGGTACACTTACACACGGATTCTACAATAGCACTTTGCTGGATACATGGACATTCTTTGAATTGAAAAGTATTTATAGGTAATAGAGTTTCTGAAATTCAACAAAACACTTCAATTACCAATTGGCATTACATCAAATCCTCTGATAATCCAGCAGACATACTGTCTAGAGGTTGCTCACCAAGAAAATTACTTAATATGTCACCGTGGTGGCATGGTTCTCCTTGGCTATTACAATTTTCTTCCCATTGGCCAATGAATCGTAATATTATGTTTAATGATGCTAATTTAAATCCCAAATACTTTAGTGCTTAACACAATTTTAATAATCTAACCACCAAGGAATTAGATCATACTCTTTACATTTTTATATGTCAATCACAATCCATGTATTTCAATAATGAGATAAAGAATCTTAAAAATAATCAGGTTATTGACAAACAAAGTAAGCTTAATTCATTAGATCCATTCTTGGATGATTTAGGTCTAATCTGTGCAGGAGGCAGACTTCAACTTTCTCTCTTACAATATCACGTTAAACATCCTATCACTTTACTCCATAGTGCGAACGTTATGAAATTAATTATCAACTCTGGACACTTAAGACTCTTACACTCTGGTCTATAATTAACACATCATTTGTTGCAACAGATATTGGATAATAAATGCAAAAAGAATCATTTAAATAATAAAAAATATACTTTTTCCTACTTGGTGTAAGATAATTAAAACTTCCAGTATACAAAGTACATTATTTAATAAATTTTTATTTTCTGTACGGCTTTTTTTAGTTTTATTTTTCCTAATGATTTTATGAGTTGCAGCCTGTTGTATTTTACCATGTAACTGCTACCTGCTATAATAATAAAAAAAAAAGTGTTTGACTTGCTACTCGAAACTCAACAGCTATCCATTAAAGCAGTGTTTTTTTTTTAAAGAATAAATTAACAGTCATTATATTTAAATATCTTCAGAATAGTTACCTGAAATTAAGAGTAATATGATAATTCATTCATAATGTTTTCCTATTAGGGCAGATCCTGTCACAGGTGCTGCTCTCCACCTTGTTCTATTCTTTGCTAACCTCTTTGTTTCTGTATATTTTCCCATTTCCATAATCCCATCCATTATTTGAAATCTCTTCCTTCCTTTCTTTCCAGTCTTCGATCATATCCACTAAGACATACTGGCTAAGAACTGGCTAAGACATACAATGTCTTAGCCAGTTCCTTTTCCTTTATTCAGTCATATTTAAAATTTTCCTCCTCTCCAAATCTCCTTAATACTTCTTCATTTGTTATATGGAATTGCCAACTGGCATTTATCATTCTGTGCCATACCCACATCTCAAAAGCCTCAATTCATTTTTTGTCTGCCTTTCTCATTGTCCACATTTCAGCTCCATAGAGCATCACACTCCAAATAAAACATTTCATTAATCTGTTCCTTAACACTAAGTTTAACTTTCCACTCAGCAGTCTTCTCTTCTTATTAAATGCCTGTTTCCTTCTTGATATTGTTTTAATTTCTACTGTACAAGTCAGGTCATCAGTTACGTAGCTCCCAAGAACTGAAATTTCTCCACCTGCTCTAAAACTTAGTTTCCTATCTTAACCTCAATCCTCTCCTCTTTTCAACCTAATACCATACATTTTATCTTATTGTTAATCCTCATACACTGACTTTCACAAGCTTCATTTAAGTCAAGTATTTTATTTATTTTACTTGGACTCTCCTCCAATACCCCCATGTCTTCAGCAAAACATATACATTCTGCTCTTCTTCCCCTAATCTCTATTCCTCTATTTTCACTCAGACAGCATTTAATTATTTCTTCCACAAATATACTTAAGTGCTGGTGATATATAGCATCCGTGCCTCACTCTCCTTCCAATCCATATTCTTCCTGTCACCTCATCTGCTACCCTCACTTTTATTCTCTGGTTATAGTACAGCTCTTTTATTAAGTGCCTCTTTTTCTAGTCAACTCCCTTCTTTTATGATATTATAATAGAAAATACATTAATTAATCATCTGTAGTTGTTAAATTTATCAGTTTGATAATAATTTATCATTCTAAAGGCATAATTTAAAATAATTATTGTAATTATTTAAAAATATAAAGTTATTGCAGTATCATTATTTCATGTAACAGATTATAATCATTTAATCCTACATTTCATTTTTAATATTTCACTTGAATATAACTATATATTATTTAATAAATAAATAAAATAATATAAAAATATTAATATTCATTTATAATATTGCAAATATTAATATTTGCAGTTACCATTATGTAAATTTAACAATCAAATTCCATGTGATAATGATTCAAATATCTTTTTTATTCAGTAATTACCTCACAAAGCAATGATTGTATAATAATGGAACTTAGATCATTTTCTCTGAAGTGTGGTAATAAAGTTTATTAATAATGATGATTATGTAAGGAAAAATCAATTGGTGCAATCAATGAAAAATAATCTAATTGTAAGTTATTGAAGACTGGAAGAAGCTAGAGTATTTATTGACAATGATACGTATTAATGATTAAGTAACAATAAATGTGGTGTACATGCCCCACTGAAAATTCCAAAGCACTGAAAAATAAAATCATTAATGTGAACCATACGTAAGAAAACACGGCTCATTGATAAATATAGCATAAATTCTTCAATGAAGATCATGTCTTCCATTGAAGGAGGATATTTAACTGCCTTCAATGAAGATACTACTTCTTCAGATGTTGCAGTTGTTGAAAAGCAACCAGTTTGTATGGAATACAGTTTGTCATCACATCTGTTACTCATAATCATATTAATGTAACATTAAATTTAAAGCTAAAATACATTAATGTATCATTAAATTTAAAGTTAGATACTATTTAGCTTTCTCCAGTTTGTTATTAAGTTATAAGGGGAATCTTTCCTTTCTTTTTCCTGTTTAGCCTCCGGTAACTACCGTTTAGATAATTCTTCAGAGGATGAATGAGGATGATATGTATGAGTGTAAATGAAGTGTAGTCTTGTACATTCTCAGTTCGACCGTACCTGAGATGTGTGGTTAATTGAAACCTAACCACCAAAGAACACCGGTATCCACAATCTAGTATTCAAATCCATGTAAAAATATCTGGCTTTACCAGGACTTGAACGCTGTAACTCTCGACTTCCAAATCAGCTGATTTGGGAAGACGCGTTAACCACTAGACCAACCAGGTGGGTTGTATAAGGGGAATCTGAATACATATTGATTTATTTTAACTTAACAAACATTTTATTTTGTACCCCTCTAATAGCTAGGATTATAAAGAAACATTTATGCCCATTACAGTAAATCTAAGTCAGAAGAATCTGATTTTTACTATAGTTCACTGCTAGATTCATTTTAATAAGAAAAAAACTTTTATTTATACAAAGTGCTCTGTCAATGTATGTGTGACTGATTATTTTATGTGATTTTTATAGGTGTTGGGTCATAAGTAGGTAAGTAGCCAACAGTTTATATATTGTTTGGCATACTAGCTTCAAGATGCATTTGGTCTACAGATCAATTATTGGTAAATATTCATTTTTCCTCTTATCATTTCAGAATACATTGGGATATTTTTATTTTATTTAACCCATCTTCATTTAGTTGCATGATGGTTTCTTACTGTTTTTTTATAATGTATTATTAAAAATTTTAATTACTTCTCATTTTTCTTATTATTATAATTGTATCACATATTCCTAATCTAATCAAGGTTTCAGTTTCACTACAGTTTTTTTAAACCTTCCCAACAAATGGTTAGGCAATTATTTTTTACTTTATTTGTTGATTATCATAGTAACGAAGTGCTGACAGACCTATATAATGATCCAAACAATACTCTATTTTAATTCATTAGTATATAAAGTATTCTGATTGGTTAGAGCAATTTAGTATTGAGATTTGTCTGAAGAACTTCTATCAGGAGAGATGATGGGTTTTATTATTATTTATTTGTTAGTGTCTGATGAAATAGTTTCCTTCCACCACGTGAGTAAATTATACAAAGTATTAGAATTGATTAAATATATGGGCTTTTTGGTCAGAATTAGAATTAATCATAACTCATGTTTCAATATTATTGTTTGGCTTAAATATATCAATATTATAAATGAAATATAAATTTCACTATATTTCAAAATGAATTGTTCATGATTCAGTCATACTTGATAGTGTAGTTTATCACACATTAACCATATCCTTCTAATCTTGTTCTGAAGGGAATCAGCCTCCCAACACCTCTTTGATGAACATATTTACAACAGTGTTGCTAGCAGAATGTGGATAGGCATTCATAAGCTCAAAACTTTGAACAGGAATATGAAATGGAAATTTTGTAGAGTATGAAAAATGTTATGCCTGACTGGGATTCAAACTTGGGACCTTCCAAATAGAAGACTGAAATTCTACCCCTCCCTCTTGGCATGTCATGCAACAACACAGTACCTTTGAACAGAAGTTCTCACCAATTGCTTCAAATCAGACTTGACAATGGCATCTCACAGTAAAAAGCACTCTTTATAAGAGAGTACTTCCAGCCTTAAAAATTTATTAATATTCTTATAAGTTACTGGGTTTGGATGTTTCACTGGTGAATGATTAGTGTTTCTTTTCTATTCAATTTAATATTTCCCTTATATACTCCTCTCTCTCTCTCTCTATATATATATATATATATATATATATATATATATATATATATATATATATATATAATGTTTGTTTGTGCAAAGTTGCACATAAAGAACATTTTTTAAAGGAAGAATGATGAATGCATGAAGAGCATTTAATATGCATTAAGAGCATTTTTAAAAAGAGTATTTAACTTTCCCTCAAAACTTCTTAGTTATCCTTTCAGAATGGTTTATCAATAGCTACTGCTTTTAGGAGTTTCAGGAAAATTTTATGATTACTGCAGTGATATTGACCATGAACGGAAAGAACCAGACCATGAAAAATTTTTACAATTTTGTCACTGGTATTGACCTTTCATTGACGAAAACAGCATCATATTTAATTTCATCATTAAAATATACATTGTCATTACACTACATGTTTACATTCACTTTTACCATATCACTAGATGTGATTTACCTAGGTCACTATATGATCAGTCAGAATACCTTATTATTTATGGAGATGAAAATTCTCAGACGTTTTATTCTTTTTCATTACACAAACATAAAATTGATGTAATCTGCTGTTGCTGTACACCAGATTTATTTAACGTTAAAACTAAGTATGGTAAGTGCAACAGTTTATGGCACTATAAAAGGAAAGCAACTAAGAATCTTCGTTTTGGCAAAATAATGCTTATTGTCATTCTGATGAATGAAATGATAACCATATTGCAAAAATATTTTTATCATTACTTAATCTCAAAAAGCTTATGGCTACCAAATTTTCAGATCTTATACTAGAGATATTTTATTTGGTAAATATCTTTTAGCTAGAATAGTTATATTAAAGGGGAAAGTATGGTGATCACGTCAAAAATGGGGAATGAGATTTTTTGCAATTCTTTAGGTTCTAGGGTCCAATTAGTTAATCTAGACCAAAACAACATGTGTATACATGTGCATATGTGTTTCACATTGCTTTTGGCCTTACATCTCAGAATTGATCAAACTGATTTTCTTCAAATTTGGCTCACATATCTCAATATCTGGGGCATTGATCGGTTCAAAATTAAGGGGTTAGGGGAATATTGTGAAAAAACCAATTTTGATTTTCTTCAGAGGTATTTTAGAAAATATTTTATTAAAAGCAAATTTGTTACTTACAATGTGTATAAAAATAATTCAAAAAATTTTAATAATTTTAGTTGGCAAGTGAAGCTGTGCACTATACCATGCTTGACCATAGTTGGGAAAGTCATGCAAATTTTGATAGCTTTTTTCTTTTGGGTAGTTTTTTCAGAACACTCCTTATGTACTCATAGACTAAAATCTAATTCTTAAAGCTAGACTTCAAATAATAGTGAACAATTGTTATGAAAATTAAATGACTATAAAAGTCATAAAATGTTTAAGATTCTGTATCATAGTCGGGAAAATCAATTTAACATTAGTTGTAAGATTAAAACCATATATAATCTGAATACTTTGAAATTGAGTTTAATTCTATTATGAAAAAATTATTCAAAATTCAAAACAATTATCAAAATTCATATAAGATCAATGGATCAATATTAATGAAAAAAGTCTCGTAAAAAAACAGAAGCAAATATAATAAAATATTTGTTGATAATTTGAACTATATCTCTGCTCTTTAAAAGACTTTTTGTTACTTACTCATTCATGATGATCTTCTGGAAGATTATAACTTAGATTTTGTGACCAGATTTAAATAAATTGATAAACATTTTTTTTAAATTATCAAAATTACTCAATAATCATAATAAGATCCTTTTTCATAAGCTGAGCATTAGACTGTACACGTGAAAACATTTCTAAAACTATAGTTAATATAGCATACAATAGGTCATACCAAGAATAAAGGAGATTATTTACTTATTATATTAGAAGATATGGGTTGACAACAGACATTTTTCCCCATCACACCTCTTCCAACAGAATTAATAATGTTAGTTGTACCTTTGTGGTTGGCAATAGAACATACATACTTGCCCTTCCCAGTATCATCAGTACTTTCACTGCAGAGCTGTATGCTATTAGTAAGGCCTTAAATATAATTAGCCCAACATTTTGACACATACTTGTCTGCTCAGATTCCATGAGTGTTTTGCAAGCAAGTTATATACTTCAGACACCTTTATGTCTGTGAGATTCAGTGTAATTCTCAAATGACTCAACAGTAATACAACTGTGAGCTTCTGCTGGATCCCCAGCCATATTGGAATTTCAGGCAATGCTGATAGTACAGCAAAAGAGTTTTGTTTTTAGCCTCCTTTCACTAATCGTATTGCTTCAAACAATCTTGTCTGTTTTCTAAAGAGAGTGGTTATGATGAGTGGCAAAGTGAATGGAATGCTACCATTAACAATAAACTTCATCCTGTTAAGAACACTGTGTCACTGTAAAGCTCCACATACAGTTATAACCATCATGTTTGCAAATAGGGCACACTAAACTCACTAACAGATATCTGATGACTCAAACAGATGCACCAGTTTGTGCTTGCTGCGACTGCCAACTAACTATGCACCACATCCTTGTGGATTGTGTCTGTTATGTGGCAGTATCACAAGTTTAAACTAGGGGCTGACACGTGAAATATGTTGGGCGACAATGTAATGATGTTGATGATTGAATGTCTTGCGATTTGTGAAGGTCATGCATCTTGATTCAAAAATTTGATATTCATACGGTCTTTATCGTCTGTTTATGTCATTTGGCATATGCCAGATGTTAATTTTACTCTTTTAAGTTACGTTTTTAATGTATTCACTAATGTTTTATTTTGCTTTTAACAAATGTCATAGGCCTTTCTTTTTCCTGTTTAGCCTCCGGTATTTACCGTTCAGATAATACTTCAGAGGATGAATGAGGATGATATGTATGAATGTAAATGAAGTGTAGTCTTGTACAGTCTTAGTTCAAACATTCCTGAGATGTGTGGTTAATTGAAACCCAACCACCAAAGAACACCAGTATCCACGAACTAGTATTCAAATCCGTGTAAAAATAACTGACTTTACTAGGACTTGAACGCTAGAACTCTCAACTTCGAGCCTTTTCAACCTGTGCTGTTTTTACATCACTGTTGTTTAGTTTTTAATCAATTTTTTCTTTTTAATATTTGTATTTTACTATAAATATTGTATCCGAGCACTATACTAAAATTATATGACGATACTTGGTTGTGTGCCCAGGGAAAAACTCTCCCTTTGATTGTCTAACAAAGTAATTTGGAAATAACATTCTTTATGAAAATTGTTAACAAAATTTTCTAAAAATTGGAAAATCTGTTTGATTTTAATTATATCACAAACACCAATTCATCAAAGCACCAAAAAATCAAGTTAAATCAGGACCTTCCTCTTGCTTAGGCAAAAAAAAAGCACAATGTTTTTCATTACAATCAGTTATTGTGTTTAATGTCCCCAATTACAAAAAAAATAATTTTGCCTACTTTATTGGGAATAGAGGGGGAGGGATAAATGATTATTCTATACAAGGGGCTTACAAAGTACCACCAATGCATTTAGCTGTTCCATAACTTAAAGCTACAGATAAAAAATTTACAAAGAAGCATTTCACAAAAAAATACTATCGATTTGGCAGATCACTTACATAAAAATGTGATATAATTTTTTTTTTTGTCTTCAGTCATTTGACTGGTTTGATGCAGCTCTCCAAGATTCCCTATCTAGTGCTAGTTGTTTCATTTCAGTATACCCTCTACATCCTACATCCCCAACAATTTGTTTTACATACTTCAAACGTGGCCTGCCTACACAATTTTTCCCTTCTACCTGTCCTTCCAATATTAAAGCTACTATTCCAGGATGCCTTAGTATGTGGCCTATAAGTCTGTCTCTTCTTTTAACTATATTTTTCCAAATGCTACTTTCTTCATCTATTTGCCGCAATACCTCTTCATTTGTCACTTTATCCACCCATCTGATTTTTAACATTCTCCTATAGCACCACATTTCAAAAGCTTCTAATCTTTTCTTCTCAGATACTCTGATTGTCCAAGTTTCACTTCCATATAAAGCGACACTCCAAACATACACTTTCAAAAATCTTTTCCTGACATTTAAATTCATTTTTGATGTAAACAAATTATATTTCTTACTGAAGGCTCGTTTAGCTTGTGCTATTCGGCATTTTATATCGCTCCTGCTTCGTCCATCTTTAGTAATTTTACTTCCCAAATAACAAAATTCTTCTACCTCCATAATCTTTTCTCCTCCTATTTTCACATTCAGTGGTCCATCTTTGTTATTTCTACTACATTTCATTACTTTTGTTTTGTTCTTGTTTATTTTCATGCGATAGTTTTTGCGTAGGACTTCATCTATGCCGTTCATTGTTTCTTCTAAATCCTTTTTACTCTCGGCTAGAATTACTATATCATCAGCAAATCGTAGCATCTTTATCTTTTCACCTTGTACTGTTACTCCGAATCTAAATTGTTCTTTAACATCATTAACTGCTAGTTCCATGTAAAGATTAAAAAGTAACGGCGATAGGGAACATCCTTGTCGGACTCCCTTTCTTATTAGGGCTTCTTTCTTATGTTCTTCAATTGTTATTGTTGCTGTTTGGTTCCTGTACATGTTAGCAATTGTTCTTCTATCTCTGTATTTGAACCCTAATTTTTTTAAAATGCTGAACATTTTATTCCAGTCTACGTTATCGAAAGCCTTTTCTAGATCTATAAACGCCAAGTATGTAGGTTTGTTTTTCTTTAATCTTCCTTCTACTATTAATCTGAGGCCTAAAATTGCTTCCCTTGTCCCTATACTTTTCCTGAAACCAAATTGGTCTTCTCCTAACACTTCTTCCACTCTCCTCTCAATTCTTCTGTATAAAATTCTAGTTAAGATTTTTGATGCATGACTAGTTAAACTAATTGTTCTGTATTCTTCACATTTATCTGCCCCTGCTTTCTTTGGTATCATAACTATAACACTTTTTTTGAAGTCTGATGGAAATACCCCATTTTCATAAATATTACACACCAGTTTGTATAATCTATCAATCGCTTCCTCACCTGCACTGCGCAGTAATTCTACAGGTATTCTGTCTATTCCAGGAGCCTTTCTGCCATTTAAATCTTTTAATGCTCTCTTAAATTCAGATCTCAGTATTGTTTCTCCCATTTCATCCTCCTCAACTTCCTCTTCTTCCTCTATAACACCATTTTCTAATTCATTTCCTACGTATAACTCTTCAATATATTCCACCCATCTATCGACTTTACCTTTTGTATTATATATTGGTGTACCATCTTTGTTTAACATATTATTAGATTTTAATTTATGTACCCCAAAATTTTCCTTAACTTTCCTGTATGCTCCGTCTATTTTACCAATGTTCATTTCTCTTTCCACTTCTGAACACTTTTCTTTAATCCACTCTTCTTTCGCTAGTTTGCACTTCCTGTTTATAGTATTTCTTAATTGTCGATAGTTCCTTTTACTTTCTTCATCACTAGCATTCTTATATTTTCTACGTTCATCCATCAGCTGCAATATATCGTCTGAAACCCAAGGTTTTCTACCAGTTCTCTTTATTCCGCCCAAGTTCGCTTCTGCTGATTTAAGAATTTCCTTTTTAACATTCTCCCATTCTTCTTCTACATTTTCTACCTTATCTATTTTACTCAGACCTCTTGCGATGTCCTCCTCAAAAATCTTCTTTACCTCCTTTCCTCAAGCTTCTCTAAATTCCACCAATTCATCTGACACCTTTTCTTCAGGTTTTAAACCCCAATCTACATCTCATTATCACCAAATTATGGTCGCTATCAATGTCTGCTCCAGGGTAAGTTTTGCAGTCAACGAGTTGATTTCTAAATCTTTGCTTAACCATGATATAATCTATCTGATACCTTGCAGTATCGCCTGGCTTTTTCCAAGTGTATATTCTTCTATTATGATTTTTAAATTGGGTGTTGGCAATTACTAAATTATACTTCGTGCAAAACTCTATAAGTCGGTCCCCTCTTTCATTGCTTTTGCCCAGCCCGTATTCACCCACTATATTTCTTCCAATGCTTGCATTCCAATCTCCAACTATTATTAAATTTTCATCTCCTTTTACGTGTTTAATTGCTTCATCAATCTCTTCGTATGCACACTCTACCTCATCATCATCATGGGCGCTTGTAGGCATATAGACGTTAACAATCGTTGTCGGTTTAGGTTTTGATTCCGATATAATATAAATAGGACATATACAAAAATGTTAACCATAATCAGAAAATTTTTCACAAGCGCAAAAAAAGTCCAAATTCAATATACTTGAATAATAAAAGTTTGACTAAAAAAAATCTTCTTCAAGTTGATCTACAAGTGGATCAGTTGCACGCACATGGCGTATGTGTCTAATTCAGTCAGTCGTTCAATGCAATTAAGTGATTAGCACGTGTAACAGTGATAACAGAAATCGTAATAAATATATATTTATATACACGAATTTCTGAAGACGGATATTTTAAACTGTGAATACTGTTGTTCATATTCATAAAACTTTATTTATATTACAGCGTACATTTATTTTTTTAGTTATTTTGTGAAAATTGTGTTATCAAGATTTGAGGTTATATTTATATGTAAGTATTTTTTTTATTTTTTACGAGTAAAATTATATTTTTTAATGACAGAAAATAGCACACATCAGATGAATTCTTGATTTTGCATAAGTAATTTTAAATTTGCAAAAAACAAAATTTTTCATACCATAAGCCGGCTGATAACCGTTATGCCTATTCTGTCATTCGAAGAATTAATGGAACTGAACTAATTGACTATGAACTTTGTTTTATATGACAAAGAATACTTTTTAAGCTGTATAAAATAAATATTAATTTAATTTAAGCGTTTTTTATTCATAGTACTTAATGTCGTTTATCGAATGTTTGAATCTGTTCAAATTTGTTTGAATGCGTATAAAAATTCGTTTTTTATTCACGCCAAAGAAGTATAACTTCTTACGTGCATACATAAGAACACACGAGCCTTATTTTTTTATTAAAATCATTGCAAATTATGACAACAATCCAAAATCATTAATTGAGTTACAATAATGAACTATTCTTACATAGGACCTTTCAGATCTAAGTTAGCAGCACTTTATACAGGTGCTTATTTTAACAAATGCATTACCAGAAACTCTACTAAAAAAGATACTACTAATTGAGGTCTGAAAGAGCCTTAATTTTTTTTCGTAATGGGGAAAAATTTCTCGTAATGAGGAAGTGAGAGTTTTAATATTTAATCAATTTTTAAATATTTTTAACAACGAATTTTATTTCACTAATTAATTTTTTAATAGAATTTTCCTATAGCATGTAAATAATATTTTTAGTTTTATGTAAAATTATTTCTTTTCACCTTCAAATATTATCCCTTGGTTTTATTAATTAGATTAAATAACCAACTTAGTTATTTAATTGAAAGGTAATACTATATGGTAATTCAAAGATAAATTATTCTGATATACTGTTTTATATCAAAATGGTACATTAATATGTTATTTTGTCCCAAAAGTTTCTTTTATAGCTTTGATCCATGTAAAGTATCTGAAGCAAAAGTCTATTGAGTTGCTTTACATGAGATTAATTATATTAATTTTACACCCAGTATCTGGATAATTAAAACAAACGTTTCACTTGTTAAGCTAAACATCTCCTTTATCTTAGTGGCCTTGATGTGTCAGAGTGTAATAACATGTCTATCTTGTTGAATAAAATAATATGAAACCCCTAATATCTGACTTTCCATAGTAAGTCTTGCATGAGATATTATTTTTAAAAATAGTTTAAAAAATTTTCTAGAGTAGCCTTCGACTTGTTAAATAGCTTACAACCTTTTTTGGATATGTACAAATATATATAAAAATAATAAACTCGACAGCGTTAAAAAAAAGTAAATTAATTTTAAATATCTTGAAAATGTGTAACTTAAATTTATCAGATCATAATTTTCTTCTTTAATTGTAGGTATAAGGTAATTATACTGATTTATTGCATACAAAGTATTTCTAATGTAAATATAACTTCAATGCATGTACCTACTATACTTTAACCTTGATTTATTCTATATGTTGTTCAAAATTATAATTATGTTGTGGGAAAATATTACTTTTAAATTTATACTGTAAATGTGAGGTAATATTTTGATTGTAATTATAGGTTATAGATTCATTATTTGAAGATATTATTTAAGAAATACATAAATGAATTAATAAATAATACATAAATATTTACCTTAAAGCATATTAATAAAACAAGTTTTATTTTATTAATCAATAACAATAAAATTAAATTTTTTGGCTAAAACTTTTTAAGATTATTTTTCTTGTAGTGTTTTTTCTGTGCCCTTCCTTGATACATAGTTGCCGTATGATAATCGCTTTACTGTTATTAGTAGATATTTCTGAAGGTCGTTTTTCTGTGACCCCTTATGTGTAGAATAAATAGGTACTTAGATGAATCCGTCGTCATCTCAGAGAGGATGAATGATGTAATTTATTGTGATTATAATTTAGCCTACTATTAACAGAAAATTGCTTTTACCTCTTGCAAAACCAGACATTTATATACTTATACTTTTTATAAATTGATAGATTTAAAAGAATTTTCTGACTTAATCTGCATATCCAGACATCCATTTCTCAACTGCAAAGTTAAATTAAAGAAACAATTTTTTTATAAAACTTTTTAATCTGTTATAAGTAGTACTCTAATATTAAAAAGTCTCACTGTTAATGAACATTAATATACTTTATTTTAAAATTCTCAGATATAGAATTTGAACAATAATTTATGTAAATTGAACAATTATCAGATGTAAGTTAAGAAAGACCTTTTTTAATTATTATTTTATTTTTAAATTATTAAAAAGTATAAATTCTCCTTATGAGCAATTAATCTTGAACTTCTTAAGATCTTTCAGACCTTAAACCATAGTCAGTAGATTAAAATGTCATAATAAAATAGTTAAAAAATTAAAATATTAAGCAATCATGACTGATTGCAAGTTATCAGTATACCAATTGAAATTTACAGTCTAATCTGGTGAAATAAAATAATATCAACGGGAACCATATGTTGTATGAATGATATTTTATTTGACTTTTTATCTCTGTCTATCTATATTTGGGGTGCTTAAACAATTTATCACCTTTAAAGAATTTTTGTTCATTAATTAGATTTTTTTGTTTACTTTAAATGTGATATTTTTATAAATTAGATGTATTATAGTAATTATAAGATATGTCTAAAATTTTATTTAATGTATTTGGGTTGTATATATGACTTTATCTAATATATGTTTAGCAAAGTTAGGATTTTTCTGGTTTATTGTTTTTTATACTATCCATGTGTTCTTATGCGCACGTATAGAGAATTTACGATTGGTCATAAAACTATATATCCCTTATCTATCTTTTCAATTCCTTTTAACTTCTCAATTCCTGGAGTAAATGGAGTATACACATTTTTTATATATATTTTTTCCTTTTTATCTGGTAATAATTTTATATTTTTAATTGTATTAATTTTATTATTTATTTTATTGTATAATTTATTTATAGTATTAATATTATAACTATTAGCAGTAGCAATATTTTTAATTATTACTATTTCTGTGTTTAAAAAAACTTTTGAGATAATGTATGTCTCTATATAAAAGTACATTAAAAACAACCATCTTTTGGAACCATGGATGAAATGAATTGAAATTAATTATTGTATCATTTGAAGAAGGTTTACGATAAATATCTAACTTTATTTTGTTATTTATTTTACTGTTATATATTTTCATATATAAAAAATTTAAACAATTTTTTAGATATAAAATTTGTTTAAAATTTCCGTGATAAATTTTGTGTTTATTAATTTTGTAAAATTTATCTAACATTATATCTGATTCAATTTGAATATTTTGATTATATATGATTATGGTGTCATCAACATAAAATTTATGTAACATAATATCATGCTGAGTTAGAATTTTTTTAATACCAGTTTCTTCTAAAAATTATAGTTATATTTCTGCCATAATTGCCAATAACAGTTCACCCATCGCCAAACCGAATGGTTGTTTATAATATTGGTTATTAAAAGTAAAAAAAAACTACAATAACAACATTACAATTTTTTAACATTTATGTATTGTGTAATTTAATTACATTTTTTAATGTATTTGCTAAAAATTTGCTTAAAAAATATTTTTGTGAACAGACAAAAAACCTTGTTAAACATATATTAGATAAAGGTCATACATACAACCCAAATACTATTATGAAAATTTTTGACCTATCCTATAATTATTATAATACATCTAATTTAGAAAAATATCACCTTTACAATAAATAAAAAAATCTAATTAATGAGAAAATTTTTTTAAGTTTTATTAAATTTTATTAAAGATGATAAGTTGTTTAAACACACCGTAAATATAGATAGAAAGAGATAATAATTCAAATAATTATCATTTGTACAACACAGTTCCCATTGATTTTATTTAATTCCACCAGATTAGACTGTAAATTTCAGTCACTTTACTGATAACTAACAATCACTCATGACTGCTTATTATTTTAATTTTTAACTTTTATTTTATTATGATCTTTCAGTATTAAGGACTGAAAAATCTTAAGTTCAAATTAATTGCTGGTAAGATGGATTCATACTTTTTAATAATAATTTATTAATATATCAGCAGTAACCATGTTTGAGAAATCGTGTATTATTTTATTGTGGATTCAAATAATTAATAATAATAACTGGACAAATAGGTCAGCATTTCTACAGAAGTATTTTAAAAAACATTTGCAAATCTATACATAATCAAATGGGGTGCAGTGGTTATCTTGTTAGTAAAGGCAGTGCTTGCCTGCTGTAATGAAGATTTCTGGTTTGATTCTCAGCTAGGGTCTGTAAAAATTATCAATAATCAACCCTGAAGTGGTCACAATATATAGCACAAAAACTCGGCTGACTAGAATAATTAAAAATTTGTCATCTAACTTAATAGTATCCTACACAACCACTTAAAAACAGTTCTGCAGTCCTAATCATATACTATAAATAGTTCAAGAAAATTAAAAAAGATGAACTCTAAATGTTTATTAGTTTAAAATACCATGAGAAAATTATTTATATATTTATGTAAGTATATTTACACAAACTGACCAGCCATTTTATAATTCTGGTTTCATTTTATAATTCAGGTATTATAATTCTGGTATTATAAACTCCAGATTATACATATTATGCTTAAGCTTTTGTTTCTTTATTTTAAGGTATGAAGAGAATACACTTACATCGCAAATTTTAAATATTTAGAATACTGAATAACCAATTTTTTGGTCAGAATTGTGCATTAAATAAAATTAATGAATGAATGATAGAAAAACATATAATAAGGGTAGGCTAATGCTTCATATGCTAATGAATGTCTGCACAAAAAAAAAATTGAATAAATAATACAATACAGGTACATAGGTGGCACCACATTAACAAAATTTTCTTCACTGAAAACTTTTTATGGATACAATGGAACCTGTAGGACTGAAGCGTATTTTGTTTTCATTATGTTTTTTTTTAATAAAATTACTTAAAAAAAAACATATTTTGAAAATTTATTTAAAAAATATAGGCATTTAAAAGACTGTATTTCTATAAGAATTATTGAATTCAATCAGATAAAGATTGGAATAAATCTTTTAAAAAAGGCTTAGTTTATAAAAATGTATATAGAACTTATAAATTTAAAATTATTACATTTCACTGGGCATAAATCATAAAATAGATATAATTACCCATTTAATTGAAGATTTTTATTAACTAGCTGGTCAAACCTCGCTTCACTTATCCTTCTCATCTAGACTGGGGACTCCGCCCCTTGGAACCCCACTGTGTTCATTATCCTCATGTTTATGAGAATAATACTGATAAATAACAATTAAAGCCTGTTAAATTATAAAAACTATCAACGTATTAAAATTTTTCAGAGCAACATTTTGGTCAGCACTGGACTTAAAACTTTGAGTTATCTGGAGAATGGAGGTTTCAGAATATTCAGCCCCTATCTCAAAAATAGTGAACCGTTGCACCTTTAAAGATGCTTTTCTCTATAACCAAAAAAGATGAGACCTTTTTTGTAAAAAAATTAATTTCAGATACTGTAAGTGGTCCCTGAATTCGATTTGACCAAAGGTTTGGCCATAAAATTGAATATTGCCAAGGAACATATTCTGGTTGTTGTTGCAAATCATTGAAACAACTACCATTTTGAAACGGCAATAGTCCTACGTTCTTTCCAGATATAAAAACTATGTGGCTAAAAATTTTAGCCCAGTCAGTTGATTAGTTTTTGCATGAAAGAGTGTAACAGACTTGCAGACAACTAGATTTATATATGTATTTAGATATCAGATTAGAATATTTTGTTTTATGAGCTGGTTTAACTTTAATGATTATAAAATTTAACAGCATTTGTATTAAAAAAACTGGAAGAAACTTAGAAATTAGAAATAAATAGAAATTGACGTATCCTTCCTTTTATCTATTATTCTGAATTGGACTATAGATCATGAATTGTCATTTCATTATACCCCTTTATCATTTCTTCACCATAACTTTTTTTACTTCTATATTTCTACTTATTAAACGAGCAAATCAAGATTTACTATTTTAACAAAATATTTTGGTATTTTTGTGTGTTTGTAATGCAGTAACAGCGAAAGTGATTTCCATTTCTTATAAAAATGTAGCTCCAGTTTTTTTTGGTTTTTTTATCAGTGTTTCTTTAAATAAGATGGAAGAACATACATGTAGCAATCATTTATAGAATTTTTCATTTCAAAACAGTGGCTATTTTTATTCTAAGATAAAGAGGTGCACTGACTTTACCAAGACATCAAAAACATAGCCTTTCCTCTATCTTGGTGCAAATTATTCTTGACCACTCATTCTGTTTAGCCTGTCTCTCAGTGGTTACCCATTAGGTACTTAATTCTTACACATTTTATTTTACTTTATTAATAAAGTTGTCTTGCAAAATTCTGTTTGTTAAGCTCAGTATAAAATGTGTAAGGGAACTGTTCACAGAAGTGCAGGACTATTCCTTCTTAGCTTTAACTTTTTTAGTTATGTTTTCCTTAACTTTCAATCTCTTCCTTTTTATATACTGTACCTAATTTTTAAAACTCTTCTTTATTCCTTCATTCTTTTAAATGTCTAAAACATTATACCCTTTCTCTTCATATTTTATCCAGTGCACCTTTTACTTTTGTGAAAACCTTTACTACTTTGTTTCTCATAAATAATTTCTTTTTTTTATTCCTGAAAATGACTTAATGACAAAGCAGTTGAATATTTAGATTAGTATGCCTAGAATATATTTGTTTTTATTTATATCCAAATATATATTTTTTTAAGTTAGCCTAATACAATCAAGCCATTCATTGATTTCTTTGTAGCTGTTTGGTTAATGGTCTCAGATTCAGTAACATTTTTGAAAGTTATTTACAATGAAGTTTATTTCTATTTCAAAATAGTTAATATTTTTTCTGAGTATATATTTTTTCTTCCCTTTTTTAACTAAGAATCATATTCAAAAAACCTGGCAAAGTATTTCCATAACTTTCCCGGCTAGTAATGATAAAAATTAAAAGTTACAGCCAAAAACAACTGAATATATATTTTCTTAGAGTTGGGGGAATAAATCTTAAGAAAATATTTTCTAAAAGTATTCATATAATATAGGTTATATTTAACTAACAAATTTTCTTACGTGAAGTTTTTTTTAAATTGCAACACCCCTTTCAATAAAGGTTAAAATAAAAGAAAGGAGATATTCAAAAACCTTTTCTGCGTTTTACGTTCCGGATCTATAATTTTTAAAAATTGTAGTCGTTTCTTAAGTAAAAGCTTTCAAAGAATTTTTGAAAAATATTTAAACCCAAGGGAGATAGAGCAAAAGAACAAAAAATAAATAATTCAACTTTAGAGGTGGGTTGTTGATTCTTTGAAAAAAAATTTTGAGATTATTATTTATATAAGTATTATAGGTAACAAATTTGTTTTAATAAAATTTTCTCTAAAATGCCCCTGAAGAAAATCGAAATTGTTTTTTCACGATATTCCTCAACAGACCTTAACGAATTGTGAAAAAAATAATATGATCAATGCCCGTTTATAGAAATATTTGAGCCAAATTTAAATGAAGAAAATCGGTTCGGTCGATCCTGAGATATAAAACCAAAAGTAGTGCGACATAACATACGCACATACATACATGAGTGGTCTAGTTCATTGAATCTCAAAACTTTTTGCTCACCGCCCATATTGAGAACCAAATATTTTCTTGTGCCCCCAAAATTTTAAACTTACCATCTGTTGAAAATAATAATTGAAATTGCTGTTTTTAAGATGCGTTCTTAAAAACAGCAATTGCAGTTTTTTTTTAAAAGTGTCATATCGTATTTCTGAGTTGAAACTTACATTTTAAATGAGTGCAATTAAAACGAATATTTAATCATAGTTGGAAGTATTTTAATTAATAAAATTGCTTTAAAAAAAATTACAATTGTGTCTGTGTAGTTATAACAACAATAGTGATAGCATATTCAATGTAACAATACAATAATTAAAACAAAACTTTCAATTGAAAGATATAAAAAAAGAAATTAAAGCGAACATTTTGAGCTTTTAAACGATTTTAATGCAGTTTATTGAAAAAAATTTTTTTCCCCCATGCGCTCGATCAGACACGAAGAATAACTTGTAATAAAATTTGTAAAAATTTTTTTCTCTCTGATTTTGATTTTTATTTTAATTTGATTTTTAAATTTGAAGTATACTGTCAAAAAGTAGAGTATTCAAGCCTTAACTATTTTCTTATTCGTCTCTCTAAGCCTCTTAATGCCAAAGTTAAAGTAGTTTGAATACATAATTTTTTATTATAAAATATAGGTTTTCCTTTAATTTTTTGTACTAGTGTATTAGGTATTTAATTTTAGTTTGAAATATCAGGAAAACATCATTTTTGCCTTTTTTTAATCAGTCACCTCCTGAATGCCCCCTGTTTTCTGTGGGCTTTCTACCGCTCCCCCTGAAGGCTTCCAGCGCCCACAAGGGGACGTTTATCACCTACTTTGAGAACAAATGGTCGTTAAATTATCTGGACCTTAAAACGTAGATTTGCAAAAAAAAAAACCGGTACCCCAGTTTTGAATTACCACCAAATTTTTCCAATAGCTATATTTGCCGGGAAAAAAAATTTTAATATTTTAAAAAAGTTATGTTCACAACTGAAATGAGTATTTATGGCCAATGAAATGGATAAACAATTGTTCAATTTTTTTTTTATTTATTACTTAGCCGGTTAACTACAATAATTTAAACATTATAATAACAATATTTTACAATAAAGTTTTATTTCAATCTCCGATTACACACTTAACATAAGTACAACTGATGAATTATTCAATAAATCTACTAAGCTAGACAATTATATTCACATATCTATGATTAGATTTATATCTTCTTTAATAATGTTTTTGATTTTCAATATAAGAATTTATTTGTGGGAGGGGGAAATTAAAATGCGTGAAAGGATCGATTTTATTTAAATAATTTTAGTCAACTTATATTATCATATAGTCATATGATTTTTCAACTTAAGCAAAGCCATGTGTATTTTTTTTAAAAACCGGATTCTATATTCAGTTATGTAGAATTTTTTTTTGTTTTAAGATTACAAAAGGAAAAAAAGATTTCTAGCAGGGGGAGAAAGATGTTAGCATAGAAAAAACGACATGAAGTGGAAGAGTTTGGGGGAATAGTTGGTCTACGAGTGTATGTATAACTAACTGGACACTATTTGTTGGGGTGGGGTTATGCGCTTAACTTATATTTGTTGCCGTTAATTTCTTCATCTGTTAACACGGTTTTTACGGTACGTAAACTATTATCTATTGTTTAATTGTCTTTTTTTTATTATTAATGTATTGTTTATTAATTTTCAGTCATTCATGTGGTGTGGTGTGTCGCGTATTAACAATTGTGTTATTAACATTAGTCATTAAATATGTTTTAAATTTTAGTAAACATATCAAAATAATTAATAAAATTACTTTAATATTTAAATAATATAATAATTTAAAAAATATTATAGTGAAGCTTGAATAATTAAAATAAATAATAAAAATATCGAATAATATTTATTACGTAGATAATTATTATTTTTTTAATTAAATAATAAAGATTTATCATATATTTTTTCTACACTTTATAAAAATAAAACCAAATACGTATATTTATTTTAATTTTTTTTTCATAGTCGCATCAACAATTACAAGTCATTAGCTGACTTATTAGTTGAAATGTAATTCTAGCGGTAAATTTGTAGTCTTGAACAAACTCGGGCTGACCATTCCTGAGGCGTTTGGTTAATTAGAAATCCAACTACAAAGAATACGGGTATCCACGAACTAGTATTAAAATCCGAATAAAAACAACTACGTTTATTAATTAGAATTTGAACCTGAGAACTTCGACTTCTAAATCAGTTGATTTACGACGACGAGTTTATCACTAGACCGACCCGATAGGTTAAAACCAAATATTTTAGTTAAGAACAAATTTAATTTATCCGTAAAAATTATTTTTACATAAATTATAATAAACCGCCTTATAAAAATGCCGTAAAAATTATTTAAAAACATACTTTTACAATAATTCTCATTTATTTTTATTTTATTTTTTTTGAATGGGGGCAAAAACTAAAAAAAACTAACCAACCCTAAATTTGACACTGATTTTAAATAGTTAAAATTTATTTAAAAAAAAATAATGAAAAGGTATTCTTTTTTAATTGTTAGGATATCTAATCGCTTTTTACACACTTTTCGAAGAAAAGTATAGTATTACTTTCGGACGTATGGTAGGAATGGGGAATTAAAATGAATTTTCTTTACGTTTTGAGGTATGAGGAGTATGAAAATACATTCACTTAAATAAGGGTTTCTATATATATATATATATATATATATCTAGGCCAATGTATATAATTTTGTTGTTCGAAAATCTCCAAAACTACTTGATCATTTTCAATGAAATCTAGTTATGTTGTAGTAATGTATGAAGTTGTGCGTGTGAAAATTAGATGAAGATTAGTTGAGTTGTTCTTGAGTTACGCTCAATTTAAGGTCGAAAAATTTGAGCGAAGCAAGATAGAAACGTGGTTCGTTATGATGCTGCAAGTTGGAACGTTGACGTTTCTTTTTCTACGGTATCTATTGTTAGCAATATTAAACCAAATTTTTTTTTAAATTGAGAAACTATTACAAAACTGAGGTAGTCACTTAGACTTAAAATTTAACTTTTGACGAATTTTAACAAAATAATGATCAATTGTTATATATATATATATATATATACACACACACATACACACACACAAAATTTAATTATGTAAGATTTTAGTTTTACATATGTTAAGTCATAATTATCCTCTTGAAGACGGCAGATTAGCCGAAAGCGCTCGAGGAAATCAAATTGGAATTTGGTAAGCTGTTTTTAAATTGTAGTTATACATAAAAAAAATATATTAAAACTAAGTTAAATTAACGGAAAGTCGAATAATTTTGAGGAGATTGTGCCAGATTTTGTTTAATTTCTTTTATTTAACACTTTTTTTATTTTATATGCATAAAAACACCGTTGTCGATGAGAAAAAACATTCCACAAGAAACACATAAGCTAGAAAATTACATATTAATAAATATAAGATTAAAATAAAAAGTAAAAGTAATTACTTTTATTCAGATTTGAAAACTAGATCGTGGATGCAGGTGTTCTTTGGTGGTTGGATTTCAATTAACCACACGTCTCAGGAGTAGTTGACCTGAGTTTGTTGAAGACTATACATTTACCGGTACAGTTACATTACACTGATAATTCGCTTTAACTGTTGATGCGACTATAAATAAAAGTATTTAAAAAAAGATTAAAAAAATAATTGCGTAAAAAAACGTAAAAAGATATCTTATATAATGAAGAAATAATGTCTAGCCGTCTATATTCTCTCTACAAGTATCCAGTACTAAAGAATTGGATAAAAATAGAAAATAATTTTTTATAATGAAAAGTAAAGAATATTTTCTTACTGTTAATATATATTTTTATTTTTCGGAAAAGTTACAATGCAACCACCAGAGCAACTTTTTATATAAATAAAAAAAGTCATACCAGAATAGTTTTTTTATGAGTTAGGACAAATATAAAAAAAAATAAAATCCGTCGATCTTCTTGGCGAAGTGCATCTCGGATTTTATCATCCGGGGGTTCCGAGTTCGAATCCCGTTATGTATGGCATTTTTTTGCACCCTACAAAATTCCATTTCTGTATGTTAATATTGCTTTCATATTGCTTTTATGGTAAATTAATTAATCAGCAAAAAACAAAAATAATGCGTCAGGAAAACACTGCATTAAAATAATTTTTCTTAGCTTCTTTACAGAAATTATTTTTTCTTTTGACGAAAAATTATGATTCAGATATTAATAATTTTTTTTTCATTTCTTAAACGTTTTTTTAATTATGTTTCACGAAAAAGTTGCGAAAATATTTAAAATTCTCAGAATCTACACGAATTGTAAGAAATTTCTACAAAAAAGTAAGAGGTTCGTAATTTGACCTATAAAAAAAAAACTTTTTTTATGTACAAACGTTTCCAGATAGATCGATTTCAATAATTTTTTTTATAGTGGAGTTTCTCTGATAGTTCCCGTTTTATTTCTCCAACACACTTTAGTAAAAGATATTTTGTTTAGCGTAAAATTTAAATTTACATAGAAGGTTTAAAGGAAGTTTTGTGTTAACATTGATTTGTATTAAATTTTAATAATGAAACTATAAATAGCCTTATGTTTTTATTGAAAATAAAAACATAAGGCTATAAGGCTATAAGGTTATCAATGTTAACACAAGTTTTGTGTTAACATTGATTTGTATTAAATTTTAATAATGAAACTATAAATAGCCTTATGTTTTTATTGAAAATATTATTCACACCGGGAAAATTAATTCGAAAATTTAAGATAAAAAATAAATAGTTTATTTTTTCAGAGATCTCTATCTTATATTCACGCGGTCGCGCGCGCGCGCGCGAGTGTATGTGAACCTCTGGTTTTCAACCTACTTCAACAGATAAAGATTTTCAACTAAACCTGTATATTTTTTTTATTATTTTTCTAGTTCAACTTTTACTCACGATCAAATGTACAGATTAACGAAAAATTAGTCACGTTAATGATTGAAAGATAAGTTGTTATTTGTAAATTGTCATCATTAATCATTATTAAATTTTTTTATTGGATGATAATATATAAACCGAGTTACTTCCTTTGATATTAAAAGTAATTTTACGTAAAACTTCAAAAAATTAATAATTAAAACATTGATTACTATAAAAATATATATTTCCGCATTCATAACAGCCTTAGTACACTGTCGGCAGTAGTTACATAAGGTTGTTATCTCCCTTATTTTTATTTATCGAGGCTCAAGATTCTTGCTTTCTGTGTTTCTTTGAAACTGTGCGTTTTTTTATACACTGTGCGTTACTTTTAATCTTAAATACGTGTTAAGTAAAAATGAAACCAAAAAAAAATGTTAAATAAATTTACAATATTACTTAACCCGGCGAATAAAATTAGAATAATTATATCAAAGGAGAAAGTATGTTGATCATGTCACACAAATCACTAAATTCTTCCATAAATAAAATAAAATTTAAATCCTGTAACCGACATTAAAAGAAAACCTTTGAAACACGCCCGATTACAGAATCATACAGCAGCAAGGTACATTGTCCCGGCTCTGCGATTCGTAGGGAGATATGATGATACTCCTGCCACTCTTTCGTTCCGTTTATCACGTGAAAAACAAATATCGGGTTTTATGAAAATCTTTACTTTTTTCGGTGCAGTTAGTTCAACTAGACCATGTACGTGTATATGTTGTGTGTCGCACGCACTATTTTTGGCCTTTACCTCCAGATCGACCGAACCGATTTTCTTCAAATTTGACTCAAATATTTCTTTATATATATATATATATATATATATGGGCATTGATTATATATATTTTTTTAAATTCGTTGAGGGGTGGTGGGAGATATCATGAAAATTCAATTTTGGTTTTCTCCAGAGAGGTCTTTTTAGAGAAGAAAACTTTATTAAAGCAAATATATTCTCAAAAAAATGTTTTCAAAGAATCAGTTCTCACCTCTTTACTGATGTATATTTTTTTTTTGTTCTTTTGCTCTGTTTCCGTTTGGTTTTAATATTTTTGAAAGTTAATATAGAGGTACCAAGAAATTTCTACAATTTTTAAAAATTCTAGATCCTGGACTTAAAATGAAGAAAAGTCTTTTGAAATTTTTTTTTCTTATTTTTCCTTTAATAAAGGAGTTTGTTTAGATTTATAGAAAACTTTACTTAAGAAAATTTGTTAGGCTAAACCTATGTATGGATATTTTTAGAAAAACGCTTCTTCAATTTTATTTTTAATCTCTAAAAATATATATTTTGTTTTTGTGTTTTTTGGCTCTCTTAATTTTTTACGTTAATTTTTTTTTTTATACCAAATTTTTTTTTCTTCACTTTATGTGAATAAAGTTTAATTTTCTTCATTTTGATAGCGTTATTAAAATTCAAATAGCTTTGGCACCTAAATTATATTCCGGACCCAAAATGAAAAGCGATTTTTTTTAATTTATTTCATAAAAGTCATATCAAATTATACTTGATAAAAGTATATGACCAGCGTAGTCGGGAAAGTCATAGGTTCAGTACTTTTCCAGATTATTTGATAAGTCTGTCTACCTTTAAAAAAAAATACACTATTAGTAATAATAATAGTAATCAGTAATAATAATAGTAAAAAGTTTTTTTTTTACTTTCCTGTCATCCTAGCTCTAGAGATAAGCTTAAGAAGGAAAGCGTGGTAATCAGTCAAAAAATGGTGTATGAGTTTATTTGCATTTCTCGACGTTTCATTGCTCATGTACATGTGTTGGGGTGTTTGAAGCTTTATAACTTTTAACTGGATACACCGCGTTTGATGAAATTTGACACAGAGACAAGTGTATATGGGACAATTTGTTGTTAAAATTTTTAGATAAATTTCTTCAAGAGGTAACAGGTTTTGGGGTCAGTTTTTTTTTTAATTTTGCAAACATAACCCTACTTTATTTTAACTCAGTACATGCGTGCATGCTTATCTTAATTTTTTTTTTTTTTTAATTTTGCCCCAAAATTCCACTTTCCCCAAAAATCGAAAAAAGCTATCTTTTTATTTATTGCATTTTTTAACCGGTCTTTTAATGTCTTTCTAGGCATAAGTTAATAGAAATGTTGCAAGCGTCAAAAAAGAAATACTTTGGGAGCAGTATGAGGGTTGTGGGAGCCGATAAAAATTTTTAAATGTCGATTTCTTGATTTTTCAAATTTTTTTTTGGTTTTTTAAACTTTAATTTTATTAAAAGTTTAAATAATGAACTTTTAGTAATAATATTACAATAAAATGTCATCGCATTCAATCCCCACCACCAAAAAAGAAATCTTAGGCAACATTTATTGGTTGCACATTTTTTAGTGGATTTTTTTTTTTAGTTTCTTCCAGTTAACATAATAAACGTAGAAAAATAAAAAAAAACCTTGGAAAGTGATTTTAGAGGTGCGGGAGCAGAAAAAAAATTAAAAATGACTTTTTTTTAGTTTTTAAAACTTTTTTTGGTTTAATGATAATTTCACAAAAAAACTTCACCGAAAATTACCTCCACCCAAAAAAAAATCTTAAGTTTTTTCATGTATAATTATTTTACTACCTCGTAGGAATAAGTAACCAATGCCAGGAAAGTACTATAATTTGTTAGTTTTTTTTTTTTTATTTATAAAAAGCATAAAATTTATAATTTTAATATTATATTTATATATATATTTTTTTTAAATTTGTTTTATATATATATACACGCGCCCGCGATATATCCAGCACAGTTTATTCTATAACCATGAAATAGTAGAAAACTCCCATTAGATGAATTTTTTTGGCAGTTAAAATTGGTTGATCTCTATGAACATTTTTTATTTTGTACATTTAAAAAAAAAATCAGCAGAAAAATAAATCAGCATTTTTTCATATAAGAACTGACCACGTCAAAAATGTTATTTTTCACGATTTTTTAATAGGTTTTTTCTAACCCTAATGAATTATATAATTTTTTTCAGAAAATAGCGTATTAGCAGAATAGAACTAATTTTTAATCTCTACGCTATCACAGAAGTAAAAAATATTTTTAATTTTTTTTTTTTATAGCTCACGATATTAGTCCACTTTAACAGCTTTGAATTAAACAATTAAATCTACCTCTAATATAATAATATAACTTTGCTTTAATTAATGCCCAAACAATAAACTAATAGTAACATTCGTGACCTATTTGAACTTAAAATAAATATATCAAATTTATATCTCTACTAGTGGGGACCCGGCAATGCTTCGGAATCTCACTACTATATAAATCATTAAAAAAATGTATAAGTAAATAATCTAAAACTTCTTTTACTAAATTTAATGTCGTTGTATATATCGAGAAATGTCGTCCGTATCGATTATTATTGTTTATATCGATCGTTGTCTATGTCAATATCGAATTCCTCAGACAGTTATTATGTGATTAAAATATTTTATTAAATTATTAAATATGATGGAACTAATAACACGTAAATTCTCCCGGGACAAATAATAATAAATTATGAAATTTTCAACGAAATTGGTTAAGTAGTTTTTGAGTTATTAGGAAACACAAAACGAAGATTGCCTTTATTTATATAACTGAAGTTTTCAGCCAACACCCAATTATAATTACTTTAATCAAACATGTATGATTACTGAACAAACATAAAAAGCAACTACTAATAATTATCGTATGAGAATATTGTTTAATGACATTTAGAAATAAATTAAAGTTTCATTCCTAGCTTATGAGTTACGCGTTTGGCCTACCACCACATTCCTTAGATAATACTTTTTTTAGCCTCGGAAACCACCGTTAGGTATTGCTTCAGAGGATGAGATGAAATGGCAGTTTTATAGGGTATGAAAATGCCATGCCTTTTCTAGATCCTACCCTACTAAAGGGCATTTGTCTCTCTCTCTCTCTCTCTCTCTCTGTGTGTGTGTGTGTGTGTGTGTCCTCCTTAGCTTAGCGACTGAATGTACCGATCACGAGCGGAAAATCCTGATTCGTTAGTACATGTCTCGTAGTGGTCAGATGTACCCTTATTATATACGGATATATATGCGAAATATATATTCATTTTTTTTATTCATGTGATTGTTTTTCTTCATAAAATAATGAATTATAACGAAAACGTAAGCATCGGAATGTATCGATCACTAGCAGAAAATCCTGATTCGTTAGTATCAACTTCTAGAGTTAATTTCTAATTTAACTTTCTCTTATATCAATTTTCATCGTTCAAAAAAAATATATGTTTGCACCAGAGGTAATCAATTTTGGACACCTAATAATCCCATTCCTAAACGCAGCCCACCAGGGCAACCCGCCGGAGGGCCTAGCTGCGGAGAGCGTGCACGGCACGCCTCTTCAGCTAATACTATAAGTTTAAATTAACCAAAGAAAGATATTTTCTGATAAAAAAATATTAAACAAATTTATAATATAATTATGTATTGTTTTAAGTTAGCTATATTTTTGGTGGTAATTTGAAGATTAATAATTTAAACAAAAAGAAAAACCTTAAAAAATATTCTTAAAATAAAAACTATAGATTGTTAAACAATCGTTATGAATAAGTGGTAAGGTTATAATATGTAAAATATTGTGAATAGATAAATTGTTGAAGAAATAATAGAACTAATAAATATTAATTAGATAAATAAACAATACTTACGAAACATAATAAAACCAGTATTTCTAATAGTGTTTAAAGAATAAAAATACCAGCTGTTGATAAAAAGAAAAAAAACATTAAGAAATACCGTTTCAGGTAATCCCAATAAAAATCGTAATTTGTGCTTGATAATTGATTAGATATAACTAACGGTAAAAAATCAAGGGAAATCTTTTTTATTTCCCATCATTTTTTTAATTTACCTTGAAATTTTGTTTTATCATGAAAACCTTTACTAAAAAATTTTATATTAACACACTAAATATATTAAATTAAATATATTCTGCTTAATAAAAAATAACTTTTTCTCATTGTCTTCGCGAAATTTGAGAGTTTTCAATCAAGTTTTTTCCCTGATGAATTAATTCACCCAGAACCTTGTACATGAAAATATAGAAATGGAAACTTTGTAGCGTATGAAAAATGTAATACCTGGCGGGATTCAAAGCGAGAACCTTCGGATTAAGGACCGAGACGCTACCACTCCACCACGGAAATCGGCAAGTACAATGAAAAAAATATCTCTATTTTCTTAATCTGTACATTACAATTGTTCAACTAATGAACGATAAACAACCCTCCCCATGACCCAATGAGATGAGGATGATATGTATGACATGTAAATGAGACAACCCTCCCCATGACCCAATGAGATGAGGATGATATGTATGACATGTCTTGTTCAGGCCGACCATTCCTGAGACGTGTAGTTAACTGTACTCAAACTACCAAAGTACACCGGCATCCATTGTGATTCAAATCCGTATAAAAGCAACTAGCTTTAATTAGGATTCGAACCTTCGACTTCGAAACATCAACTGATTTACGACGACTAGTTAAAAACCGCATCAGCTTGATTAATTATATGGCATATTTTTTAGAGATTTTTGTGCAAATTGCACACGTGTAAACTCTACTTCAAAAAAATGTATTTTTCTTCAGTTTCCCTTCTTTTTCTTTAATTAAACTATTAATTTTTTTTAATTATTGACTTTTATTTCAAAAATTGTAAATAATGAAATTAAATTTCGTAATTTAAAAATAAAAACACAGATCGTTGGGAAATAAAATAGCATCAAACTATATTTTTACTTCCTTGTACGAAGTAAAGGAAGTATTGTGATCGCGAAAAATTTCGGTTTCCAGATTTCAACGAAAATATCCATTTTGACTAGCCTCGGCGTGACGTCTGTACGTACTTACGCATGCATCTCGCATAACTCAGCATGGACTAGCTGTATAATGTTGAAATTTTGTATTTAGGACTGTTGTAACATCTAGTTGTACACCTCTCCTTTTGATTGCAATCGACTAGACCAAAAGTGTCCAGAAAAGCCTAAAATCCGAAAAAAAATCTTGATTTTGGACTTTTCCTTAACTGCAGTAATCAGCCCTCATTGAGAGCTTTTTAACGATATATCATAAGCGGTACTTATTTTCATTCCTTCCAGAGTTATAGCTAAATTAAATTTTAATTAATGAAATATTTGGGCCTTACAAGGGGAAGGCACGTTGGTTCGAATCCGACTTCATATAATTTTTTTTTAATATATATATATATATATATATATATATATATATACTGATTTATTGATAATTATTAACCTCTGATTGTAAAAAGGTTTTTTAAACGTTTTTAACAATTTTTTTTTTTTTTAGTTTTTTAAAATTGAATTATACTGATTTATTAACCTCTGGTTGTAAAAAAAATCTGTATAGGTAATTTAATAGGCATACATGGAGGTCGTGTGGTATCCACATCAGATTTTTTTATCATTATTACGAAAAAATTTAGCACTTCTCAATCTTGTTGACGAAGATGTAACTGGAGTAACATAATTGTTCATTAAAAATAAATACATCGATCTGTAGTCTGTAATTGGATTATGTTCTCTGTTTACGTACTTCTCATCAGTACTGTTTTTTTTTATAATTAAGATATTTAATTCTAAAAAAAAAAAAATGTGTAGAGTTATGATTTAAATTTTAAAAGAAAAGGTAGTAGAAAATTATTTTTTTCTTAAATTTTAAGATTAATTCTCATAATAATATTAATATTGCTTAATACATTTTTTTTTTCTTTTACGGTGTTACATTAATATTGCACAATATATTAATTTATTTTATAACATTTACTCTTTTTTTTTTCTTCTTTTTGCAATAATTTATTTACCAGTAACAAATTTTATCAATTCAACCGTTAAATTTTCAAAATAACAGAAACTTTATAATATAAGTTCATCTACCCATTTGTAGTAGAATTGTAAATTATTAGTTTTATTATTTTTTCTTCCTTTTTTAATTAATTCTGAGGTAATATAAACTAAAAGTTTACTACGGGACGTTTTACCTCGTTTTATTACTACCGCAATTTTTCCTTTTTTCCATCTTTGATTGCTTATAAATAAAAAACGAAGGCATTTATCGAGAAACGGTTTTCGCCATCGTTGTAAAACTTTACATTAAAATCATATATTATATATCCACTTTCTTATTTTAAAAAAAGGTTTGATTCAATATGGGCTTATCCATATAAAAATAAAATATAATTGTCCATCCGGACAAAAATTTCAAACACCATAGAGTAGTAATTTTGGATTCTCTAGATCCGCTCTTGTTTCTACTTCCTACTATCTCTCAGTTTTGAAATATGAAGCCGTTTCCATACTTTAATATCATTCTGTATATTGTACATTAGTTCAACTCGGCAGGAAAAAAGAAGATATTCAACATTTTTTGAGTCGTTGCTGATGAAATATTATTATCAATAATAATTGATCACCAATCGGGTGAAGACAATCACTATATAAGTATGTTATATAATAATTATAAAATTACTACTAATAGTAAAAAATTACTGGTAATTTTTTTTTTTTTTTTTTATAAAACCGGCTTAGATATTTTCAATAAATAATGATGACATTGGAACGTCATTAACTCATCTTTTGTTGAATAATACTTAATATGAACGCCCACCTACTAGTATCACCTACCAGCTGTTCAGGTATTATAAATATTGCAAAATCTATTCTTACAACAGCATTACACATGACCATAATTATTACTATTTTTATAAAATAATAAATTATATTAAACATACCTTTTATAATTCTTTTCATATTTTTTTTTTTAATTTTCTTTTCGTTTATTTTGTATTCCATTATAAAAATAATTAAGTAAAAAATTTAATGTTAATGTGTGTAAAACAAATTTAGGTATAAAAAATAAAAATAAATAATTTAGTATAATATATATAATTTTTTTTTGATACGGTTAAATTAAAAAAAAAAAAAAACGCAATCAAGAAATTTATTCGTGAATACATTTTTCATTAACATAACTAATATGACTAATATAACATCATTATCCTTATAGAGAGAGCAATCCTTAATTTAAGGACACTTCGTCGCTCTTAAATTAAAAAAAAAAAATGAATAAAAACAATAATATTAAAATCGGTTTTTTAAGTGTTTTGAGAAAGTTTAATTAATAAAAGAATAAATAAATATATTATGTAATTCTTTCAAGGTAAAACAATTTTTTATTAATTTTTACAACATTAATCACTAGTGTATTATTTATTGCACTTCTCGATTCCATCCCATTAGGTGTTATCATTTTTAATCTATTAATGCATGTAACATCTATTACAGTGCCATTATAATATTTTTTTGCGTTCTCGCTTACATCTACAATAAAATTATCCCTATTTATAAATTAAAATAAATAACCATGGTTGCTCAAAGTATGGCCTTTTAGTCTATCTCTTAACCTCCGGGTCTACCGTTCAGAGGATGAGGTGAAAGATTTGTAGCGTGTGTGAAAATGCCATGACCGGGATTTGAATCCGGGACCTCCGGATGAAAAGCCGAGATGCTACCACTCGCGCCATGGAAGCCGGCAAGTTATGTATTTTATTATTACTTTTAAGGATTAATTATCATTAAAGTACTTGTATCATTTAGTTTATTCGATTTTTCAGGTCAAAAACCATATATCACTAATTCTGTCCCTTAATTAACGTTTTAAAAGTTTCAGTACGATCTCATTTCACCGGGGTGGTTGTAAACCGAGCGAAATCTTTCGCTAGCCGTAACTCGCAAACGAAGCACGTTAGGACAAACATACTTATATGTACTTTTTCCATTATTTTTAGGAGTAGAATAGATTATGAAAGTCCTGAGAGAACTTCGTGATACACCGTATATAATAGATATAACTACACCAACGCACATTCTGCATTTGTATTTTGTTATTCTTCTTGTTTTATTCCTTTTTCTAGCTACCTGTATCTTGTAGAGATTTTATCAGTCATAAGCTTCCATTCATGTATAAGGTAAATTCTTAGGAGTTTACCAAAAGTTAAGTGTACATTAATAATAATAATTATTGTCAACTTCCTATCACTAAAAGAAGGAATAAATCATAAGCTCAATAAGAATTCTAGGAATTTAGTAACATCATTGCCAATGTTTTTGATTACAAAAAATAATTATAAATTTAAAAAAGACGGTAAATACGTATAAATAAACATTTCTAATCTATCCGCAGAACCAAAAGCTCTTCTCAGGGACAGTTATAGATAAATGTGGAATCCGTTCTCTCCTTTCATCACTCACGGTACATAATAAAGGATGTAGTTATTGCCATGCCCTATAAATATACATATAAATAAATGAAATATTTATAAGCTACTATTAACATGTTAGAATTATAATACACGATATAACCTATAGAATAGTAATAGATATTAATCCGTGACGTCATAAAATATTGAAACTTGTTATTCTTTGATATTAAACAATATAATTTTATAATAATGTTTTGCCTCCTGTCTTATCTTTTTCTCTTTTTTATTTTGTCACGATTAACAATCCACAATATTCTTTAACTGACCCGTATGACATATAGATAAATTTCAAATACGTGATTATGTATTCAAGTAAACAGTACTTGTCTTTTTTTTCTTTTTATAATCTTTTTCTTTACCCGTCCCTTTTTTGCCATTATAATAACACGGTAACTGCTAACTATTAACGTTTCATGTTTTTTTTTCTTTTCATTTAATATCTTTCTTCACTATTCTATATCTTTTTTTCTTCTTCTTCTTCTTTCCTTTGTCATTAAAGTCCCAGTTAATTTTCTATATATAAAATAATCGACTCTCCTTAAACCTCCGCGTAAAAAATTGTAAGAGCAAATTATTCAATAATAAAATAATCTTTAAAAGATAATCGAATTAAAAACAATATTAAAAAGTAAAACAAAATTACTTTTTAAATTTCAAAATTTTTAAAATTTAAATTAAAAACCAAATTAACGGTCATATTAAAAACAATATGTTACTAACTCCCAATTTGTCCGTGAATCTAAAAATCGAATTTAAAGAAGAATGATTTTTTTTATTTATTGTTTTTTTAATCAGTTGTATTTTTTAACTTTTAAATTTTTATGTAAAATATGGATCATTATGTAAAATCATTGTTCATTTGAATAAAGCGTTTGTAAAAAAGAAATAAGGTGAGAAACCTGAATCTTGATAAATATTAAATAAAATATTTTTATTTTATAAAAGTGAAATAAAATCTGTAGCAGTAATTGCGCCAAAAGAGCGAATTTCTGATTTTAGGTAGAGAAGGAAAGGATGTTGCACTGCTGTAATAATTTTTGAAAATAATTGCTTTCATTGTTTTAACTTAACTAGCTTTTGGTTTTGTTTTTTTTTACTTCATGTTACGTTAGTATCATGTGTTAGGGTCTCGGCCTTTCATCCGGAGGTCCCAGGTTCGAATCTCGATCTTCTTTCTTTTTTTGTTTAGCTTCCGAAATCACCGTAAGGTATTATTACTTCAGAGGATGATTGAGAATGATATGTATGAATGTAAATTAACTGTAGTCTTGTGCAGTCTCAGGTTGTCCACTTAGTATCATGTGTTAGGGTCTCGGACTTTCATCCGGAGGTCCCGGGTTCGAATCTCGATCTTCTTTCTTTTTTGTTTAGCTTCCGGAACCACTATAAGGTATTACTTCAGAGGATGATTGAAAATGATATGTATGAATGTAAATTAACTGCAGTCTTGTGCAGTCTCAGGTTGACCATTCCTGAGATGTGTAGTTAATTGAAACCCAACTACCAAAGAACACCGGTATCCACGGTCTAGAACTACACCTTTACTGACCTTTACCTAGTACTAGACCTTTAACGGCCTTTACTAGGATTTGAACCTTAGAACTCTCGAATCCCGGTCTGACATGGCATTTTCACACGGTACAGAATTGTCATTTCATGTCATCTTCTGAAGCAGTACGTAACGATGATCCCGGAAGCTAAAAATACAGATAGTAAATTCGTCCATCTCAGAATATAAAATGTTAAAAGTAATAAAGAATGAATTTTCGGATAAATACTTAAAGATCGAAATCGTATTTAATAAACCTAACTTTAATAGATCACTGAAATTAAAATCATTTTTCATTGTAATTAAGGTCCCGAATTCGAATTCATCTCATACTTTGAAGCAATACGTAACGGTAGTCCCGGAGGCTAAAAGAAATAAAAGTATCATGTGTTCAAAACGATGATACCGGTAGAACGAGCCAGTCACATTAGCCAGTGCAGTAGAAGACAGTCGAGTAGCAACAATGGCTGAGGTTCGCTTATCTTTTATTGAACGCAAGGCTGTACTGAGGTGGTACTGGAAGTGCGAGAACATTCACGAGGTACAACGGCAGTGGCAGAGAGAGTTTGAAACAAGGAAATATCCGGCCGACCTCGAACAGCTACGAGTCCGGCGTCCAGTACTGAGGTGTTGCAACATTTCACCCGATCACCACAAAAATCAGTGAATCAGGGAGCGCGCGAAAGTGGGGTGAGCGGTCAAGTGTAAGACGCATTCTGAAGAGTGGAAAGTGTACATTCCAAGACTGCTACATGCGATGAATGAGGATGACCCAGACCGAAGGATGGAGTATTGTGAATGGTTTGAGCACATGGTTGGCAAGGATGAGGAATTTGCAGGAAAGTTTTTGTGGACTGACGAGGCGCAATTCAAAATTAACGGTACTGTGAAGCACCACAATTGTACCTACTGGACTCCTGAAAATTCTCACGCCCATGTGGACAGGGCAGTGAATCTACCGGGGGTTGCTGTGTGGTGCGGTCTTTAGTGCGTGATTTGATTGGTCCCTTCTTCGAGGGTACCGTAAATGGTAAGGCGTATTTAGATGTGCTTCAGACAAGGATTTTTGCCTGCCATCCAAAACCTGTTTGGTAATGAACGTTTTTACTTTCTGTGTTCTAATTCAAATGTTTATAATTCTGGAAAGTTGAAGATATTTTTGTTTTGTTTTGGTAGCTCTATCTAACTATGATCGAAAAAATTTAACCGTTAAAACCGAAGAGAAATAGAGAAAAAACAAAAACCATATATTTCAATTTTAAGAGGTGGGGGTTGATTTATTTGAAAAAAATCACTAATTTTAAAAAATAACAAATTTATCAAAGTAAAGTTTTCTCTAAAAACTTCTCTAATTCTTTTCTGTCTAGTCCCCGGAACCACCGTAAGGTATTACTTCAGAGAATGACTTTTATGGATGTAAATGAAGTGTAGCCTTGTACAGTCTCAGGTCGACCATTCCTAACTACCGGCTTGATCTAGTGGTGGGTGAACTCGTCATCTTAATCAGCTGATTTCGAAGTCGAGAATTCTAAGGTTCAAATCCTAGTAAAGGCAGTTACTTTAGCTGATTTGAATATTAGATCATGGATACCGGTGTTCTTTGGTGGTTGGGTTTTTATTAACCGCACATCTCAGGAACCTGAGACAGTAAAAGATTACACTTTGTTTACATTCATACATATCATCCTCTGATGTACTACCTTACGGTGGTTCCGTAGACTAAAACAAAGAAACAGAAGGTTGATCACTCCTGAGAGGTGTGATTAATCACAATCCACTATAATCTAGTATTCAAATCCATATAAAAGTGCTAAAACCTTTGCTAGGATTTGAACCTTAGAATTATTGACTTCGAAATCAGCTGATTTACGATGATGAGTTCACCACTAGACCAACCCGGTGGGTTGAAAATCCTCTGAAGAAAATCTAAATCGTCTTTTTCGCGATATCCTCCCTCCCCTTTAAAAAATTTTGAAAAGATTTAATAGATCAATGGCTTACGTATAGAAATATCTGAGCCAAATATGAAGAAAATCGGTTCCGTCAATCCTGATATATGAGGCCAAAAACAGTGGGATGCAAATTCGTATATAAATATGTATTTTTGTCTACATGAACAGTAGACCCCTAAATCATATAGATTTGCAAAAAATCCGATACCTATTTTTGAAAACAACCATACTTTCATCTTTAATATAGCTGTTATTCTATCTATATTATTCGGGAAAGTAATATATATATATGAATATGTATAAATGTTAAATATCTATGTATATGTTAAATTTTACCAAAGTGTTATGGTTTTTTTTTTAATCAAACAATTAATATTCCTAATTATGTAAAATAATTTATAAACCATTAGAGTCAAATATAGTAAGAACACGTACAAAAAAATTTAAAGTTGTTTTATTCATTTTCCCAAAATCTTTACCATCCCGTATCTTAAAAAGAAATATGTTATTTAGTAACGAATGATTTATAAAAAATACACAAATAAACTTTTAAAAAAGTTGGTAACTATTTGTTTCCTTGTACGAACTAAAGGAAGTATTGTGATCGCGAAAAATTTCAGTTATCAGATTTCATCGAAAATATCCATTTTGACCATCACTGAATCCATTTTGACTAGTTTCGGCGTGGCGTTTGTACGTATTTCACACAACTCAAAAACAATTAGCGTTAGGATGTTGAAATTTTGGATTTAGGACTGTTGTAACATCTAGTTATACAATTACGAACTAAATAATAGCTTCTATGCGAGAATTTATAAACATTATCTTTCTTTTTAAATTAAAAATATACATGACTGTAATTAAAAAATTTGACTGGTGTAATCTTAAAAATCCTTTTGACTGCAATCGACTAAACCAAAAGTGTCCAAAAAAAGCACAAAATCCAACGACAATATGGATTTTTGATTTTTTCTTAACTGCAGTAATAATCCCTCATTGAGAACTATTTAACGATGTATCATAAGTGGTACTTATGTACCACTTAAGGCACATCGATTCGAATCAGACTTCATCTTTTTTTTTAATTAATTAATTTTTTTTTCTAATTTAAATAAATTAATTTATTATTAATTACTAACCCGTGATTGTAAAAAAATCTTTACAATAGATAATTATTCTATAATAATAAAAAAAAAATGAAAAAAATCAGAAGTTAGTGAAATAAAATTTTATGTACCTAAAAATATGTATATGTAATTTAATAGACGTTATTAACTATTTCTATATGTAATAGATTTCATGAAACATCTCATTATTTAATATTAATTGAAAATTATAATTTAGAATCGTATTTTTTTTTTCTAGTTTAAGTTCTGTTTAATTTTATCTAAGTTAACTACAGAGTGACTGAAAAATAGACCCTCACAAAAACAACATATATACTGAGGCATACATGCCTGATCTTTAATAAATTGCTAAAAATTATTTTATTTTAGTTCATTACTCCTCTGATATTGTCGGACAATATTCTCCCAAGTCGGAGTTGATAATCATTTCGTTTTGTTTTTTGTTGCCAATCATTTAATTGCTGTTTGGTTTGATATAATTCTTCTGATCTTAATTTGTGTACACGTTCTCTTGTTTTCAAATTTTCTCTCTTTGTATTCATCATCCTCCCTTAATGTTAATTGATTTTATCATTCTCTTCCTCTATATTAATGTAATCTTTATATTCTCTTAATGTTTTTATTCTTTCTTTGTTTGCAACATTTTCTTTCTTTTTATTTTTTCTTTGGTTTTAACATTTCTTCCTCTTTGTATTTATCATCTTCTCTTAATTTTTTTTATTCTTACCTTGTTCGTAACATTTTCACGTTTATCTTCTTTCGTTTTTTTTTTTGAGATATATATCTTCATGTTATCTTTCTTTTTCATTTCTGATTATTCACCAAATAATCCAATAATAAAAACAGAATATTTTACCCCGTAAGATCAAAATTAATATTTGTAACTAGTATACAGGAGTTCACTAAACGGAATAGTTTAATTATTACTAACTTTTATTTATACGACACACCAAAAATCTGAAAGGTTTGTATATCAGTAAGCTCATAAAGACACGAATAATACTGATCTAGTAATACGAGTAATTAAGGGTACTTTTACTCTATCCTAATATTTCATGTAAGATTGTTGAATTAATAATTGTATAAATATTTGATGTTAATAAAAACTAATATTTTAGCACTTGTGTAACCGTTCACTTTATTAAAGAATTGGAGGATCGTATCTCACTTTCAAATGAAATAAGTTTAAATGAAGTGCAGCAATAAATGAGTATATATAATTTAATTACCGTACAAGGAAGTCAGATGGTGTCCACATCAGATTTTTTTTAATTACACCATTATATATTTTTAATTTAAAAAGAAAGATAGATAATGCTTATAAATTCTCGTATAGAAGCTATTACTTAGTTCGCAGTTGTATAAAGAGAAATATTTTATATTCTGACTTTTGTAAAACTTAATTTTTTTCAAGGCTTTCGTTTGGAAATTATTTTTATAAAACAGTTATTTAATACAGTGCATTTTTTTCTTTTTTTTTTTCATTTTTACCTGAACCGAGATACACATTAATGAAGGAGAAAAGTGAACTCTATTAGAACTGGACCAATATTATCCTGTATGATGGCCCAAATCCTAAACTAGTTATTTAGTTGAGAATCTCCCGCTGAAGAGCCTACTTTTATCTAAGATTAATAGTATAATATAGCAAATTATTTAAAATCTATTCACCCGTTGGAAAGTCGTAGGCCTAGTTATATAGACACACTAACACATAAACATATAAAATAATGAGATGAACATTTGTCATAACAACCTAGATTCGCTCGGACAAAATTAAAAAAAAAAAAGATTTATTCCTATTTCACTTAATTACGTATTCAACTCTCTTTTTTTTAAAGAAACGAGTTATCATAGTCGAACGATAGAGAAAATCAGGCCTTAAAATTTGCATTCTAGCCGGAATTTTAAATGACCGCCTTTATGAACACGTCCCAAAAGTAAAAAGGTTCTACGTCATGCCTCAGGCTTATATTTGTCTTAGTTTTTATTAAATGACAGCACACATGAAATTTACTCGTTTTAAATGAAATTGAAGAAACATTTCCTTCGAGTACATATATAGAATGTCCAAAAAAGTACTCTGCGGTACTAAATTAAATCTCTCTATAATACGCCAAGAGACAACTGTGCACCATTTGTAAGATATCATTAACACAAACCCCAATAAATGTGATATTACTGGATACGGAATTATACTCCAAATGTGCATAAAATTTAAGACGAAAAAGAAAATGAAAAGTGTTGAAAGTGCAAAGAAGTTAGTTAAAAATCAAATTTGTTTCACTGGCCCGTTGATGTGTCCAATCGCCAACGACACGCCAGCCGTAAGCATATTTTGTAGAATATTTCAAAATCAAAACTCATCCAGTCTAGTATTTTTCATGATTTATTTAATATTTATATTGAACACTGTTCACGCACACAACCACGCTTTTTCTAAAAGAAATTTTTCTCCGAATTTATTTTCAAAATTAATGATCATTTTTTTTTACAAAAAAGATTATCTAGGAGCAAGTACGACTTATTTACATGCAGCTAGACACATTCTGTTAAGCTTAAACTTTCATTCTATTATTTTACTTCTACATTGATTCATTTTTATTTCAATATAAGATCATTTTTATTAATTCCACTACATTTTCAGCTCTAAGAAAAAAAATCTCATGTGGACACCATGACTTTCTTGTACGCCTATTAATTTATATATACACATTTTTTTTAAATGAAAAGTACATAAAATTTTACTTCATTAATACTGATTTACTGATTTTATCATATATTTTTTTTAAATTTTTATTATTGAATTATTATTATTTATCGTAAAACGTTTTTTACAATCAGACGTTAACATTATTAATAAATCAATATATTTAAATTAAAAAAAAAAAGTTAAAGAAAAAGGAGATGAAGTCTGATTCAAACCGATGTGCCTTCGCTTGTAAGATCCAAACATTTAATTAATTAAAATCTTATTTGGTTGTAACTCGAAACCAATGAAAATAAGTACCACTTATGATACATCGTTGAAAAGCTCTCAATGAGGGCTTATTACTGCAGTTAAGTAAAAGTCCAAAATTCATATTTTTTGTTGATTTTTGGATACTTTTGGTTCAGTCGATTGCAGTCAAAAGGGAATGTGCACAACTAGATGTTACAACCGTCCTAAATCCAAAATTTAACATCCTACGGCTAATTGTTTTTGAGTTATGCGAGATACGTACATACACGTACGTGCAAACGTCACATCGAAACTAGTCAAATTGGATTCAGGGATGATCAAAATGGATATTTCCGTTGAAATCTGAAAACCGAAATATTTCGCGATCACAGTACTTCCTTTAGTTCGTACAAGTAAATAAAAAAAATGATCACTAATTTTGAAAGTAAATTCGGAGACAAATTTCTGTTTTGAAGAAGCGTGGTTGTATGCGCGTGAACAGTGTTCAATATAAATATCAAATAAGTCACGGAAAATACTTGACAGGATATATATACTCGTATGTGTGTGTGCGTGCGTGTGTGTAAACTTTTGAGGCAAAAAATTTCCAAAATGCTACCTTAGTTTCATTGAGATTTAGATATGCATGTTAGAATTAGATATAAATTAGTTGAGTCGGACGTGAGTCGTTCTTGACCGATCAGTATTGTTGCCTATGAAAAATGCCATGCCTGACTAGGATTCGAACTCGGGACCTCCGGATGAAAGGCTGAGACGCTACCACTCCGCCACGGAGATCGGTTTTCGAGATAGGAGCATTCATTAAATTTCATATTTCTATGTTCACAACGGCTGAAAAGTTATTTAAGGGTTCAAAAATTGTTTAATAACATACTTTATGCGCACACACACACACACACATATATATATATATATATAACACACGTGCGCACGCTCGCAATATAAATGCGGAATATATATTTTCCATTTCCGGCATCCTTTTTTCTTATTTTTAAAAAACCTTCTGTTTTTTAGGAATGGTTTTTTCTTACGTACATATTTTTGTAGACTTATCCATTTTTAAAACTAAAATAAAAAGTGTAAAATCTTACATATATATATATAAAACAAATATTAATTTTATTGTTTTTATTAATTTTAACTTTTTGAAGTTGGTATTCATTATGAATTTGATGTCGACTTTTAAAGTAGAAATATAAAAAAGATGACAACCAAGTTGTATACTTTCCTGGCACTAATTATTTATTCTTATGTAGTGGAAAAATAATGATACATGAAAAAGTTTAAAAAATTCAAAAAAACGATATCTTTTACTTTTTTATGCTCCCCACCCAATTTTTCTTTAAAGTATTTTATTTTTGGACCACTTGCACTAATATTATGCTGAAAAAGAGATAAAATATATTTTGTTAAAAAATATGTAATTAATAATAACATGATAGCTTTTTCAATTTTTGAGGAAGACGGGAGAATTTAGAGGCAATCTTTTTTTTTAGTGGTTAGATAAGCATGTACACAAGTACTAAGCTTAATATAAATTGGGATTACGTTTGAAAATTTTGAGAACTCACCTCAAAGAACTCTACCCTACCCCCTGAAGATATAGACTCCAACATTTTACCAAAAATTGACTGATATACACGTCATTGTACAAAATTTCATCAAAATCTGTTTATCCAATCAAAAGTTATTAAGCTTCAAACACACCAATGTATGTATGTAAGAATATTAACTCCACTTTTTTTTTCTTTTTTCCCTGGGTTATGAAACGTTAAGAAATGAAAAAACTCATACACTATTTATGACTGAAAAGTAATAATGTCAGAAAAGTAATTTTTTTTTTTTAACATATTTTATGGGTTTTTTTTTAAAGTTGTCTGTAACAAATCTTATTTATTCTGAAATAAAAGTGGATATGATAAAATAGAAAAGTAATAATTTTTTACTATAAGTAGAGAAATAATGTTTTCTTAGATAATCAAAAATATTTCTTTACTCATATTTATAATTAAAAAGGAATATCGATTGAATAATTGTTGTAATATGCTTGTTAAATAATATTAATATATTTATGTATTACCTGTATCAATGATTTATTTTAAAGGTATCATAAAATAGGGTTATATATTTTAGCAAATCAGTAAATAATTTAAATATCGTACATTATTTAAAACTTGATTATGTTAATGTTATTTAATGATAATAATTCATTTTTACGTATTTTAAATTATGTAATTATCTAGATAAAATCTTATATTGTACTTTATAGTTTCTTTTAAAAATGATTTCTAATAAAGAATATTGCATTAATGTCTTTTTATTTATTACAAAGTTAAATTAGCTTACCGAATAGCAAGATGTCTGTTGTAATAAATATTATGCAATATAATAGAAGTAATTGTCTTGTTAATTACAGTTTAATAATTTATTTAATTTATTCATTGCTAGTGTCCAGTGGTAGTTTATCCTTATTTGAATAAACTCTGTACAAACATTTAGTGGAATGTATAAACAAGAATTATAAATCTTTACCATGAGAAGAAACATAAGGTGAAATGATGTTTTTTAATTGAAATTTTTTTATATATGAAATAACAGGTGATTCAAAAAGGACTTTGTAACTTTAAAAGCTTATAAAAATTTATCTATATAACTACAGATTCGATTGAGGTCTCATTTTATAGAAAAACATATAAAGTTTGTCACTCAACCTTTATTTTGCTTCGCTATGGTTTATAAGAGTAATTTGATATACATCCCACTTGAAGTCGATTTCATTCCAGATTGTAGCCAACAAGTCAGGCGTTACCTTTGCAGCTGCAGCATTAATATCTCCCATTAAAGCCCATCAGGGCTAGGAACAGGGGGGGAGTGTAGTGACCAGGAAGCATCACAAGGCAGGTGTCTTAAACCTACAGGGTTGGGATACAGCATTAATATGAAGTCTTAGCTCAACAAAATCAGCAGGCAAAGGTGGTACATAAACCCAATCTGTAATTAAACCCCACAAGAAAAGAATACCGAGGTCAAATCTGAGGAGCGAGGTGGCCATGCATATGGATCTTCACATGCGAATCAAGCATCAAAAAAATCTCGGGCTTCTAGGCAATAGTGAGGTGGTGCTCTTTGTTGCTGATAGTAATGTTGTTCTTCATCATCATCTAACTGAGGAATTAGAAAATTTTCAAGTATGTCCAGATAAATGATACCATTTACAGTTGCCTCCTGGAAGAACAATAAACTGTCTCAGTGGTGCCAAGAGTAAATTGTATGCCAGTAGACTCTCTACAAAAATTATGTTGAACTGCAGTTGCTAACTGCAAATCATGAAGCCAAAACACACAGCGAGCATGTTCCTCACCAATAACTGTATCCATTTTAAAAAAATACTGTTAACAGTGCTGGTGGCCGACTTTTGTAATAATGCACTATGTAAGTCAAAACTTGATGTGTTTTGCTATGAAATGAGATCTCAACCAAGCCTGTAAGTTATCTCAATAAATTTTTATAAGCTTTTAAAGTTGTGAAGTCATTTTTGAATCAACCGATCTACAAGTTATAAAAATACTATAACTTATAAAAATGAGGGGTACAGCTGTAAAAAGATAGAACTATAATTTGTCAAAAATCATGAACAAAAAATGTTGATTGGGATTATTCATAAGAGAATTATACAATAAATATATATCATATACTGTATAAATATATATTTCCGAGGAACAATGAGTCCCGAGCTTTATCCAGCATATATTTCAACAATTAATTTAGAAAGGAAATTCCCAAAAACGATTTATGGTTCATTTGGATACATCTACATATCGCATGCTTTCAGAGATGTGTATATAGTTGTATCATTACTACTCAATTGATTCCTTAATTTTTAGAGGAAAAATAATTTTTATTGTTGTATAACTTATATTTAAGCTGATCAGTGCTAAATTATTAATACAGTAATATACTGTTTCTATCCTAGGTAAAAAGGTTTCCTACTCAACAACAGTATGTCTATTGGCTGAAATACTTATTGAATAAACTGATTTGTACCAAAATTTATTTATGTGCATTACAGTTACAAGATACAGACTAGGAGATATTCCAAAGTAAAATGAACCCCTTTTTTATTGTGAAACTGTGTGTTTCGTAAGCTCTAGCTTAGTAGGGAAAATCTTTTCCCTAAAAATAAACAGGGTTCCTGGTGAACCTTTCAAAAATACCTATAGACATATTTTATAACAATAACTATTTTTACAATACTATAAACATATATTTTAGCAGGTAAGATGAAAGTTAACCAAAATATTATCATTAAAACTGGTGTGTCTTTCATTCTAAAAAACTAAAAAAATTTTAACTCATATTTTTTCATAAAATAGTTTAGTAAGTGCTCATTAATTCTTTCTTAAAACAAGATTTTTCAACAGTATATTTTCTTCATTCCACAAAAATGTTTCCTTATGGAGCTGGAGGTTATATAACTGTGGAGGTCTGTTTCTTATAACTGTGATACATATAAAACAACTAAGGTACAAATGGCACTGGTCAGAGTATTTTTCTCTGTAAGTAATGATGTCCATTACACAATAATTCCTGTAATGAACAGAGTAGTGTTAATTTAGATTTTAATATCATTCTCTTTTCAGCTGACTTGGCATGCATAATATGCCTTAGTACATTTATTTTAGTGGAAAAGATAATAAAAAACTATTTCACTCTTCACTTTTCTTAGAAAATCTGATTTTGATGCTTTTTTTTTAAGGATGGCTATTTCATTTTTGAGTGACTTGTGATTCATTTGCTGTCACAATCATTACTAGAAATTCAAATAAATAAATATTTTTTTCTGATCAGTAAAAAATTTTATATTTCAAAGATTATATTATGGATAATTAATTGTGCTTTTTAGAGAACAAAAAAAAATTATCCCAGCATTTGCCTGGAAGGATCAGGGAAAACATGGAAAATCTTTACCAGAGCAGTCAGAGCAGTATCAATTACAAAATATAGATTAATAAATAAAAAGGTTTGATGTGGACACCACATGACTTCCTTGTACTTCTATTAAACGACATATACACATTTTTTGCTGCACTTCATTTAAACCCATTTCGTTTGAAAGTGAGATCCAATTCTTTAATAAAGTGGAAAGTTACACATTTGCATTGTGGTGGATACCACATTTGCATCATATTATTTTGTGGTGTCTGTGTAAGCATTTTATATTAGTTTATATATTAATTTTGTTTCACGTCGCTCAAGTAGTTATGTGGTGTAAGTGAAAACATGTCAGATCCGTAAACATGCACACATCGTTTTGAATCAAACTTCATATACATATGTATTTTTTTTACTGTTTTTTTTTTTTAATTTAAATATATTAATTTATTTATAATTATTAACCCCTGTAAAAATTTTTGAATTAAAATGAAAAGAACACAAAATTATATTTCACTAATAACATCTGATATTTTTCATTTTTTTTTTTTTATTCTATTATTGGATTATTATGTACTGTAAAAATATTTTTACAATCACAGGTTAATAATTATTAATAAATCAATATATTTACATTAAAAAAAAGAAATGAAGTTAAATTCGAACTGATGTGCTCCCTTGTAAGATCAAAACATTTCATTAATTAAAATTTTATTTGGATATTACTCTGGAACCAATGAAAATAATTACCGCTTATGATATTTCATTGAAAAGCTCTCAATGAAGGTTTATTAATGCAGTTAAGAAAAAGTACAAAATGCAAATGTTTTGGATTTTGGTCTTTTTGGGGCATTTTTTGTCATGTCGATTGCAATCAAAAGAGGCGGTGCACAACTTAATATTACAGCTTACGTACATATGTACAGACATTATGCCAAAACTAGTCAAAATGGATTCAGGGATGGTCAAAATGTATATTTTCACTGAAATCTGAAATTAATTGCGAACACAATACTTCCTTTACTTCATACAAGGAAGTAAAAATATTTAACAAAGTAATTTTTTTATAAATAAGGGGAATTTATTCAAAAGATCTTTTAGATGGTTAGGTAATTTGTAAAATCGAAAAGTGCACATAATAAGTATGTCTTCGTAGTTAAACATCGTGTACTGTAGTTAAAAGTGTATGTTAAAATAATTCTGTTATCGATTTGATAAAGTTAGATAATCTTATTTTGTTATATAAGTAATATATTCATGAAACTAAATGCATGAAAATTTTTAATCCTAAATACTAGCCAGTGTAATTCTTATATATCATTCCAGTAATTTGATAACACCTCTGACAGATATGTAAACAGTAACAGAAAGGCCATTATTAAATTAGAGGAGTTTTTTTTTTACCAAACCAGTTTTCATTCAATGTATAGATCAGATAGAGCAGTGTTTTTCACGGTGTGCACCTTGGCACCCTGGGAAGCTGTACCTTTCTTACACCAACAGAGAAAAAATCACACAATTTTCATAACTTTATTTCCATTTTTAATTCTATATCATAGGATGTGACATGCAAATATGGTGCAAACAACTTTAACTGTTTATGGAAGTTTATTTTTTACCTAATCCTTGCAAAAAATGATTGCGTATTTCATAAAGTGTACTTGTGAGAATTTGGCATAGGGTGCCTTGAAAAAATCTGGATTCAACAAGGACACCAAGAATCAAAAACATTTGGGTCTAGAGTGTTATCAACTTTACCAGTCTCTAGCAAAGGATTTTATTACGAATGTAAAGGAGTAAAATTGTTCCTTTATTAAATCTCTTTGATGTATCTGATGAGCACCATAATGTTTTAATCATTTAATGGAAAACAAAATGAATGAAATTTGGTGCTGGCCAAAGAGCTGTGTTGCCTGATTTAACATAAATGTAGCTACTGATGAAACAGGACTTCATTCTGATTATCATTACCAAAATCTTCTGCATTTGTATACAAATTCAATTGTACTAATACTAGTTCATAAAATTGTATCTTTTTTAGTGAATATTAATATTTAAAATATTTTATTGATTTTTGTTTTAAATCAAAAATAATTTTCAGATCTCAAATAGAATGTCATATTATACACCAATTATCATGGATAAGAACATTGTCAATGTAAATAATAAAAAGAGGATTTTAAGTAAAATTTTATTACATAAATCATTCTATTACTCCAATAAGAGTGCTTTTTTTGATTATTATTTACTTTTTTTAGAGCATGAAGCTGTTGTTTTTATTGATTGTAATGCCATTTGTTAAACCACAAAATTCAGACGGGTTCACAGATGAGAATAGACCTTACAAGTTTGCATTTACTATTGAAGGATATCAACACCGATCTGAACAAAAAGGTATTATTTTTATTAACAAAGGTATTATTATTATTAACTAACTAATTATACAGTAGCATAATTACACAAAACTGAAAAGTTAAATGATAAAGTTTTTTTATTTTTCTGGTTATCAAAAATAGTGGTAACACTAACTGCTGAACATTTCTAGCCCAAAGGATTTTTAGAAACTAAAAACAAACATAATGAAAAGATTTAAACACTTAGTCAAAAAAATGTTTAGACCTAAATCTGCCCTTTTTCTGTAAATCTTCTGGAACCATCACAAAATATTACTTCAGAAGATGAATAAGGATGATGTGTATGAATGTAAATGAGGTGTAGTCTTGGTACAGACTCAGGTCGATCATTCCTGAGATGTGTGGTTAATTGAAACCCAACCACCAAAGCACACCGGTATCAACGATCTAGTTTTCAGATCTGTATAAAAGTAACTGCCTTTACCAGGATTTGAACATTAGAACTCTTGACTTCAAAATCAGCTGATTTGCAATGACCAATTTACCAACCACGTGATTAACAGCATTTTTAATTTCATCGTCACCCGCGAATTGCTTTCCATTCAAAAACGCCTTCAATTTCCCAAATGTAATCAAAAGGAGCTAAGTCCGGACTACGTAGTGGGTGATTGTAAATTTCCCACACAAATGTTCTCAGTAAATCACGTGTCGGACCCGCAGCATGTGGACGTGCATTATCGTACAGAAAGACGACGCCGTAGGTCAGCCGCCCACGTCACCAATTTTGACGAACCGTAACTTACGTAAGAGTTTTGCAGTTTGATTTTACATTTATAGTCTTTCCACGTGGCATGAAATCAATCAACAGTATGCCAAACCGATCCCAAAAGACTGTGCCGTCAGTCTGCGTCCAAAAGGCTATGACTATGGTCTGGTTGGTGATCGAGGATACGCCATTCACTTGACTGCCGTTTTCTCTCGGGCATGTGATACGAAATCCATGTTTAATCGCCGGTAACAATTGAATTAAGGAACTCATCACCTTTTTCTGTGTAGCGCATCAAAAATTCCAAAGCAAATCCCATTTGGATTTTTTGTGACGTTCCGTTAAGACGTTCGGCAACCAACATGCACAAACCTTTTTGAAGCCTGAATGGTCATGAGAATTGCGACCAATAACTGCTCTTAAAACATCAGAAAAAAGAAGGGCCAGGTCGGAAATCGTTGAGGGAAATATTTCTGATTTCATCATCGTCGGGTTTCAACAAGTCCTCGGTGATTGTCGAGGGTCTCCCCGAACGTTCTTCACCATCCACATTAATTTTGTTGTTTCTAAACCTTTCACACCATTTTCGGACGTTCTTTAATTCATTACATTATCACCATATACAGCAACCAACTGCCTATCAGCCGGCTTAACGTTTTGATGGTTTAAAAAACGTATGACCACGTATTTCACAGTCTGCGGCAACATCGATTTTCCTGTTCATTTTGTAACGTAATAACACACACGAAATCAAAGATACTACAACGCGACAACTTACGGACAATACAGTGTGTACATTACTAGCGTGGCCCTGAACGACCAAGTTCGCCAACCTTCAAGGAGATAAATTTCCCACCGGTCATTACTTTAGAGATATCCCTTGTATATATATGGCATTGATACCATTAAATTTTCAACTTAAAGGTCAAGGAGGTGAGGCTGTAGAAAAAGGTCATATTTTTGTTAGGCACATTTGTTAACAATTGAAAAATAACAATATTTGCAAAAACAAATTTTTGCAAAATCCCACCACCACCCGAAAAATTGCTGTTGTAATCATCTTCTATTTTGTGACGTCACAGGTGAGCGGTAGAATTAAATAAACGAATAATATTTAAAGTGTAAAAAAGTAGCTGGGTCGGGCTGGTCTCGCTCGATTGATTTGGTACCTGATGCGTTAATCCTTACGGCTACACCAGTCTGCCGACCTACAAGCCAAATTTGTTCTATGCAAGTTGTGAAATTTCATTACTTTAGCAGTACCGACCGTCGCCGCTAGTACCGCCACACCCGCGCAAATTAAATACCGTATGCGCGCGCGCTTTAATTAGAATCATTGAATTAAATAAACGAAAAAAATATTACATTTAAATTAAATAAAAATATTTTAAATTATGTTGTGTGTGTAAACCGTGCATCAGAAACAAACCACAGCTGTAGGACTTTCCCAGAACACGGCTTTAGCCAAGTGACGGGAAAATCCTACAATTGTGTTGTCAGTTTTTTAACGGTTACATAAACATGCGCGAGCGCGCGCGCACACACACACGCTCACACAAATATAACTGAAGTTATGGTTGGCCTTAATTAAATTTTATAATGTAAACAAATTTTGCAAAGTGGAATCTAATACTGTTTTGTACTTGTGTGTAAATGGTAAACTTAGATAAGGCTTAAAACTTCAAAGCAGAAAAAAATGCCTATTAATATTTTTTGTGATCTTTAAACATTAATAAATATAGTTAGATTTAAAAATTAAATAACATTCACGGGTTACATCTACCATAACATTTAATATCATCAGGCAATCGTCTTTTCGTATAAAATAAACCATTAATATTGTTATTCAGATAATTTATTGAACAATATTTGATTTCCAATTATTATTTATACAGCTGGTCATTAAAGTAAAACACGGAAAAAGTTTCTTGTATGAATTTCAATACACGAAATTTGTTCGTGAGATGACGTTAATGACTTGCAAAAGTTGTTACTGTATCGTTGATTTTAAGTTAAATTAACATTGTTATTAACATGTTTTATTTGTTTGTCTTAGGCTATATATAAAAAAAAAATGTTTGTACAGAGTGTTTCTAAAGTGATGGATTAGCTATACTTTTTCGAATTTTACTTAAAACTAAAAAAAAAATACCATTAACAAAAATGGCAACTTCGTTCTCTCCTTGTCGGTCATTTTGTTATTTTTATATAAAAATGTATATCTCAAGTTCGAATAGACGAATCACATTAATATTTAATAAGCGTCTTGGTAATAAAGCTTTAAAATTAGCAAAAAAAAAAACAGGACTTAAATACCTTAGCAATTACAAAATGGCAGCCATGTTTATTTTTCAATCCGTTATATCTTCATAAATATTAGTTTTATCAAAATTTATGTTATTTACTAAAATATTGAGCCTTTTATTTTGAACAAAATGGCATTTTATTTTTGAAAATCGGTTGACAGCCGAGTTATGGAAGAAAATCGATGTTGTAATTATGTGTCGTGTTTTCATGTCCTTCACTTTACGTTCAATTCGTTTTTTTTTTTTGTTGGTCGGTGAGCATTTTCGGTACCCACTTTGCAAACAATAGTGATATCCGAACTTTTCTGTGATAATTGTGAGAGATGCGTCAAACATGAGGAAATTCATCAGCCAGATCATTAATCGTCAGTCGCCGATCACATCGCAGTTTTCGGTTCACTTGTTCAACAAATTCGTCGGTCTGAATAGTGGGCCTGACAATCTTCGTCATGCACATTTGTGCGGCCAATTTTAAAGTCTCGACACCATTTTCTAACCTTTTCTTCACTCGTTTGGTTAGCTTGACATTTCTCCCGCCACCACCCCCTTCGGTCGCCCTAAAGCATAAGACCGAATGTCAGTGCCACAAACGGTTACTGAGCCTCGAAACAGTTTAGCGATCAGTGTTCACTCGTTAATGTAGGTCCACACATTAGGCACAACTCCCGATGAATCTCAGCAGCTGAAGATCTTTTTGCACACAAAAATCAAATCACAGCACGCACTTCACAACAGGCGGGAGAAACGATTGTCGCGGATATTGCGATCTGTATTCACTGTCAGGCAAACGACTACTTTATCAAAACAACTGCAGTGGCTTCATAAATAGCCGATAGATGGCCCTGCATGCATGAAACTGAATTCAGACCCGCTAATATTTAAATATGAGCCGACGGTCCTTACTTTATGAATATACCGCGCGCGCGCGTGTGTGTGTTTAGTTACAGTAATTATTTATATATGCTTATCTGCATAACAAATGATTAATAGTAGAAGGAAGATTAAAGAAAAACAAACCAACATACTTGGCATTTATAGACCTAGAAAAGGCATTCGATAACGTAGACTGGAATAAAATGTTCAGCATTTTAAAAAAATTAAGGTTCAAATACAGAGATAGAAGAACAATTGCTAACATTTACAGGAACCAAACAACAACAGTAATAAAGAACATAAGAAAGAAGCCATAATAAAAAAAGGAGTCTGACAAGGATGTTCCCTATCCCCGTTACTTTTTAATCATTACATAGAACTAGCAGTTAATGATGTTAAAGAACAATTTAGATTTGGAGTAACAGTACAAGGTGAAAAGATAAAGATGCTACGATTTGCTGATGATATAGTAATTCTAGCTGAGAGTAAAAAGGATTTAGAAGAAACAATGAATGGCATAGATGAAGTGTAGTCCTACGCAAGAACTATCGCATGAAAATAAACAAGTACAAAACAAAAGTAATGAAATGTATTAGAAATAACAAAGATGGACCACTGAATGTGAAAATAGGAGGAGAAAAGATTATGGAGGTAGAAGAATTTTGTTATTTGGGAAGTAGAATTACTAAAGATGGACGAAGCAGGAGCAATATAAAGTGCCGAATAGTAGAAGCGAAACGAGCCTTCAGTAAGAAATATAATTTGTTTACATCAAAAATTAATTTAAATATCAGGAAAAGATTTTTGAAAGTATATGTTTAGAGTGTCACTTTATATGGAAGTGAAACTTGGACGATCGGAGTATCTGAGAAAAAAAGATTAGAAGCTTTTGAAATGCGGTGCTATAGGAGGACGTTAAAAATCAGACAGGTGGATAAAGTGACAAATGAAGAGGTGATGTGGCAAATAGATGAAGAAAGAACCATTTGGAAAAATATAGCTAAAAGAAGAGACAAGACTTATAGGCCACATATTAAGGCATCCTGGAATAGTTGCTTTAATATTGGTGGGACAGGTAGAAGAAAATCTTGTGTAGGCAGGCAACGTTTGGAATATGTAAAACAAATTGTTAGGGATGTAGGATGTAGGGGTATACCAAAATGAAACGACTAGCACTAGGTAGGGAATCTTGGAGAGCTGCATCAAACCAGTCAAATGACTGAAGACAAAAAAAAAACTGTGTAACAATAATTTTTATTATACTGCATTACAAAATATTTACTTTTATATTATTGTAAGACACTTAATTAAAATTTATTCTCTTATTCTGTATTTAAATTCATTACTAGTCACAAAGAAACATTCTTCATTAAAAAGTTTCTGAAAAAAATTAAAAGTTATAAATAAAAAGAACTGTAATGTTAAATATTTTTTTCCTTTAATTTATTTATAATGTTGCAATTAACTAAAAAAAAAAATATTATATTCACAATGAAAATTACACACTTACTACATTAATTTAAATCACGCATAAATATTTTATTTATAAATAAAAAAGTCATGACTCAACCAGGAAACTTAAACATTTACGATGACCTCTAATAGATATAATGCACTATGTATTGTGTTTATTGTTTTCTTAAAATTTATGCATTCATATATAGAGGATTACAAAAAAAGAATAAAACATTTACTATTTTGTTTCCCACTAAAAATATAATAATAGTAACCGAAACCTGATTTGTTTGTTTTTTTTTGTATTATATATACTGATTAGAAGTACATAACCAATGTGCACATGAGCTCACACATACACAACTACACACAAAAATAACACTTGTAAAAGGTCAGTGTTTAAACACGAGAGTTATTTACTGATAATGAGTTAATAGTTATTGACAGCTGTCAAATTCAGTTTAAATATATTTATAAATAATACACAGCACAATTAGAATTAAGTATAAATCATTCATAATCATGATCATCAATACCATTCCTTATTTACCTTCACCAATTCAACCTCACTTTTACTATTCTTTCACATTGAAAAATCATCTTTCACATTAAATACTGATTAAGCCAATATAATTCAAAAATGCTGCTTTTACAGCCATTATTATTTGACTTTTCCAACCATATAATTTTAACCTTTTTTTAATTTCTTATATGAAGGTGGGAAGAGGAAGGCGACTTTTGGTCAGGTGATTTTAGAGTAATTAACTCAGCGTCAAATAATGGGCAGGCAGGAGTAGGTTTCGTGATGAACAAGAAGATAGGGAGGAGAGTGGAGTATTTCAAAACGCATAGCGATAGAATCATTGTAATAAGGATAAAATCAAAACGTAAACCGACAACGATTGTTAACGTTTATATGCCTACAAGCGCCCATGATGATGATGAGGTAGAGTGTGTATACGAAGAGATTGATGAAGCAATTAAACACGTAAAAGGAGATGAAAATTTAATAATAGTTGGAGATTGGAATGCAAGCATTGGAAAAGGCAAGGAAGGAAATATAGTGGGTGAATACGGGCTGGGCAAAAGGAATGAAAGAGGGGACCGACTTATAGAGTTTTGCACGAAGTATAATTTAGTAATTGCCAACACCCAATTTAAAAATCATAATAGAAGAATATACACTTGGAAAAAGCCAGGCGATACTGGAAGGTATCAGATAGATTATATCATGGTTAAGCAAAGATTTAGAAATCAACTCGTTGACTGCAAAACTTACCCTGGAGCAGACATTGATAGCGACCATAATTTGGTGATAATGAAATGTAGATTGGGGTTTAAAAACCTGAAGAAAAGTTGTCAGATGAATCGGTGGAATTTAGAGAAGCTTGAGGAAGAGGAGGTAAAGAAGATTTTTGAGGAGGACATCGCAAGAGGTCTGAGTAAAAAAGATATGGTAGAAAATGTAGAAGAAGAATGGGAGAATGTTAAAAAGGAAATTCTTAAATCAGCAGAAGCAAACTTAGGCGGAATAAAGAGAACTGGTAGAAAACCTTGGGTTTCAGACGATATATTGCAGCTGATGGATGAACGTAGAAAATATAAGAATGCTAATGATGAAGAAAGTAAAAAGAACTATCGGCAATTAAGAAATGCTATAAATAGGAAATGTAAACTGGCGAAAGAAGAGTGGATTAAAGAAAAGTGTTCAGAAGTGGAAAGAGAAATGAACATTGGTAAAATTGACGGAGCATACAGGAAAGTTAAGGAAAATTTTGGGGTACATAAATTAAAATCTAATAATGTGTTAAACAAAGATGGGATACCAATATATAATACGAAAGGTAAAGTCGATAGATGGGTGGAATATATTGAAGAGTTATACGGAGGAAATGAATTAGAAAATGGTGTTATAGAGGAAGAAGAAGAAGTTGAGGAGGATGAAATGGGAGAAACAATACTGAGATCTGAATTTAAGAGAGCATTAAAAGATTTAAATGGCAGAAAGGCTCCTGGAATAGACGGAATACCTGTAGAATTACTGCGCAGTGCAGGTGAGGAAACGATTGATAGATTATACAAATTGGTGTGTAATATTTATGAAAAAGGGGAATTTCCGTCAGACTTCAAAAAAAGTGTTATAGTTATGATACCAAAGAAAGCAGGGGCAGATAAATGTGAAGAATACAGAACAATTAGTTTAACTAGTCATGCATCAAAAATCTTAACTAGAATTTTATACAGAAGAATTGAGAGGAGAGTGGAAGAAGTGTTAGGAGAAGACCAATTTGGTTTCAGGAAAAGTATAGGGACAAGGGAAGCAATTTTAGGCCTCAGATTAATAGTAGAAGGAAGATTAAAGAAAAACAAACCAACATACTTGGCGTTTATAGACCTAGAAAAGGCTTTCGATAACGTAGATTGGAATAAAATGTTCAGCATTTTAAAAAAATTAGGGTTCAAATACAGAGATAGAAGAACAATTGCTAACATGTACAGGAACCAAACAGCAACAATAACAATTGAAGAACATAAGAAAGAAGCCCTAATAAGAAAGGGAGTCCGACAAGGATGTTCCCTATCTCCGTTACTTTTTAATCTTTACATGGAACTAGCAGTTAATGATGTTAAAGAACAATTTAGATTCGGAGTAACAGTACAAGGTGAAAAGATAAAGATGCTACGATTTGCTGATGATATAGTAATTCTAGCCGAGAGTAAAAAGGATTTAGAAGAAACAATGAACGGCATAGATGAAGTCCTACGCAAGAACTATCGCGTGAAAATAAACAAGAACAAAACAAAAGTAATGAAATGTAGTAGAAATAACAAAGATGGACCACTGAATGTGAAAATAGGAGGAGAAAAGATTATGGAGGTAGAAGAATTTTGTTATTTGGGAAGTAAAATTACTAAAGATGGACGAAGCAGGAGCGATATAAAATGCCGAATAGCACAAGCTAAACGAGCCTTCAGTAAGAAATATAATTTGTTTACATCAAAAATTAATTTAAATCTCAGGAAAAGATTTTTGAAAGTGTATGTTTGGAGTGTCGCTTTATATGGAAGTGAAACTTGGACAATCGGAGTATCTGAGAAGAAAAGATTAGAAGCTTTTGAAATGTGGTGCTATAGGAGAATGTTAAAAATCAGATGGGTGGATAAAGTGACAAATGAAGAGGTATTGCGGCAAATAGATGAAGAAAGAAGCATTTGGAAGAATATAGTTAAAAGAAGAGACAGACTTATAGGCCACATACTAAGGCATCCTGGAATAGTCGCTTTAATATTGGAAGGACAGGTAGAAGGGAAAAATTGTGTAGGCAGGCCACGTTTGGAGTATGTAAAACAAATTGTTGGGGATGTAGGATGTAGAGGGTATACTGAAATGAAACGACTAGCACTAGATAGGGAATCTTGGAGAGCTGCATCAAACCAGTCAAATGACTGAAGACAAAAAAAAAAAAAAAAATATGAAGGTGATCAAAATATTAAAATGTTATAGAACAGCTACAAAGCATAATTAAGAAACCTACAATAATAAAATCAAACCAAAAATAATATATAGTAAATTCCTTTTAATTTAATGTGGGTACTACATCAAAATCATATAAAATAATAATACAAAGTTACAAGGATTTCAAGCAAAGGAATAAATCTATTTTAAGGAATAAGTAATCTGAATATTTTTCTTTTTCTCTCAACGTATTGTAATGGTGTTCTGTAAGTGATCTTCCCAGAACCAATAGTTGTAAAATTACGTTTAGATAAGTGTTAAGTATAAGTACATCAAGATAAATCAATTTCTTCAGCTATCATTTCAGGTTAGATGTCAAATGACAACTTCTATTATAATTACTTCTAATTTGATAGCTTTTTACCAGCAGCTAAATAAAATATAGAAATATCATAGAACTTGTAATATAAACAGAAAAAATTATTATCAAGAATATGTCTTTCATCAATGTAAGAAAGAAGAAATAGTTAATGAAATTCTTTAAACAGTCAAATGCAAAGATACAGGTTATTGTGAGGTTAAGAATCATTTATTTTTAAAAAGAATGGTAGAAAATGGCTGTTTCAGTAAAAAAAATGTTTTAGTAAACTGAATAAATCATAAAATAATTTAATAAAATTTTATGTGTTACTTAATGTAGAATAATTTGTGTAGAAAATATAGCAGCTATTAAACCCATTTCAGTTAACTTTTTTAAAGAGCTTTTCTAACATTTTTGTTTCTAAAATATGTTTCTTAAAAATGAAGTTTCAATTATAGTTATCACTGTCTCCTTTTTCATTTTTTTTTCTACCTTCCTGATTACAACTATTGCTACTGCAGCAGTCTTGCTATTAACAGAAAATATAGCAATCGGCCATAAGTTTGAGTATCTGGGTTTTTGCAAATGTCACTGTTTCAAGAATCTCTTAGGCCACAGAAAAAGTTACAGAGATTTTTCAGATTTACATCTGCATGTATAGGTGTTTATCCTGTATTTTGATTAATATCTCTCTCTTTATGGGGAATTGACGCATTAAATTTAAGACAAAATTAAAAATAGGGAAGGGGTAATTTTCACCATTTTTAATTACTGATCTTTTGTGTAATGATCACAGAAAATTGAGCTTTAGTACGATGGAAGTACTTGTTATTTAGAATTTCTAAATTTTAAGTCAATCAGATTTACAGGTGGGAGGGGGGTATTCAACACTTTTTTTTTAACTAAATAGTTTTTACCTCATACCTTGAAAACCCATTGACCAAAAAAGTTTCAATTTGCCATCAAATTGACTTTTGTATATATATCCACCTTTGACCTGATTTTTGATCCCATCTGACAAGAGAGCATGACATACAGGATTCACATTTTTTTAGTAAACTGTAATTTCATTTAGCCTTGTTCAATAACAGTGTACCAAATTGTGCTAACTTATTGAAATTAATAATTATTTCATTTCATTTTTAATAAACGTTTATGCTACGACAGCAAATAATTAAGTGGGTTTAATGGGACCTATATTTAAATATAAATTTTTGTTAACCTTAATTTTCAAGATTGAAAATCCAACATCTAGTATTAATATAGACAACATAGGACTTTTAAAAAAAAAAAAAGGGGCCCCAAATTACTTGACAAGAATTAATTTTTTTTTTTGAATTCGTTTATCATTTTTTCAAATTATGATTTTTATTAAATATGTGTTTGATTTAGCCATCAAGCAAGGCAGTCAAATTGGACCCAATTTTTTTTCACAATAAAACATCATGGTGGCAAATTGGAATTAAAAATAATTAATTAAAAATTTTGTTTTTTTCTCAATTATACTTTTAGTAGCATAATTTTAAGGAAAATATTTAATGACATTTTTAGCTTAATTCTGATCAAGGGGTTCAAATCGGATCCAAATCGTTTTACTGAATATTGCAAATGTGAATAAATCTGCTTCCTGTTACTGGTCATCGAAAACAATAAAAACATTACTTACACTATTAAAAGCAATACTGATTATAATAATTAATTACATAATTAATAATATTTACAATGTTCAATTATTTAATAAGAATATTAACTTCATATTAATAAGTATTGTTTTATTTTTACTTTCATAAAAGCTCTATAATAATAATAATAATAATATTTACCATTTTTATTTAAAAAACTTTACCTAATAACTTAATTTTATAGTAATATTTCCATTTTAACATTTTGTAAAAAATATGATACAGTAATGGGAAAATTTTATAATCCTGTCAGAAAAGCTTGTGCATGGAAATTTACGGTGTTTATTTTGTAATATATGAAAATGAACAAGCCAGGACTCTGGATGAAAGAGGAGATATTATCATTCTGGCAGAGGTTGTTAATTCAGTACTTTTCTGATATCTCAAAATTAGTGTTAATGATTGAATTCATATTCTAAATGATTCATTTAGAGTGATACCAATTTATAACCAATCTGTTAACTGTATTATTCACTACCCAGTACTAAGTAAGAAGCCTATGGGGATGTCCAGTTAGTAATTTTCATTGCTAACATGGCTATTCTATTAATCACCTGATTTGAAAGTCAAGAGTTCCAGTGTTCAAGTCCCAATAAAGTCAGTTATTTTTACACAGATTTGAATACTAGATCGTGGATACCGGTGTTCTTTGGTGGTTGGATTTCAATTAACCACACATCTCAGAAATGGTCGAACTGAGGCAGTAGAAGACTTACACTTCATTTACACTCATACATATCATTCTCTGAAGTATTATCTGAACGATAATTACCAGAGGCTAAACAGGAAAAGGAAAGAAGGCTATTCTATTAAGCACGTTTCGCTAATTTATGCAGTCTGTAAAAAAAAAATCCGGCAATGAATAGCATAACTTTCCACACCAGTAAAGTTATACTACTAATTTTTGAAGTAGAAAAGTTTTTTTGATTCAATCATTTAAGTTCCATCTGTATTTTTATGATAAAATATTCCCTTTTTATTGAAAACCCTACTACTAAAATTAAGAATTCATTTTATAAAATATGAATATATAACAAAATATACAAAAATGTTCGACTCGTCGTTTGTTTCTTAACCAGATACATCTATTTTTTAAAAAAAATAAGGTAAGTGATTAATTCAATCTTTCCTATATGTACAGCTGTGGTATATGTTAGTTGTTTCATAAGAGTATAGATCACGCCGTATTATGCAATTGAGAATACGTATTTGTATGGTAAACAGATAAGTAACTCTTCATTAGAATCAAAACCAGATGCATTAAACTGACTGCAGGTAGGGTTGCTGTACTTTCGATTCTTAACGCCTTTAACCGCATTGAGTGATCTAGTCTTGTGTATTTCTGCATATGTTCAGTTTATCTAACTCTGTTTTAGTTATATTTGGTTAACATGGAAGTGTACCCTGATTTAAATAAGTAAAAAAAAAACTACATGAAAATATGTGAGAAGTCAATAAAGCAAACAAAACAAAAGCACATACATAAATTTTTGTTGTGTTGTAGGTTATGTTTAATTTTTGCGCGCGTAGTGGGGTTTATAAACAAGGTATGTTATTGCTTACATTCATAAATGTTTCACTTTATACAGTCGTAACTAACAGCTGATCGTTAAATTGCGATGTTGAATACGTTTTTCATCCCTAAGTTACGAAACTGCGTTATCGATTTTCAAAATGTGTTATTCCAGCAGAATGGAGCTACAGCGAGGGCAACGATGGCTGTTCTCCGTAACTTGTTTACGGGACGGATCGTTTCCATATTCGGCGACATTCGTTGGCCCTTGGTACCCCGACTTTAGTTGTGATTTTTTTCTGTGGGGGTTTCTGAAATCGCGTGTTTACGGCAATAAACCGCGTACATTAGAGGACCTAAAGATCGCAATTCTTCATCACGTCACCCAGATTGATGTAGACATGCTACAAAGAATTGAGGCCAGTTACCGTGAAAGGCTACAACAATGTATTGCCCAAAATGGACAACACTTGCCGGACATAATTTTTCGTTCATGAGTAAGTAACAAATGCTTTGATTTAACAAGTGTTTCAGTACCAATAAAACTTTTTTAAACTAAATATTCAATTTTTTATGATTATTTTAAAAACATCCGGTTCCCGTGAATGACCCTGTATTTCTGTTTGTTTCGTTTGGTTCCATTCAGTCCCTTCCAAATAACTTTTCTATTACTGCCACCGTGAGAGTAACGCTATATTATTTTTTGTCCATTGCAGATATGGCTCTTTTGTACCGCCCATACCAATTAACTGCAAGGATAACGAACGGCTTCATGTCACTGTGAAGAGGTTAGAAAAGACAAATTTTTTTTGTAATGAAAGCAAGATATCTGCATTCAAATCAAAGCAAGATTGTTTTATTTTAAAATATACTGACTCAATGCTTCCTAAAAAAGAAAGTCACACTTAACGAATGGCCAAAAAAGACTGAAATCTATGATTAATTATTTTATTTACTCTAAAAATAAGAAAGAAAAACTCCATGTTTGCCAAAAAGCGTTTCTGGATACATTAAGGTTATCCAAAAACCTCGTGAATGGTGTTGTAACACGGCACTATCAGTCGGGGACAAGCCCAACAGAAAAAGAGGAGAGGTCGAAAATCTGTAAATTACAAAGACAAGAAAAACAGCACAATTAATCTAATAAGATCTTTTAAAACTGTAGAGTCATTATTGTCGCAGTAAATCACCCAATCATGTGTACCTCGCTGAATAAAATGTAAACAAGATGTGACATTACAATGCCCAGATAACTGATGTAAATCTGAAAGTAGTCTTCATACTTCAGACATGTATTTTGAATCCACCGGGTTGGTGTAATGGTGAATGCGTCTTTGCAAATCGGCTGATTTGGAAGTCGAGAGTTCCAAAGCGTAGTAAAGTGTATTACTTTTATACAGATTTGAATACTAGATCGTGGATATGAAGTGAACTCAGCAATTTGTCACTTCTTAACGAGCATTAACATTCCTGAGACTGTGAAAGCCATCTGTCGCCTTGCGGCAGATGGTTGTGGGGGTCAAAATAAAAATTATTTTGTCATGGGAATGTTATGTACATGGTTAAAAAATGCTCCAAGTCACATTGAAAAAATTGAGTACATATTTCCAGTGGTAGGCCACTCTTTCCTCCCATTGGACCGGGTCTTTGGCCATACAGAGAGAGAAAAAATCCCAACTATTATAAGTCCTGAAACATAAACAGAATTTTTTTCAGAATTTGGGAAAGTATTTTCATTGGGTGGAATAAATTATGATTGGAAGAGTGTTAGTAACGTCTTAAGACACCTGGCCAGTGGCCGATTAACTCATTTAATGCCTGCAAAAGATTTTTTTAGTTTTAATAAACAAAAAGATGAAGTTGAAAATTTTCAAAATATTTGTAAGAAAAACAAAAAGGTAACAGACATTGTTCCATCTGTTTTAATACCATCAGGAGTGCCAATACTTCCACTTAAGTAGCGGGATGTTGATAAATTATTGGTGAAATATTTTGGAGACAGTTGGACAACGTTAAAATCTTTATTGTTTTTTTAAAACAGTGTTGGAAAGTAATGAGAATTATGGTAACATTGAAGATTATCCAGAAGGATGTCAAAATTTTGTAGAAAATAACTATACTTTTATTTAAAAACTTATTTTAATAAATACATTACATTAAAAACAGAATATTCATAGCCTACTTTGTAAATAAAGTAAGTAAATATTTTTTTTATCATGTTTCTTTTATAACCAGATAGGTCACTTTATTTCATATCATAACTGGATATCCTTTTTCATATTAAAAGCAGATAGATCCAAGATTTAATTTGAATTACAGGAAAATAGAAGTCATCTAAGGATCCATAATTCTATATGTAAATGCTTTTTATATATCTATCTAACAACAGAGTTTCACATTTTTATGTATGGTTAAAAATTAGATAAATATTTTTTGCCTTTTTTGAACATTTTTAGTATCTGGTTATGAAACCAAGCAACTCAATTTGACAGAATCAGGTATTTCTTCATTGACATATTAAAAAATCATATCGTAATAAATTGTAATGTTATTGATTTAATTTTTTTTTTTTTTAATTAAATTTAAAATTAATTTGATTATATTTAAATCATTAATTTTTGAACCCAAGATGCTCCAAAAAATAAGGCAATAACCAAAATTTTTAATATTGCTACTCAAAAAATGTTTTTGACTTTTTGAAAATTTGTGGGCTCGTGTTCAGAGGGCGTTTTTTGATTATTAAATTTACACTGAAACTGATTTTAAAAAATGTGACTACTCCCCTATCAGGTGAAAGATATTAAGTTATTTCTGTGACTTTATCAAAATATATTTTCAGATTAAAATTTTGAAATAATTTTTTTTTTAATTCTGGAGACTCCCATACTCAAGGAAAGCATTCAGGTAAAATTAATTTTTAAGAAAGTAATCCCTACTTGGTGATAATAAATTTAAAAAAACAACTTTTTAAAATTGTTTAAAAAATACAAATGTACAGCCAAGTTATAATTTTCAAGGAATAGAATGAAAATTTTTGGGTAATTTTTTTTTCAAGAAATACTAGAGTAAGGGCCGACAAAAAAAATTATGATTTTTACATTTTTAATCAACGGGTAACTTTGTGAGATCGATTAAAATTTTAAATAATTTTTAAAAATTAAAAAAATATTTTTGTTGCCACAGACTGCTGGAATGGGTTGCTCAAAAAATGTTATTATTTTAAGGCCTATTAATGTAGAAAATACTGATACAAAAAACGTCCATTAACTCCTTTCTGAAGCTAAAAAGAGAAAAATATGTTGTCATTTTTTGGGAGGGGATGAACATAAATAAAATTTGTTATCTTGATAAAAAAAATATGGTACTTACGTATTAACGCCACCACAGCTACACCTTATTTAAAAACTTTATTTAAAAACGAAGTAGTAAATCGGATTTCGGTGGAAAATGGGCCGATATAGAGTTTAACATAGATTCAAAACAGTCTCTTTATTAATTTTAATAAATGGTTATTTTTTATATTTATTTATTTTATATTATTTAACCAAACTTAACCTACGCTCGCTAACCTTGACTAATTAACAGGAGCGTTTTGATTATTTAAATAATAAATAATTGCAATAATTACTGAATTTATTAAATAAATACTCAAAAAATTACAGTGTTAATAGTCAAGGTTAGCGAGAGTAGGTTAAGTTTGGTTAAATTATATTTATAAAATAAATAAATATAAATAACCATTTATTAAAATTAATAACGAGACTCATTTTCCACTGAAATCCAATTGACTACTTTGTTTTTAAATAAAGCTGTAGCTGCGGTGGCATTAATACATAAGTACCAAAAATATTTACGCCATTTGTAAGAAACATTTTTTGCTAAAATGCTCTAGTAAAGATTTTAAATTCTATTTCTGCTAAACAACCTCACCACTTTTCCAATTTTTGCAAAAGGTCTTCCCCCCCCCGCCACAGGTAGTATCAAGTTTGAAGAAAATTTTCTTCATTCAGTCATTAGTCCAGAGTTAAAATACCAAATACAGGCCAACATACAAACTTACATACTCATAAATGTCCATCTGACAAAAATGGACTTTTTGAACTTGGGCATATTTTTTTTCATTAAATCTTTTTTTTTTATATCTCCTTAAGGCACAAAATATAAAAAATCTACTTTTGTTTTTTGTGGCTGATCTGATGATTAGCAACAATGATGTTACCTATTTTTTTTTCCAAAAGATTACTATGACGTAATATAATAAACAAAATAAAAATTGGCTTTAAGTAATGTATAATTTTTAAGTTGATAATAATAATAATTGTCTTCTAATTAATTATTTTCCAGATGAAAAAGGTATTATTAAAGGTGAATTTGGATTTGTAACTGGTGATGGTGTGTACCATGTTACAGAATATGCTACTGATGAGAATGGTGGCTTTCGTATCCTCAGTATGAAAAATTTTTACATAGGACTTCGTAAGTTATTTATGTATTTTATATTAAAAAGTTTATTTGTAATTTTATATTTATTTCATTAATTGTGCTAAATTATCTTCCACTAATTAATTTTAAGTTCACATATCTATATATTTAAATTCATCCATGAAGATCCTTTATTTAAAAAAATTTAGATATTAAGAATAACAGACTAGTCTGCCAGGAATTTGTAAAATTTACCATTTTAATCTTAAAATAAGACAGAAAACTAACAAAAAAATAGTAGAGTGATAAAAAGACATTCATTATTAAAGCAAACATAAAAATGAAATTTTGAACTTATTCTTTCCCAACACCTGTAAAGTTCTTCCAAACTCAAGCCATTTAACCAGCAGTTCAAAGATCAACCTTATTCTCTTTCACTCAGTTGTTATGACATATACACATCAACAAACTCATGTAAGGAAAGATTATAAAGAAACAGTTGTTGATTAAGTAATTGTTAAAAGCAGAATTTTCTACTCTTCAAACTTTTTCATTTAATAAAAATGAAAAAGTTTGATGAGTAATTAATTTAGATTATTTCAAAAAATTAAAAACAAAACCTTTTCTGTTAAAATAGCAAATCTAATTTCATATGTAATAATTAATAAAATTCTGCCATATAAATTGAAATTTTTGAAATAAAAAGATAATTTAAAAAAAAAGAAGCAAGGATCAATTTCAATGCTGCAGCTTAAATTAGAATGCTCTTGCTTTTCTAGATTAATTTACTAAAACTAAAAAAATGGTGTAGAAAAGTTACATAATACTTATATTATAAAAATATATGTTTAAAAAAACCTACATTTATATTAAAAAAAAATGAAATCTTACAAATCAACAAATCAAACAGTAAAAAGATATGATAATTTTTAAGAGTATTATATTTTTAAAAATCTGTATTGTTTTAATTGTTAATAATTTTTTTTTTTTAGCCATTAGTCAATTGATCAGTTTGATAAACATGTAACAACTAAATACATTTTATTAGTGTAATGAGTACATATTTACAGAACTATATATTTAGCTAATGTACAGCATTAACAACTGATGTTCATTTCTCTTGTGACCCACACATCTATTGAACATTGTTAATTGATACATATATCTCACATCCCCTTTCCTAAGGAAAAGTTACATTTTTTCTTAAGTTTGATTCAAACTTCACATATTTTGTATGATGCAGTAAAATCAAACATCTGCATTTAATTTCAGCCAGTAAAATAACAGTCTTAATTAGTTTATAGGTTTTTCTATTCCCATATGAGCCAACTTAATCATTTCTTTTTTTCAAACAATGTGGAAAAATTACTTTATGATTCAAAAACAACATATTGTGACTTGTTATAGATCAGCTCTTAAGTGCCAATATGGCTATACCTCAAGAGACACTTTCATTTTAGACTCAGGCCATGCATTTAAAAAGTATTCTGTAATTACATGTAAAACATTATCAAATTTAGTTGACATCTGAAACTCTTTAACCTTAAAATTACTCATGATACTTCAACATTTAGTCCATGTACTACTTCATTATATGCTAGACCATAACTGGTTAGTTATAATTATTTGCTACACCGTTTGCGACTGATCAAGATAGCAAGTCGGCTATTAATGTTTGACTTCCAAGTAAACATTCTTCATCTAACATATATCTAAGAAGTTTAATTTTAACCTTTGTAATGTAGGAGTTACTATGTACATATCCTTCTTAACAATTGATACAGTCGGTTTGTGGTCAGTTAAAATTTTACATTATTACCGTATTAGAACTGGTGAAACTTTTCTTTAGCTAAACAAATGTCCAGAAACTTTTTTTCTATTTGTGGATTCTGCTTTTCAATATTAGTGAAGCTCTTTGATACAACAAGACTTCCTGTAACAGACATGCACCCAATGCATGTTGTGATGCGTCAGCCTGAATTACAATAGGATGTTTGTTGTCAAAGAGTTTCAAAGTTGGAGCATTAACATGTTTAATTTTTTCAAAAACTATTGTATGACATTTTATCCAAAGCCATTCAATATTACTTTTTGTCAATTCTCTTAGGAATGCAGTCTGTAACCCTAAATATTTTATCAGCTTTACCTTCAACTACAACTTGTGGACATTAAATTTTACATTATTTATTAATTTTAACATTATTCTGTTTTGCTCCCACATTACCTTATTTAAAATCTATTTGTGTTCACATTCATCAGTAGCTGCTATGATTAAATCATCAAACTATATGAAAACACCTGGTATATTCAAAATTTTCATATTACTTCTTTGAAATATTTCTGGAGCAACTAAATGATCAAAAGTGACAGTTAACAAATGTCAACAGAAAAAAAATTAACTTTGACAGAAGTTCTCCAAAACAAGCATAAAGAGTTATTTATTTGTAAAACTGAAATTACTTTCTTGCCAACCCCATAAGTTATTTACAATTGTATTAAATAGCTTATATTTTTAATTATTTATTTAAAACTTTAAATATTTATAAATAATTTATAATTTTATTAAATCATAATATCCAGTTTATTTAGAATGTACAGTGTCTCGGGTAAAGGTATCCAAGCATAATAGTTTTTACAAGTAGCTTATACAAGTGGCACAAAAAATGTGAACTTTTGAAATGCGTAGTGACAGCCATGTACAGTTAGTTGGTAGCATGCTTTAGGTGGAGACAAACTTGCCACTCAGTCATTATGTAACAGTGGAATGGTCACAGCGTACTTTTGCCATAAAAATTTTTTACAAAACCAATGGTAGTTTAGAAGAAGGTGCACAGAGAGAGTTCTGAGGGCATTACAATTTAGGGCGTGTTTCATAATAACATGCAATAAAAACTGTGAAGAGACTGGATTAGCTCTGAAAAAGAAGTCAACAGTATGACCAAGAAGTGCTTGTACTCCACACAATATTGAAGCTTTATGTGCTTCAATCATACAGAGCCCACGATGTTAATTTGTAAACAAGCAAGCTTTGGTTGGGTTGTACCAAGATAGTGTTCACTGAATTCTTCATTTCCACTTAAAATTTCATCCTTAACATGTTACAGATCAGTGCAAGAACTGAAGGAGAATGATCATCAGTTCTGCTTTGAACTCTGTCAAAAACTTATGGCAAACATTAACAAGTACAACAAATTTCTGGATAAGCTGTGGATGTCAGATGAGGTATATTTCCATTTCACAGGTTACGTGAATAAGCAGAACTATTATTACTAGGCAGACAGACAGCAACACGAAGCAGCACTCTTGCTGCTGTGTATGGTATGCAGTTTCATTATATGGAGTATTCTGACCATACTTTTTCGAAAATGAGGAGCGAATCACAACCACTGTCACTACAGATCTGTATGTGGACATGCAATCTTTTGTAAGACCTGCACTGAACAATTTCCCACACTAACATGAAGCCTGGTTTCAACAGGATGGTGCGATGTTGCACACTGCAAGGCAGTCAAGGGCACCTGTGTAAGAATTATTTGGTAACTGTGCCATTTCAAGATTCAATGACATTCCCTGGCTCCAAAATCATTGGATTTGTTGGTTTGTGATTTTTTCTTGTGGGAATACCTTAAGAGTGTAGTCCCTAAGTCAGCCAAAGACATTGGATGAATTGAAACAAGCAATTCAAGTTGAAATTCGTGACATCCCATCTGAGATGTTACAACGAGCAATGGGGAACCTCAATGGCAGAGTATGTATGTAAAGGAGGTACATCTATGTGATGTAATCTTCAAGAAGTGATATTAGGTATTTTAATAATTTTATATATATTATATTTTTTTAATTGTAATGGTTAGGTTTCTGTCAGTAAATTTTTTTGTTGCATTTCTCAAAAGTTACTATTCTTTTGGGTCACATTTATTGTCTGTCACCTTTATATAATTTAATTTTTTTTTTTTTTTCAATAAACACTGCCACTCACAAAGTTTTAATATAGGTTAGTCAAGTTTAATGTGGGCACCTTTTGTAGCTTGGCAGACATTTAGATGATAATCTAACTCTTGCCAGGTGTTTAGGGTCATCTGCAGTGTTATTAGACCAACAGCTTCAACTGTTTTAAATCGTCCAAATCTCAAACTTTTCTATGGTACACACAAGCAAAAAAGTCCAAAGGAGTGAGTGTTATCTGGAAATCTAGATATCCATACAGTTGGACCTCCTCCAAAATGTTGTTTAATAGCATGGTAGGTAACACCTCAATGAGAAAGTGTGGTGGAGCACCATCTTCATGGAAACTGAAGCCTGCAGGAATCTGAGGAACAGCAAAGTTCTCAAGTATGTCAAGATATGTGTGTCCTGTCACATTGGATTCCAGGAAAAAATGGACCAATGATGCCATTGTTGTGCAGTCCTAACCAGACATTGACTTTCGGTGTGTTCCTTTCATTTTCAATACCATATGAGGGTTTTCAGTACTTCAAATTTGACGATTGTCCCTGTTAACTTTCCTACATGTGTGAAAGGTTGCATCGTCACTAAATAACAACGTATCAAGCTAATTAGGATTGTTTTCGACACAGTGCATTACTTCTGCAGCAAACTAGTAACTTAGGTGGCGATCATGTGCTGTAATGTGATGAAGGAGTTGTAAATTTTACGCTTGCTAACAAAGCCACTTAAAAATAATGTCGTGAACAGTGGAGTGAAGATTTGCAGTTTGTAACTAGCTCCCCTAATTTATTTTCCAGGACTGGCATTGAATGTATTGCGTACACGATCCACATTCTCATTTCTAACTGAAAATTTGGATGATTTCCAGTTTGTGAAACCAAGATTCCAATCTTTGTTAAAGCTGTATACCACTGATGAATAGACTTGGATCGATATTCCATTCAATTCATACATGCTGTTAAACATGCATAACTGACTGTAATTCTGCTAACCAAAGCATGCATTGATCCTTCTGTTGTGGGGTTCACCTCTTAACTGACTAATTCTGACTTCAATTGCATTGTGAGTCAGCTTGCCTGCACATGCGTATTTCACTGACCTTGAGAGTATACCGAACAAATCTTGGAGATATTTCCTGTCAATTGAGCCTATGTTTAAGAGATTATGACATATTGCTTTCTAAATAGAAACCGTTACTGTTGGATACCTTTAGCCCAGACACCCTTCTTTCTTTTTCCTGTTTAGCCTCTGGTAACTACCGTTTAGATAATACTTCAGAGGATGATATGTATGAGTGTGAATGAAGTTTAGTCTTGTACATTCTCAGTTCGACCATACCTGAGATGTGTGGTTAATTGAAACCCAACCACCAAAGAACACCGGTATCCACGATCTAGTATTCAAGTTCGTGTAAAAATAGCTGGTTTTACTAGGACTTGAACGCTGGAACTCTCAACTTCCAAATCAGCTGATTTGGGAAGACGCGTTCACCACTAGACCAACCCGATGGGTAGCCCAGACACTCTGTACTTTGCTTTTATTTCCTTTTAGATTTACACAATTTTAAAATTTTTTTTTTGGTTTTTTAAACATTTTGTAATTTTTATTTTGTGTTGGAAGTTCATTTAAGTGAAGACTGTTAAAATGGTATGTTTTATTATAAAACATTGTAAATTTAAATCTACTAAGTAATACTAAACAAATATAACTTATAGAAAAGTACTTGTATGAAAAGGTTAAAGAATTTGCTGAATATTTGAGAGAGAAAGAAATTTTAGATACTGTAACAGACTCTTTCATTACACCATTCCATACTAACAGTGATAGAGGTGGTATTGATGACAGGAATTTTTTTTTCATTTTTCAGTTATTCTATTAACCAGTGTCGTGCAATATTAACAATCTAAATAATATGTACAAAGGGCATTAGGCAAGTTTTGTAGTATGACTTTATACTTTGTAATGCATCAAAATAATTTCCACCACACATTATACACTTCTACTCTTCAAAGAAACCCTGCCTGTTTTGTCAGAGATATAGGCACATACATTGTCCCACACCTGCAGAACGTCATCATCATATGTAAAATACCTCCCTTTCAGTCTGTTCTTCATCGTAAGGAACCGAATGAAGTCACATGGAGCAAGAACAAAACTGTAGGTAGGCTGCTCTAACAGTTCTGAAAGTGCTGGCCAAAAACTCAGAGCAAACTTTGGAGCTGTGCACTGGAGCATTTTCATGGTGAAAAAACAATGTTTCCATCCTTGAGTTTGGTCACAACTTCTTGAGACCTTTGATAATTTTAAGGCACGAATTTCTTGATACGTTACTTCCCTGTAACTTCCGAGTTTCCAAGATACTGTAAAACTCCTTTCACACTAAATAATATTCTCTTCTTCTCTGATTGGGATTTTCAAACAGCCAGGAGGATCTACATCTTCTAGCATACACACTTTGTTCTAGGCCTTGTTCTAAGCCTTGTACTATCATAATAGTACAGCTAAGTTCCACCACTTGTCACAATACAGTTCTTATACAAAGATTTCCCATTTTCAAATATTTTTCAGCATTTAATATGAACCATAAAATATGACATGCCATATGATCATTACGTTATTGTCAAGTTATGCAGCATCCATTGGATACAAAGCTTTCTATCTTGAAGGTGATCTCACAGAATAGCACAAACTGTTGGTGCATTAATGAATTAACATCTCTATTTGGTGATAAGTCACATGCTTGCCTGTACCAATTATTTTTCATACTGCAGCAATGTTTCCTTCAGTCACAGACAAAGACGGTCCACCTGATCTTGGAGTGTCCTCGAAGGCCAAATTTCTTCTTTCAAACATTCAGTATTACCTAAATATTGTACAATGAAGACAATCCTCTCCAAGCACAGGAGTCATTTCCTTGAAGCACTTAACCCATATGCAAAATTGCCCGGTATTCACTTTTCAACCACATTGACATCGCTTCCTCTTTTCCCTAACACAGCTAAAATGCAAATGACACTGAGACAGTGACAAGGGTAACTACAGTTCAGATTGGGACCTGTCTAAACATGCTCTACAGAGTGATTTTTTAGTCCTGTTACCCAATTTTAAATGTAATTTAAGAAAGGGAAATGTACTTGGAATAAAAAATGTATTTGTTACTTACAAAAGAGATTTAATAAAAAGCTATTACTTACATAATTGTTAAAGAATATGCCCAAAATACCCACCCCTTGCACAGACTCTTATCAGCATATAAGACTCCTATACACGCCCAGACTTATCAGCGTATTAGCAGAAACCTTTTTAAGAGTTGCATTGGAAATATTCATGATTAAGTCTTTAATATTGACTTTCAGCAATAGTGTGAGGATTGTTTTTGAAGGCCTCAGACTTTAGCCCCACAAAAAGTAGTCAGAAGATGTGAGGTCTGGGGACCTTGGAGGCCATAAGCCCTTGCTTATTATTCGATCATCACTCTTGCAGAAAATCCATGGTTTCTCGAGACGTGTGGCATGTAGCGCCGTCTTGCTGAAACCAGCAGTACCATTCTTGAGGTTCCAGGAGGGACACAAATTGGCGCATAATATTTCCTGTATACATCACCATTTACTGTCTGTTCGAAGAATATGGGTCCGACTATATGATGACGAGATATCACGCACCACACACCAATTTTTTCAGGATGCAAAGATTTGTCTTGTAAAGCGTTAGGATTTTCAACCCCCCAAATTCGACAGTTTTGACTGTTCACATAACCATTGAGATGAATCCAAGCTTCGTCACTAAACAACACTGTGTTTAAAAATTCGATTCCGTTATCATTTACGAGAGACCTAAACCAACGGCAATATTGCAATCGCTTGTTTAAATCTGGAGGCTGAAGCTGTTGGACTAATTGTACGCGATATGGATACAATTTCAATTTTTTAGCAGCTTTCTGAACACTCGAATATGACAAACCGACTTGCATGGAAAGTTTTCATAAACTTTTCCATGAAGAATTGAGCAATCTTGTTTTCACATTCTCTAAAACGTCATCTGTCAAGCGAGTTGGTCGACCACTACGTTTTCTGTCGCAAACACTACCTGTCTCTCGAAATCGGTTTGCTAGCCTGGAAATTGACATTTTTTCTAGCGGAGGAACACCAACAAATTTAATTTGAAATGATTCTTTTACACTCACGTACAATTTTGTAGCAAAATATTGTTCAAGAATGAAAACTCGTTCTATGGTAAAAGACATTCTGTTCGTAAGACAACTGGAAACGGCATAAAAGTTTACACAGTTCAAGGAGAATCAACTCACACTGCTGTACCTATACCGATTGAGTAGTGCTACCAACTTTGTGTCACAAAACAAAATTTCCCTTTCTTAGAAAAAAATTACCAGACATTAACAATTGGGTAACAGGACTAAAAAATCACCTGTATCTTGATGATCTGTTACATTGTATTGCAATACTTTCGCATGGATTAGACAAATTACTTCTTGACAGGTTGATAGAGCTTATCAAAAGAAAATTAAGTGTTTCATTCTGTTTGTTACATTGGATGGTAACATTTTCCCTCCAAGCTCATAAGTTATTGGTGCATATTATATAGATGTTCATGTTGAGAATCTATATTAACAGGGGTTAGAATCAAGAAGTTTTTATTAGTGTGAGAACTAACACGAAGCAATATGTCACTCTTCCAAATTATAATTGTGATGAACCACAAATACTACACACAACATCAAATTTCAAATAATCCGAATCAAATTTTACAAATTGTCTTGTAGATGCATTTGAAGACAATCTCAACAATATGCAAATTTTGCACAAGGTACATAAAAACCAAGATCTCACCATGAAAAAGATTATACTTACAAAATTTGACAAAACAACATATTAATTGAAGAAACTCAACACAGAATGAATATATTATTTGATTTTGTTTTTTTTTTTGTGTTTCCTAACCTTTAAGAGCAATAATAGTGACTTTGCTAAAGACAAATCTGTTATAAATATTTGAAATTGAATAATTCATTACTTTAATAATTTTAGTGTTATAATGTTTTATTATACTGCTTGGTGAATTGTTATGGTACTTAATCTTGTTAATTCAACAAAGATAAAAACTTGCCTTTGTTCAACCGAATCTAAAACACAGTCACCTAGCCCTCTGCTCAGCTTATACCCCAGCTCCAAGGCATTAAGTTTTAAAAATTACACTTCCTTTTTTTTTTTAATTTATTCCTTTTTTTATTTTATAACAGAAGAGCACAATCAACTTTCATACAACAAATCTCAAAAGTATTCCAGCCCATTATTTTAGCTTTTTTTTTTAAATTAATTCAAAACGTTCAGTAAGATTGTTTTTAAATTCTTGAATTTCTAGTCATTATTTTCAGATAAGTTAAAAAAATCTTTTTTTTTCAGCAAATGAAGGAATGACCACTGCTCCAAGCGTAGCACCTAGTACAACTATAAAACCAAATATGAGGTTGTCAATTAGTGGAATTCAAGGATGTAGTGGATGTCTTATTCCTACAACTACAGCAGCAACAAAAACAAATATAAATGAAAAAACTAAAGGGCAAAATCTAAATAATCAACCGCAAAAAAATAATATTAGTCCAGTTTTATATATGATGTCTAAATTAAATGATATTAAACCAAATGAAAATCCAAAAATAACCAAGTTAATGTCTATTCAAAAAATGGGTTTAAATGACATACAAAAAACTATCAGCACTTCAAGAAATCCACAAATGGGAATTAACACAAAATTTACAGACCCTGAAAAACCAAATATTAATAAAGAAATATCATCTAGTGATCCTTCTGGACTACTTTATGAATTTAATCAAACTCAGACATTCCAAGGACATCATGAAAAAGGTTTTATTGATAACAGTAAAACTGGTGATTACTTTGTTAATGGGAGAGATGGTATTCAACAGATTGTTGAATATATTGCAAATGAATCTGGATATCAACCTTATATTAGATTTCAGAATTTATCTAGTTCTGATACACCAGATCCTAAAACAGAAAAAATTAAAAATATGTTGAAAGGTGTATATTTTAGATGGTTTCACAAAAGTTAGCATGTACTATTTATAATTAGTAAATACTAAGGACTTCGTTATATATGTTTCAAGCAAGAAACAGAATAAGTTTTAAATAGTCTGTGTCCAAAATTAAATTAATAATTTCTATTACAGTGTAAAAAAGTTGAATTTTAAAATATTGAAATCTGAGCTCAGTGATTTAAATTATTAGTTTTTTTTATATTTAAATGTTATTGGTGATAACATAACTACTTCATTTATCATAAAACTAATAAACCAAAGGGAAAAGTGATCATTTCATTCACTGGAACTTTTATATTTATATTATTTTGCATGTTATCATTTTGTAATCAATTTTTGATCACATATTTTTAAAACATTTTTGTTCAAAAATAATAAAATAAAGATATTAATTAATTTTATTACATTCTTTTATCATAATCATCAGCTCATCTTTTTTACATTGAATTTTCAAGTAAAGTTGAGTTTTACATTTAATTTTTAAGTTTTTTAACTTGAAGTGCTTTTATTTTATTTTACTTTACAATGTATGTAAACACACACAAAAAAAAAGATGGGTAAAATAAGATGGGTATCTTATTTTATTGAGATTAATCTTTTTAAGATTCGTATTATTCATCTGTACAGTTAATTTGTATTTAAATTCTATTAAATAAACCACCTAGCACAGAATATTGACATATGACATATCTTACCTTAATTTCTCATAAAAGTACTTTTGCGGGATCCCGCATACACTGCCGTCATGATTAAAATAATTTTGTAATTACATAATAAAACTAGATATTTTTCTAAATCTAGATTTTTTGAACATTCTGGAAATTATAAAAATAATAAATTAGATTTATCTAATATGGCAGGCCTTCTAATAATAAATAAACATTCTACTTCTAAACTTAAATTTAGAAATATTGGAAATTAAAAAAGATGTAATAAAATTAAAGATATTAGAAAGATATTAAATCAGTGTTATAAATACAAACAAAATATCACTTTTATAAAACTTAAGATAGTATTTGAAGGAGACTGTCATAAAAAATGCAACAGATAGCAGCACTCATATAAAATGCAATTTTCATTATTATAGTATTTTTATTTAAAAATTTTTAATTTACAATAACAGAATTATTTTAATCATGACAGAGGATCCAGGATCCTGCAAACGTACTTTCATGAAAAATTAAGGTAAGATAGGTCTTAACTCAGTATTCTGTACTAGGTGGTTTATTTAATAGTATAATGATCAGTGTTAGTTTTCTAAAATTTAAAGTGCTAGTGTGCATCTGTTCTCTCGTTTCTGTTGAAAAGGTTTAACATTTTATAGTCAATCCAATAAATTATCACGTATTATCTATACGCTGTTTTACTAAACAAATGGACCCAAGAAAACCTACAAGAGATAGTGTCAATAATAAATTTTACTGATTTATTACAGACAAAGAGTTAAAAATAATTTGTTACTCCTGCTTCTGTAGAAAATAACATTTTTGTGGATTAGGTTGAGGTTCACAACAAAACTTGTCAAGTATACTTCATATATTTTTACAATCATTGAAATCGATTATATTTATAAAAAAAATAACTGCATTTTAACACGTTTATTTAACTGGTAAATTACTATTTCAATATTAAGGTAAAATTGAAATTTGTAATTGATAATTTTAAATCAATATGGTGTTTTATAAATTTACATAAATTAATTTTAAACAAGTGATACTGAAATAAATATTCCAGGTCACCGTTCCACCAAAAATTAAACATTTTATATTGTTGAAAATTAAGAATATTTGTCTTCACTGGAAAGTGTAAGTTACATAAATATTTTAACGGGAAATATTTCTGATTTTATATAATTTAATTATTTTATAATTTTTATGTCTGTTAATTTCTAATTTTAATCCTTAAAAATAAAAATAAAAATAAAAATGTAATTTTTTTTTTTTCTTTAAATTTGTAACAAAATTTAAATTAAAAACAACTTGGCTTTCATATGCAGAACATGGAGCTTCCAGAAGACCCTTGCAAAGTTATCACATCCCTCTGTAATAGTTGAATTACAGTAGGCACGTATTTTAAGTGTATTACATTTTATAATGCTGACCAAAAAAACGTTTTTGTCATTTTAAAAACAGTATTCCCTTTATTGTGTTTAATAAAAATTGTGTGAAAACAATTTTATGGTCAATTTCATTTTTAACTGTATTTCTACTATTTTTTTTTTTTCACACAATAAAAAATGAACACCTTTATTCTATTCAATGAAAATTGTTACTTTATGGTTTTGGAATGAGAAAAGTTATAATTCAGCACAAAAATATTATTTCACATTATTATGAAGTTATTTAATAAAACAGTGTGAAATCTAGTTCAACGCTCCTTTGAAAGTGTCTGAAGAAAATAAATGCTGCGGTAGATTGAAAAATTTAACATCAGTTTAAAAAGAGCTAATGTTCCTAGCATGGAAGTATATTCTAAACTACCTTGCTGAAAGTGTGCTACTCAGCACACAGGAATCAAAAAAAACTATACACATCATCATAATTAAAATTACACAAAATCTAGATATGTTTCTCAAATTTAGGTAGTCTCTGTCCTCTGAAGGCATTATTAGTGACCAAATTTTTAATAGTGCAAAATATGTGTTCCAAAATCAAATAATTATTGAGCTACGTTGAAATTTTATAGTATATTATATTTTTAAGTATATTTTTAGGTTTGAAAATATTTCAGTTGTCTTTAACTTGTTTTTAATAAAAAATATTTAACTAAAATATCAAATATTGAACAAAAATTCCACAAAACAGTCTAATCAGTTGATGTCATACACCAGCTAGTTATATGGCAGCAGCATTGTCTATGCAGGCTTGTTATTTACAGCATTGGTACATGGAAAACATGGTAAAACTCAAAAGTTGGATTACAAAGTAACTTCCCTGGTGTGATGTCATTGGCTGCCACCAATACATGTTCATCTGTTTAGGTTAATTCTTTCTAAACAGAAAGTAATGATTTTTCAATTGTACTGATGGATGGTTAGTCAATATCAAATTTAAATAACAGTTCATGTACAGAGTGATTCAGGAGGATAGGACAATACTTTGATAACTCATTCTAGAGGCTAAAAATAAGAAAAAAGTTCATAGGTTCGAAAACGCTTCATTAGCGAGTTATACAGGGTGAAAGATTTCGCCTGAGTTTCAGTTCCTCCAGGTAAATTAAGGCTTTCTGAAATTCTGGGAGGGTCAATTAAGGGGCAAATTCAATTGTCTCTTATGGTTTTTGAGCTGGGAAATCGAAAAAAATAGGGTCAAAAATCACATTTTTTATGTTTGACATACAATAACGTTGTTAAATTGGCAATAGATCATCATTTTTTAAACATAAATTGTAGAGAATTTAATTATAGATTGATGTAAATAATGTCAACAGAAAACAAATAAAATTTTTAATGTGTCGACTCTTATTAACGACGAAAACTTAGAAGAAAATGTTACAAAAAAAGAAAACAGATGTGTCTAGTAGGTACAATAATTTTAGACCTACAGAAAACAAGTTGGCAACACTGATTTTTTTCATCACAATTTTTTTGAATACTACTCATTGTTGTCAGTTAACTGTGGTAATGTGTTAAATAACCTTTCGCTGATCAATCGTGTTTGCAGTATTACGTCAAATTCTTATCGTAAAAATTTCAGAAAACTGTTAAGAAGTGTAATTTTGTATTCAAATTACAAAATTACAAAATTTTTTACAAAAATTTACAAATTGTGTTAAAAAAAGTGAAATTCTGTTTAGTTTTGTTTTGAAAAATGCTGATATCTTCACTAATGCCGAATATGCCGACATGATTTTCATCTATGGATTTTGCAATGGAAGTGCTGCGGCAGCGGTTACAGAATATTGACATAGGTATCCTAGTCGTGTTGTACCAAATCGTAAAGTACTTATTAGAATTTTAATAATCTTCGTGAGAATGGTACACTTCCCAGCACTCATATTTCATTTGAACGACAAGCAAATCATGCTGATGAAGGTGAAAACATTCTGCAGATGGTTCAACGTAGTCCGGCAACGAGCACACAATTAATTGCAACACGGCTCAATATTTCACAAAGTAGAGTACAGAGGACATTAAATAATAATGGATTGCATCCTTTTTGTATTCAGAAAGTGCAACTACACCAGTCGGCTGCAGTTTTTTCAGTGGGTTAATAGGAATCAACATTTAATTCCATTTATACTATTTTTGAATGAAGCTATTTTCAGTCGTAACGGAATAAACAACTCACGGAATGCGCATCGGTGGTCTGAAGAAAACCCACAGTGGAAAATAATTTCCAGCAACAATTTTTAGTGAATGTTTGGTGTGGTATCATAGATGACCAATTAATTGGTCCTTTCATACTACATCGTGTTACAGGGAGAAATTATCTGGAATTTTTACGTAATGAATTTATTATATTGCTGGAAAATATCCCCTTATCAAAACGAATTGAAATGTATTACCAACTTGATGGAGCTCCTACACATTTCACTGATGAATTAAGGCAATGTCTTGGTGAAAAGTTTGCTGGTAAATGGATAGGATGTGGAGGGCCGGTTAATTGGCCACCGAGATCCCCAGACCTCACTCCATTGGATTATTGTTTTTGGGGATGGTTGAAAAATGAGGTTTACAAGCAAAAAGTAGACACACGCGATGAACTGATTGCTTGCATTCTCAACACTGCAGCTATAATCAAGGAACGCAAAGATACCGTTAGACTGGCAACACAAAATCTAGTACAACGCGTTGAAAAGTGCATTGAACACAACAGTGGCATTTGTGAAAGTTATTAAACCACATGAAATACAACTTGTAAGCAGCATTTTATCATTATCATAAAAAAAACAGTAAGTATTCTTTCTTCCTCCATTTATTATCTACTGTACATAACGAAAAAGTTTTTTCTATCTGTTAAAAATTAATCTGTTTTGTTGTTAATAAAAGTCTACATGTTTAAAATTTTATTTGTTTTCTGTTGACATTATTTACATCAATCTTCTTATAATTAAATTCTCTACAATTTAAGTTTAAAAAATGTATGATTTATTGCCAATTTAACAATGTTACTGTACGTCAAATGTAAAAAAATGAGTTTTTTGACCCTATTTTTGGCGTTTTACACGGGATATCTTAGAAATTAAGAGATATACAGTTCTTGGACCTATTTTTTTTTCGATTTCCCAGCTCAAAAACCATAAGAAGCAATTGAATTTGCCCCTTATTGACCTTCCCAGAATTTCAGAAAGCATTAATTTACCCGCAGGAATTCACTAATGAAGCGTTTTCGGATCTATGTTTATATGAACTTTTTTCTTATTTTTAGCCTCTAGAATGAGTTGTCAAAGTATTGCCCTGTCCTCGTGAATCATCATGTATAATTAATCATCCAAATTGTGAATTATTTAAAACTATGAACTGAAGCAGCAAAATGAACCAATTTTTTTTTTATAAATAAAGCGTTTCTAACAATTTCAAAACATGTTCGCCTTGTAGATTTTTTCCAGTTGGGTGTGTTCAAGTAATATTTAGATAGTATAGCATGAGTTGAATTTGTTCATTTGCTGTGTGTTTATAAATTTCATAATGTCTTGATCACATTAAGATGTGGTTCTTTTTTGTTAGTTGGAGCAGTTCAATTTTTATACAGTTCATGTAATTTGGTGGTTGTATTCTTTGTACAATGATTTGTTTTGTTAATTATTCTGGAAGCCACAATGATTTCAGATTATACTTTTTAAATTAAACTATTTCTTTAATTCTTTGTTTAGAGTTTAATTATTTTGAATAGGAATCTTCAGTTATATGCTTTTATATTCATTCATGTTTTTAGATATTTTGTAGCATTGAATTCTGTGAAATCTCCAGGTGACATATGTATAGTGAGTTGTCCTTAAATTGTGCATTGAGTAACAGATGGAACAGTTTACGTGAGGAGTAGTTAGGGGTATTGAGTGGAAGGGTCTATCATTGATAGTTTTGTGTAATTTTGTTGCTTGCCTCTTGTGACCATTAGAAAATTTATTTGTTTAATACATAGGGAAGAGAGTAGAGTATTTCAAAACGCATAGCGATAGAATCATTGTAATAAGGATAAAATCAAAACCTAAACCGACAACGATTGTTAACGTCTATATGCCTACAAGCGCCCATGATGATGGTGAGGTAGAGTGTGTATACGAAGAGATTGATGAAGCAATTAAACACGTAAAAGGAGATAAAAATTTAATAATAGTTGGAGATTGGAATGCAAGCATTGGAAATGGCAAGGAAGGAAATATAGAGGGTGAATACGGGCTGGGCAAAAGGAATGAAAGAGGAGACAGACTTATAGAGTTTTGCACGAAGTATAATTTAGTAATTGCCAACACCCAATTTAAAAATCATAATAGAAGAATATACACTTGGAAAAAGCCAGGCGATACTGCATGGTATCAGATAAATTATATCATGGTTAAGCAAAGATTTAGAAATCAACTCGTTGACTGCAAAACTTACCCTGGAGCAGACATTGTTAGCGACCATAATTTGGTGATAATGAAATGTAGATTGGGGTTTAAAAACCTGAAGAAAAGGTGTCGGATGAATCGGTGGAATTTAGAGAAGCTTGAGGAAAAGGAGGTAAAGAAGATTTTTCAGGAGAACATCGCAAGAGGTCGGAGTAAAAAAGATAAGGTAGAAAATGTAGGAGAAGAATGGGAGAATGTTAAAAAGGAAATTCTTAAATCAGCAGAAGCGAACTTGGGCGGAATAAAGAGAACTGGTAGAAAACCTTGGGTTTCAGACAATATATTGCAGCTGATGGATGAACGTAGAAAATATAAGAATGCTAGTGATGAAGAAAGTAAAAGGAACTATCGACAATTAAGAAATACTATAAACAGGAAGTGCAAACTAGCAAAAGAAGAGTGGATTAAAGAAAAGTGTTCATAAGTGGAAAGAAAAATGAACATTGGTAAAATAGACTGAGCATACAGGAAAGTTAAGGAAAATTTTGGGGTACATAAATTAAAATCTAATAATATGTTAAACAAAGATGGTACACCAATATATAATACAAAAGGTAAAGTCGATAGATGGGTGGAATATATTGAAGAATTATACAGAGGAAATGAAATAGAAAATGGTGTTATAGAGGAAGTTGAGGAGGATGAAATGGGAGAAACAATACTGAGATCTGAATTTAAGAGAGCATTAAAAGATTTAAATGGCAGAAAGGCTCCTGGAATAGACGGAATACCTGTAGAATTACTGCGCAGTGCTGGTGAGGAAGCGATTGATAGATTATACAAACTGGTGTGTAATATTTATGAAAAAGGGGAATTTCCGTCAGACTTCAAAAAAAGTGTTATAGTCATGATACCAAAGAAAGCAGGGGCAGATAAATGTGAAGAATACAGAACAGTTTAACTAGTCATGCATCAAAAATCTAAACTAGAATTCTATACAGAAGAATTGAGAGGAGAGTGAAAGAAGTGTTAGGAGAAGACCAATTTGGTTTCAGGAAAAGTATAGGAACAAGGGAAGCAATTTTAGGCCTCAGATTAATAGTATAATTAGGAGAAGACCAATTTGGTTTCAGGAAAAGTATAGGAACAAGGGAAGCAATTTTAGGCCTCAGATTAATAGTATAAGGAAGATTAACGAAAAACAAACCAACATACTTGACGTTTATAGACCTAGAGAAGGCATTCGATAACGTAGACCGGAATAAAATGTTCAGCATTTTTAAAAAATTAGGGATCAAATACAGAGATAGAAGAACAATTGCTAACATGTACAGGAACCAAACAGCAACAGTAATAATTGAACAACATAAGAAAGGGAGTCCGACAAGGATGTTCCCTATCTCCGTTACTTTTTAATCTTTATATGGAACTAGCAGTTAATGACGTTAAAGAACAATTTAGATTAAAGGTGAAAAGATAAAGATGCTACGATTTGCTGATGATATAGTAATTCTAGCCGAGAGTAAAAAGGATTTAGAAGAAACAATGAACGGCATAGATGAAGTCCTACGCAAGAACTATCGCATGAAAATAAACAAGAACAAAACAAAAGTAATGAAATGTAGTAGAAATAACAAAGATGGACCACTGAATGTGAAAATAGGAGGAGAAACGATTATGGAGGTAGAAGAATTTTGTTATTTGGGAAAGTAGAATTACTAAAGATGGACGAAGCAGGAGCGATATAAAATGCCAAATAGCAGAAGCGAAACGAGCCTTCAGTAAGAAATATCATTTGTTTACATCAAAAATTAATTTAAATGTCAGGAAAAGATTTTTGAAAGTAAATGTTTGGAGTGTCGCTTTATATGGAAGTGAAACTTGGACAATCGGAGTATCTGAGAAGAAAAGATTAGAAGCTTTTGAAATGTGGTGCTATAGGAGAATGTTAAAAATCAGATGGGTGGATAAAGTGATGAAGAGGTATTGCGACAAATAGATGAAGAAAGAAGCATTTGGAAAAATATTGTTAAAAGAAGAGACAGACTTATAGGCCACATACTAAGGCATCCTGGAATAGTCGCTTTAATATTGGAAGGACAGGCAGAAGGAAAAAATTGTGTAGGCAGGCCACGTTTGGAATATGTAAAACAAATTGTTAGGGATGTAGGATGTAGAGGGTATACTGAAATGAAACGACTAGCACTAGATAGGGAATCTTGGACAGCTGCATCAAACCAGTCAAGTGACTGAAGACAAAAAAAAAAAAATACATTGAACTAAATTTTTAAATTTAATTTGTAGTGTAGTTTTTTTATCTACATTAGTAGATTATTCACCTTGTCATATGTTGGCTGATCATCAACATAGTTTAATAAATAAGGAGCTGTCATCAATATAAATAATTTTGTGAGCAGTTATCTTGCTGTATAAACACTTTTGCTAGAATTTTGGAAATAAGGAACCTGTAAGAAAGTCATCATATAGTTTGTAATATTTGTTTGGAATGTAAAGTAATTAAGTTTTATAATGTTTGATTTGTTTATTTTTTTTAGGTATTTTGCATTTTAGTTCACTTTTTTTTAAGAATAAAGAATGTTTTTGTTACTGGGATGTAGTGTATTGTTTGTTATGGCAAATAATACTTATGGTAATTTATAGTTATTTTATTGCTCAGTTTTTAACAAAACCAATCTATTATTGTGTAAAGAATATAAAAAAATATATCTTTTTTTTTATTAGTTTTCTAACCCTGACCCAAAACGGTGGAAATCCTCTTATTCTCAAACCATTGATTGTATGTGCAAGGTTTTTACTTTATCATGATAAGGAGCTGTAAACCCAGTTTATTAGGTGCGAGAAAGATTTTTTAAATATTTAATTTATACAGCCCACATTTCACAAGTTAAGTCATCAAAAGTTGCCTGGTGAAATTTTCACCAAATTGTGTTTTTCTTAAGATAGAATTTATGGATTAAAGGAAAAATATTCTATCATCCCACCTCATCCAACTCACAAAACTTTAATAGCAACACTGCCCTAAATACAAGTCGCTAAACAAAATTTCAAGAACGTATTCACTACATATATTAAGCAAAATAGATTCTATCATGTGCAAGTGCATCTGCACGCACACACACTTAGGCAGAATTATTTTTTTTTTGGAACCATAGGACTAAAAACATCAAGAAATATTTAAAACTAAGAACTCAAAGTTTTGAGTTTTAGATTTCTTCAAAACTTAAAAAGTTCTCTTTTAGAAAATAAAAATACGAAAAAGTATTTTTTACTTTTTAAGAAAAGTACAGATTAACTAACCTAAGTAATGTGGAAAATTGTAATAAGTATAAAACACATTATTGTAAAGTATAACTAAATTATAAACAACTTTAAACAGCTCTGCAAATAAAATCAGTCTTTTATATATACTCGTACTCAATTTTCAAATTGTAATACATAAAAGATTAACTAACTAGTTTTTTTTTTAAATTAGTTTTCCTGTTTGATACTTTATACATTGCATCTTTGTTTAAAAATAAATGTTGGATTATTAAAGATTTGTATTGTCAATTATTTTTTGTCATCTTTTGTTCACCATAAAAAAAGTAATAATAATATTAAAGGAATATTATAATTAAATATGACTACTGTTTCTATAAGAATAAATAAATGTCTAACTATGTTATAGAGGGTCCGGATAAGATTCTGTTTTATAAAAGACATATAAGTTGGAAAAACTTATATGACTTAAAAACTACTCTAAACAATTTCAATTCAAGAAAGAGCATTAAATATTGATTTCACAAAATCGATTGACAAGGATGATATGTAAATAAAACTCTAAAACATATAATTATTTTTTCCCATACATTGCTGTCAGAAGGTCCTGGAAAAATTATATCAGTTAGCATTACTTGTACATTCACCAGCATGAATAAAAATTGGAATTGAGGATACAATAGATAAGTTACCTTAGTTAAGTTTATCTGCAGATTATGTGGCGGATTAAATATCAATTACATACACTCAAGTTTGAGGATACAAATATATGAGAAAAAGGTATTGCTCAAAACAAATTAAAAATACACCAACATTAATACTGACATTCCTTACATAAACTGAAAAGTATCCTCCACCTTAACCTATTGAATATTAAGAAATACGATTACAAATTAAAAATACAAAACTCTAATATAATATTTGAACATTTCCTAAATTCATGTCAACAACTTCAGTTGATTCAATAGTGTAAAACAGTAGCTGTAGTGCTACTTAGAGAGATTACAAGAGTAATTGAAAACTATGAAAATATACCCACCTACTAACCTTTTCTTTCCTAATTTGTACGTTGCAGTCTGTCCAACTAGTGAACAATAAGCAACCCCCATCATCACCCAGTGAGATGAAAATGATTTAACAAAATTAATTGACAAGGATAATATCTAAACAAAATATATAATTATTTTTATGGTACGTCTTGTACTCGGGCCGTTCATTCCTGAGACATGTGGTTATTTGAACTTCAACCACTAACGCTGTATTCATTGTCTAGTATTCGGATGCATATAAAAGCAACCTAAGTTTTACTAGGATTTAAACCTCAGAACCTTTGGCTTTGAAAATCAGCAGTTTAACAACTGACTTGCAATAATAAATTAATTACTAGACTAGCCCAGTGGGCTACCAACTAACAGTGTAGAATAATACTCAAACATGAAGAACAACAATGTTAAAATATGTTTTTAACATTGCAAAGAGAAATGGAAAAATTTGTTTCACTTAAAAAAGCAGCATAATATTTAAAATTTCAGAAAATGTTTTAACAAAAGTTACAACAAATTTTATGATATTCTGCCATTAAATTACTTTGTATAAATACACCCTAAAGAATTAAAAAAAGGTGTCAAATTAGAAGAATGCTCTATCAGAAATATGAAAAAAAAAATACACAAGATATGTTGCAATGGAAATTAAAATAACTCCCACATCGAATTTTTGTTAAAATAGTTTTGATTTTTGGGGTAAACCAGTTAAAACTGAAGAATGAACAAGCTCATTCCTTACTTCTGTTTTGAATTATTGGCCCGAAAAGTCCAAATTTTAACATTTGATTTGACAAAATATTACTTTTTGCTATAATTTTGATGTTTAAATCTATAGTTATGATATTTTAAGTGCTTAAATTCACTTTTTAATGCAAAATTTCAGTTTTTGTTAATTACATAGGATTAGGGCTTGTAAGAATTAAGGGATCATGAACCACTTTGACACAGCCTTTTTTTACTTTTTCTTGATGTTGGAATGTGTTTTTAAATTGAACTATTCAAATACTGGAGTATTGAAGTTGAAGGGTGATTAGAGGGAAATAGACGAGAGTGATCTTTTTAACACATATTGATCATAAAGTTATTAAAATACACTTAAGTTAATATATTTGTTTGTAGATTCCACAGATGTAGGACTAAGAAGTCCTTAATTGTGTGGACAAACTGAGGTTTTTATTGTTCCTCAAAAAAATATCATTTTTATAAGTGTTTTGATAATGTGGTTTTATAATTTTTGTTGACTGATGCCTGCTAATGGGCTTGGTGGGCTAAGATACTGCAAACTTCTTTCACATCATTAAGCTTTATTCCTTTCCCCTAACATAAAACAAAGAAAGAATGTTGAAATTTCAATTTTTTTCTACTTTGATCCTACAGGATTATGGAGAGATAGGTCACAAAAATTTATACCACTTCAAATCCAAATGATTTCTTTCCTAACAGAGAGAATCAGATCCAAAATGTCCATGAGCATATTTTAAACATTATTCTTTCAGTATTGCTTTAGTTAATTCTCCTTTTTATTTTTTTTAAACACCATTGACTGCTATGACCATTAGCCACTAATAAATCCTGCAGCATGCAGTGAAACTGCTACCATCATTGTTTAAGTTTGATTAACTTAAGACAATCAAGTTTATTAAACAGGCTTCAACTACGGGTACTTTATTTTTTCAAGATTGTACACCATGAGATATTCTAGGTTTCATACAACCACCAGACTCTAAGGGACTCAAGATTGTAATAGCAATAGTATTCAAAATCGGACAGATGATCATCATCATACAATACAAACTATTTCTTAAAAATTGTAAATATTATTCTCACAAAAAAATGTGTAACACCAAACCAAATGCATACAAAATGTAGTATTGATTAACCTTTATTATTATATGTGTGATTCCTTATTTATTCATTCATTCATAGTGTTCTGCCATTAGGGCAGGGCCTGTCACATCTGCTGCTCTCCACCTTGTTCTAACCTTTGCTAACCTCTTTGTTTCAGCATATTTTTCCTTTCCCATAATCCCCTCCATCACGTCAATCTCTTCCTTTTCTTCCATTTACCAAGCCTTCTATTCCATCTACTAATAAATAACTTTTCATACAATGTCTTAGCCAGTTCCTTTTTGTTTTTTCGATCACATTTAGCATTTTCCTATTCTCTCCAATTCTCATTAATACTTCATTTCTTACATGGTCTTGCCATCTGACATTTATCATTCTGCTCCACACCTTCATCTCAAAAGCCTCAATTCAATTTCCGTCTGCCCTTCTCATCATCCACATTTCAGCTGCATACAGCATCAACTCCAAATAAAACATTTCATTAATCTCTTTCTTAAAGCTAAGTTTAACTTTCCATGCAGCAGTCTTCCGTTCTTATTAAATGCCAGCTTACTTCTTAATATTCTTGTTTTAATTTCTGCTGGGCAAGTCAGGTCATCGGTTAAAAAGCTTCCTAAGTACTAAAATCTTTTTACCTGTTCTAAAACTTCATTTCCTATTTCAATCCTCTCCTCTTTTCCATCTAATACCATACACTTTGTCAGGATTTTAACAAAGGCCCTCTGCCAGTACTGCTATGTCATCAGCAAAACATATACATTGTATTCTTCTTCTCCCATTTTTATTCCTCTTTTTCCATTCAGACAGTATTTAATTATTTCTTCCAGATAAAAAATGTCCTTAATTTCTTTTATTAGAAATCTTTTATAAAATTAAACCTAAGTGATTAAATTATGAAAAAATTGGCAAGGTATCCAAACATCTTCAATAATGAGTTTTTTTATATCCCTTTGAATATCATAATATTTAAATTTTTGTTTATATAAATTGCTAGAAGGCTGGGTAACTAGGTAGATGATGGAGACTTGAACTTTATTTATAACATTATATTTTTTAATGGCCTTCCAGAAGCAGAACACTATTAAAATAGTGGGTTGAATACATATTTTAATTTGTGTTAATTACCCAGGCCTAGCAGTTCTGAGGAGTAGGTAATTCTAAATCTCAATAGTACATTGTTTTTTTCTTTTTACTAGTTTTTGAAGGTAAATCTTGTTTTGGAAAAGACCAGATTAATATGGCTATTTTAACTTAGATTTATTATTTTAGCTCGCGTAATTTAAGCAAGCCGCAAAATCTGGAATTCCCTAAGATCCAAGATTGTTTAAAATTTGTTACATTTTTTCTGGAGAGTGTGAAGGGTTGTTTCTAATATCGATTTTAGATAACTCAAAATTTTTGTTTATGTTTGCCGAGTTAGAGGCTCCATGGTGCAAGGGGCTTAATACGATATTTCACTTGTTCTGAAGGTAAAGTTCACTTTGAAAAATAATTTGTTGTTGGAACGTCACTAGGCGGGTGTCTTCCCCTAAGTGGTTGGGATGTTCTTTTACGACTTAATTTAAACATTTTATTCTTTTTGGTAACAAAGAACAAACTACATAACGGAAAACCCTTATGTGAACAATTTAACGAAGTTTAGTCAGATTGGCCAACAGAATTTCAGTGCAAGTAAAATAACTACTATATGTTGGTAAAAAGATTGGAATGTCATGAATCATATTAAGAGACTTTAATTATTTTGGAACTTATACAAAGGCAATAAATAACAAAACATCTACGTAATTTTATGAGTTAATTGATTTATTCACTTTACCACGCGCGAGTTTAAAGACAGAGTCGTATAAATATATCAATTATGTTATTTAGAAAATTTCTTATGAAAGGTTTAGATATATGGCAAAAAATTATTTTTATAAAGTATGATAATTAAAATTATTCATCTATTTAATTCAACAAGTCTTCAATAAACTTACGATCAATAAATGTGCATGAAATACACAATACATAGATATTTTAAATTACTGTTCATTTTTGCGAGAATGTAATAATTTATACTCATAAAATTATATATCTCAAATACACGTAACTGAAAAGTTTTTATTATTACTTAAAGCAAGTAAATATTTGCTGAAATATAGTGGTAAAATTTGGTACCTATAAAGTTCCTTGATTATAGAGGCTGTGAAGTTTTGAATTACTCTAACAACCGTTGACCGTTGGTTGTTAGATTTGTATGGTCGATACATGTACACCTTTTAATACTTGTCAAGAACATAGATGTATTTTACCCCTTTATATTTCACTCAGTGTTAGTGTATTTTATAAGTTTTATCTGTTCATTTTAATTATTTTTACTTAGTTTTTTTACTTTTAATTGTTTTTAATTACTAACTATGGCATCAATGAAAGATGTTAGTGATCCTGAAGTTCCTGCTGTAATTTCGGACACTTCAACTGGGTCTACGTATACGAAAGGGAAATTTGTGGGAAAGGTATTTCATATTTTATTTCATAAAATTTAATAATAAGATTCCGTGCACATAACTTTGTTTTCTTTTACAGAACTGTAGTTTGGGTCCTTGTGTTGTTTAATTTTTAACTTTGTGTTTGTAATCTTCAGGAATGTACTTGTGTAATATTTGCTATTGGGAAGAAATAAAACAGAAGAATATTACTTGTGAGTCATGTACAAACAGTTCTGAGGAAAATACCCCATCTCTGTTGCATGAGAAATGGACGTACATAGCGTAGCGAGTCATTAAATTAACGTAGTTAAAATAGTTGTCAATAAGTGCTGCTTTGCTTTTTTTCTTCTTAAACTTTATTCTTAATTAAAAATATAATTTTTACTTAACAATAAATGAATTAACAAGTTATTGTGTACGCATTCCCGCCAAATTTCGCCTTGTAATTAACCTCTTTTATATTACATGTTCAAGAGACAGTAAATATATAAAAATTATTTACTACCCAAATTTTATAGGTCAAAATTTTTGTAGTTTGTATTATTTATAAAGCACTATGGGTAGTAGTTCCTTAGTATACACCAATAGCATATGCAGAACTTCAACTAATTTTTATTTTCTCAACAAATCTGTTTTTACTAAGTTATGAAAAACGTTTTGATACCTTCAAAAAAATGCAACAATTATGCAAATGTGAAACTTTTTAAATAAAATTGTTTTTATACTGAATTTTACCCCAATCAGTAAATCCAATAATTCAGGGAGAAAATATTTAAATTAGTTGTATTTACATTTTATTAAAGTTACAAAAGTAGTAGTAAAATGTGCTTAATAGTAAATAACAATAATTGTAAAAAAAAAGAGTATGCTTATAAGCTAATTCAAAAATTTGAAATTGAAAAATAGTATTCTACATTAGAGGTGGCCATTTTGCCAAATGAAAACAAATTGTTCATTGAAACAAAGTATTTGTACAAACTGTTGGAGAAAAACAGTTGAATTATTAGTTCGTTAATATTCAAGACACATTTTTCTGCTACATTGCGAAACTGTTTGGTTTTTTGTGTTTAAAAAAAACAGTTTCATTTTAATATTTTTCTCCATGCATTAGCTGCAGGATGTTTTGGTTGATGGCAGCAAATGCCATTTATCATTTTATCACAAGATTTGGCAATTTTACAATCCTTTTATTCTGCACTTTATTATTACAATATTCTCAAGAAGTTGTATTTGGTTTTAATAACTATTCAATAATGGCAGAGTTAGCTTATAGTTTATTATTTAATACTGATAAAACAACAGATTGCTGGACAAATGACTTATTCTTAGCAAATAGCAGGAAGTTCATTTATTTTAATTGTTTTTGTTAATTTAATGTTTGTTAGAGTGAGCTGACAGCCCTGGTTGGTGATACAACATGTTTGGTATGCAGTATTATACTTTTATATATATTTATATGTTTATATTTTGTATAAAGTATATATATTTTTGTGCCAAAAACAGTTTGTACCAAAGTGAAACAACAGTTTATTTTTTTGAGAAAACTGTTTAATCAAATTTTTTTATATTTTCTAATATATGACTCTCTAATTTAAAAGTTGTGTGTTAGCGTACATTCAATAGTTAATATAATTTTAAATCAATAATATACAAATACATAAACATAATTACATAATAATAACAAAAAAATAATTAATTTTTTGTAATTATGTATAATTATATTAACATAGTCTAAATATTATTATAATATAAAATTATATAACTAATTACATATTTCGGTATATTTAGTTGAGGTGCCTCGCCCTGAAATCACAAAAAACATATCAAATCATTGTAAAGTATTTTGAAATGTATTTTATGATGGAAATGAAGTGTTGGAAAAGTAGATATTTGAATATTCATACACTCAATAATGCAGATTCTCACTTCCGGATAATGTAGAACTCTTATTCACTACACTACTTTTATTATTTATAACTTATTCATTACATTACATTGTTGTCTGCTATTCTCACATGGCGTCTAAGTTTTCTGCGTTTTCTTTATAAAATTTACAGTGTTCCGTAAGTAGAGTGAACTGCAATGGATGAAAAAAAATCTGCTGGACCTGAAATGTGTATGTAAAAAATTGTAAATTTACATTTATTACACTTATTGAATTCTCTGTCGGTTGATAATGTGAGACAATTTTTTTTTTACAATCATGATACACATTGATTCGGCAAATCGCATGTGTAATGATTCTACAGAAGTATCATCGCAATCTAATTCAGATTAATTGTTTATATCTTCAAATATAATGGTTCACTAAGTATTTTTTTCGTATCTGTGTAATTTGTATTTTTGTATCACTATGTAAATTTTTACTAATTTTCTATTTTCTGACACCCAAAATACCTCATTAAATTAATAACTATTAATTTTTAATGAATTTGGTATATTTTTTGTGATTTCGGGGTAAGGCAGCTCGACTAAATAATCACCCATATTTCTTGTAAACAAGTACAAGAATCCTTCCTTTCTGTTGAAATGGTTCATATCAAATAATTTGTTTCTCATGTGTAGTAACGGAGAGGTTATATTGTTGAAAGAATTGCATTGAGTGGTGGTTTCTTGCAAATGGGAGTTTGTAATGTTTCTGTTACAGTGGTTGCAATGTTCTTAATTAATATAGCACTCAAAGCATTAATCAGAAGGATGTTTCTGGGTACGCTAACAATAAAACTGAGGGTTACATTGGCTTTTTGGCAGTAGCTATTAGATATATGAAGTCTACTACATTTAATTTGCTGTCAATATTGCTCTGATATAACAAAGAAAAAACTTCTTTTAATATGTAGGGATCGTACGTAAAGATTTAAGCATTGATTGATATTCATTTTTATATTTATGATCTCATTAATAAAAGTTGGGTGTTCTAAATTTTGAAAAAGTTAGTTTTTAAGTAAATCTATTTGTAGTTTGATAATAACATGTTTGTTTATTATCAAAAATTTGACATTAAACTTGACATTTTATTTTTATTTCACATTTATGATTCATTCTTGCTAAGAAAGAAAGGCAATTTTTAACTATTAAGCCTGTACACCTTTAATGATAAATGCAGGTGCACCATAGCACATTGATAGTATTGCAGTAAATATATATATATATTTTAACAAAAATCACATATGAACTCACAAAAATGGCAAGTATATGAGACGCGATTGGAAAGTTTTAAGATGGGCTTGTAATTTTAAAATGGCAGGCTATGGTGATGGATCTTCAAAGTAGTGCTTTTCTAACTGAAGATACCTACTCCAATGGTGTTTCCACCATTTGGAAACTTTCCTGAAAATTTTGTTTCTTAAGGGTGTTAAGAACTGTATTTTTCTGGATGTCTTCAGTTGTCAAATTGGTTCCCTTCAGAAAAAATTTCTATTTAAGAAAGAGGTAGATGCCGGCAAGAGCTAAATCAGGTGAATAGGGGATTGTGAAAGCATACGAATTTGGCCAAAAATTCCTATATCAAAAACAAACGAAGAGCCGGTGCTTTGTGGTGGAAGATCCAATTCTTGTCTTGCCAGAGTGCAGGCCCTTTCTTCCGTTCGTTTTTGCGCAAATGCTGAAGGACACTTTTATAATATTCTTAATTGACTTTCTGATTCCTAGGAGTAAATTCACTCTTAGAAACTAAGAAAACTTTCAACATTGTCTTCACATTTGAGTGACTTTGTCGTGCATTGTTTGGTCATGGCGAACTTGGACACTTCTACTCCGATGATTGTGCCCTTTTTTCTGGGCCATATCCATAAACCCATGATTCGTCATCTGTAATTACCCTATTTAACATATCTGGGACAGTTTCATTCCGATTAATCAGTACTTGAATACTTCAAGTTGGTGTTGCTTATCCAACAACAGTATAACCATGTAGAAACTTAAATTCAATTCATCAGCTATATCCGTAATTGTAAGCCTACAGTTGGAGCACACTAAATCACAAACTTGTTTTCATTGGTTTTTGATGTGGTAGGCCGGCCAGACTGGGATCATTTTTGACTAATTCAAGACCATCTTTGATTCTTTTGCCAGATAATCTAAACAGATAAAAACATTTGACTGGCTCAGACTTATCGCCGAAACCTGTTTAAAAGTTCATAAGTCTCTGAAGAAGCTGATGGTTTTCAAACAAAATTTAACACAAACTCCTTGCTTTATTTTTCATCCATTTTGTGAAATCAGTTCGCCAAGAACTGAATTCATATCTTCACTTGCCAGGATGCCACTCCTTACTGAACAAAGATATCAAGGTAATCTTTTCAGGACGTTTCAAGGACAAAACAAGCCTCTCCCCTCCCAAACCTACCCACTCCTAGGAGTGGTGGCATCTGTCTTAAAACGTTCCTATCACATCTCATAATATAAAATTAATAACTGACCACCATGATGGCACAGGTGATAACATGCTTGCCTACTAACTGACAGTAAAGGGCTCAATACCTGGGTGGGGTATTAAAAAATTTTTTTAATGTAATCCAATGACCCAATGTAATCTAATGACCTTAGCAGTTGATAGAACTTAAAAGGGCTTCAGTTTGGAATAACTGATTTTAATTAAGTAATACTTAATTACTTAAGGAATAAACTGATTTAAGTAATACTTAAGTCAGGAATTTTTTATTCACCAAAACATCCAAACAGTGAACTTAGCATTAATGTGGTTTTCTAAAAATAAAAACAAAAATAAAACTAAATAACAAAAAAAAGAATTGTTATAAAAAGTGAAAGACTAATGGGAGATATAAAATACAGTAGTGGGGTTAAATAAACTATAAAATCAACTGGGGTTAATCAGAATAATATGCATTTCTACTCATGACTTTTTATGTACTATGTATTAGTATACTAGTCTTGTTTACAACTTAACAAATGGGTGATAATAGAAATAAGTGCATAATCATAATATAATGCAAGAATTATGTTTAAATTGCAAAAATAGCTACAGTGTGGAATATCGTAGTGAAGAGTGTTTTAACAGATAAACACATATAGATCTTTTAAACTGACAATAAAACAGGAGGCTGCCCTAGGATACAAAAGTCAGAAAACTATCAACATTTTCTGCACTTCTTTATAAGACCCAGCGAAGGATAACTTTCACTTCTTTTAATCCAAAGGTCCCTTTTCAAAAATTAGTCATTTTTACTTTTTACAATTTTATTATTGGTTAACTAAGTAAAAAAAAAAAAAATGTAAACTTAATTGAAGACAGTATATTTTATTTTTTAACCATGAGAAAAATATTTCATGAGCACAATTTCTTGTGAAAAAAATCTTCAACAACAGCTCATAATTGAGTTCTACCTTTCTGTAAAGTCCCACATGTTTTACTTCACAACCAACATAAACATTTTTTTAAATAATTTGAAAAGCATATGATATTATGCAATATAAAAGCAAACTAGCAGCTTTTTGTGTTCTATAATGATTTTTTTTTTTTTTTTAAGGGAGGTTTTGCAAGGTGTTATGAAATAACAGACTCAAAGACAAACAGATCATATGCTGGCAAAATAGTATCAAAGAAACTTCTACTGAAGAGTAACCATAAAGAAAAGATGATACAAGAAATTGAAATACATCGTAGTTTAGATCACAAACATGTAGTTAATTTTGTAGGTTTTTTCGAAGATAAAAATTTTGTTTATATTGTATTAGAATTATGTAGAAGACGTTCAATGATGGAACTTCACCGGTAAGTATATCTCTCGGTTTTGAATTATCAATGTACTTGAGTATGTTAGTATACAGTGTATACTTGAATGAATTTTATGTTAATCTTGATTAACTGGAAAATAATTTTCATAAACTTATAGACATTGATCCATAAAACCTAAAACATCCGATTTTTACTATTGACATATAGGATAGTCATAGGAGTAGATCTCTTGTCGCCATCCTGGAAAGATTTCACCAATACTTAACCTGGAAATAGTTTTACTTCCTGAAGTAACACTATTTTACTTCTAGTTTTATTTAACTTAAAAATAGTTTCTTGAAAACAATACGTTGTACAAAAAAAATCTAAACTGTATTTATTCTACATTCCTTAATTGTTTTTTGACAATATAAATCTGATTTTGCCTCCTTAAAATTTAAAAAGAGATAAGATTTAAACTATAAACTGTTATAAAATTAATTTTCTAATTTAAATTGCACCTATAGTCTTTAAGTTTATATGATGAATTAATCATTAGAATGTAGGTAAAAAAAAAATTATATTTTTATATTTCATATATAATTTATAGTAGCTGCCACGTAACTGTGAGCTTGGATGACCAGCCCACACTTTACTGTTATATTGTTCTCTGAAACATTGGCACACCATAACAGGTCATCTCTTAGTAGCATAAACATGATACAACTGTTGTGTAGGAAGCAATGTTTACTACATTGGGTAGTAATCATCACCACTCCAAGCTCTCCATTACTTGGCGGCGAATGTACATAATATTTTTAACACAGCTTGTCATTACTGCTCGACATGTGTGTTTTTATTAACCATTTTTTTCCTTCTTTTTAATGACAAGTTTACAATGATTATTACTACACTCAATTTACATCCATACACTATGGGAAGTAGGAAAAGAAATACATATATTGATATAAATTAAAAAATTTGATCACTCCTAGCCATAATAAAAAATTTTACTAAGTTATTTCAGCATGTAAAACAAAAGCCCTTAGACATTATGCTAGTGGTGCTTATTTTCCATAAACCCCATTTACATCGCACATTAATGGAGTAAGTTTTATGCTTGCAATTGTAACCAAAATGAATATTTTGATCTTTTTTTATATAGTATACTTTTAACCTCATAGACATTAATTTGGTTTTTTATTGTATTTGGCCACATCTCATGTAGCTGATTGTTTAATTTTACTTGTTTGTTTCAGTAGAATGACAAATTAATGTGTAGCAGGATACTAAGGCAGAAGGCTAAGAAAAATATATCTTTTACTTGAGGAGAATCATTACCACAATCATTGTCATTATTTATTAATATTAAAAAGTCCTAACAAATGTTTTACAGTACAGCATTAATGGCCATAATAAGAACATGAATGAAGATACCACCAGTCAGATTTGAAAAGATCCTTATTAAAATTTCAACTATAAGCCAGCTTTAAATCAAGTTCAACAGAGAAAAAAATCAAAAAGAACCAGTCAGACCTGAACATTTTGTAAAGTATATCAAGGTAATATGGTAATTTGAAAAATCCTTTCCAGCTGATGGGTAGTCATTCAGTAGAGACTACCAAATACATTCTTTTGCAGTTTGCAGCTCTAGAGATGAGATTACTCTTGATCTTTAGAAGTTTATTTACAAGATAAAAGTAGGTCCAATACTGGTTCTGAATTCTGTCATGGACAAAAGCATACTGAAAGTTCTTCTGACTAAGAAGTTTTACCAGTGGGAACTGAAAGATCAGAAAGGAGTTGGTGAAATTGTTATCTAAGGTTATGAACAGTGAAAGAAATCCTGAACTACTTAAGATTATGTTACATTATTTGTGATCTTTTTAAAATATTTTTATTTGTTTTATTACATAGTTTTGTTTGTTACTATGATGTTTAAAATATTTGTGATTTTTCTTTCCTTCAGGCGTAGAAAGGCTTTGTCAGAACCTGAAGTTCGTTATTACATGCACCAGATATTACTTGGAGTTTTGTATTTACATGAGAAGGGTATTATTCATCGTGATCTCAAGTTAGGGAATCTATTTGTTAATGATGATGTTGAAGTTAAAATTGGAGATTTTGGTTTGGCAACTAGAGTGGAATTTACTGGCCAAAGGAAGAAGTTAGTAAATTTGTTTAAGTAAATTTTAGTTTGATAAAGAACTTTTTTTTTTTGCCTTTATGAGGTATTAAATATATATCTTGATTTTGGTGTATATTTGCTCAGTTGATTTGTGTGATATTACAGGAGTCACATTTAAATTATCAGAAGCTGAAAGTAAGCTACACTCTTACAGACCATGTAAAGTTGAATAAGCATTTATTTATTGACAAATAGGTTTATTGTTATTATAAAAAGATAAACAGGAGTTAAATACTGTAAAATATACTTTCCAAGTATATTTTAGGCTTTAACATGCCCATTAGAAATTTTTTATAAATGTTTTAAATTAATTTTATTTTCTTTATAATTAATCACTTATTAATATAAGTTATATATTAATTTAATTTTGGTGAATTATAACACTGCATTTTTTTTATTGCACTGCTACACACACATACACACACGGATAATAGATTCAACACTAGATCTAGATATATAAGGTCTGTTCAGAAAATAACCGAATTTTATTTTTTAATCTTTAATGTTAATTTTACAGATAATTTGTCCTTGGCTCCTTCAAAGTATTACCCTCCCTGTTCACACACTTATCCCAGTGGTGTTTACACTTCGTGAAGCAGCTCTAGATAGCTTCATTTGAAATGGTCTTTAAGGTCTGTGATGAATTTGCTTTAATGTCATCAATAGTCTCAAAATATCCTTTCATAACTGATTTTAATTTCGGAAATAAGAAAAAATCGCAAGGACCCAGGCCTGGTGAGTAAGGAGACTGAGGGATGACAGTCATCTGATTTTTGTACAAAATTGACGAATTGAGAAAGCTGACTGCAGCAGGTGCATTGTTGTGCTGAAGGAACCACAATTCTGGTCTCATCAGATTTTTTCACGTAACTGTTGTAAAATGCCTTGATAGTGTGCATGGTTCACTGTTTTACCTTGAGGTAAAAATTCAAATTGCATAATTTCATTAAAATCAAACAAACAGAGAGGATCACTTTTACATTGGAGCAAGACTGACGTGCTTTCTTCGGGTGTCCTTTGCCGATCCAGTGTGATGATTGAACTTTTGTCTCTGTGTCGTAGCCATAAACCCAGCTTTCATCTCCTGTTATGATCCTTTCCTGTATGTTTCATCATCATTGTCTTGTTCAAGAAGTGGCCGGCAAACATCCACTCAATGTTCTCTCTGCTGTTTGGTCATCAAATGAGGAATAAAACTTTGCTGCAACTCTTTGCATATTCAATTTTTCAGTCAAACTGTCATGGTATGATTGAATAGAGATATGATAACCTCTTTTACAAGTTCTGTGACAGTCAATCTGCGATTTGCTTGCACCATTTTCTGAATGAGGTGTCATCAGTTGAAGTCGAAGGTCTTTCTGATTGAGGGTCATCTTCAATTGACTGACAACCACTTTTAAATCATGAAAAGCATTTGCAATATTGTATATGACCCAGAGCATCATCTCTGTAAGCTTGTTTCAAAAGTTGAAACATTTCTGTAAACGTTTTCCCCACTTTCACGCAAAATTTTATGTTGTAGTGTTGCTCCTGAAAATTGCACATTACAAAAATTTCTACTAGCACTTCAACAACTTGCACTCAAATAACAATAACACGAAAACTAAACGAGATACATATTAACAATCCAAAAACATGTGGTTAGGGATAAGAGGTTATGTGGAACACAATGATGCCAACCACATGTCACTAAATATCTTTGTTGGCGTGTAATTAAAAATGACCAATTACTTTCTGAACAAACCTCATATTATGTACTTTGATTTGTTTTTTATTGTACTTATCCAAGGTAGTTTGTAATATAATAAAACTATGTTTTAACAAACTCTTTATTATACAAATGATTCATATAAAGATAAATATTATAAAATATGACTTTGTAATGTTAACATGTCATTAAAACTTGCTTACTGAGTCATTGTAGTCAAAATAAACTTATTCTGATTAAAGTACATCATTTTGCACAAGAAATATTAGAATTATGAGACAAAATTAAACATTAATGTTGTATTTAATTTATGTTACAATTTCAAACAATTCATAGTTGTATTCATACATATATTTTAAATATTTAGGCGTATAGTTTATTATATTGTTGCATGTTAGCAGTTCAACAAGGACATTGCGAGAAAGGTAGAACATGCAAAAGTCCATAAATATGATTTATTTAGTCTTAAATAACTTAACAAAATAACTCAATTGAAACTACCACACACTTTTATAAATGAATAATTTCCTGTTCACAAAGAACTCCCTCTCAACGTCACAGTTTGTTTTTTGTTACTAAACAGGCTCCAAATGCTCTTTCACATTTATTGCACACTGAACAGAAACTAAAAACCCTTAACTTGCTAGTCCTCAGCAGTATTTATATCTCCAAGTGTTGGGCTTTACCTCTCCCTTATTTTGTTTAGCCTCTAGAACCACTGTAAGATATTACTTCAGAGGATGAATGAGGATGATACATATGAATGTAAATGCAGTGTACTTCCAGTGTGATACTCTTGTATTGTCTCAGGTCGATCATTCCTGAAATGTGTGGTTAATTAAAACCCAACCATCAAAAAACACCGGTATCGATGATCTAGAATTCAAATCAAAATAAAAGTAACTGCCTTTTACCTATAGTGCCAGCAGCCAACCCACCCTTTTGTTTGTTTAAGCGTAATAATTTCTCTGGTATGCACTTTCTACGCTTTTCTATATATTCTTTCTTGTTTCGTCTAGATTGTTTATATTCGTTTTCTCTCTTCTGGAAATGTTTCTGTCCATTACTATATGCTTATTACTATAACTTATAATTTACTTCATTAATTTTAAGCCTGCAGTTTGCTATACCTAAAAGGAAAAAATAATGTTTTTCTAGTTTTCTCCTAAGTAAATGATGAGTTTTCTGTTTAAACAAATTATTTATTTTTTTATACATCTATCTAAATATTTACTTTCATTAACACTTTTTATGTGATTGCAGAACATTATGTGGAACACCAAATTACATTGCACCAGAAATATTGAATAAGAAAGGCCATAGTTATGAGGTTGATGTTTGGTCTATTGGTTGTATCATGTGAGTATCCAAATTATTTTTTATACTTTTTACTACGACACACACATATTATTACTGTTTTATATCATTAGTATCTAAATTTATTTATCTAAGCAAGCAAAGTTTAAAGAAGCTTGTTGAATACTGAACAGAAAAAGAATACTTTTTTATGCTTGACCTCTTCATCGTTGTGAAACTGTACACAAGTAAGAAAACTTTTAAGGCTCGGGAAGAGATGATGATAGTCACTCGGTGCAAGAAACGGGTTGTGTTGGGGGGCAGTTTCTAGCCGAAGATTGTGAGGTTGCATATGGGTGAGTATTGTCATGATTCTACACACTGATTAAGGAAGCCACATTGCTTCTTCTGGACAACAGATGGAATTTTTTCAGTGTTTCACAATAATTATCACTGCTGTTTGTGCACTTGAGACAAAAATTGAAAAGCAAGACTTATCCCGAAACACTGCAGATGATCTGAGTGAAAAACATCAACTTTCATTTTATATTTCTGAGCAACAAAGTGTGTAATTCCATCAACTCATTTCTTTTCAAGTGTTATACATAGCACCCATATCTTGTACCCAGTGACTGTATGACTGAAGTAATTGGCTTGTTCTCTATGCAGTCAAAAATTACAACCTGCTGCCTAAAAGATTAATTTTTCTGTAATCATCGTAGACATTTCAGCATGCTCATAATGTCCAGTAATCAGTTTAATAGATACAATCTTTTATAGAAGTGAACATGAAATTTCTGAAAAAAGCATGGAATGATGTGTGATGGTGAGTTATTTGTTATTTTAAATCTTGTCAATTATTGATAGGTTATATGAGATTTGTATCAGATTTCAATACCCTATATGATCAAGTTTTTTTTATTTTTGATTATACTTCGTAAACTTGATTTTTTTTTAGATATTTAATAATTCTTTTATATGGGCTAATTTATTTATTTCTTTATATCACATTTAAGTTATAATTTTTTTTTAATTCAATATCTCATGAATGCTAACTACTATAAATTTATGATTTTTAAAAAAAGTTTTATAAAGTAATTTTAACACCTATATAAAAGAAATCATTCATTGTTTTATTTACTGGTATTTCTCTTCAGAAACTGATGTTTGTTATTTTTAAACATGAGCTGTTCTTAAAATAATTTTAATAAAATTCAAAATATTAAATATTTTCTATTATCACAGACCAAATTTTTAGAAACCAAAGATAGTTTCCCATTCCATTCATCGTCATGTCCTTCACACTGTGTATGTCCATAACATATCCTTCATTAAACAGTCACCCCCATCTCCACATCATAGAATCATTGATTGTTCTTCATTAACTTCACAAATCTGACTGGGAATTTCAACCATTTTAATATAGCTTGTGTTCAAGAAATAGATCTCAGACTGAAGTTCACATGTGGCAGGTGATTCAAATTTCATAAATATATAAATGCACTCTAAGGAGCTTATAGACTAGAAAACTGAATAAGAATGGCTTCAGTGCCTTCCTAACATATCAGGCAATTCAGCACACATGCGTAGAATTGTGTTCTTAACATTGCAGTGGCAATTCTTAGAAACAGAACTTATTCTCTGGTTAAACTTCATATTTTTAATACTCAAAATAAGTTGCAAATATAATAAACACAATTTAAGTCATTTTTTTAATTTTGTCAGTTATAATAAATTAACAAAACCCAGTGAAAATTATGTGCCAAAAAATGTCAATCTTTACTAGATAATGCTAATAATACTTGTATAATATGCTATACTATATTAAAAAATCTCAATGAATGAGAGGCTTATTATGACAAAGATTCATTAACAGATTATGCCAGTAGTTCCAAACATTTCATTGAGATGCAACAATGAGTTGCAGCGCCCTTTTTCAATTAAAATTTTTCAATGGCATTCTACCCTAAATAAAAATATGACTACTCATAAGTAAGAGATAAGAATAAATAAAACTCATTTATCATCATTTTTTTACTTTATTAACATTAAATTAATAATTATAAATGTTATGGTTCAATTAATTATGAAGCGTTTACAATATTTCACGGCACCCCTGTGAAGAGGCTGTGGCTCTTTGGGGCGCCAAGGTGCACAATTTGGGAATCACTGGATTATGAAATATCTCCCAAAAATACACTTAACACAGATGGGACATCAAACTGTGGTTAAATTTCAAAATATTACATGAGCTATTTTTCGTACCAAGAGTTTAGTGTCTACAGCAATAATAATGAAATAAAAGAGAATGGCCTTGAATTCTATGTATTTAAAATTGTTCTTTCTATAATTTACTCTACAAGGGATACTAAATGCAAATTGCTCTGTGATATTCCACTCTTCCATTTTATACTTGTAGAAATTTTTTTTCTTGAACACAGAAGAAATAAAAACATGTATCATAAGAATTAACTCAAGTTTCCAGTGGGCAATTAGATTTGTTATTAAAAAAAAATGTTTAGCTATAGTCCGGAAACAAAAGAAGTATCAAAAACAACCAGTGCTGTTATCCACAATTCCAAAAGTTCAGAATGAAGAAATTAATTGTAAAAGATTAGAAGTATAATATTTTGGCACAGAGATAGAGCTGCAGACCAGCGTAGAAAACACAGGCGGCTCCGTTCTATGGCGAGGTTATTGGAAAGTTGGTACCACGCTATGACAAATATCTAAATCGGAGTGGCAAGTATGTAGAGAAGTAGCGTAATTATGTAAGTACTTGTTACAAATAAAAAACTTTTTATTTTCACTGTGGTTTTAATTTCGTGACCGATCGTACCTTGAAAAAAAAAAACCCACGTGTTATACATCATTCTGATAAATGTATGTAAGTACTTCATTTTAATTATAATTGATTCTGTAAATACAAGCTTATAGTTCAGGACCAGTCATTTGGGATGTACAGAAAACTAAATTATTTATTATAAAAATCCTGTTACCCATTGTAATATTTTTCTCTTTCAGAAATATGGAGCTCTAAATTAATTTTTTTTTTTGAGGGGGTCAAATTAATCTAAAATTTTGAGGTTTTCAGAAAATGTATCTATTTTTCTCTAAATTTCTTAGCAAACCCCAAAAAATTGGATCTTTCCTGTTTCTCCCCTGCAATAGTTTTTTTAAAAAAAACTATTTAAATTCATTAAGAAAATAATATTTTTTTATTTTTTGGTAACTTTACCTACATACTGACAATAAAAATTAGATGTAATAAGGTTATAACAAAGCAATAGTTCTACATTATTTTATTTCATTTCGTACTGACATTTTAAAATTAGATGTTTTACCTGTAAGAAATTTATAACAATACTGTTACATACTGTAATTAAAAAAGTATATTACACTTATTATTCTTTGGGAGGCCAAAAAGCATTTATATCTTGTAGTAATTGCTCAAAAAAATCATTTCTCAATGACATCTCTACATAATCTCACACAGATAAAAATCCAACATTTTTCTATTAGTGCCACACTTCTTTTTGTTCTGTAATTTGGCAGTAGACCATTTTGATTCCAATTGGTGGGTGTGAGTCCCCCATCAGCAGATTTAAAAAATTCCCTACAAGATTTACTGTAAAGTGCTGAAAATTCATATTTGGAATACCTTGATAAGATGCCCACGTACCTTATATGATTATTTTGCCCGGTCTAATACGTACTTTCAGCAGTGTTTCCGCCATACGATTAGGGGCCGTGTACAATAAACACTTTGGTTTCTCAACAAATCCCACCACACCCATTTCTGTGGGTATATCTGTCCAGCATTATACTTGCATCTGGAGAAACAGGATTCATCTATTTCAAATTTTGTGTTTGTATCACCTATTATGACCTGATTCCGTATCAAACTGTCTGGGCACACTTGCTGTAGGTATTTCTTCCAATCAGTCACAGCATCGGAACTCATCTGTAATTCTTCTGTACAATAAGCTGTGGTTGTGTACTGTTTAGTCCATGAATAAATAAATAAAATGATCGTGTCAAATGGTAATTTAGTAGTCTGTAACCAAGTGTTTTTCCTGAGACCAATGTCAGTTCTGCAGCCAGTTTTGCTACACCTCCATCTATCATTTTTAACAGAAAGATGTGATATCATCTCATGTCTTTTATTGCTGAGGGTTATGAAGAATCCCTTTCAGTTGCAAATATTCAACGTCTCTCTTTTAAATTAATTTCCCTAACTAAACAAAATAACATCTTCACAGCACAATACCTAGACACAGACTGATTGCAGGCAGTGACTTCAATGTCTAGTAATATTGTGCAATGTTGTACTAAGTAACTAGATTTGTTTAAACATGAGTAATTACTAATGCATAATACATAAAAAAAAAAAAATCATTGTGGGGAAGAAACAGAAAAGGCCCAAAAATTGCACCCTTTGTATTTTAATTCTATCTAAAAACATGATATTTTTTAACTATCCCCAAAAAAATTTCCTGTGAATTTTTGAAAAAGTAATATGCATTTTAAAATTTGTTTAGCTTCATTCGTACAATTTTAGAAATGTATTATTTTTTTTATGAAAGAATAGTTGATAGAGGTTAATTCTGAAAACAGGTTATTAAATATAAAATAAGTTTTGCTTTTAAGATATTCCTTAAATTATTTCTGGTTAGGTGAATTCATTAATTTGGATATATCTCAATAATTTACTTTCATTCTAGGACGTATAAATGAGATGCCTTCACTTCATGATTCAGTAATAACAGTTGAAATCAGTAATTAACAATGAGTACCATACATGGTATGAAAAACATAACCCATACTAATGCTTAGTATTTTTCTCTCACAACAATCCATAAAAAATTATAAAAACATACTAGAGTGGTTAGCTTATTATCACTAGAAGAATAAATGAAACCATGTTCAATTTATTAGTTGTAAAATTGAGCATGGTTTTATTTATATATTATGTTATAAACATTATTTTATATATATGAGGGTAAGTTAATTATTATCTGAAATGTAGTTATCAATTTTATTGCAATATAAATAGAAAACTTACATGTACGTCATTTTTCAACATAGTCCCCTTGCATTTCAACGCACTTGGTCCATCGTTGCACAAGCTTCCTGATGCCCTCATAAAAGAAGGTTTTCGGTTGAGCTGCGAGCCAGGAATGCACCACTTCTTTCACTGTTTCGTCTGAGGTAAATTGACGGCCCCTTAATGCCTCTTTGAATGGACCAAACAAGTGGTAGTCAGAAGGGGCAAGACCAGGAGTATGCGGAGGATGAGCCAGTACTTCAAAGTTGAGTTTCTGGAGCGTTTCAGCAGTATGTGGATGGCCATTGTCGTGCAACAACACATCTTTCGACAGCAGTCCTCGGCGTTTTGCTTTTAATTGCAGGCTTCAGCTTAGCAGTAAGCATCTCACTGTAATGCGCACTGTTTATTGTCGTGCCCCTTTCCTCGTAATGTTCCAGTATTGGGCCTTGTGAGTCCCAAAAAACCGTATCAGTTTTCCGTAGCATCAGTTTTCCTGCAGATGGTTGGGTCTTGAACCTTTTTTTGTAGGGCGAATTTGGATGTTTCCATTCCATACTCTGCTGTTTACTCTCCGGCTTGTAATGATGGATCCATGTTTTGTCACCAGTGATGATTCTGTCTAAGAAGATATCCTGTTCATTACCATAGCGATCCAAATGTTTTTGGTAGATGTCCAAGCGCATTTACTTATGCAACTGTGTGAGTTGTTTTGGGACCCATCTTGCACAGATTTTATGAAACCCAAGTCTGTTTTGGATGATTTCATAGGCAGAACCATGACTAATTTGCAGACGATGTGCCACTTCATCAATAGTTACTCGTCTGTCTAAGAAAACTATGTCACATGCACGCTCATTGTTTTCCTCATTTGTGACGGTAAATGGTCATCCGGCTCCTTTGCCGTTTGTAACACTTGTGCGACCATTTTTGAATTTTTCAATCCATTCATAGACACTCCATTGTGGCAACACACTGCTCCTGTACTGTACCGAAAGTCTTCATTGAATTTCGGCCTCTGGTACACCTTCCAACCACAAAAAATGGATCACTGAACATTGCTCTTCTGTGGTGCAAACAGAAAGCAGAGCAGCCATGGTTAACAGCAGGGCAGCGATAATGGAACTAACCTAGCAGCATCAAATCTGCACAGACATAACAACAATTAAACCATGCATGCGTCATCTACGCAACACGACAGTACTACCAACATAAACAAAATATAACTAAATTGCGGATAGTAATTGACTTATCCTTGTAGTTTGACAATGATGAAGGGCAAAAGTTTGCTTTAGCATATGTGATTATATTATGTTTGGAAAATTATATTATATTTATTTTTTTAATTACAGGTATACACTTCTGGTTGGGAAGCCTCCATTTGAAACTAGCAGTTTAAAGGAGACTTATGCCCGCATTAAGCGATGTGAATATAAGATACCGACCCAACTTAAACAATCTCATCATGCTGTTAACATGATAAATAGTATGTTGCAAAGTAACCCAGCAAATAGACCTACAGTTAAGGGACTTCTTAGTCATCCATTCTTCAGTTCAGGTAACATGCGTTCATAGATTGTTTTAACATAGATTGCTTAAAATTAATTTATTAAAAATAGTCGCTGTAATTTTAGAATTATCTTAAATGTATTATATGCCCATAATTAAAGTCAATAATTTAAGAGTAGATGTTAATGTAGATCTATTTTAGCAATTTACATTTACAATGTAAATAGCTTATTTGCTAATGATTATATTCTGATAACATTCAAGCATGTGGTTCGTCAAATTAAACCATGCATTCCCCAAGCAGTTTGTGATGTTCCAGTATGTTCCTTGGTATACTGTCATGTAAACCTAATAAACCATCATTCCACCTTGATTATGTGCATTATACAGCACTGCAGCGTAAGGAATAATAGGGTGATGAAATCTCCTAAAAAAGACAACACCAAATAAATAACTGTTAAGAAATATATAACAAAAATATATACTGAAGGAACCAGGAGACTCAAAACTGTCTTCCAAATAAACTAACACATATTATAATATAAAAAATTATATTGTAAGTTTGCCAAATAAAGGGTAACTTGTTGGTTACTTTTTTTTAGTAGGAATTCTAAAAATCAAAATTCAAGAACAGTTTGAAAAGAATTATTTTAATTTTATAGTATGAGTATTTTTTAAAAATTTATTGTTGATGTTTGCCTGTTTTTGAACTGTATATAAAAATAAACTTGGGTATTATTATTTCATATGTCAACAAGTGAAATTGGGAAGGTTTTAAACTGGTTGCAGTGTGTGTGTATTTATTTATTGCAGTAATTGTATTTATCCATTTGTAAATAATTTTTTTCAGGGTATCTTCCTCCAAGTCTACCAGTTTCATGTTTATCAATGGCACCAAGATTTGATGTGATAACAAAAGATAAAAATATTCCATCACCTGGAATGAGGCGTCCACTTATTGAAATAAATTGTAAGTACTAAAAATAATGTATTTTTTTTTATTTCTCATGTTCATTTTTTTGGCAGTTTTTTTCAGATCACATTTTTATTATGCCTTGCTTATGGTAATAAATATTGTCTCATTCATTTCTGTTTTATTTATATTATGTTTGTTTAAAACACTGTATGTTTAAAACTGAGGGAGTAAGAAAAATTAATTTTTGACCAAAAAAAATGTAATAGCTCCCTAAATTTTTAAACACAGTACAATTTTTTTCATTACTGATTTTAACAGTTTCTTGCTTATAACAACAATGTTTGCTATTCTGTCAAAACTTCACAAGGCAGTATTAAAATTTCATGCTTTAATAATTTCTCTTATAGACTTGTAACATAATTTTTAATCCAGTGTTGAAAACCTATAACATTCTCAATGAGCTTGTTGAATTCTTTCATTGTCAGGAGAGGAAAGCGGGTTAAAATGGGAAGAGGTACAAATTTTACTTCCATATGAGTATGAGGCATTTAATGTTGGATAATTTACCTGTAACAATGCTTGGCATTCAGTAAGTAAAACACAGTAGTTGTGGTATTTTCTTCTGTTTGTGTTTATTAACATTAATTAGTCTCGAATAAGTTTTTGAATCATTATTGAGGAGAACACTTAATATCAACTATTATGTGTTTGCAATTTAAGTAAACAAGTACACATTACTAAATAGTATTGACAATTCTTTTTTGCAATTTTATTTCATACTTAACCTGTAATTATTATTATTATAATGAATAGACATTTTGATTAAAAGTGATTAAATTGTCACCTTAAATTTCTACAATGATTTAAGGTACTTGTGAAACTACTCCCTACTAATAATGTACAAAGCAAAGTATTAATTCATGTTTTTAAATTCATTTTCTTGTCTTTGCAGATCTAAATATCTGAAAAATCTTTCCCAAATTAACTTTTGAGATAAATTAATTTAACAGATGAATATAATTATAATTTGCTTTATGATTGAAAGTAAACATGTATTCTTAGTTCAACAACCACTTGCACAACAACCATTCTAAGAGTAGAGTACATGTGTGGTTACAAAAAAATCATATTCATAAATCTGTATATATTTAACTGGTGTGTACAGAATAGTAAATCACATTTAGTTTAAGTTGAAAAATTGTTGCTATTTTATTCCATCCACTCTATAGTTGAACTTATTCTGTAAAAAGTAAAATTGTACTAACCAACCACTGGTGTGCAAGACAGATTTTGCGCAAGGCAACAATACCAAAGGAAGTAATCTTCCAAGAATCTAAATTCAAGTTTCTCACAATGTTCCACCACTCATTTGTTTTATTCAACTTTGTGAAAAAGTGACCTAGATAGGACTTTTTAGGAAAGCTTGTTTTTTGCCTTTGCAAAAACCAGTATTTACACACTTTTTTGCAATTTGCTCAGAAAGAAATTCCTATAAAAAATCTGAAGAAGAAAGATTAGTCTGAAGAAAAAAAAAGCTAAAAATGTTGAGTTTATTCTTGTTCGTTGATCCCTTAACGAATGCGTGGGCGAGGGTGGGATCAGAGCGAGTGCAGGTTGTGGGTGCAGCTGAAAAATGATCATTGTGTACAATATTTTCCATTGTTTCTGGACGATAGCTGCGAGTTTGGCGTCAGCTACATTTAGTCTGTGGTGTTTTAGGTCCTCAATTTGCTTGACTCATGTTTTCTGTGATGCAGGTCGTTATCTCCGTAGGAGACTGTATGGAAGTCAGTATTCATGCATTTGGCACATGTGCCCAAACCACCAGAGCCTGCGCTTTTGTATTTCAAGTTCCATTGTAGGTTGATCATTACATCTGAGCCTGATTGTGTTATTTCGCAAATGATTACACAGTGATACACCTAGTATTCGCCATAGGCATCGCATTTAGAACTTCTAATTTGTTTAGGTCTTCTTTCAGTAGTGTCCATGTTTCTCATCCATATAACAAGACTGGTAATATGAATGCCTGGAAGTCAGATCTATGTCTTCAAGGTTACATTTTGTTTCCTCCATAGGCACCAGTCTAGTGATTGGAAGGCAGCAGTTGCCTGGCCAATCCTGCTGTGAAATTTTGAAATGATGAAATTTTCTTTTCTTGGATTAATGACCCAAGGTATTTGAAATGCCAACCTACTCAATTTGTATTCTGGCCAGCAGATGGTGAGCAATCAGTTGTTAGAACCTATGTTTTTTAGCATTAATTTTGAGACTGTATGGCTGTGCTGCACTTGCAATTTCATACAGGATGTCTGTTGCCTTGGCATCATCATCCACAAATATAGTGCCATCTTTGGCAAAGATTAGAGCTGTCATATGCTGTTTTCACTGTATTGGGTACCGCACCGGCTATTGAAGGCTTTCTGCATAATTACATCAATAACAAACAGTATTGAATAGTAAGAGTGAGATGACACAGCCTTGCCTTATACCGGTTTGTATTGGAAATTCATCAGACAGTTCATTACGGATGCGTATGTGACTGCTAGAGAAGTTGTATGGTTTTGGTAGGCACAAGTTCAGACTTGAGTGCCACCCATAGCCTGTCAAATGCCGCTTTGAAATCTATGAATACAATGACTGCACACTTCCCACAGGGTATTTGCTCTTCTAACATTTGTCTGAGAGTGAAATCTGACCACTGTAGCCTCTATTTGGGTGAAAGCCAGACTGTTGCTTCTGATGTTTCTGTAGTCAAGTTAGGATAATCCTCATAAAAATTGTCCCAGTTATCAATAGGAGGGGTATGCCATGGTAGTTTTTGCATTTGTGATTCACCTTTCTTTAGTATCTGTATAACAATCGCTTGTTTCCATGCTGTAGGAATTTTCTAATTTTCTCGTATGCCGTATTAGCTGTATTAGGTACTGTATACGATTGACAAGGATATCACCGCCTGTTTTTAGAGCTTCAATTGTTACTCCATCAATCCCAGGTGCTTTGTTGTTTTTGAGTTGTTTTCATTTCATCTATGTCGGTGTAGCATCAGTGGCTTGGTCTTCCAGCAGTTCCAAGATTGGCGGATTTGCTAGCGGGACATGCAGCGGCTCATGGCTGTATAGATCTTCGAAAAATTCTTTCCATCTGTGAAGTCATTCCGCAGGAGATTGAACAAAGTTCCCATCGGCTTTCTGTATATTCTCCTTAAATGTCTTAAATTTTCCACTTAGGCATCCAACTGTTGTGTAGAGGGTCTGATATTCATGTTTTTGTGTAGAGTCTTCAATTTTTGGTGGCCATATTGTTCCAATATGCTGCACCCTCGGCCTTCAGCTTCCTTCTGACCTCATGGTTCAATTTTCGGTACTGTTCATAGTCAACTAGTTTTGCTAGTTTACACTGATTGACTAAGTCGAGATATTCATCTGATATCCAGGCCTGTGTTTGGTGGTGTGCTGGTGGGCAGATATTCTTGGCACACCCAAGTAGTATGACTTAAGCAATCTAGGTTGACTCAGCATCCATGTCATCATGTTATGCCAAAATGGCAAATGCTAGTTGGAATTGGTGCTTATTAATCCCTCAAAAGGGATTGAAAGGCCAATACGTTCTTGGTCGTTTGCCAATCAAGCGCAAAACTAACGCCTTTGGTGTGTTTTTCACCACCAGATAGTGATCACTTCACTATCTGGCACCCGTACTGTCGTAATTCCAGACCCCATAAGACTGATTTATTTTACCTGCTTTAAGGGACAGCCAAATGACCCGGCTTTTGATGCAGTTCTTCAGTTTCAAAGATATGAGTCTTTCCACGTTATACTGTACTGGTACGTATTCGTAGCTAACATTTACTGCACTTATGAATGTTAACCCACCTTCTATTTTCCCTGTTTATCTATGTTCATATCCTCCATGGACAATCAACCTTATAAATTTTATGTTTGACCTCACAGAATACAATAAAGAATCAACACAACCTATTCTCTTTCAACAAATGTTTCACCATATTCTCTCCAACAAGACAAACCCGGATGAAGTGGTATACACAGATGGATCAAAACAGAATGATACCATTGGATGTGCATTTATTGTTAATTACTGAACCTATATGTTTGGTCTACTTGGTATAAGAGTGTCTTTACTTCTTAACTATACGCTATAAATAACACTTTGATATGAATATCATTTACCCTAAGTATTGTCGTACCCCTATTTGTAGCAATCATGTAGTGCTCTCATAGCCTTAGAAAATTTTTATTCCAGGCATCCTATCGTCACCAAAATTTTCAGTACAATCTTTGAGTTGAACCATCGCAACACACAAGTGAGTTTCTGCTGGATTCCTAGCCACATGGGGATTCTGGGTAATGAATGTACAGATTCTGCTGCTGAAGACCCATGTACTCAACCATCCTTCACAGCCCATGTTACTAAATCCAACTTTATTAACTATGTGAAACACTCTTCACACAAAGTGGCAAGGTGACTGGATGGCTACAGTAGATAACAAACTATGGCAGATTAAAGATTCTGTGCTGCCATGGGATTCCTCATAGGAAAATTCATCGTGAGGAAGTGGTCCTCTGCTGATAGCGGATAGGACATACGAGAGCTATGACCGGGTGACTGATGTCAGTAGTAAATGCATCAGTATGCATGCAATGCAATTGCCGATGACTGTGTGCCACATTCTTGTAAAATGCATACATTATGGGACCTTGCATTGTAATTTTAAATTATCCAGGAATTTTTGTCAGATCTTGGGTGATAATAAACAAGTTTTGCACCAGGTGTTTTTATTTCTCCAAAGTGCTAATATTTTACATACTTTTTAATAGTGTTTTTAGAGATTTTTTACAGTAATTTTGTGTCCTTACATTTTAGTTTTAAGTTTTTTGTTTTTAAATTTGTACATTAAGTTTTTATTTTGTTTTTAATTTTTGTTATTCTATTAGGTTTTGTCTTTATATTTCATGTTTTGTTTTCAGGCGTTTTTATTTAATTTTTAATTGTGGATTTTTAAAATGTATTTTGAAACGTATACATACATCGTGTTTGGGCAATGATAATACCGAAGCCCAGAAAAAGCCCTCATACATTTGACTCGTTTTCCAACGAGTTGGGTTCATGCCTACGTTTTGTGGCCTGTTGGCAGCAGACCAGCCTTTCTCCCTCCTAGTTTTCACCTGAATCCTGGGCTTAAGACATTCCAAAGCCCAGGATTCTGAGCTTCAGTTTCCTTTAATTTGAAATCAATGAACTTCATGTCTAATATTATTCAAGTTTTGACCATAGATGAATAAAAAGTTGTATATACTTGAAAAATAAATATTTTTGATTTTCTGTGAAATTTAAATAAAGATTATTTTAATGATGATATATTTCACCTTACAGAAAAATAGATGAAATGAAAAAAGTACAGCTATACATACTGTAAATGAATAAAATTGAATAAGTTTGAGAGAATGTATTTGAATAACAAAATATAACAGGAAGGGATCATTCAAATTTTTTATTTTTATACTTTTGACTTGATCATCCTCGTAATGCAATTTTTAATTATTTTTACGTACTATAAATGATTCAGCTTTTTTTTTGAGATGCCGCTGGTAGAGAGTACAACACCTTTATGAATTTTGTTAAATACCAAATGAATTATCAAGAATGATATATCCTTTTTTTTTTAGGTAATTCAGTTATGTAAAAAAATAATAATTTGCTAAGAGAGTGGTAAATATAATTAGAAAAGTAATTTTTAAAAAAAATGTAAAGAATATATATGTTGTATAATTATTTAAGATTAATTGACCACATAAGCTCAAAATTTGTGTTTGGGAATACAGAGTGAAAATTTTGTAGCATGTGAAAAATGGCAGGCATGACCAGAATTTAACCCAGGACCTTCCAGATGAAAGCCAGATATACCAGTACATCACAGGTCAGTTTTAATGTGTAATTGTATTATTCAGTTAATTTTGCTTTTAATAGGTGATCAGAGCCCAGTTGTCAATGATAAAGGAAAACCACAGCCTAATTCTTCCAATTCAGTTGGCAGAAGGATGTCAGGAGGAGCTGCACAACCTATAGCAAATGTTCATGAACAGAGACTTGCCCATATGCGAACTATTATAAATCTATTGCAGAAAGTGTTGAATTCACATTTTCCTGTGATATCCGAAGATCATGTTACACTAGGTTTGTTATTCTAATTTTATTATTATAAATATTTTGTGTGGGATGGACCAATTAAAAATGATGATGGCTTTCATTTTAATTCAAATATTATTATAGGTACAATTTATTGTTTTACAAATATTACCCCTGTTAGTGTTTATATTGTAACAAGACTGATGTAACAGACCTGCTAACGACACTGTCGGCGGGGCTTCTCTGAGTACTACTTTGGTGGTATGCGAAAGATGGTGAATGTCACGCGGGACTCCGTGATGGCGCTGTGCGGGAGTAGGCGTTAATTCTCCCCTCCCGGGCAGACCGAAGCGGAGTCAGATAGAAACTCATTTTGAGTATTAAGCAGGGTTCTTAAGGGAGCTAGGTCTAAATTTTGATGTACAAACTTTAGTGGGAAAGTTTATTGTTGAGGTTGTTAGTACGGATCTGAGACATTCAGAAAGTGGCTCTTTAATAGTTGGATTTAGGCGCGGGGTCTTCTTTCCGCGGTTATGTTTCTAACTTAGTTCCTGAGGGCGACGTGGTAGCTGCAGGTGTCCATTGTCTTCATTCTGAAGGCATAAACACGTAAATCTATCTCGGGGTGAATTTTTACCGATGTAGATGTCCCTCGGGGCATCTCTGCGGGGCCTGGACTGAAAGCTGTGTGGCACAATCAGTTTGAGGGCGAGAAGATGTCCTTCGTTAAAGCCACTACTGGCTAGGAACGGAGGGGGCGGTGTAGCGACCGGACACGCTACGAGGTGGGATCTTCTCCCCTCTGGGGGGCGGGGGGGGAATGGAGATGGTATAACAGACCTGAGTAATGGATTCCTACCCAATAAGAAGATAGTAGTAGAGAATATAATAATGGGAGGAATCCAGAAAGAAACCCTTTTAATAAAGCTAACAAGTCCGTTTAACAGTCATTCTTGTAATACTGCTCGCTGACACACCTAAATAGATGTTCCATGAGAAATATTACCAAACCCAGGTTAGGAATGCATGGGAAACTGAAAGGGCTCTGTTGATTGTTCTCACCCTCAACTGGGGTCTGGTCCTGTAGGTCAAGAGGATAGGAGTAAATACTCCAGGAAAGACCAGTTGACATTCTGTGAGAATTTTAAGAGAAATGTCAGAATTATATTTACGTTGCCTTATTTAATATTCTCAAGTCTGAAAATTGAAGGAAAAAAATATTAATTTCAATATGCACAATACATGTATTGTCTCTGGAAAAACATTTGCCCATTTTTTTTTACATAAATTGTTATTAGTTTAACATGTTCAACACTATAAACTCCGTATACTGGCTCACTGAAAGACTACAGTGAGACCATCTTTGCTTTGGTTTAGTTGCATTCCTTGTTTTTATGTTGGGTAAACTAATTAGTCATAGTTTCTTTCTTCTTCATAGTCATTTAATAATTTGGTACTTACGTATTAACGCCACCGCAGCTACAGCTGCTGTTTAGGTTATGTTGACTTCGTGTACTGACAAATCATACGTATATCAAAATAACCTAACTAAATATAACCTTCGCTCGCTAACCTCTTACGTATTAACGCCACTGCGGCTACAGCTTTATTTAAAAACAAAGTAGGCAATCGGATTTCGCTGTATTAACATTAATTGGATTTCGGTGCTATAACATTAAGATTATATTATTAATAAGTTGTATATATTATGCATATTTAATGTTAATTATAAGAGGTTAGCGAGTGAAGCGAGCGTAGGTTATTTTGATATACGTACGATTTGTCAGTACACAAAGTCACCATATACATACGAAGTCAACATAACCTTAACAGCAGCTGTAGCTGCGATGGCGTTAATACCTAAGTACCAATAATTTATAGTAAATACAGTATCCTATATATATTAAGCAGTGTTTTGTAGTGTAATTTTTATACAATTTTTCCTAATTACCACTGGGAAAAAAGACATTTTTAACTTTTTGTAATTTTTTTTTTTCAATTAGTAATAAGTAATTCCTTTTTTATTTAATTTTATAATGAAAACTATTTAATGAACATTGTGAAATTAATTAAAGTAAGACTATTGGTTCTTATAAAATAATATTAGTATAATTTACCAAATAAGTAGATATAGTATAATGCTAAAAATATATTCTATCCAAGAAAAAATCAAACTGTATTCTTTATAAAAAAAATTTTCTTATAACCTACTTTCATTATATTCTTAGAATTTTATTTTAATCACTTCAAAAATTCCAAAGTAGAACATTCCATATGAAAATTGTTTTGCTTAATTCTTGTCACTTGAAATCTTTTCTAAAATTCATTAGTTATGTTTAAATTATAAAAAAACTAAGATATGGTAAAGGAATCTCATGTAAAGGGTCAAAATGATTTCAGTGAGAATTGTATACAATTATATTTGCTTTCACCTTTTGCTGAAGATTTTTGTACTAAAAATGGCTTCAGAGTGTGTAAATTAAAATATTTTTACCAAAAGAGGGATAATTTTTTTGTTTTAGTAATTTGTAAATGCCAAAAATCAAATTTTTTGTCAAAAAGTGATGACCCCACTATTATACATTAATATACAGATTATGTAAAGACAGTTTTGTCTAAATTTATTAGTATAAATTTAATCCATAGGTTATGTTAAAATAAATTCTCATTAATGTTTAATTTTTAACTTACAGTAAAACAGAAATAAATTAAAATAAGGTAAATCATTAAATAAAAAAATCCCTTTTACTTTGGTTTTGAACTGAACATAAAAGTTAAAAAAAAAAATGTATCTTAGCACTTATTTATCTATATATGAAGGGGACTAGGAAAAATTTATAGTACAATTTGACTTTTTTTTTTAATTTTTCAAAATAATTTCCTATTACTTCTTCATCTTTCAAAACTAGTCTTCAAAGAAACCCTGCCACATTTCATCAGAGATCTGGGCACACTTATCATCCCTTTGGAGGTTATCACTGCTTGTAAAATGCCTCCCTTTCAGTCTGTTTTTCACCTGGGAGAACAGAGCAAGGTCAGGACTGTAGGGAGGGTGCTCTAATAGTTTTATTTCAATGCTGGCCAAATACCAAATATCTAATTTTAAAATTAGATTATGATAAATACATTAGTTCTGAATATTTGGTTAACCTATATATATATATATATATATATATATATATATATATATATATATATATATATATATATATATGTGTGTGTGTGTGTGTGTGTGTGTGTGTGTGTGTGTGTGTAAGTTTTTGGGTATTTGCTGTTAAGTTTGTTGAGAGTTAATTAATATATATTGTGATTTTCTTTTTACAGAAGAGATGTCAGATCCAGCAGCACAACCTTTCTTCTGGATAAGTAAATGGGTAGATTATTCTGATAAATATGGCTTTGGATATCAACTAAACGATGACAGTGTTGGAGTTATGTTTAATGACCAAACTAAAATTGTTTTGTTAGCAGATAAGAAGTTAGTATAAATTATTTTATGTTTATAATATATAATAAACTTCAAAGGTTACTTGTGAACCTTAAAGGCAAGCAGTGTCGTAGAAAAACTTTAAAAGTTAATCTTGCATGATATGTAAAAAAAAAAAACTGGCAAAATATTACATGACTTTCTCGGCTATGCTGGTCAAGTCATACAATATCTCATCCACCTCTTTTTTTTCATTGCAAAACCTTTCTAATGAAACTTGAAAATCTGTGCAATTCATTCATTTTGTCATATTTTTATTTTCATAATAAATGTTTAAATATAAGTAACAAAAAAAATTCAGAATTTTTTTTAATTTTGGGGCCCCCATAATGATTACCTAAATAAGATTTAACCGAAAAGAATAAATAAAAAATTTTTAATCCCTTATTGTGTAAGGACAATTTTGTAAAAAATAATTACAAAGTGATCCTTAACAAAAAAAAATTAAATAGGTTTAAAAAGAATTGTTTTAAAATATTGAAAAAATAAAGTATAACTTTTATGATAATAATGAAAATATTGCTTATTTTGGGTTCGGGCTTTATTATGGGATCCAGACCTACTTAAATCTTAATTGCCCTTAAAGTGATAAAGAAAAAACAAATTTAAAAAAAATGAAAATTAAGAGTTAGAGCCAAAGATTAGAATATTATATTTTTTAGAGGAGGATAATATTTGTTTTTTTTTTTAATATCTAACAAATAAATAAAATTAAAAATCTTAAAAAACCCTTGATGAAATTAAATTGGATATTAAAATATTGGAAAGATTTGGAAACATTCAAACGCCGTTTTGAAGAAACATACCTACTGCAGCGTCTCCTGGCGGCTTATTAACTAATCTAAGAACCTGCTCCGAAGTGATAACCTATGTAATGCAAAAATCTCATCGAAATTTGTCCAGTAGTTTTTGAGGAAAATGGTGACAGACATGCACTCACACCGTCTCCATTCTGTCGTGGGTAAAAAATATTTATATTAAGCTTAAAATTGCTTAAATATTTCTTTAAAATCTATTCACCCTCCAATAAAGACTAAAACAAGAATGTACAAATTTTCTCTATGTTTAAGATCCAGGGTTTATAATTTTGGAAAATTGTAAATATTTCTTGATAGCTATGTATATGAAATATAAACTTTCAAAAGAATTTTGAAAAATATTTAAATTTAGGGAAATGTTTCAAAAGAACAAAAAACATACATTTCAATTTTAACAGGTGGAATTTGATTTTGAAAAAAATTAGATTATTTATAAAGGTATTTAATGGAGATAACAAATTTACAAAAGGTTTTCTGAAGTGCCTTTGAAGAAAATTGAAATTTTTTCATGTTATCCTTTCAACCTTTGAACGAATTCTGAAAAAAAATTAATTATGTGTTCAAAGTCCCATTATTTACTTACTAATAATTGATCCAAATTGGTTTGGTCATTACTGACATACAAGGCCAAAATCAGGGCAACATATGTTTATGTATGTACTGGGCTCAGCTAGTGTAAGAGCTTGTGACGTCACAAGCAGATTGCATATTACTACTCGGCCTGAAAACATCAACTCCGCATATCAAATCGAGTATTACTTATCATATTTTATGCGGTAATAACTATCATATTTACATTTACTTTTATAACCTTTATCTGTACTAAATTATTAATTTTTAATAATACACAAAACCTTTCTTGAATTTTCCTCATCCATCTAATTCAAACTTCTAGTAAGTACACAATCATCACTAAATGAATCACTGTCATTTTCACTTTCACTATCAGAATATACATGTGTAATGTAACATTCTATCATTTCATCTATCAATGGTTCCAATTTTTCATACTCTTTTTCAATATTTTTTACTTTTCATAATAAGGTTTCCGGTCATCTTCATTCTTGGAATTAATTTCTTCGTAGTTAATTTTCCAATATTTGAGAAAAAAAATGCTGTGTTATGACTCATCACATGTCTTTTTACAGCTCACCATACCATCTTGATCGGATTCAAATTAGGATGATACAGTCGAAGTCTAAGAATATGATGCCAAAGTTTTTTTTCAAAAGTTCATCCAAGTGATGATATTTTTGTACTTTAGTTTTATGTAACTTTACTAATTTGTCTGACTGGTTTCAGCATATTTGAACTGGAATATGGTTTTCTCCATTCAATCTGTCATATATTTTCTTCTGGAGTTAGAATTTGGTGCTTTATCAATATCTATATTGTGATAGGAGCATTATCAGCAACTACTACTGACATTGGTGGAAGATTTGGAATCAATTTTTCACGCTCCTATGTCATAAAATTATATTCATGTTGTCATGGTAGTCACCACTTTTCGAACTGGCTTTTCAAGTTAGTAATGCGTTCGGAATAAAACCGATTTCTCCTCCAGCATGAATTACTATTAATCGGCACATGAAATCCTTTAACAATACCATCAGACCATGACTTTGTCGAACAATGTGAACTTAAAACGTGCATTTCATCCAAACAATTGTAGCATTGCTTTGTTTGTACTTAGCCATTGCCTGCAAATATTCAATTCTCTTCCACCTGATATTGAATTTCTCAATTAAAAGTTTTCTGTTATTTTCAGTTTTACACCATTTAAAACCTAACTTTCAAAATAACAGCTAAAGTTAATTCACTGCCTTTAAACTCCAATAGATAACTGAAGTTTTTGCCTTATTTTTTTTAAAGTAGGTAATTCTTCTTTGAATGAAATTCATTAACTGTTCTTTTAACTACACCTAAATCAAAACTGTTCAGTCAACTGACAGGTTTTGACCGTCGTTAATACTTTTTCGGCTTGCAGAAAGAACATAATTGGGATGTTGATTGGAGAATCTTGTCTTTTTTTCTCTTTTGAGTTTTTGAACCTCTCTCTCATTTTCCTGTTTAGCCTCCGGTAACTACCGTTCAGATAATACTTCAGAGGATGATATGTATGAGTGTAAATGAAGTGTAGTCTTGTACATTCTCAGTTCGACCATTTCTGAGATGTGTGGTTAATTGAAACCCAACCACCAAAGAACACCGATATCCACGATCTAGTATTCAAGTCCGCGTAAAAATAACTGGCTTTACTAAGACTTGAACGCAGGAACTCTCGACTTCCAATGAACCTGAGTTCTCGATACGTCACAAGCAGCATCAGTTATTTTTTTGCATTTTTGAATGCCAGTTATATGTTTATCGTCAGTTAATATAACTACTTTTAGAGCTTTCTTTTTCATAAAATCAAACATTATTGATAATGTCACGTGCTTGTTTCCTAAGTTTTTTTTTTTTTACTATGGATTTAAATTTTCCATAACAAACCGTACTAATAACATGAATAAAAATAAAACGAAAAATAATGTATTTCAAATACTTTACGAAAAACTGAATAATTATAATATAATATGACTGCACGAAAATTCCACCAGACTACCTTCACTGAAAACGATACAAACTGGACTAAAGTTTATTTCTTTATACACACATTGTGTACTACGAATGACGGATCTAAATATAATCATGATGAAAGACATCATTTCTAACTGTTTGTATATATTTTTGTAGGCTGTACATAATACCAATCGGATTTTAGTTATTGGTTAAGGAATTGTTATTGTTTACAAGATTGAGTCATTCAGCATTTTTATACATGCAATCAACTCAAGTAGAAAGAATTGAACACACAACATAAATGTATTGTTTAGCCACCCATATTGTTTGTAAGTCGAAAAATGAAATAAAAATAATTACGTGCAAAAATAATGTTTTGGAATACAATGATATAATGAGATATCAGCATGTGACATCACAAGCTCGTAGATTCGCTGGGGCAACTGTACATATGTTTTTTGGTCTAGATAAACTAGTTGGACCTGTATGAAAACAAAATTTTCACAAAAAAACCTTATGTCCCTTTTTTGACATGATCATCATACTTTCCCCTTTACTAAAGCTGCTATTCTAGTTATATTCACCAGGAAAGTAGAATATAAAAAAGTTTAAAAGTACTCAGTACTTATACTGAATGTAAGTTTATTTTAAATATAAATAATATTTAATATTAATGTACTTAAATTTTTTTAATTAAATTTCTCTTTATTTCCAAGAAATTAAAAACTAATGAGAGATCAAAGTACAAATTAGAGCTATCTGAGTATTTGAAGGTCTTGGTATATTTTATTTTGATTTTATAAAATTATTTCAGTATTAATTATAAAAAATTAATTTCAATTTATACATTTATAGTTAGAATTAATTTAATGTAATTCACTAGTTTAAATTAAATATATAATTTCTTGCCTTGCAATGTATTTATGTAAGTCTTATATGGTGCCTTTTCAGATAATTTTACCAAAAGAAAAAACTAATTCTGGATATTCATATCTTTCAAATTGTCTTGAATTATTTTTGTCACTGAAGATTGATGCCCAGTTGCAGTTAGCTATCTTTTTCTTTAGTGTGATGAAAGAATTTTGTAACTTGTAAAAAGAAAACATGCCAAAACATCTAGAAACCTCTAAGTGAATGAATGAAAGGCAGACGCTACAACTTTGCCTTGAAAGTTAAAAATTAATTTGCTAACTAAACATAAATGATCTGATATATCTACATTATGTGAGTTTTACCCTTCATTGTTAACACAACAGAAAATAACCCAAAGCATACAATAAGCAAGTGTTATGATGAACAACAGTTTGTAAACTTCTGATTTCCTTGGTTATATGGGAGAGACAGTCAAATGGATAACAAGAGGACTAATATGAAGGATTTTTTTTTACGTTGAATTTAAATGGCTAATAATAGTAGCTAATGGGAGTGCCTTCATTTCACCAGATGGACAATATTTAGAATTCTCTTGAATTACAAATGGTTAAAACTTGTCTTGGGTGAACCGCTCATAAAATTACAGACTAAAAAGAAATAGCCTGGTTTATGATCTCTTTTATAGTATATGGATGGATGATTGGCCTGACTAAAGAGGCAATTCTTTAATTGCTTCTTTCATTGGACTTTGGAGATACCTTCTTTTTTACTGAACTTCTTCGGAGATACCTTCTTTTTTACTGAACTTCTTCCCTCTTATTCATGATTCATTAAACATCTGTACTGTAAGGAAGCTATTCCAAAAAAGACTAGAAATTATTGTTGGTAACATTGAATAACTGATGACTGATTTCAGGTACTTTATTTAATTTTTCCCAAAATGGAGCCTACATTTTTTAATTATTACTTAATTAATCTTCTTGAATGAGTCATTTCCTAAAACTTTGGCCATCCTGTACTAATTTTAAAATGAATTGCCAAATTTTAAAATGAATTTGGAAGCAGAATTTTTTTGATAAATAATTCTTACACAAACGCCTGTTGTTAATGCAAATATAATGCTGTTTTGCAAATATAATTTCCATAACAGTTTCCTCTGACGTTAACATCTTTGCAATTCTTCTTTTTTCTAATATCATTAATCAAAGTTTAGCTTGTCAGATTCTAACTTTCAGAACGAAGAACTTAAACTCAGAACGAAGTATATACATTTAGTCACTTTGCTTTTATCTACCATTGCAAATTATAAACGTAACAAAGTACACGCAAAAGAATTGCAAAACATGTAACTTGTTAGAGCATTACCATGATTCAATTTTTGCCAATAATTACAATAGTTTTAAATAGTGTTTTCATCTCCAAAGTTTTCTCTTAACATAAAACTTTCTGCTATCATTAATCCTTTCCTTTCACTTCAGATTGATAGAGAGTTGCCAGTTTTACAATCTATAACATTTTTGGCATACGTGACTTAAGGCTGCAATGAAGAGTGATTGATGGAGAAACCAGTTAATTAGAGGGTGTACGTACAGTAAAGAGTTTTCACCACTGTGTTAATCCGTTACTTTCCATTTACTAAGATTAAAAATGTACAAAACATTTTTAAATTGTATAATTTTTTTTGTAAAAATATAAAAATTTAAATCTATATTTTATTTTTCCCTTAGGAATGTGCATTATTTTGAAAATGATGGGATGGAATCATACCATACTATAGATACTATTCCTAGCCATCTAGAGAAGAAAAGAAAATTACTAACATATTTCACACGTTATATGTCAGAACATCTCATGAAAACTGGTGGAACTGTACCTTTAAGAGAATGTGATCAACTTAGTCGTATACCTTATGTTAACTTCTGGAACCGGTCTTCAAATGGTGTTACTATGCAGTTAACTGATGGAACTATTCAGGTAAATTTTTTTTTTAATGCAGTACGAAACTACGTTTCTAATAATTTTACAGGAGAGGGTTAGTTATGCAAGTAATTACTTTTTGAGTACTATAAATCTGATTTAGACTTTCAATATGACATCTTGTTATTTAATTAATTAACTTTTTCTTTTATCGTATACGATTTAATTATTATAAGAGGTTGTACTTATTTGTAAACATTAAATATACTAAAGAGTTGAATGAAATTCAGCTCTTTAGTACTCTTAGTACCCATTGCTGCATAACACCCCATATTCATATTTCTCATTTATTCAAGATCGCTCATTCTTAATAATCTGTGTTTCATTCTATGTTAGTGTCATTGCTTAAGAATTTTTATTATTATATTTGCCTTTGAAATGATAAATAAAGTAAATCCTGTACTGTGTTCATTGAGAGATCTATTAATCAATTTCATGAAAAAAAAAATTCACAATTATATAAAATGCATTGACAAATGAAGGAAGTTTATGGATAATTTATAGATGAATCGGTCATGTTCTACGCATTTTTTTTTTTTTTTTTTTTTTTTTTTTTTTGTAAGCCATATCGTAATGTTTAAATTTGACATTTTTGTCATCAATGTTTTTTGGATACGCTCACTGTTTTACTTGTTTGCTATTTCACACCATGCACTGTTTTAATCAGTATTAAGTATTGTTGTATGACAATCACATTAAGAGAGATTGTACTGCTTGAGTCAGTACAATTTTTATGTTAACACACGATAAGTTATCAGATTTCAACTTACACTATTAAAAGAAATGAAGAGCAATGAATATGTAAAAATCACTTAGTTTTTATTAAAGAATAAATGCCATTGTACGTGTGAAAAACAGATGAAATAATTTTAATGCATTCGTAACTATGGCCCCATTTTTTTCTCTTTTTCTTTTAAAACACTTAGCATCCACCTTATAGATATTAAGAATAAATTTATCTTTTTAATTTCATAATTCTTGCTCAGAATATTGTTTATTAATTACAAATAGATAATCCTGTACGTTACCGTTTTTTTTTAGTAATTATAAAATTTTGCTTTTTATGTGAATTTTACAACAGTGATTAAGTATTTTTATAGCAATGTGAACACATCTATCATAAAATGATATTTTGAGTAACTCCATTTATAAAGAAACTGCTAATGTAACTGAGATCTATCCTGGTTAGACTTCATATTTACAATTCATCTCGGACAATCTAACTGTTTATCTAGGAACTTTCCATTAATCCTTTTAGTATCAAATGTTGAAATAATATTTCTACTGTGTATACAAAAAATATCTATTATTCATAATGGCAATGTCTCTCCACAGCTGAGTAATAAGGATACTAATTTTGAGTTATAATTTTTGGGTAGCCGACAAATTAAACAAAATCCTTTTCACTCTGTATTCAATGGTTCATGTGCTTGTTTTTGTTTATTATGAATGTATTTTTCATTTTGTATTAATTTTTAAAATTTATTCTTTACTTTTAAAATATGCTTTAATATGGACAAAATGTTAAAAATAATTTTTCACAATTCTGTTCGTTTTGTTTTTTTAATAAAGTTAAGTTCCAGTATACTGTATTCAATTTTTCTAAAGTAATTTACATGAATATTTTCAAAATTAAATATTCTTCATTTCTAATTGAAAAAAAAAATACAACTTAATTAATCATTTAACAAAGTTTTCTTATGTTAAACCCAAAAACGTGTTATTTTTTACTACCAATTTTTGTGTTTTACATCAGATATCTTTATAACTAATAGAGGTATTACTCTGAGACCCATGTTTTAAAAATATTTTCGTGTCAAAAAACATAAACAACTAAATTCGCCCCTTAATTTACCTTCCCAGAATTTCAGGAAATCTTCATTTTCCCAGGGGAACCAAAATCCAGGTGAACTCTTTCGATAGCTGTAACTTGCTAATGAACCATTTTCAGGCTTATATTTTTATGAACTTTTTTTTTTTTTTTTAGCTATAGAATCAGCTCCCGACAGATTGCCATATAGTTTTGAATCACTATATTCCAGGCCACTCATTCAAAATTTGCACTAGTAACATTAATAATGACATCTTTTGATAAATTATTAATTTTACCTGAGTTGAGATTGTGTTTAAATTTTTTAATCCAGCCATCGGAACCTTTCAAAGTTATATTTCCAACCTTTTAGTAAATAATTTTAATATAGTTTTCAAAATTAGGTTTGTAACTGGAAGATGTGAATTGCATTGGTCTTGAAACCCCTGTAAACTGCTTCTTTATTCAATCATAAAACTGTACTAAATTGTTTATATGTTTTTGGCTTATATGAAATAAAGGCAGGTGCACTGTCCTGAGTTGTCAGCGGCCTGTCAAATTGCTTGGAACAAATCAGCAGTTGCAGCCTAATGTAACTTGTTTCTATTCAAAGAATAGAAATACTTTTGTCATATAAACCTTTGAAAAATTGGTGCCCATTGATTAAAAGTAGTTTTTTATTATGTATATGTATATATGTATTTCTATCAGTTTAGTGATATTTTTCCATAATAAAGAACAACATATTGTCGTTCTCTATTTTTAAATTCCACACACATTTCATATTATCCGTCATTTATAAATTATCTTTTTCATTTTTTTTTAGATTAATTTTATGGACCATGCAAAGATTATACTATGTCCATTGATGGAAGCTGTTACGTACATCGATCCTGAAAAGAAATTCAGAACATACAGAATGGAAACAATCTCTCAAAAAGGCTGTACTAAAGGTCTTCACAACTGCCTTAAATATGCAAGTGTAAAGCTAACCAGTCTTTTATCTTCATCTTCAATCCAGCACTAGTATTAAAAGATTATGAAAAGCATTTTTAATATGTTATTAGAAGTATATGTATATAACATTGTTATCTTCTTTTTTTCTTCAATACACATTTTTAATCATTAGCCGCATTAATTTTATATTCTTTATAATATAATAATTTTTTATCATTATATGCAGATAACTTTTCATGAATACTTATTTTTACTTGAATTAATATGTCTTAAAAATAATAGACATTTTTCTAGAAATTACTGAGTATATATATATATGTATAAATATCAAACTATGTGTATAATTTTTTAATATGTTTTTAAAAAATATTCTTAAAATGCAATAATTAACACAAAGTATACTTGTGATTAAGCTGAAAAATTGTAAGCTCAAATTGCCTATTCCTTGTGCATAATTTAATGTGCATAATATTTATTATCATTTAGAATAAAAAATGTCATAAATTTGTTATAGGAAATAGTTTATATGTCCCATGATATACCTAAACTGGTATTATTTAAATGTTTAACTTCGTTCCGTCAGTGATATTAAACAATAAAATATAACTTCTTTTTTTTTAAGACAAGATAAATATTTAATTTGTGTTTTTCATAAAACTTTACCAGCAATTCAATTCATGAATTGCTGGTAAGCTATTTGAGCTACCAATAAAAAAAAGTTAATAACTTTCAATAATTTAACAATAAAAAATTATTATATTGTAAAGAATATAAAGTTAATGCGGCTAATGATTAAAAATATATATTGAAGAAAAGAATGTTATATACATATATTTCTTACTACACATTAAAAAAAGAAAAAAGTTAATAAATAACTGAGCTACTAAAAAAAAGTTATTTAAACAGTTCATACTTCATGAATTGGTAAAGGTCATGAAGAACACAAATTTAACCTTGTCTTTGGAAAAAAAAAGCTATATTTCATTGTTTAATATCGCTGAAAGAATGGAGTTAAACATTTAAGTAATGCCAGTTTAGGTGTATTATGGGAAATATAAACTAGTTTCAGAAATTAATACAAATTTATGATACTGTTTATTTTGTATAACAATAAATTACGCGACAAGTAGGTCATTTATGCTTACAATTTTTCTGCTTAATCTCAAGTATTCTTTATGTTAAACATTATATCTTAAGAATTAATATTTAAAAACAAATTAAAAAATTATATATATATATATATAGTGATTTTAAGTAAGTACTCAGTTTACCTTCTCTTCCTATAAATGTTCAATAACTTGAAGATGAAAGAATATGATGTATTCTGTGAGAATAGTTTTCTTTATATTTTTTTTTTATAATTACAAAAGTAGACATATTGTAATTTTATTGAAAATAAGTAAAATACTTGAAAGTAAATGAATATAATTATAGATTCTTGTACGAATTTAAGTTTTATAAGAGTTAAATCATTTAATTGTATCACAGGAGGTAATATAATTATGTTGTTTACTTTTATTTATAATATTTATTTTTAATTGTTAAATATTTAATAGAAATATTAACTAGAATTTAATTTTAGTGAAAATAATTTGTTTTTTTATTATTATTTAAACCATGTTATTTTTTATTAACTAAGACTTGATTCGTTCAAAAAATTATCTGTTGTTTTTATATGTATATATATTCTTTTTTCTTAGTTAAAAACTATTGGATATTTCTTTTTAAAACTTAATGTTAATTATATTTATAATGCTAAAAGGCAGGCCCGTATTAACAATCAATATTATTGCTCTGGACAATTAGAAAATATCTATATTATATACTTTCTAGCACAAATATTTATAATATATCCTTTCTAGCAAATTTTTTTCATGAGTCTGTGTATGTGCGTGTGCGTGCCTAATTAAATAACCAAAAATTAAGGCACTACTGTATTTCTACACTTGAATTCTTAATAATAATTAAATTTTGTTTAATTGGTCCAAACCAAACTTATTTGTTTGCTTGACATTATTTCTGACAGTTTTGGTTATTGTATCTCCTTATAGGCAGATGATTATGACTGATATTAGCCTTATATGTAATCTTTTATTCTATTTATTATTCTCTACAAGTATTATGTAAAATATTATAGAATAAGGTTAATTTTACCGTATATGTACTCTTCTGTTTAGGTTATACTTTCATTTTTGTTGCATGACATTGTTATATTAATTATGAGGAATTTCATCAAAAATATTCTGTTTGTACAAAAATATTGTAGTGTGGTATTTTTTAATAAAAATTAATATATTTATATATCTTGTAGCTATGCTATCCATCTTAACCATTTGGAAGCAAGCTGTAAATTACCAAGTGTACAAGTGACACTTTATTTGGCTGCTAAAAAGAGGTGACTCCTCCCCATGCTGTATTAGTAAAGCGCTTAGAAGAAGTAATTTGCTGCCACAATTCTGAAATCCTTGGCTATACAAGCAATAAATCACTCCACTGCATGTGTTAACAGTTTCAGCAGTGTATAAAAATTATCTATTTAATTTGATTATAGTATTATAGTCAATATTACATTACACTTATAACTACCTCTCCTGATAGTATGCCTAGGCTAAAAAAAAAGCAAACTGTAGCTAGAAAAATGGAACGTATGTATAACGACAATATGATTTTGATAATTATGCTGTGATTCTCCCGCTGCAACATTCAGCACACTAACATTTACCAATATTGTGTCTACTTTTTACTGTAAATTAAAGCAGTAAAATACAGCTCGTAGAGCCTTAAGTCTTAAGTTTTGTAAGTGAAGCTGGTTGATGTGCAGTAGCTCATTTTACTTTGTATTGGTGTTATGAACAGGTGTAGTGAGAGTATTTAGGATGAGGAGAATAAAGCAGGCTTCTGCTGCCTACAGAAAGTATGTGTTTTGTTCTACTCTTGGGTGTGTACTTTCCACATCTACATCTAAATTCACTCTCCAACCTGCATGAAAACTACACTTACAAAGTTGAAACCTAACATATATTCCTAAAGAGGAACTTACTCCCAAAGGGTAAGAGTAGTTACTGTTTAGAAAATGTTTATCCTGAACTGCATCATACTTGGAGGAAATTAGTGTAAACAATCTAAGGAAGTCTTTCCATTCCTGTTTTCCAAAAAGTTAGAAAACTGAATGGTTAATTTCAAAGTGGGTCTGAAGGAAAATACTTAAAATGCACTATAACAGTTCCTAAAGGCTTAAAGATTAAAACCGGTATAAGCTATCATTAAGAATCCATTTTTCTATTGCATACTTGTAAGGAGATGCAAACTAACTTCTAAAAAGCTGTGTATTTCAATTAAGCTCTTAATTGAAAGATATACATTAATATTGCCTTTATTATTTAAAAACTAATTTTGATTTTGGTAAATCTCTCAAATTAAATGTATTTCCTAATTTTTATAAATTTTCTGTATCTGTTTGGTAGAAATTTAAAACTGCAAAATGATGACTCTAATGTTGATGACTCAATATTCTGTGAATCATTTCAGGGGGTTTTCATTAAATGACTCCATAATAAGGGTTGGGCTGGAATTTTGTTATTACTGTTTTGAAAGCCATTTGTGATAGAAGATAAATCAGCGCAAAAAATTATTGCAATAAAATGTAGAGAAAAATTGGGTTTACAATTTTTAGTTGTGAGCTCTCTTTGGGAGAGGTGAGGTATTAACCTCTCCCAAAAAAAGAAAAAAAAATATGCCAAAAGAACTGAATGTTTGTTACAATGTTTTTTTTTATTTTAACTTTGGCAGTTCACTCAGATTACAAAGTTATTAAGACTATAAGATACAAAAATTCAGTGGTTACGTTAAATTCTAAACTGAAGTAAAACACCAAAATTTGCATATAATTAACATGTATAATGTGCCTATAATTAATATGTAGTTAATTATAGGATACATCAGTGCTCTTCAGCAAACAGAAAATAGTAGAATTCCTTCTAATGGCTGAAGATAAAAAACTCATCCTATTAAGATAAAACTGGGAAATTGTTATTATGTTACTGGTTTGTATTTTAAAAATACTGCAGGAAACACTTCTTATTCCAAAAGCATCATGTGAAAAACAAAACTTTAACATAAGATCAATTGTTCGTACATTCTCATTACAGATCAAATTTCAATATGGCTTCATTCAACGATTTGCAGATACAGAATGTTTTCTGTAGCTTGAAAGAGTAAAGAAAGAAATAGAGGAAATGTTAAAATTCAGTATTTACCTTTGAAAACTGGGGACTATAGTTGATAATTTGCAAAAACAATAATCAAATTTACAATTATCAGTTAGATACAGGTAGAGCGATTTGTTTTATGTATTCAGAACAAATATCAAGAGATCTGTTTCTAGCTACATATATCTGTTGTTTTTTTATCATTCAACTATGAATGACATGCTTTATATGTAAGTTTTTAAGTATGTATGATTTAAAGTGGGTAAAAGAAGTTTACATTGCAGTATATTAAAAAAATATTTATGAATGCACAGGTTTAGCTAACATAAAAATAGAATTAGGCTAGTTTACATTTTTTTGTAAGTGGTTATATGACAGCTACTTAACAAACGTTTGGATGGTGCATGACAAATTTGACACATATTTAAATCTAAAAAATTTTTTTTACTTGATGCTTCACATTGTGCATGTATAATCTCTATTTATTGAAAGTACCAGTAGATGTCTCCTACTTTATGTATTCATTTCTGATTCTAAAACACATTGGTTATTGTTGAGCTATGGACGTTTGTCTAATTATCAGCAGTCTAAAGTTGTGCTTGTTTAGGCTGAATCAAAAAGTATTACAATGACTCTGTGACAATTTCAAGCTCATTTTAAGACGCTATGATGAATTCCAGCAAGAAGCACTGTTTTCTGTTTAAAATGTAAGTTTGAGGATGAAGGCAGCATAAAAAAAGAGAAATGACCTAAAGCAGCTACCATTTGTTTTCTGGAAAATATCGAAGCACTACTGGTATGCAGTGTAGTTTGTGAGAGTATACATGGCAAGCTTCACAAGAAATGGGAATATCTCGTATTACAGTACAAAGAATATTACCCAATGGTCTCAGGCTTTTTCTAAACAAATTGACTATCCTGCTGCATCAGTTACAACCTAACAAGCAAAAAAAAATTGGAGTTTGCACAGTGATGGGAAGGGAAAGATGATGTTCTGTGAACACTTTGTTTTCAGACGAGGCCTATTTTCATATTGATGGGAATGTTAAACAAAATGTCCACTTTTGGGTGATAGCAGCATCACTAATTGTGCATAAAAAACAACAACATGGGTCTAAAGTAACCATTTGGGCAGCTTTATCCAGTCACGGATTGTTAGGGCATTTTTTTTTGATAATACAGTTAATTCTCAACACTATTTGGATATATTAAGGAATGATTTTCTACCCAAACTGCTTGTGACTGAGTTGCCTATAGATACTCAGTGGTTTATGCAAAATGGTATAACCCCTTACACCACTAATGTGTTTGAATTTTTAAATTCAGTGTTTGTTAATCATATAATTTCAAATTTCTGTCTGAGCCACCACAATGGAGGTTTCTTTCAGCCACCTTTGAACCTGGATTTAATCTTTGTGATTTTTTTTTATGGGATATTTAAAAAAAAATTTTTCGTTAAGACCTGAAAATTTTATGGAAATGCGTTCTCGGATAATTCACTTGTGTCACAGTCATCAGAAACATACACACTCACCTTGAAGAGGTGGGTCAGACGTAACGGCCATCATATTGAACATTTGCAGTAAAAGAATTTTCCACTAACACTAGTTTGTATGTAAAGTTGTAATCGTATTAAATTTAAAAATAAATATTTAATCGAAGTTCAAATATGTCAACTTATTGTGCACCACCCGGTAATATAATTTTATCTGATATTTTTCCACTGGAATAATTTCTGTATTAAATCCATTATTAACTTTAAAATGATTACATGAAACAAAACTGCTTATTAATACTACTTTGAGATTCTATGAGTAATAAACAAAAAAAAACTTATTTTTTATGAGAGTAGGGGTAATAGAAAGTAAAGTTTGTAAACTAGTAATAATTTCATAAATTGAAGGATTTTCAAATATAATTTTATTTTTGTAAATCGTACTGATTCATGCTTGGCTTAGTATCTGCTAGTTTTTTTTATTATATCTTAAAATAAAACTTATTTTGATAATTGCTCCATAAACAATGGGGAGTTCAAAGTCTGCTGAAAATTAAAATTCCCCAGTTTCAGAAAAAGGAACCAGATTTTTTGGGAATTATGAAAAAAAAATCATAGGCACACATATCACCCCTTTTCATTGTTGACTTTTTTTTATTTTTGAGGACAGGATATATACTTATGTTTCTGAAGAAAATATGTAGGTATTTAATATGATGCAATGAAAGGTGAAAAATAATGCTAAGCCTGATATGAGAAAATTGTTACATCAGTTTGATGTTTAAAGATTAAAAAATTCTTGTCAACAGCCATCACATATAATGTGATAAAGAAAAATTTGAAGTGGACAACACATGACTGACTTCCTTGTACACCTATTAAGTTACATTTACACATTTTTTTTTTTTTAAAGAAAAGTATATAAAATTTTATTTCATTAAAAATGTCTGATATTTTTATATTTATTTTGTTATTGAATTATCCATCGTAAAAATTTTTTTACAATGAGATTAATAATTATTAAATTTAAAAAAAGGAAATGAAGTCTGATTTGAACCGATGTGCCTTCCCCTAAGATCCAAATATTTCATTAATTAAAATTTTATTTGGCTTTAATTCTGGAACCGATGAAAGTTAACCACTTATAATATATCATTGAAAAGCTCTCCATGAGGACTTATTACTGAAGTTAAGGAAAAGTCCAAAATCCAATTTTTTTTTATTTTGGATTTTTTAGTTCAGTTGATTGGAATCAAAAGTGGAGGTGAACAACTAGATGTTACAACAATCCTAAATCCAAAATTTCAACACCCTACGGCTAGTCGATTTTGAGTTATGTGAGATACAGATGTCATGCCGAAACTAGTCAAAATGGATATTTAAATTGAAATCTGAAAACCGAAATTGAAGAACTGAAGATTTTAAATTATTTTAAACTAGCATTGCAAATTAGCAGAATTTTTATTATTTCATCTTGGTATTTTTCTTTGGTTATGTGACTAAATTAAAAACAATCCATTTTGAAAATGTGTGGAACTGTTTCCAGAAATATTTTTTTTTAGACATGGGTTTGCTCATGATCAGCTTTTTGGATGAAATACAAGTATTTTTACAGCATTTCAAAAGTACATATATATATATTTCACAATCGGAAATTCACTAATAAAATATTAATCTCTGTACATTAGAAGCAAGCAGAAAATTAATAAAATTTCTCACTCGGTTTTGTTTCACAAAAAAAAATCCAAAGCAGATGAGCACAGTCAAAATAGATCAAAATTCACTATATCATACGTAATTCAAATGTAAGATGATAGCTTTCTACCTACATCCGCAGACTACATACTTAATTTACTTTACAAACTAACAAAACAAAAATTAACCACTAAATAATACGCATACAGGCTAGTGGGAAGTCTCTTTATGCAAGTTATCTAATTATTAGGGTAGATGCAGTTTACCTTTGGATCTAAAATGTGTGGCTTACAACCATGTTCAAAGGACAGCTGAATATGTATGTCTGGTTGTTTTCCTGCAACAGCATATCAGGGATAATCATTTCAGCCATCTTGGGGATGCTCATTGTTGACATCTGCATTGTCAGGTGTGGTGAGGTCAGAGTCTTAATTTACTTTACAAACTAACAAAACAAAAATTAACCACTAAATAATACGCATACAGGCTAGTGGGAAGTCTCTTTATGCAAGTTATCTAATTATTAGGGTAGATGCAGTTTACCTTTGGATCTAAAATGTGTGGCTTACAACCATGTTCAAAGGACAGCTGAATATGTATGTCTGGTTGTTTTCCTGCAACAGCATATCAGGGATAATCATTTCAGCCATCTTGGGGATGCTCATTGTTGACATCTGCATTGTCAGGTGTGGTGAGGTCAGAGTCTTAATTTACTTTACAAACTAACAAAACAAAAATTAACCACTAAATAATACGCATACAGGCTAGTGGGAAGTCTCTTTATGCAAGTTATCTAATTATTAGGGTAGATGCAGTTTACCTTTGGATCTAAAATGTGTGGCTTACAACCATGTTCAAAGGACAGCTGAATATGTATGTCTGGTTGTTTTCCTGCAACAGCATATCAGGGATAATCATTTCAGCCATCTTGGGGATGCTCATTGGTGAATAGACGAAAACATTTAACTTGCAAATCCTTCCGAATATGGCCTCGCCTGTTATGCCTAACTCTGCAGAATGTTTGGGAGTTGATTTCATCGATGCCTCCATAGCAGCACACGTCTCAGATTGAGTGCTCAGCCTCCCACTGCGTAGCACATCAAGAACACTAACTTTTCTGTTGCAAAAGCCTTCTTTTCTCATCTCTGTAACATTTGTTATCGCCCACTAGGGTGGTCTAGTAGTGAACGCAGCTTCCCAATTCAGCTGATTTGTAAGTCGAGAGTTCCAGCGTTCAAGTCCTATTAAAGTCAGTTACTTTTATATGGATTTGAATACTAGATCGTGGATACCAGTGTTCTTTGGTGGTTGGATTTCAATTAACCACACATCTCAGGAATGGTCGAACTGAGACTATAAAAGACTACACTTCATTTACTTTACACTCGCACATATCATCTGATTGGTAATTCCTGGAGGCTAAACAGGAAAAAGAAAGAAAGTAACATTTGTGGTGATTGTGATTTCCCAAAGAAGTCATTCATACTGTTTTACATTTGTAGACACGCAGAAGCTTTTCAGCAGTGAACGCACTCTTATCTACCATTGTTCCACACTCTACTATGACTAATTTCATTGCACCACGAATGAACACCGGACGATCCCCACCTTTTACAGCAGAGGTGAGAATTGGCAGCAGTAGAGTCCGATTAAGCTGGATTTATTACAATGAAAAGGGTCTGACTTCTTGCCCACATAGTACATTCAGAGGTATTAAACCAAAATATGCAAATTTTAAGCTTCTACTCTACATCCTTTTTTTTATATGAGTTGTACGGATATATCTGTCACCGTGAAAGACCGAAATGTTTACTTATTCGGACCTTCGCCGATATATGCTGACATTCAGCATGCACTGATTGTGGAAGTTGAATAAAAATAATTGAACAAAGGCCAAACCTTCTGACCATTTATTTGTTTCGTTATCGTTCATCTATGCAGTTAACGTATCCTGATTGACCTTTTCAGTTTATAAAATGCTGTGAATTTGATTAATCGCCTCCAATGTTAGAAAGTAACATATATAATTTATATTTTTAACGTTAATTAGGTTATGTTTCGCTTAAATTTAAATTAACTTTTTTACGAGGGTTTCTCGTAATCTATTTACCTTAGAGATTGGTATTGGGTGTTTTTTTTAAATTTCTATTTGTCGTTATCTACCAATGCTAGAGTTTAATGTGTGTTTGTTGACATATACCGGCGGTAAATATAAGTAAATATTTCGGGTTTTCACAGACGTATTTGGTATGTCGACACACACACACCGGAGAATGTTGATATTCTCTAATTTGGTCTTTCTTGGTAACATATGTAATTCATATAAAATGCTATACCGGGTCTACAAAAAAGGGATACGGGATTTTAATTTATATCTCTTGGATGAGATATACAGCTGTTAATTTAATACAAGAAGAAAAAGGTTGTTTTAGTTGCGCCTGTGGCTTTAAATTGATTCCTTATATTTCCGTTGAACAGCGCCACTAGGAAAGATAGAGAGTCAGCAGAAAGTCCTGGTTTGAAGTTTGCTAAATGTAAATATGTAGTTACAGTTCAACGTAGAAAGTTGAATTGCGATCCTTCGAGTGATAATAACATTCGTCGATGGCACAATTAGATTTAAATAACCAAATGTCTGTAATGGGAAGAGTACGGGACGACCAAGGATATTTTAAATAAACGTTGAACATGTCAAAGCCATTACTGAGAAGTTCTAATAAATCTGTTATAAACGCCGTTTTATGTTTTTCAGTCATTTACAGTAACGGTAGCAGTGATTGTGTTGGTTGAGCCACAGCGCCGTATACCTTCGCACACCTTAAAAAAAACCGAAAATGGTTTTAAATATTTATTTGCAAGCCCAAATCAACTGAATATCTCGTTTAGTATAGTCGTAATTAGGAAAATTTACAATCACAGAACACAAAAATCAAGCTGTTATATTCATTTGTTACCAAGAAATTTAAAAATAGTAAATTTCATTGTTATTGCATTTTTCCCTTTAAACTCGGAATTTCACTTCGTTTATTGTGACGCTTCCCATGAGGTGCTCACATACCTCACTACTCTAGCCTCGCACGCAGTCCCCATGTTAAGCCCGTTATTGTTAAACAGAATGTTTTTAAATTTATTTAATATTATTTTAGTTACTTGTGTATTATAATAGCGTCACTATAGTCGGAATGTTATATATAATAACCTTATGGCACAACTGAAACCCTATATTGAATTAAGAAAATAAATAAAATTATAAATGTAATCTAAAAACTTAGCTACTCTCGCTAGTTAAGGTTAACGAGCGAAGGTTAAGTTTGGTTAGATTAAATTTATAATTTTGGTAATAATTTTCTTATTTCTGGTACCTTATTCTGTTTAACGTAAATTTAATTCTATTAATTCAGTAATATTCATTCAGTTCAAACCCAGCTCACACAATGATAGAGGATCAGTTCATCAATTCAACTAGTTAAAGTTTGTGCTTTAACTAGCAAATCTCCACTTCTACATACATATATATATTTTTTTTCTTCTTTTTTGAGATGAAATATATATAAAAATCTTCTCAGTTATGCCAAGAAACACAGGTAAAAATTTGGTTGCAACTGATCGAGAATGTTTTTGTTTAAACCGAACAAACAAAAACCTTCTTCCTTTTTATGTAATAGTATAAATTCATAACTGTAAGTCAAAGTTAAGAGATATTAAATAGCTTTAAAATCCATAATATTATTTCTTGTTCACTGTATTTATTTTATTTTTTGTATTGTTTATTGTTAGTAAGCAATTGCATAGTTTTGTAGTTCGCAACATGAAATATTTCCGGTTATGTAGTGAATAAGTCTAACTGTAATGACTAGCTAACTAACTCTAATGACTTCATATATTTAGTTATATAAATTGTTCATTTATTCTTATAACTATTTCTGTTAAAACAGTATTTTACTTTAAGAAAAAACTCTTATGTAAAACTTTCTACATCCTTTAAAAGGGTAGTGGGAAAATTTTGAAAATTTATTTTTTATAATGTTTCAAATTAATAATCTCATCACATATTATACACTTCTCCATACTTTGAAACCAAACAAAAAGAAACCCTGCTATATTTTGTCATAAATCTGGGCACACTCATTGTCCCAAGCCCTTGGTAGGTCATCATCACTTGTAAAAGTCTGCCTTTCAGTCTGTTCTTCACCAGGGTGAGCATCATGAAGTCATGTGAAGCTGGATCAGGACTGTAGAAAGATTCCTGGAAGAGTTTTGCAAAAATAGTAAACAGTTTTATTCCAGTGCTGGCCATAAACTTGAGCAAATTTTGGAAAGGTGGCTGAAGTGTTATTGTATTGAAGAAACCATGGGTCCTTGAGTTTGGACGCAGCTTCTTGAGAGCTTCAACAACTTTAGGTAGACATTCCTTGGTATATCACTTTCCTACAATTGTCTTCTGAGTTTCCAACACAACTCCTCTCACACGAAGATACACAGCCATCATTCTCACTTTATTAATTTGGGTTTTCAAACGCCCACACTTTGTTCTGAGACTTGTTGGGGATATCACAATAGTACAGCTAAGTTTTGTAACCTGTCGCAATATTGTTCACATAGGGAATATTTCCCATTTTCAAACACTTTCAGCATTTCATGAAATGCACTATGAAACACGACTTGCCATCTGATTGTTGGGAAAGTTACACAGCACCCAAAGGGTAAAAAACTTTCTAACTTGAAGGTGGTCGTGCAGAATATAAACTGCTAATGCATTAATGCTCAAGGACACCTCTATTTGGCGGTACGTCACATACTTGTCTTTCATACCACAGCAATGTTTCCCTCAGTCACAGATGAAGACAGCTGACTGTAACTTGAAGTATCCTCAAGGTCAAATGTTCTTTTTACAACTCTTTACACCACCTAAATATTGTTGTAAAATGAGGACAATACTCTCCAAACACAGGAGCCATTTCCTTTACTCTGATCAACAATTAACCCATTTGCAAAACTGCTTGGTTTTCAATTTTCAACCACAATATCACTATCTCTTTTCACCGACAAAGCTAAAAAGCAGATGACAGTTTGGCTACAGTCCAGGTTGGGTCCTATCTAATCATGCAATAACTTGTAACCTTTTTTTGATTGATGATTGATTTTTTTTTTGTAACCTTTCATGATCCATTCTGTCGAATTGCAAAGCTTTCCTAATACTCTTTGTAAAAGGCTTGTCAATACAAGCACAATACTGTTCAACTACTAAAATTAGTGAGGGATATTAAATCCAAAGAAATAATTTTTTTTTAAATTAGTAATCTTAAACAGTAGATTTATTCAAAATCATTAAAACATTGATATAAATGCTATTTAGACTACTTTATAACAATCAGTTGAGATATTTTTTTGTAAATATATATTTTTTTATAATAATTATTTCATCAACACAATGAATAAAATTGCCAGTTTGTTATTCTTTATTAGTGCATGTTTCATCATTACATCAAACTTGCTTCTCCCCCTCAAATTTGATCTTGTTTGTTTAAATGATCTATATCTCCTGTTAGTAATGTTTGGCAGTGCTTCTTCCATCTGAAAAACCTAATCTGTTCATTCTAATTTCCTCTTAATTTGGTTAATATTTTTTAGATTATCTTACAGTGTCTAAGTTCCCATCAATATCTTGACATGTTTGCTCATAGATTTATTTAACTAGGAAGTTAAATAACTTTTGTTTGTACAATTTATATATCTACAGGAATTCCTGTAACAATTACCTTCACTACAGTGTTCCTTTTCTTTCAACAATCAAATGTGCCATCCCATAAATACGTCTTTACCAATACATTCTAATATTTCTGAAGTTGGATTTTTTTAGTATAATTCCAATCATATACATTTCCTTTACATTATTGTTGTGTTCAACACTCAGTATTTGACCCAGATTAATTTATAAAGGAATACATTGAATCATTTATTGTAAATATTGTACTTTAAAATTATGAACAGCTTATCTAAGTTTTATGAGGAAGATAGTTTAAGTTGAATATAAAGCATTATCAGAAAAAAGATTACTGTAATAAATCTTTTGGATGATTTTTTGGTCAAATTCCCTTATTTACCTGCAAATTTTTAAACATTTTCTATATATTTATATCAATGAAAATGTAGGTTATTAAAGAACTGGTAGTAGTCATTAATGTAAAATGTTTCCTTATATTATGGGAGCCAGCCAACATTATCTAGTCACAGTGTTGCAATAAGCATGCAGGTCAGTTTATGCCCGCAATATTGGGTCAATTTATTGAGTTACAGTATTCAGTTTGTGATTTTGTGAAAAACTATTAAAGTTCCTAATAATATTTTCAACTTGAATGATTTGTGTAAATCTAAAAAAAAATGATGTATTTCTTTCTTTCAAACATCTAATATTTTGTTAAAGGAGAAAATGAGTACTAATGGGCACAACATGACATAAAACTGAAAGTAGAGAAAAGTGACCTTGCAATAAAACGAGAGTTGACAAGATATTCAGTTATAGTCTAATTCCTGGTTGGATCACTAAGATTAAGTATTGTTGAAGTTTACAGTTTGTGATACAAGATGTGAATAAGTTTTGCGAGTGAATGACAGAAACCACAACACAGTTAACTATTTGTGAGAAGTGTGTGTGGCATTTTTAGAAACACCCAAAGTAACAGGAGGACAAGGGTTAAATGTTAAAATCAATGAATTCCTATTTGCAAAATGCAAATATAATGTTGACCAGGTTCTCAAACAGCAATGGGTTTTCAGAGGCATTTTGTTGTGAAATAGGTAAGTGCTTTTGTTTGCTGTAAGAAACAGAAAAGTGGATTGTTTGCTAACTATTATTGTTAATTGCACTGCACCCGGAATTCATATAACTTTGAATAAAGTACAGTGTACTTTTAGAACACTGATCATCGTACAATGGTATAAGGAACATGAATAAACATAGTATTGTAAATTGCACCATAGACTGTGTATCAAGTACAAGTACTAATATTATTGAAAGATTGTGGGGTGTTGCAGAATCTCTTTTAGGTGGCAATATGGGAAAAATGATAGTGGCAAAAATGATGGTGGCAAATGATGGTTGCAGTATTCACAAGTGATAGACAGTTATATGGAGGAAAAGCCAATTTGTAGAAGCCAGTTCATTTCAGCATATACTGGAAGACATCAGTTACTTATTTATTGTCTGCCACAATAACATGTGTAAGTTTGTTAGTTTAAAACAATAGAAAGTGTTCAATTTTGTGTGAAAATAATTATAATAAAGTGAAATAACTTCTATTTAATCATTTTTATCATATTGTAAATGAAATAATGTATTGTAAATGTAATAATTACATGTATAGAAAATGTTTAAAAATGTGTGGGTGTCTAATAGAATTTATCTAATTTTTTTATAGTCTTTTATTCTGTATGAAAAATTTTGTATTACTTATTAAATGCATATTTTACATTACCCAATATATGATGGGATCTTTTGAAATAACCTTAATTCTATTGTTCAGTGAATATTGGTCTTATTCATTGTATTATCATTGGCATCCTTTATTTTATAAAGCTACATTTTTAAAATAAATTTCATATTTAACAGAATTATGTAAATGGGTAGATAGACTAGTCTATAGTGATATTTAATTTTAAGATCATAAAAATTCACCTTTAAGGAAATTTTGAAACTTGATCCTACAACTTTACAGTTTTTAAACAGATGGGCAATTAGTTAAAATTTTCTAAGTTTGAATTAGTTTTCGATTAACTAGGTGCTGCATTATTTCCAGCTCTTACTAAAATTCTAGTGGTTGGCTTTTGAATAATATAACTAAATTTTAAAGAATAAAAAAAATGATTTGTAGGCATACACTGATCTACAGATTGTATAAAATACTATTTTATCAAATTTTGTATATTGTAGTAAAATATGAAAATCATAACAGAAAATAATTGATATATTTTCATTACTATAAATTTTAAACATTTTTGTGTCAATTGTAAAAATATAAAAAACAAATTTCTTCATGAAATTTATAAATAAAATATTCTACTTCCTTTCATAATTAAAAAATAAATATATTTTATTTATTACAAAAAATTCTTGAAATAATGCCTATGTTGTAACCAGTTAAAACTTCTTAACTACGTGAAGACAAATATTTTTTAAGTACACTAAAGTAACAAGCATATGTGATGATTAGATTAAAAGAAGAACTAGCTTACTGCATAACACTCCATTTTATTTAAAGTGATTAAAACGTTCTAGGTGTTAACTTTCTTTTCTAAATAAATGCAAAGATTATTTCATCAGTTCTCGAGGCAGATGTCAAAAGGAGGTACGTGTAAGTAATTAGCTAAATGTAAATAATTATTCTTCAGAAAATTTTACGGATTAATTAATATTTTTTTAATGTTTATTTATACAGAGTGGACGGTTTGAAAACAGATTCCCCGCCATAAAAGTAGGTTGGCTGTAAATAGAAGTCTCTTAGTTGATATTAAGAATATACATCTCGTAACAGTATATAAGAATAAAAAAAATTAATTATTATAATTTCCTTGAAATATTTTATGTAGTTTACTACGAGCTTCACATCAAGTTTTAAGTATAATTTTCAGATTATTTGGTGCAAAGTTATTGAAACTCATATGTGTCTTGTTGGGTTTGTTTAATGAACAAGTGTTGGCAGGACATATTATTCGGAAATAAAGTTGGCCGGATGTTGTATGATGGAATGAATCTACGTGTGCGGTGTTATGGGTCTGTCGTGCTACGTGTAATACATTAACGGAGTAGTTGTGTTGCTTGAAGTTCTTTCGTGATGTTCTTGGTGTGAGACTAGCTCGGATGGTGTACTCTAGTACTGAACACTTCAAAATTATTTGTTACATTTTCTAATATCCTTTCAAGTGAATTTATTTAATATTTAAGTCTTCAAAATGGGCAGTAAGTAAAATCGACGTTTAAATTATTATTTTTTTTGTTAAAACGTGAACTTTGTAAATAGGTAATTTTGCCGTTAAATATTACTGCTGTTATTTGTCAGAAGTATTGAACATAATTTTATATATGTATCTGAAAACCCATACTACCCTAAAACGCACTAGTAGTTTTTTGGGAATGGATATTTTCATTATTAGTACTTTAAAGTTACGTGCTACTTCAGTACCAGTAATAGTTAATAATTAATTAACTCTTATTTTAATGTTCATTTACAGAAATTGTAAAAAGTTAATCGAAACCTTACTAATGATTTATAAGTAAACAATTAAACATTATTGTGGATATAATGCTCTCTTTAGGTTGCTAATAAACTTCCAAGGAAATGTAGGTTAACAGGATTTGTATATGCATATGTTCACTGATTTTGTCGGCAAACCGTAGGATTTCAAAAGTTTACTATTGAAATAAAACCTTAAAAGAAGATTACAGTTAGTTTCTGCAGTTTATTGAGTACATTTACGAATATAAATAATTTATTTGATTATTTATCATAAATGGGTCAGGAGAAAGGTGACATTCTTAAAAAAAGGAAATTACAAGAAGTGTCTAATTTAACATTTTTTATTTATTTAAATGCATATGGAAATCCTAATGTAAAAAATTTACTTAGCTTGCAGTCTCGACTGTCTTGAACTGATATTGTTCTGAATTATTTGATATTCTGACGAAATGCTTTAGTTATTTGACTAGTTAGGTTACATAATTGTTAATTTTTATCTTCAGGTTATAAATATCATTGTAAAAGATAACATCTTAATGAATAATGATGTAATTTTTTTATGAATTTGTGTTTGTATTTATTTTTAGAAACTTTATAATTTATTAAAATTTTTGTAGACTGCCAAGAAATGTAGTTGAAGCGTATTAGTGTTCATGCTGATATGAAGCAATTAATGCAATATGAAGTGTATTAGTGCATTAGGAATGTAGTTAAAGCATATAACAAGCATGTGATAATTACTATATTCTTTATGTTGTTAGATTGTTGTCATATGTAGTTGTTTTGACCCTATGCCAATTACTTAAATATGAACTGCTTCCTCTGTACATGTAATTTCTATTTGCAGCAATAGTGATTTTCTCGGTTGTTCTGGTTCTGTCTATTACATAAGTTCGGGTAGTCATCTGATAGAATTTATGTAAATTTAATGTTCTATAAAGATTTGGCTTCATGTCTTTTGATGAATATGCTACAGTAGTATGTTTTCTCAACCAAGAGAATTTTCATTATTGCCTTAAGATTATGAATTATTTTTTATAGTAATATTGTTTTAATTTTTTTCATTTCAGTCAAGTTCCTAGAGGTTATTAAGCCCTTCTGCAGTATTTTACCAGAAATTGCAAAACCAGAGAGAAAGGTAAGTTTAATTTTAAAGTAATTGATGTCATTGTTCCTTGATTTGCATTTGTGCATGCACTAGCTGATAAGTAAATGTTGATTTCATTAATATGTCAATTAGGTTCAATTTTAATTAATCATTAATACTTTTTTTGACTTAATTAATATTTTATTATTCATATTATCATAAAATGTTATTTTAGGAAAAACATTATCTACCCTTAAAAAATTTAATTATATATAAAGCACAATTTCCATGTATTTATTTATATCATTGTTGCTTAAAACTGAGAACTGCTGGATTGATACGAGTGATTATTTTGTCACTGTATTTATTAAACATGTTATAGTTTTAAGCATAAATTTATTCAGTTTTTAATAATGTTATGTTAGTGATAGGGCCTAAACCAAAAGTGGGTGTCATATTTTACAGCATTATTTATTATGTAGTAATATTTTGAGTAACTGATTGAATCATGTATCTTTGTAGTTTCAGTAATCTTCTCTATTGTATACATGAATTTAATTTAAATAATAGACCGAATTTATTGAGATACTTAATTTATGAAAATAATGTAAACTGTTCTCATATCAGAGATTAAAAAATGTAATTTTTAAATTAATTTTTTGAGAAAACATCTTTAATCTCTGTATTAATAATATATTGTATTTGTATTATCAATTCTTAAAATTATTACATTTTAAATCTTAAAATTCTTAAAAAATTATTCTCATACTTTCAATAATAATTTTTCAGGATGCCTCACATCTATCAAAATGTTTAAAAAAAATTTATGTTGGTAATTACCAGTATTGTAGTTAATGCTTTGTACATGATTTTTTTAAATTAGTTTTGAAAAAAAGGAAATTAATCTCTAAAATATATTTATATGTAAATTCATTATTCATTTTAATTACACATTAATGGATACTACTGATGCATCCTACAAAAGCGCTTGGAAATGCAAGGTGTTTTTCCTTTTACCTTGCATCACCTTGATCAGTTGAATCTTGTACTTTAATAGATTAATAATAATATAAATTATATGTATATGCATATATCTGATTCAATCTTATAATGGTAATTCTTCAATTCTGGTCATCTTCAATTTTTTCATACTAATAGACTACAGTAAGTATGGTTAGGATCTGGAAAACACAAAATTTAAGTGTCAGAAAGCAGTTTTGAACAGCGGCGGATGACTTGTCCAAGGGCAAATTCCATGTCATGTTATCAGTACTATAGTCTTAGATATCAGTTTTGTGTTATCAAGAACTGTTAAGGTACTAATCCATTTCGTGGAGAGAAGTTTGAGTTAAGGTTTAAGTTAGAGTCAGAATTAAGGTTAGAATTGTGTGGAGAGAGGAATAAACCATAAATTAACCTTAATATTTATCACAGTCAAACTCAGAATCGGCCATTAAATGTGACTGATGGTGCTCTTTGTAAGGTGATTATTTGCCAGACACATGACTAATAGCATGGAACATGTGGTGATGTCTCTTTCTGTAGTGACTGTATTTCTGTTTAAATATAAAGTCGGTCAAGTATCCTATAAGATGGTGTTAAATATTGCCATATCTTTGTAATTAATTCCTAATCCCTCCACAAAAGTCTACTTAACTCCAACCCTAACCTAATTTCTCTTCACAGAATCGATTAGCATCTGAACTGGTCTTGATAAATAACTGGTTTTGATAGCTAGTTGACTGATAACATGGCATGAACTTTGACCTTGAACCAGTAGCCCATTGTTCAAACCTGGTTTATGACTTCTAGTTTTTTGTGTTTTCCTGATGTTAACCATATCTACTATGTTATATTAAAGTATGAAAAAATTGAACTTTATCTGAATTACCCTTATAATATTTTCTCATTATAATCTTCAATTTATTATTACTGATTACTATATATTGTAAAAGCTTCATAATTAATTGTACCAAGACATTTATAATTATTAATTTAATGTTAATAAAGCAAAAAACTAATGAAGATGCACGAGTTTTATTTATTTTTATGTCTTACTTATGAGTAGTCATACTTTTACATAGGATAGGGTGCCATGGAAAAAGTTTAATTGAAAAGGGGCACCACAACTCTGAAAAGTTTGGGAACCACTGGATTACTACATTAAGGCCATGGTCGCATAAGTACAGATGTCTGTGAAAATTGGTTCTTTACTTTCAAGGAAAAAAATTGATGTGGAATTTGTGAAATAAATCGATAATAATTAAATTGACTGAGTAAATTCCATTCAAAGATTTTTGATTGTTGCAAGTAGCTTATTTGTATATCTTCGTGATTGGTGGCAGTAGCTAAGTGGCAAGCATTCCAGTCTCTTTGAGAAGTTTCTCTATTTTAAGCCCTGTATGAGCTTTATAGTTCATAGAATTCAAGTATGCTATTTAAAAACAAAACTATTTTCATATTCTTACTTATTATTGTTATTCAGTTAATTTATTATTTATTAACCTTTTGTTAATTTACAAAGTACCAGTTATTCATATTGTGATATTAAAAAACAAATGCTTTTTTGTGAATGATTTTTTGTCACTACAGAAGAACGTTCATTAACTTTTTTTTACTTTTTATTAGCATATTTTATTGTTGTAAAAAAATCATAGCTGTGTCAAGTATACTTGTATATCAGTATGATTTTCTTATAAATTCAGATGTTACAGTAGAAAGAAAAAGATTCTTTTACAAAGTTACTTGTTTATTAATTTTTATTTTGTTGTTTGGTGTTACAGATTCAGTTCAGAGAAAAAGTATTATGGACTGCTATTACATTGTTCATCTTTTTAGTATGTTGTCAAGTAAGTATTGCTCTCAATTTCACTGTAATTTAGATATGCTCTAAGTAGTGTGTCTGAAGTTGTGCATGTTAAAATTTGATGAAGATTGATTGGGTCATCCTTCAGTTACGCTCAATTTAAGGTTGAAAAAATTTGAGTGAATCAAGTTAAAATGTTCATTATAGTGCTACAAGTTGGAACATTGATATTTCTTTATCTGCTGTATCTTGTTTGCGTATTCAGGTAGCATTACCTAATTTAAATGTTTTAATTCAAAGGATTTTTTTTTTTAGTTTTTGATTAGAATGAGTTGATACTTTTTCAAAAGGAAACAAAATAATGAAAAGTCAGGTCGTCTGGTGCAGAACTGAGCAAGAAGTTTTTCAGTATGTTTATAACATGATTCTCACAGGTAGGAAAAGTCAGGAAATATAAATTTAGTCAGGAAAAGTCAGGAAACATTTTTTTTTACCAAATTAAGATTATGTTATTAATAAAGTATTTTTTAAGTAATGCCAAAATGTATTTGATGCACTTTCCTGATGTGCCACTTCCTCGGAAAGTATGTCAGATTTACTTAAAAAAGTATGCTTCCACTGGGCGATGCCCAACACATTGCAACTAACTGCATCAAGCAGCCATTCATGTGCCCTGTTCTTACTTACATTCCCAAATTATTCTTTCATATTAAAGGAGGAATATTCCAAATTGTAGTTATTTTTTCACGGGTGAAATTTTTTCAAAAAGTTAACCATTGAAAAATTTAAATGTTAACTGTTTTTTTGAAATTTTTCTCAAACCACTGTGAATTTTTTTTAGTATTTTAGGTTTTTAAATGTCATCTAAAAGGACTTGTTTAATGATCAGCAGTCAGATATAAACTTACACCCAGAATTCAGTTGGTTGAGAAGAGGTAGCTTTGTGCATCATACTTTTTGTGATGTGTGTAAAAAATATTTTGGACTGGGCGGTATGGGGCGAAAGAGAGTGACCTTTGCACAGTAAAGGAAAGCAGTATAATGAAATAATTAAGATAAGGAATATTCAAACTTCACTGGATAAGTTTTTATCTCCCAGTGGTACTTCAACTCAGCAGACTATAACTTTGATAAACAGTTGTGATATATCTTTGTGTTCTTTGCCTGGATATTCTGGTCAGAGTAATAGCATTTTAGCAGCAAATGATACATTTAAATCCTCTACTTCATTTAGGCAAAATTACAGCATAATTACTTATTTTTGTTATAAAGATGATGTTTCTAAAGTGGAGATTATGTAAGTTCTAAATGTTGTACGAAATAAGTTATCTAAAACTTCATTTGAAGATATTGGTGCAACTTTTAAAATTATGTTTGCTGATAGTTGTATAGTGTCAGAATTCCATCTTGGAGCTTCTAAATGCTCTTGTCATTAATCGTGGTCTTACACCATACCTTGATTACATTCTGCAAATATGTTAGAATAATAATGACAAAATAATTTTCAATTAAATGTTAACATTTGTTTTTTGTACAAAATAAGATGTTCTGTTTTAGTTTTATATTATCTGTATTACCTTTAGTCACAGTGATTTTAGTTTTCCTTTAAGTTGTGATCATACATATATTTTTTAAATTGAAATCTGTGTTTCTTAGCATTTTTAAGCAAACCAAGTTATTAAATATTGTTTATTGTTTACTTTGCAAAATAAGGCTAGTTTTTGTGAAAAATGTTTAGCAGTTTTAGGTGCAAGCTAGTTATTTTTAAAAATTGCTTTAGTTAGTTTTTATTTCTTATCTGTTACTTTTAGTTATCATGATGTTCATCTTTATGCCAAAAACTTATTAAATATTGTGTTTTTTTTTTTTGTATTTTGCAATATAATTTAGTGAAACAATTTATCAAAAAAACTGTAATTTTTTTAATGTGTTATTTCCTACAAACTAAATATATACTGGGAACATCCACAATAGAAAGAAAAAATCCATGAGTTCAGTAACAATAGGGACGTAACTTGCATGCTATCACTGTGAGAATGGATAATTAAAAAGAAATAGAAAAGAAAATTCGGTTTCGGTTGTCAAGTATTCACGTGTTCATGAAGAGAACTAGTAGAAAAATGACATTATCAAGTATTAGTTACTCCCTTAATAGAAATATAATCATATTTTCTTTTTCTCTCTGTAATTTGCTTATCATTAATTGCTACAGAAGTATAGTGTTGTGAAAGTACTGAAAATCATCACGAAACTGATTCATTGATAATAATTGGCAGAAAGATAATGGAAGATAACCGCTGTTTCCTTGTTAGAGCTTAGTTGGGGTGGAAACTTTGCCTATGAGATTATTTACAACTTTGGTGGTCATTAAAAATATAAAATGATTCTACTACATCATGTAAATTAAATTAACATTTTTTATAATATCTATAGCAGAAAACTTTTAATTAGTTCTTTTCTAACTATATTTAAACTATAAAAATGCAGTTTTAACGTTTTAGTACAGTTGTTAACTGCATTTCCCTATGCTTGTTGATTATATTACTTAAAACAATTAAATATAAAAATAATTTTAAAAAAAGTTAAAAATTTGACAGCTTATCCTTTTTGAAATTTTAGTAAAAACCTGGCTGGTTCTCAACAATTCTTTTTTTTTTTAAGTTTTAACAAATCTTTATGATGGATGCATAAAAAGTGTTTTGTCAGATGTCTGCATAAAACTGTCAAAGTTACATATACAATTATATTTATATATTACAATTGTAATTGTACATGTTGTAACCAATCAGGAAAGTAACAACACACTATTTTAAGTTTGAACATTTTGCATGTTGACTGGTGTAATTTCAAAAAAATTTAGAACTTAAAAAACAAAACTGGTGATGTAAACAATTACTTCATTCATTTTTTAAACTATGCCTCTTTTGTGACAAAATGTTTTTGATATGATCCATTATATAAGTGAAATTGGAAGTACTTGGAAAAATAATATTTGAAAAAAACATTAAGATAAAAGTTAATTTATATTTTTATTGTAATTGATCTCTTTTTATATTATATAATAGGTAGTTTAAAAAGTTATGAGCATATGAGATAGCATTAATGTATTCTGGCAAAAGTTGAGAAAGACTGGCATGTCAGTAATGACATCACTGAACAGTGTTAAACCATTTGGAGAAAGCTTTTACAAACAGAATGTCTACGTTTGGGTGTCAAATAATTTGACTTAGAAAAATTTACTTGATTGAATTTTTATCTGTGAATCTGTACCAAAAGGTAACGAAATCAAGCCATTTTTGGAGAGATTGATCACAACTGATGAAGTGTTGATAATCTATGACAACAATGTGTGAAAAAGAGCGAGGAGATTTTGCATAGTGTGCAATGTCCTGGTGACAGTGTGGGGTTTGCCTATACTGCCTGGGAAGATTATGCTGTGAATTTTGGTAGGATTGGAAGCTGCTGCTGCCAGGCAGAACGATGGGCTCAGAATTCTGCTATTGACAATTAGTTCAATTGCACATAGCAATTTAAAAGCAAAGTCCTGAACTGGTAAACAGAAGGGGTGTCGTATACCATGCTGACAATGCCAGAATTTTTTTTTTTTTTTTAGCCTCCAGAACAACCATTAGGTATTATTTCAGAGGGTGGATGAGAATGATATGTATGAATGTAAATGAAGTATAATCTTGTACAGTCTCAGGTTTGACTATTCCTGAGATGTGTGGTTAATTGAAACCCTACCACCAAAGAACACCGTTATCCACAACCAAGTATTCAAATTCATATAAAAGTAACTGTTATTACTAGACAATGCTAGCAATGCACGCATCTTTAATTACCCATCAGAAATTGAGAGAACCTGACTGGGAGGTTTTAATGCATCCACTGTATAGACGACCTGGCACAATCAGACTATTATTTGTTTTAGTCTTTGTAGAACTTCCTGAATGATGTTAAGTGAGGCCTGTGGAAAACATGTCACAATTTTTTTTATCAGAAACCACAGATATTTTTTAGGAGCAAAGGGATTAGGGTGTTGTCAGATGAATGGTAGAAGGTAATCGAAAAAAGTAGTGCTTATGTGGTCTTATAATGTTAATTTCAAATAATAATAAATGTATTCTCAATTTTGGCCTCCAAAGGATCAATACTTTTTTAGACAATCTGATGTTTTCATAAATAGAATAATACAGCACCTAATTTAATAAAATTTTATATGTGTGTGTGTGCGCGCGCATATTATGTATATATATACATAAAATTAATTATTTCAATAACATATACGTAAAGCATTATTATTTAATTTTTTTTCTTGTAGATTCCTCTTTTTGGTATAATGAGTTCAGACTCGGCAGATCCATTTTACTGGATAAGAGTTATACTTGCCTCAAACAGAGGTACGTTAATGGAATTGGGTATCTCACCAATTGTGACATCAGGTTTAATTATGCAACTGCTGGCCGGTGCAAAGATTATAGAAGTTGGTGACACTCCAAAAGACAGAGCTCTATTTAATGGTGCTCAAAAATGTAAGTTTTATATATATAAAATTTCTTTCTGCAATATCAGTGTAGTCCTCTGAGTAGATAATTATGCAAGTCATATTTGGATGTTCAAAGAAACAGTTTTAAGCAAATGTTATCTTTTCTGCAATAAAACTTGCTAAAAACTTCCATTTTAATGTTTATATAGTAGTCTTGAGAATAGCAATCCTGTTTAAAGCATCACTGCTCTTATTTCAGCATTTCATTTTCAGTTTATTAAAATCTTTTGATTTGCAAATTTTAAATGCCATTATAATATTTTACAAAATTATATTTGTATTTAAATTGCTGTAAAATAATTTTGTATAATGTTCTCTTTTTTTTAAAAGTTGTGTCAGCTGTAAAGATTTTTGTGTCTGAACAGTAGATGTTAAACACTTGCCTTTTCTGTGGAAAGATTATACTACTCAAGGTCTTGCACCATCTAATTTTAATGTTATAATTTCCTTAGTTCTATCTCTGTCATAATTTTTTTATTACATTGTAATTAACAAAGGGAGCTAGCTGCCTTATGAGAATAATGATTGATGTCCATTATACAGCCAATCCCTTCAACAAACTGATCAAGTTTTTTTAGTGCTAAATGCCACCTAAATTTCAGTGGGTAGAGCATGCTAGTACCCAAAATTACAAATACAGTACAATGTGAAGTAGATAATTCCCAGTGAAGTAGATAATTTTGCTGTTGAATAAAATATTTACATAGAAAAATTTTATCTGGTTTGCAAGCCCTAAACAATTTCATGAGCTGCCCTTGATAAGAAACATTAGAATAAGTAATGATACTAGTAGGATTTAGATATATTATTTGTTTAGTTATATAAATATATATTTTTTAATATTTATTTGTTTCAGTGTTTGGTATGGTTATCACAGTTGGTCAGGCTATCGTGTATGTGATGACTGGTATGTATGGTGACCCGGCTGAAATTGGTGCTGGTGTTTGTTTACTGATTATCATCCAGTTGTTTGTTGCTGGTCTTATTGTATTATTGCTTGATGAACTCTTACAAAAAGGTTATGGTCTTGGCTCAGGAATTTCTCTTTTCATTGCTACAAATATTTGTGAAACAATCGTTTGGAAGGCATTTAGTCCTGCCACTGTTAATACTGGTGAGTATTTAATTTGTTGGTTTTTGTTGTTTTTATCATAACCCAAATCTATTTTATTATTAAAACTTTGTCTTAAAATTTTTTTCAGTCTTTTTTATTAACCTGTTATATTTTGTCGTAGCCACCTTATGCTTCTCTTTTGCGAAGTTTGGTGAATTATTTTTTGTGTCTTCTTTAGGCCGATTGCCTAAATTATCATAAATTAATGATTTTATTCTCATGTAACAAAATTTGAATAATCCTTAGATGAAGAAAACTAATTTAAGATGAAGTAGTCAGTTTCTCAGTAGGAGTTCTCCTCTTTTTTGGGTGGGGTATTTCGGGTAAAGGGTTGGATAGGTCAGATATTGCTTGAAACGCCTAGAAACGATAGGATTTGACCTGGCTAAGGGTTTTCTTTGGGGAGGCAAATTTTTTGGATTTGGGGTCAGGAGATAGCGGTGTTCCGGATCGGTGGAGATCCGGGAGGGTTTTCATCTGGGACGAACAGGAAGTCAGAAAAATTAGAAAAAGTGATCTCCCTTATAATTGTCTCTGTGAGGACTTAAAATATATTCCCTGTTCGAGACATCGATATGCCGACTGGCCGCCAACATACAACCCCCTACGTATGGCGATTGCCTAAATTAATGGTCTTATTCTCAGGAATAAAACCATTTAAATTTATAACCATTGTAAATTTTTAACCATTAAATTTGAATAATCCTTAGATGAAGAAAACTATTTTAAGATGAAGTAGTCAGTTTAAACCCATTGTGACTGACACGTTTCTATTTGATTTAATTAACTAATCTAAGGATTATAATATAGAGTTCTGATATTATTTTTGTCCATTCAAATAAACTATGTTGTAATAAATCTTAAACATTATGTTAAAATATATCCAGTACAATCTATCTGATTTTAAATTATATCGTACATCTTGCTATTAAAAGTGTGCCTCCCTGCTCTGTTTTTTTAAAGTTATAGTGTTTCAGCAGTTCAGTTGTTTGCCTTTATTAATGTATTAAAAAATGTACTGTTACTTGGATATATTAATAAGTTAAGTATGTTTTTTTTTTTTTTTCTTAATGCATTAAGAAAGAAACTTGTGTTAAATCCATCAGTTTTTTTTTTTAACACTGACTAATATGTTCTATTTATCATTTTTACTTCCTTGTATGAAGTAAAGGAAGTATTGTGATTGCAAAAAGTTTTGATTTTCAGATTTCAATGGAGATATCCATTTTGACCATCCTTGAATCCATTTTGACTAGTTTCAGTGTGACATCTGTACGTACATATGCATCTTGCATAACTCAAAAATGATTAGCCGTAGCATGTTGAAATTTTGGATTTAGGATTGCTGTAACATCTAGTTGTACACACTCCCCTTTTGATTGCAATTGACTGAACTGAAATTGTCTAAAAAGCCCAAAATCCATAACAGTTTGGATTTTGGACTTTTACTAACTGCAGTAATAAGCTCATCTTGAGAGATTTTCAACGATATAACATAAGTGGTACTTATTTCATTGGTTCCAGAGTTACAGCCAAATAAAATTTTAATTTATAAAATATTTGGATTTTAGGGGAAGGCACATCGGTTCAAATTAGACTTCATCTCTTATTAAAAAAAAAAAATTTTTAATTTAAATGTGTTGATTTATTAATAATTATTAATTCTCATTGAAAACAAATTTTTACAATGAATAATAATAATTCACAAAAAAAAAATTTGAAAAAATATCAGAAGTTTTTAATTATAAAAAAATTCTATGTACTCTTCATTTAAAAAAAAATGTGAAAATTAATTTAATAGGTGTACAAGGAAGTCATGTGTCATCCACATCAAATTTGTTTAATAAAAATTATATTAGTAATAGTATATATATATATATAGTAATAGTATTACATTAGTATTTAATTAAATAAACGTAAATCTTTAACAAATTGCATAAAAGCCACTTTACAATAACAATTTTTCGTTCAAATGTTCCAGCGCAGTATTCTCTGGAATTTTATTACTAGGGTTTTTATAACTATAAATAATATTTAAATTTGATAAATTATTTGTTTTTTTTTTGTTTTATTATTTTTTAAAAGTAATTGTTATAAATATGCCCTGAAATTTTCAGTATTAAATTTTATACACTCATTTGAAAGAAGTAAATTTTTTTAATATACCATTAGAAAACTTGTACTTTACTTGATAAGAATATCCTACTTTAATATCTTAAATGTCATTGCATCTTTATTATTTAAGTATGGTTTCATTGTTTTCGTATAATTACTAGTTATATGAATTATTTCTGTATCAAGGTCGTGGAACAGAATTTGAAGGTGCCGTAATCGCATTATTCCATCTTCTAGCTACTCGTCAAGACAAAGTCCGTGCTCTAAGGGAGGCATTTTATAGACAGAATTTGCCTAACCTGATGAACTTACTTGCAACAATCCTTGTGTTTGCTATTGTTATATACTTTCAGGTAATTAGTTATTCTTATTATTTGAATTGTTATGCCTGAATAAAAATGTTAGTGAAAATAAAAAGGAAAGTGAAAGCCTCACTTTCCTATTTACATTAAACATTAGAATATTATGTAAACATCTTGCTGTGTGTGAAAATCATGCAATATTGAATCCTGCAAATTTATTTAAAGCTAGTGCGGGATTTTAATTTATCATTCTATGTAATCTATGCAGCCAGATCAACAGAACATTGAATAGAGCTGCGAGGATTCTCTTTTTTTAAGTAGTCATCATTTGTTTTAATTTTGTTTCTGTGTATAGTACTTTCACTTCTGTGGTATTTCACAGTTTCCTATTTTTAGTTAATTGCTTCAGCTGTTGATGAAAATATGTAATTTAAAATTAATTGTTCCAGTGCTTAATACTGAGTTCTTGTGAGATCAATTCCATTTGTATTTTTATTTTCTTCCAAACTTTGTAGAAGTATGAAATTTTGAATTTCTGTGTAAAATGTTCACATTTATATGAACAAGTTTTCTTGAGGGCTTTGCATTTTTGTTTAATTGTACAATGGACTATATTCTATATTTTCTTACACCCCCATATGGCACACTTTTGCTGCTTTTAGAGGTAAGTATTGTTGCAATGAGAAAATATCTTTCCAGAGTAATAGGGGTTCATATATAGAAATATTCTGTGATAAATTGTAAGCTAACTGAAATTAACTAAAATTAAACTATTAATTTAATATTACATTTTTAACTTAAATTAAGCTAACAAAAAATAAATTCACAATTTTATCACATAAATTTCAAGATTTTATCTTGTTAGTATACTGTTGACAAGCACACAGTCACGACTGGTTATTCATTTTAATGTTTGACTTTATTTTATGATATTTTATTCTCCTGACAATGGTTTAAGAACCAAAAGATTTAGAGAGTGTATTGTAATTGTGGGTAAGGTGGATTTATCACCTTTTTAATTCTTTTATTTTTATTACAAATATCTATTTCTCCTAAGTAAGATGTCTTAAATCCTAAAAATTAAAATTGTTTGCTTGTTCATTTTTACATTGTCCAAAATCATTTTAGACCTCAAAGCCCATTCTCCTTAAAGGCCATAACCTTGCATTTTTCTGAAGAGATATTTAAATTATATTTTTTTACTACCTTTGACAGTTCATATATAGCTTTCTGTGCTAAATCTTCATTATCAATAATAATAACTTGATCATCTGTGTATAGCATCATCAGGATATTTTTGGTTTCCATATCATATCTATAAAAAGGTAAACTTGATGTACATTCTCTAAGAAGTTTGTCCATATATACATTAAACAATATAGGGAATGTACTACACAATCCTGACAAAAACCCTGACTTGTAATTGCTGTCTTACTTTATTCTCAGTCATCAGTATCATTTTCATTTTTAAAAAAAAGAAATTAAGAAAAGTCGTTTCATCAATAATCTTTATAGTTGCTGTTTCCTTATTATCTGACTTAAAATGTTGTAAAATTTTATAAGCTATTTTTTGTCTGCCATATGTGACACATACTTTTCTCAAACTTGTGCCTTTCTTGTTTTTTTCTTTTACTTTGTTACTCAGGCATTTGCACTCTCTTTAACTTTCATGTGTTTAATCCACCAGATATATTTTATAAGATTTGATTCTTCATCTTTATAGCATTTTTTATTACATCATTACAAATTTTAACCTTTCTACGTCTAGTGTTCTTGTTAGGACCAATAGTTTCATCAGCTGTCCGAGTGGTTATATTTTTTTAATTCAATTCTGTTGCAATCTCCTCACTGAACTGGTATAGTTTATTATACAAATTCATTCTCTCTTTATATAGATATTTAATTGAATCCTCTTTTAAAAGATATACTTTCCACAAGTAATTATTGGATCTATCTCTGTTTATTGTTTTATTTTTTACCCACCTTTGCAGTAACTTTTTTCTTGCAGCTACAAAGTAATGATCACAGCTATATCACACCCTTAAAAATCTCGTACATTTGTTAAATTCCATTCTTTTTATTTGCTATAAAATAGTCAGTTGTACTTTGAATTCCTCTATTTTTGTGTTTAAAATGTGTATTTATTATTCTCACCTTATTATACAAAGCAAAATTTTGTAATATTTTCCCATTATTGTTTATCACACTTTCATTATGATAACATATTATCCCATCTATAGCCACATTCTTCCATCTCTCGGATTTAAATCTCAGTTTATAATCAAATAGTCATTCATATTACTTGCTTCTATAGTTTCTTGCAGTAGTTAATAAAATTTTTCTGTCTCTTTCCTTTCTTCTTCCATTGCATAATTTCATATTAATAATAAATATCCTCTTTCTATTTTGCATCTTACTGTGACTGTTCTATCTGATATTCAAGTAATTAAGCAAATTCTGTTTTACCATTTTCTATTTAGATAAACAGCCACACTAGATGATGCCCTCCTTTCTAAGTCTAAATCACTATATAATCTACAGAAAATAATCATAGAAAATACGTTATCCGTCTCTTTTTCATGTCATAGGAATCTTTTTTATTTTTTGTTTCAGTTACTGTTAAGTGAACCTGTTTTTCTTTCATAATAGGTATTATTCTTCCTCCTTCGTACCTAGAGATTGTCATTCCAAGTAATCTTCCAAAATCATTAAGTTAGTAGTCATTCCAAAATCTTTAAATGTTTGATTCTGTTTTGATACCAAATTTCCAATTCGGTTTTCTTCTTTTAAATGGTTTTTAGTATTTAAGATTACTGGCCCAGTTGCAGGTATTCCAGTGAAGAGTTGCCATCTTGGAGCATCTGGACATGCCCTTGGTTTCATTCGATTATCCACTTCCTATGTTCTTCCACTCTCTCCAATGAAGAGAAACTGCTCCACTCTAAAATATTGTTGGGAATAACCTCTTCTGTTTTTTAGATTATTGAACTTTTTTAATTGGCAGAGTTTATTTAGTGGTGGCTCTTACTTGCTATGTTACAGCACTATCAAGGGATTATGTGAAATTTAAAAAGAAGCAGCCCCACTGCAAAGCTACCTCATCCTGATAATGCTGTATCAGTCTGGGATTGCTTATTTGGTAAAACTTTATTTGCAAAGCTAACCCTAATATCTTAGGGTCATTTACTATGACCCACTCATAGGCTGAGGCTAGCCTGAGGATTTAATAGTTTGTGAGAGGCAATCCGAAGAAAACGAAATGATAAGCAAAAATATAACACTATACTGATGGCATAGCCTCAGAATTCTCCAGACATGGCTTCCTGCAATTTTTCCTTATATCCACTGTTTAAGAGAAGATTATAATACTGACTTCTGACACATAAAGAAAAATCATTAAGTGAACTTAACAGCTACACTGAAAATGTTTTTAAGGATTGGAAGAAATACTTGGCATAATGTGTCTGATTTCTAGGGGATTATATCAATTTAGAAGAGTAAGTAAGTAAATTCTTTTGATAAAAATTAGAATTCTCTTTTGTATTTTTTGAAGAAAAAAAATGGTGGCGGTGTGTTCTTCCATTGCTAGCAGAAAATTTTTATATTTTGTAATTGATATGGTTAATTGTCTAACGTAAGTTGCGTATGTACTTTTATCGGTAAAAATCACTGGGTGTTTTGTGATTCTTTAAATAAAATTAGATGTCATTAAAATAGCATCGCTTACAATAATATCACTATTTACGAAATTAAAATACTTGCATACATCATTTTATATTCTCATGTAAATATTTTTAATTGCTTGTTGCAGGGTTTCAGAGTTGATCTTCCAATTAAGTCGGCCAGATACCGTGGACAGTACAGCAGCTATCCAATTAAGTTATTTTATACATCAAATATCCCAATCATCTTACAGTCAGCTCTTGTATCTAATCTTTATGTTATTTCTCAGGTAAGGTTATGTATAGAGTTAACTAGTATAACTATTTATTTTTAACTTGTAAAAGTCTGGATTTAATTTTAATACGCAATCAGCCTCAATCTTTATTGTAGTGGCTTTATCTGTTGTAGTGATTTGTAATGATCTTTTCATATTTTCTTAATTATACACTAAAAGAAATTCTTTCTGATATAATAGTTATAAAGTACAGGATGGTATTAGTGATTTTGAATAAAGTAATCTTTGTATGTAATGTGTTTTCTCTTTATTGCTTCCATAGAGCAATATTGAAATATTTAGTAGATTTGCTATCGAAATAAAAATATTGAGATTATTGTGACTGCTATTTTAGAGAAAATAAGAAAAAATCAGAAGTAATGAAATTGGCAGGAAGAGAGATAATGATTAACATTCCAATGAATAGATGCCAAACACCCAAAGTTGTTGCAGACTTCTGTTATTTACGTAGCAAAATTATGATGACATTTATGAATGAACTAAAGAAGATATTTGAAGCAGATAGGTCAAAACCAGCTTTATATACCAAAAATTGTTAAAATGTTCAACAGAAGGTTTACGTTAAGATATGAATGTGTGAATTAGATGGTTGATGTTGGTACAAATAAGGCCTTAGGATAAATTAAAGAACTGAGAAGTTATTGACAGTTTTTGTAGGGATTAGTTTATTACTGGACTATAAAAAGTGTATTATAAATGAATTTTATTTATAAGTAGTAAATTAATTCATTGTTAAGAGCAATTTTTAAAATTTATGAGAGTGTTTATAACTGAGCAAGTTTGAAATTTTTGTAAACAATTATTAATTGAGGGTGCAATAAATTATACTTTGTATTCTCTATTGTATGAGAAATTGGTCTTTGATGAAAAATTGTAAACAATTTAAAACATGATCCAAATTATATTGTTTTGTGCTTTGCATAAGTATGTGCTGGCAGTTCAAAGTAATTGGCAGCTTCCCTAAAAATGTAAACAACTGTTTTAAAAAATTAACTACAGTGAATCTTTTCAGAAGGAAATTTACTCGAGGATCAACATTTGTTTATATTTGTTGTAGATGTTGGCAGTAAAATTCCATGGCAATGTATTTGTCAACTTATTGGGAGTTTGGGCTGATGTTGGAGGTGGTGGCCCAGCCAGAGCTTATCCTGTGGGAGGTCTGTGTTATTACCTTTCACCACCTGAAAACCTTGGCCATATATTAGAAGATCCGATTCATGCAGTTCTATATATTGTATTTATGCTTGGGTCTTGCGCATTCTTCTCAAAAACATGGATTGAAGTTTCTGGATCATCAGCTAAAGATGTAAGTAACTATTATCATTATTGACTAATTTTATTTTTTTTAAATTTGTAGCTTTTAGTAAATTTTAAGTAATCATTCACAGTTTAATCTTATAGTAAAGACTAATTTTAAAGAATCATTTTAAATTTTGAAGTTTTCATATTCACTATTCAAGAATTTCCAAATAATTCAAAGTAATGTTACTTTTTCAGTCATAAAATTATTTTCAGTGTTGTCAGTTATTTTCATGTACTTGAAAAAAAAGCCGTAGAAATTTTTATCTTAGTTGGGCTGATATAGTCTGTGATTTTTGTTTTTTGTACACACACGCACGTGCATGCGCGCGCGCGTGTGCATTCTTATCAACATACTGACCACTGTGCCAAATAAACTATAAACAACAACTTAACTACCCAAGAAGGAAAGAGAGAAACCTAAAAACTAAGCAATAATCAACTTTTGCAGGATCCTGCATCATCAGTCTATATATAATATAATTACATCAACAGATGTAAAGCTGCACAACATGTAAAGCTGCATTTTGCAGCTTTTATCAAGTAATCATTTTAACATTTAATAAATTTAAAATTAAACAAAAAGTATGTGGTTTTTATTTTTTTTAAACTATTTTTTTCTGTTATTGATAAGTTTTCTTTTTATTTTTATTTACATAATGCTGTTAAATCATTGATGAAAATTGTTCTATTTAAAAATCATATCACTTTTCCGATCTGGTTTGTGTGTTTTGTTCTAATTAAAGTTGAACTTCCCAAATTTATGTTTAATTTTAATAGATGTTATTTACATCAGTTTTCTCAACTAAATTCTCCACAAAGTTAACTAGACATTTTTGTTTGTTTATTGGTAAATTAACAGAGTTATTTTATTTCAAACCTAAATAGTGTTTTGACAAAGCTTTTTTGTTTTACCCAATTTTTCTTAAAACCTAAGTGAGATAGATGTTTAGGACCATTTTTACTCAATTTCTTCGATCAAAAACCATAAGGTTTTTACTTCTCAAAATTTACTCCTCATTTTGTACCCCAAGAATTGTAGTACAGTTTAATTTCACGTAGCAGAAAGCAGGACTAAATGTTTCACGAGCCGAAATTTGCTAATGAGCCATTTTCTGACCTATGTTTATGTGAATAATTTTCCTTACTTTTGAAATATAGAATCTCCTGAGAAACTACAATGCAGTTTGGAGTCACCTGTATATATAAAGTTCCATTTAATTTTTAATATCTTTGTATTTGCTCATTAATTCCATTTTTTATTTTTCTCAAGTCTTTATATAGGGAAACTTTTATATGTAGTTATTACACATGATTTTATTCTTAACCATAAAATGTGGAATTGTAGTAATAGTATATTTCCTCCACTTTGAGAGGAATTAAGTACATTTTTTCTATTTCTTATTAAATTTCCACTGTAATTTGTTTTTCTTTAATCAATTTCATTGTAATTGTACTACGGTAATGTTAATATTGTCTAATTCATGTGAAAAATGTATAAGAAAATAATTTATGGTATTAATGTAGTAGGCGTTCTACCTCTGTTATTAGTTATTTCTTAGATGGTGCCACTGAAACGCTATATTGAAGTAAGAAAATAAATAAATATAATTATAATCTAACTATACTTATCCTACGCTCACTTTGCTCACAAGTCAAGGTTAGTGAACGAAGTGAGCGTTTAAGTTTGGTTAGATTATACTTATAATTTTGTTTATATAATTTCTTATTTCAATATAGTATTTCAGTGGCGCCATCTAAGAACTGACTAAATAACTACAGCAGTAGGTTGCCTACTAGTCTAGGAAAATTTTCTAATTCCATCTCTTACCACTTTCTGTTTTCACATACAGATATATAAAATTTTAGGTGTTAATTTGTAATTTATTGTGACCAGATGTGAATCATGCATTTTTTGCTTCTTTGAATTTTATGCAAACCATTTTGAATACTCGACTGTGTGTTCCTACTTTATTTTGTATCTTAAGAATGACATTTTAAAAGATCGGTTCATGAACTTAAAAAAAATTCAGCGGAATGTAGACGTATTTATACTGTAGATTGTTTAGCCAATAAATTATTAACGTTCTGGAGATGTACATTTTTATAAAAATTTTAATAATCTGTTTTTTTTCCAGGTTGCTAAACAGCTGAAAGAACAGCAGATGGTTATGAGAGGCCACAGAGATAATTCTATGATCCACGAATTAAATAGGTATATTCCAACAGCTGCAGCGTTTGGTGGTCTATGTATTGGAGCATTATCTGTGTTAGCTGATTTTATGGGTGCAATAGGTTCGGGTACTGGAATCCTATTAGCTGTTACGATTATTTATCAGTACTTTGAAATATTTGTTCGTGAACAAAGTGAAATGGGTGGAATGAGCACACTATTGTTCTAATCAGTATAATTGTTTTATTTTTATTTTTTTTACCTGATTTTGTTTTTTTTTTTCAATAAATTTATTTATTTATTATTTATTAACATTTTCATTCTATATCATCACACCACATTATATCTCTCTTACCATTTTCTTTCTGTCGCCATCAATATATCTTGTGTGATTTCTAAATAGTAATTTTTCTTACACGTACTTAAAATGTTAATAAAAAATATCTAAGTTACTTGGAGCACAAAACTGTATTTACTTAATAATGTAAGACTGTAAATATATGGTGTAAGTGAGGTTAATATCATTTAGTAATTTTTGTTTAATTTTCTGCTTTGATTTGTATTAAAAGATGTAATTAAAACATTTTTTGATCGGTTTTACACGATAACATAATTTCATTGTTTTGAGAAAAATTGATTGTTTTTATTATAGTATATTTATTTAATATTAATACTTCTGGCAAAATAGACCCAAATAATAAATAAGAGTGTATATTGCTCTATTAAAAGAAAAAAATCATCATGTGTGTAATTTTTTATTAGTTTTATTTCTGTGTTATTACAATTTATAATGACATTTTTGTTGTATTTAATATTTTCAAGGAAATAATTTGAATTGAAAGATTTATATTTTTTAATTGCGTTTTAAGGAGCAGTTCCGTTTTGAATTATTGTTATAATATTTTACATTAGTAATGGTTTTGAATTATTGTTATAATATTTTACATTAGTAATGGTTTTGTTCACCTACTGTTTGCTCTTTAATGTACGAATAATTATATAGCTTGTAAGGCTATGAACTTCCTTGTTCTGTGGTTAGTTTATACAAATAATGACATAATATTATGAAAAATGTTAAACTGTGTACTTTACTTTTTTTTAGAGTGATAAAAAATGTATTAAAAATTTTATGTTAGTGTATATATTGTACTTCTTCTTTAAGCGATTTAGATTAAATTTAACCTTTCAGTTAGGGATTTCAGCATCATTTAAATGGTAATAAATTGCTATCATAACAATTGTAAAATGTCTGAAATAGTCATTGTTCATTTATTTTTTTTTTTTAGGAGTTCTTCATGAATAGTTCTGCTCCTGTAGTCTTTGTATAATACAAACTCTAATGATGAAATAAGTTTGTATTGTGTATTAGTTTCTCTAATCTATTCACTGCCAATGAAACGTGAGACTATTGGAAAAAATAGGAAATATCTGATCTTAAAAAAACAATTAATTAGTTTTTATCTTTGTTCCTAGTTGATTAATTCTACAAAAATATTTTTCTAGAATATTTATGATTTTTTCACAAATATATTTATATTTCATCAAAAAGGAATTAACTGCAGTAAACTTTGTAGTTTGTTATACTGTACAGTTTTGATTACAGAGTGGAAAATGTTTTTATTTTCAATTTGGGGTTTGCAGTCATAACGTGTTTTCACCACATCTTTATAATGTTAAAAGAACTTTAAATTACTTGTTCAATACTTCAGAAGTATTGTTTGTTCCATTTCAATGGGTTAAATGTTGTTTTTTAAATTAAAAAGTTTGTTAGTCATGATGGTTCATTTTTTTATAAACTATCAATCAAAATCATTTGCCATGCACAATGATGGTTTAAACTTTGTAATAAAGTATGACAGAGAATTATCCACAAATCTCATTGCAATAAACATTATTGTATTTATGCACGATGTAGTAAAGCATTCGATTTAGTTAAGCAGTCGATTAATTTATTGCGATATAAATTGTAAGTAATAATCTCACTATAGAAATAATTGTTCATATTTTTATTGTAAAATTGATTAATTCTGAAGAATGTGATGATATTACTAGAAATTAAATTTAATAAAATTAAAAGAGTATTACCTTATTTTTTTCTCATTAGTAAGTTGTTCAATTGATACTTTTTAGGAGATAAGTTTTTTTTTCTGAGAAGTTTGACATATAAATAATAATAAATTCAAGTTGGTTGTATTATTGATTTATCAATTTTTTATAGACTATTTATAAATTTATATTGCGGTTAAAGAAAACTTTTATAAATTACCACCTTATATTATTCGTTATAGATAAATATTAATTATTTTTAGATTTTACTGTATATAAATTAAATTAAAAAAAGACTTTATAATTTTATTGTAATAAAACTTTATAAGACTTGTAATTTTATTTTGTTAATAATTATTTAGCTATGACTATAATTAGTTGTTTTATTATTGAATGTTTAGTCTGTTTTTCATGTTATATCATGTGATTTTAACTTTTTTTAACCTTTTTTTATATTTATTAGAACTTTCAGTTAATTTGTAGTAATGGTAGGTTGTGTTATTGTTAACATTTTAACTCTATTCACTTTTTTTTTATAAAAAGAAGAAATTTGATCCTTATTTAGGTGATCCGTTATGATTTTTGCCATTATACATTTTCTTTTAATTATTTCTTTTTTTATTTTTGTAAATATTTGATAAGTTGTTTTTTTTTTGTTAAATTGTGACTTTTTTCTAAATTTATCCATAATTAGAGTTTTCAGATTGATAATTTCCTCTCATTAATACATAAAATGTTGAACATGGTAGCATTTTTTTTAAATAGATAATTTTTTATTTTAATATAGTGATCTCCATTTTAAAAGTTATATAGGCATCTTCCTGCTCATAAATTTTCAGATAACTATTTAAGTAAAGGAAATGCTGGGTGATACCACTTTGTAATTAAATTAATGTAACTTTTTATAAGGTTAGTAAAATATTGATGTGTTTTTTATGCAGAATCACATGGTAATTAAAAAATTTAACTATCAAAAGCATTTCGGTTATTTTCAAGTGTTCATAATATTCTTCATTTTGCTGAGAGCAATTCATATCTGATATTTTATGCAATTGTACTACACAAACAAGTGAGAGGGTTAACTGTTAAAATATTAATTTTATTGTTAGTAATTAATTAGTATCTCATGATGTTGATTGTTAAATGTAACTCATGTTTCTTTTTAAACTCTAATTAAAATTACACATATTAAAGTTAAAAATTTATTATTCATACAATGTTATGTTATGCACAAATAATATATATTTTTTTTTTTATTGTAATCTTTAACCTTTTTCTTCTTCACTATTTACATGCATAAGAAGACAAAGTGTTGTATGCATTCTAAAACTCTTAGCTTATTTATATCATAAAGGTATAAAAAAGGTTTAGTGAAGGTCAAGCGGGAAGACTTATTTGTACTAAACAAATTTTATAAAATTTGGAAAACTTTTGGAGTAACAATAGAAGTATATTTTATAGTAATTAATTTTATCTTATGTATAAATAAATAGATAAAATAGAAAATCTCTGCACATTTTGTTAGATATATATGCATACTGTATTTGTATCTATTTAATTCCCGAGTTTGGATATGCATATCTTAAATTAACGTGCATCCTGATCTTTTATGCATTTAATGCATAACAGAACCAGCTTAATTCGAGATGTTTCTAATTCAAGATGCCTGGTGATGAAAATTTTGGAATGAAATATAAACAAATAAGTTTTTATAAAAAAGCATAAAGTTAAATTATTTACAGTAGTAAAACATTATTAAACCAAAATGTACAGCTTACAGATTTTCACTTAATAAAATAACATAAATGAAACTGTTTACTTGATTCTCATGTTGTATTTTAAATTAGTATAGTGAGATAACTTGAGACTCAAGTAAACAGTTTAGGTTTCACTGTAATTTTCATGTTGATTTTCTGCTCTTGTTATACTACTAAATGTTGACTGTGTTATATTTGTTTGCATTCCAATATTCATTGGTAATTTTCCCAGTGAGTGTATATTTATGAATTTTATTTATCGTTATTGTTTATTTTTTATTATTAATTTGTAAGATATTGAAAATTTATATTAATATTACTAAGATGATTACCGATGTAACTAAGCTGGTTTACATTGTATATATAATGGTGTAGATTGTCCATTTTGTGGAAACTCTTCATGCCCATAAATTTCAGACAATTTGGATTAATAATGTGTCTGGTGTATATAGTAATATTTATTGTTATTTAATTTTTAGATGTACATTTACAGCATAAGATTTGTTAAAAACGGTGTTAAGGTATAAATTAAATAATTATATTATTAGTATCTTGATTTTATATAATTTCCTTTTGATATTAAAATTTGTAGAATTTTTTTTATATTATAAGTTGATAATAAAATGTAATAATATTCCTGATTCATTGTATGTGAAAATTTAAAAATTACCCTTATTTGTGCTCCAAGTATTGACATTGTTTTTTAAATTCTGTTTTATCAGGTATAAACAGTTGAGAAAGGTAATATTTTGTTTTTCATTGAAGGTAATGTTATGATCAATGAATATGAGACTATTTTATTCCGTTCATTGTATAAACACTATTTTTAACACCCTTTCTAAAAATATTTCCTCACTCCTGTGAATTTCATTAAAAATTTAATATTAAACCTTCCTTGAAATAATCATAATAATACGACCTAATGAACTCGAAAAAACAGAAAAGATTTCCTTTTTATGTTATTAAAACAACTAAACATTTTAAAGGATAGAATTTGTTTTAAACCCTTTCTTATAGATATAATATTTCATACTTATTACCAATATTTCTGTTAGACCATTTAGGATTTTCTATAAATAAAGGAATATTTAATTGTTTTACAGATATTGAACTTGCTTATTAACTTTCTAAGGTAGCTTCTTGAAATATGATGATTAGGAAGAACGCTAAAGCATCATTTTATTTGTAATAATTGCTATTATTACGTGCTCTAAAAATTCATATTTCATTTTTTCTTTTCAAATGTACATGCCATTGTGACACAGATTCCAGTAGGGTATCTTGTACTGATAAACTGATTGATTAAACACTGGCAAAAATGAAACAAATTACATTCTTTATTCAAATTGTAACTTTTAACAGCTTAATTGTAAAAGTACTGTACTTTTACAATTAAACTAATCCACAATGGCAGTTAAAAAATATTAGTTCCTAAATGAATATCAACATTTTGGTTGAAATGATTTAAAGAATTTTAAGAGAAAAATTAATAAATCTTTTGAGTAAAAATAATTCTTTTAAAAAATCATTTTTTAATCGGAAATTTTCTGAAGAAGCACCTGTTGTCTATAATTTTTTTAATGTTAATATCTTGAAAATGGATAGAGATATTTTAACCAAATTTTTGCATAAAAATAATTATCAAATAATCATATTGTAATTTAAAAATAAAGTTTAATCTTCGAGGCATATTTTTTAAGTAAGACCCTTATTTTTATCAATGCTATTAAGCACCCGCCCAATCTTTTCACTTTGCCATTGGGTTTGATTTCATGTAAAAGTAGTGTCTTGTATGCACGTAGTGTAAGCCTCTTATGCATCACTTTGTACATTGTATATTTAGGTATTCCTAACTAAACTATGCCTTGCTAATGACTTGTTCAGGCTACGCATACAAGACGCTCAAACTTGTTCCACAATGTGTGACTTCCTATTTAACACACTGCCTATTTCCTTAAATTGATTAAACGACTGCAATATTGCTTTATTCATAGGCACAGCACAGTCATATTAATTTCTATAATTACAATGAACTGTGGTAACAAATCGTGCTTTGAACTTTCTGCTGCAGTGTCATCTGAAAGTGAAATGCCAACTGGGTACGCTGTGAAGGTCACACAGTGGTACCAGCCGCGATGAAAAACTTGATAAAATAACAAATATAAATATGAAAACCAGGTGCTTTCAACTTAATCCATTATTTCATTAAAATTTTTTTGGAAGCAAAGGGTTCTTTTATTTTACATCCTGTACATTAAAAAGAGTTGGAGACTGACAAAATCCCTGTTTTACAGCCTTGGTAGTAAGGATTCCTGTGGTCAAGCCGTTTCTCATTTTAACATAAATCAATAGGATCTTCATCTAAGTAAGCTCAGAACAACTGAGATTAGATGACTTTGATATCCTGTCCGTTGCATAATCTGCCATAAAATTCCTCTGTCAAAGGCTTTCTCAAAACTCGACAATATAAATTTACAGATTAAATTCTTTCCATTTCTAAATAAGTTTCTTGTGACCAAAGAGCTAGCGTCTATACAGGATCTCCCTTTTTTAAAGCCCATTTGTTCTTCGGCAATTAAATAATCCAGAAACTTCTATGATTAGCTGGATTCTTTGTTTTTTCTTTAAATATATTTTTAATTTTTGCCATATTCCAAAATGAAGGAACTCTATGTTCCTTTGTTTTGAAATATTACAATATTCACAATAATTCCCTTGAACACAAGTCTATAATGTTTTCCCATGTGTCCTAGATATATCTAATCTAACATCTCTTGCTTCCAAACTCAATATTTTCATCACTTTATAAGTCATTATCAGCTTGCCATATAAATCCTGATACATTTCACTTAAAAGTGGTCCCGTGATTCATCTTTTGCTGTCCTTACCAAATCCTTTAGATTCATCCTTGCTTGCCAATACAGTTCCCCTTGACCTCAACCAATAACCTCCTATACAGGTGATTCAAAACTATATGGCAATCTCTCAGGAGCTGATTCTATACTTAAAATTAGGAAAAAAGTTCACATAAACATGCTCGAAAACGCTTCGTTAGCAAGTTATGGCTAGTGAAAGATTTCGCCTGGATTTCAGTTCCCTTGGTGAAATGAAGACTTCCTGTATTTTTAAGAGGTGAATTTAGTTGTTTCTTACAGTTTTTGACATGAAAATATTAAAAAATGAGTCAGTCCCAGAACTGACTACCTATTTTAAAGATATCTGATGTAAAAAATAAAAATTGGGGATAAAAAATAAAATGTTTTTGCGTTTAACATAGAAAACTTTGTTAAAATGGTAAACTAAGTTGTATTTTTTTTTTTCAATTAGAATTGTAGAAAATTTCATTCTGAAAAGATTCATGTAAATTACCTAAGAAGAAATTGAATGCAGCATACTGAAATTTAACTTTATAAAAAACAAAACTGACTTGAATTGTGAAAAAAAATTTATCAGTATGAAATAACTAATTTTGTACATAGGTTGGAAACAGCTTTTAATATAAAATGTAATCTAATGTTGTAAACAATGGAAAAATCACATTGAAAATTAGTAAAGGTGTTATTATTAACTTTTCTGTTAAAGTTGCTTGAAGTGGTCAGTTTTGTTCAATACATGATTTTGCTCGACAAATACATTCTTTTCTAGCATCTCATAACGTTAGGAGTATTCTTAATAGTTTCTGCAGCTTTTATTATGCGATTCGTTAGTTCATCTTGAACTAAGGAATCACTATTTTGAATAAACATTTTGACTTCATCAATCCTATAGAAAAAAGTCTGATGGGGTGAGATAATGAGATCATGGTGGCCATTTCACTGGTATGTTCTGACCAATCCATTGTCTATCGTATGTATTATTTAAATGGTCCTTTACATTATTAGAGAAATTAGGAGGTGCCCCATCATGCATAAACCCATCTCTAACCTCCTTTCATAAGAAATATTTTCCAAAGGATGGGCACGTTTGTTTCCAAAAAATTTTAAGTACGCTTCTGTAAGCCTCCTTGGTAAGAAAAATGGACCAGTCAAATCATCACCTAGTACACTAAACCATACATTAATTGAGAAAATGTATGCTAGAAATATCTTGTCGCAGTCTTATGTGGATTTAATAAAGTTAAGTTTCAGTATTGTTGTATTCAATTTTTTTCTTTGTTAATTTACATGAATCTTCTCGGAATTAAATTTTCTACATTGCTATTTGAAAAAGAAGGAAACGTGTGAAGTAATACCTGTCTGTAATTCCCAGAGGCTAAACAAAAGAAAAGAGAATAGATAGAATAGCAACCCGAGTGGCTAGGTGTCCATCTTTATGCTTACTTCACCAAGATAGCATTTTGGCATTGAGAACCGGTTAGCTGAAATATTCATTGTTCGGATGACAAGGGATAAGTGGAGAATTCTGTGAAAGGCTATAGGCATTTATCTCGCCCCTAAAAGTGGACCAGAGCAGACAAAGATAGGGTATGTTTTTATTAGAGGCTTATTAAATTTGTGAATCTGTTTATAGATTTTTAAGTAAATCAAGAGAACATTGAGTAAATTGAATTGTGGGACAAAATTGTTGTGGTCAGCACTTGTTTTGTTGGTAAGAGGGTGCTATTTTTGGTGTTTAAGATTCATTGAAGTAATTATCTGATTACATAGACTAATTGAAGTTCTATAAAGGAAGAGTATTTGTAATAAATTTATGTAATAAAATAGAATATTACAAAAACGTTTACCAAAAAAATAATTGGGGGTTAAAATATAACTACCCGTTTTTTAACCATAATTATTAATAAATAAAATTTTATTCTGATTGGTACATAAAAATGCGATGTACAGATCACGTCATGTAAGATAAATTATTGTATATATAAAAACAAATTATAAGATAAAAAATTGACGTTTAAAATCCATATTAATTATTTAAATACAAACACATGAAATAATAATAGGGTAAATACTTTATATACAACAAAATTACTTCAAAATGGTTTACAATTTAGATGCAGTGAATGAAAATTATTTTGAGCATTTATATGCACGTTAAACGGGATGCAGATAAATCATGGTTTTTAGGTTTTTTAAATAATTCATCAACAGAATTGTTTCCGTAAAAGAAAATCTTTTAATTGTAATTTAAATAAATTGGTGGGAAGAATTTTTGCTGGGCAGTTTATTAAAAATGGAAACAGTAGCGTAAGGCCCCTTCTCGCAAGTCAAAATAGTGTGTTAAATTATAAAAAAAAAAGTTCCGTTGTCTGGTTTGGTAAAGATAGATTGTTTTTTAATAAGTGGCCATTCTTTTTAACAAAGAACGTACACAAGGATAAATTAAAATATTTAATTTTCTAGATTTATTAATCTTCTACACGATTAATAATTACGACCGCCAGATAATGATCTGACAACCTACATATGTATCATAAAAACTCGTTCATACTTTTTGAGGGAGCCTCAAGAGCTGACATTATACGAGAATGTAGGCATGATAAATATTTAATGATGATAAGCTTAGCATTTCAGCGTTGTTTCACTTTATGGGTAACAGAAATTCTATCATTATCGTTAATGGGAATTCTATTCACTCGATCACCGATGCTGCATCTACCTGAGAAACACAATGCAATGATTTTTAACCGTATTTAAAGTTATGTAATGTATGATTACAAGTTTTCCAAACTCATTGGCAAAGATAACGCGACTAATATAAATATTTAATTTAACAGGAAAATTTATTTTAAAATTATGAAATAATGTTAACTTATATTTAATCAGAAAAATTAGGAAAATTCTTTATAAATATTTTTTGCAAATTTGTGCACTGTTTGATGATCTCTGATGTTTAAATGTTTAAAATTGTTGAAAACACTATGCAATGGAATATGGTCTGTAGACTCGAATGTCAAAAGCCAGTACGAGCGGTGAAGCACCTTTTCTCCTTACACATTATTTTTTTTCGTTATTAACAACACGTCATAAGTGGAAGGAGATTAAACATATCTCCTAATTATACGCAACAGTGTACAAACATTGTAGCGTATAATGTACTGCAGCGTTCATACAAAATAGTGTGCTTCTGCAAATGTGTAAGATACATCCATTGTTGAGTGTGATACATCCATTAATGTACACTACTAGACACTTTAAATTCGATCAACATCAAAGATCTAAATCTAGTTTGTTTTTAAGGAAAATCCTGGTAAGTTAAAGTCGGTTATATCCAACAATAATTTCGTATATTTTAAGTTCTGGAATTATTTTAATTTTATTCTTTGGAAATACAAGTTACGGATTTCTTTTTAATCATGACGATTTCATTTTGTATTCAAAAGTTGTAGTCTCTTTGATTTAGATTATAAGTCGTTTTTATAGTTATCAGCGGTTTTGTTCATTTTTAAAATATTTTTTGCCTTTTTCTTCTTTTTGTTTTTTTATATTTTTATTTTAATAGTCATATTTTGTTTTACAGTATTTTTGTTTGTTTTTTATTAAAGTTTTAATAAAATAACTTAATTGGCTTAAATCAGATAGTATTTTAAAATAATATTAAATCTTGGTGAAAAATAAATGTTTTTAATATACTTTATAAAATAAAATTAGACGAAGGTTAAAAAAGTTGTTTTATAGTAAATATTTTGATAAAAAGATCTGCAGTGAAGATAATCTATTTTGAATTTGATTTTAAATTCCATGTTTTATTAGGTTAAATTTAAAATAACTAAATCATTTAATCAGATTTCTGTTTCAATAAATTAATACTATTTTTTCTTTTTGATGATATCACGCCACATAAGTTTGTAGCTTCTGTGTGGTATATGCAAAGTGAATTTTGTAGAGTATGAAATATTACTCACCTGGATTTGAACCCACGACCTTCGGTTGAAAGGCCGAGACGCTACCGCTCCACTGCAGGAGAGTACTTACAACAGGAACACTATTTTAATATGATATATTTTATTTAAAAAATATAATTTATTATCTGAAATCCATAAATATTCTTATTTTTTGTAAAAAAAGAGATGAATCTTTGATATTCACGAGTGAGTTTAATGAAAAAAAATTTTTATTTTTACAAAATATTAGGTACAAATATGACTCGCTATTAATATATTCTAAAATTAAGCTTTCAATAGATCTTTTTAGAACTATACTGCAGTTCTCTCATCAATTATGTTTATAGACTTATAGACGACGGTACTGTTGTTGGTAGCATGTTTGTTCATTTTATTCTTTAACAAATTTGCTATGTTTATAAATGTTATATTTTCAAAGAGTTGATGACTTTTATATGTACATGTAAAATTGACTTGTTGATAAGAGAAGTGGTTAAGATTTTTATGATTTCAACGAGGAGATTTATTAAGTTGTATCCATCATTGTAATGTGTATCCAGATAATGCAATATAATTAGTATATTTTAATTTACAAGTAAGTTGCACATATATATTTTTTACTTGATGAATTAATTTACCGTATAAGTTCAAAGATTGTGTATGGGAATATGAAAATGAAAATTTTTTACGGTATAAAAATGCCATGCCTGATCAGGATTCAATCCTGGGACTTTTGGGATTAAAAACCAAGACAGTACCACTCTGCCACAAAGATCAGCATATTTATTGGTGATTTTAAATGGAATAGAGTAATCTTCTTTTCTCAAAATGTTGGTAATTTTATATTGATGTATATTGTGAAGATGTATGTTATTTCAACTAATAATTTTGTTCATGTATCTAGTGAGTTTCTGTGCAGAGGTCATGAAGTTAGTGATACATTTTGTTCCTGGATTTTTAATTATGCGTTTATTTTTGGTCCTACTATGTGTTTTTATAATTATTTGTTTAATTTTATGTGTTAACAATTTTATTATTTTAAATATTGGTGTAGATTTTAATTCAGTTTTATTGTACTGTATCGTATTTAATTATTTGTTGAGTCTCATTGTATTGAATGATTTTTTAATTTCCTTTGTTATCTTTGAACTAGGTTAGATAAAGTATGATAGCTATCAATCTGATTTTGTTAATGATTTTTACATTATGAGTCTCATTATTTTTTTGTGTTGTAAAACAAATTAGATGTGTCATGTATAAGGTTTTGATATTTCATTTATTTAACAGCGTTTTTCATTTAAGGATGAGTTTTGCATGCGCTCTAGTTTTTCTTTGTGTTAAGGCCAGCAGACTTAACTATCTTTGTTGTAATAAATGTTTTACTAAACCATTCTGTGTAAATTTGATAATATTCTCTTACTGATTATTTCTATTCATTATAATGAAAATATGTTTATATTAATCAAAGGGTGTTGTTAGCAGTTCCTCTTGAATTATGACAACTTGATAGAGAGGAGGTGACGCTACCTCTATAATCTTTAAAATAGAGGTTTTTGACACCTTCCATACCATCAAATTCATTTTATTAAATAAATGATTATGTGTTTATGAATAATTGTGTTTAAGAATTCTGAATAAAAGTGTAATATTATGTGTAAAACAATTTTTCGATTAGGATTCTTGTTTTTTTATTGGAGCATATTAAAGTCCTACAGTAACTATTATAAGAATATTCAGACTTCAGAAGTGGTCTGACCAAGATCAGCTGATACTGATTGAAAACACATAGGGCTTGACCGATCTAAATTCTAAAGACATACTATAATACAAAAACTTTACTAGTGTAAACAGCCAATTATTTCCAAATAAGAGTATAACTTACTATGAAATCACGAAAGGGTCGGTAAATTTTTTCACATAATTTAATGCTCCTTATGCAGCAACAGGATATTTTCTGATGGTGTTTGATCATATTCAAACAAAGAGATGGGAGTAAAAATCCCTTTTTTCTCTTTTGTCATTTCTGGTTTCATTCTTGTACTAATTAGAATATAATGTACATGATTAAGTGCTGCCGTTTTGGCCATATAAATAGTATACTCGTCACATTATACAGATCTTAAATTAACGTTATAAAAACAGCAAAATTATTATTTAATGCATAATCAATTTAATAGTTAAAAATAGTCTCTTGGTAACAAATGAGATAAATATTTATTAATTTTTTAAAATAAATTAAATAAATTCTGCAATGATGTGACTATGTGCAATGTTTACTTCTTTTTTCAAAATTCAATGACTTTTTCTAACTGCGTGAAAAGAGATATTCAAAATCTGATTGTAATATTGAATTTTTTGTAAGTTTTACCAGGAGATCAGTTGCCATTTAGTATTACAGATAACATATTTTATCACTTTTTCAAATTTCAAAGAACTTATAAAACTAGTTTTCACCATCAAATTTTATGTAAAAACAGGTTATTACAAGAAAAGCTTTCAGAGTTTTATTTTATTCAAAAATATATATCATACATTATATTATATTTAAAAATAGTTTTTATATTTATTGTAATGAATTTATTTCAAGTTTGAAAGACTTCATACCAGACACACTCAAATTATTTTGCTCTTTCCATATATTTTTCTTAATAACAATATATATAAAAATATTTATAGATATTCAAATAATTTTTCTTAACTTTCTTTTCTTATTACAGGTTGCTAAAGTAACATGGCATTTTCATTAATAGAATACATAAAAAAAGACTACTCTACCACCAAATTTATCGTTATTACTATGACCTGGATGTTCTTAGTAAGTAGCAATGGCTAAATGTTGTTGCATATTTTTATTAATAAATGTTGTTGTTATATGTATGCATTACTGTTATGTTTGCTATACTGTCCTCTAATTTTCATGAAATTTATTTACAATTGTACAAGCTAATAATTTATCGAAAATAACAGATTGTATCCCCTGACCAACAAAACTGAAATTTTTAACATAAATTGAAATATCAAACTTGCACCGGCCTCTGTGGTGCGAGTGGTAGCATCTTGGCCTTTCATCCAGAGATCCAAGGTTCAAACCTGGTCAGACATGGCATTTTTCATATGCTACAAAAATTCCACTTCCATGTTCCATACACAAGCTACAAGCTTCAAGCTTATGTGGCAATATCATCAAACCAAAAAGAATGGTTAGAAAGAGGATTTCATGAATATAAACACTATTGGGTTTATAGAATTACTGTAAATATAAAATATTTACATAACCTGGAAAAAATATGGTGGATGGCACTTAATGAGATGATAATAGAACAAAACTTAACTGGTAATTATAACTGAGTGACATTAAAAAGTAAAGAAAAAATATGGAATCTTATTTCTTTAAAATTGTGCTTGTTTCATGTGCATGTCATGAAAGAAAATTTCCAGATTTTTGTAAGTATAAGTGTAAAAAATAATTATGAAAAATAAAAAAAACTTATGTATTTTGGCAGACGTTGCAAACATTTATATTTAATATTTTTGTATTTTTATTTCCTGCCAAATAACATTAACTAATTCAAAAAGTAATTATGAGTTTATTATCAGAAAGGAAAACACAAATAACAAATATCTAAACTTCTAATATACTAAAGAAATAATTTTATTCTTTCTAGTATACAAATGAACAGAACTTGATAAAAATTTTATTAATGTTTGATAACGTTATCTGTGGTTACATGGAAATAGCCACAAAAATTAATTTTAAAAATATTACATACATGTAATGAAACTCTTTTATTTACAGTTATTTTAAGAATAAAATGAAATAGATAAGCTGAAAATCCATAAATTTATCCAGAATCTTGAACAAATAAAACTGACTTTAATAAAACATGATGGATGAATTTATCTTAAAACTAATTGGTAACACAACACCTGATTAGCAGTATAGCATGTCATTGGTGAGGTTGGTGAAGCAAGTACTTAGTTAAAATTTGGCATTCCACTATCATTGTTAAGGACTTAATGGTTCTATTCTTGACATTAAGCCTAGCATTTCATATGTCTTGAAATCTTAACAACAAATGTCATGAGATTTATAGCTTCAACCATTCTTTTTCCATATTAGGGACAGGATGCAATTAAAAGATCTCATACCTGGAGTATCCAGAAAAATGTTTGTTTTTCTTTGATTATTCAAGAGTTAAGGGTAGATTATGTCACATCTACCTAAGAACTTTCTGATACCTGAGCCTTAATATTATCCCACATATTTCAAGCCAAAAGGAGGGGGTGGTGTGGTGACTGGTAATGTCACAAGGTGGGTGTCTTCCTCTATGGGGTTGGTGTGTGTGTGCATGCATGCGTGCTCCTGTTTTTGTGATTGTATTATTGTACTTTATCACTTCTTTAAAAGATAATAATTTTAATATTTTTGTATTTGTATTTTCTGCCAAATAAAGTGTAGCTACAAAATATTACCTTTTCTACAGCACAGCTTGTTATTTTGCTTGAAATTATGTTGCCTAATATAAAAAAAAAAACAAATTTTACCTCAAATGGTATCTGATATTTGTGTTGTATCATTTTTATTCTTGAGAATTTGGGTTATCCACGTGTGTTTAAAATATAATAATTGTTATATTTAACTAGCAGTAATAACTAGGAGTATTACTAGTAGTAGTAACTAATTTTTTTTCTTAACAGGGATATAATGCATATGATTTTGTTAAAATTTATAAAGCCAGTAAATCAGATACATCTGATGAACAAACACAAGAAGGAGAAAAACCAAGTATGTAAATTTATGGAATATAATAATTTTAACAATTAAATAATTTTTGGTAACTCCTTTATACAGAGTGTATACTATGACACACCATTTTTTGAACACCATTATACAGAGTTACGGTTTAATTTTTACTAGTCTATAGAAAAAACTTAAACAAAAAAAAGTGAAAATTCCTTTACACTCAATAGAATCACAACATGGTGACCAGCACTACATAATAAATGACAAAGTATATGAACTAGTTCTATCCATGATCATAAACCCTTGAATGCATGATGGTAATAAATACATGAAATATGATTTGCTGTTCCATGTTCTGTTTTTTGAATGTTACGTTATTTTACATACTAATTCCTTGGTATCTACTGATAATTATAGAACATCATAATGGCGTTACAGTTTCAGATTATTATCAGAACAGCAAGAAAGTAGATTAGAATGTGACCATTTATATCATCACAAATCAGTCTAGTAGAAACTTCAGAAAGAACAACATGATTATTTATGTTAATTAAACTAATGTTCTGTAAAATTCAATTCAGACGGACTGTATTGAGACAGAACCTTTTAATAAAAGAAAGAACATATCACCCTCAGATTGAGGTTATAAATGGAACTTAAGTAGCTTACCAAGTATTATACCACTAAACATATTATTGACACAAAAAGACTACCATGAAACTTTTTCACTGTCATGTAGCCAACTTGAATGCATACTATTGAGGAATCATGCAAATCAACATAGTAGTAGTACATGTAGCATGGTAGCAAACACACATACACACACATACACACACATACACACACACACACACACACACACTTACTCCCTCCCTCACTCTCTCTCTCAGCCAACTTTTAGTATAATACATTTGTATTGAATAGTATATACATTTGAAATTTTATATTTCTGAAACAACTAATTCTCTATAAAAACAATTTATTTGTGAAATGTTTTGTCAAACACAATGAATATATACTCGTGTACAGGTTTTGAGCTCACAGGCTTATCAGACAGTGGATTAAAAATCGATAGCAAAGTTTTCTTGACATCCCGCTGAAGACAGAACAACATATACAAAGAGGAAATTAAATAAAAGCATATCAAAAGTTTCTTTTTAAACAGTTTCTTACAAGTTTTGATGATATCCAATGTGGGTTTTAAAAACATATTTAATATGTTTCTTATTAATATTAAAATATTTTAATTTATCTTTGTAGAAATGGAATGAAATTCAAGGGTATTATAGAACCCTTGGTCTGAGTGAAAGGCTATTAATTGTAGAGCCTGGATATCAGTCCCTTGGTGCTGGGTGTTTCTAATTATGAGGCAGGTAAATAATCTTTAATAATGGTTTATACATATATATATGTTTTTAGTTTTGTGTCTGCAATATCTGTAGCAGACCTGAAGCAAAATATATATTACATATATCCTATTCCACAGCACTTATCTGTAGTTGGACCATAATAGTGGAAGAAATGGATAGATGAATAATGTAGATGTGTTCAACAACACAAATCTCAAATCTTATTTTCCAACTTAAAGTCTTGATTTCAGTTGGTGTTATTCCCATACATAATCTAGAGAAAACAAAAGGACAGAACACCCAATAACAAGGCTCTCAGCCTGGTTTGGCTTAACCGACATGTGGCTTTGCAAATCACAATGGTTCAAGAACATCTTGAGGTCTTTTCCCTACTCCCTGTGGGGATTGGGTCCTCTCTGTAAATACCTCTGGGATGCTGTTGCTTGGACAGAGCAGCTCTTCCAAAGAGTTTCCATGTATCACACCTACTTCCAATACAATCTTTATACAGCATTGTAATGTAATGTAATGTAGCATTTCTGATCAACCTCAGTGTTCCATATATATATATCATTGTAAACACAATGTTTTGGACGGCTTCCAGCTTTTTCTGGAATATAAAGCACATGAACACCCCCCCCCCCCACACTAATGACAGATACACATAGGTTAGAATTGACTGCACATAAAGTATATAAAAATGCCCCCTGTATATAAAATTTCCCCTATAATTTTTTATACAGGAGGTGTTGCGTCGCTTGAATAAGATTGAACTATTCAAGTAGCGCTACTGTCTCGTACACCATATGATACAAAATATTAGTTTTTCTTCTTTTTTACATATGTTATATTATTAGTTTTACTTCTTTTTTCTTACATAATGTTTTTCTTCCTAATTTTATTCATTAATTGTTAGTGCACGAAGAGAGCAATTACACTACATGTCCAAGTCGCCAACTATTATGTATCAATATTCTTTTGTTAAAAGTGTTAGTATCATTTCTTGTTAATAAAGTTATGTTCAATTCAGTGTTTATTCTACAGTCCATTAATCAAATTAAATTTGAGACAGAACCTTATAATAAAAGAAAGAACATATCACCCTCAGATTGAGGTTATAAATGGAACTTAAGTAGCTTACCAAGTATTATACCACTAAACATATTATTGACACAAAAAGACTACCACGAAACTTTTTCACTGTCATGTAGCCAACTTGAATGCATACTGTTGAGGAATCATGCAAATCAACATAGTAGTAGTACATGTAGCATGGTAGCAAACACACACACACACTTACTCCCTCCCTCATTCTCTCTCTCAGCCAACTTTTAGTATAATACATTTGTATTGAATAGTATATACATTTGAAATTTTATATTTCTGAAACAACTAATTCTCTATAAAAACAATTTATTTGTGAAATGTTTTGTCAAACACAATGAATATATACTCGTGTACAGGTTTTGAGCTCACAGGCTTATCAGACAGTGGATTAAAAATCGATAGCAAAGTTTTGTTGACATCCCGCTGAAGACAGAACAACATATACAAAGAGGAAATTAAATAAAAGCATATCAAAAGTTTCTTTTTAAACAGTTTCTTACAAGTTTTGATGATATCCAATGTGGGTTTTAAAAACATATTTAATATGTTTCTTATTAATATTAAAATATTTTAATTTATCTTTGTAGAAATGGAATGAAATTCAAGGGTATTATAGAACCCTTGGTCTGAGTGAAAGGCTATTAATTGTAGAGCCTGGATATCAGTCCCTTGGTGCTGGGTGTTTCTAATTATGAGGCAGGTAAATAATCTTTAATAATGGTTTATACATATATATATGTTTTTAGTTTTGTGTCTGCAATATCTGTAGCAGACCTGAAGCAAAATATATATTACATATATCCTATTCCACAGCACTTATCTGTAGTTGGACCATAATAGTGGAAGAAATGGATAGATGAATAATGTAGATGTGTTCAACAACACAAATCTCAAATCTTATTTTCCAACTTAAAGTCTTGATTTCAGTTGGTGTTATTCCCATACATAATCTAGAGAAAACAAAAGGACAGAACACCCAATAACAAGGCTCTCAGCCTGGTTTGGCTTAACCGACATGTGGCTTTGCAAATCACAATGGTTCAAGAACATCTTGAGGTCTTTTCCCTACTCCCTGTGGGGATTGGGTCCTCTCTGTAAATACCTCTGGGATGCTGTTGCTTGGACAGAGCAGCTCTTCCAAAGAGTTTCCATGTATCACACCTACTTCCAATACAATCTTTATACAGCATTGTAATGTAATGTAATGTAGCATTTCTGATCAACCTCAGTGTTCCATATATATATATCATTGTAAACACAATGTTTTGGACGGCTTCCAGCTTTTTCTGGAATATAAAGCACATGAACATCCCCCCCCCCACACTAATGACAGATACACATAGGTTAGAATTGACTGCACATAAAGTATATAAAAATGCCCCCTGTATATAAAATTTCCCCTATAATTTTTTATACAGGAGGTGTTGCGTCGCTTGAATAAGATTGAACTATTCAAGTAGCGCTACTGTCTCGTACACCATATGATACAAAATATTAGTTTTTCTTCTTTTTTACATATGTTATATTATTAGTTTTACTTCTTTTTTCTTACATAATGTTTTTCTTCCTAATTTTATTCATTAATTGTTAGTGCACGAAGAGAGCAATTACACTACATGTCCAAGTCGCCAACTATTATGTATCAATATTCTTTTGTTAAAAGTGTTACTATCATTTCTTGTTAATAAAGTTGTTATGTTCAATTCAGTGTTTATGCTACAGTCCATTAATCAAATTAAATTTGAGACAGAACTTTTTAATAAAAGAAAGAACATATCACCCTCAGATTGAGGTTATAAATGGAACTTAAGTAGCTTACCAAGTATTATACCACTAAACATATTATTGACACAAAAGACTACCATGAAACTTTTTCACTGACATGTAGCCAACTTGAATGCATACTATTGAGGAATCATGCAAATCAACATAGTAGTAGTACATGTAGCATGGTAGCAAACACACACACACACTTACTCCCTCCCTCATTCTCTCTCTCAGCCAACTTTTAGTATAATACATTTGTATTGAATAGTATATACATTTGAAATTTTATATTTCTGAAACAACTAATTCTCTATAAAAACAATATATTTGTGAAATGTTTTGTCAAACACAATGAATATATACTCGTGTACAGGTTTTGAGCTCACAGGCTTATCAGACAGTAGATTAAAAATCGATAGCAAAGTTTTGTTGACATCCCGCTGAAGACAGAACAACATATACAAAGAGTAAATTAAATAAAAGCATATCAAAAGTTTCTTTTTAAACAGTTTCTTACAAGTTTTGATGATATCCAATGTGGGTTTTAAAAAAATATTTAATATGTTTCTTATTAATATTAAAATATTTTAATTTATCTTTGTAGAAATGGAATGAAATTCAAGGGTATTATAGAACCCTTGGTCTGAGTGAAAGGCTATTAATTGTAGAGCATGGATATCAGTCCCTTGGTGCTGGGTGTTTCTAATTATGAGGCAGGTAAATAATCTTTAATGATGGTTTATACATATATATATATGTTTTTAGTTTTGTGTCTGCAATATCTGTAGCAGACCTGAAGCAAAATATATATTACATATATCCTATTCCACAGCACTTATCTGTAGTTGGACCATAATAGTGGAAGAAATGGATAGATGAATAATGTAGATGTGTTCAACAACACAAATCTCAAATCTTATTTTCCAACTTAAAGTCTTGATTTCAGTTGGTGTTATTCCCATACATAATCTAGAGAAAACAAAAGGACAGAACACCCAATAACAAGGCTCTCAGCCTGGTTTGGCTTAACCGACATGTGGCTTTGCAAATCACAATGGTTCAAGAACATCTTGAGGTCTTTTCCCTACTCCCTGTGGGGATTGGGTCCTCTCTGTAAATACCTCGGGATGCTGTTGCTTGGACAGAGCAGCTCTTCCAATGAGTTTCCATGTATCACACCTACTTCCAATACAATCTTTATACAGCATTGTAATGTAATGTAATGTAGCATTTCTGATCAACCTCAGTGTTCCATATATATATATCATTGTAAACACAATGTTTTGGACGGCTTCTAGCTTTTTCTGGAATATAAAGCACATGAACACCCCCCCCCCCACACTAATGACAGATACACATAGGTTAGAATTGACTGCACATAAAGTATATAAAAATGCCCCCTGTATATAAAATTTCCCCTATAAATTTTTATACAGGATGTGTTGCGTCGCTTGCATAAGATCGAACTATTCAAGTAGCGCCACTCAGTAGCGCTACTGTCTCGTACACCATATGATACAAAATATTAGTTTTTCTTCTTTTTTACATATGTTATATTATTAGTTTTACTTCTTTTTTCTTACATAATGTTTTTCTTCCTAATTTTATTCATTAATTGTTAGTGCACGAAGAGAGCAATTACACTACATGTCCAAGTCGCCAACTATTATGTATCAATATTCTTTTGTTAAAAGTGTTACTATCATTTCTTGTTAATAAAGTTATGTTCAATTCAGTGTTTATTCTACAGCCCATTAATCAAATCAAATTTGAGACAGAACCTATTAATAAAAGAAAGAACATATCACCCTCAGATTGAGGTTATAAATGGAACTTAAGTAGCTTACCAAGTATTATACCACTAAACATATTATTGACACAAAAAGACTACCATGAAACTTTTTCACTGTCATGTAGCCAACTTGAATGCATACTGTTGAGGAATCATGCAAATCAACATAGTAGTAGTACATGTAGCATGGTAGCAAACACTCACACACACTTACTCCCTCCCTTACTCTCTCTCTCAGCCAACTTTTAGTATAATACATTTGTATTGAATAGTATATACATTTGAAATTTTATATTTCTGAAACAACTAATTCTCTATATGAACAATTTATTTGTGAAATATTTTGTCAAAGACAATGAATATATACTCGTGTACAGGTTTTGAGCTCACAGGCTTATCAGACAGTGGATAAAAAATCGATAGCAAAGTTTTGTTGACATCCCGCTGAAGACAGAACAACATATACAAAGAGTAAATTAAATAAAAGCATATCAAAAGTTTCTTTTTAAACAGTTTCTTACAAGTTTTGATGATATCCAATGTGGGTTTTAAAAAAATATTTAATATGTTTCTTATTAATATTAAAATATTTCAATTTATCTTTTTAGAAATGGAATGAAATTCAAAGGTATTATAGAACCCTTGGTCTGAGTGAAAGGCTATTAATTGTAGAGCCTGGATATCAGTCCCTTGGTGCTGGGTGTTTCTAATTATGACGCAGGTAAATAATCTTTAATGATGGTTTATACATATATATATGTTTTTAGTTTTGTGTCTGCAATATCTGTAGCAGACCTGAAGCAAAATATATATTACATATATCCTATTCCACAGCACTTATCTGTAGTTGGACCATAATAGTGGAAGAAATGGATAGATGAATAATGTAGATGTGTTCAACAACACAAATCTCAAATCTTATTTTCCAACTTAAAGTCTTGATTTCAGTTGGTGTTATTCCCATACATAATCTAGAGAAAACAAAAGGACAGAACACCCAATAACAAGGCTCTCAGCCTGGTTTGGCTTAACCGACATGTGGCTTTGCAAATCACAATGGTTCAAGAACATGTTGAGGTCTTTTCCCTACTCCCTGTGGGGATTGGGTCCTCTCTGTAAATACCTCTGGGATGCTGTTGCTTGGACAGAGCAGCTCTTCCAAAGGGTTTCCATGTATCACACCTACTTCCAATACAATCTTTATACAGCATTGTAATGTAATGTAATCTAGCATTTCCGATCAACCTCAGTGTTCCATATATATATATCATTGTAAACACAATGATTTGGACGGCTTCTAGCTTTTTCTGGAATATAAAGCACATGAACACCCCCCCCTCACTCATGACAGATACACATAGGTTAGAATTGACTGCACATAAAATATATAAAAAAGCCCCCTGTATATAAAATTTCCCCTATAATTTTTTATAGAGGAGGTGTTGCGTCTCTTGAATAAGATTGAACTATTCAAGTAGCTCTACTGTCTCGTACATCATATGATACAAAATATTAGTTTTTCTTCTTTTTTACATATGTTATATTATTAGTTTTACTTCTTTTTTCTTACATAATGTTTTTCTTCCTAATTTTATTCATTAATTGTTAGTGCACGAAGAGAGCAATTACACTACATGTCCAAGTCGCCAACTATTATGTATCAATATTCTTTTGTTAAAAGTGTTACTATCATTTCTTGTTAATAAAGTTATGTTCAATTCAGTGTTTATTCTACAGTCCATTAATCAAATTAAATTTGAGACAGAACCTTTTAATAAAAGAAAGAACATATCACCCTCAGATTGAGGTTATAAATGGAACTTAAGTAGCTTACCAAGTATTATTCCACTAAACATATTATTGACACAAAAAGACTACCATGAAACTTTTTCACTGTCATGTAACCAACTTGAATGCATACTGTTGAGGAATCATGCAAATCAACATAGTAGTAGTACATGTAGCATGGTAGCAAACACTCACACACACTTACTCCCTCCCTTACTCTCTCTCTCAGCCAACTTTTAGTATAATACATTTGTATTGAATAGTATATACATTTGAAATTTTATATTTCTGAAACAACTAATTCTCTATAAAAACAATTTATTTGTGAAATGTTTTGTCAAACACAATGAATATATACTCGTGTACAGGTTTTGAGCTCACAGGCTTATCAGACAGTGGATAAAAAATCGATAGCAAAGTTTTGTTGACATCCCGCTGAAGACAGAACAACATATACAAAGAGTAAATTAAATAAAAGCATATCAAAAGTTTCTTTTTAAACAGTTTCTTACAAGTTTTGATGATATCCAATGTGGGTTTTAAAAAAATATTTAATATGTTTCTTATTAATATTAAAATATTTTAATTTATCTTTGTAGAAATGGAATGAAATTCAAAGGTATTATAGAACCCTTGGTCTGAGTGAAAGGCTATTAATTGTAGAGCCTGGATATCAGTCCCTTGGTGCTGGGTGTTTCTAATTATGACGCAGGTAAATAATCTTTAATGATGGTTTATACATATATATATGTTTTTAGTTTTGTGTCTGCAATATCTGTAGCAGACCTGAAGCAAAATATATATTACATATATCCTATTCCACAGCACTTATCTGTAGTTGGACCATAATAGTGGAAGAAATGGATAGATGAATAATGTAGATGTGTTCAACAACACAAATCTCAAATCTTATTTTCCAACTTAAAGTCTTGATTTCAGTTGGTGTTATTCCCATACATAATCTAGAGAAAACAAAAGGACAGAACACCCAATAACAAGGCTCTCAGCCTGGTTTGGCTTAACCGACATGTGGCTTTGCAAATCACAATGGTTCAAGAACATGTTGAGGTCTTTTCCCTACTCCCTGTGGGGATTGGGTCCTCTCTGTAAATACCTCTGGGATGCTGTTGCTTGGACAGAGCAGCTCTTCCAAAGGGTTTCCATGTATCACACCTACTTCCAATACAATCTTTATACAGCATTGTAATGTAATGTAATGTAGCATTTCCGATCAACCTCAGTGTTCCATATATATATATCATTGTAAACACAATGATTTGGACGGCTTCTAGCTTTTTCTGGAATATAAAGCACATGAACACCCCCCCCTCACTCATGACAGATACACATAGGTTAGAATTGACTGCACATAAAATATGTAAAAAAGCCCCCTGTATATAAAATTTCCCCTATAATTTTTTATAGAGGAGGTGTTGCGTCTCTTGAATAAGATTGAACTATTCAAGTAGCTCTACTGTCTCGTACATCATATGATACAAAATATTAGTTTTTCTTCTTTTTTACATATGTTATATTATTAGTTTTACTTCTTTTTTCTTACATAATGTTTTTCTTCCTAATTTTATTCATTAATTGTTAGTGCACGAAGAGAGCAATTACACTACATGTCCAAGTCGCCAACTATTATGTATCAATATTCTTTTGTTAAAAGTGTTACTATCATTTCTTGTTAATAAAGTTATGTTCAATTCAGTGTTTATTCTACAGCCCATTAATCAAATCAAATTTGAGACAGAACCTATTAATAAAAGAAAGAACATATCACCCTCAGATTGAGGTTATAAATGGAACTTAAGTAGCTTACCAAGTATTATACCACTAAACATATTATTGACACAAAAAGACTACCATGAAACTTTTTCACTGTCATGTAGCCAACTTGAATGCATACTGTTGAGGAATCATGCAAATCAACATAGTAGTAGTACATGTAGCATGGTAGCAAACACTCACACACACTTACTCCCTCCCTTACTCTCTCTCTCAGCCAACTTTTAGTATAATACATTTGTATTGAATAGTATATACATTTGAAATTTTATATTTCTGAAACAACTAATTCTCTATATGAACAATTTATTTGTGAAATATTTTGTCAAAGACAATGAATATATACTCGTGTACAGGTTTTGAGCTCACAGGCTTATCAGACAGTGGATAAAAAATCGATAGCAAAGTTTTGTTGACATCCCGCTGAAGACAGAACAACATATACAAAGAGTAAATTAAATAAAAGCATATCAAAAGTTTCTTTTTAAACAGTTTCTTACAAGTTTTGATGATATCCAATGTGGGTTTTAAAAAAATATTTAATATGTTTCTTATTAATATTAAAATATTTCAATTTATCTTTTTAGAAATGGAATGAAATTCAAAGGTATTATAGAACCCTTGGTCTGAGTGAAAGGCTATTAATTGTAGAGCCTGGATATCAGTCCCTTGGTGCTGGGTGTTTCTAATTATGACGCAGGTAAATAATCTTTAATGATGGTTTATACATATATATATGTTTTTAGTTTTGTGTCTGCAATATCTGTAGCAGACCTGAAGCAAAATATATATTACATATATCCTATTCCACAGCACTTATCTGTAGTTGGACCATAATAGTGGAAGAAATGGATAGATGAATAATGTAGATGTGTTCAACAACACAAATCTCAAATCTTATTTTCCAACTTAAAGTCTTGATTTCAGTTGGTGTTATTCCCATACATAATCTAGAGAAAACAAAAGGACAGAACACCCAATAACAAGGCTCTCAGCCTGGTTTGGCTTAACCGACATGTGGCTTTGCAAATCACAATGGTTCAAGAACATGTTGAGGTCTTTTCCCTACTCCCTGTGGGGATTGGGTCCTCTCTGTAAATACCTCTGGGATGCTGTTGCTTGGACAGAGCAGCTCTTCCAAAGGGTTTCCATGTATCACACCTACTTCCAATACAATCTTTATACAGCATTGTAATGTAATGTAATCTAGCATTTCCGATCAACCTCAGTGTTCCATATATATATATCATTGTAAACACAATGATTTGGACGGCTTCTAGCTTTTTCTGGAATATAAAGCACATGAACACCCCCCCCTCACTCATGACAGATACACATAGGTTAGAATTGACTGCACATAAAATATATAAAAAAGCCCCCTGTATATAAAATTTCCCCTATAATTTTTTATAGAGGAGGTGTTGCGTCTCTTGAATAAGATTGAACTATTCAAGTAGCTCTACTGTCTCGTACATCATATGATACAAAATATTAGTTTTTCTTCTTTTTTACATATGTTATATTATTAGTTTTACTTCTTTTTTCTTACATAATGTTTTTCTTCCTAATTTTATTCATTAATTGTTAGTGCACGAAGAGAGCAATTACACTACATGTCCAAGTCGCCAACTATTATGTATCAATATTCTTTTGTTAAAAGTGTTACTATCATTTCTTGTTAATAAAGTTATGTTCAATTCAGTGTTTATTCTACAGTCCATTAATCAAATTAAATTTGAGACAGAACCTTTTAATAAAAGAAAGAACATATCACCCTCAGATTGAGGTTATAAATGGAACTTAAGTAGCTTACCAAGTATTATACCACTAAACATATTATTGACACAAAAAGACTACCATGAAACTTTTTCACTGTCATGTAACCAACTTGAATGCATACTGTTGAGGAATCATGCAAATCAACATAGTAGTAGTACATGTAGCATGGTAGCAAACACTCACACACACTTACTCCCTCCCTTACTCTCTCTCTCAGCCAACTTTTAGTATAATACATTTGTATTGAATAGTATATACATTTGAAATTTTATATTTCTGAAACAACTAATTCTCTATAAAAACAATTTATTTGTGAAATGTTTTGTCAAACACAATGAATATATACTCGTGTACAGGTTTTGAGCTCACAGGCTTATCAGACAGTGGATAAAAAATCGATAGCAAAGTTTTGTTGACATCCCGCTGAAGACAGAACAACATATACAAAGAGTAAATTAAATAAAAGCATATCAAAAGTTTCTTTTTAAACAGTTTCTTACAAGTTTTGATGATATCCAATGTGGGTTTTAAAAAAATATTTAATATGTTTCTTATTAATATTAAAATATTTTAATTTATCTTTGTAGAAATGGAATGAAATTCAAAGGTATTATAGAACCCTTGGTCTGAGTGAAAGGCTATTAATTGTAGAGCCTGGATATCAGTCCCTTGGTGCTGGGTGTTTCTAATTATGACGCAGGTAAATAATCTTTAATGATGGTTTATACATATATATATGTTTTTAGTTTTGTGTCTGCAATATCTGTAGCAGACCTGAAGCAAAATATATATTACATATATCCTATTCCACAGCACTTATCTGTAGTTGGACCATAATAGTGGAAGAAATGGATAGATGAATAATGTAGATGTGTTCAACAACACAAATCTCAAATCTTATTTTCCAACTTAAAGTCTTGATTTCAGTTGGTGTTATTCCCATACATAATCTAGAGAAAACAAAAGGACAGAACACCCAATAACAAGGCTCTCAGCCTGGTTTGGCTTAACCGACATGTGGCTTTGCAAATCACAATGGTTCAAGAACATGTTGAGGTCTTTTCCCTACTCCCTGTGGGGATTGGGTCCTCTCTGTAAATACCTCTGGGATGCTGTTGCTTGGACAGAGCAGCTCTTCCAAAGGGTTTCCATGTATCACACCTACTTCCAATACAATCTTTATACAGCATTGTAATGTAATGTAATGTAGCATTTCCGATCAACCTCAGTGTTCCATATATATATATCATTGTAAACACAATGATTTGGACGGCTTCTAGCTTTTTCTGGAATATAAAGCACATGAACACCCCCCCCTCACTCATGACAGATACACATAGGTTAGAATTGACTGCACATAAAATATGTAAAAAAGCCCCCTGTATATAAAATTTCCCCTATAATTTTTTATAGAGGAGGTGTTGCGTCTCTTGAATAAGATTGAACTATTCAAGTAGCTCTACTGTCTCGTACATCATATGATACAAAATATTAGTTTTTCTTCTTTTTTACATATGTTATATTATTAGTTTTACTTCTTTTTTCTTACATAATGTTTTTCTTCCTAATTTTATTCATTAATTGTTAGTGCACGAAGAGAGCAATTACACTACATGTCCAAGTCGCCAACTATTATGTATCAATATTCTTTTGTTAAAAGTGTTACTATCATTTCTTGTTAATAAAGTTATGTTCAATTCAGTGTTTATTCTACAGCCCATTAATCAAATCAAATTTGAGACAGAACCTATTAATAAAAGAAATAACATATCACCCTCAGATTGAGGTTATAAATGGAACTTAAGTAGCTTACCAAGTATTATACCACTAAACATATTATTGACACAAAAAGACTACCATGAAACTTTTTCACTGTCATGTAGCCAACTTGAATGCATACTGTTGAGGAATCATGCAAATCAACATAGTAGTAGTACATGTAGCATGGTAGCAAACACTCACACACACTTACTCCCTCCCTTACTCTCTCTCTCAGCCAACTTTTAGTATAATACATTTGTATTGAATAGTATATACATTTGAAATTTTATATTTCTGAAACAACTAATTCTCTATATGAACAATTTATTTGTGAAATATTTTGTCAAAGACAATGAATATATACTCGTGTACAGGTTTTGAGCTCACAGGCTTATCAGACAGTGGATAAAAAATCGATAGCAAAGTTTTGTTGACATCCCGCTGAAGACAGAACAACATATACAAAGAGTAAATTAAATAAAAGCATATCAAAAGTTTCTTTTTAAACAGTTTCTTACAAGTTTTGATGATATCCAATGTGGGTTTTAAAAAAATATTTAATATGTTTCTTATTAATATTAAAATATTTCAATTTATCTTTTTAGAAATGGAATGAAATTCAAAGGTATTATAGAACCCTTGGTCTGAGTGAAAGGCTATTAATTGTAGAGCCTGGATATCAGTCCCTTGGTGCTGGGTGTTTCTAATTATGACGCAGGTAAATAATCTTTAATGATGGTTTATACATATATATATGTTTTTAGTTTTGTGTCTGCAATATCTGTAGCAGACCTGAAGCAAAATATATATTACATATATCCTATTCCACAGCACTTATCTGTAGTTGGACCATAATAGTGGAAGAAATGGATAGATGAATAATGTAGATGTGTTCAACAACACAAATCTCAAATCTTATTTTCCAACTTAAAGTCTTGATTTCAGTTGGTGTTATTCCCATACATAATCTAGAGAAAACAAAAGGACAGAACACCCAATAACAAGGCTCTCAGCCTGGTTTGGCTTAACCGACATGTGGCTTTGCAAATCACAATGGTTCAAGAACATGTTGAGGTCTTTTCCCTACTCCCTGTGGGGATTGGGTCCTCTCTGTAAATACCTCTGGGATGCTGTTGCTTGGACAGAGCAGCTCTTCCAAAGGGTTTCCATGTATCACACCTACTTCCAATACAATCTTTATACAGCATTGTAATGTAATGTAATCTAGCATTTCCGATCAACCTCAGTGTTCCATATATATATATCATTGTAAACACAATGATTTGGACGGCTTCTAGCTTTTTCTGGAATATAAAGCACATGAACACCCCCCCCTCACTCATGACAGATACACATAGGTTAGAATTGACTGCACATAAAATATATAAAAAAGCCCCCTGTATATAAAATTTCCCCTATAATTTTTTATAGAGGAGGTGTTGCGTCTCTTGAATAAGATTGAACTATTCAAGTAGCTCTACTGTCTCGTACATCATATGATACAAAATATTAGTTTTTCTTCTTTTTTACATATGTTATATTATTAGTTTTACTTCTTTTTTCTTACATAATGTTTTTCTTCCTAATTTTATTCATTAATTGTTAGTGCACGAAGAGAGCAATTACACTACATGTCCAAGTCGCCAACTATTATGTATCAATATTCTTTTGTTAAAAGTGTTACTATCATTTCTTGTTAATAAAGTTATGTTCAATTCAGTGTTTATTCTACAGTCCATTAATCAAATTAAATTTGAGACAGAACCTTTTAATAAAAGAAAGAACATATCACCCTCAGATTGAGGTTATAAATGGAACTTAAGTAGCTTACCAAGTATTATACCACTAAACATATTATTGACACAAAAAGACTACCATGAAACTTTTTCACTGTCATGTAACCAACTTGAATGCATACTGTTGAGGAATCATGCAAATCAACATAGTAGTAGTACATGTAGCATGGTAGCAAACACACACACATATACACACACACACACACTTACTCCCTCCCTCCCCCTCACCCACAGCCAACTTTTAGTATAATACATTTGTATTGAATAGTATATACATTTGAAATTTTATATTTCTGAAACAACTAATTCTCTATAAAAACAATTTATTTGTGAAATGTTTTGTCAAACACAATGAATATATACTCGTGTACAGGTTTTGAGCTCACAGGCTTATCAGACAGTGGATAAAAAATCGATAGCAAAGTTTTGTTGACATCCCGCTGAAGACAGAACAACATATACAAAGAGTAAATTAAATAAAAGCATATCAAAAGTTTCTTTTTAAACAGTTTCTTACAAGTTTTGATGATATCCAATGTGGGTTTTAAAAAAATATTTAATATGTTTCTTATTAATATTAAAATATTTTAATTTATCTTTGTAGAAATGGAATGAAATTCAAAGGTATTATAGAACCCTTGGTCTGAGTGAAAGGCTATTAATTGTAGAGCCTGGATATCAGTCCCTTGGTGCTGGGTGTTTCTAATTATGACGCAGGTAAATAATCTTTAATGATGGTTTATACATATATATATGTTTTTAGTTTTGTGTCTGCAATATCTGTAGCAGACCTGAAGCAAAATATATATTACATATATCCTATTCCACAGCACTTATCTGTAGTTGGACCATAATAGTGGAAGAAATGGATAGATGAATAATGTAGATGTGTTCAACAACACAAATCTCAAATCTTATTTTCCAACTTAAAGTCTTGATTTCAGTTGGTGTTATTCCCATACATAATCTAGAGAAAACAAAAGGACAGAACACCCAATAACAAGGCTCTCAGCCTGGTTTGGCTTAACCGACATGTGGCTTTGCAAATCACAATGGTTCAAGAACATGTTGAGGTCTTTTCCCTACTCCCTGTGGGGATTGGGTCCTCTCTGTAAATACCTCTGGGATGCTGTTGCTTGGACAGAGCAGCTCTTCCAAAGGGTTTCCATGTATCACACCTACTTCCAATACAATCTTTATACAGCATTGTAATGTAATGTAATGTAGCATTTCCGATCAACCTCAGTGTTCCATATATATATATCATTGTAAACACAATGATTTGGACGGCTTCTAGCTTTTTCTGGAATATAAAGCACATGAACACCCCCCCCTCACTCATGACAGATACACATAGGTTAGAATTGACTGCACATAAAATATGTAAAAAAGCCCCCTGTATATAAAATTTCCCCTATAATTTTTTATAGAGGAGGTGTTGCGTCTCTTGAATAAGATTGAACTATTCAAGTAGCTCTACTGTCTCGTACATCATATGATACAAAATATTAGTTTTTCTTCTTTTTTACATATGTTATATTATTAGTTTTACTTCTTTTTTCTTACATAATGTTTTTCTTCCTAATTTTATTCATTAATTGTTAGTGCACGAAGAGAGCAATTACACTACATGTCCAAGTCGCCAACTATTATGTATCAATATTCTTTTGTTAAAAGTGTTACTATCATTTCTTGTTAATAAAGTTATGTTCAATTCAGTGTTTATTCTACAGTCCATTAATCAAATTAAATTTGAGACAGAACCTTTTAATAAAAGAAAGAACATATCACCCTCAGATTGAGGTTATAAATGGAACTTAAGTAGCTTACCAAGTATTATACCACTAAACATATTATTGACACAAAAAGACTACCATGAAACTTTTTCACTGTCATGTAGCCAACTTGAATGCATACTGTTGAGGAATCATGCAAATCAACATAGTAGTAGTACATGTAGCATGGTAGCAAACACTCACACACACTTACTCCCTCCCTTACTCTCTCTCTCAGCCAACTTTTAGTATAATACATTTGTATTGAATAGTATATACATTTGAAATTTTATATTTCTGAAACAACTAATTCTCTATAAAAACAATTTATTTGTGAAATATTTTGTCAAAGACAATGAATATATACTCGTGTACAGGTTTTGACCTCACAGGCTTATCAGACAGTGGATAAAAAATCGATAGCAAAGTTTTGTTGACATCCCGCTGAAGACAGAACAACATATACAAAGAGTAAATTAAATAAAAGCATATCAAAAGTTTCTTTTTAAACAGTTTCTTACAAGTTTTGATGATATCCAATGTGGGTTTTAAAAAAATATTTAATATGTTTCTTATTAATATTAAATTATTTTAATTTATCTTTGTAGAAATAAAATGAAATTCAAGCGTATTATAGAACCCTTGGTCTGAGTGAAAGGCTATTAATTGTAGAGCCTGGATATCAGTCCCTTGGTGCTGGGTGTTTCTAATTATGAGGCAGGTAAATAATCTTTAATAATGGTTTATACATATATATATGTTTTTAGTTTTGTGTCTGCAATATCTGTAGCAGACCTGAAGCAAAATATATATTACATATATCCTATTCCACAGCACTTATCTGTAGTTGGACCATAATAGTGGAAGAAATGGATAGATGAATAATGTAGATGTGTTCAACAACACAAATCTCAAATCTTATTTTCCAACTTAAAGTCTTGATTTCAGTTGGTGTTATTCCCATACATAATCTAGAGAAAACAAAAGGACAGAACACCCAATAACAAGGCTCTCAGCCTGGTTTGGCTTAACCGACATGTGGCTTTGCAAATCACAATGGTTCAAGAACATCTTGAGGTCTTTTCCCTACTCCCTGTGGGGATTGGGTCCTCTCTGTAAATACCTCTGGGATGCTGTTGCTTGGACAGAGCAGCTCTTCCAAAGAGTTTCCATGTATCACACCTACTTCCAATACAATCTTTATACAGCATTGTAATGTAATGTAATGTAGCATTTCTGATCAACCTCAGTGTTCCATATATATATATATCATTGTAAACACAATGTTTTGGACGGCTTCCAGCTTTTTCTGGAATATAAAGCACATGAACACCCCCCCCCCCACACTAATGACAGATACACATAGGTTAGAATTGACTGCACATAAAGTATATAAAAATGCCCCCTGTATATAAAATTTCCCCTATAATTTTTTATACAGGAGGTGTTGCGTCGCTTGAATAAGATTGAACTATTCAAGTAGCGCTACTGTCTCGTACACCATATGATACAAAATATTAGTTTTTCTTCTTTTTTACATATGTTATATTATTAGTTTTACTTCTTTTTTCTTACATAATGTTTTTCTTCCTAATTTTATTCATTAATTGTTAGTGCACGAAGAGAGCAATTACACTACATGTCCAAGTCGCCAACTATTATGTATCAATATTCTTTTGTTAAAAGTGTTACTATCATTTCTTGTTAATAAAGTTGTTATGTTCAATTCAGTGTTTATGCTACAGTCCATTAATCAAATTAAATTTGAGACAGAACTTTTTAATAAAAGAAAGAACATATCACCCTCAGATTGAGGTTATAAATGGAACTTAAGTAGCTTACCAAGTATTATACCACTAAACATATTATTGACACAAAAGACTACCATGAAACTTTTTCACTGACATGTAGCCAACTTGAATGCATACTATTGAGGAATCATGCAAATCAACATAGTAGTAGTACATGTAGCATGGTAGCAAACACACACACACACACACACACACATATACACACACACACTCTCACTCCCTCCCTCACTCTCACTCTCTCTCTCTCAGCCAACTTTTAGTATAATACATTTGTATTGAATAGTATATACATTTGAAATTTTATATTTCTGAAACAACTAATTCTCTATAAAAACAATATATTTGTGAAATGTTTTGTCAAACACAATGAATATATACTCGTGTACAGGTTTTGAGCTCACAGGCTTATCAGACAGTAGATTAAAAATCGATAGCAAAGTTTTGTTGACATCCCGCTGAAGACAGAACAACATATACAAAGAGTAAATTAAATAAAAGCATATCAAAAGTTTCTTTTTAAACAGTTTCTTACAAGTTTTGATGATATCCAATGTGGGTTTTAAAAAAATATTTAATATGTTTCTTATTAATATTAAAATATTTTAATTTATCTTTGTAGAAATGGAATGAAATTCAAGGGTATTATAGAACCCTTGGTCTGAGTGAAAGGCTATTAATTGTAGAGCCTGGATATCAGTCCCTTGGTGCTGGGTGTTTCTAATTATGAGGCAGGTAAATAATCTTTAATGATGGTTTATACATATATATATGTTTTTAGTTTTGTGTCTGCAATATCTGTAGCAGACCTGAAGCAAAATATATATTACATATATCCTATTCCACAGCACTTATCTGTAGTTGGACCATAATAGTGGAAGAAATGGATAGATGAATAATGTAGATGTGTTCAACAACACAAATCTCAAATCTTATTTTCCAACTTAAAGTCTTGATTTCAGTTGGTGTTATTCCCATACATAATCTAGAGAAAACAAAAGGACAGAACACCCAATAACAAGGCTCTCAGCCTGGTTTGGCTTAACCGACATGTGGCTTTGCAAATCACAATGGTTCAAGAACATCTTGAGGTCTTTTCCCTACTCCCTGTGGGGATTGGGTCCTCTCTGTAAATACCTCGGGATGCTGTTGCTTGGACAGAGCAGCTCTTCCAAAGAGTTTCCATGTATCACACCTACTTCCAATACAATCTTTATACAGCATTGTAATGTAATGTAATGTAGCATTTCTGATCAACCTCAGTGTTCCATATATATATATCATTGTAAACACAATGTTTTGGACGGCTTCTAGCTTTTTCTGGAATATAAAGCACATGAACACCCCGCCCCCCCTAATGACAGATACACATAGGTTAGAATTGACTGCACATAAAGTATATAAAAATGCCCCCTGTATATAAAATTTCCCCTATAATTTTTTATACAGGAGGTGTTGCGTCGCTTGCATAAGTTCGAACTATTCAAGTAGCGCCACTCAGTAGCGCTACTGTCTCGTACACCATATGATACAAAATATTAGTTTTTCTTCTTTTTGCATATGTTATATTATTAGTTTTACTTCTTTTTTCTTACATAATGTGTTTCTTCCTAATTTTATTCATTAATTGTTAGTGCACGAAGAGAGCAATTACACAACATTGCCAAGTTGCCAACTATTATGTAGTTTTTCTTCTTTGTTACATATGTTATATTATTAGTTTTATATCTTTTTTCTTGCATAATGTTTTTCTTCCTAATTTTATTCATTAATTGTTAGTGCACGAAGAGAGCAATTACACTACATGGCCAAGTTGCCAACTATTATGTATCAATGTTCTTTTGTTAAAAGTGTTACTATCATTTCTTGTTAATAAAGTTGTTATGTTCAATTCAGTGTTTATTCTACAGTCCATTAATCATATTAAATTTCAATTATGAATACAATACTTATTGGTCCTCCGGGCCGGATATTTATCAGTGAAAATACGATTCAACAATGATGGAACAATGGCTATGAATTAGGACTTATAAATCTACGATCTGAATGCTTTATTTTTATAAAAATATACGAATATTACGAGGTGTTTCTGGTAAGCTGACTGTCACTAATTACAATATTGTTAATTTGTTAAGCCTGCTTATACTACGTTAATTATCAAATTACAGATTCCTAATTACAAATTACCTAACTACCAAATCTACGTAATAAGATGTCTACAACAGATTTAGAAACTCAAATGAATCAAAACAAGCGTAAACGAGGTATATTTAAACGCACTATTGCACGCATAAAAACATTTGTAGAGTCTTTAGAGTCTGAAAAACTAGATCTTTGTTTAGTAAAGGTCAAACTGGATCATTTAGAAACAACTTAGCAATAATATGATGAGGTGCAAACCTTTTTAGAACTTAACCACGAAAATGAAGATGCAGATAGGGAAGAAGTGGAACTAATATTTCTTATTCTTAAATCAAAGTTATAAAATCTTAAATTCTAACTGCAGCCATCATAAAAAAGATAAATCTATTATTCTACCAAAAATAGATTTGCCGAAATTTAATGGTTCTTATGAAGACTGGTTATTGTTTAGTGAATTTTTCCCTGCAGTAGTTCATGACAAAGAAAATTTAACGTTAATTCAAAAATTTCATTACTTAACATCATCGTTAACTGATTCCGCTCTACAAATAATCAAAAACTTATCGTCACAGCTGATAATTATACAGTCGCCTGGAAATTACTCGAAACTAGGTTTGCCAACAAGCGACTCATAGCTTCAAAACATGCTCGTGAAATACTTAATGTTCAGAGTATTCCAAAGGAATCTGCATCTGGCATATCTAATTTTATTGATACAATATCGAGTAATATAAATGTGTTAAAGGCATTAAAACTCAAGACTAATTATGCAGAATTGGTTTTAACCCAATTATTTGTCCAGCGCTTAGACCAAGCAACTATATGGGCCTGGGAATCCACCATATTGACTGATACCTTCCCGGATATCGATCAGTTTATCAGTTTCCTAGAAAGGTGCAGACAAATCTTAGAAAGTTCTGTTTCAGAGACCCAAGGCAACAATTCTCAAAAACATTCGGTAGATTCACATTGCACGAAACAATACAATCAATTTAAGCGAAACAAAGACTTTAAGTCTTCCCAGAAAATTCATGCTTATGCAGTTAGTATAGCAAACTCGGAATGTCCTTACTGTAAGCAACCTCATTTACTCTACAAATGTATGAATTTTCTTAAGTTGCCAGTAAATGGTAGAATATTATTCGTCAAAAAGCACAGATTATGTTTTAACTGTCTTAATAGTAACCACAATGTCAAAGAATGTTATAATTCTCATTATTGTAAATACTGTAAGCGTAAACATCATTCAATCTTGCATGACAATGCATTCTCCCAAGTTAAGGAATCTAACACTATTTCTAAGGATAAAACAGAAGACACAGTTAAAGGGATAGCTCAGGTTGACCCAAACGTATGCAGTAACTATTGCAGTTTAAAGATTCAGAGCGCGACACGAGTTTTACTAGCCACTGCTATAGTTGGTGTCAAGGATTCACAAAAAACGCTACAACCTTGCAGGGTGTTGCTTGATGCAGGCTCGCAAGCTAACTTCATTACTGAAGACACGGTTCAGCGTTTAAAATTAAAGCGTGAACGGGAAAATCTACCAATTCATGGAATAAATAACATTTCAGCCACCGTAAAATACAATGTTACCGTTCAGTTACATTCAAATTATCAAGAATATGCTACTACAATTAAATGTTTTGTATTACCTAGCATTACAAGTTCTATGCCCTCCGAACCCATCAATACGAGTACGTGGAACCTTTCAAAATTCGTAAAACTTGCGGATTATCATTTTAACACACCCGGTAATATAGACATATTGATAGGATCTGAATTGTATTTACATTTAATGAAGAAAGGTCGAATAAAGAAAACTGAGAACTTCCCAGTCATTCAAGAAACCACATTAGGTTGGATAGTCGCAGGTAGATTACCATCAACAGATGAAATTGAAAACCCGCCTAAAATAACGTCACTATTTATTAATTCAGAACTAAATATTCATAATCAGTTAAAACAATTTTGGGAACTGGAGGAGATTAAAACTACTCCTCGCTCCAAAGAAGAAAGGATGTGCGAACAACATTTTCTGGAAAACCTCAAGCAAAATCAATGGCAGATTCATTATTAGATTACCCAGACGACAAAACCATACACCCCTTGGCGATTCTTTCGACAATGCGCATCGCTGATTCTTGTTATTAGAGAGAAAATTAAACAAAGTCACTAATCTTAAAGAGGACTAAGGCAATTTTATTAAGGAATATCTTGAACTCGATCACATGCAGGTAATTGAACAACCAACAAGAAACGATGCTTTGACATGCAATGATACCTTTGAGAGACCATACTATCTACCACATCACACAGTATTCAAACAAACCAGTAGTACCAACAAACTACGAGTCGTATTCGATGCCTCAGCTAAGGCTGACAATGGAATATCCCTTAACGACACGCTCATGGTAGGTCCGACTGTGCAGCAAGACTTAATATCGATAGTATTACGCTTTAGAACACATGTATACGCTATGACCGCCGACATTGCGAAAATGTATAGACAAGTACTGGTTGATCCAAGGGATTATGATCTTCAAAGGATTATATGGCGAAATTCTAGTGAAGAAGAAATTGGCCATTACCAACTAAAAACAATAACATATGGAACAGCATTCGCTCCATTTCTCGCCACAAGATGCATTATACAACTGGCCAATGAAAACTCAATACAATTTCCTAAGGCTTCTGAAGTGATACGTCTGACTTCTACGTCGATGACTTACAAACTGGTGCTGATGATTTAACTGAGGCAATGCAACTGCAAGGTGAAATATCAGCAATTCTGAAGCAAGCGGGATTCGACCTACTCTCCTGGAATCCGTATCCGAAACCGATGATTCAAACCACACATTTAACTTTTCTAGCGAGGGAATCAACACATTAGGTTTAATTTGGAACCACATTCAAGATTCGTTATGTTTTTCAACTAATGTAAAAACCGACAACTTATTTACTAAAAGATCAGTTTTTGGCCACAATATCTTCCATATTCGACCCCCTTGGTCTGTTAGGTCCAATTATTATGCAGTGTAAGGTATTCATGCAACAATTATGGCTCCAAAATCTAGAATGGGACGATAAACTTCCAGAAAAAACCTGCTTAATAAATGGTCTAACATTTGTAAAAAACTTCCATTCATCGAACAAATTAAGATTCCTAGATTAGTCAAGTGTACTGGAAAAATATTTGATATACAATTACATGGATTTTCTGACGCTTCAAAAGATGCTTATGGAGCTTGTATATACTTACGTTCAGTTAACACCTTTGGAAATATATCAGTTAAACTCCTTTGCTCTAAATCACGGGTGGCTCCAGTAAAACAAATATCTATTCCAAGACTGGAATTATGTGGAGCGCTCTTGATGGCAAGGTTTCTTAACTTTGTAAACCCTGCACTTAAATTAACTATAAATAAAATTTATTTATGGACTGATTCTACAGTTGTACTTTCTTGGATATCAGCATTACCAACAAAATGGAAGACCTTCGTAGCAAATCGAGTTTCAGAAATCCAAGATTTAACTGATGGCTGTGTTTGGGGACATGTTTCTACAGATGAAAATCCAGCTGATGTACTTTCTCGTGGAAACGACGCATTTGAATTACAGATCAATCAATTATGGTGGTATGGGCCTTCTTGGCTTAACAAACCGTCAGAATACTGGAATCATAAATTTTTTGATGAAACTAACTTAGAAGCTGATTGTTCAAGTGAACTTCGCAATGTATCTACTTCATTTGTGGTAACCACAAATTTGCTAGATTTATCAGACTCATTTTTGTCTTTACAAAAAATGATAAATACGCTTTCTTATTGTATAAGATTTTTTAAAATTTTGAAAACTAAAGATAATAGTATCAATAGAGATGTCTTATCAGTTAAGGAAAAGGAATCTACTTTGTTACGTTGTATCATACATACCCAAAACATTAATTTTCAAACTGAAATCAAGAAATTGACCACCAATTCAAGCATCTCCAAAGATAGTAAATTGTATTCATTATATCCATTCCTAGACAGCACGAACTGCTTAAGAGTAGGAGGAAGATTGCAACTATCTCAATTGAATTTTGATGGCAAGCATCCGATTATTCTTCCACCCAAATCCAATCTAACTAAATTAATAGTCATAAACGAGCAATTGAGAATGTTACATACAGGACCTCAATTGTTTCATTCTCAATTACATGAGAGGTACTGGATAATAAATGGTAAAAATGTCATCAGATCAATTTTACACAAGTGCCTATTATGCTTCCGGTTTAAGGCAAAACAGTCACAACAATTAATGGATCAATTGCCGAGTCATCGCACTCAGGTAACATACAAACCATTTATGAACTCTGGTATAGATTACGCCGGACCTCTGACAATTCGGCAAGGTGGGCGGAATTCAAAGATAAAAACAAAATGTTATGTCGCTCTATTTATTTGTCTTTCTACAAAGGCGATACATTTGGAATTAGTCAGCGATTTATCAACTCATGCATTCTTAGCAGCACTGAGGAGATTTACTTCAAGAAGAGGTCTATGTTCAAACATTTATAGCTATAATGGAACAAACTTCGTGGGTGCAAATAATTTGCTTCGCTCGATGTACTCATTTTTAAATACTAGCCACGTGAGACAAAAATAGTAAACTCTGCATATGAAAATGGCATCCAGTGGCACTTTATACCTCCCAATTCCCCTCACTTTGGAGGCCTTTGGGAGGCAGCTGTAAAGTCAGTAAAATTTCACCTCCGACGTGTGGTAGGAAATGTAGCCCTTACGTTTGAAGAGCTCAATACTATTCTGACTCAGATTGAAGCTTGTCTTAATTCTCGACCTTTATGTGCCTTATCTTGCAACCCATCCGACCCAAAACCTTTGACATCTGGACATTTTCTTGTAGGTGGCCCACTTACTTCCTTGCCAGATCATAACCTAACTGACATCCCTATAAACAGGCTTAACAGGTGGCAGTTAGTTCAGCAAATGTGTTCAACATGTTTGGCATCGATGGTCCGCTGATTACTTATCTCAGCTTCAGCAACGCTCTAAATGGAATTCCGAATCACCATCTCTGAAACCTGGAAATCTGGTGCTAATAAAAGAAAACAACATTCCTCCTCTTCAATGGAAGCTGGGAATAATTGAGAACGTTTATCCCGGTCCAGACAATCTAGTTCGTGTGGTAACAGTTCGAAACTCCTTAGGAGTGTTTAAAAGGCCAGTGACAAAATTATGGCCGTTACCCACCAGTGACTAATATTATGTTAAACAGTAACTTTATTTAAGTGAGAAATCATATCGATTTCTGGTGGGCGGTATGTTGCGTCGCTTGCATAAGATCGAACTATTCAAGTAGCACCACTTAGTAGCGCTACTGTCTTGTACACCATATGATACAAAATATTAGTTTTTCTTCTTTTTTTACATATGTTATATTATTAGTTTTACTTCTTTTTTCTTACATAATGTTTTTCTTCCTAATTTTATTCATTAATTGTTAGTGCATGAAGAGAGCAATTACACAACATGGCCAAGTCGCCAACTATTATGTATCAATATTCTTTTGTTAAAAGTGTTAATATCATTTCTTGTTAATAAAGTTGTTATGTTCAATTCAGTGTTTATTCTACAGTCCATTAATCAAATTAAATTTCAATTATCAATACAATACAGAAGGTATAAAACATGTGCGTGTGTGCGTGCATGCATGTTTAATAATTTTGACCAAATCTACTGGTTAATAAATTTTACTTATTAAAAATTCTATTCATACATATTTATTTTTGATTTGAAATTATTTTTACTTTTTCTTTCTTTCTATTTTTAGACATGAACAAACGGTCTCTAAGAACGATTATTTTTGTAATAATTTACTATGTAATACAACTTGTAGGAGCATACATGGTAAGTAAAAAAATTGAAATTAGATAAACTAACACATTTCAGAGTTAAAATAACTATCAAATTGTGAGTTTTGTTATTTGTAAAAGGAAAATAACAAATTAACAATACAAAAAATATCCATCCTCTTAAATATACAGAACAATTAGTGCATACTACATGAGGAGACCAGGTCTTATCCTAATCAAGTTTAATATGCTTTTTTAATTAAAGGTGTAATACGTTGGAAAATGAAAAAAAATCCTTTAAAATTTAAACATTTTTCAAAAATGGTGGGTGATAGATTCTGAGTTCATATTAGTTTTCAGCATAAAAAAATAGATTAAAATCATATATTGCATGTTAGGAAACAAAAATTATGTTTATCAGTATTTTTATCTTTATAAATTTTTCAAAAAAATATGTTTTTAGAAATATCTTTTTTTACTAACTTTTCGAAGTAAAGTACGGCATTACTTTTGGGTCACATAGTGGGAGTGGGAGGGATGAAAGTTAATTTTTTTACATTTTAATGTAAAAGAATGAAAATACCATTCACTATATATATGGGGTATATATATATGTAACTACTACATCAACTTCATTTAAACTTAGATATGCTGTAATAGTAAAAGTTGTGCATATAAAAATTTGATAAAGTTTGGAGCCGTTCTTGAGTTATGCTCAACTTAATGTCGAAAAAATTTGAGTGGGACAAGTTAGAAGCATGATTCATTATGGTGCTGCAAATTGGAAGGTTGATGTTTCTTTTTTAACTGGCTTTACAAACTTATTGGTTGAAAGAAAGTATAACTTGCTTATTAAGTTAAACTTAATTGTGTTTGTTAATAACTATTGTTACAATCTTTTTTCATTTATTATTGTTAATACTGTAATATTTATATTTTGTTATCCTGCAAGTAAATAGCTAAACATATGAGAGCACTTGAAATTAACACATAAAAAATTAAAACATTGAAGCATCTTATTAAAAATAAGAATAGAATGACACATTTGATACTGTATCTCATGTCAGATGAGTCTTGATATTATTTATTTGAACATATTGATTTGCACAACACTGTGTACTGGATGACTGAAAATTCTCACCACATGCTTTACCATGGGAAAATAAGTGTATGGTGTACTTTTTCTGGTAATTGTGTACTGGGAACAATATTTTTTAACTGATTGTCAATATAGAAGTTTATTGTATAATTTTTTATGAATTCTACACTCAGTTTACAGATCTTGACAAAGAGTATGGCTTCTTTCAACAAGACAGAGGAATATTTCGCACATCAAATAATTCAATAGCAGATGTTCATGCAGCTTTCAGCTTCTGTTGTTAGCAGAAGTATAAACTGTTAGGAGAGAGCGATGGCCTCCAAGTTCCCCAGATTTTCTAGTTTTACTTCTTTTCTTTGGACTGTTTGAAGTTTATCATCATTCATTCTATGTAACCTCCTATGTGCAAAAACCTAAATTTTTCAGGAGAGCAGAAAAACCTTTGGAATTGAATTATGTAATATTACAGTTATATTGTAAATTTAATCTAAGATGTCTAATTACCTGTTTTTTAAGATAAATTCTTTGTATGATTTGCCTTTTTGTTTGTAAACAAGGTTTTTTCATCTATTACTGACTTAGATTTCTTACAATTCGAAAAAATACATATGTGTTTATTTTGTGACATAGGTGATTTCAAACAATGGTGATCGGCTGGCTACAAAGGGCCTTTTGAACTTTATTCTTGGGTGTTTTAAACATGTTATAGATGAAAAATATGCTTTGAAAAAATCTGTCTGCCTAGAAACTTAATTTTGCCTGCTTTTTCTTAAACTGAAACCTAGTACAAGTGTTCATGATATTATTAGATTCTTTATATTATAAAATGTTTTTCTTAATTATTGAAATTATTAGGAAACAAAATAACTGTAGAGATAGAAAGTAAAGACATTACTCACAAAACACTTTTATTGTTTTAGATAACAGTACAAAAATACAGTATAAGAGATATTTAATTAGTTTTTTATCCTACTGACCTAGAACTTACTAATATTATAAGTTAATCAGACTTTTGTAAATAAAAAATGAAACTTGGTATTGAATTATTACCATTAGGTTTACAAACTAAAAATAATGTTGCTTCATTATATTAAAATTAAAGTAACAGTTCTATACAATATAGTTTTACATAATAAATTTAGAGTATAATATTATTTGATTAAAAATATTAATTTGTTGACACCTTTCTTTAAATTTTTTTTAATATCTTGTAACTTTAACATGTTCTGTTGCTCCTATTTTTCCTGCACAACTGAATAGAATACCATCAAAGAAGGGCCAAAAATCTTTATAACTTTTTTAAGCTCCTGCAGATGTTGATATTTCATGTCACTTATGGGGATTCTTGAATTATATAATGGTAGCAGTTTTGGATTTTCATATAACTTACGACAATGTTGTAAATGAGACCAATGTTCATTGTAATCCAGTTTGTAATTAATTTCACCAGTTTCAAGATAGTGTAGTTGCCGAATGTCAGTAACACAACTGTCACCAGTTTTTCTACCTTGTGTCAGAGAACACAAATTTGTTTTCATATTTCTGTAATTTTGAATAAAATCATAATTTACTACTTTAATTATGTATGGCTGTTGAGGGCGAGCCATCCTTATGTGACAAATATAGGTAATGGTATGGTATACCTATAGGTATATGGTATTTACCTATAGGTAAATATAGGTATATTGTCTCTTGGTCCATTAATTGGGCGATGAAAGTACCCTTCAAGTGTTGCATGCACATTATCTGCAGCCATATGTGTATGCCCTTTTTCCAAAATTAATTGATTAATTTCTATTGAATGCCTTATAGCAAAATCACTTAAAGCTGATACAAGAACTTTATTTCAGTTCTGATAATTGCACCAATCAGAAATTAACATTTTTGTAGCCACAACTTGCTTTTGATGAAAGTTAATCAATAATACATTTTGTAAACTCATTGCTAGTAACCCCTTCTTCTGCCTCATGTCACACATACACATCTGCCTCATACAGATACACATCTTTTAAATTTATCTCATATATTGTGAAATCATGAATTTGTAATTTCTATTTATAATACATGGATGAGGCTTCAGTTTTTGGTGCCAGAAGGACACTCTGAAGGTCCATAGCAATCACCAAGTTCTTTTCATTAGCCTCTGCTACAGCATCTAGTCTAGCTTTTGCGCTTCTGTCCTTCTTTTCAATGTGCAGCTGAAACTCTTCATCTGAACGATTTCCAGCCTTGTGGGCACAACATACATCACACTGACCTTTTCTAGGTTTATATATGGCAATAATAAGCTCTTTTTTTAAAATATTTGTAAACAAAGTGGCACCCATATATAACTTACAGTTATTTTTACTACATTTAGCATATTCCTCATGCATGTGATTCCATGATTTAAAAAAATTGGTTCAACCAGTTGGTTTTACCAGTAGATTTCTGGTAATAATGGCTTGGTATCTTTGGAAGAAGTGCAAGCAATCCACTCGAAAAGAAACTTGTGTTTCTCGCTAGTTGCTTTTTCATGTTCTGTTTGAGCACTGATTTTATTTGCTTCTAGTTTATGTTTTTCAACTATAGCCTGGCGTTTTAAATTTAAGAACTTTTTTCTTTCTTTTTTATAATCTCTTTTTTGTTTCTTTTCTGTTAATTTATCAGTCTGTCCATCTAGTTCACCAATTGATTCTTCATTCTCACTTACCTTATTGGGTTGTTGTCCCGATCTAGAAACCCATCTTTTAAATGTATCCTCTCCAAAATCAAGTGTCTAAAAAATGTTTCTACATACTCTTACCATTTTCTAGCAGGTTGTCATGCCCCCTTCAATTTGGCTTTTTTGAGATCTGTGGAGCTTCTTCTTTTAATAATGGATCTTGAATTTAGTAAAGTTGTCACAAATGTTTGTTTTTCTTTCCATGAGGTAAGACTATGCCAGAAATGATTAAATATTTCCTGTCGCTTGGTATCAGATACTGTAGCGCACAAAAAAGTTCGATTTGTTCTTTTCGAAGGTTCGGGTAATAAGACATGGTTACATCTACCTTTTAGGGACCTAGCTTCCTTTACAATTGTTCCTACCACCTTTGTACCAACTCTATCTCCTAAATACTTTTTTCCCGAAGCTCTATTAAACGCTTCATGTTTTTTTATCTTGGCAACACTTAATTTTTTTGGCTTTGTAACCTTATTTACTTCCTCACAAAAGATGTTAGTCACAGTAGGAATATTTGAGCCAACTTCCTCATTAATAAGTCAATTCAATACTAGGTCTTTCAGAACTTACAACATCAGAGTCAATCAATGGTGAAATAGCGCTTGAATTATTATTTGGTGTGTTATTTGAGACAACTATATCAATAAACTCCAGCTGATCTTCCACAACCTCGGTTATAATGTAAGATTCATCAGAAAGAACTTCAAATGTATTTTCAAATTGGAATGCCTGATCTGTAATCTTTTCATAGAGTATCTCATTTTGTATTTTTTTTCTTCAGCAACAGTATTATTGATAGTGACGCTTTCTGAGGAACTCTTGTTTTCTTGTGAATATTCATTGTTAGAATCTAAAAATTTATAGACAGCAGTGTTACCTGAAATTGGTATCAATGAATTACAAAAAAGGATCTATCTTCATTCGCTTCATCAAAAGAAGATCCATTTTGTTGAACTAATTCGATACTGGCATTTGCATCTACCGCTGCTTTTAATATACCTTCAACTAATCTGAAATGATCTTGGGTACCTAAAAGAAAAAAATTATAAAAGCTAATAATATGGTAGTGAACAAAAATTTATGAACTTTATGAATTTTATTTTATTGACAGAGCTACCAGATATTATTTAACTGATTTATAGTGCTCACTTTGTAGCATAGGATCATAACGCAAGACATTCAGCATGTTATTAGATGTGCAAAACACACATCTAAAAAAAAGGAATCTAACAAGAAATTATCAGCTTACTAGAACATATTACCTATTTATTAAAAAAAATTAAATTTATTAAAATAAAGTTAAAGGATAGATTCAATTTAGTGTGTAAAAATGGCTGCAAAGACTGCAATTAAAAAAATCTTTTAAACATCAAGACTTACCAGTTTTGTCTAAAGGACAGGAGCTCTGGACTGCTTCAATGTTAGCTTCTGTTTCAATTTCATCAACAAATTCATCTTTTTCTGCCTCTTGGGTTTCTAGAAAAAGAACATAATACAATAAAATCAGTAACAAAAAAAGTGTAATGAATTTTCTATTATAACATACTTTAGGTTATAAGGAAAAATGTAACCGTAACAGATTTTTAATCAGAGTACCAAAAGTTATTTCTAAAGAATCTTAAAACAAATTTTGCTTAAAGGTCAATACCGTAAGCAAATACCATAATTAGGGAAAAATTAATTTTCACAAATTTCATACGATATCATTAATGGTTTTCATAAATAATCAGTGAAAATGATAGCTAAATTTAGTACATCCTAACCTTAAATTGAATTATACAAGTTATATTAAAAAGGAATTGAAATTAAATTGCAAGTAAATTTTCTTGTTGCTAAGCTCAGAAGAATTTTCCCACGACTAAAAATGGTGGGGTTACTTTTATTCATATTTTCAAAAACACAAGCTAGCTAGAAAACAAAAAACCATTAACCACATGTGTTAATCACAATAATACAAGTAGAAACAGTTGATTGCATGAAATCTCTTAAGTAACATCTAGTTCACATAACATAGTTCACCCTAAGCCAAACAAGCCTAACAATATCAAAAAGAGGAAAACTCCCATGTGGATTAATGTTGTTACATAAGAGGTTTCTAAAGTTGAGAAATATTCTGTTTTTACATAGATTTCTTTTCTCATTGTAGCATTAGCTACAATTTTTTCAGCACATAAGGGATTTCATAGACTTGTAGAGTTTGAAAAGCCGATTCCAGTGATATATATAACTCAAAATCGATTTTTGAGGCATATAGGAGGTTTCACAGAATGAATGACGATATTAAGAGTTTATTAATTGAATCCCACTCAATCAATGAACTGAAGTTAAACATTCAGCAAGTGTTATTTAAACATTCAGCAAAATGTTATCAGTGCCACTGAATGGCACTGATAACATTTTGCTTTGAGTGATTCTTAGGCATGATCCCTCTAGCACATCACCAAGTAGGACACTCACTTATTTAGCATTAACTTATTTAACAGCAGGACACTCATCCCTAATTTAACATTTTTAGTTAAAATATGGTAAATATATGAACTTTTGTTGTGGTAATTTATATTTTCATTTTATTCATAAATGTTACATGTCACAACTAAATTTTGTTTGTAGCAGTTGCTACCTATATATAGTATATACCCTATTTATTTGTGTATTCTGAATACACAAATATGATTTATATTAATGAGCAGAAATTTTCCAAAATTATGATTTTAAAATTGGTGTTTAAAATTCATTTCTGACAACAGGAGATTTCTTTAATAATGTAATTTATCATTAGAATTAAAATATTTTTAAAACAATGTGATGTTTGTAGCAATGCACAGTCTCAATTCATTCAAAACACTATTTCAATTAGTTTAATTCATACTTCTCTGCATACATGCTTTGTTAATTTAAACAATTAACATATGGAAAAATTTAATAAAATAACATTTTTATTTTTGTTACAGGAAAATTTATGGATTATCCTTGCATGTGTCTGTATAGATATTTATCTGTTTGTGACAGGAATGTGGGAAGTTCTAAGATATTTTTTTAATGACGCCAACATTTCTTTGAATCCTGCTGGTTTTATTTATTGCGGTAAATCTAAACAGTACAAAAACTTGTTTTTTTTGGAATATACATCTTAACTTATTTAAGTTTATATTTATTAATATTTGTTTATCCACAACTTTTGTTAATTGTATTGTAGAGCCTTATACTTCTTTTTCTGTTTAGCTCCAGAACCACCGTAAGGAATTATTTCAGTGGATGAAATGTAGTGTAGTCTTGTACAATCTCAGGATAACTATTCCTGAGACATGTGGTTAATGAAACCGAACCACCAAAGAACACCAGTGTCCATAATTCTAGTATTCACGATCTGATATTGTGTAATATCATCCTTACCTTTAATTTTGATTAATTATAAAATATGTATAAGTAATTATAAAATTTATATGTATATTTAATATTGATATAAAATAATGTAGTGTAACAAGTTGTTGCAAAATCACTGTGTCCAAGACACATTCTTCAAAAAGTAACTTTGGTGGAACATTTTGTGTCTTTTCATGTGGATAATCAATCTGATGATTTTCTCTTTTCAACAGAGTGCTAACAGATCTCTTATAAGAAGTTTCAAAAACATTTACCATTATTAACAAAATATTAAAGTATAATATTTTATAATTTAAAAAAGTATTATTAAAAATAATAATAAATAACATTTTACAAATTATTTAGAAAAATAATTTGTAAAATCAATCATGCATTACTTAGAACGGATGAGACAGAGGTTCACAATTATATTACTAGATTCTGTTCATGCCAAAAACTCTTGGTTATTGTATGTTTACTTCTGACCACATGTTAACAATTAAGCATTAATTTCATTGAATATTTAATTTAAATACATGAAATGTGCTTGGTTTCTGTAAAATCACAATGCAATTGTCTTAATATTATTTACATGCTTTATTAGTAGTTACTAATAAGTAATGTTAGATTAACTTAACTTATTAAAAAAAAAAACATTATAACCCAAATTTGTAATCATTAAGCAACTTTCAAAGGGCATTTCTTGCAGGTAATACTTGTTGGGATGGTTAAATTCACTTATGTTCTATTTAGTTTAAAATAATGTACATTTTAAGTTTCATAAAAATTAGATATGAGGCTGGAATAATCTAAATTTACCAAATTTTACCGACTGATGTTCACAAATCAAATATCCTTTAACGAACTACATTTTCTAATTTGTGACATCAATTTTCCAAATTTACTAGGATGCTAACTGGAAATAATATATCCTTTCATTTAAAATAGATAAGCATAAATTTAATTCTATTATTTTAATTTATCTGATAAATTAATGTAATATTTATTTATAAATAATTATAAAAACTATTTCAACTTGAAGTTCAATATAGTTACTTTTATTGATTCTACAACTGAATTTACAGTTGTATTGAATGGAAAAGAATATTCAAGAAATGCTTTTTATCTAAAAGTAAGGACATAAAATTAGGTATACTTTGTGACAATTGGTTAAGACTTTATTTCAGAAAGTCCCATAACGGTTTTATGATGAATCTATACAAGAACATTGAAGGCCTATCAAGTGGTATCATAATGAGTTTATATATTCAATCAGTATATAAAATTTCATAATTATGCATTAGTATCAGTCTACAGTTTTTGATAGTCAACAAGCAATATGCTTGCATCAAATTTTCCATTAATCTTGGTCAGAGACTTTGATTATGTTTTAAAAAAACAAATACTTTTTTCAGTTGAACACAGGTTTAAAATATGATAAAGAATAATTTGAGACATTAAAATATTTCTTGGAATTTCTTAAGATAAAGTGGCTTTTAAAAAGATTACTGCTGTTCCGTTCTCAAAAACAAAAACACAATTTGTAAATATTAAAAAACAAAGGTTCACTATAATGTTTAATTTTTTACGTTTTGTTTTGTTCTTTTTTTTAATAAAGTGCATTTTAAATCAAATTCTACATATATTTATGAGCACTACATGTAGAAAAAAGCAGAATCAAGGATTAGAATAATCTGTTCATGAAGGAATCTCAACTTAATAAAAAAAAAAAACATATTTCAGGATACATATCTATTCTGATCAATGATATTGTATTAATCACCTGAAATGCATATTATAACATGAACATATTATAATATGAAAGTATGACTGATTTATAAAATATTTACCCAAACAGCCTCTGGTGATAAAAAAATATATAGTTTAAAAAAATAATTTTTACACTACTTTTTTTAACTATTTTTTTACAAACATAAAACCCAAACAACATAAATGTATTGTTTATACATTGAAGATTATATATAAATTAACTATTTTGGCCTTTTATTTTTGTTTCAGTTTTGAAATTGTGCTTATCCATTTCTTTATTTTGTTACTATAGAGAGCTTAAGAATAATGCAATGAGTAAAAATGCTAATGAAACAACATTAGTAAATTAGAATGAAAATCGAGCATAACTTCTTACAATAAAAATCTAAATTAATTCAGTTAATATAATGTCAATGATATAAATTATATGTATCAATAAAAACATTAAAATATTTTTGTACTGTTTGTATTTTTTAATCTTGGTTTATGATTTTAGGCACACGCTCCATTTAATAAGCCATTAATTATTTTATTCTACGTTTAAGTATATTGCAGTAAAAATTAAGTTCTATAAGTTATAGTAACTTTCTTAATTCTGTTCCAGTTTTGAAACATTATATGATATGTGTTTCAATTCAATTAGTTTATATGGAGTTTACTTTATCTTTCAGTGCTTTTATAGTACCACAGTAAATCTTAACCCATTAGTAATATTATTTCCATATTTGTATATGTTGTGTAATTTTTGTTATTATGTAGTCACAAAAAGTAGTCATCAAATTTTTGGCCAGAAATGGATAAATATGGCTGCTGATACTGAATTGAAAAGATTCATTAACTTGTGTATAACAAAGTAATGTACAAATTGTTGCTAGAAGCAATTAAACTAGGATTATTTTTATATTGTGCATTTCTCCTGTAGTTTAAGTCCTAAAAATTTGAAAAAAATATAGTATTATTCCTAAACGTCAAATCAGTTGCCAAAGACTTAAGATAATAATATCTAAAAAAAGTTATGTCTGGATAAAATTTAGACATTTGTTTGGCTGAACAGTTAATTTTTTTTCACCAAAATAGGTTTATTGGTATAAAAATATTATATTTTTTGTGATTGCTACACATCATATATACTTGCTTTAATATTTATATGGTAAGTATTAATACAGTATAGTATACCTATACTAGTATAACAATATTTTCTGTACAGTCTCTCTTTCTGTTTAGCCTCTGGAACCACCGTAAGTTATTATTTCAGAGGATGAAGGATGATATGCATGAATGTAAATGAAGTGTAGTCTTGTACAGTCTGGTTGACCATTCCTGAGGTGTGGTTAATTGAAACCCAACCACCAAAGAATACTGGATACCCATGATCTAGTATTCAAATCTGAATAAAAGTAACTGTTTTCACTAGGATTCTCTGTACAATCTGGCCAAATCTTGGCCTTTTGACAATCCTCAAGCTTATAAATGCTATCATAATTGCCATTTCTTCATTACCAGAAAAATACTCGTATTCAGTAGGTGCTAAGTCCAGGCTTTAAGGATATTCAGATTCAAGGATTTTAAGGATATTAATTATCTAATTACCATAGCAGAGTAGTAGCATTTGTACCTTTCATTCAGAGGTCCTGGGTTTAAGTCCCATAGGATGATCCTATGATCATCGTATGGGATGATCATCCTGATGGTCCTATGGTTTTTTTATACATTGTAAAATCTTAATTTCATATTTCTATGGACAAGCTTCAAGCTTGTATGGTGAATTAATCATCCAAGAAAAACAATTGCACTTGAATTATTACACCAAAAAAATTGTCATTTAGCTGTTTAGACATGCCTTGTACTGCAAGAAAAAAATTAGAGTTCAACATACCACAATATTTTGAGTTACTTTATTTTTCTGTTTACGTGGCAATCTGTTCAACTAGTGAACAATAAGTAATCCCCATGACCCAATGAGGTGAGGATGATAATGACATGTAAATGAGGTGTAGTTTTGTACAGACTCAGGCCAGCCATTCCTGAGAGGTCTGGTTAATTGAACTCCAACCACCAAAATACATTAGTGTAAAGTATCCACTGTCTACTCACTATTCAGATCAGTATAAAAGCAACTAACTTTTAATAGGATTTAAACCTCAGAACCTTCAAGTTAGAAAATCAACAAATTAACCATTAGACCTGCACGGTGGGCTTGAATGATTCTTAATCAATTTCTTTATGCCTTACTATACACTTTTGAACCAATATTCCATGAGATTAACAAGCAAGACTGCTACTCCTTTTATGTTTCAAAAGATAGTTGCCTTATTTTCCTGGAAGCAAAAACATTCTGCACGTACTTTCTTTTGGTTTTGCTGGGAGTGAATATTGGTCTACTTTACTGATGGTTTCTATCTGTACATTTACAAATGAAATCAGTATCATTACTCACAACAATTTTAACCAAACATAGGAGAGAGATGTGATATATTGACTCGCCAACAAAACATGATGTTGAAAAGACTAAGAATCTGTCACACGATTAAAAAATTCATACATGCTTACTGGTGAAAAAAAGACCAATGTGTAATCTGTGTGACAAACAGCTCACAGTTAAGTATACTTTAAGAGTGTACAATGTATGAAAACCTCAAAGAGGTATAGATTGAGAAATGATATTGCTGCTGACTTTGAAAACAATAAAGAAGACAATAGTTTCTTACCTTCATGACAGTGGGTTACTAAGCTGTTTGTAGTAAGTCTGTTAATAAAGCTTTGTGTTTTGCTTGGCTGCAAATACTTTGTGTACCTTTTATACCAGAGCATAGGGTTTTACACAGTTTATTTGTAATTGTCTAGAAATTTGTGAAATGTTTTTAATATTATGTTTACTTTTGTGTTTTATTTAAATGTGAGAACTCTATACACCATTCCAACTGATGATGTGATGAGGGCTAATGCCTTAGAAATTAATCATTTATCTCAAAAAAGGAAAAATAACCATTTTTAAAATAACATTTTAAATAAAATAACAGTGAACAAGTATGTATAGCAATCAGGATGAATAAAATATGTTTGTTTTTAAGTAATAGTAATAAAAAACACATTCATTTTACAAATTAAAAAAAATATGTTTCAAATTAGAATTATTGTTAGAAAAAATTCACTTTCAATTTTATGACTGCTGGCCTGATCAAAATTGAAAACATAGTTGTAAAGTATAATCTCTTTATCTATCCTTTTATTTAAAATATAAGGTATAGAATTATTAATAGAGACTGAGTTTTTGGGTGTTTCTAAATTTTATTTATATTGCTTATACTAGATAACATAAATATAACACATTTCTAAAAAAAAATTGTTAATTCAGAAATAGCTATTTTGATCAGTTTGTGTACATGTTAAGATTATTTATGATGTTATCATCTTGACGGAAAGATAAATATCAGACTACTCAGAATTTATTTGTAGTATGGTTGGTTATAAGGCATTCAATCGATCCAGTAAATTAATGAAATATGATGGTATCTGTGTTTTTGTTAGAGGAAATATTGTAGTCAATAGAATAACATCAGTTTTGATAGAAGCAAATATGCTACTAAATTGTTCTATAGATAAAAAGAAATATAAAATATTCAGTATGTATCAGTCACCGGCTAATGGTGTTGAAAATTTTATAAATTTAGATTCCTTCTTACGAAATAATTTATGTGATAGTAATACGATCACTGTTGGTGTTATGAATATAAATATAATTGAATGTAGTACACTAGGGATTGAACATGTAAGCGTACTACTATTATGTGGGTTAAATAGTTAAAAACAAACCGACTAGCGTTTTCAATTGTAGTACTAAAAATCATGTATTGATTATATATTTGTAAACTAGTTAAACATTAAAATGCTGGAGGTTAAATTATAAAAACCAATATAATATATCACTTCAGTAAGGCCTGTCACATCAGGACAAGAAATAATAAAGTTTTAAGGATGATTTTTTATCTCCAAAAACAAATCTAAAAGAAAATTAATAGCAAGCTTCAAACAAGAAAAATAGGAAACTGTAAATTTTAATGATAATGAAGATATTAAAACGTTCTAACTGAAAAATTTGTTAAGAAATTATGAAAATTTACTGATAAGAATTCATACAAAATTGCTATCCCCATAAATCAAGAGCAATCAAACTCTGAATTAATGGAATACATTTGAAAATGTGGTAATGTGCATAGAAAATATTAAAATAACTGCTTAATACCTAACTAAAAAAAAAAAATTGCAATTATACAAACATATTCAGCAATTTAATAAGACAAAGATAAGAAAGAGATAAGAGATACTATGAAAATAAATTTCAATCAAAGAAAGTAGTAAAATGACATGGAAATATATTAAAGAAATTATGGATATAAAGAGCAATCTATAGCCCCTCAAGTCAATTTAGTAACCTAAATAGTGGTTTTTAGTAACATGGATAAAAGACATTTAACAGTAATAATACAATAGAAATGAATAAACACTACCATGATGACCAGTTTCCTACCTACCATTCAGCACTGTCAGTCATCTTTTTTCTTTCATGCAACATATGAATTGAAAATAGAAAATATAATAAAAATATGAAAACTGACTTCTCCTGCTATGAATAACTAACTGGCTATTAAAAAAAAAATAACACATTTTTTATCTAAGTCCCTTGGAATTATTATTCAATATTTTGAATAAGGAAAATTTCCTGAACTTTTTAAAATTTCTAGAATAAACCCGTTATTTAAATCAGGCGAAAAAACTAACCAGGAAATTACAGAACTATTTATCTTTAAGTAAATTCACCAAAATTATGGAATAAAATAATAAAGATCAGGTTATTGTGCTTCTTAAAATTAACACAGATAATTACTAATAACAACCTCAATAGCAATAAAAAAATTATCCATATTTTAGAATCTGGCAAGGGTACCAAAGTTTTAGAATTTGACATGGTGCCTTAAAATAGATTAAATAAATTTCACTTATATGGAATTCATGGTACACAATGGAAATTATTCGCAATTTATTTGAATAACACAAAACAAATCCTGGAAAAAATATCAAATCTCTACGCAATTCTCTGGAATCTATCCAAATCTCTATATCCTAGGATACAGTACTCTCACCCTTATTGTATCTAATTTATGTAAATGTCTTCTGTATCAACCATGTTTTGGTATTTAAAAAAACATCAATAATATGATTGTTATATCTTTTGTTGATGAAACTGCTATTTTATTCTCCTGAAATCATCGCCTGCATCCAGGAGATGATATTTCCCCCACATCAGAGGGTACATGATTTTAAAAACTGGTATTCAGTTTGAACATAATGTCCTTGAGTAAGTGTCACCTATATTTTACTCAAACTTAAGAGTCTGATTTGCTTTCTGACAGATTTGATATTTGAAACAGATTTTTGGTATTTCAGTTGCAAGAACCTAAGCGTAAAATTAAGCCACTTTTCTTTTTATACAGTCGCATTAAAGTTATTACATAATCCAGTTATGTTGTTTAAATTAATAATTTACATGCATTTATAGCATGGTGTAATACATCCAAATTTTTATTCCCCATATAAATGTGAAAGTCACTATCTCTCTCAAAATAAATAGGATGATGTCACTGTTTAATAAATATGGTAATGATCTGAACTTATTGCAACAAAGTTACCATACCATCTGCAGGTAATTAATTAGTGTTGTGTATGTGTACCCATCATGCAATAAGCTAATATAAATTTACTACTTTATACTCTATTTCTATCTTTAATTATCAGATAAAGATTTATTATTTACATAATTTCATAGTTATTATTTGTGCTTCTTTTCAAATAAATTATGTTAAGCAATTATTACAGGATACTTCCTGTGTGATACAAATGTTTCATAATATGTTCATAAAAAGCAAATATTTATAACAAATAGCAAATAATTAAAGCAAATATTAATATTTATAACTCACACACACACACACACACACACACATATATATATATATATATATATATATATATATATATATATATACATACATACACACACAAAAAGGAATTTATTGCTTTGTAATATTACAGTAATACAATGATGAGAATGTAGATAAATTCCTACAATTATAATGCTACTGTAATCATGAAAAATTAATAGAACAGCTGACCTTATCACTCTTTTGTAGCTCTAACTTATCTAAAGAACAAAACATTTCATTTAGAACACCACATTTTCAAAAATTAATTCTTGAAGGTGACAACAAATTTCTAATACTTTCCTCGTATTGGTTATTTATTCTTATATTGTGCTGAGAAATAAATTATACATAAAAGTATTACATAAGAAATTTTTTTGGGGTGGGGATAATTTATGTTTTTGTCATATTGTAAAATTTGAATTATTTTTTTAAATAAACCAAGAAAAGTTTAAAAGATTAAAAAAAATTTTCTTATTTATTTTCTGCTCCCACACCTCCAAAATCACCTTCCAAGAAAATTTTTTGATTTTTTTTACATTTACAATGTTAAAGGGTAGAAACTAAAAAACATTCCACTGAAAAATGTACAACCCATAAAAAGTTACCTAAGTTAAATAAACCAAAAAAAGTTTTAAAAAAATTCAATATTTTAATATTATTATTAAACTTTGATTGCTCTCTCATTCTAAATATTGCCCCGAAGTATTTTTTTGGGGCTTGCTACTTCACTTAGGAAAAAAACAAAAAAAAAATATTACTGCATTACAAACTATTATAGTACATTCTAAAAGACTTAAACAAAATATAAAACAATTTACAAATAAAGAAAATACAACAAACAAATTATGGAAAAAATAAAATCTACCAAAGACTGCAGAATTTCTTATGCCCAAGAATTAAGAAAAACCTTTATACATTTGGATGTTAATTATTCAGGTGAATAATTGGTTTACAAGAAGCTCATAGATGTCTTATGATTGTGAGCATAAGCATCAGAATCAGAATGAGAAACAATTATGTTATAAGAGTATCATGAAATATAAAAGAATTCATCGCATAATTGGTTCTATAAATTCCATCGTAAAACAAACAACACTATCTAAGTTTGGTCATCACAGTATTAAAATGGATATTTTTAATATATTGTTACTATTCACCTTTTCAAGCAAAATGTGTTCAGGTAAAGCAAGATGGAAACTCTTTAACTTAGTTTAAATTATATAATTTAAAAAACTACAAATAGATAAATCTTTTCTGTATCTTTTCATTGTAGTTAACAAAAAAGAGATAGTAAGGACACCAGATAATTGATGCTCTAACCTAGAAATAACCAAGGAAGAAAACAATTATAATTGCAAATATATTTGTAAATTGCCTGCAATTTCTAATGACAAGACCAAAGTGCCGAGCAGCCTGGCAAAATATTTTGTCATGTAAAAGTTAAATGAGAGCTTAGAGTCAAATTCAAGATTGTTCTTTCATAAGAATATTACATGTAATATAATTATACTAAATTTACCTTTCTTCCTTTCATATAATGTAACAAATTAATGGTAATTTGTTCTGAACAGACCAATCAAACAGAAGATTACTGATGTCAAGCAGAGTTTTTATAAAGCCATCCACAGTTTCTGTAAGATTATAAATTTTCACATCATCATATAGCCAAAAATTGAAATCCACAATGTTATAAACAAAACAAATAAAAGAGGGCCAATTTTCAAATCTAATATTCATTTCAGAATTGAAAGATTAGCCACCAAAAATAAGTTATACCAGGATATAATAGCTGATGAAGTTATTAAAGACTAGGGCTTATTATTTATAAGTTTCTTGCTAGGTAGTAAACTACTGAGAATGAAACCCTCACTAACCAGAGAGAGTTTCCTGGCAGTCAGGAAAGTTATCTAACTCTTTTCTAGCTTTTATAAAAATTGGTTTATGAAAGTTAGGAGGTTTACAAATCACCATGAGGCGACAGTACACATTTTATTTTATTTTTCTTTAGTAAGAAAGACCAAGAAATATTCAAAAACCATTTTGAAGACACATATCTACTGCAGCGCCACCTGGTGGCTTATAAAGGTAAAACTAATCTAAGAACCTGCTCTGAGGTGATACCTATAATGAAAAAACCACATCAAAATCAGACCAACTGCTTTAGAGAAACATCTACTGCAGCGCCCCTGGTGGCCTATAAGTGTAAAACTTGTCTAAATCTGGTCTGAAATGATACCCATCTAATGCAAAAACCACATAGAAATCGGCCCAGTAGTTTTTGAGGATAATGGTAACACACACTTATCCCAAGCGCATATACCGTCTCCGTTTCATCGTGGGTAATAAAATAACGTAAAAATAAAATACTTAAATTTGATTATATGATTTTAAAAAAGTATATTTAACAAAATTATGACAGTAAGCATAAGGATATCAACACTGAATCATTTTATTCCAAAAAATAAAAAAGCTGAATTGTCACATTTTATACCGTTCTATAGTCTTCGAATTGTTAGCCTCTACTGACCTCTTAGATATTCTCGCAGAATGAATCCCTTTCAGGCTCCCGCCATTAATACGTGCAAGGTCGTGCGGCGCACGACGGCGCCGAATCAAAAAGGCTCCGAGCTATACACTTTTATTAAAAAATTCCAAACGCAAAAAAAATGTTTCCCTTCAAACAACCAAATTTAACTTTTCATTATACATATGGTGATTGTGAAATTATAATACTCATTAAAACAAGCAGTCCGTCTCGCTGCCTATCTGAACAGGAAAATTCTACTCTTCTTCGAACGTATTTAAACATGAAAGCACGTGATGCCAATGCGTAAATGAGGGTAGACGGGTCGACAAATTGTTTATTCCTTATTTTGTTTCTACTGTTGACTGTTGCAGTCGTAATAGTTTGTGCAATATTTGTCTTTTTTGTGATATTTTTTTGGCGATTGACTGTCTGTATATTTGCATTTGCATTGGATTTACCAAAAAATTTTTTTTCCTTACTTTTACTATTTGTTTATTAAAGTAAAAATTAATTTTGGAGAATGTATTTAACATATAAACATAACATGCCTTTTTTTACGTAATCAATATTTTTAAATCACTTTTGGTTTGACCGGCAAGGATCTCAATTTTAGATTTTAAAGATTTACCATTTTTGACTGAAAGTATACCTTCAGCCAAATCCTCGCTAATACTTCCTTCGACGTCCTTTAATAAGTCCGCATACGTCGTTCCGGCTTTCTTAATTGTGACTATCGATGAGGGAGGTCCTTGAGACATTTTCTTCTTTGTCTTTTTTTCAATGTGGTAAAGTTGCCATCTGTTATCAAATTTGTCTGATCTACGAATCCAGTGTTCCAAAGCTTGGCACGCTTTATCCCCCTTACTGTCGTGCAGCACATAAAACTCGAGCCTACCACTTTCAGCACTGCGGATTCGATGCAGAGCCCTTATTAGATTTCTTGTTGTATCTTCACAATTCTCCACAATCACAAAGGTGACGAAATTGGCTGTGTCTTCGTTTTTGGGGTAAAATACGTCCGTACTTCTTAAATTCCTAAGAACTGCACCGTTTGGATCTTTGAGTCCGTATCTAACCTCTTCATTATTCCCAGGGCGGACTCTCATGTCGTCTTCATAAACAGGTCATTTGCTCAATGACCATGCAACAAGAGAAAAACTCGGGTACCTTCCACCTCTTCATCAAGGAAGCTATATGTGACGTCCACCCTTTTGATCATTTCCTTCGGCCAACAAACGTTCTTGACTTCTTCCAATTCTCCAATATGACTTTATTCCAGGACGTTTTCTATTTTTTCCCTGATCTCGGCTCTGTTCAATCTCTGTTTATCCTCAAGGTTTTGTCCGCGTTTCGTCTGAGTATCACTGCTCTGGGTAAACATCGGGTTCACTATTTCGTATAAGGTATACATCGTCGTTTCTACATCCTTAGCAAATTCTAGTAGCCGATAAGCGCAATCTTTGATTTCACGCTTTGTGTTCACGTTCGTTTTAATATGCGAAATTAACTCTTAAATTTCTTGCATCAAATGATCGATATCGGTATCCGTAAGATCCCCATCGCTGCTATTTTTTATTACATCTATTTTCTTCTTGGGGACTCTAGCTTCTGTCACCTCCATCGTATCGCTCTCGTCGCCTTTATTACCTTTGATACCTTTCGCTTTTTCTTCCTTCGCTTGAGTTTTATCGCCTTTATCCTTATCAGCTTTTGCTGAAGATGGTGTAACGGCCAAAATGTAAGGCATTCTTGATCTTCGTTGCGTCTCCCCGTACACTGGGGAACGGGTCAAACTTCTCGTCGGTTTGTAAGGCTGTTCTGCCATTTTCTCAGTAACGGGTTACGATAAACAAAAGAAAACTGCAGATTCTTACTCAGGATCGAAAAACACTTGAAATCGAAACCCCAAACGGTAAATTTCGGGCGGTGGCAGGGCAGGAGGATGCTGAAATTTTTTTGTGTGGAGGGGAGGGTGGTAGTAGGTAATTCGTATTTTGTATGAGTCCAAAAATGTGGTCGTAAATTTTTTTGGGGGGATTTTGGGGCAAAGGTTAAAACGGTCAGGGATGACGTGAAACGTCTAGAAACAAAAGGATTTGGCCGGGAAATGTTTTTGTGGGTGGGTATTTTTTGGAAGTTTTTTGGGATGGGGGTCAGGGGTCAGGGGTCAGGGGTCAGGAGATAGAGGAGGTCCAGGAGGATTTGGGTCTAGAAGGAACGGGTAGCCAGAAAAATGTAAAAAAGGAATCCCCCTTATAATTGAGACGGCTAGGACTTATATTTGCGAAAAATACTCAAAGTCCTTGTTTACTGCAATTAAATGACGTTACACACCTGTATTGTCTTGTCTTTCAACTTAGAATAATTTTAACTAATTACTAGGTTAAATACGGGCACAGACCTTTTCTTTTTCCTTTTCAACAATTGCCGTTCAGGTATTATTTCAGGGGATAAATGATGATGATATGTATGACTGTAAATGAAGTCTAGTCTTGTGCAGTCTCAGTTCGACCATTCCTGAGATGTGTGGTTAATTGAAACCCAACCATCAAAGAACACCGGTATCCACGATCTAGTATTCAAATCCGTACAAAAATAACTATGACTTGAACGCTGGAACTCTCGACTTCCAAATCAGCTGATTTGGGAAGACGCGTTCACCACTAGATCAACCTGGTGAGCTAGGTTAAATACGGGCATAGACCTGAATCTACTAAACGAAACTTAGCCAATCTCTCCTGAAAAGCACCATGCCCGGAAAATGTATTCAATATTAGACATACTAGAGAAAGTGAGATCACCATTCCAAACCAATCAAAATGCTACTTTCAGAGAAAACTCTGACTGGCACCTCATGTATCTTATATGCTGCTTTACACCTGTCATAAATATTTTGATATGTGGAAATACAAAAAAATGTAAAGAAACTCTTGAATCAGCGGTATAAATTTAAAACAGAATGATTAGAATGCAAAGGTATTCAGATTATATTATTATAACTAACAAAAAAAAAAATGCTAACATGAAAAATTGGGCTAATGTGAAAAATTTCAGTAAGTTATTCAAGAAAACAGGAGACAAAGCATTCTTTATCACACTTTATTACATAAGACTAAATTAGAAAATTGAGAAGTGAAATGGTTTCCTACAAATTTTTTCATTGTCAATTATACAGCTACATTTTGGCATGTCAAAATTGTGAAAATAAATGTGGTACCACGAACATATGTATGATTTCACATGTTGCTTTTGTACATGTATATGTACAAAATGATACATGTGCAATCGCTTATGAGTAATTTCTACTTATAGAAAAGTGTAATAAGACAAAAATTTACTGGTTTTAAACTTTAAGAAAATTGACCCACAGTTGTAACTAATAAAATAAAAATTCCTACAATCATCACCAATAGTCATTAAAAAAAGATGTTATAAAGGAAAATTTAACAAAATAATTTTTTTAAACACTCAAATTTAAGTGCACAAGAGATAATCTTACCTTGTCTAGACATCTGCATCTCATTAACACCAGGGTTATCCAATACATGCATCTAATTATATTCAGCTTATTTCAAGGTCATTTTGCTTGATTTTTAACAAATTAACAATTTACTTTCTTTCAATATTATACATGTTCTACGCATCTCTTTATTTCTCTGAATTACAAAATTTCAAACCAACTAATCTGAAAAACATTACAACAGTTGAACTCAATAAAGATTATCATCTAACACAGCTAATTAAACATATACCTGAAAAAGGACTTTTTTTTAAAATTTATATTATATTTGTGTTACAACTTTTACTAAGTTAATTTCTTTGTAAGCTAGCAATTTATGTTATTTTAAAACATTAAAATATTATCATATACAGTATTTAAATAAATATAATTAAAAACTAAAAGATCATTCAAAAATCAATTAAAAAATATAGAATTTGCAACTACAAGAAAAATGTTTAAAATTTATTCTGAAAATTGATTACAGCAGGAAATTTATGATGTGCTATATTTTCTTCAGTATTATTCATTGAAAATTCCTTAAAATTTTGATTACAAAATACAGATTTAAAATAAAATTAAGTGAAATAACATTAAGGTAAATGGTGATAAATAATAAAGTAATAGATTCCTGGGTAAGATGATAAAACTAGAACCCTTATAATCTAATGGTTCTGCAACTCTTGAAGGAACACTTAAAAGCTTACCATACTAACATAGTTCAACATTTTCAAACTATCTTATAGTTACAAACCATAAATTCACAACATTGTTTATAACATTGATATTTTTATACATACACTAAAAGCGTCACATCTTAACAAGCTGAAACATTATAAAGCATAAACACAAAACAATATACTAAATGAACAAATACAATTCAATCGACATACTTTTTGATCAAATTCTTTATATGTGCCTACCTTCTTCTAAAAAAACAGCCAGCAGTAACATCAGCTGATACCTATATGGAAACGGTAATACCATTCACTGAGAATGACTGCAAAGATGACTGAAAATTTTTACAAGTAAATTTTAAAATCACTATTATACAATTTGATTCAGAAGTTACAATGAAAGATTAAAATTTAAATTAATCATCTTTAAAATAGAAGAATATTTACGAATAATAGCAATTTGCCAAAATCTCATTCAATAAATTCATTGTTGAAGTGATTTTATTAAAAATTGCAATTGAAGCATAAGAAAGCCTTTTTTGTGCATGCTAAAGTTTAGTGCAGGTAATGTCCAATTAGTTCTTTATGCAGTTTTATGGATGTGAACGCAATATATATATATATATATATATATATATATATATATACATAATTTTTATCATCATTCAAATGACTAAAAATTCAATCATGATCCTGTAAACACATTTTGAAATTTTAAAAACCCAAAGAAATAATATTATATATTAAACAGAATAACTGTATGTGTTTCTGAAACCATGTCTATCAACTGGCAAATAGGTGAGCCAATGGACTAATTTTTAATAAAACTATGTTGAAGGTATTTCAATATATAGGAAATGCTTTATAAGAAATTTCAATAATGACTTTGCTGAATTTTTACAAATACTTTGAAAATATGTCTACTAGTAAAATTGGTCAATAGTTTTATAAATGAAACACATGATCTTTCTTATGGAAGACAATACAGGGAAATCTTAGGGAAGTTAAATATACAAGTACTATTGTTGAAAAAGTCATTAATTAAATATGCAAGAGGTTCAAATGTAACATGACTTCTTTTAAAATATTGTAAGATTTTACCAGTACCAACAAAATGATTAACCTTTATATTAACAATAAAAGATAACTTAAGTATAAATGTAAATATATTTAATTCTAGTGATGAAATTTGTCATGTAAATATACTTAAAAAAAAAACCTGTCAGATAATCACATTTCTACAATTCACCTAATATGATCTGACATAAAAATGTACACTGAATTCATAATTAAATACGTTTTTTTAAATACAGTTCCACTTACAACTATATTTACAAGAAATATATGTGTAGGATCGAAAACTTAAAAAAAATGAAGATGAACCAAACTGTAAATTTAGTACATCTGAATGATCTAACCTACTAATAGTATATAATCTACTCTATGCAGAACATATTCTCCCTAGGGAATTCAAAACTCATCCTACATCCAAGATATATCCTAGAATATGAGGATTTCTCAAAGATTTCTTAAATATCTGATTATAATAACCAATATTCCCAGTCTATACCATATTCTCTCACAATATGCAAAATATCTGTATCATATCCTGAAAACACCATTAGAAATCATGACCTGATTATATTTAAAAAATTATCTTATTTAAATTAACAAGAATGGAGGAAATTAACAAACTTCAGTTAAATACTTTGGAGGCAATGCGATTTTAAAATGTGCACTTTTATACTCTCTCTCTTTTTTTCTCTTTAGCTCCAGAACCACCATAAGGTATTACTTCAGAGGATGAGTGAAAATGACATGTATGAGTGTAAATGAAGTGTAGTCTTGTACAGCCTCAGGTTGATCATTCTAAGATGTGTGATTAATTGAAACCCAACCACCAAAGAATACCGGTATCTACAATCTAGTATTCAAATCAGTGATTAAAGTTTTAATTTAAAAAATTAAAGTAAAGTTTTTACACAAAAGTCTCTAAGATTTTTAAAAATATCATTTTTTTAATTTAATAAATGGATATGAATTTGATTTAACAAATTGGCAATCAATCTAGTTTTCAATTTTGCCTGTTAAATACATTATTATAGAAGTTTCCAATATTTCTGCCATATCCAAATAATGGCAACCATCAATATTGTATTTTTTTGTGTTGAGTCTAATTAACTTTCTATGTGTTTACTTCAATGTGTAATCATTTTCTTGTACTATAAAATATGTTTTTTAACAACCTAAATTAATATCATCATTTATTTAAAATATTGAATATTAAGTGATAGAGATTTGAACCCAGTTACAGTTGGCATTTTTTTACTCACTCCAGAACTCATTACTTACCTTCAGAAAAAATATGAAATTAGGACAGCTGTAACTGGATGGTAAATCTGTTAGTTGCCAAAGAAAAAGTAAATAAATTATTGAAATGCATTAATTAGTGCATTTATTTTAATAATTGTGTATGATTTTATTGATATATATGTACTGCCAGTATCCTCAATTACATTACCTGTTCTCATGTTTCATAGTAGTCAATTTAATTTCTTATGGATGTTCTGTAAAGTTCAAATATCATAGCCTGAGGACAAGATAGGAATATCATTATCAGATTCCAAATGCCATTTTTAGGATGTCTTGATATGTGTATCAAATTCTTCAAATGCCTTATACACATCATTTACTCATCCTGGAGTAATACCAGGACTTGACCTTTTTTATATTACAGATTTTCCAACATCATGGGACTTGTCAGAGAACATCCCAGAATATCCTGCTATTTTGCTAAGATATCTATCAGCTACCCTGAGGATGTCTTTGTGACCCAACAAGAACAAATGTTTGCATAACAATGATAAACAAATTAACCACGTAATACTGAGTAAAGTTTCATGTATTCCATAATCAAATAATCATAGTTAAAAATACAAGTATGAGAGAAGAGGATATTATTAATGAATAAATCATCCATGACAATATCAATTAGTCAAGATTCTTGATTCCTCCAATAAATCTCCATCACCGTTTCTTTAAGAATTTTAAAAATCAATTTAATTTCAAAAAAACATGAGAAAGAAAGTGATGCTCCCTCATTGGTTAAAATAATACAATTTAACCAACTTATGATTAATCCACCTACATAAATTACAGACTGAAATACATGAGATAAGCAACTTTTAAATAAAAATAAATATCTTTTCTAGTGAGGAAAAATTTCTTAAAAACTTAACAAAATGTTAAAAGGGAAATGCCCTGTCATCACAATTTGCTTCCATAGTTATAACATACTATTGTAGTTTATTTCCTACTATTGTTTCGTAAAATTTTATTATGTTACAGATCTGCATAGCAATGTCTTCAGCAGAAGATGAACAAATAGAGAGTATATATGAAAAAATATATGATTTTAATCAGATTGACTGAAAAGAAATAATAAGAGAAAGGAAAATAGTTTGATTACAGTAGTACAATAGTATGAGTACAGTTTGAGAGGTAAACAAGCTGAAAAAGGGACTAAGCTTTTAGAATTATGTGCCTCATGTAAAACTAATAACTGCCATCATTCTTTTATTAATAAAACAAAAGAAGACAGATACAAATGAGGCCAGAAGATACTTTAAAACATGAGGTAGACATTTTGAAACAAAATTATGAATTGTAAAACGTATCCGGAAGAATTTGTATTTAGATAAGTACAAATTATGTATAGAATGAAGTTTGATGAACTAAAGAAAAAGTGAGAGCAATGGGATGGGATAGACTAAAAAAAAAGATGTGAAATTAAAATTTGAACTATATGAACCAGCACAGAAATTGCTATAAAAGTAGATTCAGAAGAAAAGAAATTAATAAATTAAATAACAAAGCAAAAACTTAAGATAGGAAAAGAGATTTTTGATAAAAAAAGTAATAGAAGATAGAAAATCATGATTATCTCATAGTTATCCATGGAGAACTATGAGATATTTTGGAAATGATGCGAAGCAATCTGAAAAATTCAGACTGCTTAAAAAAATGTATAAAATGAGGAAAACCAAACTTAATGCAGAAAAAGGAGTCAAGAACGCAACCCATCCTCTTGCATTTTAATTTAGAGATGGAAGATGCAAAACAAAAGTTGACAATATAGTTGTAGGACTTTCCCCCTACATTGCTTTTTTCTGATGCATGGCTTACACACACACAACTTAATTTAAAATATTTATATTTTATTTAAATATAATATTTTTTGTTTATTTAATTCATTAATTCTAACTAAAGTGCATGCGCATACTGTATTTCATTTGTGTGGGTATAGCAGCTACTTACTAGTGGCCACTTTACATACTTTTTTACACTTAAAATATTATTCATTTCTACCACTCACTTGTGATGTTACAACATAGCAGACAACTGCAGTATCTTAGTAAAGGCAGTTACTTTTATATGGATTTCAATACTAGATGGTGGATAATGGTGTTCTTTGGTGACTGGGTTTCAATTAACCATACATCTCAGGAACTGTTGACCTGAGACTGTACAAGACTTCACTTCATTTACATTCATACATATCATCCTCATTCATCCTCTCAAGTAATACCTTATGGCGATTCCAGAGGTAAACAGAAAAGCGAGGAAATGACTACAGTAGCTGTACATCAGTACTACACTAGAGCTCTTTGTGGTGAGATAAGGTACTAATGATGCAGTATACCCATTAACCACTAGTTTATTTAGAACATTTTTTGGGGTGGGGGTATGATTTTGCAAAACATTTTTTGGGAAATATTATTTTTTAATTGTTAATAAATGTCTAAGAAAAATAAGACCTTAATTAGGCAAAATTTTGAGATACTGAGGATGACCTTGCTCTACAGCCTCACCCCCTTGACCTTTTAAATTGAAAATTTAATGACATCAATGCTCCATATATAGAAGTAATCTGACAAAGTTTGGTCAAAATCGGTCAAGTAGTTCTGAAGATATAAGTTGGTTTAGGGTGTGACACCCAACACCAAACACACACATTTACATACGAACATCTTGAAAATTTCTATCTGGTTTTTTAGGTTCCTTAGGTATCAAAACATAAAGATCTGGTAAAAACCATATTTGCCCAAATTGGACCAATTACTATACTTTTTCCCTTCTATAACTATAACTCTGGTGCAGCGCTAGGCGGGAAAATAAAAATAAAGACTAAAAGAGAATTTTGGAAGTGGAATAATAGTCCAAGAATAAAATGTAAAAAAATATTCAAATTTACTGATGTGATATTGCTATTCTGCCTTAACGAGACGTAAGTTAAAAGAAGCAATAAATGGTATGGATCTTCGTTACTGGATAAGAAATTCAGTTTGAAAGTAAGAAAACAGAATAATAAAAATAATTCAAAAGAGAGAAATGTGGATAATAAGTTTATAAGTTTAATATTATTAAAATAGAACAAAACATAAGAGAAATCATAAATGTAAGGAGATGTACATGGCTAAGGAAAACTTTTATGCAAGAAAGAAACCCCTGGGACAAAACATGGATTTAGCAATAAGAAAGAAATTCTTAAAAAATATTGTTACATGTTATCAGTTCGACAAGGATCTTTAAAGGTAGCACTTGTTAAAATTCTTACAAATGCAATTTAGTTTTTCTAGAATAACTTTCGACATAAGGCAATTATGTATAATAATTACAATTCACACTTTACTATGAACTTTATATCAGCTAATACCAATTATAATAACAGTCCAACAACAATTACATAATCAGTAATTGAGTTTATATAAGAGTTATTTATTTTAATAATTTCAAAAGCTTTCACATTTAAAGACGAATAATGTGACTTTGTCCTCTGTTAACACCAAACTCGCTGAACACCTTCTTGTACTTACACAGGTAAAAAAAAACTTGTTCTTGTCTCTCAAAATGGAATATTCTCATGACACACTCTTTGCTCATATATAATTGTTATCAAATACTTCAAGTGTTATCACACTGTACCACTGCTCGCTGATCCTCAGCATTATTTATACCTGTGGACCTAGGGCTTGATCTGTAATAACAGCACCTGATCCACTCATTTGTTCATTCAAGCATAATGGTTTCTATTATCTGAATCTTCTACACTATTCTAGAGATTCCTTTTATTATTCCTTCTTTTTTTGTTGTTTCTAGATTTTTATTTTTCAATTTAATAGTCAATTTATGTTCTTTATTTTATCTCTCTCTCTCTCTCTCTCTCTCTCTCTCTATCTCTATCTCTCTATGAGGAAACCAGAAACACAAAGATAGAGAGGCTATTTAGATGTTATGTTGTGGGAAAATTATGTACAAAGTTCTTATGATAAATTGAAACTTCTAAAAATAAGTGCAAGGCTTGTGAGCTATGTACCATAACTTTAATTAAGGTATTTAGGGTGCATGAATTTTGTCTGTGAAAAATACAAAGGGTAAAAATTATAAAGAAGTTAAAGATTAATATATATGAAACAGTAAGTGAGGATATGTAAGATGCGACACATTTTCCGAGGTTAAGAGACTGACACAGAATAGAAAGGAATGAAGTGCAAAATAACGACACTAAAAAAAGTCATTCCTATTGCCTAAAAGAATTAATTTATACATAATTTTTCATATATATAAGCATGTAACAACCCAAGTACATATATTTTTTTTAAATGTAAGAACTAAATAAGTGACAGAAATACCCACCCACAGCATTAAAATAAAAATCTAAACCCTCTACCAAATGTAAAGAAAATAAGATTATCATTAAATTGAAGCTGCAGTAATAAAAAAAAGATACATATATCAGCTGTAGGCACTATCACAAAACTTCTATTTGTGAACCATTCCTACATCACTTAAAAGCTTCATGAAAATGGAAATATTTCAATTTACTACATAAATGGAAACAGCTTGAAATGTTCTCTAAAAATATTTTTCTGGGTATATTTTACAAGTTTTATGATACATTCTCAAGTTTAAAAAAAATCAGGTTGTTGCTTTTATGTGATGTCATGAAAATGACAAAATATCAGTTTTATAATAATTAATTACACTAAAATTCAAAATCGACTCTTTCTTACTCTCTAGAATAATTTTTAACAATTAAGAAATAAAATAAAATTTACAAATAAGTTTATATATTGAGTCTTTAACCATATTCGTTCATTTAAAATGGAAATTTATTCATCCACAGTAATTTTGAAAAAATTTACTACTTTTTCTGATCAAATATGACAGTAATGAGGGAAACATTACTGTTATGTATCAGATAATTAAAGAATATGAGGGATCATAAATTAATCCAACACTTCCAGGTGTTTTTATATTTTAATTATATGCAGTCATCAACAGGTTTTTATTTACATAAAATGTATACAAATATTGAACAGTGGTAGATAGTAATATTAATTAAATTAATACAGTCAAGTTTTAACTACCAGCGGGATTAGGACTCAATGCAAATGTTTACACTGTATTTTATTCTAATATGTTAACATAAATTAACAGATCATTTACATAGTGGTTATGAATTGAATAAAGATTTAATATGTAACACACTGCATACACAATATAATAGATATATAAATTATTTTAATTACAATATAAAGACCTATTATTCAACTTAAAATAAGTTATTCATTAGAAAGATTCCTGTAAATGATAACAAAAAGATAATTACAAATAATAAATAGTAGATTATGACCAGATAAAATTATATCCCAAAATAGCAAAACCAAATACAAGAAAAAAACTCGATTTAAACATTCCATGATTTTGTAAATTTAAAAAAAAACAACAAAAATAATACATCAGGGGTTTCTTCTATAAAAGAATAAGTTACAGGTAATTTTACAACAAATGGAGTGAAATTCTGTTCCAAAAAAAGTACAAGTGTAGTAAATCCTACTGAATTTTTACAAGTTGCAGGCCATTTTCTAGAACTGTAAAACAACCAAAAAATATAAGAACAAGTTTGTAATTATTTCCTATAAATTATATGTCAAATTTAAAGTCATCAAAGATATATTGAAATATTTTTATTGATGTATTATAAGTATTGTGATTTAGTATTATATTTAGTATATTATTGTGATTTTGTTAACTCAACAATATTTAGTTCATTGTTTGATAAAGAAAATAGGAATACAGTAGGAGAATTAAAAATAAGGATAAATCATCATTTCTGAACTATGTTTGAATTTAATCAAAGATTTATAATGAGTTTCATTAAATTGAAATCATTACTCACAGATATAGGTTATAGGTTGCATCAACCAATTAACAAAAGAAACAAAGCTCTAATAGATAAAAATAGATTTGTGTATTGCTCTTTACTGGTTGGTAATGGTGGACAGTACTGTACAGAAGCAGATATGGATGGAGTAGTTAATTAATATTCTATGTTGATCATTGCATAACTGTGTAATCATTATACACAATTAATAGATTTATAAATTGTATTACAATATAAAGGCCTGTTATTCAACTTAAAATTGATCTTTAAGTGCAATACAAGAAGTAAAGTTTTCAGAAGTAATAGATTAACCAAATAATATAATAAATATAGTTGGGAAGTTTTATGTTATTAATAACCTGTATGCCACTGGTTATTGTAGTTATTGATGGAATACTTGTTAATATTGATGCTTCTCAAAATAATGAATATCAATATGTAGACTGTCAAGGAAAACATACAATATAGTGTATAGTAGTTTGTGGTCTGGACGGTTCATTTTATTATGTTAGTTTCAGATGGCCTGAAAGTATGCACGATTCAAAAGTGCTAAGAATGAGTGAAATGTAAGTAGAATGGAGACCAGTTCGGGGTTGTTTAAAATTGGCAGATTCAGGTTATCTTCTTAGACAATGCTGCTTCCTCCTGCACATGATAATGTAGACCATGTAATAGTTAGAAGATTTAACGGAGCTCACTGGTCTAAAGAAGGCTAATAGAAAATACTTTTGGTATTATGAAAGAGAAATTCCCATTTTTAAACTGTTTATGGGTAAAACCTATATTTGCACACCAGATTTTTAAATTCTGTACTGCTTTGCACAACATTGCTAGAAGTGAAAAGGAATGATAACTTAGTAATTGGCCTACAAGGAGATGACCATGACAATAAAATAAATGAATAATACGAAATGAAGATCAACATAATGCAGCAGATGTATAAAAACTGAACCAAGCAATGAACTATCTCAGATAAATGAAACAACTTTTATGTCAATGTTTCGATAAATATCAATCATAAATGTTCACCTGAAACTGTAATCTGCTCATTACAACTTCAAAGATTGTAATGGAAGAGTCTTCAAATTTTGCAGTAAATTTTGAGGGAAAAGCACAAGCAAACATTTCATTTGCAAGAGGAATAACACCTTAATAATTCTCTTTCTCTAATGGCTCTACTTCCAATTTCAACTTTCTGTTTTTCAGTACTTCATCTGTTAACCTTTAATCTTTCTTCTCAATATAACAACTTTTTTACTGTCACAAGTTCAATGGAGCTACTTTTTGAAGTACGGTATTTTTTTTCTTTATCAGATCAGTATATTTTCACTTAAATTAGTTAAATCTATTGTTCTTGGAGGTTCACATGTTTTGGCTAAATTACATCCTATAAAAGAGATAATATCTAGCGCAATATGGTCTACCTCAGTTAATTTCTAATCTTCCCTTCCCTAACTTTCATTTGTTTTGCTGTAGTCAATTTTTTCTGTAATAAAAAAAAAACACACAAAAAATACTTGCATCTTCATCTTAGAAGATAACTGTAGCTTACTAAATATTAACTGCTACATTACGAGTTATAACATTTAATATGCATAATTATATTAATTAATATAAATGCAACTGAAATTGTCGTTTATTAGTAAACATCAAAGGATGAGGTATTTCTGATTATCTAGGCCATAAAAATTCTTATTGTTATTCAGAATAATGTACCATCTAAGTGGCAGTGTACTTGGTCCAAAATAAAGAACAGCAGAAATTCTGTGCCATTGAAAAAATATCCGATTGGCAATTAAATGCAATTTTCATAACAGAGAATGGTTTGTGTATAAACTGTTACAAAAAAAAAACATGATGGAATAAAATTTATAGAATGGATCTATGAAGAGGTGTTTCCATTATTAAGTAAACTGGTAAATATTCATTGGTCAAGAAAGAAATGAAACGCTTCATAATCAACTTATCGTTTGAATAGTAATTCTGATCTCTGTGGCGAAGTGCACAGCTTGAAGCATCTTGGTCTTTCATCTGGAGGTCCTGGGTTTCAAACCCCAATCATGGCATGGCATTTTTCATACACTACAAAATTCCATTTTCCCTATCCCATGTACAAGCTTCAAGCTTACGTGGGGATATCATCAAGCAAACAAAAAAAAAAAGAAAAAAATAATAAACTGACTTTTTACAAGAACTAAACATTACCTTTTATTATTTTGTATTAATTACTTAAGGCAGATACCAATTAAAGTAATAATCTATTATTTCTTGAAATTACCATAAAGGTAACCAGAAAGGTGTAAACATTAAAAATCTCTAGTTTAACAGTATTTTTAATGCAACTTTCAAATAATGGAATTGTTTAAAAACAAAGCTGTCAACAAAGTTGTAATACTTTCTTGACAATGGTTATTTATCCTTATATAGTGAAAAAATAATTTATACATGAAAAAATTACATAAGATTTATTTTTTTTGGGGGGTAAAAATTTATCTAGATAAATTGTTAATGTACAATTATACGTCTAAATAAACCAAAAAAAAATGTTTAATTCAGAATATCTATATTTTTTAAATTTAGAACTAAAAAAAACACACTTCCAAGAAAATGTTTTGATTTTATTATTATTATTTGTTCAATAGAAGACTTTAAAAAAAAATTTCACTAAAAAATTTACGACAATAAAAAGTTACCACAGATTTTTTTTTTCTTGGTGGGGGGTGAATTACGATTAAATTTTATTATAAAATTATTACTAAAATTTCAAGTTTAATAAACCAAAAAAAGATTTAAAAAGCTCAAAAAAAAGATATTTGTAATATGATTGGCTCCCCTCCCCCCATAATAATACATTCCCCAATGTATTATTATTTTTTTTTTGGGACATATGCATTATCACTATGCCTAGGAAAACAAACACAATTAAAATAACCTACCGGGTTTGTCTAGTGATAAACTCGTTGTAAATCAGCTGATTTTGAAGTCGAAGTTCTCAGGTTCAAATCCTAATAAAGGTTGTTACTTTTATTCGTACTAGATCATTGATTCCGGTGTTCTTTGGTAGTTGGTTTTCAATTAATCACACGTCTCAGGAGTAGTCGAACTGAGTTTTTTCAAGACCGGTAAAGTTACATTACACTGATAAGTCGCTAATGACTAATTGTTGATAAGACTATAAATAAAAGTATTTAAAAAAATAGATGATAATAAAATTCAGTTAAGAAATATGCTATAAATAAAAAAATATTTTTCGATTTTGAGGGAAGTGGGGAATTTTAAGGCAAATTAAAAAAAAAAATGGTAAGATAAGTATGCAAATATATGCTTAGCTTAATATAAAGTGAGGTTAAGGTTATGTTTGCAAAATTTTGAGAAAATTAATTTTAATTCACAAAAAATTTCTGCTGTACTCCTTGGAGATATTGTCCCAAAATTTTACCAACAAATTTCCCAATACATACGAGTCTATGTACAAAATTGTTTGATCCAGTCAAAAGTTATTAATCTTCAAACATACCAACCTAAGTACATACATACGTACGTCGAGAAGTGAAAAGAAGCTCAGAACCAATTTTTTCACTGATTACCATACCTTCCTTCTTGCAGCATAGCTCAAGCTATGTTGCCAGAAAAAAAAAATTATATTAAATTATCATCAGCATATGACAAAGGTTTTATGAGTTATTTAAGAATTATTCAAACGTAACCTATATGAATTAATTTATATATATATAATATTAAGGACAGTTATTGGAATTTTATCTGATATCAATTATTTGTTAGCTATTCATAGTAAATAGTATTATTTGCAATATTATGCTAAGTTAATATAATATGAGTATAACAAAAGTCAATACTCCCCTGCTAACCCAGTCTACCAAAGCACATAGTAAAATATCCTCTTCAATCAAGATGCACGTATCGTTTATATTCCTATTTTACCAACAAGGTCAACTGCCGTAACTTGACAATGGCACATTGCAGTAATACTATTTCCTGGTGTTGAATTTAGATTATCCTTTTTATAAACATTTACTAGAAGAAGAGGTTACATGCTAAAAAAAGGAAAGAGAATAAAAGTTAAATCTTTTATCACGTATAAATAAATAATATCGACCACCACTGAAGAAATATATAATAATAATAATAATAATAATAATATAATATACGATAGACCTAAAACTATTTCTGCTAAACGTAATAATAATCAAGTAAACCTATACAGGTTCTTATGCAATCTCACTTATTACTTACAGGTTGTATTTTTTCGTTTCTATATACAGAAGGTTTTTAAATTATATTATTTTTACACGGTTTATATTTAATAATTTTTCTTCTCTATTTTTAAGATAAAACTAATTTTAAATATTTGAAGCTAAATTAAAGTTCTTATTATGTGTGCGCGGATTATATCACAAATATTTACATGTGTAGAATTGCCACTATTCATAAATAACATAACCATATACCAATGGTTTATTCTAAACATATATATTTCAATTCTATTAATTATTATAAAAACAAAAACCCATTATAAATAGAAAAAATCTGATCTGGACAATAAATGACTTCCTTCTACGCCTATTAAATTACATTTACACATTTTTAGAACATATACATATATATATATATATATATATATATATATATATATATATATATTTTTTTTTTTTTTTTTTTTTAATTTATTTATTGGGTTATTATTCATCATAAAAGTGTTTTTACAATGAGTGATTAATAATTATTAATAAATGAATATATTTAAATTGAAAAAAATTAAAAAAAAAGAAAGGAAATAAAGTTTGATTCAAACCGATGTGCCTTCCCCTAAGATCCAAATATTTCATTAATTAAACATATTATTGGATGTAACTCTGGAACCAATTAAAATAATTACCACTTACGATATATCATTGAAAAGCTCTCAACGAGGTTGTTTATAATTTCTGCAATTAAGAAAAAGTCCAAAATCTAATTTTTTTTTGGATTTTGGGCTTTTTTGGACATTTTTGGTCAAGTCGATTGCAATCAAAATAAGAGGTTCACAACTAGATCTTACAAAAGTCCTAAATCCCACATTTCAACATCCTACGGCTAATCGTTTTTGAGTTATGCGTACAAATGTCATGCCGAAACTAGTCGAAGTGGATTCAGGGATGTTTAAAATAGATATTTACGTTGAAATCTGGAAACCGAAATTTTTTACCATCACACTACTTCCTTTACTTCGTACAAGGAAGTAAAAGTACATGTTTTTGAAAATTTGTATCTTATAAATTACTTGATGGAAAAAATTGATTTTATACTATATTTTAGCCTTTTCTACTTTACATTAGACTTGGGAATTTTAATTTGTTAAAAAATCTGATGTTGATACCACATGATTTCCTTGTAGAACTATTAAATTACACATACACATTTTCTTAAAATGAAAAGTACATGCAATTTTATTTCACTAAAACTTCTGAATTTTTTCATAATTTTTTGTTTTTATTATAAAACAATATTCGTTATAGATGAACAATATTCGTGGAATTCACATTTTCTGCTGTTAAAAACTCGATCACTGCGCGCTGTTTTAACCGTGTTGACATATTAACCGTACTGGACTCCATTTTAACTGCTACTGAAAACAAACCGGTAAACGGATTTCAACGCGTTATCGCAGATTTGTAAAGGAGGATTTTAGCTATCATGTACTACCATGCGCAACTCGACAGTTCCTTTTGTCTCCGAGTAGCACGCTAGTGTGCAAAATTTATCAGCCGAGTCTCGTAATACGACACAAAATGGCAGTTCGAAGAAAATAAACGCGTGTTTAGAAGTGTTCAAATACGTTAAGTAATGCATTTCGGTAGTGTTTCTTGTATCATAGATTAAAAGAAAAATTTTTCTTAATCTACAGTTGTTTCGATGTTTTTATCAAGGTAGTGCGTAATTTAAATAATCTGTATAAGCATTATCAGATAATATTTACAGTCTGGACACCAGTTCCAACATTATAACATTCCTTGCACTTTTATTCCTTTAAAAATAATTATCAATTCCTCTAGTGTACTCGTATAATAAATGTAACTATACATTCATCTTCTACGATACAGTAAATGACAGCTGTACATAACTTATTATTATAAAAGTATGAGAAAATTTATGTTTCCCTACTGACACATAATATCCACCCATAGTACGCTGAAAAATGACGGAATTATTAAATTAGTATTTCTTTCATGTCGAAAAATATAAAACAAAATTTCTTGCTTATGATCACACCATTCTGACTATGACAACATGATTTATTTAGTAAATAAATAAACGTTTCCAATACATACGGAAAAGTCGGCGTTTACCTAGTCCGTAAAAGATTAATGCTTATTGTCTACTGATACGTGATAAATTATATAGTTACTCGTATTTGAATAATAAATTTATTTAGTATTTATATAAATTTCAATATGAATTACATAAAATTGCATATCAAGAAAATTTTAAATAATATAAAATTTTAGATAAAAAAATTAAAAAACAGGTTGCAAAGTGTTACATGACTTCCCGGCTACGCCGATTAAGTCATGATAACCAAAATAATACTTAAGCATCAAAATTTCCAAATTTCGGTAACAAATGTTTTGACTTTAGGGGCTCTTTTCTTACTCTAAAGATTTAGGAAATATTTATTGTTAAAGAAGCGATTCCTAACAAAAGAAAATTTGATGTGTACACCACATAACTTCCTTGTACGCCTATTAAATTACATATACACATTTTTTTTAAAATGAAAAGTACATAAAATTTTATTTCATTAATAACTACAAATATTTTTTCTTTTGTTATTATTGAATTATTATTTATCGTAAAACATTTTACAATCAGAGGTTAATAATTATTAATAAATCAATATATTTAAATTAAAAAAAAGGAGATGAAGTCTTGATTCGAACCGATGTGCCTTCCCTTAGTAAGATCCAAATATTTCATTAATTAAAACTTTATTCGGCTATATTCTGGAACCACTGAAAATAAGTAACAGTTATAATATATCGTTGAAAAACTATCAATGAGAACTTATTACTGCAGTTAAGCAAAAGTCCAAAATCCAATTTTTTTTTTGATTTTCAACTTTTTTGGACACTTTTGGTCCAGTTGATTGCAAACAAAAGGGGAGGTTCACAACTAGATATTACAACAGTCCTAAATACAAAATTTCAACATCCTACGACTAATCGTTTTTGAGTTGTGCGAGATACATACGTATGTACAGACGTCACACCGAAATTCATCAAATTGGATTCAGGGATGGTCAAATTGGATATTTCCATTGAAATCTGAAAACCGAAATTTTTTGCGATTACAACAGTACTTCCTTTACTTCGTACAAGGAAGTAAAATTAAGTCGTATATTCAAAAACTAGTTTGCCTCCAGCAAACCCGAAATCCAGCAAACCGAAGTATCATCATTCCATTTTTTTGGCATTACGTATGCCAAATTTTGCATATGCCAAATATGTGGTTACATATTTTAATCATGTTACTTATTTGAATATATTTCAAATTCAGATCAAATTAAAAATTTAAATTCAAATTAAAAATCAAAATCATATCTGATACGTGATCAAATATTTTTCTCGAAGTTGAAATTCGTTTGGGGTCTACCTCCATGCCAGGGCGAGACGAGAAACGCCGATATGTCAATACTGTCACGAAGAGGAGGACGTGATACATACGTTTCTAAGGTGCCCCAGATGGGTGTCGGAGTATCCATTTGAAAGAGAAGTTTCCCCAGAAGAAATAATGGAAACTATGATTTGATCGGTAAAGGGTTGGAACCAAAGCGATGGTTCAGATGCGTCCTTGCCAAAAAAACTAGAGGAGGAATGGACCTGATGTAAGGAAGTAATTCCGAGGATGAGAATAGAAGTCTAGTTCGAGGGGGTCCAATAGGATCGTCGCTGCTGGGTGCCCTCGGGGGACTTTGAAAGCCTTCATTAGAGTACGAATCCGGGATATCCCGAAGACAAACGTGGCGACGACGGTAAACCTTCCGGTGATCTCATCACCACCTCGTGTGAGAAGGAAAGGGTTTTTCGTAGGTCCCTGCTTTGCCACATACCCAGTAGTACGGGCTACTGTGCGTCTGATAGTAGATTTTCCCTCCTCCAACGCAAAATAAATAAAAAAAAAGAAAGAAAAAAGTCCAACATGTGAAGTCGTTTTAGCCTTCTAACGTCTTCGCTATAATCTAGAAGGTAAACAACTAAATAGTTATTGTGGTTGTTTAGCCGCAATTTATAAGTTTTACGGAATCGCTGTATTTTTTCTCGAATATACGGTAAATCCAGATATTTATGGATCTCATCCTTTCTTACGAACTAAGGCGCTTTTGTTATGCTCCTCAGAAATTTATTTTGGAATCGCTGTATTATATCGACGTTGCTGCTGCTTGTAACACCCCAAATCTGGATCCCATAGGTCCAGATCAGTTTCAGAATAGTCGTGTACAACTGCTTGATAGTGAAAGTCGTGATCTCCTGCTTAGCAACCAGTACGTTTCCTTAACATTAAATTGATTTCTTTTTTCTTTACATGAGCTTCCACGTCAGTCGACGATCAAGATTAAACAATGTTATTAAATTTAATAAAACACATACTAACTTTCTAAGTCGATGTTGATATCGTAATTCAGTATTTCTCAAACCATTAATACTCAGTCAAATATGTAAATAGTTGTCGCTCTCTTTAATTTTATTACAAAACTAATTTCTTTTTTTTACGAGTATGTATGTATATTAGGATAATAATACAAATTGATATTTTATAGGCAATGATATTAAATTTATTAAGTCACATAATAATGTCTGAAAAAGTCGATATTAACATAGACAACGATCGATATAGACAACTATATTAAATTTATTTAAAGAAGTTCTAGGTTATTTATTTATAAGTTTTTTAATTATTTATTATTTATTTAGTAGTAGGATTGGTGAGATTTGAACTGTGATAAATATTCCGGGGGTCGTAAGTATCACCGAAATTTTTTTTAGCAGAAATCAAAAGTGAGAATGAAAATATTTTGAATTTCATGAATGTATGTTTGCGAGAGAAATTTAGTTTGAAAATAATTAAAATTTTAACAATTTTAGTAAAACTAATAAAGTATGATGAAAGTATGAAAGGAAAATAATGTGGAATAAAATACAACATAAATGCAGTAAAGACATATTAAAATAGAGCATAATGTACAGAAATTACAGAATTTTATAACAAAGGGAATACAATTAAAGAGGATGGATGAAATAAGGTACAGATAAAAAAAATTGAAAATATCTGTCCATGGTGTGTAGTGCTTTACGGTAGTGAAACATGGGCGCTTGATGTACTTAAAAGTGAAATGGATCGATAAAATTCAATTTTTACATGAGTGAAATCTTTCCCCAATAGGCCTGTAAAACACTCGAATCTGTTTTTATATTTTTTTAAATTTTTTTTATATATTTTTTTGTAAATGTTTGCAAGTGATTCAGTGCAAGCATAAATAATATTGCTGGCATAAAACCAAGATGGAAGGCAATAACTATAATTGAGATCTCTAACTAAAGATGTTGATTCATCAACATCTTACAGCAGACTGAGCTCTACAGCGGTACTCGACGTGGAACAACATGTTCAAACGAAAGCGGTACGTTTTCCTTGATGCAATTTTGACAACGAGTTGAGTGGTGATGCACGTCCATCCTTTCGTTACACCAACAACATTTTACACACAATTCGTTAAAGGAATAGTAATAACCGTTTTTTTGCCAATTCCTCTTTGTTTTCCGCGTTTGTGTTCGCAAACGATCGCAATCGGTCGGCTTTCCTCACCAGATCCAACGGCTTTTTACACATCTTCAACCATTCCATGTAGAAATAACCGGTTTGTAACGCACATTTTCCACTCTCCTTGTGCGTGTGGTACAGACAATTTACGATATAATTTGTATTCGGTTTCGGTGCGCCGTCCGGTATCTGATGAACATCGTTATGAAACCGTCGCAAAAATTCCACTTTCTCCAGCCCTTTGGTGTGTATCGTTGCAAACTGCAAACATAACGCCTTCATGATATCGTCGTTGTATACGACTTCGCCGTAATTCCAATCGATTTTGTGAAAATTCCTCTCCAACCATGCGGCCATCCGTTTGTATTTAGATGTCGGACTTTGGGTACGGTGATCGAAAATGAAGAATCATATAGTTTCCATCACCGACAACAGCAAGTTCCTTAGTTATAAACTCGCCTCGTTTGCCGAGAAAGCCGTGATACTCGATAACTCCTTCCATGACGATCGCTCATCCGTGTATGAGGGCAGCGATATATAACCACCGACGATGTCTATGAAATCACAATGTTGGTGGGGGGTATCCCTTCGTTCTCCTCCCCCTTATCCGCCTTCTTTGTGTCCTTCTTCTTCTTCTTCTTATTGGTCTTGGTCTTTGTGATCGTCTGTTCAACTGAAGAAGGCTTATCATAACAAGTTTTACGTGGATTTCTCATTTTGCGGATCTCCGTTGGTTTCGATTTCACCTCCTTCTCAGTCGGTTTCGTAACGTCAGGATGGTTTTCGATGTTATGTAACGATTCGTTCATGAATAGAAACGATTGAACGTCGTCTGGAGAATAAATACCTCCTCCTTCCATGACGGATGCTCAACAACTACTGAATTGTGTACGCAGTCGGATTAAGCCTATTTATACTTCCAAAGTAAAAGTGGTGGGGGTAACCCCCTCCACCTCTTCTTCATCCTCCTTTAGAGGACCATCATAGTCATCATCATCATCATGTGCATGCAACGTTATGTTAGGTAATGAGATTTTGGTAGCGTTTACTTTTGGTAACACTGTTGTCTTCGCTGAAGGTAATGATGATTTTACATTCACTATTGTTTTCCTCTTCAATGCGGTTTTGTCGATGTTTACCTTTGGTAACACTGTTGTCTTCGCTGAAGGTAATAATGACTTTACAGTCACTACGGTTTTCTTCAATGCGGTTTTGTCGATATCATCGTTTAACGTTACGTTTGATAGCACTATTGCTTTTACTGAAGGTGACGATGTAGTGATGTTGCTAACTACATCGACAGACATGTTTTTCGAATATGATGATGGTGATACGGTAGCGTTGTAAAAAATGGACAACACCTCCACGGACGATGAATTACACCATACTAACGGTATGTTAACCGGCGATCGGGCAGAAAAAGTCACTCTACATCGTATCGGTTTCATTGTTGTACAAGATTCATGCGAAAAGTCGCCCAGTAATAGTGTTACGATTATACCAACTACAATACCCGTTTTAAATACATGATAGTATGAGATATCACGTATCTCGGTTTTTCCGTGTGCGCACCGTCGCACACGTTTTTACCGTCCATGAATGTATATTTGTTTGTGGTAGAGCCGGATATTCGTGGATCTGCCATGTACGAAAGGCTATCGCCAACGGTCCATCTCGTTCTACTACCTTCAACAAATGCAATCGCATCGTATCGGCAACGTGAACATACGGAATCTTCCACGCTAACTTAGTCACTTTCAACTTGGAATCGGGCGCCTCTTTGGACGACACTAGTGCGTTCACGTCGCTGGAAGATCTAAGCAAAACCAATTCTTGTTTCACGTTCAATATTATGTGTTTGTAGTCTTCTGCGAAACCCATCAGCATACGCAGCGGTACATAGAAGCAAAATCTTCCAGTGGTTTCATCCAAATCGAACTTATCCGACGCTTTGAACTTCCACCCGAAATTCTCCAAAATATTTTCTTCGCTTTTACGCAACGAAAGAAACGTCATCGTACCGGTAGACAAAGAACGGTCACACCTGTTACAAAATCATTAGATGAACTGCAAACCTTCTTTGATGATCTTCATTCATAGATTCGGAAAGTTGATTGACATCAACTTTCCGAATCATTATTTTTTTAACTGAAAAATAACATCAGTTATTTTTCAGTTCAAAAAATAATATATAAATTTCACTCTTATATACTATATGGTGCAAGAACTTTCGGAAGATGACTTTGACCGCTGAGTTGAGTGTTCTGATATGAAAAAATTAGACATAGACGTACATTTTTCTAATTCAATATTATTTACTTATGAAGCGACTTTTATGTTAAATGGTCATGTGAATAAGCAAAACTGTCGATATTGGAGCGATAATAATCGCAGATGGATGTTGGAGGCTAATACACAGCACCCTCAGAAAGTGAAGGTTTGGGCGTGAATCGTCGGGGTCATTGTATTGTTGGATCTTTTATTTTAGATGACAACCTTACAGGAGATTCTTACTGCAACTTGTTAGCCGATAGGATTTTATCAAATATCCTGGAAAATGTTGGATAAGAATTAAATAATAACGTATGGTTTCAGCAAGATGGGGCACCACCTCTTATTATCCAAAAGCACGAAAATATTAAAATACTTTTTAAATAGTATGTACATTTTTTACTAAGTAATTTTAATATTTACTCGATTTCCGTTTCAAAAAACTAATATATTTAAAAAAAGAAACTATTTTTAAATGTGTGTAGAAATTTCGGTTAGTTAGTCATTACAAAGTGCAAAATTAAATTATAATTAAAACACTTAGACAAAATAGATTTTAATAAAGATTTGCAGTTTTTTTCCTGTTTAATCTCCGGGACTACCGTTAGGTATTGCTTTAGAGGATGAGATGAATGATTTGTAGCGTGTGTGAAAATGCCATGCCTGACCGGGATTCGTATCTGGGACCTCCGGATGAAAGGCTGAGAAGCTACCATTCGCGCCGCGGAGGCCGGCATCTTTTTCATTTAAATTTGTAAAAAGCAGTTAACATTTTGGGTTGATTAATTATCTTAGTTTTAAAAAAAAATAAATCTTGGAAAGTTTGAAAATTTTTTACAACTAATTTCACTAAATCTCATTTACTTTTTTTAAGTTAAGTTCCAACTAAATAAAAACAATATTAAAACGATAATGGCCAATAACGGGTAAACAATTCATTCAAAAAAAAAAGGTCTAAATTGATCGAGGACTATTAGAAAAGCCTAGATACAGGAGTAATTAATAAAGATTTTTTTTTTGGCGTTTCATATAAGCGTAAAGAGTTGCATTAATTTAAAAAGAAATCAAAAGGGTTTTTTGAAGTTATACTTCTTTTGATGCGTTAGGAGAAACTGATCAGAGAGCATTTTCAGCAAGTTACGGAAGTTGCGCGCGCCGATGTAACACACCATAAAGATTTGCACAGGCCCAAGAGGATCAGTTTGCACGTTCAAGCGTGTAGTGTCTAATTCAGTCAGTCGTACAATGCAATTAAATGATTATCACGTGTTGTAAACATAACAGATATTGAGTCGTAATAAATATATATTTATATACACGGATTTCTGAAGAGGATGTTTTAAACTGTGAATATTGTTCATATTCATAAACTTTATTTATATTGCAGCGTATATTTATTTATAATTTCTTTTTTGGGAAAATTGTGTATCAAAATTTGAGGTTATATTTATGTAAGTATTATTTTTTATGAGTAAAATTATATTTTTTAATGACACAGAAAATAGCACATGTCAGCTAAATTCTTGATTTTGCATAAATAATTTTAAATTTACCGAAAACAAAATTTTTGATAAAATATACTATTATAAAATGAAACTATTTGTATCATATTTTTCATATCATAAGCCGCTGATAACACTCGTGCCTATTCAATCCGAAGAATTAATGGAACTAAACTAATCGAAATATATTCGATGAACTTTGTCTTATATGACAACGAATACTTCAATACTTTTTAAACTGTATAAAATAAATATTATTTAATTGTTAATTATTCAAACTTTTATTAATGGTATTTAATGTCATCGATCGATCGTTTGACTCGATTCAAATTTGTTTGAATACGTAAAAAAATTATTTTTTTTATTCACGCCAAAGAAGTATAACTTCTTATGCGTACATAAGTACACACCAGTTTATTTTGTACTTTCTTCAGATTTTTAAAAATAATTCAGTAATGAAATTATAAAAATCAGTTTAAAAAAAACTTGAATGAAATAAAATAAAGGTAAGAAAAAAGAAAAAGGAAAAATTGATACGCGGTCTGTTAAGTGGACAAAAATAGTAAAAAGACCACCCGTGGATGTTTTACCATTATTATAAAGCTAATTTATTAATTTTCAAAATCATTCGGCAAACCGCGCCAAGTATAGTAATTTGAAAATTAAACATATAGAGAATATAATAAGATATAATATATTATAGTTTAAACGCTTCTTTTTTTTAAATGAAAGGGTTTTAAAAGGACCACCTCCCATATCACCGTACTGTAATGACATATCCATACAATAAAAGAAGAAAGTTTTATTAAACTTAATGTATATTTCAAATTTATTTTACCATAAAACGTATTTGGATTCAGTATATGATTTTTTTAAATATAACAATATATAAATGTGGTATCGGATTGTTTAAATTATATTGATTTCATCTTCAACCTAAATTGAAATAATATACTACTGTATTAATAAAACTGTCTGTATTAAATTCATGAACGTCTTGGGAGGTAGAGTTCGTAAAATTGTATACAAAAGAATGATAAAAAGTTATTTAGTATTTTATTGTATACTTGCATATTATTGTAACATTGCGTAATTCTTTATAAATTCGATGACTAATTCAACGTCTATAACAAATTTTTCTGAAATGATTATGATGAATCAACTTTTTTTTTATTACACTATTGTATTTGTTATTCCACTTCTACTACACAGACTTTTTTTTCCTGTTTAGTCTCCAGGAATTACCGTTCAGGTATTGTTTAAGAGGATGAAATGTATGAATGTAAATGAAGTATAGTTTTTTGTAGTCTCAGTTCCATCACTCCCGAGATGTGTGGTTAATTGAAATCCGACCACCAAAGAACACCGGTATCCATGATCTAGTATTCAAATATGTATAAAAGTAACTGCTTTTACTAGGACTTGAACGTTGGAACTCTCTACTTCTAAATCAGCTAATTTGGGAAGACGCGTTCACCACTAAACCGATGGATTTACTACATAGGCCTATATAAAAATCAAAAATTAGTCTATTTTATATATTTAACTAGCACCCAGTCGCAGCTTCGCTCGCGCTATATGGTTACTTGCGTTTCCCGTGGTGGTCATACTTTTAATTTTATATTTATTAGTTACGTAACCGGAGGCAGGTGCAGTCAGTCACACAAACAGTAACGGTGGCATATCGCATTTTCCGTTGCTCAGTTGTTTCAGTCGAACGGGATTGGGCTGTGTGTATTCGGTCGCTTTCCAATCTTGACTGTCTTTCGTCTTCAGTCTTTGCCGCACGAACAGTTTTCATCATACGTGCTTTTTTTGTATTTCTCCCGATTGAAGAATGTCTTTTAGGCATGGTATGATGTTTTGAAAAAAAATCACAGAATTTAAAAGATTGCAGTTAAATACTTTACACACTTTAAATTAGTAACACACATATCATAAACAAAAGCAGCTATTTATTTATGTTTCTAAATAGCTGTAAAAAATTGTAAATGAATGAATCGTAAAAATTACATATGCATGTGCGCTAAATCAATTGAAACTTAGGAATAACTGTACGTTAAAACCTCAGCCCTTTTCAAAATTAATCAATTGAAAAAAATGTTAGCTAAAAACTAAATTTTTCTTGAAAATCAGTCATTTTGAAAATTAAATAAGCTTTAAGGAAGAAATAAACTGTTTTAAATTTCATTGTAAAATTTCTTTATGTCGGAGGTCCAAAAAAATTAGCGTATGTTCACCGCAGGGCTTCAAAGTGAAGGTGTGCAAACTTTTAGACAAAACTGTCCGGCAGATGTCGAGTTAAGTTGGAACAGACAGACAAACAAACATTGATTTTTATATATATAGATGTTCACCGCAGGGCTTCAAAGTGTAGGTGTTCAAAATTTTAGACAAATCTGTCCGGTAGATGTCGAGTTAAGTTGGAACAGACAGACAAACAAACATTGATTTTTATATATATAGATGATGAATTTTAAACTTGTAGGTAGTTATATAAAAAGGAAATAAATCTGAATACGGCTTTATCTTACTACGTAATAATTTTCTGTATTTCTATGCAATTATACTTCATTAGTCAACATTTAAAAAAAAAAAAAAACTAAAGAAAGATTATGTAAAAGTATCCTTTTAAAAACTATTTGCTAAATTTTTAAATTGTTTAACCTAACTCGATCTCACAAAATGCGTAAAAAAAAGGTATAATAATTATATTACATTAAATACCAAATAATTTTTTTCATAGTTCTTGTATAATTACACATATTTGGGTTACGTTTTTCCCAGTCATCGTCTTTCTTCAGATAACAATTATATAATTTGTATTGTTATTTTAAAAAATTAAAATCACTTTTTAAGTTTTAATAAGTTAAAAAAGTTTGATGTCAACATCACATAACTTCCTTGTACACCTTTCTTTTTCCTGTTTAGCCTCCGGAAATTGCTGTCAGGTATTACTTCAGAGGATTAATGCGAATGATACGTATGAGTGTAAGCGAAGTGTAGTCTTGTACAGTCTCAGGTCGACCATTCCTGGGATGTATGGTTAATACATCCCAACCACCAAAGAACACCGGTATCCACGATCTAGTATTCAAATCCGTATAAAAGTAACTGCCTGTACTAGGACTTGAATTCAGGAACTCTCGACTTTTAAAATCAGCTGATTTGGGAAGACGCATTCACCACTAGTCCAACCCGGTGGGTTTTCCTTGTACGCCTGTTAAATTACATTAACGTACATAAAAACTTATTTCACTAATAACTTCTGATTTTTTATTTATTTTTATTTTGTTATTGTTGAATTATTTATTAAAAAAATTACAATCACGGGTTAATATCAAAAATAAAATTAATAAATAAATAAAAATAAATAAATTAATAAATCAATACATCTAAATTAAAAAAAAAAGTTAAAAAAATGAGATAAAGTCTGATTCGAACCGATGTGCCTTCCCCTTGCAAGATCCAAATATTTCATTAATTAAAATTTTATTTGGCTATGACTCTGGAACCAAAGGAAATAAGTACCACTTATGATATATCGTTCAAAAGCTCCAACGAGGTTGTTTATAATTTCTACAATTAAGAAAATTCCAAAATCTAATTTTTTTTGGATTTTGGGCTTTTTTGGACATTTTTGGTCAACTCGATTGCAATCAAAAGAGGAGGTGCACAATTAGATGTTACAACAGTCCTAAATCCAAAATTTAAACATCCTACAGCTAATCGTTTTTGAGTTTTGCGATATACATACGTGTGTACTGACGTCACCCCGAAACTAGTCAAAATGGATTCAGGAATGGTCATAATGGATACTTTCGTTAAAATCTGAAAACCGAAATTTTTCGCGATCACAATACTTCCTTTATTTTGTACAAGGAAGTTATAAGGAAATGCGGATATGCAATAATTTAAATAACAATAATGACCACACGGAAGTCTGCACTACGAAGAATAATTTCACTTGATAACTGCATATAATTTGTTCTAGAAATATTAAAAAGATCTTTCCACGGTTCTTAGCGTTACTCGACAAACAGATACCACTATTTGGAAGTCGAGAGTTCCAGCATTTTTAGTTCCTAGGAGAATATTAAGTTCTAGTAAAGCCAGTTACTTTTATACGGATTTGAATACTAGATCGCGAATACCGGTATTCTTTGGTGGTTGGGTTTTAATTAACCACACATCTCAGAAATGGTTCGACCTGAGACTGTACAAGACTACATTTCACTTACACTCATACATATCATCCTCATTCATCCTGTGACGTAACCTGACGATAATTCCCGAAGGCTGAACAGGAAAAAAAGCTCAATTGGATGGTCTTGTTTAAGACTTGTATAGTATTTGTGGGGTCCGTTTAAGTGTAGTACGCCGACGCAACTGTCATATGTAACATTCGCATCCGTGACATCCCGACAGCGGCAAGATGAAATATGTCTTGAGGCCTTAAAGATGACCTCCGGTAAAGCCCGTAAGGGCTAGGTACGGAGGGGGTCGTATGGCGAATCGATCCGTCATGTGGTGAGTGTCTTCCCCTGCAAGTTAATTTGATTCCATCCTCTTTTCGCATTCGTTTAAGATGGTAAATTACCCTGATCAGAGACAGTTTTAATATAGGTTGAAGATCTTTTTCTTTTTCCTTTCCCTTTAATTGACATTTATTCCTCTTTTCTTGGATATTTTGGATGATGAGTGCCATAGGAATTGGTTAAATCAAGGTTTTTATCGATGGTTTCATGCTGCCATCTATTATTAACCGGCAGTCTTTTTATCAGGATTCAACAGGATGGCGACAATCAATTTGCACCTGTGGAACTGTCAAAACTTTCCTTTTTATCCGGCAACTGCTTAAAAAAAATTAATAATCTTTTTCATATCACCAGGGTTATTATTCCTTATTAATTCTAATTTACTTCAATTAATTTTGTTACAGAAGAAATGGAAAAATTATTAACAAAGACTAGAAAATATAAAAGATAACTAAGTATGTAAGGAATACATAGTGATGAATTTAAAACATCAATACAGATCAAAAAGGGAATTTAGAATCCAGTCAAAACTGACATTAAAAAAAAAGTTTTATAGCCATTTTGAATTACAATGTTATCGAAACAGTTTTTGAATATCAAATTTTTTTCAATATGAAGAATAAAAGCTGATTACTAAAATATTTATAAAGATATGGTTGAAAAATAAAAATAATAGTATTAGCTTTTTTAGATTTATTTTTTTAAAAGTACAATCATGATTATAATTCTTAAAAAGCATTAAACAATTAAAATTAAAGAGCAATTAATTTGATACAGCAATCAGCAAAATATTTCTTTCAATTCTAATCAGAAGATTGAATGAAAAATTAAGCAAATGTTATTAAAAAGTAATAAAATACATTAAAAAAAGGGAAGGGGTCTAAGGATATAATTAAGTTAACAAGTTAAGAGAGAGAGAGAGGTATACGGAAAGAGATGAAGTAATAAAAGTATACTTTACAGACTTTGAAAAAATCATTCAAATGTGTGCGATAATATGAATGGAAATATAGATGGATCAGGGAAACGAGAAATCTTGAAAACGTAGTTACAACCTGCAACCGTGTAAAGGTGGCAGCACTTCATGATTGTGCTGTAGTGGCAGGAACAACCTTGTCATTTAGCCCATCGGGTTGATAACTTGTCATTGCGAATCAGCTGATTTCGAAGTCCAGAGTTCTAAAGTTCAAATCCTAGTAGAGGTAGTTACTTTTATACGGATTTGAATACTATATCGTGGATACCGGTGTTCTTTGGTGGTTGGGTTTCAATTAACCACACGTCTCAGGAATGGTCGACCTGAGACTGTGCAAGACTTCATTTACAATACATGACACTTCATTTACAATACATAGTATCCTCATTCATCCTCTGAAGTAGTACCTTAGTGGTTCCGGAGGCTAAATAGAAAAAGAGAGAATCTTGTCATTTAGTAACAATAGAAGAGTTGATCGGTTCACATAACGCGTTTGCCGGTGAAGGCGTATTACAACAACGGTATCAGTTCGACGACTAGTTGCAAGGAATTTCAGCGTCACATTCAATTTAGGACGTCTTGATCGGGTTCCATCTTGTCATGCGGTCAAAACATGGGTTGAGAATTTTGAAGAGACGGATTCAGCTTTAAAGAAGAAATCGATAGAAGTTTTACGAACACAGCGAACCCAAGAAAATACTGCAGCTATTCGAACTTCGTTCAGAAGAAACCCTCGACGTTCTGCTTGTAAACACCAAAATGGCTTTGTGCCTCAGTCGAACAACCGTTCAACAAATATACTCAGATTTACAATCAACGCTCCAACCAACCAATAACAATCGTCGACTTGAAAACCGGAATTAAAGAGGAAATTCGAGAGATTTCCACTGAGGTGACGCAAAGTGCCATGCAAAATCGCCACGTTGCGATTCGAAGAATCCATAAAATTGGACGGATACCACCTGTTCGATATTATTTACAAAAATTGAAAATTGCTATATGAACCCTTAATGGCATATAATGCAGTTTTAATTTTCAACAATACAACTTGTAAACACATTTTTTTTAACGTTGGTGACATTTATTTCAAAATTCCCCATTTTCCTAGTCCACAAAATGAAAAGAGTTTTACAAAAAAACGAAAGAGTAGACTGGATAAATCTTAAGATTAATTAAAGATTTTACTTGAACCAAAAAACGGCTATGAAAATAAAGAATCCTCAAAGACAATGGTTCGACCAAAAAACAGAAGTAAGAAATATGGGTGTTGCCAATAAACAAGTTGTTTAATTTGCGTTACAGAGATTTGATAAGATTGTTTTTAAAAAATGAAGAAATTATGTAGGAAGAAAGAGAATAAATTGTATAAGGTTTTCAGATGACAAATTATTTTTAAGAGTTGACGTACAGGAAATTCAAAAATATTTCAAAATTATAAAATAGTATGACAGTTAAAATCAATGTTAGAAAAACAAAAGGAATGAGAATAAAAGATAATGAATGTCTATCAAAAGAAAGACGTACTGAACAAGTAAAATATTATAGATATTAAGGTACCAAGTTAACAGAAATGTAAAACCAAATACAAATAACAGCAACATCTGAGAAAGCATTTAATATAAAGAAATAATTATTAGTAATATTAGTGAAAACGTTTTGTGATTCATACATTTGTAGTACGCAGTATAGTTTCGTATGAATATTAAATATTAACAAAAAAAAAGGAAAAAGAGACTAATTAGAAATATGAGCATAGAGGAAATTAAAGTATGGAGAAAATAAAATTCTCAGACAAATTGAAAAACAAAGACGTAATGAAGAAATCGAACGAACAAGAACAGAATCTAAGCAGAAGAGTTCTGAATTGGATAGCTAACTTTGTACAATAAATCATTAAAAATCTCATGGGGACACTGCATGACTTCGTTGTACGCCTATTAAATTACATATAAACATTTTTTTAAAATGAAAAGTACATAAAATTTTATTTCATTAATAACTTCTGATATTTTTTCATAGTTTGTTTTATTGTTATTGGATTATTATTTATCATAAAACCTTTTTTTACAATCAGAGGTTAATAATTATTAATAAATTAATACATTTAAATAAAAAAAAAAAAAGTTAAAAAAAAGGAGATGAAGTCTGATTCGAACCGATGTGTCTTCCTCTTGTAAGATCCATTTCATTAATTAAACTTTTATTTGGTTATAACTCAAGAAAACTCAAGAACCAATGAAAATAAGTACCACTTGCGATATATCGTTGAAAAGCTCTCAATGAGAGATTATTTCTCCAGTTAAGAAAAAGTCCAAAATCTAAATTTTTTTGATTTTGGCCTTTTTTGAGCACTTTTGGTTCAGTCGATTACAACCAAAAGGGGAGATGCACAACTAGATGCTACAACTGTCCTAAATCAAAAAATTTCAACATCCTACGGCTAATTCGTTTTTGAGTTATGCGAGATACATATGTACATACATACGTACAGACATCACGCCGAACTAGTCAAAATGGATTCAGGGTTGATCAAAATAGATATTTCCGTTGAAATCTGAAAACCGAAATTTTTTCTCGATCAGAATACTTTCTTTATTTCGTACAAGGAAGTAAAAAATGATTGATTAAAATAGTACTAAAGAACCAAGACGTAAAAAAGAAACACCAAAAAAGAGTACAAAATTATAGATAATTAAAAAGAATGCGAGCTATCAGAATCTTAAAATTTTAGCTGGGAATAGAGAAGAATAAAGATGGATACGGTTCAAGGGACCTGCGTAAGGGCAGATAAGATAAAATTGAAAAGGATATATAAGAATATTACTAAGCAACTTTTTTTTTTGTTATTTTTAGAACGATTGAATCATTTTATGAAACTAAATTGAAGAAATATTAAAAATATACGCGTACATATATATATTTTTAAATTGTTAAACATAATATTCAATTTTCAATAAAAGAAAATTATGTTATTAATGATATTTTATTAATTCTTTTAAAACATGAACCAAAAAGGTTTTCCATAATCTATGTTATATCTAACAAAAAAAAAAGGAACAAATATATATATATACATGTTCAGTAAAAACATTATTAAATTTGAAGTTCGAATAAAGTCGCCTACTCGAGTACGAAATATAAAAAATTTGATCTATAATGTGGTAAAAGACTGTATTATAAGAAAATCAATACTGAACATATATTGAAAGCTTTACAGTGTTCCTGTAAATGAAGACATCATCTCATGGGGTTCACTCAACCTATTTGATTTAATACTAATGGGAGAATTCGAAAACGAAAGCGGAAATCCATTTTCCGAGTTCGGACTATAGGAAAATTGATACTTAAAGTGATTTCTTCCCTCTTTTTCTGTATTCCATTAAAAAAATTCGAGATAGGATATAAATTTATTCTTATATTTTACAAGTAACTTTTCATTCAGTTTTCAATAATTCATAACTATATCTTTTAGTTAATGATATTCCTTTAAAATTTGAATCATGAACATATATTTTTTTAATTTTGTTATAACCTAAAAGATTTCATAATAATTTAATAAGTAATATTTATTATAATTTTTAGGTAGATTTTCGTTAAATTAAAAAAAAAAAAAATAAAAAAAATCTCAAACAGTAGTGGGGTTTGTTTCAATTCCAACCATTAGATAACGCGGATAAAAAAAAATCATTAATCTTTACAACCCTTCTTTGATATCTCATCTTAATGGTAGTTCTTATAAGAAAAGAGAAGAAAAAAAAACGCAAGCCCGCTGAAAAACCAACGGCATTCATAACCTTTATGCTGACAGGATTTTTTTTATACCCCTATTTCTAGGGCTTATTAATTCTTTTTTGTATATGGTTCCTTATTAGTATATGAAAAGTAGACCCATCCACTCTCAAAATATTAAATATTAAGAATATGAAATACGCTTTACTTGAAATAATATTGGATTTTATTAATAATTTTATTTTTATTATTTTTACAATTTTTGTCACAGATCGTATATTAAAAAATTTGATGTGGACTTCCTTCTGTACGCCTATTAAATTACATATACATTTTTTTTTTAAATGAAAAGTACATAAAATTTTATTACATTAATAATTTCTGATTTTTTTTATTGTTATTATTGAAATATTATTTATCGTAAATTTCTTTTTACAATCACAAGTAAATAATTATTTATAAATCGATATATTTAAATTAAAAAAAGAAGATGAAGTCGGATTTGAATCGATGTGCCTTTGCCTTTTAAGATCCAAGAATTTCATTAATTAAAATTTTATTTTGTTATAACTCGGGAAACAATGAAAATAAGTACTACTAATAATATATCGTTAAAAAGTTGTCAATGATGGCTTATTACTGCAGTTAAGAAAACAATTACTTTAACTGAATTTTGTTATTCTGTTACCACTTATAATTTCAATTTTTTTATTTTTTTGTTCTGCTATATTAAGAATAATGTTCATTAAGTACAGGAAGAATAACAGGATTTTCTCTCTACTTTTTGTCTGTTTATCTGCAGTAAAAAAACAATTTTTAAAAGTTTTTATTTACTTTTTATTGGCTGTATTTACATTAATTTTCTCAGAATTAAATTCTTTACAAGTTTTGTTACTAACTCTTCCGTATTTATTAGTAATTTAACAGAACTATTGTACTACAAACCTAAAAAAAACTTGTTTTTCCTACACCAAATTTTGCGTTTTACGCAGAATATTTTAAAACTACTGGATTTACAGTTGTGGGATCTGTTTTATCCTATTCACCAGCTCAAACTATTTAGGAAACTATCAACTTTGCTCCTTAATTTGGGTCACAAAAATTACAGTACGGTTTCTTTTTATTAGAAGAGCTGAATCCGGGCGAAAGTTTTCGCTAGCCGCAACCTGAAAAGAAAGCGTTTCTAGATCTAAATTTATATGAACTGTTTTCATTATTTTCGCTAGTAGAACATGTCCTGAAAGTTTCTCTGTTTCTTCGTGGAACACTCTGTATATGTAATGTCAATCACTCTGAAGAATTATGGGGGATAAACAAAATAACTTTTTCAAATAAGAAGAGACTTCCAAAGAAAAAGAAAAAATGCTACTCCTACTTATTTCTGGCTTTAAATTAAAAAAAAAAACAAAAAACAAAAAAACGAGGAATACTTAAAATGATCGAAGGGATATTATCTTTAATGGTTTAATGTTTTTCACTAAGTATTATTTGTTAGAAATAAAATGAAAAGTTTTCTAAACGGATTGAATAAATAAGTGAAGAAAGAATTTTGTAAATTATTTTTAGCCGGAAGGAAAGCAGAATCGGGAAAATTCTTTGAGATACAAATGAATACAGAAGGGAAATATCTTGGAGTAAAAGGAATGATAAAGGAAAGAATATTAAAGGAGAACAGATGTTATTATTCCTTAGAAAGTATCCTAAAATCCCCAAGTAAGTCCAGCATGCAACGAAAAATTATAATCTTTTTCTTTGTAGAAATATTTGAAGATAGGTGACAGTTGTCTACCAACTTTCCTCCGTCGTATGCATCATTTTTATATCTGTATAACCTCTTATTATTATTACAATATCCTTCAATATTTCAATCCATTTCCTTCTTTTTATCATTTTTTCGTTGATCTTTTTTTTTATACAGTTCCTTCTCAATATATATGCGTAATCCATTACTATTTTTTTCTTTTTATTAAAAATTCAATAACAATTTTTCTGTCAATTCATCTCTTCCAATTCATCACTTTATTAATAAAAATTTTTATTATTCGTTTTCCAAAATTTTTCAAGACTTTTTTTCGTATGGTCCACATTCATTATTAATGGTCAAATAAAACATTTTTCTAACCTTTTTGTACTTCCTTGTACGAAGTAAAGGAATTATTGTGATCGCAAAACATTTAGGTTTTCAGATTTCAACGGAAATATCCATTTTAACCATCCCTGATTCTATTTTGACTAGCTTTGGCGTGATGTCTGTTCGTGTGTATATATGTACGTACGTATAACTCAAAAACTAATTGCTGTAAGTTGTTGAAATTTTGGATTTAGGACTGTTATAACATCTAGTTGTGCATCTCCCTTTTTGATTGCAACGACTGAACCAAAAGTGTCCAAAAAATTCCAAAATCCAAATTTTTTGGATTTTTGACTTTTTCTTAACTGCAGTAATAAACCCTAATTAAGAGCTTTTCAACGATATATCGATATATCATAAGCAGTATTTTCATTAGTTCCAGAGTTATAGCCAAATAACATTTTAATTATTTAAATATTTAGATGTTAGAGGAAGGCACATCGATTCGAATCAGACTTCATCTCTTTTTTTTAACTATTTTTTTTTTAATTCAAATATATTGATTTATTAATAATTATTATCCTCTCATTGTAAAAAAAACTACGATAAATAATAATTCAATAACAGAAAAAGAATTGAAAAAATACCAGAAGTTTATGAAATAAAATTTTATGTACGTACTTTATATTTCAAAAAAATGTGGCGTACAAAGAAGTCATGTGTTTTTTATCAGATTTTTTTAATCTGAATGGTAATTTAGATTGTAAATTACAATCTAAAATTACCAAAACAATTGGTCAAGTTTACCAAAACTTGTTTGTAGAACCTATTCCAAGTGGCCACACTTTCTATATATTTAAATTATCTTCATTTATTTCAATAATTTATTGATACACTTATTTTTATTGCATATTTGTTAAATACCATTTTAAAGTTTTTTTAGGCAAACTAATGTAGAATTTATTTAGACTTCCTTGTACCCTATTAAATTACATATGCACTTTTTTTTAAAAAAATGAAAAGTACATAAAATTTTATTTTTTGTACTGATTTTATTTTAACTTCTAATATTTTTTCACATATTTTTTTTATTGTTATTATTGGTTTATTATTATCGTAAAGTTTTTTTTACAATCAGTGGATATCATTATTAATAAATCAACATACTTAAATTAAAAAAAGGAGGTGAAGTCTGATTCGAAACGATGTGCCTCCTTATAGAATCTAAATATTTCATTAATTAAAATTTAATTTGGCTATAACTCTGGAACCAATGAAAATAAGTACCACTTACGGTACATGGTTGAAAGGCTCTCAATGGGGGCTTACTACTGCAGTTAAGAAAAAGTCCAGAATCCAAATGTTTTTGGATTTTGGGCTTTTTTGGACACTTTTGGTTCAGTCGATGGCCTTGAAAAGGAGAGGCGCACAACTAGATGTTGCAACAGTTCTAAATCCAAAATTTCAACATCCTACGGCTAATCGTTCTTGAGTTATACGAGATACGTACGTACATACATACATACGATTGAGGGATGGTCAAAATTGATATTTCCGTTGAAATCTAAAAACCGAAATTTTTCGCGATCAAAATACTTCCTTTACTTCGTACAAGGAAGAAAAAATTTATTTTTAAATAACCGTATAAAAAAATAAATAAATTTGAAAATCATTTTATAAACTAATCAAATTTATAAATTGGCGGTGTAAATAAAAATTATTTCGTAAAAAGAATTCATTTGAAATTCGTACTTAGAAAATAAAATTTAATAAAGAAATCATTTTTGGTACAAGTCAAACATATTACAAATAAAAATGTGGCTTAGATTAAAACAAAAAATATACGAGTACATGTATATATGACGGTTGTAACATTTTGGATTTTAGGTATTGCTGAGGTCGTGATGAAGAGAGATGAAAAAAAGGGGATTTTTAACTTAAAAAAATACCTTATATTTTTTTGAAGTTACGAATCACTCGCTTTTTTCTGTTTAACCTCCGGTACCACCGTAAGGTATTGCTTCAAAGGATGAGATGAACGATTTGTAGCGTGTGTGAAAATTCCAAGCTGACCAGGATTCGAACCCGGGACATCCGGATGAAAAGCTGAGACGCTATCACTTGCGTCACGGAGGCCGGCACGAATCACTCCCTTGGTGGTCGGCGGGGGCTCCTTGGAGTCACTGTTCGCTGATGATCCCCTGGTGACGTCGCTCTGGATATTCTAATTCGGTGACAAGAGCGTCCGGGTGACTGAGCGGGGCTGCGTACATACCATGTGGATTAGGTCTGGTCCCTGCGTGATTAGTGGGGGAGGTTTTTTAGCGGGTGAACCCCGCATTGGCATCAGTACGGGCCTGGGGGTGGCTGGCAGAGCTTTTTCCTCCCCCTACGGAAAAAAATAGTATGGCCAACACCACCCATGACACTGTGCAAATATATATATTTACATATATTATTAAGTAAATATATTTACATATAAGTATATATTTATATATATTTAGTAAATATATATTTATAAATAAAATACACAAACACACACAAATTCAAAATAAAAATTTAATAAACAGAATAAAATAAAACGAAACAAAAAATAAATTTAAATTGTAAAAAATATTTCTTTTTAAAAGAAATTATGAATTAGAAGTTTTGGAAGAATACAAAAATTACCAAAAATTTGTTTTTGGTTAAAGAAAGGGGCTTTGTCAGTTGGAGTTTATCAATCTCCCAACTTTCGAGTTAGTAATTGAAATATTTATATTTTCACGAAATCTCCATTATTTTTTTTTAATTTTGGAAATATTTATTTCTATTGGAGTATTATCAAACAGTACTAAATCTTTGTAAAGAATAATGAGTTTTAAGAATTACACATTTTAACTTGTATTTTCTAATAAACATTCATTTTTTAAATAATATTCATTAATTTGTAAGAAATTCAATATTTTTGTTAGATAATTTGTTACTTCATGTTTTGAATATATATATATATATATATATAAATAAAACAAAAAAAAAAAAAAAAAAACAGGTAAAATTACTTCCTTATTTATTACAGGAAAACTGCGATGATTTCGTTGGGTGGTTTAAAAGAATTTTAATAATATTTTCTGTTTTATTCACTTAACCTTTTTTTTTAATATTATAATGACTTTGAATGTGTTTTTCAACAATTTTAACGAGAAAAATGAAAAAATAATTTTTTATCTGGAAAATCTGTTTTCCAGATAATAATTATACTATAATATTTACCAGCATGCTAATTACTTTATTCGAGCTATCTGTAATAAAAACTTCATTATAAGTTGAACAGGTATAGGAAGTAAAATATCCTTTATCAATACTTTCATAAATTTAAAACGAATTTTATTAGTTAATCCTCAGTACCCTAAGCATAAACTTAAATGTACGTAACTAAATAGAAATGAATTACCTCCAGCTAGTTCCCAAGTTGCAGATCTTCCGATAAATATAAATTACGGGTTAAACAAAAAATCCATTTCGTTTCGTAGGGATAACAAAGTTTTTTGAAATAATAAATTCTGATTTTCTTTTCAATAAAAATTAATGTAAAATTATTAAAATCACGTTCATTTATTTAAAAAAAAAAATTAGATTCAAAAGATATAAACAAATTTTTACTGGTAATGAAAACAAAAATATTTTTTTTATTAAAAATCATAAACAAAAATGACAACACACTTGTAAGACTTTCACATCACGCGGCTCTTATCTGATGTACGGCTTACACAAGCATTCACGCACAACTTAATTAAAAATATTTATCATTTTATCTAAATATAATTGTTTTTTTTATTTAATTCAATGATTAAAACGCGTGTGCAAACCGTATTTCATTCGCGCGGGCGTGGCGGTAATAGTGGCCACTTTAAATACTTTATTACACTTAAAATATTATTCATTTATTTAATTCTACCGCTCACCTCTGACGTTACAACATAACAGACGACTACAGCTAACCCACCGGGTTGGTCTAGTGGTGAACTCGTCACAGCAAATCAGCTGATTTCAAAGTCGAGAGTTCTAAGATTCAAATCATAGTAAAGCCAGTTACTTTTATACGGATTTGAATACTAGATCGTAGATACCGATGTTCTTTGGTGGTTGGGTTCAATTAACTACACATCACAGTAATGATCGACGTGAGACTGTACAAGATTACACTTCATTTACATTTATACATGTCATCCTCTGAAGTAATACCTTACGGTGGTTCCGAACAGAAAAAGAGAGAAGTCAGACGACCATAGCAATATGTCAATGCTTCACTATCGCTACTTGTGGTGAGAGGGGGTACTAATGACGCACTATACTCACGTAACCACTAATTTATATAAAAAATTTTTCGATGGGGTGCGATTTTGCATAATTTATTTTTTGGAAATATTATTTTTTAATTAACAAATATGGCTATGAAAAATAAGATCTTAATTAGGCGAAATCTAGAGATACTGAGGGGTGTCCTTGCTCTACAGCGTTACATCCTTGACTTTTTAAATTGAAAATTTAATAAAAAATAAATTTTTTCCACATATAGAAGTAATCTAAATTTGATCAAAATCAATCGAGTAGTTCTTGAGAGATATAAGGTGATTTAGAGTGCGACACCGAACACACACACGTACATCCGGAAAATTTCCACCTGGTTTTTTTGGGTTCCTTAGGTGTTAAAATGTAAAGATCCAGTGAAAGCCGCAAATTTCCAAACTGTACCTATTACAATACTTTCCCTTCAAAAGGTGTAGCTCTGCTATAGCGCTGGACGGGAAAGTAAAAGTTAACATTATATATGAAGAATAAACAAATGGAAAATTATGCGAAGTACTAACTGGGAGTATTATAAAATAAATATAAACAGTTCAGTTTGAATCGATGAATTGATTTTAAACAAAATTTATAGAATCAATTATGCGAAAGTTGGCGAATAAACAGTATTAGAAACCTAATGCAAATACTAATTAATAGTTGACAATATTATTTGTAAATTAATAAACTTTGTAAACTTTATCAATTAAGTTTTAATAACTAAACAATTAAATCAAAAGACGTCATTATTATTATGAAAATTTGTACACGTGTATTTCAGGTTACAAAACATAAATTTCTCGAAAATATTTATATTATAAGTAACAATTAAAATATTCAGGCTCTATAAATTCTGAAAATGAAATTTAATTACAAAAGATAAAATAGTAGTAACTTTGGTAACTAAAGAATACACTTTTTTTTTTTGTCTACCTGTTAGCATTTGCAATCGGTACGTCATAAGGGACCATAAATTTACCTCATAAGAAAAATTTGATTAATGATAATCACGTGAAAAGAGAATCCCAATGAATTCCCCTCATTAAAGCATACAGAGGTTCAATACCTTATAAATAGAAAAAGCATTGTATAAGTGGACCAAATAAAGTTCAACAGTTCAATACTTAACAGAGCGCTAGAAATAAATCACAGGTAAAAAAAAATAAATAAAAATGTAAACAATATTATCAATCCCGATAACATTAAAAGAAAACTAAGATAAAATAAATATTCGTCGGTAAGTATAAATACCTGTAATTTGTAAACTATCAAAGTGACGTTCACTATACAGTGACAGATCCTGTGTCGCTGTACATTTTTCCTCTTTCAAATCCATTGTTTCACTGGTAAAAGCCCGGAAAAAACCAGTCTCATCACAATAAAAATGTTTATTTCATTTCATTTTTTCTTCGACTGAGACACCAAATTCTCATCTACAACAACACCCCAAAATTTTTATATGAAACGCTATATCTAATTCGTAATTTATCTAACCTATCCCCTGATGCTTTAAACTCATCGTAACCGAGTTCTTTAGCGGTTTTCAGGGCTTTCTCAAGTATCAGAGTTTCAGAGATTGTAATGTTATTAGCATGAGCCCTATAAAACCAATCATAAATCAAATTGTCTACCGCTAGGCTTAGGATTTTAGGTTTGCTTAACTGATTGTCATTTTCAGTCCATAACTTTAGGATATTAAATTTGCTTTTTAAGTTATCGCTTATCTGAGTTTTCCCAACATCAAAACGTTTTGCCATTTCACGCACATTAAGTTTTTCTTATACATTTATAACTGCTACCTTTTCTTTTAATGTAGAGCATTTACGATTTTAAGATATTTTAATATGTGGTAACGATGGTTGCAACGAGTTTTGTAAGATATACAAAACTGAAAGTAATGTTCAAAACAAAATCCACTATCAGTACTATACCAACAAAATACAGTATACATTGCACAGAAATTGATGACGAATCACGTTACATGAATTTATTAAAATTATAACATCAACGTCCAGGCGGGAAGTGATGTAAATCACAATAGATAAAAAAATTAGACGCATGAGTATAAAGTAAAACAAGGAGAATTACAATTTTTATTGCTGTTGTAGGCTTTTCAAAACTGACCGAATAGTTTTTATAGGTAAATTCATTGTCCGCGTCCGTTATTGAGAAGTATTTTATCTATTAATACTACTATAAAACTGGCGGGGAATCTGAAAGTGTTTGTTATTACAGAAGAGTATAATATATATATATATATATATATATATATATATATATATATATATAGAATTGACGGAATCACTTTGAAAAATGTTAACTTAACTAAAATAGCCAATTAAAACACATCTCTTTATTCAATTTTTTTTTTTAAATAAATAAATTTTCACGTCATTTTTATATCATATAAGTGAAAGTCAATGAAAATAATTAATGTTAAAAAAGCAATTTTTTTGCTTTTAAACAAATTAAATATCCTCACGAATTTTTATCTAAATTCATTTTTAAAAGAACAGCTTAAAAGTATTCGAAAAGACGCTTCTTTAAAAAAAAAGTTTCGATTTGTTATCTCCAGAGACATAATCGATCAAAGTTGAATTGTGCAAATTTTCGAATAAATTATTATCGATAAATTAATAGATCAATATTTAGCAATAATTCGCGTTTGACAGTATGATATTTGAACTTTTTAGCTTATAAGACATCGACTTAAAAAAAAAATCTGATGTGGACACTATATGACTTCCTTGTACGCCTATTAAATTACATATACACATTTTTTGCTGCATTTCATTTAAACTTATTTCATTTCAAAGTGAGATACCATCCTCCAATTCTTTAATAAAGTGGACAGTTACACAATTACTGTAACTAGAGATCGTGTACACAAACTAAGAACAGGAGAATTAGTGTTGCGAGAGTTATTGATGTGCGTGTGTCTGTGCGCGGGTGGTATAAACGTGTTGGTATGTTTGTGTGTCTGGTGTTGTTTTCCGCTTGTTTTTTTAGTTATGTGTGTTATATTGTTCTGTTTTCGTGTGTGTATGTCCCTTGCTATTTGATTTGTTGTCTGAATGTGTGTCTGGGCGCTTACACCTCCCCCCCAACTGAAGTAATGTTTTACCAGATATTCCCAGGAGTAGAGATTTAGTCGGTAGTGCGCAGGAATACATACGAATTTTTTTACTATCTTTTTTTACTATTAATTTTTACTTTTTTACTATTGCAGAACCTGTTTGCGAGTTCGACACTAATTCGGCGTCCGTAAGTGGGGTTCCTCCACCTCCGACTCAGACTCAGACTTAGACTCCGGCTCCGGCTTAGGGAGAATATTGCCCGACAATATCAGAGGAGTAATGGACTAAAAGATAAGAATAATTTGCAATTTATAAAGATCGGGGATGTATGCCTCACTGTACATGTTTTTCTCGTAAGGGCCTACTTTTCAGTCACTCTGTTGTTAACTTTAATGTAGATAAAATTAAACAGAAATTCCAGAATAATTAAATAAAATTAAACTAGAAAATCGAAAAATAATACGATTCTAAATTATAGTTTTCAATTAATATTAAATAATCAGATGTTTCACCAAATCTATTACATATACACACATAACCCACGCGCCGTGGTTGACGAGGAATGCTGAGATCCACTATTACGTAGGTATTCCATACGTTCGAGAGGAAGTTGAACGTCTAGTTTCAAATGTGTCCAGGTTGGATAAGCACATTAATCATCTCGCTTTGAATGTGCTAAACACCGGCGTGGACGTTAGGAGACTAAAAAAGCTCCGCGTGCTTGATATTGTTGATGGCCGTTATGATAATCCGGTTTGACGGCTTAGTGCTCACGTTTATTGTTTCTTGGGTATTTCAAAGTTACTGTTTCGTTTACTGTTATATTTAAAGTTATTACTTACTTTGTTGTTTAAATGTTAATGTTGACTGGACATTCGAATGGAAATTCAAAGGCACTATCAAATGTTATTATTTATGTTGACACTATTATTTGCTATGTTATGCTATTGTTTTTGTATTACTTGAGGATTATCATTGGGTGGCCCTCTTTCACGTAAGACTTGCTTATAGTTTCATTGTAAAAACTGATTGTAAGTAAACAAAGGAATTCAGAAAAAAAATACGCATGTAATAATAACACCTATTGAATTACGTATACACATTTTCAAAAGTACCAAAAATTTTATTTCACTAATAACTTCTGATTTTTTTCATATTTTTTTATTTTTATTGTAATTATTGAATTATTAGTTACTGTAATTTTTTTTTATAATCATGGGTAAATAATTATTAATAAATTAATATATTAAGATAAAAAAAAATTAAAAAAAGGAGAAGTCTGATTTGAACCGATGTGACTTCCATTGTAAAAACAAAATATTTCATTAATTAAAATTTTATTTGGCTATAACTTTGGAACCAATGATAATAATTACCATTTATGATATATCGTTGAAAAGCTCTCAATGACGGCTTATTACTGCAGTTAAGAAAAAGTCCAAAATCCAAAAATTGGATTTTGGACTTTTTTGGACACTTCTGGTTCAGTCGATTGCAATCAAAAGGGGAGGTGCACAACTACATGTTACAACAGTCCTAAATCCAAAATTTCAACATCCTACGGCTACTCGTTTTTGTGTTATGCAAGATACGTAGTACGTACATATTTACGTCCAGACGTCACGCCAAAACTAGTTAGAATGGATTCAGTAATGGTCAAAATTGATATTTCCGTTGAAATTTGAAAACCGAAATTTTTCGCGATCACTACACTTTATTTACTTCGTACAAGGAAGTAAAAAAACCAGTAATTCTGTTTGTTAAAATTGTAAGTATATTTTAAAATTCCCTAGCCTATCGTAATTAACCGATAATGTTTTCAAAATGCATTTGAAAGTTTTAGTGCTCTTTTATATGTGATTAAATTTTTAAGTATCTAGAGACTTTATTTCAGGCTCTATACAATTTGGAAAAATCCCATTTATTAAAAATTCGGATTGCAAAATTATTGTGCAAAAACTGTCAGATCGATTCTGTTGAAATTTGGCGTGATGCTTTATCATAATAAAAAATTCTTTGAGGCAAAATCTGAAGGTCCTATGTATAATATAAGAACTCGAAAAAATTCTCAAAAATCTTTTCTTTTTTTTTTTAATTTTTTTGACAGCTACTGCTATTTTTTCATCAATAATAACGTATTTTTCGACTTGCAACCTCTGATATTGTGTGTAAAATTTAATAAAAAAACGTTTTTGTCTTTAGATCTTTTCTCTAAATAAACAGTTATCTAGAGAAAAAAATGGATATTTTTGCGATTTTATTTTTACTTTTTATTTAATAAAAATTTGAACACCTTTTTCAACTGGCGCATAACGAAATAACCATTTCTGATGATATTCCAAGGACATAAAGCAAAAATTAGCAATCATATAAAAAAAGTCTAACCCAAAACAGATACCTCCTGGACTAATATAACTAGTACAAGAATTAACTCCTTGTTTAACCACCCTCAGTAATTTTTTTCGGATTTTTTAATCTCTTGATTCTTTTAATAAATTTTTTTAATTGTTTTGTCGTATAACGAAGATTGACGATCATCAGTATTTGTACCCTTTTCATAGCTCCTATAAATAATTAATTTGATGGTACAATTAATATTTTTTGTGATTACGCAGTCATGATGCGCTTTGTCGTTTGCATAATCATTCGCAGAAGTAAAAAAAAAAATATATTAATAGTTTATAATATTAACGAAATTCTTAACAAATGTAATGTAATTCAATGAACGAAAATATGTACATTTCTAAAATCCAACTTTTATATGAAAAAACAATCTAAAACTAAACTGGCGAATTAATTCATGAATAATATTGCACCGTTATCGATTGTTTTTATAGTAAACTATATTAGATTCATAGTAACTTGGGAAAAGGTTTATTAAATTGAAATATTTTTTTATGGAGAATATATTTTAGAATTCTCAAAAATAAATTTTTCACCATTCACAGTTTTCGATTTTTTAGGATTATGCTCGTCAAATATCCATCTTTAACTTAAAAAAATCTCACACTTTAATAAAAGTGCCAAAAGTTATTATTGATTTAATAAAAATATCGCTTAGATAAAAGAAAAAATTGTAAAATATTGTTGTGAGGTTTGAAGTGAAAAAGAAAGGGCAGAAAGTTAAAAATCAAGTAGTCGAATAACATAAGAAAGAATTACTTTCTAAAGAAGGGTTACAGTTGAAAAGAAATTTGATTAACCCTATTATAAACAGGAAAAACGTGGTTAGGGCAAGTTGTAATGAAAGAATATTTGTCGAGGGAAATATCAGAAGGAACAATTGAAGGGAAGTACTGTAAGAGAATAAAGAAGGATTAGATTAAAAAATGATATAAAAGAAAATATTATGGATATCGTTATATAGTAATACATGAGGTAATGTACCTATGGAACAGAATCTGCGAAAGTGAAATCCAAAAGAAAAATTTTATATATAAATTTCCTCTGGTTAAATTTCCTTAAAATAGCGCTAGAAATAAATCACAGGTAAAAAAGAATAAAACGTAAACAATGATCAATATCTATATATGAAAACAGCATTTTTTCTCCTTTTTCCTGTTTAGTTCCCGGTAATTATCGTTCAAATAATACTTCAGAGGATGAATGAGGATGATATGTATGAGTGTAAATGAAGTGTAGTCTTGTACGGTCTCAGATCGACCTGAGCTGTGTGGTTAATTGAAACCTAACCACCAAAGAATACCGGTATCCACATTCTAGTATTCAAATCCGTGTAAAAAAACTGACTTTACTAGGACTTGAACGCTGGAACTCTATTTTTTACTTACATATTCTAATGTATTCTATTATAAATTTCTTATGAAATCTGTTGAAGAATTATATTGTATTTTAAGCGGTATAAAAATAATTTTAAATTTTACAATTTCATTTCAACCTTTTTATGATGATTTATAGTTTTATAAGTCCATTTTCAATTATTAATATCAATAAAAAATTTGGAACTTAAATAAAAATTTGTAAAACAAACTTTTTTCTTCGGTTTGTGTAAAATAATGTAAGTTTTTTTAGGGTTCAGTCACTTTTGTTATCGACAAGAAAATTCGAAATTTTTTTTTTTAATTGTGATGTACATGAACAAGTAAATGTTAGCAATAAAGCTAACATTTAATCCCAGCTAAAATAAGATAAACTTAAAAATTATTATTAAATTTTGGTCTTTATTAATTTTCTTATTTATTTACGAATTTCCTAAACTAAATCATTTTTTTTTTTAAATTCTAGAATGATTATTAAAATATGATTAATCTATAAGTATTTTAAAAAGCTTTCCTACTTCTATTCCCACCCAAAAAGAGTACAGTACCAGCTTTTGCTCCTAAACCGTTTTTAATTCTTTGTACGAAGTACAAGGAATACGTATGTGTTTACGTATGTACGTACGTACATACGTAACTCAAAAACGATTAGCCGTAAAATGTTGAAATGTTGGATTTAGGACAGTTGTAACATCTAGTTGTACATCTTTTGATTGCAATCAACTGGACCAAAAATGTGTATAAAGTCAGACCTCTAAATAAATTTAGATTTTAGACTTTTTCTTAACTGCAGTAATAAGCCCTCATTGAGAACTTTTCAACGATGTATCATAAGTGGTACTTATTTTCATTGTTTCTAGAGTTATAGCCAAATAAAATTTTTATTAATGAAATATTTGAATCTTACAAGGGCAAGGCACATCGGTTCGAATGAACCGACTTCATTTCCTTTTTTTAACTTTTTTTTTAATTTCAATATATTGATTTATTAATTTATTTATTAACTCCGACTGTAAAAAAAAAAAAATAAAAAAATGTAATAAAAAATACAACAAATACATAAAAAATATATGTAATTTAATAGGCGTACAAGAAAGTCATGTGGTATCCACATCCGATTTTTTCATATGATTTTTCTAATTTAATATTTCGTCAATTTTTAAAAAATCTAATCATTTAGATTTTTTTTTAATAAGAATAATGAAAAGGTGAGAGATTTTTTTATATTACTATTTATAAATTCCAGTAATATTTTTAAAATGTTCCAGTAAATTTTTTAACAAGATATAATTGAGCCAAAATAATAATCAAGAGAACCGAACGAGTCACTGCACCTTGTTTCCAATTTTTCTAAATTAAAAAAAAAAAATCTCGAGGAGGAAAAATTTTTGATTATTTTCTTTTACACTATCATTATAGTCCTAAATAGTTCCCAGTAAGGTTTTCACCAAAATGCCCCAACCATGAGATATTAGTTATGGGTTAATCTAGAATTACATCCACCCACCTTTTAGCCCGAATTTAATCATACATATGAGATTCCTATACCGAACGTTTTAATTATGCATTCCAGTTCCAGAGGTATTAAGCAATACAAATGCTAAAAAAACACACATTCCACATCCAGTTACAGAATTTCATAATAGTGTTTAAAAAATATATTTTTTTTTTAATTTGTTGACTCGGGATTTCATTTTACACTTCAATGTATTACAATTCACAATATACCAAGAAGTTATAAACAGTTATAATATCCGAGTATATAATTCTAGGAAAAGGTAATTTTCATAAAATTTGCGTATAGTTTTTATTTTGAATATTAATTCTGGAAAAATTAAGATTTTGAAAACTCAACATCGGGAAAAACTTTTCAGTTTCAATATTTTTAATTTATTTTTTTAAAAATTAATAATACAATAAAAATTACAGAAGTTGATTAAAAAAATTTGTATGTTATAACAATTTTATTTAATCCAGGAGTTATGCTTGCCAAATTTTGTCGTCGGCCGATTGATCAGCATGAAAGATTTAAATTCAATTAAAACAAGATTTGTTTCTATTTCTTACCAATGTACGTTAGTCATTGGGATTCAACTGGGGGTATTTTTTTATTTTAGTAATTTTCTATCAACGAGAAAATGGACAAAAGCAACTCGACTACTGAATTGTAACTGAGCTTACACTGTAGCTTACGGTTTAAAATTGCAATAAATACAAATTAATTAAATATAATTAAAAATTAAAGAATTTCAATATATTAGAAAAAAAACTTTTTCAAGCAGAAGGGTTTTTTACTATTCTAAAGAATTATCCATACATAATTTTCTCTAATAATGAAAGTTTATTTTTCCTCTATTAATAATTTTCAAGAAGAAAAAAAGTAATAATATAAGTGGGTTTTCATGCCAAACAATTTAATTTTGTAACAATATCCACTGATATAGACCGAAACACAAATATACAAACGATATATAGTTGTTACTTTATTTAAAGTGACAGATAAAGTCACGAAGTACATAATAACATACAAAACAGGGTGGCATTGTCCATGTACATGCCATACCCGTGCCGTGGCACAATCAAACATAAAAGCCACACTGCCTGGAGTGACGTAAATATCGACGCCATACATCGAAACGCATCTGCGCAATGCGCAGGTAAAATACGGGGATGTGGATCCCGGCCGTGAGCTAATGTACAGTCCAGTGCTGAAACTCGTAGAGAGCGTCGTTAACTCAACAGTGTTTGTTGAACGAGGCAACCCCTTCAGTGTAATATATAGATATATATATAAAACATTCTGAGAGTCCCTGTGTTGTGCGCGAACTATTCTTCCTACACTAATTTTCCCAGGTCTGTTTTAACCCCCTCAATTGCACGTATATTTAAACTATCAATAAAGCAACGTTAATATATTATCTCAACAAATTCTAATCGTCTTTTTTTTATATGTAAGTATTAAAATATACTTTTATTATTATAATTAAAATTATAATGTTTTTTATTATTATTTTTTTTTAATGCATTAAAAAAAAAAACTTTTTTCACAAGGTTGAATATATTCGCGGTATAACAAAAAATTTATTTTACTTTAATAAAACAAAAGGAAACTTTTTTCTAAATTTATTTTTGATAATTCCTAATTAAACATGACATGAACACTAACTTCACTTATTTATTATTTCACAATATATCAAATTGATAATTATTTATATATATATATATATATATATATATATATATATATTATTTGTAATAATCATTTTATTTGTATGAGAATAAATTATACATTTTTATAATTAATTTTTTTTTTGTTTTCAAACTTTTGGAAAAATTGCAATTAGTAAATTAAAAGTTTATAAATGTTTTACGAAAATGCATATAAAAATAGCAATTAAGGAAAAAAACATTAAATACAAATTTCTTATCGAATAAACTATTTTAATAGAATTTATATTATTACGAATACGTAAAAATATAATGTTAGTGTTTTAAGAATTTGTTTAACCAGTTGAAAGTAGTTATAAATAAATGTAAAAATTCTACAATTCATGTCCATGTGTTTAACCGCGTGGTCGTATTGTACGGATACTGTATTAGCCAACAGCAAAACAATTGAAAAAAGTTAATGAATTTCTTTTGGTTATCAATTCTCTTAGTAGAAAATTATACTTAAATACAATATTTTTTTAAAATTATAAGCAATGGATGAATTTTATTTGAAAATGTAATATTCATTGTAAAATCATACAGTATATTTCACGTGCTTTTTAATAAATTTTATAACGTTTAAAATTCTTATAAATATTTAAAATTTAAATGACTATAAAAAAATAGTATATATTTGTGTAAATAACAATTTTAGCTGTTCATTTAGAATTAATAAACAATTACATTTAACCATATAATAATTATTTTTATTAACAATACGATTTTGCAGAAAAACAGGATAACTTTTATCCTATAAAGTCGTGTCATCTATAATAACACTTTTCAACAGTACACGGAAACTAACGAAACATCATCTTAACTTCACAAAGAAATACAATAGAGAATTTTAAAAAAACAATTTAAATTTTTACGTATCATTGGTAATTAGCTCATACTAAAGATTTGCCGTAAGGAAAAAAGTAACCGAGAAAGTACTTTTAAAAATTATGCTAAACAATTAACTCATAAATTTAACAAATTTTACATACTTAACTAATTAAAACTAACCTAAACAACATTCCGAGTAACGGAACATTAATTATTTTGCACAGAACAAAGATTTATTAACATTGTATACTAACAGACTAATCTTATCTATATGTCGTACAGGAATATATAGCTAATAACGATTTTTATCTACAACATTATCTAATATGATGGTTTAAATAATATTACATTATAAATCCCCGAGAAAAAAAACTGGGTGCAGGAGGCATAATAGAAAATACCCTAACTTCTAAAACACTGATTTTTTTAACTTTTTTGCCCACCACCCACATTGAGATTCAAAAATTTTATAGCGCCCCTCAAAATTTTTAAACTTACCATCTTTTAAAAATAATAATTGAAATTTCTGTTTTTAAGATGCGCTCTTAAAAACAACTGCAATTATTGTTTTTAAACGTGGCATATCCTACTTTTGCGTTGAGCTAGATCAAAATCCTTCAATTTCCATACTTATTTGTATCAATACATTGCTTAGATCGGGAGATATGCAACATTAAATGCAAAAGTGACCTTTTCTCTTTAAAGTGAAATATTTCGGTTCAGAAAAATCGTAGACATACAAAAAAAAGAAGAAATTAAAGCTAAAGTTTGAAATTTTTAAACGATTTCAATGCAGTTTACTGAAAAAATTTCGTTTACCCCAGCTAAAATGTATATATACATATACATATATATAGTTAAAATATAAAAACACGAAGAAAATCTGTCAAAAATTTAAAACTTTTCTTCTCGCTTTTTTTAAATTTGATGATTTTTGAAATCTTAAGTATACTGTCAAAGAGTAGGGTATTTAAGCTTAAATTTTTTTTATTCGTCTCTCTCTAAGCATCTTGGTTGCAAAGTTAAAGTAGTTTAAATACAATTATTTTTTATCATAAAATATAGGTGTCCCTTTAATTTTTTTGTGCTAGTGTAGTAGGTATTTAATTTTAGTTTGAAATCAAGAAAACATAATTTTTGCCTTTTTTTTAATCAGCCATCACCTTTCTAGACCGCGAGAACGCCTCAAATTTTCTGTAGGCCTTCTACTACCCCCCCTGAAGTCTCCAGTGCAAAGGGGCGATATTGCCCAGTTTAAGAACGAATGTTCTAAAACATCAAAAGAGAAATATTTTTTTTTTATCTAAAAATTTTTAATGATGAAGTTATTTTATGTTTCAAATCATTTTATCTTCAATTCAAATTAGAAAAAAAAAATTACTTGAAATTCGGGAAAGATCAGCTTAAATTTTAAATGTTTAGTTTCGATCTGATGGCGGGAGGAGAACAAAATATATAAACGCGTTCTCATATGAGGGGCTAAGTCCCAGACGACTATAGGGAAATCGAAAGAAGGGTGTTTCAACCGGTTAATCTTAATAAATAAAAATATACTTTATACTTCAATGATTACTTAACACAACAATTTTTAAAAACACGATTAAGTACTAAAAAATAATAAAATTATTATTATATATTTTTAAAAATATTGTATATTTGTTTTCTAAAATAATTTTTGTACATTTCATCAGTTATTTTTAAATAATTTTGTTAGATTTCTTGATAAGGTTTATAAAAAATATATTCGATTACATTTCATATATTTTAATTAGTTTCCTTTTATAGGTTTCAACATTTTTAAAGGTTCTAACATTGGAACTAATATTATATAGGGTTTTACATAACAATAAAATCAAAAGCGTTAAAACAATTTTTCTAATTTACTACCGGATAAAATTACTTTTAAACTCGAGTCCGCGTATATTAATTTCTTGATCAAATTACCGGAAAAAATTAAATAAAAAAGAATCGTGAAAAAATTAAATTTGCTACGAATTCAAAGTTATCTTAAAAATACCATAGTATCGAAGATGAATGGTGTTATTCTATCTGAGATATTTTAGTTAAATAAAGGAAGTTTCATCACAAGTTAAATATATGTTATCTCTAAAATTAGAATTTGGTACTAAATAATTACAATTTTTCATGCAAAATCAGCATATTTGCTTATATGATATATATTTCACATTTCAATAAATATAATTATTTCTAATTTTAATATTTCATATAAATATTCCGTATATCAATATTTAGTAATATTTATATTATTTATTTTATAAATAATTATATATATATAAATGCTATTATCATTTTTACATTTGATTTTTTCCTTAAATAAACATCATTAAAATAAAAAAATTAATCTATTTTTTAAAAAATTAAGTAATTTTATAAAATAAAATATGTATTTAGGAAAAAAAAATATATATGTAAATATCATAAATAACTCAACAAAAAATGTCTCACAACAAATCAACTGTATTGACACTTTACAACCTCTGATAATAATTAAAACCTTCCTGATAATAATTTAAAAAAATAACTTTTACAAATACTTTTTACAACTTTCTTTTTACTTAAAACACTTTTTCTTTTCATTAACATACAGATGAAAAATATATTATAAAAATGTCGTATTTTTTTCCTGATTTTCAATAAAGTTAATTTAAGAATTCACAGTGCTTTCACAACAAAACATTTCATTACATTGAAAAATTTAAAAAAGTAAAATAATAATTTCAATAGTTCGTTACAATCAAAAACTTTTTAAACAATTATCGTTTAACAATTAAAGAAAAATATATTGACAATTACATTTCGGGAATATCAAACTGATTTTCACGGAAAGGGGGACGACAGTAATTACACGGATTCTTCTTTTATTTATCTGACGTTAATCCAGTCACAAATAATTTTAGCCTTCACAAGTTTCCATCATTCCTGGTTCTAATTTTCCTTCCATTCTAACATTTTTAAGTTTCTCTACCTCATCCAGGATCTAATATACTCCTTTCTCTTAGACACAATAAATTTTAATGATTTCCTCTGCAATCTATCCTAATTCAAGGTCAATCTTATAATAAATAAAATCATCATATTTTAAATTTTATACATAAAATAAATTACATAAATAAATTCTTCATTTCTTTCATTTTATACATAAATTTAAAATCATATTTTAAATTTTATACAATGTTCGATTAAATATATCTTCAAAACAAATTAAAATTTTTTTTTACTGAACCAATAATTCATGATAATATTTTTTTTTAATGGTTGAGATAATTAAAAAAAAAATTTTTAAGCATCAATGTTTTTATTAATATGTTATCATATACAAGATCATTTTCATTTTTGAACGTTTTGATTATGATCTCGTGATAAAATATGATTTAATATTTAAAAGATCCTTTTTTAACGCGAACTCTAAATTTATAAATTAAAAAAAAATTATTATAATTTGAATTAAAATTCTATTAATTTTTATCGATTTCTCCAATTACCATAAGCGTAAATATAAATAAAATTGTGTACAGATCTAAAAAATTAATTTGCAAACAAAACATTTTATCCTGGAATTTAATAAATAAAACAAAGAATATGAAAAAAGTTTTTTACTTCTTTGTACGAAGTTAAGGAAATTTTTTAATCGCGAACAACGTCGGTTTTCAGATTTCAATGGAAATATCCATTTTGACTATCCCTGAATCCATTTTAATTAGTTTCGGTGTGACGTCTGTACGTACGTACGTACTCGAATTAACTCAAAAACGATTAGCCGTAGGATGTTGAAATTTTGGATTTAGGACTGTTGTAACATCTAGTTGTGCACCTCCCCTTTGTATTGCATTCCCTTTTTATTTAATAGATATATGTAAATTGCATATTTAGTTACCTTTAGTACAGCTGATGTTAATATATACATTAATTTGATAGTAGTGTAATGTTCACTCGTAAGTTCATAACTACACATGTTCATCTCCTCTCATTTAATTAAAATACACGACACAACAATGTAACAATATATAAAATATAATTAAATATGTAAAAAGCTAAACAAGAAACATTAAACAATAATTTTAAAAAGTGAATCAGTGCGTTTTATTTAACATAAAGTTTATATGGATTACAGTATTGAGAATAGTGGGAATAACCGCGGACGCTATTAGATTCACATATTTGTGAACATTTTTTCGACGAGAAATGTTCAAAAAATTTGGATTTTTGATTTTTTCTTAACTGTAGTAATAAGCCCTCATTGAGAACTTTTCAATGATATATCATAAATGGTACTTATTTTCATTGGTTCTAGAGTTAAGCCAAATAAAATTCTAATTAATGAAATATTTGGATCTTACAAGGGAAAGGCTTATCGGTTCGAATCCGACTTCATTCCCTTTTTTTAATTTAAATATATTGATTTATTAATAATTATTAACCTCTGTTAAAAGATTTTTATAATAAATAATAATTAAATAATACCAATAAAAAAAATTAATATGAAACAAATCAAAAGTTATTAATGAAATAAAATTTTATGTACTTTTAAAAATGTTTATATGTAGGCATAAAAGGAAGTTATGTGGTTTCCACATCAAATTTTTATTTGTAAATCCTTTTATTAATTTGATTTTCTTTTAAAAATATAAAAATGCATATATCTCATATTTCTAAGTAATCTTATAGAATTCCGTTTGTAACGTGCGTGTTCTAAAGATGCAAAAAGTAAACTTTATATCATTAATAGCTATACAAAGTATCCGAAAAACTAAAAAGATGTCATTCAATGAAACTTACGAATTTAAGTTGTCCGTTACTTTACATCATTAGAAAAATACATTCAACTGATTTGTATTTAAACCTGTTAAAATTGAAATAAAACAAAACCTCTATCAATCTCTGATAAACAAACAATTTTTTTAGCTAAATAATAATTAACGAAAAACCTAACAAAATGATTAATAAAACCATTAACGATAGACATTTAATAATAGTAATATTAAGATAAAAAAATGAAAACTGAAAGAAGGAAATAAATTAAGAATTGATATAGAGATTGCTTTTTCAATACAACTTAATTATGGATGGATGATAAACTCAAAAAAAAAAAATACTATTTTAAATTTGATTTTTTCCTTAAGTAATAATCAGAAAAAAAAAACAAAATCAAATTAATTTCTAGTAATTAATAGTTTTTTTAAACAAAAATAAAACTAACACAAACTCTAGTATATTTACCATACGAATCAACACAATGTATTTTTTCCTCAATAATTTCCAAACGATGATTCTGTATCATAATACTGTACTACATAATACTTACGTATCGTATTTAGAAAAATAAACATTTACAAACAACAAATTAATACACAGAGTGACCCATGAACAAACGGAGAAATTTCAGGACATGTTCTACCGGTGAAAATACTGAAAAATGTTTATATAAAGACATATTTGGAAACGCTTTGTTTTCCAGTTATAGCTAGCGAAAGATTTCAGCTCTTATAATAATAAAAAGAAGCCCACTGTAATTTTTGAGACCCAAATTAAGGAGTAAAGTAAAATCAGTGGTTTCTTAAATAATTTGAGCTGGGAAATATGATAAAACAGATCTCAGAATTACAAAAACCAGTATTTTTTAAGATAGACGTAAAAACACAAAATTCGGTGCCGAAAAACAATTTTTTTTTTTTTTAGATTTTATTAGAATAGCTTTATTAAATGATTAATAATAAATACAGAAGATTTAGTAATAATACTTGTAGACAATTTAATTCTGAGAAATTTAATGTAAATACAGCCAATATAAAGTAAATAAAAACTTTTAAAATTCTGTTTTTTTATAGAAGCAAAACAAACCAAAAATAGAAAATTGTATTCTTTCTTTACCTAATAAACATTCTATTTAAAAAAAAAAAAAGTCTGTTTTGCTTCAATATAAAACCGATTTTCGTACCAATATTTAAACCATTTTTCTAATAAATTTATTTTGTTTCAAATTTAATTTTCTTTAAGTAAAAAATTTATATTTTAATGTACCCATACAGGCTTATAATTTTATTATTAATATATATATTTCCAAGGACTTTCATATCCATATCTCACCTTGATCAAATGCAAAAACTTTTGGTTATTTCGGTTTAGAAAAAACTGGTAAAATAACTTCTCTTGACAAAGAGAGGTAAAAAAATATATTCCAGTTCATTTAATGAACATAGTCATATACCTAAATAAAACAAGTTTATATTTAAATCTAATTAAACTTTTATGAAACAAGTTTAGCTCAAGTAACAAGTTTTAAATTCATTTGTACATATTTTACTATTGATGCCCATAATTTGTTTTATTTACATATATATATTTAAAATTGATTTTAATTAACAAAAAACAGTAGAATTAGTCAGTAGAACGTATATGGAACAAGGCTGAATCATTAACTACCTACATAGCTATACCTCTAATTAGGAGCTTAAAGTTTATTACGAAACAGCTCAATCGACAAAAAAATGGGTAAACTTTGCTGACAATTTTTTAAAGAATATTTTTTGATATTTAAATTCTAATCGTTATTACGAAACAAATTTGGTCTTCAAATAAAGCTGTGGGATAAATTTTATTCAATTTTTACTTGCTTTATTTTAACTCACAATGTTTTTTTCAAATTTTTTCAGTTTTTTTCATGTTTGTCCTCAAATCTTGCATCCTTAATTTAACATACTTCCTGACATTACCTATTTATGAAATTTTGCATAGTTACTAAGGTCGGGTGACAATTTAATATTCCACTATTTCTTCTGCAAACCGCCCCGTATGGGGGTAAATTTTTAAAATGTATATAAGCGACAAAGAAAAGTTGTGTTAATATACAATTGTATTTCAATAATCAAAAACTTTTATTTCGTTACTTTGTATAGTAAATGGTTTGTTTGATTGAAAATTTGTTTGATATTTTATAAATGTATTAGAAATTTCAATGTATGATGATATCTTTTGAAATCCAAATTAACTTACTAATTAAACTCATGCAATTTATGATAATAATTTGATTGAAGTATGATAAAACGTGAAGAATTAAAAATTTTTGTAATATTATTTATGTCAAAAATCATATGAAACCATCAAAATCATCTCTTAATTTAAGTTTCAAGAACTTCAGTATGGCTTCATTTTATTCTTTCAGCATAAAACAGGACGAAATATTTCGAAAGCTATAACTTGAAAAAGAGGCGAGTTTCGGACTCATTTTTATATGAATTATTTTATTTTATTTTCAGTTATGGAACATAGACGGAAATTCGTTTCGTATATATAAAGAATAATGAAAGCTAGATGAAAAAAACCGGTTTAACGCTTTTTTTTATGAACAGATGAAGCATCCTCGTTTTGATATCAAGTAAATCGTTTCAAGCTGTTGATATAAAAGAGATAAATATTAAAAATTAAAAAAACACGACTGCCGAATAAACATTGTTTATAACATATATATATATATATATCATAACATTGTTCTGGTTTGATTCCATCGCGATTTTGTATTATACTAGTAAATACCCCGTTTGAATTTTTAAAATCGAAAGATCTGGTTGCGAAGATAGAAGAATATTTCTGAATAACCGTGTTCTGTTAGATCGAGAGTGTACCTGATGCATGAAAAAGTGAGCCTTCAACCTATTAACAAATAAATTTTGAATTTTGAAAATCGGATGATTGTTTGCAGAGATATTATAAAAGCACCCCTTTGCGCCTTACAAAACCCCGCTCCAGAGGTATACCCCGTTTGTTACTAGTTGATGGTGATGATTGGTCTAGATCCGCACGAGGTGCTCGCATCATCTCACCACTTTAGCCTCGCACGCAATCCTCCAGGGAAACCCATTACTAAACATAAATCTTTATTAAATGGAATTTTTTCAAATTTTTTTAATATTATTTTATTTTATTTAACTTAAATTTAATTTTATTATTTTTGTAATATTATTCATTCGATTGATTCGAATCTTCAATTCAAACCTTCCACAGTGATAGAGGCACACAGTTCATTAATTCAATTCATTAAAGTTTGAGCTTCAACCGGCAAATCTCCACTACTACATATATATTTATATAGCCTATGATACTTCCGATAACGTAAGGATTCCAACGCGGGGTCATACATCTAAATCGGTTGAGCCGTTGAGCTACTACGGTGGAACAAACATACACCCTAAATACATTACACTCCTTTCTGGGCAGTCGTGTAACAAAATAAATCCAGGAGATCCGGCAGTAACCCACCGGGTTGGTCTAGTGGTTAACGCGTCTTCCCAAATCAGCTGATTTGGAAGTCGAGAGTTACAGCGTTCAAGTCCTAGTAAAGCCAGATATTTTTACATGGATTTGAATACTAGATCGTGGATACCGGTGTTCTTTGGTGGTTGGGTTTCAATTAACCACACATCTCAGGTACGGTCGAACTGAGAATGTACAAGACTACACTTCATTTACACTCATACATATCATCCTCATTCATCCTCTGAAGAATTATCTAAACGGTAGTTACCGGAGGCTAAACAGGAAAAAGAAAGAAAAGGAGATCCGGCAGTACAATAACTAAATTTTTCCCATATCACAAAGTTCTGCATAGAACAAACAAAACAGGTTGAAGATAATTTTATTAAAATTATGTTTAATTTATAAATTCAAAAAATTAATATTATGCGTGAAAAGAGAGATATTTTGAAGAAAGCTTAAATTCATTTTGAAATACAAAATTAATACACATCTTTAATAGCACGATAGCTTTCAATTACACAACCAGCATCACAAAAATAAAAAGTTTCATAATACATTTTAAACCTAAGTAAAACGAAAAAATAGTGTTAAAAGAAATATTAAGCCACGAATATGAAGCAATATTTATGAATTATATTTACAACACTGCTTTTATGAATTTTAATCAAGGTTGAATTCATATCATACGTTATTCTTACTTGTCGAAGTTTGTTAGCATAATAATAATAATAATAAATGAATTACAGTCATCAATATTCTTTATACATTACATAATTATATTTTTTTGTAAAGGTTTAACACATAATTGTTTAGTTTTTTTGTTAACTTATTCACGGGTATTAAGTTCTAGTTGTGAAATGTAATGATTTTAAAATTATACAGTTAAAAAAAATGGTTCATAGTATTAATAAATAAAGAAAGAGCTTTACTAAATGGTTATTATAGTAGATTGTAAAATAACAAAACGGTCAAAAAAGTATTAGCAATACAAAATTCATTTTAAGCAATTTATTTTTTTTTTGAAAACGGCTTTTAAGCGCTTTAATAATAATAACGTAAAAAAAAATTCTATTAATTGCAATAATAGTTTATATTATGAATTAGTTCGAATATGAATTTAAATAACTTTTTTATTAAATGAGATTACGAGCATCGAATTGCTTTGGTGTTTTTTCTCGCTGGAGTTTTTTCGCGAAATGAAAAATGTGCAATGCCTGTCCGGGATTCGAACCCGGGACCCACCGAATAAAAGGTCGAGACGCTACCATTCCGTCACAGGGTATTAATAATATCCTAATATTATTAATATCGATTTGAAAATATTTAATAATATTTTATTATCGTCATTACATAATATTAAATTGTTTTAGAATAATTTATTTTCTTTAAGTACTTTCATACGAAAATTCAAGAAAATTAATATGAAAACTTAGCTAAACTTAGTTTATTAAGTAAATTAACAATATATAGGCCTATTCACATACTTTCAAGGGACCTTAGCTTTTCCTCAATAGCGTTCCATTTACGTTGTTTCAGAAAGGGGGAAAATTTTCTTATTATTATAATGAAACCAGTTTCTCTCACCCTTTTGTTTCATCCGAACGATATTTTTCATTCGGGTTATAATGCAAGCGGTATCCGTTTTGGGTTAGACTGTTTCTACATTATCGCTAATTTGTGCTTTAATGCCTCTGGAATATCATCAGAAATGTTTATTTTGTTATGCAGCAGTTGAAAAGGCGTGCTTGAAGTTTTATTTTTAAAAAAATGTCAAAACTCGCAAAAATATTCATTTTTTTTCCTGCTATTTCCCTAGCTAACTTGATAACTGGCCATTCTAGAGAAAAGATCGAGAGAGAAAAAAGGATTTTTATTAAATTTTACACACAATATCATCAGTTGCAAATCGAAAAATACATTATTGATGCAAAAATAGCAGGAACTGTCAAAAAAAATATGAAAAAATGAACAAGATTTTTTAGGAATATTTTTTGAGTACTTTTACGTAAGACTTTAAGATTTTGCACTTTTTGATATGATAAAGCAACAAGCCAAATTTCAACAAAATTGGTCCGATAGTTTTTACATAATAATTTTGAAATCCAGATTTAAGAAAAAAAATAGCGAATTTGCAAATTGTGTAGTGCCTGAAATAAAGTCTCTAGAAACTTGAAAATTTAATCACGTATAAAAGACCACTCAAACTTCAAAATGAATTTTGAAAAATTTAAATCATTTAATTAGCAGACCCTAGAGAAGTTTTCAAACATTCTTGTAATTATAACAAACAAAATTATTTTTTTTTTAAATCGATGTCTGAGTTAAAAAGTTCAAATATCATACTGGAAAACGCGAATTATTACTAAATATAGGTCTATTAATCTATCGATAATTTGCACAATGGCAGTCAACTTTGATCGGTTGTATCTCCGGAGATAATTAACGAATCGAAACTTTTTTTTTAAAGAAGCGTCTTTCCGAGTACTTTTAAGCTGAGCTTTAATTAATTTACATAAAAATTCGTGAAGATATTCAATTTGTTTAAAAGAAAAAAAACAAATTGCAAAAATGTTTGTAAAATTCCCTAGGCTTTCCTAATTAACCGATAAATTTTTCAAATTGCATTTGAAAGTTTGTGTGCTCTTTTATATGTGATTAAATTTTCAAATATCTAGAGACTATTTTAGGCTCTTCACAATTTGGAAAATCGCTTTTTTTCTTAAATCTGGATTGAAAAATTATTGTGTAAATACTATCGAACCTATTTTGTTGAAATTTGGCGTGTAGCTTTATCATATTAAAAGATTCTTTGAGGCAAAATCTGAAGGTCCTACGTATAATATAAGTACTTAAAAAATCCCAAAATGTTGTTTTTTTTTTTCATTTTTTGACAGTTATTGCTTTTTTTGCATCAATAATAATGTATTTTTCGATTTGAAACCGATGATATTGTGTGTAAAATTTAATAAAAATCCTTTTTTCTCTCTCGATATTTTCTCTAAAATAATCAGTTATCGAGTTATCTAGGGAAACAGGAGAAAAAATGGATATTTTTTGATATTGTTTTTTATATTTGTTTAATAAAAATTTAAGCACTCCTTTTTCAACTGGCGAAACATAACGAAATAATCATATCTGATCATATTCCGGAGGCATTAAAGCAAAAATTAGCGATCATATAAAAAAGTTCAACTGAAAACAGATACCGCTTGGACTATTAGCTATTTTATGTATTTAATTTTTTTTAAATTGCATATATTTTAAAAATATAGAATAAAATGTTTTTTAAAAAAAATTTATTTCGTTTCTTTTCTGCCAATACTATTTTATTCCTTGTCTAACTTCGCCTCTTATTTTTTTGGAAAATTTTTTCCGTGTGGTTTTCCTGAAAACTATTGAAATTGTTCATTTTATTTCTAAAAATATTTTTGCTTCTTTAATACTTAATCCCTTTAGATCTTTTTCGGTTTCTTAAGCCCAGCTATTTTTATTCTTTAATTTAGAAAGATATAATTTGTTAAAGCTTTTTGTTAATTTGTTGTTCTCCATTCTTTATAAATCTCCGTAAACGCTTAATCTTCCTTTCTTTAGGTTCGTAATTTTTTTCAGATTTCTATTAATTTTCTTTTTTGCTTGATAATATCGCCACATAAGCTTGAACTTTGTGCGTGGGATATGGAAACGTAGCGTATGGAAAATGTTTGTCTGACAGGGATTCGAACCACCTCCGGATGAAAGGCCGAGAAGCTATCGCTCGCGCCACGGAGATTGATGTTTTTAAATTTATCTTGATAACTGTTAAGCTAATTTTTTTTTAATATTATTTTTAATACCAAAACATCGTTCTAATTTAGAAATAATTTTAGGTCATGAAAAGATTTGTTCTACTTGAAGTAAGTGAACCAATTATTATCATTAATAATATTCTCACTTATTTCAGTAATTATTTGGTCTTGAGATTTACGTGGTTTTAACAAAATACTATTTACAAACTTGTTTAAAGTAAAATAACTAAAATGTATTAATAACAAAATAATCATTCTAACTTTGGTATATTTCAGCTCTTTTTTGTTAAAAAATAAAAAAAAAGATTTGTTTTACTGCTTTTTTTTACAGTTTGCTTTGCTGCGTAGTTTTTCTATCTTTTACGTTTTAAGACATCTTAATGGGTGTTACATTAGGTAGCTATTCAAAGCAACTTAATTAGTTAGCTATTCCAAACAAATTAATTTTTCTGATGTCAAAAATCTTTTTTCACATCTGTAGTTGTATTTCAGTTTCCATTTCACCTTAACGCCGTCTTTCGTTTTCAACTTCATTCATAAACTAATTTTGTAACTCTCATCTATTTATCCGTAAAGTTATTATTAGCGCGGCGCTCACCCTAATAATTTTCATAAATCATTCATCAAATCCATATCTCTAATTTACTTCATAATCTCGATTGCATAATTCATTTAAAACATTAGTACAATATTCTGTTAGCATAATCTTTTCTTCTAATCTTACTATTTTTTAAAGCTGAAATTTCATCTCACGTTACTGTCATGTTATACACGAAATTTATAAATTTTTAATTATAACAAAATGCCAAATTGTTTAAATAAATATATACTGGAATTTAATTAGTGTTTATTTATTCATTTACATTACAACAGTATGACATCCTATAACAGCTTCTGGTGGATTTAATGAATTCTGTAGCGTGTCTCACCGGGAGTCCAACCCGGTATCTTTGAATGAAAGATCGAGATAGTACTACTATACCATGGAGATCAGTGGAGCTCATATTATTTATAAAACTAATGAAAGAAAGCTATATTACAATGATTTTGCCATCATTTTAAAGATTTTACACAAATTATTTTATTATTAAAATTTTATTAATCATTTATTAATAAATTATTCATCATCAAAAATTTATTTTATTATTAAAATTTTAATTGTGACATCTAGTCGGTCGGTTAACACGGAGAGCCTATTAATAGGGAGCACAGGGAGTGGTTAATAGAGGACTGCTGTAATTGCACGCTCGAATAATTTATGAATGTTTATAACACAATTTTTTTATGTTTTTTGTTTTTTTTGGTCTATAAATTTTACACAAAAATGTTGTCTTTATGTTTATTTTTTTAAATTTAAAAAATAATTTTATTTTTTTTCTAATAAATTAAAGTCAAACAATATATTAGCAGAAAAACATTTATTTTTTAAGAAAAATAAAGAAAAAAATATTTTCTTTAACAGAAAAATATTACAATATCTAGATCATATCAAAATATATTTGAAATTTAATGAGCGAATCTTGCCTCTGGGTGTATTGAGAGATATTGCAACACAGAGATGCCGGATTCATCAATAAACGTACAATATTCAATATTACTAAGATAATATTTATTTTCGTATTATTATTATTTAAATCTTTACTGTAATATCTAAACTTAGATATTTTACAATCATTTTTTCAGATTGTTCACTTTTTGTTTTTAATGAAATGTGCGGTCATGGACTGCTATAATCATTTAGCTCGAATGGAAAATCTGTAGCGTATTAAAAATGCCATAGCTGACCGGGATTCGAACCCAGGGCCTCCAGGTAAAAGGCAAAGACGCTACCACTTGCGCCATTTCGGCGCGAAATTTATCTTATATTAAAGTATAATTCCAGTCTTCAACATTTCATTGTTAATTAATTAACAATGCGTCCTTGAGAAAGAAAGTAGAAGTCAAGAAGGACTAATATATATATGACTAGTTAAAAAGAAGAAATGATACACATACTTCCAAGATCGAAAAATATCAATTAGACTGATAATACTTATGGTCAAAGACTGTCTGAGAGGTTGACTGATTTTTTTCTGTTTCTTTTTCCGACTAGACTTCGGAAACTACCGTAAAGTATTACTTCAGAGGATGATATGTATGAATGTAAATAAAGTGTAGTCTTGTCCATTAATAAAGTGTAGGTCGATCATTCCTGAGATGTATGGTTAACTGAAACCCAATTACCAAAGAATACCGGTATCCACGAACCAGTATTCAAATCTGTATAAACGTAACTAACTGCCTTTAATAGGATTTGAACCTTAGAACTTTCGACGCGATGAGTTTACCACTAGACCAGGGGTCGGCAACCTTTTGAGTCAGAAGAGTAAAAAATTACAATTTACAAAATTTCAAAGTTTTTACAGAGCCACAAATTTTTTCGAAAATAGGTTTATTAAATAACAATATATAGGTACTTACACTTATAATTATTATTTTAACGCTAATTTTTAAATAATAAAAGCTATAAAATAGATAAATAATAAAATAGGTAATTTATTAAACATATATTTTAATAAAAACACTTTCGGGGTAATATCCAACAGTAGTACTTTGTTTCTTTTTTGACAATTCTTATTGACTTCAATAAAGTATTTAGGTATCTTATTTGGAAAAAAATATGTATAATATGTATTTTAAAAATATAATGCTTTTATGTTACCTATCTTTACTTCGGGTTTTTATTATTATTATATATATGTACAAACATAACTTTGAGAAGATAATTCGCTTCTAACTCTTTTACTTGAAATAACAAACTATGCGTCACAGCCAAAGCACTGGTGAAGACGCCAAATTGTCTTGAGTCGAAAGCGACTAAAACCTACATAGAAACATCCGACGACGGCGTCATTCGAGAGCTTCTGACGGACTGACGACAGTGACGACGCGTGTCACGGTGGAGGGGTGGGGTGAAAAGCGAGTACAAGTGGAAAAGAGATAGAATCGGTGCCTAATCCTTGTTAATTGATTCAGAACGATTTTTAAATGTTTTTTTTGATAAAATAAATAATATTTGCGTATAGAACTAAAGCTTCACATCCAAAGAGCCGCATGCAGCTCGCGAGCCGCAGGTTGCCGACCCCTGCACTAGACCAACCCGGTGGGTTAGGTTGCCTAATTTAACTATGAAATAAAAAAAAATTAAAAATCAACATACTGTCCACAAAATTACACTCTTATTAATACAAAACCTCTTTATTAATAACAAAGCATTTAATACATTATTATCTTCTTATAACTTAAATAAAAGTTACTCATTCAAACATTTTTAAAAAATTACTAAATAAATTAAAATTAAAAGAAAGTCTTTATAAAGCAGCAAGAGTGAAGAAAAATTTTTAAGTGATTCTATAAAAAAAAAAGACAAAAGGGTAAAAGGGTAAAAGAGTTAGAAAATGAAATGATTTGAAGGGGTCCAGCGGCTCTGTGTCTGGATAGACGGAAGGGCGAACGAAGCGATCTCGGACCGGTTTGTGAACTATAAAATTAATTATTGATGATTTCACATTTTAATTTCGATAATAAATGGAAGTTTAATTTTAATTCAGTTTAAGGGAAAAAACTAAGTATTTTTTTAATTTTTGCTTTATAAGAATTATACGCATTCTTGCTTACACATCTTCTTGAAACTTCTAAAGAATTTTAAGATAAATCAGTGGTTTAATGATTTAAAAACGTAAACTCTAATTAAAATTAAATTTATTTACTTCTAAAATTAAAAAAAAAGGTGATGGAACGGAAAAATCTATAAAATAAAAATAATAAAATGGAGTAATATTCCACAGCGTATATATATTTCTTACTTTTTTTTTATCGCATATTTAGTTGTCTGGAAACAACCAATAATTATGATTTTATTGTAGATATAAAAACCAGGGACAATGATAAAACAAGAGATTTCTGATAAAAATAATTTTTTAATTAAAACCAAAACACTAACATTTTTCATAAACCTCGTAAAATTTAAAAGCAAACACATTTTAATGATTTTTGTATTTTTTTTTATTAAAAATAAAAAGCTTTTACCTGCAGTAATAATATGAAGTATAAAAACATTTTTTAAACATAGATACAGAATAATTTCTTCGTACAAATTTCAGTTACCCAAGGGAAATTTATTTAAAAAGAATGTCATTCTCAAAGGATTTTTCTTTTATCGAACTTCAAGTAAATATAAAGCGATTTAAATCACAAATGTAGGTCATATCCGAAACCTTTTTTAAGGACAAGATGAATTTATGAAGTCAGCCACTTAATATACGAGTTAGGAGTGCTACTAACGATATAAAAGAAAAACAGAAGAGTAATATACTTTAATTTATTATGAAGATATTGTTCATGAAGGTTTTTTTTTTGTTTAAGGAAACGCTTGAATTATTATATTAAAAATATTTAAGTGGATCAAGTACCTCTCTCTAAACACGCGCGCGCGCGCACTCACACAGGCCGAACAAAAAATAATTAGGAGGGGATGTTTTATAATATTCCGACTTTTCTTCAGAAAATTTCTAAAATTACACAAAGCAATCTAGCACAAGAAAGCATCTGAAGAAATATATGGAGCTTTTGAAAACTGTGCAACATTACAAAAAAGTATATCTCTATTAAACTTCAAACTGTAAAAATTATATTCAAAGGAATATAAAGTATAATTCGATTTTTAAACACAAATAAATATTAATAAAACAATTATTTTAAATAAATATTTAAATTTCATGTAAACCACTGTAATCTACTCGATAACATGTAATCACATGTAGATAACCGAGTAGATAACATGTAATCGAGTAGATAACATGAGTAGATAACATTAGGTAATCGAGTAGATAACATATAATCTACATGTAATATACTCGATAACAGCAGAAACGTCCGACGGTTGAAACGAGCCTATGTACTCGACTTAGGGTCTGAGTAACAGTTTTAAATCTAACACCGTCAAGTTTAGTTGTGTCGTATCTAATTCCTTGTTACTTTTCTTTCTTTTTCTTTTTTATTTGCTATTAATGTTTGTTTTGTGGACAATATGGGTGCTCAAATTAATGGTTTGTGATTTATGATTGAACTTGAAATTTCATATTTGACTTTTAGTTTGCTTGCAACTATTTATTGCGTATTATTTATTTTGGGGGTTCCTTAAGGACCTTCTTATTACGTTCTTTTGTCAGAAAAACACGTAATAAGTAATTACTTATGGCTCTGCAGGACAGCTGATTGTAATTGTAATTGTTATTGAGAAAAAAATAAAAAAATAATTTTAATTATTAAAAATTCGGACTTAAATATAGAATAATAAATAGTTATTTAAAATGTGTACAAGAATCAGATATCTGTTATAAGAATAGAAAATGAATAAAGACATCTTTGGTTAAAAAAGGAATGAGACAGAACTGTATTGTGTCCTCGTTGATTTTAAGTAGTATATAAAAAAGTAGTATAAAAATACGGTGGATGGAGCCGTATCATGATGAAAACTCATCATAAAAAAGAAAATAATTAAAATATGTTATTATATTTTCACAAAATATATTTATAATCACAACTATTTCAGTACATACAGTACCTTCCTCAGGTGTTACACACAGAATTCTAACGATAAAAGTAAATTACAACCAAAAAATAAATACAAAAACCAAGAGATAAATTATAAAAAAAAGAGCAACAATTGGGAGTGCACACAAATCAGTTTAAGTGTTTTATCTCTTTTGGATTTCATATTTATTTTTTGGTTGTAATGCACTTTTATCTTTAATATTCTTTTCGTAATATCTGAGGAAGATACTGTGTACCGAAATAGCTATTGTGATTATAAAAAAATAAATTTTGTGAAAATCTAATATCGTATTTTTTTTTGGTTTTTACAAAAATTTCAATTTTAGGACGATCAATTAAGGGATTTCAGAAAAACACAACTGCAAAGATTGGAACTATATTACGCTGTAGCATGAAGAGCTCGTAACTGAAAAAACTGAAGAAGTAGTGGCATACACTACCACACGCTAGTAGTAACAGCGTTAAAAGCGACCTCAGTTTTAAGTTTCTCACCCGGTATTTGAGGAAAAATTTCAGAGTGAACCAAAGGAGAAGAAGAAATAAACAAATTTCGACTCTTTGATGATATTATTTTTGCAAAAGTCAAAAATGAGTTACAAGTAATACTGAATGGCATGGATTTCTAGTTCTAGATAGGAGAGAAATTTAGTTTGAAAATAAACAAAACTAAAAAAAAGATAATGAAATGTAACAGAAGGAAGGATAATGATAAATAAATATTAAATTGCGGGAAAACAATAAACCAAAAGTTGGAAAAATTTTTTATTAAGGAGTCGTCATCATCAAATCGGTGTAAGCAAGGAGAGGTTTAATTAAAAAATAAATCAACTAGAATAAATAAAAAGAACTAGTTTGGGGGCTTTATGACACCCAGGTTTAGTTAATTAGCTAAAAAAGAAAAGTTTACAACATAAAAACTGTAGCAGGTACAGTTTCTACATAAAAGTATTCTGTAGAATTATTGGAGTATAAAACAAATAATATAGAATGTTGAGGTTAAAAGATTGATACAGAACAGTAAGGAATGGAGAATAGCATCAAACCAGTCAACTGATTGAAGACAAAAAATAATAATAAATACAAAATAATAAAGCAATATAAAAACTTGAAAATATAAAATTATGCAACTAAACTGTGATCAGTTAAAACTTCCACCTGGATGACCAGTCCTGATGGGGAGAGTAAAAGATTATGTAAATGTTACATTTTAAATCTTGTACGATTCTCCTGCTTTTAGCTTCGACTGCTCGCATGATCACCTCTAAGAAACCCATATAATTTTTCTATTACCTATTTATCTTTTATTTACATGTTTATAATTATTTTTACTTATCCTTTAAAACTGCTGATAATAATTGATTAGAAATCAAACGTACAATTATAATTTTTCTACTTAAACCGTTGATATAGCTTTTATTTGTTGTTTCATTCCAATAAACATAACGAGGTCTTATTTCGTAAACGGATGCATTTCTTAATTTTCATTTTCTGAATAGTTATTCTGATGTAGAACATAACATTTAACAAAAATGGGCTTCAAAAAAAAAATAGTTGGTATATTTAGTTCTGATATATTTATGTATCGATTAATAATATACAATATTAAATTGCTAATATTTGTCTTATCGGTCGTTGTAGTAATAATATTTCAACCTGTCTATAATAGTTATATCGATGGCTGTGTACTAGATGCAGTCAATCAATTATTTTAATCGAGTACTCCTTCTGTTTGTCGATATTCGTTATTTTAATCCGACATGGGTATGATTGACCTATCCGTGAGGAGCCAAATAAATAAGCCGTTCGTATTTTACAAATCTAAGGGGTATTACATAATTTTAAGTTTTGCTTACAGGATCATGAAATATCCCTTTCGTTAAGCAAAAGGGAAGATAAATAGCGTTGTTCAAAGGTGGCGAGTTGCCACAATTTTGCTCGTTTAAAGAGCAATACATAGCTGCAATGCAGCAAAATAAAATTGGAAGTTGTTTATTTCCTGTTCGCATGGAGTAGGGAATATACCGGTTTTAAGTTTTATAACAAATAATTTTGTTGATTGGAAAAATTTCGTAAGAGAAGTGTGTGCAGACACGTTATTCTGTAACCCAATAATAATAGGTATAATGGTCTGAACGTGGAAATAGAGAAATCTCTTTATTTTACAGCAAAAATACAATGCAGGGACGGTTTACCCTCCACAGTGGTGTTTGCGAAATTTGCAGAGAAATAAAAAAAATGTAAACAGAAGAACAGAGTGGCTTTAGAGCAGGACGGTCCTGTGTGGACAACCTTTTTTGTTTAAAGCAGTTGATGGAGAAAAAATACAAAGAGAGCTATATTTTTTTTCTTAGATGTAAAAAATCCTACAATTATGTCAGTAAACATGGTATGGGAAGTGCTCAAGAAAGTAAAAGTAAGCCCAGCGCTTATAAACGTAATAAAAGTAGTATATAATAAGCAGGATAAAACAAGAATATTATTTATCGTCAATATTTTTAGTAAACAAAGGTCTGCGGCAAGGATGTCGTTTATAATTATCTATACACTATTTAAGTAATATATTAGTGAAGTACTGAGAGAGTGGTCAAGGAAGTATAGATGCGCGTTTAACAAAAAAATATTTCGTATATTTGGTCTCCGATCGAACTAAAGACACCTTACTAACTGTAATAAAGAAGTATATCAGATGTGCAACAAACATAATTTCCGATTATTGGCAAGTTTCGATGATATAACTAATCTAAAAGATTACAATTTTACACATCAAACTATTAATCACTCGGTTAACTTTTGACATCCAATTATCGAGGCGCAAAAACGAAATCGCAATAAGTATGGTTCATCGAGATCTACGCTACAATCCTATTTCTGTGAATTTATGTGCCCTCGGCACATAAATGTGCTGAGGGCACAAATGCTGGGTGCTGGGTGCCCTCAGCGTTACTTTGATTTTTATCTGGCCACGGCTTGTTTCGGGTATACTTACATGCCAGGAGCAAAACTGACGATCCCTTTTGCCTTTCTTGCGCAGAGCTCGATACACCGTAACACGTCGTGTTCGACTGTCGGACGTGGACTGCTGAACATCGCTGCTGTAAGTTGGTGACTGGGCCCCTTACAGTTGACACAATCATAAACTGTATTTTATCAGGGGCAGACAGGTTTCGTGCGGTAACAGACTTTGTGATACGGATACTCCAGCACAAATCCAAGGATGATAGGGTGGCGAGGTGTTGAGGGACAGCCCCCTGCGGAGCTGCCGTTCCTCTGTGTTTGCACGGACGGGCAGCAGTGATGAGGCACTGGGACTCCCTCATCCATTCGTGAAATAGAACGAGACCCGATGTGAGAGCCCTACACAGGTTGCGCTCATTAGAAGCATTGGCATCAAGACCGAGTCCCGGCTTCTGGGGTGGAGTTTAGGAACGACATAGTCGAGCTTGGATACCCCGCCCTATGGGTAAGAGGCAGGCAATGAAAATATCTAACCGGCGGGCTGACCTATCGGACTACACTTATAGCTGGCGGATGGGGAGGTCCGTTAGAGTAGACAACCCCTAGGCTTTGCTTTGTTGTAGATCCGTCCCGCGGGGAGGGGAACATTTTTATTTCTTTTTATTTCTGTATAAGAGGAGATGTGCCCGCTTTTGAAATAAGATTCGCATAACGGGCAGCTGATTCTTTTTACAATTTGACATTCATATTTTTAAATTGTTAAATAAAAAGTCGGCTATCTATCTATTCTTGTCATTTTCCAAGAAGAAATTCCTTAAAAGAGAAAATTTTTCTTATTTTATATTTCATAAAGATGAGAATATAAAGGTTACAGTATGAGAATAAATCCATATTATATCAGAGCTATAACGTACCGTAAATAAAATAGTATTTTCTTTCACCTGTAGCTTAAAATATTTTCAACAGGTAGAGTATAAATGCTATTCGTATAAAATTCACGGAACGTATAAATTATATAGCAGATATGCCACACATGTGTGTGTGTGCGCGCGCTCATACACACTGTTATATAGATTTAACATTTAAATCAGGGTCTTCAAACATTTATTCTAAGGGCCACAATGACTCTTCCACTAAGTTCCAAGGGTCAAGACCTTTTTTTTGAGGTGGAAATGCATTTACGCACAGTGTCGGATTCCTGTCGATGGTCTTACTCTACCGCCACCAGCAGACTACCGACTAAAACTACCCCGTAAGGAATCACGCACCCCGGAACCACCATTAGGCATAACATCCGGGTGCGCAGGCTCCAAAACCGGTTTATTCTACCTTTAAAGAGAGATCGAACTACGTAAAATAGGAACGAAGAAATATAAAATCGATACGACACAACACGACTCGACGACATAACACAACATTTTTTTAAATTTATTTTTAAATTAATATTACAACAGAAGCCTTAAACTGACAACGCTCTCCTATTGGCTACACAGCCGTGAATTAAAAACGATCATAAAACTAAACTCAAATACAAACACGAAAATCAGAAAACGAAAAACAACCCAATAAAACGTTTTCCTCAGAACTTCAAATGGAAATGAATGATCTGTAGTGTACCGATATTTTTAAAGAAAAATATAAAAAGTCATCATTGCTGGAATTTTTTAAGTTCTCTAGTCACATAGTTTGATAAGTTACATAAATTTACTTGTGGCTTGTTTTCCGCTTTCGGCACTACTTATCTGTATGACAAAACATTCTCCAAAATGAAATATACAAAAAACATTTTTTTTTTTTTTGTTGTCTTCAGTCATTTGACTGGTTTGATGCAGCTCTCCAAGATTCCCTATCTAGTGCTAGTCGTTTCATTTCAGTATACCCTCTACATCCTACATCCCCAACAATTTGTTTTACATACTCCAAACGTGGCCTGCCTACACAATTTTTCCCTTCTACCTGTCCTTCCAATATTAAAGCGACTATTCCAGGATGCCTTAGTATGTGGCCTATAAGTCTGTTTCTTCTTTTAACTATATTTTTCCAAATGCTACTTTCTTCATCTATTTGCCGCAATACCTCTTCATTTGTCACTTTATCCACCCATCTGATTTTTAACATTCTCCTATAGCACCACATTTCAAAAGCTTCTAATCTTTTCTTCTCAGATACTCCGATTGTCCAAGTTTCACTTCCATATAAAGCGACACTCCAAACATACACTTTCAAAAATCTTTTCCTGACATTTAAATTCATTTTTGATGTAAACAAATTATATTTCTTACTGAAGGCTCGTTTAGCTTGTGCTATTCGGCATTTTATATCGCTCCTGCTTCGTCCATCTTTAGTAATTTACTTCCCAAATAACAAAATTCTTCTACCTCCATAATCTTTTCTCCCCTCCTATTTTCACATTCAGTGGTCCATCTTTGTTATTTCTACTACTTTCATTACTTTTGTTTTGTTCTTGTTTATTTTCATGCGATAGTTTTTGCGTAGGACTTCATCTATGCCGTTCATTGTTTCTTCTAAATCCTTTTCTCGGCTAGAATTACTATATCATCAGCAAATCGTAGCATCTTTATCTTTTCACCTTGTACTGTTACTCCGAATCTAAATTGTTCTTTAACATCATTAACTGCTAGTTCCATGTAAAGATTAAAAAGTAACGGAGATAGGGAACATCCTTGTCGGACTCCCTTTCTTATTAGGGCTTCTTTCTTATGTTCTTCAATTGTTATTGTTGCTGTTTGGTTCCTGTACATGTTAGCAATTGTTCTTCTATCTCTGTATTTGAACCCTAATTTTTTTAAAATGCTGAACATTTTATTCCAATCTACGTTATCGAAAGCCTTTTCTAGGTCTATAAACGCCAAGTATGTTGGTTTGTTTTTCTTTAATCTTCCTTCTACTATTAATCTGAGGCCTAAAATTGCTTCCCTTGTCCCTATACTTTTCCTGAAACCAAATTGGTCTTCTCCTAACACTTCTTCCACTCTCCTCTCAATTCTTCTGTATAAAATTCTAGTTAAGATTTTTGATGCATGACTAGTTAAACTAATTGTTCTGTATTCTTCACATTTATCTGCCCCTGCTTTCTTTGGTATCATAACTATAACACTTTTTTTGAAGTCTGATGGAAATTCCCATTTTCATAAATATTACACACCAGTTTGTATAATCTATCAATCGCTTCCTCACCTGCACTGCGCAGTAATTCTACAGGTATTCCGTCTATTCCAGGAGCCTTTCTGCCATTTAAATGTTTTAATGCTCTCTTAAATTCAGATCTCAGTATTGTTTCTCCCATTTCATCCTCCTCAACTTCCTCTTCTTCCTCTATAACACCATTTTCTAATTCATTACCTCCGTATAACTCTTCAATATATTCCACCCATCTATCTATCAACATTTACAGATCCAAATTAACTGATAAGCATTTGAAGTCGCTGCGGATAATTGGATAATTTCCATTAGTAAACTTGATCCGCAACTGAAAATAATTGTCAGTGAAAAGTTAAAGCTACATAAATCATAATTATAATGTTTAATTTCGTTATGTGAATTACTTGTATATGTGACTTATTGTAAGTTTTTAGGATAAATCCCTTATCATTACAGTTAAAATGTTCTATTTCATTATGTACTGCAGTTATTGTGTTTCTTAATCGGTCATTCAATAAAAACATCTGATTATTATTTTGTATAATCTACTTACACTGTAAATTTTACAATGTAATCAAAATAAATTTTGCCAGGCCGGATACCGGGCATGTTCGCGGGCCGGATTGGTGGTACTCGCAGGCCGTAGTTTGGAGACCGCAGGTTTAAATAATCAACACTAAATGAACTCCTTAATCGAGACTAAACCTACGATTCTTGCAAATATTTTTCTTATCACATAACATTATTTAATCTTTGATAAAGCACGAACTGGTTTTTTATTTTAGTAATAACTGAATTATTACCGATGTTAATTTATTCATTTTTTCATATTTATGAACATAAAATCTTTACTAAAAAAATATATTTACTTATTGTTAAACAGAATTAACACTATCCATCTCGCCTAACAGAACTGTTTTCATATTACTCAACAACATTATGGCTTACGAGAAAAACCTTTTTACATTTCCATTGTAATTTTTAATAAATAACTAAACCAAATAACCAATTAATTAAAAATAAAATTAAAAGATTCTCTTTTATTTATACTCTATCGATGAATCTGGATCTTTTCCGTTAAAAGTCAGGAAATTTATTTTCTCAGAAATTACGTAATTACATGATCTTAAACGACCATGTACTTAACAAACAAAAAAAAAATGATTGCTCACATTTGTTATTTTGTAGTAAATAAGCGTTTAATTTTCTGATTAAATCACTTTATTTACGTCATTAATTTAAAATATATATATATATATATGTATATATATATTTAATGATCAACAAGAAGTTATCTGTAAAGTAAAGAACGTTTCATTGTAAAAAACTTTATTCTGAAAACTTTATAAATTACTTTTATTTTTCTTAAACTACTCATCTTATACTACTTCTCTATATAATCGCCACATGAATTAAGACATTTATCGTAGCGATACACCAGCTTCAATATACCCTCGTCGTATTCTTCTACCGCCAGTCCATTTAGCCACTGATTAACAGCATTTTTAAGTTCATCGTCACCCGCGAATTGCTTACCACTCTAAAATACTTTCAATTTCCTAAACAAATGGTAATCAGAAAGAGCTACGTCCGGACTGGAGGGTGATCGTGAATTTTCCATTCAAATGTTCTAAGTAAATCACGTATCGGACCCGCAACATATGGACGTGCATTATCGTGCGGCAGGACGACGCCATCGGTCATGAACAATTCGACCAATAAAAATTATTGAAAAATCAGGAAAAAGAAGGGCCAGGTCGGAAATTGTTGAGCGACCATCTTTACTGATTTCATCATCGACGCGTTTCAACTAGTCCTCAGTTATTATCGAGGGCCTTTCCGAACGTTCATCATGATGCACATTTCTAAACCTTTCACACCATTTTCGGACGTTTCTTTCATTAATTACATTATCACCGTATATAGAAAACAACTTCCTATGAATTTCAGCCGGCTTAATATTTTGATGATTTAAAAGACAACAATACAGAGTGTACATCACTAGCGTGGCCATGAACGACACAGGTTCGCCAATCTTAAGCAGAGAAATTTTCCAGCGGTCTTTACTTTAGAGATCCCTAGTAAAAATTAAATAAATCTTCTATTCTGATCGGTAAATAATACCTATATTGTTGAGTTTCAATTAACCGTCGGAACATAGGTGCACTTTTAAATTTTCCGGTACCGTAACGTTTGATTTCTGTGTTATTGCAGATCTGCCAAAGGCGCCTGGCATGATAATGTTACGAGAAATGCACATTCATTTCAAAGTTTACAACTGATAAGAAACAAACCTTATCTTCTTCATGTCAAATGTTTAACTTTTTTTCGGTAATTATATTTTTAGCAACTTATTTTGGTCTCAGTTTGCCTACGGATATCCAAAAGTAGGGCCGATTTTTGTGCGGACTGATTCTTAAAATTTTTATAATTTTTAGGTATTTTTTTCGGCTATAAGTTAAAACAAATTTTTTCTGAAAGGACGATTTCTTATTTCCTCCTAAAAGCAGTAAGGTACGGCTTTCCGGCACCAGTGAACCCCTGAGTCGGGGATATATTAAACGAACAAACATAACACAGATAGATTTCTATTTGACCAAATACTAAATGAAATTTCCTAACCATTTAAAAGAATAAAGCCATTATGAACAACGCTGATGAAAGAATTATATAATAATTTTAAAATACATAATCTCACTTTAAAATATTTATAAAATGAAGAATATTTAAAAAAAAAATTATTTCGATTTTTTATTAATTAAAAATTTCGAAAACCTGCAGACTAATTAAAAAACTAATTAAATAGTATAATTTAACTGTACGTAAAATATGTAATACAGTAGAGTAATAAATAAAATTACACAACAAAAAATGTTATACAATGCATTCTGGTTGTGGATACATAATTTTTAATTTATAAATTAAAAAAAAAAAAATAATGTAAATAAAATGTAAAACAATCATTTAAATTTATTTTTTTATTTTTATACACTAAGTGTTGTATTACGACGATAAAAAATAAAAATATGAAAAATAATGAGGAATTTTTTATTCTATTCCACAAAGAAAATCGATCAGAATGTTTAGATGTTTATACGTTCTGATAAGTTACATGCATGTGTAGTAAACAATAAAGTTTGCCGCTGAATATAGGACTAAAGTAGAGGTAATCGACACATATCTGTTACAGTAAAATAATATTTATTCGAAACGCACGTGTTGGTAGGCCATTTACTCTCACATTTTCTCATTCTATCTCTCTCTAATGTTATAAATCATAACAATAAACTTATATCGATTTATCATACTTCATAATTACGAAAAAAGTTTTTAATAAGATATTAAATTAAAATTAATTTTCTTATCGTTAAATTGTCTATAGTCGTTTATATAAAAATTAATTTTCTTTCTAAATATCATTCAAAATATCGTCACTTTTATTAATTGCAATTCATACAAAGTGGTTAACTTATCGCAAATCAGCTGATTTCGAAGTCGTGAGTTCTAAGGTACAAATCCTAGTAAAGGTTTATACCTTTATACGAATTGGAATACTAGATCGTGGATATCTGTGTTCTTTGATGGTTGGGTTTCAATTAACCACACATCTCAGGAATAGTCGACCTGAGACTGTACAATACTATATACTTCATTTACATTTATACATATCCAACCTCAGTCATCCACTAAAGTAATACCTTACGGTAGTTCCGGAGGCCAAAAATAACAAATCTGATGTGAACAACACATGACTTTCTTGTACGGCTATTAAATTACATTATTTTAAAATGAAAAATACATAATTTTTTATTTCATTAAAAACTTCTGATATTTTTTAATTTTTTTTATTATTTAATTATTATTCATCGTAAAACGTTTTTTTACAATGAGAGGTTAATAATTATTAATAAATAAATACATTTAATTAAATAAAAAGTTAAAAAAAGGAGATGAAGTCTGATTCGAACCGATGTGCCTTACCCTAAGATCTAAAAATTTCATTAACTAAAATTTTATTTCGTTATAACTCTGGAACCAATGAAAATAAGTACCACTTATTATATATCGTTGAAAGGCTCTCAATGGGGTTATTACGGCAGTTATGAAAAAGACCAAAATCCAAATATTTTGGGCTTTCTTTGGACACTTTTGGTTCAGTTGATTGCAATAAAAAGAGGAGGAGCCAAACTAGATGTTACAACAGTCCTAAATACAAAATTTCAACATCCTACGACGTTTTTGAGTTATGCGACATACGTACATGCATACATACGTACGTACAGACGTCACGACGAAACTAGTCAAAATGGATTCAGGGATGGTCAAAATGAATACTTCCGTTGAAATCTAAAAACCGAAATTTTTCGCGATCACAATCTTCCTTTACTTCGTCCAAGGAAGTAAAAATTTTTTATTCTTGAATTTAACAATAAATTAAGTAACCGCGACTAACATTTAAACAATAAAGTCAATTAATAGTTTATAAACTTGTTTGATTTTCTTTGTGGCTTGATTCTATAAACATGGGTTCGGAAAGGTTTTGTTAGCGAGTGTCGGCTGGCGAAAGATTTCGCCCCGATGTCTTCGGTAAAATTAAACCACATTGTAATTTTATGAACCTAAATTAATTGGTAAATATAGTAGTTTTACATAAAATCTGATCTAAAAAATATTTCCCAGTATTTTAATAAGAAAAATAAAAAAAACAAATAAAAAACTGTATTTTTATTAGTTTTCGAGTAATTTAGGTTAAAATACAGAGGATGAGTGTTTGGCATAAAAAAACTTTGTTAACTTTTGTTACATTCTTCATGAATCACTCTGTATGTCATATGTCACCGATATATATACATACATGATACGAATGTAACAAATATGAACTTAAATTGCGGTTATAGTATGTTTGAAACCGAAGATGTTACAAAACTGATTAAAATGGAAGGTTAATAGGTTTATAGAGAAAAGTAATTATTTTGAACAATGAACGGATTATATTCTTGGTGGACGGGTCATGAACAGAATCATTCTTAATTAGTAACCAGGTAACCCATTTTTCTAATCTCTCTCTGAATATGATTGAGCAGGGACATTTTCTGTTAATTTCCTACTGAAGGAAATTAGGGAAATAAAACACAGTTTTGTACCACAATCTTTATACTAAGGAAAATGATTTATAATAATAAAAATCATACAATATAAATAAAAGTAATGAGTTAGGACAAATTAAAAAATTTGAAGTGGACACCACACGATTTCCTTGTACGCATATTAAACTACATATATTTTTTATATATTTGTATTTTACATTATATATTTTTTTCTTTTCTTTTTGTTCTTATTGAATTATTATTTATTGTAATTTTTTTTTACATTCAGAGGTTAACAATTATTAATAAATCAAAATATTTAAATTAAAAAAGAAAAAAATTAAAAAAAAAAGAAATGATGTCGGATTTGAACCGATGCGCATTCCCTTTGTAAGATACAAATATTTCATTAATTAAAATTTTATTGGGCTATAACTCTGGAATCAATGAAAATAAGTACCACTTATAATATATCGTTGAAAAACTCTCAATGAGGGTTTATTACTGCAGTTAAGAAAAAGTCCAAAATCCAAATGTTTTTTGGCTTTTTTGGACACTTTTGGTGCAATCGATTGCAATCAAAAGGGGAAGTGCATAACTAGATATTACAACAGTCCTAAATCAAAATTTCAAAATTCTACGGTTTTGAGTTAAGGAGATAAATACTTACGTACAGACGTCACGCCGAAACTAGTGAAAATCGATTCAGGGATGGTCACAATGGATATTTCAGTTGAAATCTGAAAAACCGAAATTTTCGCAATTACAATACTTTCTTGTACTTTGTAAAAAGAAATAAAAATGAGGTCACTAAAATTTTTTTACGACTGTTTTTCAATTAACGGTATTGATTTTCATAAATTATCACCAAGAGAAATCTCAGTCAAAAAGTTTGAAAAATAATTATTTCCATGGAAAGTACTTTCAAATGATTTAATATGATTTTTTTTTCAAAATTTTAAGTATAAGATCGTATAAAGAAGAGCTTCTTACATTTAAATTTTAATAAAAATTCCTAAGTTATTTAATGAACTTAAAAGTATAATATTTTAATAATTGAAAATAAATTATTTTTGATTTTTTGAATGTAAGAGATTATTTAAATTAACGCCAAATTAAAATTATACAACAGTCAAAAACGTTTTTTCGTTTTATTTTGTTCATCAGGATTTTTTTTTTGTTAAGATTATATAATTTATTATTATTATTACTGTTTAAAATATGGTTACTCTTAAAAAAAAGTAACACTGCGTTTTACTGACCGCTGTCGACAGTGGTAGTCAATTCTGTATACTGGTGGTATTCTATACTGGTGATATATGATAATCAATTGAAGTCTACATTTTAGTTAATGTTTATCGGGGTGAAAGAACTTATATATATATATATATATATATATATATATATATATATAAATACCCAGCAGGTATTTAAAAATAATTACAATTTAAAACCGAAAAAAATATACATATTAAAATTTTGAAGGACAAATTTAATTAATAAATTAAGCTATATTGAATTTTACACCGGAAATGATTAAATAAAATCAAGCTTTTTACATACACAAATACTAATGGAGATTACAGCTTTTAAATTCTGTAACAGAATGAAAAACACGATAAAAAGTTAAAACCGTTAATCTCTCCCGTTATATTCAGATGCAAATAAAACTAAAATACTGAATAAAAAGCAAGTAAATATTTACTGAATGAGTTTACTATAAAAGCCTGCCATTCGTTGAAGAACCATAACGAAGCAGTTAAAAAAAATTAAATTTACTTCATTAAAAAAATTAAAGACTAAATAAATTAAATTATTTATTATCTCTAAATAAATTATTTCAAATATTCCCGTATACTTCTATTATACTCGTAAATTTACTATTATTTTAAAATGATTAAAATCATTAACGTAATAATACCAGCTGTTTTACCCGTTCTTCGCAAGGCAAAATAATGAATTCTTACGTTCTCTTTTATTAACGGTTAAGCTCCCCTCTTTTCCTTACGTATAATATAATACTTTACTCTTAAATGTATTTATTTTATTTTTTATTTTTATTTTGGTAATGTGTGCTTTTCAATCTGTTCAACTAGTGAACAATAAACAACCGTCCATGATAACGTTACCATGATAAAATACCATGCAAAATTTCAACAGGAACAGTCAATATTGTAGATAAAAATTATTTAGTGAAAAAACAAATGGCGGCTAGCGAGAAAACAAAGCATTTCTGGTTCCATATTTATAGGAACTCTTTTATTTATTTTAATATCAGAAAACAACTGCAGAAGTTTGGTGGCATATTTTAGAAAGACCCGATATAGACACACACACACACACACACACACACACACATCTGAGGCTGTTTTTAAAGTCTGTTTTAAAACAAAAACAACTGAAAAATATGAACAAACTTTATTTTGCTTGCGTATAAAATCTAGATTTATTTAATACTTTTCTACATAGCTGCCTTCAATTTCAATCCATTTTTTATAACATTTCATTTCATTCCCTCTGCAAGAAATTCTATCGCTAGCGACTTAAAAGCACGCAATAACGCCATTTTTAATTCGTCGTCATTGTAAAACCTTTGTGATGCTAGCCACTTTTTAAGATAAAGAAAAAGAAGATAATCGTTGGGAAATAAGTAAGGGCTGAAAGGTGCACCATTGAACATTTTTAAACTAATTTTTTTTTATCGCCTCACTGTCTGATTTGTCGTACGTGACTGGGCATTGTCAAGAAAATAACAAAATCCCACAGGACATCATCCCACGTCGTTCGTTTTTTACAACTTTTCTATGATTTCTTAACGTTTCGCATCTCTGTATCGTATTCACAGTAATCCCGCGACTAAATTGAAATAGGATGTTTCATTCTCACTCACCCTTCATAGAATGAGTGAGGATGATATGTATGAGTGTAAATGAAGTGTAGTCTTGTACACTCTCAGATCGACCATTTCTGAGATGTGTGATTAATTGAAACCCAACCGCCAAAGAATACCGGTATCCACGATCTAGTTTTCAAATCGGTATAAAAGTAACAGCCTTTACTATGATTTGAACGTTGGAACTATCGTCTTCGAAATCAGCTGATTTGCGAAGACGCGTTCACCACTAGACCAATCCGGTGGATCCTGACTGTGATCCTACCATTTATCAACGCTACTCCCCAAATACACAGTTTTTCACCCTTTATAGCCTCACACCCGCTGCCTGTAAAATCCGATCCTTACTGACGACCATGTACTTAGTATTTTTGGTGTTTATACTTAAACCATACATCTTACATGCCATGAAAGGCATCGTTTTATGTTGGATAGGATGAAAATAATCATTAGTGATACATCTATCAGTGTACTTTCGGTATCGATCAAAAACTATTCTATTATCTTTGCAAATGAATTTTAAATCTAAAAATGGTAACATTTATTTACTGTCAGTTTTACAGGAAAATTTTATATTTTTGTTAAATTGATTTAATTTTTTAATAAACTTTTCTAGACGATGAGAAGTTTTTAAAAAAAACATTAATAATATCCAGTTATTTTATTTATTTTTATTTTTTTGTATTACCAGTACTAATTAAAGAAAACTGCCAATAATAATTAATTAGAAATTTAACAACGTGTGAAAATAAAAATCTTGAAAAATACTATATATGTTCTCCATTTTCCAAGAAAACAAGGGAACTCAAAAATATTTCTACCATATTAGATAAACAAGATTTTATAATGAAAATTACTTACTTAATAAAACTCAAAGAATTTAGCGCTAAATTTGTTTGCAAAAAATATCAATGTTTAGAGATTGAAATGCCACCGTATGTTTATCAAGTTGTTATACAATCAGTGTCAATAATGTCAATCATTGTCAAAAATGGTTGATGCTGTAATTATGAAAATTGCATGTTACGTAAAAAATCAATATTCTGCTATATTTAATTTTTTTAATTTAATTTATACGGGATCAAACTGCTATGATCATTAGCCTGATGGAAATTTGTAGCGTATGAAAATATTCCGTGCAAACCGGGATTTGAACCCGGGGACCTCCGGATGAAATGCCGGGACACTACCACTCCGCCACGGGGAACGGCGGAGTCTTTTATCAAATTTCAAAAAAAGAATCTACTAAAGATACATTTCAGGTAATTTTATTTATCACAACTGTTATTTATTTATTCTTTTATCAAAATCGTAGCATTTTCAATTTTCAGTAAATAATTACAGTAATTTTAAATTGTCTCATTTTATTAATTTTACGATATTTAAATTTATTTAATTTAAAACGAATTTGTATTTTTTTTAGATTCGAAAAAATGAATATAGATAATCAAATCTACCTATTATAATTTTCGCAAATGAGACAAATTTTGTTTGGTAAAAATTGCATAAAATATACAGTCGTAATAAAATTATAAAGGCATAAAAATAAATCACTTCGAACAAATAACCTTGTATTTTGTGTGTAAAAAAAAAACGCAATTAAAGCCAGAAATATTACTTTTTTAAATAAATTTTGGGAAAAATATATATAATTTCCAGCCTTTACTACGGTAATCACAGGTGAAGAAAATATATATCCTTTTCCTATATTTGTTTATAATATATTTTATCTTACAAAAAATTTGTTCAAGGTTCTATTCATAGCTCTGATTTAGTGTTTTTTGTCAATCTGTCTGTCAACATACAAAAAAAATAAATATATACAATTCTGTGCTAAATAAAGGAAAAAAATAATAAAATGTTCAATAAATATTTAAATAAGGAATAAAAAGTAAAAAAGTTCCATTTATTTAAAAAAAATTTTTTTCTAAATCAAACATCTATAAGTAGAACATGTAAGTAAGTATGTAGATTAAAGTACATAGAACAAACGAGATGGTTATTTGTTTATAAGCTAAAGAAATAAGCTAATTTGGTTAAGTACGTAACTTATCAAAGGAAACTGGAATTAGTTCATGGGATGATAGGTTTCTATTTAAATAAATGTAAACGATAATAAATAACAAACCAATCAATACTGTTTATTGTGTATCGGTTAACCGAAGGATTACCGCAGACGAGTTATTTTCGTGGCAGAACAAAAACCCTTTCCATATATTTACTCAGTTGTAAACAAAACAAAAGACAGACGAATTATATTTAATTAATATAAATTTTATTCCGTAAAATTAATTTTACACTCAATTGTGAGTTTATGTGTATAAATTAGAACGTTTGTATAAATGGATATTTGTTTTTACTGATGCCCCTTAAAACTTAATAACCGCTGGACCGATATGAATGATTCTTTTACTATTAGGCATATATTTATTAAAATAACTCAATAATTAAAATGATCAGTATAATTTAAACAGATAGCGTGTTATATTTTACAAACTCATTTTTTTATAAATTAATATTTTGATTCGCTGTCTAAATCACTTTCTTCCAAGCAAGATAGACAGCTACATAATTCTTTCAAGAGAAATTCAGAGAAAAAAAATTGAATTTTTATTTATTAAAATCGGGTAAATTCTTCGGTAGATATCAACTATTTATAAATACTTTTATTTTACCATGTTTCTTAGGCAGGCGATTTACATAATTTTCGTAGTTGCTACTATGTTCTGTATGTACAGAATATTTAAAGTTACGAATGAAAATATTTGTTGAGGAAAGATGAATTTTATTTTCATATTATAAACAAAACATACTGATTTTACTATTCCATAAAATACTAAAGCAAAGGGTTTTACGTCAATGCTCATTTTTGGATAGATTTCATAAGACCCTATTGTAATGGGTACCATGATTCGACTTCCGGAAAAGTTTGACACATCTTCGCGTTTCACATACCCCAGACCCCAAAACCACCGTCAGTTCAAAAGTTTATATATATATTTCTTTCTTGTGGACACGATAACTCCCGCAATTTTGCGCCAATCACTTTCAAATTGATACTTAAATATAACGACCAAAAATCTCGGTCGAGTTCGTTAATGGGCAAAATCAGACTACGGGTGTGGAAATGGGAGGGCTTTTTCGAAAAAAACAAAATATCGCTATAACTTTCTTATTAAGTAAAATATAGAATTCGTTTAATGTTCTTACTATTCTATGGATAAGGTTCTAAAAAACATATGAAAATAAAGTTTTTTGATATCACCAACCATTGACCCAAGGGGTGAAAAATGGGGTTTTGAAGACAAAAAAATCATATCTACCTTAATAGGCACAGCATCGAATCGATTTAAAGTAATCGTTACTGCCCTAAACATGACCTAAAACTTTTGTCTATAACAATTTTTTTTTATATGACCAACCCTTACGGCAAGGGATGACCAAAATGTTGCTGGAATTGTAAGAAGATGGGCTTGTCGTATGCTATTCATGTGAAACTTTTTTCATATATAACCATTGTCGTATTGAGTAAATTTGAAGTTTTTCTTAACTTTAAGGTGGAAATCTTGTTTATCTCCTACTTAGCAACGGTGAAATCAACCTCCGCCTTCCAGCGTGCCGAAAGGGATTTTTTTTTATATCAGTTTTATATCTATTATTTAAATTCCATCATGTTTGTACGGTATTATACATGAATAGTAAAACTTGTTTTCACGAATCTTAAATAACACAGGTCAAAAAAAAAGTAATTTGAAACAGAGATAAAAGTAGGTGTATTAGAATGTATTTTTTATGCTGAATCTTAAAATGAATTCAGTTTTTCTTCACCTTCCTCAGATTTTTAGTTATGATTCTTTAAACTATTGAGAAACTTCTTAAATAGCAGAATACAAAAATAATTATTACAATTAAAATTCTTACCTTTATTTTTTCAGACATTTACGTTTATCTTAATTTATTTATTTTTATTTTCCTTTTGCGTTCATTGAAGTCATCTCTTTTTATCATTCAGCAGTTGTCACTCATTAGATTCATCCCATCTGCCTTGAAAACGTTGTTCTATCTGCAATATAACTTGGTGAACCTTTCTCCTTGTTCATCGCTGATGTCACCCGAGTTTAAAAAGAAATCGTCCAAATGAGAATGTAAAAAAATGAATTTTCAATGACATTCTGCAGCCTAAATTTTTGTAGTTCACTAAGAGTTTATTTATAAGCTGATGATGGTTTTCAACTTTTTTGTTTCCAAGAAAACCCGTAACGACATTTTTGAATGAATTTCATACTGCTAGTTCTATAGAATTCAGTTTGCTGTCAAATATATTTTCACGAATTAATTTTCTTATTTGTGGCCCAATAAATATTTCCTCTTTTAATTTGGATTCACTTATTTGAGAAATAACCTCAGCTAAATATTTAAAGTCGTCTCCATCTTTATCTAATGCTTTTACAAAATTCTTCGTCAGACCTAGTTTTATGTGTAGAGATGGTAAAATAATACGATCTGCTTCGACAACGGGAATATTGACATTTTCCTTTTCTGGGGTAAAACGATATCTTTTTTGCTAGTATTTAACTGGGTAGTGTTTATCTGTAGCCTGACTATCCTGCAAACACAGAAACACATTTATTTTTTAAAGCCACTCTGGAAACTGAAAAGAGGCCCTATTACTTTCAGGTCAGCAATGATTCACCATAAGGATTCATCATATTTAATAGTTTTAAAATTTTTGACATACTTTCATATGTTTCGTTCATTCCTACAGGATATGCTACCGGTATAGAAGAAAACTTATTCGTGTTATGCAACAACACTGCATTTAAGCTCCTTTTTGATGAATCTATAATTAAACGCCAATCATGAATAGCATATTTATTCAATGCCCAGTTCACATATTAGATCCTTAACATCATGGCAAAAACAAATTAAGCCACCTATTCTAAAGTATTTCAGTAAATTTTCGTTTCGATTTCTACATAATGAAATTTTAGAATCCTTTTTTAATAAATTCCATTCTTTAAGACGTGAACCTACAAGTTCTGCATGTCGTTTCGACAAATACAAGTCACGAATTAGGTCGCTCAGTTCTGCTTGTGTGATGAGGTGAGATTCGGTATTTGATTCTGCTGGAATATAATTAATATCTATTGAAGTTGAGGATTCATCGGTTGTGCCTTCTGGGTAATCAGAAATTTCTTTCCAATGAGTTGGAGCGATCGGAATCGGTAAATCAATACCATGAAGTACTGGTCTCATAGCTGAACGAACATTTGGGTATGTAATACTGTGAATTTTTATGTCAAAACCCTTTTGATTGCAATAGATTGGACCAAAAGTGTCCAAAAAAGGCCTTATTGAGAGCTATTCAACGATGTATCATAAGTAGTATTTATTTTCATTGGTTTCAGAATTATAGCCAAATAAAATTTTAATTAATGAGATATTTGGATCTTACAAGGAGAAGGTACATCGATTCGAATAAGACCTCATCTCCTTTTTTTAACTCTTTTTTTTAATTTAAATATATTGATTTATTAATAATTATTAACCTCTCATTGTAAGAAAAATTACGATAAATAATAATTCAATAATAACAATAAAAATTAATATGAAAAAATATCTGAAGTTATTAATGAAATAAAATTTGATGTACTTTTCATTAAAAAAAAAAAAAAAAAAAATGGGTTTGTGTAATTTAATAGTCGTACAAGGAAGTCATGTGGTGTTAACATCAGATTTTTTAATTTAAAGTTAGAAAAATGTGTAACGTTTTAATTGTAACAGATACTGAAACGAAACCAACGTCATATATAAGATTATAAATTATTATTATTATAAGAAATCAAACAATAATTGTGAAATGTATTTTACAATCATAAATAATTAACGAGTAAAATTTATTTATAGTTGTTTATCCTACTATAACTACATAGTTTTTAATGAATTAGGAAGGGTTTCCATAAATTATTAACTATACGTTATTTTATAACTTATTATGTAATATATAATAATCTGACTTAAATAGAAGTAAGAGATAATAACTTTGTTAGAAATGAATTAATAATTGTCATAACAGTAATAATAATTAGAATGTTCGTTCTACACTTATCAATTAAGTGTAGTCTTACTACACTTTTAATTGATACCTGGTTACGTAGGTATTTATGTTATCAGGAAGGATTAACAATCCCGGATTTTGTTGATAAGCATCTCCGTTCAAGATTGCAATTGTAATACAACAACCAGATAGTAAACAATAATTTCAGATCAAATCTATAATCAGAACCTCCTACGACCAAGCAACAAAAATATTCAATTAAGTAGTTTATTGTAATTCAAACAGTACCCAGAATTTTAGGAACATTACTTATTTAGCCAAAACTCACAGAACCCTGAGAAGAAAAGGATACAACAGCTGATAGTTTGGAAAGGACGATTTAGTCGCAAAGAGAGACAAACAACCATACCCAGTAGGATATTAAAGGACCTTTCTAAGCATTGATCATTCTTCATAGAGTATGTAATACATCAAGAGATCAGCGTATTTATACCCAAGATGAAAGCTTCATATTACTGATTCACGATGTTTGCTTGATCAAATCAAATATATTGCAATAAACTGTAGTTTCTTGAGATGTTACTGGGACAACTGAATACAAGCTACAAAACCCCTTTTTAATTCACTAAAAATTATGTAGTCTGTAGTAGAATAAAACATATAAAATGTTGCTCGTTAGTAGGTGTGCCTGACTGAATTTTTGTTTTATTTTTTCCTCTTTCATTAATACTTTTTCTTTTTTCTGTTTAATCTCCGGCTATTTATTTAATTCAGCTATTACTTCAGAGGATGAATGAGGATGATATGTATGAGCGTAAATGAAATGTTGTCTTGTACAGTCTCAGTTCAACCATTCCTGAGATGTGTGGTTAATTGAAACCCAACAACGGTACCCACGATCTTTCTTTAATATTAAACAGCATAAAATGTTTACTTTAAGAAAAACAGATTGTGGAACGTCGTTTGCCGGCCTCCGTGGCGCGAGCGGTAGCGTCTCGGCCTTTCATCCGGAGGTCCTGGGTTCTAATCCCGGTCAGACATGGCATTTCATACGCTAAAAAAATTGTCATTCATCTCAGCCTCTGAAGCACTGCGTAACATTGGTTAAAAAGAAAAAAAAAAGATTGTGGAACGTCTAAACATTTAACAATATTTAGTATTCCTCTTTATTTGTATTTCTCTACGTTTAGAGATCCTTTTTGTCCAAAAAATACCGATAAAAAGGTCTAGGGCGTCCTGTATATTCTATATGTACGGATGTATGTTTATTGTTATCTACTTTCATAAATATTTTTGGAACGGTTGAAAGTATAATCATTAAATTTTGTTCGGTGGTTTGTGTATTTGGGGCATTAATATCATTAAAATTTTATTAAAAAATCTAACAAGGGTGTGAAGTAATTCTATTTAAATCTTTATTTATTATTTTCAGGTGGTTTATTTTGATTAAAATTCAACCGGGGAATTTAAAAAAAAATTATTATAGTAAGAAAAATAATGTTTAAAAAAACCCCACACTCTCAACATTGAAGAATAGATGTGGTTAAATATAGCTGGTAAAATTTCGTAACTGCTTTTTTATATATATATATATATATATATATATATATATATATATATATAGAGAGAGAGAGAGAGAGAGAGTAACTCCGTGACTTTAAAATAAGTGATTAAACAATTTATTTCCTTTCTTATTTTACAATTATTCAACAGGCAAAATACTGCTGCAGAAATCTTGTGTGTGTATGCGCGCATGCGCATGTGTAAGATTTCAAAATAACAAATACTACTTACTTTGTACTAGTTAATTTATAAATACCATGACGAGAAGTTTCAGGGTAGATAAAAAAAAAAAAAAAAAAAAAAAATAGTTGCCGTCTTTCTAGACTTAGAAAAAACGATACAGTTTTCCACAATAAATAGTTAATTAAATTAAAACGATACGAAATTCAAGGAATAGCTTTATAACTTTTCAACATTTACACCATGAGTCCGATTGACTTCGGCTTGCCCCAAGGAATAGTGCTTTAACCTATTGTTTTACTGCTTTACGTCAACGACATGTTAAAACTAAAGTTAAAAATAACAGAAAAAAAATTTGGCTATTATTGATGATACGGTTCGAATTTTCACGAGTAATAAATTTAATGAAAAATTTTCCTATACAGAAAAAGGATATCAATACAATTTAAAAGGTGGTTTAAATTGAATAGATGAAGCCTTAACTTAAATAAAACTAAATCTATATAATCCATACTGAATTCATTCTGTCAAATCTCAATCGATAAAATCTTAAAATTATATTCAAACTGTAAATTGACAATATATGATGATAACCTTTGCCATTACCATAAATTTTCTAATATAAAGTGTTCGGGTTAAAGATATCCAAACATAATGGTCTATCTAGAAAACCAGTCTTTGTATTCTTTTAGACGTTGGCTCAATCGACAGAAAATACCTCTAAGATTTGTTCTTCATACTCTCAAGGTCAGTGAAAAAATTGAAAAAGTAAAAACACACAAATATCTCGGGATAATACTAACTGAAGAATGAAGTAGTAAAGAAGATATTAAGGCGAGAATTACGAAGGCAAAGGAACCCTTAAAATAAAAATAAAAATCTACTCTGCTGCAACATGGATCTGAACCTAAGGATGAGATTGGTAAAATGTTATGTTTGAAGTATACTTTTGTACGCTGGTGAAAAATAGACACTGGAGAAAAAGGAAAAAGATAAGATCAAGGTCTTTGAAATTGGGTCTTCAGGAGGATGGAGAAGATAAAATGGGGGGGGGGGACAGAGTAAGTAACATAGAAGTATTAAGAGGAATATGTTGATAGAACAATATTGGTGACTACCAAAAGAGGAAGAGAAACTGGATCGGTATATATTTAAGGGAAAAAGAATAATAAATACTCTGTTGATGGTGAAAAAAAAAGAGGAAGGAAGAGGCTGATGTTAATAAATGACATAAAGGGAAATAAAGGTTATCATGAGGTGAAAGAAAAGCATGGGACAGAAACAGATGAAGACAACAATGGTACAAGGGACCTGCCAACAGGCAGAATACAACATGATGATGATACCCGTACGAAGGACGGATAAAAGGGTGTTTTGCACGGTTCTTAGAACCGTTACCAATTAAGAACATCACAAGGAGATGACCAAAAACACCACAAGAAGATGACGTAACACACCACAAGTAATTAAGCGGTTAGTATTTTTACTTACGTACAAAACAAAAAATCACTTGTAAAGAACCTTTGAAAAACGTTTAAATGACATATTTTATCAGAATAATTATGATAATAAAAATATCGTGTTGAAGAATTGTTGATAACGAATTTATCAGTTCTTTAAATGAAACATGTACCTGTTAATTTCTGTGGTGCATAATATTTTAACTTAAAATTAATATTTATTCTGTTAGCAGAATTATTTCCTCTTATTTTACCAATATTTATGATATATATAACATTAAGTGAGACAAAAAATCGAATACTGAAAAAGTTTTATTTATGTATGAATATTTTTTTTACATATCAGTTAAATGTATAAAGAAAAATTCCCTTCCAACTTGGATTGTCACATATTCTATTATATATATATATCATGCGATTCACACTTATTTTTTACCCGTTTCATTTTTCTCTTCCGTGACATTTGCATATCGTTCAAAAAATAAAAATAAAAAATATATATTTCCCCCATTGAAATATTGTTTGGGTTATACGTACCATTCAATCATGTTCTTTTAATTTCAACCCCAATTCCTGTTTATAAAAAAAAGAAGATATTTGCATAACAGTTGAAATATAAAACCAAGTTAAAAATTTCTTTTTAAACCACATATAATTTTTTTCTCATTATATGTTATTCATCTTTACCAACTGCAGGTATTTTCAAAACGATTATTTATTTATTTATTTATTTTTTTTCAATTCAGATGTGATTGTATGAAATTTTAAATAACAAAAAATAATAAACTTTCTTTTAAATCAAAGGCGAATTATACTTAACCATAGTAATATAAGAAAAGGACTTTTAATTTCACAAACGCACTTTTCTAACGATATAAAAAAAAATCTGTTAAATAAAGTATATTGTTTTTTTTGTGTTTTTCTTTATCTTTTTTATATTTTATTCTTTCTTTCAAAATATCTTCCTGAGTTCAATTTTTTCCCTAAGATATTTCCTCATATACTAAAAAAAAAACAATCAAAAAAAATTTACAGATTAAAATCAATTGATAAAATTTAAATATGAAGAGAGAAATATGTGAACTGACTAGTTTACGGTCATTTGTGCAGGCCACTTACGACTTGATTACACGATTATGTAATCAAACACCTTCACCATACCAATAGTCTTTACCAGATATTATAAATGTAGCGTCAGCTGTCGAGTACTGGTATCCCTACTGCCAATCAAAATCCAGCAGTCGTTAAACAAGCCATCCAGAGACGCATGGATCAACTCTTCCCGTTAAAAATGAGGATCGATGCCTAAAGCAATGTTTTTTCTCTAAAAGGATCTGGTTTTCTCCTTGATCTGGATAGCCGACCTGATCAATTCGGTACAGTCAAAGAACTGAGACAACTACATCCAATTCATTGGTTGAGGAACAGCCGCTTCGCTGATAAAAAACCTCCACAAAGAATTGATTAATCCTGAAGCCACCCGCTATTTTTCATGGAAGAATAATTCCGGCCTGTAGAAGGGCACAGCAGAGATCACCGTCCAAATCATGAGATCATGGCAAAATAGAGCTCACTCTGGTAAGGTACTTACCTTTTTTCCGCAAGACCACTGAGGATAGTTCAGCAGTTACGCACTGCGCATCCTCAGTGGTTGCTTGACCTCTAATCTCCCGGGATTCCACAGGATCCAGCGATGCCGTGGCCCTGCAGGGGTCGCTCACCCAGTAGGCTCCGAACTCAAGAGGTCCTCGGTCACTCATCAAGAGCCTCAGCACATCGTCCTCTCATGAGCAGGGCTGCCCTTGTATTTCCCTACCTCCAGTATCAATCCCCATCCCATTCTCTAGCGTTTTCCTGCTTGATTTGTATTATTATGGTTATCATAGAGACTACGTTATCCTATTCATGTTTTCCTTTTAGCGTGTACTGTAGCGTGTTTTCCGGATGCAACTGACTTATCCCAAATGAGTGCCTAATCTCGTCCCATCTATTGCATCTGTATATTGAGTGCTCTACCGAGTCAATTTCGTTACAGCATCGGTCTGGGGTTATCCGCCTACCAAAACGATGGAGGCAGACCCCAAACTCACGTAACCAGTTAACAATTCTGTGAGATGGAAGCCCACCTCTCCGTACCCCCTGTTTATCTGTATGCTGATTTGGGAAATTATCCTTCTAGCCCAGCCGCCAGTATCTGATGTTTCCCACTGTACCTGTTATTCTCTCTCCACTGCAGGGCAGATACCTTATTTAGGTTCTTCTTCTTATCAAACGCTTCGGCCCACACCGGGACCGCGTAAAAAATAATTGTCATTGAAACTGACAAAATCATTTTCGACGAACATGGACCCCTGTGTCTGGTCATGAGCCTGTTTAGTTTACCAATCCCAGCCTCGGCTGAGGTACCTACCTGCTCGAAGTGATACGAATCGAACAATTCCTCCCTATCCAAGCCAAGTTCAAACTTCAACCGGATGATATAGTGAACCTTTGGGCGTTATCTTCATTTCCTTGGATGGTCGAACACTCTTTCTTTCTTTCTCTTTTTCTGTTTAGCCTCCGGAACCACCGTAACGTATTAATTCAAAGGACGATATGTATGAATGTAAATAAAATGTAGTCTTGTACAGTCTCAGGTCGACCATTCCTCAGATGTGTGGACAATTGAAACCAAACCAATTGAAACCCAACCATCAAAGAACACCGGTATCCACAAACGAGTATTGAAATCCGTATAAAAATGTCTTTACTAGGAGTTGAGCTTTAAAACTCTCGAATTCGGAATCATGATTTGCGATGATAAGTTCACTACTAGACCAACCTGGGAGAATGGATGGTCGAACACTGAGAAAACTGAATTATTATTTATGTTCAGTTTACGCAAACGAGACAAAAGCCGGTCTTACGGCTAAACCGCGAACTCCTGGAACTAATTCCTCACATGGTACTCTGCTCCGAGTTAGGCCATTGGTGTTCAATACTTTCTTCCCTACCTATGAAATCATCTTTTAATTAAGTTAAGTTAAGAAATTTTAACATCCGAACTAGATTAGAACCAACAATTATTATATTATAAAGCAAGTATTATACAAACTTCTACTACCTTGTGAGTTCAATCATAAGAATCAATTTTCACTGTGTGAAATATCTAACAAATTTTATTCCAACATTTAATAGGCAAAACCTCTTAAATAAAAAATAAACAAAAAAAACCCCCTAAAAATTAGTTATTTTTACCAGATGGTAGCACTGTATTTTATTATTATGCCCAAAATGAGCACGATTTGTCTACCAGTTTGTTTACAGCAGCTGGTGAATCAGTCCCCTTGTGTAGTGCATCACAATTTTTACAATGAACAAAATTACTGAACAGTTTGCCTTAAATTTTGTGTTGCGTACGGAATTTCGTGTGCAGACTCGCTAAAAATGTTAGAAAAGGCTTATGGTAATTGATTTTATCAAACACGTGCTTACGGTAGTACAAAGCGTTTAAGAAGAGCCGAGAAATCGTCGAAGACATGCCTCGTTCTGGAAGACCTGCGATCTCTTCAACCGATGAAAATATCGAAAAAGTGAAGGAAATTGTATTTGCTAACCGCCAATCCAGCTTAAAAAAAAATCTCGTGACCTTATATCTCTCACGAGTCTTCCGTTTGATTTTGGTGGATATTTTGGGCATGAGATGCGGTGCCGTACGGCTTCTTCCAAAAGAGCTTAATTTTCTTCAAAGTGAGCAGGTGTCTTTAGACATGTTGGATCGCGCCAATTCTGATACCAGATTCATGGAACGTATTATAACTGGTGACGAGAAAGGTTTACGAGTTTGTCATGCAAAGAAGTCAACAGTCATCAGAATGGAGGACAAAATTCGACCCAAAACCGAAAAAAAACCACATCAAAGTCACTCATTGATCATTCAGGTGATGATTATCGTTTTCTTCGATATTCGTGGTTTCATGCATCACGAATTCATTGCAGAGAGACAAACAGTTAATAAAGATTATTATTTGGGCGTATTGAAGCATTTAGGTCGGAAAATCCCGTCAAAAACGGTCAGATTAGTGGAAGAAAAATTCGTAGATTTTACACGACGATAACGTGCCATCGCATAGAGCAAAAACTATGATAGAATTTAAGGCCAAAAACGTAATAGATATCATCAATCAACCACCGTATTCCCTCTGTGTGACTTCTGTATGTTCCCGAAACTAAAACTGCCACTCCGAGGTACCGTTTTGACTCGACGGAAGCCATAAAGCAAAATTCGTGGAAGAAGCTGAAGGCAATTCCAGTAAGCACCTACAAAAAGTGTTTTGAAGACTGCAAAAAATCGCTGGCATATGTGTTTTGCATCAAATGGGGCATACTTTAAAGGCGACAAAATAAATTGATGAATAAATAAAAATTGTGCGTTTTATTTAACAATTTCTGGTACTTTTTTGACAGTGCATAAATATATATTTATGCACATAAATATATATATATATATATATATATATATAAAGGGTAATAATAATTGAAAAGGAAAAAACTACAGTAATGGAGAGATAATGCAATTAAAACTTTACTTATAAGAAAAACAAATTCATTCATAAACATGCATACAATATAAATTGCAAACATGTTCGTTTGCAAAAAAACACTTCCATAATTAAGACAGATTTTATTATATTATTATATATTAAAATGATAATAGAATTACAATTAAAGAAACTATTAATTCACCGTCCAATTATAGATTATAAATAGAAATCCATTAATTAAAAATATTTATCCATGATATTAAAATACTACTGTCAATTAAATTTATAAATAAATTCATATTTTTATATTACAATTATAATAAATGGATGAATCACAATTAAAAAAAAAACCATAATAATAATAATAATAATAATAAATTGATACAGAAGTTTATAATAAATTTAATTATAACAAATATTTTTTAGAATAATAATAATCAAATAGTACAGCGTTAAAAATAGGGAAGATTATGCAATATTATTATTTTACAGTTATACTACAAAAATGCATTTATCATAACAGAAACGTTTTTCCAGTATTATTAAACTAGAACACTATACAATAAAATAACAAACAGACTACATAAAATTACAGACTATTCAAGTATTTTTTTTATCTGCAACGATGTTCACATAAAAATAAACAACCATCCAAGGTTAATGTAAATTATTCTTGACCATGTCATTCGGGTAGTAATGACATACCTGAATATTACCCATACCCATATTATTTAACTATTAAAACATGATATTTAATAGTTAAATATCATGTTTTACAAGAGAAAGTTTATATTATAGTAACTAAATTTTTATAAAAAAATTACATTTTGGTATTTCATTTACTACTCTGAAAACCTTTCGTAGATTATTTTTTATACTACTCCAAAACGTAATAAAATGGCGTAATATATCTAATATCTAAAAATCTGATGTAGACACCACTGACTTCTATGTAAGCCTATTAAATTACATATACACATTTTTTTAAAATGAAAAATACATAAAATTTTATTTCATTAATAACTTCTGATATTTTTTATTTTTTTAATTAATTGTTATTAAATTTATTATTTATCGTAAAATTTTAGAAGTCGGAGGTTAATAATTATTGATAAATCAATATATTTAAAATAAAAAAAAAGTTAAAAAAAAGTAGATCTGAAAAGTAGTCTGATTCGAACCGATGTGCCTTCCCTTTGTAAAATCAAAATATTTCATTAATTAAAATTTTGTTTGGGGCTAACAATGGAACCAATGAAAATAATTACTACTAACGATACATCGTTGAAAAACTCTGAATATTACTGTAATTAAGAAAAAGTCCAATAAGAAAAAGCCCAAAATCCAAATTTATTTGGATTTTGGGCTTTTTTTGAATACTTTTGGTTCAGTCGATTGCTATCAAAAGGGAAGGTGCAAACTAGATGTTTACAACAGTCCTAAATCAAAATGTCATCATTCTACGGCTAATCGTTTTTGTGTTATACGAGATACATACGTACAGATGTCACGCCGAGACTAGTCAACTGGATTCAGAGGAGGTCAAAATGGATATTTCCGTTGAAATCTGAAAACCGAAATTTTTTGCGATCACAATACTTCCTTTACTTCGTACAAGGAAGTAAAAAAGAGTAAAATTTAATATTGCACAATTTTAACCCTTTAAACCCGAAATTTCAAAAAATCCTTTCTTGGTGTGCGCTTACACTGTAAGAAAGGTTTGTTTTATAGGTTTTGCCATAGGTTTTCTTGAATCGTCCACGCAAATGGTGGATTTTCCTTATGAGTAAGCGGAGTATTGGAGTAAATGGAGCATATCTATCCATTTCTTATATGATTTATATAATGTAATATATTATGAGCCGATCAGAATAAAAGATTTATATTTTACTTTAAATTATATTTACTTTTATATTTGTACGGAAATATGCATGAACGGTACATTCTGACTTAACTAATCTCCCTGAATTGTATCTTAATTTATCAGAGATACAATTGATATAAATAATATCTTACTTGTTTGCTTTTCTAACGTTTTCACTAGGAATACTTACCGGTCCGTTCTGTTTTGATAAAAAAATGAAAATAGAGTAAAACATCAAAAAAGAACACACTCCATTCGGTGAAATTTTTTTATACATTCTCATGTTTTTTATATCATGCGGATAACGAAGTTTTCACTTTCCTTTATCAAAGGATTTAAATAATTAAAATTAAAGCAAATGGAATTTTAAATAACTTTTTTCTTTTCTCTTTTTTTATATTTTTCTTTCCCTAGTTCTAGTGGGAACATTGTTTTGTGATTTATTCACTATATATGACTTAGGAAATTATTTTAGAGGAAAAATGAAATGAGAAAATAAATTTTAACTCTTCGTGTATGAAACATTTTTTTTTTTTAATTTTAAAATTCCAATCCTTATAATATTTAAAAACTGGTGCCTAAGCAACACCGGAAAGTTCAGGATATTGTAATATGCAATAAAAATAAATTTTAAATTAACCTACGTAAAAGATCATCACATCTACAACGAGTTGTACACACACAAAAAATCTTAACCAGATAATGTATAGTGAGCAATTTTAAATCTTCCTACGGTTTTACAGTATGTTTATATCGAAAACTAAAAATACCCACAGATATTTAAAGTGTTTCTTCATACGTAAACGCTTTCGTATTACGAGATCAGATGATCGAACGAGACGAAACACAATAATAGTTTAGCTACCATAAAATAAAGAATGATTAAAAAGTATGGTATGCAGATTAAAATATCAAACAGCACATCACTTTCCATTTCTTTTTATATAATTTAAAAAAAATAAAATTACATACTTAAAAGCCAAATTAAAAAAAAAAAACGTAATGCTTAAATCATGCTAAAAAAAAAAACGAATTATATTTTCCCGTCTTGGAACAATTTGATACGTTTCGGTTGTATTTTTAACTGACTTCAAAAAATCTGATGTGGACACCACATGACTTCCTTGTACGCCCTTTAAATTACATTTACACATTTTCTTAAAATGAAAAGTACATTTTATTTAATTAATAACTTCTCATATTTTTTTTTATTGTTATTAATGAATTATTATTTATTGCAATTTTTTTTTACAATAAGAAGTTAATAATTATTAATAAATCAATGTACTTAAATTAAAAAAAAAGGACGTGAAGTTGATTCGAACCGATGTGCTTTTTCCTTGATTCAAATATTTCATTAATTAAACTTTTATTTGGCTATTACCCGGACCCAATGAAAGTAAGTACCACTTATGATATATCGCTGAAAAGCTCTCATGAGGGCTGATTACTGCAGTTAATAAAAACTAAAAAATCCAAATTCATGGGGATTTTGAGCTTTTTTGTACATTTTTGGTTAGTCGAATGCATAAAAAGAGGAGATGCACAACTAGATGTTGCAATAGTCCTAAACCAAAAATTTCAACATCCTACGGCTAATCGTTTTTAAGTTATCCGAGATACATCCCAACCCCGTAGGGGAGAGATACCCATCTTCTGACGTTAACGATCGCCATACCACCCCCTTCGTTCGAAGCCCTGAGGGGCTTTACCGGAGGTCGTCTTTAGACCCTCTAAACTGATTAAACCTCACAGTTATCAGCCAGACCTCGGTCCGGATGCCACCGATGTAAATGCCTCGACAGACATTTGCATCAGTAAAATATATATCAAATTTCGCCTTCACGTAGACCTCAAACGGACATCTTCACATCCAACCTAACATACGTACCCTACAGACGTCACGCCGAAATTAGTCAAAATGGATTCAGGGATGGTTAAAATGGATATTTCCGTTGAAATCTGATAACCGAAACTTTTAGCGATCACAATACTTTGTTTAATTCGTACAAGGAAGTAAAAAGTATTCTTTACTTAGCGGGGGAGAGTCATTGGCGCGCATCCGGCTGGCGCATCACGTGATTTGCAGCAGCTGGATTGGCAACTAACACATCATCAGACGAATACAAACAAGACTAAACGAAGAAGACGGCATTCTCAAGCCAACTTCCTGTTATAAATATGGCTAGCGTTAAACACATTATATTTCTATTAAAAACCATTAAATTCTATGCTTACTCACTCCTCAAGCTTATTTTAAACATAAAAACAACAAAATCTTCTAAAACTTTTCTGTACAAACTAATTTTTTTTTTCTTAAAATATGTCTGTAAAATACATAATATTCTTATAAACATGAGGATACAAACGCGTCGAGGGTCCAGGAGGCAGACACCCCTGGCTAGATGATGGGGCGAGCGAAGCGAATTCTGACCTGCTATACATGGTAATCCTCTTTATGCAATTTTTCTTAACTTTTCATACAAAGGTTCAAGCAGTTTTTCACCTTTGTATTTGTAGCATGTTTACATTCGTGTAATATATATTATTTATCTATTAAAATTTCGAATATAAAACTATTTCTTATTTAAAAATAAAAAACACTAACATTAAAAAAAGTCTTAAATTTCAAATTTTTGAATTCGGGGCCAAATTAAGCATAGTTACCAGTCGGAAAGTTGTTTCTCCTTTATTTGACACCGACTTCTAAAAACAGAAATTAAAATAAATAAGAAGACAGTATTTTTTAATTGTTAATCTGTTTTTTTAACAGTTTTTCCTTAAAATTTTATAAAAACATTCAAGCAAATTCAAAAATAATTTATACTGTACATGAAAATGAATCAGTGTATGTTTATAAAACAAATTTAAATAATTAAATAATTGACGACTATTTACAGTAATAGTTTAAAATTTGTATTAAGAAAAACTCTTCTTTTATAAATCCGGTTTATATGCGTGAATTGTTTAAAACATTTAAACAATACTTATATGCGTATGATATACCACAAGCGAGTTTGAAGGAAAAAAAAAACAAAGAAAAAACTTTTAAACATCATTGTAACCTCTTAAAAATACTGTTTATCTACCTACAACAATACTAGAAAAAGATTCGAAACACAAAAAACCGCACTTAAAAGACGTAAAAATATTTCTTCAATATTATTTTATTATTTGACTTTTGAATTCAGCGCCAAATTAAGGCAACAATGGAAAACTTATTAAAACGTAATTTCTCGCAAATTTCAAATAAAGAATTGAAAAGTAATAATATAACAGGTAGTCTAAAAAGTGTTGAGCATTTTGCTCTTGAGATAGCATTAGCGAAATCTGGCAAAAGTCGAGGAAGACCGGCATGTAAACAATCATGACGTCGCCAACGACCTAAATATCCATCACCAAAACGTGCTAAACCATTTCGATAAAAAAAAAGAAGCCCGATGTTACAAAAAGAAGCTGCTTACAAAAAGAACCCCGATGTTTGGGTGCCATATGATCTGCCTCAGAAAAATCTACTCGACTAAATTTCTATTTGCAAATCTATACCGAAAATAACGTAATCGAGCCATTTCCTAAGCGGTTAATCACGAGTCATGAAAAGTGGATAACAAACAACAATGTGCAAAAAAGATCGTGGTCGAAACAACTACAGACTGTGGGCAAAGCCACACTGATGGCCAGGAAGGTTATGCTGTGCGTTGGTGGAATTTCTGAGGATGAATGAAGGTAATATAAGATGATTATGATTGTAAATAAAGTGTAGTCTTGTACAGTCTCAGGTAGATCATTCCTGAAATGTGTAGTTAATTGAAACCCAACCACCAAGGAACACCGTATCCACGATCTAGTATTAAAATCCCTATAAAAGAAACTGCCTATATTAGGATTTAAACCTTAGAACTCTCGACCTCGAAATCAACTGATTTGCGATGACGAGTTCACCATAAGACCAACCCGATGGGTTTATATAGCTCGGACCTGGCGTCGTCAGATTATCTTCTTTTAGTCTCTTTCTTCCTGAATGGTGTTGTTAAAAGACGCCTGTGAAAAAAATATGTCACAATTTTTTTACCAGAAACCACAAAATTTTTATAGCGACGGGATTAAGTTGTTGCCGGAAAACTGGCAGAAGGACATCGAAAAAGATGGCATATATGTGGTCTCTCAATGCTACTTTCCAATAACAATAAATGGCCTAAATTTTGGCCTCCAAAGGTTCAATAAATTTTGGACAACCTGATTTTGGATTTTTACAAGCCGGTTTTTTCTTCACTCTTTCACTAGCATTAAAAATCAACTTTACTTAGCACTTTGTTTCGTTTTCTGCAAGTACTTTTACATTCGTCGACTAACTTCATCACTCTTTCTTTTGGGAGATTTTTCCCGTTTTCTTCTTGGTTTTTCCTGAAACCTCTTGAAATTCTTTACTTTATTTCTGAAAGTATTTAGGTCCAAAATATATTTTTAATTACTTATTTTCTATACATCTTTTTTGATTTCTTGAAAACAGTTAGTTTTAGTTTTTAATTCAGTAAGATAATTAAAGATTCTTTTTGTTATCTGTAGTGCCCTATTCTTTACACTCTTATTTTTTCTTACAGTCTCTGTAATTTTTTTCAAATTTCTGATAAATTTTTCTTTTGATGTTAAGATATTTTAATAATTTTTAAATTCACGTTCTAAAATCCTTTCTTTCTCTAAAAATACAATACTAAGCAACGTTTGTAACAAATAAAGAATTACGAATTGCCTATGAAGATAATGGAAACATAGTCAAAAATAAAAACTGTTCCAGTTAAGACGAAAGAAAATAAAAACTATCAATCTGAGAACCTGCTCTCGTTTTGAAATAGATTAAAAAAGCTGTCATCAAAATATTAAAATTAAGATAAGTATACACTAAATCTTACAGCCTTTGACTTAAATGGCCTTAAAACGAAGAGAAATGATAATCCATTTTTACACCGGTGAGCGTGTCCTTGAAGCAATGTTTGATACGTAATAAATATAATTTAAAACTAATCAATATTTTTATCACGAACTCATGAGTACATTATAATATTATCATTACCGAATCACAGTTCCCCGAAAAATAGAAAGATAATTAATAAAACAATTATTTTCTGATAAGGGAGAATAATATTCCCTCGATACTTTTTTGGAGACTCGTACGTTTAAAAAATTAATATAAAACGTTAAATATTTTAAATTGAAAGAAATGATTTATTTTGCAATAATTTTTTAAACATATATTACATATTATACTTAAAAATATACGAAATAACAAATTTATCAAAGTTATATGATCACTTTTCTGTAGAATTTATTTCGGAAATTAAATATTTTACAAAATAACAGCTAATTATTTAGTTTTTTCAGTTAAAAACTCATTTAGTTTTTAATTTCTAAAAACTACATAGAAATCGTCTATTATCACTTCAAAACAATTTGCTTGTGTGTGTTTGAACATAGATAGATCCAAATATGAAGAAAATTTTAAATGAAAAACAAACGTAACCATCTCATTAATTTATTTCCTTTAAATATGTACTTATAAATCTATGTAAAATGTTTAAAATAATTTTTTTTCTCATAAAATGATTATATTATTGTTTACGTGTAAAGTTGTAGGCTAATTTCGAGAAACCCCCTTGCATACCACCGCAACACTAGTGGAAGTCGTGACTGCCAGGTTGAGAAACGCTATTCTAGAGCTGTGATATCAGAAAAATAATAAAATATTTCATAAAAACATACATAATAAAAACAAATCAGAATAAAAAGACCCAAATTCTTCAACCACTTTATGAAAAAGAATGAAAACAGGTTACAAATATTCAACCGTATTTACAACAAAACGAACGGAAATCAGTGGTTCAGAAAGACCAAAAAGAAATGAAAATATTTGAAAACTGAACAAGAGAGAGGAACGTTCAGAAAACTGTATTAAATTTCAAGGATTTACTGGAGAATAAGAAACTAATAATATCTGGTAAGAAGAGAAAAGATAAAAACAATGAAGAACTATTGGAAGATCAGGAAAGAAAATGAACAGAAGAAAGAGAAATGAATGTAAAATGTTTCACAGTTATCTGATGGCAAAAAAAAATTCACTCACACACACACACACACACACACGCACGCACGCACACGCACACACACACACACACACACACACACACACACACACACACACACACATATTTTTAAAGAATTTTAAATTAATTTAATTTTAATAAGTCTTTATAATGCTTTAATTTAATAAAGTTTTCAATTAAGAAATAAAAATGAAAAATAAGAAAACAGTTTATTGTAAAATTAAGATTAAATACCGTTAAAATCAAGAATTTTAATTAATTTCATAATGAATTTCTACAACATAGTCAGTATATTTGATATGAATTAAAATAATACAGAAAAAGAGAGAAAAAAAACAATAAATAAAAAACAACAACCGATATTTTCCTCTCAGTTCAAGAAACTGATTTATTTTTCTTGGATTGGCAGCAGTACATATCATATGGCTTCCATTACGCCAAACATTCACATTAAACTATGATCAATGAGTTCTATTTTTAATTAATAAAAATATTCGTTAAAAAAAATCAGTTAAAAGAAATTTTGAATCATCTTTTAAAAATATGTCCTATTAATATTTCACTCCATTTCATTTAATTTAAAATGTACAGTAAACTATCAACGGTTCCCAACTATGAATTCAAATAACCTTAACAATTTGGGGATGTATGAGGTAAAAAAAATAAATAGCATTTTATTTATTTAAATAATACATCTCTATCAGAAAATTACTGTATATATAAATCTTAATAAATATTTACGTAAATTAGAAATTTTTAATAATAGAAAATTTAATGTTTGAATTACTAAACGTTTGTAATAATGATCTACTTTATCACGAGAAGAATAAAAAAATTCAGTTTAGCCCAGTTTGTCTGTCATATTTTTGCTTTGAAGTATACGTAAATACATCACTCAGCTTGACATACTCTTTCTTACTCTGTTTATTTTTTTTAAATTTTCTTGGTTATATTTGCTTTTTAACTGTCAGGTGATTTAAAAAAAAATAGTCCGGATTAATATTGTAGACTCCAATTTCTATATTTTTGTTTTTAATAATATTAGCTAAATATCCAAGCAGCTATTTACGTATGCGTTATTAAATAAACCCGGATATAAAACAACTGCAATAAATTGATACTGTAACAGGCATAGAAGCTTCCAGAAGAAAAAAGGGTGAGAAAATCTAGAACGAAAATCTTGAAGAAACAATAAAGAAATTCTTTCTAGAATCAGGTCAAGCCCTAGGCCCGAGTATATAAATACGGCCAAGGATCAGCGAACTTAGTCTTTCAGTGTGCGATAAATGTGCGGACAGTAAACCTAAGCATTCGGAGTGAGTGTGCGGTACCACAAAGTGTTGCGGTGACTTTTCGTACGCGAAAAGTGCGTCACGAGCATTCCATTTTTGGATAGTAATTAAGTGCGAGAAGCTGTTCGGCAAATCTGTTCCGAACAGGGGACAAAGTGATATAATACATTTTTTTTAAATACTTTTTATTTCTAAATATTAAAAAAGAACAATCTTTGTGTAAAGTGAATTGTTGATTTTGTGATTGCAATTTTACTGTTATATTCTCTTGTTAATTTTGTATTAATTTGTAATAGTGTATTTTATGTGTATAGTAAGACACCCTGGAATTTAGAGGTCAAGGGGAAAATTGGCCACTCTCAAACGGTGAGTCAATGTGGCGAGAGCCACTTTGTCAGACCGTGTGGGAGTTCCTTGATGCGGTTTCTTTGTTCAGCCGGCATCCATAGTTTGCTTAAGGGAAAGACTCTTACCACATTGCCGTGGAAAGCTAACCCTAAGTATGGCTGACCACCAGCCAATTATTATCGCTCCAAGCGCTATAAAATAGTGGACAGGTACTTGCTGGCACTCAGCGACCTAGGAGTGGCAGCGAATTGCAGCCTAGACGAAATAAATTTTATTATGGATGTCATATATACTTTTGGTAGTTGACGGGGTGCGCCTACTCATTTTAGCAAATAGATGACAAGTGAGCGGTTGGGACACGTAAGCCGATGGTGTATGGCACCACACTTAGTCCGCTCACCCTATTATGTAAGCTCTAGAAGCTACGTTAGGATACTGATCGCTATCTGTTTGCCGGCCTCCGTGGCGCGAGTGGTAGCGTCTCGGCCTTTCATTCGGAGGTCCTGGGATCGAATCCCGGTCAGGCATGGCATTTTCACACACGCTACAAATCATTCATCTTCATGCTCTGAAGAATGCCTAACGGTTGATCCGGAGGTTAAATAAAAAAAATTGTTTGAGGCTCAGTAGCCGTTTGTGGCACAGATATTCGGTCTTATGCTTTAGGGCGACCGAATGGGGTGGTGGCGGGTGAAATGCCAAGCAAACCAAGATGTATATAGTAAGAGTAAAATCGGAATTGTAAATTACTATTTACAATATCGCACTTTACTGGTAACTATTTTAAATCAATGAGTTCTACCTACAAAACAGTAAAATGAAAGACTTCAATAATTAACAGAACTAGTATAAACAAATTTAAAAAATCAATAGTGGTATTTTTTATTAAAAAAAAAAAAATAACCTAAATCTTCTAACGTCAAGGACTTAAAAATTAAAAAAGGTATTCTGAAATGTAATTATAAAGTATGTGACGTTTTATAAAAAGAAAGTAATATTGGAATTAGAAAAGTCAAAAAGAAAAGGAATAGAAGTTTTTTAAATGTGTTATAAAAGAATGTTGATAATTAAATCGGTTGATAAAAGCTCTTAACAACGAGGTTTTAAGATGAAATGAAGAAGTGAGAAGTTTTTCGCGCACAATCTCATTAAAAGAAAAAAGGTTTATGAGATACGTAGCTGTAATAAAGAAAGGTATCTAGGGTTAGTCACTTTTCTAATAGAAGGAAGTTTTAAAAGAAAGAACTAAAAGTAAAGTCGAAGATTACATATATGAAGCAGATTAAAAATAAAAAGATTAAATATTTACGTCTTTTTTTTTTTAAGACGTAGACTTAAATTGAAAATACGCTGATATTTAAAAGATTATTGTATATTATGGATGGATTATGGAATATATACATACAGTCGAATCTTTATATAATGAACCTTGATATTACGAAAACCTCGATTTTACAAACGTTTTTACTGCATTGTGACATTTTAATAAAACTACGTATAAATTTACCTCTATTTAATGTATTCATACCTCTACATAACGTATAATTACATAAATATAGTACATAATTACATATAATACAGTACATAATTAACATAATATAGTATGTAGTATCATACAGTAATTTTTACAAAATGTTTTTAAAAAATAATTTCATTAAATTGAGTATTTTGGACATCTCTGTGATGTAGTTTAGTTATTCTTTTGATTTCCGTACCTAAATTGTACCTGTATACAAACACAAAGTATTCTTTACAACAATCAAGAATGACAGTTTATTTTCACTGAACTGGCAAAGCGAAAATTCCCAAGATTCTCTTATAACCCATTAACAATCAAATTCTAACTTCTGCAGTTACTGTCTGCCTGTAATTTAAAGTAGCGGAATTTTCCGAAATCCATTAACTAAAATTACAGTGCGAACTTTTATTCATTTATCTAAACTAGACATTTATATACAGCACGTAGACATAAACAAAATTCTTAGATAACAGTTAACACATACTCCCTTTATTGTTCAGTGCATATATACAGTTCTGCAATAATTTTCCCTGGGATTAATTCAATTGGTCTGTCTTTGGATTACGATACTCGCGTTATACAGTACTGTTTCGTTAGTGTGCCGTATACAATTTGAAAACGGAGTGCCTTAGTGTTTCGGAAGAAATTATCGTTATACAGGAAGTTGTCAAAGGTATTAAAAAGAAAAAACTCTATTTAACGAATTTTTTCTGGGATTCTCGCTTTCGTTGCATAGAGGTTTGCCTGTATGTATATATATATACACGAGAGTTATTTTTTTTCAAGGTCCGATCGGTCTCGAAATTAAAACCACAGTGAAAATTAAAAAAATTTTTTATTTGTAACAAGTACTTACATAGTTACGCTATTTCTCTACATAGTCGCCACTCCGATTTAGACATTTGTCGTAGCGTGGTACCAACTTTCCAATACCCTCGTCATAGAACGGAGCCGCCTATGTTTTCAGCCATGTTTCTACGCTGGTCTGCAGCTCGATGTCTGTGCCAAAATGTTGTCCTCCTAGCCAGCGTTTCATGTGAGCAAGAGGTGAAAATCGGATGGAGCCAAGTCCGGGCTGTATGGTGGGTGATCAAACACTTCCCAACGAGAACGGTACAGAAGCTTCTTTGTTACAGCTGCAGTGTGCGGCCGAGCATTGTCATGGAGAAAGACAATGCCTGATGACAACATTCCTCTTCGCTTGTTCTGAATTGCCCTTCATAGACGTTGAATTCACGCAGTATGAGGCTTCAGTGATGGTCGTGCCACATTCCATGAATTCCACCAAGAGAACTCCATTCCGGATTTGACACTCGCTTCCTTCTCTGACCGCCTGCATCATGAACATCTATCTGTACGTCCTGCTTTAAAGTTCCTGCACCATTGTCGCACTTTGCTGTAACTCATTGAAGTTTCACCGTACACATTACTTATTCGACGATGAATTTCAGGCTGCATTACACCACTCAGCCTGAAGAAATCGAAATACCGCACGCACTTCACACTTGGCGGGAGATGCTATTGTTGTAGACATGTTTTCACGTGGTAGCTGCGTGTTCAGAACTAAACGAAGTGACGCGGCGTGATTGAAGGCCATACTAAAGACGCTGCGCAACACATATGCGCAAAGGTTCATCCGATTTTTGCGCGGGTTTTTATTTCGCGACCGATCGGACGTTGAAAAAAACTAACCCTCGTATATATATATATTTTTTAATTTAATTTTATTTATTTTTTATTTTTTGCTTGCTTAATTAATTCGTCGTAGTCGTTTATAGAAAACCCTGTACGTGGGAATGTGGTAATGGAATTTTGTAGCGTATGAAAAATTCCATGTCTGACCGGGATTCGAACCCGGGACCTCCGGATGAAAAGCCGAGACGCTGCTATTCCAACTCGACGGAATAAAATGGATTTATCAAACCTAAACTGATTAATGAAAAAAACAAAAAACACAGGCATTTATAAAACAAATTGTATATTAGACTAATAAGCCTGTATGTAATAATAAATAATCTTACTCAGCTCTAAAAGATTTAGGACATAATTTAACAGATTTTAGAAATATGATATGATTATTTTTTTTTTTATTTTTGCAATTTTAATGAAGTACAGTCATCTCCGCCAATCTTGAAGAATACGATGTTTGAAAGCTGTTGCGCTACGTAGTAATCTAAAAAATTGCTTTCTGTTTATAAAAACTGCATACATCGTTTTTTTTCATACAATATTACAGGAAACATAACCAAAGTATTAAAATGAATATACCACAATACCATCCGGATAAATATTATTCCTTTTAGACGCTTTTAAATAAATTTTTAATCTAATTTAATTCAAAAATGTTAATTTTGTTTATTTGGTGAAATAAATAAATAAATAAAAATATAAAAATAAATAAAAATACATAAATAAATAAAAAGTGAAATATTTTTACATATAATTTTACTTTTCCGCATAACGCTACAACAGAGCTATAGCTATAGAAGGGAAAGTATTTAGTCCAATTTGGGCAAATGTGGTTTTAACCGGATCTTACCGTTTTGACACCTAAGGAACCCAAAAAACTGGAAGAAGATTTTCCTGCTGATCGTATGTACGTGTGTTTGTGTGTGTCTGTTCGATGGTAGTTGTTGCACACTAAATCACCTTATACCTCCGGAACTATTCGACCGATTTTCACCGATTACTTCTATATATAAGACGATTATATAGATTACTTCTATATATGGGGCATTCATGGCAATAAATCTTCAACTTCGAAGGTCAAGAGGGTGAGGCTATAGTGCAAGGCACCCTCAGTAACCCGAGATTAAGTCTAATTAAGGTCTTATTTTCCTTAAGCACATTTGTTAACAATTAAAAAGTAATATTTTCAAAAAAACGTTTTTGCATCCCCACCCCATTAAATGCTTTAAATAAATTAGTAGCTAAATGGGTATAGTGTCATTAGTACCCCTTCTCACCACAAGGAGCACTACTGTAACATTAACATACAGCTGCTGTATTCATCTCTCTCTCTCTCTCTTTTTTACTTCCTTGTACGAAGTAAAGGAAGTATTGTAACCGCGAAAAATTTAGGTTTTCAGGTTTCAACGGAAATATATATTTTGACATCCTTGAATCCATTTTGACTAGTCCCGGCGTGAGATCTGTACATACGTACGTATGTATCACACAGAACTCAAAAACTATTAGCCGTAGAATGTTGAAATTTTTGATTTAGGACTGTTGTAACATATAGTTGTGCACCTCCTCTTTTGATTCCAATCGAATGGACCAAAAGTGTCCAAAAAAACCAAAAGTCCAATTTTTTTGAATTTTGGACTTTTTCTTAGCTGCAGTAATTATCCCTCATTAAGAGCTTTTTAACGATATATCATAAATGGTACTTATTTTGATTGGTTCCAGAGTTATAGCCAAATAAAACTTTAATTAATGAAACATTCTGAGTTTACAAGGGAAAGGCACATCGGTTCGAATTCGACTTCATTTCTTTTTTTTTTAACTTTTCTTTTATTTAAAATTTAAATATATTGATTTATTAATAATTATTAACCTGTGATTATAAAAATACAATACAATAAAAAAATAATTCAATTATAACAACAAAAAAATATGAAAAAAATTCTTTAAAAAGAATGGGAGGATCGTATATCGCTTTTAAATGAGATAGGTTTAAATGAAGTGCAGCAAAAAAATGTGTATATGTAATTTAATAGGCGTACAAGGAAGTAATGTGATGTCCATATCTGATTTTTCTGTTTAGCCTTCGGAAACACCGTAACGTATTAATTCAGCTGTAATAGCTGTAGTCGTCTTCTTTTTTCTGTGTAGGCTCCGGAACCACCGTATGGTATTACTTCAGATGATGAATAAAGATGATATGTATGAATGTAAATAAAGTGTTTTCTTGAACAGTCTCAGGTCGACCATTCCTAACCCACCGGGTTGGTCTAGTGGTGAACGCGTCTTCCCAAATCAGCTGATTTGGAAGTCGAGAGTTCCAGCGTTCAAGTCCTAGTAAAAGACAGTTATTTTTACACGAATTTGAATACTAGATCGTGGATACCGGTGTTCTTTGGTGGTTGGGTTTCAATTAACCACACATCTCAGGAATGGTCGAACTGAGAATGTACAAGACTACACTTCATTTACACTCATACATATCATCCTCATTCATCCTCTGAAGAATTATCTAAACGGTAGTTATCGGAGGGTAAACAGTAAAGAAAGAAGAAGAAGGAGGTCGACCATTCCTGACATGTGTGATTAATTGAAACCTAACCACCAAAGAACAACGGTATCCACAATCTAGTATTGTATAAAAGTAACTGACTTAACTAGGACTTGAACCTTAGAAGACTCGACTTCGTAATCACCTGATTTGCGATGACGAGTTAACTACTAGACAAGCTCGGTTGGTTAGCTGTAGTCGTCTGCTATGTTGTAACGTTACAGGAGATCGGTAGAATTAAATAAAGGAATATTATTTAAACTGTAAAAAAGTACTTAAACTGGCCGCTAGTACCGCCACACCCGCGCGAATGAAATACGGTATGCGTGCGCGCTTTACCTAGAATCACTGAATTAAATAAACAAAAAATATTATATTTAAATAAAATGATAAATATTTTAAATTAAGTTGTGTGTGTAAGCCGTGCATCAGAAAAAACCGCGTGGCGAGAAAGTCCTACAACTGTGTTGTCAGCTTTTTTTTTTTAAATATTCGATATTACAAAAATAACGTTCAAATTAAACACAGTTTTTTTTTTAAATTATGAAAAAAAAATAACTGTTGTATTTACATAAAAAATAAAATTTCAAAAACTGTTAAATAATTATCTACAAATTAATCTTTTAAATTAAATGATTTTTTAAAACGTTAACTAACAGGTTGGCAATTTCAAAATGTGTGAAAATAACATACGTTATGTTGTTCCGTCTATGAGTTCGAAACCTTGTTGAAAAATTTAAAAACCCATCTGTTCGTAACTGCGTACATTCAGACATATAGAAAATACAAGAAATGTTTAGTTAAAATAGCACAGAAATCTAATAACAGAAAATCTTAAACTAAATATTTTAAATATTTGATGTAAAAAAAATTTATCGTAAATTATAAAAGAAGTCTAAACACTATAAAAAATTGAATTTTTTTTAATTTTAATTTAACACAAAAGCTCGAAGTTTGTGAAGAAGGGAATATGAAATTGAAATTTAGCAACTTATGAAAAATCAAATTCCTGATCGGTATTCGAAGCTGGGATCTCCAGATAAAAGGTCGAGACGTTACTTACGCCATGGAGATTTGTGTTAAGAGAACCTTGAAGATTCAGCGATACTCTGTTTAGGTGGATATTGTTCCAAAACAGTGTTTCATAAATAAAAAAAAAATAAAAAAATGAATTTAATTTTCTTAAGAATAACCGAACCTGCCTAATAAGAAAATTTTATGAAATCTTCTAACAGGACATTTTTATTGTGTATTATCCGTAAAATAACTGATATTTATTCCACTCAAGTTTGTAAAATATATGTACATATGTATATATATATATATAATTATATTGTTTTAACGACATTACAAAGTGTACTTTCTTCTTTTTTCCTTTACGAAATTTATTTCAACAGGTTTCAAATGAAAGTCGTCCATTTTTTTTCTTTCTTAGAAATTCTTTCCTCGTAATATCTATAATCATCCAATTCTTCTTTGGTTTTTTCTTCTTTTCTCCACATTTCCCCTCTCCATCCTTTGCTAAAGGCAAAGACTATGTCTACATCAAAATGCTTTTCTTTACGTTAACATTTTCATAAAATTCAGCTCCGCTCCGATTTTTCTTTATACTTCCTCATATTTTACTTTTTCTGAACATTTCACTTCCTTGTTTTCTATAATTATATTTTAAAACGTTCTTTTGTTTATCTTTCCTATTTCTCACTCTTCGCCGGTTCAGATCTACAACACACTCAAAAGATGCTAGCAATTCTTTCACTTTTCAAAATATCATTTCCTTTTACAAATATTCTGCCAAGTAACTTCGTTTAAAGTCATTGCTTCCCAAATATTTAAATATTTTTTACCCGTTTAAAACGTCCCTTTACAGTAATATACTAATGTAGCCTTCTTTCTTTCCATCTCTAATCAGTTTCCTTCTTCCTAGGTATATCTTCATACCAAAATCTTTTCTCTCTAATAGTATTCTCTGTAATAAATTGTAATGACTCCTTTGATCTTGTCAAACTGATCGTCAGTACAAGTGACTTTTTAGATTCTTTTTCCTCCCATTAATACAATTTTTTAGAGTTCATTTCGTACTTCTCTGTTAATTTTTCTGCTATAAATGTCGATAACGTTTAGTGATAAATAACATTTCTAATATCATTCCTCACCAATTCTCATATCTTCTGGTTTATCACTTCCAACTGTAACCTTCACCATATTTTTCGTATAAAAATCCTTTATTAATTTTTCTATTCTTCCACGATTACGCAGTTTTTTGAGTTCAATCTGTAGATACTTTGGAAGCGCTACTGTAAGTGAATAGTTAAGAAAGTGCTAGTGATCTTTCACAACTTAACAGATACAAATTTTACTGATATAGAATCCTGTGAAAATTGTACAATTCATCAATACTCAGTAAACGATTTAGAATCTTTAAAAAGTTGTTAAATAGTTTAACAATTTAAAAGCTTAAATGTAAATAAAAACTTTACTAAATATAAATTCACTGTCTAAAATGATTACATGAATCCATTCTAAACGATAACAAATTTCCACATACATTAAATGACTGTATAATACTAATATATTAACTAATAAAAGAAGTTTCATTTCATTTACGTAGGGAAAAAAGGAAGAATAAATAAGAAAATATAATAAACGATTGATTCTTGAACATCGGAACATGATATTCAATATTATATATTTCAGATTGAGACGAAAGGCAAGTTATTACATCAGAGGAAATAATGATTATATCTATTTAAAAACTGATTGGCAGAGGAGAGAATGGGCGGGTGGAAATAGAAAACACGATGGTGACGAGTCTCACTCAAACACTTTTTTAAAATCAACAATCCTGTAGTTTGTTTAAAAAAAGTATTCTCAGAAAACAAGTCACACGATTCATTTATGTTTATTAAGCACAACAATACGTACCATAAGTAGATAATTCTTCTAGCGACCAGAGAATGAAAAGGTCATGATAAATGATTGGATGATAATTAGGGCGGGCTATGCTCGGAGGAGTGGTGACTGTAGCTTGTTACTATGACTACCACCAACGCCGATTCTGCAACTGACGTGGGCCAGCCTACTTCTCCACAAAATCCAGCTTTCAGTTCTGAACATAACAAAGTAAAAGAACAAAACCGTACATCAAAAAATTATAATTCACTTTAAAATTAAGAAAGCTTTTTTTATCAATCTGAAAGTGTACGTTTTTAATATTTAAATCCAATTTACAGACTTAATAAAAATTCGTTTAATTTAATGTTTAGATGTTACTGAAAAAGGTTTTAACGAAGGTATTACTAGGAAACGGTGTTCGTTTAATAAGTTAAATATTGACATTTTTAGGAAAACCACCAAACAATACACAGAAATTCCTTGCACTTCGTTTCATCCTTGGAACCAGAAAATGGCTACATTTAATGATCTAATACATAGAGAACTAAAATATCTAAAAAACGATATCGTCATTTAAATATTATTAAATACATCGCCACAACCAACGGATATCATAAAAACTTAATAGATAATTTATATAATAAAATAAAACACAAAATATACATAAAACATAGAATAAAATTAACTAATAATAGTAATGTTAACCATTACGCTAAACTCGAATATAAAAAAACTAACAAATTATTTTAATCATTTGGGATAAGAACTGCATATATAACTAATAACAAAATAATAAATTATATAAATAATGTGGATCCTGCAAAAACAATAACAAAATCAATTTAGAAAAACGTGGCATATATTTTTTGAAATGCGCAGATTGCGATTAAAGATATATTGCCAGGACCAACCGATAATTTTTAATAAGAATAAAAGAGGATTTAAATTGTATAAAAGAGCAATTAAATTGTACAGGGTCCAGCATATAAATCTGACGATTTTGTAGTAATTGTTATGTTGGCACTACTGTCAATGAGAATCCGGGAGTGTTGTACATCGACAGGTCTATTCATGCTATTTCAGTAGCCAGTTATGTCGTGGTAGGGTGAACAACGAGCGTTTGTGATTGAAACCTATTTTAAAAATAATGACTCGGATATTGTAACAAAGCGTTTATTTCGCAGACATTTCAATTTAAATTGACACGCGTCAGTTCCTAGTAGAAATACGATATTGTGAGTGAAGAATTTCAGGAACACATAGTCTGCTTTAAAAATGAAACCAACAGGACGAAAACGGTCTGTGAGAACGCCCGAAAACATTAACACTGTAAGGTTAGCTGTTACGCGGTCTCCACGACGTTCAGCAGCGAGACATGCTGCTGCGCTAGCCATTTCTGATCGAAGCTAACGACGAATTCTTCACGCCAACCTGAAATTCCATCCGTAAAAGATGATGTTAGTGTAGCAACTTAATGCAAATAATTGGGCGTCTCGCAAAGGAGCTTGCGAGGTCATCCTCGAAAATGTCCACCAGGATGCCATTATTCTTTTAAGTGGCGAGGCGCATTTTCATCTGTCAGGATTTGTGAATAAACAATATTACCGTTATTGGACTTCGCATAATCTACGGCGAATTCTTGAACAACCACCTCACAGTCAATATGTTACAGTTTGGTGTGCGGTTTCAAATTTCGGCACAATTGGCCCATATTTTTTTGAGGAGTTATTTCGCAGAGTAACAGTAACATCTCATCGATACGTAAACATGTTGAATGAATTTCTGCGACCGAAACTGAGTGACTTTCAAGGATATGAAATTTAGTTTCAACAGGATGGTGCCACCGCCCATACGGCGAGAATCGCAATGGATGTTCTGCGAGAAACCTTTCCTGGACGTTTGATTTCTCGATTTGGCGACATTCCTTGGCCAGCGCGTTCACCTGATCTGGCTGCTTGTGATTTTTTTTCTGCGGGGGTATCTCAAACAAAGTCTTCAGTAGTCGACCACAGTCAATTGCAGAATTCAAGGAGGCCATTCAACGAGAAATTGAAGCAGTTCCACAAGTGATGATTGAACGAACAATGTCAAATTTTAAAACGAGGTTAAGTGAGTGGGTGAGGAGTAATGGAAAACATTTGGACGACATAATATTCAAATAAAAAAAAATCTATGTAAGTAATTCACTATAAATTGCAAAAATTGATCTTTAATTTGATATATTAAATGTTTTAATAGTATGAAACACAGTTTAATTATTATCCCTCAAAAATCCTCAGGTTTATATGCCGGACCCTATAAACAAAGTCATACGGATAAATCAAATTTTGCTAAACATATTATAAATAACCATAATTATGACCCAAACAAATTTATTAACATGCTCGGTTACTCTAATAATATATATAATATAATACTAATATTTTAGAAAAATAACAAATATATTTAAATAATAATAAATTAATAAACGAACAGACAAAATTTTATAATGACGTTTTTCTACAAGTACGTATTAAATAGTAATAATATATTATGTTGGCCAAACTGATCCCCTTCCCTTTTAACATAACAGTTGAGACCACCAAATTGACAGGAGGTTTACGTTGACATAATTTTATAGCATATGACGACCAACTGTTATGTTTTAAAAAAATTTTACATGCGAAGTTTTTATTAAAATTATAAATAGGATGAATATGAGAGTTCCTGAAGATGGAATTTAATTCCGAAAGCGCTTGAACGCGTCCAATATAATTGCTGGTAAGCGGTTTTTTTGTATAATTATATATGTATACCAACGGGCCATGCTTAACAAAATTATTCGTTTAGTTTATAAGGAAATTTTATGAGAACTCTGATGAAATTTTTTTAATTTTTTTTAAATGTACACTCTAATATAAGTTATTTGAATGCATTTGTTTAAATAATTGTTTTTCTAATATTTTTTTCTTCAACAGAGGGTCATGTCGGAATGGTGAGAAGATAGCAATAAATCGAAGATGGGCTGCGAGCTGGGAAGACTGGCATCAACGCAGCGTGGCCAGGGTGGTAATGATCCGGATGGGTTACAAGACCCCCAGGGTCAAAGACGGCCACCTGCACCCCCTGACCCGAGGTTACCGCTCACAGCAAAACAGAAATATAGTATGCTCGCCTCGTGGAAAGGAATATCTAGAGCGATGGAACAAACGGGGGTTTACATGTTTATCAAGTACGTATATCAACCAATTTTCATTATTATTTTCAAGTTATGTATATGTATTTGCTGGAAAAATCAATAGGCTCGAATTTTCTTGGCAATCTGTGGGTTATCTAAGTATAATTAGATTAAGGAACAATTGTTTGTCTCCTTCAAGCTTTGCTTGATTCCTTCATGAATTCCAGGAATTCTGATTCTTAAAACCAAGATTAAATTTAATTAATACAAGATTACTATAAATATATATTTATTTATATATTGTAACTTATACTTGAAATTTATACTATTTATTTATATACTCTAAAAAACTTTTAATTAAAGGGAATAATACGGTACGATAGCTAGATTAAATGGTCAAATTAAAAGTAATTTTGATTTTTAAATGGAAAATAAAGGTGTTTATATTCGTATATATTTTTCTTACTAAGGAATATAAATATCAATAATAACAATTATCAATAATCATTATATAACTATTACAGTATTAATTCATAGCTTCATAATAATAAATTGTAAAATTTTTTATGAATTGAATTTTTCTTGGAAGCTAAGCAACGTTGAGATAAAGTTTTTGTAAAAATAAATGCTCAAGAGATATTGATTGAATCCCTTACCAGTAATAATATTTCTGAATAAAGAATATTCTTCCACGCGAATATTTATTCATGCAAAAATTAATGATGTTCAAACATACATAGTAGTGTTTTCTCATCGTAATCAAATGAAAATTTAAATATCATAATTAATTAGAGCTAAAAATATTCATTAGAATTTAAAGAATATTATATTAGATGCATACAAAAATAATTTATATTTAAAACTTATTAGAATTCCTTAAACGGAAGGTACTCTTGTAATTAATAAGACGTGTTTTTTAAACTAACCGAGATAACAGATGAAGAAACAGGGTACTGTTTATTGAAATAATTATGGTTATGATAATTACATTTTTTTTTGGAGCTCTCTCCAAATACAAAAAAAAGTATATTTTTTCATCCGAAATTCACGAAAAAATTTTTTAAATTTGAGATATGACTTTTTCAAGGAGCATAATCCAGGAAAACATATTTTTTTGATAAATAAAACGGATTTCGATGCAAAAACTGCTCAACAGTTTATCTTACTATTCTTGGACCTTTGACCAAATCAGGTTATATTCTCTCCTCGGGTATTAGCCCAAATAACTGTTATTTTTTTCCTGCGAATGAAAAAGAAGAATAAATTTACATTCTTAAAATAACAAATATTGGGTAAGGGAGAAGAGTGAGATGTTTTTTATGAAATGAGGAAAGGTCTGGTATCGCAAAAACGATTAAAAAACTTTTAAATCGTTAGCACTGTATATGGTAGAGATTACAGATTCAATTTCATGTTAGAAATAATAAAAACAGTACATTATGAAACAATTATAGATTGTAAAGTTTTTATTTTATTTTTAAATATATATTTTAACTAAGCCTTTTTTTATTTTGTAAAGCTTTTCTTCCAACCACGTATACTGATTTCTGGGCCGTATAAATTTCCTTTACGGATTTATCAGCTTTATTATTTTTTTCGTATGAACGAATTAACCGCAGAAGCTTACAGAGAAGCTTGTACGTGGGAATATGGAAGTGGGATTTTTTTTTAGTAAATGAAAATGCGATGCATAACCAAGATTCCAAACCAGGACCTCTGAATGAAACGTCGAGACGCTACCACTCTGCCACGGATCGACGAATATGTAGTTTTTAATCAAAATCTTATTAAAATTTTCTTCAGTTTAGTAAGAAATACTGTTTACTGTTATCTAAGATTTTAATCGCGTATAATTGTACAAAAACGAATTGAATAGTTGAAAAATTCAAACCTTCTGATTTCAATTTTTCTAATGAAAAAACTTCATTTTTTTAATATGAAATATTTTACATTAATATAAACGTGGCTTTTAGCTATAATTCACAGAATTATGAATCATATACTGTTCACCAACACAAATTACCAGCATAAATTTTATATTATTTTATTATCTTGTTTTTACTATATTTTCCTTATTTGTTTTTCATTTCAATAAAATTATATTTTTAGCATGAATTCAACAATATAATGTATTACTTTATGAAAAGACCTCATAAATTCAAACTGGGTACTTTGTTATATCGAACTAACTAAATTTGATTTGATTAAAAAAAAAGGAGAAAACTTAATTTATATCGGAGTGGCGGTAAAAAAAGAGGGAAGCTCTTAGCATCGGCGATTGCATGCTCGAACTAAGTGTTTTCATTTGTTATATAGTTTTATAAATGATGTTTGTTAACGGTAAAAAAAAAAATCATTAATACGAATTTAATTCTAAAGGTAAGTTTCAAATTCCCACAATATAATTAAAAACACATCAAATCAAAATTTATGATGTAATAAAAAACTAGGCACAAGTACATTTTATTTTTGTGTACCCCCTCATGATATTATATAATTCCCTCAATGTTTTTCCATCCACTCATACGATGTAAATAAGTAAGTAATAAGTAATATATATATATATGTATGTGTGTATATTATGTTTATATTATCTATGTCATCAGAGACTCAAAAAGGTCTTAACCTCGAAAAAATCCACTACAGTAAATAAATTATTGCAATGAGTTCCGAAAAGTACGTAGAATAAAAGTTTGCCGAAGCGGCACGAGCGAATAACCATTTAATTTGTTTATAAACAAATTAAAGGAAAATATTTAGTTTTTCGTCAACAGCGGCTTTAGTTTTAGCTGTATATAAAAATATAAAATACGAATAGATAGCTGAGAAACTTTTGCATAAAAAGCCTTACGGGTACTTTTTTCTATGAGCAAAACCACCCTTAGGGTAACGAATTTTACAATAAGCATCAAAATCGCGCTATAGTTATCATATGTAGGTAGCATAATTTCAGGGCGCGCAATAAATAAACTTTCATAACTCAGTTCCTATTAGAGATAATTAAAAAATTCAAAAAGGTACGGATTCATAAAACCCAAGCCTATAAAAGAATCAAATTTTCAAAGTATCTTTCATTTCTGATTCCCCGTTAATCCGGATATATTGGGTTAAAAATCTCTCGGGCATTTTTTTATACGAGCAAAACTAAGAGTGCTAGCGAATTTTACAATAAGCACAAAAATCGCGCAACAATAGAGTAGCTTGGAAACTGGAAACTGTATCTTCTCGTATACAGCAAGACTAAATGGATAAACCTAATTTCTTAATTTCACTCGTAGAAAAAGTGTTCCAGAGCTTTTTTATGCAAAATTGTCTTATTACTGGTGATATTTCTTTTTTCATAAAATTAACAAAAAATCTGATGTAGACACTATATGACTTCCTAGTACGCCTATTAAATTACATGTATACATATTTTTAAAATGAAAAGTAATAAAATTTTATTTCATTAACAACTTCTGATATTCTTTCATATATTTTTTTTATTGTTGTTATAGAATTATTATTTATTGTTAAAGTTTTTTTTTTTACAATTAGAAGTTAATATTTATTAATAAATCAATATATTTAAATTAAAAAAAAAGTTAAAAAAAGAGATGAAGTCGGATTCGAATCGATGTATCTTCCCCTTGTTCCCCTTAAGACCAAAATATTTCATTAGTTAAAATTTAATTTAGCTATAACTCTAGACCAATGAAAATACCTAACACTTATGATATATCGTTGAAAAGCTTTCAACGAGGGCTTATTACTGCTTTTAAGAAAAAGTCGAAAATCAAAACTGTTTTGGATTTTCGGCTTTTTTGGACACTTTTGATCCAATCGATTACAATCCAAAAGGGAGATGGACAACTAGTTGTTACAACAGTCCTAAATCCAAAATTTCAACATCCTACCGCTAATTGTTTTTGAGTTATGCGAGATATATACCTTCGTACAGATGTCACGCCAATACTAGACAAAATGGATTCAGGGATAGTTAAAATGGATATTTCAGTTGAAATCTGATAAACTAAATTTTTCGCCATCACAATACTTCCTTTACTTCTTACAAGGAAGTAAAAACGAAAAAATAGGTTTTTTCTTTTTAAAGTGGAAAAAAAATATGAGAAGGCGGTGTTTTTGATTTTTTTCTGATGCCGAAAAGAGAATTACCCGACTACACTTCAATCGTTGTTTGACGATATCCACAACTTACATAAATGTAATGGCCCCAAATTAACATTTTGTTTACAGGTTTAAATCGGTACTGAATAATATAGATTAATAATGCGGGAAAATAAAATTATTTCAATTACAAAAAAAAAATCTAAGAGAAACTAACTTTTAGGGAATTACAAGCAGTAGCTTGTAATTCTATAAGCCATAACTAGTAAGTTATGGCTTATAGAAATATAAAAATAATCTATAATATAAACGCTTGCTGCTTAAACGAACCTTATAAAAGTATAATTTTTTTTTTATGATGCAAAAAAGGATAATGTATTCAATACTCGATGAATAAATCATTTAGTAACATACGTAATGCTCGTTGTATAACATTAAATATTTAAAACAGGTGTTGGCGAAGGTTAAATTACTATAAACGATTTTTTTTAAGCTATAAAATTCTCTAACCTTGATTTATTTTGAAGATTTGAAGGAAATTAAGGAAGAATACAATAAACAACGATCGATAATAAAAATATTTTGTTAGTTCACAACTATAAATTAATAAAAAAAGAATCTGATGTGGACACTACATGACTTCCTTTTACGCCTATTAAATTACATATACACATTCTTTGTTGCACTTCATTCAAACTTATTTCATTAGAAAAGTGAGATACGATCCTCCAATTCTTTAATAAAGTGGAAAGTTACACAATTGCTGAAACTAGAGAACGTGTTCACAAACTAAGATCAGAAGAATTATATCAAACCATAGAGCAATTAACTGATTGGCAACAAAAATCAGATGAACGAAATGATGATCAAGTTCGACTTAGAGAGAATTATGAGAAATAAGCCCGACAATATGAGTAGTAATGGAATAAAAGATACGATTTTTTGGCAATTTATTTAAGATCGGGTATGTATACCTCAGTGTATATGTTGTTTTTGTGAGGATCTATTTTTCAGTCATTCTGTAGTTAACTTTAATGTACATAAAATTAAACAGAAATTCCAGAATAATTAAATAAAATTAAACAGAAATTAAACTACAAAATCGAAAAATAATACGATTTTAAATTATATTTTTCAATTAATATTAAATAATCAGATGTTCCACCAAATCTGTTACATATACACATATAACTGACGCGCCGTGGTTGACAATTAATGCTGAGATCCACGATTTACGTAGGCATTCCATACGTTCGAGAGGAAGTTGGACGTCTAGTTTCAAGGTGTGTGTCCAGGTTGGATAAGCATATTAACTATCTCGCTTTGAATCTGCTACACAACGGCGTGACGTCTGTACGTCCACGGCGTGGACGTACAGACGTCACGCCGAAACCAGTCAAAATGGATTCAGGGATTGTCAAAATGGATATTTCCGTTGAAATCTGAAAACGAAAAATTTTTGCGATCACAATAATTCTTCCTTTACTTAAAGAACTTTCTTCCTGTACAAAGAAATAAAGAATAATAATAAACTTTAAAATTCCTAAATTTCGAATAAAAATTTTCGATTTTTTTGGAATTCCTTACTCTGTTAGCAAAATTTAGGCAATATCTATTTATAAAGAAGTGATCCCTAATAAAAAATTTTGGAATTAGTTACGTAAACAAATAAATATATTATTCAGATTGCTTTTTAATACTATGCTTTAAAAATCTCTCAGAGTTTGGTACTCTAGGGCAGAAAAAAGCTTATTCCAATATTTATATTAAGGAATCAATTTTTAAAATCGTGGGTAAAGTTTAAATCATTATTAAGAAAGAAAGTACGTAAATTATAATATATAAAATACAAATTGTTCTAAATGTAAATAATAGATTACAAAATCTTTGTTCACGGTGAGGGAGTAGTAACGTTTATCTGCCTTTTATCACGTTTATCTACCTTTTATCCAGGAACATACTAATTCGAATCTCAAACAGATTTGAAATTTTTTAACCGCTACAAAATTAATTTTTTGCGTTAATATAACTGGGTGTCTGTTTTTTTTTTAATATAAAAAGTAATAATCCGAAATCATAAATTAAATCATAAATATAGATTACAATTCATATCAATAAATGAAATTAAAAAAAAAGAATAAAGAATTATAAAATACACACAAGGAAAAATTAATAGTAATAATAAATTGAAAAACTTCTTCCAGTTAATTAAGATTTTCCAACTGGAAACAGGAAATAAAGAATACGGAATAGGGAAAAATTTACAAGAGGACGCATATATATATATATATATATATATACATACATAGAGAGAGAGAGAGAGAGAGAGAGAGAGAGAGAGAGAGAGAGAGAGAGAGAGAGATAGTGAGTAAAAGCTTACAATCTGGAAATGACGGGATAGGACCTCAGTTAAACGAAAATCAGGATTAACCAAAGTTAAAAAGTTACTTCCCAGTTTTTATTTCCAGTTTAATACTCAAATTGTTAATTCCATGTATTTCATAATCGGATATGATAATAAAATTTAATGGTAAATTTTGTTTAAATTTAGTTGCCTGAAGAGTCATTCTATAAACAAATTACAATATCTCAGCAACGAATAAACCAAATTTCTTGTGTAACCACTCATTGAATTTGGAATTCCAAGCGCTAATTTTTAAAACAATAAAAAAGTATGAAAGTTATTGTTTTGCAATATATATTGTTTATACAGAAGACGGCCATTTTTAACGTTTTTTCGACTTTTTTTGCAGTAACTAATTAACGAAATTCAAATTTAAATGTTTAAATTATACGTAATGCAAATACCCATAACTTTATTTTGCCTAGGAAGTTAACAAAATTGAATAACCGATTTTCATCACATTTGAACGGCCGCCATTTTGTCCAGTTAGCGAAAATCTTGTCCAGTCGCATATAAATAAGTTTACCCTAATCTATAACTCCTTGTTGTACTTCCCTAACTCTACTAATTTTCTTCAAAAATCGATTTTTTCCCCCTAATTTTTCTTTTTTGGACAATTACTAGTTTTCAATGATTAACCCGAAAAAAACACAGAAAAAAGAGTGGTTATATTTATAATTGTCTCGATTATATTCTCTACAAAATTTTAAGAAATTTCATAACCGATTGGTAAAGTTCTGATTAATTAAAAATCTTAAATAATAAAGTCAAATTTAACAGGTTTACACATACGTATGTTATACAAGCGAACACTGTTTACAATTTAAACAATAAATACAAGATTTTTCTTGATAAAAATTTTGGCTTGGGGTATAATAAATAAAACCGTTTTTTGTAACTTGGCAAAACAGCAACATTTTGTTTTCTCAGTTTTCTTTCAATCAGCAAGACCTTTAAAATGAGTTATCATGCTTTGGAAATTAACGTTAAAATTATTTAAATTATTTCCTTTCCCAACGGAAACTAAGGGATGAATTTATCCTGAATGCTAGAATTTTTGTTGATTTTGTTTTTAAAACCATATCATACCAGATTTCATGAAAAAAAATGAATACTTCATATATAGAGTGATTCACAAAGAATGTAATAAATTTTCAGTAGATTCCATTAGGTGAAAATAAACAAGAAAGTTCATATAAACATAAGTTTGGAAACGCTTCGTTAGCGGGTATTAATCGGCTGGCGAAAGATTTTTCCCGAATTTCTATGCCTTAAGTAAAATTAAGCCGGGACTATAATTCTTGTAATTCGAATTAAGGAGTAAATTTAGTGGTTTTATATGAAATCAGCGCTGAAAAGTTGAAAAAAAAAACAGTTCCCAGAATTGTATTTTTAGTAGTTTTCGAGAAATCTGAGCTAAAACTCAAAATATTGTGGTCGAAAACCACTATTTTATGTTGATGTAAAATAACTTTGTGAAACGGGTAATAAACTCATAAAATTTTTAAACAAAACTTTAGAGAATTTGATTATAAGTAAAATGGTATGAATAACGTCCATAAAAACTAAGAATAAACGTAAGAGATTCGAAGTTTAATGAACACAATACATTTATAAATGTGTGTTGTATCTTATAACCAAAGGCGTTTGAAACAATCAGAAATCTGTATTTGACTTACACGGCTCTATACTGATTCTCTAATTAAGATTTAATTATCATACAAGTGCTTACTAAGATAAAAATAATTATGCACAAAAATAAGCATAATAATATAAATTTATTAGGTAGCAAATACAAATTGCAAATCGGCCGTTAAATGAAATAAAAGATTTTATATCAATCTCACGATACTAGTGCAATATCTTGTCATGATAAATAGATCACTAAACGTTTTGTTAATATATTGCCGCGTGTTCGCGGCTCGATCAGGATACTGAGAGATTGACAAATGAAATTGTTTACATAATTACAATCTATTGGTTTAAAAACATAAGTAAAATAAGAGAAATCATTAATAATAATAATAATAATAATAATAATAACAGACAATAAAAAAAATCTCACAATAATTAGGAAAATGACTATAATGGCAAAAGTAAACAATAATTATAATATTAAATGTCAACAATACACAAATAATCAAAAATGTCAATAATAATAATAAACAGAGATTACATACAAAACAGAATTTAAAGTAATCGTTAGGATTTATTCACAGGTAGATAAATAGAATGGAAAAGCAGAATACAATTCCATTGACAAATGACATAGCATGACCGCCAGTCTTAACACTCTTTAACCACTAGTCTATAATAACAACAATAGTACAATATATAAGACAAGTATAAAGTTCTTTACTGCAAATACCTTTGCTGTTAACGAATAAAACTACCCTAACAGTATATGAATGAAATATTTTAGTACATTTTCTCTTTAACTTATAGTCATACAGTAACTTTCCGAACCATTTCTCGTTTTTGTGTACTGAAATTACTTATGACGTCATCTTTTCTTTCATTTTCCTGTTTAGCTTCCGGGAATTACCGTTCAGGTATTACTTCAGAGGATGACATGTATAAATGTGAATGAAGTGTAGTCGTGTACAGTCTCAGTTCGACCATTTGTGAGATGTGTGGTTAATTGAAACCCAACCACCAAAGAACATCGGTATCCACGATCTAGTATTCAAATCCGTCTAAAAGTAAATTGCCTTTACTAGGACTTGAACGCTGGAACTCTCGAATTCCAAATCAGCTGTTTTGGGAAGACGCGTTCCCCATTAGACCACACAGTGAGTTTATGACGTCATCATATTTGCATCGAACCTGCACTCGAAATTCGTTCCTTCAATGACCTCCTCGCAAAATACACATCTCGGAGACTGACAACTCAAACTCTCCTTGCGGAATTTTTAACTGGTCTTCCTCAGAGTATTTATACTTCTATCCTCTTTACCTGCCGAACCGGACCCAACTCGAAGCGTGAAAATGATCGACCGCCATCACATTTTCCCATGAAATTCCAAGCCTTGGTCCGATAACTCTTCTCACGGAACGACATGTGTTTAGTGTGTCAGTAGGCAGTATTTCAAAGGATCATTGTTAAACGGACCTGTTATCTTTATTAAAAGGGTTCTTTTAGTCCCTTTCTGGACTCCTCCATTATTATATTTTTTACTACTTTCTTCTTACTTGAAGGGATCCGTTACTCAAGTCTGTTATACCGGTCTTGTTACAATATGTCAAAGTTTATTGTTAATTAAACAAAAAATAGCATATCAGTAATAGCATATAAATAGATTTCATTCGACAAATAAGGATTTTATTTCATTTTAGTTGTGAATAGTGTAAAATAATGATTACGACATTCTAATCGTAAACAAGCAGTAAAAATGACTGTACCCCTCTCATAACACTCCAAACTAAAATGAAAATAAAGAATAGCGACATTTGTCAACATAATTACTGAAATTTGTTACATTATAGCATCTTAATAAATTCTTACAGATCATGAATATTATTATAAATAAATAATAATTAAACTGCTTACATACTACAGCGCTAACAAGCGGTTGATATATAAAACCTAACGGCATTAAAAAAATTGGTTTAAAGTTTCTATTATAAGAAATCTAGACAGAATGAAGAAAGGTTTTTCCTGGTTGTCGATCAGTACTTCTTGATATCGAGTTATATGAATAATACTTCATTTCACGGTAACTCGATTGTATTCTTCACTTATACTTCAACACCGATACAATATTATTCAACTACCTTTATCAGCAGTACGCATATGACCCGCCCTCACACTACTTTTCATCTTCAAACAATCACCACTTCCTTCGTTTAAACTTGAAACAAACTTATCGTTATTGATGTCTTCTCCAGCTTCTGTTTCTACTTACTTCTATCACAACTGGTAACAATTTTAATATCAATCATTTTCTTTTAATATAATATATATCAAATATCTCCATTTTGATTTTAAAGTAATTTTTCTCCAATAATTTTTAACATTTCTTCATATTCTAATCCATCTATTTACTTAAATCTCTCCATACTTCTTTACTTAAAAAATTAGAACATCTCAAGTCTATTTTTTTTTTTATTATTGTTATTTTTATTAAAACTTATTTTCGCACTGTAAAGTGCTCACATTATACAATAAACTGTGCTAGATTCTTCTTTAACTTTTTGTCCAGATGAGGAACAGCAATTTATTTTCGTTAAACTCATCATTAATGTCTAAGACTTTTATAATAGCTCGAAATGGTTCTTATGAATTTCAAATCGGTCTTTATACCGAAGACATAGTTTATAAAATAACAAAATTCAGTTGAAATATAAAAATTCTTTTTATTTCACATGTACATTTGAGGTAGTGAAGGTAATACTGAACAATTATTAGATCAACGTCAAATTTGTTCACACTGACATATTTATTTATTTATTTATTTTGTTTTTTGTGCAACAGAACAGCTTTACAAAGCCTTCATATGTTGCACAGTATTACATGAAAATATATACAATAGTTACAATATCTATAAACAGTTATAAGTAACAATTCATATATAAGTTGAAAATACAATAATTGAATACATAAATATCAGTATACAATAATAAAACAAATTATAAATTATGTTTATATTATTAATAAAAAAAGTGAAGATTAAAATAAATTAAGTGTCTAATATGCAAAATAAACCACAAACTACCCTCAGTATGGGACTCGGAGACAGCCGTTAAAGATGACTGACTCCACTATTGGACTCTTTTGGTAAGGTGATTCTCAGTCATACACATGAGTAAAAACAATACGATGTATTTTTCTTTGTAGTGACTATACTTTCGTGTAAATATAAGTTCGGCCAAGTGACCTAGAAAGGGATGATTAGAATTATCATACAATGGTACCTTACCCACACCATTCATCACAAACTTTAACCTTAAACTTTCTTCCAGAACTCATTAGCATCTGAACAGGTCACCATAGCTCACAAAATTGATCGCAAATTGACTAGAATATTGATAAAGCGGCGCGAATTTTGACCTTGCACGGATCACCCGCTGTCCAAATCTGGTTTTTATCTAATGTTTTCCTGATTCTAAGCGTATCTACTATGATATATTAAAGTAAGTAAGGTAAGTTGATCAAGTAATTATTCAGAATTACAGTAGTGAATTTTGACTATTGTACGTTTCGAGACCCTTTCCTTTTTCTTGTTTAACCTCCGGGAATTACCGTCAGGTATTACGTCAGAGGATGAATGAGTGCAAGTAAAGTGTAGTCTTGTACAGTCTCAGGTCGACCATTTCTGAGATGTGCAGTTAATTGAAAACCAACCACCAAATAACTTGATGTCATTTTAATACAGCGGTAATGTACTTTCTTAAAATTTTTACTTTTAACATTAATAATATATCGTTTTATCACAATTTTATAATTTTTATACAAGTTATTTTACTTCATTTTTATGTTAAAAGTAAAGAGAAGCTTTTTTCTCGGATGGATTGCGCTAAATTAAATTAAAATAATTATATGTTTGGGTTTGCTGTACGCTTTCATGAAACAAATTATAGCAACATTTACGTGTTTTTTTTTTTTTTTTTACAGTCGTAAGAAATTAAATATTTTTAACTAGTGTAGATGAATATAAATCATTTATTCCCAAAAACGATCAATTAAAATCGTGAATCAATTGCCAAACGGTAATCGCATAGAAAACGACATGACAGTTAGTGTTATTCAACAAAGAAAATCAACGGTATAAAAAAGATAAATTAATAATAATCAATCAAATACTATAAAAGAAATCAATTATTTACTATCAATAAATCACCTACTAAACAAAGATTTGTTTCATAATAAAGAGAGGTGATCAATATTACAATAAACAATATAAATGGTTGTTATATTTTTTCATTCTAAATGTTCAGTCAAGAATTCTCTTTTTTAATTTGCAGGGAAAGTATTACTAACATATTTTTAAATTCATTTTCAAAATTATAGTTCATTATTTTAAATTAATTAATTTATAATGTTAATAAAATATAATAATTTCGCTAGTTATTTCCCAAAAAATTAAAACCTCTACAACTCGAATTTTATGTATTTTGATTAAATATTGATTCTGGTAATTTTTTAATGATCTCTACAATTCGAATTGCTTTGACAATGGATATCTATTGGAAAAATTACATATGGATAATTTTTTTATTTATATAAATTTCCAGTAGGCAAAGCTTTCTATCTACCAAAGCGTTGATATTGATGTAAAACTTAATATACTAATATACTGTTCGTCGGTACATAACGCACTATATTATTTCCACACTGTTCCCCTCTTATTCCAGCAGTAACTGTCCATTTAACTTTTCCAAGAACGACCGTAGTAAATTCACTATTCTACTACAACTACTACTTCTAATAAATGTAATCAAAGGTTTTGGAATTGTGCCTAACTTTAACTACATATCATGAAAGGATATTTTTATACGAAGAGGAACGCTTCTTCTTTTTCATAAAAAGGATGGTGCGTGGGTTTATTTGTTTGTCGTATGTGCTCAAATTTTTATATCAGTTGCTATTGGCGCAAAACGAATCAATGGTGATGCGCTGCGCACGGCGACTCACTCAGCCGACTCTCTCCCATTAGAAGCAGTCCGTTGTCAATAAATTTACAAATTATTTTATTTAATTTCTAAGCGTAAATTATTTTTATTTGTTTATAATTATTTATTAATTTTATTAATAAAAGAAAGGGATTATTGGTGAATATTTAGCAATAAAAAAAAGGATTTTTATTTAGCGGAAGAGAGTCATTTGCGCGCATCCGACGGGGCATCATGTGGTCAACTTTGCGCCAATAGCAGTAACTAGAATGGCAACTAACACAAACTCACACGAACACTCACAAGACTAAACGAAGAAGACGGCATCCCCAAGTCAACTCCCTGTTTTGAATAAGGCTAGCGTTAAACTCTACTCACTCCTTAAGCTAATTTTAAAAATAAAAATGCCAAGATGTTCAAAAAAAATTCTCTATACACTAATATTTCTTTTCTTAAAATATTTCTGTAAAATACTTAATATTCTTACAAATATGAGAATACGAACTCCTCGAGGGTCCAGGGGGCAGAAACTCCTGGCTGGACGGTAGGGAGGGCGAAGTGAGCACTGACTGTCAAGTGTAATAAATACGCAAAAAAAAAAATTCACTTAAAAAATTAACATTTAAAAGTATATTATTACAATGATAGGTATGTAATGATATTTATAAATAATAAATAATCTTTTAAAATAAAACAATCTTTAAATGAATTAATTGTTGCAAAGAAGAAAATATCCTATAATGATCACTTAAAAGTTTCGTTAGAATTACTGTAAATCACCAGCATATGAAATACTTAATTATTACATTTTTATTTATAAATAATGTTTGCATATATTCTCATACTCAACCTAACGGAATAGTAGCGTTTTAACTTTTCATCCGGAAGGTCTTAGGTTCAAATCCCGGACATGCATGGCATTCTTTATACGCTACAACAATTTTTATTTCATATTCCTAAGCCAAAATTTAAAGCTTATAAGACGTATTAATTATATACTCTCAAAAAAAGAAAAGCATCTGAACTAATTATTATTTAAAAAAATGGAAAATAACTGAAACACCGTTTATTGCAAAATGTCAAAATTTGGAGATGAAAATGAAAAAAAAAGATGTTTATCATTAGGAAGATCGTAAGATGTATTATTATATTTTTGCAAGTTTCACTAAGATTTTATTAGTTTATTTAAAGCTTAGTTTAAAAGTAGTCAAAGTAAATACTTTTTCACTTTTGAACAGGCCATCCATGGACCACGTAAAATAATCCTTATTTAGGTTTTACTTTTCTCATTCTTATTCCCAATTTTACATCCTCCCAATACTTCGTCATTCTAAATCTCGTTGCTTCCTTTCTCTCCTCAAAGAAGTCAATTCCTCCTCTTCTTTTACTGTCCTCATTTTTTTCTATTTAACCTGCAGAACCATTTTAAGGTATTTCTTCGAGGATGAATGAGGATGATATGTATGAATGGAAATGAAGTGTTGTTTTGTACAGTTTGAAGTTGACCGTTCCTTAGAAATTAACTGAAACCCAACCACCAAAGAACACCGGTATTATCCATTATCTAGTATTCAAATCTGTATAAAAGTACGAAAAGGCAATAAAAAAAAAAAAAAAAGGCCGTAGAAAAGACCAACCCGGCAGGTCTCTTTTACTATCCTGAAAACACCTTCAAACATTTTGGCTGTTTCTTTGTCCAGAAGTTCTTCAATATCCTTAATCAATTTCTCCATCCACTGATTTTTACTCTTTATTTCTTTTCTTTTGTCACAGAAGTAATTGAGGATAGTTTTAATTAGCCTTCTTCAACCCATTCGGTATATATATATCAGAAGCATACTTATACCGATTGGATAAGTATAGTTTTTTAAATTAATCATTATTTTTAAAGACAACTATCAGTAATACAATGAAACGATATAGTTAAACAAAATTTGCTTGGGAAATGAAATTAAAACATTTTAGTTTTTTTAATGTTATTAGAAACAAGATAATTAAGTTTCAAACTCGTTTATGCAACGATATATAACGACTGTAGTAATCATCATGAAAGAAAAAAAGTTGTATTTGAATCGTTACAACTCATCAACAAATGAATGGAAAAAAATAATTTTATACGAAATCTTTATCTTTTTTAGAATTTTAATTCATCTGAAAAATCAATAGGAATTATACGGTACGAGAAAATAAGTACAAGAAAATATTAAGTAAGAAACACGCATACTGTTTTTCGGTTCGATTGAACATAAACTCCGTTGGATATTAGAAAAAAATACTGTCGCTCCACGTTAGTTTAAAATATACTGATGGCATTGTATTTTCGTACAGATGATTTGGTATGGAACGACGTGAATCGATTGTAATCGTCTTAACACAAAACTGAGATTATCAGTAGGAAAACACTTCTTCCGTTCGCAATCGTTTTTCCATCCCTCCGTTAATTTAAATTATAAAAGTATTTAATATTGCAATAGTACCGGCTGATTCAAAAAGGGTTTCACAATTTTAAAAGCATATAAAAATTTATTGAAATAACTTACAGATTCTGTTGCGGTCTCATTTCATAGAAAACCACTTTATGTTTGTCACCCAACATTTACTTTGGTTCGATATGGCTTTCATTTGTAATACGACATACATCGTGAGATGTATGTCGTATTAAATTCCAGACTACAGCCGGGAAGTCCGGCGTTATCTCTACAGCTGCAGCGTTAATTTTAAGTCTTAGCTGAACAAGATTAGCAGAAAAAGTTGGTACATAAACCCGATCTTTAATGAAATTCCATAAGAAAAAATCCAGCGTGGTCAAATCTGGGGAGCGAGGTGGATCTTTACAACCAATCCATCGACCTGGGAATGGAGTATCAAGAAAATCATGGAATTTTAGTCGGTAGTGAGGGAGTGCCCCGTCTTACTAATAGTAATGGAGTCCATCTTGGTCATCATCGTCTAACTGAGGAATTAGAAAATTTTGAAATATGACCAGATGAACTATACCGTTTACGGTTGTCTCCTGGAGGAAAAACGGGCCGTACAGCCTTTGTTTGCTTAGAGCCCAAAAAACATTGACCTTAGGGCTACCATGAATCCGCGCAAAATTTCATGAGAATTTTCGCTACCCCACATTCGGCAGTTACGGGTGTTCACTTTGCCACTGATTTGAAACGTTGACCCATCATTAAAAATTAAATTATCTAAAAATGTATCGTTGCTTGTAATTCTACTCATCATTTTCACAAAAAAATCACAGCCAAGCAAATTTTTCGTCATCTGTAATTTGTTGAATCATGGTTGGTATGTACGGTTTCAAGTACAATCGTTTGGACCGGGTTCGAATCCCGGTCAGTCATAGCATTTTCACATACTACAAAGATTGTCATTCATCTCATCCTCTGAAGTAATACCCAACAGTGGTTCCGGAGATTAAAAAAAAAAGAAAAAAGTGCAATCGTTTACGTAATACGCGCCAAACAGTCGTTTGTGGAATGCCAGTCTCACGTGACGAATGTCGAGCTGATTTCTTCGGACTATTTGCAAAGTTTTCTCAGAGTTGTAGTACAGCAGTTTCAGGCACGTGTGGGAGTACTGATGATTTTGTATGTTTAACAGAACAATCTTTCTCAACAAAGGTTTAGTGTAAAGAGTAAATTGTACGCCTACTAGGAAGCTCCCTATCGTACTCTCTAAGAAATTTACGTTAAACTGCAGTTGCTGTCTGCAAATCGTGAAACTAAAACACACAGGGAGCACGTTCCGCACCAGTAAGTGTATCCATTTTTAACAACAACGGCGACAGCACTAATGGTCGAATTCGGTACTAATTAACTACGTGAGTCAAAACTTGTTATGTTTTGTTATGAAATGAGACCTCAATCGAATGTGTAGATTATCAAAATAAACTTTTATATGCTTTTATATATGTGAAGTCTTTTTTGAATCACCCGGGATATTTAAAACAAATAATTCGGTATAAAAAAAAAAGTGTTCTTACCTTTATAGAAATTTGAAATACGTTCTTCTTTTTAAATAGCAATCATATAGAACCCCTGATCATAATTATTTTTAAATACTTTTTTATTTTATTTAGTTTTATGTATCTAATTTTTTATATTATATATTAATGAAATTATGAAATGTTTAAACTGTACTACCACGAAAAACGGAATACAACTTATGGGTAATTTAGATTTTAATGCGTAAATCCTATAGATTCTGTTAAACTAAATTGAAATATAAATAACGCAGAATAGAACAAGTTTTAATGTAATACAAAACTCAAGTGTTTCCATCAAGTGGTTCGTAACATGTAACTTTTCAAATATAACTTCTTTTTGCATCTCATATTATTGTGGCGACTACAGGAATAAAATTTTATTTTTTAACATTGTTCTGGTACTCTAGTTATTAATACAAAGTTGTGTTTATTACTTTAATAATAATTAATTCAATATATACAAATATATTTATTTACTTATTCTTTCTCTCTTTTTAATGATCAAAGTTTATAACAGTTTTAAAGTTTAAAAAAGTATTATTATAACTTTCTCCAACAATGTGGTAGTGAATTAACTCCCCCTCGCACCAAAAAAAAGAGTATTTTATAATGCAGCTGAACATTCTTTTTTCATTGTAGTACTAGAAAAAAGATAATTTATCATATTACAATAAGTTAGTATAAAAATAAAATAAAAAATCGAGTGAACTTAACAGTACCACAAACACAAAGTACAATCGGATAAAAAATATGTACAAAAGAAAATGGGTAAAAAAAAATTGGTGATAACAAATTCTTCCTTTAATATCATATAAAAAGGATGATGTGCCAAACTGTATTGTGAACAGACTATACTATTATTACGTATCAAAAACGTTTAAACACGGTTGAGCGATGTTTATTTTAAGATAATTATACAGGAAGGTGCAAAAAATGATCAAACATTTGTTTTTTGCTAAAAAATATTTATTTGAATCGTTATACAGAAAAGTAAAATACAGCGTGTTTGCTATATACCTGGAGATTATGTTTTGCTTATCATATGATCAACATGACCACCATCACGTCTAGCAACTTCTTCAACACGAACTCCTATCTTGTTAATAACTCGACGACACATATCCTCGGTTATCTCGTTGTACGCCTCAATGATCAGTACTCAGTTCCATTAGGGTACAAGGATATTTAGGGAAAATCTTTTCCTTTAGAATCCCCAAAGAAAATAATCACACGGATTAAAATCAGGACTGTTCGGGGACCAGTTCTGTCCACAAACAAAACGATTAGGAAATCGGTTTAAAACGATATTTGGGTTAAAAGTTTCACGCTGAAATCCTAAAACAACATTAGCTGCGTGCGGTCTGGCTCCATCCTGCATGAACCACTCGTTTTCTAATCGAAACCCTTTTGCAAGAAGTTGAGGAACAAAATTATTATGCAGCATGTTTAGATAACGTTCACTGTTCACTGTCTGTTCAAAACAGAATGGGCCTATTACCCCGTGATTTGAGATAATACCATAATTCTTGGGACGGGATATATCTTTTCATGAAGCACGTGTGGATTTTCGGAAGCCTAAAAAAGGACATTTTGTTTATTAACAACCCCGTCTATGTGAAAATGCGCCTCATCTGAAAACCAAGCATCGTTTAACGTCTCTATTTACAACCCGTTCAACGAATGCCATTCATTGACGTTTATTGTCAACCGTTATCAGCGAATGCCATTCATTGACGTTTATTGTCAACCGTTAATTTAGGCAACACTGCTACTTTGTACGGATAAAGATGCAAGTAGATTTTTAAAATTCGCTGCACAGATCGAATAGAAATCCGAAGTTGTGCTGCTGCTTTTGTTGTTGATTTTCCCAGGATTCTCGGTAATGCTGCTCTGACAGCTTCGATATTCTGTGAACGAACATAGGCGGCCGTTCGCGCTTACTCTCAAATATTGAACCATAATTATTAAATTTTTCGTAAAGTCTACGTATTATTTTAAATGAGAACGACTACAGAGTTAGAAAATGTGCACGAAACCGTCTTTCTGTAAACACTACACTTATCGTTTTATTAAAAAACAACATAATCTTTACGCGCTGTTCGTCTTCCTTTGTCAGTAATCTTGAACGATATACAAACAGCGCAATCGGATAGAGAAGAAACTAATATTCATAACTGAACACTTCTGATAACATAAAAAATATTAATAATTAATTATTAACCTAAACAATTATTGCCAAAACAAATGTTGGATCTTTTCGTGCGCCACCCTATATTTCTATAAACGATTTAACTATAAACAAAAAATATATTTATCAATAGATAATATTTTTACCTTCCCGGCTGTACAGTAAAATTTAATAGTTATATAGGAAAAATACGCTAATCGGGTCAAATTTTTGCACGTCCAGGTTATTACAAATTTTGATGTTATATGATCTCTAACCAAAATAGACAATTTTAGAATTGAAAAATTTCAACAAGATAATCCAATCTTTCCATAAATATAAATATGTATATATGTTGACCTGTCTTTGTTTATTTTCAGACTCGATAAACCGAACTGAATAAAATCTGGCATGATGATTAATATATATATATAAATGCTATTTAATTTTAATCCTTGGTCAAAGGAACAACAAAATGGGACCTGTATCTTAAGGTTTACTCAAAAGTAGATAAATATTTTGAGATAATTTAATGTTCCTTAACACAGTTAACATACTTTACGATGATTTTCTGTTATTACTCAAACCCATATCAGTAAAAAAAAAACATTTTTTAATTTTATCGTTTCTAGATTCAGTCATGTTGCTTTTCTTTTCACATACAACAATAGTTCTGTATAGGAAAGTATTGTAATAAGTCCAGTTTGGGCATACGCGATTTTCACCGGATCTTTCAGATTTTTCACCTTCAAAACACAAAAAACCGGGTGGAAATAATTGCATGTACAAGTGTGCATGTTCGGTGTTTCTCACCTTATATCTTCAGAACTACACGACCGATTTTGACCAAACTTTGTCAGATTACTTCTATATATGGGGTATTGATCCCATTCAATTTTGAACTAAAAAAACCAAGGGTGTGACACAGTAGATCACCCTCAGTATCTTGAGATTTCGCCTAATTAAGGCCATTTTTTTCTTAGGAACATTTATTAAGAGTTAGAAAATATAAAATATTTGCAAAATCGCACCCTCACCCCAAAAAAATACTGTTTTTCTGCTATGTTGTGAAGTCACAGGATAGTGATAGAAGTAAATAAATGAATAATATTTCAAATGTAAGTTGTGAAATTACATTAGTTAGTGCCGACCGTCGCCGCTAATACCGCCACACCCGCGCGAATTAAATAACGTATCCGCGCGCTTTATTAAGAATCATTGAATTAAATAAACGAAAAAAATATTATGTTTAAATAAAATTATAAATATTTGTAAATTGAGTTGTGTGTGTAAGCCATGCATCAGAAAGAACCCACAGTTTTAGGACTTCCCGGAAAGCGGTACTAACCGCGCGACGGAAAATACCGATTCAAAAAATTGGTATTTTTTAATTTTATGCAGCTCCTCATCTCCAAAATCATCTTTCAAGAATTGTTATTTTTCTAGTTTATTCCACTATTAAGTGGAAGAAACCAAAAATGAATAACCAATAAGCATTTACTTAAAATTTCTTTTCTACGGATAGGGGTGAATTAGGATAAAATTTTATTGTAATATTATAAAATTTTTAAAAATTAAAAAAATCTATATTTTTAAACTTTGATTTTCTCTCCCATCCTCGAATATTGCCCCTAAGGTTTTTTTTTTGATCGCTTTCACGACTACTATGCCTAGGAAGACATTAAAAACCCACCGGGTTGGTCTAGTGGTGAACGCATCTTCCCAAATCAGCTGATTTGGAAGTCGAGGTTCCAGCGTTCAAGTCCTAGTAAAGCCAGTTATTTTTACACGGATTTGAATACTAGATCGTGGATACCGGTGTTCTTTGGTGGTTGGGTTTCAATTAACCACACATCTCAGGAACGGTCGAACTGAGAATGTACAAGACTACACTTCATTTACACTCATTACATATCATCCTCATTCATCCTCTGAAGTATTATCTGAACGGTAGTTAGCGGAGGCTAAATAGGAAAAAGCAAAGGAAGACATTAAAAGAAATTCGGTAAAAAAATATGCTATAAAAAAAGATAGGTTTTAATTAAAATTTTGGGGAAGGGAGAATATCTGGGCAAGGTTTTTTAAAAATGGTAAGATAATCGTGCAAGCATGTACTGTGAGCTTAATATTAAAAGGGGTTATGTTTGAAAAATTTTGAGAAAATTAATCCCCAAACCTCCTCCCATTGACTGGATATATTGACCCCAAAATTTTTCCAACAAATTGCCCCGTATTCATGAGTCTGTAAAAAGTTTCATCAAAATCGGTTTATCCAGTCAAAAGTGATTAAGCTTCACGCCAACATACGTATGTACAATTTCCTTTTTTTGTTTTTTGGGGTTTCTGGGTCATGAAACGTCGTGAAATGCAAAAGGTCCATACCTCATTTTTGACTGATTATCATACTTCCCTTTTTGCAGCATATTATTAAAGCTACGATCCAGCAAAGGAAAAAACCTTCTGCTAATTTGGTACTTTAACATACTTTGTAAAAAAAAATCTGTGAACAATGGCATTTGTTACGCACAAATATGTTATAAAACTAATCTAAAGTATGTCAAAGCGAATTCAGTAAGTTATTAAGCTAATTAATCATTTTCATCCTAAGCGGTACAATTTATAATTATAACTCCAATTAGTTGCATAAGAAAGTTATGCAACTCTAATCCAGAGTTGCATAACTTTCCCAGCTTTTTATTTAATATATTATTTAAAATTTTCTGTTAAATATTAAGACACAAAACGAATACTTGATTAATTAAAAGTATACAGCTACCCTCATTTATTATTTTTATAGAGCTTGAGATAACTAAATTATCTATAAAACATAATTCTGAAGCATGAAAAATATTTAATAAACCTTAAAAAATGTTAATCATCTTAATTTCTATCGTTGTGTACAACAGGTTAAGTATATAAAACGACCAAAATTACTAATATTTAAACACATCGTGATTCTCATTTTATAATTTAGAATGAAAGTTAGTTAATCTTACATAAGTATTACCATAATTTTGTTAAGCATGGCCCATTGGTATAATTATATAATTATACCAATTGAATTCGAAGCGTTCAAGCGCTTTCGAAATTAAATTACATCTTCAGGAACTCTCATATATGTCTTACTTATAATAATAATATTAATGTCCATAAAATGTATAATAATGTCTATAAAATAATAATATAAGTCTATAAAATGAAAGTTTTGAAGCTGTGATAAAAGAATCTCTAAGCGATAGTCTTTTATATATATATATATATATATATATATATATATATATATATATATATATATATATATATATATATATATATAAAGAAAGAAATGGTATTGATAAGTTGAAATTTTAATTTCATGGTCTTTTGAGAACCTTATCTCAAATTTTAATATTGGGGCCCTTTACACCCCGTAAGTGTTTGTGATTGTCCTTGTCTTTTATGTCTTAATGTTTATTGTGAAGTTTGTGTTTTTAAATAAAATGTAAGGGCCCTTTACACCCTTACATATGACGATCCTGATGGAGATAATAATTTCTTTTAAAGAATGTGACGAGGGCTAATGACCTTAGCAGTCGATGCCCATAAAAATTCAGAAAAAAAAATATATTAATGTCATTTGACAACAGTTGAGACCTCCAACTTGACAGGACGTTTACGTTGACATAATTTCAAACATATGACGACCAACTGTTATGTTTTAAGCAAATATCACGATTTTTATAATTTTACATGTGAAGTTTTAATTAATATTATAAATAGGACGAATGGGGAATACCAAGGGGGATTTAGGCCATGGAGAGGTTGCCCGGAGCAAATAATATCCCTAAAACTTATGATGGACTTATATAAAAGACGGAAAAAACAACTAATAATCACCTTCGTCGACTTTAAAAGGGCCTATGATTGTATACACCGACCATCCATGCTGAATATTCTGAGAAACCTGGGCCTTCACCCTAAACTCGTAAACATGATAAAATTAACTTTAACCAATACCCAGTCCAGAGTGAAATTCAGAGGTGAACTCTCTCAACCCTTCTACATAAAAACTGGATTGAGGCAAGGAGACGGCCTCTCACCACTCCTTTTTAACTGCGCCCTCGAATTTGCCATGAGAAAATGGTATGAAATAAATCCCAAAAATATAAAAATGGGTACTAAGAAAAACTCCATCACACTAAATTGCCTAGGATTTGCAGATGACCTCACTCTTTTAGCAAATAATATTCAAGAAGCCAAAACACAAATCATGAGCCTTCAAAACCTAGCACAAAAGATAGGGCTTCATATCTCTTTCGAAAAAACTGAACTAATGGCCATAGATCCTCTGGTAATAGAGCACATTACGGTAAACAATCAGAAAATTAAAATAGTAAAACAATTTAAATATCTAGGGGAAATAATAATTTATAATTTAAATGAAAAAGTGACAAGGCAAAACAGGACAAATAAAATGATTAAATCCCAAAAATTAACTTGGTCAACATATAACAAAAAATGCCTTTCTGCTAAAACAAAACTTAAACATTATAAAACTGTAGTACAGCCAGAAGTCACCTACGGAAGCGAGACCCTTTTCAAAATCACTCAGAAAAACCGAATTGAAAAAATTCTGAAAATAGAGAGGAGAATTGTCAGAACGTGTATCAATAAAAAACACCAAAAAGAAGGCCAATGGTGGATTGTGCCAAATGAGGTGGTGTATCGAGAAATAGAGCCTGTTACTGATACTATGCGGAAAAAAAAATCTCTTTCTTCGGTCATCTCATAAGGACACCGCAAACAAGACTGTCAAGAAATATCATTGAAAAGCTCTGGTTCCAAAAGCTAGAAGTAGGATGGATCAAAGAAATTAGAGAAGATATGAAAGAATTGGGAATTTCCGTGACTGACCTACAGAATAAAACTGGAAAAATTACAAAGCTAAAAGATAAAAGCATTAGATTTAAACAAAAGACAGACAAACGACAAAATTCAACGAAGAGGGTGTTTACGGATGAAGAAAAGAAAGCAAGATCTGAACGGATGAAGAAATACTGGGCCGCTCGAAAGAGTAAAATAACACGCTTTTCTCAGAAAAGATCCAACTAAAATTGACTTAAGTGGTCCCATGTTGGCCATAAAAGCATAATAATAATAATAATAAATAGGACGAATATGAGAGTTTCTGAAGATGGAATTTAATTTTCGAAACCGCTTGAACACTTCTAATTCAAATGTTGGTAAGCAGTTTTCTTTTGTATATTAACTCTAATTATAAATATTATCACGTAAAGTATTTTTTTATTAACAAAGTTTTTTTTTAAAAATGTTTAACACACCAGTTGACTTTGGAAAAAGGTTTAAAAATAATAACTCAACTCATTTTATTGCGTAACGTTTAGGCTTGCAATTTATACAAGAAATGACGAGAAAAAGATTAAAAAAAAAAAAGACGAAAGAGAAAAGAGAACGTGTCGACTTTCTTCATTCTCTCTCCGTTATGAATAAGCCACCTGACATCGTTGAACAAAGTGACAGTTAAAATCCTTCCTTTTGCTGCTGACATGTCATCTCTGAATTACAGTGTACCGCAATGTTCATTCCGCTCAAAATTTACTTTCTTTTCTGGTATTAAATATGACAGTATTTAAAAAAATATATATATACTTCCTGATTCTTGTGCACTGATTTTTAAGTCGGTTTTAGAGGGTTCAAACGTTTATGGCTTGACCTTCTGAATAAAATTTAATAAAAACTATTTTATCAAAGTAATATCGAATCATAAACACAGATTATATAACACACTTAATTGATCAGTTTAACAACACAAAAGTTTTTTTTTTTTAATTTTTCTTTACCGATTTAATACGAGTAATAAAGAAGACATTTCCAGTTCAATATATTTTATTTGTAAACATTTTTAAGAATATCTGTAACATTAAAACAAGATGAACTGATTAATAACACCAGCAAAAACTACTGAAAATAAATAGATGAAAATTTTTACACACCTTCTTTTTAGACTGTAAATGCACACTACGAAAGGATTTTTTGAAATTCCAAGTTTAAATGGTTGAAATGGGTCAACTTTAATTTTATTATTATTTTAATTTCTCTATAACAAATCAAGTTATCAACTTGATTTTTTGTTTGTGTAATCTTCATGTAAATATCTAAAAAGTAAATATCTATTTCTAGATTTTTCGAAATCTAGAAATAGATCATCTTGCAATCCCAATAACCGGGTTAATACTTTTCCCCGGGATAATCATCTGACTGCTGTATGGAAAAGAAGAGTTTTTATCTTTTCGCCCATTTCATTGCGTAATTTAGCAAACAACCTATTCTATAATGGTCGACTTTTAATAAAATTAACCAATTTTATTCTTTATAAAGAATTTGTTTGAGATTTTCCGACATATGTTTTGTGGCAAGCAGCATGTCTGTGAAGGAAGAAGACTGTCCATTCCGTTTGTGGTATATAACTGTTATTTCCTTTTATCGCCTTTTCACCATCACTATTCACTGCAATAAATTTTGATCTGAGTTATAGTTTTTATTAGCTTCATGAAAAAACATCAAAAAGACACTGTCCTGTTGCATGATTGCATGACAAGATATTGAATTACAAAACAACATATTTTCATTGATTGATTCGTCCCTATCGCATTTATATCTCACAAAACATAAGAGTTGATAAATATTTGTCACATCTGTTGATTTATCAAATTGAATACCAAAAAATTCACTTCAATTCACTGAATTATATAATCGTGAACATTGGCATCCATGACATCGATTCGCCTTGATACTGTGTCGTTAAAAATCGGAATTATTTTTAATTTTTTGCTTATTCCACGGCTATTAAAATACTGACCTCATCAATCAGGTAATATGAGGTTTTTTGAAATTCTATGGAACACATACTCATTTAGTTAGACCTGTAAGTTGCTTGTGTTTGTACACTTCTTGTGTAATGAATCATGTTCATACTCGTCGCTAAATAGTTTGTCAGTTAAATTGTTTTAACTATGTTTCATTGGATTGTGGTTGGGGTGGGTTGCGAAATATTCATTATATATATATATATATATATATATATATAATTTTCTAATTTCTGGATGTCGTGGAGCAAAAAAGGTTGATAATCACTGCCTTAGAGGCTTGATCATTATCTCCACTTAGAATTATCACGATATTCCTCATGCGGGTTAGGATATTCATTCAAAAAAAAGCCTTTTACTTCATTATGTTTCTGTTAACATGGTAAAAATATACTAATCGTTTAACCTAGTCTGTAAAATATTTAATATATTAAATACTTACAATCTTATTATTAGTAAAGATATGGTGTAGTTGAACACAGTGCGATTACGTTGGATGTCTTTTAGATCGTGAAAAGTTAAAAAAAACTATGCCTTCAAGAAATAAAAATAAATCTTTCTTATTATTCAAAGTCTGCTAAAAAAATTCGAGTATCTTTTGGTCCTCTGAAATAGCTAAAGTGCGTGATTCTCGGTTAGTTACTGAACAAGAGTGCTACGCTCAGATTCGAGCTGCAATAAATTTACAACGCGAGTTTCTCCTCACGAGTTCATACTGATGTCATTGTAGAACTACCATAGTCACATAAAGATAAAAGAGTAGGAGGGTCCAAGGAGCGGAGCCCGACCGAGTAGTCTAGCTATTACAACATTTAACAATAATAACCGTTTTGTAGTAATAAAAAAAATATAAAAAAAAATAACTATCGTATATGTAATGAATGACGAAGTAAAGAGAAACAAAAAGATTACATTAAGTTCGAATAAAAAATTAGTAAAGAAATGAGGTAACAAAGAAAAATTAATACGAGAATAAAAAAAAAAGTATAAAAATAAAAAGAAACAAAATGATTGTTTTTAAACAGATTCACCAGGAATGACAACGATAGAAAGATTGCAAAATAAATAAAAAAAACCTGATGAAAGAAGGGGGAAGGAAATTAGGAAGAAAGAGGTAAAGCCAACGGGTAAGAATAAAGAAATTTAAAAAGGAAAGGGGGGTTAAGAGAAAGAATGGAAAAGTTAGAAATGCTTTTGTAATGCAAACATTTCGGACAGAGAAGATAAGAAAGGGTGAAAAAAACTACGGGTGGATGAATGGGTGAGTGGGTGTGAAGCATATTTCAAAAGAAAAAGAATGTTTTATTCAGAACGAGGAATATTTGAAGAAAATAAACCAAGAAATAAAAACTTCCTCGCACTGTTTCATTCTCTCTTTTCTTTACCCTTTCTTCTAATTTTTAAATAAAATAATTCAACAGGACCTGAATTTAATTTGGTTCACTTACCTTTAACCGACTAAGTAATTATTTTATCAAGTATTTTTATTTCAATTGTTTTTCGTTCTGTTCTATATTTTAATTGAGGGTTTTACTTCTTATTATAAGTTACAATGTTAACTCTATCTCATTGTTCGTTAACAAAAATACTGTTTTTCTTCTTTTGTCTTTTAAAAACGGATAACGAATTTAATACTGTAGTTATAATCACTATATTCCTCTTTATTCTTCTTCTTGCATTGTATCCTGCAAGGATACTGGAATTAGGCACAATATAAATGTAATGTGTTCTTCTTGCAAAATAAATATTGTCGATTACGCGAATTTAAATGACATAATCTACTTTTTTTTAACAATTATAATTGACGATAAAATTCTCTCCAAGGTGTATCGTACAAAAATGAAATACTTGCAAAGATGTGATATTTCCACGGGAGAACAAATGCTATTGGACATTTGAAATATAGGATGACTTCATTTTTCAACTACTGAAGCCGTGACTAAAACTGATATTCATTTTAAAATTCCTCCTGATTAAGGTTTGGATATGTAATTAGAAAGGACTGTCCGATGTTATCAGCAAGTAATAGATTTGTTGATGATATAGGCAACAACATCTGAAAATTCCCAATAACGGATGAGATTGTGAAATGTTTTGTGGCAATGAGTTTCCTGTTCCTGTTCTGTGTGTTTATAACGTATCTGGGACAAGCTGAGCCACAACGATCGGTGATTAACAACAATAACGAGCAATAATTTATTTATAGTCAATTGCAAAACAATGTGTTAAAAATAGTGCAAAAATTGATGAGTTAACATCATCCAACGCCCAAACTGGATTTCATGATTTTCCTGAATTATGACAATACGCCTTAGGAGTTCTCGTTATGGGCAGAAGGACCTATCTGTCCATAATCAGCTTACGTGGCTTAAAATTGGAAGGAAAAAAAAAAGTGAAATTCCTAATTTTATAAGAACGCCATAGCTTTCAACTTTCTTCTAACAAGAGATAAATATTAAAAATCAAAAATCTGATGTGGATGACATGATTTCCTTTTACACATATTAAATTACAGTTTTTTAAAATGAAAAGGGCACAAAATTTTATTTCATTAATAACTTCTGATATTTTTCACATTATTTTTATTGTTATTGAACTGAACTTATTGAATTGTTATTTATTGTAAACATTTTTTACTACATGAGGTTAATAATCATTAATAAATCAATACTTGTAAATAAAAAAAAAAAAATAGATGAAGTCGGATTCCCCTTATAAGATCGAAATATTTCATTATTAAACTTTTATTTGGCTATAACTCTGGAACCAGTGAAAATAAGTACCACTTATGATATCGTTGAAAAGCTGTCAATGAGGGCTCATTACTGCAATTTAAAAAGTTCAAAATCCAAACTTTTTGGATTTTGGGCTTTTTTGAAAATTTTTAGTCCAGTCCATTGCAATCAAAAGGGGAGGTACACAACTAGTTATAACAGTTCTAAATCCAAAATTTCAACATCCTACGGCTAATCGTTTTTGAATTATGAGAAATACGTACGTACGTACAGACGTCACGCCGAAAGTAGTCAAAATGTATTCAGGGATGGTCAAAATGGATATTTTCGTTGAAATATGATAACGGTAATTTTTTGTGATCACATACTTCCTTTACTTCGTACAAGGAAGTAAAAATCACGATTGCAATAAAAAAAATTGTTCTTTAATATAGGATAATTAAAGAGCGTGCAGGTGACTATTTTGTATATAGTATTTGTATATATATATATATATATATATATATTTTTTAATTTTTTAAGTTTATTTAGACATACAGATGTATACATATTTATATAGCTTATGAAACTATCGGTAACGTAAGGATTCCGACACCGATCATACATTTAAATCGGTTCAGTCGTTGAGCTGATATGGTGTAATAAATATAAATATATACAGCCTAAAAATATTACACTCGTTTTTGGGCAGTCGTGTAAAAATACAAGACCACTATCAGAGAGTATTAGGGCGTTAATCAACTTGAAGAGACTACGAGCGTCTACAATATCACTCGAGTATGTACGTAGTAGCGCGTCTAATCACAATGCAGAGTACAACGGAACCGCGTCAATTGGAAGCGACCTTGACCAGGCGACTACGTGCGACAACTGGCTACAACAAGCAAAAAGCGACAGATCCCTTCGGATTAGGATTTGTAGTCGCTGCTGCACTAGGTTCCTTCAACCTGTTTATTTAAAGAGGATATAGGATAATGAACTGCTATGATGGAACAAATATATATATATATATATATATATACACCGTAAATATATTGGGCAGTCGTGTAATAACTGAAATCTGTTAGATCGAAAGTGTATCTGATGCATGCAAAATTTAGACTTCGACCTACTAAGATCGTTTGACCTAATACCTCGTTTGAATTTTGAAAATCGGACGACTGCTTGCAGAAATATAATATGAGCACCACATAGCACCTCCCAAAATAGCCCACAGGGGCAATCGGTTTGTTATCAGTTGATGGTGTGATTGCTGTCGTCTCGCACGAGGTGCTCGCATCACCTCACCATGCTAGCCTCACACGCAGTCTCATCTGGAAGCCCATTATTATTAAATAAACATTTTTTTAAATTTATTTAATATTATTTTATTTTATTTAACGTAAAGTTAATTCTATTATTTTTACAATACAATATAATTCATTCGAGTGATTCCAAACATCCAGTTCAAATCCAGCTCATACAGTGATAAAAGCTCACAGTGCATTAATTCAATTCATGATGGTTTTTGCTTCAACCGACAAATGTTCACTACTACATCTATATAAATAAAAATGAAACTGTTCGTTTGTTCAAAATCTTAAATTCCCGAAAGTTCTTCACCGATTGCTTTGAAATTTTGACGTAACTTTGCATTCGAATACCCGCGTGTTTTTATATACCTACTGTTTATATACAAGATGTCACATCTGTGACAAGTAAAAACATGCTTTTTTTTTAAAAAAACAGCGTTATCTGTTGGACGTAAAAGCAACACACGCTACACTAAATATTTTACGATTCCATTTCAATGGTTCCGATATGTGTGTCAGCTATAGACTAAAATACTACTGCACCGATTTACAAGCGGGGAAAAAGAAAGAAAGGGAAAAATCAGAAAAGGGAAATAGGGAAAAATCGGAAAAGGGTAAAATCGAAAAAGGTAGATGGGAAGAAGGTAAAAAGAGAAGAAGGGGAAAATGGAAAAAATTAAAATGGAAAAAGGAAATGGAAAGGGGAAAGGAGAAAAAAGAAAAGGGAAATGAAGAAGGGGAAAGGGAAACAAGGGAAAAAGAAATGAGAGAAGTAAAGGGAAAGGGGGAGAGGAACATGGGGAAAACGGGAAAATTGGGAAAAGGGAATATGGGAAAAGGAAGAAGGAAAGGAAAGAGGGAAAGGAGTAAAGGGAAATAGGGAAAGGTTAAATTTTGTGAAGTTCCGTAATGTTCGTTTTGTTAATGTTTTATCAAACTTTCAATAGTATTCATTTAATCTATATATGTACTCAAATCTATCAATAGCGAAGCATTGCCGGGTCTGCTAATATATATATATATATTTATATAGCTTACGACACTCCCGGTAACGTAAGGATTCCAGCAAGGAGTCATACATCTAAATCGGTTGAGCCGTTGAGCTGCTACGGTGGAACAAACATACACACATACATATATACACCCTAAATACATTAACTCCTTTTTGGGCAGTCGTTTGAAAATAAAATCTTTTAAACAAGATACGCAGTTATCTAAGGGTTAATAAATAATGCTTCACTAAATATCTAAGATCAAATTACATCCAGAAATTGGTAGGTAATATCTTGGATTATCTCGAAGATAATCACAAATTTCCTCTAACCACATCTGAAAAAGAAACCTTGAAATTGAGGGGATGTAAATATTACATTTTTTTTTTTTTTTATCATTATTTAATACATTTAAAAATCTCCGTATATTATAAGTTTGTTTTATTATTAAAAAATTGTTTTATTAAATAAACGTTTTAATTGATTATGATGTAGGGTTACGAATGTTTTTTTTTAATATAATTAAAAAATTTAAAGGGGATCCTGTCTCATTCTTGGATTGTAAAAATCTTCGTACTATTTTTATTTTTTCCTTTCCTTCCACTCACTTGTGCATACATGCAAATGTAGTTTTTATTTTGTGAATACAATCATGCAACTAATACAACTAGTTAAGAAAAGATAAAAAAAACGTTGGAAATTAATTTTTGTCCTTTTCTATGAATAAAAAAGTAATAAAAAAGTAACCAATGGAAGGAAGTGGTGAAATATTGTTATTCAATAAACGTAAATAAGCACCGGTAACCGCAATAAATAAAAATTCAATATGCATTTCTGATTAAATACGTGACTTGGAGCTGTCCATATTAATGAATAAATACTTACTATTACTAATAATAGATTTTCCGAATGAAATAAATAAATAATTTTTTTTTTAAATGTCATAGTATGTTACAGCATAATAAACATTTAAGTAACGGTGGAATAAGTCTATACAACAAAAAAAAATCAGCATCTACCTTAAATAAAATCAATCAAACGTGGTATCAACAAAAGTTATCATATAAAATAAATAGTACAATGATACTTTAATGTACATTAACGCTGAGTCCTCAGTGTTCCCAAAAACAGATTAAACATGTAATGATGATCCCAGAGCATTAATAAGAACTTTAAGGACTACTCATCAGTAAATATAGTATACAAAAAGGTATTGAAATATGAGCAAGGAGAAGATTGGAAAAGATTAAATGGACAGACTAAGTAAAAACTGATAATGAAGAAGAGTTAACGAAAATGGAAGATCAATCAGAATAGGAACGGTTAAAAATCACTTCGACAGCCATAATCGTCTCGAAAATCCGGAATGCCGTATTAAATAATCGCGACTGAAGGTACTCCGAGTTTGCTGACATCGCAAGAAATTGTCCAACAGTGGTAAATCGTGTCCTCTACACTTTATACGATGTTTAGGATATAAAAATGCATTCAAATCGACGGGTGCCGCATTTATAACATAAAAAATACTCATTCAACTGAAGAAGAGTATTTTATATTTATTTAAACGCGATTCGCTGAGTTTCTTCAAAGTTATAAAACAGTAAGAAAACATGGCTTCACCATTATATCCAAAAGACCAAACAGTGTTGAATGGGGGAGCAAATGAAAGAGCACCAAAGAAAACGAAAACGGTTCTATCTACAGGAAAAGTCACAGCTACCGTTTTTTTTTTTTTTGGGGGGGGGGGATAATCATGGTGTGATGGACATAGACTACTTGGAAAAAGGCAGGAACATCATCAGAGAGTATTAGGGAGCTAATTAACTGGAAGAGACTACGAGCGACTAAGATCAGGCGAATATGTCGTAGTAGCGCGTCTGATCCCAATACAAATAATCCAATGGAACCGTGTCCTTTGCAAGCGATCTTGACCAGTCGACTACGTGCTAGTAAATAAGAAATTTATTTCTTCTAAGATTTTTTTACTCGGAAGGATCCCTAACTAGATAGGATAAATTTATTAACTCTACGACAAACTTATGCAAAAAAAAACGAAATTCTTCACATAAACAGAGTTATACATATCTTTGCTATGCATGATATACGTTCTTCAGTTTTGAACGTCTACAATATCAATTTTACAAAGATAACTTCTTGTAAACGTCAGTTTATACATCAATTCCTCTGTTAGTAAATAAAATTCTACAAAAATTTATTAACAACAAAAAATCAAAAACAAACAAATTAAGATCTGGGTGAAAACCAAATTTTATTTAAAATTATAATTTTTGTAATAATCCTAACATATTGGAATAATTATTACTCTTACTACGTAATATTCAGCGAGATTTAATAGTAGGCATGATTACAAAATATCTAATGCCGTAATAATATATTATGTTAGAATTTAAATGATATAATTATTTCTATTGCTTCATTGTATTTGTTTTTTACCAACGTTTATTATTTTTAAGTTATTTTCCATGATAAGTTGAACAAAAAACATATATACGAACTCCATGCTAGAGTTTAAGCTATATGCTTTGTTTTCGGGCGGCCTAGTCTATGTTACATTTAATATAAAATGTAAATTTTATAAAATAAAATTTTACAAAATTAAGATAACAAAGGTTGTTTTCTTATTTATAAAGTTTTAAATCGGTGTGTTTTGTGGCAATAAATAAATAAATATAAAAATATATATATTTGTTTACACTGTTTAATCTTGTATGTTTGAAAAATAGTCATTATGTTATTATTTAGTAAAAGTACGGTATTACTTTCGCTCGCATGATGGGGGTGGTGGTGAAAATTAATTTTCTTTACGTTTTGAGGCATGAGGAGTACGAAAATATCAGTAACTTAAATTGGGGATTTCTTAAAAATAAATAAATATATATATATATATAGGCCGACGTATAACATTTTGTGGCTCAAAAATCTCCAAAACTGCTACATTGATCTCAATGAAATTTAGATATGTTGTATTAGTGTATATGAAATTGTGCGTGTAAAACTCTGATGAAGATTGGTCGAGTCATTCTTGAGTTACGCTCAATTTAATGTCAACAAATTTAAGCGGGGGAAGCTAGAAGCGAGGTTCCTTATGATGCTACAAGTTGAAACGTTACTTTTTGTTTTCGGTATCTACTGTAAGCAAATATTCTTATTTTTACTTTTTTACGTTAATTTTGTTTTTTATTATAGTGCGTTTTTGACGTGTTTATGGACTATTTTTTGTCGATAAAGGTTTTTTTTCTTTAAATTTTATATAAGAATGAGTTGATGCTTTTTCAAAAGGAAACAAAATAAAATAACGAAAAGTCGGTCTTTTTCTAGAACTGGGCAATAATTTATTTTATTTATAACTAGTATTGTAATAATAATAAACAATAAATAAACATTAAAAATGAAAAAAACACGACTGCCGAAAAAAAACATTGCTGACAAACATTACTCTTTTGTTCTGCTTTGGTTCTATCGTCATTTTGTATTATCTAGCAAATACCCCGTTTGTATTTTGAAAATCGGAAGATTGGTTGCAAAGATATAACAGCATTTCCAAATAATCGTTATCTGTTATATCGAGAATGTACCTGATGCATGCAAAAATTAGTCTTTAACCTACTAATAAATACCTCGTTTGAATTTTGAAAATCGGACAATTATATTATCAGAGCACCCCATTGCACCTCCTAAAACAGCGCCTCAGGGGCATCCGGTTTGTTACCAGTCAATGAAGATGATTGGTCTAACCTAGCACGAGATGCTCGGATCACCTCAGCATCCTAGCCTCACAAGCAGTCCCCACGGGAAGCCCATTATTGTTAAACAGGAATTAAATTTATTTAATATTATTTTATTTAACCTAAAATCAAATTCTATTATTTTTGTAATATTATTCTTTCGAATCATTCGGTTCAAACCCAGGTCACATAGTGATACGAGACTCACAGTCCATTCTTCATTAATTCAATTCATTAAAGTTTGTGCTTCAATAAATCTCCAACTACTAAATAAAAAGTATTTATATAGCCTATGACACTCCCGAAAATGTAATGATTCCAACGCGGAGTCATTAATCTAAATCCGCTTGGCCGTTGAGGTGCTACGTGTAACACATACATACATAAATCCTAAAACATTATATTTCTTTTTGGGCAATCGTATAAAAAATACGTACATTTAAATTATTTATTTTCATTTTATTGGCTATTAATAGTAATACAATGACAATTAATAATAGATAACAGAGGAGTAATCTGTTATCATATTATTTTATAGAGAAATGGTATAACGATTACATCTACTTATGTCTAGGTGTAGACAACATGTCCCGAGGGAAGAAGTGTAATCAAGAACTGTATTCTGGAAACACTTAAGCCTGGGCTACTTAAGCCAGTGACGTATTGGTCTTATAATAACGCAGTAACAATGATGATTCATTTATTTGAAGAGAGTTTACACCAATGAATATCTGTAGGAAACGGATAATGTGTATACATTAATGTATAATGTTTTAATGTTTAATGTAATGCTGTTTTAATGTCTATAAAGAGTATTCCGAGAAATGTTAGCCAAACGGAAGGGAGTGAATGATTCAAGACATTAAAATAAACAAAAGATTTCCTTTAGATAAATACCCTATCTCGCTTCATATCTATCTATCATCTTGTGTTTTATCAATAAAAATTTATATCTAAAGGACAGACTAAGATATTTTAATGAAATCTGGTGTAGAATTATCCAACATCTACAAAATAAATAAGTTTTATTTACAGTTTAATAATTTTCTCCCTGTTTTCCACTTCCGTCTCTAACTAAATTAAAATTAATAATTTATGTTAATACAAATAATTCTGTCAATAATAAGAATTAATAATAGTAAACGGGGACAGAATTGTCAAACTAGATAATTTCTGCAATCCTCCTTAAATATTTCAGTTATTTACTAATCGATCTGGAAAAAATGATATTTTGTGCATAATAAAAACAAAAATAATTTCATCTAATAAAACATAATTCGATAGAATTAATCGCCGCATGTAGCTCATGCAACACATAGAGAGGATGGCGGGCGATATATAATCTTGCAGGCCCTTAATTATGGACTAGTTGGAAAAAGATGTTTGGGCAGACCGAGAAAGAGTTGAAAAGAAGCTGAAATATGCATAATACTAATATATATATATATATATATATATATAATTAAAATATGCTTATTGAATATCTTATCAACCAGATGAAGAAGTATGGTGCGTTGGTTTTTTCTTTGCTATATGTCCTCACATTTTTATTTTGAATGAAACGCTTCTTGGCAAAATGCAACAAATAGTAAACCGCATTTGCTTGCTTATTTTTTTTAAGAAAATATTATTTTTTGTGTTGAAAAAATAAAGTAAATTTATTGCAGTTCTTTTTACTTCCTTGTACGAAGTAAAGGAAGTATTGTGATCACGAAAAATTTCGGTTTTCAAATTTCAACGCAAATATCCATTTTGACCATCCCTGAATCCATTTTGACTAGTTCAGGCGTGACTTATATACGTACGTACGTATGCATCTCGTATAACTCATAAATGATTAGCCGTAGGATGTTTGATTTAGAACTGTTGTAACATCTAGTTGTGCACCACTTCTGATTGCAACGACTGGACCAGAAGTGTCCAAAAAAACCCAAATTTTGGACTTTTTCGTAAATGTAGTAAAAAGACCTCATTGAGGCTTTTCGATATGTCATAAATGGTACTTATTTTCATTGGTTCCAGAGTTATAGTCAAATAAAATTTTAATTAATGAAATATTTGGATCTTACAAGGGGAAGGCACATCGGTTCGAATCTGCTTAACTTTGTTTTTTAATTTAAATGTATAAATTTATTAATAATTATTAACCTCTGGTTGTAAAAAAAATTACAATAAACAATTATTCAGTAATAAAAAAAATAAAAAAATATATCAAAAGTTCTTAATGTAATAAAATTTTATGTTCTTTTCATTTAAAAAAAATGTATATATGTAATTTAATAGGCATACAAGAAAGTCATCTAATATCCACATCAAATTTTTGTTACTTTTTTCATTGCTATTGCATTTTTTTTTAATAATTATAATTTTCCGTTGTAAAAGTTTTTGTTGTTAGTACACTAAATCCATGAACGTTATTTAGTTACAATTGGCAAAAACATTCAACAAAATCATGTGTAATGCAACATAAACCATGTAAAATTTCCGCCCCGATTTTTTTGTAGTATTGATAGTTTTCTATTTAATTATGCATAAAAATAAATAAACTATTAAATTATACCAGTAAAATAAATTAAAAAAATAATAATAATAAATACAAATTAGACACGAACAATTGGGAAGATTGTACCTGACAATTACTGCTATACCAACCTTTTCTGAACGTGAATTTATTTACCTAACCCAGCAACATTTTCTTTTTAACTTTAATTGGCAATCATCTCAATTAATGAAAATATTTATTTTCTACTAGTTATCTTTTATTTCAAAAGAAATTAATTATTTGATATTTATGGGAAACTTAATTTTAAATGATCAAACTTGAATTATTTGGCAGTAATTCAATTTTACGTCAAAGAAATTTTAAGCTAATTAAAATAATTTTACAAAATAATTGTAATAAATAATAATTTCATTAATGTAAAACGATGAAATTTAAAAAAAATATTTTCTATTACATAAAAATCAATAAACGAAGTGAAACAGTTTTCTTCTATAAATTGAATTTGATTATTTAAAAACTTGCAAAAGTTTTAAAGTAACGGCATGGATTGGTAAATATATTTGTAGAGTTTTTTTTTTTTGTGAATATGACAGTTATTTCAAACATTTAGAAAAGTTATAATATATGAATTTTAACTTGTCATAAGTTGTGAAAACAGTGAAAAGCGGATAGGAATATTTATAAAATAAGTGGGTGGGGAGGAAAAGGTACAGGAACGGGAACGATGAAAAATCTTAGAAATACGATAAAAGACTTAGCAACAAACATTTTCATATTGGAAATCGTTTAGGCAGTATGCCTTGCTAAAGCAGACGGTAAGCCATCTGACGGTTAACCCGGCTTTTTTTTTTATTTTTCATTCAGTTAGAAAACTGTTTAAAAGTAAAATTACACAAAATGTGTTACGATGACGACCTAACTATAGTTCAGTTTCTTTTTCTAATCGTTTATCAAATTCTGTTTTCCTTAAAAAAAAATTACATCAATCATAATTTAAATAGAATCAATAACTTTTTCACCCTAAAAACCCAAGTCAATTAAATTACCATTTCATCCGCAAATGGCAACAGAGAAATTCAAATATTTTTCTTGCATTTATATTACTAGATGGGGAAGGGTAGTATTACCCTTTCTAAGGGTAATATTACTAAGGGGAAGGGTAGTAATTGTTTTTATTATTTTTTTAATCAGTTTAAAATTGTTATTTTTTCAATAAAAAAAAGGTAATTTGTTTATTTTAATAAAATATTTTGTTTATCGTCTTACAACATAAAAAGACGTCATTCGTTTGCACCCAAAAACCTCGAAAACTACTGTACCAATCATTACGAAATTTTATCTGTAGTTTTTTTATGACCCTCCTCGGAATGTTTACTACAGTTCTAACTTCGTTAACCTGACCCCTATACAAATCATAAATAAAAATAAATCTGATGTGGACACCACATGACTTCCTTGAACGCATTTTAAATTACATTAACACATTCTTTTAAAATGAAAAGCATATAACATTTTATTCAATTAACAACTTTGTTATTATTTAATTATTATTTATCATAAAACTTTTTTTTACAATGAGAGATTTGATTATGGTGATTATATTGATTAATAAATCAATATATTTAAATTTTAAAAAATGTTAAAAAAAAGAGTGATGAAGTCGGATTTGAACCGATGTGCCTTCCCCTAAGATCCAAATATATCATTAATTAAAATCTGATAATCGTTGAAAAGTTCTCGATGAGGGCTTAACTGCAGTTTACTAAAAGTCCAAAATTAAAATGCGTTTTTGGACAATTTTGGTCCAGTCGATTGTAATCAAATGGGGAGGTGCACAACTAGTGGTTACCACAGTCCTAAATCCAAAATTTCAACATCCTACGGCTAATCGTTTTTGAGTTATGCGAGATACGTATGTACGTACGTAGAGACGTCACGCCGAAAGTAGTAAAAATGGATAAAGGCATGGTCAAAATGGATATTTCCGTTGAAATCTGAAAACCGTAATTTTTCGCGATCACAATAATTCCTTTAATTCGTACAAGAAAGTAAAAAAACGTATAAATGAATAAACAACCTAGAATCTCTTTTATGATATTTAATTTTGTTGACTATATCGATCATTTTCTTTGTAAATATCGACTTCAGACAGTTATTATGTGATTTACTAAATTTAATATGTGATTCATTAATTTAATTAAGTTATCAAAACATACAATTTGTATTATTATCCTAATATATGAAAAAAAAAATTAATTTCATAATATTAAAGGGAATGACGACTATTTACGTATTTATCAAAGTTTTTTTGAAGCCTTTTCAATTACTTAGTAGTATTTTGTGAAGCTACTTTGATAAAAAGTTTTTCATAATTTCCCTTGATCAATCGTGGCAACTGCTCGGGCAGTTCTTTTTTACGTACTCATCAGAATAAAATATTTATTTATACGTAATTAAAATGTTTTATAATTTATAAACTATTAAATATATTATTGAAAAAAGTGATTATTTAATCGATTTGTGACAAATTAATAAAAAAAATTTAAAAAAAAAACCAAGAAAACCCGTCAAATTAATCCTGTAATTCACGTTAACTTTATATACCGTACAAAACAAATATATCAAAAGTAATAAGTATTAAATTTGTTAATAATTTAGATATAGGAAGAAGTAGCCGACAACACAGTTGTAGGACTTTCTCGTCACGCGGCTAAAGCTGCGTTTCGAGAAAATCCTACATCTGTGGATTGTTTCTGATGCACGGTTTACACACACAAATTAATTAAAAATACATATAATTTTATTTAAATATAATAATTTTTCGTTCATTTAATACAATGATTCTAATTAAAGCGCGCGCTCATACCGTATTTCATTCGCGTGAGTGTGGCGGTACTAGCGGCGACGGTCGGCATTAACTAAACTAATGTAATTTCACAACTTTTTTTTTCCTGTTTAGCCTCCTAAAACTACCGTTTAGATAATTATTCAGAGGATGATATGTATGAGTGTAAATGAAGTGTAGTCTTGTACATTCTCAGTTCGACCATTCCTGAGATGTGTGGTTAATTGAAACTCAACCACCAAAGAACACCGGTATCCACGATCTAGTATTCAAATTCGTGTAAAAATAACTGGCTTTTACTAGGACTTGAACGCTGTAACTCTCGACTTCCAAATCAGCTGATTTGGGAAGACGCGTTAACCACTAGACCAACCCGGTGGGTTAATTTCACAACTTACATAGAACAAACTTCACTTGTAGGGTCGGATGACTGGTGTTACCGATCTACAGTTCCTACTAGTATGTTAAGCCTCCAGCAGACTGGTGAAGGCTAAACGCACCAGGTTCCTAGTCGACCGGGCGATCTAGTTCGAAACTCAGCCATACCGAGTTACTTTTTTAAACTTTACATATTATTCATATATAATTCTACCGCTCATCTGTGAGCGGTAGTCGTCTGCTATCATAACATAGCAGACGACTACATTTTTTGGGGTAAGGGTGTGATTATGTAAATTTTTTTTGCAAATATTGTTATTTTTTAAATGTTAACAAATGTGATTAAGAAAAATATGACCTTAATTAGGAAAACCTCGAGATACTGAGGGTGACCTTGATCTAAAGCCTCACTCCCATCACCTTTTAAGTCGAAAATTTAATGGCATCAATGCACCATATATAAAAGTAATCTGACTAAGTTTGGTCAAAATCAGTTCAGTAGCTCTGAAGATATAAGGTTATTTAGAAGCCAACACCGAACACACGCGCTCGCGCGCGTACATAGGACATCCGGAAAATTCCCATCCCGTTTTTTGGGTTCTTTAGGTGTCAAAACGTCAAGTTCCGGTGAAAACCACATATGCCTAAATTTGACCGATTACTTATATATATAATACTTTCCCTTCTAGAGATACAGCTCTATCTAGACGGGAAATTAAAAATCAAGACGTTTTGATTCTCGGTTATAATAATAATATTCTAATAATAATAATAAAGGAAGGTAATTTAAACTTAATTTAATTAAATTATAAATTATTAATAACTTGAACAATAAAACTGATTACATTATTATTTTAACAAAAGCAATCTAAAATTAAAAAAAAAAAGAAAGCTTTTTTATTAAAAATATATATATATACGTAGGTTTTTTGTTTTATAAAAATACGACCTCAGAACAGGACAAGCGTTTTATTGTTTCTCTTATAAAACCAGACTATGAAATACAGTGTAGGATTACATTAAATCTAACCTTCTTGACCTAACTTCAGGTCAAGTGTGCCATTAATCTTGTTGGAAAATTTGAAAATCATAAGATTAAACTGAACAAAAATACCGTCTACGCTAGGGAAAAATAAAATATCATATACTGAATAAAAATGTAAGGTACTCACTCATATTTTTATCATAATATTTGAATCTTCTTTTATTTAATCTGACATTACTTACGATCCAATATAATCTGTAAAATAAAGCGATAAGAAAATGTAAAATAATAATTAAACTAAGTTGAATAATATATATCATGTATAGTATATTTAACTACGTCTTAAAAATGTTGATTAAAATTACATTGCAAGAAACTATACGATCGGGAATGTACAAAATTAAATGGTAAAACTGTAATAAATCTTAAATTGGACAAACAGGACGAATATTTTTTATGAAAACTTATGGGGAAGTATGGTATTAGAAAAAGTACTTCATATTACGTTCAAAACTAAACTTAAAATAAATAAATTAAAAACTTTCACCGAAATATTAAAAAAATCCCACCAAAAATCTCATTATTAAATAAAAAGAAAATGTCTTTTTTGTTTGTTCAAGATAACCGCAAAAAATATTGAACCAACCATTAAAAAATGTTAATATAGCTTTCTTATGACTCCCGAAATGTTTAATACAGTTCAAACTTCACCAATCTCAGTACTATATAAACCATAAATAGAAAAAAATTTAACAAAGAAATATTTCTAAAGAAGTTTTTCTTATTTAACTGGGTATACTAAGATTAAAATTGCACCGAGTAAGGCGCAGAAGAGGGCGTTGCCCACCAACTCTAGGTCTGACGATCGTTGAGAAGACATCAGGAATGCAGCAGAAACGCCGAGTAATCCTCCTAACCACATACCTGTCAATAAAGATGAACGAAGCCAACAAAGGATAATGAAAAAACTTGAAGCGGACCTAAAACATGGAAATCTTGCAAGACAAAGATAACCCCTACCTCCAAGAACTTGTGTTCCTAATTTAATATCGTTATCTACATCGATAAATATTGCCTATATCGATGTATGTCAATACCGAATTCAGAAAGTTATTATGTGATTAACTAAATTTAACGTCATTGTCTATAAAATATTATTTTGTATTAACATCAATTTGTATTTTTGTATTATTAATATGTAAAGAACTAATTTAACAAATTAAAAGGAAATGACGACTACTTACAGATTTAACAAAGCTTTGATAGTTTTTGAAATACTGAATTTCGATATCGATAGTGACTTCCTCGGAAAACTATCATATGTTTATTAAATTTAATATCATTGTCTAAGCTGACGGTGACACTTTTTCTTTCTTTTTCTGTTTAGCCTCCTGTACCACCGTAAGGTGTTACTTCAAAGGATGAATGAGAATGATATGTATGAATGTAAATGAAATGTAGTCTTGTACAGTCTCAGGTCTACCATTCCAGAAATGTGTCCGCGGGAACTCATACTCATGCGAATAAAGTAGTACTCTGTAGATTTTTATATCCTGAAATAAGAAGTTCCTCCAGAATAAGCCGTACATATAATTGATTTATTTTCATAACGGCTAGGACAGCGAGATCACAGATAAGAAGTAAAACCTCTAACGCTGCTAGAATTAAAAATCCTGGACAAAGTGAATCTACGCAAGAGCATTCTCAAAAATTTGAAGAGCTACGTACATTTGAATTTGAATAGTATTAAAAAAGGTAACATGATTAAAATATGTAATTTTCATTGCATTTCCAAAAAAAATTGATGTGGAGAACACATGACTTTCTTGTACGCCTAATAAATTACATTTACATGTTTTTTTTTTTTTAAATGAAAAGTACATAACATTTTATTTCATTAAAAACTTCAGATATTTTTTATACTTTTTATTGTTATTATTTAATTATAAATCATCGTATTTTTTTTTTATAAATCAATATATTTCGATTAAAAAAAAAGATGAAGTCTGATTCGAACCGGTGTGTCTTTCCCTAAGATCCAAATATTTCATTAATTAAAATTTTATTTGGCTATAACTGTGGAACGAATGAAAATAACTACCACTTATGATATATCGTTGAAAAGCTCTCAATGAGGTTTTACTGTCCTCATAACAATAGTTAAAAAAATGTCCAGAATTAAAATATTTTTTGGATTTTGGGCTTTTTTAACACTTTTGGTTCAGTCGATTGCAATCAAAAGAGGAGGTGCTTAACTAGATGTTACAAAAGTCCTAAATCCAAAATTTCAACATCCTACGGCTAATCGTTTTTGAGTTATGCGAGATACATACGTATGTACGAACATTCAGACGTCACGCCGAAACTAGTCAAAATGGATTCAGGGATGATCAAAATGGGTATTTTCGTTGAAATCTGGAAACCGTAATTTTTCGCGATCACATAAATTCCTTTACTTTGTACAAGGAAGTTAAAATGGAATGATAAAAGTCTTGGAATTTGCAGAGCTGGGAGCAAAGTAGTTCTTGATTAATCAATTCCCAGCAAAAACTACTAAAGATAAATTGATAAAAACTTTATACATGTTCTTACGGTGGAAGAGCGCACTAAGAAAGGATTTTTTGAAATTCCTAGTTTAAAACATTAAAATGGAATAACAATGAAATTTACTATTTTTTTTTTTTAATTTCTCTGTAACAGATTAAGATATCAACTAAAACAAAATTTTTATTTAATATTTTACAATTTAACCTGATGGATTATAGATCAACGAAACTTGTAGAAAATAATCATACTAAATAAACCAGCAACATGAATCCAGAAAATAAAATAAAGTTTAATTTGTTTTATATTTTTATTATACATTTTAATACATATATATATATATATATATATATAGATTCAGAATAATATTGCCTTCTTTTTAGTGTCATGAGGATTAGGTTTAGTGAACTAAGTTGCGCAACAGAACAGACTTCGTGTACAGCATACTCTTTACTTTGCAATGATTGATTTTGCAAGGTGTAAATATTTGAGTTAAAACTTTTTCTCTGATTTAACTGTCAGTATCTTAACCTACTGAATGATATTTTTATTTGTGTATATATATATATATATGTATAATTTTTTTGTAGTTTAACAAGGTTTTTGATTCGTAAAATATTTTGAAAGTTTCCAGCTATCTAATCGAGCTTTCATGATTAAGATTCTTTAGGCAGCTTTATTCCTTGCTCGTAGAATAAGTGTACCTATAAGTTTGTTACATCAATGAATACACTGTCACAATTACAACCCAGCAACAGATTGTTTGTCGGAAAAAAATTTAAAGAGCAGATTATTATCAAAATATAACTGGTTCGTCCGAGCCTCGAACTGTCGTCCTCTCGCTCGGGAAGTTAGTGCTTTAACCATCTTCACCGATATACTTGACCAGTAGTTTTAAATACAGTGGAACACCGATTATCCGGATAACATTTACAAGGCCGAATACAGATAATTAAAAAAATATTTATCATACGTATTATAATGTTTAATGGGTAGCACACTTTATAAAAAGAAGAAAATATAAAAAATAAAATGTATTTCAGTAAAATTAAAAAGATATTCAGAACATACGTATAATATAATAAAAAATAGATATATAACAAAAAACCAATGAATAGAGATTTTGCTAATAAAAGTATCAAAATTTACAAATGTTATTTGAAAAATATTAAAATTTACTGTCCTATTATTTAATAATAAAATTTCATTTAAAAACCTTATTAGAAAACAGTTATTTAACAAATATAACTTATACAAAAATTTAATTTAAAATTTAAAAAAACATATTGAAGAGAAATAAATACTGCAGTTATGTTTTACAGTGTGTGATAAAAAAATATAATTTATTAAAAATTAAAAAAAAGAAAATGAAAAAATTATAGTACATTTAGTAAAATGTATGTTAAAATAAACGTTAACAACACTAGAGTTAAATTAATTAACCCTACGGGATTTCTAAGAACAAGAACTTCATAGAAGTTTGACGGTATAGACTTAAAATATCCCAGGGAGTAAAACTTTGTGATTTCATCTTGATGTCGATGAAAATTACGCAGCCTACTCTGCGTAATAAACGTTATGAAACTTAGATAAGACAAAGAATACAGCAATGATATCATTTGTTTTGACTTATTGTAAATACACAGTAGAATAAAAAAAAATATTTTTACAACATAGTTGACGCTTAACCAATTAATAATTGTTTGCATCAATCTTCTATACGCTAAGTGAGCTGAAGGTTTGCCCCTTTCTTTCTTTTTCCTGTTTAGCCTCCGGGAATTACCGTTCAGATATTACTTCAGAGGATGAATGGGGATGATATGTATGAGTGTAGTCTTGTACAGTCACAGTTCGACCATCCCTGAGATGCGTGGTTAATTGAAACCCAACCACCAAAGAACACCGGTATCCACGATCTAGTATTCAAATCCGTATAAAAATAACTGACTTTACTAGGATTTGAACCTTAGAACTCTCGATTTCCAAATCAGCTGATTTGATTTAACCCGGTGGGTTAAAGGTTTGCTCCTGTTTCTTTGTCAAACGCACTGTCGGCTGGCCATGGCGGGATGGGTTAGCGGGGTTTGTTATACTTTCTAATCAGATGACATCATCCGAACATATGACACATTTGTATATAAAATGCAAACACAACAGACTAGTACAATACAATGATTAGTACACTAGAACGAGTGGTGAAATCGTCATTGCAAATCGGCTGATTTCGAAGTCGAGAGTTCTAAGGTTCAATTCCTAGTAAAGGCAATTACTTTTATACGGATATGAATGCCAGATCGCGGATACTGGTGTTCATTGGTGGTTGGATTTAAATTAACCACACGTCTTAGGAATGGTCGACCTGATGCTGTACAAGATTAAACTTCATTTATGTTCATACATATCATCGTCATTCATCCTCTGAAGAAATACCTTAAGGTGGTTCCGAAGGCTAAAAACAGAAAAAGAGAAGTCATAACACAGCAGAAGGCGAGGGGGCAAACTTTCAGCTCACGTATTGTATGTTCTGGTAAAAAATATAACAGACGACAGCGATTCTACGCTTTGATTTTCATATCTTTAAAACTTCTAATTAATTTAAAAATCATTTGGTATTTAGGTAGCAGAATTTATTTTGTTTTCAAAATCATCTGTCACATCTAAAATACGATTTTTCAATTGAAACTCTTATGGTAAGTTAAATTATAAATCCATCTATTTAACAGAATTACAGGATATCGAATGTCAACGATATATCTTATTGCGTAATAATTTTGAGTTAAAGACGAACAAAATCGTAAGTCCAAGCAACTAAATAACGATTTTGAACTACGAGATTCACCAATCAACTCTTTACGAGAATAGAAAAAACGTTTGATTATAGATATCGTAAATTATGTCTACTATTGCCGGCGAGTGGTAGCGTCTCGGCCTTTCACCCGGAGTTTCCGGGTTTGAATCCCGGTCAGACATGGCATTTTCACACACGCTACAAATCATTCATCTCATCCTCTGAAACAATACTTAACTGTGGATCTGGAGGTTAAAAAAAATCATGTCTACTTAAAATATGCGTTCATTTATCTTAATTTATAATTCTTTAACAGTGGGAGTAGTACAATCGGAAGTGGTCTCGTTTAAAACCACTTTATCTATACGTTTATAGATTCATTTGAATATCAAAACAAATACAGAAAAAATTTGAAACAAAATTCTACAACACATATTAAAAATCAAAGAGCAGATGAAGTCTGATTCGAACCTATGTGCCTTCCCCTTATAAGATCCAAATATTTTATATTTATTTGGCTATAACTCTGGAACCAATGAAATTAAGTACCACTTATGATATATAGTTGAAAAGCTCTCAATGAAGGCTAATTACGTCAGTTAAGAAAAAGTCCTAAATCCAATTTATTTTGGATTTTGGTCTTTTTTGGATACTTTTGGTTGAGTTGATTGCAATCAAAAGGGGAGGTGCACACCTAGATATCTCAACATCCTACAGCTAATCATTTTTGAATTATGCGAGATACATACCTACGTACGTGTACATACGTCACGCCGAAACTAGTCAAAATGGATTCAGGGATGGTCAAAATGGATATTTCCGTTGAAATCTGAAAACTGAAATTTTTTACGATCACAATACTTCCTTTACTTTAGACAAGGAATAAAAATTACGTAAAATAATATAATATAATAATTGTGTCGATTAATGCACAAGTATCCTTCCTTTATTTATAATGTTCATTAATCTACGAACTCAATTCGACTTCACGGTTTATATTCATTAGTTTCTATGGAATAGACTAATCTTGAATCGTTTATTGTATGAAAACGATTATAGCTAATGGAAAAATTATTCTAAGAGCATATTCATATTAAAAGAAAAAATCATAAGTTGCACTCTACATAAAGTGTAGTTAAATAATCGTTTATTTTTAAAAAAGAGTGGTTGACATTCCACAAAAAATTGTTTACATAAAAATGTCAAAGCCTTAATTAATTTTAATAATCAATACTTCCAAATTAATTAAAATATTTACTATGAAAGAATATGTTACACTTATGATGGCTCGATTTTTTTTACCTCATTTACGTCAGCATCCACTGCTGTCACTAGCACACTGAGCCGAACAGTTCCATATTTTATTCATGAAAATGTCGGCGCAGTTGTTTTAAAAATACAGTCAGATAACAAACGCATGCGCATGCACAAACACAAATAGTCCCAATAACTTTCTTTTGGAAAAAGTAAAAAAATAATCTGATGTGGACACTACATGACTTCCTTGTACGCCTATTAAATAACATATACACATTTAAAAAAAATGAAAAGTACATAAAATTTTATTTCTTTAATAACTTCTCATATTTTTTTTCATTTTTTGTATGTTATTATTGAATTTATTACTTGTCGTACAATTTTTTAACAATCAGAGGTTAATGATTATTAATAAATCTATATATTTAAATTTAAAAAAAAAGTTAAAAAAAGCAGATTAAGTCTGATTTGAGTCGATGTGCCTTCGCCTTATAAGAACCAAATATTTAATTAATTAAAATTTTATTTGGCTATAACTCTGGAACTAATGAAAATTAGTACCACTTATGATATATCGTTGAAAATATTTCAGTAAGGGCTTATTACTGCAGTTAAGAAAAAGTCCAAAATCTAACTTTTTTGGAGTTTGGTCTTTTTTGAATACTTTTGAGTCGATTACAATGAAAAGGGGAGGTGCACAACTAGATATTTCAACAGTCCTAAATCCGAAATTTCAACATTCTACGGCTAATCGTTTTTGAGTTAAGCGAGATACATACGTACCTACAGACGTCAAGCCGTAGTCAAATTGGATTCAGGGATGCTCATAAAGGATATTTCCGTTAAAATCTGAAAACCGAAATTATTTGCGATCACAATGCTTTCTTTACTTCGTACAAGGAAATAAAAAATCCGCCGTATTATATACATTATTTTGAAATTGCCAAGTTTTAGTATTGTAACAAGGACGGATTCCTACAAATTATTATGAAAGTATAATTAATATAATAATTGGAAGAATCCAGAGAAATAGGAAAACCCTTTTTGTAAAGTATAGGTCCGTGTAACAATGGTCCTTTATTGTAATGCTCGCTAACACATAATGAACACTTGTCGTACAGTGAGAAGAGACCAGGTTTGGAATTTATGGGAACAAAAGTCTCGGTAAACTGTTCTGAACAAAAGCCTCGATAAACTGTTCTCACGTTTTAATTTGCGTCCGGTCCGACAGGTAAAAAGGCTAACAGTATAAATAACCCGGTAAGACCAGTTAAAAAAAGTGAAGAATTTTATAAAAACCAGTCTGCGAGGCGTTACGGCGTCGGTCCCGCAAGGGTAGTTCTGCGAAGAGTTCAGCGAGACGAGGCTGCGAGTAGTGTGGAATCGTGTGGGTTCGGTAGAGTTCTGCGAACCAGTCCAGCTAGACGTACGATGACGGTCCAGCGAGAACAGTCACAGTTGTGAGTCTGCGAGACAAGAGTGGAAGACGTCAGTCGAGCGAGGCGAGCCCTGAATCCAGTTTGATACGAGTAAGATAGCGCTACGAGTAATTCAGGTAAATCAGAAATATTATCGGTGAGTTACAGTAAAACTATTATGTGCATAACTGAAAGAAATAATGCAATAGACATCATTCATAAAGTTTTAGGGTAGATAGGAAAGGTATTTGCCACTGAATTTTAGATGATTGTTTGTTAATGTAAGACCAGTAGATAAAAAGGGTTACTAGCGGTTTCTTTTGTTAATGGTTCTAGTTTTATATTTATCTAACTGGAATAAATTCCGAATAATTATTTATTTTGAACTCTGTTTTGTGTATAATCTGTATTTACTTATTATTATTTACTATTATCACTATTTGATGTGTAATAATTTGATTGTTAATCTTTGTTGATTTTTTAATGTATTTTGCTCTGTTTTTATGACATACTTACTGTTTTGATTATGTATTATGTCATGTACTTTGCTATGTATTTTTATGTTTGATTTGTTGTTATTGTCATGGAATATTATTATCGTTTACTACTATTATCCTGATTATTATTGTAGTTGTAATTACTATATTAATATTTGTGTTCATTAACTGTTTTATTATTGTCAATTATTACTATTACTGTATTTATCACCATCGTTATTACGATTAATTTGTCTGGTTGTAATTATGAATATTTTAAACCAAATTTTAAACCAATAAAACTATAATTATATAAACATTCTAAACTGTCAACAACCTCTCAATATCCTGATCGAGTTGGGGAACACGCGACAGTATTATTTGTTTAATCTTTAAAAAGATTTAAAAAAAAATATTTTCAATACTGAAATAACAAAGAAAAATAGATTTTTCCTCAAAAAGTTTTTATTTATGTTTAATAATTATGTAATTTAATTTTGTTTATGTAAATTTTCAATTAATAATTATTTTTAAAGCATAACCGGAATCGAATTTATAAGAATCAGATATTTCTACGAAAATAAACAAGCGTACTATAAAAAAAAAAAACCATGAAAACAAAAGCAGAAATAATAAAGAAAGCGTACTGAATGTTGATATAATAAATAGTTGTTAGATTTTTATTTTAAACAAACAGTAAGTTTAGTTGGTCATAAAATTGAGAGATTGTACATTGTAGCAGCATGTACCTAAATGTTTGTATGTGTTTCTATTCACGCGCGCACGCGCGCGCGTGTGTATACTGCGGTACGATACAATGTTTGTTAGATAGAAAGGGGATATTCAACGTTCACTATACGGGTGCTAATTGGAGTGGGCGGGTAGGTCATTTATTACTACTCAGGAGAGCAACGAAAAGGGTTAAATCTCAAACCCTTACTCCTTTCTACCTACCAACTACCACCCCGCATCGTTTCTTTCTATTTTCACCTCAACCTACATTTATTAACATTTAATTACCATAACATTATTAATATTATTATTAATAAATAAATAAAAAAACTCACGTAACATCCAATTTCCTTTATTTCAAGTTATTTTTTCTCTCTTTTTTTAATCTATTATAAAATAAAAAGCTAATTAAAATTTTTTCCCCCGTTATTATTAATTAGTCTGGTTTAAAAAATAAAGGCCATATAACAGGATATTAATCTAGTAAATACGAACATTTTTCAACTATATAAGAAAAACTGAATAAATCTGAATATAGATATTTTCGTAGGAATTTAGAAAAACAATTCTAAATAAAAAAAAATTATTAAATGAAACAGAGGTGGCTATTCTAACCTGAAAAATCTGATGTGGACACCACATGACTTCCTTGTACGCCTATTAGATTACATACATATTGTTTTAAAATTAAAAGTACATAAAATTTTATTTTATTAATAACTTCTGATATTTTATTATTTTTTTATTGAATTATTTTTTTTGTAATTTTATTTACAATCAGAGGAAAATAATTATTAATAAATCAATATATTTAAATTAAAAAAAAGTTAAAAAAAGGAGATAAAGTCGAATTCGAACCGATGTGCCTTTCCCTTGTAAGAGCCAAATATTTCATTATTAAAATTTTATTTAGCTTAAACTCTGGAACCAATGAAAATAAGTACCACTTATGATATATCGTTGAAAAGCTCTCAACGAGGGCTTACTACTACTCGTACAATTAAGAAAAATCCAAAATCCTAAAAATTTGGATTATGACTTTTTTTGTACACTTTTGGTCCAGTAGATTGTAGTCAAAAGGGGAGGTGCACAACTAGATGTTATAACAGTCCTAAATTCAGAATTCAACATCTCACGGCTAATCGTTTTTGAGTTATGCGAGATACATGCTCGTACGTATAAACATACGTAGGTACAACATCTTGCCGAAACTACTCAAAATGGATTCAGAGATAGTCAAATGGATATTTTCGTTAAAATCTGAAAACCGAAATTTTTTGCGATCAGAATACTTTCTTTACTTTGTACTAGGAAGATAAAAGATAACATTTTCCAAACTTAACTATCTGGTAAAACTTCAATCCATCAATCACCCCACTCTTTAGATGCATAAGAAAAAACTGGCAAAAACATCAAATTTTTAATTTGAAGTTATGATTTCAACGTAATCTTACTTATCACCATCAAAGCTTGTTAAATCCATTCTGAAATACCGTCCTAAAATAATTTTTTACATTTTAGTGCGTTCAATTTAAGAGTGGTGTTTTAAAACTTTTTTTTACATATTTTTTTATTTTCTAGTTTTTAGTCTTTATAAGTTTATACTTTACAGCTGCGCTAGCGCACAGGTTTAAGCGTTTGAATGAAAGATCTGATCGGTAATTTTTGCGGTGGGTGAGTGCAATCAAAACTTAGAGCTATACGATTTAATTTCCGGATAACCAAGATCCGGTCGATCAAGGTGTATCCGATGCATTAAACAGTTATTACTCGACCTGCTTATACCTACGTCGTTTGAATCGTGAAAATCGGACGAGCAGTTGCTGAGATATTACGGTGGCAATCCATCACAACCCCTCTCCAATTATGAAACAGCGTCCCACTTGAAAATATTATCATCCGACGGGTATCATTGAAAACGGATGGGGCATTGTAGAGGAGGGTCAAAAATATCTTTCAGAGCGCTAGGATCGACGTTTTTGAGATATTTGGATTTTCGTCCGAAGATTCGGATCAGGTTAAAAAGTACTAAATTTTCCTAAAACTTCGATATACATATCGATGTATATTTCGCATAGGTATATCGATATATAATAATATAAGCGTACACATAGTAATAATAAGCGTACACCTGACCACCACAAGACATGTACTAACGAATCGGGATTATCCGCTAGTGATCGGTACATTCCGGTGCTAAGCTAAGGGGTAAGCACACTAGACACACATAAAAATGCTGTTTAGTATGATGGGATGTGCAAGAACATTTTTAATTCAAAAGTGACAGTTCGGCTTTTTTTTGTTTAGAATTATTCTATAATTTAAATATAAATTCATGATTATTTCAAAATGTAAAATAGTTTTAGTACAGGGATTATCTGATGAAAAATGTTTTACATATTGAAATATTTTTTCTCTCTTACTAATTATCTTAACGCATTCTTTACACGGGATTTTGTTATTTTAATTGTTTACCTTGTTCCTTATAGAAAAAGTAAGTTATAGAAGCGGGCAACTAAGGTAATTAAAATGCGAAGCCATTAAAAAGAAAAGAAAATCATAAAAAAAAAGAAGAAAACAATCATGTTTTAATTTAAAATAATGAAATTCAAGTTATACAATTAATCACATTTATTTTTGCAATAGTTTTATCTAATTAGGATTCTATATTTCCTAAAATCTATCTCTGGAAGCAAACGGCAAGCTAAAGTTACGGACGGATTAGAATGATTTTTAAGATAAAAATTTGTTTGGTTTAATATCAATCGAATTTTACAATCGAAAATAATTTTCATAAATTATTAACTACATTTTTATAATTAGATACGAATTTGGTTTTACAAGTTTTGAAGGCGTATTAATTGTAACCACAGTCAGTCGACAGTATTTCTTGCTGTACAAACTCAAAAGTGGAAACATGAGTTATCGGACGAGTTTAGATATAATTCGTAATTCATCTTATTAACTAAATATTAGTTAAATCTCCGACATACTTTGACTATTCACATACTTGAAACAACATTATGGAATTTAGTAAAGTGGAACAGGAGAAAATTTGTCGAAATAACTCAAACATAATTTTAACGTGTAGTACTGGAAATTTACATTCGTATACTTAACATGACCGCAAATATCAAAATATTTAATGTAGACTATATAATATATATTTATTCCCGATTTTTAATTATGTATTTAAAGGTTATGTCGTTAATTTGATCTTGAAGTAAACCCAATAATCAGAAGAAACGTATTTTGAAGTAACATTGAATTAAAACATATAAGAGAAAAGGATATCTTTTCCAGTTTCTTTTTAATTTCATCGAGATTTTCTTAAAAATAAAAACAATATTAATGTATCTAAATATGCAAATTAACCAGGTCCAAAAAAATAATTGTAAAGAATAATTATTAATAGATCTTTTTCTACGGTTTACAAGTTAGATACCATGAATAGAATAATAAGCATTCCATGCCAGGTTTCCTACTAAAAATGGCATCTTCCTTAAGTGAAGAAGGAAGGGATATATATACAACTCCACATTTACTTGATAACTTATTTGCGTTCAATATAGTGTTTGGCTGTGTCAAACATCATTATTTAAGGTAAAGCACTCTAACAACATCGGTTGTAACTCAGATGCGGTCACAAATAAAAGAAAACGGAGTGGTGCAGCCAATTAAAACCTAAACTCATGTAAGGCAGGTTGTTGGTAGATCCGAGGCCTTTTCGAACCAGTTATAAACGATAACGGTTCCCCTTTTCGATTTTATCTATAATTATCATTTTGTTGACGGATTCTGATTAACATAAAATCATGATGTTAGGATCCATGAACGTAATAAGGGTTTTTCGTATTTGTTACTTATTCTTGATCCGGACCTGCTTTAATTACGAGGGAAAATCAGGGGGGTGTTCAGTCCTGCACTTCCTTTGCCGTCTTAGTTTAGATAATTTTTCGTCACGTGCCTCACATGTCTGTTCTGCAGCATAGTCCCAGTAATGTTGAACTCACCGGGTTGGTCTAGTGGTGAACGCGTCTTCCCAAATCAGCTGATTTGGAAGTCGAGAATTCCAGCGTTCAAGTCCTAGTAAACGCAGTTACTTCTAAACGGATTTGAATCCTAGATCGTGAATACCGATGTTCTATGGTGGTTGTGTTTCAATTAACCACACATCACAGGAATGGTCGAACTGAGACTGTACAAGACTACACTTCATTTACATTCATACACATCATCCTCAGAAGTAATACCTGAACGGTAAATCCCGGAGGTTAAACAGGAAAAAGAAAGAAAGTCCCCCGTGATATTACCGGTGTTAACATGCCGAATTATCTCAAGCATGCTGTAAGAAGGTTGCGATACGGAATCAAATAAAAATGTTCTGCGGTATCCTCTCTTCTGCGACAATCGCACTCGACAGAGGGGTCTCGGTTCCTGGGCAGGTATGCACAGATATGCTTTGAAACAACCGTGACTAGCCAACTCGTACCTCAGTTCCCCATGCTTGCGGTTCACCCACCTCTGGAGGTCCGCAATCAGTGCATGTTGTGCCATTCTGCCCTTAGTCGACCGACATCATCTTTCCTGCCAGTTGTGTAGAAACGATGCGTTCAGGTACATCGCCTCCCTCTTCCAAACGAGAATGTCCAGGAGTGCAAGGTTGAGCATTACTCCGGCGGCATTGCCCGAGACGGTCCTGTAGCCACAACATAGCTGTCGGGAGACAGGCCGATTCACCAGGTTAAGAATTTCTCGGGCTCTCTACATTTCGAGTGCGAAGAATAGGCTGGTGGTCCGTACAAGACTTTCGAGAGCACAACCTTTGATAAAACCCTCCCCCCTTTGGTGTGCAGGGACCCCTGATGTTAGTAACTAACCGATCGATGGTAGGTGTCATTTTTTCGGTCTTCTAAGACGCTACGGCCAAATGCCTGAAGAACTCTATCCATACTAGATATTTACCGAATGGTGAAAGTAACAAGCTATTGATAAGTTCATTACCATGAACAAGAGACACAGCTGCCAACAGGGTTCGCGTGAAGAAGCTTCAACATATACCTACAGGCCTCCTAATTATCATAAGGATTAATAATAAAAAGCTAAGATAATAAAACATTCAATGTAGAGGTAAAAATTAATTTTATATCTTTTTGCGAAATAAAAATGATATTAATCATTTTAACACCATTAATATCTACTTTAGTTTTAATTTCCGTGCGTTCGATACTTCGTTCGAGTAAATGAATTCAAAATCTTATAAAAAAATTCTACAATGGTACAGATTTACTTATAAATTGATTCTTTCTCTCCAACTATTGCAAATACGTACAATTTAAGTTGTACTATTTTTTCGAATCAGTTGAAATGAATTTAGCAGTACTGAAAAAAAAAAAATATATATGGAATAAATCCCAGAAATATAAATTATTTCCCAGAAAGGAAAACACACACAATTTTTTTAATTCAGTTTTTTGCGACATTTCACGTAATAACCAAGAAAATTTTTTTAAAATAATTTTTTAACAGAATTCTTTCAGGAATAAAAAATTGAAAATAATAACGCTGAGATAATATCCATCGCTCTCATGTATCTCAATAAAAGGACTTTTTTTACTTCTTTTTAGAGAAAGAGAAATCCTAATTGAAAATGTACATTAGTCGGCTTTCTTCTTGCTACATCTTATCAGTTTTTTTCTGTAATAAAGAATATTTTTTAAAAATTAAGTCTACATTATTATTAAATTAAAACTTAAAAACTGAATATTTTGTGTAAGGACCACATTCATGTTCATAATTGTGATCAAGATAAAACTAATAAATAATATTTAACTTTATATTGTTATTGCTGAACTGATATAAGAACAGAAAATTCATATGTATGTATACATAAGAAGAAAATATGACCTCTGAAAAGAATTTTAGGACAATCCAAAAAAAAAACAGCTTTAGAAGTGTTTTGAGAAATTTCGGAAAGAGAAAGTTGCAATGGTTTGGCAAGTATTGAGAAGGAATGAAATTTCCGCTGGACGTCAACTGCTGAAAAGTGGAGGTTAAAGGAAGGAAAACAAGGTGTATATCACTAATGAGATTTACTAATGGATTGAATCTTTGAGGTACAAAGATTTTCAAGTAAAAATGTTTAAAACAGGAAAAAATACTACTGATAAACAGATAAATATTAGATCATATAAACATCGAAAATCCTTCTATAGAAGAAAAAAATAATTTTTTGAAATTCGTTCAGTATTACACAAAGCGTTTCGGTAAGTTACTGTACACTGGAATTATGGAAGCGTAACGACAAAACCTTTTTAATTATTACTTTGTATTTTTATTATAATTTCATTATTTTATAAAAACAAATATTACAATAACTGGAATAATTTAAAAAAAGGTGCTGAAAATGACCTCCTTTAATATCAATACAACACCAGACGTTTTAATTTGTTTTCAAACACTTTAACCAGCTGATAAACTGGAATGTCTCGTATATATGCTGTTATTGCGGTTTTTAGTCAAATGTGCGTCAATAGTTGTTGAACAATCAATGTTCGTCAATAGTGCGTGGTCTTTTGCGAGACAGTGCTTGAAGTTTTGCTGGCCCCATACAAAGAAATCAGGGAGAATCAGATCGGACTATCGAAATGTCACAAACCCCTCGAAATGATTTGTTCATCAAAGCCATTTCGTAAAAAAGTCATTGACTTGTTAGCTGTGTGCGCTGTGGCGCCATCCTGTTGGAATCAATCGTGATTGAGTTCCACTTCTGTTAACTGACTAATGAAGCTGTTAAAATAGCACACTAACGATCAGTATTAACTGTATTTTCAAATAAGATTAGACCCAAAATGTGCGTTCTACTCACACCGTCTCAGACTCAAATTTTCCCTTCGTGTAGATAGTTCATAATTCATGGGGGTTAGTTGTCGACCAGTCGTCATTTTTGTGAATTAATTTACCCTCCCAAATGAAACTACGATTCATCTGCAAAAAAGTAATGTCGAGGACACCTGCGGAATTTTGGTCAATAAAACGTTTAAACTATTGACAATAATGTTGTCTTTTGGCATGATATGTAGGTTTCAATTCTTAAACGCACATTTCTTTTTAGGGAACGCGGCGTCCGTTTGGGCGCATAGGTCGGGAAGAAATCGAGCACTTATTCAAAATTTAAGAAGTGCCCAGCGCAGAGCCTTAACTGTATGCACTGGTGTTTTTAGAACAACCTCCTACAATTGTATTGTAGCGACTGCATTGTAAGGTTCTTTCAATCGATTTAGTGGTGAAAGTTCTGGCGGCCATGTGGAAATTGCAAAGAGGGAAGGAGGCCGAGGTATTTGGAATGCGGTTTCGAGCTGGGCCTACATCGGAGCGGAACGGTGATCTCAATGCACCGGTTCTAAATTTTGAACAGTTGCCCATCTCCCGCCTACGGAGGAGGCTTTACAGCCTACCGATGGAAGCACAGCGGCAAGAATGGCACGCCACAACTAAGGGAAGGTCTTTGTATAGATTTATACAGGATATGGGGATATGTTATGTCTATCCTTCGTTTTTAAGTATAACGGGAGCCCGAGTGCTCTCCAACCATGTAAATTTAAACCAATATATTTGTTTCGGTTTCACCTGGCAGCTGATGAGCTGTGCGTCTGCGGGGAGGTCCAGTCGAACGAACACACGATGTCGACTGCCCAGTTCCTGGGGAGGGAGGGGCAGAACTTAGGCCACCCTGGAACTTAGAGGTCAAAGGAAAAATTGGCCACTCACAAGCGACGAGTCAATGTGGCGAGAGCTGCATTGTCGGACCATGTAAGAGTTCCTTGAGCAATAGTGGACACTGGTCGCTAAACTGTTTCGAGGCTCATTAGCCGTTTTTGGCACAGACATTCTCTCTTATGCTTTAGGGCGAAGGAATGGGGTGGTGGGGGGAGAAATGCCAAGCAAACCAAATTCTTTGTAGGGAAAAGGTTTCAGTTCTTTTCTTACAGCTTTATATGCGGTAGCAAGTCCGATATTTTGTTGCTGTGCTAACTTTCACATTGACTTTGATGGACTTTCGGTCCATGGCATCTAAAATGTCAAACAGCTTCTGTTCGTTTTATTTTAGATGGTCTTCCACTTTGATCAGCGTCTTCAACAGAGCCTGTTGTCCGAAACCTTTTCAATAAGAGTTCGAACTTCATTCCAATAAGGGACAGGAGTATTTGGAAACTTTTCAGAAAAATTATACTTCAGTCAATCTTGATCCTTCACGAAAGACGTGAAAAAATGAGAATTAAATATTTCTGAATTAAATATATATGTTGTACATAAAATTGTAATGCCAAACATAATATATTTAGCATTTGAGTGCTAAGCACACATAAATGCAAGTAAAATAAATCAGCCCGACAAGTGACATCTTTATTCCGTTTCAAGGTCAGCACATATTCTTATTCAACTGAATATTAGAGAAAGGAACTGACTGGTGCCTCTTTTACCTCAAGGTAGATATGTGTCACAGTTACAAGGAAAACTGGGACAAATAGTGTAAAGAAATAAATTAATGGACTTCTTTTTCTAATAAAAATCTGTTGTATATTTTTAAGATTTACTTGGTAAGAGAATTATAGTTGCGTAAACAAAACGCTTTTATGAACGCAATTTTTTTTTTTTTTATACACAACCAAAACTAGATGCATTCCTGTAGAAATATTATTATGCTTATTTCAAATTAAGGTGCATTTTATAAAAAAAAAAAAACAAAACAATATATAAAACGTTTTTTTATATATTAGAAAACTATTTCATAAATTACTCGTTCAAGATAAAGTTCAGGAAAAATTTTAAATACAAAATTTGAGCGTATAAAATTCGTAAAACTTTTGTATATAAAATTGTTCGGGAGTTTTACTAAGAATTCGTCTGTTTGATAACAGGTAAAAAAAAGAAGATAACTTAAAGGAACATCAGGTGATTCAAAAGTCATAAAATAACTAAGGTTAAAATTTATTAAAATATTTTCCTTATATAATAAAAGTTTAAATTATACTTCAGTTAAGGCGTAAAAATAACTTTGAAAGTTGCAATAATCTTGTTTTAAAATCTTCATTAAGTTATTACCATAAAATTTCAAAACTTTCGAACTAAGTTCTATATTCTTGGAAAACCTTAATTTTAAATGATAAACATCCTTCGCTTAAATTACAAGAAAGCTCAAACAATTTTATAGTCGACATTTTAATTTTAATTTATTATTGTGAAACATTTCAAGGTAGAGATATATTCGGTAAAGTATATTTCCATCTTTATTTGTAACAATTTTATTCGCTTTACATTCTATCTCGCTTTAGTCTACGGTTAATATTAGTAGGATAGACACGATCGTGTTAATCTGAATCCGTGGGAGGCATCCTAAAACGGATGTGTGGTTTGTGGTCGCTCGTTGTTCATGCAAATTTTGGAGGAACAAGATCGTTTGTTAACGAAGCTACGTATACCTAACCCTTCATTATATTCAGTCTGTCTATTTCCTATCAGTTAACTCATTATAATAATTGGTGTTAATTTTAAGCAATAAACATATAAATAATAATTTTTTCCTCTATATTAGTTTTGAGGGTAGGATTTTTTTTAAATTACGTTATAAACACATGTTTTATAAATCTAATGAATAAAAATTTTAGACATTAGTTAATCGAGTGATTCGATGTACTTTTCCATAAATTTTCCTTCTCATCAAACAGATAACCTAACTTTAACATAAATAGTATATATATATATATATATATATATTATACCTTCAATATATACTCCAATATGAATATACTCCATATCAACGTGATCTGATTGAACTCTTATAAATTCAACGGATATTTCCACATGCATAAATTTCCACATGAATGGGAAAAATATTACTTTAAAACCACTGAATCTATTCTCCGATCATTTTAATTAATAAAATAAAAGAATAATTCTATTTTAGCTCATTCTTATATACAGAATAATTTACGAAGTACGTAACAAATTTTCAGGTCATGTTCTACTAGTGAAAAAAAGAAGAAAGTTCGCATATGCATAGGTTCGGAAATACTTCGTCAAAGAGTATCGGCTGGCGAAAGATTTCGCTCTGATTTCTCCACCTTCGGTAAAATTAATCCAGACTGTAATTCCGAAACCCTAATTAAGGATTTAATATGAAATCTGAATTAAAAAATTGATAAAGGTAGTTCCAAAAATTGTATTTTTTATAACTTTACATAAATCTGGTGTAAAAACAAAATATTGAGCTCGAAAAACACAATATTTTATGTTTGGCTTAAAATAATCTGTTAAATGGGTAATAATCATAAAAAATTTTAAATAAAACTTGTACAGAATTTGATCCTACGTAAAATTACATGAATTAAGTCTACAGAAACTAGTGACTTATCAGAATTTCGAAGTTTATTAATAACAAAACGTGACAAATTTTAACTAGATATTAACTTTTACCACAGGTTTCTAAAAAATTACTAAAAATACAATTCTGGATTCTATTTATTTTTTCCCCAATTTTTCAGGTCAGGTGCTAATGTAATCAGATTTCAGTTTACTTTATTCAAGAAACACTGGTTACAAGCGTATACTAAATGTTATGAAAAAAAAGAAACTATATTATCCACAAAAATATTTAATTCAATTTTTCAATAAACTATACTTGCGTTTATATATTAAAAATAAAAAAAAAATAATTATTTTGCTTAAAATAATAAAATTCTTATTATCGAAGAAAATATTTTACGTTTACTTAATAAATATCACAGTTTAAATGCTTCATTGATTTATGAGCCAATATAAATATTTGTTGGAAAATAAAACAGTTTACTAGAATATAAAGTAATATATACAGGCGCGTGCGTGTATGCACACACACATCATTATGATATGTATTTTTATATAAAAATAATTTGGCAAGGAGAAATATTATGTAACCAAATATATTAAAGTTATATTGATTTTTTCATAGACCTTAAAAAAACATAATGAGGTCTATTTAATACAAAATACAAGAATTTATCAAATATAAATCTCATTGTAAAAATTAAATTTCCACTTACCAACAATTTAAAAAGTGAAAATCCTAGTACTTTTGGAGCTGTTACTCCATCTTCAGGGATGTTAATTTAAATTCAAATCAATAATCGTATTTAAAATGAAACTGTTATGTTTATAAAATTATGAATGTAAATGTTAAATATGAATATAAATAATGAATTTAAATTAACATCCCTGAAAATCCCTGAAGATGGAGTAACAACTACGAAAGTACTAGGATTTACACAATTGTTGGTAAGTGGAAATTTAATTTATAAAATTATATTAATACCAACAGTGCCAATTGCTTAGTAAATTAAATCCAAATACAAATCTAATTTTTAACCAACTTTTTATTCATGAGTATTAATTTAAATATATCGAAAATTATTACAGTATAACCTCGCTATAACACGGATAGTAAGATGACCCCTAAAAAAACTGTTATCGGATAAAAAGAAGCTGACAACACAGTTATTTGAAGGACTTACCCTCAACACAGCTTTTTTCTGATACACGGTTTACCACACACACACACACACACACACACACACACACACACACACACACACACACACACACACACACACACACACACAAACACACACACACACACACACACACACACACACAAACACACACACACACAAACACACACACACAAACACACACACACACACACAAACACACACACACACACACACACACAAACACACACACACAAACAAACACACACACACACACACACACACACACACACACACACACACACACACACACACATTCACATAGAATGAGAGAGAGGGTTTGAGAGGGGGGAGAGAGAATTAAAAATATTTATATTTTATTTAAATATAATATTTATTTATTTTATTCAATGACTAACTAAAGCGCGCCCGCATAACGTATTCATTCGCGCGGGTGTGGCGGTACTAGCAGCCACTTTAAATACCTTTTTACACTTTAGATATTATCCATTTATTTAATTCTACCGCTCACCTGTAAAGTTACAACATAGCAGCAGACTACAGAGACTACCAGTGTTCTTTGGTGTTTGGGTTTCAATTAACCACACATCTCAGGTATGGTCTACGTCGGACTGTTCAAGATTACACTTCATTTACATTTATACATATCACCTCTCAAGTAATACCTTACGGTAATTCCGGAGATTAAACAGAAAAAGAAAGAAAGACGACTACATCACCTGTACATCAGTTCTACACTAGCGGTCAGTTCACACTTGTGATGTGAGGGGTGACACACACTATATCCACTTAGACACTAGTTTATTTAGAGCATTTTTTGGGAGAGAGTGCGAATTTGATAAATTTTTTTTGTAGCTATTAATATTTTTTAATTATTAACAAATGTCCGTAAGAAAAATAAGACCTTAATTAAGTGAAATCTCGAGATACTAAGGGTGACCTTGCTCTACAGCCTCGCCGCTCTTGATCTTTTAAGTTAAAAGTTTAATGGCATCAGTGCCCCAAATATAGAAGTATATGGCCAACTTTGCACAAAATCGGTCGAGTAGTTCTGGAGATAATAGGTGATTCAGGTCGTAACACCTAACATCGAACACACACGTACATACGACACATCCGGAAAATTTCCATCCGGTTTTTTGGGTTTCTTAGGTGTCAAAATGTCAAAGATCCGGTATAAACCGCATATGCCCAAATTGGATCAATTACCATACTTTCCCTTTTATAGCTATAGCTCTGCTATAGCGCTATACGGGAAAGTAATAGTCTACTTACTAGTAAGTGCACAGAAACGAATTTTAACGATGTAAACGTATTTAGTAATACATTGAACAAAATAAATAAATATTATATCTAATACATTTACCTTTGTGAAATTACATGTAGCTGTAAAAAAAATAAGATATGAACCCCATGCAACCAAAAATAACTTTCTACTTTTTATTTTATTGTATGAAGTAAAGGAAGTATTGTGATCGCGAAAAATTTCGGAAAAATCTCTGAAACCATTTTGATTAGCTATAGCTCAAAAACTGTTAGCCACAGTACGTTGAAATTTTGGATTTATGACTGTTGTAAGATCTGGTTGTGCTCCTCCCCTTTTGATTGCAATCGACTGGACCAAAAGTCTCCAAAATGCATTTGGATTTGGACTTTTTCTTAACTGCAGTAATAAGCCATCATCGAGAGCCTTTCAACGATATATAATAAATGGTACTAATTTTCATTGGTTCCAGAGTTATAGCCAAATTAAATTTTAATTAATGAAATATTTGGATCTCATAAGGGGAAGGCTCATCGGTTCGACTCCGACTTCATTTCCTTTTATTTTTAATTTTTTTTTAATTTAAATATATTGAATTATTAATAATTATTAACCTCTGATTGTGAAAAAAAATTACTATAAATAATAATTAAATAATAACAATAAAAAAAACTATGAAAAAATATCAAAAGTTATTAATGAAATAAACTTTTATGTATTTTTCATTTAAAAAAAAATGTGTATATGTAATTTAGTAGGTGTACAAATAAGTCCACATCAGATTAGGTGAAACATCTGATTATTCTTTTTGTTTTCATTTTGTTGATGGTGACATCATAATAATTTTAAAAAAACATAGTATTGGATAGATATAAGACTTACATTTATTTATGGCGTAATAAAGGGAATTCTACTCTACCTAATATTTCAGGTAAGACTGTTGACTTAATAATTGTATAAATATTTGGTGGTAATAAAAACTAATATTTAAGCAATTTTTTAACTGTTCACTTTATTAAAGAATTGGAGGATCGTATCTCACTTTCAAATGAAATAAGTTTAAATGAAGCGCAGCAAAAAATATGTATATTTTATTTAATAGGCGTACTAGGAAGTCAAGTGGTGTCCAAATCAGATTTTTCAAATAACTGCCTTAAATTTAAGTGTGTTGTTATATACATTCAACTGTGTGGTGTTAATATCGTAATGTGTTTTAATAAAATGGTAATGTACTCGTATATTACTTTACGGTATTTTCATCAAATCAGTTACTAAAGTACTATATTTTCAATTACGCTAAAAGGGAAAATGCTTAAAAACCCATACAATTACCGTAGTTTACCGTTGCGGAAAAACAATGTGAAAATGAAATCCAACTTCAAAATGTAAGTACTGTACAATACATACTCAGTACTGTATTTTTATTTTCTATATTTTATTTTATCCCGTGTTTTCATTTTAACTGTAAAATTCGGTAATTTTATTCTAATTATGTTACAATATTAAATAAATTGGCATTATTTTTTTTTTTATCACTTTATCTACGAAATAACGTGGTTAACATATAACAGTTATTAGCTACAGTTAAGTTTTATTAGCGGTTAAACTATAATATTTGTCTCCGGAAGGCCGCGTTATAACGGGAACGTACAGTATTTATTTATTTAACAAACATACTTTCTGTAAACTTTCGAATATTTATACTAAAGGAATAAATAGGTTTCTTCTATTCTATTGAATCGTAAAAGGTGGGGCGTGATCGAAACCACCACTTTACTATTTACGAAACCTTGACCTTCCAAAGCTTTATACAACTGAGCTGATTGTTTGATTTTTTTAAAGTCAATAGGTGATCTTAGCATTGGTGTGTAGGAAGGTGAAGGAAAATTGTGAAATTTTCCTTCATCTTAACGAATACTTGTAATATACAGCATTATTTGTTCTCTTCCCAAGAAGAAAAATTTATGACTACAACTTTTAAAACATTGGGTCAAGAAACTTACTTGTAGAATAAGCGCGTTTTTTCGCTTTATGTACAAGTCCGTTTCATCTGTACTGTATCCTGAACAATCTAATTACGTCACTTGTAAAAACACAATTAAAAAATTTAATCTCTTCCCATTTGATTCCTTACAACAATCTTTTACAGCATACTGAATAAAATATATTCTTTATTTGCAACAATACTAGCTACTGCTTACTGTTGCAGAAAAACAATACAAGGCAATAACGGCCGGTAAAGAGAAAATATAGACATCTAAATTCATATTACCCCTAAATACATATTCACCTAAATTCATATTAATATGAATACATACTTATTTATTCAGAAATTAAAAAACGTGACTGTCAAAAAAACATAACTGATAAACATTGTTCTTAAATTAGGATGATCTATAAAAATAAAAATGTAATTGTTCGTTTGTTCAAAATCTTAAATAACCTAAAGTTCTTTACCCAATGCTTTGAAATTTTGCATTCGAATACGCGCGTGTTTTTATATACCTATAGTGTCACACCTCTGACAGATAAAAACATGCTTTTATAAAAAAAACAGCACTATCTCTTGGACGTAAAAGCAACACACGCTATACTAAATATTTTACGATTCCATTTCAATGTTTCCGATATGTGTGTCCGCTATAGACTAAAAACCTACAGGACCGATTTATGCGCGGGGAAAAAGGGAGAAAGGAAAAAATTGGGAAAGGGAAAAATCGAAAAAGGTAAAAGGAAAGAAGGGGAAAATGGAAAAAATAAAAAGGGGAAAACGGGGAAAGGGAAATGGAAAGGGTAAAGGAGAAAAAAGAAAAGGGGAAAACGAAACAAGAGGTGAAAAAGGAAAATGAAAAGGGAAGGAAGGGGACACATAGGAGAAAGGAAGGCGGAAAGGGAAAGGGAATATTGTTAAATTAAAAAGGGGGAAAAGGAAAACGGGAAAAGAAAAATGGGAAAAAGGAAAAGGAAGGTAAAGGTAAAATTTTGTGAAGTTCCGTAATATTCATTTTGTTAATGTTTTATCACTTTCAACTGTGTTCACTTAATTTCTAATAATTAGAGATATTTTAAGAGCGTGCGTGTGACAATTTTGTGTATAATATTTGTATTTATTACAATATTTTTTTAAATTTATTTAAACATAACATACATATATATATATTTATGAAAATTCAAGTATTTAATTAACATACCACTGTGCCAATTAATGTCAAAATAATAATTGTAAAAAACTAACATCATACATAGCAATAGATAAACACCATCTAATAAATTAACAGTAGTTATCTCTCGCGGAATCTCGCATCAACAGTTGGTACACAGTTCTATAATTAAATTAACAAATAAAATTAAAAAAAATCTTTTTTTAATTTTATGAATGCTACATTTTACACCTTCATTAAGTTTTCATTTTTAATATAATTATAGAACTACGTTCCAACTGATTATATGGGATTCCGCAAAAATTAACTATTGGTAATTTAGTAGATTTCTTTGTCTATTACTGTGTAAGATGTTAGTTTTTTACAATTATTATTTTGATATAATATAAATATGTGTGATTACTCCCGGTAACATAAGGATTTCAACGCGAGGTCATACATCTAAATCGGGTCAGCCGTTCAGCTACTACCGTGGAACAAACCTACGTAAATACATACACTCTAAATACATTACAATCCTTTTTGGGCAGTCGTCTAATAAGGTCTATTTCTAAGTATATATCAGTTAATATTTTTTCTGGTTCGATTCAATCGTGATTTTTTATTATAATAACGAATACACCATTTGAATTTTGAAAATCGGAAGATTGGTTGCGAATATATAAACAACATTTCCGAATAATCGTGATCTGTTTGATCGAGATTGTATCTGATGCATGCAAATGTTAACCTTTAACCTGCTAACTAATAGCCCGTTTGAATTTTGAAAATCAGACGATTGTTTGTAGAGGTGTTACAAGAGCACCAACCCAATGCACCTTCCAAAAACAGTGTTCCAGGGTCATCCCGTTTGTTACCAGTTGATGGTGATGTGTGATTGGTCTAATCTCGCACGCGTTGCTCACATCACTTCACCATTCTTAGCCTCGCGAACTCAATCCCAACGGGAAGCCCATTATTATTAAACAGAATTTTTTAATTTTATTTAACGTAAATTTCATTTTTTTGTAATATTATTCATTCGATTAATTTGAATCATAATATTGAAGTAATGGAGGTTCACAGTTTAAAGTTTATTAATTCAATTCATTAATTTTTGGCAAATCTTCACTATATATATATATATATATATATATATATATATATATATATATATATATATGTGTGTGTGTGTGTGTGATATCCAGCGAGTTACGTTTTTAAAAAAAACGAACTTTATTTATACAATTAGTACACATGTAATCGTACATAATTTTAACTGTTAACATCATTATGCGTACATGTTTATGATGAATTAAATAGGACGATGCAATATCAAACGGGTCTACTAATGCAGGACTTTACCCCACGAGAGCTGCTATAGGACTCTAATAGAACGATGTTCATCAAACGAGTCCAGGACTGAGACTGAATAATTGTTATTACATTAAGAATAAAGAAACATTGGTTGCAACTGCATTGCATTCTTTCTCACGGTGCTTTTCCTGGAAACAAGGGATAGGCAACATACGTGGCTTATGGAATGTAATGTACCGTCTATTCTCAGGCTATTCTTAGTAATATAACTTATATTTAAGCAGCCTATGATATTCTCGGTAATGTAAGGGTTCCAACGCGGGGTCATACATCTACATCGCTTCAGACATTGAGCTGCTACGGTGGAACCAACATACATATATCCTAAATACATTACACTACTTTTTGGGCGTGTAAAAAATAAATTTTCATAATATTTGATTCATCCAATTTTTAAATTCATATTTTATTTCCAAATTTCTAAAACCGAAAAGTAATATTTAACAACCCGGTTGAGTACCATTAACAATGATTTCAGATCACTAGTATATTACTAATTCAATAACACTTATGAACAATACAATTTTCATTGATGCCTTTTATAAAGAAGTTTATAAAAGGCTTGTGCGTAGTAAAGTGGATATAGAAATTTTTTCCTAAATTCTAATCTTTACAGTTGTATTTTTGATATTTCGAAATTTATATATAATTTTTTTGAAAGAAAAATACGTATATAAAAAAAAGGAGTTAACAAATTTATTTTATTTCTGTTTTACAATTAATTGTATTATAGGAGCCACATAGCACTTACAATACGTATAAAAATTTCAGTTATAATCATTATTATAAGCGTTTTAATTACCTATAAATCAAAAAATTGAAAACTATTTGTTTTAAATTAAAAACAAATTAAATCAAAATTGCATCAATTTATGGATAGCTTTTTTTTATATGAAATATAAGCTGCACATATTTGATCAGTTTTTTGTAACTGTAATATTACAAAGACTAGTCTGAATGGCTCCGGTCTAGGTTTAACTTTGTTCATACATAAATAATTTAGCAACTTTACGTTTATGGTACGGGTTTTAAAAGAAAAGAAAGAGATGAAAGAGAGAAGCGGAAAAAAGATAAGACAACAGTTGCTGAATAGAGTCATTTAAATTTTAAAGAAGACAAGGAGAAAAAAATTACTGTAATAAAATTTTACAAGAGTAACGGTTATTTGAAGAATTTTATTACAGTACAGTACGGATACTGAACAATTGTAAAGATAGAGTTTGCTGTATCTTATCTGTTACAGTACAATGCTTTCGTCACTAAATAAAGAAATGACAAACAAAAATAGAAAAGAACTAAACTGTGGTAATATTAAAATCATCCAGTATTCTTATGCGATGGAAAAATTAAAAAAAAATCCTGGAAAAGATGTTTTGACCTTACCTATTACATAATAATCAATTACAGGTACTTTAAAACTATATTAACAGGTCAATATAGTTCTTCCAAGGAGAATTTACTACAAATCTTTTTTATATCTACGAACTTTAATCCAAGGATCTTAGAACTTTTTTTAATTTTGCACTATAATAAAGGTACCCAATATTCAATAAATCGTCTTAAAACTATTTTTTCAAAATATATATTCCGTATTTTTTTTATTGTTCATCTTTCGTTGTCATAAACATAAGATTTTATGTTCTAGAGATTTTTCAAGTGAAAAAAAAAGATAATTTACTAAGTAATATGTTTCAATAAAAATGTAGAAATTTACTTTACTACAAAACATATCAACAAATCTTAAATATTTATAGTAAAAAGGAATCTTTCTTTTCTTTTGTAAAGAAAAATCTTGTTAATTTTTTTTTTATTTTTGAAAATTTATAGTTTAAAATGATATACAAAGATCTTCCAACAAAACCAATATTATTAAGAGCTATAAACATCAGAGATTAAGTTGTTTTACTGTTACGTAAGGGTAAAGTTCAAATGAAAACTTCTAAAACAACTATCTTTGATCATTTCATGTTATAATCAATATGTCACTGGGTTTTGTTATATTCTGCTGGTATATGAAATATAACTAGGCCAGTATGCCAAGAAATCTTAAGAATTACGAATGATTTATGGTTTATTTTATACGGGTTAAATATTACGTACTAACTTAGTCTATGTTTAAATTACACATCACATTACAATGCAATAGCGCATTATTATTTAAAAAAATAATAATCTAAAAAAAACAAAATAATTAAATTAATGGAAATTAACAAATAAAAAATGTTTACATAATAAAAAACAAACAGATTTAAGTGTTAGCTAAAAACCGTACAGAATCATATTGGAGTAATACGATTCCATATATTTGTTCAGATTTTAGTGGTGGTAAATTCATCCAATTTTACCATTCAAAATTATAGATCGAATTTCGTACGGGTAATTAATTTATCATCTAACCGGTGTTTCAAAAAGGATGCAACCCCTTTGTTTGACGACTTGAATTTATTACAAAAATATTAATTTTAATAAAAAAACTTATACAATAATACTCAAATTACTTTTTATAACTTTACAATAGATGTTCAGAATGATTTCCTGTGATCACAATGCAGGTTCGTACACATTTCATAACGTTTGCAACCACTTTTCGTAACGTGTGCTCAATAATGTTTGAAATCTCACTTTCAATGTTAGCCTTGAATTCGTCAAGTTTATGAGGATTGTTTTTAAAAACACACTTTAAATACCCCCAACGAAAAACGTCTCCTGGTGTAAGATTTGGGGATCTTGGAGGTCACAACCCTTTTGATATCAAACGACGGCCAAAAAATTCCCGTAACATATCCAGCGTTTCATTAGCAGTATTATACGTTGCGTTATCCTGCTAGAACTGATATTACCTTCGTGTAGATCTAACATGGCCAAACTGTTCGATTAAGTTGCGATAAACCGCAGCGTCTACAGATTTGTCAAAAAATAAAGGCCCTATTACACGACGCCGGGAGATCGTACACCAAACAATTTTACGTGAATGTGTAATGGTCATTCATGAAACGCGTGAAGATTTTCAGCAGTCCCTATTTGGTAGTTTTTCGCTGTTAATGTAGCCATACGTGTGAAACTGTACCTCGTCGCTGAAATAAACACGATTCAAAATTTCAATACCGCTGTCATCAACAAGAGAACGAAACCGACGCTAATACTGTAAATGTTTTCCATGGTCTATTTCTTTTACTTCTTGAACGATACCGATGCAATAAGCACGCAATGAGAATTTTTTAGTTGCTCTGAAAGCTGTAGACAGTGAAAGCCCAGCTTTTGAAGGTAAGTTTCCGAACTATTTTCTGGGTGAGCGAGTCAAACGTTCTTTCACACCCACCAGAACTTCTACTGTTAATAGTGATGGTCAATCTGTGCTTTTCCGATGATGTACACTCCCAGTCTTACGAAATTTATTAATCAAACGCGTTATTGTGGTCTTACTAGGAATTGAAGAATTGGGATATTTTATCCAAAACTCATCTTTCACTCATTCATAAGATTTGAACACATGTTTGTCCCTGGAAAAGAACATAGTTAACTCAATAGAGATGAATTTATACTGGTACAGCACTAGTGCATAAGTACATTTCAACTGTTACAAGCGGCTAACCTTGAGTTCGATGTTGCCGACTGACATGTAGGGAGAAATAAAATTTATCTATGCGTGATTTCTGCCTTCTAGAATTGCGTCCTTTTTGAAGAAACATCCGTTATTTAACATCAAATAATTTTATTTTTGCACGTTTTATTGTGTTCTGCTTTTGATTACGGACAAAGGCGTATACAAAAACAAAATATAATAACTAATTTCGCACATAGAAAGTTTGACCAACCAGAAATCTAATATTTTTTTAAAATTATTTTCTTTTCTTTAAGCATCAGATTTATCCCCCTCGAAATATTATCCTGTATTGCTAATACAACGCCACGTTCCACTGTTGGGAAGCATTCTGGTACGTGTTTTGTGGAATATTCAGCAAGTACCGTAACAAACTTCCTTTAATCTCGTTTTCCATTAGGAAACGACGTGCTTTCATATTGGTTTTCATCTTCAGGGAACAGAACGAAGTACAAAGGTACCAAATCAGGTGAAATTAGAACTAAGTTGCAGCAGTTATGTTCTGCTTCACCAAAAACTGTAAAATAAAAACTACCGAATTTGAGAGAAAATTATCATCATAATGAAATATTAACATTTTGTTTGCTTACTTCTTCAGGAATCTTTTGGTGTCTGCAATTTCACGGAGACGGTAAAAACTTTCCGCAATATAGTACTGACTCCCTCAGCACGAACGTCCTAAGTGTATGTTCACAGCCGGCCAGGATATGCGTCGTATCCCATGGATGTTCTATATGATTTGAAACAATGTGTGCGAATTATAAATCCTTCCCCATAAATTTCGTGCAACATTAATGACATTTCTGTAAACGCCCAATAAAAATAATGTGTGAAATAAGATTTCACACAAACATATAAAATATGTATAATCTCTTCAAGAATGTTCATTTTTCTCATATCATAACATCGCCGAAAATTTTTTTTTTGTCTTCAGTCATTTGACTGGTTTGATGCAGCTCTCCAAGATTCCCTATCTAGTGCTAGTCGTTTCATTTCAGTATACCCTCTACATCCTACATCCCTAACAATTTGTTTTACATATTCCAAACGTGGCCTGTCTACACAATTTTTCCCTTCTACCTGTCCTTCCAATATTACAGCGACTATTCCAGGATGCCTTAGTATGTGGCCTATAAGTCTGTCTCTTCTTTTAGCTATATTTTTCCAAATGCTTCTTTCTTCATCTATTTGCCGCAATATCTCTTCATTTGTCACTTTATCCACCCGTCTGATTTTTAACCTTCTCCTATAGCACCACATTTCAAAAGCTTCTAATCTTTTCTTCTCAGATACTCCGATCGTCCAAGTTTCACTTCCATATAAAGCGACACTCCAAACATATACTTTCAAAAATCTTTTCCTGACATTTAAATTAATTTTTGATGTAAACAAATTATATTTCTTACTGAAGGCTCGTTTCGCTTGTGCTATTCGGCATTTTATATCGCTCCTGCTTCGTCCATCATTAGTAATTCTACTTCCCAAATAACAAAATTCTTCTACCTCCATAATCTTTTCTCCTCCTATTTTCACATTCAGTAGTCCATCTTTGTTATTTCTCCTACATTTCATTACTTTTGTTTTGTTCTTGTTTATTTTCATGCGATAGTTCTTGCGTTGGAGTTCATCTATGCCGTTCATTGTTTCTTCTAACTCCTTTTTACTCTCGGCTAGAATTACTATATCATCAGCAAATCGTAGCATCTTTATCTTTTCACCTTGTACTGTTACTCCGAATCTAAATTGTTCTTTAACATCATTAACTGCTAGTTCCATGTAAAAATTAAAAATTAACGGAGATAGGGAACATCCTTGTCGGACTCCCCCCGCCGAAAATATGAAATAGTATCTGAATAACACCCATTGAAACTAAAAATTATCACATTTTAATGACGTGGCAAACGGAATATTATTTCTAAAAAATAACACAACACAGCGCCACCAGCAGAATAAAGAGTGTTTTTACACTACCACACTATTTTACAGGTTCGGTTTGTTTATGAACAACCTTCGTTTTTTTTGTAATTTTTAAACATTTTTCACAAAATTATTACGAGGTAAACACATTTTTAGATTAAAGCGTATCGGATTATCGACTGAAGTAGAAATACGTCTACTTCAACCAACTGAATATTTAAAAAGCTTCTTACTGATGAAAAGTGAAGCTTTTAAAACAAACTTTTACTAAAATCTAAAAAATAATTCAGCAGATGATTTAGCTGAACAGTTAATAGTTTATGTACATCCACTTGACCCAGAATGCCTAGATTATGCGAGGTTGTTTTTTTAAGAATCGGGAGTCAGATTTCATAAATTTCCTTGAAAAAATATAAATTATTGAAACCATTTTTAATCCAATTAATTTATGATCGATGATTAGATCTCTCATTTTGGATAAAAATACTCAGATTTTTCTAATGATTGTGGGCGGAATGAATAACTCTAGATAGAGGAAGCTTTGAGACATTTTTTTGTGATCAGATCGTTTATCTTAATGTAAAAACAAACCCCAGAAAATATATTGTTCTTTCTTCCCACCAATTCCTTTTAATTAACTTTCATCCTATCTTTTACATTTTCAATTCTGTAGATATAATATTATTTACAGCTTGATTTTGAGTTTAACGGGATTTATAAATCAAGGGCATTTAAGGAGGTGTGAATTACCTTTAAAAAACCCGGGGACTCCCGGATTATTCCCCGTGGTTTTGCATTAAGCCAAACGTTTGATGAGCCTAATGGAAGAAACCTAGACTTCTAATAACTCAAAAATACAAAAAAGTGATATATATACCCAAAATTCGTAACTTTCAATCCCAAAAAGCATTTTTGTTCCCAAATTGTTGAAGTAGACTACTGTAAATAACTGTTTACGCTAATAAGGATAAAATTGCATTTTTTTTTTTTGCAAATCTCAATATCATCTAACGCAGAATAAGAATTTTAAAGTAAATGATCCATTTTCCATTAATTCAGCTGGATCGATTTATTTTTAAATATCTAAAACTCGAATATAGGAATTTTCTACTCGCATAATAAAAGTAATATATTGTTCTATTAAACAATTAATTACGGTAAAAAAATTCTAGGAAAGCCGGCGGTTGCTATTTTGTGTCTGAATAGATTTTATTGTTCTTTATTATATAATTTAGTTGCTGGTCTTTGAGCATTCTATGCTCATTCTGAGCGTCAACTGAACTTTCTTAACTTTTATGAGTAATACAATAAAATATAAAGACTATTTATGAATCGCTCCAATCTTTTAACAAATAAAATTATTACATTCTTTTATCATCAAATAATTCAGATGCAGATCTTCAGAGCTGATGCGGAATATCGTAATCTTCCAGCCTCTAAATACTGATTTTTTTTATTTAAATGTTTGGGATATGAGAAACCAAAAACAAAAAACTAAGAGAATATTTTAGCTAAGATATATGATAAACATGCCAAGAAAACGTTCTAAATCAAAATATAAATATTTTTACCTGAAAACACTAAAAATAAAATTGTCAAAAAGAGGACTTTATTTCGGATAAAATAAAGTTTGATAATACAGCCTTGTTGCTTACTAGTATTCATAAACAACTCCTAGTTTACAAATTAATCATATATTCTGATCAATACATTTACAGATCACATCACGTTAGGTGCAAAATCGAACTACCTCAGCAATTGTCTTGGAAAGAATCAAAGGAAACCGTTGTAAAATCTTGATTTGATCGAAGATACAAAATTAATTATAAAATTAAAAAAGTGATTAATTAATCGACTAAGTCCATAGAAGGAGTGGTCATGGGTTTAACTGTTATGTATGCTTGTTCTCTTCTGTAATTTCACAGATCCTACTATGTACAATCAATTTTTCGTAGTAACAGGTCTTTGGTCTATGGGTCTTATGGTGAACTTGTCATCGCAAATCAGCTAATTTCAAAGTCGAGAGAGGTCAAATTCCTAGCAAGGGCAAGAATTTTTACGGATTTGAATACGAGATAGTGGATACCAGTGTTCTTTGGTGGTTGGGATTAACCACACATCTCAGGAATGGTCGACCTGAGACTGTACAAAACTACATTTCATTTACATTCATACATATCATCCTCATTCATCCTCTGAAGAAATACTTTACGAAGGTTCCGGAGGCTAAACGAAAAAATAAAGGTCTTCGGTATGGATGTAACATGGACTTATGTTATTGTCTTAACCAAAAATGGAGGCGTTACACTACGAGACAAAATTAAAATATTACGCTATTTTCAAGTTTTAATGATGGTATTCCATAAAATGATAAAAACGAATTACCTTTTCCCTCTTGTGATTTTTTCGAAAAATTCATCGTTCTCGAGATATAAACGAAAAATGTACTCAGCAGACGAAAGCAAGAATGTATCAGGGATATTGCTTGGCTGCGCGCTGATGTTGCCCGTATCCGTTGCATTGTATAACTGTTAATCCTTTACACTCCAATTATGAAATCAACTATTGCCACTGGGTCTCCAATTTTTTGATCACTTAGTTCCATGTTCGCTATTAATTAAATTTACAGTTGCTACCGCATGAATAAGGTAAAATTGCTTATAACAAAAAAATTAAAATCTTTTTACAAAAACCTTCATTTAATCAAAAAATAGGCGTTACATGTCAATTACGATAATTTTTTTCAGTGTGTTATTTCTTGAAACAATTTTCTGGATGGGTTTGTGGCACGTTAGAAGTAGGCCTACCTTGGGGTTCAATTATTTCATCATCACTACCTTCACTTTCACTATAATTCTCGAAAATAGGATTTTTTGATCTCGTTCTTCAAAATTATAATCAGGATCTTCATCATTATACCGACTTACGGAATACACAACCTCACTCCGGGAACGTAATTAAGTGTAAAACGACCAATTTTCAATTATATCAATATTGATTATCGAATATTACGTGGGTTTACGATCTTACAAACAGATGTCAGTGTGGTTAATCGAAACCCAACCACCAAATAACACCGGTATCCACGATCTAGTATTCAGTTAATTTTATACGGATTTGAATATAAGATCGTGGATACCGGTGTTCTTTGATGGTTGGGTTTCAATTAACCACACATGTAAGAAATGATCGACCTGAGATTGTACAAGACTATACTTCACTTACACTCATATATATCTCCTCTGGAGTAATACCTAACGGTAATTCCCGGAGGCTAAACAGGAAAAATGTCAATCGTTTTCGAATTTCTGTGCATAGCCGCAGTTAGTTTAAAAATGTCGAGTCATACTCGACAATGGAGCGGTATCGGTAAATTATGATGTCGAGCTGTATTCGACGAAAGAGTGCAAAGGGCGAACATTCAAATTTATTTTTAAATAACACAACGTTTCTAAAAAAAAAAATATATAAACTTATATACCCAGTATCATATCTAGATAATTATTATACAGTATATTGAATGGTAAATTTATGGAAACAACAAAAAAATAGTAAATAAAATAATTATTAAAAAACAAAATACCCGACTAATAATTTTATATCTCTAACTAGAATAATTATGAAAAACTAACAAAAAATAGTTTTTCCTACAGGAAATTCTTTCTTTCTTACAGGCATTTTTTCCGAATACAATAAGTTAGTCATCTGTGTGAAATTTAATATTTTTTCTACATTTATGTTAAAGTCGGTTACCTGAGTAAGCTATGTGAAATGGTGATTTAAAGGCCTCCATTTTGTTAAGCTTATAAAATTAAAAACGTATATGATTAATTTTTTAAAATATAAATAACATAAAATAATATTTATTTAAATATATATAAAAAACATAATTATAATAATTTCAAAATAAAATTACAATTCAGAAGGCGAAAAACATATTAATATATATGTTGAAGAAAATGAAAAAAAAAATTTTAATTAAACATTTTAATAAGCATTATTAAAAAATTCATTTATAGTAATAGTGTCTTCTATATATCTTTAAATCGTGTTTTAATTGGTGAAAAGATTTTTTAAATGTTTCAATAATTTATTAAAAACCACTGGACAATCCTATTCGTAAATCTGAATGTATCAATTAAATAAATTTTGTATTATATATGTATGACATATGTAATCTATTTCGTTCATTTCACTGTGTTGTTTCTTCCTCTGTCTTATCTCTCCGTATTCTCTCATTCTCATGACTCGAATTGTGAATCGACCAATATTTTATCGTTTTGGAAGAATTGTTATTTTTATAAAAGTTTTATTTTCTATATAAAAATATTAATATTACTGTTTTGCGTTTTTTACTTTTTTTTTAACTTACGAAAACAATGAAATGGACAATATTAGGAAAACAATAAATCAATAAAATGTACAATACATAATTTTCTATTAATTTTTTTCTTTCTTATGAACCCCCCCCCCCCCCCCCCCCGGAAAGTTTAGTACAGTTCATCCTTAGCAATCTCAGTAATCTATAAATCATAAAAAAACCGTATAAACAAATAACCTAAAACTTTTATTACTAAATTTATATCGAATATATTGTTGAAAGATATCGTCAATATCGACTTCCTCAGAAAATTATTATGCGAGGCCAATATTTTGAAAGAATTGTTATTTAAACATCTAAAGTAATAACATGGAATTTATAACAAGTAAAAACTCCCGCGACAAATAATAATAAATTGTGAAATTTTCAGTAAAATTAGTTAAATCGTTTTTGAGTTATTAGGGCACATGCAAAACGAAGATGTTTTTTATTAATACAAACTATAAAAAAGGCGGAACTACGGCTCGCCGAGAAAACGTTACATGGTTTATGTTTCATTTCGATTTTGATAAAATGTTTTGCCATTTTTTCAGGGTTCTTGCTAAATGTTTTTTTACGGGATTCAAATCCCTGTCATTTTTCACACACACTACAAATAATTCATCTCATCCTCTGAAGCAATACCTAACAGTGGTCCCGGAGGTTAAAAAAAAAGAAAAAAAATGTTTTTGCCAGCTGAAACTAAAAAAGTATAAATCGTTTGAACGAATGAATCGTTCATGCGCTGCGCGCAGCTGTTCGGTGCACCACGTGGTCCGCTCTGCGCCAATAGCAGTTAAAATAAAAATTTGAGCATTTAGATGAAACAAAGAAACCCACGCATCATCCTTTTTTATGAAAAAGATGATAACGGAAGTATATTACAAGCCATTCTCGTAAGCCTAATTGTTCTGTTGAGTTAAGGAAAGTGGTTCTGATATCTAATTAAATACATCAACAATTACTTTTTTATGAACTTATAAACTATTTTTTTTTTTAATAGTTTTCAATGAAAATATAAAATTCAACAGAATAATACAAATAAATAAAACAATAATTCGATAAGTATTTATGGTGGAATATAAAATTATTATATGGAAGGTAAGTCAAAAATAATAGAGGCATCGATACAAATAAAAATCTAAACAAAGTTGCTTGCATACTTTGTAACTCCTTCCTTAATATAATGGGGAAACTACTTATTTTTATAATAATTTAGAATTTTTACAATTCAGTCAGGGAGTCCCAATTTTTAGGACCCTTCTTCTTCGCTGATGGTAATATAACGGGCATTTCATATCTTGACATGTTGGAGCTGTTCGCGTTTCCACAGACTGAGTACAGGCATTCTAATATCTTCTTCCAGGAACTTGGGGCTCCCCATACTGGCTCTTTGAGATACGAGAATCGCTGAATGAGACGTTTCTTGATAGACGGATTGGAAGAGGTTGTTCCCTGGTCATCCAGATCGCCAGACATAACCCCTCTGGACTTTTGATGTATTGTCAAAGTCAAAAGGGTGTATACGACAAAAGTAGTTAACATATCTAGGAGCGGCGTAAGGGCATTTGGAATGCCATTTCAACCATCACACCAGAAAGTTTTCAAAGGACTTGGCAAGAATATGTAATGACGATATGTGTAATATTTTCGGGGATATATTCATAGTTGAATAAAAATAGGGCATTTCAAATGAGACACCCTATTTAGTTAGAATGATGTTATACAATTTATCTTCTAATACATTGTATATATATATATATATATATATATATATATATATACTTTTTTTATAGAAATGAAAATAAAAAAAATATTAATAAAGAAAATAGTAATAAAATAACATAATAATTTGCTCATTCAAATTAGGCAATAAAGACCAACTACGTGCTTGTAAGTTTCAAATTGAATTGTGATTAAAGGATTACGTACAAGAACTTAAGTTAAAGTAATTACTAAGAGATTTATCTTCTTGCAATTTGGTAAAACCAATAATTTACTTGGTTAAAGTTTAAGTACGTTCTTAACCATAATCTCATTTATTAAGTCGTAATCAATTTTCTTCGAACAACTGAAATTGAATCAATCTATTTATTATTATCGACATTCAGAGAAACTTTCAGTTATTTTAACAGTTATAAAAAAAAATAAACATTAAAATATGAATTATTATCTACAGGTATATTAATTCCTCCTCTTTCTACGTTGGTCCGTATCTCATACTCAAAAAATACAAGTTAGCTGTAATAAATTTATTTTTTAAATAAAAAAATTTAAAAAAATACTTACTATATGGATTTTTTTTAGCCTAAAAATATATATTTATAATTTTATGAAAACTTTAAAAAAATTGTTATCTCATATAAACATAAACTGAAATAAACCATTGCGAATTGTTAATTGTATTACTGACATTAACAATGAAATCAAACAATTATTATATACTTAACAGGATTAGGATGTAATACCAGTAATTTAACCAACAATAATATAATTCAATTTACCGGTCATTGATATGACATAATCTATCTTTATATATATAATATAAACATGTCGTGAGCGATTCATAATCAACGCCCACAAGAAAAATATAAGATAAAAAATCCCTTTCAGCACGCCGGAAGGCGGAGGTAAATTTCACCGGTGCTAAGGAGGGGTTAAAAAAGAATTCCACCTTAAAATTAAGAAAAATTTCAAATTTACTCAATACGACAATGGTTGGAAATGAAAAAAGTTTCACATATACGACAAGCTCATTTTCTTACAATTCCAGCAAACGTTTGGTCATCCTTGCCGTTAGAGTTGGTCATATCAAAAATTATTTCAGACAAAGATTTTAGGTAATGCTTAAAGGACTAACGACCACTTTAAACCGATTAGATACTGTGCCTATTAAGGGAGGTTTTTTGTCTTCAAAACCTCATTTTTTCACCCCGAGCCAATGATTGGCGATATAAAAAAAAATTTACTTACATAAGTTTTAGGTCCTTATCCAAAGAACGGTAAGAACTATTTTAAAAAATCGATATTTTACTTAATAAGAAATTTATAGTGATATTTTGTTTTTTTTCGAAAAAGACCCCCCATTTCCATTCTCATGGTCCGATTATGGCCGTTAACAAACTCGACCGAGATTTTCGAACGAGTTTTTTTTAAGGAAAATTTGAAAGTGATTGGCGAAAAATTATGGCAGTTAACGTCTCAACAAGAAAGTGAAAAAAAAAAAAAATATATACATACTTTTGATCTGACGGTGGTTTTGAGGTCTGGAGGATGTGAAACTCGAAAATATGTCGAAATCTTCCGGAAGTCGAATCATGGTACCCATTACAATAGGTAAACTTTCTTATGAAATCTACATAACAAATTAGATTGTCCAAAAATATAATGAAATAAACCATTTTGTAATTGGGGGGGGGGGGGTTACCCATTTACAACCCTTTAAACTGGAAAATTCATCGGTTTGAAAAATATATATTTTCCATAAAAATAAAAACAATAATTTATTTTTAATTATTAAAGATCTTTTACTGATTTTGAATAAAAAGTCCGTTTAAATCCATGACCTCGTTTATATTAAACGTCGGACATTTAATTTTTAAATACCACGTCATTTTTTTCAAGTTATTTATATATGAAGTGATGCTTTGATATTAAAATGTAAGCTGCTCTATCCTATTTGTATTGTACTATAATATTAAATTTATTATAAGCGTGTTATTACACGTGTATATTCGTTTTTTTTTTTATAAATTTTGTTTTTTATAAGATAAGCATTTTTAATATTATTACATTCTATTAAATTAAATGTTTTATCTCTTTAATTTTTAAATAGCAAATCTAACAATATTTTTTATTACATTATACCGGAACACTCGTTTATAATTTTATTGTCTAATATATCGACATTAGAATATAAACACAGATATTTATATGTAACCTTTTACTTCAGAGTTATTATCTTTTTTCGGTTTAGCCTACGGAACTACCCTTAAGGTATTACTTAAGAGAATTAATGTGGATGATACGTATGAATGTAAATGAAGTTTAGTCTCGTATAGTCTCAGGTTGACCATTCCTCAGATGTGTGGTTAATTGAATCCCAACCACCAAAGAACAGTGGTATTCACTATCTAGTATTGAAACCCGTAAGAAAGTTATTCCTGATTTTGCTAGGATTTGAACCTTAGAAGTCTTGACTTTGAAATCAGCTTATTTGCGATGACGAGTTAACTAGTAGTCCGACCCGGTGGGTTTACCAACTAAGCCTGATACTCTTCAAGATCTGCGAAATCGAATTGTTACAGCAGTGAGTTCCAATAGTGTTACCAATAAAAACAATTTGGGACCAACTAAAAAAATTGTTATTTATAAATCTCAATTTTTACATCCTTGTACGAAGTAAAGGAAGTATTGTGATTGCCAGCAATTTCAGTTATCAGATTTCAATAGAAATTTTCATTTGACCATCCCTGAATCCATTTTGACTATTTTCGGCGTGACGTCTGTACGTACGTATGTGCGTATATATCTCGCATAACTCAAAAACGATTAGGCGTAGAATGTTGAAATTATGAATTTACGATTGTCGTAACATGTAATTCTGCACCTCAGCTTTTCACTGCAATCGAATTAACCAAAAGTGTCCAAAATCCAGATGTTTCGGATTTTGGAGTTTTTTATAACAGCAGTAATAAGCCCTTATTGAGAGCTTTTCAACGGTATATCATAATAAGTGGTACTTATTTTCACTGGTTCCAGTTATAGGCAAATAAAATTTTTATTAATGAAATTTTGGCTCTTACAAGAGGAAGATACATTAGTTCGAATCAGACTTCATTTCCTTTTCTTTTTTTTTTTATTTAATGAAAAGTAAATAAAAATTGTTTCACTAATAATATCTGATTTTTTTAAAATTGTTATTACTGAATTATTTACTGTAAAACTTTTTTTACAATCAGAGGTTAATAGTTATTAATAAATCAATATAATTAAATTAAAAACAAAAAGTTTAATAAAAGATTTCACCGTTGTTAAGGAGGGGATAAAAAAATCTCCACCTTAAAGTTAAGAAAAACTTCAAATTTATTGAATATGGCAATCGTTGCATGTGAAAAAAGTTTCATATGTTTAGCATACGACAAGTCCCATCTTTCAATTCCAGCAAAGTTTCGATCATCCCTTGCCGTAAGGGTTGGTCATATCAAAAATTGTTTCAGACAAAGGTTTTACGTAATTTTTAGAGGACTAACAATCATTTTAAAACTGTAACACGGGTGGCTAGGTTCGCTAGGGCGTTTTGAAGGTTTATTTGGTGTTAATTGTTTTTGTTTAGTTATTCTGCGTTGTTGTTCGTTTAAATTTCTTTTGTTGTACGGCGGTTAGCTCATAAATTTATAATTTTTTCCACCCAATCTATTTCGTATGAGTAGTTTTGGTTATTCGTTACGTTAGTTTATAGTTTACGCCGATGAAAATATCATTCATGACATTTGCTTAACTAGACAAAATCTTAAATAGAATTCTACACAGAAGAATTGAGAGGAGAGTGGAAGAAGTGTTAGGAGAAGACCAATTTGGTTTCAGGAAAAGTATAGGGACAAGGGAAGCAATTATAGGCCTCAGATTAATAGTAGAAGGAAGATTAAAGAAAAACAAACCAACATACTTGGCGTTTATAGACCTAGAAAAGGCATTCGATAACGTAGACTGGAATAAAATGTTCAGCATTTTAAAAAAGTTAGGGTACAAATACAGAGATAGAAGAATAATTGCTAACATGTACAGGAACCAAACAGCAACAGTAATAATTGAAGAAAATAAGAAAGAAGCCGTAATAAGAAAGGGAGTCCGACAAGGATGTTCGCTATCTCCGTTACTTTTTTATCTTTACATGGAACTAGCAGTTAATGATGTGAAAGAACAATTTAGATTCGGAGTAACAGTACAAGGTGAAAAGATAAAGATGCTACGATTTGCTGATGATATAGTAATTCTAGCCGAGAGTAAAAAGGATTTATAAGAAACAATGAACGGCATAGATGAAGTCCTACGCAAGAATTATCGCATGAAAATAAACAAGAACAAACAAAAGTAATGAAATGTAGTAGAAATAACAAAGATGGACCACTGAATGTGAAAATAGGAGGAGAAAAGATTATGGAGGTAGAAGAATTTTGTTATTTGGGAAGTAGAATTACTAATGATGGACGAAGCAGGAGCGATATAAAATGCCAAATAGCACAAGCGAAACGAGCCTTCAGTAAGAAATATAATTTGTTTACATCGAAAATTAATTTAAATATCAGGGAAAGATTTTTGAAAGTATACGTTTGGAGTGTCGCTTTATATGGAAGTAAAACTTGGCCGATCGGAGTATCTGAGAAGAAAAGATTAGAAGCTTTTGAAATGTGGTGTTATAGGAGAATGTTAAAAATCAGACGGGTGGATAAAGTGACAAATGAAGAGATGTTGTGGCAAATAGATGAAGAAAGAAGCATTTGGAAAAAATATGGCTAAAAGAAGAGACAGACTTATGGGCCACATACTAAGGCATCCTGGAATAGTCGCTTTAATATTGGAGGGATAAGTAGAAGGAAAAAATTGTGTAGGCAGGCCACGTTTGGAATATGTAAAACAAATTGCTAGGGATGTAGGATGTAGAGGGTATACCGAAATGGAACGACTAGCACTAGATAGGGAATCTTGGAGAGCTGCATCAAACCAGTCAAATGACTGAAGACAAAGAAAAAAGACATTTGCATCGGTGGCATTCTGATACGGACTAAGATGATGACTGAGAGACGTCAATCAGTCTGTGGTTCTAGAAGGTCACCTCCGGTAAAACGCATCAGGTCTAGATACAGAGAGGGAAGCGTGGAAACGGAATCGTCACATGGCGGGATCTTCCTCTTCGGGATTTGGAAGTTGAAAAGTTATTTAAGAGGTACTTTTGGAATTAGCTGTAAACAACATTAAATTGAAGCAATCTTGTTAAGGGTTGTTGTAACCCAAGGATTTTTTATATCAAAATTTTCGTTTTTTAATATGCTGTTTAAAATTATATGTAACAACTCTATCTTTTCCGCTTAAAATGTTTCAGTTCACCTGCTTCTTTTGTGTGCATAGAGGTGTGATGTACTCATACCGAAAAATATTGTTTTGGGTTAGAAGAATTTGTTAAATTTCAATTTTCAACTGTTAAAAAATTTATATGTACTGTATAAGTATTAAAAATCTTGAATGGATTTTGATTAAATCTTTTAATTTAAAAAATAATTATAAATCCTAATATTAATAAATAAATTTATTTATTTTTTTAAATTAACTGTAATAAATTATAAAATTAAATTTTAATAGCATTAACTTATTTTTAATTATTATTCAAGATTATGGATAATCTTTATATTGTATAATATTATTTAATAATACGAAATTTTCTACATGAAAAGACTTTAATAATTGGATTTGCAACCCTTCTTCTTCTTTAATTGAGTCTGCTTTACTCTTTCTCAGGTTCTTATAGTTCTTTATCCTTTTTATAAAATGCTATTCTGAAAAAATAAATCCTTAATCACATTCGTTACTTTTTTTTTTTTTTTTAAGGGAAATCATTTCATACAGGAATTCAGCAAAAATATTCCTGTTATTTGTGACAGAAAAATAAAAAAGTAATTTCTTTGTGAATTATGTTTTTTTTTTTTAAGTACTGAAACTGATAAAATTTGTAAATATAAAAAAAAAACTTTCACGGTGCATTGCGAAATTCTTAATCTTGGTTCAGCTGAGCGTCATGAAACAAATTAAAAAAATAAATAATTTTTTTTATTCTGCTAGGTATATAATAATTCCTTAACTACATTTCGTCGGAATGAAAAGATATGCTACTCCAAAGATATAAAAAGGAGCTGTTACAGCATCTACTGTATCTCAAGAGTAATTATGTTATAACAATAAACAGATCAGCTTCGTAAAATATACAATTATTTATAAGAAAAAAAAGTGTAATTAAAGCCGTATAATATTATTTAAAATAGTAAGTAAAAAAAGACAGGATATCGGGGTTATAATTTGTTATATCTCTTGAATAAGGTCTAAACTGACTATTGATTTAAGGCTAGAATCAAAAAGAGCAAAAGAGATAGTTGTAAACTAAATGAGTTGAAGGTTTGCCCCTGTCATTGTCAACAGAAATGTCGTTTGAGTTGCGGGACGGGCGAGCGGGATTTAATGTACTATCTAATCAGATGACATCATCCGATTAGAAATAACGTGACCCATTTGTATATAAAATACAAACACCACAGTACAATAAAATGACTTGACACTAACACAGCACTTAGCGAGGGGCAAACAATCAGCTCACATATTATAGTTTCGCGCTTGGCGTTCAAATTTTCTGGTTCAAAAATCCCCAAAAGCACTGGATCTATTTAATTGAAATTTAGATATGTTGTAATAGTGCAGCTAAAGTTGTGCATGCGAGTATTTGATGAAGAATGGTTGAGTCGTTCTTGAATTACTTAATTATAGACCTAGAAAAGGCATTCGATAACGTAGACTGGAATAAAATGTTCAGCATTTTAAAAAAGTTAGGGTACAAATACAGAGATAGAAGAATAATTGCTAACATGTACAGGAACCAAACAGCAACAGTAATAATTGAAGAACATAAGAAAGAAGCCGTAACAAGAAAGGGAGTCCGACAAGGATGTTCCCTATCTCCGTTACTTTTTAATCTTTACATGGAACTAGCAGTTAATGATGTTAAAGAACAATTTAGATTCGGAGTAACAGTACAAGGTGAAAAGATAAAGATGCTACGATTTGCTGATGATATAGTAATTCTAGCCGAGAGTAAAAAGGATTTAGAAGAAATAATGAACGGCATAGATGAAGTCCTACGCATGAAAACAAACAAGAACAAAACAAAAGTAATGAAATGTAGTAGAAATAACAAAGATGGACCACTGAATGTGAAAATAGGAGGAGAAAAGATTATGGAGGTAGAAGAATTTTGTTATTTGGGAAGTAGAATTACTAATGATGGACGAAGCAGGAGCGATATAAAATGCCAAATAGCACAAGCGAAACGAGCCTTCAGTAAGAAATATCATTTGTTTACATCAAAAATTAATTTAAATGTCAGGAAAAGATTTTTGAAAGTATATGTTTGGAGTGTCGCTTTATATGGAAGTGAAACTTGGATAATCGGAGTATCTGAGAAGAAAAGATTAGAAGCTTTTGAATTGTGGTGCTATAGGAGAATGTTAAAAATCAAATGGGTGGATAAAGTGACAAATGAAGAGATATTGCGGCAAATAGATGAAGAAAGAAGCATTTGGAAAAAAATAGTTAAAAGAAGAGACAGACTTATAGGCCACATACTAAGGCATCCTGGAATAGTCGCTTTAATATTGGAAGGACAGGTAGAAGGAAAAAACTGTATAGGCAGGCCAAGTTTGGAATATGTAAAACAAATTGTTAGGGATGTAGGATGTAGAGGGTATACTGAAATAAAACGACTAGCACTAGATTGGGAATCTTGGAGAGCTACATCAAACCAGTCAAATGACTGAAGACAAGAAAAAAAACAACCGTTGTAAGCACAGTTTTAGACCAGGACTCATTTCTTTTAAAGTCAGAGCTTCTCTTAGAATCACGCAATCTGTCCAGACACACTGTAGAGATTTTTATTTCACAAGTGTGTGTATACTTTGGAATCTTCCAGATATTGAACGAGCACCATCGGGGTGCGAATGTGCACGTTCATATTATTGTGTGCGTCGGAATGTATGCACATACCCACGCAAAAACTGCGTTGGAATATGCACCGTATTCCGATGAAATTTTTCCACTCTATGTTTGCCTCTTTTATAAAATTATTTAAGAAAAATCATGTAAATAAAATTATTTAAGATAAATCATTTAAGAATAATGTGAGTGCTGTTACTTTGAATTCTACTGGTTTGCAGAAAATATTTCTTCTACTGCTGATATACCATCACAAAATCAAACATAGGCAATGAAATGAGTATCTTTATTGCTATCTATTGCCTCCTCAAGCTGAATTTGTTGAAAACAATTTGTCACGCAATTTCCCGAAAAGCTGATTCTGTACATCTTCAGCTATAGCTATATCATCAATTCGACGGGCAAAAGTATCATTTGACAGTGGAATAAACTGCAATTGTTTCGCAAAATTATCTCCAAACATAGTTTCTACAATCTCAATTGCAGCTGGCAAAATAAGCTCTTCACCTATGGTGTGAGCCTTTTTACATCTGGCTATTTTATTTGAACCTTTTGTAAGAGGCAAATAAAGCTTTTTTATTCACAGAAAGATTTAAAAAAAAAATGATGTTTTCTTTTCTTATGATTTTAATTTTAATTTGAAGAATTCTCGGGGTTTGTTAACGTATTCGCTATTCTGCGAAAGTCGTTTCCAAATTTAGTTCAAATTTATTAGGTTTCATACCGTCTGCTGCCAAACGTTTTGAGCAAATGACACACAGGGGACTTTTTTCTTCATTTACTTCAGTATTGGTAAACCAAAAATTTAATTATTCTTGAGAATATTTTTTTGATTTTATTTTCGGAACCACGCTCATCTGTGCACTTGCTGATGCTTCACTATCGTCTAATGCTCGGTTACGCCCACTTAAACATTTATCCAATTTTGTTAAATAAATTTTATATAAACCTACCGTCTTAAATATTTAATACCGTGAATTGCAATTACCATGCATATTACAACATACAGATTCACGATAGATTCGATAGCGACAGAAGAATCGACTCGATTGAGACTGGCTGGAATTGAACGAGGTGAAGCATTTATACATGTTTGCGTAGCGTTCCAGAATATTCGAAATTTTTCGCAAAGCCGCGTGAATATCCGATATGGTGGACGTAAGACAGAGAGCAATACAGAGGCATCGATTCTGGTTTTGACAATCCAGCAGATCGGTGGTGCCAAATATTAATAAATTTACTTATTCTTGGTAATTTGTAAGGTTTGTGATTAAGTCCGTAGTGTAGCTTTAGCGTCAAAATACCCAAAATACATTATTATTATATACATTATCATTGTATGAGAGGGAGGACGCCATGATTTGAAAATTGGGACACAAATCTTGAAAGGTTGAGAAACGCTGGATTAAACGAAAAAAATATCAAATAACATGCAATAGAATATTTTTCAGTTCAAATTTTTTTAAAATTAAAGTTAAAATTAGAACAAATAAAGTTTACAAATAATAAAATAAAAATTACTGTTAAATATGAAATCCCGAAGGACTAATTATCTACAGAATAATCTATATATCACAATGATTAGTCTTACAAGATAATTAATGGGAATTCCATAGGGAACGTACTGCTTAAAAGGTAAATATGGATTGCTTTAAAGCGATGTATTCAGGAATGTTTAAGGAAATCTCACGAGATTTATACATCTAAGCGTGGAGAATTAGGAAGTAACTGAACTGTAGTCAATTAAATACAATATAAAATAGTATAATAGAGAATTATTTAACCAATTAACTTTTTGTTATAGTTACAAAAGCCAATTTTCTTTACATTATTACTGTTATTATTATTATTTTTTTTAATGAGATACGAAAAGTTAACGTAATATGAAATACATAGAATAATTTGAAGGATCAAATAAATTAATTATCAGCTGTAATTAAAGTAAATTACCTAAATAATTAAGTTAAACTTGATGTTACGAGTACTTACGGAGTAATACGGTGTTTGATTGATTGAATGGGAGAATGAAGGTGTACGTGACGATGTATACAAACGTCTTGACACACAGTGATCGATTCAGTTGCTATAGTAACGAAAACTACCTGCCTGGGCTATGTACGGAATACAGATAGATAGTATACTAATAGTAAACCAATACGTATTCTATTGTACCATTCATGTTTCTATCTACGTTAAATATGAATATTACAGTAAAATTGATTCAAATAATAAACCAACATATTGATGGATAAATCAAATCTTAAATACTGTTTTTATGATGAATTTTTACGTTCTCTGTTATTTACTGATTTTAAATTCCTTATTTTTTTTTAAATAGAAAAAGTTTTTTTAAATTAGTTCAAAAGAATTACACAGATAATGTTAAAATCATTTTAGACTTTAAAAAAATTCACAGTTACATTTTATTTTATAATAACCAGGGAGCTCTGCCCTCCTGACCCTCATCAGAATATTAAGTAGTTTACAGAAAATTTTAAGAAAAGAAATATTAGTGTGTAAAGAATATTTTTTTGAACATTTTGGTGTTTTCATATTTAAAATAGGCTTAAGGAGTGAGTAGATATAAAATTTAATAGTTGTTAATAGAAATATTATATATGTTTAACGCTAGCCATATTGATAACAGATAATTGGGTTATGAACGCCGTCTTCTTCGTTTAGTCTTGTGTGTGTTCGTGAGAGGTGTGACAGCTGCTGCTATTGGCGTAGAGTCGATCACGTGATGGGCCAGACGGATGCGCGCCAATGACTCTCTCCCGCTAAATAAAGAATACTTTTTTTTACTGCTAAATAGTAACTAATAATTCCTTTATTTTATTAATAAAATTAAATAAATAATAATAAGTAAATAAAAATAATCTATGCTTAGAAATTAAATTAAATGGTCTGTAAATTAATTGATATTGGACTGTTTCTGGCGTGAGAGAGTCGCCGGGCGCAACCGTCCGGCACACCACCATTGGTCCGCTCTGCGCCAATAGTAGCTAAAATAAAAATGTGAGCACACACAGCAAACAAATCGATATCCTTTTTTATAGACAGTGAATTCACAAAAAAAAAGTTTAATGTTCCTACTAAAACAGTATTGATTAACTAACTGACAACATGAAGAATTAACCCTTGAAACGTGTCGAAGTTTCTAATAAAAGAAATTTGGGAAATGTCTTCTACTTAAGACACTACATGTTTGCTATTCGTCTAAAGGGTTCATCAACGCATTTTTTTTTTGTACATTACGACCTTCGATAAGCATTTATATAAGTGCTATAGTATTTAGGAATCACAGCAATTCACTTAAGTTACGTCTCCTCTTACTGATTATTTCCTTTTCTTACAAGATAAAACAGTTAATGATCCTCTATTTTATTCCATCAGAACACGTAAAAAGGGAAACTGACTAAAAGAGATGAAAAAACATTGTTCTATTATTTACCAAGTCATCATTAAAAAACAAAATGTATGGAAATTTATATTTCTTATTAAACTAAATTGCTTTTTATTCTGTAAATAACTTATGAAATATAAAAAATAAAAAAATTACAAGTTTAAAAGAATATTGGTTTAGGTGAACCTTCACTTTCCAAGATTACGTTATAGTTCATTAATTTTTTTTTTTTTTAATATGAAAGAAGGTTGTATTTCATGCATCAAAAACATAACTGAACGCTGCCAATGAAGGAACCTATAACTAAAAAAAAAAAAACCGTAATTTTATCCTTTTTTTTTCTATACAATAATTTACTGCTAATTATTCCATACGAACAGTTAAACCTACTAAATTTGTATTCTGAATTAAAACCGTACTATTAAAATATGCAGAAATTTAGAATATAAACTATAAAAAAATGTGTGTAACGGTGTTCATCTCACGAAATAATCCATAAATTAATACTTCAGGAAGATATGCTCTTGATAATGGGTTTCAAACCGCTTGAGCCGAAATAAAGAGCAAGATAGATGAGTCCCTAATGTAAATTTTCCCGACGGTTCCAAGCCATACGATCGTACGCAAAAACACAATTAAAAGCGTAAACCAGAATATAATCCTTCCATTTATACTGTATTAAAAATTGTTATTCGTTTTATAAAGGACTTTTTCATTAGAATAATTCATCAAATTGTCAAAATGTTACAATCTGAATAATGTAATTCATAGTGGAAGGATACAGAACCTTCAACATCCTTACGTTCCATTCCGATCCAAAGAGCCAATATATTTTTGATACTTGCTTAGTACTGTGTTGATTCATTTGCCCGGCAAAAGTTTTTTTCTCTTCTTTTATGCAATAATTACGTTGTTTAAAAGGATAAGCTCGGCAGATTTTTTTACTGTTAAACTCTTCTTTTAAATGAAAATATTACATTTCTTCCAAAATTAATCGTAATTCCATGAGATAAAATATTTTTATTTAATTATATCTCGAAGTTTCATGATCCCCTAAGTCAAACAAAAAAGTAAAGGTAATTTTTGGTACTATTATCATACTTTCCCTTTGTTATATTGTATTACAGCTGTCGGGAAATTAAAAATTAATCAATAATTAGGTAAAAGATAATTAACATTATAAAAAATAAAGAACATAAATGTGTCCCGTAAATTCAATCTTTTATTAAAGAAACAGAATTTAATAACGATACTTACTGCTGGAACTTATAAAGTATAAACGATAAAACTTGCGTTTAAATTTAACGACGACTATCATAAAATATTAAGGCCCATAAAACAAAAATGTAAACAAAAATTAGTTATAAACTTTATTCATATGATTCGTAAAGTAAACAAAAGTTGTGAATTGACTAATGATGTCTTATACAAATATAAATAGATTAAATAATCTTATAAATACAGTTATTTGAAAATCGTGGAAAAATTGCAATGAAAAATAACTATTCGTGTTTAATGTTATAAAAAGACGTTTATGTTTAAGAAATTAAAAAAAATTAAATCAATTTCTTCTGTATATCATTACGATATAAAATGCTATTTATGTAAACGGCAGTAAAATAAATTAAAACTAGATATTAAATTTCATATAAACTTATTTTATAACAGTTATAAGTAATAAACTACGGAATGGAAGTTGATAAACAAAGTAACAGCGAGACTTAATACAAGTAAGTAAATTTATAAGTATTTTTAAAAGCCCGTTCCTATCCTCTTTCTCCCTTATCCAGTTCAATCAATCAGGCGAAGCATTATTAATTATTACATCGTATGTCAACATGTGACAAGTACACACATCTACTTACGTTTGTAATTTACAGAAATGTAGATTTTAATCTATTTAAACGAAGATTTCACGGGTTACATAATAAATAATTTCTTACCTAAGGAATGTGGGTTAACGCGCGGCTAAAATAACAGTAAGACACGTCGGTTCACCTAATCCCAAGAGTAAATGTTAGTATTAAATCCACAGACATGTTACTTGTTACCTTTCTACTGTGATTACTAACTCAATTAAGGAATAAAACGTTCATGTATCTTTAGTTTACTAAAGTAAAAGGGAATTTACAAGGTGACGTTATATAAATATTCTTATCGCAACATATACAAGACTTCAAATATATTTTTTTAAATAATATTGAAAACAAATAAAATTTATAATAAATTAAGGTACTATTTTAAGGTAAACGAATGAAAACAAAAGTTTTTTTTTACATTAAAAAACGGGTGGATAAAAAGAATCCATGACCTATTTATAAGTAAGTATTAAGACTCAAATATAGCTTAAAACAAACATTAAAGGTATTTTACTCTGTTACGAACTATTGTACAAATGTTACACCTGATTTTACAGAAAGCGGTTCTGTAAATTTCTGTTAAATTTTTATATACGACGGATATTTCTAAAGTAATGCCCGCTGGGAAATTTCTCTCCTTAAGGTTGATGAACATGAGTCGTTCATGGTCACGTTAGTAATGTACACACTGCATTGTTGTCTGTAAGTTGTCGCGTTGTAGTATCTTTGATTAAGTGTGAGTTATTACATTATAAAATGAATAGGAAAACCGATGTTGCCACCGACTGTGAAAGATGTGGATTCGTACGTTTTTAAAACCATCAAAACATTAAGTCGGCTGAAATTTATAGACAGTTGGTTGTTGTGTACGGTGATAATATAATGAATGAAAGAAATGTCCAAAAATGGTGTGAAAGATTTAGAAACAACAGAATTAAAGTGTATAATGAACGTAAGTGTATTTGGGAACGTAATCACCGAAGACTTGTTGAAACGCGTCGATGATGAAATCAGAAAAGATCGTCGCTCAACGATCCTGGCCCTTCTTTTACCTGATTTTTCAAGAACTGTTTTGTTCATGACCGTTTAGGCTTCAGAAAAGTTTGTGCACGTTGGATGCCGCATGTCTTAACGGAAAGTCATAAAAAAATCCGAATGGGATCTGCTTTGATGCGCTACACAGAAAAAGATGGCGAGTTCCTTAATTCAATCGTTACCGGCGATTAAATATGGATTTCTTATTACATATCAGAGAGAAAATGCCAGTGAAGATATTGGCGTCATTCTCAATCACCAACCAAACCGACAAAAGTCAAGCCACAGCCATTTGGACGCTAACTGATGGACACAGTCTTTTGGGATCGGTTTGGCATAATGCCGATTGATTTCATGCCACATGGAATGATTATAAATGCAGAAACCTGTTGTGAAACTCTACGTAAGTTACGGCGCGTCATTCAAAATCGACTTCGTACTGCTGGACGATAATGCACGTTCACATGTTGCGGGTCCGACACGTGATTTACTGAAAACATTTGGATGGGAAATTTACGATCACCTACCACCTAGTCCAGACTTAGCGCTTCTGATTATCATTTGTTTGGGAAATTGAAAGAATTTTTGAATGATGTTACGTTTTCATCCCCTCTTGCCGTCGGGAGCTGAAACCTAGCGGTGGCTAGGGTGCCCACAGCAAATTACGGTCTTCAGACATCACGCCACTCTACGTCACTAGCTGCTCCCTCGAGCACAGTACGTAGCGTCTTATACCAGTCTACACTCATACCTGATCCAAGGCGTTGTGTCCGGATTGATTCTCTCCTTTCTTGTTCGGATGAACATTATTTTAAGTTTCATTTAGCTTATGTTTGTTATTTTTAAAGTTAAGTTATAAGTTACAAGTGTTTTGTTACAAAATTATTTTATACCGACAAGACGGCGTAAAATTAAACAATCCTTCAGTAATCAACAAGGTGTTGTCTTCATTCATCACCTATGAACACATACAGTCCACCCTCGCTCTAAAATCTACCGCAACGCTGTTGACCAACGGCGTCCCGTCGACGTCGCAACAAATGGTAAGCGATTCGCGGGTGACGATGAACTTAAAAATGCTGTTAATCAGTGGCTAAATGGACTGGTGACAAAAGAATAGAACGAGGGTTTATTGAAGCTAGTGTATCGCTACGAAAAACGTCTTAATTCATGTGGCGATAATATAGAGAATATTATATAAGGTATGTAGTTTAACAGAAATAAAAAATATTTATAACATTTTCAGGATAAATTTTTTTACAATGAAACTTTCTTTACTTTAGAGATAATCTCGCGTATTAAAACTATCATCCCCCGTCGTGGTTTCGCCTGCGCTAAAATAAAGTATAGAATTTATAAATAAAATATAAAACTTCAAAAACTGGAACAGTTTTTTTTTCGTAACAATGTGTGGGCTTCTCCTCTCATAATTATCGTTATTCACAACTTATAACGTATTTTTGAAAGATTGAACTCGATTTTGAGCCGAGCTTATACGTTGCTCTTCAAATCATTCAGAATCGCTCTGGCGTAGATTCACACTGTCCACAATCAGAAAATTCTAGAAGTCCTAGAAGTCTTACTATCTGTGACACACGCAGACCTAGGCATTGTAAAAATAATAATACAAAATTGCAAGTCGAATCTATGATTTAGTGAATTTATAGATTTAGTGTATATTGCTAAGCCCTGATAGAACATCTTAGTTCACACATAAAAATCAATTCTACTCGCGTGAGGATGAGGTCTTGCGGGTCGCCACCAGATTAAACAATGATATTAATTACATTATGTCTGAAGAAGTTGAAAATTACATAGACAATCATCGATGAAGTCAGAAAGCATCTATCAGTATAAACGTGACATTTATTTTCGTAAAAATCTGATGTGGACACCACATGACTTCCTTGTACTCCTATTTAATTACATTTATACATTTTATTTTAAATTTACATAAAATTTTATTTTATTAACTTCTGATATATTTTTAATATTTTTACTTTCTTGTACGAAGTAAAGGAAGTATTGAGATCGCAAAAAATTTCGGTTTTCAGATTTCAACGGAAATATCCTTTTAGATCATTCCTGAATCCATTTTAACTTGTTTCCGCGTGGCGTCTATACGTAACTATGTATCTCGCATAACTCAAAAACGATTAGCCGTAGGTTGTTGAAATTTTGGATTTATGACCGTTGTAACAGTTGTACACCTCCCTTTTTGATTGCAATCCACTGAACCAAAAGTGTCCAAAATAAAAAGAAGTTGGATTTTGGACTTTTTCTTAACAACAGTAATAAGCCCTCATTGAGAAATTTTCAACGATATGTCATAAGTGGTACTATTAACATTAGTTGCAGAGTTATAGCCAAATAAAGTTTTGATTAATGAAGTATTTGGATCTTACAAGGGGAGGATCGGTTCGAATTTGACTTTAATCTCCTTTTCTTTTTTTTTAACTTTTTTAAATTTAAATAAATCGATTTATTACTAATTTAACCTCTGATTGTAAAAACTTTTCACAATAAATAATAATTCAATAAAAGCAATAAAAAAAAAAGAAATTAAATAAAATGATATGTACTTTTCATTTTAAAAAAAATGTGTATATGTAATTTAATAGGCATACAAGAAAATTATGTGGTGTCCATATCAGATTTTTTTTTCAAGATAAACAGTCGAACCCTACAATGTAAAGATATTCGAAAAACCCGATATCTCATTTTTGAAATGATCACCAAGTTGTTTTCCCCTTTAATGTAACTATACCAGCTATATTCACCGGGAAAGCAAAACAGCTAATAAAATTTGAAGAAGAGAGTTGTTAAATGTTTTGTTTCAATTGTATTTCTGTAATTTTAAAGATCAATACTAACTAATAAAGAGACACAGTAGGAATTTTAAAGTTAAACATGGTGGAGAAAATATAACGAAATAAAATGAACAAACGCGTAGTAATGAAAAGAATAAACAGTATAGAAGCTTAAACAGAATAATCCAAAATAGGATTATAAATTGGCTGGGACGTACAGTAAAAGGAAAAAGGGTTGATTAAAATCGTGTTAAAGGTATCAGTAAAAGGAAATCGAAGAAAGAAGAAAAGACGATAAAAATAAACGATTTGAAAGAAAGAAGTACGGAACTCAAAAGTTTAACTGGATTAGAGGACAGTGAATTAAAGAAACAAAAAAAAAACTATTAAAGTAATACGTCTGACTTTTTTTTTAACCTTCAGGACTACCGTTAAGTATTACATCCGCGGATGAGATGAAATGACAATTTTATAACGTGTGAAAATGCCATGTCCGACCGGGATTCGAACCCTGGACCTCCGGATGAAAAGCGAGACGCTACCGTTAGCGCCACGCAGGCCGGCAATACATCTTAACCTACATCCTACGGTGTAACTTATTTATAATAATAATAATAATCGACTGCTAAATCAACAATACAACTATATTTAAATAAAATATTTAAAATCTCTGCGATTTCAGGCGTAGATGATTTTAAGCTGGGATTATAGCGCCATAATCTCAACTGAAAGCAAAGTTACATAAACCTATCATTAATAACAACAACCCTCCTTTGTTTACGCACTATTTTAATTTGACTGCGTCCCCCCTGATAAGTTGAATGCAATAAGATCACTCAACAATGAACTTACTATCAAACCCCAGAAAAAAAATGCCAAAAAAAGGAGTAAAAAATTAGTTTAATTATACTTATTAGTATTGTTAAAATTAAATTATTTTAAAAATAAAGCTCCATCAGAGTTGCATCGGTTACAACTTTTAGTAAATAGAAAAAAAACCTAATACGTGACAATCCAAGTGCACTGCGGATTAAACTTTAAAGATCTTTTTAGTGTTGTAAATGAGAAGAATACAAATGAAATAATTATTTCTACTTCGTTACATACTAACGGTAGATTTTTTCTTCTCTCTTTAAAAATTTAGTCTATAATAAGGTATTTTATATTCAAGTGAAAATATCTTACATTCCATTAAATGCTAATAAGGGTTGAAATCCTCCAAAACAGAATGCAAATTGATAGGGGTGGTTCTGTTCTGGAATTTACGGAGATTTCTTCCCTTGTGAATAAGATGGTAAATTATATCTTATTCAGGAACTGAAGAAAGAAAATGAATTTATCGAGCTTCGTGATTGATTACTACTTGTCTACTGAAGTTATGATTTCTTCTAGTGAATTTTTGGAATTAAGTTAATTTTTTTAAATAATGTAATACTAAAAATTAAAATTAAAAAAAAAAATTAAAATACTACCAAAATAAAAATACATTATTGATCATTAAAATAATTATACAAGAACTAGTAATATTTGTTTTAAAAGCACAACAAAAAGAAAAAAATTAAATTAATAATATAATAAAAATCTGTAACAACAAAAGCGATGTCCTAAACAAAGCCCAAAAACAATATGAAGAAAATCGCCAAAAGAACTGGGCTTCAATTTTCATTTAAAAAACGGATATAATGACAAATCTAAAAGAACATCAAAGAGAAAAAAAGAAACAAAATTATAAAAAATTAAAGTCGTGGAAATTTGAAATATCTAGACGAAGTAATCCAGAAAAACAGACTAGCCACAATATGTTTAGAAACTTGGGTAAATGAAATGGAAATCTTTTTCCAAGTAAGCAAAAATATTTACAAAAAAAGCGAAATTCAGAAATTACAAACTGTTATAAAACGTGAAGTTATTTATGTAACAGAAACTTTAACATTAAATAAGATTAGATAATATGTTGAAAAAGGAAAGAAGAATTATGTCCAAGAACTGTCAAACTAATGAAAATGTTTACAATCAAACGAGGAAATTTATATAAAATTTGAACAAATAATTGACACAATTAAAAACGAAAAATTATGTTTCACGGTACTTAAAAGAGAATGAATGAAGAAAGATTTTCAACATATAATAATCTTATAAAAATAAAACCAATTGGTTTCTAGAAATAGGAAAGGATCTTTAAGAGATCAGAATAAGAGAAAAAGAAATTTTAGATACAGGAAATATTCAAGACAAAAGTACATCAGTTTAAAAGATTTTAAAGTGGTTCAAGACGGAAGATTAACAAAAAAATCTGATACGGACACCATGTATCTTCCTCGTACACTTATTAAATTACATAAAAAAGTCCAAAATCCCAAATTTTAGGCTTTTTTGGATACTTGGTTGTCGATTGCAATCAAACGGGAGGTGCACAACTAGATGTTACAACAGTCCTGAATCCAAAATTTCACCACTCTACAGCAAATCGTTTTTGAGTTATGCGAAATACATACTGTGTGACGTACGTACAGACGTCACGCCGAAACTAGTTAAAATGGATTCAGAGATGGTCAAAGTAGACATTTTCGTTGAAATCTGAAAACCTAAATTTTTCGCGATTACAATACTTCCTTCATTTTGTACAAGGAAATAAAATGATGACTGAAAGATGGCAGAAGATTAACGTAACGATTCAAAGGAAAAATAAGGTTTGTTCATGCAGCCCAGATGAGCAATTTGAAAAAACCTTCTAAAGTTAATTAATTTCCATTCGCCAAACATCCTTGACTGAAGATTGGTAGAAGAGATTACTTTATATCCATTACATATTACATTAAATAGGTTTATCGGAAATGAACGTGATAAGATTAGAAAGTTTCTTAAAAACCCATAAGCAGATCATTAGGTGAACGATCTTATAGATAAATATATTTAAAAACGGATTAAAACGTAAAGAATGTAAGCATCGTATCCACTGGAATGTACATTAGAAATATAGTAGTCATGTCAATAAGAGAGGTTGACAATGAATTTGTAAATTGACTACAAAATATGCCCTCTATCGACCACCTCTTCTACATTTCCTGTTAACAAAAAAAGCAGCCAAATTTAAAGTGAAATTATTATTTTTTAAATCTTTGTACGTATATCACATCATCTAATAACCAGAAATCTTACATCAAAACATAATAATAAATGAAAACAACGATCGACCGTAATTACTTTACCAAAACAAATAGACGAAATAACCTACCGGGTTGGTCTAGTGGTGAACGCGTCTTCGCAAATCAGCTGATTTCGAAGTCGAGAGTTCCAATGTTCGAATTCTAGTAAAGGCAGTTACTTTTATACGGATCTGAATACTAAATCGTGGATACCGGTGTTCTTTGGTGGTTGGGTTTCAATTAACCACAAATCTCAGGAATGGTCGACCTGAGACAATACAAGACTACACTTCATTTACACTCATTACTTCATATACAAATCATTCTCATTCATTTTCTGAAGTAATACCTGACGGTGATTCCCGGAGGCTAAAACAGGAAAAAAAATCGAGTTAAAACTGGACCTATCATTGAACGGTAAATAAAAACTAAATATTCTGAATATGATTTAAGTAAGCTGTCTTCGTAGAAAGACAATATAAATCTTCTAAAAATTGAAGGCACTAAATACACATTTATAAGCTATTATAGATGTAATGCAGTAAAATTCATTTTCAGTTGATTAAAAAAATAATAATTATTTACAATTTCTCTATTTAATACAGTATGTATTTAAAAATGTTTGATGAAAATTACAAAAACTAATTTAATACGATATAATGAAAATTACGAGAACTTAGGGGCACCTTAGGTACTTGAAAACGTTGCTAAAATTTTTGTTATCAGGTCGCAAACCTTTACGCAAAATTTAAGAGCGAATGGATAAGCGGAAGGCTTCAAAATTCGACTGAAAGGTTCCGTACCGTGGTACGGAACTTATAGTTAATATAAGAGTGGTAAAAATAAATAAATTTAAAAATGTTTTAATTTTACATTAATTAAATAAGAATCTGATGTAATTTAAGGTAAATTGCATACTTTTATCATAAAACAGTATAAAAAAGTAAAACCTTACTAAGAAAAAATACAATAGAAAAACAAAAAATATCATACAGAATACATTCCCATTTAAACTACAGTTATTTTAAATCAAACCACCACAGACGTACAAAAATAGTTTAAATAAAATGAAGGAAATACCTTCCTAAAAGAAACAATTCATAAGTTGTTTACTGCATTTTTATTTTTACGAAATAGGATAAAGCAACTCTTAAAAAAAAAAAAAAAAATTGAGACAGGAATATACCGGTACAAAATTTCCATTTGCTGATCATGTAGCATAAATATTTTGCTTTAAAAAAGTAACATTACAACAAAAACTACTTATATAAAATATATAACTAGCTTGCCGTCGCAGCTTCGCCCGGGCTATATGGTTACTTGTATTTCCCGTAGCAATCAATTTTTCTATTTTATGTTTTTTAGTCAAGTAACCGGAGGGAGGTGCGGGTCACACATACAATAACGGTGGCAGTGGCTGTGTTGGTTGAGCCGTGATGCCGTATACCTTCGCCCACCTTAAAAAAAATCGGAATTAAAAAACACACGAAAATTCTTTTAAAATATTTATCTTAACAATATTTGCAAGCCCAAATCTATTGAATATCTCGTTTACTACAGTCGGGAATGGGAAAATTTAGAATAATTTTTCAAAATATTTTTACCTTTCAAGGTGAAATTTCAAAAATCTAGAAACTGGTTTATTGACATGAATATTACACTCACCAAAAATCAGGTTGATTTCTTCATTTATTTGAGAAATTAAAAACAAAAAACAGGGTTTCAAAAAAAATTCATAAACCCATTTTAACCCTTGAAATTCAGAATTTCAAAAAAACTACAAATTGGTTTTTAGATATTCACAATCATTCAGTTTAAACCCAGCACACATAGTGATAGACACTCACAGTTCAAAATTCATTAGAGTTTGTGCTTCAACTGGCAAATTTCTACTACTACATATATATATATTTTATTTTTAGAGATGAAATTTATCCAAAACCTTTTTCAGCTAAGAAACATGAGTAAAAACTTGGCTGCGATTGATCCAGTAGTGTTTTTTATCACGAAAAAACAAAAACCCACTTCCTCTTTATATAATAATACAAATAAAAACAAACCAGAAGTTTAACAATGGAATTCAAATTGTAATATTAAACTGAACACCTTTACAACAACACATTAATCTGAGAAATTGTAACCGTTCAGTTTTCTGCTTATTAAAAAAAAAAAAAAAAAATTGTTTTAAAATGAAAAGTTTTCCTTCTTACAACCTAATATAATGTACAGCTATCTATTTTGTATTTTTTTTAAATTCACAAACCAATAGTTTTATACGTATTGATACTTAATAGGCTTAAGAAATAATAATACTTCTAAACTAAATATAAGTGATTTTACTTTACTTATTTTACTTTATTCTACTATTCTATTATCACAATGATACTCCCTATTGAGACCAAGTATTAATATTGTATCGGGTAGAGAATCTTCCAGTAACAGAAAGACCCACTATAAGAAAAAGAGAGAAAATTAAGAACGGAAATCGATAAACAAAAAAAATAATTCCATAAAAAAATAGCAAAGAAATTCTTTTTAAAAGGAAAGTAGACAGTTATATTGTAGACAGTTTTGACAATAGAAATCATCGCGCTTAAACGAACAAAAGGGTAGATCGGCTGCTGTTATTACCCTAGGCTGTAATTACCTTAGGCTGCAATTACCCTAGGCCCGGAGGTACAGTTACTGTCGAAGACCTGTGAACTTCAGTACAATTGCCGATCAATACGAGTTTAGTGTGCGATAAATGCGAGGACAGTATTCCAGAGGATTCAAAGTGAGTGCACGTTAACAGTCGAGCGTACAAGTGAAGCGTTTTAGAATAAATTTGCGGTTAAGCGCGGGAACTGTTCGGCGAGTTCGTTGTGAACAGGGGAGAAGGCGATATAATTCAATGATAGAAGTGTGAGTCTCGGTTTCCTTTTCTAAACATTATAAGCAAATAATTATTGTACAAAATTAGTAGTTATTGATTAATTAAGATTAAAAAAGATCATCTGTATATTTGGTACATACGTGTTTCGCTCTTTGTTTGGACTTAAACTCAGGATTGAACGAACCGATTTTCTTCACATTTGGCTCAAATATTTCTACAAATGGAATATTGATCATATATTTTTTTTTCAAAATTCGTTAAGGGGTGAAGACGGATATTGCAAAAAATAAAAATTTTGATTTATTTCAGAATGATCTTATAGAAAATAATTATTAAAGCAAATTTGTTATCTATATTGCATATATAAATAATTTAAAAAAATGTTTTCAAAAAATCAACCCCCACCAATTAAAACTGAAATATATATATTTCTTTTCTTTTGCTCTATCTCGCTTCGATTTAAATATTTTTCAAAATTATTTTCAAATTTTATTTTTTCTCAACTCCACTAAGTTTTATTTAACAAAATTATTATACTATAAACCGAAAAATAAACATATTTTTCGTCACCGAAGTTTTCTGTTTTACATCGGACATGATAATTACGGGAGACACAGAAATTAATAAATTTACAGATACATATTTACGGGAGATATTCCACGCGTGGACACTGCACCCCTGTGTACGAACCAGGACTTCTTTAATCACTTACCTCGTGCTCGCTACGAACTGAAGAACCATTCGACCCCAAAACATGCCTCCGTACAACATGAATTGAAACAGCTAGCCCTATATACCATCCACGAAGAACTTCCGGAAGAGGAGTGGATTCACGTCTACACTGAATTAAATATCCGTCAGTGTAGACAGATTTTCAATTTTAGGCAGTGGAGAAACAAGAGCTGGAAACTACTGTCATCTTTAGCAGGGACATATGGCCGTAGGTGCCCCTCTCAACAACTATGATGGCGAAGTTGGAGAAGTGCACACCGCTTCGGTTGAATTGGAAACCTAGTTTCTCCTTTGAAAGCAGTGTTTTTGGTCGACTCCCAAGACTCTGTAGATAATCTTTCGCGCAACACCCAAACAGACTACCGGAGGACGGTTCAGTGTAGAAGAAGACTAGAAATCCTGGAAAATCGCGGGTGGACACTGATGTTTCAGTGGCTACCCACTTATGTCAACATACGTGGAAATGAGAAGGCAGATAAACTGGCAACTTTAGGAACGACTTTACCCCAACCTAGTTACTCTGCGTCCTTGCGTTCATCCAGGGCACTGGTCGATGCGACGGACGACAGGTAGAACGAACAGGACCTCTCCGAGACGACTGCTAGTAGGATATGGAAGACTTTGGTCACTGACGGTCCAATCAACCCCGGCCTCTCTCTCTCTCTTTTTCCTGTTTAGCCTCCGGTAACTACCGTTTCGATAATTCTTCAGAGGATGAATGAGGATGATATGTATGAGTGTAAATGAAGTGTAGTCTTGTACATTCTCAGTTCGACCATTCCTGAGATGTGTGGTTAAATGAAACCCAACCACCAAAGAACACCGGTACCCACGATCTAGTATTCAAATCCGTGTAAAAATAACTGGCTTTACTAGGACTTGAACGCTGAACTTGAACTCTCGACTTTCCAAATCAGCTGATTTGGGAAGACGCGTTAACCACTAGACCAACCCGATGGGTTAATCAACCCCGACCTACCGCGTGCGGTCAGCGTAGCTATCTTCCGACTAAAAACTGACCACGACTTATCTTGCTTGTCACCTTCACCGCATCCATGTGTGCTGCCGTTTCCTGAGTGTCCGCTGTGTGGTTGCGAGACAATGGATGCTGATCATCTGAGAGATTGTCCGGTCCTGGACCATACCTAGCTGAATGAGAACTCGTCTTTATTAATCAGCGCGTCGCCAAATGGTTCAACAGCCAAGGGCGGGCGTTGGCTAGTAAGTAAGGAAGATTTACGGGAGATATAGATTTTTAATAAATCTCTTTAAAACTTATATATAAACCTTAAAAAGATCTATAATCTTAAATTTCCACGGTGAAATGAACTTATTTCACCGTGGGAACTGAAATTGAGGCGTAATTCGATAACAATGCGTTTTCGGACACATGTTTATATGATTCTTTCAAGCTCTTGAATCAGTCCCCAAATTATTCCCCTTTCCTCCTGAATCACTCGGTATTTATTTACGACTCGCCAAACTATATTGATTAGAAAATAAAAAAAAATATATATAAAAGTTTCACACAGAAGATTTAGGCTGCCTGTATACACATATACGCGACTTGATGTAACAAACTTTAAAAGATTTAAAATTACCCAGTGAAAATAATTCTTAAATAATACAGTGGATTAAATAAATTTAAATTAAACTCTGCCACAAAAAATAAATAAATAAATATATATATATATATATATATATACCTCACTCTATCACCCCCTCTTCACCTTTATCTTTAGTGTATATGCTATACTCTCTCTCTCTATGTCTCTATCTCTCTCTCTCTCTATGTCTCTATCTCTCTCTCTCTCACTCTCTCTCTATCTCTCTCTCTCTCTCTCTCCATATATATATACGTTTAAACTTTTTCATTTACAGGTCAAAATAAATTTGATTAATCCCCTGGAAAATACTAAAATTTTATTTACGTAAATGAAACGGAAAACAATCGCTTTTATGTATACGTGGCAATTTACCCTTTCCCGTTTGTTTTATAAATCTATTTAGCGATAATATATTTCAGTATTAAAAAAAGGAAGCATTATAATATTAAAATTAAATAAACGAATACATTATTATTAGTTATAGCGTCACAAGTGGAATTAGAATTGGTGCAATTATATATTTCAGAAATCTAGACCGAGACAATTACACATTATTTTCCCAATATTCTTCTCCACTTATTTAAAAATAAAATTAGTTATATATAAAAAAAAAAATTGAACATAATTTTAATTATTAATTTAAATATTAAATAATTATTAAATTAATTTATATGTTCTACTAAAATTCTACTTAAGTACTACATTTAAAATCAAATGAACTTTTTTTTTAACTCAAATAAAAGTTTTTACATACATTTGGACAGCTATATCAGTGTCCATATGTACAATGGTATTGTTTTCTTAAACATGTTTTTCCAGTTAAAATTACTTCTGGTGAATTTTTTTTCAACTTTTCGAAAAAAAGTACGGTATTACTTGGATCACAAGGTTTGAGAATTGGGTAGGGGGTAGAAATGAATTTTCTTAACGTTTTGAGATGAGGAGGAGACCGAAAATACCTTTCACTTAAATTGTAGTTTCCTTATATATGTATTTATTTATAGGCCTATGTATAAAATATTGTGGCTTAAAAATCTCCAAAACTACTAGATCAATTTAATTGAAATTTAGTTATGCTGTAGTAGTGTATCTACATTTTTGCATGTGAAAATTTGATAAGGATTGGCTGAGTCGTTCTTCAGTTAGGCAAAATTTAAGGTCGAAAAAATTGGGCAGGATAAGTTAAAAGCGTGGATCGTTATGATGCAGCAAGTTGAATCGTGGAAATAAAATAAAATACAAAATTCGGTCATTTTTCGCAGAACTATGCATGATATTTTTTTCTAATGATGAGGACGATTATTAAATTTTATTCTTATGTCGATCTCTTTTTTTTTGCTTCCTTTTACAAAGTAAAGGAAGTATTGTAATTGCGAAAAATTTCAGTTTTCAGATTTAAACGGAAATATCCATTTTGACTAATATGCGATTTGGGACCATGCGATTTTTATCTGTTCCCCAAGGTCAAATCTGCATTAAAAGGAACAAGATTTCAGACCGTTGAAACTGTACGACGTAGAAAGAAAAAGCAGCACGCATCATGAAAGAGCTCACAGAAAAAGACTTCCAGTACTGATTTCACCGGTGCTAAGTAGTGGATAAAAAAGATTTCCATCTTAAAAATAAGAAATACTTCATATTTACTAAATACAACAATTGTTGCATGTGAAAAAAGTTTCACTTGTTTAGCATAGGACAAGCCCCATCTTCTTACAATTCCAGTAACATTTTGGTCATCCCTTGCCGAAAGGGTTGGTCATATCAAAAATTGTTTCCGACAAAGGTTTAAGGAAACGTTTGGAGGCACTTTGTACCGATTCGATACTATGGCTATTACGGGAGGTATGATTTTTGTTTGTCTTCAAAAACCCATTTTTTGTACCTCCTGGGCCAGTGGTTGGTGATATCAAGAAACTTTACTGAAATACGTTTTAGGCCGTTATCAACAAAAAAATAGTAAGACCTTTAAACAAATTTAATATTTTAATTAAGAAAATTATAGTGATATTTCGTTTTTTCTGAAAAGTCACCCCCTCCCCCCCATTTCCACCAACATGATCCAATTTTGGTAGTTAACGAACTCGACCAAGATTTTGGGTCGTTATATTTTATGTATCAATTTGAAAGTGATTGGCGCAAAATTGCAGCAGTTATCGTGTCCACTAGAACTGAAATATATACGTTTGGTTTCCGGGTCTGGGGGATGTGAAATGCGAAGATATGTTGAAATTTTCCGGAAGTCGAATCATGGTACCGATTACAATAGGTATGCTTTCTTATGAAATTACCTAAAATCTGCTTTATAAATGTTTTCTCAAAAACGTCTCTAAAGAATATTTAAATTGGTTTTGTTGCGATATCCCCTCCATCCCTTTAACGAATAAAAATAAAATTAATATGATTAATGCTTAATATAAAAAAATATTTGAGCCAAATTTGAAAAAAAATCGGTTCCGTCAATGTATAAGTCCAAAAGCAATGTGACAAATAACGTATATGCATATGTGGTTTTGGTCTAGGTGAACTAATTGGACCATAAAACGTAAAGGATTAGCAAAAACCCAATATTCAATTTTTGATATGATCACCATACTTTCCCCTCTAATATACAGTTATTCCAGCCGGGAAAGTAAAATACACGACGTAATTTTTCTTAAATATTTATATAATATTATTAATGTTATTTGACATAATAAATAAAATAAATTTATATTTTTACAGATTATTTGAAGAACACGAAGAATTATTGAACCTATTTACAAAATTTCGTGAACTTAAAACACGTGATGAACAAGCGAATAGCATGGAATTACAGGAACATGCAAATAAGGTTATGACGACATTAGACGAAGGTATTAAAGAGCTAGATGATTTGGATAATTTCTTCCATTATTTAACAAATGTTGGGGCGTCTCATAAGAAGATACCTGGATTTAAATCAGAATATTTCTGGGTAAGTTTAAAAATTACTATTACAATTAATTATATTTTATTATTTGTTCAGTAAAGAAAATAATTTTTAAAATAATAATTTCAAACGGTAAAAAACAGTAGTAATTTCTACAGTATCCTGTTTGAAACGACGAAGACAATGAAAGTGGAATGAAAAATTAATTTTTGTAATACTATAAAGGCATCGACTTTCATATAAATATTTTTAGGAACATTTTCTTTTCAAATAGTTCCATTTTTTTTTTTTTTTTGAGCGCTACTGTCATAGGCAATTTTATAACTTTAGTCAAAAAATGTAGAATTCATTAGAAATAAGTTTCTTATCTTTCTATATCACGTGGGAAAACTTTCCAAAAAAACCAGAAAACAAACGAAGTAATTTATTTTTTAATATTTAAATAACTTATACGTCTTTAAAAAAAATAATAATAAGAGCTTTTACATGATATAACGAAGGTAAAAATTCCATTTTCTTCATTTTTTTTTAATTTTTTAGAAAATGTCTGAAAATTACAGTTATTTACAAAGAATAAAAATTAATGTATTAAAAATACATCTTGTTTTGGAAAAAAATTTGTAATTTTCAATAATAAAATTAAAAAAAAATATATAATAATGATGGAAAAAGAGGTGTTCAACAGAAAACAAAACAAGTACTATGCAGTAAAATGGAGTTAGACTAGAAAAGCGTCTTGTTAAATGTTAAGTTTGGAATGTAATTATATGGATATAAAACCATGGATATTAAGAAAAAAAATGGTTAGTCATTTGAATTATAGGTAAGGAAGATGTTGCAAAACATTAAATGGAGAAAATAAGAAATGAAGAAGTAATAAGAATTAATAATAAAAAAAATACACAAAACAAAAAAAAATTACAAAAATACATTTGATTACATATAAAAAAATATTTTTTAAAAAAGCTTTTGTTTAACTAATATTAAATATTAACATTAATAAAAAAGGAAACAAATTAGAAAAACCCTCTAAAAAGTAAAAAAATAAGAATTAAATCAAATTGAGAATTTTAAAGAAAAAAATATAATATATTAACAAATATAAAAATGCACTGAAAAATAAAAAATAAATTATATAAATATCTAATAAATAACCAATAAATAAATGTAATAATTATTAAATTTTAAAATTAAAAGTAATGAAAATATTTAGTTAAATATCTGTCATAGAAAATTGTCTGTCGACATTTGTTCTATGTAAATTTGTAAGTTGTAAAATTACATTAGTTTAGCTAGTACCGCTATACCCACGCGAATTAAATACGGTATGCACGCGCTTGATTTTGGAATCATTTAAATAAACGAAAAATATATTATATTTAAATAAAATGATAAATTAGGTTGTGTGTGTAAGCCGTGCATCAGAAACAACCCATCGTTGCTCGACTTTGTAGAGAAAGTTCTACAACTGTCTTGTCATGTTTTTTCAACTACTGCAATTCTTCGATTAATCTTTGTCTCATTTACTTTCATTCGTGTGACGATTCTAGGTTACAAAGATTTTTAACCCAGTCCAATATCGAATAGTCTTGTCTTGTATCAGTTGTTACATTCTTATTATTTCCACTCATTATTGGTTTTATTTTCTTCTTGTTAATGTTCCCTTTAAATTTTTCAGTGATTTTAGGCGGTGTTTCTAGGATTTTGTTAATTCTTTTTCAGAATCTGATATTATTACTATACCATTACCAAATTGGATTCTGTGAATCTTAAATTAATTTTAATTCCTTTGATCAATATAATTTTAATTAGATTTTAAATGATTACTAAATAAATCCATTTTTTTGCAACAAAAAAAAAAAATTATTAATTGTTTGTCCCTACAGCTTCCTGAGTCATTTTAACATATACTGATTGATTCACGAAGAATTAAACAATTTTTCAGGAAATGTTCTGCTGATAAAAATAAAGAAGAAAGTTCATATAGATATACATTCGGAAACGCTTCGTTAGCGGGTGTCGGCTGGGGAAAGATAATTTTTGGGACCCAATTTAAACAGTAAATTTAGTAGTTTTATATGAAATCTGAACTGAAAAAATAAAAATAGATCAGAAATGTATATTTAGTAACTTTCAAGAAGGTTGGGGTTGAAAGATAAAAGTTTCTGATCGAAAAACTGATGTTTGGCGTAAAATAACTTTGTTAAACACGTAAAAGTTTTAAACAAAACTTGTAAACAATTTGATTTTATGAAAAAACGCTAAGAACAAAGTTAAAAGAAACAAACATAATAATTTCAAAGTTTATTAAAAACAAATCGTATCAAAATGTGTCAGATTTTAATTCCGTATTAAATAAAATAAAATTCCCAATATTAAAAAATAAAAGAATTAAATAATTTAGAAAAAATAAACAAATACAAGTACAAACAATAAAACTGACTTAAAAACAATAAATATTAAAATGTCTTCCTCCACATGGATTCAGCCCTCTGCCGACGAACAATGTTTTCGGTGGTATCTGTATTTGAACAGGGATAATTTGAATCCTAAAAATTGCAGTCTGTTCACCAGTAGAACATGTCCTGAAAGTTTATTACATTCTTTGTGAATATGTACAATACATAAGAGAAAAAAATTAATTAATTATTTTGTCCCTATATCTTCCTGAGTCAATATTTTAATATATACAGATTGATTCACGAAGAATTAAACAAATTTCAAATAAATTTTCAAACAAATTATATCTACATATTACAAGAATCTACAACATCGGAAGGTTATTTTAGCGTGAAAAGGAGATAGAAAGATTCAGTTTATAAAAGTTATTAATGATAACGTAAATATAACAGGCCGTTCTAATATAATAAAAACTAAATTAACCAATACCTGTAAAATATGAGAATATTAAGTTTATAATTAAATGAAAATCAGTTACGATAAATTAATGAAGCAATATTAATAATAATTTAATCAGACGTGTTTTATAAATTAGGGAATTAGTACAATAGTAATATTTCGGCAGTTGGTAGTTTAAAACAGATCTAAATTTGATGATGTAGAAGTTTAATAACCAATTTATCTCTTTAGCAACTACTAAGTATCATAATGCTTTCATTGTAATTTATTAAAGCTTTAACAGTATCTTTAATAGGTTTAACAATACCGTGAGTTATGTAAACTTTCCGAATTCGCTTCGTAACTAAAAGATTTAATTATAAACCACAAAGTACGAAAATTATTTGATTAATGTTAATTTATATTTTTGTAAAGCATTTGGCCGATTATATTACTTAATTCGTAAACAATTTTTTTTTTTAATATCCTTTAGAATTATAATACTTAATTAAATGTTAGTTTTTAATTCTATGGAATAAAATATTTTTATTACTAAAATGCTGAATAATTCAATGTTATACGGGTAACTTTAAACAAAAAAATGGAAAGAGTATATGATGTATAGTTCAATACACTTATAGAATTATTAAATACCAATGTCTATGCAAACGGAGAGTACATAAAAAAAACTAATGATGAAAAATACTGTAAAAATTAACTAATATATTCCTAATTAACAGTATTTTCCCGAAAAATTCACAGTAAATAAGATTTTGATTTTAAATCATAACGTCTATCAGTGTTTTGGAAAGAACTGGATCCAATTAAATTAAAAAATCTGATTGGACACTACATGACTTCCTTGTAAGCCTATTAAATTACATATAGCACATTTTTAAAAGTACATAAAATTTTATTTCATTAATAACTTCTGATTTTTTTATTGTTATTATTGAATTATTATTTATGGTAAAGATTTTTTTGCAATCGGAGACTAATAATTATTAATAAATTAATATATTTAAATTAAAAAAAAAAAAAAGTTAAAAAAGGAAATGAAGTCGGATTCGAACCGATGTGCTTTCCCCTTGTAAGATCAAAATATTTCATTAATTAAAATCTTATTTGGTTATAACTCTGAAACCAATGAAAATAAGTACCACTTATGATACATAATTGAAAAGCTCTCAATAAGAACTTATTACTGCAGTTAACAAAAAGTCCAAAATTAAAACATTTTTGAATTTTAGGCTTTTTTGGACATTTTTGGTCGATTGCAATCGAAAGCGAAGGTGCAAAACTACATGTTACAACAGTCCTAAATACAAAATTTCAACATTCTATGGTTAATTGTTTTGAGTTATGCGAAATACATACGTACGTACAGACGTCACACCGAAGCTGGTCAAAATGGATTCAAGGAGAGTCGAAATGGATATTTCCGTTGAAATCTAAGAACGAAATCTGAGAACCGAAGTGTTTAGCGATCACAATACTTCCTTTACCTCGTACAACGAAGTAAAAAGGTTTCAAATTCCTTTATTTTTCCAAGATTAAAACTCTCTAATCTTTTAGCTCAAAAACTTTACATGTTATTAGTTATTAACTGATTAATAATATGTATTTGTGAGTGTTACACACTCGCGTAACATATCATACTAGTTAAAAAATATTAAAAAAAGGAATTTTTTTATTTGTGTCGTTTTGTTGTTCTGATATTTACTTATCTATTTTAACAAATGAAATGATATTTAATGAAGAATAAGAAATTAATAAAATAAGATTACCTTAAATTTTATGTATACTGTTATAATAAAACAATGACCTTAATACTCAACGGCAAACAAGTTTAGTTAATCACCAATCAATTAATGCACAATACCGGTGATTCAAAAAGGATTTCACAATTTCAAAAGAATATAAAAATTTATTGAGATAACTTACAGATTCGGTTGAGGTCTCATATAATAGAAAAATACATCATATTTGTAACCCGACATTCACTTTGACTCAATATGACCTCCATTGTAACGCGACACACATCCTACCTGAAGTCGATTTCATTCCTGACTGTAGCCAGAAAGTCGGGTGTTACCTCTGCAGCTGCGGTGTTAATTCGAATTCTTAGCTAACAAGATCAGCAGGCAAAAGTGATGATAATAAACCCGATCTTTAATGAAACCCCAAAAGAGAAAGAATCTAGCAGGATCAAATCTGGGGAGCGAGGTGGTCACGCAATTGTGCCTTCACCACCAATCCACCGACCTGGGAACTGAATGTTAAGAAAATCTTGGACTTCTAGGCGGTAGTGAGGTGATCCCGTCTTGCTGCATTAACGAAGAAGGCGATACGTTTCAACGGGAATAATTGAGATCGGCCATAGACTTGGCAATTGTTACGGAGGATCGTTTTGGCGACTATTGTATGTAAGTGGAAGATGCTGGAGAAGGAATGTTTTTCAGATCATAGGCTCATAAGGTTTGATTCTCTAACAAGTCACAGGATTGACCCTCCGGCGAGGTTGGTACTTCCAAGTTAGACTGCATCAAGTTCTGCCAGAAGATTGGCGGCCGTTTGATCGGAACTGAATTTCTGAGGAAATTGCATATATAGTAGCGGACGAGTGTAGGCTTTCTCAGGTGATTTACATCCGACGAGACGAAGACACGTTTATCCTGGAACCGTATTAATTCTTTCTTAATCGCGGATCTGGTTCCTGGAGGGGGGGGGGGGGGTCAAGGTTAAAAAAAGAAAAAAAAGGTGTAATCGTTTAAATAATACGCGCCAAACAGTCGTTTGTGAAATGCCAGTCACACGTGACGCACGTCGAGTTGATTTCTTCGACTATGTGCCAAACTTTCTCTGAGTTGTTGCTGCCTTGAATCAAGTATCAAGAAAATCTTGGACTTCTAGGCGGTAGTGAGGTGGTGCCCCGTCTTTCTGTTAGTAATGGCGTATATCTGGGTCATCATCGTCTAGCTGAGGAATTAGAAATTTTTTTAACATGTCCAAATAAACGACACCATCTACAGTTTCTTCTTGGAAGAACGGGCCGATCCGTTTAGGAAGAAGAACAACCTGTCTCAACGAAAGTTTTGTGCCAAGCGTAAATTGTTTGCCTACTAGGAGGCTCCATACTGTACTCTACGAAAATTACGTTGCATTGCCACTGCTGACTGCAAATTGTCAAATTGACTGCAAACAAAAAACACACAGCGAGCACGTTCCACACCAGTAAATGTAACAATACTGATGACAGCACTGGTACTAAAACTACTACTACTACTATTTGATGCCAAATTCGGTACTAATGAATTACGTGTGTCAAAACTTGATATGCTTTGCTATAAAATGAACTCAAATCGAATATATAAGTAACCTAAATACATTTTTACATGCTTTTAAAGTTGTGATGTCTTTTTTGAATCACCCGGTATATAAAATAATAAAAAAAAAACGAATGGACAAAGCAACAATTACGTTTCTTAATATGGTTGTAATAATATAAATGTTAAGATAGTAAGCGGAACTATGAGTCATTATATTTTATGATGAATGGAAAATTGTGTTTAGAATTATAACTTAAATATTCACTCTTTTACATTCATCACTTAAAACATTTAATGCGCCACACAAACAACGCTACCTTGGAGAATAAATTCAACTGTGTTTAAATTATATCTTTTATAATTTCTCCTTTAATATTATTTTATAACAAATTATTACTATTATAATAATTTTTTTATAGATTACCAAATAAATCAAATTATACCGAATGATAAATTACACTGGTAAATTATTAAATTATTAATAAAATTTTCACAAAGCACATCAATAGTAAACTAAACTAACTGACGATCTCCATGCAGGATTGGTAATGTCTCGGTCTTTCATCCGGAAATCCCGGGTTCTAATCCCGAACAGGTATTTTTTATACGCTACAAAATTCAATTTCATATCCCACGCACAAGTTTCAAGCTGTGGTGATGTCATCAAGTAACAAAACAAAAAAAATGGGTAGTTAAATCCTAAAATCATTAGATGGTGGGGTTTAGCTATTTAAATCAGAGTTGTAGACTTTTTAAAACAATCTTTAAGGCCTGAAAAAACCTTTATTATATTTACGCTTTTACTAATTTACATTTATTAAGATCTAGCTTTTCATAAGAAATATATTATCAAATTTATAGAAAAACACGGTTTTTTTCATCCTTCATTTTTCTTAGTGTATAAAATGACTAAGTTGTACACCTTTTTCAAAACATATGTTAAAATATAAACTTTTATCTTTATCGTAATGAAATTTCAAAGCAATTTCTCTAATAATGGTCCTTTAAACAATTTTTTTTTTTTATAAATGTTACAATTGTAATAATATAAAAACATTTTTATGATAATAATAAAATATAATTATAATAGAAAATAAAATAAATCAAGTACAGAATGTCGCACGAAATGATCCTAACATTTGTTTTGGCAATAATTGTTTACGTTAATAGTTATTACTCGGTTTTATTTTAGCATTAGTGTCAGAAGTTCATGAACATTAGTTTCTTCTCTTTCCGAGTGCGCTGTTGTGTATCGTTTCAAAATAGCTGACAAAGGATGACTGATGGTAGAACAGCGCGTAAAAACGGTGCTGTTTTTTAAGGAAACAAAAAGTATGGTTCTTAAACAAAGACGGTTTCGTGTACGTTTTCAAACTCGGTAGTCGCCCTCATTTAAAACAATACGTACGCTTTACGAACGATCTAATATTGATGGTTCAATATTTGAGAGTAAGTACGAACGGCCTACCGATGTTCGTTCTCCATAGATTGTCGAAACTGTCAGAGCAGCGTTGCTGAGCAGCCCGTGAAAATCAAGAAAGCAGCGGCACAACTTGGGATTTCTAGGCGACCCGCGTAGCGAATTCTGAAAACTGATTTGCATTTGTATCCGCACAAAATAACATTGTTGCCTAAATTAACGGAAGACAATAAACATAAAAAATATGGGATTCGCTGAATGGGCTGTGAACCAAGACGTACGTCGTTAAACAACGTTTGGTTTTCAGATGACGCGCATTTTCACCTAGACGGGGTTGTTAATAAACAAAATGTGTGTTTTTGGGCTTCCAAAAATCCACACTTGCTTTATGAAAAAGTGCATCACGCTCCTAGAATTACGATACAGCCTGCTATCTCAAGTCACGGGGTAAGAGGGCCATTCTTTTTTGAACAGACAGTGAACAGTGAACGTTATTTAAACATGCTGCATGATAATTTTGTTCCTCAACTTCCTGCAAAAGGGTTTCAATTAGGAGGTTTCATGTAGAATGGAGCCAGACCGCACAGAGTTAATATTGTTTTAGACTTTCTTCATGAAACGTTAAACGCAAATGTAATTTCAAACCAATTTCCAATTGGTTTTGCGTGTGGACAAAACTGACCCTCGAACAGTCCCGATTTGAATCCGTGTGATTATTTTCTTTGGGGTTTCTAAAGGAAACAAATGTCCCTAAACATCCTTGAACAGTGATGGAACCGCGAGTGCTGATCATGGAGGCGTGCAACGAAATAACCGAGGAAATGTGTGTCGTCGAGTTATTAACAACATAGGAGTTCGTATTAAAGAAGTTGCTAGACGTGATTGTGAACATATTGAACATATGATAAGCAGAACATAATCTTTAGGTGTATAGTAAACACGTTGTAATTGTAACGTTTTTTATATTGTGATTCAAATAAATATTTATTAACCAAACAAAACTTTGGACCATTTCGTGCTCCACTGTGTATATTAATTTAAAGTGATAAAAGAAAAGTATTTTTTTTAAATTTCGGAAAGTTTTCGTTAGTTTTCAGTGATTATTCGTGTGTATTAAATTACATTCCACGATTGTGCAAACTGGAATTTATTCCATCAACAATTTAAGGAAAAATCAATTCAGTATAATTAATATTTTCTTTTCAGAAGAATAATAGTTTCATACTTTATTTAATAATAATCTGCATAAATATTTATACAGGATGAACATAAATTATTCAGCGCTTTTTAGAGGTTAATAAAAAATGAACAAAGCAATGTAGGGTGCGTTGATTTTTTTCAAATATTACTGAAAGTAGTACTAAATTTTTTGATGACCTTGAATGAATGAACAGAAAAATGTAACTACAGGAGGATGTCAGTTAAACAACAGCTACCGTGCTGAAGAAAGCAATGTGGATATTATGGTTTCATGAAAGCGGATATGTTATTACTATTCGTAGATGTTATCGTTGCAGAGTACGGCAATGATCCTCCTAATAATGACTCTATTAAACGTTTATATCAGCAATTTTTAAGGGTACAAGAACTGTAGTACACAAAAAAGGTGCTGAAAGACCTCCCTCCCATCTTCGAGGAAATTGTGGATCGAGTAAGAGAAACTTATCAGAGAACCCGGGTAAATCGACTCGTCGTGCGTGTTTTGAAATGAAAATAAGGTAATAAACAATTTTGAAGGTTCTACAAAAATGTCTAAAAAAATTGCATACAAAATTCAGGCGGTGAATGCAATTGAAGATGATGATAAACCACGCCTTTACAATTTTATCGTGGATATTTTTGTGTAAGTTAATAAGTGTTGTACAAAGAACTGCTTGAAATGGTTTTTTCAACATAAAAACATTTATGTAAGTCACATTACTTTTTTATTGTTTGATTAACCGTTAAAATGCGCTGAATAATTTATGATTAATCTATATATTAAATTTATGGAAATGATATTGTTTATGTAATGTCGAGAACTAAGATAGATTATTAATAATACTAATGTATTTTTAAAATACATTTTTTTTTATCTGTACAATAATAGTACCATACATACCATTTGCTATAGAAAATTTATATGTATCTAGTACATAAAATGAAAATAAAAATCTTTATGATAGATAGAAAGCAAATGAAAGAGAATTGAATAGCTAGTCGATGTTGTGAAATGGAAGAATATCAAAGAAAAAATTATTTATTTAATATTCAGAAGAAAATAAGAAACTGACTTCTAAAGTAAAGGAGAAAGAAATATGCGGTGCTGAGAGACACAGTGATAATAGATAAAAAAAAAAAAAAAACAGACGCTCTTTTTTTCTTAGCTATTTTAATCACACCTCGACAAGCCAACATTTCTAAAGCTACCAACTTTTTAATCTTTTTCCCCTTTTACTGTCCAAACTTCCAAAATGTAAATGTAAAAAAAAGCATCGAGAATAGATGAATGTCACGGTCAGAAATTCGAGAGGATAGTTTCATTGTTCAACAGTAGCATTATTTAACCATAATTAATTATATGGTAGTTACAAAAAAAAAAAAAAAAAAATAGCTCGTCTTCGATAGAAGATGGCAAGTAAAGTAAAAGTACACAACTTATATTATTAACGAAAGAATTTCTAGAAATCGCTACTGCACCCGGTCAGATTTTCTAATTCGGCATCATGGGAGGGGGGACCGACTTTTCTTTACGTTTTGTAGTCTCCTAAACACGATTCTGCTGTGTTTATATGCATATGTATGCAAATATAAAATCTTTTCATCTGCTCCACCGGACGCAAATGTAAACCAATTTTGATGAAACTTGGTGGGATGATGTAAATCTGTTGGGGATAGAGCCCTTATGATATTCAAAAAAATCGGTTCATAGAAACCAGAGTTAGAGGCAAAAAACAGGAGTCTTGGGTAAATTTTTATGTTGTAACTTGAAGGGTGACATGTTATAAAACCAAAATTAGATTTTTGCAAGCACTATCAGGTGCGAGCTGGGTTTTTCCAATGGTCCCAAAACATAAAATTTGTAGCACAAACTAGATTTTTGCGAGCATTGCCACGTGCAAGCTGGTAAAATTCAAATTTAAATTCCAGCTGCAATGATTCAAATTCAAAATATCATGTTTGGTTTGAAAGTAAATTTTCTCCTTTTTTAACCAACTCTGACCGAAGCTTTTTTTCAACAGGTATTTAATTTGGATTACGATTCATCTAGAGATCTATCATGCTTACAATGCGATCTGCGATTGAAAAATACATCCAAATCTCGCTTAATGCTACTAATTTTTATCATTTTTAATATTTTGTAACAATCAATATGATCACAAAAGAATATGAATACGAAAACAAATTTTCTTATCTCCTTATGTCAGGTAAGATACTTTTTTCCACATACAGTGCGATTTTTTTCTAACGTGCACATCACGACACTGCACATAGCGAGATCATACAATCACCAAATGTTTTTTTCAAAGATTCCATGGTTTTTTGAATGTACGGCGTGTTGCCCCATCTTGTTGCCGGTAACAATAGCGTTCATCAGGCTGAAGAAGAACTGTAAATTGCATAATTATATCCTGGTATGCCGGACTTTCACGGGTTTCGTACAAAAAAAATCGGGCCTTCTGTGAGTGCAGCGCCGATTCATGTAATACATTTGGATTTTGTGTTGACCAATATCTATTGTTTTGAACATTAATGTAACCGCTAAGGTGAAAATACGTCTCATAATTAAAAAACCATATCCAGTATCTCATTACTTTCCGAATGGTTGATAAACTAATGGCAAGAACTTATTCTTTTAACAGTATCTGGGGTTCAATTCCTGTAGGTAACGTGTTAAATATGAATGTAGCCTTTTAGGTATTTGTTTGTGCGTCTTCCCAAATCAGCTGATTTGGAAGTCGAGAGTTCCAGCGTTCAAGTCCTAGTAAAGTCAGTTATTTTTGAATCGTGGATACCGGTGTTCTTTGGTGGTTGGGTTTAATTAACCACACATCTCAGGAATGGTCGAACTGAGACTGTAAAAGACTACACTTCATTTATACTAATACGTATTATCCTCATTCGTCCTCTGAAGTATTATCTGAAGTAATTACCGGAGGCTAAACGGGAAAAAAGAAGAAAAATAGGTATTTGTGGTCTTTTGTGCGCTTCCTTAGGATATTCCTGTCCGCGACGATAATTTAGGCATGCTTTTCCTTGGAGACTGTTCAAGTAATGGATGTAATGTGCGTTAAGATGATCGCATTGAATATTAAATATATATAACCAACAACCAAATTATTTGACTGGGTATAATATTTTTTTTTTTTTATATAACCTCCGGGTCCGCAGGCAAGCATTTCTTTCCGCAGAGGATGGTGAGTGTTTTGTAGCGTGTGTGAAAAATGCCATGCCTGACCAGGATTCGAACCCAGGACCTCCGGATGAAAGGCCGGAGACGTTACCGCTCACGCCACGGAGATCGGTGGGTACAATAAACCTGGATACATTAAATAACATTTCCTTCTGGTGTTGTACTTTAATAAGTAGTTCATTTTACAAATCCTAAACTCAGATTGGGAAGAAAATTTTTTTTGTTCAACTTTGTCACTCTATTAAAAAAATGACGGAAATTTTTTACGAAGAGATTATAATTCATTGCATTACAAAAAAAGAAAGATTATCACTTTAATTAAAACAATAATAACATCTAAAAATATTTTACCAAATAAAATATCATCAGTATTGGCTATGTTTTCATTACAACTGCCAAGCAGGTTGTCACTTTTCAATACACTAAGTGAGCTGAAGGTTTGCTCGTGTGTCAACCGAACTCTCGGCTGGCTTAGGCGTGATTGGCGAGGGGGGTTTGTTGTACTATCTAACCAAATGACATCATCCGATTAGTAATAACACATTTGTATGTAAAATCAACAATTATAGTATTTTTAATTTAAAGTTTGTGGTAACTGATTTGATTTTGTGAGAAACTTTTAATAATTGTGTTAATAATGAAAACACAACAGACTAGGGTACAATACAATGACTTCTTTCTTTCCTGTTTAGCCTCCGGAACCGTAAGGTATTACTTCAGAGGATGAGGATGATATCTATGAATGTAAGTGAAGTGTAGTCTTGTACAGTCTTAGATCGACCATACCTGAAAATTGTGGTTAATTGAAACCCAACCATCAAAGAATACAGGTATCCAACAATAAAATGACCAGTACACTAGAAACGCAGTTCGGCGAGGGACAAACTTTCAGCTCACGAATTGTACCGCAGTCTTAAAAGTACCGAGTCAAATAAAAGTAATTTTAATGTAAGTTTTAAGCACATTTTTTTATTATTAAAGAAAATACATGAAATAAAAATAAATTCAATGATAAAGTTTTACATTAAATGTACAATTTAAACGCAAACGTAAATATTTTAGAACTGAACATTTGGATTCACATTCTAAAATTGTAATTTTGGATTTCACATTCTGAATTTTAATGAAATCTGTTTAATTAATAAAAAAAAGGAACACAAAAAAATCGAAATTACCACAAAATCAGAATAACACATCGCTGAATTTAATTAATAATTTTAATTAATATTTATTTTTCATCACTGAATTTTTAACAAAATAAATAAGACGTAGTAAAAGGAAAAAATATAATAAAAACGACTTCCTTTCCCAGAAGAATATTAAAAAAAAGAAAATTTTATTAACTTTATACAATGCGTACATACGTACATAATAAATCAACAAGAATTCATTACATTTCAAAACGAGAAGCACGTATCTAGAAATACCGAAGCGTACAACAGTCAAATATTGGTTGCATATATGGTAATGTTTAAAGCTACATTTCATGAAAATTTAAATATTTATACAGTCATACTAGATTAAAAATTTTTGGAATTTAAATAAAATTCATTGTAATTGATATTAATTCTAGAGAATATATATATACATATTTTTGTCTTATACAATGAATAAGTAATTATAATTAAGAAAATGACTTCTTTAATACGGAATATTATTTTTAAATCAATATACAAGTAAAAAAAAAATTATGATGTGAACACCACATGACTTCCTTTATGTCTATTAAATTACTTTTCATTTTTAAAAAAATGAAAAGAACATAAAAGTTTATTTCATTAATAACTTTTGATATATATATATTTTATTGCTATTGAATTATTATTTATCGTAAAACGTTTTTTTCAATGAGAGATTAATAATTATTAATAAATCAATATATTTAAATTAAAAAAAAAAAAGGAAGATGAAGTCTCCTTTGATATGTATGAATGTAAATGATGTGTATTCTTGTATAGTCTCAGATAGACCCATTCCTGCGACGTGTGGTTAATTTTAAAAAATAAATATGTAGCATTAATTAAAAATAAAAAAAATCATTACAGTAGCGTAATTATAACAAACATTTTTGGTTTAAAAAAAAATTCGGTATTATAATTATACTATGTATAACAATATTACTGTGTAGATTAAAAGCTTTAAATTAGATTATCTGACACGAAAAACATGAAAGTAGCATTAAATAAAACATTCTAGACAATGATTCATATTAAATCTAAATTAGAAATGAGTAAGATACAATAAAATTGCAAACAGTTTAATCAACGAGGGCGTACTGAAGAATACGATATACCGACATGTGTAAATGAATGTATAGAATTAATTAAAACATAATGGGTTTTCCTAGTACTATTTTCATATAACATGATCAGTCCCGTTTTTGTTTACTTTTTAATTTGATTAATTTTCTACGTTATTATTAGTTTTGAATAGTTTTTATCTTTTTTAATGCATTAATATTGTATTTAGGCTTACCATATTTTTTTGGATTCAACACAGGAGATATTTTTGAAATTACTTAAAATGTTTAACAGTTTACTAGAACATCAAACTTTATTTATTCAGTTGTATTTTTCACTAGATATGACTTTTTTCAAAAATAGTTTGTTTGTTTTAATTATATCGTAAAATTCACAAAAAGAGAGTTCTGAATTAATTTTAACATTTAGCAGATGTTTAACAGTAGATACTGAAAGTTTACTCATTTTTGCAGACCAAGTGTTCCCCGTAATTGAAAAAAAACTCTGTCAACTGGAGCAGATGTTCCAGGCAAAGACATCGCAAACTCAACCATTTTAGAAATATTGCAACATAAAATATCAATATTGAAACACCTTAAAAATTGTTTTCCATTCTCTTCAATAGTATTTGGTAATTTTTCAGAACTTGAACCACAATCTACTCTTTGGATTTGTATTACCTGGTTCAACAATGAACATTAATCAAATAGGTCATCAATAATTATGAAATTTTCTATAATTTCATTAACAACTTCTCTTCTCAATCAGACCAGGGAATTTCAATTCGTAAATTTATCCACTGAAACTTACTAACATTATCAGAACTGATTCTCCACAACTATAAGTATTGGATACTAGAATTATAAAAATTGTCTACGCTTGAGAAGAATTTTTGTTCCTGAACATCATTTTTTTAGAATACACAGCAATTCTTTGGCAGAATATGGTATAAATTTGTGGGTTTTTCTTTCCTGAAGTTGACAAATTAATTCAGAATATGTCTGAAATGCTTTTGTTGCTGTGGTAGAATTAGCTTCCAATTTCAGAATTACATTATTAAATAACTGTAAAGTAACATACAAACATTTCAAAAACAGTTCACTTTCTAGATTTTCAAAAATCAAATAATAATTTTGGGCATTTGTCACAAGATAAGAAGTATGATTTTAGGGCATCAAAAATGAAAAAAATTCTTTCTACTGCAGGTAACAAACTAAGGAACCTTGTGCTGCTATGAGATAATACTTTTTTGTAATCTGTTTCCACAAATTCAGACAACTCTTTAAGTTTCGTTACTATTACTGTATATATATATATATATATATGAAAATATTTATACATTTTTATAACAGTAACTTCTATATCTAAGGGTACAGAATCACATGCTGTTTGTACTGAATTGTGTACAATGTGGGCTGAATAACCAATTCTTAAAATAGGTTTATCAAAATCACTCTGAAATTTTCTGAACACATTTTCATTCCTCTTTCCCTTCACACCACTAAAATTACTGTTAGTGTTATCACCAGTATAACAAACAATTTTTTTTCAAGTATTTTTTCATACACTGCAAAAGATACCGAGTCAAAATTTGAGCAGTTTCACCTGACACTTCATCGAAATTTAAAAGTTTAATTTGAATTACCTCCTCTAAACTGAAATATCTTACAACAATCGGAACAAGTTTTACTTCAGTTCTGTTTGAGTTATCAATCTTTACTGTTACATAATTAATGTTTTCCAAAGAACGCAACACATTATCAAATATAAATAGCGAAACAACGTTAACAATATCTGCTTCGGTTTTGGTTCTAGCACATGAAAATTTTGGGTCATATAACTTTTTAACCAGTTTAGATGTGCAGTCTGATGTTTTGAAACTGAGTTCGTATCTAGCAGTGTGGTATGAAAATTAGCTTCTTTAGCAGCACACTCCAGATCACTGTTATTGTTATTCCCATCTTTGGCTTTAAAAAAATCTCTTATGTTTGCTAAAGCAGTAGCATTAATAGCATTCCTATGTTTCTTCACGTGGTCTTCAATATCATCCATTCCTTTATGTGCAACAGAAAATCCTTCAGTAAATAGTGTGCAATAAACACGTTTATTGTTACTGTCATTACACAATTTAAAAGATTTTTATTCCTGTTGCAGGTTAACATTAAACACACATTTTCTTATTGCCCATTGCTAAATGATGAGACAAAAAAACGAAGAGAAATAAAATGATCAAAAACGTGTAGACAAGTTACTTTACAAACAAAATAAACATATTGCCCCTGTTGTGTTGCCAAATGACTAAGTAAAAAGTTGTGGCGAGATCGGTAGCAACGTCTCCGTGAAAATCGACGTCAGCGCTTGCTCCAAGCTCAGCTGAGAGATGCACGGCCGTAAGAGAATGTTTAAAAACGTGATGTCGAATATGTAGATCTAAAATTTAAAAAAATCCTCGCCAGTCATAAAATTCTCAAACCTCAGTCATTTTTGGAACCCTGGACATTACCCTGAACAGCACTAAAAAACCAGGACTGTCCGGGCTAATCCCAGACGTATGTAAACCTAATAGTATTTTCATAACGAATTTCATGGGTTTTCTTTTCTTATAATATTTTACTAAATTACATTTATTTGTCTTTGATACGACCAGTAAAATATAATTTAATAATTCTTTTCAAATCAGAAAAGAATCCCGGATATATTTCGAGTACTAAAAGTTGTTTTTAAAAAACCCGTATACAACCATGTAAGACGCGTTTCCAAGTTTGGAAAATTGAAAAAAAATTACTTTTTCTGGATTTTAACAAAATCATTATAGAAGACTGAATGTATAATTATTTTATTATTTATATCATATTTATTATTTTCATATATCAGTAAATCAGTCTATTCTCGGTTAATACTTCATTAAAGCATAGAAATTATAGAAGGTATTTATTTACCTTCTATAATTTATACTGTCATCCGTAAAATGTCAATTATCTTCGTAATCACTTGACCACTGTAATCATCCGCACTTCCATCGTGTTTAAAATACAACACTTCTTAAAGGATGTTTTAGTCAAACCATCGATATTTCTCGTCAAGCCGCAATAATCCACTCAGAAATTTATACCTAAGACGGTTTCTTAATTTTATTGGATAATATAATCTTGTGCTAGCTATCCGGTTTGTTAAGTGTTTGTAGAGTTTGATTCTAAATGGTCGGTTTACACAGTTATATAAAGGAGATATTTCCATTCTTTAATAAAGTGGACACTTGCATTGTGGTGGATACCACATTGCATCACATATTTTTTGTGGTGTCCGTATCAGCATTTTATATTAGTTTATATATATATATATATATATATATATATATATATATATTAATTTTGTTACACGTCGCTCAAATAGTTATGAGATGTAAGTGTGAATGTGTAGGATCCGTAACCATGCACTCCTTGGTTCGAATTTGACTTCATATACATATATATAATTTTTTTTTTTTTTAAATTTAATATATTGATTTATTAATAATTATTAACCTCTGTAAAAATTTTTGAATTAAAATGAAAAGTACATAAAATTTTATTTCACTAATAACTTCTCTTTTTTTTTATTGTTTTTGAATTATTATTTATTGTAAATTTTTCCTTACAATCAAGAGATTAATAACTATTAACACATCAATACATTCAAATTAAAAAGAAAGTTAAAGAAAATAAGTACCACTTATGATATATCATTGAAAAGCTCTCAATGAGGGCTTATTACAGCAGTTAAGAAAAAGTCCAAAATCCACATTATTTTGGATTTTGGGCTTTTTTTGACACTTTTTGTCCAGTCAATTGCAATCAAAGGGGGGTGGCCAACTAGATGTTACAGAAGTCCTAAATCAAAAATTTCAACATCCTAGGCTAATTGTTTTTGAGTTATGCGAGATATTTACGTACAGACGTCACGCTGAAACTAGTCAAAACGTATTCAGGGATCGTTAAGATGGATATTTTCGTTCAAATCTAAAAATTGAAATTTTTAGCGATCACAATACTTCCTTTATTTTGTACAAGGAAGTAAAAAACAATCTGATATCGTTTTTGTTAGTTACATCAAAAAATTGATAAATGTAATTTATTCATTAGTAATTTTCTTAATGTATCAGAGATGATTTAACAAAAAAATAATTTATTAGTTGTAAGTAAGGAAAATAAGACAAATGTATATATTAAAAACAAATAAAAAATAAATTTGAATTTTAAAATTAGCAGAAAATAAAAATCTAAAATAACACGTTGAAATGTATCAGATTGACACAAGTGCGACCAATCTTGAAAACATTAAGTGCAACCTGTGGAGACCAAAATTGAAAAAAGGAAACAAAACAATTGCATTAAGCAGTTGCTTTCAGTATCTATAGCTGTTAAAAATTTCAGATATACTCAAATATTGCAAATTTCAATAAAGCAAACATACAAGAATATAAATTTTGATTCTTTATGAGAATTCAGATTTGAAATTTAGTATAACCAAATAGTTTTGAGTAATCTGAACGTGTAAAAAAATGGTAATAATATAAATTAAAAGGAAAAAACTTTAAAACTAACTTCAAAGCACAGATAAATTAGAAAATAAAACGATTTTTATTCTTCTTTAAATATTTTTTTTTTAGAAGTTGGTGCCAAAGTAAAAATAATTTTTAACCGACCTATCTTAACCCCTTTTATGTTGATATTATTTTTTAAAAAGCTTATTTTCCAAAAAAAAAAGCACCATTGAGATAAAAGAAAACAGTCTGTAAGGAAGCACAAAGGTGAAAAAACCAATGACATGATGAAATTAAGAAAGTGAAAGGAGATAAATGAAATTAACTAAGACGGAGTAAGAGTCGGAGCTCTTACAGCTATAAAATATGCAGGAATATATCTTATGTTTTTTTAATTCAATTTTTCTAAATAATAATTAATTAATTTTCGTATAAAATTAAAAAAAATATATATATAGAAAAAAACATGATTTTAACTTGTAATTTAATTAAACTGTAATTATTTTATTTATTTATTTATTTTTTAAATACCTTTATTTATAATCGCATTAACGATTAAAGTCATTAGCGATTTATAAGTGTAATGTAACTGTACTGTATCGCTAAATGTATACTCTTGAACAGACTCAGGCCGACCACTCCTGATAAGTATGGTTAATTAAAACCCAACCACCAAAGAATACCGGTATCCACAATCTACTATTCAAGTCCGAATAAAATTAACTACCTATATTAGGATTTGAACCTGGGAACATTGACTTCGAAATCAGCTGATTTACGACGACGAGTTTACCACTAGACCAACCCGATGGGTTAGTTATTTATTGATTGTTAGTGGTTAATTATGTTATTGATAAATAAAACAGGTTATTTTGTACTTTAATTTTTATTTAGAAATATATTTTTTTTACAATTAATGATTGAGCTAGAAACAAACAACTAATTAATTAGTTTTAATTTTTTTTAAATTAAAACATGTATTTCCGCTAGATAAATCATTAAGAAGTAAAAAAAAATTATTGCGCAGTTCCCCTGCGTGAGAATAACGACTTTTAGTTATTTTATTTTGTATAATTTTTTTTTAAATGTTTGCTCAAGAAATATACAAAACATGAATTAAATGAGAAAACTGAAAGAGATATATACTTTTTATTTAATACTAAAATATATTTTCTGTTTATAAGAAACTAAATTATATTATAACCGTAATTTGATGAAATAGTTAAAAATTGCGAGTAGACCCTACATACAAGCATCAAGTTTATACTTATTCATCAACGTGATTAATTACAAAGCGCGTAAGAAAAATACACCGATAAAGTCAACATAACTTCAAATTGAGGTTATGTTGACTGTTGTCGACCTTAAATTGAGCATAACTCAAGAATGACTCAACTAATCTCCATCAAATTTTTACGTGCACAACTTGAGATAAACTACATCATATCTAAAGTTAAATGAAATTGATCAAATAATTTTGGAGATCTTCCAGCCGTAATTTTTATACAAAAATTATATATAAGGAAATTACATTTTAAGTGAATAGTATTTTCCTACTCCTCATACATCAAAAAGTAAAGAAAATTCAATTTCACCCTCAATCGCACCCTTTGACCGTATGTAGTATCTTCCCTTTTTCGAAAAGTCGGTAAAAATTCTTTTACGCTCACACACATAGGCGCGCGCATGATGATCGAATTTAGAACCTCCTCCTTTTTTTCTCAAGTCGGTTAAAAGATAAAAAAAATTAAAAAAAGTTAAGTTCTTATCGACTAATTACTGATTAAAATTTTATGAATGTTTAGATACATTGATCTTTGACATTTTTTAACATTTTAATAATATGATAGTTAAAAATTCCTAGACTGTAAAACTCTTGAGATGTGTGGTTAGTTGAAACCGAACTACTAGTAATGGTTGGTCTCCGAGTGGTAGCGTCTCGATTTTTCATCTGAAGGTCACGGGTTCCAATCCCGGTCAGGCTTGGCATTTTCACACTCTAATAAAATTTTCATCCACCTCATCCTCTGAAGCAATACCTAACGATGGTCCCAGAGGTTAAAAAAATCCACTAGTAATGGGAAGAATCGTGAACGAGTCGTTCCTTCGATTCTTTATAGTGTACGAAAGAGTCTGTTTCTCCCGCAAACTGATCCTGTTTATGATTCTCAACAATGAACTGGATAGGCGATAGGAAACCAAATCTTTCTCAGTTACGATTCCATTCGATTCATAGCAATCTTTCTTAACGAGTCGAATGAGAGTTGAAAAGAGAAGAATCGAACATAGTTGAAGTGCATGCGCGTTAAGATTAACAGTCGTAAAGAAACATTTAGTAAGTATGCATCAGTTGAGTCGAACAGAAGTATGAAGAGAGGTGAACCGCTAAACATGGTGAAGAAGAGAAAGAGAGCATGCGCATTAGAGTACTGGTAGTGGGGGAAAGGAAAAGAATCGTTGAATCGGACGAACGATTCTTTTTTAAGAATCCTTTCTGAGAATCGAATCGAAAGTATCGATTCCTGAAAAAGAATCGTTTATCCCACCGCTACCAACCACCAAAGAACACCGGCATCCAAGATCTAATATTAAAATCCGTGTAAAAAAACGAACCTTTACGAGGATGTGAACCTTTGAACTCCCGACTTGGAAATCAGTTTATTTGCGATGAAGAATTAACCACCAGACCAGCCCAATGGGCTGTTGGGCCTTACGGTGTGGTTATGGAGGCTAAACAGAAAAGAGAGAAGAGACTGTTAAACTACTTATCATTTTTAGATGTAACATAACAAAAAGAATTTTTAAATTATAGAAATCACAAAAATATGGATTCATCTGGTTCTCCTAAAAACTAAGGTTACACGACCATTCGTTTATCACTTATTTTAGATAATTTTTTTTTTTTAAATAGGTCGTTTATATGAGAGCGAGTCAAAAAATATCTACACTATTCGTTCTACAGTTTATTTACACAAAATTAGGGGTTCAACATGTAACCCACCGGGTTGGTCTAGTGGTTAACGCGTCTTCCCAAATCAGCTGATTTGGAAGTCGAAAGTTACAGCGTTCAAGTCCTAGTAAAGCCAGATATTTTTACATGGATTTGAATACTAGATCGTGGATACCGGTGTTCTTTGGTGGTTGGGTTTCAATTAACCACACATCTCAGGAATGGTCGAACTGAGAATGTACAAGACTAACACTTCATTTACACTCATACATATCATCCTCATTCATCCTCTGAAGAATTATCTAAACGGTAGTTACCGGAGGCTAAACAGGAAAAAGAAGAAGAAGGGGTTCAACATGTACATAATTTTTCTTCATAGTCGCCTCTCTTGACCATACTCGTACGTGGTCCAATGGTCCTTAAGATTGCGTATTCCTTCCAAAAAGAAGGTTTTCGGTTGGCCGCGAAGCCACTTTTGCACTGCTTACTGCATGTCTAAATCTGTGGAAAATCGACAACCCGGCAACGCATCCTTGAGCGACCCAAATATGGTAGATGAAAGTAGGAGTAAGCAAGATCTAGACTGCAATAAGGGTGTTCCAATACCTCAAATTTCAACTTGCTTTGAATAGTGTGGCAAGCCGCGTACGGCCGGATGTATTGGTACCCATCAAGCACAGACTTTACAGAAGCCGAGCTTGTCAGGGATAATTTGATAACCAAAACCTGACTGATGTTCAAAGAAAACGCTACCGTATCGATGTCAACTCGCCAGAACCATCTCTTGAGCTTGCTGAATCTTGTTCGTGGTGGAGGTTGACGGGCGTCCTGTTACCTCTTCGTGCGTCACAATCGTCCGGCCGTTTTTAAACTTCTCGATCCACGATAAAACATTTTTACGCAACAAAGCACTATCCCCATATTTCTGATAAAAGTTTACGCTGAATTTCAGATCCTTTCACACTCTCCGACTACAAAAATCGAGACACTGTCCTTGGTACAAACTGCTAACTGAGCGGATCCATTTACACTGTAATAGCCTGAAGGAAAATGAAGCAATCGGGATAAAATTTTGCACATATGACCGCAGTCGTACCAACTCTAAGTACGCATGCGCAGAAGACAGTAAGATAATCTTAAAAGTCTGTAATGACTAAAATGTAGATTATTTTTGACTGCTCTCCTAGAAAAACGTTATTTCCAGATAATACAGTACGATATGTTTACAATATATGTTTATAAAATAATAGATAATAAATTTTTAAGTTCATTAAAACGAAAAGAAAATTTAAATAGAAAATAAATAAATTAAATTAAAATTATTATTTTTATATTAAATAAGGATTAATATTAAAAGATAATAATGTAGAGATGTATTACCTTCACGGCTGGGTGTCGAGATTTGAGATATCTATCACTTTTTTGAAATGTTCTAATTTTACAAAAAACTATTTATGCATGGAATTTTCCACAATCGATAAAAAAAATAATAAAAACTGAAAAATTATCTAAAAGTATATCTGTTTATTCAGTAGGTTTATTCTTTTTTTTTTACTATCAACTGTTGAAGAATGTAATATATTTATGACCTATATATAGATATAGATATCAAGAAAACCTAATAAAGAAGAAAATAAAACAAGAATACCGATATGCGATGAGTAAACAAATAGTTTTTCTTATATCTTCCAAGTGAAAGGGAAGGGAGTTTAGAGTTTATAGTAAACAGAAAACTTTTAAAGAAGATTTATCGTTGTAATCTTGTAAATGGAGTGGTTGCGTATAAGAGTAGAGAGACATTTATATTAAAGCGGTTCTGGTTTATAAACGGGTATAAATTTTGTAAAACAATTTACAATAAAGGACTACGTGAAGAATAGACTTTGATGAATTTAATTCAAAGGAAAGTAGATGAAGAGAAGAAAATAATAGAAGTAAAGGTCAAAAGTTCGTCTTAAGTTTTTATTTAAATTGTATATTAATTTTTCAACGTGTTTTATTTTATTTTTAAATTAGATTAGGGTCGCGTTTCAAAACAACGTTTTATCATCAGTCAAATCGGTATTACTCCATCATAGAGCTCCTTATGTAATAATAGTAAATATACTACAATAAAGCAAATTCACTGCATATATAAGAACAGTAGATTTGTAAGAGATAAGGAGATTCAGTTATGTATAAGACCATGACCTGTAATATTATTCAATAACTTAGAAACTTATTTTGAATTTCTTACCTTCTTACCTCTTTTTACTCTTTACCCTCTTTCAAAACTAGACTATACCAACTTAAAAGTTTTCTTAATAAAAAAATATTTAAGTTTCTCTATTGTTGGAATTTAATTAAAGATTTTTTTGGAACATTTCGTATCTCACATTAAAAATAAATAATAATGACAAGAAGATATATTTGATATATTTTACGATACGTAATATATATATATATATATATATATATATATATATATATATATATATATGTAACGTTACATAGGAAAAGGAACTGGCTAGGACATTGTATGAGAAGGTGCTTATTAGTGGATGCGATAGAAATCTTGATGAATGTAAGGAAAGGAAGAGAAGAAAGAGATTTCAAATGATGGATGGAATTATGAAAAAGGGGAAATATGCGGAAACAAAGAGGTTAGCAAAGGATAGATCAAGGTGGAGAGTAACAGAACCTGCCTTAATGATAAAAAACTGATGACAGAATACATAAGTATTTATTCATTCATAGTGTTTTCTTATCTTGTTATCTCCACATTGAAAGGGAGATACCAAAAGGGAGAAGCACCAATGTTCTAAAACTTCAACAACAATTTAATTAAATTTTTTTTCTATAAAACTTGGGAAAATTATTCCCACGTTTATTTCATTTTAACCCCAAATTAGCTGTTTATGAGAAAATTCCGAAAATTAACGTTGATCTCTTTTTATGCGAAAAGGACAACTTTTTTTTTATTAAACCTCCGGGTCCACAGTTAAGTATTGCTTCAGAGAATGAAGTGAATGATTTGAAGCGTGCGTGAAAATTGCCATGCCTGACCGGGATTCGAACCCGGGACCTCCGGATGAAAGACCGAGACGCTACCACTCGCTTCACGGAAGCCGGCAAAAAACCAACTTAAGACCACACAAATATCACTTCTTTCTAGCTTATTTTCTTTTCTTCTATAGGTTTCTCATTTTTTCGGTACGACTTCGTTTTTGTTGATTCATCCATTTTCTTCTTGTCCTTCTTTTTCCTGACACAAGAACTTTTATATCGTAAATTATTCTTCGGAAGTTATCTATTTCACAACAGTCCTCTTTATTCAAGACTATCCTTTGAATGTCTTCCATTTGTTTCAGATATTTTGATTTGTTTTTCATGTTTCTTCTTAGCTTTTACTTTAATCTGTTTTAATCCAGATCGTAAACTCCAAAAAATTTAACCTTCTTTTTCTTATCGCTGTTTCTAAGTCTTCTTGATTTTTTTAGATCTCCTTGTTTCAGTCTGCATATTTCTTCATTGTTACCTTTGGACCATGAATTTTTATTAGTATCTTGAACAATTTTTCGAGGTCGGTTATGCGTAATGTTTCAGTATCTATAAGATTACTGATGTCAATACAGTTGTATAATGAATTAATTTCGCGTCCTTGGAGATTTCTTTGGAGAAAAATCTTAATTTTATTATTTTAACATTGATTTTGTTCGTTATTTATATATATATATTTAAATATATTAATATATATATAACTCCATTATTTAAATATATATATATATACATATATTTAAATAGTACTCAAATTTATATTTACAATTTTTCCCATTAAAATTTTGGTTTTCCAATAAAATGAATGAATCGGACATAAAACAGATCAGCACCTATAAAAATTATTTTCGGACTTTTTATGTAACTTTTTATTTGCGGTAAAAATTTACGGTCATTTTAACATTTTAACGTCGTAAACAGACGCGCTATATTATAATAATGAATTTTATTTTAACATAACTTCAAAGAGTTTTTTCCGCTTATATAAAAACAAATTACTACGTATCACAATGCTTATTTGTTTTACTAATTACTGACATTTAAATTTAATTCTAATTGTGGTATACATTTAAAAAACAAAAAAAAACATCCATCTCAGTAACTTTTATTTCTAATTAAACAGAAACCAAAATAAAAACCTTTCTATATGAATTAATCAAGGAAGGACTTCTTAATCCCCAATTTAAGCTGATTTACTTTGATTAATTACAGTTCAAAATTAAATGAGAGTACTTGATTACAAAGTTAGAAAGTGAAAAGTTTAAGTACAAAGTTAATTTAACAAAAAAACAAAACTGAATCCGAATGAGGCTTTTTATTTTAGTCTAAAATAATCTATACCTATAGATTAGCAATACTTCAATGCTTTTCTAAATTTTATTAGTATATTGCTTTTTTTAATTTTATTTTTAAATTGATATTTAAAATCTTCTTCAGAAATACAATAGAAAAGATATTTAAAAATTAATTAGGTAACAGTGTAACGGGTTTTTTTTTATACAGAATACAACTTTTAAAACAGGCGTGGCCAACATACGGCCGGCTAAACATTTTTCAATATTAGATTTTTCTTATAAGCAACTGAATAATGGAAAATATGGATTTTTAAAAAATCTTGCCAAAAACATTTAGTAATCTTCAGTTCAACTTATATTTGTGAACAAACGTTTTATTTAATAAATCAAATTAAAAGTACAACAAATTCCAAAATAAAATTTCGTTTACTTAAATGAATCATTTTTGTATTGAACATTTTTTTAATTTTAATATTTCGTTCGGCGCGTGAAAAATTTTTCTTTCCAATTCGACCCGGAGGCCATAACTGTTGTTTTAAAATGAGATTGAACAATTTACTCACGGGTACATTTTTTTATAACTAATTACGTGGTGGCAAAACTGTACTCAAGGTTAACAGCACATAGCCGTTGGAATAACCTTCTCTTATATTAATTTCATTTCCGTATCCATCTCTTTTCCTTACGTATGCCACGTCATTTTTCAAGGTTGTATATCATGTTTACAATTTCCACAAAGTCAACATCATCACGTTCAACACATATATTTCCTAACATTACAGTATATATAGAATCAAAATAGCCTAGCTCAACCCATCCATTCATTATCTGATTAAATAACTGTGCCGTAGAGTTTGCAGATCAATAACTCCGAAACGGATCGTCAGTTTTTCATAATTAGATTTTTTTAGATGAATTCAAAAAAAGCTCCAAATTTAGATCGAAAATATAGAAGGCATTTTACTGTTTGTATCTGGCGAATTCTTCAACAAAATTTATTCAAATTTCAAAAGACTGTTTGTAAAATTATTGCCACATTTCGAATGTCTAAATTTATACTATTCATTTTTCTTTACGTTTCTTTGAATTTTTATTTTATGAAGTCCTGCCAACTCCGGAATTATAACTGTTGGTAATTACTGTTCTTGAATAATCCAAGGAAATACTTTAGAAAATTATCCTTAAATATCGAACTGTCAACACCTATTGCTTTCAGAAATATTAAAGATTAAAGTTGTATCATGTTTTCATCGAAGTTTCATGCATTCAAAGAACCAGACCGTAAGAGACGTTTACAAATTGTAATTATTTTCGAGGAAGACTGAGATGCTGGATTGTGTTTATTTTGATGCTGAGGCTCGATTTCGCCTACTCGGCGATGTGAACAATCAAACAACCCAAATTTAAGGATTGAAAACACTCAAAATTTTCAAAAATAATCGGAAATAAAAATTTTTGGCGTTCGGTGTGCCAGCTCTTAACACCTTACAATTTGACTTTTTTTTAGTTTAGTCGACTGAGGACCAGGTGAAGAAATACTTTGCATTCATTTCTCTTTCTTATGAGCATTTTCTTTACTGGCCTTCGAATAGTTCTTCATTCTTTCACTTTGATTTTTTCTTTCTCTGTTCTGACGAGACGTTGTTGGTGTCTCCGTCTCTTGTAAAAGTTTAAAATTTTGTACCAGTTTTTTAAGCAATGTTCTGTCTAGAACAATTTCTTCAGATATTTCACTTCTTTTAGGTCTTTTTGAAACACTGACTCGATCGATTTCCTTTTTTTACTGTAAAAGTAGATTAAGATTTGTTTTGTGAACCTGTTATCATTCATTTATATAAGGTGGCTGATGAATTTGGTTCTTCCTTTTCTGATGGAATCTGACATTTTCTCAGTTTCATTCTATTTTTAAAGATGTGACTATCTATTTTTAAAGACTTTTGGATTTAAATTCATTTTCATCTATTAATATTTATCCTAGGATTTTTCAAGGTTTTCTTTTCTTTTTTTTATTACATTTATTTCACCTGTTTTTAACTTGAAGATGCATTCTTAAGCGTACAGGCGTTTTCGTTTGATTATCGTATTGCGATACTTGGTAATTGTTTTATTGTAATGTTCTTTTTGTTGTAAATACCTTTTGTTAGTCGGTAGTCCAATTATATTTTCCTCGTTCTTGTTCGATTGACTTCTTTAACTAGACAACTGATTTGGATTATTTCTTCCAAATATTAAAATGTAACTGTCCTTTCACATTCCTTCTATTTGACCTCTAAGGATCATATTTACACAATTTGGACTTCTATATTTAAAAAAATACTTTCCGTTTTCCCTCATTTTTCTTTTCATTTAATCACTTTATTTACGATTCATATTCTTCTGCTCTTCTAGAAATTCAGATTCATCTATCCTTTTTCTGAAAGTATTTCTGTTCAGAATTCTACTTCTTGATATACTGAGTATTTTCAAATCCCTTTTCGTTTCTCTCAAACAGCTTATTTTTTTTTTTTTGTTTAATAAAATTAAAATTTTTAGTTAATCTCTCTCATTCATTCTATACAGGTGTCCGTAATATTTTAATATTCTTTCCTCGTTTTATGTTCTATTTTTTCAAAATTTAATAATTTCCTGTTTTTCTTAATGTATAAATATTTTTTACATTTTAGATCATGTATTTTTTTTGAAAATTCTTTTTTTCTATTTTTCTGAAAATTTTTTTAAACTCTCTGACCCATATAGAGCTTCTGGAAGTATTACTGTTTAGTAATGTTCCTGTTTTGCACGTATTTTTAGAAAGGGATTCCTTTTTATATACATTTTTTGTTAAATGATATTCTATTTCCATCTTCGGTACTCTAGTTTTATTCCTGTTTTTTTTTTCTAACACGTTTGGTATTATAACTTCCTCTATATATTTAAATTTTTAGACTCCTTTATTGTTTTTTTGATTAATTTTATTTCTATTATTTAAGAACATTTTGCCTTCATAAGACATTTGTAGTCGGATTTTGTTGGCGCATCCTTCTAATTTTTGAATTCCGATTTTCGCTTTATCTGTATTTTTAGCTGGCATAACTAAATCGTATATAAAGGCTAATACGTTCGAATTCAGAAACTTACATTTTATTCGTATTTTCATAAATTCTTTATTCAACTCTATAAATTTTTCTGAGGTAAAATTAAAAGGTATTAGTGATACCTATTTTAATTCTCTACTCTTATACCTATTTTAATTTCGAAAGGTTTTGATATTTACGCCACAAATTTAACTTCGAAACTTATCTTTTTAAGAGTTCATTTAATAATATTTAATGTTTTATTATCAATTTTAAATACTTCTAATATTTTAAAAGGGATTCTCTGTGAATTGAATCGTATGCTGAATTATTATCAGTTCTAGAATTTTGGTTTTTTGATATAATAAAACTGATTTTAGGTTAAAAATTTTACTCAGTTCTTTATTAATTATGAGATGAATTCTGTTTATTACTGCTTTAGATAATACTTTATTTTATATAGAACTGATGAAAGAGATAAAAGCTTTGTTTGGTTTTGTGTGTGTGTGTGTTTTTGCATCCATACACTTACAGTATGCCTATTACATAACATACAATAGACAATAATAAACTTCGAGAAAATTTGCTAGTTTACTTGGTTTTTATATATACGAATTATCGATAATATTCTGATTATATATTGTACGAATAAAACCATAATGCATAATTTTAACACAAACTAATTTCAGTTTCATTCATGAAATACTAAATGTCAGCATTTATAAGGGTGTAAAACTTTATTAATAATTTAATTAATTAGATTTAATCGAATTTATTTCTTTAAGAGAAACATGTAACTAATTTAAAAAAAAAAACACTTAGTACAAGTCCTTAAACTTGAGTTAAGAAATTCAACACAGGATGAAATATGACGTGACCTGTTTTTAACAAACTTCTATAAATGTTTTATCTATCCTATTATATTCTATTTTGTTCCAAGTATAAAATACTACTGTCTAGTTATTAAACTGTTCACTTGTTTCCTGTTAGTGATTATATGTAATTTATTACAGACAATGTTTCAGCACTGTTAAAATAAAAGCTTTCTTGTATATTTGTATCGTGGAAAACTATAAATTCGATTTTCATGCAAATATTTTTCAAATAAAACAGTATTAGTAGAAAGGCTATTTTTTCAATATTTTTATTTAACAAAATAAAAAACTAAAATTAAAATAAAAACTAGAATATAGGAGCATATGATCAATATAGATCATATTGATTAATATAGAAGTTCAGATAAAAAACTTGTTGATACAATACTGCCTGAAAGTTGACAATAAAGTAATTTCATTACTAACATTTTTTCCGTTGGTAATCAAAATTTGTGATAAGACAAGAAAAAAGAAAACACTGTTCGACCAAGCAAACCAGATAAACATACTGATGTTTTCTAGAAATTTATTCCCGCTCGGCTATAAATTCATTTTTACTTCCGCTACTCAATTTAAAAAAAAGATGTGAAGTGGACACTACATGACTTCATTGTACGCCTATTAAATTACATATACACAATTCTTAAAAATACATAACATTTTATTTCACTAATAACTTCTGATTTTTTTCATATTTTCTTTTTTTATTATTATTATTGGAATTATTTATCGTATTTTTTTTTTGCAATGAGACGTTAATAATTATTAATGAATCAATATATTTAAATTAAAAAAAAAAAGTTAAAGAAAAAAAGGAAGAAAATGTTGCAAACCAGAAAAATTCCATTCGGAACGCCGGAAGGCGGAGGTAGATTTTACCGGAACAAAACAGGGGTAGGCGAACTCGGATTGATCGATCCTGTGCCTATTAAGAGAGCTATAATTTTTTTGTCCTTGAAAACCCATTTTTTCCACCCCTTGGCTCTTATTAAAACAGCAGTAGGAACTTTAAACGAATTCGATATTTTACGTAATAAGAAAGTTACAGCGATATTTTGTTCTTAGATTTTTTAATTGTTTTGATCATCCCATGCCGTAAGGGTTGGTTATATCAAAAATTGTTCCAGACAAATATTTTAGGTAATATATAGAGGACTAACGACTACTTTAAACAAATTCGATGCTGTGCCTATTAAGGGAAGTATGATATTTTGTCTTCGAAATCCCATTTTTTCAACCCCCTGGATTAATAGTTGGTGATATCCAAAAACTTACTTACATAAGTTTTAGGCCCTTATCCAAAGAATAGTAGGAACTTTAAACGAATTCGATATTTTATATAATAAGAAAGTTATTGCAATATTTTGTTTTTTTTTTTAAAAAAGCCTCCCAATTTCCACCCCCATGGTCCGATTTTGCCCATTAACGAACTTGACCTAGATTTTGGATTGTTATATTTTATGTATCAATTTGAAAGTGATTAGCGTGAAATTACCGGAGTTATCGTGTCCACAAGGGTGTGAAATGTATATATATATATATATATATACTTTCGGACTGACGGTGGTTTTGGGTTCTGAGGGAAGTGAAACGCGAAGATATGTCGAAATTATCCGGAAGTAAAATCATGGTACCCATTACAATAGGTAGCTTTCTTATGAAATCTACCTTTTTCTTTCTTTTTCCTGTTTAGTCTTCGGTAATTACCTTTCAGATAATACTACAGAGGATGAATGAGGATGATATGTATGAGTGTAAATGAAGTGCAGTCTTCTACAGTCTTTGTTTGACCATTCATGAGATGTGCGGTTAATTGAAACCCAACCACCAAATAACACCGGTATCCACGATCTAGTATTCAAATCGGTGTAAAAATAACTGACTTTACTAGGACTTGAACGGTGGAACTCTCGACTTCCAAATCAGCTGATTTGGGAAGACGCGTTCACCACTAGACCAACCCGGTGGGTGATGAAATCTACCTAAACAGTAAATGTAATCATTTTTTACAACACTGCTTCGCTGGTAGCCGAATTCAGTACTAATGAACTATGTGATTCAAAATTTGATGTGTTTTCCTTTGAAATGAGACTTCAACCGAATTTGTTTATGTGATCTTATTTAATTCCTTATTATTGTGTAATAATTTATTAATTAATAACTGTACTTAAAATAATCAGATTATTAAAGTTTTTATTTGAAAATCAACTGAGTTATACCCATTTTGTTTAATAAATTGTTAAACTGTATATTCAACAAGTTATGTAACGTCTACTGCAGTTTATTTATTACAAACGTGTTAAATAATAAATATAATTAAATAACGTTATAAACATCCATTAGTTTATATTTCTATTTTATTAAAATTATTTTATAAATAGAAACGTAAATAAAACAAGATTAATTTTTATAACTAATTTATTTTTGGTCCGCGAGCCACAAAAACCATTGACGCGGACAGCTATTTGGAAGTATTTTGTAGTATTTTGAAAGTTAAAAACTTTCAAAAAATTTCATTTGAAAAAAAAAATCTAAAATGATAAAATGTAAGATCTTAGTTTTCAATATAGTAGAATATTAGAAATCAAAACCCCAAGATATTGATATTCAGATAATTAAATTTACAAAGGGTAAGCGATGAAACAGAGATGTTACGTGAAGAAAGAAGCATTTTTGTTCTGAAAGAAAACTTACTAGGAAATTTGAATTTTTTTTCTTTTTATAATTTTTTTCTTTTATCTTTTTATAACAGCAAAAAAAAGAGACGAAAAAAGCCATAATCTTAAAAATATGGCGTTATAAAAAAATGTTAAAAATTAAATGGTTCGAAAAAGTCTGTAATAAAAAAAATGTTTCAAAGACGAATCGAAGAAAAAAGAACACTGTGGTAAATTCTTAGTAAATCATATATAATGTGACAAACACAATTGGTTAATTTAGAAATGGAAGAAAAAGTAAACGGAAAAATTGTAGAGCAAACCAAGGTTAGAAATATAGAAAAAAGAAGATAATTAATAACTGAAGATATCGTACATGAAAAATAAATTAAAGAGATTAACAAAAGAAAAGAAAAAGAATAGAAAAATTCATATCTAGCAAACTAATAAATATATATTAATTTTTAAAAATTAAATCAAAAAATTCATTCCGTTTCGTTCATGAGACATCCTGTCTATATATATATATATATATATATATATATATATATATATATATATATATATATAATAAATTTGTTAATAATATATATATATATATATATATATTATTAACAAATTTATTATATTATTAAAAAAAATAACTATAGAAGATTGAACATATAAAAGTATTTCTCAATCGAAAAGTCAATAAATCAATCTATACTATAAGTATTTAAATAAAAACATAAATATACTTACCTATATATTTACCTTAATTACTGTCATCACTGCTCGATTTTCCGTCATCCGTAAAATTGCAATTTTCTTCTTAATCACACTAACACAAATAATCATCCTCACTTCCATCTAGATTGTCCGAAATAAACATTTCATGAAGGATTTTTAAATCAGATCATCCGGTATTCCTGAAAAAGAACAATAATTCATTTGTAAAATCTTAATTTTAACAGTTTACATAATCTCCTGTGTCAAATTGTCAACAAGTTTGTATAGTGTTTACGACGGAGTTTGGTTTTAAACAATCGGTTTTCGGACATATCTAGAGGTTGAAGAATAATTTTTTAATCACTACTGTTTATTTATAATGCAAATTAGGTAATTACTAGCCGGTCAGGGCTAGCTTCGTTCGCTCGACCGTCTAGCAGGGGGAGCTGTGCCCCCTCGACCCTCTACGCGTTCGTATCCTCTTATTTGAAAATATTACGTATTTTACAAAAATATTTTAAGAAAAGAAATATTATTGTGTAGAGAATATTTTTCTGAACATTTTGGTGTTTTTATATTTAAAATAGGCTTAAGAAGTGAGCAGATAAAGAATTTAATAGAACTATAATGTTTAACGCTAACCATTTTAACAACAGGGAATTGGCTTGGTGACGCCGTCTTCTTCGTTTAGTCTTGTGCTAAAGTCTCTCTCCTGAAATAAAAATCCTTTTTTTGACTGCTAAATATTAACTAATAATCCCTTTCTTTTATTAATAAAATAAAAATAAAAAAAATAAAAAAATAAATAAAAACAATTTATGCTTAGAAATTAAATTAAATAATTTGTAAATTAAGTGCCATAAGACTACTTCTAGTGGGAAAGAGTCACCGTGCGCAGCTGCTCGGCGCACCATCATTGGTCCGCTCTACGCCAATAGCAGCTAAAATAAAAATTTGAGCACATACAAACAAACAAACAAACCCAGGCACTATCCTTTTTATGAGAAAGATAAAAAATAACAAGTCTTGATTTTAAAATTTACACACTTATTAGTCAGTTAACAAAGTAATTGTATTTCAAACTTAAACAAAATCTGTTTTTTGTTATCGAATTTTTGTTTTACTTTGAATATCACGAAACTAACGGGAGATAGACTTCTAGGACCTGTTTTACTCGATTTTCATGTCAATATACATAAGAAACCATCAATTCATTATATTCATATAATGCCTTAAAGATTTTATTATGATCTCATTTTCTCATTTCACCAGGGAAACTGAAATCTAGGTGAAATGTTTCGCTAACTGTAATTGGATTACAAAACATTTTTTTAGTACGAATTTTTTTCTTTATTTCAAGTTCTAGAATCAGTTCCCAAATTATTTACCTTTCCTACTGAATCACTCTATAAATTCAGAAAGTGATTCACGTAGTGCTATTCTTAGCTTATTCAACTAGCAAAAATAATGAAAAAAGTTCAGATAAACATGAGTCCGGAAACGCTCCGTTAGCGAGTTCCAGCTAACGAATGATTTAGCTCCGATTCCTAGGCAGAGAGTTAAATAAAACTGTACTGTAATTCTAGGAACCCAAATTAAGGGACAAAATCTACGGTTTCTTATAGATTTTGCCATGATAAATTGAATAAAAACGTTGCAGAACTATTTCTCTAATAGTTTCCATAATATCCGACGTAAAACATAAAAAGTTGTTGAATAAAAACACGTTTTTCCTACGTTTGTAATATAAAAACTTTCTTGAATGACTAATAAATGAGTAAAATTTATTATCAAAATTTGTAGAGAATTTAGTACTGAAAAAAAAAACAAATGTGAAATAGCGCAATAAAAAAAAAAAAATTAAAAGCCCAATAAAAGTTTAAGAGATTTGATTTTATTACTAATAATTACCGTATGAATACCTTATAAACATTATAAATTACAGAAAATGAAGTTAACAATTGATACAATATTAAAAAATAAGAATGTAGTTGATATATTTAATAAAGTTTACAGTAAATTTTTGTAGAAGAACGACTTCAGAAAGCTTCGGCAGCACTACGTAAATCACCTGTATAGTGTCTCACGAACGAAAAGGAAAAAATTTCAGGATATATGTGATAATAAAGAAGAAGTTTATACAAATATGGGTCTGGGAACGCTTTGTTGTATTATAGCTTGTGAAATCTTTCACCTTAAATTCTGCTTCAAAAATAAGGCATTCTGAAATTCTTATGACTTAAATCAAGGGGTAAATCTGATTATTTAATGTGGATTTTGACCTATAAAACTGAATAAAACAGGCCAAAGAACTGCGTCTATAATATTTTTAAAAAATTTTAATTACTGTAAAACGCAAACGGGTGACGAAAAACATATTTTTTTTAGGTTTGACCTAAAATAATTTTGTTAAATCGCCATTAAACAAATAAAATATTGCAATAAATTTTGTGGAAAATTTAACTTTTTTCTAGAGAAAATCTATGTAATATCGGCTGAATATGAAGAAGTGTTAAAGAAATTTGTCTTTTATTAAAAGAAAACGGATCGAAATGTGGTACAAAAGTACAAAATTATAATTTTAAATCGAACCAAGAATCATTTTAATATCGGAAAATATCTAGGAACAAAACAAAATCCATTACAAAAATATATAGAAATAAAAATGAAATAAATAGCAAGTTCATAGCATTATTATTCAAATTTAATTACGTTATGTTAAAACACTTAAGTAACGATGTACGGTAACTTGAATAAATTACAAGTAACTGTTCTTACAATAAGTATACTATGCTAGTCTTACTAGAAATGTAAGAAGTGATGTGATTTCCTGTTGTCTTTTTCATTCATTCAAATATGCGGTAGCAAATATCAGCATTTCAAGCACACCAAAATTTATAAGGAATTCAGCTTTATATTCATTACATCCACCATTAGCTGTTTCTCAATATCATTACTATCAAAGAAAGCAATCTGGCTGATGCCTCTTTTAATTCAAGTATCTCCTGGTAACTTTATTAAAAAAATCTTGCACAGGACTGCGCAAGCAGACCGAATTTTCATTAATAAATTTTAGTTTTAATATTTTCTAAATGTAGTTAAATATTATTGTTGACGATACTGCAGATAAAAAACTTCAACGTTCCAACTTGCAGTATCATAACGAACCTCGTTTCTAACTTGCTCCGCTCAAATTATTTCGACTTTAAATTGAGAAGAATTCAAGAACGACTCGAGTAATCTTCATATCCACAACTTCAGATACACTATTACAGCATACCTCTATATTTTAATGAAATTAATATAGAAATTTTGGAGATTTTCGAGCCGCAAAATTTATACAAATTAAATATATAAGGAAACCCCAATTTAAGTGAATGGTATTTTTGTAATCCTCATACCTCAAAACGTAAAGAAAATTGATTTTCACTCCCACAATGCGACTGAAAGAAACAGAGTACTTTTCTTTGAAAAGTCGATAAAAATAAAAATAAAAAAATAATCGACATCATTAAATCTAAAATTAAACAACTGTAAAAAAAAATATTAAAAATAATATACCGCCTACAATACCAAATTTTGACGTCAAGAGCACGAAGTCTGATAAATATACGGATGGGTTACCGTTCATTTACATTTTTTTTTCCTACATCCCCGAGCCGGACATCCAATTAAGTATACTCGACTCGGGGACGTGTCGTTTCCGGATTTTTTAATTACCTGCCTCTAATCTCCAACGGAAGCCCGGCTATGCCGTTCCCAGCCCACACCCTCCCGTCGGAGACCGGGTCTCGGTGTTTACTTTTGCCAGCCTCAAACCGACGGCACAGGAGCCGAAGCCGCCAAAGCGTATCCGGGAACCCACACCGCCGGCCGGGACTCGGTCTTTTCATTCATTCACATCTAACGGACTCCAGGAGTCCCCTGGGGTCTGTTAGGTGTGAAAAGAAAAGATGTGATATGTATAAATATATATATTTATACACTACAGTTAAAATATACAACATCTTTGCAAATTACATTAAAACTTACACAATTAAATTAAAAAAAAAATAATAAATAAACAACAAGATGGAAAGAGTAAAGAACAGGAAAACACAGCGAAAGGATAAAAAAAATCTACAGGGAAACGAGAATACAGTCCAAAGTGAAGTGTATGTTTATACGCACCTTACAAGGGTTTATCATACAAAAGTAAATAAAACAATTTAAATAAATGTATTCATAAAAATAAATAAATCAAATTTTATATTGTCAAGAATTTTACCAATTTACTTTCAAGTAATTTAATTTACAAAAAATTATAGTTAAATTTTTACGATTTCTAATATAGAGGTAAAACCTCAATCGAAAGAAAATACTAGTTAAACACACACACGCGCGCGCGCACACACGGGCTACACGCAGATATACTCAATGAATACTAAATCCGAATATATTGAAATGTTTTGAGATATGTGTCATTCGCTACTGAATAAACTTTAATTACAGTATTCCAGCAGTCGGTTTATGATCTCATGTTGATTACTCCATCTATATTTAATAAGAAAAGAGATACGCTTTGAAACGAATGAAATTTGAACAGCATGACTCTGAGTAGACATTTTGAGTTCATCTAAAGACACAATCTTTTTAATAAGTTTAATAACTTAAAAAAAAGAAGCTATATGTAGTACAAAAAAAATTACTTATCGCAATTTTCAACAAACGAACAGTTCATTAATCAATTCATTATGCATGTGACTGACTTTTATCTAGGATTTTGATTTTGGATTCGGATTAAGTATCTTTAGAGGATTACAAAAATACAGGATATGGATCGCCGGTTCACCTCAATATGGCCGCCAAAATTAAAATTTTGTAATAATCATTACGCAATAATGGTATTATTTATCAAGTTGGTTAAAACGCACTAATTTAAGGTTTAGTGAAATGCATAAAATAGATAAATATCAATGGCAGAAAAACGAACTTTTTAATAAATTTAAAAAAATTAAAAATAAAATATGCCGTAAAACAGCCAAAACACGGGAATAATTATAAATTATATTAACTTAGCGTAAGTAGAGATAGTAACCTTTTTAGAAATTAATTAAAAATTGAGAGAACAGTAATAATAATAATAATGATGTTCATTCGGGAAAGTCCTACTAGACTTTTCATTGATAACTGTTTTTAAATATAATTTATAATAATGAAAAAAAAAACAATTGCCTTTTAAGTTTTAAAATACTTCAAAAATATGTCCAAATTATTGTAGACTCTTATTTCATTTTTTACTTCCTTATACGAAGTAAAGAAAGTATTGTGATCACAAAAAATTTCCAGATTTCAACGAAAATATCCATTTTGACCATTCCATAATTCATTTTGACTAGTTTCGACATGGCAGCAGTACGTACGAATGTATCTCACATAACTCAAAAACGATTAGCCGTAGGATGTTGAAATTTTGGATTTAGGACTGTTGTAAAATCTAGTTGTGCACCCCTTTTGATTGCAATCGACTGGACCAAAAATGTCCAAAATAGCTCAAAATCATTTTTTTTTAATTTTGGACTTTTTCTTAACTGCAGTAATAATTGAGAGCTTTTCAACGATATATCATAAATGGTACTTATTTTCATTGGTTCCAGAGTTATAGCCAAATGAAATTTTAATTAATGAAATATTTGGATCTTACAAGGTACATCGGTTACAATCAGATTTCATCTAATTTTTTTTCTTAACTTTTTTTTAATTTAAATACATTGATTAACTTCTGATTATAACAAAAAAATAACAATAAATAATAATTCAATAATAACAATAAAAAATATCAGAAGTTATTAATAAAATAAAATTTTGTGTAGTTTTAATTTTTTTTAAAATGTGTGTATATAATTTAGTAGGCGTACATGTAGTGTCTACATAACATTTTTTAAGTAGATTTAGATTGATTTTCGTAAAACTTTCTGAAATCTATTACGGAAATACAAGATTACAATAAAACAATATGAATTGTGACAACCAATAGAATCGTCATCAATCAGCAGTTTCGACATCTCTCTTACTGATGCTGCAAGAACTTACTTTAAATCCAACCGTAGATCAACGTACAACATAATTACCATAAAAATTATTCTTGCGGTATGAAGGGAATAGGCGAGCTACGAATGTATATGTAATTTATTAACTATGCTTTGCTATGGTTTCTGTTTTTCACGCAGAATATAATACTGTTCTTGCTCTTCTGAAATGAAGACTAGTTATGACTTTCTCCAGATTACATTTTAAAAAAGAAGAAAAAAGTTTTTTTCTAAGTTTGGTACCTTATAATTCACCGATTTCAAATTTCCTAATCATGGATATTTTTCGGCGTGTTTAAACTAATCGGTTCACTTACAAATTTATTACAATATAATACCAAAACAAAGAAATACGTGAATACTTACAAAATAGACTAAAAATATAATTCAAAACATTTAGGATTATGTACAAAAATCCAGCGCTGTAACAGTTCGAAATGTATCTCATATTCGAAAATGTACAGAGTGATTCAGGGACACGGGAAATTTGTTTTGGTAGCCCAGGACAAGTGTCAACACTGAATAACTTATAAAAACCAGCTCTCGCCATCTTGCCATTTACTTATTATGCATTTTTGGATAGTGCGCAACGTACTTTTGTCATCAAAGGTTTTTTTATAAAAATAGTGACAGTGGAGGCTGCGCATAGAGAATTTCACCGCCAGTTTAAATTTAGGAAACCATCGGGTTGGTCTAGTGGTGAAGGCGTCCAAATCAGCTGATTTGGAAGTCGAGAGTTCCAGCGTTCAAGTCCTAATAAAGTCAATTATTTTAACACCGATTTGAATACTAGATCGTGGATACCGGTGTTCTTTGGTGGTTGGGTTTCAATTAACCATACATCTCAGGAATGGTCGAACTGAGACTGTACAAGACCACAATTCATTTACATTCATACATATCATCCTCATTCATCCCTGACGTATTATCTGAACGGTAATTCCCGGAGGCTAAACAAAAAAATGAAAGAAAAGTTTAAATTTAGGACACCACACTGTGTACCGTCAGCACATGCAATTAACACGTGAATATGTAATTTTGAGAAAACAGGTTCAGCAATCAAAAAGATATGTCAATCAAAAATATGTCGAATTTAGAGGATAAAAAAGAGGAAAGATTAATCATTAGGTATTTAATAAGATACTATTTCATATGAATTAATATCATATTAAAAAGCACTTAATTAAAAATATAGAGTAATTCTCCTTAGTTAAAAAAAAAAAAAAATTAATAGGTAAACAGAAATATGCTTGGTTATCAAATAAGGCCATCCTATTTTTTTTTTATCGCTATTGTAAAGTAACTTATTTAAGTTATGCGACTGTACAAAGCGCCATATATTTTAGTCGGTGACTTCGCCATCTGCTAAAAAAAAAAAGCTGACAACAAAGTTTTAATAATTTTCTGACATTGGTTATTTATTATTATTTAGTGGAAAAATAATTATACTTGGAAAAAGTTACCGATGATTTATTCTTGGTGTTGTGGGGGGATTAATTTATGATGAAGTTTTAACGAAAAAAATATCATTAATGTTTAAATAAACAAAAAAAAATTTTAATTAAAAAAAATTGGTATTTTTTATTTTCTTCTGCTCTCCCACCGCCAAAATAACCTTCCAGAATGTTTTCCTTTTTTGATTTCTCTACGTTTATTATGTTAAATGGAAGAAACTAAAAAAATATTCCACTAAAACTGTACAACCAATAAAAAGTTACCTAAGATTTTTTTATCAGGAATGCGGGTGAATTATGATTAAATTTTATTGCAATATTTTAATAATATTAAAAGTGTAAGTGAATAAAAAAAAGTTTTGAAAAATTAAAAAAAATATTTTTAAATTTTGACCGGTTCCCCCACCCACAATTTTCCTTAAAAATATTTTTTTTCTTTTTTGTCGCTTGCACCACTACTATTATATACCTAGGAAGACAAAAAAGATTCGGTTAAAAAATATGCAATAAATAAAAAGATAGTGTTAAGACACATGTTACATTTGTTCCTTTTTTTTAAAAAGACGAACTTTAAATTTCATTATTGAAGGACTTTTAAATATTAAAATAAAAATTTTCACTTATTTTTTTACTCTTTATAAATTGTTATTTTTTTTGTTACTATTATTAATTGAATTGATCTAATGCCCTATTTTTAGTCAGTCCTGTTCCATCCTTCAAACCCTCAATTAATGTCAATTACGAATGTATAATTAATTAATTCAGCTTTTTTTTTCTTAAAAGTGTTATTTTGTACTTTTTCAAAAATGTCCGAAAACCGTGTTTTTTAAAAAAGTTTTTTCACTAAGTTTTATTAATAAATTTTTATTACAAAGTTTTATTAATTTTTATTAAGTAAAGTTTTATTAATGAATTTTTAACACAGTTTTACAAAAAGAATATTCTCGATTCTAACCCTTATGCATTTTTAATTTTCCGGTGAATATAGTTATCTTAAAGAGAAAAGTATGATTGATCATCATGTCAAAAATGAGATCAGATTTTATGAAAATATTTAGGTTTTATGATCTAACTAGTTCATCTAGACCATTGATTCTTAAACCTTTTTCGCCCACCGCCCACACTGAGAATAAAAAATTTCCTAGCGCCGCCAAAAACTTTAAACTTACCACCATCTGTTAAAAATAATAATTGCAATTTCACTATTTTAAGATACGCTCTTAAAATCAGCAATTGCAATTATTATTTTTAAACGTGGCATATCCTATTTCTGAGCTGAAAGTTACATGAAATATCAGGAAAACATAATTTTTTTAATCAGTCATCACCTTCCTAGACCATCTGAACGCCCTCAATTTTCTGTGAGCCTTCTACCGCCCCCTCTGAAAGCCTCCAGTGCCCACAAGGGGGCATTACTGCCTACTTTGAGAACGAATGATTTAGATCAAAAAAGCACATGTACGTATGTCTCACTTCTTTTGACCTTATATCTCAGGTTTGAACAAACCTATTTTCTTTCTTTAAGTTTATGTAAAATATTTCTATACATGGGGTTTTGTCATGTCAATCTTTTTTCAAAATTCGTTAAGTGGCGAAAAAAATCAATTTCGATTTTCTTCAGACTAATTTTAGAGAATCCTTTATTAAAGCAAATTTATTACCTGCAATGCATATATGAATAATCCAAAACACTTTTTTCAAAAAATCAACCCATCTATTAAAATTAAATATACCATTTTCGTTTCTTTTGCTTTATCTCCCTTGTTTAAATATTTTTCAAAACATTTTTGAAAGTTTATACTTCATATATAGAGCTATGAAGAAATATCTACAATTGCATTGACACCCGCTCACCAGATTTGACCCTGCTAGATTTCTTCTTGTATGGTTTTATTAAAGATCGAGTTTATGTACAAACTTCACTTGCTGATTTTGTTGAGCTAAGACTCCGAATTAAAGCCCGACTTTGACAGAGGATAACGACCGACTTGCTGGCTACAATCTGGAATGAGATTCCAGTGGGATCGACATTTCATTCCGAACTGGCATTCCGAACATCAAGTTGGAATTATGTCGTATTACAAATTGAAGCCATGTCGAATCAAAGTGAATGTTGGGTGACCAACTAGATGTGTTTTTCTATGAAGTGGGACTTCAACCGAATCTGAAAGTTATCTTTTCCATAAAAAAAGTATGGTACTTGGGTTTATTTGTTGTATGTGCTCACATTTTTCTTTTGCTGCTATTAGCGCAAAGCGGACCAATTGTGGTTTGCTGGGCGATGCGCGCAGCGCATGTACGATTTATATTTCTCGAACGATTCATTCGTTCGAACGATTTATACTTCTTGATAAGAAAGATTTATCTAAAATTATATATCAGTTTTTGGAAAGAAAAAAGGAAAACAATGAGGTTAGAGCTGTGTTAAAAAATCACAACTCAAGATACAGCTAAAAACGTTCAGAATTTTTAAGCTTTTCGTTGTAAACGGTTTTATTATTGTTAGTTCGCTAAATTCATGACTATTAGTTAGTTACTTTTGGCAAAAAACATTTAACAAACTAATGTGTAATGAAACATGAATCGTGTAAAATTTTGCAGCGTTTTCCTAGTCTCCATAAATTTTTATAAGCTTTTAAAATTATGAAGTCTTTTTAGCTCATCAGATTAAATTCGAAGGTTTATGGGGGCTCTGTTAGCCCGTATGCAAAGCATCACGCCTGAACCAATCGACCGATTACTTTCAAATTTTTAGGTCACATTCGTGTTATCCTAGGGAAGGTTTGAAACTATAGATCGAGGCCCTAGCCCCCTTAGGACTGAAGGTATGAATTTTTCCTCGTCAAAAATTCGTGTACCATGGTCGCTTTAGTTACTACTATTCTGTGTTTTGTAATTTAGTTTCTATTTTACGTTTCTATAAAGTTTTTGTACTTTAATTGTTACTTATCAGTCTATTCTCACAACCATGAGGATAATCAAGTGCTTAATTCACGTATAAAAGACCGATGATTCTAATGGTATATTTAAATGTTTGAACGATTCTTTTCTACGAATCAGTGATACGGAAAAATCATTCGCCAAGTTGTATGGCGTTTAATATAGTATAAGATAAGTATTTCAACTACGATTCCTTGCATTGCCTTTAACCTCTCAGGGCATTGGGTAGACCAGTACAACTCTAGGACTGTATACAAGGATAGAATTATTTAAAAAAATTTAATATTACCTTCTTCCTAAATTAACTTAATTACCTAAAATAAGCTGCAAAGAAATATAAAAAAAAAAATTGAAAGAAATAAAAATATTTATAGAATTTCCGATAATTTTCGCCGAAAATTCATTTTCCGTTTTACATTATAACAACCATAAAATACCATCCATTTTATAGGTGTAGGCGTAAAGATTTGTATATTAAGTTTTTTATAATGAAGTATCTTTTGCATAGAATATTATTTTACAAATTTTCATGCACATAAATGTTTTTAATAAAAGAGTATAATTATTTATCATATTAAAAAAGAATTTAAAAAAAAAATAAAAATGTCAAATATACTCGTACACCGGGAATTGAACTTGGAACTTTTAACAACTTTAATGAACTACCGAACTGGATTGGTTTAAGAGTTAATATGCTGACAAAAATATGAATCAAGAAACGATATCAATAATAACTTTTATATTGAATAAGTTACATAACATAAATAATTCTAACGTTACTATAATAATGTCGAATCTTCAAGAGATACTTGAGAAAAGTGATGAAAAAGTACATCCCATCATAAATAAATATGGCTTTTGTGATTTTTCTTATTTTTAGTGAACTATAAAAAGAAAAGGGTTCTATAGAATAAAGATTTACCATAAATTCTTGTTATCAAGTGTAATATGATTTTATGTGTTTCCAATAAAGAACTGAAATCGTATATTCATCTGTAGACCTTTTTGAAGGTTTTTTCTTGGTTTATTTTTCAATCTTAATCTGATTTTCACAACTTACAAACCAGATTTTTAATTTAAAAAAACTGTAAATTCTTACAATAATAATTAATTAAGGAAATTATTTACTTCTAAATAAGTAGAATCATTATATAGAATGCACTTTTTTCAAGAGAAATGGAGATATTATTTTCTCTTTTGCTTTGCACTATTTATTCAAGTCTTTCTTCTGCCTGTCACCCCTAAAAGTATTTAAAATTTAAAAGGTACTCTGGTAGCTTTTTCTGAAAGTAATGATTCTTACTGTACAAGCCGTTTCCAGGGAAAACAGAATAAGGTTATCACTTGTAGGGGTGAATATTATACTATTTCTGTTGTAGGTTTAGTATGCTGATATTCAATAGTCCTCTCGAGATTAATTTCTCCTGTAAGCCTGACATAGAATGATTGTTATTCTTGAAAATAGCTGTGCTATTTCAGTAGTTGCTGTTGGATCGCTTATAACCCTGCTCAAAATACTTAAATTTTATAAATTTACAGTGTCATCTTTCTGTTTTAATTTTTTTATTAATTATTTTAGGAATAATTAGTATTTATTCTTATAATAGTGATACGGGATATAGTTTTAAATAAAAAATAAAAAAAAAACATATCGGTTGTTGGTGTTATTGATTCCTATACTCTCGATGTAAAAGCCTTCAATACTAGTATGAAGTATATTCTACAGGGCTTAATTTTTTACGTATATCAAGTCTTCGGAATTACTTTGAAAATTAGTAAAATAAATATTGGCATAAATTAAAGGTGAAATAAAAAAAGATGAATTAAAAACCGGATGTTTAGATCAACACCGATGTTTGTAACATTTGTTGATTTTCAAAAAGCTAATGATTCTGCTGACAGAGTAACTATTTTAAATGCGATGAATGAATATGGAGTCGATCAGAAAATTAATTAAATTATAAATTAAAACTAACTCTTACAAATACATTCTCAAAAATAACATTTTTAGAATAAATCAGTGTTCCTTTCGAAATTAACTCAGGTCTGAGACAGGGTGATGATTTTTATCTACACTCTTTAACGAAGGATTCGATAAAAAAAATTAAAATATATTGGAATGTTAACAAAACTACTTTTGGAATCGGAGCAGGGAAAGCAAAAATAAGAGATATTGTTTAGCTTTCGCAGATAATTCGGTTTTATTGGTGAATTTAGAAAAGAGCCAATTTCACAAGTTGAGAATTTGAAAATAATTGCCAAAAAAAGCTGGTTTTTACATATCACCTTTTCTAAAACAGAAATAATGAAAAATTCTAAAACAAAACAGATAATGTATGGAAACCATATAATGCTGCAAAAAAATCAGCAGAATAAAGGTTCTTGTGAATGAAAAAAGAAAACAGAGCTCATGTGCTAAACAGAAGAATGTAAAACACAGCATAATGAAAGCATTCTGGAGGAGAAAGGGGGAAAATCAAAACAGAAGGAATTGAAATGATATTTGCGTAGTTCTCTGCAGGCGGATCAGAAAAAAAAGGTGAAATAAAAAATTCAATGTAGTTTAGGTTTTAAATAAATAAACGATGGATTAATTTGGCACTAACTACGCAAAAGCACTTAAAAGAATAAAACGTTCCAGTATAATTATCGAAGTCTAGCTTACACGAAAATTTCCATTTTTTTTTTTTTATTTTTTTTCATTTAACGTTAATCAACTATGTAGTTTCCTTCCTTTGTCACTTTTATTTATTTTCAAAGAAAAATAAAGGATCCTTAATTTATTTAAATAAATACACACCAAAAACTATTAATAAAAAAAAATTGTGTATTTATTGGTATGAGTTGGATTTTGACAAATCCATTTTAAGTGTTGTCGTTTAATCTAATTAAAATATTGAATAAGGGTACATTTTTTTAATATTGCAGATAATAGTTCAACAATTTAATTATTAATGAATTCACTAGACAATGGATACCGGTGTACTTTTGTAGTTGGGTTTCAATTAACATACACCTCTCAGGAATGGTCGGTTTGATTCTGTAAAACACATACCACCCTCATCTCGTTGGGCCGTGGGAGTTTCTTATTTTCATTAGTTGAACATATTGCAACATATACATTAAGAAAATGGAAAATATATATATGAAGTAAGTCTTCAAGGGATAATTTTTTTTGTTTTAAAGTTCCCTTAGGTTGCATGACCTTTATTTGGTGGCCGATCAAATCAGTACTCACATATTATATTAATCATAATTTACAGTCTTATATAACTTTGGTTCCTTTTCAGTATCTGTTACAACTAAAAAGTTTACATTTATTCATAATTTAAATTTTTTTTAAAAATCTACAGGTAGTCCAAATGAGTTTTTTGTGGTTTTAATAAATCTATATTGGGGTCCTACATACGATAAGATAACATAATCTACCTAACTCGTGTTTTGGTTTTATTTTTCAATTATTCGAAAGTTAGTTTTTCCGACATTTTGGGGTCTTGTACTTGATTTACAAAACTGATATTTAAATACTTTAACTATTTTAGTAAACATTACATTAGCGCATTTGAACCAAATTGACAGCTTACACCGTTATTGAGTAATGATAATTATAGAATTTTAATTTTGGTGGCAATTTTGAAATGAACCCGATGACCGATCGCGGCCATTCTTGTATTTTTGTAATCCTCAACGATGGTTAATCCGAATCCAAAATTAAAATCCGAGACAGAAAAGTGTCATACAAATACGTAGATACTGAATTTAATAATGAAATGTTCCTTCATTATTGAAGTAAACAAACTGCGCTTACCATTATTCAGGCGGCCGATTCATAACCATCTTAAAATTGAACACGAGAACAAAATAGTGATCATATGAAAAGATTAAGGGTTTTAATAGAACTGAAAGAACCCACCGGGTTGATCTAGTGGTGAATACATCTTCGCAAATCAGCTGATTTCGAAGTCGAGAGTTCCAACGTTCAACTAATGTGGGTAATGATTATTGTGTTTATAGCTACGTGCGTTGTGAATCGGCACTGATACAAGGGACGTGACTCAGCAGAATCATGGTGGATCACTAACAAAAACGAATATTTTTTTATTCTTCACTCTACAGCTAACTGAATACAATGTGCGCATTAGTGGATACCTAGTCCTTTCTTTTTCCTTTTTAGCCTCCGGGAATTACCGTTCAGGTATTACTTCAGAGAATAAATGAGGATGATATGTATGAGTGTAAGTGAAGTGTAGTCTTGTACAGTCTCAGTTCGACCGTTGCTGAGATGTGTGGTTAATTGAAACCCAACCACTAGAGAACACCGGTATCCACGATCTAGTATTCAAATCCGTATCTGCCTTTACTAGGAATTGAACGCTGGAACTCTCGACTTCCAAATCAGCGGATTTGGGAAGATGCGTTCACCAGTAGATCAAGCCGGTGTGTTAGATACCTATTCCCTGGAAAAATACAACTAGACAAATATTAGTAAAGCTTTGCAGATTTACACAGTAGAGCAACGTATCTCAATCTGATAATATAAAAGGCGGGTTGCGAAATTAGACTACGAAATAAGAAATAAGACTAGGGGTTGCGAAATAAGAAAAAAATCATTATTATTAGCGTTTTACTTATATTTATAAGAAAACAGGTAAAGAAAATAAATTAATGAGTAGGTTGCTTTGTTTTTCATTTAAACGTTTCTCCATACGTGGATCTAAGTGGGAAACATAAAAAATCAAATTGCTATCAAGTTATAAAAAACGATTCCTATGTTTAGATTTTAGCGCAACTATAGACGAAAAACCCTTTTCACAGAGGTAAGACGTGGCGAAAGGGATTAATATTTTCAATGCTTCTATGACTAAATTTCCATATCCACTACGACGAACAAGCCAAACCGTATCTAAATCTTCAGATGTGAATCTGAAGATAGTTTCATCTCATTCGTTGACAGACATTTCGATGAGCTGGTCGTGAATCTCAAATGATGTAAAGTTTTCAGTAAATGGATTCAGTACCTATCTTCTCGAAAAATCATTTTTATTTTCCGGGAAATACTTTGCCAACCGAATTTTTAGCTAACCCAAATGTATCTTCATGCTATCCAAACAGTGGTTTGGATAGCATGAAGTAGTTTTTCAAACTAATTTTTCTCGATATAATTGGAAGTGAATGGAAACATATCAAAACTTTTGCTTTGAAGGCGAATAATTCAGATATAAGCGTAAATTTTGTTTGTCCTTAATAAACTGTTTTTATCACATCCATGTAAATTCACATTCAACCCTTTAAATGTGAAAATACATCAGCTAAGTAAGCCTACAGCAACATATAATTATTCTGTAAAAACATTGAAATGATTTATTATTATTATGAATGAATGATTAAATAACATCGGCAGCTATGTCATCGATTCGCCTTGATTCTGTGTCGTTAGAAAGCGGAATTTTAGGTAGATTTCATAATCAGCAGATTTGGAAGTCGAAAGTTCCAGCGTTCAATTCCTAGTAAAGTCAGCTATTTTTAAACGGATTTGAATATTAGATCGAGGATACCGGTGTTCCTTGGTGATTGGGTTTCAGTTAATCACACATCTCAGGAATGGTCAAACTGAGACTGTACAAGACTACATTTCATTTATACTCATACGTATCATTCTCATTTATCCTTTGAAGTATTATCTGAACGGTAATTACCGGAGGCTCAACAAGAAAACAGAAAGGTAGATTTCATAAGAAAGCTACCTATTGTAATATGATTCAATCTCCGAAAAATTTCGAAATATCTTCGCGTTTCACGCCCCCCAGACCTCAAAACCACCGTCAGTTCAAATATATACATTATATCGATATATTTCACTTTCTTGTGGACACTATAAGTGCCGTATTTTTCCGCCGATCATTTTCTAATTGATACATAAAATATAATGACCCAAAATACCGGTTGAGTTTATTAATGGCCAAAATCGGGTAATGGGGGTGGAAATGGGAGAGCTTTTTTGAAAAAACAAAATATCTTTATAACATTCTTACTAAATAAAATATCGAATTCTTTTAAAGATCCTACTATTCTTTGGATAATGATCTAAAATGAATCTAAGTACATTTTTTGATATCACCAACCACTGGCCAAGGGGTTAGAAAAATGGGGTTTCGAAGACAAAAAATCATAACTTCCTTAATAGGCACAGTATCAAATCGCTTTAAAGTGTTCGTTAGTCCTCTAAACATTACCTAAAACTTTTGTCTGAAACAATTTTTGATATGAACAACCTTTACGGCAAGGTATGACCAAAATTTGCTGGAATTGTATGAAGATGGGGCTTGTCGTATGCTAAAAATGTAAAAATTTTTTCACATGCAACCATTGTCGTGTTGAGTAAATTTGAAATGTTTCTTAACTTTAAGGTGGAAATCTTTTTTATCCCCTACTTACACAGGTGAAATCTACCTCAGCCTTTCGGCGTGCCGAAAGGGAGTTTGTTTTAATTATTTTGCTTCTTCCAAGCCTATTTAAACAATGACAATATCAATTGCAGCAGCCAATATGAAGTTTCCTGCTATTGCATGGGATTGGACATATTAGCTACTCTTAATGTCTCAAGTGTACTTTTATCAGTATGGCTTAATTTACAAATAGAAGCTTGTTGATTTCTCAATTTTTTTTCGAAAAATTCCGAGGGTTTGCTTATATGATCCGGATGTTTAGTTTCCAAGTGTCGAATTAATTTTGGTGGCTTCATGCTTTCATCGGAGAGGACTTAAAAGGAGGAGACAAACAACGCAATCTAGTTTTCCTCTGATGAGGTAAAGCCATAATTTAAATTACTGTAATTGTACAATCTTGTCTTTTTTTCAATCGATTCACTCGGTGTAGATGGCTCATTTCGTTTATTTCACAATTTATCCATTTTGCATAAAAATGTAATTGAAAAAAAACCGTTACACCGTTTGACCGCACACTAAGAAACCGAAACCTCAATTATTATTATTTTCAATAAAACTGCGCTTTTAGAAGCTTAAATAAAGGTACCGGATGCACGCTTCGCATTCGAAACTAAACTGACATTCTGCACCTTCAGTGCCACGTCCAGACTTGAGCTGCAATTAAATTTCACACGCACCTAATAGGAAGGTCCAGGGGTCGGAGCACTCTGGCTTGACGGAACAACAAGCAAGACCAATTTTGCTGATAAATAAATAAACAATACATTTGACTCTGAAAAAAAGATATTTCTGTTTAAATTGATAACATAGTTTCTTTGTTTTTCTTTTATAAGTAAATTTTTGAAAAATAATTTGTTAATATTATTTCCATAAGTATTCTTATTTATTTATTAATTTCTGCTAAATAATAGCGTAGTTGACACTTCGCTCACCTATGAAGGTTAACAATTATTAAATTGATTAATACAAATTTCTCAATACCTATTATTGACGATTAGTATATAAGTATCGAAATGATTTTCATCTATTCTTAAATTTTACTTTTATTTTTCATAAACTCGTACATTTAAATTTTAAATCTAATACTTTTAATATCATTTACTTTAAAATTTTAAATAAATATTTAACTATTCTAGATTATTTAAAAATAATGAATTCTTAAATTTCTTATGCCCTTATTATTTCAAAATTATTAATAGTAAAACAATACAACATGCGTGGTTATTTCTACCATTTCTCATTAAAAAACTTAAAACCATTTCGTACGTAAATATGCCTGCTCATTTAAATTTAACGCTTGGATGAAAGTAAACGGTAAGATTAATTCCAAGGTGGTAGGCTTACACTGCGTACATCATTTACGCATGCAGACTGGGGTTATGAGAGCTATTTTAACTGCTGTGAAAATGAATAACTTAATAAGGCAACAAGTTTACTTAACGTTTCCATTACTGATATTAAATTATTATTATTTTTTTTTTACTTTTTTAAAATTATTAGTTTATATAGATTTTCTTTTTTTTTAAATTAGTTATTATAATTTTCACAAACTGAAATAGAAATCATTTCATAACACTATGTAATATTAATGATTTGATGTTTAATTATTGATTAAAAAAAAAATTAATTAAATTAAAAAATATGCAGAAAAAGGAGTGAATTTCTTCTCCCTCTCCTATTATCCTAGAAATTAATCCTTACGTAAATTACCAACCTCTTTATTTAATGAGGGTAAACCCTCTCAGAAATTAATTTTCTTATTTTCACGATACACGGAAAACTGAAATTTGGTGTGTACATATATATTTATTTTTTTCAAAAGAGGGAGAATCATTAGAAAAAACAAAAAAAACATTTTCTTAATAAAAATTAAGAAGTGGGCATTTTAAACTTGACCAGTTTATGAAAAAGAAAATCAATTATCCTTAAAAAACTAGGAGTTTCCTTTAAATGGAGAATTAACAAGAATTCTCCAATTCTGTAGATATTTTGATTAAATTTAGAGAAGTAAAAAATTTGGTAGCTATAGAAAATTCCATTTTTCTTAGAATCGAATTCTCTACAAGTTTTTTCAAAACCTTTTTTGTTTATTACCCATTTAACAAGGTTACGTAAGGCCAAACATAAAATAGTGTGTTTTTCGACCCAAATCTTTTGTTTTTTATTCCAGATTACTCAAAAACTACTAAAAGGACAATTTTGGGATTTAATTTCTTTCATATAAAAATCACTCAATTTACCCTTTAATTTAGGTCTCAAGAATTATAGACTGGTTTAATTTTATCAAAGGTGCGAAAATCATGGTGAAATTTTTCACCAGCCGGCACTCGCTAACGAAGCGTTTACAAACCTATGTTTATATGAACTTTCTTCTTTATTTTAATCAGTAGAAAATATCATGAAAGTTTTTTACATTTCTCGTGAATCACTGTGAATTATTTTCAAACTAATAAGAAGAATCTTTCTTCTTTAAAATGGTTCAGTAATTTATTAAAAATGGCAACGGAAACATAATTAGATTTTTTCTTACAGTCCGAAATATTATGTTGAATTACGCAAAAAAGCAAACAGTTTTTAAATTGTCTATGCAAATTTATAAACATCTACACATTTTCAAGTAAATGAGAACTTATAACACGAATAACTGACTTATACGCACGAGTGTGGGTGTGATTGGTATGAGTCATTATATCGACTTCAAATTTATTAGACACATGGTAGAGTTATTTATTTTGTAACTGTATCTTTTTCCATCTTTTTGTTTTTATTTTTATACTAGCTGCAGGGCACGCCTCCACAGCTAAGCCCTCCGGGCGGGTTGCTCTTGCGGGCGGCGCTGCGTCTCGGAATGGGATTGTTAGGTATTAAAAATTGATTACCACGTGTAAAAATATTTTTTTTTTGAATGATGAAAATTGATATAACAAAAGTTAAATTAGAAATTTAACTCCTGAAATTGATACTAACGAATCGGGATTATCCACTAGTAATCGGTACATTCTGATGCCTAGTTTTTGGTTATAGTTCATTATTTTATGAAGAAAAACAGTCACATAAATAAATAAAAAATATGTAAAAAAAATTTTTAAAACACCACTCTTAAATTAAACGCATGAAAAATGCATGAAACGCGTGAAAAATGACCTAAAGAGTGCTGGACCAACACGCATAAGAAAAAATTGGCAAAAACATCAAATTTTTAATTTGAAGCTGTGATTTTCACATAATCTTACATATCACCAACAAACCTGTCTTCAAATCCATTCTCAGATACCGTCCTAAAATTATTATTTTCCATTTCAGTGCGTTTAATTTAAGAGTGGTGTTTTAAAAATTTTTTACATATTTTTTTTATTTTCTACTTTTTAACACATTTAATATAAAAGTGATTTTTAAAAAGTTTTTTTCTATATATTATTTTATTTTATACTTCATAAGTCTTCATAAGTTTATACTTTACAGCTACGCTAGCGCACAGGTTTCAGTGCATTTAGCGAAAAATCGGATTGGCACGTTTTACAGTGGGCGAGTGCAATCAAAACATAGGAATAAACGATTTAATTTCCGGATAACCAAGATTCAGTCGATCAAAAGTGTACCCGACACATTAAACAGTTAGAGCTCGATCTGCTGATACATACACCGTTTGAATCGTAAAAATCGGACGAGGGGTTACCGAGATATTACGGTGGCACTTCATGGTACCCATCACCAATTTCTGAACGGCGCCCCGGGGGCACTTGAAAATATTATCGTGCGACGGGGACCACTGGAAATGGATAGGATATCGTCGAGGGAGGTCGAAAAAATTTTATTTCGCATATATGTCGATATAAATACGATGTATTGATATAAAATAATATAAGAAGTACACATCTGACCTCCAAGAGTCATGTACTAACGAATCGGGATTTTCCGCTAGTGATCGGTACATTCCGGTACTAAGCTAATGGGGGTCGCACACACAGACAAATACTATTTAATAGGGAAGGATAAGATTATTACTGAACTACTAAGTGTTCAAATCTCGATTATAAGCTACGAGGTAACAGATTATTTGTAGTAGGTGTGTGCTACTACAAAGATAACAAAGCCGACCTCCATAGCGGGAGTGGTAGCGTCTCGGCCTTTCATTCGGAGGTTCCGGGTTTGAATCCTGGTCATGATCATTTCATCTCATGCTCTGAAGCAATACCTAACTGTGGTCTCAGACGCTAAAAAAAACATGCTACACGATTTTCCTTGAATAATCAAGGGAAACCGTGGGAAAACTCAAAGTAAGCAAGAAAAAGAATAATATTAATGAATGAAAAAAATAGAATATAGTTCATATTAAAAAGCAACGTTTTTTATTGAGCTCTAGAATAAGGAGCAAATAAATCATCTAAATTATGAAAACTTGGGGAAAAATAACGAAAAGATCATTATTAGCATTTTTAAACAATATTTTTTTTTAATATTAATTATTTTTCTTTAGTGTGACGAAAAAGTTATAAATACTAATCTCTTTTACTTTCCTGGCACCATAGCTCTAGAGCTATATTGCAAGAAGTATGGTAATCAATAAAAAATGTGGTATGGGTTGTACTTTCATTTCTGGAAATGCCAAAAGTCTAAAAAGAAGTCGGAAGTAATGATGTTCGTACGTGTGTTGGCGTGTTTGAAACACAATAACTTTTGACTGGATAAACCGATTTTTATAAAATTTAGTACAGAAACTCGTGTATATGGGGAAATTTGTTGGTAAAATTTTGAGATTAAAATCTCTAGGGACTGAGGTAGATATTTTGGGGTCAATTTTCTCAAAATTTTGCAAAGATAACCTGCGGCCGGCTATAATATTTAAAAAAAATACCTTTCGGTACGTCGGAGTTAGATTTCACCGGTTCTAAATAGGGGATAAAAAAGATCTCCACCTTAAAGTTAAGAAAACTTGAAATTTACTAAATACGACAGTAGTTGAATGTGTAATAAAGTTTCACATGTTTAGCATATGACCCTGGGCCAATGGTTGGTGATATCAAAAAACTTTCCTTAGATAAGTTTTAGGCCCTTATCCAAAAAATAGTAGGAACTTTAAAAGAATTCGATATTTTACTTAATAAGAATGATATAGCGATATATTGTTTTTTTTTTCGAAAAAGCCTCCCCACTTCCACCCCTACGGTCTGATTTTGGCCGTTAACGAAATCGACCGAGATTTTGGGACAAATTATTTTTAAGAAATTGAAAGAAAGTGATTGATGTAAAATTACGGCAGTTATCGTGTTCACAAGAAAGTGAAATTTATATAAGCTTTTGAGCTGACGGTGATTTTAGGGTCTGGGGGATGTGAAACGCGAAGATATGTCGAAATTTTCCGGAAGTCGAATCATGGAACCTGTTAAAATAGGTTTAACTTTCCCAAAAAATCGAAAAGTTATCTTTTTATTTATTGCACAGTTTTTTAACCGATTCTTTTTGTCTTCCGGAGCAAAGTAGTAGTGCAAATAGCTGAAAAAGAAAATACTTTGGGGCAATATTGGGGATGAGGGAGCCTATCGAAGTTTACAAATTTCAATTTTTTGAATTTTTGAAAACATTTTTTAGTTTATTTAAACTTTTAATAATAATATTACAATAAAATTTCATTATAATTCTCCCCAACCACCAAAAAATAAATTTTAGGTACTATTTTCTTGTATTATTTCCCTATTATACAAGAATATACAACCAATACTAAGAAAGAATAAACATCTTTGTAGTTAGCTGTTTTTAATTATTCTTCCTCCTTAATGTTTTATTTGTATAAACTATAATATACATTTATATTGCAAGGCGACGATTTAAAAAAGCAGTTTTATAAACATACGTAAAATTTCAATACAGTTAGCAGTTATTTAAAAAAAAAAAACAACTTCTTATACAAATCTATCTTCCATAGTATTTATTTATTGCAGATTATTTAGCGAAAACTATGTTGTCGATATATTTTTGGCATAAAATTGTAATAATAAGTTAACATTTTTTACACAGTATTACAAAAATTAAACAAAGTTAAAGATGATTTTAATTTACTACATAGAAGATTTTTATTTATGGTCACCAAATAACGATCGGAAAATCCAATTCTGTAACTTGAATAACGTTCTGAATTTTTTAGGGAGTCCTAATAGATGTTATAATTGAGATTTTACGTAGAATTATTGAATGTAATAAATTAGGTTGACATATTTGACGTGCGCGATGGATTCAAGTGGAATGAAGGCTTAGTACCTTGTTACAGGATGGCCAGCGTTACTAAGCCTAGGCTTTAATCATCCGGAAGTCGGAAACTGAACGGTCAACATATTATTCAAGTAGGTTCAATATAATAACGGAACTCTTCTTGAATGTTATTTTTTATTTTTAAAAGTAAAAGCAATAATAAACAAAACATATTTTAAATTATTAGTGTATTACAGTTTTTTATTAATTTCGCTCGTATGGTTACTTGTGTTTCACGTCACGATCAATCTTTTTTTTATTTTTTGGTCAAATATCTATTATATAGTGTCAAACATGTACTAACAATGGCAGTAGCTGTGTTGATTGAACCGCCGCGTCAAACACCGTCGCACCCTTAAAAAATTAAAAAAAACTCGAAAATGGTATTTCAAATATTTATCTGAAGAATATTTGTAGGTGAAATCTAATAAATATCTCATTTTATATAGTCGGAAATGGGGAAAATGTACAAATATTTTTGAAAGTTTTTTACCTTTCTTTACCTGTTTTAAGATAGAATAAAAAAAAAGGTAGAAATTAGTTTTTAGATATTCCCGTGAAGATTACGCACACCAAAGGTCAAGTTGATATCTTCATTTGTTACCGAGAAATTAAAAAAAAACTGGTTTCAAAAAATTCAAAAATTAATTTTTACCCTTTAAACTCGGAGTTTCAAAAAAATTACAAATTAATTTTTAGATACTCACTTGAATATTACTCACACAAATAATTCAAAATGATATCTTCATTTGTTAACGAGAAATTAAAATAATTTGATGTGGATATCACATGACTTTCCTTGTACGCCCACTAAATTACATATTCACATTTTTTGCTGCACTTCATTAAAACTTATTTCATTTGAGTGAGATACTATCCTCAAATTCTTTAATAAAAGAATTTTTTCATATTCCTTTTTTATTGTTATTATTGAATTATTATTTTTATTAGAAATATTTTTACAAACACTGGTTAATAATTATTAATAAATCGATATATTAAAAAAAAAAAAAAAAAAAAAAAAAAACAGTTAAAAAAAGAAAATGAAGTCGGATTCGAAATGATGTGCCTTCCTCTTGTAAGATCCAAATATTTCATTAATTAAGATTTTATTTGGCTATAACTCCGAAACGAATAAAATTAATTGTCACTTAACGATCGTTGAAAAGATCTCAATCAGGGCTAATTACTGCAGTTAGAAAAGTCTAAAATCCAAATACTTTGGTTCACTTTTTGTCCGATCGATTGCAATCAAAAGGAGAGGTTCACAACTAGATGTTACAACATATCCTAAATCCAAAATTTCAGCATCCTACAGCTAATCGTTTTTGAGTTATGCGAGATACATACGTACGTACAGACATCACACTAGTCAAAATGGATTCAGGTATGGTCAAAATGGATATTTTCGTTGAAATCTGAAAACCGAAATTTTTCGCGATCACAATACTTCCTTTACTTCGTACAAGGAAGTAAAAAATAGTAAATTTCATTGTTACTCCATTTTAAACCTTTAAACTTGGATTTTCATAAAATCCTTTCCTAGTTTATACTTGCATTATAAGAAGGAACGTGTACACAAATTTTCTTCAATTTATCTTTAGTTGTTTTTGCTAAATATCTAAAGCAAAATAATATACTAAGAAATATATGATGGAAAAATATAAAATTCTGTACAACTTTTCTTTCTAACAAAAAAAAAAAAAAAACATTTTACTAACGCCAAGATGATTTATATACCATCATATATAACATCATTAAAAAGAAAAAAAAAGTTTAAGTTATGAACCTTTAAAAAATGTATATTCTCATAAATTTATATTAACTATTAGATAAACTTTTTAGATGTTAATACCCCCCAAGACTACAAAAAAAGAGAAAAACTTTTTAAACTATCAAGTAATTTTATAAAGAAGTGTTATACGAGGAGGGAAAAAGATTTCAGTAGAATCACGAAGGAAGCGTATGAAAGAGGTAGCAACGGGGGAAGAAAATATAAAACGGTAACAAGAAACGGATCTATACTGCAAACTAAATAATTCAGAATGCCTCATCGCAACAGGTGCTTTGGACAACGTTTTAGAAGTTTCGATGGAATTTTATAAAGAGACGCATTCTAGTATAAAAAGCATTGATTTAAAATAAGCATTTCTATCGTTTATGTTTAAATATTAAATAGAAGAGTTTTTAATATATTAAAATACTTTAAGGTATTAATAAAAAAGAACATTAAAAATAAATTCTTTTCCATTCACCTCAATAAAATACAACTAAAAAATTAGATTTATGTCGAAAAAAAGGTAATGATAAGAAAAAATTGACTGTTAAAATAGACTTGTTTATATACAATAAATATCGTTTACCTTCTAGGGACCGAAGAAGGGTACATGAATTAGTTAAAAAAAAGAACTACAGAACATATGTAAGAAGAAACGAACCGTAAAAATATTTCTGTAGCTACAATGTAGATATACTACGTTACTGATGAGTCACTTCACATAATTGAGAAACTATTACAATATGGACGTAGTAACTTAAATACTTTAACTTTTGACGAATTTTCACAAATAACGATCAATTTGTTTTATATATATATATATATATATATATATATATATATATATATAAAACGAGATGCGACAATAAAGTAATGAGACTGATATTTCTTTGCAAGATATAGCAACCCTGCAGCGTAGGCACACCATCTTCGACATTGGTCTATAAGCTACTTCTAGCTTATAGAACTATAACTATAGAACTACTTATAGGACCTATGAAAAGGTCCAAAATCCAATTGTTTTTTGGATTTGGGCTTTTTTTGGACATTTTTAGTCAAGTCGATTGTAATCGAAAGGGAAAGTGCACAACTAGATATTACAACAGTCCTAAATCCAAAATTTCAACATTCTACGGCTAATTGTTTCTGAATTATGCAAGACATATACGTACGTACGTCACGCCGAAACTAAAAAAAAATGGATTCAGAGGTGATCAAAATGGATGTTTCCATTGAAAGTTTTCACGATTACAATACTTCCTGTATTTCGTACAAGGAAGTAAAAATTATGTAAATTTTATCATAAATGATATTTATACACACACAGAGTATATATTGTGTATGTTTCTTTTTTAATTTTTTTTCAACTTTTGTGCTTTGAAGATGATATCATGTATTAACAGTAAGATGTTACCCATGTATAGAACTTTATGATGAATTCGGAGTATTGATTGTCAGGCAATCGTGCATAAAAAATATTATAAAAACATAAAATATACAAAATATAATAAAAACTGAAACCTCTTTATTCCTCATATTTCTTCATACAATTTATCTTCTTTTTTTGCAGTTACGAACGTGTTTCTCGTATAGATTTGACAGTATGCAGAAGACAACTATAATTATAATAAATTAATAAATTTGACCCAAATCATTTTTTGCTAATAAATGAATAATATATATATGAATAATAATAATAATGATTGAATAATAAATGAATAATTTTGCTAAATCAATGAATACGTAAATAGAGAAATATTGGGAAATATATTTCTTTAAACCATTAACGGAATATATTTTCACAAATATCTTAAAGAATTAATCTCATCTCAAATCATTAAGGATTGAAACATCAATAAATCACGTCATACATTTTACTTTAATTTCTTCTTCTTCTTCTTCTACGTAGATCTGCCCTGCGACAGATTTCAACTGGACAGTTAGTTTTTTTCATTTTTCTTGATCTTGAGCTTTTCTTATCATTTAACATCATTTCTAGTTAAAAAAAATGAAAACAAAATGATAAATTGTATTGAATGATAGCAAAAAGTAAATTGATTTGAATTGATTTGCACTTGAAAGAATTATATTTAAAACAGGCAATAAAGTTTAAGCACATGACAGAATTAATAATGTTTAGAGTATAATTGCGAAAATATCAAACTGTTCAGTAAAAAAGAAACTGGGTCCGACTTGACCCCCTTGATCAAATTAAATTTTTATTTAAAAAATTATTAACTTTTTAAATTATGCTTTTAAAATAAAAATTATGATTTTTATTTTAAAAATCATAATTAAATAAAATATCAAATTTTTAATAAAAAAAATTCCGCCCCATTTCACAACCTTACTCGAATACAACACGTATAACATTTTTAATAAAAGCGAAACCTTGAAAAAGAGATTAAGAATTAGAAATAAAAAACGTACAATTTATATAAGTCAGGTTTCATAATGGGAACCACAGAAAATTTTTTTTACAGAATTTTGGAAAAAAGCTACGGTATTACTTTCGGTCGCAAGGTGAGATTGTGGGAGGGGTGAATTTCTTTACGTTTTGAGGTATGAGGATTACGAAAATACTATTCATCTTTAAATTTTTGTGGCTCAAAAATCTCCAAAACCACTAAATAAATTTTACTGAAATTCAGATATGCGGTAGTAATGTATTTCAAATTGTGGATGTGAAAGTTTTATGCAGATTGGACGGGGTTTTCCTGAGTAATGCTTATTTTAAGCTTGAGGTTATGTTAACTTTGTTTTTGTGTATGTTTCATACGCGCTTATGCAGTTGTGAAACTTGATGCTTCTTATGTTTAAGGTCTATTCGTTATTTTTAATTATTTCATCAAATTACAGTTATAATAATTTCATTTTCTTATAAACAGAAAATATATTTCAAAATTAAATTAAAAAAAAATATATATATATATATTTTAGTTTTCTCTTCAATTCTCATTTAATTTATGTTTTATATATTTTTTTACGCAAAAAATTATAAAAAATAATTTATACATAATTAAATAACAAAAAGTCGGTCTTCTTGTGTAAGAATTTTTGAAATACTCATGTCCAAACTAATACTAGATACAGTTAGATTTTCAATCTTGAAAGCTAATGTTTAAAAAAAGTCAGTATTTTAAATACCGGTCAGTGTTATTCAACTCCTTGTTTTTATTTGGCTTAAAGGTTCATTTATTAGAAAAATTATTTACTTCAATAATTCGGCCCGATTTGATGTAATGTTTATTTAACAAAGTTAAAAAAGATTACACGTAATTTAATTACACGCAAAAAGTCGAAAATTGAAAATGGCTTAATTTTCGCCATTTTGAATATTCGATTTACTTTCCCTTTTTTTAATTTTGCCTGAAATTTAATGTCAATAATGTTCCATATATGTAAACATTTTATTAGCCCTTTTGATTGCAGTCAACTGAACCAAAAGTGTCCGACCAAATTTCGAAATTTTTTTAACTGAAGTAATAAGCTCTCGTTGAGAGCTTTTCAACGAAATATAATAAGAGGTACTTATTTTCATTGGTTCCAAAGTTATAGCCAAATAAAATTTTAATTAATGAAATCCTTTTTTTAAATTTAAATATATTGATTTATTAATAATTATTAACCTCTGATTGTTAAAACATTTTACGATAAATAATACAAATTTAAAAAAAAATAAATATCAGTTATTAATGATATTATAGGTTATTAATGAAATAAAATGTAGGTGCTTTTAAAAATGTGTATATGTAATTTAATAGGCGTAAAAAGGAAGTTATGTGGTGTTCACATCAGATTTTTTTTTTTATACGTAATAATTCATTTTTTTACGATGTAACAGCATAACCACTTTTTTCGATACTCGCAGTAAGTTAACGAAACATAACCTATAATTAATTCTTCTTAACCTATAATTCTCTATAAGATTTGTTTAAAACCATTATGTGTTTATTACCTATTTAACAAAGTTATTTTATAACAAATATAGAATAGTGTGTATTTTACCCCAATTTTTTTCTTTTACAACATATTTCTCGAAAACTAGTACAAATATAGTTCTAGAAATATAGTTCTTTTCAATCTTTCAGTTCAGAATTCATACAGTTCTACCAAATTTATCCATTAATTTGGGTTCCAAGAATTACAGTCTGGCTTAATTTTACCGAAGCGCAGAAATCAGAAATGAACTCTTTCACTAGCCTCCACGTTTTAGCTTTCACCACGTTTTAACCTTTTACCTTTGTCTTCACTTTCGCCCGTTCTGACCCCTTACGATTTTTTTCTTTGAGGGTTTATAAAGGATCAAGTGTATGAGCCACCGTTACCGGCTAACCTACCCGATTAGAGACAGAATTTGAAGCATCAATTATTCCAGACCTGCTGATTAAAGTTTGGGTTGAACTCTCCTATCGGCTGGATGTGTGCCTTGTGACGAATGGTGTTCACATTGAACACATAGAAAAACTGTTTGAGTTACTCTTTCATTTCATGTATCGATTTATGTAAAACTGAACACATAACTTTAAAACCACAATATTCATTTTGAAACATACGGTACTAATGCACATCTCCATGATGGAACCTTTACACAATAATGTACGTAACTTCTTGTATCGGGATTATTGTAAGGTCAGAGGTATGGATTAACAGAATTTTATTAGCAGCGTAGTTCATCATGATTATAAATAAAATATCTATTTATTTCAGTTTTCTTCAGGTTGTAACGAAGACTTAATAACGTAAAAAAAAAAAAATATGCAACTGATTTGTAGGTAAATAATCTTTTTATTGACAGATAACAGAAAATATTAGACCCTGTTAATATTTCATTATTGAAACACGGTCTGGTCTGGAGATGAGGAAAAAACGATACTGATATATTGAGCTGTAATGATAAACGCTGTCCCTAAAATACTGCAATCAATCAAACTTTTTCATTCTAGTATTTTATACAAGACTAAGGATATTGATTACTGTACAAGAATTTTTATTAAATCCATAACCGTTTAATTAAAATTCACTGCACCAAACATTTTTAACCCCTACGCATCATCAAAATAAAATGATTTAATTCCTTTAAATTGTAGTGTTCCAAAAAGTACAAAATTACATAATAGTCCAACTTATTTATCAAAATTTTAAACCTAAATAGTTATGATTCATAATTAATTCTTACTACAGAAATGATGAATTTTATATTTGTCCGTTTGATTATGAATAATAAATGCGATTCAGTACTTTTTGAAAGAAGACAAATCGAACTGGATGTAATTCAATTCAATTAACTTTACCTGTTTGTTATTTCTTCTATCGTAAAATTTCATGTCCTGATCTGTCAAAAATTTGTAGAATAAACTTTTTTTTTGCATCTTTTTGCAAAACCTTTTGATAAAATATCATAAACAGTTATTTTCCTGACATCATCTTTGTATATATTGAAGGAATAAACCTTGCATATATATTTTTTTTATCAATAAGATTTTCCTTGCAGAATTCCAGCCATGTTTAGAAGATACTACTTAACGAGAAAAATTCACGAAAATTCTAGATAGTTACCAACTCGTAACCTTTCTCTATCTTTACAAGAATTTACGATGTAATACAAAAATTTTAAGAGAATAAAAGAGGATTTTTGTTCCTTAACATTTCCATACCACTCCTTATATGTATTTATAAATTATAAAAGCTACACAATTTTAAACCTTAATATTTAGATTGTTTTTTATTTCTGTGTGGAAAAGATTTAAAAAAAAAGGTTTTAAATTTTTTTCTATATTACCACAAACCATGTATTTAAATAAAAAAACCGGTTGAAATATTCACAAAGTTGAATCTGGATCGAGGTATAAGGAAAGGATTTCAAGGGGGAATCCCATATCTTTGTTAACTTTAAAAAAAATAAATAAATAAAATACTGAACTGCCAGTAAAAAATTAAATTAAAACAATTATATCTCATCAACCAAAAATCGGTTGATGAGATTTTAATGGGGCTGTACCTCTTACCCCTTCTATTCTACTTTCTACAACAGAAAGAGGAAAGTAAAAATACATTAAGTTGTTAATAGATTTAAACCCTGAAATTTAGATTAATTTTTTTTACTTTTCTGGTATTACAGCTATGCAGCAAGAAGGAAAGTATGGAAATCAATTAAAAAATGGGTACGGTTTTTTTAGGACTTCTTGACGTTTCATGATCCAGAGACCCCAAAACTCAAAAAAAAAAAAAAAAAAAGTAGGAGGTAATAATGTTCATACGTACGTATGTATGTTGGCGTGTTTGAAGCTTTATGACTTTTGATTGGATCAACCGATTTTGTATTGCAACCCACCGGGTTTGTCTAATCATAAATCAGCTGATTTCGAAGGTTCAAATCCTAGCAAAGGCAGTTAGTTTTATATGGACTGAATGCTAGATCGTGGATACACCGGTGTTCTTTGGTGGTTGAGCTTCAACTAACCATGCATCTGAGGAATGGTTGATCTTGGACTTGTACAGGACTAGATTTCATTTACATTCATATATATTCTCATTCATCCTCTGAAGTAATACCTTACGGTCGTTCCAGAGGTTAACCAGAAAAAAGAGAATATTGCTTAGGGAAAGGATTAAAATTAGGCTTTTTATTGTAATATATATATATTTTTTTTTTTTCAGCTTTAGGTTATCGTAAGAATTATTCAAAATGTACAGATTGTTTAAAAATCTTTATATATATATATATAAATATATATTTTTAGTTTCGCGCAATAGCAACTCTAGGTATAATGGTAAAAGTATGTAGGTCGGTAAAATAAAAGAATCTAAAAAATTGAGTTTTTTGCCTTAAGGAGACATTTTATAAAAATTAAACTTCAAATAATCTGGGAAAAAATTTTTTTTTCCAAAGCTCTTAAGACCAAAAAATGTGTTTTTCTTAAACGAGGTTTGTTTATGTGTGTTAGCCTATATTTTTTTATTTATTTATTTTTTTTTAAATCCCTACATCCCTGGGGCGGACATCCAATTAAGTATACTCGGCCCAGGGACGTGTCCTTCCGACTCTAAGGAGATCACCCCATCCACCTTAACATCCGGCACGACAGGTCAACCCCCCGGTTCTGGATCTTTTGTGCCTGCCTCTAATCCCCGGCGGGGGAAACAGGGCCCGGCTATGCCGTTCCCCGCCCCACCAGGAACCGGGTCTTGGTCATTATGTCTTGCCTCAAACCAAAGGTGCCAGCACCAAGGGCGCAAGCACCCCCAGAAAACCAACACCCTCGGCCGGGTCTCGGTCTTAACTTAACCCCTCGCGAAGGCTTTCCCATGGAGCCCCCGTCCTCTCGTAGGAACCCGTACACCTAAGCATACGGGTCCTCCGAGACGGGACTGTCCATCCTTTCCTACACTTAGCACTCTAGTAACCCCGGCGTCGATATTCCTTCACCTTCGTACGGAGAACTGTTCTCGCGAACCATTTCCAGTTATTTTCAGAGGCCAACATCCACTCCACAAGATTTCCCGTCACAATGCGTTCATCCACTAATCGTTGGCGGTGTTGCGCCCATCTATGGCACTCGAACAGCGTATGTTCGGCGTCATCTACGCCCTAACAATATTCACAAACAGGCGACTCCTTCTTACCAATTCTATTCAGGTAGGTGCTGAAACAGCCATGGCCAGACATTAATCGGGTAATGTGGTAATCCATATCACCGTAACGCCGGTCCAGCCAATTATCTAATTCATGTATTAGTCCCCTGGTCCACTCTGGTACTGATGACTCGGTCCAGACCGTCTTCCACTCATTCCTGACCACCTCTTCTGCTTCAATTTTATTATGACCAGCCGCCCTTAGCCTCCTACCTTTGACTTGTAGGTAAATTGGCGGAACTGATGCCAAAACACATAACGCGTTGAACGACATTGTACGGTAACCTGCCACTACACCTAATAGCGCCGCCCGATGCATACTTGTCAGTTTTTGTCTGTTTCTTTGTATATTTACAGCATCAGCCCATATTGATGCCGCGTATAGTACAGACGACACCATCGCAGACGTGATGAGCCTCCTTCTTGACATTCTAGGTACTGTGTGTCCAGAAAACAGCCCCCTGATCGCTTTTACTGTCGACGAAGCCTTCTTGCATACCATTTCAATATGCCTGCCAAGCTTTAGATTCTTATCTAGCACAACCTCCACATATTTTGTGCTAGCAACTTGAGTAATATCCTCTTCACGGATCGCAATATTCCCACCGCGAAGTCTCTGTCTACCCGTGAAGAGGATACACCTACTTTTAGTAGGAGACACCTCCATACTATTTCTCGCTAGCCACTCGTCTATCAATCTAAGGGAGAGGTTAGCTTTTGCCTCAACAGCGTCTAGCTCCCGATCTTCGGCATATGCTACGATTGTAACGCCGTCTGGGTAATTAAGCCGAAACAAGAAATCATAAAAGACGTTCCAAAGCAGGGGTCCTAATACGGATCCCTGCGGGACACCACCAAAAATCTGGTACCTCTCCGTTCCCTCAACCGTGTTGACCTCTGTCCATCTGTCACTGAGATAACAATTTAATCAAATAGTCACTTATATTCATTCCTCTCAACGCTGTCACTATAGCCGACCACTATAGCCTATATTTGGTCTTATAACTCTGAACCCCGTACGCAGATTATCTTAAAATTTGGTAGACGGATACTACCTTCAGAGGAAAAGAATAAAATAAATCTTTGCAAAAATTGGAAAAAGGGGTGGGGTTGTTGTGACACTAATAGAAATTTCAAATCTTTACTGGGGCACTTACGAAAAGATTTTTCTTACAAATGTTGAATTGTTTTTTTATCAAGATTACAAATGACCAAAAATTTTTATTTAATATTTACTCCCCGCTCCAAAAAGTTATTTTATATATTATTCATTCTTTAGCTATATCTTGCTTCAGAAAAGGAATAAATTGGAATTTTTTTGCGTCTATATTTTCTACATCGATAGGCCTCCAAAAAAATATAAATTTTCCCTTCATCTCATTCCATTAATCTGTGGTAACAAAAAATATTTATTTAATTTTTAAAAAATTATTTTAAACTTAAATCTATCTGACAAGTTACCCATTTCTTTTAAAATGTAAAAATCTTAATTTTTTGATAACCCTTACTCTTTTAGTATTTATTGGAAAAGCAAATTAGCCAAATAATTCATCCATCTTGAGCTACTTTTAAACTGTACGCTTCCTTGATTATTTAATGTTAAGGTTTCTGTTACGTAAAGAATTTCAGGTTTTTTTTAATCATGTTGTAATGTCTGTTTAATTCGATTTTTAGGAAATCGATTTTTTATTGTTAAAATATTTTTTTTTATCGTTACATATATTTAAATTCTAATATTTGCATTTAATGTTGCCTGTTTTACTTAAAATTACTATTAAGATGACAATGGACCAATGACAATGTATGCCTCTATTGTGATTATAATGTTAGCCATTATGCTATATTGCTACATACATTTTACTACAAATCACATTGTTAAGTCAACGTTACTGAGATAATATGTGCACCCAGAGCCATACTACTATGACTCAGTCGACAACTAATATCAAGGCATATTAATAGATATTATTTATTATTATTGCAGTAGGTTCAATAATGATTTGTTGAATTTAAATCGCTACATCGGGTTGATGTAATTAATTGCAGGTTTCTCACCCGTTTAAAACCATCTCCTCCTCCTCCGACTCCCATCCTCGTTTAGTTATATCACAGATAATAGCAAACGGTGTTATTTATGAATATTTTACATGTTTATTTTGTCACACTTTCACATTATCATTTATGTATGTATTACTAAGCACTGAGTATTGTTTTTTGTTTGTTTTTTTGCAACTGCGACGCTGCAGCAGTATAGTTGTTAAAACGGTTTTTTTATAACTTCGTGTGAATAAAATTGCGTAGTTGTTGACAGTGTTTTTTGAGGGTACAAATTAAAAACTTTCTTGTTTTTACAACTTTCTGTCTATCTGTCCGTTGCAGTAGAATTGTTTTATTAATTTAAATGAAAAACACATTATCGTATTCATACTGGCAAAATCTAGAACTTTAATTTTCTTCTTCTTTTTTTATTTTATCTAATAAGATCTTTTGTGAAACAAGATACACAGCTATCTTCTGCACCAATTATCCTGAAGAATAAAATTTTTACATTAATCATAAATACATTAACATATTGTGAAGTAGTATGTAATAAATCTCTGTGGCGGAGTGGTAGCGCCTCGCCTTTTTATCTGAGGGTTCCGGGTTTGAATCCCGGTCAGGCATTTTTATACGCTACAAAATTTTGTTAACATATTACCACGTATAAGCTTCTGTGGTAAATTAGTTCATCAAACAAAAAAATAAAAATAAATTGTTTAGATTATAACAAATACAGGGTTATCATAAAAGAATGGTGCGGTTTTGAACATGGTTTAAATTAAAACAGAATTACTTACAGTTTATGTTTTTTATTTTTCAAATTTGTCGTCTCAAATATTTTTTTACATAATTAATAAATTTCAATATGTGCGCCCTTATTCGCTCGAAAAATGTCCGAACGATACTCAACTTCTCTCCAAACATTAGTTAACATTTCTTCGTTAATGGTTGTCATTGCTTCATTAATCCTGTTTTTTAAGCGGTTTAGGTCGCTAATTTTCTGTATATAAACAACGCTTTTGATGTACCCCCACAAGAAAAAATCGCAAGGTGTCAGGTCTGGACTCCTTGGAGGCGAAAGTACGGGTCCTTGCCGACCTATCCATCGATCTCCAAATTTTTCGTTCAAAGCGTCCATGACCGATGCATTGAAGTGCGGGGGAGCACCATCTTGTTGGAAATGAAGTTGATGAATGTTTTCGAGTTCATCCGGCTGAGGAAAGCAATAATTGGTTAACATGTCAAGATACACAACTCCATTAATTGTTATTTCAGCAAAGAAGAAAGGCCCTATTACACGATTTTTCATCGCACCACACCAAACATTAACTTTAGGCGAATCGCGTTGTTTCTCAATAATTGCGTGTGGGTATTCAGAGCCCCGATTGTGTCTGTTAACGCATCCATTCATATGGAGTGTAGCTTCGTCTGTAAAAGTTATATCTTCTAAAAATGATTCGTTTTCACTTATTCTGTCCAACATTTCAACAACGAAATCGTAACGTTTTACACTATCATCGGGTTTCAATTCCTGCAGTATCTGGATTTTATAAGCGTGTAATATCAGTTTTTTATGTAAAACTTTGTGAACTGTTGATTTTGGAATACCTAATTCGACGCTTCGACGGGGAATGGACTTCCCAGGAATTCTAATTGCCGATCGTCTAATTAGTTCAACCGTTTCGTCCGGTACACTTGGTCTGCCGGTTGATTTCTGTTACTTAACAGATCCAGTTTCTTTGAATTGTTTGAACGAACGTGTTATGTTATTTTTCTGTGGCGGATCTCTTCCGAATTCACGTTGAACTAAAATTACGGATTTTAATTCAGCCATCAATAAAACACACTTTGCTTTGTCTTTATCCGAGAACATAGTAACTCGCTAAACTCACTGCAACAACAATACAAGAACTGACGTTGTGGTTACAACTGCTGATAAACAAACTTTTGGGTTGGAGGCTTTCAGGGATGCCGATATAACATCTAGAAATTTCACTACAATCTTCCTATGAATTACTGAAACCGCACCATTCTTTTATGATAACCTTGTATATGGATTAAGTCATGAATGGTAATGAACTGTTTCATGATTAATAAAAAGTAAAACTGCTTCTGCATATATATGAAAGGATTAAAATAAAACCGGGAGAAACTATGATACGTATAATCAACATTACAATAAAAAATCTGATGTGGACACCACATAACTTCCTTGTATGCCTATTAAATTATATATACACATGTTTTTTAAACGAAAATTACATAAAATTGTATTTCATTCATAACTTCTGATATTTGTTCATTTTTTTTATTGTTATTATTGAATTATTATTTATTGTAATTTTTTACAACCAGAGGTTAACAATTATTAATAAATCAATATATTTAAATTTAAAAAAAAGTTAAAAAAAAGGAGATGAAGTCGGATTTGAATCGATGTTCCTTCCCCATGTAAGATCCAAGTATTTCATTAATTAAACTTTTATTTGGCTATAACTCTGGAACCAATGAAAATAAGTACCAATTATTTGCATTGGGAAGAGAGCTTATTATCGTTGAAAAGCTCTCAATTAGGGCTTATTACGGCAGCTAAAAAAAAGTCCAAAATCCGAACCTTTTTGAATTTTGGGCTTTTTTGGATACTTTTGGTTCCGTCGATTGCAATTAAAAGAGGAGGTGCACAACTAGATATTACAACAGTCCTAAATCCAAAATTTCAACATCCTACGTCTAATCGTTGTTGAGTTATGCGTGATACATACGTACTTACGTACAGACGTCACGCCGAAACTAGTCAAAATGGGTTCAGGAATGGTCAAAATGGATAATTCCGTAGAAATTAGAAAAACGATATTTTTCTGATTACAATATTTCTTTTATTTCGTACAAGAAAGTAAAAAAGATTAAATAAAAAATAAGTGTTATATTTCGTATTTAAATATAAAAATAATAATTGTATGAAGTAATATTGATATGTGTAAAGGAAATAGTAAAATTAATAATATAAAAATTAGTATAATGGCTAGGTATAGGAGTAAGAATTGGAGCATAAGTTAAAAATAACGCGAATTGTGTAGGATAGAGGAACTAAGGACGATTGTATAGAAAATTAAATTTTATGTTAACGATAAAAGATAAAATACATGACAAAAAATTAATTTAAAGTATTTTATTTCAATAATTTATTTACGTAATGTCATAATTTATATTTATTAATTACGTATTTACGATTGAAATAATTTCACAAAAATCGTTTTTACATTTTAAAAAAATTTAACTATAAAATGTATGTATATATACCGAGTGTCCTACGAAAAGGTATACGATTTTAATTTTGTATCACTTGCCCTTTCTCCCACCGATTTTATTGAAACTTTACAGACCTTTTAACGAAGGTTATAAAAAAATTCTGTGAAAATTTCAGCCTTCCAGGATTGATAGAAAAAAATGACGGCTTTCAAATAAAAACATCAGTTTCAGATAAACCACATTTTTTATTCATTACAAAAATAACTGATAAAATCATTAAAACCAGACTGTTAAACAGCTGTCGAATTGAATAAAACAAGTTAATAATTAGTCATAACCTTGTACAAAAATAACATTATCCGTACAAAAGTAACTGCCTTTACTAGGACTTGAACGCTGGAACTCTCGACTTCGATCCAAATCAGCTGGCTAATATGCGAAGACGCGTTCACCACTAGACCAACCCGGTTATTTCCCTTTGGCCAAACTAACCCTGAATTATCCAATCTATATAACATTATGGGAACTTCAAGCATCTAGCACTGTTAACGCAGATTTTGTGTTATGAATTCTATGAAAACAGAATACCGAAACAGACTCGAAAATGAACACTTGGGTGATCGATAATTAGATTACATTCAGCCAAGAAGTAAATATAAGTGAAATTTACAAAGATTGGATTTCTATGAAAGAAAGAAGACAAAAAGTTAATAGAAATGTTAATCTAAAATAAAACAAGTTACCTAATTGTTTTCGTTTATATTTATGTATATCTTGTATAACTGATACATATGTATAAAACAATAAAAAAAGTTTGCACAAATTGATTTTTGTATAGTTTTTCTTGGTTTTTGTGCGCGCAGCTCTTTTTTTTCTTGTTTAGCCTCCGGGAATCGCCGTCAGGTATAACTTCAGAAGATGAATGAGGTTGATATGTATGAGTGTAACTGCAGTGTACTCTTGTACAGTCTCAGGTCAACCATTTCTGAGATGTGTGGTTAATTGAAACTCAATTACCAAACAACACCGGTATCCGCAATCTAGTATTTAAATTCGTATAAAAGTAAACTAACTACCTTTACTAGGATTTGAACGTTGGAACTCTCGAGTTGAAATCAGCTGATTTGCGAAGACGCGTTCAACACTAGACCAACCCGGTGTGTTTGTGCGTGCAGCTCTAAAAATTAAAGGAAACTTTGATAGAGATACTTAAGATTTCGTGTTTAATTATTCAGAATAGTAATAATAATAATAACGTTTAATTTCCTTCCTATATAGAATACAATGTTTCCATAAATTCATAAGAATGTGTTGGTAATTTAGTTTCATATGATTTTAATTATAAGTTAAAAGTCTGAATAAATTTAAATTTACTGTAGAATTTATAAAGATATTCATTATTACGAATGAAATGTCATTAAGTGATAAGCATTATACGTTTTCTAAGGAATGAGTTGTCTGTGTAAGACGTATTTAAACATAATACATGTTATTTAATGTTACATTGGGAAACTGTATTAAGATGTGGGTAGAATATTTTGTTAAAATACTACACGAATGTATTTCGGTATAAATGAACCGACTCACGTACATAAAGTTGTATATACAAGTGTGTGTGTGTGTGTGTGTGTGTGTGTGGGTGTGTGTTTTGTATTATACTGCGGGTTATGTGTTGCTAACAAAGGGAAGAATGGATGGTTAGAAGAGCAACTTAAATTTAATTCTATAGTAAGGTAGGTTGGAAAATTGGAAGGTTGGTAGGTACCTAATCTTGTGTAATGTCAGAAAGACAACTACAGGCTTTAATCTCAAACACCCTTTTCTAAAACAATCCCTTTATGTCAACGGAGTAACCTTTTTAGAATTTCTTGTTCTTTCGTTGTTTATAAAAGGTAATACGATGTGCATTCGAATAACTGTATACGTCGTATGCTATAAAATTAATATTTTTCTCATTAAACTATTTTTAATTAGTATGAAATAAAAGGTTGTATTTAAAGATAAATCTGTTTAAATAGACATGAAAAACTGTGTTCTTTTTAATTTTCCCGAGAAGACTTTTGAATTCTCGTTCTTCATATTATTTATTACTTAAGGCTGTTCGTTTACTAATGAGACCATGAAAAGAAAAAAGTAAAAATTGTATGCTATTATCGAGGTTGTAGCAAACCTTAAAAAAAACTCAACGGAGAATTTTTAGAGTTTTACTGCAATTATAAAACTATATAATTAATATTCATAAGATCTTTACTTTTCCGCCTAATGCGACAGCAGAGCTCTAGCTAGAGATGGGAAAGTATGGTAATCGGTCGGGGTATGTACGGTTTTCACTGGATCTTTACATTTTGACACCTTTTTTTTCTCTTCAGTTATTTGACTGGCTTGATGCAGCTCTCCAAGATTCCCTATCTAGTGCCAGTCGTTTCATTTCGTTATGCTTTCTACATCCTACATCCCTCAAAATTTTTTTTACATATTCAAAACATTGCCTGCTTGCACAATTTTTCCCATCTACCTGTCCCTCCAATACCAAAACGACTGTTCCAGGTTGCCTTAGTATGTGGCCTGTAAGTCTGTCTCTTCTTTTAACTATATTTTTCAAAATGCTTCTTTCTTCATCAATTTACCGCAATACCTGTTATTTATGATGTTTTATGGAACATTTATCATATTTAAGTAAAAAAAAAAGTTTTTAATTCAAAATATCGGTATTTTTTTATTTTTGCTGTTCCCCCATCTTCTAACGAACCCGTCTAAGAGGAAAATCACCTTCTAAGGAACTTTTTTGATTTTTCTTCGTCTGCTGTAAAAAAATGTACAACCAACAGAAAGTTATATAAGATTTATTTTATGGGGGTGGTTGTTAATTATGACGAAAATTTATTGTGTTATTATTATTATTATTATTATCACCAAAGTACATTATTTAAAATTTTATTAATATTAGAAGTTTCAATAAACTGAAAACAGTTTTGAAAAATTAAAAAAATAGTCTATATTTTTAAAGTTTGACCATCCTCAACATTTCTCTCAAACTTTTATTAATTTTTTTTTGGTTCACTTGCACAATAAACTATGCCTAAAAAGAAAAAAAAACGGTTAAAAAATTTGCTATAAATAAATAGGTAGTTTTTCGATTTTTTACTAAGGGGAAACTTCGGGGGAAAAATTTTGTTTAAAATGTTAGATAAGCATGCACGCATTACTGTGCTTATTATAAAGTATTGACCCCAAAATTTTAAAAACAAATTGCCCCATACGCACGAGTCTGTACAAGATTTCTTCAAAAATGGTTTATCCGGTCAAAAATTATTTACCTCCAAACAAGCAGGCACATTTACGTACGTATAAATATTACCCCCTCACCACTTTTTTTTTGTTTTGTGGGGTCCCTGGGTCATGAAACAGATATTCAATATTATATAATTGCTTGCTAATGCAATATTACATATATATATATATATATATATATATATATAATTGCTTTAGAGGTAATTTCCTTTTAGAAGAAATATTGCTTTAGAGGCATCATAGCCTCTAAGGCTATGATGCCAAGGAAAGTAAAAAAAAAAATATATATATACAATCAATTATTTATAATTTACAAAGGCTCTTTTCCTGAGCCTTTCAAGGACACCTTTGTAAAACACTTGGTTGACAGTTTGTCCTGGAGGAACAAATTATTTATGCACGATACCCCTACTGTCAAAAAAGTAAATCAACATGGTTTTGATCTTTGATTTGCTCATTCGACATTTTTGCGATCGAGGAGATGACGGAGTGTTCCACTCTTCGTTTTGCCGCTTTGCTTCAGGATCGTACTCAAATATCCAGGATTCATCACCTGTGATCACACGATTGAAGAATTCTTGGTTATTGTCAATCCTCTCAAGAAGATCAACGCACACGTTTCTTCGATTGTCCTTCTGTTCCGTTGTGAGGTTTTTCGACACCAATTTCGCACACCTCTTTCGCATGTCCAAATCGTCTTTCAAAAATTTGATGTGCCGTGAAAGTGTTTAAATTTAACCGTTCACTCATCATCCTTATTGTTAATCGAAGGTCTGATCTCATAAGAACCCTTTCACACGCTCAAATTTTCGTCAGATTTTGATGATGGAGGTCTCCCTGACCGAGGTTGATCTTCAACTTGTTCTCGGCCTTCCAAAAATTATTTGTGCCAGCGGTAAACTTGTGCTCTTGATAAGCAATCTTCCCCGTAGGCCTGTTACAACTTTTCAAAGGTCACACTCGCGGATTCCCCAACTTTAACAAAACTTGATTGCACAACGTTTCTCTAAATTCCGATGCTCTATTTTCGTAACACAACAAAAACACGACTTCACTGATGGCGCTGTCAAAAATAATGTGTTGGCTGAACGGAGTTGAAACTCGTACTGAACATTTTTTCTTTATTTTCACCGTAGAACATTTCTTAAAAGTTTGTTACATTCTTTGTGAATCATTCTGTTGTGTTCTATTAAACTTATTTACTTGTTTTTTTTTTTGTTACAAATCTCGTTAATTTGAAATTGAAGGTAAATAAATTTCGTGATACAAATTTTGAGTTAGGTTTTAATAATATAATATTGTACAATGATACTGTATAGTTCTGTAATCCTAATTTATAAGGAGGTAGGAAAAAATTAAACAGGATAAACAGCCATAAAAATATGTTATTATTTTTATTCGTATCTTTACTAGTGAACAGTTAGTTGATTAATCGAAGAGTACATGTAAAAATACAGTACATGTACAAAAACAGCAAAAAAAAAAAATTAAAAACGTTAATATTATACTGTAATATATATCAAGGCTATAAAGACAAACATAAAAACGAGCCGCAACGAACAAAGAATTTAACTCAACTATGTACAGTATTTTTTTTTATATCGTTGTATAATGTGACAAACGAAAGCGTTAATCTAGACATCTAGACGAATGTGTTTTCTGCTGATCGGTTTACTGCGTGCTAAACCAAAAATAATCTTATAAATACCGGCGTGGTTTTTAAAACATGTATACGATTTGAGTATGCTTTTACTTACCAAAATATTTATTACCACACGTAAATCTTTATTTTTTATATAATTTATTATTATTTAATAATAATAACAGTACATGCTTTCTTTATTAGAAGGATTTTAAACGAATATAGCAATAGTGTCATCATTAAAAAAAAAAAAAAAAAACACTATAAAGTAATACCTCGCTATTCGCGGGTTTTTTCTGTTTAGCCTCCAGGAATCTCGTCAGGTATTACTTCATAGGATGATATGTTTGAGTGTAAGTGAAGTGTAGTCTTGTGCAATCTCAGGTCGACCATTTCTGAGGTGTATGGTTAATTGAAACCCAACCACCAAAGAACACCGGTATCCATGATCTAGTATTCAAATCCGTATAAAAGTTCCTTTACTAGGATTTGAACGTTGGAACTCTCGACTCTGAAATCAGCTGATTTGGAAACACGCGTTCACCACTAGACCAACCCGGTCTGTTTTGGTAACAAACTTATGTTTACATGAACTTTTTTTATTTTCACCAGAAGATTATGTCCTGAATATTTGGTACAGTCTTCGTAAATCACTCTGTATAATAATTTATTTTGTTATATCGACCGTTTTTGTTTCACTGCATGGAACTTCCGTTCGACTGAAAGTTTTATTATTGTACGTTGAAACAACCCGTACAACTGAAAATGTTCGAAAGAAAGAGATGAAAATAGCTGATATGTATATATATATATATATATATATATATATATATATATATATATAAATGTGATAAATAACGTGTAAATATGATGAATAACTAGATATTTTCTTTATTATAAAGAAAATAGAATAGAATATTTTCTTTATCGGTTTTTGTTTAAATGAAGATATTCCGATAAAAAAATTAACAAATATCATTTTGATAATATATTTACTCAATATCTTTGAAGTAAAAAGAAAGAAAAAAATAAAGTGATAATGACTGAACCAAGAGAAAGAGTGAGTGAGTTTGTGTTTGTGATAAAGCGTATATTATAAATAATTATAATACAATTTAAAATTTACACAGGAGTACAATATTATGTAAAAGATATAATTTTATCTATAGAAAAACGAGCGAACAAAAACCTTATTTAAGTACAACAAAGGATAAAGTGAGCTACGAACTTAAGTGAACCGATAATGATGAGAGAAATAAAACAAATACAAAAGAGTAAAACGAATGAACTGAAAAAAAAATTAACCGTTAGACTGAAGCAAATGTTGTCTGCTTCAACTACAACAACAAAAACAACAAATTGGTTTTTCATTCTATTATTTACTATATTTTAAAGTTAGATACAATGTTTGTTGAGATGTAGAAGACGTAGTAAAGGATGGTGAACGGTAAACGAAAAACTAAAAAGAGATAGATGCAGCTTGAAGGATGAAAGAAGACTTTTTTCCAATACCTGTCAAATACGTTACAACGGTACAGTACAGTGCTGTATTATTTATTTCGAAAAGACTTCACAATTGGTTTTTGCTACACAATCGGTTTTCCTCATTAGTTTCTTTTTGGAAATAGTATATACGTATATTTTTCTATTGTTGTTAAAGAACTCGTTGAAATTAATTAACTTTAGAAATATTTATAATAGGATAATAAATATATGAATTCCATTCATTATCAAGCCAAACAAATCTGCTTTGTTTTATCTCTTCAATGTGTATTGAAATACATTTATATTATTTTCCCGGTGAACATAGCTAAAGGGAAATCTTTAATATTAAAGGTATGGTGATCTTGAAAAAAATTAAGTTTTCGGGTTTGCTTTGCAAATCGTTAGGTCCAACTAGAACATTGACCAAACCGATTTTCTTCAAATTTGGCTAAAGTATTTTTATACATGGGGTATTGATCATAATATTTTTCTTTTAAAATCGTTAAGGCAGTGGGACAATATAATGAAGAAACAAATTTTGTTTTTCTTCAGAGGGAGAAAATATTTTAAAAGCAAATTTGTTACTTGCAATGCATACAATTTATATCTAAACAGTAATGAGCTTTTTTCTCACGAGATAGTGTTATAGTATACAGGCAAACATCGTGGAAGAACAGCATGTAAGCAGTCATGATATCGCCAACGACCTAAATATTCATCACCACACACTTTTAAACAATATGGAGACATCTGGTTGTAAAAAGAAACTTGACGTTTGCATGACATGTGATCTGACTCAAAAAAATTTACTCGATTGAATTTCTACCTGCGAATCTCTACTAAAACGTAACGAAATCGAGCAATTTCTGAAGCGGTTGATCACGAGTGATAAAAAGTGGATAACCTACGACAACAACGTGCGAATAAGATCGCGGCCGAAGCGAGGAGTAGCTCCATACTCCTCCCATAGTGACACACAGGAAGGTTATTCTGTGCGTTTGATGGGATTGGTGCATCACGAGCTTCTGCCGCCCGGCAAAATGATAGACTCAGACCTGTGTTGTCAAACCTATCGGGTTGGTCTAGTGGTAAACGCGTCTTCCCAAATCAGCTGATTTGGAAGTCGAGAGTTCCCGTGTTCAAGTCCTAGTAAAGGCAACTGGTTACTTTTACACAGATTTAAATACTAGATCATGGATACCGGTGTTCTTTGATAGTTAGGTTTAAATTAACCACATATCTTAGAAATGTTCGAACTGAGACTGTACAAGACTGCACTTCATTTACACTCATACATATCATCCTCATTCATCCTCTGAAGTAATACCTGAACGGTAATTTCCGGAGGCTATACAGAAAAAATAAAAAGTTTGTTACCGAGGGTTGGCTGGCAAAATATTTCTGCATCTTCGGCAAAATTAAGCCAGACTAATTCTTGGGAAATTTATCGATTTTATTCATATAAAACCAATTTATTTCATACATTTTTCAGATCAGATTTCATAATCTGATCTGAAAAATACCTGAAATGTATTTTTAGTAGTTATTTTTTTTTAAATCTGACAGAAGACTTCTCCGTTCTCCGTGGGGGAGTGGTAGCGTCTAGGCCTTTCATCCGGAGGGTTGATTGATCTCTCTTAATCGCATTCATATCTTACAAACATAAGAATTGAGAACTCACTTGCTGAATTATATGATCGCGAACATCGACAGCTATGTCATTGATTCGCCTTGATACTGTGTCGTTAGAAAGCAGAATTTTAGGTAAATTTCATAATCAGCTAATTTGGAAATCGAGAGTCCCAGCATTCAAGTCCTAGTAAAGTCAGTTATTTTTATACAGATTTGAATACTAGATCGTGGATACCGGTGTTCTTTAGTGGTTGGGTTTCAATTAACCACACATCTCAGGAATGGTCGAACTGAGACTTTATACTTCATTTACACTAATACATATCATCCTCATTCATCCTCTGAAGTAATATCTGAATCGTAATTACCGGAGGCTAAACAGGAAAAAAAAGAAGAAGACTTGTATAGTCAACAGTTAGCGCGAATGCACCAAACAATTAAAAATAAACGGCTTAAGTGGTCAACAGAAAGGGTGCGTATACCATGCTGACATCGCCAGATGGCACATCGGTTCAATCCGACTTCATCTCCTTTTTTTTTTTAATTGAAATATATTGATTTATTAATAATTGTTAAACTCTGGTTGTAAAACAAAATTAGATTAAATAATAATTCAATAATAACAATAACAATAAAAATAAAAAAACATGAAAAAATATTAGAAGTTTAAAACGAAATAAAATTTATTTACTTTTCATTTAAAAAACAAAATGTATAACTGTAATTTAATAGGCGTACAAGGAAGTCATGTGGTGTCTGCATTAGATTTTTTTAACTATGGTACAGATCAGATTGTATCACTTCAAGAGCATGGTCGGTGCTTATTGAAGTGTTTTTGTAAGAGAAGAAATTTTTAAGGAACGACTGTGTAATAAAATATATTATTATCGGTGCAATAAATTTTCATTAAAAATAAAATATCGAATGGTATCTTGGCTTTTCAAGATGGCAGTCACGGGTTCGAATCCCGGTCAGACATGGAATTTTTCATTAGGTACAAAATTCCATTCTCAAATTTTTATGTACAAGCTTTAAAGCTTCTGTGGCGAATTAATTCAAGCAAAAAAAAAAAAAATTAAGTCCCTTTATAGTTACAAAAATTAATGAAAGTTTTTTAATTAATGAAAACATTTAAAACAAAATATAAACAACTATTGGTTGAATATATATATATGTTTTTAAGTTATTTTAATTTATATATAACAAATACTAAACGGATGACAAGTATTAAATGAGCTAATAAAGCAAAATGACAGCTTTATCATTTATAATTTTCTAAAATTAATTTACCAGGTTATCCGATGTAGTTATAATAGCAATTCATCGAAGTATACTGACTGTACTGCATATGCAAGGGATGAAATACGATGCTACTCAATCATACTACGACAGGAGCTGTGCGCCGGTAGACAAGTTCTACTACGCGGCAAAGCCAATTATTGACAGCTATTAGAATTAAACTTGTTTAAATGAATCTGACACCACTAGTACAGTACGTTCACATTAAAATTAGATTAGAAAATTATTTTACCCGTGATATCTCTCTCTTTTCCTGTTTAGCCTCTGGAACCACCGAAACATATTAGTTCAGAGGATGAATGAGGTCGATATGTATGAATATAAATGAAGTGTAGTCTTGTACAGTCTCAGGTCGACTATTCCTGAGATGTGTAGTTAATTGAAACCTAACCTCTAAACAACACCGGTATCACGATCTAGTATTCAAATCCGTATAAAAGGATTTAAGGATTCGTATAAAAGGATTTAAGTAAAGGACCTTTACTAGGATTTGAAGTTTAAAACTCTAGACTTCGAAATCAGTTAATTTTCGATGACTAGTTTAACCACTAGACCAACCCGGCGGGTTTACCCGTGATATCTAATAATATAATTCAAACATTACACAGTAATTTATTGTTATTTTTAGAAACACTACATATTAGCTATATAAAAAATAATTTGATTTATTCTACTTCGTAAAACACTACCTACTTTTACTGATATGTGTATTTTCAACCGTTCTATTACATATAATTTATAATACTGTTATTACTGAATTGAGGCAAAAGTTTCTGAATAATCTGCCGCTCAGTGGCTTTATGATCGCATTATTCTGGTAATATTAATCAAATCCGGCCTTTTGAAAGGTTGTATTATCGTTGAGTATTTTTGGAAGATTATAATCAATATTAGTTAATATAAACTTTTTTATTTAAAAATTATTGCGTCTCTAAAAATGAGTGAAAAAAAAAATTCGAAACATTTAGAAATTTTGTTATAAAAAACGGGAAAGAATATAATTCAGGCACATAAAAAAATTTGCGGTATTATGGACACAATGTAGTACGCGTGGCACAAAGCTGGTTCAAGCGTTTTCCAATGTGGAAATTATGACGTCAATGAATGAAAAAGTCGATGAAATCATGCAGAAAAATAATAAAGACAGGCATATTAGCGGTTGTAATAGCAATAACAAACAAAATATCGATTAAAAATTGATTTTAAACAGTTTAAAGAAGGCTGGATACAAAAAACAACTCTACGTTCGGGTGTCACGTGATTTGATAATGAAAAATTTAATTGATCGAATTTCCTTCAGCGAATTGACGCTAAAATGAAATGGATAGGTTCACTTACGAGCAAAGAAAAATTGATCGCGTACGACAATAATGTACAGAAAAGATCGTGGTCAAAGCTAGATGAAGATTTGTAAACGGAACAAAATCAGGAATACGTAAAAAAACTGATTCTCTCTCCCCCTCCCACTACGCTCTCTCACTCTCTCTCCGCGCGCGCGCGCGTGTGTGTGTGTGTGTGTGAGAGTGAGCGAGTGAATGTTGGTGCTATGTGTGATGGGGCGGGAAAGGATTGTCCACTATGAGCTGCTGCCTCGGACAAACGATTAATTTTTAACTAGTACTCTCAACAACCGGAAAGATCGTTCAGCTATCAAGATGAAGCGATCAACTGATCGATAGGAAAGGCATCGACTTCAATCACGATAACTCTAGACCCGACACATTAAATTTTTTCCCGTCATGGAGATCTAAAGGCGTCATGGAATGACATCATAGCCGCATGACGCGTCGTTACCGCTACCACTGCACCGTAATTAATTTATTTACATTATTCCATTCCTCAGAAATCATTCAAGCGAATTGAACCCTTAATTCATATGTTTATTTTTGTATAATGCACGCTAATTATTGTATTATTGTGTACGTTTAGTACAAAATAAAATGCCGGCCTCCGTGCCGCGAGTGGTTGCGTCTCGGCCTTTCATCCGGAGGTCCCGGTCAGGCATGGCATTTTCACACGCCACAAAATTGTAATTTCAGCTGTCATTCTCTGATGCAATACTTAACGGTGGTCCCAGAAGCTAAAGAAAAAAAAAAATTAATCAATGAATGTAATACCGATTGTTATTGTTTTGACAATAATATGCCGCCGCCCAGTAACAAGCCAGTCAATGCGGTGCCGACAATATGTATCAGTGATAACAATTCAGCCTCTACCAAGGCGCATTTTTTTTTTACACTATTCCAAACAAAAACGCAAATACTGCCACTTAACAAAACAGTTCCCACACATCTTTAATGACCCGTCGAAAAATTGAGAAAAGTTGACACCTTATTAACTTTCGTCAGACTACCGTTTGTTTTACACTCAACAGAAATCTCTTAAAGTTATAAAGTTGGCTTCTAAAGAGCCCTGTGAAAATTATTTATCTCAGTTTTTCGTCCAGAAACCAATTAAGTTCTACAGCGACGGGATTAATGTTTTACCTTAAAACTGAAAGAAGGTGGTCAGTCAATCAAACAGCAATAGTTGATCTGATAAACTTCATTTGAAAAAATTAAAAAATAAACTTTGTTTTGCATCATTAAAATTGTCACGTATTTATTTGGTACAATAAAATACTTTAAGAATTTAATTTTGGGAGGGTAATTTAAAAAGGTATCTAAAAAAATATAATAATCGATAGTTAGCAAAGGTTTTGGACGATTAATAATATTGTTAAAGAATAAAAAGCCTGCAGTTATAATTTTTGCTCTCATCTTAGGGTTACGCTTAACTTTAATCCAAATTAATCTTTATAAATCTTGCACTGTTTGCCATCAAGTATTTTTTATAGCTCTTTCATTGGTAGAATCAAATTCCTCGTAGGCTGATTAATAGGAGGCAAAGATTGAGACAAAATATTCATTTTTTAATATTTTCAAAATCAAATTATTTGTTATATTAAATCAACATATGATTCATCGGTTACAAAATAAAAATTATGTTAAAATTTAAATAAAAACAACAATAATATCCATCTGAAATTGTAGGAAATAAATCTAATCAAATTAATCAATTGATACAGTAATATAAAACAGAACTAACTACTGTATAAATTGAAGAAATTACGACTGTTCCGATGTTTACATGCAAAAAATATATGTAATTATACCGTGCATTGATCTAAACAGAAATAGATGTTTTATTTCTACTAATAACGTTTTAGAATTCTATTTCGTTCTACCTGTTGTCAAAAATCAAAACATAAGTTTAAAATGAATAAAAATATTTGGTAATTGTGAGCCTGAACGTCCTCAACGTTAATCTTTTTCAAATTGAAGTATGTTGAAAAATATGTTATATAATTAATAAAAATACAAGTTTCAAAAGTCCGAAGAGTGAAATTACCTTAGTATTCTTCCTCAGAATCTGTAATGACAGTAGCGTTGTAATCAACTCCATCATATAGTCAGGATACAATGAAGCTGTCTACTGGCATATATATATAATTTGTATATTTAACGTTAATTAGACGAAATTAGCGAGCGTAGGTTATGTTTGGTTAGGTTATATTGATATAGTGTGCGATACATCATTACACGGAAAAAAACATAATCTAATCAAACATCATCCACCCTCGCTTCGCTCGCTAACCTCGTCTGATTAACGTTAAAAATAAAAATGATGTATAGTAAGTTATACGTATAGGTGATTTTATTTTTATATACGGAACCAATTGGATATTAGTAGGGGTCCCACATAACCGATAAGTACCGATATATTTTTTTTACACCTTGTAAATCCAAATTACTGTTTCAGATCTTTTTCCCAAATCAATTGTAACAATTTTTACTTTTGACAATATAATACCTTGTAAGTTAGCTACACCAGCTATCACACACGCCAACTGTTTACATGGAAATAATGATTTAAACGATTTTATATAATTTGTTCATTTTTTAAAATTAAATATTATTCAGATTATATTGCTTTCAAACAATTGACAAATATCAGCAACTATTAATCTAAAATTATAAACATTATATCAAAAATGTAATAAACCTTACGTGTTGATAATTACATACAGTAAAGGTATAATGCTTATCATAAAAATAACTACTTTTTTTTAAAATTACGGTAATTCTGAATTAACATAAAAAATATTACGTAAAATTTATGCATGCATGAATACGTCTATATAAAATGTTGAAGTTATTGCAATGGTGACACTAATAATAGCCCTTAAATTTTATTTTAGTATTTAAAAATATTTATGAGGTAAACACTGATACAATCTAACAAGTCCAACGAATAGTGAACTAAAAAAAATAATTTCTTACTTCCGATTTTTGATACGCATAGAAAGCGCAGTACTCATAACTCATACTCTTACACACGCAGATTCACTAGCCTTCCTATCTTCATCTTAACTACTACATTACTAACTAACTACTACATTAACTACATTACTAACTAAAGATAATTAGATACTAAAGATACCACATGCGAATCCCTCAGCGAAGGAAGAGCATTGTACCTTCCCAAAACTGGAGTTCCTCAAAAGTATTCCTATTAGAGCATAAAGTCTTCAATTGACGGACTGAAGGAAAATCGCAAATTATCTACCAAGGAATAACTCAAGTAAAAAGGACATCTACAAAGTACCGGGCATAATCCCAAACTCCGTCTATATTAGTATAAAAACAAACAATATACATAACCTCAATTAAAAAAAAAAACTAAATACTCACCCGATAATTAGAAAGAACCAGCAGCAAGGGACTGATTTCCTGGTTCTACGATTAATAGGGGGATAAAATATTCCTGGATACCTATGCGTTCCGTTTCGTTTGGTTATAAACACACACACCATATAAATGATACAAAAGAATATCTGATATTACAACGCAGTCGAATGTAAATTTTATTTCCTTCGTGTTCGTTGTCCATCCCAAAAGGAACACTTTCCTGTCGCATAAAATTGAAACTTTTAAGAAACTTTCAAAAGTATTTTGAGTTTTAAAATGATAAATTCTAAAAATAATCTAATCATATAAAAGTAAATAATTATTCATATTTGTTACAAAATCTGAAAGTATTTCTACAAATAAAAAAAAAATTAATTTGCAAAAGTAAAAAATAATTAAAAACTGTATTAAAAAGATTTGTTAATAAAAACTTTTGATCTTTTTATTCCTTTTTTATTACTATAGAATTAACTAATTTAAAAAATTATTAAAACAACTTACAATTATATGACTTCTATATTTCGCTCAAAGATTTCACTTTAAAACTTTTATAACTCTATTCGTACAAATAGATCAAATAACAGCAGCAATTGTTTGGATTAAATAAATTTCAAATATAGACTGTGATAAATCCTCTTTTTACTAAGAACAAAAAAAAAAAAAAAAAAAAATTGACAAATATTCACACATTTGTACACAGTTTCAAATTTAATCCTTCCGTAATGAGGTACCAAGAGTTGCTTTTCTGAAAATAATGATAAATATTCTCTGTAATGAACAGAATGAGATGTAATTTTATAAGGTTAAATATGAACTGCATTTATATGAGCTTGGAATATTGATTTGCAATAGTATGTTTTGTTTTAATAGATAAATCAAAGGGAAATCACTTCATTCCTCAATTTAAATAATAAGCTACGCAAGAGGTTATACTTTTAACAAAAGAATATAATGTTTATTTGGAGTAATAGTTGTATGATGTCTACTAAAAAATAGTAGTGTCCACAGTCACATGATAAACAAATATTGTTTATACCCAAAAAATACAACCAAGAATTAAATAAAGGTTTCACGAATTCAAATTCCCTTCAAAGAAAAACATCCTACACATTCTACACCCTCGTTTGATATTTTCAAAATTTCAATAGCATCAATCTGTCTAATTTAAAAGCTGTTTACTAGATTATATAAAATTAAAAAATGCATACATTCAAAACGTTTTACCTTTATTTTACAATTTCTGAACCTAGGTAACTTGAAAGATTGAAAAATATCAATATTTTGGAATAGTTATTTTTTTACTGTTAAATCACTCACCCAAGAAAATTAAAAAGTCTGTTCAGAAAATAACCGAACATTTTTTATTACACGCCAACGAAGATATTTAGTGACGTGCGGTTGGTAGCATTGTATTCCGCATAATTTCCTCTGTAATCACATTTTATTGGATTGTTGATATCTCGTTTAGTTTTTGTGTTATTGTTATTTGAGTGCAACATGTTTAAGAACGATTTTTGTAATTTTTTGTACATCCGACAGGGCATTAAAATGACATCAGATCATTTATTATAATATTATAAAAATTCAATATTGCGTAATAACTAACAAATAAATAGTGGATGTGAAGCCAATATTAATTTTGCAGTATATGATTAAAAAAAAGCTTATGCATCTATTATAAGTAGGCAATTTATGCTACTAAATAGGGGAAAAAATGAAATAATCCCTGTAACTCATAACGGATGATTGAGAGTACTCCTTTTTGTAATATCTATCTTTAAAAAGCAGCTAATGATAGAACTGGGAAAAAGTCATAAAAACATACGATTAAATCCTGTCTTTAATATATATATATATATATATATATATATATATATATATATATATATATATATACATATATATTAAAATACGCTTAAATATATAATATTAAAAATACGCTTAATATATATATTAAAAATGCTTAAATTTTTAAGGTGAGGGAGTAGAAAAAATAACAATACCGATTTTAAAACTTCTTTAAACTTTTTTTTAATTTAAACATATAATGATAATTTTACAAAAAAACTTCATCATAAATTACCCAGACTCCAAAAAAGAAATTTTAGGTAATTTTTTTCATGCATCCATTGTGAAAGAAAAAATAATCAATGCTAGGAAAGTATTACATCATTTTGTCAGCTTTTTTTTCTATTATAAGGTAGGTTTATATCTCGAAGAAACATAAAATCTTTATTTAATATATGAGTAAAACTCATCTAGATTATTAATTATTCAAAATGATGATAATAATAATAATAATAATAATAATAATAAACAAAATACAACGGTGAAAATTACGATAATAAAAGCGATAAGATAAATTATATATAATCTTTATAAATAAAAGATGAAAATAAATTTAACGTGATTTATTTTTAATAATTTGCACATGCAAACACACCGACTAAGTCACGCTATTATTCTACATGATTTCAAGTAACAATAGGTTTTTTTTTATCTACACCTTTAAACGTAAAATTAGTTAAAGAAATAACTTTTGCGTGACTCCTTATAAATTTTAATAACAATTTTGTTAAATATTAAACGATCAAAAAAATTATTAAAAAGAATTTTTAAAGGAATGATAAAAAAGAATGTTTAAAGTGACGTAAGTTAAGGGTAGTAGATACTAATATTGGTGATACATAAATAAGCAATTTTCTTATGTAAATTTATTTAATGCTACTACCAACCTAACCTCTTAAATAAATATATTTACATTTTTTTTATTTATATATAGTACCTCCTCAACTCTAGCAAATACTGATAAGTGTTTTTCACTTACATAAACAAACAAAATACAACTTTTAATGTTAACCTGGCTTGAATTAAAGTATATTTACTATGAACGATTTATTGATCGTTTATCATTTCATCAAAATTGACACAAATCGTCATTAATACAAAAAAAAAAAGTTTTACTGTGAGAAAGCCCCATTATTTTGATTTTTAATAGCGTTTACAAGATTTCTACTTAGTGGCATTTTTTAAACTTAGTCAACCATCGTGGATCCGCCATAGTGAATCTAACTTTTTTTAATCGATAAAGTGGATAATGATATACGATTTTAATGTAAAATTTTACGAGAAAAACTATAGCGAAAGTCGTTTACCTATAAATACTTTTGTTTTCAAATTATAAGGGGAATAAAACAAATTTCTGAATTATATTTTGAATTACTTTAACGTAATTCAAATTAAAACAAGTTTTACATTTTAAAAAAATTAAAAAGCACGACTGCCAAAAAAAAAATTTAAAAAAATATAAAAGTAGAGTTGTCACCTTGAGGTGAAAGTCGAACGGTTTTTTCAAATTTCCATTTAATTGTCCAATGAGCGCGTTAGGCGTGCGGGTGACAATTTTGAATATAGTATAATTTCTTCCAAATTTTGTAAATTTATTTAAACATGCACACACACACACACACACACACACACACACACACACACACACACACACACACACACACACACACACACACACACACACACACACACACACACACACATATATATATATATATAATACTCACTCATATTTATATACTCTACGACACTCCCAGTAACGTAAGAATTCCAAGGCAGGGCCATAATCTAAATCGGTTCAGCCGTTGAGCTACTACGGTGGAACAAACATACAGACACCCTAAACATATTACAGTTCTTTTTGAGCAGGCGTAATAACTTCAGACTTTTTTTTTAACCTCCGGGACCACCGTTAGGTATTACTTCGGCGGATGAGATGAACGACAATTTTTGTAGAGTGTGAAAATGCCAAGCCTGACTGGGATTCGAACCCGGGACCTCGGAATGGAGGCCGAGACGCTACCACTTGCGCCACGGAAGCCGGCAGGGGTGTAACAACTAAGAGTGATAAATGATATCAGTATATATATCCATTACCCACCGGGTTGGTCTAATGACGCAAATCAGCTGATTTCGAAGTCGAGAGTTCTAAGGTTCAAATCCTAGTAAAGGCTAGGATTTGAACCTTAGAACTCTCCTAACTTTATCCTAGTAAAGTTACTTTTATACGGACTTCAATATTAGATCCTGGATACCGGTGTATTTTGGTAGTTGGGTTTCAATTAACCACGCATCTCAGGAACGGTCGACCTGAGACTGTACAATACTACACTTCCTTTACACTCACACATACCATCCTCATTCATCCTCTGAAGTAATACCTGACAGTGCTTTCGGAGGCTAAACAGAAAGATAAAAAATATAGATATCTATTAATGATATCGGCATATTACTATGAAATTTAATTATTAAAATATTTTTACTTTCCCGTCTAGATGGCGCTGTAATTCTAGAAGGGAAAGTATTGTAATCGGTCCAGTTTGGGCATATGCGGTTTTCCCCGAATCTTGACGTTTTGACACGTAAGAAACTCAAAAAACCCAAAAACCGGATGGAAATTTTCCGATGTTAATTGTTCGTATGTAGATACGTATTCAGTGTTGGCCTCTAAATCACCTTATATCTCCAGAACTACTGGACCGATTATGATCAAATTTGGTCAGAAAACTTCTATATAGGGGCATTAATGCCAATAAATTTTTTAACTTAAGAGATCAAAGTGGGCGAGATTGTAGATCAGGTCACCCTCGGTATCTTGTGATTTAGCCTAACTAAGGTCATATTTTTCTTAGGCACATTTGTTAGCAATTTCAAATTAACAATATTTGCAAAAAAAGCTTTTGTTTAATCGCAACCCCACCTCAAAAAATGCTATTGTAGTCTTCTGCTATGTTGTGACGTCACAGGTGAGCGGTGAAACGTAACTCGGTCTGGCTGTATTTCATATCGATCGCCCGGTTGACTCGGTATCTCGTGCGTTAGGCCTCGCGGCTACACCAGCTGCCGATTGTACAAGCGAAATTTATTCTGTGCAAGTTGTGAAATTACATTTTTAGTTAGTGCCGATCGTCGCCAACAGTACCGTCACAACCACGCGAATTAAATACGGTACGCGCGTGCGCGCTTTAGCTAGAATCATTGAAACAGACTAAAAAAAGTATTGTATTTAAATAAAATGAAAAATATTTTTAATTAAGTTGTTTGTGTAAGCCGTGAGTCATATGCGGCACAATCCCGAATACATTAGGCCGATCGCGCCAACCTGCTCCTGAAAGCACTGTGTCATGAAAGAAACTGAGTAACATACTTATTTGGGGAAATCCAGAAGACGCCAGTCTTCCGTCTCATCCCATCTTGCTTGCCATAATTCATATCCATGTTGCTCGATCTCCAGAATATTTTCAGAAGCCAACTCACCCAACTTTCTAGCAACGTATCGTTCTTGTCTCTCTGTCGAAAAAATATCGATTGGTTTCACACCACCAGCAATCACCAAGATCGCCTTTCGTGAAATTTTTCGGTAACCACCCGTTACCGAAAGCAACATATGTCGTTGGGCCCTCAGTATAATGTTACGATAACTTTTAAATTTCAGCCTATCCGCCCAAACAAGCGCTGCATATATCATTACAGCCTTGCACACACCTTTGTACAGGATATTCATGGTCCTAAAATTAAGACTCCCAATCAGAATTGACCACAGATCTAATACAAAAGAAAGCACTACAGGCCTTCCCAGCGACGTATTGAAGGTGCTTCTTGAATTGCAACTTTTCATCCACAAACACTCTAAGGTACATCTGCGCCTGAACATACTTTATACTGCCATCGAGAGTCGGGCTTACCGTCTCACAGACAAACGGCCCTTAAGGACCATCATTGTGGTCTTCTCCGGGCTGCGTTATCTTTTGTTGATTACCCTACAGCCTGCAAGCACGAATAGTTCTGATCTTAAACTCCTCCACGATCGTCCTTTGACCAGCACGAGCCCGTCGTCGACATAAGCCACCACTCGACACCCGCTGGGCAACCTCATTCGCTGAAGAGAATCAAACTCGACCATCCAAAACAGTGGACTCAACACACTGCCTTGGGAACAACCTTTTAACAGTTTCTTACCAACCTCATGGTTGCCCTCGCAGAGCAACACATCACAATGATTAATTGTTCAGTTATGTTATTTGTGAACAAAAAATACTTTTTTGTCATAAAAAATGTTTAATAAGAACATAAGAACGCGTATTTTAAATTACGCGTCATTTACGAAATACATAATTCCGAGACGGCATATTTGATATTTGTCTTATTAAGACTTATTAGAAATGCTGCTACTTACACATTAGAGCAACCTTTAATTATTGTAAAAACTCATTACAAAAATAGGTAGTGTTTGGCGGAAATAAAGGGAAAATTACGTAATCATTTCGCTAGACACAATGCCCTGTCTCAGTCAACAGGTAAAAGAGTTGATTAAAAATTTGAGCAAAGGTATTCCCCGTAAAGATAACACACCGCGTTTGCGACCAAACTTTCCAGTCGGTTTGTACGAAACATCGATGCAGTTACTCAAAATGTAACAATTAATACTAGAATATGAACAATTAAAATTTTATGGGCTGCAGTACAACGAATTTTGACTAAAAACCTTCATGCATACAAAATTTAACTGACGCAAGTTCTGCTTAGTAGAGACCATCAACATCGAAGAAACTTCGTCAATCGGGTATTGAACATAAGGTAGTGGATGATGAATTTCAACGAAAATAATCACTAGTGACGAGGCTCGTTTCCACCTAACAGCTTCGTGAATAAACAAAATGTCGAATTCACCGGAGTAGTGAACTTAAAGATAGTTCACACGCATTCCATGCATTCACAAAAAGTGACATGATGCCCAATTCGAGCTGGGGGAATTGTTGGGCCATATTTTAAGTCAACGATTCTGTTATTACTGTTACGGTGAATACTGTTCGTTATCGTGCTATCCTCGAGAACTCTATTGTCAGAATATTTGAAGATATGGACGTGGAAGATCGTATTGTGTGGCAGATCGCACCATTCTGTTAGAATGTTGCGATCTGCCACACAATACGTGAAACCATCCGATTATTGCAGATAAAATTTCTAGATCGTGTAAACTCTAGTTTTGGATATAAGAAATGGCAGGTAAGGTCGTGCGATCTAACTTCCTAGGATTTATTTTTGTCGGCTATTTGAAGAGTAACGTGAATGCCAGTAACACACAGACACTCCTGGAGCAGAACGAAATTGGCCGCTGTATTGAAGTATTGACTTGCAGACATATGAATACGTGTTTGAAAACTTTAATAAAAGAGTAAACAGCTGCCGATCCATGGCAGTCATTTGCTTGACATATTATCCCTATTTAATCTCCTACGATGTATTTTTATATTACAATAAGAATATTTCGGCCTCCGAAGCGCGAGTAATAGCGTCTCAGCCTTTCATCCAGAGATCCGGTACAAATCCCCGTCAGGCACAGTATTTTCACACGCTACAAAATTTTCATTTCTCTCATCCTCTGAAGAAATATCTAAAGGTTGTCCTGGAAGCTAAAAAAAAAAACTGTTGACAAAAAAATGAGTTTGTTGAGAAAAAAATGAAAAACGTTATTATAAATTTTTATATAAAAAGAATCAAGTAAATCTGTAATACTTCCCAAAGGAAAATATAATAATTATTTTATTTAATTCGATTGTTTTATAACAGTAAATTTAGAACAAGTGTAAAAATAACGAAACGAAATGAAAAAAGGAATGTTTACGTAAATATAGGTGTAATTGAAAAAAGCGAGAAAATGGTAAAACAGATATGTAAATATATATATATATATATATATATATATATATATATATATATATGGCAGATGTATTTTTTTGTTTATTTTGTTTTTTTTTTATAATGAAAATATAATAGAAAAAACATGAATATCTAAAAGAAAACATGATAATCTTTTTGTTTCAATTATTAAATTATAAAACGTGTTTTTGAGTAGTAAATTCTATTATACTAAAAATACTTTTCGAACAAAAGGGAATTAAAAAATAATAAAAATACGTAAACGGTCAAATAAAAAACCAATTAACTGTATTTTTAAATGAATTTAATGAAAAAAAAAAAATAGCAATTGAAATTTGATAAAAAAACCCACCAGGATAAAACAATAACAGGAATTATAAGAGTAATTCCTGATATTAATCAAATTAATTACAAAATTATACCTTTCCTAAAAAAAAAAAACAACCAGACAAGAATTTTAATCGGCCTTAGATGTAAAAATACTTAACTTGAAATTATCACAAAATATGAAACTAATTTCCAAAAAAAATAATTTACAGCAAGATTTTTATTCTATTAGAAGAGAGGGATTTACACAGAAGAATTAAAATCATCTAACATCCGAACAATACGAATTCTAAAATCGTCATTAATAAAACAAACTCAAACTAATTTTACTGAATTTATGAGCTTTCCTCCCTCCTTTTTATTCCTATTTTGATCAAATAATTACGATTACCAAAAAAATTTATCCTATGCTTCGGACATAATTAAAAAAAGATTAGGATTTTCTTTATTTATTTTTCAATAAATAAATAAATAGCTCTCTATAAAAATAATGATGGTGCGTGGTTGGGTTTATTGTTTGAGATATTTGTACTCACATTTTTATTTTAGCTACTATTGGTGCAGAGCGGACTAATGGTTGTGTGCCGGGAGGCCACGCACGACGACTCTATCCGACGTTCACCCGTTATAATCAATTAATTTACAGATTATTTAATTTGTAGGCGTAGATTATTTTTATTTATATTTCATATTTGCATTTTTATATTACTTATTATTATTTATTGATTTTATTTATTCAATTTCACTAATAAAAGAAATTTTATTTTATTAGGAAAAAATATTAGTTATTTAGTAATACAAAAAAGATTCTTTATTAGCGGGAGAGTCGTTGGCGCGCATCCAGCCTGCGCATCACGTGGTCCGCTCTATGCCAATAGGAGCAGCTGCATTGACAACTAACCCTTTTTTTTCCTGTTTAGCCTTCGGGAATTACCGTTTAGGTATTACTTTAGAGGATGAATGAGGATGATATGTATGAGTGTAAATGAAGTGTAGTCTTATACAGTCTCAGGTCGACGATTTCCGAGATATGTGATTAATTGAAACCTAACCACTAAAGAAAACCGGTATCCACGATCTAGTAATCAAATCCGTATAAATGTAACTACTGCCTTTACTAGGACTTGAACGGTGGAACTCTCGACTTCCAAATCAGCTGATATGGTAAGGCGCGTTCACCACTAGACCAACCCGGTGGGACTGGTAACTACCCAACCTCACACGAACACACGTAAGACTAAACGAAGAAGATGGCGTCCCCAAGCCAATTCCCTGTTATCAATATGGCTAGCGTTAAACGTTATATTTTTATTAAAAACTATTAAATTCTATATTTACTTACTCTTTAAGCCTATTTTAAATATAAAAATACTAAAATGTTCAGAAAAATATTCTCTACATACTAATATTTTATTTATTAAAATAATCCTGTAAAATACTAAATATTACACAAAAATGAGGATACGAACGCGTCCAGGGTTCCAGGGGCAGAGCCCCCCGGTTAGATGGTCGGGCGAGCAAAGTGTGCTGTAACCGGCTAGTTTTTATAAAACTGTATTTCTTTAAAAAATGTTTTATTTAATGCAACAACAATTTTTTTGTATATAAAAAATACTTATTTTAAAGTATGGTTTAAATTTGTAAGAAAATATTTTTTATATGATTTCATCAGAAAATAATGTTTTTCAAATATGTAAATAAATAGATATTTCAATTAAATTTTAACTGAAATATATATTATATCGGTCATATCAGGAATGGATGATTTGTCATCCACAGATAACAAGAGATAAATATTAAAAATTAAAAAACATGACCGCCAAAGAAACATTGTTTCTTAATATAAGATAATTAAATAGCGTGCGACTGACAAATTGTATACAGTATAATTTTTAAAATTTATTTAAACATTTTTATATAGCCTATGACACTACCGGTAACGTAAGGATTCCAATGCAAAGTCATACATATAAATCGGTTCAGCCGTTGGGCTATTACGATGGAACAAACATACATACACCCTAAATACGTTGTAGTCCTTTTTTGGCAGTTGTATAAAAAAGAAACAACATTTGAATGGAAGGGTCAAATCGGAGGAAAATTATAATAGCTTTAAAAATACTAAATTATAAATAAAATTAACATAAAGTACATAAAAATAATAATTTTATGTAATAATATCTATGAGATTACGTTACGAATTAATTTTAATAAACGAAAGGTTCTTTATAGTTGAGTAAATATTTAGGTACATTTAAACGATAATATGTTAATTATTCCCGGTTCTTTAATTAGTATTAATTAGAAACCCATCAACAGCTTAATTGTTTCAGTAATATAAAATCTTTCAATTCGTTTTAAATTTAAATAGATTGATCAGAAGAAAACAAAAATAAATAAAAACTGAAGCTTTATTCATAGAAACACAAAGAAACCCCAAACTATTTTAATTTAATTAAAATCGATCAACACGAATAATATTTAGCGGGTAATTAATAAAAATCTGACAGCCCATTTTTGAATCCTGAAAAATTCGTTTGATTTTTTTTAAGAAGCCATTAAGTTAAAGGCTAATTAAATAAATATTTGAGACGTTAGTATACGTAGGTAAAAAAAGTAGTTAATAATTTTATAAAAATTTACCTATTAATTAAAACGTTGCAAAGGGAAACAGTATGATTTGATCTTGCAAATTAAATCCGTTTCATCATCCCAAGAAAATTAGTTATATAACAAGATTCCAAAAAAACTTAAATTGAATAATATAAATTTCACTATTATCATATATTTGAATACAATTCGAGTTATTTTTTATATATATATACATATTTAAGTAAATTTTAACACTCATATTCCTCTGTAGTATTATACAAATATAAATAAATAACTTAATCCACGAAGTACAGAATAAAATTAAATTAGGTAGGATGACATTTAACCTTATATCATTATAATATATACACAAGAGTACTTTCGCATCTTTAGTTGATCCTATTCTTCTTTCTTTTCTGTTTAGCCTCCGGTAACTACCGTTTAGATAATTCTTCAGAGGATGAATGAGGATGATATGTATGAGTGTAAATGAAGTGTAGTCTTATACATTCTCAGTTCGACCATTCCTGAGATGTGTGGTTAATTGAAACCCAACCACCATAGAACATCGGTATTCACGATCTAGTATTCAAATCCGTTTAGAAGTAACTGGCTTTACTAGGACTTGAACGCTGTAACTCTCGACTTCCAAATCAACTGATTTGGGAAGACGCGTTAACCACTAGACCAACCCGGTGAATCTTTAGTTGATCCAATATTTTAATTGTTCACGTAAAATTACATATTATAAATACACACAACGTTAACAAAATAAAATCTTTATAAACACAATAAAACAAAATTTGTTAAAACTTTGGATACAAACTTTAAAATCAATTCAAATCAAAATGAAATTACAATTAAAAAGACACAGTAATATATATATAGTCTAGCCAAACCACACTAACATATTTATCATTTTAACTTTTAATTAATATTTTTATTATTTGACGACATTTTTATATATGGAATTTTTAATTTTGATTTTAAATCTTAAATTTAAAGGAAAAATAAATTTAATTTTAATTCCATTTTGATTTCAATTGATTTTAAAGTTTATATCCAAAATTTAAACAAATTTTATTTTATTGTATTTATAAGATTTTATTTTGTTAACGTGTGTATTTATAATATGTAATTTTACGTGAACAATTAAAAGATTGGAACGGAAGATGCGAGAAAATCGTGAAAGAAGTCTTGTATATAAGTTACCGTAAAACTTCGAATACCGGTAAATCTTAAATTTTACCGGTAAATTCTAACATTTACCAAGTCATTTGGTAAAAGTCCGAAAAAACCTTGAAAACACATTATTTCGGACTTTTAGCAAATAGTTTTGGTCATTACTGACATTTACCATAGACTGTTGGTAAAAGTTGACAATTAAATCACTGTAATGAAATCACTCAAAAGTATGAATTTAAAAATGCTCTTCCCAATTTCGGAATTTCAGTGCACTGCGGGTGAAAAATGAAACAGGTTTTTCAAAAGATTACAAAAACCTTTATTTTGCTATATAATACCAAGACAATTCAAAAACTTTACAAGTAAATTCACTGGATGTTTACGTTTTGACACCGAAGGGACTCAAAAAACACAAAACCAGAATGGAAATTTTTCGGATGATCCTATGTACGGGTGTGTTTTCGGTGTTAGGATTTGCACCCTAAATCACCTTATATCTCCAGAATTAACGGACCGATTTTAACCAAACATGGTTAGATTACTTCTATATATGAAGTATTGATGCCATTAAATTTTCAATTTAAAAAGTCAAAGGGTCCTCTACAGTCAACTGACTGTAGAGGAAGTCACCCGCAGTCACCCTCAGTATCTCGAGATTTCACCTAATTAACGCCTTATTTTTTTCTTAAGCACATTTGTTAAGAATTAAAAAATAATATTTCAAAAAAAAAACTTTTTTGCAAAACCGCACCCCCATCTCCAAAAAACGCATTAAATAAACTAATGACCAAGTGGGTATACTGCATCATTAGTACCCCTCCCACCACAAGGAGCCCTAGTGTAGTACTGACGAAGGGCTATTGAAGTCATCTGTTATGTTATGACGTTACAGGTGACTGGTAGAAGTAAATAGATTAGTAATATTTAACGTGTAAATAATATTTAAAGTGGCCGCTAGTATCCTCACCCTCACGCGAATGAAATGCGCGCGCGCTTTAGTTGGAATCACTGAATTAAATAAACAAAAAATATTATATTTAAATAAAATGAAAAAACATTTTAAATTAAGTTGTGTGTGTAAGCCGTGAATTTGAAAAAAGCCGTGTGACGGGAAAGTCCTGCAGCTGTGTTGTTAGCTTTTTTTAAAAGTGATTTTCTTGAAAGAAATTTTTTTAAAAACAAATCTATTTCTTACTTTTTAGAATGAATTTTTCTACTTAATTTGGTTTTAATTTTTTGTTGTAGGAATTGTTTTGTTTTTGTAACTATTATTAATATTATTTTTCTTTTTTTTAAAACATCATGTTTTAAAAAAAAAATTATTTATTTATTATTTTTTCGAGTTATTTCGGTGTTCGAATACTTTTTCCTAACCCCTCTATATATATATATATATATATATATATATATATAAAATTAACAACGGAATATTATATTGTCAACCAACTTATGTCGCTGTGCAATATTTCAACATTGTATGACGTCGAGAAATGAGTTTAATTAAAGTTGTAAAATTTAGGAGACGGTTGAACCATTGTAACTTAAAGTAAAGAGCACGTAAAAATACTTCGAATGACGGAAACATTATTATGTAGAGTCATTAATTTTTGGGAGCAGAACAACGATTTATTAACATTGCGTACAAGTAGACAATACCATATCTTAACTAAAGCCGTACAGGCTAACACCAACACAGGTAACACTTTTACAAAAAAAAAAAAAATTTATCTACGAAAATATTTAATCATTTAATTGGATGATTCAAACGATATTACATCATAATTTTATATAAATCGTGAAAAATAACAAAAAAGAAGAAAAAAAGCAGGGTGCGAGACGAATAAACAAAAGATCAGCTTTTGCATTTGGTTTAGGCTTGTTCAGTAATTTTTTTATTTATTTACAGGGGTATTAATAAAGATGTATTTATAAATATTAAGGGATGATCGAGGTTCTGCTAAACACAAAAATATATATTAATAAATTTATTTATATATTCTAAAGCATAAAGTAAAATAATATTAACTTTTATCAGAACTTAATTATATTTAAGGATTTGATATAAATATTGTTATTACAATCAATAAACATACCTCGAAATACCGCAATGATTAACTGTCATGTAACAGAGACCATGAATGCAACATATATACATGCAAATGATACAAGCTAGTCGTCTGTGAGTTTAATTTATATTGGACAGTTGTGATAACCTTATATCATATGTACCTGTACAAATACAATATATATATATATATAGATATGAACTGAATTTATCTCAACATATATACATAGTAATATAGAATATTTATGCTGCTTAATTCCCAAATAAATAAATAAATGTTAACTAAATGCCTAATACAAAATAAATACAGCAATAAAAATAACAACAAACGCTACAGTTATTTAGACAAAAAGCTTATAAATTATTTCACCCATTTAATTTTATTATTTACTGTGAGTAAACAGATGAAAAATGAAAACGACTTCATTGATTGATGTAGTTCAAAATAAATAAATGTGTAATTAATTATTGATTTACATAACATTTATTACTAATATTTATGAATTCTACGGATTAAAATAATTGAGATTAATTTTTTCTAAAATTATGAAAACTACTATATTAATTGATTTTCTTTTATTAATTATTTCATATCAGGAAGCACTGGGAAATGAAATTGTAAAATTTACAACCTGCTACTAGTTCAAAAATTTTAATTTCGTTCAGCTTCAGGCTGACTGAAAAGTGCTGTTAATTAATTCCTAACGACCAAAGTACGCCACTAACACAATTATTCAAGGAAACACTTTTAAATATGTATTGTACTTCAAATGAATTAAATGGTTAACATCCTTGTCAAGGTCTACGAACTATATTGTCAAATGAAAACTACCTTTATTCAAAACGAATAAAGAAGTCGATATGTATCAATGAATTTGTCTTTTTTTACCGACTGTTCGAAGAAAAGTACGGTATTACTTTTACGGTCGCGTGATGTGAAAAATCGGTGAAATTGAATCTTCTTTACGTTTTGAGGTTTGAGGAGGTCGAAAATACCATTCACTTTCATTATACAAAGTGTCCCAATGATGAAACCTCAGAATATGTTTTTCTGGTAAAAATAACGAAAAAAATTAGAGATATGGAAAGGTTTTGTTTTCGAGTTACGACTAACGAAAGATTTCATCCGGATTTCAGCTCTTCTAATAAAAAGAAGTCCTGCTGTAATTTTTACATTACATTACATTTAGAAAAAAATTAAAAAGTAAAGTTGGTGGTTTCTTATGTAATTTGAGCTAGGAAATAAAATAAAATATGTTCCAAAACTGTAACTCCAATACTTTTTAAGATATCCGACGTAAAACAAAAAGTTCGATGTCGAAAAACAAGTTTTTTTTTAGGTTTATACAATAGCTTTGTTAAGTGCGGAAGATTTATTATAACAAAACTTGTACAGAATTTTGCTCATATATGAGCAAAATTTATCAGCTAAGCCTCGTATATATATGACTACAACCATTATCCACAACGAAGTAACTAATTTAAGACAAAAAAATATAAAGGAACTAAACGAAAAAAAATGTATATTGGATATTTATTGGCTCTGTTTTTTCTATTACGCTTTTTGGAAATCCATAATTAAAGTTCAGATGAATTTTTAAAAACAAACCTACTGGTTTTTAAAAATTATATTAGACTCCTGCGCATCCTATTAGATAATCTCTCCTCTGAGCAATCTATAAAATATTTAATATTTCCATAAAGTGCGATAAAAATTGTGTATTTCAAAGAAAATTATCGAATTCAATAGAGTAAACGTCTAATCATTTTTTTTCCAATTTCTTTCTCTTTTATTTTTTTTATATAACATTTAATAAAAGATTTGTTCAATAAGAGCACGGTTCAATCGTACGAACAACCATCAAGAAGAGAATATCAAATGTTGAAAGAGAGAACAGTAGAAATACCGATCCTCTCTATACTACATATAGTAAGTACTTCAGCAAATGAGCTCGCAGTTAAGAGCAAGGGTTTATTATATAGCTAGGTATGAGAGTATACCGTACAGGTAATATCATATATCTTCCGTAAAAGATTTAATTTAACTGTTTTTGCAATATAGTAGGAACTCTTGTCTTATCAGTTTTTCAAAACAAAGATTACGTTATTTTATTCCCTCTCTCTCTCACTCTCTTGACAAAATGTATAATCACTGCATTTTTCAAAGGAAAATATTTTATTTTATTACAATGTAATGTCGATTTTTCGGATCTCCAACTACATAGACTGCTCGCATTCTCACTAATAAATTTAAAAAAATTAAATTAATACGCTGTTTAAAATATCTAAAATAGTATTCAAACAAGAGATAAATAATGGGTGATCGTAAAGTTGCGAAACCCAAACGGCAACAAATTGTTTTTTAGAAAGCCGTTTTATTAATTTACAAAATAATATTAACATTTATAAAAGTATTCCTTACAAATATATAATAAGTACTGGAAATTTCCGCTAAGATTTTCAATGCATGCATTAGCGCGTTTTGTTAGATTGTATGCTACCTTTTTCAGTGTAGCAGCAGTAATATTTGATATACAGTCCTCAATATTTTGTTTAAGTACATCAAGTGTACGCGGGTTGTTTGATTACACATTATCTTTCAAAAAGCCCCACAAATAAAAATCGGGAGGACTCAGACCCGGTGAACCGGTGAGGAGGCCGTAGCCCACGAGAAATTATACGGTCATCGAAGAAATTGCATTGTTCGTCGTAGGTGCAGTTGCTTCGTCTTGTTGAAGCCAGCAATTAAGATGTATCTATGACACTCCCGATAACGTAATGATTCCAGTGTGGGATAATAAATTGGTTTAGCAGTTGGGCTGCGCTGCTACGTAGGAAAAAACTATGTATGTTTGTTTTTATTCTGCTTTGTACAGGTCAAACAAATGACAACATTACTGTATGCTTTTCCTTATCTAACTTTATAAAGGGTAACCTACCGGGTTGGTCTAGTGATGAACGCGTCTTCGCAAATCAGCTGATTTTGAAGTCGAGAATTCCAATGTTCAAAAGTCCTAGTAAAGGCAGTTAGATGCTTTTATACGGATCTGAATACTAGATCGTGGATACCGGTATCCTTTGGTGGTTGAGTTTCAATTAACCACACATCTCAGAAATGGTCGACCTGAGACTGTACAAGACTACACTTCGCTTACACTCATACACATCATTGTCATTCATCCTCTGAAGTAATACCTAAACGGTAATTCCCGGAGGCTAACAGGAAAAAGAAAGAAAAGGTAACGCAACTAGAGATCATCGATTAAATTTTATAGATTGGCAAATCAAAAAAAAAAAGAAACCACATGCTTTTAAACGTTTCTGCAGTTACCCAATAATTAAAAAAAATAAAACCAAAAAGAAGCATGGATGACTGTTGACTTTTTTCAGACGGGTACTATAATTATTTCATAACCGGAGCTTAAAAAATACTAGCTGATTATGGGTAAAAATGGGAACGCTCTTTTGATATTAGCACCTACTCATCTCTCAACAGGCTGATTGGAAAAAGGGAACAGAAAATTCAAAGTTTTGTTTTTACTTCCCAGTGATATATCCATTTTACAATCAATAGATCAAGGAGTTACCGTTTCTCAGAAACCTCTTTACCAGAAATAATTCTTTTCGGTAACAATGAAGATACAAGAGAGGTTGATCAGGCTTTTTTCTCATTTTGATTTTTTCACATCATTTTTTAAAATTCTGATTCTTTTATTAGCAAATTTCTATTCACTGGATTTTTTGTATCGTATTCCTTCATCTAATTTTTCTTGATGTTTGAAGAATCTTTTTAATTTTATTGAAATACGAGTACTTTTTTATATTTTCATCTTTTTATTAACTGTAATACCGTTAAAAATTAAAATAATATATCCAGTTTGTATGATAAAAGTTTTTCATTATCCGGATTTCTGATTATCCGAATTTTGCCTTTCAAAGGCTATTCCGGATAATCTGCGTTCCACTTTAGCTAAGGTTTGTCAAAAAAAAAAAAAAATACACTTACATTTTTTATCCTGCCATTATGATGAAGAACATGGTTGGTTATAAATACATTTTTATAAAACATTTAAAAAAAATATTATAACTTCTTCATAACTGAAACTTAATAGGATATGAATATTTAACTAAAATGTTGAGCGAAGGCCTTCCAACCGTAAAAAGGGTTACCATTAAAAAAACTTTATAAACCTAATACAACACAAGTAACATGAAAAAGTGAGTACAGTATTTTACTTACAGCTGTAACAAGCCTTATAATTTTAAAACTTTATTCACTACTTATGGCAACAGCGACACGCCAACTATTTTTTTTCTATGAATTCATCCTTATCATTTAAAACTTATTTTATTTTCATTAATGTAAAATTCCTCCCCCTCCTCTTACAGTTTTACTACAAGAAGAGCAACTTAAAATCGATCCGTTACAGATTAAACAGAAATGATGTAAGATTTTATGAATGATAATGAAAAAAAAATTAAAATTAAATTAAATTCTGCGTTTACATTAGGAAATGTTTCCACATTTACCAAATTTTTATATTAAAAAAAAAAACCGTTAAAAGTGAGCGCAGAGCGATGCAGTGGAGTTTTGTGCTAGAATGATCATATTGACAGTCACCTGACGTAAAAGTTATCAATGCCGTCGATTTTTTTCATGAATATTTTCCATAAGTTCATCGATTTACTTTATTCGGAGTAATTTACCAATTCAGTTCAAGTGAATCTCCAGACTATTCACCCACCGGGTTTTTGAGACCTGATTCGGGTTCTCCATCAAAAACTAGGATTAACGTCTTTCGGGAAATTTCTATTGAAATAACGGGAGAACTTTGAGGAGAGGTTCGAAGTTTAAAAATGGCATATTTAAGGCTTAAAATACGCATAAGAATAGTACACGCTCATTTATGTTGGTAAATGGGTTCGAGCTCTATCGATTGATGCAACTTGAGACTCTTTCTCAAGTTGCTCAAGAGACTCTTTCTCAATTCAGACAGGCGAATTGTTAGATTAATCCATCCCCTTCCATTTCATATACAACATCCTTCAAATAGCCCCAAAGGGAAAAATCGCAACAAGACAAATCTGGCGCCAAGGTCATCGCCATCTGCTAACAGATCGTTCTGTAAAAGCGAAAAGTACGCGTACAAGTGAATCGCTTGTGTGACACGTTGCTCCGTCTTATTGGAAGAAGTCGAACTCTTTTTCACGATCTGTTAACTGAGCGAATTATTTGAAAATCTTACGGTATACTTTCTTATATTACCAGTCTGGTCAAAAATTATTGGCCGCATTATACGATTATCAGGAACAGCACTCTATACACCGATTTTGTCATCGTAAAGAGAACGCTCAAACATCTGGCAAGAATTTTCAGTCATCCTGGTGTTGTGCGAATTAACATTCTAAGAGAATGAAATCATGCTCTGTCTGATATGAAATAAGTAACAGGTTTGCCTGTCCATCCACAATGTTTTTGTGAAGCCAGCCGCAATAATTATATTCCCTTAAGTTATTATACGATTTTTTCTGCGTTCTTTTATGGCGAGAGGGAATTAAATAGTTTTCAATAAAATATAAATCAATACAGAAAATAAAACAGCTTTAAATATTTGTAAAAGAAATAAATTAATTAAATCCACATAATTACAAAAACGTGTAAAGATTTCAGAAATTAAGAAGTAATTCTATGAAACATACTTTGCTCCTGCTTATTTAAAAAAAAAAAATCTAAGACAATTAATCCTTCAGAAACTATGATTAGTCTTTTTATTTTAATCGATCAAACCGTGATTAGTTCGTTTAATTTTCTATTTCATTCTTTTCTGAGAAATTTAATCTCAACTAATTTCTTTTATCCTACATCTAATTATTTAATTTATATTTTATACGAAATAGATCTTATAAAATCTTTTATAAGCTTGTCGTCTAATCGTTGTTGCCAATTTCATTTTTTTTAAACTTCTATACAACTTCCCATTAATAAATTTAATTATCGCTGAGGGCCTTAATTAGTAATAAGTTAGTGGAATTATTAATTAACTAGCATCTCCTTCGCGGGATCACTCGCGCTATATGGTTATTTCGTTTCCCGTCGCCGAAAATTATTTTTTATTTTATTTCTTTTTAGCCACGTAAGCGGAGACAAGTGGAGCCAGCCCTGACATACGTAAACCAGTGCTTCACACATACACTTAACAGTAGCAAGAGCTGTGTTGGTTGAGCCACACGTAAACCGTCGGATTCCTTAAAAAAATCGAAATTCAAAAAACCCGAAAATTGTTTATAGATATTTGAAGAGTGTTCGTAAGCCCAAATCTAGCACGTTCCGAAACAGTAAATTTATCCATTTTAAACAACACTGGTGGCCTAATTCAGTACTAATGAACTACTTGAGTCAAATAATTATGTGTTTTGCTATGAAACGAGACCTTAACCGAATCTGTAAGTTATCTCAATAAGTTTTTATATACTTTTAAAATTGTGAAGTCCTTCTATAGAATCGCCCGTTATATATATTACTAAAATTATTCTTCGTCTGGTTTTAATTTACTACAGACTACATTTTTCTACGATTCACTATTTACCAACCAGCCAAATTTTTATCCTACTTCTGTAAAGCGTATTTTGATATTCATTGTACTTTGATTTTTTAGTTTATATTATTTTCTATGTTTTACTATTTTAAACCATACACACTATTCTAAGAAGATAATATAGAAATATCTTTCATCTTTTAATTTCTCAATGATATGTAGAAAATCAGTAAATTTCTTTGCACAATGAAAAATATTCTGGCTTATTTGAACTTACTTTTGAAATCCACTTCATATTCTCTTATAATTCAAGGTGAACTATCTTCGTTAAATAATTTTAAACGTCATACCATCTTGGACGAAGAACGAGGTTAGGCGGAAGCCTGAGCTTGAACGTAGAAAAGTTTTTAGTTTCTGAAAGATAAGTTAAAACATTTTATTTGCTGATCAATGAAAAATAACTTTTTTATTTTGATAAAAATAGAAGGTATATGGAAGATTAACGATAAGTGGGAGCGAATGTAAACTGCGTGGTGGGTTAGTTATCTTTTAGTTGAGATTGTATGCCACTGCCACCATGCATCTTTGGAAAATTATTCATTTTTTTCTTACCTTTAAGCCTTTTTATTCTCCAATCCGTTTGGTCCATGGTTATTTATCTGTTCTTCGTTACATCTGTGCTGGGGATGAGGGATCTATAAAACAGTGCGGTTTTCTCTAATGAAGAGAGGTTAGCTGTAGACTACCCTTGGCTCGAGTTTCCAGCCCAACAGCAGTATAATTTTAACGTGAAATATTTCCTAATGGATAATGCTAAACCTTCCAGTTTTTTCATCGTAAATTCAATAAATTTTTTTAACTTTACTGCCAAATCTTCCGTTTTATCAAACATCATTAATATTTTTAAACTAAATATAATAATAATGTATAATTCAATATAATAATTATTTGGCCGGCCTCCGTAGCGCGAGTGGTCTCCGCTTTTCATCCGGAAGTCCTGGGTTTAAATCCCTCAGGCATGGTATTTTTCATTTACAAATATAAATTTGTAACGTAGCAGTCAATGCCCTTATATCTCATTAAATAAAATTTAAAAATAAATTATTAATGTTATTTTTAAATTAAATTTATTTTCTAGCAGAAAACTGATTTTACCTAAACTAGTTAATTATTTTCTTAACTTAACTTTAATTTTAGCTAAAATAATATAATTTCTCTTCTTTAAATTGTTATCTCCGCTTTCAAATATTTTGAATTCTTAATTTTTTGTTATAATAATTTGAAAATCAATATTATATTTATGCTAAAATATTAAAATTTTGAAAAACGTTTAAACAACTGAAATAAATGTTTAAAATTATAATATATAAATAATAAACGTAAAAATGTCACAAACTTTATTCCTCAGATGAGATTTAACAAATTTGTTTGACAGACTAACACAACTATTGGGTGAATTTTAATTATTTATTTATTTTTCATTAATCTAAAAATGCTTATAATTTATCGTATAAGAAAATCACGATTGTACTAAATAAACAATACGTAGCCCACCGGGCTAGTGTACAGGTTAACTCGTCATCACAAATCAGCTGATTTCGTAGTCGAGAGTTCTAAGGTTCAAATCTTAGTAAAGGCAGTTACTTTTAAACGGATTTGAATACTAGATCGTGGATACCAGTGTTCTTTGGTGGTTGGGTTTCAATTAACCACACATCTCAGGAATGGTCGACCTGAAACTGTACAATACTATACATAATTTACATTCATCATACATATCATCCTCTGAAGTAATATCTTACGGCGGTTCTGGAGGCTAATCAGAAAAAGAAATCAAGATAAAAAATACGTATAATTAACACTTTTGAGAGTTTGACCGACATATGTTTGAAAGTTTAGCCGAGATATTAAAAGAGCCAACATATTGTTGCATAACATTGGCGATAATAAAAATCCATTATACTGAAAATATTTTTAAATACTTAATAATTTTTTTTAATATTAAAATGATTTCAATTCTACATTTGTAAAGCTTATATTTATTTAATGATGTTTACTGCACCAATTAGTTTTCCTTTGAAGATTGGTCTTGGGGTATTATCTTGATACGGAACTTATCAAGAATATCACAACAGGAATTATAAAAATATATTTTGTTAGAGAAAGGGAATTTTTAAATTCTATTCCAAATTTTTTTTTTTTTTTTAATGTAATATCAGAAAAATTTAATTTACGAGTATCTCGAAGAGAACCCCCAATAATAACGAAGCTTTCATCACGAACGGATGCAATGTTAAGTTAAAAAATTTTCGTGATATTCTAACAGACAGATCTTCATTTTTTATATAAATTTAATCAATTATCAATGAAGTGTAGTAAAACTTTCCCGAACGAACATTCTTACTATTATTATTACAGTTCTATCAATCATTAATTCATTTCTACTAAAGGTATTATCTGGATAATATTAGAGAGATATGCTATTATATTTCTGTAATAATAAAGTTATTTATCTCATTTGAACTTTTATTTTATGCTCTTTTGATATTTCAAATAGGGGGAGTAAATTTTTTTTATATTTTCTAAAATAAATGATATGGGTTGGACCCTAAGGGCAAACTTGGCTATAATTTAATTTTAATTACATTTGCAAAGCAGAACATTAAAAAACAGAACATTCACTGTAATTAATAATTTTCAATATTTTATAAGCTAATGATTGTGTATTAAGTCTTTAAGACATCAATTTTGTGTTTTAAAGTTCCCTTAGGTTATATGACCATTATTTGGTGGCCGATCAAATAAGTACTCGTACGTTATTTTAATCGTAATTTATAATCTTATTAAGTGTCCCAAAAAGAAACGAAGAAACTTTCAGGACGCGTTCTACAGGTAAAAATAAAGAAAAAAGTTCTTATAAACATAGATCAAGAAACGCTTTGTTTTCGAGTTACAGCTAGCGAAATAATTCGTCCGAATTTCTGCTCTTCTAATAAAAAGAAGACCTACTGTAATTTTTAGTACTCAAATTAAGAAGTGAAGTTAGTGGTTTCTTATGTAATTTGAGATGGGAAATACGATAAAACAGATCCCTGAACTGTAACTCTAGTAGTTCTTAAGATATCCGACGTAAAGCACAAAATTCGGTATCAAAAAACATGACACTTTTTACTGGTATATGTATTTACATTAATTTTCTCAGAATTAAATTCTCTACAAGTTTTATTATTAAATATTTCGCATTTATTAGTCATTTAACAAAGCTATTGTATTAGAAACCTAAAAAAAAAAAAAACACCTTTTTTTTGACACCGAATTTTGTGTTTTAAATCGGATATCTTAAAAACTAAAGTAGTTACAGTTCTGGGATTTATTTTATCCTATTTCCCAGCTCAAATTACAGAAGAAACCAACAATCTTTTTCTTTAATTTGGTTCCCAAAAATTACATTAGGGCTTCTTTTTTTAGAAGAGCAAAACTAGCAAATCGTTTCCAGACCAATGTTTATATGAACTTTTCTCATTATTTTCATCAGTAGAACATGTCCTGAAAGTTTCTTCGTTTCTTTGTCGGAACCTCTGTTCATGATGGTTTCTTTTCAGTACCTGTTACAATTAAAAACTTATACATTTATCTAATTTAAAATTTTATGAATTTTATCAAAAAAACCTGTAGGGGGCGCCAATGAGTCTTTTGTGGTTTTAATAATGTCTATTTGGGTTCTACATACGTTAATATAATTTATTTATCTCGTATTTTGGCGGTTTTATGGCAAATTTTATTTAAAAAGTTAGTTTTCCGTCATTTTGAGACTTAACACTTAATTACAAAATTCATATTTATAAATTGATGAATTTTATAAAGGTTACATTCGTGAGTTTGAAACAAACTTGATACATATTCCATTTTTGCATAATGATTATTACAATATTTTAATTTTGACGTCAATTTTAAGGTAAACCCGACGGTCAATCAAGGTCATTCGTATAATTTTGTAATCCTCTAACGGTACTTAATCCGAATACGAAATCAAAACTAACAACCAACTTAATTACAGCCTACTTATGCAACTAATAATACATTTTATGATATCAATAATGACAAAATTGAAAAGAAAATAATCAGAAAACAAGAAAAAAAATACTAGTTTAAGCCAGCATAATAATGCAGAACTTTATCGTTGTTCCCAACATTAACACTATAAACATGAAACGGATATGATACATATTACAATCCATGAATGGAATTTTACATGGAATATTTCACTTCTATAACGTGTAATTCCCAATAAATATTTAAAATTTCTTTTCTTTGATTTTTATTTAGTGTGTAGATATCTATGTTTGTATTCGTTTTATACAAGCAGACTCCTCTTCTAATTGAACGCTCTTTTAACCTGCAATAGTCTGCTTTTGACGTCATCTTTTTCCTTCATCTACCTTTTGAGAGTTTACAACAAAATTATTTTTCTTTTTTCAGCTTGTTTGTTATTCATCTAACTATTCTGATAAGATTATATATAAAAGGATGTGTCGTGAGTGATTCATAATCAACGTTTAGCGAAAACTATTGAAGATATATTTGTATACACATTCTTCTTACGGTGTAAATGCACACTAAAAAAGGATTTTTTTGAAATTCCGAGTTAATAAATGGCTAAAATGGAGTACCAATGTAATTTACTATTTTTTTTTTTTTTTTTTTTTTTTTTTTTAGTGTGTGTAATCTTCAAGTGTATATTTAAAAAACGATTTAAACATTTTTTGAAATTCGCAGTTTAAAGTGTTAAAATAAATTTTCAATATTTTTTTTTTTTTTTAAATATAGTTTTTAATTTATCGGTAACAAATGAAGAAATCAAACAAATTTTTGGTGTGTGTAATCTTCATGTCAATATTTAAAAACCAATTTGTTTTTTTTTTTAATTCCAAGTTTAAAGGGTTAAAATGGATTTTTTAATTTAAAAAAAAAATGGATCTTTGAACCCGAACATATTTTTAATTTCTCTATAAGAAATAAATATATTAATTTGATTTTTGTGTGTAATTTTAATGTGAATATCTAAAAACCAATTTATTTATTTTTAAAAATTTGACTTTGAAAGGGGTAAAGAAAGGTTACCATATCCGACTATATTAAACGACATATTCATTAGACTTATGCAAATACGCTTCAGAAAAAATATCTAAAAAAAAAATTACTTTTTTTAAAAAAGCTTTTATTTAACTAGTATTAACATTAATAAAAAAGGAAACAAATTATAAAAACCCTCTAAAAAGTAAAAAAAATAAGAATTAAATCAAATTCAGAATTTTAAATAAAAAATGTATTATATTAACAAATATAAAAATGCACTGAAAAGTAAAAAATAAATTATATAAATATCTAATAAATAACCAATAAATAAAAAAATAAATAAATGTAATAATTATTAAATTTTAAAATTAAAAGTAATGAAAATATTTTGTTAAATAAAAGCGTTGCGCAGTTTTTATAATTTATTTAAAACAGCACAACATCTATTTTTACAATTAATCTTCATTTTCATTTTCAATAACGACGCGAGGAGGCGGAAAGTTCTGCTGGAACCTCTCCAGTTGAAACTGACTAGCTACAAGTAACAATCTGGTAAAATGCAACCACTCGCATTCTTTGTACGTGTTCTCACATAATTGAAGTTCATCGTCGAATTCTGCTTGTAATCTAAGCCAAATTGAACGCACTCTTTCCGCTAAAAGTTTCATTTAATTAATTACGAATTTTTATTTAATGAATTCATAATTACGATTACAATTATAATAATGTTAATAATTAATCATTTTTCAGAAAACTGTCAAAATGTAATAACTTTGTGCAAGATTTCTAAATTTAATTTTTATTTTTAATCTTATTAACCCTTAAAGGTCATCTCGGTGCAAATTTGAACCATCAAAGAATTAAAACTTGAGTTATTTTATTACAGATAAATAAAGTATATACATATACTAAACAACCTCATTAAACAAAAAATATATTTTAAAATATAGCAAACGTCTATAAATACTTATTCGAAAACATTGTTATAAAAACTGCGCTACGCTTTTATTTAACTAAATATTTTCATTACTTTTAATTTTTAAATTTAATTATTATTACCCTTATTTATTTTTTATTAATTAGATATTTATATAATTTATTTTTTTTATTTTTCAGTGCATTTTTATATTTATCAATGTATTATATTTTTTGTGCAAAATTCTCAATTTGATTTAATTCTTATTTTTTACTTTTTAGAGGGTTTTTCTAATTTGTTTCCTGTTTTTATTAATATTAATATTAATATTAGTTAAATAAAAGCTTTTTTAAAAAAATAATTTTTTAAATGTAAATCAAATATATTTTTTTACTTTTTTGTTTTTTTTAAGATTAAAAAAATTAAAAATATTTATTTTTACACATCGAAGTTACATACGTGTACCAATTTTCAATCATTTTCATACGATAGTTCATGAAAAATGAAAATTTTCAACTAAATGCATGAATTTAGCGTAGGGGTAGCGCGTTGTGGCGTGGGGGTGGGTCATATCAAATTCCGACACCGTAGTGCTGTATTGTCATCTAAGTTACATACGTGTACCAAAATTTCATTGGTTTTCATACGATAGATTAAAAGATATAGCAGTTGCTAGATTTGATTATTCCTAAAGCGAGTTAAATAAAAGCTTTTAAAAACATTTTCAGTTTTTTTTTTTAATTTCGATATTTTAAGGCATGCGACGAAGTATGGCGCGGCGGCTCAACCACTTCCACTGTTACCTACCATATGTGCGACGCGACTGTCTACACCTGCCTCCTGTTACTTTATTAAAAACATAAAATAAAAAAAAAACTGACCGCGACCGTTACCATATAGTGTGGGCGAAACTGGTGTGTGTGTGTGTGTGTGTGTGTGTATATATATATATATTTTTTTTTTAATGATTCTTTACTTTCTCGGCTATAACATGGTGTCTCTTGAAGAAAAAACTGAAAAATCATCATTTCCGACTATGTTCTAGTAAAAATATAATTAAAAATAGTTTACATAAACATATGTCTGGAATCCTTTGTTTCCGAGTTACGTCTGCCAAAACATTTCGCTGTGATTTCAACTCTAACGGTAAAAATGAGATAATACTGAAATTCTTGGAATGAAATTAGTTATATTACATGTTTAGATTAAAAAAACAACACAATATTAAGTCGATATCAGAACTGTATCTACCGTAGTCTACGTAATAATTGTTGTAATACATAAAAAATTGAAACAAAACAAAAATTAACGTACATTTACTTTATTAAATTGCCAATAAACAAATACAACTACGTAAAAAAAATTGTAGAGAATTTAATTCTTAGAAAATTTATCCAATTAAAACAAATAAATGTTTAGAAAATTTGACTTCTGTTTTAAAACAATCAGAATTTCCATCTTACTTCAAGGCCGTGATCAAGATACCATCTGTGTATTTATTATTTTTCATGGAATCAACATTTCTTTCTTTAGTTCCGTATGTAGATGTTTTTATTTTTTATTCAGAAAACTAAATTAAAATAATTAAAAATAAAATAAAAATAATTAATTAAAAATAAAATAATTAAATAAAATCCATTTAAAACGAGAAAAATTAGATAAACACGAATTACATCTGATAATTCAACACTGATTTTACAATTGTAAAATTTAAGATATGAGTAAATTAAAACAAAAGTTAATTTCAAATAAAATTACTTAATAATAAATAAAAGAATAATTAAATGTAGTAACTTAAGAAAAAGATTGTGAATATTTATTCTAATTTAGTTAATATTTATATTATAACTCGTAAAAAAAAAGAAGAAGAATATGTAATTTTAGTTGAAATAAAAAAAGAACTTACAGGGTTTAATTTTCTCTAAACAAAAAGGTGTAGTAATAAAATTATAAAAGCAATTTTGTACTTTTAGTAAAGGAAAAAGAGAGAAAATTGTAATTCAATTTTATAAAATAACGAATGAAATATAAATAAAACTGAAATATAATTTTCAATATGATTATATGTGTTTTTTTAAAATTACAATTTTAAATTTTATTTTTAAATTAACAATTCCTTTCAAATATCAACACATATTTTAACTTGCACGTTACTTTTTTATTACACCTTTCCCTTCATACATAATAAAAACTCTACCCTTTAAATAAATATTAGAAATAATTGAAAAAAAGAACTTCTACGGCTGCTAGAATTTATGAACGTACAAAACATGAATCTACGTCAGAGCGTTTTCAAAGATTTAAAGAGCAACGTATACGCTCGGCTCAACACCTTCGAGAAATAAGCTATGTCTCAAATCAGTTTTTGATTATCAGACTGAAATTGATTATCTGAAATTTAAAACTATTAAAACACGATTAAAATATGTAATCATTGTAATGCTAAAAATGGATGATGAAACTTCTGGACTCTGATATACCGGGAGAGATTACGTAGTGCTTGAACAACTTCAATATCCGAATGATTTCCTTAAAGATTTGATTTTCGGAACATATCTTTTATCAAAACATCTGTTAATTCTAAACATTACAATACCCCATTTCAAAACCATAATTTGGAACAAAATAAATAAGATACATAATTACATATTACATATAATAATAGTTACATATAATCACACGTAATTATTCAAACATTATTTCCAGTTTTTAAAATTCTATACGCACATAACTTGGGAAAAGCCGCGACGAGGAATACTAGTATACATCAACATATATATGCATTCTGTAAATAATAATAATAACAATACAAGCGTTCGGAAAGTTGCTGTGCACTGGAATTTTTGAAATGTAGAAGTGAAACTTTCTTATTATTACTTTGTATTTTAGGTACTTACGTATTAACCGCCGCTATTATTTAAAACCAAAGTAGTCAATCGGATTTCGGTGGAGAATGGGCCGATATAGAGTTTAACATAGATTCAAAACAGTCTCTTTATTAATTTTAATAAATGGTTATTTATATTTATTTATTTTATAAATATAATTTAACCAAACTTAACCTACGCTCGCTAACCTTGACTAATTAACAGGAGTGTTTTGATTATTTAAATAATAAATAATTGCAATAATTACTGAATTTATTAAATAAATACTCAAAAAATTACGGTGTTAATTAGTCAAGGTTAGCGAGCGAAGCGAGCGTAGGTTAAGTTTGGTTAATATATTTATAAAATAAATAACCATTTTTTAAATTAATAAAGAGACTGTTCATTTTCCACCGAAATCCGATTGACTCCTTTTTTTTAAATAAAGCTGTAGCTGCGGTGGCGTTAATACCGTATTTTATAGTACCGTATCTTATTTCATTATTTTATAAAAACGGATATTACAATAACTGGAATAGTTTATAAAAGGTACCTCCTGCAACATCAATACAACACTGCACACGTTCCAATTTGTTTGAAAACAAATTGGAACGTGTGCAGTAAAAAGTCACTGACCTGTTAGCTGTGAGTACTGTGGCGCCATATTGTTGGAATCAATCGCGATTTCCACTTGTTAACCGAATAATAAAATTTGTTAAAATAGCACGATAACGATCACTATTTTCAAAAAAATACTGGACTCACAATGTGCCTTCTACTCATATCAGTCCACTACCCAATCCTCGCTTCGTGTAAAGATGAGGATTAGTTGTCGACCATAGTCGCCTAATTTGTGAATTAATATACCCCCAGAGGAAACTACACTTCAACAATAAAATACGTAATATCAAGGATACCTACAGAGTTTTGTTCAATAAAACGTTTAAACCATTGACAATAATTTAATCTTTTCGCATGATCTTTTCTTACAGTTTTATGTATGGTAGCAAGTCCGATAACTAGCTGCTGTGTTAAGTTCCGTATTGACTTAGATGAAATTTCGGCCATAGCATTCCAAATATCAAGCAGCTTCTGTTCGATTAGTTTAGCTTCCACTTAGATCAGCTTTTCTAACAAAGCCTGTTACTCGAAATTTTTTGATAAGAGTTGGAACTGCATTGAGATGAGGAACAGGAGTGTTTGGAAACTTTTCAGAAAACTTGTGCTTCACTAAATCAATATAATTGCCACTTTAACGAAACACATGTTCAACGAGAAAAATGAGTTCCTTTACCCAAAGAACCGTTACTTTTCTCGCAACTATTGATTCTGATAAACGAAACGAAACGAAGCACGTTCAATCACAACTCAAAAATTGACATCTTGTTTCAACAAGATGTTATTTCGGTGTTATGATTTCATCTAAATATTTAAATTTTTAAATTCTACTTATTTCTTTGTTGTCGAAAATTGTAAGGGTTTAAGTTCTGTTCTCCTTGTCATTGGAAAATCAATTTTGTTTGTACTTTCGATTAAATTAGAAATTTTGATTTTAGCCACATCTATATCTAACAAAAATTGCAATATCGTCCGCGAAGGCCAGAATATTTGTATTTATGAATTTAGTTTTAGCGCCCATTTTTATGTTATTGTGTATTTTTAACTTTTTACGTTCTTTCTCCTATATAAAAATTATTTATTCATTTATTGCTTATATTCTAACCAATAGAAAAAAAAAACTTGTGAAATATTATCAGAATTTGAAATTTTCTACGTTTATTATACAATATTTTCAGATAATAATATTTTACGAATTTAAAAAAAGTATTTATATAATAAATTATATTTACATTTTTAAGTGTTTATTAATAATTAGCAGGCCTAATAGTTATAAGGAAAATAACGAGGTAAGGTATACTCTTTATACGCCAAATTTATTAAAAAAACAAGTAATATACTTAAAAAAGCTGTAACACAGTTGTAGGACTTTCCCGTCATACGGCTTTGTTATGCACAGCGTACTGACACATAGACACAAAATTTAAAATGCATTAGTGCTACACTAGCGTTCCTTGTTGTCACAGGTTGTACTATTCACACGTATTCCCCCTTAGCTATTAGTTTACAGCATTTTTTTGTAAAAAATGCTGATGGGGATGCAATTTTGGAAAAACTTTTTTTGCAAATATTATTTTAAAATTTTTAAATATGTGTTTAAAAAAAATAAAACCTTAATTAGGTGAAATCTAGGGATACTGAGTGACCTTACTGTACAGCTTCACCACCTTGACCTTTTAAGTCGAAAATTTAATGATATCAAAGCTGTGTATACAGAAGTAATCTCACCAAGTATGGTCAAGATCGGTCCAGTAGTTCTGGACATATAAGGTGATTTAAAGTGCAATACCGAACACATTAACGTACATCCGTAAAATTTCCATACGGTTTTTTGATTTTTTGGGTTCCTTAGGCGTCAAAACGTCAAGATCCGGTGAAAACCGCATATGCTCATATTGGACTGATTAGAATACTTTTCCAGCTAGACGGAAAAGTAAAAATATACAATAAAAATTCAAAAAACTAAAAATTTCAGAAGTCTAGAGTTTCTTAGTTTTTTATAAAAAAGGTTTATTGTTTTTTTTTTTTTGGTTAAATAGCCCATGATTTTCTTTTTTGTATTGAAGTGCTTATTATAACTTCATTTCGTGTTACATTAAAACAGAATTGAATCTATTTTTACAATTTTTTCTATTTTTAATCATTTTTTTCAGAAATATTTTTTTAATTAAAAATAATTCTCACTTGTAATAAAAAAAATAAATTTAATTTCTTTTTAGCTTAATAAAAATACTACCAGGAATTATAACCAAAAATCTCGTTTTGATTAATTTTTCAGTTTGTAATTAAAAAGTACAAAGACTGAAATAAAAGTCAACATTTCCAATTAAATTCATCACAACCAAATTTGATTTAAATAAAGTTTGATAGTTCAATTTTAGAATTAGTCTACTGACCGCGTCAGAATAAATATTAAAATTGAATATCACCACAGACCTGTCATATGAAAACTAAAAATGTTTTATAAAAATGAAATAAGTACAAGTGACACGAACTTTGATAAAGAGGGTGAAAGTGAAAAAATTACAGCAACCACAACACAAACGTCAACGACTGATCTGTCAAAAACGTTTACTGACTTTTATTTCATACGAAAAAAAAATATATATCATACAACCGAATAATTTTATATTACAGAAGCCAATATATCCCCGGCTCTACTCGATTCATGTCTCACCCCCTAAAAAAGGAGATGTCTTCTTCAAATTTTTAGAATGAAATTTTCTAAAGTATAATAAAATAAAGGCAAAGTAATTCATACAAGAGCACAGTTTTATTAAAATTGGTTAGGCCATCGATATATAAAATGAATTTGTTGAGACAGATTGACAGATATTCAGTTAGGGTTCCATCGTCGTAGCCTCCTATTGGCGTATACCCATTGGAAAACTTCCCTCAGCATCATTACAGCCTACGTGCCGGAAAAATGACATTCACTGTCAAACTGAAGACTATGTTCACTTAAATTCCATGTATTTTTTTTTTTTTTTTTTTTTGATAGGTCATTAATTAAATTTGTCGTAATGGTTCTTATGTACTACAATTAAATTTTCAGTTTAAAGGCATAATGTTTGGTTGTTTTTTTTATCAGTTATACCAGTAGTAAAATAAATAACGTAATGAAAGGTGATAATTATTATTATTATTAATTTACTATAGTTATTTATTAATAATAATTTTTATTACAATTTTATCAAACATGACCCGTTGGTAGGATTATACGATGATAATAATAATTTATAAAAACCACTTACCAAAAACCTTTTTGTTGTATTCAAGTACTTTCGGATAGCAAATCCATTTTCATAAACTCAAAAAACTTTTATATTCTTCTAAAAAAAAAACCTAAAACTCATTCATCGTATGTAAATCGTTATGTAAAGTTTCAGTTTTATATTAAAGAATTTTAAAGCCATAGTTCTTTCTTTATGATTTATAAAGAATAGAATAATATAAACGTTTTTTGAGTTCCTGAAAATGGATTTGGTATCCGAAAGAACATGAACAGATATAAAAAAGTTGTTGATAAGTGGTTTTTATAAATTATTATTATTAATTTTTATTACATTTGGTGGAGGTATTAAAAAGAAGCAAAAATTATCAGCTTGCAATACAGTGCGCAAGCGTACTGCCGACGGGTAAATTGTCGGCAATAACTCGATTGTTTATCAACGAATTTTTACAAATGAGAGGTCATTTTGTTCAAAATAAAATGCTTAATAAATTCTGTAAAAGTAAAAATTTGACCAAACAAATAATTACAGAAATTTTTTAATTGAAGACAAAAATATTAAGATGGCCCCCATTTTGAAATTTTTGAAGGTGACGTTATCAAAATTTTTTATTTTGTAGAAAAAGACATTAGTCTTAGATTTACTAAATTTAATTAAAGTAGGTTAACCCGTTCCTGAGAAATAATATTTTTGTTGAAAATCACAAAATGGCGTCCAGAAGGAAAACAAAGCAAAATAGGACTTACGTCAATATAAACGTTTTTGCTCATTTTGGTGTCCTGAATCAGTTCCTGAAGTTCGGCAAATAGGGTCCCGGAACACTCTGTATACTCTCGACTTGAAGAACAACGTATACAAGTTGTTCTTTAACTCTTTCTGGCCCAGTCGGAGATTTGGTTAGCTGAATTACTAACTCACGTAATTCTTGACCGGCCATGGAGTCTTCCGCGCCTACCTGTGTAGTAGGAGGAGGGCGGATGACCTCCTCCTGAGGATGGCGACCCGAATACCGCACAACACGTGGTGTTCTGGTGCCCGCAGTGCGATGATTACCGCCTAGCTTGCTCGGGGTTACCGGACCGCTCAGCATGGAGAACATCATCGCCACCAGGTTGTGGAGCCCCAAGAGTTTGAGTACCATTGCAGGGTTCGTGGCGAGGGTTCTTCAGGAAAAGGATCGGAGGGCTCGGGGATGAAGGACAGCCCTCTACGGAGCTGCCGTTCACACGTGCTTGCACGAGTAGGAGGTAGCGATAAAGAACGGAGACTCTCGCACCCTCGAGTAAAAAAAAACCGAATCCCGGCGGAGATGCCAACTCGGGGTGTCCCCGTTAGAGGCATTGACATAAAGACCGAGTCCCGGATCCGGAGTGGAGACCCAGGAACGGCATAACCGGACCTGGTGGATCCTACTCCGGGGGGTTGAAGCGGGTGCAAAGTGAGATCCGACCAGTGGGCTAAGACGTGGAAGCCCGTTAGAGTAAAGGACACTCCCGTGGGCTGTGTAATACTTAACTGCAGGATCCGGCTCGAGAGAGAAAAAAAAACTCTTTCTGGCGAGCCGCCCCCTTCGGCGCGAGTGGTAGCGTCTCGGCCTTTCATCCGGGGTTCGAATCCCGATCAGACATGACATTTTTCACACGCTAAAAAAAAATTGTCATTCATCTCATCCTCTGAAGCATTACCTGAACGGTGGTACTGGAGGTAAAAAAAAAAACTCTTTCTGGCGTAGATTCACATTGTCTACAATCATTAACTTTAGTATTCCAAGAAGTTCTTCTTCCTATTTTTGACCTAATTATGTCTTAGACATTTTATTACAGAATAAGATATAATTCTTTTTTGTTGAATCTGGATAAAAAAAATTATTATTAAATAATTATTTTTGTTACAGAAAATCGAACAACCATTTCTTGAAGCTGTTAAGATGACGCTCGGTGACAGATATACAGAAAATGTGGAAAATATATATAAGGTGACAATTAAACTGATAATAGAAACATTGGAAAAAGGCTTCACTACATGAAGCTAGCTTCGATATGAGGCTCCTTCGTACCTGCAATCATTAACCTCAACGAGGTTATATTACCATACGTTAGAGGTTTATACTGTAAAAGTTCAGTTGTGTTCCACAGCAAAGAATGGCGTAATTTATATAAATATATATATAAAAAATATATATTACTAATTAAATATATATATTATATATATCTTTACAAATCTGACCAATATAAGCTGTGTTTTTTATAAATAAATTTAAAAAAAAAAATTATATAAATTATTAGATAAATAAGTAAATGTATGTACATCTGTGAAGACTTCCAAACTTTAGTGTACAGTGTTTTTTTTTTTAAGTTACCAAAAATAATATGCGGTAAACTTGTTCATTCGGAATGAATGAAACAAGCTGAATAAAAGATAATCTTGTAATAAAAAGTAGCCTAAAATAAATAAATTGTAACGTATTTAATATATATACAAAAATAAAAAAATCAATTATATATCACTTACGAGTGTTATTTACCATTTTTTTTATTTTTTTATATTAATCTATATTTTATAAAACGGATTAAAAGTTATGAACATATAAGAGACCATGCGTCCCGAATGTATAGGTTATTATATCTTATTTAGCTTCTTTGTACCCCGTTTGCCTCCTGATTTGTTCTTCAATTTTTTCATTTTTTTTTTTTGAAACTCCAAAAATAGAATAATCAATTTACATTATAGATATAATCTGTTCGAGCCACGTCTATAAAAATTAATTAGCCTATTCCAAATACCGTACACCGTAAGGTTAATTTAAAGTTCAAAATTAGTTAAAATAATATTAAATATATCTATTTTTTTTTTTAATTTGCGGAACTGGCACCCCCCCCCCCTTTTAAGACAGAATGTTTCATATGAGTGGGCAGATTAACAAAAAAAAAAATTTAAGGATAAAAAACTCCATAATTTTACAAAAGAATATTTTTACAACAAAAAGAAAATTACATCGTTACAGGCTCCCAACCACATTTCAAAGAATTCTTCTTACCGACGGATTAAAATTTTGTAACACAATTAAAAAAATATTTTTTTTAAGAACTAATTAATACAAATTTTAAAATACTTCGATTTGTTACTGTTAAATCCGGTTTGAGAGAAAATCACCCGTTTTTTATGCCTCGTAATTAAAAGTAAAACACTGATAAAGGCAATTAGATGAAAAATATTAAAAATTGTTAAACTATCAAGGCATAAACTAAAAGATGCCATTGAACAGGAAGTAAATTTTTTGAATATAAGATATATTTTTGTGAATCAATTATAGATATGTAGTTTGTTAAACTGAAAAGTAATAGTAATAAATTAGATTGGTCGATAAACCCACCGGGATGGTCTAGTGAACTCGTCATAACAAATCAGCTGATTTAGAAGTCAAGCGTTCTAAGGTTCAAATCTTGGTAACTTTTATAAAGTTTACTTTTATACGGATTTGAATACTAGATCGTGGATACTGGTGTTCTTTGGTGGTTAGGTTTCAATTAAACACACACCTCAGGAATGGTCTATCTGAGAATGTACAAGATTACACACTTCATTTACATTCATACACATCATCTTCTGAAAATTCCGGAGGTTAAACAGAAAAATAGGGAGATTGGTCAGTAAATAATGTAACACACGAAAATTAAATTTCGAACTTTTATCTTCTATTTTCCTGTTTAGCCTTCGGGAATTACTCTTCATGTATTACTTCAGAGGATGATATGTGTGAGTGTAAATGAAGTTTAATCTTTTATAGTTTCAGTTCGAACATTACTGAGAAGTGTGGTTAATTGAAACTCAACCACCAAAGAACATCGGTATTCACGATCTAGTATTCAAATCCGTATAAAATGAACTGCCTTTACTAGGACTTTAAAGCTGGAACTCTCGATTTCCAAAATTGAAACTTTTTCAGTGTAAAAATATACGAAAAATCCACCAGATAACGATACAAAAAACAAACAATGAACAACGACTATGAATGACTAAACGAACAAGTGAGATATCGTTTTATGTCATATCTCTCGGCCTGATGTTAAATAATTTTGCTTTACATGTGACAGTAGATTTACGACAGTAACGGTAACTGCTAACCCACATTACTTCACCACGTGTGACCGACCAGTGTTAACATTTTACCTCATAACATGAAAATGCGTGCAACCTTTATAATAAATAGAAGGAGCAAATAGCTATTTAAAGAATAATTTATTTTCTTTTTATTAATTTTTTTAAAGTATTATTTAAATATTTATGAATAATAGGCTTACAAAAATATAGCGAAGATTAAAATCTGTAATAAATGAAAATTTTTATAATTTTTAAAATGAAAATACACCATTATTAAAATGTAAATTCTGATATTAAAAATAGTTATTTATACTCATAAATATACATATTTTTAAAAAGAGACATTCAAAATTTTGAAAAAATGTAATTTTCGGCATATTTCTTTTCTGGTATAATTTTTGATATGATAAAATAACTATTACATCTTCCAAGGACAAACTGATTTAAAAGAAACGCATATTTTAATAATCTATAAATCTCGTTTTACGCCCAGATGGATTATAATAATACCAGCTCTTTAAAATTAATTGAAAGGTTTAATTAAAGTTTAAATAAAAAAATCTCTCTAAAACTAAATTAGTATTTTAAATAAATTTTTTAATGTTTTCTAGTTTTTAAAGTTTAAAAATACTAAATAAAATCTTAAAAATATTTATAAGAAATGAAAAGCTAAATGGTAAAAGAAAAAATTATTATAGCAAAAAAAAGAGAATAAAATTAGATAAAGATAATTAATTATTATTAATTAGCATTCCTAATTAATTAGGAATGCTAATATGACACGAAATGAAGAGAAATTTTAAAAATAATTACACGAAGAGAGGAACGTTTTGAGAGGCTCTAATAAAAAGAAGGAAAATGTTGGTAGATTGTATTTAGGCATTCACGGTTGATGAATTTGACTGTAAAAGAAAATGTAAAAGCTAATCACAAAGTAGAATAAACGAGAAAGAAAGAAAAAGGTAAACGAGGATGTAATATATAGGAGATATGGAGTCATTGTAAACGAATGGGAGGGTTTAAGGCATGAATTTAGTAAAAACAAAAATCCTTATATTGTTCTAGCCGATATTCAGTTTCTGCTCATACATGATGTAACATGATCTTCTGTTATGGTTGTAATTGCTTTCTTAATTCTATCCTTTAACTGATTCAAGTCAAGTAATTTTTTGGGTAAACAATGCTTTTAATGGATCCCCACAAGGAGTTAGGGGTAGACTTCTTGGAAGTCAGAAGGTAGGGCCTTTTCGGCCTATCTGTCTTCCTATAAATTTTTCATTCGATGCCTAGTTAACGACGAATGGATTAAAATCTGGAGTGTACCATCTTGTTAGAAATAAATTTGATGTACCTTCTCGAGTTTTTTCCAGACGGAAAAAGCTGCACGAATTTAACATATCAAGATTAAAGAATTTCAGTAATGGCCTTTTTAGCAAAGAAAATAGGACCAATTACACAATTTTCCATTTAAACCGCATCAAACATTAACCTTAGGTTTGTAGTATACTTTCTCAAAAATTAAATTTGGTTTCCAGATCCCTCCAATCGTAAATCTTACGTGTAAGCATATCCATTAAAGTGAAAAGTAATTTCATTTGTAAAAATTATACCATTTAAAAGTGGCTTGTTTTCAGTAATTTTCTTTAAAATTTCAACAGCAAACTTAAAACATTTTTCTGAATCAGATGGTTTTATTTCTTGTAATAGCTGAATTTTACTTGAATACAAGTGCGACCTATTCCTTCTAAAAATTTAAAAAAATATTTTTTTTGGGAATTTTTAACTTAATTTTTCGATAAGCGATAAATTTAGTAGGATTTCTGATTGCATATCATCTTACTTGTTCAAAACTGATTATTTTGGCCTTCCGGGCGATTTCTCTTTAAAAACATATCCTGATTATTTGAATTGACTGAATCATTATTCATTATTTTCATGTGGGAGCTCCTTTTCATATGTACTTCAAAATGTTCGTTGAACTAATATTATTGACTTCTGTACAGCATGCCACAAGACATACTTTGCTTCTTCTTGAACAGATAACATAGTAAACAAAGAAACACACCTCAACAACAATACAGAGACTGATGTAGTGGTTAAAATGGCTACTACACAAACTTTTCGGATAGTTTTTCAGGACTATTAACATAATTTTTCAAAATGTCCCTGATGCTTTGATCTAAGCTATTAAAAACTAACCATTCTTTTGTAATAACCCTGTATTTACACGAGATATCACTGAATAGAAATAACTCCAACAAACCAGTAAAATTATTAATAAGAAAAATAAAAACACAAATTTTAATAGAGTTTTTGAATAAAATTGAAAAATTTAATTTTCTTAAACCATTTTTCTCAATGATACCGCCGCATATTCAATGATACTTCCTTTATTGGTTAAATGTACCGTTTCCCACAGAAAGAGATACATTACTTAATTACTTTACAACATTTAACGAAAAATTTCTAATATAACTGTGACATACCAACATATATGTAGAATCTGAGGTAAAATCTGCAAAAAACTATTTCTCTGAAAGTAATAATGTTCAATAAAATGCCAATCGCTGTTTTGAACTAAGTGGAAGTATCACTCGTATGGCTAAATATTATCAGCGATTCAGTGTTCTTTTTACATTGGTATTCTACACTACATTAAGCTGAAAAAAATTGGAAATGGAAACCGCTCTTTTCTATACTTTCCCAATTTAAAACAGGCAGGATATCATTGTTATATATTATGGGAATACATATAACAATGTATTCATTCCCCGTTGTCACAATATGATTAAATTTAAGTGGTGATAACAGTATAACATCGCTGTTCTTATTAAATAAAATACATAACACGTAATATCGTTTAGAATTCTTTCCTCCTCACTGAATTTATGCCTATATTAACTTATATATTATTTTACTCAAACTTTCCCAATTTAAAACAGGCATGGAATCATTGTTATATATGAGAATGAGTATGCCATTTTTGACACTAAATGACGTCACATTTCACGTCGTCATACGACTATTACTGGTATGATACCTAACTACATATATATCTAAAATCGTCAAGACAATTATGGTTTTTTTTAACTACGTAAAACCGGGGCGGTAATTAAAAAAGAAATTGGATAACCACATGGTCTATATAAAATACTTAACATACGCATTTCCTAATATTTCTACGGTAGTTTTTTTAAACATTATTCTAAAAAGACATGAAATAAAATAATTACTATAAAATAATTTTTTTCCAACAAAACGGCATTTTATTAATGTAAAACAATTTTTGTCTCCAATTACGAAAAAAAATGAAGAAAAAACAAATAAAAAGTTAAAAAATGTTTATTCAGCAAAAATATAGCCTACTTAAAAATTAATTTGAACGTAAAATAATAATTATAAAATCATAACATAAAACAAAGAGTTCATTAAAACGAAAAAAGTCATTGGTATTTATTTTTTGTGCGGTTAAAAAACAAATCACGTATTTATAAGTACTTTTTTGTTTACTGAATGCTTACTTAATGCGACAGACAGTGTACGTGACTAAAGGATCTTTGCAAAGAACGGAAGCCACTCTGCCCAGAAAGGATGTCAAATTAAACTTTGCCGCAATCCACAACCCTCTATTCTCGTTTTATTTATCTATATATATTTCTAATACTTGAATCATGATGTAATAATTTGCAAATATCTTGCATAAGCTTTTTTTTATAGATATATATTTGAAAGCCATATCGCGTAAAAAAATTAAATAATAAAATTTACTCTACTCTTCGTCCCTCTAGTTAATAAAAAGCTTATATAAAAAGTTATTGTAAAGTACTGTCCATTTCAAAAAACTTATTCTTTATTAAAGTGTAATTTTTACAAGAAATGGATACGAAAGGAAAGCGTTTAGCATGAGGTTATATTTAAAATTCGATACGGGCACAAGATTTCGCTAACAACTTCTCAAATCACCCAAAAATCGCGTCAACTGATTTCACCAGGAACTCTTGTAGAATATAAGAAATAACTTCTCCGTATTCGCCCTTCAAGTCCAAAGTCTTTGGTTTGGTACGGTAGACTTGCTCTTTTAACCAAATCCAAAGAAAAAAGCTCACAGGGTGTTAAATCAGACTTCTGACTGGACTTTCATAAGAACCACACGAACCATCAATTTTCCAGGAAAGTGAGTATTCAGCTATTCACGAACGACAGCAGCAAAATGTGGAGGGGTGCCATACTGCATGAAAATCAAATTTTCAACATTCTCTCAAGCACTGATAACTGGCAAGATTTCATCTTTCAGCATGGTATCAGCATACATGATATCGTGATAAATGAATGGGCCCATAATCCAGTCCGAATTCATCCCAAACCACATCGTTACTTTAGGCCGATTCTGATTTTTCTTTTTTTCTCAGAAATAACAAGAGGATCCTGCCCAATAGTGACAGATGGCCCACAAATTCATCGATGTGAAATATCATTTAATCACTCCAGAGGATATTTTTAAAGAGAAATTTTCATACAAAGCCATCATATTCTTCCTACATTCCATCCAATTAACGCAGTATTCAGCGGACAGTAATTGGCAGTAGTTCTCATAAATAAAATATCAAACATAAAAAAAAATTGATACAAAAATTAACAGAAATAAAAAATTTATAACTATTATAAAATAGGAGTTAGTTTTCAATCACCCATTATATTTTACACAATCATTAAAAAAAACATTTCAAACTTTGGAAATCTGATAGAATCTTTTTCCTATTCATAATAAATAAAATGTCGAGATGTTATTTATAGCACATCAAGTGAAATTTTCGTTTTATATTTTTGCAATTAACAGGCTACCTTCTAAAGTCATATAAAAAAAAAAAAATATTAACACAATCATCAGCTGGAGGTACCCACAACTCTTTATTATTTCCAGTTTCAATAAATTTTTACTTTTACTCCAAATCTACTCTTAATTATTTTTTAAACAGTATTAATGAAGCTCAGTATGGATATATGCCAAACAAATGATTTTTTTTCAAACCGGTTGACTTTATATGGAAATAACAATAGGATAATGCAGAATTTATTAATTAAAAAAATATATGACACACGATATCATTGTTGAATTCATGTCTTCTCACTGAACTAATGTCTGTAAAAAATTATTTATTATTATTTCATTCAAAAAATTGCCGATCTCCATGGCGGAGTGGTAGCGTCTCGGCCTTTCATCCCGAAGTTCCCGGGTTTGAATCCCTATCAAGCATGGCATTTTTATTAAACGCGTTAATAATAAACCGTTAAAATAAAATAAAAGTAAATAGAAATAATGTTCATAAAATAAAAATAAATAAACGAAATTCATAAAAAAAATTCTAAAACAAAATAATTAGCAACTACTGCTGGTGGTGAGGTAATTCAATTTACTCATATATTCAAATGTAATAGGATGCTCCTCTATAAACAGAGTGAATCAGTTTTTCTGAGATTTAGAACTGTGCGCAGACCTGAAAACAAAAATTACGAAGATTTTGTTCTAATGAATTTTACATATCGTATAGTTTTAATCATTTCAATTAAAACGCCTGCCTGTTACTATGATAGAAAATATTCACTTTTTACGGAAAAGATTTATTTTTAATAGTGATTCGGTTTTGAAAGCCACTAGTTAAACAGCAGATATCCCACCTGTCTACTTATAATCTATTTTTTGTCATACCCGGTTCAACATATTAGTAGTGTCAGAAAATTCGATTTATCTGTAGTAAAGAACGGAACATGCTATGTTTATTTTCTATTTTATTAGTGTTAAATATAAGCTTTTTGTAATATTTGTTTATCGGTTTAACGAAAATCCCCCCACATATCGATACATTGATATTTCACTTTTATATTTGTTTATCATGTAGATTTTTTTAATATATAACAACACAGAATCCTTTCACATAAAATCTGTTTTAACTTAACTGTTTTAATTCTGGAAAACGTTTTATTTTAACATTAAATATTCACTGCGATCATAATTCTTAATTAAAGGAATTATCACTTCCTTTAATGGTGAATTCATGTAACAAATATTCATCATGTATTTTCGTATTAAATTTTGTATTGTTATTAAAATTCTTTGGTTTGATTTCCAAGCCTTCACTTCGCTTTTATTTTTATGAATATATTAGTAACAAATTATGAGCCGATAAAAATTAGACCCAATGAAAATGGTCCTTGCTTTTAGAATCCGTAAGTAAAAGGCGACAAAATAATTCGTTAAAAATATAATTCACAAAAAAGTTAAACAATTGACATAAAACCTATAAGTTTTGCTTTATATCAATGTAAACATCGAAATGAATGTACAATTTTCATATCGGTATCATATACCCAGTCGTCTGTAGCCTTGGAACATATTCCTGCGGTCACCTATGATATAAAATCAAATAATGTAGTACTGTAAATTTTACGAATGCGTTCCTGAATAGAAGGAAGAAAAAGGCTAAAAAAATAATAAAAATGCTAAAATTAGATCCGCATTTCGATTTTAAATAATCACCATCAGTATAAAAGTGTAGGAAGCTATAATAAAAAATTAAATAAAGTATTTATTTATTGAGAAATAATGTTTCTTTGTCTAATATTTTTAGACATGATTTTTTTAAAAATAATTGCCACAGTAATAATTACAGGTCAACTTAACCACCCCCAGTACTGCTTGATGAATATCCAGCTAATTCCCGTGGAAAGATTATATGGACATAGTTTAACAAAACTTTCCATACATTTACCTTACATTTACTTGCATCTTTGACATCTAATTAAAATACAATTTATTTAATAAACGGCGTACCAATACGGTTAAATAATTTAATTTTTATAAATTATTAATAATATCGATCAAATAAACATTATAAAGGAAAAACTGTAAAAAAAAAAAAAGATTTTTACGAAAGAGTATTTCAAAAGAATAAAAGATAATTAAAACAAAAATTTTGACCAGTCCGAGTGGAGAGTTTAAGTGTTTTAAACTATTTTTAAGCTAACTTTTTGTTTTCTATTTAGACCGTCTAAACGTACAATGTACAGTTTTATTCGATAATTGCTTTTATTTTTATTTTATTAACAAATATATAATACGGTTTTGTAATATATCAAAAATATTATTTTTTCACTTAACAATTTATCTTTCCAAATTCTCTGTATATCTAATGATGATGGCTGTTTAAAAATCGAAATGCTGAATTATTTTAAGATTTTTATTTTTTTGTAGACTATTTTTGAGCATTTTCCATTAAAAAATGTATTTTATAACCATTTAGGTCAGTTCTTTCTTTGTAATATAATTTAGTTAATGTTTTTAAGTGGACGCAAAAAACCATTTTTTTATTTATTTTTTTTTTTTTAATACGATTGTAACAGATTAAAAATAAGATATCTTTAAATAATACCGATTCCAAAAATAAATCTTTATAATATTACACACATTAATTTTGACCTAAATTAATTCCATGTAGTCAAATAAAAATGAACCCTGTTTAAGATGACCCAAAGGTAGTTTGATATTTTGCCAAAATGTTATAACACGTTGCCAGGATTAGTTTGAGTATAACGTCGGATAAAGTAGTGGGTTGTAGTGTATAGCCTATACGAATATTCTCCTCTCCCTATCGTACTCTCTTTCTTTAGCTATTATCTAGTCTCATATGCTCTTTTATTAACTCATTTCCCTCAAGAGAATAATCAAAACTTCTTTAAATAACGCAACTTTTTCCTTTGTAATCTAAAAAAAAGCGGTTACTTAAATGTTTTTTCTCTTTTTCATAAAAATTTAACGGGCACTGCTGCTGTTACATATAATAAAAACGTATTTTACAAAACAAATTAAACAGTTGGGAATATAAAATCTCTTCGGATCTGTATTACTACTCATGTAACTTATTTATAAATATCATTAGACAAATTTAGTTTCAAAATGTAATCTACGTCAACTACTCTGCAATAATATTCTTTCTTAGTACATTCATATTATCTCTATATTAAATACTCTGATTACTGGATGGTTATTCATATATTATTTAAAATTTTGTTTCTATTTCTCAACAAGGTATATTACTAAAGTGGTTGAAGTGGGCGGTTTTATATTCCCTCCCCCCACTTTTTAGGTATCGCTTCACACTTGGTTCTGCAACAACAAAGAGAATGAGTGAGTATGCAACAAATACTACTATCGTTGCGTAAAAGATACGTAGAGAATTAACCAACCATTTTTAGAACAATAAGAAGCATAGAGGAATCTCATTTGTCATCACATTCTTACACACAATGAAATCTGAATACATCACCAAACACTAAAGACCGAGCAGATCGGACGGAATAGAAAAGTGTAAGAAAGCAGTTCCAGTGAAGATGTATGGTGATCGATCATACAGTATGATCCTTACCACAATGTAATGGCGATTATATACGGGTTTTTAAATCGATTTTCTATACGAAAAAAAGGATAGAGAATGCTTCATACTCTATAGCCAAGATGAAGACAAAAAATTTGTTTAAAAGACGTAAAATCCTAATTCACATGTTGCTCCTGTACGACAATGTTTCACCGCACAAGCTAATATTAAATTCAACAAAACACAAATCAAATTCACTAAATTGATACAAAACCTATTCGTTAAAACCTCAAATTAGCGGCAATAACTATTATTCGCTTAAAAGATTCGAGGAGGAATTGAGAGGAAAACGAATTAAAAGCAATAAAAAGCAGAACGCTGCGCGTGTATTTTTTCAACGACGCTCCACACCTTTTACGATACTGGAATAGTAAAAAAAAAAAAACCTATTCATTGGCAGAAATGATTCAAAATTCATGGAAATTATTTGTTTAAAAAAAAATTAATAAGGTTTTAGATCTTAAAACAAACGTTGAATCAGGAAACAACACAACAAAAGTTTAGCTTACATTTATTTATAACTGTTTATTCATAATTAAAATTTTTTACTTATTCGGAAAAACGAGAGCATTAATAAGGACTTTACAATGTTTTTCTATACCGATTTAATAATTAAATAGCACTACCAATTTAAAAATTTCTGTCACTTGCAGAATATAAATTGGATGTAAACAAATCCAGGCTGATTTAAAGGGAATTCCTGAATGAAATACGTACTCGTTTAATTTTATATTTAGTTATTTATTCTGAATTTTCAGTTTCATTCAATTTGTTAGAAACACGCAAAGCGAATGTTTTATCCTTTACGGGTTGATCAACCCGGTATTGATTAGGATTCTAATCAAACCCAATTGTTATTTCAAATATTGTTAGAAGTCGATGTTTAGATTCTGTTACCTTTTTGTTCATAGAAAAACAAGTGTGGGAGCCAAAACGAAGTGGTAGCGACTCGGCTTTTCATCCGGATATCCTGGGTTCGAATACGAGTCATGCATAGAATTTTTTCATACGCTCAAAAATTCCATTTTCATATCCCACGCACAAGCTTTCGAGCTTATAATAATATTAAACGGGAAACGATTAATCCAACATCTCTCAATTTACACATGGCCGCTCACCATTCTGCTCTATTCTGTACCATCCTTTCATTTTATAGTAACGTTTTTCCATTTTTCCATTGTCTACCATTTTCATTCGTCTTCGACCTCTTGCTTTCCTCCCTGTTACAAATCTCTCCAATGCCGTCACCAACAGGCAGTCATGTCTTAGCCAGTGTCCCAACCAACTGCAGTTTCTTCTGTTTATATTTCAATAATCGCCCTCTCTTCTCACACTCTACGAAGCACCTCCTCATTCCGAACTCTATCCGTCCAGCTGATCTTTTCCATCGTCCTCCAAACCAACATTTCAAAGACCTTCAATTTTCTCTTCTCTTCCATCCTAATAATCCATGTCTCTGCTCCATAAAGGGCCACACTCCACACAAAACATTTTGCAAGTTTTTTCCTTAGTCGCAGATCTAGTTTGCTACATAGCACTCTCCTCATTTTGCTGAATGGTTCCTCGCAATTCGTACTTTAACTTCCTTATCACACTTCATATCTTCCTTAATGATGCACCCCAGGTACTTGAAGGATGCCACTTGCTCAACTTTATTTCCCCCAATCCTAATTGTTGCCCTTTTGGTCGATTTGCTAACTATCATGCTTTTTGTCTTCTTTGAATTTATCTTCATCTCATACTCCTCGCAGGTTTGATTTATTCTTCTCACATTTCATTCATCATGTACTCACTCTTTGCCAACACTGCCATGTCATCAGCAAACCTAACGCACTTTATCCTCCTTCCTCCAATATTTACACCCTTATTACCAGTTAAGAATCTTTTCAATTAACGCTTCCAGGTAATAGTTGAATAGAGTTGGTGATATCCAACATTCTACTTAGATTTTCTAAATATTCTCTTGCGATTAATTGTGCCAAATATCAATTTTCTACCTACTTGGGAAATGGGGAAAATTAATTATTAATTTTAACTGAGATTTTCAATATGTACATATAATTCAGTTTTTTATTAATATTCTTTACCTTTAATTATGTGTCATAATTCTAAAATTAAATTTAAAAAATATAATTGTTTGAAACAATTTTATGTTACATGATAATATAATTAAATTTTTCCAAAATTAAAAACTATTGTTAAAGAACAAACATAGAAAATTCATAAAAAATCAAATAAATATTTCACGGTATTAAGAAAATTCTGTCAATTAAAATATAATATAAATATAAAATACAATGGAAAGTCATTTTTACAATAAGGGACGGTATGAACAAATAAATGACCTATTTTCTATTAAATTACGCCTAGTTATATATATATATATATATATATATAATAATATATATATAACTAGGTTATATATATAGGTTATAACGCTGGTTAACGAAATAAAATACCATATTTTTTAAAAGTTAAAATTTTATAGAAAAAAATAATAAATTAGTAAATATTATTTTAATAAATAATAACGTCTCTCTCTCTCTTTTCTATATTACACGTATTTAATTAAAAACTCATTAAAACAATCAGAAATGTTTATATTTTATGATAAATAAGTAAACAAAAAAAAAGCATATATATATATATATATATATATATATATATACACGCTGTTAGCCTTTTCTGAATATTGTATTTCCAACAATAATTTATATAAAACAATTTAAATAAATATTTAGTTACGGTATATCACATTAAAAAACGTTTTCTACAATAATATTTTTTTTTTTTTTAATTAAAATATATCAATTTTAAATTTTTCAATAACGTTTTTTGAAGAGAGAAAAATTAATGAAAAAAAGAGAATTCATTTAAAAATCTTCATTCAACTGATTACCATCATAGCATATTCCGCTTTCGGAATATACAACAAGTACAGTCACACTGTCTAATGAAAAAATAATACGGCTCCGTACAGTAGTTTTCTTCTTTTTTTTTAGAGTATTTTATCACCGTTTTTAACTGTCACGACGTGAACGTGATTCTATCTTGTAAATTAACAAATTAGTAACCTACAAAAAAAAATTTATCTCCCATTAAAATAAAATATTTTATTTATATATTCTTTATCTATATGCAAACAGAATGATAATTTTATGGATGGGCATATTTTATTGGATTTTTAATTAACTCTTTATAAATGGTAGAAAAAAACTTTTTTTCGAACGTAAAGGTAGAATTATTAGCGTTTTTTTTATAAATAGACTTATCACTGTCACAATGAACGAAAGACCTGATGAGAATAAAAAGTTAATATTTTTAACGTATCTCAAAATCCTATAGGTTTCAAATAAAAAAATCGCCTACGATTATGGTTACAATATTTAACATTCATATAACTGACAGTGATTTCTCGTTTAAATAAATATTTTTGAAAAATAACGTAGAAAAGAATGTTTTAATTTGATTTTATATGATTAAACATTTTATAATTTTTTTTTTATAACAAACAATTCGGTTACGTGTTTGCTCGCGTTAACCAAACTATTGTAACTGGACGAAAAAATGATTAATTTGAGCGGTCAAGATCTGGGAATATCATCTTAAGATTCATTTAAATAAAAAATATGAGTTGCTTATATGAAAAAAAGTTCATGAAGCACATCCAAATTTTTATTTATACCATCCACTAAATTTCCGTCTTCTACCAACTGAAAATCCGTTAAGGTATCCATCAAACCGATTGAGAAATTCAAAAGGTGGATACTAGTTACCGTCAAGATTAGTAACAGCAGTCGAATAACTGTATAAGTCAATGGAACAGCAACTGACAAACAGTAAATCGACCAACTGATCTGTCAATGTTGGTAGGCAATTACAAATTCTACGAATATTTTCATTAATGTTTCAAAGATTAACAATAATTTTAATTTCAAATAACTTATCCTTCCAGTCAGTTAAAGCCGACTACAGATATATATTGAAGCTGTTGAGGATGGTATATGAAAGAGTATGTTGTACTCCTGAATCTTTTTGGAGTTGAACGCTAGAGGGAAAGGATGGACTCCAGGCTTGCCTGAAACGAAGTTGTCAGACTGCAATTGTATAACATCTCTTTCATTCACTCACTCTCACACAGTGAGAGTAGTTTGTGAGTGATTAGACAGCTTTCGGTACGTAACTACAGCTCATAAGTGATGATTTGGCTATGTTACACGCAGTTGATTGGTAGTGGTGACTTACTGTTATCTACAGCCAATAACTACGAAACTAGGTTCCCTCCCGCCAAAATCTAGCTTTCAAAACTGAAATATACTGAAGTACTTATAAGAGGCAACAAAAAAGGACATTGACCATAAACCATGTTTTTACATGTAAAAACGTGTAAACCATACTTTATATTTTTGAAGAATTTCTATTTATATTAAAAAAGAATTTTCGTGAAAATTTATTCAAAAGGGAAAATATATTCCCAAACATCTAAGTTAACTAAAAACATAACAACAGCTGTAGACATATTATCACACAGAGCCACGCACGACTCCTTGTTATTTCAACAGCAATTAATATTAAGAATAAAAAACAATTTCTCTTATATTTGTTTTTCTATAATTTTTTTCATCATACGAAAAATATACTAATAAAATAACGCCGGTAATACTTTGAAATAGAACCCCCCTCAAGACACACACGCGCACGTGCGCACACACACAGCAACTTATTGCACATTTATATGTTATTACACGAAATCACTTTAATTAAGTGCCAATCAAATAATGTTAAATAAACACAATATTTTTTTTATTTCAAATTTGATTTAGGAAAACTTTCCTTTTTGTAATAACCAACACGGTATTAATAATTTTAAATTAATACAGTTCGATTTATGTCAAATTAATACACAGAATAATAAATGTAACTAATAAAAGAAAAAGAGAAATCGAAAATTATTTGTTAGCTTAATTTTTGCCAATTGAAAATAAATATACAATATTTTTTATACAATTTTAAACATATTTATTTTTATTTTGAATTAATCAGTTGCGTAATCTTTCGAGATTATAATGCAGAAAACCATTTTAATGATGAATAATACAATAAACTCGTTCAATAGATAATTGGTTAATACAGTTAATAATTTTTTTAATGAAATAAGATTTTCTATGTCATAATCTAGCACCAAGATTAAATAAACAGTAACAGAAATACTTTGTTATAAAAATATTGTATAAATGAATAAATTTACTTTATGGATTAAATAACTGGATTTCTTTTCTTTTTGTTTGGAGGGGGAGGGTTCATTTGTTTTCTGTATTTTAAGAGATTTTACAGGATCAATTCCAATGAGAATAGTTTTTCCAAGTAAAGAATTAAAGATGAAAACGTAAGAAAAATCCAGTCCAACTATTATCATTTCAAAATTTACATCAAATGAGGACTTCCATAATTACGTCCAAATTGACAAAAATTGAACCAGAAGAATTTTTAGATAAAACTGAAAAAAATTTGTTTATTTTGTACCCCAAGATAATAAAATTTTAATCAAGAAGAAAACAGTTATGCGATTATATGGTACCATTAAAATAACTACTGAAACGATAAATAAGCGATTAGAACATTTTTTTCCATCTAAATATAGATTTGATAATTTATTATAGGCTTAATAAAAATAACCGATTACTGTGCAAGACTAACCAGAATTAAAATAATTACAACTTTTTTTTTCGTAAAAAAAAAAATTAATTTTCAATTTAATTATATTTTTAATTTTTTTTTCATTAGATTTTTCAAAACTATTAAAATATCTTAAAAATTTGCAAACTAAAAAAAGCAATTATAATTGTTTACTTTTTTTGTGGTTAGTCCAGCAATGAACGACCCAAATATAATTTCTTCGGGTTTGTTTTTCTTTTCTCCCAATATTCTATCATTCTTTCTGCGTGTTTGGACTTTCGACTATTTCGCTTTGGTATGATACTTTTCCTTTCTCACCGTTTCAAACTCAACATCGCGTATTTTTTGCCTGAATAGCTTTCTATATTTCATTTCCTGTTCTTTGATTCCTAGGTTTCTTTCTTTATTTGGGATATATATCCATGATTGCTCTTTATACCCAAAATTTAATGAATATTTTTTCTATTTAGTCTCCGTTCGTCAATTGTGTATACATGGCCCAGGAATCTCAGCCTCCTTCTACATATAGCTTTTTGGATGTCCTCTATTTTTTCATATAATTCTTGGTTGGATCAATCTATATCCTTCTGTTGTTTTCTTGGAGCCTAGAATTGTTCTAAGTGTTCTGAATTTTCGGAGATAATTATTTATTTATTCGTAATATTTATGTCTGAAAAAACTCAAATACTGCACTTATCGAGGCAATTTTTTTTTCAACAATTACCACTATAATACTGAAAAAGGGATTTATGAAGTAAACAAATTTCAAAGATTTTTTTTCCATCACCGATATAAACAATAATTTATAAGTAATAGCAAAAATAAAAATAAACAACTATATGTGATAAGCGGAAATTTGGTTTAGTATAGCGGGCAGCGTATTGCTGTACACATAGGCTGACGGCTGGCTTGTCGCACTATTAACTATCCTAAAAATATCTTATACTAACTTTATACTATGTAAGTATACGGAACTATACGAGATGTTTTCTTAAAAGAATGACTGTCCAACTGTTCCCCCTATCCTATCAATCTATCTCTTTTTCTCAATATGCACAGCTATACGCCGCCCGCTATAACTGTGCTAAATCGATACTAATTTAATTACAACATCGCCAATGAACTTTGATCACCAAATACCCGGTGACGTTTAGGTCTAAAGGAACATCCTGTTATTCCAATATTTTGAATGGAATAATTTTTGTTACTCTAAAGGCTATTCTGTTAAAGGGTTTTATTGGAATATAAAAAAAAAGTAACACCGTACTATTACGTATACAAAAGAAAAATGTTCGGGCCTTCTATAACAGCCAATGGTAGTAGTAGTTAAGATCAAACGAGACTAAAAGCTGATTTTTCGTAAAAATAGCATTTTGTTGTTAAATTTCAACAATAAAATCGATTTCTACAGAAACCCTACAGATATATGGGAAGAAATGCTAAAGTAAAGTATTTATTTAACTATAGTCCATACAGAATAATATAAAGTATATTCGCAAAAAGAAAATGTTAGTCTTTAAAGATTTCATTTCTTACGTGCTGTACGATTTAAAAATTATATTTTATACCGAGTTACATTATATAATTTTCTGCGTTATATATAATTTATATATATATTTATATATATAATTTTCTTATAGGTTCCAAATTATTTTAAGAAAACCTATACAAATTACGCAAAAGATATAATTTTTGGTCTGGATTTCCGATAAATTTTATAACATCATTAAAAAAACTATATATATATATATATATATATACGTATAAACGAGAAATTACAATTCGGTAATCAGAAAAAAAATCATTAAAAACCACAATAATTATTATCTTTTCGTATTTAATTTAGATTTTTTTTTTCATTTTGAGGGGTCCCATTTTGCAGGGAATGAAAATAAATAAAATATAATGTTACAACTCTTAATTACAACTCTCAGTTAATTACAACTCTCAATGTCTCGAAAACAAAATTCATACAGTTACTGTTAAGTTATTCAATCGATACCGATAAATCTTCATCAGATTGTACAATTTCCGAAAATTTACATGACTATAACTAAAATTTAATCAAACTAATTGATAAGTACTTGAAATTAAATTACATGTCATAAAAAAAAAGGAATAACTGGACCAAACAGGTTTCTTCTAAAAATAATAAAATCGGAAAATTTATTTGTTTTTAAGCGATTTAATATATATATATATATATATATATATTTTTAAATGGGCATGACATGTTATGAACAATCGAGTTTAATATAACTGCAACGGGAGGAAAGCTGAGCCTTCATGAATCATTAAATAGTCTTCCGAAAGAAAAAAACTTTTACAGTAAAACTTTGCGTATAAAAATGTACAGCCTAATATATAAATATTATTCCAGAATATCTGAAAAATGAAATAAAACTAAACAAATATTTCATTCAAATAAATCCTTATAGTTTATTTTAGTATTTATATACGTATGAATCTTTCAAATGATTTAAAAAAAGAAAAGTTATTAGAACAAGATCCGGTTTATTCAAGAGAAAGATATTGGATCGGGTGTTTCAGTCGCGTTGCGGAGTGTATTGTAACCTCAGGATATTGTTAACCCTTGGACTTATGAGCATTATCCTTCTCGTCACGTCTATAAAGTCTCCTTCAATTTAACTTAAAAAACTATAATATACTGATTAACTTAAGTATTAATTACTTTAATGTATTGATATATTTGAAGTTGCTCATATGAAAATTTTTGATATAATTTCGTTATATATGAATTAATTTTTTTCCTTGTTTTGTTTTTATTTTCGTAATAATTTATTTCACCATTAATTTTATTTTTTAATTTATACCTGAAGATTTTAATCTTAAAAGAAAAAACTTTTTTTTTTATTATTTTATTAATTTAAATAAATCTCTATACACTAACAACATTTTATATCCCCAGATATGCTTAACCTAGTGGGTATAATTATTATTATAATCCATATTGTTGAATTTTATAAATAAATACAAAAAGTAATATTTTAATTTATTTAAGATTTTTTTATTTTTTTACAATGATCTGTTATAATATTTTTGGCATATAAAAAAACGAAAGAAATAATTTGTGAAGGAAAAAAATATTTTAATCAAACTTTTGGGAAAATATCATCTATAGACAATAGTAAAAACCGTGAACGTTAATAAAATTACGAGATTTAATGTGTTCTACGCTAACGTGAAGTGACAACATTTTTTCTAACAGACGATTAAGATTCTCAGCAGTTTTAATGTAAATTCTTCTTTTTTCATTTATTTTTTTTTCCATTTCTATGCTATATAGAATTACAAGACTCCGTAACGTCATAATTTTTTTAAAACTTATAATTCAGTACAAAATAAAGTGTTTATCTTTATTAATAAAAAATAGTAATTCTTAAAAAGAAAAAAACTCCGCCATATTGAATCGATAACCGGAAAGTTTTTTTAATTATTTAAATATCAGATAAAGTTCTGTTCTTAAATTTAATAAAATAATTATTTGCTAATATAAAAAGTCTTAATAAAATTACAGAACTAGAAATTAGAACTAACGGAAAAATATATTAAAGCAAAGAATTGCTTTTTAATATTCTTTGATTTTTAAAGATTACCTTTAAATAAATTACAACTCAATAAAATAATTAAGTAAAAAATTTCCGATCTGTGTGAAACTTAATTTTTCCCTCAAGTAGCTTATAAGATATATATATATATTTATATATAAAACTCTTACGAAGACGTTTTTTTTCTTCTTTCGTTACGATAACTGTTATAAAACGACTTTTCAATATATACTGAAAAAAAAAAAACTAAAAGCAGCATAATAAGTCCACGGTAAATAATGTTCAAACGAAAAGAATTATTTAAAGTTGTCTTAATTATTAACTATATAAATAAAAAAAAAATTTATTTTTAGCCTCGAATAAAATTAATAATTACTCACAAAAAATTCAAACAAAGACCAGCTTAATTTTAACGGTTCCTTAATAAAAATAGATATTATTAAAAGTAACAGAAAAAAAATCCGAATATTTATCAATTATGAAGGAACAAAAATATATAAAAGATTTAAAATTGGTTAAGGGGGAAACGTACCAAAATAATTATTATTATATAAATTACTTATATAACTTTGGAAATGGTAACAAAATACTTTTATAAGATGTTAAGTATTGAAAAAAAAGAAGTTATATGTACACACTTAAGAAATATTTTTTATTAAGAATTTATTCCATTAATTTTCAGACAAAAAATTAAACTAAAAAGGAACTACAATTGTAAATGTTAGTCAATTTTACAAGTGATATGTTAGCTTAAGTAAAATATATATATATACGTACACATTAATGTATGGGAAAAAAGTTCTATATTAACTACATTGTTGTTGAACTATATTATTAATAATATAAAAATAATTATTATTATAAAATATTTGTTTACCATTGTTTATTACAGATGTGTCTTTTAAAAAATGTGTTGATATTAAAAAAAAAAAAATATATATATATATAAAGAAGAAACATATAAATGTTTTTAAGATTTAGCAGGCCTATAAAATAAATAAGTTGGGAAATATATAAAAATTTCACCAACAAACTGTGTAATATTGTAATATATTAAATTTAAAATGTGTATACAGAGAAAAAAATATATATATAAGTATATTATATAAATAAGAGTATATATTATAAATAGCATACACATGTTCAAAAGTCATGCCTGAAATAAGTGTACTTTTGACTGTGACGAAATGGCAAAAATAAATAAATGTATTATGTACTTAAATGTTAATGTATTCTTTTTTTAAACCACCATTTAAAAATAAGGCCAAAAAAATATATTTTCCTAGCTATAAACTAAATGTTATACTCGATATATTACACTGGATTTATTTATAACAAAAAAACATCAAGATATACATATATTAATCATTTTAAAAAATTCAAGAAAATTTAAAACTGTAGATATAGATGAAAAATCAGAATAACAGTTTTTATACGACTCCCCAAAAAGGAATGTAATATATTTAGAGTGTATGTATGTATGTCTGTTCCACCGTAGCAGCTCAACGGCTGAACCGATTTAGATCTATGACCCTACGTTGGAATTCTTACTTTATTGGAGTGTCTTAGGCTGTTATATATATATATATATATATATATATATATACAGGTGGCCCATATAAAACGAACCCATCAATCACTCATCCATTAAATTTCAAAAGTCAAGCTTACTCCCCTACTCGTTACTGAAATGGACTCGACCAACATCTGAACATCGCGGCGACGCAGTAGAACACTACCGATAGTAACAACAATGCAATCATAACGTTCAGTGTAATGCTAGAGACAAGAAGGTGTTTTCGCTAGATGAACGTGTTTTCATTGTTGAGTCGTACTTCAGTACGAAGTCAGTGGTTGCAGTGCAAGATTTGTTTCGCCATAAGTACCCAGATAAACCAGCTCCTAACAAAACATCATTATTAAGGTTATTTGCAAAGTTTAGAGAGACTGGTTCTGTTAATAACAAGGAACACAAAAGATCTGCGTCAATGTTGAATACTGATACAGTCACTGAAATCAAAGACCGATTACTCGCCTCGCCAAATAAATCGATCAAACGTTTGTCTGCCGAAATTAATTTGTCGAAATCAATTGTTCATCGGGCGAACAAACAATTACAATTACTACCTTATCGCATTAAAACGATTTATCGTCTTCTTGAGCCCGACAAAGAGAAACGGCTACAGTATTATCAACGGTTCCGTCGATTTCTGCGCGAGGGAATTAATGTTATGGATTCGTTATTTTTTACAGATGAAGCACGGTTTCATTTGGATGGCTACGTAAACAGCCAAAGCAGTAGAATTTGGAGTGCTGAAAATCCCCACGATTATCACAAAAAACAATTACACCCGCAGAAGTTGGGCGTGTGGTGCGCGATATCGCGGAAGAAAATAATCGGTCCTATTTTTTTCGAGTACACCATTAATGCAGAACGATATCAGGATATTTTATTTCAGTTCATCGCACTCTTGGAAGAGGAAGACAGACACTGCTGGCTACAACATGACGGTGTGACATCGCACTACGCAGGTTCAACTTCTGATTTCGTTGAGGAATTCTTTGGTAATCGTGTTATCGGTCGAGGCTTGTGGCCACCAAGATCTCCAGATTTGACTACGGCGGATTTTTTCTACGGGGTTACCTCAAAGAAAAAGCCTACAGTAACAAACCACGAACACTTGAACGATTGAAAGTCAATATTAAACAAGCTGTATTAAATATCCAGCCACAAACTTTGAAAAAAATTGCAAGAAACGCTGTAAAAAGAATTGAAGATTGTATTCAAGAAGATGGCGGCCACTTCCAACATTTACTTTAAATGTAAGGTAATGGAAGGTAATAATAAAAATTACATTTACATTTACACATGCCTTTTTATTATTTCAATACCTACTAATATAAGGTTGAGTTGCGTTTTATATGGGACATCCTGTATATGATGTAGTAGTGAAGATTTACCGGTTGAAGAACAAACTTTAATGAATTGAATTAATGAACTGTGAACTATGTGTACCAGTATGTGAACTAGCCTGTACCACTGTATTTGAATTGAATGATTCAAATCAATCGAATGAATAATATTACAAAAACAATAAAATTAAATTTAGGTTAAATAAAATAAACTAATATAAAATAAATTTAATAAAATTCTGTTTAATAATAATGGGTATCCCGTGGAGACTACGTGGGAGGCTAGAGTGCTGAGTGCTACGTGGGAGTACCTCGTGCGGCGTTAGACCAATCATCACCATCAACTGATAACAAATGGGCTGCCCCTGGGTCACTGTTTTGGGAAGTACAATAGAGTGCTCTTATAATATCTCTGCAAACAATCGTCAGATTTTCAAAGTTCAAAAGGGTATTTGTTAGTAAGTTGAAGGCTAACTTTTGCACGTATCAGGTACACTCTCGATCTAACAGAACACGGTTATTCGGAAATGTTATTATATCTTCGCAGCCGATCTTCTGATTTTCAAAATTCAAACGACGTATTTGCTAGAATAATATAAAATCACGATGGAACCAAACTGAACAAAAATTAACTGTTATACTAAGAAAAATCAAGTAGCCTGGCCTACCCCGAGACCAGCTTGAACCCGGCATGCTCCCACAAACGTCTTTGTAGAGTTTGATAACAGTCCAATTAGAGGTAATGCTGTCGGTATCGGATTGAGGATCGAGCCCACTATTATCGAATTTGATGATTTAGGGGGACAGGGCAAAGTGGAATAGCGTATGCTGCCACTAATATTGTGCTGGGTGTGACGGTGCATAAACAAGGGACAATTCTAGATAGAGCTTCTCGTAGATCTGAGCATTCATATTTTTGCCAAGGACCCAGGCCTATCCAGCACTGAGTCGGGCGAGACAATCGGAGAATTTAGCCATTTGTTGTTTGGATCCCAGAAAATTGTTGTACGATCCGCACAATAAAATGTCACTAGAGGAACTCAATCGCTTGAGAAATCTGTAAGTTTAGGTTGGTATATACCAATTAAATAAGTAAATTGAAATGTTTAGTTTCCTCATTTGGCTCATACGTTAAATACGCAGTATCCATAAGATTTATAATAGATTTTTTCTCAAAATCACTAAAAAGCATTAAATAATAAAAATATTTATAAAAATTTTTAAATACGACTGCCAAAAAATAAAAAATAATAAAAATTGGGGCTCTGAATTATAATTGAATAATTAAAATTTTTTATTTTTAAATTAAAAAGCTCTGAATAACATCTGTTCTGTAAAGAGCCCCCAACTGCATTTAAATATTTTTGTTGAAAGACAAAATTTTCTTATCGATGTAACACCTGGTAGAACTTAATCATTAGACAACGTTAAATACCTGCTATTTCTACAACGTGAAACATATATTTAAATAAATTAAAACTCTCTGCAAGCTGATTGGTAACCCATTGTTTTATTTAATTAAATACTGCATAAAGATGTTTAGTCCTAAATTTCCATACCTTTTTTTTTTTTAGTTCGATTTATTGTCATTTTCTTTGTTAAATTTATTTTTTTTATTTTTTTGGCAGTCGTATATTTTAATTTTTATAATTTTTTTTATTATTAACCTTTATAAAAATGGTTTTCAATAAAAAAATTACAGTGGAACGTCGATTATCCGGATTGAATTTTGCAAAGCCGAATCCGGATAACTGAAAAATTAAAGAAGTTTATCAAACACTTTATTGGAGATATCATTCTAATCTTTAATGGATATCCACACTTATAGAAATTCGAAAATATATTAAAAAAAAAAAATAATAATAATAAATGTACGAGGTCTGTTAAAAAAATAACCAAAGTTTTATAATTACGCGCCAACGGATATATTTAGTGACGTGCGTTGGCAGAATTGTGTTCTGCATAACCTCCTTTGTAACCACATGTTCTTGGATTGATACCTCGTTTAGTTTTCGTGTTATTTTTATTTGAATGCAACGTGTTTAAGTATTAGTAGCGATTTTTGTAATGTCCCTTTTTCGGGCGCAACGATACAATGTAAAATTTTGCGTGAAATTGAGAAAACCTTCACAGAAACTTTTCAAGTTTTGAAACAAGCTTACGAAGATGATGCCCTGGATCGTACATAATACTGTGAATAATTTTCACGATTTAAAAGTGGTCGTCAGTCAATTTAAAATGACTCCACCAAGAAGGCCTTCGATTTCAACTGATGACACACACGTTCAGAAAATCAAGGATTTGATGCGTGCAAATCGCCGATTGACTGTCAGAGAACTTGCAGTAAGGGTTAGCATCTCGGTTGGATCATGCCATGGCATTTTGACTGAAGAACTGAACATTCATTGAGTTGCAGCAAAGTTTGTTTCTCGTTTGATGGCCGAATAGCAGAAAAACATCGAATGGACAATTGCCGACAACTCCTTTAACAAGCCGATGACGATGAAATATTCACGAAAAAGATCGTAACGGTAGATGAAACTGGGTTTACGGTTATGAACCCACCGGGTTGGTCTAGTGTTAAACGCGTCTTCCCAAATCAGCTGATTTGGAACTCGAGAGTTCTAGCGTTCAAGTCCTACTAAAGCCAGTTATTTTTGCACGGATTTGAATTCTAGATCGTGGATACCGGTGTTCTTTGGTGGTTGGGTTTCAATTAACCACACATCTCAGGAATGGTCGAACTGAGAATGTACAAGACTACACTCATACATATCATCCTCTGAAGTATTATCTCAACGGTAGTTACCGGAGGCTAAACAGGAAAAATAAAAAAGAAGAAAGGGTTTACGGTTACGACATTGAGACAAAAGTTCAATCATCAAAAATTCGCACATTACAAAAATCGCTACTAACATTTAAATATGTTGTACTCAAATAACAATAACATAAAAACTAAACGAGATATCAATAATCCGCGAACATGTGGTTACAGAGAAGGTTATACAAAACACAATACTGCCAACCGCACGTCAATAAATATCTTCGTTGACGCGTAATTAAAAAAATACGGTTATTTTTTGAACAGTAAAATTAAAAAGATACTTAGAACATACAGATGTAATAAAAAACAGATATAATACGTTACAAAAAATCCAATGAGTAGAGATTTTCTGATTAAAGTATCAAAATTTACAAAAATTATCTGAAAAAAAAAAGATTTATTACCGTACTACTTTACAAAAAAATATAATTTAAAAAACTTAAATAAATGTACAGAAGAGAAATTGAGTTAAGTTACACTAAGTAAGGCGAAGGTTTGCTCCTGTCTTTATCAACCGAACTGTCGGCTGGCTTTGGCGGAACGGTCGAGCGGGGTTTGTCGTACTATCTAACCAAGTTGACATCATCTGATTACTAACAACATGACACATTTTTACAGGTGTCCAGTCTAGAACTTAACCCAACAATCAGCCTTCTGTAATGTTTGAACTGACTACCCAATTCCTCTACGTTTTACTTGAATAGACTCCTCCAACAAGCGAACATATACACTGCTACTGATAGCCATAATAAAGCGATTATAACGCTCAGTGAATTGTTAGAGAGAAGATGCTGTTTTCACAAGGAGAACGCTTTTTAGCCGATATTAATTTTCCAAAATTAACCATTCATCGGGGGAAAAAAAATTAAACTTACAATCACATCGAATTCAAACAGTTTATCAACTTCTTGATCCTGATAAAGAAAAACGGATAGAATATTGTCATCGGTTTCGTCGATTCTTGCGTGAGGATATTCATGTTATGGACTCGAGGCGAGGCATGGTTTCATCTAAACGACAACGTTCACAACAGTAGGATTTAGAGTGCTAAAATCCCCACGCGTATCATGAAAATCAATTACACCCACAGAAGATAGGCGTATATGGTGCGATATCACGAAAAAAATTAGTGGTTCTCTTTTCTTCGAGTACCCCATTACTACAGAACGATATCAGAATATTCTATTGCAACTTACTGCACTCTTGGAAAAGGAAGATCGATACTGGTGGTTCCAACATGGTGTTGCAACATCACAGTACGCACGTTGAAACTTTTGATTTGATTAACGAATTCTTTGGTGATCACGTTATTGACCGTGGCTTTTAGCCACCAATATGGCCAGATTTTTTTTTTTTTGTAGTTACCTCAAAGAAAAAGCCTACACCAATAAACCACGAACACTTAAGTAACTGAAGGTCAATATCGAACAAAATGTTTTAGATATCAACCCACAAACTCTGAAAACAGTTGCAAGAAATACAGTAAAACAAGTGGAAGCGTATATTCATGAAGATGACGGCTACTTCCCGCATTTACTGTAGAATTAAAGGTATTGGGAATTCGGAAATAGCATATTTAATTTGATAACTTACGAATGCCTTTTTTATTCAAATATGTATACTGACATAGGTGGGTGGCGTTTTATATGGGACACTCTGTATATAAAGTGCAACCATAACAGAGTGGTACAATACAATAACTACTACATTAGAAACAGCACTAATCGAGGGTTAAACTTTCAGCTTACGTATTATACTCTGATAAAAAGTATTCTTTCTTAAAAATTACAACAAAATAAAATCGAAAAAAAATTGCAGTACGTTAATAGATCTCAAACCTCAGTAACAGTAAATAAATCAAAACGTACCTTTTTAAACACTATTTCATATTAAAATCTGAAACCTATATTTGTTTTAATGCTGATCATCGTTTATGAGCGGTTTAACATTTTAAACAAAGATTCTATGTAGAATCGCATTTTTTTCTCTCCAACCAGTCTACAGCGATAGATAAATATTTACGAGGTTTTGCGTGTGACAGGATGCAAGTTATTTATATCTTACATCATAATTCATGCTAGACCAATTAATGTGCATTCATCCATTTTTTTCATAAGTTAATTATATAATGTTTATTATGTTTTATGCTTATTGTATTTATAATGTTTTCTCTTTATGTTTCGTGCTATACGAATTGCAGAACAGTCAACTACAAGACCCCATAAAATAAAGATCGATAAAAAAACATTTCCTGTTAAACAAAAAAAGATTTTAAAATATTAAAAAAAAATTAAATAAAAAATCTGATGTGCCCACTACATGACTTCTTTGTACCACTATTAAATTACATATACACATTTTTTGCTGCATTTCATTTAACCTTATTTCATTTAAAAGTGAGATACGATCCTCACTTAATAAAGTGAAGATTTAATAAAGTGGACAGTTACACAATTGCTGAAACTAGAGAACGTGTAGACAAATTAAGATGAAAAGAATTATATCAAACCAATGAGCGATTAAATGATTGGCAATAAAAACGAAATAAACGAAATGATGATCAACTTCGACTTAGGGAAAATATTGTTCCGACAACATCAGGGTAGGAATAAACTAAAAGATTAGAATTTTTTTTTGCAATTTATTAAAGATCGGGCATCTATTCCTTAGTGTATATGTTGTTCTTGTGAGGGTCTATTTTTCAGTCACTCTGTAGTTAACTTTGATGTCGATAAAATTAAACTAGAAAATCCAAAAATAGTATGATTCTAAATTATAATTTTCAATTAATATTAAATAATCAAGAAGTTTCACCAATTTATTACACATACATATATGTAATAATGCCTAGTAAATTACATATACACATTTTTAAAGTACATCAAATTTTATTTCACTAATAACTTCTGGCTAGGCCACGTTTGGAGTATGTAAAACAAATTGTTAGGGATGTAGGATGTAGAGGGTATACTGAAATGAAACGACTAGCACTAGATAGGGAATCTTGGAGACCTGCATCAAACCAGTCAAATGACTGAAGACCAAAAAAAAAATAACTTCTGATTTTATTCGTATTGCCGGCCTCCATGGTGCGAGGCATATCGGCCTTTCATCCGGAGGTCCCGGCTTCGAATTCCGGTCAGGCATGGCATTTTCACACGCTACAAAAATCATCATTCATCTCATCCTCTGAAGCAATATCTAAAGGTGGCCCAGGAGGTAAAAAAAAGAGTTTTTCATACTGTTTTTTTTTTTTATTATTGAATTATTATTTATTGTAAAACTATTTTACAATCACGGGTTAATAATTATTCATAAATCAATATATTTAAATTAAAAAAAAAAGTAAAAAACTAAATTAAAATTGAAAATGAAATCTAATTCAAACTGATATGACTTCCCCTTATATGACCCAAATATTTCATTAATTAAAGTTTTATTTGGCTATAATTCAAGAACCGATGAAAATAAGTACCATGTATGATATACCGTTCAAAAGCTCTCACTGAGGGCTGGTTACATTTCACTGAGGACTGGTCTCACTGCATTTAAAGAAGAATTACGAAATTCAAATTTTTTCGGAGTTTGGGCTGTTTTGGACACTTTTGGTCCAGCCTATTGCAATCAAAAGGACCTCCCATTTTGATTAAATGTAGAACTAGATGTTACAACAGTCCTAAATCCAAAATTTCAACATTCTACGGCTAATCGTTTTTGAGTTGTGCGAGGTACATATGTACGTACGTACATACAGACGTCGTGCCGAAACTAGTCAAAATGGATTCAGGGATGGTTAAAATAGATATTTCTGTTGAAAACTGAAATTTTTCGCGATCACAATACCTTATTTACTTCGTTCAAGGGAGTAAAAATTTAATAGCATTTTAAATTTTATAAATAGCTTATTCATTTTTTTTAGAATTGCCTACTGAGAATGTAGTCCAAATAGTTAAGCACCCGGAAAATCGAGTTCAGATAACTGAGTTCAAACTGTAGTTAAAAATTGAAAAAAACTATATTGATTTCGTCATATCTAAACAAAAAAATATGAATTATATATTACGAAAAAAAACAAATTCGAGGACTTCAGAAATTATAAAATAAAAGAAATTTCGATGAATGTTTTATCTCTAAGAGGTCATAATGAAAATCTGTTACCATGGAAAAAATATTCTGAGAATAAATCGAGGACATAAAAAAATGAATAGATTAATTCAACTAAAATAAGCCATGCAGATTTGTGAAGTGAGAACAAATGGCTGAAATATTATCTAAAAAAAAAATCATTAAATTAAGCAAAAATAGTTTTTTTTGTTTTTATCTAATTATTCATTCGCTGCTTTTCATAATTCAACTAAGTGCCATACAATATGGCGGGAGGGTGTCTTTGACGCATTATCATCGTAAAAATTATACAAATAAGTAATTACAACATTAGAATCAACAGTCTCTTCTACTTGAAATGAATGAAAAAAAACTTGGGTGTCGTTTTTTTTTTTTTTGCATGAAAGTGGAAAACAACCAGTTTTTCAGGATTTTTGCGGAAAAGTAAAATTTATAAAAAAATTTTTTAAATTTAGAATAAATTCTCAAAAAAAAATCGCACACTTCTTTGCTTCTTTGCAAGAAGACTAACTTTTCAATAATCTAATTTAGTTTTACATTTTCATACTGTTTTAATTTGGCTTAATATTGCTAAAAATAGGAACCGCAGATAAAGAAACGTTAAAGTCTAACCTGCAGCATCATAACGAACCACGCTTTTAACGTTTTTCAACCTTAAATTGAGCGTTACTCAAGATGGGGTTAACCAATCATAAAATTTTCACAAGCACCACTTCAGATACACTACTACAACATATCTAAATTTCAATGAAATTGATCTAGTACTAGTTTGGAGATTTTCGAGCACAAAATGTTAAACATAGGCGAATAAATAAATAAAGAAACCCCAATGTATTTTCTATATATTTTATATAAAGAAACCTTTGCATATATATATATATATATATATACTTTATATTTTATATAAAGGAACCCCAAGTGAATGGTATTTTCATACCTCAAACGGGGTAAGGGGTGTTCCCCCCTCAAACCATGCGATCGAAAGTAATACCGTACTTTTCTTTGAAAAGTCGATAACAACAGAAGGTGATAAAAATGTGATATTCTATTAACATGTTTTTCATATAATACTTAATCGAATATCGATTGCAGATGAATTACACCGGATGATGAATATTACCGCATGTATTACACGAATAATCATTATACGAATGGAAAACGGAGTCTGCTCTCGGTATAAGTAGAACGCGCATTGTGGGATCAATATTTTTGGAAATTACAGTTAATAGATCATTATTGTGCTGTTTTAACAAACTTCATTAGACAGTTAAGAGAAGTGGAACTCAATCACGGTCGGCTCCAACAAGATGGCGCCACAGCGCACACAGCTAACAGGCCAATGACTTTGTTACGAAACCTCTTTGGTGAACGGATCATTTCGAAGAGTTTGTGGCAAATCTGACTCCCCCAGATTACTTTCTATGGTGGCAGCAAAGAAGCAGCGTATTGCAACAGACAATGCACGTTAACGAACTAAAAACCTCAAATAACGACATACGAACGAGAGATTGCAACGCATCAGCTGGTTAAGTGTTTGAAACGTGTTGGAGGAGGTCATTTTTAACACAGTTTTTAGACTATTCCAGTTATTGTAATATCAGTTTCTATAAAATAATGAAATAAAAATAAAAAGTAATAATTAAGAAATAAATTTCCATAATTCCAGTGCATATCAACTTTCCATACGTACTGTGTAACAGTCAGATTATTTGAGAACGCTAGATAGTCTACTATTAAGTTGTTTTTCTTATATTCTAGATTGATTAAGTCGCTAATTTTGGGTTCATTCATTTTCTCTTCATTCTCTAATAATTATTTCCAGTACACAGTTAAAAACCAGAGAAAGAACCCATCACTATGTCTTCTTCAGGTCTTTATCCCGAACAGTTTTGAGATTTTCCCTCAGAACTTTATTTTCAAGTGAGTTTATTTGTTAAACGTAGTCTGATGGATTCTCTTGTTTTATTATCTAGACCGAATTCCACAAGGATTTTAAATAAGGTTTCTCTATCAATTGAATCGTAAAGTCAATAAAGGGTGACAATGTACTTCGTGGTTCTGAGTTAGATGTAAGTGATAGTGGAATTTAAATTTAGGAATCTGTTCTGCACAGGAGTGACCTTTCTAAAGCCTTTTTGGTATTATCCTAGCTGTGGGTCCAATTGTTTTTTAGTTCTGTTTAATGTCTTTTAAGAGTATTTTAAGTGTTTTGTGATTAGCTTAAGTATTTTGGAGAGGACTATATATGTTACTGGTAGATATGAGATCCCTTTGTAATTTCTATCATTCTTTTTTTACGGTCTCTTTTCTAATGGATGGATCAGACGGTTTTCCTGTCAGATGGAATTTTTCGTTAATTTTTTAATTATTTTGTCTTGTCACCAAAGTTCAGGAATTATTAAGTCCTGTGGGTAATTATTTAATAATTATTTTTAAATCTGTTGTGGTCCATAAAGAAAAAATGTCAGATATACAGTTTAATTTATATATTCGTTTTTTCTTTGAAATCATGAAACAAAAATAAATTTTCTATAATAAGACATTGTCCTTCGGACGAAGTACTGTAATACATTTTATATACATAAAACGAATTATACCAAAAATGTCGGATAATATAATTACTTTTTTTTTAATTTTACTTTATTCAATCAATCTTCTAATTTCTTTCTGTTTCGCTAATTAAAAAAATAATTTACTTGACAGAATAAAATTAATCAATTAATTGACCGAATTGTTTTCTCCAATAAAAAAAAAAAAAAAATAATAAAGTTGGTTTTATTGGTAAAAGAGAAAAATGCGATAAACTGAAACAGTAAATAACCTTTGACCTTTTAGTATAAAAACAAAATTACACTTTAACTTTCGTGATATCTTATCTTTTTATCAGATTATATCTACTAAACAATAACGGGGATTTAAGAAATAATTTTACTTCCCAGTTAGGGTATATATAGTAACATTAAATTTTTTATCTGAAAAACAAGTTAAACGTATTATGGTTAATACATACACGTACTTGTTGTAGTTAACGTAAATAAAAATATTATTTGAACTTAATAATTTATTTAAAAAAAAAAAAAAGAAATATTTTACCTATTCAAATATTTACAGGATTCGTATAAAATTTAAAAACCCCCACTTTATTTAACTTTTTTACCGATTTTTGAAGAAAAGAACTGTATTACTTTCGGTAGTTTGAATGGCGGGTGGATGAAAGAGGTAAGGGGTTTCCTTCTATATATAAGCCTATACATAAAATTTGTGGCTCGAAAATCTACTAAACCTTTTAATCAATTTCATTGAAATTTACATATGCTGTAGTAGTATATCTGAAGTTGTGCACGTGAAAATATGATGAAGATTGGTTGGGCCATTCTTAAGTTATTCTCAAGTTTAAGTCGAAAAATAATTTGAGGTTATGTTTTCTGTGTTGAGGTGTATTTTTCATACAAGCTCATGTAGTGAGCGAGTTGAAACTTGATGCTTACGTGCAAGACCTGCCGGTTAATTGAACGTATGTACTGCGTTGTGTTGTGAAAATCAGTGAATTTCTAGCTGCGAAATAGCAAAGACGTCGGTCTTCTTGCGCAGAAATGCGCAAGAATTATTTTATTACTTATTTCCATTTTCCCGGTTTTAGCTCTATTATTGTTGCGCAACATAATTATAGAGGAAAAATATAGCGATCGGCCAAAGTGTTGTATTGTAGATTTTGTAAATGTCAAACGTTTCAAAATCTCTTTAATTAAAAAAAAGAAAAAAAGTTCTAGAATTTTTGGAAGATGTATGTTGGTCTGTATCTTGATGAATGTCTCCGGACTCATAAATTCTTAATAGGTAAAAAGGTAAACAACCTATTTCTATATAATGATGACATTAAATTTTGAATAATATTAAAAAAGGAGAGGAAAAGAGAATTAAGAAAATAAATTTTTGATGTGTTTAATTATTGATTTTTTTACATAGTAATCGTAGAAAATTGAGCTTTGATGCGATGTAAGTACATATTAAGTTATATTAAAATTCCAAAATTTCAAGCCAATCTAATCTAAGATTGGATGAATATTCAATAATATTTCTAAACAGTTTTTGCCTTATACGTCAAAACCCGTTGAACAAAAGACGAAATTTGACAAAAATATTTGCCTCTTTACATATACATATATATATATTCCAGCTTTGACTTGATTTTCGACCCCATCAGACTAGGGGTAATCATGGTATCCATATTCACTTTTAGTGAATATTAAAAAAAATTATAATAATTAAAAAATTTTAAGTAAACAATTGGGTGGACACCACATGACTTCCTTGTACGTCTATTAGATTGCATACCGATTTTTAAAAGTATATAAAATCTTATTTCACTAATAACTTCTGATTTTATTTTCCATGTTTTTATTTTTTATATTGTTACTGAATTGTTATTGTATTTTTTTTTTTTTTACAATCACAGGTAATAATTATTAATAAACCGATATATTTAAATTAAAAAATATATAAAAGTTTAAAAATAAGGAAATGAAGTTGAATTCGAACCGATGTGCCTTCCCCTTGTAAATTCATAATATTTCAATAATTAACATTTTATTTTGCTATAACACTGGAACCAATGAAAATAAGTACCACATGATATATGGTTGAAAAGCCCTCGATGAGGGCTTATTACTGTACATAAGAAAAAGTCCAAAACCAAAACTTTTTTTAATTTTAAGCTTTTTTGGACATTTTTGGTCAAGTCGATTGCAATTGAAAGGGAAGGTGCACAACTAGATTTTACAACAGATCTAAATCCAAAATTTCAACATCCTATGGCTAATTGTTTTTGAGTTATGCGAAATACATACGTACACACGTACGTACAGACATCACGCAAAAACTAGTCAAAATGGATTCAAGGATGATCAAAATGGATATTTCCGTTGGAATCTGAAATCCGAAATTATCATGATTATAATAAAAAAAAATGTAATTTTTACTTCCTTGTACGAAGAAAGAAAGCTTTCATTCTTCGTACAAGGGAATAAAAATTAATTTTTTTTTATCTTTAAGCCTTGTTGAATAACACTGCTACAGAATCAGGTCGACTTATTTAATTAAATAATTTTCCCATGAAATAGACTTTTACTTCCCCCTCTATAAAAAAACAAGGAAACTGAATGAGACTGATTAAAAATATCAAGTTTTTAACATTAATATTAACGACTGAAAATCCAACTATACCTGATACATACATCTCCAATTTATTAATAATGTAGATAAAATTGAAATGTTTAAAAGACTTCCCGGGGGGGGGGGGTTAAAAAAATTATAAATTCTTAGGCCTAAGAATTTATAATTTTTTTTAATTTTTTACAATTTCTGATTTTCTACTTCCTTGTACAAAGTAAAGAAAGTACAATGATCGCAAAAAATTTTGGTTTTCAGATTTCAACGGATATATCCATTTTGACCATCCATGAATCCATTTTGACCAGTTTCCGCGTGACGTCTGTACGTACGTAAGTATGTACCTCGCATAGCTCAAAAACGATTAGCTGTAGGATGTTGAAATGCTGGATGTAAGACTGTTGTAACATGTAGTTGTGTACCTCTCCCTTTTGATTGCAGTCGACTGAACCAAAAGTGTCCAAAAAAAACCCAAAATCTCCCAAAAATTTGGATTTTGGACTTTCACTTAAATGCAGTAATAAGCCCTCATTGAGAACTTTTCAACGATATATCGTAAGTGGTACTTATTTTCACTGGTTCCAGAGTTATAGTCAAATAAAACTTTAATTAATGAAATATTTTGATCTTCTAAGGGGAAGGCACATCGGTTTGAAATCACTTCATTTCATTTTCTTTTACCTTTTTTTTTAATATAAATATATTGATTTATTAATAATTAATTATTGCCTGTGATGTAAAAAAAATACAATAAATAATAATTCAATAACAATAATAATAAAAAAAAAATATGAAAAAATCAAAAGTTATTAATGAAATAAAATTTTATGTACTTTTAAAAATGTCTATATGCAATTTAATAGGCGCGTTCAAGGAAGTCATACGGTGTGCAAATCAGATTTTTTTTAACTGTGGCTGTTTTTTTAAATATGAGAGTTGTCAAGCAAGGGGATCAAGTCAAATGGCGGGAAAAATTACCCAAAAAGTTTTATTATTATTATTTTTTTTTAATAATTATCCCCAAAACAATCGGATTTTGATAATAAAAAGACATTTTATGAAAAGGGTCGACTGGGACCCAAAATGTATTACTAGGAATTTTTTTTTGTGTTTTTTCAATTACACTTTTAATGCTTGTAAACTTTTACAGTAAAAACATGATTCGATCAAGGACATAAAATCGTACTGTTTTTTTAACTAACATTTTGATTTTTCTTGTAATTGTGAATTAAATATTACACAATTAAAACATTATATTTTTCAAAAATCCTGCAGCATATTTGAAATAAAAATCTATTAACGGCAAAGACGAGAAAATTATCCAACCTTTTACCGGCTTAAGGTAGAAAATATAACGTATAAAACAACTGCGAAACATTAAAAAAAATCTGACAACACAGTTGTTTGTGATATACAGGTTACACACGCAACTTAATTTAAAATATTTATCATTTAAATTAAATATAATATTTATTCGTTATTTAATTCAATGATTCTAACTAAAGCGCGCCGTATTTTATACGCGCGGTTGTAGCATACTTGCGGCGACGGTCGGTATTAACTAAACTAATGTAATTTCACAACTTACATAGAACAAATTTCGCTTGTACGGTCGGTAGAAAGGTGTAGTCGTAAGCCTTAACACACCATATACCGAGTCAACCGGGAGATCGAGTACAAGACCCAGCCGAGTTACTTTTTTACAGTTTAAATATTATTCATTTATTTAATTATATCGCTCACCTGTAACGTCACATCACAGCAGACGACCACAACAGTATTTTTTGTGGTGGGGATGCGATTTTGCAAATATTGTTGAGATTATTTTTTAATCGTTAACAAATGTGCCTAAGTAAAATATAACTTTAATTAGGCGAAATCTCGAGTACTGAGGGTGACTTTGCTCTACAGCCTCACCTCCTTGACCTTTTAAGTTGAAATTTTAATGGCATCAATGCCCCATATATATAGAAGTAATCTGACAGAGTTTGGTCAAAATCGGTCCAGTAGTTTGGAGATCTAAGGTGATTTAGAGGCCAACACGAACACTCGTACTTTTAACATTTAGAAAAAATTTCTATCCGGTTTTTTGGGTTCCTTAGGTGTCAAAATGTCAAGATCCGGTGAAAACCGCATATGCCCAAATTGGACCGATTACAATACTTTCTCTTCTAGAGCTATAGCTCTACTACAGCGCTATCTAGACAGGAAAGTAAAAATTAACAAAACATGGAATAATAACCTTCATTCCAAAAAATATTAATTTTTAACTCCTCTACCTTATTTTAAGTTATAAAAAACTTTTTTCTAAGATGAAGTTCATAATTTAATTATAAGAATTTAAATACCTCCACTATATTTGAAAAAATTTTGACCAAAAACTTTTCTTATTGTAGAAACATTTCATTTCAGAAAAACTATTCAACATGGAAACACATTGTTTGTTTTTTTAATACATGTCCAGATCTGTTAATAAATTGATATATATATATATATGTATATATATATATATATATATATATATATATATATATGTAAGAAATCTCTACATCAGGAGATAGTAAAATTCTGAAGGAGCCAAAACAGAAGAACCAGTTGTTATAAAGGTGAGTCTACATTTATATCTGTATAATTTCCGTGAAACGTTATTTAACATCTCCTTGCTGCAAGACATAAAAAAATACTTAGAACCCAGTCTGCATATGGATATCAACGTCATTATTGCATGCGCAGCCACTGAGTAGACGGCAAACTGTAGCTTATATATATATGTATATTTTTAATGATTAATTACATACAAGTTACGAAGCTTGTGTACGGGAATATGAAATGAAAATTTTGTAGCGTATGAAAAATATCATGACCGTGATTTGAACCCGAGACCTTCATATGAAAGGCCGAGGTACTATCATTCCGCTATCGGCATATTATATGTTGACATAAAACGGCGATATGAGCTTTACCGGGCGAAAGTCGTAAGTAATGTAGAACTGAAGTGTAACCTTACTGTTATTTTTAAAATTTCTGGTATTTTTAATTGGTTCCAGTAACACGAAATTACCCATAGGGTTGGTCTAGGGGTGAACTCGTTATCGTAAAGCAGCTTATTTCAAAGTTGAGAGTATTAAGGTTATAATCCTAGCAAAGGCAGTTACTTTTTTACAGATTTAAATACTAGATCATGGATACCGATGTTTTTTGGTGGTTGGGTTTCAATTAACCACACGTCTCAGGAATAGTCAACCTGAGACTGTACAAGACTATACTTCATTTACATTCATCCTCTGTAGTAATACCTTACGGTGATTCCGGAGGCTAAACAGAAAAAAGAGTGTATCATGAACAGCAAATACACGTTTATACAACTCCGTTATTTTTGAGAGATTTTATGCAAGTTTAGAACTTATAATTACAAGAAGTTCTGTACTTATTAAAGGAGTAAATAAATCACTTAATTCAACTGTATAATATTTTAGCCAATTGCCCTAAATTGGTTTATTAAAGTTCACATTATTACATTACCTTAGTTAATAACTATAGTTACAGAGCGTCCAACTTCCATAAAAACTAGCGTGTTGCAGAATTATTCAGTTTGTATATTAGTAAATTTAAACATCTTCTCCTAATACCAAAAAAATCTGATGTGGACACCAAATAATTTCCTTGTACGCCTATTAAATTACATATGTACATTTTTTGCTGCACTTTATTTAAAAAATTATTTCGTTTGAAAGCGGGATACGATCCTCCAATTGTTTAATAAAGTGGACAGTTACACAATTGCTGAAATATTAGGATAGCGTAAAAGTCCCTTTATTACTCGTATCACTAGATCAGTATTATTCGTATCTTCGTGTGTTGCTTATAAACAAGTTTCAGATTTCTAGTGTCACATAAAAAAAAAAATTAATAATAATTAAACTAATCCGTTTAGTGAATTCCTGTATACTGGTTACAAATGTCAATTTCGACCTTACGGTGTAAAATATTCAGTTTTTATTAATGGATTATTTGGTGAATAATCAAAAATGAAAAAGAAACAATCATACAGGAAAAAGAAAGACAACATGAAGAAATATATCTCAAAAAAACAACAAGAAGATGAATATTAAGAGGAAGAAAATGTTAAGAACAAGGGAAGAATAAAAAAACAAAGAGAAAATGATAAATGTAAAGAGAAGAAAATGTTAAAACCAAAGAAAGAATAAAAAGATTGAGAGAAGATAATAATTACAAAGACGAAGAAAACGGTTAAGAACAAGGAAAGAATAACGAGATTAAGAAAGGATGATGAATATAAAGAGAGTAAACATTTGAAAACTAGAGAACGTATACACAAATTAAGATCAGAAGAATTATATTAAACCAAAGAGAGATTAAATGATTGGCAATAAAAAACAAATAAATGAAATGATGATTAACTCCGACTTAAGTAGTGTATATTCCAACAATATCAGAGGAGTAATGAACTAAAAGATAAGAATTTTTTACAATTTATTAAAGATCGGGCATTTATGCCTCAGTGTATATGTGTTTCTTGCGAGAGTATATGTTTTAGTCACTTTGTAGTTAACTTTAATTTAGATAAAATTAAACAATAATTACTGAATAAATTACTGTAAATTAAAACAATAAATTACTGAATAATTAAATGAAATAAAACTAGAAAATCCAAAAATAATACGATTTTAAATTATAATTAGTTTTAAATAATCAGATATTTCACCGAATCTATTGCACATACAGATATGTAACAATGCCTTTTACATTACATATACACATTTTTAAAAGTGCATAAAATTTTATTTCACTAATAACTTCTGATTTTTCATATTTTTTTTATTGTTATTATTGAATAATAATTTAGTGTAATTTTTTTTTTACAATCACGGTTTAATAATTATTAATAAACCAATACATTTAAATTAAAAAAAAAAGTTAAAAGAAAAACTTAAAGGAGATGAAGTCTGATTCGAACCGATGTGCATTCCCCTAAGATCCAAATATTTCATAAATTGAATATTATTTGACTATAACTCTGGAACCAGCGAACTAAGTACCATTTATGATATATCGTTGAAAAGCTCTCAATGAGGGCTTATTACTGTATTTAAGTGAAAGTCCAAAATCCAAATTTTTGGGAGATTTTGGGCTTTTTTGGACACTTTTGGTTCAGTCGACTGCAATCAAAAGGGAGAGGTACACAACTAGATGTTACAACAGTTCTAAATTCAAAATTTCTAAATCCTGCGATTATTTGTAAAATCAAAATATTTCATTAATTAAAATTTTGTTTGGGGCTAACAATGGAACCAATGAAAATAATTACTACTTACGATACATCGTTGAAAAACTCTGAATATTACTGTAATTAAGAAAAAGTCCAATAAGAAAAAGCCCAAAATCCAAATTTATTTGGATTTTGGGCTTTTTTTGAAGACTTTTGGTTCAGTCGATTGCTATCAAAAGGGAAGGTGCAAACTAGATGTTTACAACAGTCCTAAATCCAATATTTCAACATCCTACGGCAAATCGTTTTTGAGTTATGGGAGATACATACGTATGCACATGTATACGTACATACGTAAAGGCATCACGCCGAAAATAGTCAAAATGGATTCACGGATGGCCAAAGTGGATATTTCCGTTGAAATCTGGAAACCGAAATTTTTTGCGATCACAATACTTTCTTTACGTCGTACAAGAAAGTAAAAAAGAGGAAATTCAAAAAATCTTCCCGTTTTAAGGGTATCTCCTCCATAATTAGAGCAAAAAATCAAAAAAATATTAATTTTGCCTTCTTATTTACGATCCCAAAAATAGAGAAGCTAAAATTTCAATATCATCAGTGTGTTCTAATATGCAGTTTGCTAATCTATCATTCAACGATACTTAGATTTGGAAAAATTTGGAAATGATGTTACTTTCTAGATTTAATTTACTAAGTATTTGGCACCGTTGGTATTAATACAGCTGTATAAATTAAATTCTCACTTACCAACAATTTAATAAGTGTAAATCCTAGCTGTTACTCTATCTTCAGGGATTTTCTAAAAGATGTTAATTTAAATTCAAATCAATAATCGTTTTTAAAATTAAACTGTTATATGTATAATAGTCGGTCGTCAAGAATAAAATTAATTCGTACGTCAATAAGACAGTAACGTCATGTTTGTAACATAATTATCACAAACATGAACTTACTTTCTTATAGACGTACGAATTAATTTTACTTTTGACGACCTACAGTTATGAACACAACAGTTTAGTTTAAAAACGATTATTGATTTGCATTTAAATTAAAATCTTTTAGAAAATCCCTGAAGATGGGGGTGACAGCTCTAAAAGTACTAGGATTTACACTTATTAAATTTTTGGAAAGTGGAAATTTAATTTATACAAATGTTACTTTAACTTAGCGTAACGGAATCAAAATTTCTATCATTACATTTACTTTTAAATACACATCGGTGGTGAACCAGAATAAATAATATTTCATTGTAACATAAACTATGTGACTTCAATAATAGCCGTTACGAGGACTTCAAAACGATAAATATGTTAACTGGTTAATACCGCTCGTAAAAAAATAATAGAAATTATCAAAACTTACAAAAGGGTTAAATGACCATTAATAAATATTTTTTAATGTGTACATTAAAAAAGTACATCACATTCGGATGAATTACAAAAGAGAAATACGCGCATCGTACTTTTAATATTAAATAATGGAACATTCACAAAAATAAATTAAGCGAGAGAATAAGAAAAACTTTGTCCAACTTTTTAGCATTCAAAAAGACGAATAAAAGAAGTTATGAAAGATTAATACTTTACTCATCGTTTTAAATTTTAAAAAGTTTTATATACTTTAGAATATGAACTTGAATTTACGAGTAATATATTTCCAGGAAAGTTGTAGGAAGGTAAATGATGTTTAAAATCTGCATAAATACGAAGTAATATCAAATTTTCTAACGTTTGAATTAAACTACAGTCAACTCACGGTTATCCCCGATAAATAACCGGGAAAAGGATAATTTAAAATTATAACAAAATCGCGGTTGATCCAAAAATAATATTTATTAAAGTAATGTGTTAAAATGACTTAATACTGTACCGCAACACAGTATTTAGATGATTTATTATATTAAGGCATAACGGTAAACAATAAAATAAAATACAGTACATTACACTACAGTACAATGATTTGGTAAAAGTAATATCCAGAAATTTATTTAAAATACGTTTTAACAGACAACAAATTTTCTCACTAATACTCAAATTTTTCTCGGCCAAATTTTAACTATCACCAATACTGTACGTTAATAGATTGTAGATAGAGTAGTGCGTGTAATACGTAATGCTTCAACAAACACTTATTAAAACTACAGTAGCTAACGAGAAAAAAATTAATAAATTGTGCATTTTACATTTTAAGATTTTTTTTTTAATAAGACGCAACTGATTGTTGTTGTTTTACTGAATGAAGATATATTTTAATTGAACTTCGAAGTTTGCATAGCATGATAATATTATACAACGAACTATCGTCCTACCATATCCACAATGAACTATAGTACAGCATTATCATATTCAAAACAAGCACACATTCAAGTAGAAAATTAATGAAGGAGAAAAACCTATCACAGAATGATGAAAAACTAAATGTTTAGCTTCTTTATAAGTTTTTAAAATATTTATATTTTCCGAGAGGCATCGCTTAAACCTCTAGCAGATAATTGGGAGTTGATATATATATATATATATATATGAAACTAAAAAAAGCTACAAATCCCTTCAAATCCGTTGACCAAGCCTTAATAAATCTATTTCATTTTTGTTGTTTCATTTCTTATATATACTGTCTCACGATGAACCTGAGAAACTTTTAGGACAAGTTCTAATGGTAAAAATAATGAAAAAAGATCATATAAATATAGGTCTGGAAAGTTTTCGATTTGGCGAAAGATTTCGCCCGGATTTCAGCTCTTCTAACATAAGAAGCCCTATTGTAATTTTTGGAACCAAAATTAAGGAGTAAATTTGGTGGTTTATTATATAAACTGAGCTGGGAAATAAGATAAAACTTGTCCCAGAATTAAAATTCCGGTTTTAAGATATCCGACGTAAAACACAAAATTCGGTGTTGAAAAACAAGTTTTATTTAGGTTTGTTGTACAACAGATGTGTTAAATGACTAATACATGCGGAAGATTTAGTAAGAAAACTTGTAGAGAATTTAATTCTCAAAAAATTATGTAAATACAATAAAAAGTAAATAAAAACTTTTAAAAATCCGTTTTTTTAATGAAGCAAAACAGACGAAGAATAGACAGAACGTATTATTCTCTCTGAACCTAATAAACATCCTTTTTAAACATTCTTCGGTATATCAACATTTACGAATGAAAGGATCATTTCCAACATGTTCGTTTTCCGTTGAACGCCAAGTAAATCATCATGCGATTCAGCATAGCCCAGGCACTAACATAAGGCGAATTTCATGTCGTACTGGTTTGTTATAAAACAAATTGTGACGCATCCTACGGAAAAACAATTTTTGATCCTTTCCGCCTGGAGAAGGTTCAAAATTTATCGCCGACAGATTATCCCCAACGGTTAAACTTGCGTAACTGGCTTCTAGACAACACTAAGTAAATTAAATTCTGATGAAAACACTTTTATGAAAAATGGTGACTTCAATTCTAAAAATAGTAATTTACGGAGCGAAGACAATTCACATGGTTCTGAGGAATCTAGTTTTCAACAGAAATTTCATATTAATGTTTGGTGGGGCATTACTTATGACAAAATTCTGGGACCATTTGTTTTCAATGAAAACGGGAGACGAATACGTTCATTTAATGAAAAAAAAATTTCCGGCTTTTTTAGACAATATATAAACTAGACTGTAAATGATTTTCCAGCGCGATGGTGGTAACCCACCGAGTTGGTCTAGTAGTGAACTCATCATCGCAAATCAGAGCTGATTTCGAAGTTGAGCGTTCTAAGTTCAAATCCTAGTAAAGGCTGTTACTTTTATATTGATTTGAACACTAAATTGTGGATGCCGATGTTCTTTGGTGGTTAGGTTTCAATTAACGGCACATCTGAGGAATGGTCGACCTGAGACTGTACAAGTCTACACTTCATTTACATTCATACATATTATCATCTGAAGTAATACCTTACGGTGGTTCCGGAGGCTAAACAAAGAAGAAAGCACGATGGTGGTACGCCACATTTTTCTTTAGTAGCAAGAAATGACTTGAATGCTAATTTCTTAAACTGGATTGAACGTGGTGGACCAATCGATTGACCACCACCACAATCACTGACTTAACGCCACTACATTACTTCATTTGTAGTCATATGAAAATGATAGTATACCAACAAAATGTTAATACTACATAAGTTATTCGTTAAAAAAAGTAATTCTACTGAATTTATACGACACGATCCTGAGATGATGCGGAAAACCACAGGAAATATTTTACGTCAGACAGAATGTTGTGTACAATGTGAAGGAGGGAATTTCGAACAATGTAACTGAGGTTTGTGATTCTGTTGCAGTTTATAAATTCATGTATTTTATTTTTTTGTTTTGCTATATTAAGAACAATATTTATTAGGTAGAGAAAGAATAATACGATTTTCGGTCAATTTTTTGTCTGTTTTTCTTCAATAAAAAACCGATTTTTAAAATGTTTCATTTACTTTTTATTGGCTGTTTTTACATTAATTTTCTCAGAATTAAATCCTCTACAAGTTTTGTTACTAAATCTTCCGCATTTATTAGTCATTTAACATCAAACCTAAAAAAAAAACTTGTTCTTCGACACCGGATTTCTTAAAAACTGTTGGCGTTACAGTTGTGAAACCTGCTTTATCATACTTCCTACTTCAAATTACATGAGGAACCACAAATTTACTTCCTAATTATTTTCTTAAAGATTACAGTAGGATTTCTTTTCATTAGAAGAGCTGAAATCCGGATGAAATCTTTCGCTAGCCGTAACTCGTAAACAAAGCGTTTCCAGTGTGAAAACCGTGATAAATGAATGAACATTGAAGTCTCAAAATGACTCGTAAGGGTGTAAATGATTTTGTTATGTGTGTGATGAGTCCACTATAATTCATATAAGAAAAACATCGCAAACAAGTGATCAGGATGATTACTTTACAAAGTACAATTTATAAGCTTTTAGGTATATTTATAAGAAAGCTATCCATTGTAATTGAATCATGATTCGACTTTCGGAAAATTTCGACATATCTTCGCGTTTCACATCCCTCAGACCCCAAAACCACCGTCAGGTCAAAGTTTATATATATCTATATATTTTTTTTCTTCACTTTCTTGTGGATACGATAACTACCGAAATTTTGAGCAAATTACTTTCAAATTGATACATAAAATATAACGACCAAAAATCTCGGTCGAGTTCGTTAATGGGCAAAGTAGGACCATGGAGGTGGAAATGGGGAGCTTTATCGAAAAAACAAAATATAGCTATAACTTTCTTACTAAGTAAAATATAGAATTCGTTTAAAATTCCTAGTATTCTTGGGTAAGGGTCTAACACTTACTTAAGTAACGTTTTTTGACATTACCAACTATTGGCCCAGGTGGTGGAAAAAAATGGGGTTTCGAAGACAAAAATTCATATCTCTCTTAATTGGCACAGTATCGAAACGATTTAACGTGATCGTTAGTTCTCTAAACATTACCTAAAACTTTTGTATGAAACAAGTTTTGATGTGACCAACTATTACGGCAAGGGACGACAAAAATGTTGCTGGAATCGTAAGAAGAAGGGAGTTTTCCTATTGAGTAAATTTGAAGTTTTTCTTAACTTTAAGGTGGAAATCTTTTTTATCCCCTATTTAGCACCGGTAAACTCCGCCTTCCGGCGTGCCGAAAGAGATTTTTTTTTAATAAAGCTGTAATGTTTTTCTTATATGATTTTATAGTGAACTCATCACAGACGTAACAAAATCATTTACACGCTTACGAGGCATTTTGAGACTTCACTGTACACTCATTTAATACGGTTTTAATACGGTACACAGTGGAAACGCTTTGTTTTACGAGATAAGGCTAGCGAAAGATCTCGCCCGTTTTTTGACGGGGTTCGAATCCAGTTCAGGTATGGTATTGCCACATGCTATAAAAATTGTCATTCATCTCATCCTCTGAAGCAATACCGAACGGTGGTCCTGGAGGTATACAAAAAAAAAACAGTTACTAGGATGAGACATGGGCTCCTTATGTAATATGTGCAGTAGCTGTGCAATCGACTTAGAAGGATGGCTAAAAGGCACATGAAAGTCCTTGCATTTGGTATCCCAGTAATTTGAAGTAAACCAAAAGATCACTCAACCGATTATTATTTCTATTTAACTAACATGTCTGGAATTTCTGAAAAGTCTATACACACTATAGTTTATCCATTAAGACTTGTACATTACAGTGATTCATTCCGGTTCCTGAGATCCAACTCACCGGGTTGGTCTAGTGGTGAACGCGTCTTCCCAAATCAGCTGATTTGAAAGACGAGAGTTCCAACGTTCAAGTCCCAGTAAAGCCAGTTATTTTTACACGGATTTGAATACTAGATCGTGGATACCGGTGTTCTTTGGTGGTTGGGTTTCAATTAACCACACATCTCAGGAATGGTCGAACTGAGAATGTACAAGACTACACTTCATTTACACTCATACATATCATCCTCTGAAAAATTATCTAAACGGTAGTTACCGGAGGTTAAACAGGAAAAAGAAAGACGGTTCCTGAGGTCCGTGAAAATAGTGATAAAGAAGCAGACATTACGGAAGAAGACATTCACGGTTAAAATTTTGATTTGCAATACAGTGAGCCACATCTTATACCTCAAGGTCATAAAAATGACTTGGTAAGAGTTTGAAAACTTATCAAAAAAATAATGATAAACTTTTAGGCTAAAGCTTTCATTTACTTTAAAAAAAAATAGAAAAAACTCCGACTATCAAAGCAGACAGAAAGATTTCTATCAATACTTTGCTGAAGAAAATTACTTAGTTTATTGTATATTGCATTAATGTATTTAGTTAACAATGTATTTAGTGGAGTTCTAAAGAGTGGCGTATTTTCATTCATTCTTCTTTGTATAATTTAAAAGCAGTAGTACAGAGAAAGATATCATACACTTAGAGAAACATTAACAAAATTTCATTTTGTGACCACCGTAATTTTTTTGTGACCACGTAATTTTTCTAATATAATCTGTTAATAACATATTACTTTACTACATCGGTACAAAAGTATACTCCAAACGTAACATTTCACAAAAGTGTTTTTCAAATCTAGTTTTACATTACCACATTACAACTGTTTCTAAGGATTAAACACTCTTTTAATCATGAAATTCTAATTTTTATTTCATTATTTATTTTATGAAATATCTAATCTTTGAAAATATTTTATTTACTTTCTGTTATTTGTAATTTATCTATTATATACAATAAAATATCTGATGATGATTAACCTTCGATGAAATCTGAATGTATAAATTTCAAAAATGCCCCTAGTTTTGAAATCCCTTGAAAGAGGTTCCTTAATATACTCCAATTAGTGGAGATTAAATGTCGAAAATGTTTATCCTTAGACGACTAGTACGTATAGAAATCATCACATACAAATATCCACGCGCGCGCGTAGACGCACACAATCATGCCGCTAATCTAATCTTACTAAATTATTTTTTTGTTTTTTATATTAAAGTATTTTTCCTCCACAAAGAATAAAACCATAGATAATTTTTTTTTGAGATGACGGGCATCGACTGTTTTGGTCACTTTGCACTATGAGAACTGAAATTTATAGCGTATGAAAAATTCCATGCCTGACCGGGATTCGAACCTAGAACCTCCGGATGAAAGGCTGAGACTCCACCATGGAGACCGGCTATCATAGATGTTAAACATAAGAATTTACTTTTTTTCATGATCTTTATAAATATATCAGAAGTAGTAGTTGCATATATGAGAGAAGAAAACCTAAATTTTAACATAAAAATTAATCTTTAATCTTATCTTTATTTGGTTTTTATTAAATTCAATTACATAATTAAAATTTCAATAATATTTGTTCTGAAATTTCAATAAATTTTCTATAAAGTTTTGTTTTTATTATTATTAACAATTTAACAAAGTAAATTTATGCCCACCTTTTTTTTTGATTCCCCATGAGTCTATGTGTACCTGCACCCTACTGACTAAAACTCCTATCTCACCGTTTTTCCTCCTCCAGGGCCGGTCCTGCAGTTAAGCATTGCACGGCCCCAGGAATTGTCTTTAGGGTCCAGGGGTGCAGAGTCCCCTGTCGTTCATCCGCGGGACTGGTACGGGACTTGGATGAACTGTCGTTCATCCGCACAAGTGAAGATGAACAACAGTTCCACAGGGGGCTGTGTCCTTCGCCCTAAATTTATGCCAAACTCAAAAAAAGTGTACATGAGTCTAATTATACGGTTTTACAATAATTTTCTCCAGAAACTACTAGAAGTACCGTTCTGAAAGGCTTTATTTTTCATCCAAGATTGGATAAATTAACTTGCTCAGAGCGTAATTAAAGAGACAAAAAATAGTTTATAAGCTTACAGTAGTATGTATGAATCGAGGAAGACACAGAGAGCAACAAGAATCCTTTTCTTCATCAATTAAAAAAAATTCGTTTCCCCATTTGGTGAATTGTCTTTAAATTTATACGGTCAAAATGAAATATTGTAAAAATTTTAAGACAAAAATAAGATTTTTCCTTGATTTTTATTTTGAACAGAGGACAGGATTTTCATTCCTTTTTTTTTCCAAACACACTCCTTTTTTGTGATTTATTCGTATTAACTAGGAAGAATTTTAGGGAAAAATATACGTGATAAAATAAATTGTTAAAACCACTTAAAATTTTAATAATTTTTATAAAAACAGTTCTGGAACACAAAAAGTTTTCATATTACGGGAACATTGTTTTGTAATTTATAACCTGGAAATATATTTTGATAAAAAAATAACCAACTATCCGTTATCCAAAACACAAGAATTAAAAAAAATATATATATATTTGCGTACCATATTGTTTTTTTTTTAATTTTGAGCAAGGATTTCTGTTAACAAATAGCAATGGGAGAAGAACTAGATAATTCGTTTTGTTAAACAACCCGTAAAATAGTATAATTTAGAATGGTAACGGAGTAACGCAAGATTAAGGTGCTTACGTTTTCGTGACGAATAGGGGAAAGTCTACGAAGTTAACAAACTGTGAAGTAAAACTTTACAATGAAAAACGTCTTGACTATGTTTTAACTGAAACAGAATGAAAAAATTTAAATTAAAAATCAAAAACACCTTGTTAATTTGAAAACTACGTTTGCATTTAATTAGTTTTTTGTAAACTAAAATATTTCTTTTTATGAAAAAAAAATTTAAAAAAACTAAATATTAAATCCAGAGTGCGATAAAAAGAAATCTTTTATTTTTCTCGAAGTTAAAACAATTAAAAAATGATAAAATTTTAAGAAATAAACTTTATATTTCAAAATAATATTTAAAAAATAATAAATTAAAAAAATAATTAAACGTTTTAAAATATTTAAAACTTTTCACCAATTTTTATTAAATACAATTCGACTATAACTACCGGGATGAATATGTTTCAGTTCTCTAATATAAGATGTGTTTTTACTTTTTTTAATACATTAACAATCATAAAATAAATTATATCAATGAAATGAACATCAAGAAATGTACCATATTTTTTAACAACAAATTTTTAAATTTAAAATATAGTTCCATTAATTATAGAATATTATACTCTTGTAAAGAAGCATTATGCTTCTATGCGTTCCTATTTTTTACGATCTTAACTGAAAATTAAAAGAATGCGTCATAAATAATTAGATACAATACAGATTTTTTATATCTTAATAATCCTTTTTGTATGTCTAAATTTTTGCATTTCTTATATTGTATTAACTTTTATCTAATATAAAAGAAAACAAATCCGAAAAAATGTGTTACTTAAATAAAAGGAAAAATTGTTGAAGTAAAATATTCGATAATTACCAGCAAGCAAAATACGTATAAAAAGTAAAAAAATGTATAAATATTATTTAAAAAATTAAAATTATTTAATTTGTATATTTATTTCGATTTTTAACACGAAAATCAATCATTATTAGTACAGTCTGTCACAATTTCCCCACAATGTTCCTTTTAAAACGGCATGTTACACCTAATTCGGTAATTAGTGATCATTTTTCATATTATACAGAGTGATTCATGAAGAATGTAAAAAACTTTCAGGATATGTTCTTATGATGAAAATAAAGAAAATACTTCATATCAACTTAGATTCGGAAACATTTCGTTAGCAGGAATGTAATATTTGGAATCCAAATAATGAGGTAAATTTCGTAATTTTATATGACATTTGACTTGAAGAATTGAAAAAAAAAAGGTCCCAGAACTGTATTTTTTGTATTTTGTTTTATTTAAATCTGGCGTAGAAGATGAAAGATCGGGATCTGATAAACACATTTTATGTTTAGCATAAAATACGTAACTTCGTAGAATTGGTAATAAATAAATCAAATTTTTAAACAGAACTTGTAGTGAGTTTAATTTTTGAGTAAAATGGTATGAATAAAGCCCACAGAAACTAAATATAAAAGTAAGAATTTCGAAGTTTATTAAAGATAACATATAAAAATGTGGCAAATTTAACTAAGGTATTAAAACCAAACAAAATGGTCAATATTACTCCAAACATAAAATATTGTGTTTTTCGACCCCAATCTTTTATATTTTACCCCAGATTTCTTGAAAATTACGAAAAAGCAGTTCTGTGACCTATTTTTATTTTTTAATTCTTTCAGGTCATATTTCATATAAAATTACTAAATTTATTTCTTAATTTATATCCCAAGAATTACAGTATGTTTTAATTCTACCGAAGGCGCAGAAATCAAGGCGAACTTTCTTCTTTATTTTCGTTTGTTACATTCTTCGTGAATCACTCTATATGGACAAATCGTTCGCTATTTTACGAATACTGGATTTTCAACTTTTTTTCTTTTTAGAACTGTAAAGATTATGGTTCTTAGCGATCGTTGGAGAACTGGAAATTTCAGGCTTCTTCCAACCAAGGTGTTATACATAAACTTGTATATAAATTCCTTCCTGGTAATCTCTTTTTGATGTTATACTTTTTAAAACAGAAATTTTGCTTACCATATTTATCATACTGTAAAATATGTGAAACCGCCACCGATTTGTGCCAGAACAGAGCATTATACTACACATTTCGTAGAAACAATCGACTCCATATTTGGATTCTCTAGGATGTTAATCACCATGAAAAATATTTGCTACAGCTAGGGGTTGTTGTCAAAAGAAGGTTTTGGATCAAAAATCAATTTTTATCTTTTATTGTTCGAACAGCTCTGGGTAAACTAGCAAAAATGGGTGAAAATATTGTAGTTATGCATTTTCTTTAATATTAATTCACCACAGGAAGTAATGAAACCTGTGCATAGGAATATACACATTTTTTAGCGTATGAAAAATGCCATACCCGATCGGGATTCAAACCCGGAACCTTCGGATGAAAGGTGGAGACGCTACCACTCCGCCACGGAGATGTGCATTTATTATGGAATTCTTAGATTCATTTATATGTGGATGATGAAAGAGAAAGGGACGAACTCTATTACAATGAGATCAGACTGAACTAGCAATTCAGCGGTATCACGGCTAGATATGATATTGTATATGTAGACAAATTTTCTTCCATCGAATGCAAGTTATGCTGTTTTGATCTTCTAACACCGGATACGGCTAATTTTGAGAATATTTTCAACATTTTTTTTTCCATTCAGTTGAGCATAATACATTATTCTTTATTTTTCTGATCAAAAATCATTAGGTTTTACCTCGTAGTCATTAGAACCAGAGCAAGAAAATACGTCAATCTCGAACTCACTTCTGCAAGATCCACAATAATCTTTCTCTTCTTCACTTGTCCCGATTAGCCTATCAATTTCAGATGAACAAAATGCCATTTTCAGCTAAGAATAACTACAAAAATATTTTCAACTGAGAATACCTGAATTTGTCATTTGTCTAAATTCAAAATAAAAGTTAACTAATACATTACATTAAACACATTTTTATAAAAATCACATTAAAAATATTAATATCAATTTAATACGCTCAAAATAGGTAACAAAAAACCACTAAATAAATTGCAAAACAAAACCTACCACGTATAAGATGTAATACGTTGTTGGTAAAACAACATTCGAAAAAAAAATAACGAAGGAAAAAGAAAACAAGAGTAAATTCGACAGTTTCTACTAAATAAAAAACCACCTGAGAGGGTGTAGTGAGTATAAGGATTATTCATACAATCAATTCAAAATTCTGTTGTACTATGAAAAATTCAACTAGCTTTGTAAAAATTAAAAAGCATACAATTCTAGAATTTAAAAAACCTCACTAATCAGTTGTAAAATCAGCTGATTTGAAACGTAAATGATGTTGCATCACTCAACATAAAAAAAAATACTTTTAATTATTTCATTTTATAGGTAAAATTTATTTTTGGGGTTAGAATTAACAGCACGATATTATTAACGATTATTGGAAAAATATTATTAATAAGTTTCCGCAGTAAAAGTCACCCGACTACACCTTAGGTATAGACATTTTTACACAGCATAAAATAAGAAATTCTCTTATTATTTACTATGTATGATTCTTTATTCAAAATATCAATAAAAAAAATTATTCAATTTATTTTCTAACAAAAACAACAGGTTTCATCGGCGTTACTATTATAATTAACCTAAAAATGAACTGTTATTAACGGGAAATATTTTATTATTTTAAAAATACTAGATTATATGATATAACAGTAACATATTACATAAGTTATTGTTATTATAAAGCGTAGAATATCCTAATATTTGATATATATATATATATATACACATATATATGCAATATGATTTTATTTTTCTATTTATTTTTTTTTAGATTTGAAATTACAGTAATCCTTGATACAGATGAACGAACAACTGTCCCCAGAGGTTGTCAATTACTTCCTAACGTTTCGACAAATCCCTTTGCGACAACCATTTGACCTCCATAGGGATTTAACTCCCATTGCTATTTTCAGAATCATTCCTGTGACTTCAGTTGGCAGGCAAGCGATGTCCTTACTTCAAATTTACCCGTTTTCAAAATTCCATTTACTTTGAATTTAATATAAATTCATTTATATTAAAAATGAATTTATTTTTAAATATAGACTGGTAATTTGACAATATATAAAATTAATTTTTTTTTTTTTAATTAATACAGTTAAGTTAAAGCAATTTTTATTAGTACTTTAATTAAATTACAACAGATATAATTTATTAAAATAAATTGCTTTGCTGATTGATTTCATTTAATAAATACATACCTACACATAAGATAAAAACTTATTAGCCTAATTTTGGAATCTTTAAAACGGGAAAATTTTTTAAAATATTTTAAAAAATTTGAGAACTGTATTACCCAACTTTCCCGAGACCTTTAAATAAACCTTTTTTCTAATAGAAATTTTGAAAACCTTTAAATCCATATTTATTTAATTAATTACTACTTCCTTTAATTAACGAAAAATAATTTTAAAAACTAATTTCCATAACGATTTCTTAAAGTTATTAAAATTATTTGAAATTACTTTTCCCCTCTCCAGACTATATCACAACAGAAGATTTCCTTCCGGCACCTACACCCTTCACTGTACGTATTCCTACTTTAAAATGTAAAAAAGAAAATTAATTATTTTCGTTTAATTTCAAAAGAAAAAACGGAAAAAATAAATCATAAGATACTAAAATCGATCACCAGATACACATAACTCGCCTCTTTCTTTTTCCTGTTTAGCCTCCGGTAACTACCGTTTAGATAATTCTTCAGAGGATAAATGAGGATGATATGTATGAGTGTAAATGAAGTGTAGTCTTGTACATTCTCAGTTCGACTCTTCCTGAGATGTGTGGTTAATTGAAACCCAACCACCAAAGAACACAGGTATCCACGATCTAGTATTCAAATCCATGTAAAAATATCTGGCTTTAGTAGGACTTGAACGCTGTAACTCTCGACTTCCAAATCAACTGATTTGGGAAGATGCGTTAACCACTAGACCAACCCGGTGGGTACATAACGCGCTGAAATATACAAACTGAACTGCTCTGACTGTATAATGTTCATTGGTCAAACAGAGCGACACTTCAAAAAAAAAAAAAAAAAATAGACCAGATTTTAAGACACTTAAACAATATGAAACACATTGCAACGATTTTAGTTATTGGTTAACCAGTATTTCTCCTTTCCTCTGAATTGCTTATGTCATAAAGCCACGGAATATGTTCCTAGCTACTGAAACTAATAGTAAATTACTGAGCGACCATTATTTATATTGAGAAAAAACAACTGGAGTTAAACTATACTAATAAAATTATTAAAATATTAAAATATTTTTAAAAACTCTTGCTCAATTTTACGCAAGCAGACCGACTTTTCGTTAGTTTATTTTGTTTCCTTTAAAAAAGTATCAACACATTCTAATCTAGAATTTTACAAAAAACCTTTGATCCATAAAAAATAATTTTACTATAACAAGAAAATCAAGTTTGATGACCTCACTATCTCGCAGTCAGAAACGCACTGATTTTCAGGGCTACCGTTCAGAGAATTACAGTTACCGATTTCCAGAAATACATTCGATTAACCATTATTATACATTCGATTGTGACTCACTGCATAAGCGCGTATGAAAAATACACCACCACTACACAATCAACATAATCCTTAGATAAAAAACACAGACTCAGTCATCATGACCCTCAAAATAGGTAACGGTACCAGAATACGCCGAAAAATATTGCTAGCAATATATACCGCAGATATAGAAACGTCAACGTTCCAATTTTCAGTATCATACATAACGACGCTTCTAACTTGTTCCCCTCAGATTATTTCAACCTTAAATTGGGAGTAACTCAAGATAGACTGAACCAACCACTATCAAATTTTCAAATGAAAAATTTTAGATTAGACACTACTACAGCATATATAAATTTCAATGAAATTTTTATAATAGTTTTGGAAATTTTCGACACACAAAATTTTATACACAGGTCAATAAATAAATAACTAAAGAAACCACAACTTAAGTGAATGGTATTTTCGTAATCTTCATATCTGAAAACATAAGAAAATGCATTTTCACCCCCCCTACTGCCACCATGCGACCGGAAATAATGCCGAACTTTTCTTCGATAAATCGGTATAAAAGTTAAAATGGAAATATAGACTACTAGGTTTTCTAATCGAGCATACACGCCAGATTCATTTCGTCACTACAAAATACTATATTTTAGCATTATGTTAACTCTTGGCCTCATAAAACGCAAAGATAGGTTAAAACCACCCAATGCATCATTTAACTGTATGACAGCTATGCTATTATGTGGACTGTCCGCCATTAGAGTCAGCAGAATAAAATTTTGATGGTTCCGATTCGAAAAAAAGAATTGAGGTTTCCCCATTTCATCGATGATAAATTAATTCAGTAACCTTATCAAGAAACTACTGCTCAATGCGGCTATTGCCACAAAGACTTACTGTAAATGAAAGTTTTCCTCAAAACCTATAAGTTCCAAGATAATACAACTAATACACTTCCATACAGATAATATAATTGTACGATTCAAATCATATAATTTAGATTCATATAATTCAGGTCTATAATCCATTCCATCCATCGAATAAACAAGCGTTTATTCAACTGATCATCCCACTGCAAGAACAAGATTCGTCAGCTGATAGATCAAATCTCTTCATTTAACGGGCAAAGTTACTACTGTTACACAGTAGATACCAGATGGAAACGGGAACAAGGACATTAACGATGGTCCCAACAACGACTCAAACTATGGCACAAGTTTTGAAAAAAGTTATACACAGTTGAGGAAAACGTTTCTTCGTATTTTACTGAAAAATAAAACAAGATATTTTTATGTTTGAAATAAAATTTTTTTACCAAATATGTTTCGTTTTGGTCGATCAACGTTTCCCAATTTTAGGTAAAATCATAATCCTATCGATATAGAACTTTTGTGTTTTCTGAATGAAAAACTATGATAAGTGATTTTCATAATGTTTTTTTTTTTTTTTTTAAGAAAAATGGTAATCTGATTGGCGCCAATCTTGGATTTGCCACCATTTGCAGAGTTTCAATAATGATTCAATTTCGCTCCGTTTTAGCAACGATTCCAGATGGAAATTCGAACATTAAATCTTTCATTGCAAAATTATGGCAATCAAACAACGAGATTATTTTTTGTATCTAGCCTTCTTCAAACTATTTAATACTATTTTGTGGTGTTATATCGTTACTGTTATCTCGACTACTATTGTGCCTGTCTTGGTCAGTTTTTTTTTTTTGTTGATTCCATCGACATTTTCAGTCATTGACCGACCAGAGTGAGGTGAGTCATTGACATTCAAATTTTCAGATTAAAAACGCCTAATCAGCTTTGAGCCACATGTACTGATACCGCATCAGATCCATAAACATTAAAAGCATTTTTAGCAACTGATTCGCACTTTTTCTCTTTTTACTTCCTTGTACGAAGTAAAGGAAATATTGTGATCGCGAAAAATTTCGGTTTTCAAATTTCAACGGAAATATTCATTTTGATCACCTCTGAATCCATTTTGACTAGTTTCGGCGTGACGTCTGTATCGTATGTTACGTACGTACTTATGTATTTCGCATAACTCAAAAAACGATTAGCCGTAGAATGTTGAAATTTTGGATATAGAACTGTTGTAACATCTAGTTGTGCACCTCTCCTTTTGATCGCAATCGACTGGACCAAAAAGGTCCATTAAAGACCAAAATCCAAAATATTCGGATTTTGGACTTTTTCTTTCTTAAATGCAATAATAAGCCCTCAATGAGAGCTTTTCAATAATATACCATAAGTAGTACTTATCGTTATTGGTTCCAGAGTTATAGCCAAATGAAATTTTAATTAATGAAATATTTGTATCAAGGGGCACATCGGTTCGAATCCGACTTCATTTCCTTCTTTTTTTTAACTTTGTTTTAATTTAAATATATTGATTTATTAATTATAAATCTCTGATTACAAAAAAATTACAATAAAAAAAATTATTAATTATATTTAAGTACAATTAAATATAATTCAATAATAATTTTTAAAAAATATGAAAAAAAATCAGAAGTTATTAGTGAAATAAAATTTTATGTACTTTTCATTTTAATTCAAAAATGTTTACAGAGGTTAATAATTATTAATAAATCAATACATTTAAATTAAAAAAAAAAAAAGTTAAAAAACATATGTATAGGAAGTCGGTTCGAACCGATGTGTGCATGCTTACAGATCCGACACGTTCTCACTTACACCAGATAAGTACTTAAACGACGTGAAACAATATATAAACTAATATAAAATGCTGATACGGACATCACAAAAAATGTGATGCATGCAGTGTCCACCCCATTGGAATTTTGCAACTGTCCAACTACAGGTACTTTCTAGTTACACAATTGTGTAAATATCCAATGTATTAAAGAATTGGAGGATCGTATCTACTTTCAAATGAAATAAGTTTAAATAAAATGCAGCAAAAAATGTGTATACGTAATTTAATAACCGTACAAGGAAGTCGTGTGCTGTTCACATCAGATTTTTTGTAATAAAATTTCAAAATGTATCAAATTTCTTTTTATTTTCATATGCGATCAAACTTTTTCCCTAACCCCAAAATAACGTAGTTTAGTTTGACATTAAATATGGATAATTTTATATAAGTTTTTAATAAAAAGGTAAAATTGTGAAAAGTTTATTATATAATTTACCGTGCAGTATAATCTGTATTTGGGGAATTCATAATTTAATATTAGTCTAACATTATTAATTTATTACAAAACACAACGTTCAAGAAATTTTTTTATCTTTCATTGTAAGTTATTTCTTTTATTCGATCCTAAACATAAGTTATAATCAAAACATTTGATGATAGGTTATTAGTATAACAATAGGTAGCGCACACTGTTTTCAGCGTTTTGAAAGAAGAAAAGTCAGCTATAAGAACAAAGAAAGTAATAACACAAAAGAAAACGACAAGCCTGAGGATACATCCACAATATATTTGCTGTATTACAGAATATTTACATAGAGGTCTGAGTTTAATTAAACCACTGTTGCTTGAAATGATCAAAGATGATACTTTTATACACTTTTTATACGTACGGTTTCTAAGCTTTTATTCAGATACACCTCAGAATAAAATAAGAAGACATATTTTACTTAAAAATATTACGTTTATTAATTTCCTGGGTTAAACAACTATACAAACATATAAATTAAATACGTAACGTTTCACTTACAATTCTCTAAGCTTCCTCAAGTGATAATAAACATACACACATCAGGTTGAGATTGGGGACTCCATCGCTAAACCTTGGCGCTGTTTATATAATTTGTTTTTAAATTTAAAATACATATTATCTATGCAAATATTTATATATTCTAAAATTTCAGTTTTGTTTTTTATTTTAGTTATTTTTTCAATTTTACTCCAGTTGCTTTCTATTGCTTTAATTACTAAATTCTTCAGAATGCTGGTATATAATGAAATTACACGCAACGAAATTAATTTGCGGTGTGGGTATTATTTGCTTATTAATAAATGTGTGGAATTCCGTTGAATCTTTGATATTGTATTTATTTTTTTCGATTTGCTGAATATTTTAACCAAAAATTTGGATAGCTTGTACGCCGAACATTGCATGCAGTTTACTATAGGTCTTATAGGATAATCATTTTTATGCAATTTATTACACCGTAGATTCTTGGCAGTATCGCGTTAATGATGCTTACTAGTTTCGCTTCTTCTTTTGTTATATATCAATGTGCAGACAACATTTTGGCTATTTTATTATTTTCTAGCTGTAATTTATTGGTCGGATTCCTTTGTATATCTTGTATGTGGATTTGTTAACATATTTTCCATTTTTGTTGAATAACCTTTGTTGTCCATAATAACGGTTTTATTAATTTTATCAGCATTAAGTATTTGGTTTTCTTGCCATTTCTCCTGCCACCACCCAATTAGCCCTAAAGCATAAGACCGAATGTCTGTGCCACAAACGACTACTCAGCCTCGAAAAAGTTTAGCGACCAGTATCCTAAATAGCTCCTAGAACTTATCTAACAGCGTGAGCGGACTAAGCGCGGTGCCATACACCACCGGCTTATGTGTCCCAACCGCTCACTTGTCATATATTTACTAAAATGGGTAGGCGCACCCCGTTAACTATTAAAAATATATATGACATCCATAAATTGAAATTTACTTCGTCTAGACAGCAATTCGCTGCCACGCCTAGGTTTCTGAATGCCAGCAAGGATCTGTCCACCATATTAAAATGCTTAGAGCTTTAACTGGCTGGTGATCAGCCATACATCTCATTCCTGAGCCCAGTCTCTGCCCCCCCCCCCCCCCAAAGCAGGGCAGCATTAAGTATTATGATTTTATCTCTATTATGCTGTACGAATTTTTTTGTTTTTGATGCGTTTATAGCGATATTTTTCTTCTTTTTTTCCGCTTTCGCATTTACTAGGTTTTTATTGTATATTCTCATTTTGATTTTATTATTACATGCCTTAGTATTACTTTTACATATTTGTATTGCTTTGTATATATTATTACACATTTTTTTTATTCTTGCACATTGTAAACACTTCTAATAGAGTTTTCGATATTTATAATAATTTTTTTTTGCTGGCAACGGTTTGTGTGTAACTGTGTCTTACTCGTGATTATATAATGTTAGAGGTAACGGAAATTTAAGCCCTAACGATAAACGTTTAATGACATATTCAGGAATTAGTAATGCTGATAAATTTTTTATCCATTTTTCTAAATTAGAATCGCCGATAGAAAAAATCAACAAGCCAACGTTGTATACAGCATTCCTTGTAAAGATTTTAATGCGTTGTATATTGGAAAAACATCTCAATACCTTAAAAAAAGAATAGATGCCCATAAATATAGAAAAAAGGAAGTAACAGCGCTCACAAAACATACAATAGAACATAAACACTCGTTCGATTTCAACAGCACCAAAATATTAGACAAACAAAAGTACATATAAAAGGACCACTCTAGAAATGATATACATCACGAAAAATACAAACGCTATCAACAATAGAACGGACATAGCCGGATTAAGAAACAACATATATGTTAATTTAATTTAAAAAAATCATCTTTATATTGTAGATTTAGTTTTAAGGAAAATAATATTTAGTCATTTTTGAGAAAAATATGTGCATTGTAAAGGTTTCAATAAAAGAAAATAGCAATCAGGTTATATAAAGGGATACGTTTAATTATCTAAAGATAAGATGAGTTAAGTGCGAGTAGGGGGATCTACATCAATAAGGGTGAGGACAAAAAAATGTTAACTAGGAGGGGTAGATCAGTTATTTCTTAGTATGTAAGAGAATTTTGTATGATGTGTGTGTGAATGTGTATTGTCACCTGAGGAACCTCAGTATTTATTTTATTTTGTGCCAAGAAACAAATTGTGATACGAGAGTGGAGGTAAGTAAGGAAGACAGCTACATCTCCTCAGGTCACACCGTCTCGTTGTAGTTAGTACAGAACTCAATTAACATGTAAAGCACATCGAAAAAAATTTTACATAATTTTAGTAAAAAAAAAAAATTTAATTTTAATTATAATTTTAGTGTTGTTTTTAAATTTTAAAAAACTTTTTTGATTGAACAAATATATATGTTCTGTAAATGTTTAAAGTTTTTTTTATTTTGCTCAATAACCAAAGTTATAAAAAAGTAATCAAGTATAAAGATGTTGTATGGTAGTTATATGTGTAAACAGAAATAAGTATAAATCAGAAAACGTTACTGAGGATGGGCTTATGCCCGAAATCGCTATAATGTAAAAGAAATAAAGATAAGAATGTTTCTTTAATTCTGTAATTGGCGAATTGGCTGAAATTCAATATATATAGGTAATATATACGAGTATATAAAGCGCTCGCTCGTATATGTTGATTATATCACCTTTTTAAGAAATAAATTCTCTACAAATTTTATAGAAAACGTTTATGCATTTATTACTTATTTAAGAAAGTTATTTTAAGCTAAACATTAAAAAGTTTTTTGGACCCTTCATTTTTTTAAATCAGATACCTTAAAAACTAAAGGTACAGTTGTGAAACGTATTTTATTGAATTTTTCAGGTCAAAAACCATAGAAAACCATTAATTTCTCTCCTTTCAATTAACTTCCAAAAAATTTCAGTACGACCTCATTTCACTGAGGGAACTTAGATCCAGGTGAAATCTTTCGCTAGCCGTAACTCGCTAACGAAGCTTTTCCAGACTTATGTTTACATGAACTTTATTCATTGTTTTGATAAGCTGAATACGCCTGTAAAGTATTGCAGATTCCTCGCGAATCGCCCTGTATGTGTATATATACATAAATTTTGAATTAAAAAGCTTTAAAATATAAATAAATTACAGCATATTAAGAAAGGAGTAAAGACGATAAACGTAATTATAAAATAACTAAAAAGAAAAACCGAGTGAAATTTAAAGAGAAAAATAAAGATGGTTATTTAGATAGATGGTTGAGAAGAGAAATTGGTTGTAAGGTGTATCACACTCGTACAATTATTTTATTTAGAAAAAAAAACATCAAAGGTTTTTTTTTAATTAAAATGAATAATTAAGTCTGTTTTTTTTTAAAAAAAGAAAGTATAGTATAATCGAAGCAAAAAAAAATTGGTTTAACATTTAAATCAATAATATAAAATTTCTTGAAGCTATTACAATTCCATTATCTATATTTTAAGGTTTCTTTGTTTTAAATAAACAAAAATTTATACACTTTTAGTTATTAAGAGGATTTGTTTATATATATATATATATATATATATATATATATATATATATATTTTATATATATTTTTTTTAAACGTAACTTCTTTTTTAATTGAACCGGTAATAATGTACTCGTAAATAAAACCGAGAAAAAATTTAAAACTTAAGTATTCGTCAAGAAAAAAGCTTGTCTAAAGAATTATCTTGCAGAACACTTCATGGAAAAAAAAATTTATACTTACTATATCAACTTGTTCTTTTTAACATTTCCTTGCATAATTGAAATAATTTAACAAAACCTCTAGAAACTGTGCTATGATTACACATAAAATTTAATAATACATTTTTCGCAAGTTTTTCGCTTCTCTGCAGTTCACTTTCAATGTTCCATAACCTCATTACCAGATGTTATAAAAAAAATAAATAAATGTCACAAGTAAAAAGAGAATTTTACTTGTCAATTTTTTCTTTTTTTTTTAATTTTTCCACTTCATTCTAATGTGGTGATCATTAAAAAAAAAAACTCTGATGTGAACACATGAACTTCCTTGTACGCCTATTAAATTACATTTACACATCTTCTTAAAATGAAAAGTATATAACATTTTATTTCATTAATAACTTCTGATATTTTTTCATATTTTTTTTTGTTATTATTATTGCATTGTTATTCATATTATTATTTTTTTTCCAATGAAAGGTTAATAATTATTAATAAATTAAAATAAAATTTAATAAATAATTATTACATTAAATTAAAAAAAAGGTAAAAAGAAATAATGAGATGATGTCGGATTCGAACCGATGAACCGCCTTTTCCTAAGATCCAAATATTTCATTAATTAAAGTTTTATTTGGTTATAACTCTGGAAGCAATGGAAATTAAGTACCGCTTATGATATATCGTTGAAAATCTCTCAATAAGGGCTTATTATTTCAGTTAAGAAAAAGCCCAAAATCTACATCTTTTTGGATTTTGGGCTTTTTTGAACACTTTTAGTTAGTCGATTGCGATCAAAAGAGGAGGTGAAAAACTAGATGTTACAACAGTTCTAAATCCAAAATTTTAACATCCTACGGATGATCGTTTCTGAGTTATGCAAGATACATACGTAAGTACAGACGTCACGCCGAAACTAGTCCAAATGGATTCATGGAAGGTTAAAATGGATATTTCCGTTGAAACCTGGAAACCGAAATATTCGCGATCACAATACTTCCCTGTACGAAATACAAAGTATTGTGATCGCACAAGGAAGTACAAAGTACCATCGCTTTATATAAGAGTGAAATTTAATGAAGGCGTTGAATAGTCGAGCAGTTATGACAAGGCGTTTACAGAGGGGTGTAGATGTACGACTCTAAGTAGAGGAAAAAGCGCCTTGCTAGAACGGCTCTGCTATACATGTTTCAATAATGGTTTCGCTATAATGCTGCGTTTCGCTCTTATAACGCAATTATGAACAAATCATTATATCAATTAATCTATTAAGCCGGAGGAGGTAGAGTTTAACTATAGGGAGCTCCAGATATACTTCGACTACTTGTACCACATATAGCCGGCAAGACGTAACAGTAGTCGATATTTTTCTTGTTATTAAACCACGTAAAGTATTATTAAACAATAAATTAGTACAAAAAAATCTCATATAAAGTAGAAATTAAAATTAAAAAAAAAAAAATGGCCACTTTATTAAAACAGAGAACATCGGTAAAAACTTAAACAATAGTCAAAACTTTTAATGAACACAATTTTTAAAAAAAATTATAATTTCTAAAGGATACTATGGTAGTTGAAATTAAACTAATGGGAAAAGAAGTGGAACAAAAAAATGGATTACTTTTTTATGGATAATGTTCCGTTATATTTACAGTTTTTCTTCAAATAAATTAAAATTCTGAGGAATAAAGAAGAAAAAACAAAGTTTAATACCGTTTAAAACTCATTTTTCCATATTAGATAGTTCGAAAAAACCCTTTTAAAAAACTTCTTTAGATTAAAGAAAATTTGACATTTATATTTCTAATATATAAAAGGTGTAACTCGGTTTAACAGCACCTCTCCAATCAACGTCATACCATATAACTTTGAAACTAGTTGTGTTACTTCGAAATTATCACCACTAACCACATAATTAGTTTCATCTGTCAATTTAACAATTGACAGTTATTTAATTATACAATTAAGGAAATATGCATGAACGGTCATTTCCCTAATTAGTACAATCATACAAGAAAAGTAATGTTTAAAATAAAAAAGGATATCCTAAATTAATTTATTACTTTACACAATTACACAAATTATAGATATCTTTAATTTTAGGAATGCATTACAAATAAAGAGTAATTAGCCTAAAATGCTTTCTCTGAGAGTAATAATGTTTACAACACAACCAATATTTTGCTGAAAATATTTCGTCACTTCTAGGACAAGACATCACCAACATTTCAAATGTTATTGGTTTTATTTATTATTAAGACGAATTCATGTAGCAAGTACGACACAGTTATATATGAGAAGTAAAAGCTAAAATTTGAGTCGCTAACCCAAGTCCAGTACACACTCAACATGACCGCTTGAATCAAACCGCTTCGAATGAGGCTTGGTAGAGATCAACGGATTATTGTCGTGGACGGACCCGATCCGGGTTCTACCACAATCTACGTCAAGGCGAAGCGTATTCGCTACGGGCTTCCCATGCGACAAAAACATCTTTTATTTATCTATTTTCATGTGTGTGTGTGTGTGTGTGTGTGTGTGTGTGTGTGCTCCTGCGCGTGATGTCACTTTGTCTATAGCTGTTTCGATAATGGTTCCGCACATATTCATACATAAAAAAGTTTAGTAACAATAATGGAGCACGTTTATAATCTAGCTAACTATTCACAAAATTGTATTTATGTAATTTAAAACATTTCATATTATTAGAAACCGGATTATATTAAACATAAAAAGCTTGAAATATGCATGAAATGTGTAAAAATATGCCACTTTAAATAATAAAAAAGTAGTAATTTTTATTTTTTTCATTTCAATATCAGCATACAATTAGTAAGTAATTGAATAAAATATCGATAAATTCGATAATAAACAATTATTTAACATTTTGTTACTCTTGTTAACATAAACAATCATAGGTACTGTTCCACGGCTGCTAAGTGCGCTCTAAGAGCCGTGCAGCTAATGGGTTTGGCCGGCTACAACGTAAGATTTCATTTATTAACAAGGTACCCTACCGAAAAGTATTACAAATATAGCGAAAATATGCATCATCACTAGATTTTAAGGAAAATATGCAATAACCGGTGAGAATAGGATTAATATGCAAATGCATATAATCTGGTCTCTACATATCATAGTGTAACGCTTTTTTAAACTGTAGTCCTAACCTGAAAAGGTTTTTTTTTAATATTATTTCACCATATAAGCTCAGAGCTTGTGCATGGGAATATGAAATGGAAATTTTGAAGCGTATAAAAATGGCGTGCCTCACCGGGATTCAAACCTAGCACCTCCATATGAAAGACGGAGAAGCTACCACACCGCCACAGAGATTGGCTAAACTAAGGTTATAGAGAAAAGTATGAAGGTTCACAAAACCGTCATACGGTTTTATACTAGTAAAAGTATATGAAAGTCTGTATACCTTTTTTAAGTCGTTTTCAATTAATAGCAAACTAAGTTAGCAATGCAAGTGGTAAAAAAATAATGTGAACAAAAGAATTTTAAACAGCCAGTTGTCTATGTATATAAATCGTATGATTACACGAAAAAACGGGTTGCAGTCGTTTACTACGGTTGTTTATGTATTATATATTAAGAATTGTTATTTTATTTTTCTATTACTATTAGCCTAGTCTAGTGGTTAAATCGTCGTCGAAAATCAGTTGTTGAACAACTGACATTCATAGTTGAAGGTTCTGTGGTTCAAATTATAGTAAAAGATAGTTGCTTTTGTACGAATTTTATTACTAGACAGTGGAAATCGGTGGCGGGGTTCAATTAACCAAAGTCTCAGGAATGATCGGCCTGAATCTGCACAAGACTACACTTCATTTACATGTTATACATATCATCCTCATCTCATTGGGCCGAGGGGAGTTGGTTATTGTTCCAAGTTGAATAAATAACAACGTACACACTAGGAAAATAAAAAATAAAATAAAACATTATCGTTATCTGTATGCAACATGGATAATAATATATAATTTTGCATTATTTATTTACGGAATTTTCAATTGTAATTAGATTTCATCAATTAGTTCTTTTGTTATTTTATCGATTATCTAATTGTCTTTTTAGTATTTATTTTCAATGGTTAAGACCGTAAACAAGTCCGAAAATATAAGAAAAGAATATATTCATAGGAAACGTAGAGTATTATTAACAATGTCATTAAGCACATTGATAAAAAGGTAAACTATTACATGTAATTTCAATCCAAAACTCTCCGATTAACGTTTTTCACGCTGTGAAGTTCAGTTGGTTGCGCTGTACATTGGTACTGATCCGATACATTGGTACATTGAGCCGATCTAGTTTTGATGCCATGTTAATTTGGTTATGCAGAAGTTACGAATTCTAATCTTTTATTTATTAGTAAATTATTAGATTTAACTTAATTTTCTAAGCTATTGAATGATTTTATAAATAATAATGACAATAATATGATTTTTAAACTCCCATTTTTGAGCCCTGGATAGAAAATTCTTTAACTTTCCCACAGCTGTACCAAATTGAGACAAGTTATCAGCAGATGATGAGGAAAAAGAAAACAGTATATTACTTAATCAGTAACCCACCGGTTTGGTCTACTGGTAAAAATTGCAAATTAGCTACTTAACAGCTGATTTTCAAAGTCGAAGGTTGTTAGATTCAAATACTAATAAAAGTAAGTTATATTACGGATTTTAATACTAGACAGTAGATACCGGTGTATCAGGGTGGTTGGGTTCAATCAACTAAACATCTCAGGAATATTTATCATCCTCATCTCATTGAGCCATACGGTTGCTTATTGTTCACAAGTTGAACAGATTGCATCGTACACATTAGGAATAATAGGAAAATTAAATAAAAATTTAATCAAAAAGCAATTAACATCGATGTTAATGCTCGAGCCTGGATGAATAGTTCAAAATTCAATTGAATACTTCTAGATCCCACACAATTCTAAAATTGAACTTTAATTTCTGGAGGCAAATATACTCAAACAGATTAATGAAAAACCGTTGATCTTTTTATTACTTTTATTCATGAATAAGTAAGACCTAATCTTCTAAGAAATATGGGCCCAATAATTATCTACTGTCTGGAGGAGTTTTAAAAACTTATCATCTATTTATGACTGTTACTCTTAAGCTAAGGTTACTCCAAGGATAAAGCGACCGTTTCTAATAACCTTTTCCGTTGATTATTTCTTCCTTACAGAACGGATTTGTGTTTGTAAAATCTAGTTACACGCTGATTATACCACGGCCTTTCAAGTCAGTATTATAAGAAAGTAGCTCCCCAAAAAGTCTAATTTAAGGGTTTAAAGGCCTATTAGATAAACCAAATCTTCTTAAAATTGTAAATGTTAGTATTTAATAAAAATATTACCCACTTGAACCCTGAAGATTTTTCTAAATTGTATTTTTTTATAGATATTAATGCCAATCGAGACGTATGTAACTATTTTCAAAATCTGTAAATTTTTCTGATCTAAAAGCAACATTTTTACTTTCCTGGTACAGCGATATCTGTTCCTGAAGCAGCTATTTTCTTTAAAAAAATATGTATATATAGATCGGTAAAAACAAAGTATATAAAAAACCTGTTTTTTTTTTGTGCTAAGGAGAGAGAATAAAAAATAAATTGCACACAATCTGTGAAAAACGTTTTATTCCAATGCTTCCAAATTCAAAAAATCTCTTTTTGTCAGACGGACATTTATACGTAGGTACGTATATATGTTTGCCAGTTGTTTTAAAACTTGAACCCCATTAACCGATTTTCTTCAAATTTGTTGGACAGATACAATCATCGTGGGGGGGGGAGGGGAAAGGATGTATTAAACATTTGCAAAAATTAGAAAAAGGAATGGGAGTGGTTTTTTCGAAATAATATTTCAAATCTTTACTAGGGTACTTTAGCAAAAAACATTTCTTACAATAGTTAAGGTTCTTTTTAACATGTCAAATTACTAAAAAGATTTTTTCATTATTCACCCATTCCCCAAAAAAATGACTATATATTTTTCTTCTTTTAGCTATATCTTGCTTCAGAAAAAAAGGTAATTTGAGTTTTTAATCGGTATTTTCTACATCAATAGGCCTTCAAACCAATATTAACATTTTTTGCCCACCACACACCAAATGTCTGTGCTGTGGTAACCAAAAATACTTGCAACTCAAACTGTACAATAAATCTGCTTAAGGAACATAGATACGCTCCGATTTTCAATATTCTATTTTAAATTTTAGAGGCTTATTTCTAAATTTACAAAATAGAAAACAAATTCGACTTTTTTCGGATTATTTTAAAGTATATTTTCTTAAAATAAAATGTTTTCTCTCCAATTTTCAAAACTGTAAGCGATTCTTAATATTAGATTTCATCTTACAAAATATGTTTGTATTTAATTATCAGTTTTAAATATTAAATTAAGCCTTCAAACCACTATTAACATTTTTTGTCCATCACACTCCAATTACCTCTGCTGTGGTAACCAAAAATACTTTTTTTAATTTTGAAAAAATGTTTAATTTTATTTTAAATTCCATTTCGCAAGTTATTCATTGCATTAAAAATGGAAATTTTTTTATTTTTTTGTAGCCCTTACTCTAGTATTTCTTGAAAAAGAAATTATCCAAACATTTTGACTCCCCTTCCTAAAAAATTGCAACTTTATTTATTGCGAATTATGGCTGTAAATTTATATTTTGTAAAACAATTTTAAAAAGTCATATTTTAATTGTTATCACAACTTAGGGATTTTCTTAAAGATTAATTTTACTTGATTGTTTCCCACTGAGTATAGGAACCCCAAAATAAAAAAAAATATTTTCTTTCCCAATTCCAAATTTTCAATACTCAAAACATATTTTCAAACCATACTCATAGAATAACCCTTCCCTGATGAGGGAGGTCGCATATTAATAAAAAAAATAATAACTTCTTTTTTAATTTTAATTACTTAAAACCAATTTTAGTGAATATTTTAATCCTACTTGTCTTTCAATAAAAAGGAATTATTTTATTATAAAAGATACAAATAGAGCTTAAAATAAATTAATTAAAAAATGAATTCCATAACTTGTACGGCCGAGAAGGAAAAGCAGCTTATTTCCTTCTTAGGATGAAAAATGTAAGAAAACATTACAAGTTAAAGGTTTATAAAATTTTGAATCAGGCTATATAATACACCATGAATGATGTTTAATTTGTTTTACCGAATAGCATCATAATATAATACATATTAATTTTAGAGGAAAAAAAATAATTTGCACTTTTTTTGCTTTTCGGATTTAATTTTTTTTTTTATTAATGCTGCTTTTTATTTTATGTTCCTATATAAAAATAATCATAACGCTAAGAGATAGTTTGTATAATAACTGTTTTTTTTGGAGTGTTTATGAAATTTTATTTAGTAATTCGCCCATTTAATAAAAATATTTCGATATCTTCTAATTATTTACTTCATTTTTTTATTCCTAAAATGTTGATGCGTGTAAATAAAATAAACTTTTAAAAATATTTTTATAAAATCGACTTAATTATAAATAATATAAAAAAAAAATTTGTAAACCTTAATTTAGCCCCGATTTTAACAAATAAAAATGTAAATAATAATTTTAAAAGTATTAATCTCTAGGTTTTACTATATCCAGGTCAGGCACGGCATTTTGACACACGCTACAAATCATTCATCTCATCCTCTGAAGCAATACCTAACGGTGGTTAAACAAGAAAACAAAAAACAAAAAAAAAAAACAGATTTTAGAACGGTTTTCCTACGTTGATTTAATTTTTTATTAAGATTTATTTTAAATATTTTAGTAAGAAATAATATATATAAATACTGCCAGTATAAAAAAAAAGTTTTAACAAAATTTCGTCGTAATAAAACTTATTAAAAAATATATAAAACTAATAAAATAATAATTGTAGTAAAGGTTACTATGTAGTAAAAGGATAATACTCTTATAATGCTAAGGGTGGGGGGGAAATATGTATAATTTTATCTTATTCTTTCCAACTGATTTTCTTGAATATTTGCATTTAAATTCATTAAATATCAGAATGGCATTAAGCTAAAATTATCAAAAGAATGAGGATGACGTAGAAATTAAAAATATAATTAAATCATTAATGTAATTTCTCATTTTAAAACTTTTCTACCAAAGTTATCGAGGAAAAATTACAAACAGACAAATAAAAGATTTTCTGCTATAAAAATAAATAAATTAAACATCTAATTCGTCCGTAACAAATATTGACATACAAAAACATTTCTTCTGCTTAGATTAAATAATGTACATATAACAACGTAACGTTTCACAACAGAAAAATATTCATTTATTTGTTGCTTCACATTAACTGACCCGATCTTAATTATGGTTACACGCATGAAAAACATCCGAAACATAAAAGGTTAGTAGTTACTAGTTACCTTTTTTGAGTAATGATATTTATTTAACAGCCCTAAAAATGCGCAGGTGAAGACATCACTTATCTCATTGAAATTCTGAATACAAGCAAAAAACTGTGTAAACGGTTTTTGACCGTTCCAATTTATTTTAATAGACGTTTAGCACAATTTTCATTTTGTTTATTATTGTATTATAATAAAAACAATTTATGTTCCATTATAACAAATTTTTATTTAAGTTTAAAAAAAAAATTGTTTTTTAGTTAGGTTTCTCATTTTTTATTTTTTTAATCTTCAGATAAGATGCCAAAAGATTTATCTCGATGGGAGTGTTTGCAGTAAAAGACTGTAAAATAACATGGTAGGTCAGCGTACACTGTACGTTGCTACAATTCTAAAAGATAAGCCTCTTGTTGAAATATACTGCGTTAGAACTTAACACAGGTTAACAAGCAGCAGCAAAAAAAAAAAAAAAAAATATAGGGGAGAATAAGTCTCGTATATTTTCTTATTTTTATACATTCTTTCCTATATAACTACTACTTTCTTTTACTATTTTATTTCATCCTTTTTTTTTAATAATATTTAGTTTCTTATTTTATTTTTTATCTTTTTGTTTCTAAATGAAATAAATATTAGTGAGATTTAACGTGAATTAACAGTCAAGTAACAGCTATAATCTACATTTCATTATAATCAGAATTTGCATATATTAACCTTTATCATTGTATTTATTAAATTATGAAGAAGTTTTCAGATTTAAATTTACAGTGATTAACACAATCATTACTGAGTAAGCAGAGTTAGACTTAAACTGAAAATATGTTTTTTTCTTTTTCTTGAATTTTTACGGGCATCGACTACTAAGGTCATTAGCCCTCGTGACGTTCTTAGAAAGAAGTTAGTATCACCATCAGGATCGTCATATGTAAGGGTGTAAAGGGCCCTTACATTTTATTTAAAAGCACAAACTACACAAAAACATTAAGACACAATCAACAAAGACAAACACAACACTTACGGGGTGTAAAGGGCTCCGATATTAAAATTTGAGATAAGGTTCTCAAAAAACCATGAAATTAAAAACACAACTTAACAATACCATTTCCTTCTACCTGTCTCGTTTATAGTTTGTTTAAGCACCCTCGGGGCGACCAGAACCGCCGTTGAGCAGTATATCAGTCGCGCCAGGGCCCGTGGCAGTTGACTCCTTATAAATAGGCTATAGGCATGCACCACGCCCACCCATAGCCTCGCGCCGTCAGTTTACCCTTGAGGGTCCCCCATGCCATCATTTGACACACCCCGACTCACTGCTCTTGAATGTAGACGAGCCAGGATGGCCTAGGCAAAAGGGGTACCTCCCGTCACTACACGTGCCACGCTTCGAGACTCCCATATACATAATGAATTCCACCTAGAGATTCTTTAACACAGCTTTAAACATTTTTCAACTTTTACAGACTTCTAAGAAGTCCGCTGGCGTGTAAAAATGCAACTATCTTTTCTTCATTTCCATTATCTAGACCAGCAGTAATGTCACTTCTTAGACGGAACCTCTTTCTGAGGCCCTCATATATTGTACACTCTTCTATTAGATGCTTAATTGTAAGTGTTTTATTACAAACACCGCACATTGGTCTCTTCGCCGGTTAACAAATGTGAATTTGTCAATCGCGTGAGACCGATTCTAAGTCTGGTCACAGCTACTTGTTCACGGCGAGTCAACTTAAAGTCGCTTTTCCATTTATATGGAGAAGTTTTCACTGAGTTTAATTTTGTATTTAAACTCCTCCAAATATGTTATTATTTTTTAAATCATCGGTTTTCGTAAAGTAATAACTTGAGTTGTTGGCTAAATTATCTTCTGTAAAAAACAGAAATTGTCCCATGAAAGAAATTTGAAAAATAAACCGAATTTTATTGTGGTGTTTCATTTCCCAATAATGTTTTATTGTTATCTGTGTATCATACATTAAATTAGCTTAAAATAAGAAATCATAAAGATTATTAATATGAGAAACTTTGAAAATATTACTTCCAGTAGTTAATTTTAATAATATTTCCGAAAATTGTGTATTTACTTAGTTTATAAAGTTTATTTAAACCAGTTACATTCGTACATACATATTAGTAGTATATTAGACAGAAATCTGTACGGGGTAAGCTCAACAAAACAATTTAAAACACAAGGATAGGCAAAATGTGTTTAGTGGACATAATGAAGATGATTTCAGCTTTTTTTTTATAATAAGAAAATATTTCTTATTACATTACAAAATGTTTGTTTTTTTTCCTTCTACGGGAAAAAACATTATAAAACAATCACCTCAATATTTCTTGTTAATTATTTCATAATTATTATGAAAACTCAATCGCGATTTCAAATGAAAGAACCGGCGTAGTATTAAAAACGTTTCACATATTTTGCAGTAATTTATCAGGCGACCAAAGAAATACGTATAATATATGTTAATAAAACTTTCCGTGTATAACATGAAGATCATTCTTAAATACTCGGAAAATATGTCATGCCGTTCTGATAAAATATTTCTATAACAAAAGTACGATAAAAATATCTATGTCACTAGTATATAGAGATAACATCTTCGTCTATTTCCGGTAACCGTCCCTGAATGATTACTAGAATGGTTACTGAACCAATCATTACGAAATTTTAACTAAAACTTTATTCTGACCTTCGTAATGTTTAACAAAGTTCAAACTTCTCACCAATTTCACTACTATATAAATCACAAAAAAAAAGTATAAATAAATAATCTAAAACTCCTTTTACTAAATTTAATGCCGTTGTCTATTTTTTATTTTTTTTTGTCTTCAGTCATTTGACTGGTTTGATGCAGCTCTCCAAGATTCCCTATCTAGTGCTAGTCGTTTCATTTCAGTATACCCTCTACATCCTACATCCCTAACAATTTGTTTTACATATTACCTCCGGAATATTTTACCAAGGATATTGTACTCAGAGGACTGAGTGATGTTGATATGGCCGTTTAAGTCATTCTGACTCACGCCCCTAACAACTACTGAAAGAGCTGCTGCCCTCTTTCAGGAATCATTCCTTAGTCCGGCTCTCAACAGATACCTCTCTGATATGGTTGCACCTTCGGTCCAGCTACTCTGTATCCCTGAGCACTCAACCCCCTCACCAACGGCAAGGTCTCATGATTCATAGAGGAGCCGTTGTCTATAACAATAAATATTCTCTAATCGATCGTTCTCTATGTCAATATCGATTTCTTCAGAAATTTATTGTTTTTTACTAAATTTAATGTCATTGTCTATAAAAAATCAATTATTATTATTATTATCGTAATATACGCAAAAACAAATAGAATTAAAGGGAATGACGACTCTTTACAGATTTAACAAAGTTTTAATGATTTGAAAAATATAAAATTTCTATACCAATGACTTGAATGTTTTGCCAAATTTAATAACTAGCGGTCACCTTCGAGAACACACTTTCACGCGAGCAAAGTAGGATTCAGTACATTTTTATGTACTCAACTATGAGGTTCCATCAAGGTAAGCCCTGCACATAATTGGAACAGATTCGACTTTAGTTTGATATTAATATTTTCATAACGCCAAGGCCGGTGAGGTCACAGATAGAAAGAACTTCTACGGCTACTACAACTTATGATCACAGAAAACGTGAATCTATACCAAGCGTACAAGTATCAACACTGAACACGACTGAAATGCTGCCGCTATTTATTCCCCCGATTGGTCTTCTCAAAGAGAATAATATCAATATTACGAAGTAATATTGCTCCATCCATTCACATCGAGTTTTTTTATAATTTTGATTTACGTATTATCTATGGATCTTCATGCATCATCCCCGCGTTAGTTGTCCTGGGTGCAAAACATGTGGCACCCTAAGGTCCACAGAAATGAATGATAATTATTACTGTTCTTCTCTTTACACATTCAGTAGAACGGTTATTTTATTTCTTTTATGTTTGATTATGTCTAAAAAAATCCAAATTGATCTACAAAAATAGTCTACAAAATGGTACCCTGTAGATCCTTGTAGCAATTGTATCGTTTTTCCCTTACACCACAGTTTAAAGGGTAACTCTAAATTTGTTATTTTTGTATAATACCCCTTCTTTCTTTCTTGGTAAAATCTTCCTCTCTCTGGGTCAAAACCTATTGGGAAATTTTTAGGGGAAGATGTACAAAAACAAATTATTTTTTTTAACAATAACGTGTTTCGATTTTACGAAATTAGCCCTGAATTTTGATGTGAAATAATTTCTTGAATATTAAGCCTCAATGTATTTTTTTACCTATTAAAAAAGTATATAAAGCCGAAATTTGTCGGTTTGTTTGTTCTCGCATCACGCAAGAACCAACCGACCGACAGCTTTCAAACACACTCTTGTTATTCCAAGGTAGGTTTCAAGCAATAGAAAGCCCCCTTGGGGGTGAAGTTGTCGATTAAGGTATTCATTAAAGAAAAAAATTAATAATTAAACGAATTTCTTTCACACGGCAACAGAAATAAGTACCGTCGTCAAAGGTGTGTATACTTTAGTTAATCATAGTTACTACTACTACTATTCTGTCTTTTGTAATTTAGTTTCTTTTTCAGGTTCCTATAAAGCCTGAATACTTTAATTGTCATTTTTATCAGTATTATTCTCACAACAATGAGGGTACAGAACACTGTGGGGGTTCTGGCTAGACGGTAATGGCGAGTGAAGCGAGCTCTGCGACCCTAGAGTCAGGAGACCCTCGGGAGCCCCGGAGCCGACCCAAGGGCTGGTTTTCTGCGTCGACCTGGGCCATGGGGGTTGAGGGGGCGGTCGGTGCCCCTGGCTAGACTATATAAGACGATATAATACTAATTTGCTAAACTATACACACACAGACACACGCGCGCGCACACACACACACACACACACACACACACACACACACACAACGTATATATATATATATATATACGTTGCTAAACCCGAGAAACTGTGACAACAATAACAAGTTACATTCCAGAACATTATGAATAATTATGGAATGAAGATTAACGTAACGAACGGATTAAAAACTGATTTAGTTGGTACATGTCGATCTCTAGATCAGCTGGTCTACGGAGCAATTAGCAAGAATAGAATTTAGGGGGGGGGGGTGGAATCGAATTACAAGTATACGAGCTGGATTTTCTTTTTTAAAACAAATAATTACTAATTTTTATTTTTCATTTTTTTTTTTAATCTGACTAAAAAATAAATTGGAAAAAGATTTCACTCAAATAATGGTTGAAATTTATACTTAGTTGGTCAATTAAATTATAAAATAAGAATTTTAGAATTTTTTTTGCTTATATATATATATGTCAGCAGTATTAACAATAATTTGATGATTATTAAATAATATTGATTATTAATTGATATTTCAATAACTTGAAATCTAGACTAATATGGCAATTTCCATACAGATCTATATTTTAAGCAGAATATTTTTGGAACAGTAATTACGTATAATTTTGTTATCTATTTTATTTCAATAACCGTTTAACACAGCTCTCTATCTGTATTGATCTGGAAAACTCCAAAGAGTGCTGTCTTTTTTGTCACACATCTATGGAAGAAAAAAAACAACTTACTTTTATGTGAACGAAGGAAAAACTATGCAATTTCTGATGTTGAAATTGTCTAGCTCAATAACAGCAAAAAGGATTTCATGAATGTCAAATACAATGTACATTTTTATAGAATTGTCTTGTATCCCGTGTCATAAAGGATATAGACAGAGTGTTATACATTATTCATGAAAATTCAAATTTTTAAATGTTGTAAAACTACGAGTAACAGTATAAACAAATTTTAATTTATAATAATATCTGTTTACTTTTGATTTCTCAGAACCAATTTTAAGCTATCTCTCTAAAGTACATTTATTTTAAATCGTTTGTATTAATTAAACAATGAAAATACAGAATGATCATGAAAAATGTAACAAACTTTGAGGAAATAATCTTGTGGTGAAAATAAAGAAGAAAGTTTATAAAAATATAATTTCGGAATCGCTTCATTTGCAAGTGACGGATTGCGAAAGATTTCGCTCTAATTTCTGCGCCTTCAATAAAAATAAACCAGACTGTAATTCTTGAGATTCAAAAAAGGGGTAAATTTATTGGTTTTTTATGAAACCTGATCTGAAAAACTGAAAAAACAATTGTCCCAGAACTGTATTTTTATTAATTTTGCGAGAAATCAAAGGTAACTTTGACTATCGAAGGGGTGAGTCACAAAAACACTATATTTTATACTTGGCGCAAAATAATTTTATTAAATTGGTATTAATACATAAAAGCTTTAAACAAATCTTATAGAGAATTTAACTGAGAGTAAAATGGTATAAATAATTTCCACGGAAGCTAAATACAAATGTTAGAATTTTGAAGTTTATTAAAAACGGAACATATGTCAAACTGAGGCAGAATTCAACTAGGTCTTAAATGAAACAAAATATTCATTATTACAAAACAAAACAAATATTTTAGAAAACTAAGCAATTAAAAAGGAAAAATTAAATAAAACAGATTATTAGACATTTTTAAAACTAATTAACAACTAATTTTTATCTGAATTTGTTTAACATAGTTTATTTTATAATTCGCAATACTAACAGCTGATTTCAACGATTAAAATTTTTCTTCGAAAAGTTTCGGTTTCAGATCCCAGCAGAAATATCTATTTTAACAATTCCTGTTTCCATTTTGAATAGTTTCGGCGTGACATCTGTACGTAAGTATGTAAATATGTATTACGCATCAGTCAAAAACGATTAGCCGTAGAATGTTGAAATTTTAGATTTAGGGCTGTTGTAACATTTAATTGTGCACCTTCCCTTTTGATTGCAATCAACTGGACCAAAAGTGTCCAAAAAAGCCCAAAATCCAATTTTCTTTATTTTGGACTGCACTAAATAAAGGATTCTCTACCTATGGAAATAGTTGGAGCTACCCCAAACTCCAACTTTATTAATTAATACTTAAAAGAAAAGGACCAAATGGATAGAATAACTGCAATAATAAGCCATCATTGAGAACTTTTCAACGATATATCGTAAGTGGTACTTATTTTCACTGGTTACAGAGTTATAGCCAAATAAAATTTTAATTAATTAAATATTTGGATTTTATAAGGAGAATCGGTTCGAATCCGACTTGTTTTTTTAAATTTTTTTTTTAAATTTAAATATATTGATTTATTAATAAGTATTAACTTCTAATTTTAAAAAAAATTTACAATAAATAATAACAAAAAAAAAAATTGAAAAACCAGAAGTTATTAGTAAAATAAAATTTTATGTACTTTTAAAAATGCGTATATGTAAGTTAATAGGCGTACAAGGAAGTCATATGGTGTCCACATCAGATTATTTGTATTACATTTGTTTAGCAATATACATTAACATTTAAATAATTGGATGGAATAGTAAATCATTACCTAATAATGCGTTATAAATTTTCCATGAAGAATAAACAGATACCATTTTTGTTTCTGCAGTGGAACCCAGCGAGCGGATTTTTACCGAAGGCGCAGAAATCAGAGTGAAATTTTTCGTCAGTCGACAGTCGCTAATGAACCTATGTTTATCTACTTTCATCTTTATTTTCATCAGTAGATCATGTCCAGAATATTTGTTACATTTTTCGTGACTCACACGTATAAGAACGAAAATTCATATTTATCTATTTAAAATTTAAATCGCAGATTTAAATTACCTTCAATTTGTTTTTTTTTTAATTTTCATTATTACATAATAAACTACTGGTGATGTTGATCGAGATACCAGATTTTAATTACCATCCAAAAAAGAACCCTCTGTTCGAATTCAAAATAAACTTTCATTTAAAAAATGTTAAAACATCTTATTTGATTTAATTTTTGTCTATCGTAAATATCTTACTAAAATTTATGTACAAGAGAACAAATAACAAGAAATTTGTTCCTTAAGGACGAAATATTAATTCCATGTTTGAAATAATACCATAGTATTATTTACAATATTAAATCTATTATTAATTAACATACATTTACATTTAACTTACATCTATTATTTATAAGAACATGACATATCATATCATAATAAAATTTTTTAAAAAAAGTTATACCCGAAGTATGATGAACTCCATATTTACCACTCACAGTAAAAATAAAACTTCCTAGGAAAAGTTGTATCAAAATTTACTTCTGTTCTTGAAATTATTTTGCTAATCTATTTTTTTCGTCAAAAAGGAATATTCTGTACAGGATGGTATATTAAATATTTCAATAGAAAATAGCTTAAATTTAAATTATGTAAATTTCTATGCCGGTACAATAAGTTCAGTCTAAAATTGATTTGAAACTACAAACTTTTACAACGACAAACCGAGACACTATATAAACGAAAATTTTTTAACATATTTGAGAGGGTTTTCAGTGTTTCTTGCGACCGTCTTCAGTAATACACATCACGTTTTTATGCAAGTATTGAAAAATCGTATTATTAATAAATTCGATATTTATATAATTTATTTTTTTACTTTTCAGTGCATTTTTATATTTGTTAATATATTATATTTTTTTGTTTAAAATTCTCAATTTGATTAATTCTTATTTTTTACTTTTTAGAGGGTTTTTCTAATTTGTTTCCTTTTTTTATTAATGTTAATATTAATATTAGTTAAATAAAAGCTTTTTTAAAAATAATTTTTTATATGTAATCAAATATATTTTTGTAATGTTTTTTGTTTTTTTGTATATTTTTTTAAGACTAAAAAAAATTAAAAATATTTATTTTTACACATCGAAATTACATACGTGTACCAAATTTCAATCATTTTCATACGATAGTTGAGAAATGAAAATTTTCAACTAAATGCATGAATTTGACGTAGTTGCGCGTGGGGGCGGGTCATATCAAATTCCGACACCGTAGTGCTGTATTGTCATCGAAGTTATATACGTGTACCAGTTTTCATTGATTTTCATACGATAGATCAAAAGATATAGCAGTTGCAAGATTTGATATTCCTAAAGCGAATTAAATAAAAGCTTTTAAAAATCACTACCAATAAAAATAATATTACAAAAAATTTCTATAGAATCATTTGCATCTTTAGAACAATAAACCATAGTTTTACAAATGAAATAACAAAAAAAATTGGTCTTTTTTCTAAATTTGATTTTCGTTATTCATACACAGCAATTGTGATATTGTGATTAAAGTAACAATTCAATATATTTTTCAAGTAAATGTCTTTAATAAAAGGGTTAAATTATATTCTTCAGATGTGTTGTGTTATTGGAGTAAATGCCGTATATGTTCTAATAAAATAGTACTATAAACTACTATACGTTATTTTAAATTTAAATTGGTTATTACAGTACTGTATATTCAATTAGGCTAAATGGAAAAGTTCTTAAAAGACTGTACAATTATCGTAGTTTACCGTTCCGAAAACAACGTGAAAATGAAATCCAGCTACAAAAATGAAGTACCGTACAATATCTACTCAGTCCTATATTTTTATTTTTCTGTATTACATTTCGTCCCTTAATATTCTCATTTTTAACTACAACATTCGGAAATATTTTAATTATATTACAATGTTAACTCAATTGGCACTGGTTTTTTTTTCGTTTATCACTTTATCTTCGTAATAACGCGGATGGCCGCATTATAGCAGGTTCGTACTGTGTTATTATAGTACGGGTATAGTATTTTCAACCCAAATAACGAATTTACCTGTAAGCTACTTTAATAGCGTATACTGTGAGCCATTTCTTTATTTATTTTTTACTTTTTTATTTATTTTATCACTTCTAATGATTGAGATATAAATAAAATGAAATGAAATTCAACGCACAAATTCTAAAGTTACAGATTCACATATACGTTACTTTTCGCCTGGTTTTGTCATGTAGATATAAACTAGTTATTAGATATGCGAATCAATAAAATGTAAAATTAAGCCGACATTTCACTATCATGGTTTTTTAATCTATTAATTCGATATTAATAAATATCGTGATTATTTGACTGTATAATTAATTTTATGATTGTTTAATTAATAAAGTTAATTAATTAATTAATTAATACTTTAATTAATTAAAGTTAATCTTGTTTTATATAAAAAAGTTATTCGTTATTTTTTTTATAAATAATGTAAAAGAAAACAAATGTATACTTAAAGACACCTATTTCTTGTAAATTTAATATCTCGTACTTTTTATTTTATTAATTTATTACAATATTTTTTTCAGAAGCGGTTAATTAATTGCTACAAACAAAATAGTAAACTGATAACAAAATAACTTTTGAAAAAGTTGCCAATATTAATAGAAAACCCAATCATTTAAATCTGACGATTTTCTTTAACATTTAGATTTTCATCAAAGGATTTTGTTTTAGATATTTCAACTTTCTAGGACGACATACAACGTTACATATTTTTTTTTTTTTTTTTTTTTTTTTTACTCGTAACAGAAGCAGAGTTTTAATTAAGAAATAGTTTTTGGTAAGGAATAAATGTGGGGGGGGGAGAAAAAAAATGCATAAGGTTTACTGATGATACGGTAATTCTAGCTGATGGTACACGCGCGCTTCCTCCAGTGTTGGAAAAAGGAATGAAAGAGTACGGAATGAAAATATATATAAAAAAACGAAACTAATGGAAGTATACAACAAAGAGTATTTATTGGTAAGGTGAAATGAAGGGAGTAAAGAAAGATTTTAAAAAATTGTAGATCTTTAGGGACTAGAGTGAAAGAGGGCTAAAAGTGCGCAATAAAAGGAAGGATAAAGCGATGGCAAAGAAAGCCTTGAGTAAGAAGAGGGAATTACTATGTCGTTAAAGTATGGACTTAAGCGTTAGGGAAAAGGTTAGTCAAATGCTACTTACGGAACGGTTTGTATGAGAGTAAAGCATAAACGATAAGTAAGAAGAATAGGGGCTGGATTGAGGCATTTGAGAAGTAGATGTGGAGAAGGATGGGGAAAATAAGATGAACGGTTAAAGTGAAGAATGAGGAAGTAACGAACAGGATTAAAGAAGAAAGAGTACTTATCCGGGAAGTACACAAAAGAACAGGAAACCGGTTAGTACATGTGGTTAAAAGAAGTGGAATCTTGACACCTGCATCGGAACGGTCAGTAGGAGAGAGGAAGTGAACAAGAAGAAGGATGAAATTAATAGATGAGGTGAAGATAAATTACAAAGTGACGAAGCAGAAAGCTTACGACAGAAGTGGATGGGGTGGCCTAAGGGACTTGCCGCCAGGCAGAACACTAGATTTTTTTTTGGGGACGCACAACGAAGATATTATTAGCGCCCGGAAGCAATAATTCTACCATAAACAAACTAATTCTATAACAAAATACGCTAAGTGTAACGGATATATAAACAAAATAACAGGAAAATAAAAAATAAAATAACAAACAAACCGCGTAAAAACTTAGGAAAAAGGTAAAACACAATATAAAATTAAAATAAAATATTACAATAATTATTAAATAACCAAACACAGATTTACAGCTTTAAAAAAACAATACATTTGAAAAGACCCTCATATTATTTCCTAAAATATCACCAAATGTTAGGTACCAATTTAAATTTCCGATGAAATGCCGCGTTACACACACAGTCTAAAAGGATGTGGTGTATAGTTAGTTGGTAGTCGCAGACAACACAAAGTGGTACATCGGTCTGATTCATTAGAAGACAATGAGTAAGTTTAGTAAGCCCTATTCGCAAACGGCAAATAATAACCTATTCTCGACGGTTATTCATGGATGAAGAATCCCATGGTAGCACAGTATCCGACACAGATGTGTCGGAGTTTATATCTACTGTAGAAATTCAGTCCATTTGCCACTTTCCTTGAAAAGTGTGTTTAACAGAATTAATAAAACCGGTACTGAGTAACAAGAGTGGTGAAAAACGGTTGGCTACATGCGTCTTTAGCAGCGAAATTCGTACGTTTATTTTTCTGGATTCCCACGCGGCTAACAATCCAACAGAATACTAGATGATGGCAATGAGAAATAGGAATTATATTTTAATTAACATTACGTAGGTTCTACATACAAATCCCAGTTAAAATTATAAATTTTTATTATAAAAAAATAAAATAAAAATAAAATAGGAGAGTTGTAATTTGGAGGGCTGTAGTTACCGAAAAGAAGATAAGTAAACATCAGTTAATCTAATCGATTACCAGATTACCACGCAAGTCTAGAGAAATGGTATTCAAAGCTACGATTCAATAAATCGAAAAAGTCTGATGTGGACACCATATGACTTCCTTGTACCCCTATTAAATTACATACACACATTTTTTTTAAACGAAAAGTAAACAAAATTTTATTTCACTAATAACTTCTGATTTTTTTCATATATATATATTTTATTATTGTTATTATTAAATTGTTATTTGTTGTAAAAGTTTTTTTAATAAATATTTAAATTTATTATTAATAAATCAATATATTAAAATAAAAAAAGGTTAAAAAAATGAAATAAAGTTATCATATGTGCCTTCCCTTGTAAGGACCAAATATTTCATTAATTAAAATTTTATTTGTCTAACTCTGGAACCAATGAAAATATGTACCACTTCCGATATATCGTTGAAAAGCTCTCAATGAGGGCTTATTACTGCAGTTAAGAAAAAGTCCAAAATACAATTTCTGGGGATTTTGGGCTTTTTTGCACACTTTTGGTTCAGTTGATTGCAATCAAAAGGGGAGGTCCACAACTAGATGTTACAACAGTCATAAATCCAAAAGTTCAACATCCTACAGCTAATCGTTTTTGAGTTATGCGAGATAAATACGCACATACATACGTCAAGCCGAAATTAGTCAAAATGGATTCAGGGATGGTTACAATGGATATTCCGTTGATATCTGAAAACTGAAATTTTTCGCGATTACAATACTTCCTTTACCTCGTTCAAGAAAGTATATAAGAATATAATCAATAATTAATAATAGTTACTTTAAATTACTTCTTATTAATTATTTATTCTTATTAATTATCGTAATTAAAGATTGATTAAAGATAAATATGAATTGGATGAAATGCTTATAAAAGGGTAGATGGTTAACTAATAATAAAAGGTGTTTATAGTTACGATGCTTCAATTCCAGTAGAGTTGCTGCCTATTTCAGGTCTCATTAGTTAACTTGCATATAACGATATTAAACCTCCCCCCCAACCACTTACCCATCACTACCAACTCGTAATACGCTATAAGCATCTAATATTGCACATCCTTTTGGCAATCAACACCCTAACCGTTACAACTCAAGTCTGATCGTTTAGAAAACATCCGTCTGGACAGCTCATCTAAAAGTTAAACTTAAAATTTACAATCGCTTCTTCCCTTAACAACAACGTCATTATTAATAAAATCATAACATATCAATGTTTTAAAATTAATTATTTATGTGACAATTTTTTTTATAATTTACATATTTTTTTTTTTTTTAATTTTATAAAGAGTTGTACAAATTTTTATTCAAAATGGAACACCAAATAGTCATTCGATTGTTATATATGAATACAATTCACAATCCAAATACAAGTAGATTGTGGAGAAATAGAATACATCAGAAAATAAAATAAATCAATGAAAAATTGAAAAATAAAATAGTAAGCTATCAACAAATAAACAATTATTATGAAATATTATACATCACATAGTCCTAAAGATTTTTATATAATAGAAGTAAAAAAATCTGATTTGGACACCACATGACCTCCTTGTAAGCCTATTAAATTACATATACATATTTTTTTTTAAATGGAAAGTTCATAAAATTTTATTTTACTAATAACTTCTGATTTTTTCATTTCTTTTTTATTGTTATTATTGAATTACTATTTACTGTATTTTTTTTTTTACAATCAGGTTAATAATTACTAATAAACATAAAATTTATTTATGTTTTTATTAAATTTATTAAATTTTATTTATTTTTTATTAAAAAACTAATAAAATTTAAATTAAAAAAAAGGATATGAAGACGGATTTGAATCGATGTGCCTTTCCCTTGTAATATCCAATTATTTGGCAATAACTCTGGAACCAGTGAACATAAGGACCACTAATATGATATATCGTTGAAAAGCTCTCAATAAGGGCTTATTACTACAATTATGAAAATGTCCGAAATCCAAATTTTATGAATTTTGGGATTTTTGGACAGTTTTGATCCAGTCAATTGCAATCAGAAGAGGATGTGCAAAACTAGATGTTGAACATGTTAAATATGTGACCCAAAGGGCAAAGGCCGTCAGGGCCTCACTATATCCAGTACTGAAAAGTGCCAGCCCATATCCACTGGCGACCAAATTGCTCATTTTTCGGCTATACGTCCTGCCGATTCTAACATATGCTTACCCGGCATGGGGAGCTTTGTTGAACTCCACACTTCAAAACAAAATTAGAAGCCGTTCAAAAAGTACCGTTGCGGACGATATTTGGAGCACCGTGGTTCGTCAGATCACTCTTCGCTACGATGCGGGACTACACACCGTATCCGAGGTGGGGATGGCGCAGGCACGCAGACTGTTCGGGAGAGCGGCCGTGTCCGAACACGTCAATCTCCGAGACATCTGCCGAGAAGACCGTACTCCACAGGGTATAAGAAAACCTCATGCCGTATTAAACGAACCACCGTGAAGAGGCTGTACAAGAGTCAAATAATGACAAACCAGGCTTAGGAGCCTCTATATCGCGTAACCTATAAATGGAAACCGCGCGAAAATTCCGGCCGCGAAAGTGACCGTTTTCGCAATTAAATTTTGCTAAAACTATTAAAACCTAGCAACACCCCACACCGTCCCACGAAGAGACCACAATTTCATTTAGTCAGCATATGCGACTCCCTCCGGAGAACGGGGGGCATTTCTCCCTTCAAATAACTAGGGCTCCGTTAGGGGCACTCCTGCTGGTACCTAGGTGCTGGTACCGAAAGGACTTCAGCGGATGGACTGAAGGGGAATCACGCCGGGATTACTAGGCTCAAAAGCTTAGTCTCTCACGGTCAGAACTAGTTAAAAAATCTCACGCTGGTCCATACGGATAGGAACGCAAATTACCAATTCCATCCATAAATAAAACTTAAAATTTATAACCGCCACTAAATAACCGATGAAATCCGTCCGATAATAGAAAGATACAGCAGCAAGGGACATTGTCCAGGCTCTGCGATCTGTAAGGAGAAATATTGAAACTCCCGCCATTCTTGCGTTCCGTTCCAACTAGATGTTACAACAGTCCTAAATCCAAAATTTCAACATCCGACGGCTTATAGTTTTTCAGTTATGCGAGATACATACATACGTACAGACGTCACGCCGAAACTAGTCAAAATGGATATTTCCGTTGAAATCTAAAAACCGAAATTTTTCGCGAGTACAAGGAAGTAAAAATACTCATGAGACGCGTACAATAATAATTAACCTGTTATTTGTTTATTTTAATTTACCAAATAAGCTCAAAGCTTTTGAAATACAGTAGAAGTTCGGGAGGAATAAGGAAGCTCTGGAAGATATAAGAGTGAACCGTAAGAGAAACCAGAATAATTCAGTAGTACCTAAAACTGAATGGAAAACTGTCCTTAGAGAAAGAAAAAAGCTGGCTACAAAGTTGTAATACTTTCCTGGCAATGGTTAATTCATATTGGTGGAAAAATAATGATACAAGAAAAAAGTTACCTAAGATTTCTTTTTTTGGAGTAGGAGTAACTAATGACGAAGTTTTAGTGTAAAATTATCATTGTATATTTAAATAAACAAAAAAAATTTTTAATTCCAAAAGTCGGTATTTTTTTCTTTTTTCTGTTCCCCCACCAACAAAATCCCCTTCCAAAAAAGGTATTTTTTTTTCTAAGTTTACTATGTTAAAGAGAAGAAACAAAAAAAATCCACTTAAAAAATGAAAGCCAATATTTCATTTATTTTATTATTTATATATTTATTTTATTTTTCCACTGAACAATGAAACCAATAAAAGGTTACTTAAGATTTCTTTTTAATGAGGGGGGGTGAATTATGATGAAATTTTATTGATATATTATTAATAAAAGCTAAATAAACTAAAAGAAATTAAAAAAAAAAAAAAATTTTTAACTTTGATCGGCTTCCCCACCACCAATTTGCTTCCAAAGTATTTTCTTTGGGTTGCTTGCACTACTACTATACCTACGAAGATGTTAAAAAATATGTAATGAATTAAAAGATAGCTATTTTTATTTTTGGGGAAGGGAGAATTTTGGTGCAAACGTTATTATTTTTTTAATATAAGATAAGTATGTATGCATGTTCTGAGATAATATAAAGTGGGGTTATGGGGCAAAATTTCGAGTAATTCCCCCCAATCCAGAGAAATATTGGCTCCAAAACTTTACCAACAAATCTCCCCATATATATAAGTTATGTGTAATCGGTTAATTCAGTCAAAAGTTATTAAGCTTCAAACACACGCGAACACACATACATACAAGCATTAATTAACGCTTTTTTTAATTTTTTGAGGTTTGTGGGTCATGAAACGTCGAGAAATGCAATAAAAACTCATACCCCATTTTTCATTGATTATTTCGTTGTTGCAGCACAGCTTTTTCTAGAGCTGTTATAGCCCTCTGTGATACCAGGAAAGTAAAATTAAAGAAAATGGAAAAATTCAAATCTTCGTGGTGTGACAAGTAATGTAAACTAAGCTTGGAAACAAAAATGAATTGAATTAAGTGCAATCGGTACGAAAATAACTGGAGGAAAATATTTGAAGGATTAATTATAATAAAAGCGTTACGGATCAGAAACTTGTAAAATGAGTCACTCCCTACTATTGCTCGTCATCTTTATGTATTTTATTTCTTACGGTTTTTGTATTTTTCCTTTTTCTTTGTACGAGTTATACTTTTAATTTTTGTCTTCTGTTTATAACACCTAACGAAGGTACTGTGTACCGAAACAGCTGTTGTGATTATTTAAATAAATGTTTTGTGAAAATTAAATAATATATTTTATTTTATTTTGAAATAACAAAAAACATAAATTAAAAGAAACTGGGTTTAACAAAAACGATGGGAATAACAAATGAATGCTAGGAATAACAAAGAAAGATAAAGTAAGAAATGAGCTAATTAGGGCTATAAAAACAATGGGGAAAATATCACAAAACGATGAGAGAATGTGTGTTGACCTGGTTTAGCCGCATAATAAGAGAGAAAGACAATATTTGTAAAAAAACCCGATATGGAAGTACAAGGCTAAAGGGAAAGGAACAAAAGACATAAAATAAATTAAAAATAAAATAAAAGAAATATAAGACAAAAGGAAAGATTTGAAAAACTAGAATAATAGAAACTATACGAGAATAAAAAGGGAGAAGAAGACTGATACCATTCAGTAACCAGACATGAAGACGGAAAATGTTACAGAAGAAGATACCATCGTATAAATATATATGATGGTGGTATTTTAAACACACATGTAAGATATATTAAGTTCAGGTATTTTATCCATACCCACCGGGTTGGTCTAGTGGTGAACGCGTCTTCCCAAATCAGCTGATTTGGAAGTCGAGAGTTCCAGCGTTCAAGTCCTAGTAAAGCCAGCTATTTTTACACGGCCTTGAATACTAGATCGTGGATGCCGGTGTTATTTGGTGGTTGGGTTTCAATTAACCACACATCAGGAATGGTCGAACTGAGAATGTACAAGACTACACTTCATTCACACTCATACATATCATCCTCATTCATCCTTTGAAGTATTATCTAAACGGTAGTTACCGGAGGCTAAACAGGAAAAAGAAACACAGAAAGAAAGGTATTTTATCCATGTAAGATTTACACTAAACCAGCCGGTCCAGCCAGGGGGATCTGCTCTCGACGCGTTCGTCTCCTAATGTTTATAAGAATATTACGTATTTTACAGAAATATTAGTGTGTAGAGAATATTTTTCTGAATATTTTGGTTGCTTTTATATTTAAAATAGGCTTAAAGGAGTGAGTAGATACGTAGAATCCAATAGTTTTTTAATAGAAATATAATGTTTAACGCTAGCCTTATTGATAATATGGAATTAGCTTAGGGACGCCATCTTCTTCGTTTAGTCTTGTGTATGTTCGTGTGAGGTTAGGTTAGTAGCCAGTCCAGCTGCTGCTATTGGCGCAGAGCGGACTACGTGATGCGCTGGCTGGATGCGCGCCAACGACTTTATCCTGCTAAATAAAGAATCTATTTTTCTACTGCTAAATATAAAGTAAAGGAAAGGAAAGGATTTTCCTTTCTTAGTAAAGAAAATGGTTTTCTTTTATTAATAAAAAATAATAAGTAAATAAAAACGCTTAAAATTAAATTAAATAATCTATAAATTAATTGACAACGTACTGCTGCTAGCGGGAAAGAGTCGATTAAGGGAGATTTGAAGAGAGTCACCGTGAGCAGCCGTCCGGCACACCACCCCATTGGTCCGCTCTCAGCCAATAGCAGCTAAAATAAAAATCTGATGTGGACAGCACATGACTTCTTTGAACGCCTATTAAATTACATATACACATTTTTTTGCTGCACTTCATTTAAACTTATTTCGTTTGAAAGTAAAATAAGATCCTTCAATTCTTTTATAAAGTGGACAGTTACACAATTGCACTGTGGTGGACACCACATTGCATCACTTTTTTTGTGGTGTCCGTATCAGCATTTTATATTAGTTTATATATTAATATTTTTTTACGTCGCTCAAGTAGTTATGTGATATAAGTGAGAATGTGTTGGATCCGTAGCCATGGACACATCGGTTCGAATCCGACTTAATATTCTTTTTTTTTAACTTTTATTTAATTTCAAATATATTGATTTATTAATAATTATTAACCTCTGTAAAAAATTTTGAATTTAAATGAAAAGTACATAAAATTTTATTTCACTAATAACTTCAGATTTTTTTTATTTTTTTTTATTTTTATTGTTGTTGTTATTGAATTACTATAATCGTAAAACTTTTTTTACAATCAGAGGTTAATAATTACTAATAAATCACTATATTTAAATTAAAAAAGATATATTTATACGAAGTCGGATTCGAACCAATGTGCCCTCCCCTTGTTAGAACCAAATATTTCATTAATTAAAATTTCATTTCACTATAATTCTAGAACCGATGAAAATAAGTTTCACTTATGATATATCGTTGAAAAGCTCTCAATGAGGCCTTCTTAATGCAGTTAAAAGAAGTCCAACAGCCAAATTTGTTTTGGATTTCGAGCTTTTTTGGACACTTTTAGTCCAGTCGATTGCAATCAAAAGGGAAAATGCACAACTAGATGTTACAACAGTCCCTAAATCCAAAATTTCAACATTCTACGGCCAATCGTTTTTGAGTTATAGGAGATACATACGCACGTACAGACGTCACGTCGAAAAAAGTCAAAATGGATTCAGGGATGATCAAAATGGATATTTCCGTTGAAATCTGAAAACCAATTTTTTTTTTAAAACAAAAATCCACCCACCATTCTTTTTTTATAGAGAAAGAAACAATTTAACTCATTTTTTAAAATACATTCCAATTTTAATTATAAATTTAAAAAAAAATTTAAGAAATTTTTATACTGACTGATATGTAGACATAACCCAGCGGGCTGGTCTAGTGGTTAACTAACGGTTAACAAATCAGTTATTTAACTGCTGATTTTACAAGTCGAAGGTTCTAAGATTAAATACCTAGTTAAAGTTAGTTGCTTTTATACGGATTTAAATACTAGATAGTAGAGACCGATGTACTTTGGTGGTTGGGATTCAGTTATTCACACGTCTCAGAAATGGTCGGCCAGAGTCTTTACAAGACTATACTTCATTTACATTCATACATATTCTCATCTCATTGGGCCGTGGAGGGACTGGTTACTGTTCACTAGTTGCAACAGATTGCAACGTATACATTAGGAAAATAATATGTAGACATAAAGGTGGTACACCTAAATCAAGTAAAAAGAATATTATATTGAACTATTAAAAATGAGTTTTGAGAATATCTCTTAAATAAGTTGGTATAGAAACATTTTAAGGATTACTACATTAAAATTAAGGTACAGAATGGAATTAATAATTTACATATTAGTTATGATATCGTAATCAAAATTATTTACTTAAAAACAATCAAAATATATGATTTTATTTCATGTAAAATATTAAAAATATAAGAGTTATATTTATGTGTTCTATTGAAATTAGATACAAAGATGGGCCAGGGTTTCAACTTGATTAATCCTCATCAGTTATTTAGTTTGGATTTATTTAGTCTGAACTGAACACATGTGGCGTGTATTGTATATTTTTAGAAGAAATAGTAAAAATATTTCATAGTTATTTATGATAATATTTCATAGTTATTTTTATACTGGATAAGTTTTTATCGATTCTTTTCCCAAGCTTACGTAATTATTTATAGCATATTTCTTCTAATTTAAATTTATACAGTTTAGTTTAACACTTTTAATATAAAATATTGAAAATACATTGAGTTATGAACAATACGTTTTATTTTTCTCAGGACAACCGATAAAGATAAGCAGAACAGTGTTCTAGTTTCCTAATTTTTTCCATTCGTTTACAAATAAACAAATATGGACTATACTACTCCATTTAAAAAAAATTAAATTAAAAATACTGCAATCATTTAATAGATTACAAAATTTTCTCAGCTATACTGTCCAGCAAAACAGTGTAACTAAACAAGGGAATGTATGATAATCGGTTTCAATTTGCGTCCAGATTTTTGGAGGTGTAGATGTTTCATGACTTCTTTCTTCCAGACAAAAAAAAAACAACATCGAAAATTCCGGAAGAATATATTTATTTATAAAAAGTGATCCAAAAAGAATGAAATAAACGTTCAGCACATGTTCTACGGGGGAAAATAAAGAAGAAAATTCATATAAAAAAAAAACGAAATTCTGACGTTTTTAATTAAGTTCAGTGATTGAATCCATTTTATTCAGATCAAATTTTATAAGTTTTGTTAAAAGTTTTTATATGTTTATTACCCATTTTATAACACTTAATTTTTTAAATATAATTGAACGCCTCTTAGGTAGCTAAAGTACTTTTTGATGGTGTTATTCTTATTCAAACCCTTATAAAGAAACGTGGGGAAATTTTGTTCTTATAGCCACAAAGACACGTACTTGTACTATAAGATGGTGCCATTACTACGACATTTTCATTATGTATTCGGGGGTATTTCATTCAGGAATGTGGTTATTCAAGCAATTTAAAAAAAAAAATTTCGCCAGTTATTAATTTTTCTTGATATCTTCACACGTAATAAACTGATTTTTATAAAACTCTGTAGGATGACTACTGAATATAGGTCATAGATGCCATTTAATTTTAGTTACAACTGGTCAAAAAGTTTGGAAAGATACGGATTTTAATTACTCCCGTACCTCAAAATTTTACTCAAATGATAAATAATTTTTTCTTACATAATTCCTTACTTGCATAATTTAATGTTCCACTTAATTTCCCTTTTAAGTGGAAACAGGAAGATTAAGTGTTGTGGGCAAAGCTCTTTGTAGATAGTACCCAACTTTCAGATTTTGCCGAGAAATTTCTGAAACTTTACTGGATTTTTTCTCTTTTCTATTAGTTGTCTTTTTTGATTATTTAAAAATCCCTTTCAGCACGCCGGAAGGCGGAGGTAGATTTCACCGGTGCTAAGTAGGGGATAAAAAAGATTTCCACCTTAAAATTAAGAAAAACTTCAAATTTACTCAATACGACAATGGTTGCGTGTAAAAAAAAGTTTCACACGCTTAGCATACAAGTCCCATCTTCTTACAATTCCAGCAACATTTTGGTAATCCCTTACCGTAAGGGTTGGTCATATCAAAAATTGTTTCAGACAAAAGTTTTAGGTAATGTTTAGAGGACTAATAACTAGTTTAAACCGATTCGATACTGTTCCTATTAAGGAAGGTATGATTTTTTTATCTTCGAACCCCATTTTTCCACCCCGTGGTTGGTGATATTAAAAAACTTTATTTAGATAAGTTTTAAGCTCTTAGCCGAAGAATAGTAAGAACTTTAAACGAATTCGATATTTTACTTAATATGAAAGTTATAGTGATATTTTGTTTTTTTCTAAAAAGCTCCCCCATTTCCACCCCGATTTTGCCCATTTTTATATTTTTTGGCGTTATATTTTATGTAACAATTTGGATGTGATTGGCGCAAAATTACGGCAGTTATCGTGTCCACAAGAAAGTGAAATATATATATATATATATATATATATATATATATAAATACTAGTATATAAATGTATATACAAACTTTTGAACTGGCGGTGGTTTTGGGGTCTGTGGGATGTGGGATGTGGGATGTAAAACGCGAAGATATGTCGAAATTTTTCGGAAGTCGAATCATGGTACCAATTAAAATAGGTAGCTTTCTTATGAAATCTACCTAATAGAACTATGTCGATAAAAAGTCGACAGCCTGTGGACGTTTTTAAAAAGTTGATACAACTATGTTGACAATCTGTAATATACCTAAGCTTAACAAAAAAAAGATCAAAACCAAACGGTTCAGAGTAATTACGACAATTAAACAAGCACATATAAACCTATGACGAATGTGTGTAGTTTCAGTCTTAATAAAACAATGGTTTACATCCGATTATTCATTATTCAGTTCAGTAATGTCGATTATGAACTTCAAGAAACTTATGATACATGTAGTAAAGAAATAGGTAAATAAGACCGAGTGAAATCGCACAGAAAATGTATCATCCATCCCATTTAGAAACTTTTAAATTAATATTTTTTTTATGAGGAATTTTTCTTTTCAACCTCTTGAACAAGTGGCTTTCAATTATTATCATAGTTTATTAATCAGTTTGTTAAAGTGATTTTGATCCGATGGTCAAGTTAAAGTGAATATATATTCAACCATTGCAGGCTAAGCAGATCCTATTTTTGACCAGTCTCACAGGATTTCGGTTACATTTTTTTAAAAATGTATCTATCAACAGAATACCTATAATTATGGTGTTATTGAATTATAATCACCAACCTTAGAAAGGTTTAGTACAGTTTACACCAACGTTCCAGAAGAAACAAACAACTAAAATTTCTATAAAATCTAATATTATACAAGATTTATAGATATCGTTAAACGGAAGAGCTGAAATTACAATGGGTATCTGATCATAGATTAGTAATTTCTTGTAAACCAAATCGGTAGAAAGTCATCAATGAACCTAAAAATAAGTTTTTTTTTTGTTTTTTTTTGTTATATTTTTTTACGTTCAGACCATCTATGGATCACATAATTGGAAAACTATACACAGATTGAATAATTTTGGATTTTTTCTTTTCCCAAAATATTCTCACTCTGATTTTTTGTTCTCTTTCCTTCCTTCCATTGATTTTCTTTCAAATTTAGATTGTTATTCCTTTTCTGGAAACCATCTTTCATGAGTTAACTCTCTATATTATATTTTATCTTTTATGGTTCCTACACTTCTGAGATATTTTTTAAATTTCTTCGAACCATTTAGGTTTGGTTTTTCTTTTATTAAAATAGTTGAATATTTGTTTACTCGATCTTCCATTCTATAAAAGTAGATATTCCAAAAAAATCTTAGTCTTATTTTCTTTATTGTTCTCCTATTTTTCTTGCAAAAATAGAACCATGAAATAGATGTAAAAATGGAAACCATGGAAAAGTCTGTATCGTTGATCTACTGTAATCGTTCAGCCGTATATTTTCTTTCAATTTTTCTTTTCTAATTTAAATATTTTTTACTAGAAAAGCTTGCAAACATTCAGATTCATATAAGGTTTGGGGTAGAATTACCGTTTTATATCTCTGATTATTAAATTTTAATAAATATTTTACACGTTTAACATAACATTTTAAACGTTTTAGATAAACTTTTTTTTGTTGTAAATGTTACGGATCTTGAAAAGAGGACTTCTTCCATTCTTTTCTTTTTATATTTAATCGTTTCTTTATATATTCCATTTCGGATTATGATCTCTCCGAAATACTTAAATTTATTGACTCTTTTAAGAACTTCGTTTTCTGAAATTTTAATTTTATTTGTTAAATTTTTAGATTGAGAGTAAGAAAGAGAACCATTCCGTTTTTTTTCAAACGAGATTTTCAGACCAATCTCATTTGCCCTTTTTTTTGTTAATATTATTAAATATTGTTAAACAAACGCATTTATACTAAAGTTATTATTTTTAATTCATTTTAAAAATTTGTTTATTTAATATTACATTTTTTTATTTACTTTAAAAAAAATTAGTAATGTTATTCTGATTTTTGAATAAAACTGAAAATACCGCTAACAAATAATGCAGTAGGACCGCAAGTGATAATAAATAACAAATTCTCCCTGGTTTTATTCTAGAAACAAAACAAGTTATTTACAGTTACATTAATGCGTTGAATTCCGAAGGTAAACGAAGGTTCTAATCCGAACGTACCAAAACAATATCGTTTGCTCAAAATAAACCAGGTAATTAAAGGCGATTAATCGTTTTCGAAATAAATGTTCCAACCTACCATTCATTTTAATTATAGTTGTAAAACGACTATTAAAAGAATTTAGTAAATTATAGCAACCGCTGTCTTTTTACATAAGAATAAATTTGAGCGATCAATAATTTAAAAAAATGATTTTTTACAAACTGCGTTGCAGTTTTACAAACTGATATAGTTTTCAACGAACAAACATTCCGATATTGAATTAAATATGTATGTGCATATTTTTGTGACACTTTTCATCTCGGATTTTCATTTTGATTTTTAATTAGGATTAAACATCGTTAGAGGAATACAAAAATACACAGAATGGTTGCGATCAGCCATCGGGTTTACCTCAAAATGGCCGCCAAAATTAAAATTTTGTAATAATCATTAAGCAATAACGTTGTAAGATATCAAGTTGGTAGAAATGCACTAATGAAACCTTTATTAAAATGCATGAAATGTATGAATATCAGTTTTGTAAATCAAGTGTAAGATCCCAAAACCACGGAAAAACTAACTTTTTAATTACTGATAAAAGCCATAAAACTGCTAAATAACGAGATATATAAATTATATTAACTTAGCATATGTAAGACTCCCAATAGATTTTTTTTAAATTAGAAAAATGTGTAACTTTTTAATTATAATGAAAAAGAGCCGACATGATATGATAAATTACGATTAACATAATATGTGAAATCAAGCAATTCAAACTCAAATATCAACCCACCGAGTAAGTCTAGTGGTGAACGTTACTTCCCAAATCATTTGGAAGATGAGAGTTCCAGCGTTCAAGTCCTAGTAAAATCAGTTATTCTTACACGGATTTGAATACTAGATCGTGGATACCGGTGTACTTTGGCAGCTGGGTTTCAATTAACCACACATCTCAGGAATGGTGGAACTAAGACTACACTTCAATTGCACTCCTACATATCATTCTCATTCATCCTCTGAAGTATTATCTGAACGGTAATTACTGGATGTTAAACAGGTAAACGAAAAAAGGAAGAAATTCAAATATAATATGCAAACATCTAATATGAAGTAATCTGAGTAAAATAGAAGTTAGAAAGATTTTGTTAAAAATGAATTAATAATTGAGAGAACAGTATTAATAATAAGAATGCTCGTTCGAGAAAGTTTTACTAGACTTTTTAATAAATGCTTTTTTAAATATTTCTATACGATTTGAAGGAATTTTTATTTTTTATTTTTTTTAATTTATTTTAGGACAGTAACTACGATCAAAGAAATATGAAAATTTTATTTTTTTTTGTTTTTAAAATGTAAAATTAACTTAATTAAAATTTTTTACTATAAAATTTATTTTTTGACTGACCGCTCACCCACTGATTCATGTAAAAAATTAATACCGGGTTTTCAAATAATGATTTCAAAAACCCTAAATTTAACTCATAACGTTCCAAAACATGAATTTTAGAATTTATATTCTTATTTTTAATTTTGATAGTAAATGGCGTCTTTGCAAAAAAAAAAAATAACAGACGAAATGTATCTTATTAAGAAAACTTAAGATACATATTGTAGGTACTTAGATTAAGTTTATGAATACGTACGATAAAACAGCTTCAGTAACATATTGTTTAACAACTAAATGGTTTCGAAATTTTAAAGGAAAGGTCGGAAAAATATTAATACATTTACGCAAGGCATGGACTATGATAAAGATTTCGAACATATTTGACAGTCTTGCATTAGAAGTTTAAAGAAATCAATCTCTGAAGCGATTGATTGAAGTCTGACAAAACGTCTACTTTAAAGGGGAATATTTACGGAACTAAAACATACCGAAAACTAAGGCACCAGAAAATAACCTGATGATATTTCGAAGTGTTTTTACTATTAACTATTTTTCGAATTGTTTTATACTATGTAGGATAACGATGTTGAAAATTTCCTAAAACGTCTTAACTACCACTGTTACGTTCCACTTTTAGTCGTCTGGTGCTGCTACCTAGCTAGAGCTAGAGCTTTCCAGCAAGCTCTGATCATACGATGTTCTACGCCATGATGCCACAAGAAGCGGTCATGATCGAAAGTAACCTTTATTCATTCGGCGCCCGAATCCTGCAAAGAGCAGTCGCATTTTTCATTTCGTCCAGATTAATGTTACTAGTAGTATACTAGATAATATTCATGCCTAGTTATGTTTAACATTTACTATTTATTGTTAATTTAGTTTGTCATGTTAGTTATTAAGTCAAGAGTAACGACATATTAAACATAAAAATTCAATAAGCAACAAGGCGTTGTTTCAATTCATCACCTATGAATCTGCAGTTCATACTCACTCTAAAACCTACCACAAAGGTTTTAAAGTCATCCACATCGCAAAGGTTATAACAATCACAAATAGGGGTAAGTTATTATATCAATTACTGCGTGAATCCGCATAAATGCTGCAATTTGAGATCAGATACGAGATAGCTGAATTTGTCTAATTTTTCATAAATGCTACTTTGGAGTGGACTCAAACTCACCAGAAAAGACACCATTTTCGGTCACGTGATTTCCCAAATCCAAGGTAGATGCATGTGTCTCTCTCTACAAGAAAATGAATGGTTATTTTTTCTTGCTTCTCGTCGTTTACGGTACAATTAAGGTAATCTGCGGTAGTGAAGAGTAAATGTTTGTTTTCATTGGTTTTGTTTTTATCGGCTTTCCTATTCTGATAAGATAGTTACGGAAGTAAACTGTGAAGGCGGTGAATGTTGAGAGTAATCTGGGGTATTGAAGACTGAATGTGTTGTCATTGGTATATTTTCCTATTCTGATTAGATTTTTGCGTAAGTAATCTGAAAGGGTAGTGATCCATTTTAATTCAACAAATTTTCGAAAATTTTATTGCATCACTATTTTTGATTTTGATGATATTTGGTATATAATAACTACCAAACTACCCACTTTTACTGGCTAAAAAATATGTTTTTATATTAAAAATTATTTTTCTTGAGTAATTGATTATTTTCTTACTTGCCAGATGTTAAAACTAGCCAATTTAGTCAATATTTCAACGAGCTGTAGCATTCTTATTTTATATCATACAGAAATCAAAACTGGCTTTTTGGAAAGAGTATAGACGGAACTTCATCTTATTGTACTAAAAATATTTTTGTTTCAAAACCAAATCTTGTAATGTGTACTGAAATTACGTTTACAAATTGTTTTTTTTTTCAAATATATTGAAGGACTTAGGATAACAGGCCTGTTTTTTACCCTTCAACTCTTAGGTACTAACAGTACTTTTAAAAAAAATTTGACTTACCGAGTGTCCTTCATTAAAAAAATGACCGCCAAATCGTAACATTTTGAAAATGTCTCATTTTTGGGGCCCAAAAACCACATGTGGGACGGGTGGTAAAAATCTGAAATTTTTACACAAGTTAATACATTTTATACACTTTAAAACCATATAAAATTTATTTTGTTACTCAATGGGGTTGACGACTAATGAAGTCGTCAATACCGCTAAAAACATCATTCCTTCTAACCGTGAACAATGAATCCAAAAAATCACAGCAGATAATATTTCTACTAGTTAAATTATTTTACTTCTATAATCTACTACTACTATATAAAAATATAAAATATTTTGATATGTCTATAACGAGATAGGTTATATTCTACGTAGTTTGCTACTTAAAGTATAACTTATACACAAACTCTGTTTAAACACGAAAGTGAATAGACATGAATGGGCATGAATGTTTGCATAATCCTGAATGTAAACATTGTAGAAGGCTCAGTTACTGTTTTGATTTCAATGTGATATGTTACATTGTTGCTAGTGTTAATACTGTGGTTACGTAATGTACATTGTTTATAAAATAATTTTATTAGCAGTGAACTTCTTTATGCGATATCTTATATTTTTAATTTTATTAATTACAGAAATTTTTATTTTAGCTATAGAGAAACTGGGATTAGACAAAGTGAGGTGCAATTGGTAGTTTTATAATTAATACTAACTGTATTGTTATTGTAAGTAAGACCCCTTGCGTTTTATAAAAACGGATTATGGCGTGTTCAATTGCCATTCACACTAAAACAGTATGTCACTAATTGATTTAGAATAGATCTTCAGTATTGCACGATATTTTAGACTTTACTGAATCTCAAATAACATTGATATCTTTAAGAAGTGGATATACTGAAACTAAAAATATCTGTACTTTTCATAAAATCGAATATTTAGGTAAATATTTTCATATTAATAGGAAAAGTTGCTCTGACCCATTTAGCTGTCATACTAAACCGGTTAAGAAATCTCTTCGAGAAATATTTTTAACACTCAATAAGCAATCCAAATTTAAAATTAATTCCAGGGAGAGCACAGTGTACAAAATGCTTAAACAAAATTCAAAAACCACAAGATGATAGAGAAAGCGAACCGAAATGTCAAGATATATTTGGGCCTCAATATGTTATTGTTGAGTCGGTGAATAAAGCTTGTTCAGCACTTGGCATTTCTCTCGTTAAAGTTCAAAAATTACCGAACAGCGCAAAGGAACCAATTTTAAGAAATCAAGTTACAAAAATAGCCGAGTCAGTTACCAGTAAATTAATTCCTTTGATAAGTAAATCAAATTCCTTTGATTTAAATATTTCTACAGAAGAAACCAGTCTCATATCAAAAGATTATGCTGATTTAGGTAGGGAATATGAAGAATTAATCATTAAAATAAAGGAAAAAATGAAAAAGTTACATCAAGTCAGGAAAAATCTAATATTTTAAGTTTATTACCAAGCAGCTTGAGCATTCAAAAATTCAAAATGAGTTTTGTGTTAGTCAGTACTTAGCCCATCAATCCAAACAATTAGTTAATACAAGTGGAATTTTTCCACAAATCGGCAAAAACAAATCCAGTCACATAATTGATGAAAATATTATTAAATGTGTCCAAGAATTTTACCAGAATGATGAGCACAGCTGAATGATGCCAGGCAAGAAGGATTGTGTCTCTGTAAGACAAGCTGACGGGAAGAAAATTAATATTCAAGAAAGATTATCTTATGTAACTTAATAGAATTGCACACAGCCTTCAAAGAAAAACAATTTAAAAATTGGTTTTTCCAAATTTGCTGATTTAAGATCTAAATTTTGTGTTCTGGCTGTAAGGTCTGATACTCATTCTGTGTGTGTGTGTGTGTGTGCGTGTGTGTGCACCCACCAAAATGTAAAACTCATGTTATCTGCTCTAAAAATGAAATTTGATTACAAAGTTCTCCTTTTAACCACGGTATGTGTTATAGAAAATGAAACGAGCATGCTGTCACAGTGTGAAAAATGTCCACGTACTAATGAAGTGCTCAGATTAATGCAAGAGAGCTGGGATGATTTTGAAATAATCTTCAAACAGTGGGTTTCTGTTAACTGTTGTGAACTATGAACTCAAATTCTTCCATTTCAAGAGTACTTAGATAAGCTTACTGAAAATTTAACTAATCTATAAAGGCATCATTTTGTTGCAAAGAAACAAGATAAATCCTTCAACATTAAAAAGGAAAACTTGTTGAAGGGTGGATGTATTGTAATGGGAGACTTCTTCCAAAATTTTCCTTTTGTGACAGGATGAAGTCCAATCATATCACTGATCTGATATACTTGTGCCACAGTACATCAATTTCTCATATATTTAAAAAAATAAGGAACATTACAAAGCCAGAGCTACTGTGTGATTATTAAGTACTTGAAGCACAATACTACATTGTTCTTCTGCTTCCAAAAGCAAGTTATAAATAAAGTAAAAACACTGTTACCACAAATTAAACAATCTTTCTATTTTTCTGATAGCTCCTCAGCCCAGTATAAAAACAAAAAAAATTCATAAATTTATGCTACCATCAAGATTTTGAAATTGCAGCTGAATGATATTTTTTTCCTCAAACCATGGAAAAGGACCACATGATTGTATTGGTGGAACTGTAACAAGTATTGTGAATAAAGCAAACCTTCAAAGAACAGTCAACAATGAAATTGTTACACCTTTTGAAATGTACAATTATTGCAAGGACAATATTAAAAATATAACATTTATTTTCTGCTCTGATAAAGATGTTCAAGAGACTGAAAAACACCTCAGTTCTCGTTATCAGGTAATCATAACAGTCCCAGAAACAAAAACCTTTCAGTTATGTTCCAACAAGTCAGAAATGTATTCTGAGGGGTTCGATACTACCGGGTGTCAAATGGGCAGAGTCCTGTCTGTCAAGTTAATTTGCATTCATATAAAAAACCAGTAAAAGAGAAATGTATTCTGAAAGTCCAGGTGACCTCTGAATCAAAAACATTTATGTTAGTATAGGTACACAAGGACATTAGTGTTTCTGATTGCTTTATAGGTTTACCAAAGCCAAACTGTAAAAACTATGTCTGCTGCGTATACAATGGGAAATGGTGGTTAGGCAAAGTCATTGAAGTCAAAATACATGAAAATAAAGAGGAATATCAAATACACTTTTTCTATTCGCATGGTCCTGGTACTTATTCAAGAAATAATTGAGGGATAATCAAACATGGGTTTAACTGGAAAATATTTTAAAGATTCTCAAGCCTTCAGAGCTTTTTCTATCAACTACTGGAAGAGAACATAACATTACACCAAAGATGAATGAGGACTTATCAGTTCTACTCAATAAAAAAATGGCAGGAGCACTAAGTTATGTTAGTTAAGTTTGTTATCAAAAAGTACAAGATTTATTCATAACTTCCATTAGCAGGAGTAAAATAAGGTAAAAGTGAATTGAACATCTTGTTAATTAATGTATCTGAATTGTGTATTATTTTGTAATTATTATTTATCTTTCTGTAACTGATTATTTATCATGCTGTGACTACTTATTATTAATTTAATTACCAATACATTCAATTTAATGAGTTTAGTTGTAATTTTTATAATCTGAAAAAATACACATGGTATTTTTTGATACCACGGAATGGTGTTAGAAGGAATGAAGGAATGGTTACGGTTAGAAGGAATGTTTATTGCGGTTTTGATGGCTTCATTACTCCTCAACTCCATCGAGTAACAAAATAAATTCTACATGGTTTTAAAGTAATAAAGCGTACTTAGTGGTGTAAAAATTTCAAATTTTTGCCACCTGTCCCACATGTGGTTTTTAGGCCCCAAAATTGGAACATTTTCAAAATCTTTCGATTTGGAGCGCATTTTTTTTAATGAAGGACACTCGCTAACAGTCCAATTTTTTTGATAAGTACTATATACCTAGGAGTTAAAAATTAAAAAAACAGGCCTGTTACCCTAAGCCCTTCACTATTTATTTTGGGCCCAAGATTTGATAAAACAACTATATGCAAACGTAAATTCAGTAAGCATTACAAGATTTGGTTATGTAACAAAATGAATTTTAAGTACACTAAGATGAAGTTCCATCTTTATTCTTTTCAGAAAGCTCTTTTTGACCCCTTGTACGATGTAAAATAAGAACCCTACAGCTCATGGAAAAAGTGACGAAAATGGCTGTTTTTTACCTTTTGGCTAGTTAGAAAATAGTCTATTACTCAAGAAATTTTTTTTTTAAATATAAAAAAAATATTTTTGGGCTACTAAAAAGTGGATAGTTATCATATACCATATATCACCAAAATCAAAATTAATAATGCTTCGATCATTTGTTGAATTAAAATGGAAAACCTCCGCACCATCGCGTACGCAAATGTCCTAATTATATGAAAGTCACCCTAAAATCCTTAATACTAATTAAAGAAGATGATAGAGACCGCCGTGGAAAAAGCCCAGCAATCGCCCGACGGAAGAGCGAAGATGCTTACACTTTTCCCTTTGTTGCCCTTTTCAGGGCTCACAAGTTTTTTGAAGTTACGGCCAGTAATTATTTACAACTGGAAATTTCCAAACACAGGATGAAATTTGAGATACTCGGTAAAGATGTGAACAGGTCACTGACTATTGTCAGACTGACCAGTCTGTAACTGCAAAGCTAAATGATAATGTTAGCATAAATGAGCATATTGTAACATGAATTTTTCTGACGACTGGAAGTGACTTCAAGCGACTGTTATAACATGAACGCTGCAGTTCAATGGTTGAAACAAGTCTATTTCAACTATAGTAATAAGTATAAAAAAATTACACTGCCAAGAAGACAAGAAATCCCCTTGGAGCACTTATTTAGTGAATCAAATTGGTATCGCTTTTAACAGATTTTTCATGATTTTTGAGAAATTATAACTTTTTTATTAGTGCAATACACTAGAAACTTTTTTATCTGCCATAAACATCTACAAAAAAACTGCAAAATTGAGATTTTTATCACCAGTCTCATCAGAGTTATTTGAAGCCAAAATTTGAATTGTTTTTAAAAAAATTAGTTTTCAAAAATTCATAAAAATTTAGGGATAAGTATATCACCATTAATATTATTTATGGTAAAACTACTAACATATACCTACATATAAAAATATAATTCAAACTGTGTATGACATCCCTGCCTCTTGAAAAAAATTACCAAAAGTTAAATTTCACCGTTTTTCATGTTCTAATTTATTTGTAATTTTCTCATAGAAAGAAGAGAGGTAGGTAAATAAACTACTAGACCAATCTTTTACCTTGAGAAAATATGAATCAATTTCTTTTTGTTTCATCCTTCCAAGATCAATAGTTTTTTACTTATGATTTTTTCCATAAACCCTTACAATCATAAAAATAGGTGTGAGCACCATAACAAAAATAGCCGCCACAAGTAAACTGTTTAAATAAAAAATTAAAAAAAAAAAAAAAAAATAGTTTTTAGGTCCTGAGACATCATGTAGGAAACAAGAGGGTAAGTTTCCATTTTTTTTGAATTGGTCAAACAACCACCCTTGTGGGTCACTTCAAATGGATTGACCCCACATTGCATTCTCTTTCGAGTTAACTTTGTTATTAAATTCAAACAAAGGAATTACACTTCTACCGCACCTCTACAACTAACATTAATAAAGAAAAGTGTGTACGAGCTACTAAAAAAATAAATAAATTATAAACAAGAAACAATTGCATTTGACACGAAGGATAACATTTTAATATCCCCAAAACCAGAAGAAAATCTGTTTGAAAAACACAGTCGCGTAAGTATGATAAGATAAAACATATAAGAGTTGCGGGAACATGAAAAAAAAAATACCCTAAAGATAAGGGTAAATAATACTTTAAATAAGTGGTAAAAAAATAAGTTCGGATAATTGCTAAAGAACTGAAATATGTACGCTTTGACTATTTAAAAAACAATGCATTTGTTTTGTTTAAATCAGAAAGATTTGCTATCTATTTACACAAGATAGTCAGCAAATGTTGATTTCATATTAGTACGTGATTTCATTTATCATCATTAGCTGCGTCACGTTTAGTCCAATGTAAAATGAGCGGAAGAACAGTATATATTTATACATTTTTTGCGTCAGTCTGGCGATGGGTATACTTTGTGTAATGGTTTGTTTTATTTTTTTCTGAACTGAAATTATGAATACAGTGCAGCTAAATTAAAAACTTCTACTTTTTTACTTCCTTTTACAAAGTAAATGAAGTACTGTGATGGCGAAAAATTTCGGTTTTCAGATTTCAACGAAATATCAATTATAACCATCCATTTTGAGTTTCAGCGTGACGTCTGTACGTACGTAAATAGGTATGAACGTATATCGCATAACTCAAATACGATTAGCCGTAGGATGTTGAAATTTTGGACTTAGGATTTTTGTAAAATCTAGGTGTGCATCTGCCCTTCTGATTGCAATCGACTGAACCAAAAGCGTCCAATAATGTCCAAAATCGAAAAAAATTGGATTCTGGACTTTTTCTTAACTGCAATAATAAGCCCTACGATATATAATGAGTGGTACTTATTTTCATTGGTTCCAAAGTTATACCCAAATAAAATTTAAACTAATGAAATATTTGTATCTTACGAGGGGACGGTGGGTACATCAGTCGAATCAGACTTCATCTTTTTTTTTTAATTTAAATATACTGATTTATTAATAATTATTAACCTCGGATTGAAAAAAGTTTTACAATAAACAATAATTCAATAATAACAATAAAAATAAAATAAAAAAATATCAGAAGTTATCAATGAAATAAAATTTTATGTACTTTCCATTAAAAAAAAAAAAAATTGTGTATGTAATTTAAAAGGTGTACAAAGAAGTCATGTGGTATCTACAACAGATTTTTTTTTTTTAATTTAAGGAAGGACATGGTCTAGATTACCTGAGAGTATAAAGGGACTGGAACATATGACAACAAGGTATTTTTTAGAGCATAAAATATTTTTTAAGCTCTAGAAAGCATACCATCTTTTAAAAATTGGCAATTAAAATCTCGCTAAAAATTAAGTTTTTTTTTAATGAAGGGTGTTACTGAACCCTTTATTAAAAAAAAAAAAAGCTAAACGAAACGAAAAAACCAAAAAGCTAAAGCTATAACGAGTTTTGAAAATAGCAGTTTAAATACCAAAATATTTTGATTTTTCTTATTTTAAAAATGTCAAAGAATTGTAAGTGATATTACAATTACTCTTAAATATGGTGGCTAAAGAGGCAAGACGATCTACCTCATCAAGGAGACTGATTTATTTAACGGTTAAACAGTTTTATCTATCCCTGAAAATAAAACGCATCGTGAAAAATAACAACAGTTTGAATATCACAATATTTGATTTTGTTCTTATTTTAAGGGATACAGAGAATCTAGTATGATTGGAAGGAGGTTCGAACTCTCAATGCATCATTAACTTTTTATACGCCACCAGAACATCTTTTTTTTTTAAGAAAAACATATATCTGATCGATAAACCCAAAAAATGTACTATTACAAATATAGTGTTAATAACCTTTATACAATCAATCTCGAATACTTTTTTCACTAGCTATGGATTTTCGTTTTACAATTAAAGCCTATAAAATCATGCAATAATTTAAATGTAATTATATAAATAAAGTTCGTTTATTGGTTGAAACCAACCGAATTTTTAAAATAAAAATCTATGCTAAAAACAAATATTTAAAAGCGAGAAACTAGGATTAGTTTCCGCTAAAGTAGAAAATAAATTAGTGATAGCGATGTAATTCGTTACATATCAACTGCGATTCAGAAATATTATTTAAAATATTAAACCTTATGGTAGAAATTAAACTACTAAAAAATGCATAACTAATCATGTCAATATAATAACAATAGAAAATATATTGTCACATAAATTAAACAATAATAATAATGATTAAAATTAAGTTGATTAAAAATATGTTTCCTATTGTAAGGATTTCTATGAAGTAAACGGCAAAATTAATCTGGTTCAAGCACGTTAAATATTACGCAATTAATTGAAAGAATAAAACCTAATGACACATAACATTTTATTGGAACTCAAACAATTGTTATTTCTGATAACAATGTTAATTATTTTATAACTTCTGATGGTATTATTCCGATAACACAAACATTCGTAATAAAAAGATAAACAAGATTATTAATTAAATTCTGTAAACTGTATTATAGATAATTTTAGTAGTTCTCTGTTGTTCTAAAATACAGTAACTTACATCATGTTACACCGACAAATACCGATACAAACTAAACGATTAAAGTTTAATATAATTTACATAGCGTAGCCCACATTTTCTCATTTTACATCTCCCAAAGGATTTTGAAAAAAGTAATATATTAATATGTACAATGCAATTACGAATAATAAACTAATATTAATAAGTTAATCGCAAACGAGCTTTAAGCGTGCACTAAATTACAGCCATTTAAAAATTATAACGTATAATTTAAACACAATATAGGCTAATTTAATATTCTTATCAGTAACTGAAATAAAAACATAATATGCATACCTTGTCGTAAATAGTCTATTAAAATGGATAATAAAAATAACACATTTATTTAAAAAACAACTCAGAATATCCTTCCATTATACAGTACTTCAAAATATGATGAACTCCACATATAACATCCATAACCTATTGATACACAACGTGCATACGACTACATGTTACGATAATCGCTAACTTACTAAGCTGTTTTTCGTTTTCACAAATTATTTCAACTGCGACAGAAACACAATCCAGTGAACTAAATAGTATAACTATGGAGGAAAAATACAGCCGACGATTACAACAAATTCAATCAACACATTAGAAACACCTACACAGCTAATTGATAAACAAGTGGAGGTACTACAGAATTGTAATAGAAACAGCGCTGCTAACTAGAAACAGCTCATGCTTTCGTTCATCTAACTCGCTGATGTCTATATATATATAACTGGATAGAGGACTATGTTGGAATTGGTAAAATTTAAAGCAAAACTAGCGCCACTAAATTAGAGGTAGAATTAAATAAAATGAAATGGCACATGCGCTAAGTGTAAGAGTAAGGATAAAACGTTTTAAACCGTTTTATTTAGTTCCCAGCCGCTCATTCTGCAGCGCTGGAGTATGCTTCAATATTGTACACTTAATTTGTATTTTACGCCGTAGTCACCTACTCAGTTATATAGAAAATCACTGGTCAACTATTGCGTGCTACCAAACACCGGCACTCAATAAAGTTGTTTACGATCTCAGTTTTTATATTTATTCCTACTAGTGTACTATTAGATGTAAAACAAAAGAACATCATCAAAAGTTAATAAATAATTGCGTTTTTCGTTTATTACAAACAAAGATATATTTAACTAATTAGATTTGACTTATGTATAATTTTTTTTTGTAAACAGTTCAATGGCGGCTCGTAGTTAATATTAGTGGTGGTGCTGCTCCATAAAATTCTTTCCTGGGCCTTTTCAAGGCCATGGTTAAAGATTTCTGTAAAATAATGTAAACCGAAAAAATGAATAAAATAAAATAGCTAGAAGCAGGATAATAATTTAATTCTACACCTTACGACATTCAAGAGTATGTTACATGGCTTTAAAGTACATTGTACTTAAAACCAGTATTCGGTTTAATCGAATAAATAAAAAAATTTCAATACAGATAATATGTGTTAGTATTATTACAAAATAACTTACTAAAATGTCCGCTTAAAAACTCTATAGTCCAATGGTAATTAATTTAAATTTCTATTTACACAGAAACAAATACATAATTAGTTTTTATTAATTACCTTCTCTTTCGCCCTTCCAGTGTGTTTTTAGAGATTTATTAATGAAAGAGCCCTTGCTTTCCGCCATCTTTTGATCACTACTAATAAAACAACTAAACCACTTTCATATTCCTTCCACCGAGTAAACTAGAAATTGGAACGAACAAGGAACGTTTCACGCACACGCGCAGTATAAAAAAAAAACTTCCTTCCATCAGCACGCCAGGGTTGGCACTACGAGAGCAACGGTGCTCTCTCTTCCTCGCGTGCAACTTCCTTTGTGCGCATGCGCACAACAGCCAAACACCACGCCGCTGGAACTATGAAACGCTCAGTTCCATGCAAATATTTTTATACCTTTTTCATAAACTGGGAAACGCCATTGACATTAAGCTTAACGATTATATATTGTACAAATATAAAGAAAGGATTCAATATATTAAATGTTATCGATAACATCAAGTGGAAATACAGGTGCTGCAGTTCCACAGTGCCTATACGCGGGCCAATGAGTTATAATATGAACTTTATTCCTTTCTATTTTGAACTATCATTAAAAATATTATCATTGATAATATTTTCATATTTTGATAATTGTCAGAAATATATAGTGATATAAGAAGTCATAAGTTTGGCATATATCATTCAGAAAAGGCTTACTGTAGATTATAATAAAAAGACTACATTTTAGAGAATACTAATAAATCCATTTTTAAGAAAATAAGATTATTTTTATTGTAGTAATGTGAAACAAATCAAGATTGTTGATTTGATGATACAGTTATTTAAAATTTGAATCTGCTACCTAACTTACCCACCTGAGTGCACAATCACAGGCTTCATCTGCATAGTGGCAATACAAGACATCGAATGACAAATGATGCAAACTTGTTTGTCATGAGATTACTAGATCATGTGGCATCTTCTAGCCCTAATAAGAACACCATATTCATTTGGCTCATTGAGTGCAATTAACTATATACTATCAATCTAATCTATGGCATTAATAGTCATCCAGTAGGCATATGTTATTTCCCACACGGAACCAGATTTGTAATTTTCATCATTCCTACAGCAAATCACAGACCACAATGCCTACTCAAAGGGATATGTGAATCAACTCCCACATTCATGGAATTTCACAGAGCCATCAATTTCTATCAGGAGCAGACTGTAAGTTTCAACCATAGCCATCAAATCTTCATTTGATGGCTATGGTTGAAACAATCTGGAGCAACCATCACAGAAACTTGGTTCAGCCTGCAATCACATGATAGAAGGCGTAAAGCCCAAACGTGGTCGGAGGAAGTGAAACGTAAAAAGCCATGTTTGAAAATAAAATATTTTTCTTGCCCTTTTGCAGATCCTTTTACACTACCCCTATATTTCCACACCTCGACAGACTAACACAATGAATATTTTGATGTTACTATGCCATAAGAGCACAAACAGCAACCACGATACAGAAACTTTGGTTTGTGTCAGCAGATGGATCAGACATCTGTAGTAAAGGCAAATTCTACCTGAATTCATGCTCCTTTATGGCCTATGACTTTTGGTAGCGTAAAGTCTCTAAACCTTTTTAAAATTACGTTAGTCTCTAAAGATGAACTAAAAAATGAGAATTTAGGCCCCCTGTTAACTTCTTAATAATAAGGTTTGGATAAGGAAAAAAGGAAGTGGATTACTACAGGTAAAAATCTGGTAGACTTAACTTAGAAATAAATAGACTTGTAAAGAAGGAATATTCTTCATAAAATAATTTTTTTTTTGTTTTCACAAAGTATTATGCATTTTAGAGTAGACAACTTTTGAAAAACAAACACAACGTTGTCAATTGGAATTGACTTCCACAGAAAATGCAGAAAAGGAGAAGGGAGAAATAGTAAAATTAAACAAATCATTAGAGCAGATGAAATTATATGTAAAATAGGTCAATTATAAAAAAAATTTGGTAGTCAAAAATTTCTTGAAGAAATTTTATTTAAAATTAGAAATGACTCATTTTCTAACCACTTAGAATTGTGCTTCAAAAAATATTTTCAAATTTATTTTACTTGACCATTCCTTTTTATATTTATGAATAAACGAGGTACATAAATTAAAGTTACTAAGAAAATAAACACCCTTTAAAATTCACATCATAAAAATATGACACGCATACGATATTAATCAAATTTAATTTTATAGTAACAAATAAAATCAATAATCACTACACACATCAAACATCCTACCTGACCGTATGTAATAGTCGTAAATTCAATCGGTAACCTGACTGTTTGGTAAACTAAACTTGTTCAAGTGAATCTGAAAACACTAGTATAATAATCTTTTGTGAAAGTAAACCACTACAAAAGTTTTTGCATATGTTATTTCGGTACAATTTTGTTATTCTTATTTAATTAACATAATACTCATTTAAAACTTATTTCTTTTAAAATAATTTTATTACGTATAATTTACAATTCAAGTAAATAAAAAATAAAGTATCAATAAAGCATATAAATTAATTATATATGGCAAATAATAATTTTATTATTATTTGCATAATACATTTAATACACAATCTAATTGTAAACATGTAGTAAAAGCGATGTTACCGCTCTTATAATATTATTCCCCACTAGTATAACATCAGCAGGACAACTGCTATTGCAATATATCGGGAAATTTAATGGTTTATCACATTATAAACAGACAGAGGTTTCCTAACCACTTTAACATTAGCATCATTAAAAATAATACCACTGAAGAAGGAGGTAAATAATAACTTTTAAAAGATCTTCTGGAAGCATAATTTCAAGCAGTTTGAAATTATGTAGTTTTTAAGTTGTTATTAAAAAAACTTTTGTACAGTAGTGAAACATGGACAGTGGGGAAAAATAAAAGTTTGATGCTTTTGAGATGTGTGTTTGGAGGAGGATCCAGAAGATAAAATGGGTGGACAAAGTAGCAACTAATGTAGAAGTATTAAGAAGAATAAATGAAAATAGAACAATATTAGCAACTATCAGAAGGAGAAAATGAAACTGGATTGGTTATATAATTAGGGGAAAAATAATAATATAAATACAGTTCTTGAAAGCTCTGTTGAAGATGAAAAAAAAAAGGAAGGAAGAGGTTGAAGTTAATAAATGATATAAAAGGTAGTGAAGAATACGATGATATGAAAAGAAAAGTACAAGACAGAAACAGGTAGAGACGACAATAGTTCCAGAAACCTGCCAACAGGCAGAACACCACATGATGATTAAAAAAAAACTTTATTCACATATTTTGCTATCAAGTGAAAAAAAAAAAACTAATAAACTATTAATAACATTTATTAGAATTAAAATACGGCAATAATATAATTAAATAAGCAAAAAATTCTTGCCGCAAGGATCACAAAAAAAAAAAAGACTAAATGAGAACATAAATAATTATATTTGTATATTATGGTAATTTTTATAACTTAAATTTTCATTTTCTAAACTAGGAACATAAACATTAAATAACATGTGATATATATAATCTTACACAATAGCAATAATAATTAAAGTTAAGATATTAACAAAGTAAAACAAACAATCCAGATGTTTATAAAATTTCTTTAAGTATACGTAAATTTGAAAAGTTAAAATTTTTAGTATAATATATCATATATAGTGACATGATAAGTTAAAAATTAAATTAGAAATCTAAAACACAGTTAAAAATAGAATTATGGTAATTGCATGAAAACTAACCAAATTAAAAATTATATAATATCAATATAATTTTACATAACAATTAAAAATCCATTTTAAAATACATAAAATACATTTCTTAATTAAAATCCATCAATTTTATTAAATTAAAATTTTTATAATTTATTTAAAAACTATAAATAAACAAATATTTACATAAGTACCTAATTTAAATATTTATATGTTTTTTTAATTCAAATTTATCATAACGTATACACATATATTTTTTAATAACTATTTCATTTTCATTTTTTTAAATATACATAACATTTTTTTTTAATTATAAAATTATTGAATAAATTAATATGAATTTTAAATGTTTTAAATGCTGAGCAATATTTTTTTTATTTCTATCAAAAAAATTTTGATTTTACAATATTTTTTTCAAAGGTGTTTTATGTAATCCAGATTTGAATATTTTGTAATGTAAGACTCATTTCCTGTATTTCCTTCTTATACTATCATGGTATCATTAAGTTAGTACCAGAGCATCATATTAATTTTGAATAGTATAAATTGAAAACCATACAATCCATATTTAAAAAATATAAAACAAAGATTAAATTTTACTAATATTTATAAAATATTATCAATATATTTATAAAATATATTTGTAATCAAAAATTGTATAAAAATATTAAGTAATAATCAGATTTTGTTTTTTTTTTAATGGATTAACACATAACAATATAACTGTATATGCAAACTTTGTATTGAATTTCACGATTACGTTGCACAACACAGATTTAATAATAGATTTTAATTTAATAAATGTTTTATTATGTACATATTTATATAAAAAAAGAAACATTCATTGCAAACTATATATATATCATTTTTTTTTTATTTATTTTTATTCTTGTAGTTATTAATAATTTTTGAATATATATATATAATCTTAAAAAAAAATTATATAACTAACATACCTAACAGTAATTCAATAATTAATTAATTACATAATAAAACAATCTGAAAGACGTAATGAATAGAGATGTTATAATACAAAAACAAAAAAAAAATTATTTAAATAAACATTGAATTAGGGTTTTCGTAAAAAGATAATAAAATTTAAAAACTATAAAATATTAATATTATCTTTGGTCAACTCTGTAATTTGTTCAATAAAATTTAAATTAAATTCATCAGTCACCACAAAAATAAATTAATTAAATGTACGCATTAATAAACTATAAATAAAAATTAACAAAAAGCAATACAATATAGGTAAATGGTTAATTAAATTAACTAATTAATAAGGAAGCTGGTAAGATAAATTATTAAGCTTAGCTAATTAATATAATTATAATATATGGCATTTTAAAATATATTTCAAATAATATATATTAATTTTTAAAATTGAAAAAATGAAAAATAAATGTTCAATTTCAATAAACCAAATTTTAAAAATTTGTTTTGAAAATTGTAATACTTCTTTCAGGATTAGGTCGAATAATAAAACTACACAGTACGTGCACAGTTTAGTAAACAGCAACGTATTACACGACAACACTGTGAATTATGACCGTTGTTGCCAAAGTGGTGTTTTAGACAATCCCTTAGAATTTCATTCATTATTCCACGTTAAAGAAATAGTAGATTATATTTATAAAATATATCAGGTTCTATTGTTGGTATGTGCGAAAACAGTAAATATGATTGCATTAACTCTGTAAAATATGCAATTAACACACTGATAACCTTCAGCGTATCATTTGTTATATTTATATGTGCATAATTAAACGTAATAGCAATATATCTGGCAACAATGATATCTATAAGACTAAAACCGTTTTCCTAGACCTTGCTGAAACTGTTGTTAAACTCAAAATGTTAAAAACAAATTAAATTGAGGAATTAATCTTATTTTTGTACATAATATTTGATATACATATACAAATTTTAGAATAAAAATTATTTGTACAAATAATAAAATTTAATAATTTTTTTAAATTAATTACTTTTCTTTAAAGTCAACTTAATGCTAATGGTCAAGAAAAACCTACTCGCAACATTACTATAACTGTACATCAAGAAAACTTATGGTTATAGAAATAAATGTTTTACATTTTTTCACATGTTTTCACATCCATTTTTTATGATTTTTTTTTTTGTTTAGGTTAAGATAGCAGGGATTTAGTGGGTTTATTACAGCTTGATGCGCAACTGACACCAACCTATTATATATAAGCTTTTGATGCTGTTTAAAATTTTATACATTTATACTTATTAAATGTTTTACACTGGGAAAAAAAACAAAACAATATTTTAAAATGTACTATATATTCACATAATTATTAAAACTTTCTTTTTCAATAAAAAAAAGTCTGTGTAAATGAACGTACTTTATAAAATAATGAATTTCAATAGAATATAACAATTATATTTTGAAACCATAAATCTACAGCATAACAACTTTAAGAATTAACTGATAAAAACAACTATTTATATAATTATTAGTTGATTCGATAATTTATATAATAAAAACATTGCAAGTTGGTTTTCCTGTGAAATAATAAATTAATTTTAAATCAAAACAAATCTTTAAAAATAGATAATATTAAATAATGATAAACAATTAATAATGGTAAAATGATAAAATATGAATAATAATTACAGTATAATCAAAACAATAACAAAAAACAACAAACAGACACAAATAAATCATTGTTATAACACTTAAAAATATATATTTTTTTTACATAAATACAAATAAAATCTTCTTGAAGCCAAAATAAAATACAGAATCTAATGACTAGTATGGTATAACTAACGAGCATGATTTTTGCAAAATGGACGTCCACCTTTAGCATAAAAGCTTTGACCTTCTAAATTCTTCTTGCACATCTGAAACAAAAATTAAAAATAAACCTCTGACTAATTAAAATGTAGATGTATAGGTTTTATTTCATAACATAAACTTGAACTAAAGCATAGTAATGTGGTATGAAAATTATGCATTGTATTAAGAATTTCAAGCATGACCGGAATTCAAACCTGGATATTTTCACATGAAAAAGTAAGATAGTAAAAGACCATTTAATCAGCAAATTTTGATACATCATATATAAATTTATACGTTCGAAAGAAAATTTTGTTCCAACCTGACAAACAAGGACAGGCAGTCACATTGTAACATCCCACAGCACTGGTCTAGTGGTTAACTCATCAATACAAATCAGTTTATTTTGAAATCAAGAGTTCTAAGATTCAAATCCTAATAAAGGAAGTTACTTTTATACGGATTTGTGTATTAGATCATAAATAACGGTGTTTTTCGGGGGTTGGGTTTCAATTAATCACACATCTCAGGAATGTTTGACCTGAGACTTACAAAGCTACACTTCATTTACATTCATACATATCACCCTCATTCATCCTCTAAAGTAATATGTTATGGTGGTCCACAGGTAAAATAGAAAAAGGGAGTCACCTTGTAACAGAGTTTACTGATGATCTTTTACAAGGTGGTAAGATGGATGGGTGATTCCTAATTTAAATCCATGATGATGGCTTTCAAACTGGCTCCATTTTGGAGCTTAAGCTTTTTCAGTAATTCAAACACCACAAAACAATATACAATATACACTAATGCAATAATTTTGAAAGAATAATAATAATATTTATAAGAATCTCGAAGTCAGATACAAATAACTAATTTGAATTTTAAGTAGGAACACCCTCCCCCACCACCACTCCAACAAAGGAGTTTATAATAAACTCTATTATAAGCTGATCACCTGCCCTTGTAAACAAATACAATTTGAACAATAATTTACAAAATAATAAGATTACTATAACAAGATAAAGATTTTTTTAAATTTTATTTAATATACATTGTACTTACTGCAATATGTTGTCTCAATTTCAATAAGTTTTTTTTTTTTTGTCTTCAGTCATTTGACTGGTTTGATGCAGCTCTCCAAGATTCCCTATCTAGTGCTAGTCGTTTCATTTCAGTATACCCTCTACATCCTACATCCCTAACAATTTGTTTTACATATTCCAAACGTGGCCTGCCTACACAATTTTTCCCTTCTACCTGTCCTTCCAATATTATAGCGACTATTTCAGGATGCCTTAGTATGTGGCCTATAAGTCTGTCTCTTCTTTTAACTGTATTTTTCCAAATGCTTCTTTCTTCATCTATTTGCCGCAATACCTCTTCATTTGTCACTTTATCCACCCATCTAATTTTTAACATTCTCCTATAGCACCACATTTCAAAAGCTTCTAATCTTTTCTTCTCATTGAATTTTTTTAAATTATAAAGAAATTTTAATTTTAATTTTTTGAATTATAATTATTATTTTCAATAAGTTATTATGAATTATTTTCATGTTTATATTCTTTCCAGCTAAATAATGAAAACTCTTTGAAAAATTTATCAAAAGAAGATTATTTTAATATTTATCTTATCAAAACCTTTCTTTTTCTTTCTCTCTTTGTTTACTCCACTTTATTAAAACCTTTTACTTTTTCTTTTTCCTGTTTAGCTTCTGGGAATTACCGTTCAGGTATTACTTCAGAGGATGAATGAGGATGATATGTATGAGTGTAAATGAAGTTTAGTCTTGTACAGACTCAGTTCGAACATTCCTGAAATGTACGGTTAATTGAAACCCAACCACCAAAGAACACCATTATCTACAATCTAGTATTCAAATCCATATAAAAATAACTGCCTTTACTAGAACTTGAATGCTGGAACTCTCGACTTCCAAATCAGTTGATTTGGGAAGACGCCATTCACTACTAGACCAAGCTGGTGGGTTGCCTTACTAAAACCTAACCTAACCTAACTTAACACAACTTATGCTTAATTTGTTCAGAAATTGAATGTTTGTTTATATAATCTGTTACTGGTAATAATAATTAATATATTTGTTAATTAAAGAACTTACTTATAACAATAACTAATGCTCCCCTACTGCAAATTATTAAATTTTATCCATGTTGATTTGAGTTTAAGTGCTCACATATTTATTTCTAGTAAGGTAAATTATCTGAAGGTGGAAAGATAAAAGTTGTGGAAAAATTTAATTCATAATTATTGTAACATTCCTTTAATGTTATGTTATTAATATTTTAATACGAAGCAAATAATCAAAATTTATTGACATATACTTATATATTCACAAATTGTACAGTTTTACTAACAGGTGTATCATCAAAAAGTAAATTAATTGTTGGAATAAAGAAAAAGTAAATAAGTAAGATCAATAAATATAGATTAATTTCAAAAAATCAATGATAGTATAATTAATATATAATACATAAATATATTAATGAGAACATGTAAACAAATAGTAAAAATTCTACACATTGAAATTGTCTTATAAATGTATAAGAAATGATACACATTATATAAAAATTCTTCTATTCCCATCGAAGAAAGTATTACTGCATGTTAAATTTGTTGTAAATTATAAAAATGGTAATAAATTTTATCATGAGAAAAAGTCCCAATTTTACCCACCAGGCAGCTCAGTCATTAATAGTTGATATCGCTGTGCCACAAGCAAAGCATAAAATAAATGATCCAAATAAAATATTCATTTACTGAAAGACATTTGTTAAGGAAATGCAATGATAATATCCCAAAAAGTTTCCAATTTTATTAAAAGACTTCCTATCAAATCTTTTGTAACAAAAGATTAAAAATCAACATGCTAATGAAATGGAAAACACATTTAAAGATTCATATGCACTTATCATTAATTTAATGATAACACTTTATTCTTGAATTTAGAATTTTAAATATATTCTTATAATTGAACTATCAAATAACATTTGTTTGAACATGAAGCTCTTATAAATATGAAAATTCAAAATTATAAAAATGTGGCATATCTCATTTTTAACAAATATAAAAACACAAATAAATTTTTTTAAAAATACTTAGATTATTAACAATATTTTGTTTATAGTCTCCAATTCTCCTCTTACAGCAATCCACAACCATTCTCTTAATATTAATTTCTAAGTTAGAATGATTGAAACAGGTAGAATATTAATAAAAATTTACATATGTTGTACTGAAAACAGCCATTCAACAGCCAAATTGAAATAGAATTACATCTGAAGTTAGTTAATTTAAATCTGTCCTATTTAAACAAATATAATCAATAATTTTAAACAAACATTATTTATTGTTTATGTTTGTAAAAACATAAACAATAAATAATGTGGTAGTATTTTTCACTATTTTTCATGTGGTAGTATTTTCTCCTCAACTCTCTCTCTCTCTCTCTCTCTCTCTCTCTCTCTCTCTCTCTCTCTCTCTCTCTCTCTCTCTCTGTGTGTGTGTGTGTGTGTGTGTGTGCGTGTGCGAGCGTGTGTGAGAAATGGTAGAGAAAATTGAAGAAAAAGAATGGTGGAGAAGAGATAAACTATTAATAAACAAGAACAAGTAAAGACAAAAATGATTTTACAGAAGAGAGATCATCTGTTCTTCGAATAATAATTAAATTAAAGGCTGGAGCATAATATATTTTTCAACATTTAATTGAGGATTTCAGCCCACAATAAGCAGAAAGCTATTACTTTTGAACTGAATTATATTATTACACAATTAATACTCATCTTTTCAGTAGCTTTTAGAAAGTTTTTACTTCTACTAAATAATTCCCATGCTTATTACCTTTATTCATTTGGTTGTAAATGCTGTTAAAAGTTTCAACATGTAGTCTTCTATACCATGAATATGGTATATATAATATCCTACATTTCTAAGGATTTTTAATGAAAACAAATCTCTTATTAATTTTTTTTCTATCGTGATTACAGTGACAGGTATAAAAAAATTCTTTTTAACCAATTTCAAAAAAGAGAAAGTTCTCAATTCAATGTGTGTTTCTTTGTTTCTTTTTTTTACGTATCTTTAAAATTTACACTTCACAAAAAATTGATTTTGATCTTTCATTTTTTAATTTGTAGAGGATTTCCTCTGATGATTTCATTGTACATCTATTCTGCATATACTAAATAAAAAATCTTTAAAATGAAAAATCTGTTGTGTTCAAACACAATTTGAAGATATATTCTATTTTTTTAATATGATTTTTTTAATAACTATTTTTTTTTTTTATATTATCATAATGTATAGCTTTACACTGCACCGATATTAAAAATATTCAAGATGAAGAAAATTAAGTGGAAAACTTTGAATAAAAAAGATATACTCGTACATTTCAGAGAGTATTATCCCACGCTTGATACCAGTCTCTTTATGTCATTTTACATTATTCCTTTTCATATTTTTTTAGAAGACAAATGTTTTTTGCCCCCTTTGCATTTCTTATGAATGGTTTTTTTTTATGTAATCAAACTTTCTGTAGGCTGACCCATATTTTAAACTAAATAATTTAAAAAAAAGTATTATATCCACTTCAATGAAATACACTAAAAATAATAATTATTTTTCAGTTAGTTTTTATATTTCAACTTTTATAAGATGGCGCCAAATTAAAAACTACTAAAAATCTATAAATCATTAATTAGACAATAACTTCTAAAAGTTAAAACTTATAAGAATAAATAAAAATTATATATTTTTTTTATTTCTACTGCATTTTTAGTTAATTTTATCTTTTATTTTTAACTTATTCTATTGATTTATATAATTTTTTTTTAAATATTCTTTTCAACATTGCTCTCTGCATTAAAATATTGAAAGAAATTTTCTCATAATTCTGCTTTCAACTTATTGATGTCTAGTAGTTTTCATAAAATCATTTCCGTTGTCTAAGTGGGATAAGAATACAGGTATGACACATTTCTTTCCAAAACATAATATTAAGAATAAAAAACTAGATTCCTGCATTTTGTAGTTATATTTCTATTTTAATCATGAGTGTGTGTGTATGTGTGTCTGTGCAAGCACTTATACGGAGATGCACTTGAATTGTCACTGTCAATAAATTAGGGTGACAATCCCCAAGAAAGCACCATTAGTCGGAGCCCATTGATAAATCTACACCAATGAAAACTTAATTCTATTGTAATGGATCTGAACTTAGTCAGACTGGCAGCCTTCAATTAAATAAATTAACTACAATATTCTGACAACTAGGTCACTCTGATGGTTTAATTAGTAACTAGAAAGAACAATAATAAACATACATATATATATATAAAACAATACCATAAAATGTTATACTTCCTTCAATTATTTTGTCTTTTAATTGAATTAACAATTGATAAAGTAATTAGCATACTGGTTATTCTACCAACTAATTCTAAGTTCAGCTTCTGTGAAGTCTGACAATTTTTTAATTTTCTATATTATATACTTTACTACCAAATCCGCCTTACCTTATAATTATTTACATACATATATTTTTAAAAATTAAATTTGATTCTTATTTAAAACTAAATAGACCTGTAAAAATACTGCACATATAAAAAAAATGCTTGCAAGAAATATAAACGTAAAACCCCTGTATCTTCATAAAAAAAAAATTAGAATGACATTGCTACAAGTCCCTAGATAATAACCTATGGTATGATTCCTGACTCTCAAATATCTCCAAACCCCTTTAAGATCCCAACCCAATCTTTATAAGCATCACTGCTCCATATATATATATATATATATATATATATATATCAAAAAACAAAAAAAAAAATCACCAAACACAATAACAGAAAACCTAAAAATAAAACAAAAGTTAACTTTCGCTGGATCCCACATCATCAGTCAGTACAAAATTCTACAATTACATCAAAGAAATAAAAACTTAAAAATTTAGAAAAAACGTAACCACAAAGAATTGAACGACACAACTCACTGCCAACTGGAATGATAATAAATTTAAAGTCATGCAACTATGATTGTAAACACTGTTGCCAAATACTACAACCCACTATGTCTTTAATTAAAGAATCATCAAAAACGATCTGTTGATTAATCATTTCATTTTGTTTAAATTTATAAATGTAATAATTTTCAAGTATAACCATTCTTTTATTATATTGTTACAAATTTCCAAAATTTCTAAATTATTTTTATAATCAGTAATAAATACTATGCTTATATATCAACAAATGGTTGGCCATATTAGACACATCTCTCTTTTTATTTCTGTAAGCATTGTATGTTCCATAAATATTATTCTAAAAGATCTGTTAGTTTTACAAATATAAATTTTATTACATTCATTAAATTTAATTTTATACATTCCGTTAAATCCTCTCCATCACTTTTATTATTCCTTAAATATTTTATAATATGGTTATCTGGTTTGTAAGCTTTTTTACATTTATTTTTATCATAAACATTAGTAATTTTTTCTATTATTTTATTTGTAAAATTGTATTCTAAGAAAAAAATATTAATAATCTCTGTGTTATTTTCTTGTTGCAATTGTGTAAAACTATCATGATACTTAATTCTTTGCTTTTTATATATATTTTCTATAACTCCAACATCCAGACCATTAGATACTGTTATATATTTTATTACATTTATTTCCTTCTTAAGTTTGTTTTCATTGTTCTTTGTATAATGTAAAGCGCTAAAAATCAAGTTTTTATATATACTGATTTCTTTGACCACAGGTGATTAGAATTTACATGTATTGTAATACTATTTGTTGTAGTCTTTCTATAAACTAATGTTCCTATAACGTAGGGTTTGTTAATCTCAATCTCAATATCTAAAAAAATTATTTTTTTCTGTGTTGTTATTTGAGATTAATTGACAATGATCATTATGTTGATGATTATTTGAATCTTCAGAAATTTTGATATGTGTAGAAATTACCATGTTAAAATTGTAGATCTTTAGTCCAAGCAGTCCTGAGTTACTAACCAAAATAGATATCAACACACACACACACACACACAACAGAGAAAGAGCTATTTATATATATATATGATTGAGTAGAATATACCCTCTTCCCCTTTTTTAATTTCTTGATATTTCAAGACCACTGCACAAAAATGATAATTATAAATTTCCCTTTTCATAATATATTCTACACTGTAACAAATAATAAGAAGGAATCAAGCAATTGACATGAAAAAAATATAATCCAGTACACAAAAAAAAAAGATTTAAGTAGAAAATGCATTTAATTTTTTCATTTAAAACTCTTCCACTTAAGTTTTTAAGTTATTAATTAAACTGAGTTTAGCATGAAAATTTATACGCCATAATAAGAGAACCTTTTTTTATAAAATAAATATACAAACATCAAAATCAGTCAATTTAGTAAACAGTACGGCTTACACAAAAAAGAATTTAAAAAAACATAAGGTGAAATAGAAAAAACTCTTCCTTTTATTAAAGTCTGTAACAAATAGAAATAAATAAACTGTTGGGCAAGGACCAATTTGCTTTGACAGTTAAAAGAATATGTTGCACAGCACTAACTCCTTAATGTTAAATAATAATAAATCTATCTTATTTTTTTAAATTTATTTTATCAGTTCTTCGACTAATTTGATATCTCCATTCCTTTAATTTCCTAATCAATCTTATAACTCCAACAATATTTAATATATCCTACACTCTGAATCTATTTTATAATTAAATTCCAACAAATTTTTTCTTTAAAAATGCATCTTAATATATCCAAATAACAATTTATAATTAATAAATTATATATATATATATATATATATATATATATATATATATGAACTTTCTATGTTTTATCTATTTAGTTTTAACATGATTTGGAACTCTGTTCCAGCTTCAGAAAGTCATTCACTGAAAGTTACCATCACAACAAGATAAAATAAAAAAAAATAAAAACACAAAGTCATAACAGTGACTCATGGATTAGTCTCTATGTGGATGACTGTGTGCACATGTCATGTTCATGCATGGTTTTATGTTCTGTTGATTGTTTATATATGATTTTGTGTTTTTATGTGCATGTTTGTTTTTTATTTTTCATTTTATGAAAAAACTCACTTGATGTGATAACAACCTCCAGTGAGAGATTTTCTGAAGATGGAGCAAAGTTCTGAAAAGCATTAAAAGTAAGTAGGTACTGCATTGAAAGTTCACATAGATGAATATAATTTATGAAATTAATTAATCTTTCTTTCTTATCATTTTTGTTCTCAACATATTTATTTATTATTAAATTAAAAATACTTGAAAGCTTTTCCTTACAGGCTCTAATTTAGTTCATGTCTTTTAAATATTCTGAAATAAATTTTTTTTTCTTGTATTTATCTGAAGATCTCTTCTACAAAGTTATGCATCAAAAAGAAATAAAATGATTTTGTAAAAAAAAATATACAAAATTACACAAAAAAGAGATACGATGAATGATATGATTAAAAAAATACTCCGTTTAAGGTGGAAATTTTAATTTGTATGAAGATACAACTTAGAAAAGAAAAGCCAGTGATTCTACAGTATAAGGAATGACTTGAATGAATTAAAAATAAATAATTTTCATTTTAAAATACTCTTTTTTTATAAAGGGTTCAATTATATTTTATACAAGAGATTTTAAGTTAAAATTATATAAAATTTATGTACGTAAAATAGAAATAACATAAAGTAAATGTTGCATATTTATTATTCAATCACATGTTTAATTTAACAGGCAAGTTATTCAAGCTGAAGAGAAGTTAGAACAAATTAAATTGCACCCGTACTGAAGAAAAGTCATTTACGCAAGTTGTACAATTTTATAATACAGGAACTGTTAAGGGTTAAGTCCATTTATTACATTTACAGAAGCAATACCAGGAAACTGAAACTACTACTCTTGTATTAAAAACATTCCTAACATTTTTTTAACATGATAAATAAATGCAAAAGGAATAATAATAAGAAAAGGCTATTTTATAGAATAAACGCTATTTAATAGAATAATTTATTCTATAAATTCTATTTTATAGAATTTTATTCTAATATTTTTATATAGATAAAATAAAGAATTAATAAAGAATCTTAAAAGAAAAAGATAACATAAATAAAATTTTATGCAATTAAAATTTTGACTGATTTTGAAGTAAATATACTTGTATGTTTAAAAGAAAAATATAATTTATATTAAAATAACTTAAATAAAATATTTTTTCAATTCTTTAAACTCTGAACCAAATTAAAAATTATCAACTCCCTAACTCTTAATTATAATGCTGATTTCCAAACGTCAAAATTTACACTCAAAAACGACCTATTTCGACCTTTTATGAAGTTAACCTTTCTCAGTAGTTAGAAAGAAGTAAATATTTTAAGATGTGCCAAAACTCTCAATTCAACTTTTATTTTCCCGATGAGAAAGTATGATCATGTCAAAAATGGGGTATTGCGTTTATTGCAAATCTTTATATTTAAAGATCCAGTTACTTCATCTAAACCAAACAAAAAACATATGAATGTATGTGTGTTGCAATGCTTTTGGCCTTATATCTCAGGATTGACTGAACTGATTTCTTCAAATTGATTGATCATATTATTTTTTTCAAAATTCATAAGGGGTGTGGGAGGATATCGCAAAAAAAAACTCTTTAGATTTTTTTTAAAGGCATTTTTGAGAAACTTTATTAAAGCAAACTTATTACTTACCATACATAAATAAATAACCCAAAAAATTATTTTAAAAAAAATTCTCCACCTCTTAAAATTGAAACATGTTTCAAAAGTCAGACTCTCAAAACTTTCTGGAAGCCAAAAGGATTTTGCAATGAAAACATTGTGCAAGGTTCATGTCTTTGATGACTTGATCAGCATAGCCAGAAAAGTCATGCAATACTTGACCAGTTTTTTTTTAATCACGGGTTGATGAAACATCAAAATATACAAAAAAAAAAAATAAATAAATAAGAATGGTAATTGCTCATTTGTATGCTGTGTCCATATTCATTGGCACCTATTTGAGTTAATAATTATTGATTGGTTCAATCGAAGTCTTTAAATTTGGCATGGTGAATTTTAAATATTAGGTATTTTTCCTATTAAAGTTGGAATCTCAAAGGGATAGGATTATAAAGAGCAAATCTGAGGATCATATCTTGAATTATTAGCTAGGAAAGTTTAACACTAAGATATTTTTTAAATTTTATTTTACAATTTTATTTTTTTTATTTTTTTTTAGATATTTTTATTTGGTATATGACTACATCTACAAAATCTTTTTCATATGAAATAAAATCATTTGCAAAAATAACAAAAAATATTGTATCATCATTAATAAAATGAAACGGAATAATATTAAATAAATATTACTGAGCATAAGCTATCTGAAGAACAAGAATATACATTATCTTTTAGTTCTTTTTTACACTAGTTTTTTGAATTTTTTCCTGAATTCCTTTCAGTTTCAGAATAGCATTAAACTATAAGCATTATGTTATAAAAACTAAATACTAAAAAATGATGACAAAGTTTTAAACAACTTTTCAAATCATCTATGAAATTTAGAAAGTATAATTTGGTCTGTTTAGTGAAGTATAAGGTTAGAATATGGGTAAATACAGATATATATATATATATAGGTCAGATTTCTGATTATCTGGTTACAGCCTTGCAAAGGTCAATCCAGATAATTGGGATTCTACTATATAGTATTTCAGTCACTTAGGTTCATTAAAAAGATGCTACCTCAGGATTGTTTGGTTTGGGTTCAGAAAAAAAAAACTATCAACCCTTCACTAAGGTCATCATTATAACCAAAAATTATTGTAAAAATACCATTATATTCTTCATGACTGAAAAAATATTGGTGTAAAATAAAAAAAAAAAATGAAATTATTGTAAATATTGATGTAAAAATAATATACAAAACAACTAGGGTTACATAAGACATTTAAGTATTAAAGATCTCTAAATACAACAACATTTCTGAATATTATATATTCAGAAAATAATATAACGAATATTGTATTAACAAAAATTTCTAATAATTGTGTATTATAAATAAACAGTTTTAACAGTGTTTTTTCCCCTATTAAATACCATATTTTTATACTTCAATTTAGTGTTTAGTGATGGTAAATAAATATCAATAAATACACCAAGCTGTCATAACATCAACTTAAAATTGCATAGTAGATAATGAAAGAAAGATTTCTTCGCTGATGATTTAAAAGATTTATTTGTATTAAAGCAAAAGAGGTTGACAAAATTAAAAGTAAACAGGTTTCTCTCTCTCTGACGTAAGATAAAAATAACTGTTTGATAAATATTAAATCCAATAAAATAAAAAAAGGACGTGGTTATTTATAATGCTTGAGTAGAAAATTTCTGTTAAAACTAATTTATTTCTTATGTCACTTTATTTCTTATGTCAGAATCCTCAATCAGGTGATAGATCACAGACTGCCAACTCACTCTCCTTACCCCTTTCTACTTCTATATGCCTACTTATCTTATTTTCCTTAATCTTAGTTATTCATTTTTACTTTGATCTTCCTTTTAATCCTTCTCATTTACCTCCCACTTTAACATTTTTAATGTCATTCTTCCTTATCTCATTTTCTTAATATAAACAAAATTTGTACACATGATATATAAAAAAAAAACATTGAATACGCTATGCTATTTTCAGGAGTAATTTGAGTGTTATCAGTTCTGCAACATTTTCTCAAAGCAAGTAAAATACAAATAACATAAATTTAACTTCCTGGTTCATTCCAAATTATTTTACTTTAAAACAAATAATAATAACAATGAAAAATCAAAGAAGTCATTAATAATATTGACTATTTATAAAATTCATGGATAGAGTACAAAATAGTTAGCTACATATGTTAAAATTTCCTGTCATTTGCACAAGAAGTTAAATCACATCTAAATTTTAAATTTATTATTAACCTTTGTATATTACTTTTTTATTTAATTTTTTAACCTGATGAGAATTAGTTTAAAAAAAAAAACACCCCCTGTCATTGCCAAACATGTGAGTAGATCTCTGTCCTTACCACTTTGGTTCCTTATATCACTCTTTTTGTGTATTTCAACCTCAAAACATCAAAAATTTAAACTCCAGAACATTCAGTTTACTTTTATTCTATAAGCAACATTTGAAAGATTGAGGGAATTTTTCCAATTTTATTCAGTTTCGTTTATTTTCTTTTGATAAATTTTATTAAAACTGAAAAAGAGAACTTATCCTCTATTTTTTCAATTTTATTAAAAGTTGAACACTATCAATGTCCCAAATACACTGAAACCTATACCAAATCCCATTATTATATTTTAGACTGTTCCAGAAAAATTAAACTACCTAAATGTGAACGCAAGCATGCACATGTTCAATTCACACACACATAACATACACACACACACACACACACACACACACACACACACACACACACACACACACACACACACACACACACAGAGAGAGAGAGAGAGAGAGAGAGAGAGAGAGAGAGAGAGAGAGAGAGAGAGAGAGAGAGAGAGAGAGAGAGAATTTATTAATTTTTCATAGCAGTATTCAAGCAGCTGCTATATTTTTTTTAAAACATGGATAATGTATGTGATTACAAAAAAAATTCTTATTTTCTAAGTAATAATGTTTAGTAAGTATAATTTATTAGACATTTTACGAGAAATTCAAGAGATGCAATGGATTAGGTTTTTAAGGAAAGTGTTATATGAAAGGAAGATATATATATATGTTTGTATTTGTAAGCAAGGTGTTATATAGAAAGTACATCACTTTATGAGAAAGGAATGATCAGATGTGTATGGTTTAAGAGGCAGAGGTTATAGGGAATGTTATGATAGGATTGTGTATTATTGAGATTTATGTATTGTGAATGTGCTCTGCATTGTGTACATGTGTGTGTGGCTTGTGGGTTACTATATTGTTGAAGAATAAGTAAGGGATTTACTACAGCGAGAGTAGCCCTTAGAGGATATCCCCTACACGGTTGGAAGAGGAGAATCTGTGTGTTATACATTTAGATATATATTTGTGTATTCACATACAAACATACATACCGTGCAGTTGAAACACTGACTGTGGTAATTGTTACTAAGAGCCTCGACCCAACGATCTCCTGCTTCAATGGGGAAACCACATGAGAAGCATTTAGTAGTAAACAAATCGTTCCAATCTGAAAATATAATATTTCATCATTATTAATTAAATTTTAACTAAAATTTTTTAGAAATTAAATATTTTTATATAAATATGAGATTATTTAAAAAATAATTTCAAATTCTACTGACCTTTATCCAAATAAAATATAATATGACATTGCTATTCCAGAAAATAGAAATTTGTCAAACTGACCTTTAGAAAAATTTCCTGACTTTTTTCTAAAATTTACCTGAATATCAAAAAACTATTTCATTGCCCACTAAGAATGGCCTTTCTTAACAGCTGATGATTCTGTATGCAGATCAAAACATTATATATTAAGCAGTTTGAAATTCAAATATAATAATATTTAAAATGTCAGTATTGCTTGTTTATATCCATTTTTAATTTTTGGCTTGTATCACTAGTTTTAATGATATAATTAAGATTTTATTCTTCGGAAAGGATCAATTTCAACCTTAATTCAATTATGTGACACATGTATTCTCAGTCTTTTCTCATAAAGTATTTAAACTAAAAATCCTCTTTGTTAACATTTCTCAAAAATAAAAAAATAAAGTAATTTTTATTTTTATTTTAAAATTCAGTTGATGAAATATAAATAATAAATTTATAAACTACAAATAAGTTAGTGGAGCCCTTGAATATTTAAAATAAAATAAAAACATACATATAAAAACAAATAACATACACCATTACTTTTAGGAAACAAAAAGTAATTATGGTAGAAGCAATAAAATTCTGTTTCAAAAACTTTTCCTTCACTCAGATTGTTCACTTCAACTTTAAAAAGTTTCCCTTTTAGAAACACCAAATGACAAAACAGATAACCCATGTAAACTATTTTTATTAAATGTTATTTATTTAGTATTATTATTATTATTCCAATCACAACCCATCTAATTTAAAAAAATATGGGATACTAAAGCCATTGCTAATTTTCTATCATATCAGGAAATTACAGGCAAATCTTTAATAGAGAATGGTCATTACTACATTTAAAGCAAAAAATAATTGTTTCATTTATAAAAAAATTTATTCCAATAAAAATTTTTTATATTAGAAATAAATGGACACCAAATAATAAGAGTGCAGATCGAATAACAAAAAAAGAACTGAATTACTTTAGGTGTGGATTAAGTACAATGAAAAAAAATAATCATGGTAACGCAGCAGACAATATATCAAATCAAGGCTGATTGAAAAGGGTTGGAAAGTTAAATATCCATTACAGTTCCTGATCATTTAGTACAGAATGATATTACCATCTATTATTATTGATGAGTCACAATTAACTTTTAAATTACATTTATAGAAACAAAATTTAATAAAAAAAATTTATTTGTATTGTAATAAATTATAGTACAATTATAGTGTTTGAGCTGTTATAATTTTTCAATAACACAAAACCATAATACAATGTATATTAACTTTTTTTAAATTAATTACTTTACATTAATTTATTAAAAAAACTAATTAAATAGTAAGAAACACAAAATGCATTGAAATTAGAAAAACCTATCGGATAAATATGCAATTTCCTAACTTAATAACATTATCAAAAATTAACTTAAAAAACATGGATTTAATGCTTATTAAAATATATATTTTCATGTTTTTGCTCCTAAATCTCATATCATTTCAGTGATTATTATTATTATTATTAAATGAAAATTTTTTTTTTATTTTAATTTTGTACGCACATTTCTAAATTTAAATTATATATATATATATATATATATATATATATATATATATATAAATAATTAATACAGTTATTTTAGTAAAATAAGTAGAGAGGAAATTTTTATTCTTTTTCAATTTTTTTTTTTTTTTTTTAGCCACTATGGACTACATTATTTCAACTAATTTAATTTTCAGTTTTTATTTCTTCTATATATCTCTTTCATCATTTAAATTTATTTTAATTAATTAATTTATTTTATTGGGGGTGTTTATTTTTCTTGGATAGGTAATCATAAAAGGCAATTTTTTTTTCTGATTACATCTAATATTCTATATTCATGTATAGTTAGTTCATTATTGGGTCTTCTTCTGTATTATTTTCCATCTTTGATGGGCCCTAAGACCTTTTTGAGTGCAATTCTTTCTTTTGTTTGTTGGTTACTGATTAGAAATTTCTTGTTAAATGTCAAACATTCAGCTTCATATAAAGTGTAGTGTCTTAGTTTGGTATTCATTGATACTATTACTTATTTTATGTTTTTATTAATATTATTACTTTTTTTTTAATAAGTACCACATGGACTGAAATTAAAGATAAAAATCTGTATTTTGGTAATATTAACTAAATATTTTCAGATTTGCAATATAAAAGTTAATAATCTCATAAATTTTATGTATTGAAAAAAAGGGAATTTTTGTAGAAAAAACTTTTATTTTTTGAGATATAATGTGCAGGCATCGACTGCTATGATCATTTAGCCCAAATGGAAATTTGAAGCGTATGAACAATGCCATGCCTAACCAGGATTTGAATCCAGGACCTCCAGGGAAAAGCTCAGATGCTACCACGCTGGACATTTTAATTTGATCAGAACAGATTTTAATTTGATTTTTACATTAATTGATTGATTTTTTTTTTTTTTTTTGTAACTGTTACAAAATTATTATCAGAGGTAAAACTCAACTTTAACATTTTGTTATAAAGTACTCTTAGTTTAGTACCTGCTGTTGGAACAAAAGACTGGAATGACAGATTTTATATAAGCCTGCTGATGAAAAAATTATAAAATTTTCCACAAAATAATAATAATAATGAAAGATATATAAAAAATCTTATTTTAACTTTACGGATGGAAATTTAAATAAGTATACTAAACTAATTTAAACAGTTTCAGAAAAATAGATAGATAATAATTCGTATGTTATGGGTTCAAACCACGGATCGGCTTGGAATTTTTCACATGCTAAAAAATTCATTGTTTGTTAAAAAACCTGATCAAATAACTAAATATGACTGGGATGATGGGGCAATAATATGCTTTATGTCACAAAACAAAACTACTATTTATAAATAAAACAATTTATTATAAACTTTTTGTTTAATAAAAAGAAAAAAAATTACAAAATTAATTCATATTTACAATTTACTACTACTACTACTACTACTACTACTACTACTACTACTACTACTACTACTACTACTACTACTCCCTAACTTTGATGGTAAAAGAGAATATTTAAATTTATTTAAATACCACAATTAATGTGGAATCAATTACTGACGCAATCAAACGTAGGTATTATATTTATTAAATTCCATTCATTACTATTAATCTATCCATCTGTCTGTTTTGATGTGATAAACTCTGATAAATAATATTTATGTAATACTCTACCTCAATTTCATTAGAGGAAAAATGACAGATTTAAATATCATAAAAATTTTCTTTAGAGTACACCTCTTTTTAGTTAAAAATTTTTTCATTCAGTAAAAGTTTTAAAAATATGATTACGTAAACAAATATTGAAGATTATATAAATATTTTAATTTGAAATAAATGGATTTTTAATTCCCTCTATTTTACCTAATGGCTTTTTGATAAAATTTTCTAAATCAGAATGAAGTTTTGAACATTTTGATGACCTAACTTTTTTAATAAATTATTTTTAGAGGCCAAACAAATGATTTTAATGATAGCACAATACAATTTAATAACAGTTAAAATAGTTTTTCCAGGTTCTATTTTTGGTATTTTGTTTATTAATATTAGATTATTTAAAAACAGAAAATAATAATAATTAAATCACCGTAATCTCCTTTAATGATTTTTTAGAAAAAACGTATGATTCTATAGACAGCAAAACCCTAATAAACATGTTAGAAGGATTTAGAATAAGCACAAAACTGAAAAAAAAACATAATAAAAGAAATAATCACAGATACATTTCCAAAAATTAAATATATGGTTCTAGTATTGGAAACTTACGAAATCAAAACTGGCTCATGACATGGAGGATGGCCTATTAAAAATACTCTTTAACTGTCTTCCAAAAAATAATAAGATTGTGGAATATCAGATCGATAATCTCAGAAAAGAAAAACCAATTGTTTAGCTTTCACAGATGACTTTAAAATCCTATCAAAAGATTTGGAATCAGCACGAGCATAAATCAACATTTTAGATACAACAGCTAGTTAGTAAAACAGGACTAAAAATATCGATCGAGAAGACAAAAATTACAAAACATTAATAAATCTCCAAAAATACATACCCAAAGAATGGGAAAAGTAGAAATAGTCAAAGAATTTAGATGTCTAGGCCAACTTAGATATATAAAACAATGGATCTTTAAAAATCTTGAATATATGATAATTTCAAAAAGCTTGAAAATCAGATATTATAATAAAGTAATAAAAAATAAGAGTTTATACACATGTGAATGCTTAAACATGAACAGAAATATAAAAAAGCAAATGAGAAGAATTAGAAAAATAATAGGTCTTGTTAAGACAGAAACATTTAAACTTAAAAATATGAACAAAATGTCTAAATATGAGAAAAAATAGCGAGCACAATAATAAAGGAATGATTTCTGTACTTTGGTCACCGTATCTGAATGAGTATAACACGGTTAACTTAGGAAATTTTGATTTCTTACATATAAGAGCAAAACATAAATAGATTGGATTAAAGAAGTTAAAATTTAAAATGTAACAGAAAAAGATATTAAAAACAAAGATACCTTTAAAGAAAACATTATAAATTTAAAAGGTTTCCAAAAACAATAAACTTTTTAGGAAAGAATATCCTAAAAAGAACACAATGAAAAAATGCAGAGATAATGAAGAATACTGGAAGAGAGAACACACAAAGAGAGAAAAAAGGGAAAGGAAGTTGGAACATCATCCTAAGTGGCCAAAATCTAAAAGGAAAAAACACAAAGCACTGAACAAATTTAGAACACATTCATAACAATCTAAATGTTCACACTAATTGATTAAGAATACAAAAATACTTTAAAATAAGTATTGCTAAGTTCAACAGAATGTTAAATTCCTAATATACTATTAGTAAACATAATACAACTTCTACGATCCTAAGAGAACAAATTTAACAGGGCTATAAAATTCAAAATTGATAGATAGTCATACTTCTGAGATTCCCAATGTCTGAAGATAGTAATGACTTGTACGGTAATTCAAAATAATTACATATAAGTCATATGAATTACATTTTGTAATTATATAATTTACCCTAATGGATATGTCTTTTCTCACCACCCTCTAAATTTTCTTAAACTTGGTCCCTTCCGCTCCATAAATGGTTTTGTAGATACACATTCAAACCTATCAGTTTCTCCAAGGTGAGGATGCCAGGATTGATTTGACAGTTCCCAAAAGGGGTGTATTTTCTATGAGACGACTCAAGACTGTTCCCTTAAACGGTGGCTGAATAGTATGAGCCTAACAGCTAAAGTAACTATCTGATAGTCAGATCTCTAATTCTTTCTCCCACTTAATTACCTTGTATATAATACATAGTAATTAAAAAGATAAAATTTGTATATTAAAAAGATAACTATCCATTTTCAAAAGTTTCAAGATACATTTCCTGATGATATTATTCCAAGAAAGACAATAATGAAACATTTTTATGGTAATGGTAGTATTCATAGAGCCAAAACATCGGCTTGGTATCTTTGTTATCATTTAAATATATAGAGGACATACAACAAACTTTTACCATATTAAGTCAAAGGTTTGTTCAATGTCTTAAGATGTTCTAAATGACTGAAGATTAGTTGTAATATTTTTTTACACTCATTTTACCCACAATTAATCAATATGAGTTCTACATCCAAAGGATTCATAAAAGTGTTTCGATTTTTACAAATAACGATCAGAGTCATTTTTTGGATCTATTGTAACTTAAATAAATAACAGTTATTATGGAACCCTAGGAAAAAATGGAAAGAGCAAATTCAGGTCATCAAAGAACACTAATGTAGGACTTAAAAATGGAAAGACAGACAAATATGAATGATATTATTTAAAAATTGAGCCAATATAGACACGATAAAGAAAGAGAAAAAGAAAATATTTATGATAGTGTATAATGCAATAAATTATAGAAGTAATCCTTTAAAACCTAAAAACAAAGTTATGGATACAATAAATGAATAAAATATTTAAAAATAATCAAAATAACACAGGTATATTTTGAAATAAACAGTTACAATACGCCACCAATTTTAAAACTTTTAGAATAAAAGAGTAATGAATTTTAAAATAAAAAAGAAGCTTTTAAAACATTAAGTATTAAATATATTTTTTAAATGACTTTATACTATAACTACTTGTTTTAAAATGAAACTTTCATGAAATAATAGAACTATTGTTTCCAACAATGTAATTGGTGAGGAAATGAACAATAGATGGATTAAAAATTAGGTCATAACTTAAAAAAAACTGGAAAGATTTAAAGTATAAACTTTATTTTTTAATGTTTAAAAAAATAAAACATAAAAATGTAATGATTAACCTAAATTTTTGTTAACTCAATGTTTATATCAAGTGATTTATTATTTTCGCTTAGATTTTTTTTTAATATGTTATTGAATTATATGTATGCAGAGTATCATGAAGTTCTACCGGGACTTTCATAACCTATTCTACTCGTAAAAGTAATGGAAAAAGTTTATTTAAACATATATCCTAAAATGTTTCGTTTGCGAATTATGGCTAGTAAAAGATTTTACGTGGATTTCAGCTACCCAGTCAAATGAGGTCATATTGAAATTTTTAGGACGTTAATTAAGAGACAGAATTAGTGATTATTTATAGTTTTGACCTGATAAATCGAATAAAATAGGTACCAGAACGGTATCTGCGGTAGTTTTTTGAGAAATCTGTGGTAAAAACCAATAAATTGTGGTAGAAGACTCGATTTTTTTATGTTTGATGAACAATAAATTTGTTGAATGGAGAAACTTATAGAGAATTTAATTCTGAAGAAAATATTATAAGATAAGTTGAATAAAACAAAGAAAGGTTAGAAAATTTGAATTTTATTTAGAAAGAGTACTACATTTGTCAGAAAACTATTTATTTAAGTAAACAAAAATCAGATTACTTTTTAGTGATGTGAAAAATATCTAAAACCCAAAATTTACTGTTAAAAATTATTGTTAAAAAATAATAAAACCAATAATTTCACAACTGTAAAATAAAAGTAAATAAATAAAAATTACTTAGATAATTTTTCTATTAATGATAGAAATACAATAAATTATTTGAAAAATTATTATTTCAACGTTAGCAATAAAATAACAGCTGATCAACAATGCGCAATACTGTATTTGCGTTTAAACCATTCTGTAGGGTACATACATTAACTATATCGGGTATTGTGAACTGTCCTGTCATTAGCGAAGGTTTTCTGTGAATTTTAGTTTGAACGTGATCGGTTTGCTGTTGAAGTAATGCCGTACTTATTTACAACAGAGGAATACGTTGATATGGTATTCCTTTTTGACGTATGTGATGGTAATGCTGCAGTAGAATATGAAATAAGTTTTCCGAATCGCAGGATTCGAGATCCTTAAACAATTAGGTGACTTTTCGAAACTTTTAGGAAACAGGTTCACTAGCTACTATTCGTACCAGCTACGAACGATCTGTTCAACACGATGCTGCTATTGATGAAATTATTATCGATCCAGTCCAGGCGTCAGTACGTGACGTCTTTCTAAGTGGATCGAAGTTTCGTATTTGATGGTTTGAACACTTAAACAATACTATCTTTATCATAAACAGCTAGTTCAACATCTACATCCAGGAGACGGTCCGTTTTGCTTGGAATTCTGCAACTGAATACAAATCATCAACTCTACAAGCATATTATTTTGCCATTGAGGCAAATTCATTCGAGACAGCGTCAACAATTACGCAATAAGCATCCTAATGAAACGGTGGAAGGTAATTTTCAATACAGATTTAGCGTCAATGTATTGTGCGACCTTCTTAACGATCAGCTGTTTGGATCGTTCATATTATCTGGCTGGTCTACTTTTTATTTTCTTTTTCCTGTTTAGCCTCCGGGAATTACCGTTCAGGTATTTCTTCAGAGGATGAATGAGAACGATATGTATGAGTGTAAATGACGTGTATTCTTGTTCAGTCTCAGTTCGACCATTCCTGAGATGTGTGGTTAATTGAAACCCAACTACCAAAGAGCACGATCTAGTATTCAAATCCTACTGTAGTAGCTGGTCTACTTTACTTTCTTCAAGAAGAACTGCCGCACCTGCTTGAAGATGTTCCTCTAAGTTGAGACGCGCGATTGCACGCCTACCCTGTTTTCTTGTACCGACTCCACACATTTAAATCATAATTTACCTGAGAAATGGATTGGTTGTGGAGGTTTACATTTCTGGCCACAAAGATCGCCTGATCTACCACTGTTAGATTTTTGCGTCTGGACGGATGAAAAATATTGTATACAAAACAAAAATACATTGTCATGAGGAATTAATTGTCCGCATTTTGGACGCGGCTGAGAAACATAAGGACAGACCTGCAGAACCAAAAAGAGCAAAAAAAGCAGTACGGAAGTAAGCCTGTAAAGAATTTTGTTGAAAATGGCGGGCTCATTTTTGAACATTTATTATAAACTTGTACGTATAATGCACTTTTGTCTGGTGTACTGTTTCTAAATAAAATTAGAATTTTTTTAACGTTTCTTTGTTTTACTCAACTTAACTTACACCATTTTGTTCAGGATTAAATTCTGTATAAGTTTTGTTGAAAATATTTATTTGCTTTTCTCCATTTAATAAAGCTATTGTACGTCAAACGAAAAAAAAACGTTTTTATACCCCAATTTATTGGTTTTTAACCCTAGAGTTTTCAAAAACTATTGTAGATACAATTCTGGGACCTATTTTATTCGATTTTTCAGGTTAAAAACTATAAGAAATCACTAACTTTTACTCCTTAATTAACGTCCTAAAAATTTCAGTATGACCTCATTTCTCCGGGGTAGCTGAATTTCGAGTGAAATCTTTCACTAGCTGTAACTCGCAAACGAAGAATTTTAGGAGATATGTTAATATAAACTTTTTCCATTATTTTCACGAGAATAGATTATGAATAATATCCCGGGAAAACTATATATAAGGTACAATTTTTTGTTTTTTTTTTCCTTTTTTTTAATTAATATGCATACTCTTGGAAAAAAACAAAATATTTTCCTTTATATCCTAATATTTTCAGATGTTTCACATCTGAAAATAACAGATGTTATATTTTATTACTCATAAAAATACAATCGTATTAAACCAATAAAGATGTTAAACGACTCGCTTTCAAAATAATGAAACTTGTTTTTCCGAAGTCCTTTCACGCTAATTAAAATATTTTCTTAGTAGAATTTTTGCTAGAATGGTGGTTGTTAATGGTGCTTGCCTTAAAAGATTAAAAAATTGTATAAGTATGCAATTACGTAATAATGTGCTAGCCATGAACTGCGTCTGTTCTATTTAAAAATATGTTGCTTGTATCAAATGATGTATACCTGTAAATTTAATATTGTACAAGTGTATAGAGATCATGAATTTTAAGTGCTACATGTAAAATTTGTATATTATAATTAATTTGAATAGCATAACAGTTTTGTTTTCTGTTTCTATGAGATGGTTTATAAAATTTGATCCTGTTGTTTGGTTCTTGGTTGATAAATGGTATGCTATTTCTGGAAATGACTATGTACTATATTGGGTTGCTCACAAATATTTTCTTTGAAGGACATAATTATATTATAATATGTTAAAAATTACAAAAACAAATTATTGATTTTTATACCGCTTTCGCAATACGGGAGAGCATCTTCCAGGAAAAATGGGCTGTTTCCGAAGAGCTTGCCGCAGTACGCGCAACAGAAACATTCGGGATGAAAATGCTTGCCAATTGCATTCAAACAATCCTGAAAAATATCAAAATAAGATGTAATAAACAACATTTTATACATAAGAAAGGAAGAAAACCGTAATTTTATAAATGTATATATATATGAATTAAAATCTTTAATTACGATACAACTTAACTTACTCAAGATGAAAAAATAAATGAAAAAAGCCTCAAAATTGAGGTAAAAAAAAAAAAAACAATTCCAAAGTTAAGAATAACTGAATAGACATGCTACTCAGTAAATTTAAAAATATACTGCATTTATGAAACAGAAGTGAAAAATAGATATGAAAAATTAAAAATAGTAAGAGAATCGTAATAAGGTCATGCACAAGGCAAGAGGAAGGACGGTTGCAGGAAATAAAATATAAAATACATAAGTATAAAATAATAATTAAAGAAATATAGTTTTACCCCTTTGATTTTATTGCCGCATTTATTGCAGTTGGGGGCAAGATATTGTTCAAAACAGTATTCGCAATATAATCCAGTCGATTCTTCAACGAAACCGATGTCTTGGAGTGGTCGACGACATTGTTCATTTGCGCACATGAAATGTTCAGGACACCAGATTTTACCAAGAGCAGTGATAAAAGGCCCTCTGTACATGATTAATCAAAATATTTTTTAACTACAAAATTTTGTTTTACTTAATATTATAATTAATCTTAATTAAATGTTACATCTTGTTAACATCTAGTCTAGGTGAAATCTAGGTGTAGAAGTAATTTGTTTTAAGAAGAAGCTTGATAAATAATGTTAAATGTGAAGATGTTTTTAAGATGAGAAATATTTATATAAATATATTTTTTGTAGTAAATTTTTTTCAATATATATTTTGAAGTAAAATGTAAAATTTTCTTTCTGTTAACAGTATTTCTGATAGTTTCATAATTTTTTAGCACATTGTTGCCATATTGTGCAATTTAAAAATTTAGTGAAAAAAATAATATCTTACATAAAATCAGATTTTTTTTTCAGGAGGGTAAAAATTTTAAAAAGTCAAGAAAGAATCAGGAAATTCTAAAAATTGATTTTTTAAATCATATAATTTTATTTGATATTAAAAGGTAGAAAACCTATTTATTTTTACTTTAATGAAAATATCTGAGAAATAGTAAAATAAAACGAATGAATAAAAGTTACAAAAATAAAATATTATTCTGGACATTTTTTCCATATTTATTATAAGTTTATTTCCGATATTGATAAAGATTCTAAGTGGAAAATTTATTGTGTTATTAGTCATGACAACTATTAACTCAATTCAACTTATTAAACACTATAAAACGATATTTCAATCTAAAGAGAATTACTACTTCTGATAGTAGATGTACTATTAATGCACTAGATTAGTACTTATTGTTGATTACCAGATGACTTTGAATTCATGCTATCAGACGCAATGTTCTCCCAACAGTGGAACACTTGTCAAGCTTCTTGGTACAACAAACAACTTATACGTAGTTTTTAACAACCATGAGAGTAAAAAAAAATATCATCTAATGCCTTCATTAAATTTTCAGTCAATCCAATTTAATTGGATTAATTTTGTAATTATTTTTACATTGGAAGTTTAAAATTTAATTAAACCAAAGTAAAATTTTTAGTTACTTTATTTTTTATTTAACAATTTATTAATTTGCATAATTAAAATGTTAACAAATAATTCGATCAAACTTATTATCTATGGATGCCAATCCACTAAAACATAATAAGAATTTACCAGGGCTTTTTTCTGTAATTAATTTAATAATTTCAGAAGATGGTAAACACAATTTTTTATCAAGAGAACTTTTTATAAAAAAATTAACTCACCTAGCTACCGATTACATCGATATTATTTTAACATCAATTTGATAGTCAAGCTAAACTTCATCTTCATCTTAATTCAAATAATAAATGTATTTAATTTAAAATACTGTGAAATTTAAATTTCATAAGTGAAATTTTAAATTTCACTTATAAAAATCATAAAATCATTTCATACTTTATAACGACGCATTCATGGAAAGTTGAGATTTGTTAATAGCTGGAATAATTTCCTATGGAGAATGTATAAATTAAAATTAAGCATTAAATTAAATGGCAACGTTACAATGCAGTGTTGCCAAATTGGTCAAACCGTATTGTATAATTTAATAATGCAATAGTTTATGTTATTAATAGTATTTAAACAGTTTGATAACACAGAGGAACGAAATGCTATTATTTCATTCTAAAACCATACATCGCATTTTATCGTTGCTGATAAAATTAATAACTTACTTCATAAAACGATTAAAATATTTTTCACTAAAAAACTACAGAAAATTACCTTTATTTATTACTTTTTAACTTAACTTGAAATTGCAGCTGAACAAAGTAAACATCTTATTTTTATCTTTACAAAATGATAAATTACAGAAATCACTTCAATAACAGATAAATTTTATAATCAACCAATATAAAAGAACTTCTCCAAGCATTTGAATGGATGGATCAAGGGAACCACGTAAAAACTTAATCATATCAGAATTATAAATTACAAAATTAATTAAAATATAAAAATAGATGTGATTAAAATTAATATTAATTAATAAAAATGTTAAGATAAATACATCTTACATGTGAAGGTAGATCTAAATATAAAAAAATAATTACAGATTAATTTACAATTCAGAAGGCATAAATAAAAATTATTTGAGTGGATATTTTAGTAACGTTGAACAGGAAGCAGAAGATTCAGCTTTTTTTAAATTTTTTAATTAATTTATTTAAAAACTTATCGCCAAAGTAAAGATGTTTCGTTCGGTAAAAGGAAATCTTTCATCTGTATTTTTACCCACGACGGAACGGAGAAAGTATATGCATTTGGGGGTAAGAGGTTGTGTGTGTGTGTGTGAGTGTGTTACCATTTTCTCAAAACTTACTGGACCGATTTCGATAGTTTTTTGCATTACACAAGTATTACTTCAGAGCAGGTTCTTAGACATGTTTTAAGGTTACAGGCCACCAGAAGGCGTTTCTTCAAAACATTGGGTTTTTAAAAATTTTTAATTTTATCACTTGAAGGTAAATTGGTAGAAATACTTTTTAAATGGTTCGGCAATTTATTGAAAATGGTAATGGAGCCATAATAAAAGTTTTTCTTTTTAGGCGGAATTGTTTTATTGAGTTACAGGAAAACAATTCTTCTGTTGACAGGAGGTTTGGCAGAGATGGTTATTGTTATTTCTTTAAGAGTAAATTACTATTATTTTTAGAAATATTCTACGTTCGTATATATATATATAAAATAGATAAGTTAACAATTTTAATTTCTTAAAAATATCGGTTTACATGATTGATTCTTATGGAGGATTCAAAAATAATAATCAGAAATTCTTAGTCAAAAATTTGTATTAGCACTCAAATAGACAAAGATACATAATTAGATAAAAATATTAAACCATACAAAGAGATTAAACTAGTTGTTTCCTTCATTAAACCAAAATTAATAAATTAAAATTATTATACTTGAAAAAATTAGTGGCTTATATATTTTTTTTGCAAAAGAAATTATACTTACACATAGAATAAATACAAGCAGGAATATTTAAATAGGAGCAAATTATTTATTATTTTAGATTAGACGAAAATTCACAACCAAATTTAATATTGTACTAATTAAAAAAAATCTGATATGGACACCACACAACTTTCTTGTCCGCCTATTAAATTATATGTACACATTTTTTTTCTGCACTTCATTTAAACTTATTTCATTTGAAAGTGAGATACGATCCTCCAATTCTTTAATAAAGTGGACAGTTACACAATTGCTAAAATATTAATTTTATTAACATAAAATATTTATACAATTATAAATTCAACAATCTTACCTGAAATATCAGGGTAAAATAAAAGTCCCTGTCGATTTCAATCAAGAAGGGACGTGCACAACTAGATGTTACAACAGTCATAAATACATTTCAATATTCTACGACTAATCGTTTTTGAGAATGCATGAAAGGTAAAACAAGATAGGCTTTGGAAATAAAATTATTCTAATATACTAAGATCAAGCTTAATGTTTAAAAAAATTGTTTTTCGTAAGCGAATTATTTCTAATTCTGAAAGAAAATAATTATAAAAAGTTAAATTCTTTTTATAAAAAAAAAAAAATTAAATCAGTATAAGGCACCTAAGATCCATATTACTGTGGCTAACAAGGGAAGAAGCCACGGGGGTTTCGGGACACCGATTTGAACCATATTGCGGTGTGAATAGTAGACTGTTTACGTGTCTTCATCACAAAATACTAGCAAGCAATATTCAATTATACTCAAGAAAAATGACCCTGACAATTTAATATTATCCTTAACATTTAACATTAGTTTATATATCAATTATGTTTCTCGACGCTCAAGTATGACGTGTAAGTGAGAACGTGTCGTCCGATCCGTAACAATGCACACATCGGTTCGAATCCGACTTCACATGCATATTTTTTAAAATTTTTTTTTAAATTTAATATATTATTGATTTATTAACAATTATTAACCTTTGATTGTACAAATTTTTTAATTAATATTAAAAGTACATAAAATTTTATTTCACTAATAACTTCTGATTTTTTTTCATATTTTTTTTTTGTATTGTTATTATTAAATTATTATTTATTGTTAAATTTTTTTAGTCAGAGATTAATAATTATTAATAAATTAATATATTTAAGTTAAAAAAGAAAAGTTAAAAAATATATGTATACAAAATCGGATTCGAACCGATGTGTCTTTCCCTTGTAAGATCAACGTATTTCCTTAATTAAACTTTTATTTGGTTACAATTTTGGAACCAATTAAAATAAGTACCACTTATGATATATCGTTGAAAAGCTCTCAACGAAGGCTTATTACTGCAGTGAAGAAAACGTCCAAAATCCGAATGTTTCGTAATTGAAACCCCGCTTTATTTAGAGGTCTGAATATATACACATTTTTGGCCCAGCCGATTGCAGTCAAAAGAGGAGGTGCACAGTTAGATGTTACAAGTCCTAAATACAAAATTTCAATATTCTACGTATAATCGTTTTTGAGTTATACGAGATACATACGTACGTACGTATAGACGTCACGCCGAAACTAGTAAAAACGGATTCAGGGATGTTACTTGTACCTCGGGATTGTACCTTGTTCTTCGTACAAGGAAGTAAAAATAAAAAAATAATCTACGTAGTAAAGAATAAAAGTGTAATTTTTTATTATGTTAAAACAAGAACAAAAAAAGAATAAAAATTAAATGAAAGAAGTAAGGGAGTAGAAAATAATTACCAGAGCAAGTTTGTAAAAGAAAAGTCAAGCCAATATAAATTATATGAAAAAGTGAAAAGAACAACTGCTCTTTATAACAAAAGAAAACCCGGAAAATCAGATTAAACATTATTATCATCGTAAATATAAAATTAACCATTATTAATAATATATATATATATATATATATATATATATATATATATATATATATATATATATATATATATATAAGTAATTAATGGGAAATACTTTATGAGATCGGACAATTTTTTTTCTTTTCTTAATTAAAAATTAAGCAGATTTTGGGAAAAACTTAAAATTAATAAAGATACAACAGCATTGTTATGAGGATTTCATTAAAAAAAAACTGAATTTTCTCCATCCCTATTTAATGTACAAATAATTTGTTCTCGCATAAACATTTGTTCATTAACTTCTAGATAATTCCTTTTTTCTACCGACTTTATTTATTTATTAAATACTTTCAAATATACATATGTATATATATATATTTATGTATTAATATGGATTTTAACTATTTCTATAGTTTTTTAATTCTTATCAAAATTTTACCGCCACTTACTCTATCCGTCCAGGCAAATGATAAAGGAGTTATTCTTTTTATCCAGGAAACGCGGTTAACAAAGTAAATTATTTATGTACCGACCTGAATAAATATTTATTTATTTTATAAGAATTATGAAATAAATTTAACATTCTACTAGGCTAAGTAATAAAGGGCCTTCCTTATTCCAACAACAAACTATATGGAAGGTAATAATAGTTATATATGTTTTGCCTAAACATTTCAATTAAATTATAATCTTTGATTCTTAAATTGGAGTAGGTATTTTTCTATCTATCTGGCTTGATATAATTTATTTAAAAATATTTTATTATCTAAATATAGTATTTAAATCTAGTTACAACAATTAGGAAGTAGATCTTTGCAAATCCTCCTTTCTATTAAATTTTATCTTACCAAACTGAATTGGAAAATCGATTGTATCTATCTTACCCTATAAATGGACACTACCGTGTATCTCAGGTAGATGTAACATTATTAATCACGTGGTTAAAATTCCCATTAATAACAACGACAGTATTCTCTTGTCCACAAAGCGAAATTTCTGGACGTTTTATTACATGACAAGTTCTCGTGGGATCAAATTAATTTCGTTTGTAACAAAATTAAGCCGTACTGTTATGCTTTGAAGGGTGTTAATAAAACGCTAACCTTGTAATCAATATTAGATATTTATTATGCCTAGCATACATATACATTCTCGTATAAGTATATCCTCTCTCGACTTCCTCAAAAAGTTGAAGGAGTTTTTAAGATACAAAAATGCGCTGCCAGATCATTATCAGGCGCCCATAAGTACGAATCCTGTTCTTTTTTTTTTTTTTAATGAACTATGTTAACTTTATCCTTTCTTTATATGCAATCTTTTCTAAAACGAATGGCAGCCACTTATTATTAAAAAATAACAGTATCCCTACTTTACCAAACCAGATTACGGGAATCGTTTTCGTATAACTCGAAAAAACACTTCGGCTTAAGAGAAAGAGCCGTATTTTATTTCCTTTGCAATTTTTAATACATTACCGAACCATTTGAAAGATTTTCCGACCAATTTATTTAAAATATAATTAAAAAAAACTCTTGCGAAGTTCTGCGCAAGAAGACCAACTTTTCGTTAATTTAATTTGATTTAATATTACTAACAATATACGTGCAGATAAAGAAAAGTCAACGTTCCAATTTGCAGCATAATAATGAACCGCGGTTCTAATTTGCTCCGCTCAAATTTTTTCCATCTTAAACAGAAAATAGCTCAAGAAGGACTCAACAAATTTTAATCAAATTTTTAAATGAACAACTTCAAATACACTACTACATCATATCTAAATTTCAATGAAATTGAATGAGTAGTTTTGAAAATTTTCGAGCCACAAAAAATTTGTTTTAAATTGAGCGTAAGTCAGAACGATTCAACCAATCTTCATCACATTTTCACATGTACAAATTTAGATACACTATTACAGCGTATCTATATTTCAATAACACTGATTACAATAGTTTTGGAGATTCTCGAGCCACAAAGTTTTACACATACTCGTAGGCCTATATATAAATATATAAGGAAACCCCAATTTAAGTTTTTGTACTCTTCATACCTCAAAACGTAAAGAAAATTCATTTTCACCTCCTATTCCCACCATGTGACCGAAAGTAATACGGAATTTTTCTTCGAAATGTCTGTAAAAAAATCACGCTTTATCTGCATCCTGGTTCAACGAGTACATAAATATGTATTCAAAATAATTTTCGCTTCTGAATTGTGAATTATATTTTAGTAATTCTTTATATTTAATTTATTTACCTTTTACATTATTTTACATAATACCTTAATGTTACTGTTAACATTAATGCAAAATTCTATTTAAATAATAATATGGAGTTTGACCACATTTATTTTATAATTTTTATTTATATTTAAAATTTAATTTATATTAAAATGTGAACTATATCTCAAATACTAAAAAAAAAGATTAGGCTGAAAACCTATTTCCTGTCAATCTCGGCGTTCTCCAGGATGTATCGGGCTGACTTTTTAAATTCTGTTCTGAATGATCCACAGATATGTCATCGGACCTCAAACTTAAGTCTCCTCATGGAATTCTTCAAAGAATCCTCATTTATTACAATGGAGAAAATTTCCGAAATTATTACTTACAGGAGAATCACTTTAAAAGTCCTTCGATGCTTGATAATGATATATCTGCGGGCCACTTCAAATACGGTAAAATAAAAAAAAAATCAGCTTAATCCGTCCAGTAGAACGTCTGGACGGTCTGGAAATAGATTTTGAGCAAGCATAGTAAAAATAAAAAAGAAGGTGGTTGGGGGTGAGGTATGTTGAAAATGCAATAGGTTTTTAGCCGATTTTTTACGTATAAAATTAATTTGTACTAATAATGTTGTGGAGCAGCACGGGTCTACTAGGTTTTTAGCCAGATTAAAGTTTTGCCAATTCTTTTTAATATATAATATTTCTTAGTAATAATAACGCTGCGGAGCAGCAAGCGGGCCACTAGTAATGTATTATTATAGAAATTTATTTATTTATAATTCCCGGTAAATAGATTATACTTAGATCCAACTACTAGAAAAGCATCCATTTATTTATGTTTTAGCAGACACGGAAAGCTTAATTAATTTATTTATGATAGATAAATTTTGTGACGAATGTATAATGCTAAACCTGATCGCTATGCCTTCAATTATTTTAAGTGAATAAAAAGAAGTCAGGATAACATCAGTATAAGAAAAAAATTTATATATTACGCTATGCTCTCCACTGTTCCCGCACTACTTACCAAAATAATGATAAATGAATATCGTTTATCATATCGTTCATATCGTTTTCATATTAAAAGCGTAGTTGATGACACTGCAATAAATCAGAATCAAGCTTGGCTTAAGGCCGTTCAATTAGTATCAAAATTCTATATGATTATATTATCTTAAATTTGATTTCTTGAAATTCTTTTGCTAAAAGTATCCTCCGTGTAAATTAAAAATGTTTTTATCAAAAAAGAAACGAGTTACATGGTTTGACCTGTCTCTTTTTCTTGTTTAGCCTCCGAGAATTACCGTACAAGTATTACTTCAGAGGATGATATGTATGAGTGTAATTGAAGCGTAGTCTAGTACAGTCTCAGTTCGGCCATTCCTGAGATGTGTGGTTAATTGAAACTCACACACCAAAATAACACCGGTACTCACGATCTAGTATTCAAATCTGTGTAAAAATAACTGACTTTATTAGGACTTGAACGCTGGAACCATCGGCTTCCAAATCAGCTGATTTGGGAAGACGCGTTCACCACTAGACCAACCCGTGGGTTAAATCGTTTGACCTACAACTTTTTTTTCTTTTAATTTTTTGTAAAATGTATCACGAGCGAATAAATATCAAAAATCTATTTTTCATCACAAGAGATTGAATGATTGATAAATATTTCAAGAGAAGAAACATTAGATATTTGATTTGTAAGATTTCACTCGTAAAAATTGCTAACTTCATTCTTGTAAGTTACTTTAAAACAGATTATAATGTTTATAAGTTATACCGTACAAGCAATAGAACAGTTTAAAAACCAGATAATGAACAAAAATCGAAATAAAAAAAAAACACAGAAGTTAAAACTCATTTGGTTTAACTTTGAATGAAATTGAAAGATAACATAAAAATAAAATGTATCTTTAATTTATAAACGTAACTTTAGAATGAGTGTTTCAAGAAGGACGTAACTCCTTTGTTTGACGACGTTAATTTATTACAAAAATATTAATGTTAATAAAATACTTATACAACAATATTCAAATTACCTTTTATAACCTTACAATAAATGTTCAAAATTATTTCCAGTGGTCCCGATGCAGGTCGTACACGTTTCATAACATTTACAGCCACGTTTCGTAATGTTTGAAATATTACTTTCAATGTTAACCTTCAGTTCGTCAAGTGTATGAGGATTGTTTTTAAAAACTACACTTTTTACAAACACCCGAAGCAAAACGTCTGCTGGTGTAAGATCTGGGGATCTTGGAGGCCACAACCCTTTTGATATCAAACGATGGCCAAACAATTCCCGTAACATATCTAGCGTTTAATTAGCAGTATGACACGTTGTGTTATCCTACTTGAACCGAAATTCATGGGTAAATCTAACATGACAATAAACTGTTCGATTAAGTAACCACACCATCTACAGGTTGTCAAAAAATAAAGGTCCTATTACACGACGCCGAGAGATCTCACACCGAACCCAATTTTACGTTGTGCAACGGTCGTTCATGAAACGCCTGAGGATTTTCAGCGTTCCATATTTGAAAGTTTTGGCTGTCACTGTAGGCATCCGAGTGAAACCGTGCCTCGTCGCTGAAATAAACACAATCTAAAATTTCAATACCATTGTTATCAACAAAAGAACGAGTCCGACGATAATACTGTAAAAGTTTTTCGTGGTTTACTTCTTTCAGTTCTTGAACGACACCGATGTGACAAGCATGCGATTGTAATTTTTTAGTAGCCCTGAAAGGTGTAGGTAATGAAAACCCGGCCTGTGAAAATAACTTTCTGAGCGATTTTCTAGGTGAGCGAGTCAAAGGTTCTTTCACATCTCCAGAACTTCTATTATTAACAATGACGATCGACCTGTGCTTTTCCGATCGTGTACACTCCCGCTCTCACGAAATTTATTAATCAAACGTGATATTGTCGACTTATTAGGAACTGAAGAATTGGGTAATTTTTTCCGAAACTCGTCTTTCACTCGTTATATAATAAATACAGTTTTGTCTTTGGATAACGACATAGTTAACACAATATATGAATTTATGATGGTATAGCACTAGTGCATAAGAAAGACATTTCAACTCTTACAAGCTGCTGACCTTGAGTACAGGATTGCCAACTGACATGTAGGGAGGGATAAATAAAATTTACCTATTCGTCAGTTCTACCTTCTTAAAGTTGCGCCCTTTTTGAAATACCCGTTATTTTAATTATATGTACCGAACATCGACAGAATTAGATACGAAAAATTAAATCACTCGTAAATGTACGTAAACGATGGTAAAATACAATTTTCTATTACATCACTATATCTTTAAAAAATGTTCAACCAATTTCTATAAATAAAATATCCAACAAAAAATTCCATCTTTAAAAAAATGTATTTCCGGTATTCACGTAAACAAACTGTCTGTTACATAATCAGCTGTAAAATACGATATGCTCATCCAATATTGGCAATACTTGACAGCGGTATCCACCATGATACGTGAAAAAGCGCATGAGAGAAGAATTCGACATAATATGGATCAACGGATGAACCGGGACACGGACTCCGAAGACGAATGATCGTGGAGGCCAGCCTCTGTGGGTGGGCGGCGGGTGTTCTCTGGAGTCGCCGTCCGTCAATCGTCTCGAGGGTACGCCACGAGGTCGTTTTGAATCGGATAGAACAGAGCCTGGGTGATCATGCGGGGATTGAATACATGCATAGGGATTAGTTCCGGCCCCTACGTGACTGGAGGGGGAGATTGTTTTTACGGGTGAGAGCCCCGCACTACCGTCAGAGCGGGCCTGCCGGTGGTTGGCAAAGCTTTTTCCTCCCCCTACGGAAAAAAAAGAAAAAATATTGCCAATACTTGGGGATAAATTTACTCCAGAAACGTAACTCAAAATTTAATTAAAAATATTTATAAAAGGATCATTCCAATCGGTCCAGACATTTTTGAATTTTAAATGAGCACAATACATACACGCAAAGATTTTGATTTACATGTAGAATACTGTATCTTTTCAACAAAAAAAAAGACCATTGAACAAAAGGAAAACTAAGTAATAATACTGTAGGAAATGTACTTTTTGTCAATTATTACAAAAATTGAAAAGAAATTAAAATAAATAATGTAATTCGATTAAGATAATAGGCATTTTCTTTATTACAACAGGTATAAACATTTTTACGTTGTACGTGTAGAGTTGTTCTCGTCAAAAGATTATAATTACAAACCGACTGGAAAAAATAGATAGATTAAAACCGATGAAGAGATGACGCCAGTACCAAAAATTTGCTTTTTATTCAAATCCTTAAGAAGTAAAAGGTACTTTAAAAAAATAATTTTATGAATATTCTGACAGAAATTCGTAAAACTTGTTAAAACGTTTACGTTATGATTTATTACCTTGAATTAAAATCAGCAGAATTTGATAAAGGCCTATTCCTTTTGAAAAGAAAAACAAAAAACTGAGTGTGCGAGTTAGTCTTTACACAAAAAAAAATCAATATTTAAACATTAAAGGTCTTACAATAATTTTATCTAATTAAAAATGTTATTACCAGTAAATTTAAATAATTTTTACATGAATTCATTGTGAAATAATTTATACAAAAAAAACTTTCTTTTTAAGATAAGTTTAACATTTATTTAACAACTTTCATAATTTAACTTTCAAAAGTTGTCACGAGGAAGAAGTTATAAAAAAAATTTCTTCTTTGTAAAATACATTTTAATGATTTCATACAAATATTGTTACAAAAGTAATTTTCATAATAATTTATATATTAAGTTGTCAGAAAATTTCTTAGAATAGGAATACGCTTTTTTTTTTCTTAATAACTTTTTCATATACCTTTAACTAGTAGAAGCATTAAAAAATAAGTGGCTTATTTCTTTTTTTATCCTTAGGATGTAGGATTATTTTACAAGAAAAATAAATAAATAACACAAATAATATTTAACAATAATTTTAAAAAGATTAAATACATTTTTTTAACCTTAAAGTTCTTTCTCAGATGCATAGTAAAATCGAACCGTAAATGTTTTGTAAGATCGATTTTTATCCGGGTGAATACTCGAAATAGTCAAATATGTCCTGATATTTGTTAATATTTCATAAAAAGAAAACATAATATTAAAATAATATTTTTTAAATCTATAATAATAATAATAATAACAACAAAAATAATATAGCTTTTATTATACGTACAAATATCAGCCACCATAATATATTTGAACTCAAAATAAAATAAAAATTTCAAAGCGAAAGCAATCTTATGACTGACAGGTTTGTTTATTTTAAGTTTAGAGGGATTTGGAGGGTGGCAAAACGGATACGGCGGGCGCGGGCTGTGGGGGGCGGGGTTGAAAAGAAACAGAGTTGCTATGTAATGTCACTCTGACAAGTAAGAAAGACTTGAATAAACTAAAGAAAGTTAACTGACATAAGACAGGCAACTATATAGGCTTTGTTGTTAATAATAATAACAGAAGATATATTTATAATAATTAATTAAAAATTTACCATTGTTTTCACAAATAACGAACAAAAATTTAATTATTTGTATTAAACTGAATTTTTTTTAAGAGATTAATAAATATAGGCAAACTGAAAATTTGTCAAAAAAAAGTTAAACAAAATTAATGATCAACGATTTTTCAGATTATTTTATAACTTTAGATTTTAATTTATATATATATATATATATATATATATATATATATATATATATATATAATATTAATAATATATATCATTTATAATTATATATATAATATCTTTAAAAGTAAATGACGTAGTAATTATAAGTGTAGAAAATGAAAAAGGTAAACTACGATTCAGAGAGCAGCAAGATAAGAATGTAGGCTGTTCCTGAGTTTCACTCTTTGAAATATTGAAACTGAAAGAAGAAATATTGAATGAACCCAAAGAGAGAAAAAAGCTCGTGTGTACTTATGTACGCACGTAAGAAGTTACACTTCTTTGGCAAGAATAAAAAAATATTTTTTTTTTATTTTTTTATTTTACGCATTCAAACAAATTTGAATTGAGTCAAACGATCGGTAGACGACATTACATACCATTAATAAAAGTTTGAATAAATAACACTTAAATTAAGTAATATTTATTTTATACAGTTTAAAAAGTATTGAAGTATTCGTTGTCATATAAGACAAAGTTCATCGAATATATTTCGATTAGTTTAGTTCCATTAATTCTTCGGATTGAATAGGCACGAGTGTTATCAGCGGCTTATGATATGAAAAATATGATACAAATAGTTTCATTTTATAACAGTGTATTTTATCAAAAAAATTATTTTTGATAAATTTAAATGTTTACAACACGTGCTAATCACTTAATTGCATTAAAAGACCGACTGAATTAGATACTACACGTATATGCGTGCAAACTGATCCACTTGGGCCTGTGAAAATCTTCATGGTGTGTTACATCGGCGCGCGCAACTTCCGTAATTTGCTGAAAATACACTCGATCAGTTCCTCCTAACGCGCCGAAAGAAGTATAAATTGAAAAAAAAGATGTTCGATTTCGTCAACGATAATTTGATTTTGGTAAGAGATAACGAATGGCGATAAGATCTAACTGGCGTAGATTTATTGCTACAAGAAAAATTAAGTTTGAAAATAAATAAAAGTAAAACAAAGAAAATTAAATCTGATAGAAAGAAGGAATTAAATACAAAGTTAAGAGGAACACAATATACTAACGGTTGGATAATTTTATTATTCACGTAGGAAAATTACAAAGTACGGACGAAGTAATGAGATGTGAAAACAGAAGGAAATAAAAAATTTTTGAAAATGTTTGTGTGGAGTGTAATGCTTTGTTGTAAAGAAACATATGAAATCAGGAAAGGAAAAGCCTTTCAAATATGATGTTGCAGGAAGTTGTTCAAAATAAGATCATAAAATTCGAAAGGAAAAGGTCTTAAAACGAATAGGAGGATAAATTGTGGTAGAATTTTGTAAAGATGAACTAGTTGGTAAGACATATATAAAGACATTCAGTTTTTGTAAATTTGTTAATAGGTAGATGTGTAGAAAATAAAAACTGAGGAGGAAGACAAAACTTGGATCATTTGAAACAGGCAACTGAGGATGTAGGCTGTAGTAAATATGTTAAAGAAAACCCGATTTAAAAACTTACATCTGTGCAACCACGAATGGTCAGTAAATTTGAAATTTGCATCAATTGAAAACACGATCACCAGAGAGGAATATTGGCGCTCACATACGCCAACCTCAATCGTAAACAACATTGCGTCTACGCAACAGAAAGCGTTTTGTGTTTACAATTTAGCAAGATAGAGTCCAAGATAGTATTTCAGGATTGATCCACTATCGGTTAAGAACATTTGTCGCTGGTACAGAAAATTTAAAGAAGCGGGGTGTTTATTGTAAGGAAAAAATCCAGAGCGAACACGCACGTCAGAAGAAAATGTACTACGAATTCAAGAGGGCGTTTCACCGAAGCACGACAAAGTTCATTCGTCAGGCTAGCCGAGAACTTGCGATCCCTTAAATGACTGTTTGTATTTGTATGTTAAGACAACGATTGCAATTGAGGCCATACCGATTACATCCGGTTCAAGCTCTTCGTGAAGTGACAATAGACAATATAAAAATTTCTATAATTTACTCTTAGTTGATTTGGAAGACGATAGATTCTTACCGCGGTTAATTTTTAGTGATAAACCAACATTTCATCTTAGCGGTAAAGTTTCACGTCATAATGTTTACATAAGGAAACTTAAGAATTTGTACAGGATTGTACAAGAGGAGCAAGTTTCACCAAAAGTTAATATTTTAAAGTAAAAGTTGCTGTTTCGTTTACAAAAATTTATGGCCCCTTTTTTCAAGGAAACATAGTAATAGGACATTCTTAAGATGCTACAAAATGAAGGGGCCCCGCCACATTGGCACAACCGAGTTTGTCAGTTTCTAAATGGAACACCGCCTCAACGCCGGATAGGGCGTATGGGAGCCCTAGATTCTTGCCCCACCACCCTGATCCCCACACATTACAACTCCGGAATACGTGAAACGAGACGTTTATGTTCCATCATAACCTGCTGATCTGAACCAGCTGAAAACCAGAAGCACAGATGCAGCAATTTCTGTAGCAGAAAACTGTCTGCTATGCGTTCAGGAAGAATTCAGCTATCATCTTGAGGTTATCTGTGCAGGAGGTGGAAGACAAAGAGAACATTTATAACTATGCAAGTGAAATTTTAAACATTTTTGAATAGTACAAGTATGTAATTTGTCTTGTAATTTTAACATATTTTTTTTACGGAATATATCTGTTTGAAATCGGGTCATTTTTCTATACATTATACTCTTACTTGTGTATAAGCCTTCTTCATTGTTAAATATCGTAACGCTAAGCCCACTAAATGAAGGGAATATAGAACCCCTACAAGTGATACATTTACTCTGTTCACCACATTGATTGGCCGTATAATAAACATCATTATACTCAAAGAAAACAATTCTGATCGGTGCTATTTGTATCTCAAATACTTGAAAAATACCTCGAAGACGGATAATGTAATAAATTAGAGTATACCTTTCTGTGTTTTTGTGCTTTAAACGAAGTAAACCGGGTAAGGGAAATTCGTTTCATTAAGAAAAAGAAATCGGTTTGATATTTAAATGGTTGATAAAATGGGCGATTTCCATGGTGGCGTAGTAGTAGCGTATCGGTCTTTCATCCGCAGGTTCAGGTTCGAATCCCAGTCAGACATGGTATTTTTCATACGTTATAAAATTCCATATCCCATACGCACAATCTTTAGTCTTGTGTGGTATATTATCTAGCAAAAACAAAAGCCAAATTAATTAAGAATAGAATTCGTTTAATCATATACACTCGATTTTCATTAAAATATCTAAATACAATCTCGAGATCTGAATTTCAATTAAATAACCACAAGAAAAGACAAGATGAAAAAGAAGAAAGATTAGTTTATTTTTTTAGGCTACTTATTTTCATGTAAAGAATCGATTCCAAAAACGTTTTTCATACATTTCAAGGACATTTTTACAAGCTAGTGGCTCAATAAAAATATGATTACACAATTGTATTAGAAAGAATATTAATAAAAACGAATTAAAAAACACTTTAAATAACCAAGTAAAGGTTTTCAATACCTTTCATTTTTTAAACTACATAAAACCCGCTGTCTCTTTTGTTTTAAATCTATTAGATGAAATAAATGCTGCCATCAACTGTTAAATAGATATTCCGTGATAGCCATCTAATGTTCGAGATTTGGACATCAGCAAGTAATATTTATTTTGAAGATTTTTTTTTAAGAATTAAATAAATGTATGAAAAATCTATTTTTAAAAGTGGTATAATCGCCCAGCGAATTGAATAAAGGAAGCAGATCATCACATTATTTATTAAGATTTAAATTTATTTATAATTAATCCTTTACACCATTATTTCCACAAATTATTATTTGCTAATGGCACCATCTGATTCTCCATAATTTTATAGTAAAAAGCTTTTTGTAATGAAATTAAACATAATTATATTCTACGTAAAAATGGTAATCTTTTGATAATAATCTCAGCATAATAAAAAAAATATTTACATAGTTGCAACTAAATAATCCAGAGGCAAAAAAGTTTCCTTTAATATTTACTTCTACCTCACTTCTTTCTCATTTCTTTAGCAGCCACACCTTTTTTTAAAAAGAAATTTCTTTTGTAATAAATCATTTTAAAACAATACTTATTCCGATATTTTTAAGTGGAAGTAGGTGGGTTTTGGTATTCCGCCTCGGAATTACAGAAAATATAAGGCTTTCGCTCACGTTTAATTCTTGCTCAGGTTCTAACGAGTTCTCATTCCCAATAAATTTTTTTAGTTTCTTTATTATAAATTAAAAATTATTTACGCTACTATTTTTATGTTGATTTTGCCGTAGTATTTAAAATGGAGGTTGTAATATTAAAAAAAAAAAACAAAAAAAAACATTTTAAACATCCTTTCGATTAAAGATAAGAAATATTTTCATGTAGTTAATACTAATATATACATCATTCCCAGGCTAAGATTAATTAGAATTCAACTACTCGAACATGATAACATTACCTAGTAGATTGTATTAAATTATAATTGGTCTGCACCTCGAAATATCAACCATTTCTACGTGTAAATCATCTGCGCCATCAATATGCTAGACAGTCGGAGTCACGTCAAATATATATTATATAAGTATATTTTATTTGTAACAATAATATTTTTTTAAATATACTACAAAAAATAAAATAAAAGAATACTTAAATAAATATTTATAAAAATAATACAACATAAAATTATCCAATATCAATTTATTATTAAGATAATATTACTAATCTATATTTATTTAATTAATTTTAAACTCTCATGGTGTAAAATTACATTACTATATACATATATATCTCACATAAATTAATAATAATAATAATAATAATATAAAAATAATTACAATTTTTACATATACATTAGCAATTTGCTAAAATAAACTCACCTACGTATCTGCTTGTCACATTTATTGCAGACAGGGTAATTTTCTTTAGCGACGCTCTCAGCCAATAGAGATACGAGCGCATCATTCCCCACAGCTAATAAGCATAACACACTCGACTTAAGCTATGTTAGTTATTTAAAATAAGCATAAAACACTGTAGAAAACTAGTAAAACAACAAGCAAATGTAATAAGAATATTTAATAATAATAATAAATTTGTGGCTAATCCTTTCGTTTAACATTCCGATTGATTGAAGTTCGATTTAAATAAGAAAACAATGATTTTTTTTTCTACGTGCATTTCCATAAATTTAATTTTGCATACATCAAACTACGATCAAGTTCTAAGATTATATTTTATTTTTTACTTACTAGACGAGAACTTATAATTTTTAAAAATAATCTATTATTCATTAAATGGGGAGGAATTTACTACCTTCAGAGATTTTATTCCAACGCAACATTTTTTTCTCGAACTGATCCCGTTCAGTGTTTCTAGAGATAAGTTTTGTATTCTCATTGAAAATTTAATGAAATCTCGTCCTAGAAATTATTTTTCAGTTTTTTTGAAACAAAGACTCAATTGACTTTTTTTTTCATTCGGATATCTGTAATGAAAAATTCTATTATAGGTTTATGAAATCATTCTTAATCACCAGACGTTTCGTTTGCTGAATTTATTTATACAAAAAAATTTTGAGCAAAAATAATTATTCAATATAAATATATTCTTTTAAATTGTAATTTTTTTTATTTATTTACAACAAAACTAGATTTCTGGTATATGATAAAATAAAAATTTATTTCATAATGTGTATGTTCAATAAACGAAACTGTAGTAGAATTTTTGTGAGCTTCTCTTACCAGAATTTATCCCTTAGCATAAAACTCTGTCTATGAACAGAAAGTTTTGCGCTATCATATTTCTTATTAAACCCGCCCACAACCATCAAATCTTTATATATTAATAAATAATGACAGTAATTTTTTTTCTTTGTTCAACAAGTAGTATATTTACAATCGGGTCCTTCAGTGGAACCATAAGTAAATCGTTTGATAAGAAGCAGATGATAGGGGTTCTTATGGAACTCCCATAATAATAGTTATCAGTACTCTTAAAGTCCATTAGAAAAAATATTTCTGCCATCATTTTATAATCCATAAAATCAAAATATTAATAATTAAAAAAAAAAAAATCAAAAACAAATAAATAGTCAAACCAAAGAAAAATAATAATCAAACAAAAATAATATCACTAGATTCGGCGTTGTCATTTATCAAACTGTCATTCAGTAGCCCGTAAGTCAAGCATATGGAGACGTTTCAACCTTCGGACGTCCTTGCTGTTATCAATGACAGTATTATGACAGTATTTGACATAAATAAGCTTATCCTGCAGCTAATTGCCGTGGAAGTGCTATCGTAGAATAGTACAAAGTGAACGTAGGCAGATTCCAATAATTAGAATCTGCCTACGTTCCATAACAACAGTAAATCTAGAAGGCATTTTTTATTGTTAAAGCAAAAATCATTTGCTTTAATATGAATAATTACCGATTATTGGTTATAACGGAGTAATTTTCTCCCCGAGCCGGCTGTAGGTTGGTTAGCTAAAAAATATGTAATTATTTCATCGGAAAACTATTTAGAGTTAATAAAAAAATTACGGATAATTAAAAAAAAAAATCATGCTTCCATTTAACATAATAAAACAACTTATAAATCTGGGGGTCCCGGGTTCGAATCCCGATCAGGCATGGCATTTTTTCATACGCTACAAAATTCCATTACCATATTCAAGCTGCAAAAAAAAATATTTTTTAAAGAAATTTGTAATATAAATGTTTATCAATAGGAAAACAAATATTTTATAGATGATATAAATGGATTTCTTCAGATTGTATCCACTTTTCAGGATTAGCCACATATTAATTATCGTTCTGTTAATTTTTAAAATATTTGTTATCAAAAATAATTAATAAAATATTAATAATATTAAAACAATGAAAAAAATAAAACACAATAATTTAAACAAAATTCATTGCAAATTTTAATAAAAAAAACACTACAAAAAATTATTAGAACAAGACAAAAAAATAAATAAAAACAATTACATTTTTTAAAAGATAAAACAAACATAAATAATTAAAATAGTTAATCGTCCAGTAGAGCAAAGAGGCAATGAGTGTAGTCTATGAAATTATTACACGTTACAAAATTTGTTACGTCACCTTTAATTTCGTAAACGGAACGCAAAGTGGTCATGTTGTTTACAATCGATCCATCAATACCAACTTTTGAACTAGTTCTAATTAAACTTTAGCTTCACAAAATAGGTCAGGTGATGTATTATATATATATATATATTTGTACTAATTAATTTATAACAAGTACATTATTTTCCGAAAATTAGAATAATATGTTGATGTATTTACAAAAGTAGGATAATTTTTTGTTTCCAAAAATAAATTTAAACAGGATTTCACTGAAAAAATAAATAAGTAATTTCAATAAAATTCATATGATTTGCGTTATATGTATACATTAAATAACTATATTAAAAGTAGCGGAAGGAAAATGTACTGGGATATCACATAATAACATAACTATTGATATTGTGGACGGCTGCTCGTAAGACCAAACGCCAACTATTTTTTTTATTTTTTTATTTACAAGAGAAACTGTACGATTACGTACTGGAAAACAATATATAGTCATTATTTTTATTAACAAATTAAAGAATTAATAAATTCTGCAGTATTAATTTTTTTTCAATACACAAATTTCCATATTAACTTTATCAAAACGAACATAATCCATGTGTTATTTAAATTAAAAAAAAATTAATTTAAAAGCACTCTTCTCTAAAATAGGAATTTACTCAAAAATGACCAATAATAATTGTTATACCAATAATCCAAAAATACTCAAACTGGGCGATGAAAATCAGTAAAAATTATTACCGTTTACATTTTATACGCTTTATACAGAGTGTCCCGGGAAATGTTGGCCAAACATAGGAACTGATTCAGGAGATCAAAATTCACAAAAAAGGTCATATAGATAAATCCCTATATCGCTTCATTTTCCCCTCCGTCCGTTATTTTTTGTGTTTTCAATAAAACTTCATATCTTAAGAAACGGATTGAGTTATTTTAATAAAATTTGGTGTACATATTCTTCTTTTTCCTGTTTAGCCTCGGGGAATTACCGTTCAGGTAATGAGGATGAATGAGGAAGATATGTATGAGTGTAAATAAAGTGTACTCTTGTAAAGTCTCAGTTCGACCACTCCTGAGATGTGTAGTTAATTGAAACCCAATCACCAAAGAACACCGGTATCCACGATCTAGTATTCAAATCCATATAAAAGTCTTTACTAGGACTTGAACGCTGTTACTCTCGACTGGTGTACATATCTATCCGATAATATCTTCTACAAAATAAATAAGCTTGAAGAAAATGGCGGCAATTAAAGATATTTTAATCATTAATATATCCATAAATACAAGTTTTATAAAATGTTTTTTAAGCCTTTTCTTGTGAATAAAATGACATGTAATTCATTCAAATCGATTGATAAACAGCTAATCGGTTGATAAAGTGGATCGCAAAATTTAAACAATCTGTCAATTTCATGCCTGTTTTCACTACCTTCACTAATTGGATTAAAAATAATTTCTATTATTATTACAGGTACAAAATAGACCGCGGAAATTTTGCAGTCTAACATTTTCGCTATGTATCAATTGTTTATCAATCAATTAGAACAAATGTGGTGTCTTTCTGTTTACAATAAAAAACTTAATATTTTATCTACTAAACATAATTTGATAAAAGTAATATTTATGAAGATATGAATGATTAAAAAATTTAAATGACTTATAATCTGGAATTAAAAAACTTTGTTTTTTTTTTGTAGAGGATGTTTTTTAGTACAAGTACAGTAAATTTCATTAAAATATTTCAACCCGTTGTCATGAATAATGTAATAATTTTATATATTATCATAAATCTAATATTAAATTTATATTAATAAATATAAATCTTTATTGAAAAAAAATACAAAATGCGAATAGAGGGAAAATGAAGCCACAGAGGGCTTCCACATTAAATTTTTTGATGTCCTAAATTAGTTCTTTAAGTTTGGCAGATAACTCCTAGACACGTTGTTTTAAACCAGTTTAAACCCGTTTAAACTACCGTTTTTTTTTAAAACCGGGCATTTTTAGCCGTAACTTTTCCTTGAAATGATATTCATAAGTTAGCAGAAAAATAGAGTTGTGGAATAACATTAGACCAACCTCAATTTTTTTTTGTATGAAGAAAAAGATTAAAACTAATCAGCAAAGACACAGGACTAGAATAAAATGTTGTGTTTAAAGGAAAAACAAAAAGCTGAAGTAATTCAAACTAATGAACATAAAATAACACTAAAATGATCATACAATCTATTAATATTATTATTTGTAAATAACCATGCACAATAGACAAATTAAAAAAAAAAAAAATCAATTGGAGTAAAATGTAAAAATACAGTTCATATATAACAAATATTAAGAAATGCTTTTCGTTTAAGTAAAAATGTAAATAAAAATTAATTATAGAACTTCTATTTAACTTACAAAGATTTTTTAAATTTCCTGAAAGAAAAAGGTTCTTACTTTTTTAATAACCTTCTGTTACTAACAGTACAAAGGCTAACATAGAAACAAATATTAATCTTAAAATAGTAAATTTATTTTTAACTATAGTTACAATGAATCATCTTCATTAGTAAAAAATACCAGAAATGATTGCAACCTATTCGTCAAATAACGTGCTATAACTTAAAACATTAGACATGCTGTGTGAAAATTGAATTTTAAAATTAGGAAAATATTTAATGAAAATTTAATTTCCAATAATTTATTTTTAACTTTAGCAAAAGTATTTTTTTATTGTGGTATTTTTTAAAATGAATTTTGGAAAGAGGAAATTCGACGGTTTCAATTTACTTTAAAAAACAATTCTGGTTAAACTTGTCTGTTTAGAATAACTACGATACAAATCTAAAGCAAAAAAAAGCACACCAAAGTTGTTTAAAAAATGAAAAAAAAAACAAACCATTAATACTTTGTTATCGAAATGAAAGCAAAAAGGAACATGAAAAACCATGCTATAATTGTATTACAAACAATCTGATAAAAACACGCATGCGTTTTTATTTTTTTGTATACGTTACAATCAATTACCTAATCTGACGACTGCAGCTTCCACACAGAGGAATCCTAGCACCAGGGCCGACACTGGGGTTGAGCGTTCCCCGGCCTCTTCTTGGAGCTGTGGAACCCGCAAAGGTCGCACCCTTGCTGCCGGGACCACCAGCACCTGCAGGGGGGACTGATGTAGTGGGAGGACCTGGGGGTTTAATTTGGCTAGGTGGAGTAAATCCGGCCGCCGGCTTATGATCGGTCTGGGGAACGGGCTTTTGAGAGGAAACAGCGCCCGATTTAAAGTCAGGTGGTTTTGGAGTTTGAATAGGTTTTTGAGTCGTCTGGGAAGAAAAATCAGGGAGTTTTGAATTTTGAATCGGTTTTTGACTCGGATGAGATGAAATATCGCTCTGCTTTTTTACAATCCACGGTGCACCACCGGGTGATGAATCGGATGTGGATGTCGATGTCGGGTGACTACTAAAATGCGGTAACGTTTTGTGTAACGGCTTTATTGTTTCCGGTGGTGCAGAGAATACATTTTGATGACGGGTTTCTGGTTTAAAGACTTGTTTAGACTTCGATAGAGTTTCAGGCGCTTTACCGGCCAAAGGCGATGGTTTTATCTGTGTAGATGATGATCTGGCTGGTTTAATAGGTTCTATAGAAGGCGCCTTTATCGCATGAGGTACCGGAGATTTTGGTCTATGAGCCAAAGGTATTTCTCCTATGTTTTGCTGATAATACGGTAAAAGATTTCCTGAACCTTCAACTGCTTGGGTTTCCTCTTTTGTGCTCGTAAATGTTTGACCGTATACACTACTTGCAACGTAATTACTGCTGCGGCTACTAACGAAACTCGAACTAGTTTTTATTTGGTCAGAAACAGTACTCTTCTGTTCAGTAGCGGCTTTATATGCTGGTGCCTTAATTGAATGAGGTGTCGGAGATTTTGGTCTATGAGTCAACGGTATTTCTCCTGTGCTTTGCTGATAATAAGGTATATGATTTTTAGAACTTTCAAGCGAACGAATTTCCTCCTTCGCACTAGTGAATGTTTTCCCGTACACACTACTCGACACATAATTACTACTAGATATATATCCACTGCCACGGTTACTGTCGAGAGTAGAACTAGTTTTTATCTGGTCAGAAACGGTACGTTTCTGTTCAGTAGCGGATTTGTACATCGGTGCTTTAATTGCATGCGGTACTGGAGATTTAGGTCTATGAGCGAGAGGAATCTCACCGATATTCTGTTGATAATAAGGAAGAAGATCTGGTTTCTTAAAACTTGAAGGACTAATCCTTTGCGAAGTCTGACTCGAAGCGGATAGATTCTGTGTTGACGATGTAGAATGAATGGCGTTTGCTTGCGATTTGAATGCAAATGAAGATTTTAATTCATCCGATACAGGAGGAAAGGATTTATTTGGAACTGACGGTGAAGCTTTAACGTCTTTTGGTATCGGCAAAGGTTGAGGCTGAGACTGATTTTGTGGTTTTTGGACCACGGGTTTGAAAGCGCTCTCAGTAGTTGTTTTCGAAGCAGTTGAAGTCGATACATTTGCCTGCGTAGACTTCGCGATAGAAACAACATTCGAAGCGGATTCGCTGAACTGTGTGAACGAAGTAGATTTTGAGTTATCTTTGAAAAATTTTGGAGGCGATTGTTTTGATACATCAACGGGTTCAGGAAAAGGAGAATAAGGAGAATCGGGTGCAATAGTAAGAGCGGATAACAAACTAAGCGGTTGAGATCCCTGCGTTGGGGAAGGCAAATCATCTAAGGAAATCGGTTTAAATGTCGGAACGGGTAACGGGGAATACGGTCGATTTGGAGCTGTCGTTAGTGCTGCAACCATCGGAGAAGAACAAGCTTGTTCTCGACCGAGTCGTTTAGGTTTTTCAACCGGTTCGGATTCATCTGATGGAGGAGGCGGTGGTGGATAATAAGGTTTAGTTTCTGGAGGTAATGGTACCGGTTGAGGTTTAGGACGTACAATAGCTCGCGGTGGTTGTACCGGACTGTAAGGTCGTTCTTCTTTTTTACCGAATGCACTTGTAGATAGTCCAGTTTTGAAAACATCTGTTTGTGAACTCGTTTTGATTTCATTTTCTTTTTGATTACTTAAGTGCATAGCGGCTTCTTTATCTACTTGAATACTTTGCATGCTAGTTATTTGTGCCTGTTCGAATTTACTACTTTCGAATCGTTGTGTCGTCGAAGACTGTGCAATTGAGTTTTCTACTTCTTTTTGTTTAATTATTTCTAATTTAGATTCCACGGCATTCTGATTTATTATACCCGATGATTCGTCTGGCTTCTTTACTTCTATTTCTATTTCCTCACTTTTATTAGATCGATCAACACGATCTGATTGTATCTCAATTTTTTTTTCATCATCAAATCTATCATCCTCGCTTTTATACTTTTTTATTTCATTCTGAACGACTTCATCGACCTGTGTCTTTTTGAAGAGTTCTTCAGATGATTTTATCGATTCGGTTTTTTCCGTTTTTATTTCTTCGACAGGAACGGGAGGTTGTTGCAGTTTTAAACCAAGTTCTTCAGACAAAATCCTTTGTAACGCATGAGGTTGTGGAGTGCTAGTTCTGGAACGCGGTATAGGTATATGTAAAGGAATTTCTGGCGGGAAAACGACTACTTGCTGCGGTGTAGCCGGTCTATCTAATTCCGGTGGAAGCAACGACGGACTTCCCCTAGGTTTATCCATTATTTCACATATTTCTGGAGTTATACATCTCGAGATGGTTTTAGATGAACGTAGAGACGAGTACGAAGTCGAGCTATGCGAAAAGCTTTCTTCCACTTTTGTTTTTCTAGTACGCGTAACACCGCCTTCAACGGTCGTTTCTACATTTTGGCTACTGCTCGCCCCTTGTTTTGCACTCACTTTTAAAGATTCGGCCGCTAAATTTTGAGTTAAACTGGTCGCATCAGTTTTTTCCTCTAAGTTAACATTCTGTAATGAAATATCCAAAGATTGGATTTCTTTTTGCGGTGTTGTTTCCATCGAATCCTGTTTACAGAACGGTACCGGAGATTCTGGACGATCACCCGATTCTTCCGTTACTGAAATTAAATTATCCGATTTTGAAGCGTTCTTTTTATCAACAACGATCTCACATATTTCTTCCGAGCAAATCGACATTCTTTTTCCTTTATCGGCAAGAGCAGGATGATCGTCTGGACTGGATAATTCTGGAGTAGACTTTTCAACGGGCGCCGTTGTATCGGAATTACAGGCAGGTGGGATATAAAGAGGTGTCGCCGTAGCGGCCGGTTGGCTATTATCTTCGTTGGGAGGCCACACAAACTTATTACTAGGCGGTAATGCTGAACACAGTTATCAGTAACCACGAACAGGATGATCAAATTTGAAAAGAGTTAAATGTTAAATAGATATCGGCATGCAAATAGAAATAGTTTAAATTAGTATGATAGATAGATAGATAGATAAATAAGATTTTAGATTTAAAGAAATGGAAAAAAGAAAGAAACAATGAAAAGAAGCATTATAATTATGAAAAGCAAACGAAAAATAAAAATGATTATTAATATTATTGACAGAAAATAAGAAAAGATTTTGTTGTGGAAAATAGATAAAAAAGCAATAAAGTCTGTCTGCATTCCAGAAATAAATGATATTTTTTTAATGTATATTTCATTTTTCAGTCGAGAAATGTTAAGTAATATAGCAAAGCATTCAAAATGGCAAAAACTATTATATTTTAATAGATAGCGGTCAAATTATTAATAGATATATATATATATATGTATATATTATATATATAGATATATATACACATATATATATCTAGATTACCAATATTATCCGTAAAAATAAATTAAATATAATTAACTGAAAATCACTACCACAAAAAAATGACATTTGCGTATAGTTTTCCAAGATGAAAGATCGTATAATTTTCCAAGACTTAAAATAATTAAACACAATTATTAATGTTAATAAAAAAAATAAAACGAGGAAAAATAACCAAACATTTAAATAATTAAATTAATAAAAATAAACATTTTTATTTTTGAAAAAGTATTCAATCGCTTTCTATACTGGAACAACCTTTTTAAACTAATGAAAATCCTTTTACATGTTTTATGGTTTTGCAAAATTATAAAGAAATGGATGAGAGTAATATTATTAAAAAAAATCGCGTAACGTTACATTAATAAAACATGTTAGAAATTTAAAATATTCGTAAGAAAGAAATATCATCAAAATGCCATTATAAAATATGATTTTTATTAATACTGAACATATTTATTTCATTTTTTTTTTTGTTTTTCATTTTGCCTTAAATTATCAACTATATCACAGACGATATATATATATTGTTTACTTGGAGTTATTTTGAAAATTTTCAATTATTTAATTCTGATACACTAAAGAAAACAAAAAAGTATGCAAAAAAACAGCTTTTCTTTTATGTCAGGTCTGAACTAACAATATTAAAAAAGAGGATTTTAAAAATTAAAATTTGACCACTATCTACAGACATTTATGCATAAATTAATTTGCTTTCAAACACAAATTACTTCTAAAATAATTAATATTAAAACCAATTAAAATTCATATTATTTACTAAATTAAAAAAAAAAATTAACAAAATTTACATCTATAAAAACATCACAAAATCTTTTTAATTAATGATCAAAAATAATGAATGAATGATAAAAAAATCTTGTATTAAAAAAAATGTATGTTATTTTTTTTGATTTTTATTTAATTTTGTTATTATATAATGTAGCAAAAAGTACTAATTACAGCGAAATTAAAGAATAAGATAACGGAGCGCGTAGAAAAGCATTATTAAATATTAAATTTATAACTTTTGAGAGCTGCTCCGAGCAAATAATATACTATTATATAATAATTTTTTAGTGGGTTTTTTTACATTTCAAAAAGAAATTCATTAATAATAAAAATCCTTTAAATAAATTTATTAATTTAAAAAATAAAATAAAATTAATTTCGGGCAACGGAGAACGGTTTTAGGGTTGGATTGAATGATTTGTAAGCTGAAAGAAAAACAGTTAATATTAAAATATTAGATAAAATCCCGTAATAAACCCGTTATTTATTAATATATTTTTTTCCCAAAAAAGTAATAAAAATATTTTTTTTTCATAATTTTATGACAGTTTATATTTTGGCTTTCATTTGCCGTAATTAGTAAAATTATCTATATAATAAAATTTTCAAATAATTAAATAAGCTTATTGAAAGAAAAAATTGATAAACTAATAAATATTTTTGCAATTTTATTTATTAATATTTAATTAAAATAATATAATTTAATATAAATATTAACAAAAATATAAGAAATTTATAATTTAAAAATACAGTGAAGTAATACATTTCATATTACTTTGTAAAAAAAAATTATCGACAAGCTTTAATCTAAAATTATGTGAGTACATCTACATAATAATAAAAAATTAATAGTATTTAAATATATATTTATAATTCTGATTTTACAAACAGATATAAAAAATAAGAGATAGAATATTATAAATAAATGGGCAGAAAGAAATTTATGAAAGTCGTGCGTTTATTAAAGATTAAAGTAAAGATTCGATAGATAATATTTAGATTTTTTTTTAAATTTACACAAAACAAAAAATCTTTTTTCATTTCTGTAATAAAATGAATTATTACAAATAATTACAAATTATTTAAAAGGTTCACTACTGTCGGTTATAAGAGTAATTTCATAACCGAAAATTACGTCACTAATATTTGAACTATCGTTTTTTGTTCTAGTTAACTACTAACATTTGATTGTAAATTAGATACAACTTAATTTTTTTTTATGACTTAAAGTTAATGATAAAAGATTATGATTTTTATGATCAACAATTAATTTAAACATCAGGAAAATTTTTTTGAAAGTATATGTTTGGAGTGTAGCTTTATATGAAAGTGAAACTTGGTCGATCGGAGTACCTGAGAAGAAAAGATTACAAGCTTTTGAAATGCGGTGCTATAGGAGAATGTTAAGAAATCAGATGGGTGGATAAAGTGACAAATGAAGAGGAGTTGCGGCAAATCAATGAAGAAAGAAGCATTTGGAAAAATATAGTTAAAAGAAGAGACAGACTTATAGTCCATACATTAAGGAATCCTTGAATAGTCGCTTTAATATTACAGGGTCAGGTAAATGGGAAAAATTGTGCAGGCAGGCAACCTTTGGAATATGTAAAACAAATTTTTAGGGATGTAGGATTTAGGGAGTATAACGAGATGAAATGACTAACACTAGATAGGGAATCTTGGAGAGCTGCATCAAACCAGTCAAAGGACTGAAGACAAAAAAAAATCATTTAAGATATTTAATTTTTCTAGTTAATATTTGAACATCTTTAACATTTCGTTTTAGCAATTTATAATGAAACATGTTCTTCATAATTTTATCAGTATTAAAAAGTACGGAATGTTAAAGTTGTGCAAAGAGTATAGTTAAAAAGAAGGTAATTGAATCTATAATAATACAAAAATTTTAAGTAAAACCTAGACTGTACAATTAAAAAATATGTTGCCTATGACTGGTGCTTTAGAAAGAGAATAATTGAAAGTAAAAAAAGTTATGAATGCAGAAGACTGCAGACATCAAAATAGGAAGAGCTACGTGAAAATGAAGAGGCTAGCGATAGACGTGTACAGATAGTGTCGTCTAAAAACTTAACGAAAGCCGCGTATTTTCATCCGAGCAAGGAAGAAGATTATTCCAATTTGAAAGCATTTAAGGATCGAAATTAAGTTGTAAGTAAATTATACATTATTTATTTAGTATTATTAAACAAACAGTAATATTATTGTGCCTTATGATTTAAGATAAGATGTTTTAGGAAAATCACCGTAATGAAGGAAGATTACAAAGCCGTGGTTAAGAATGAAGCGAGTGGTCTACTGTTGCGTAAATGTATAAATATAATAATAGATATTAATTTTTGCAATTGCATTTGGGTTACACATATTGCGGTCGGTTTAATTCTGTTTTGTTTTAAACGATGAAAAAAAAATCTATAAATAATTATTCAACAAAGGAATTCTACGCTTTTTAAAATTATGTAATTAATGAAGTATTAAATCATTTGTAAAAAGAATTATAGTTCAATGAAATGATTTATTTTTATAATTCTTTTTTTTAAATGTGCTTTCTCATATTTCATATAACTATTTAAAATAAACATAAAAAAGTAAAACTGGTGTTGAGAAAACGGCAAATAAAATTTAATATTAAATTTCGACTTTTTGAAGTCTGCATCAAACTTAATTTTTAATTCGGCAGTCAAAATTGAAATAATTAAAGGTCTTTTATAACTTTTTAAGTTATTTTTATTTCTGCGTTGAAGTCAATATTATTATAAATACTTTAATTTACTTTTTAAAATCAGTATCTATTCCTTAAAAAATAAATGAATAGATTTTTATCCTCGACTATAAGAAAATAGGATACTGAATATTTTTAAAATACGTTATCGACTCATTACTCTTAATTCTTTAATAAACGCATTAATATAAAAAACCCCGTTATGTACAGTTAATTACTTTTTAAAAATAACATTTTTATGACTGAAAAAGGTATAAAAAAAAATAAGTACAATTTCAAATTAACCGATAAAAATATGGAAATATAAAACATTATGTTGACGCGGATTGGAAATTTATCTCCTGAACAGTATTGGATAAATAAAATATTTTAATAGAACTATTTATTCAAAACAGAAGAAAGATATAGGAGATTAAAATTGTCGCTTAATTAAAAATATTGGCTACCGTCTATTTTAAATAAAAGAGTTGTTTATACGAAAGGTTTAATGAATTATAGTTCTATTATCTAAATCAAAATACGAAAGAACGTCGAGTAAAGTAAAAATAATTTACATAATTAAGAAGGTAGAAAGATGTAAAACTAAAAGAAAGATCACCTTTCCGTACGTGTGTGAAGAGGATCAATTTTAAAATTATCCAGTCTTTCGTTATCTTTCTTATAAAAATCGATTAAACAATTTCCTTTTTAGAAATAGGAGAAGGTTTATATTCAAATACAAATAAATTATTTTTTTTTGTAAACTACAGATCCAGATGGACAAAATACAGTACATATTTATGAAAATAGTATAATTTAAATATACAAAATGTAACAGAAAATTTTAAAAAGAAAATTCATAAATATATATTCGAATGTATATTCCGATCCGCGTCAATTATATAGAGAGGAAATACAGAGAATGAACTATGCTAAACGGTTATTAAAAAATCATTATAAAACAGGAAAGCGCTTAAAAACCGTTAACAAAAAAAAATTACTTAATTTTAAACTAGATGGCCATTTTAATTGGTAAACAAACATCATCATTAGATGAAGAGGAAGTTTAAAAAAATAAAAATAAAAAATATGTGAGTAAATGTAACAATAAAAATAAATAAAAATAAGGATTAAATAATCAATATTAAACAAAAACTACAAAATATTTATTTATTTTTATCAAAGTTTATAAAATGATAATAAAAATAAAGAACTGTTATTTAATCCTTTCCCTAAACTTTAATCATGGGTTTTCGGATTGGTTTCGGTTATCCTTAACTACTTTCTTGAGATACATTTTTCCAATAAGAGGCGTGTATCGACTGGATGGGCAAAACGAGTCGAAAGTTTAAAAGATTTATGTTGTTTTAATCTAGCTTTCATTTGAGGCCACTAAGGGGGCTGCTTCTGCGGGTGACATGTACCTACAGGACGGTCTCCTACGACGCGATCTGTGTCATTATGGGAACGCCGCCAATAGACCTATTGGTGGAGGAACGACGCTTGCGGTTTGAAGGTGTAAGCAAAGAGAATACAAGGGCGTAGATCATGGCCATCTGGCAGCAACGGTGGGAGGCGAACCAGGTAGGACGGTGGACTATGCGTCCGATTCCAGACGTGAGTGCTGCTTGGGTGGGGCGTAAGCGTGGTGAAGTTGGATACTGCCTCACTCAACTACTTTCGGGCCATAGGGACTTTGATAGCTATCTGCATCGCTTGAAGAGGAGGAGAACGGCGGGCTGCAGGTACTGTGCGACAGTTGACACAGCCGAACACACCTGGTTCGACTGTGTCAGGTGGCCGTAACACAAGATAACATTATCAGAAACATGCTCCAGAGTGAGAATGGATGGAGGGAGGTAGAGAGAGTGGCTCGTCTCGTACTAACAGCGAAGAGTGAGGAGGAACCCCCTTGACGTGCACACGGCCCTCGATGTCATCAGAGGCGACTAAATGTATTTTATTTTTGTAGTTGTTAATGTACTTTGTTAGGTTAGGAATTTATGATTGTATTATGTGTCATTGCACATGTTGTTGTTGTTGGAATATGCTATACCAGATATACCGATGGACAATGAGTGGGGGGATATTGTGTGCGCTGCTCTACCGCTGACGCCGAGGGGGACATGGCGCAACAAGTAATGAGGAGACATGGGAATGCGTAGGGGATCGAGGACAGGTACAAGTCCATCTTGATGCGTATAGGGGCCAGGGAGGCAGCCTGTATGCCTAGTGTTCGGGCCTACTCACGCGCAAGGGTGGGTGGGTCGGAACTCCCCGATGATGGCATAGGGGACCCTCGAGGTGTGCACGGGGGGACGCGTAAATGTGAAGGACAACCGAAATGCGTGTCTGTACAATAGTGACGGGAAGGGTAGCTCTCATGCGGAGAAACATTCTGATCACCGGAAGAGGTGATTAGTATGTTTTCGAGGAGGCACGGGAGACCCCGATGGGATGTCCGAGTCGGACGAGCTAGGGAGGGCGGACTGCGCTGCCATGACACCCTGAGGCGACTGTGTTAAGCTTTTTAGCGTGGCCTGGTCGTCCTGGGGAGTTTAAAAAAAAAGCTTTCATTTGAGATTATTTAAATCGATAGTTCTTCCTTTTTTTTATAAATTTTTATTATTTTCATTCTACAAATATTGGTAGAAATATACGTTCTGTAGTGTTTTCGTAGTATTGATTATTTATTAATTAATTGTCATTAAATGTTCACAGTTATTTTTAACAGTTATTATATTTGTGTGATTGAAGTACTGATGATGAATGTTTAAAAACCGAAATAGACATTTTAATTTTTAGATCAAAGTAATTTTTTTTGTAACAGTTTTGTAACAGTTTTGTAACAGTTTTTGAGCGCTTTCTTGTTTCCAATTTATAATTAGCCTATAATTACATAAAATCTTGAAGCACATCCGAATAATTATTCCTGAATATAGTTAAATGAATTCAATCAAAATAAAATCAAAGCTGTAATAGTATGATAATTTTTTCGGATAAATTCAGAATTATACAGAAAATTATCTCTTTCACTTTTTTTTATAAACAACATAAAGAAAAAAAAGGAAAAATTTCTGATATGGAGATTTCTCTATCTTCTTGAAATTTTCCATAGTTTTTAGAAGTGAAATGAAGAAAGCGTTTTTCATCAAATTAAAAATTCACAATATGTTCTTATTCAATAATGATATGAAAATAGAGTAAGAAGTCCTTTTGTCTAAAGATATTGACATGTAGCAGTTGCTTAAGAAGGAACAACATTGTATAATAAAATAGTTACGAGTTTTTAAGCGAAAAGATTAGAAAAAGAAACAACTGAACACGTCAAAAAGTTTTTTTTTAATGAAAAAGTACATAAAACGTGACTTCGAATACGGAATAAAAAACGAAATAGTTAAATATATATAAATACAAATTTGAAAAAGAGAAATAAAAGAAATACTCATAAATGTATAGAAAAACAAAATAGAAATATTTTCTAAAGCTGATTCCATTTAACTGATATTAAGAAATTATATTCGAATACGCAATAATAATCAAACTAGAAAATCAACAAACCACAAAAAAAACACACTAAATAATATAAACGTTCTCACGTATTTTAAAACAAATAAATAATTAAAATATATACTTACACTCGAAGTGAACCCGAAATGAAAACTTTTTTTGAAAAAATAATTTAACTAAATTTTTCATGGTTTTTTAAGCAACATAAATGAAAACCATAAAAAATAATTTTTAATTATTTCATTTTATTAAAGCTTTTTATAATTTTATATTGAAAAAAGCTGCCATAAAAAAAAGAAAAAAAGAATAAATGTAAAAGAAAATAAAAAAATTAAAAACAAAGCAGCCCTCAATAGTTATACTGCAAATTGTAATATTTTTTTATGCATAATGTATTACCATAAAACTTTTAAAATAGATATTTTTGAAAAAGAAGATACGTCAAAATATTTAGGTGTATTTATATGATTAAGGTACGTCAAATATTTACACAAATTTTAAAACCGTTCATTTTTATGTTTATGAAAAATTTAAATAAATAAAAATAAAGCTAATATTATAAAAAGCATAATGTTTAATATTTATAATAAACTGAACAAAAAACGAAATATTTATTAAAAAAAAAAAAAAAACCGGAATGTACACGAATAGAATAATTTAGAATAAAGTTGACAAGAAACTACTTGCTTAAAAGATTATTAACAAAGAATTTAACAAATCGTGGAAAATTCATTAAAAAATTTTAAATCATGAGAAGAAAAAAGTGAGTCAATGTCATTGTTTTAATGAAATTAATATCACCTCTTTGCGTTTATTAATTCAATAAAAAATTGCTTAAATCTTGCTTTAATTTAAAAAAAAAAAATTAACATTGATTTAGTCTAAATAAATAAATCGTTTATGTAGAATGTAAAACAAAAACATATAATTTAAAAGGAAAAAAATAATAATTAAGAAAAGTACTATACAGTACAAGTCCCACCACCTTTTGTAATACGAAAAATAAAAAATAGAAAGTTTTGTACAATTTAATGGTTTATCAGTGGTAGCTTTTTAGGTGACAGTAATCAAACGGACGACTTCATTTTAACAATCATTTTTTTCTTAATTTTAATACATATATGAAGTAGAGTTTGAAACAATTTAATACTGCGCCAATGCAATTGATTGATTATTAGTCTAGTCAATAGGGGAAAAAAGGTCGACTTTTGAAGAAAATTTAGGGAAGTTTATGGAAGTATTTAGGGAAGTACATGAGGGTTGTAGATTAGGGTAAGTATAACTTGTTTATATGCGACTGGACAAGATGGCAGCCGTTCAAAGGTGGTGAAAATCGGTTATTCAATTTTGTAAACTTCTTAGGCGAAAAGGTTCTGAATAAAAGTTGTGGGCATTTGCATTATCTACAATTTAAGCTCTGAAACGTTGAATTTCGTTAATTAGTTACTGCAAAAAAGCCGAAAAACCGTTAAAAATGTTAATTTTTTGCAAAACCAATATTTATTGCAAAAATAACTTTTTTTGTATCTTTATTGTTTTAATAGTTAACTCTTGAAATTTCGAATTCAATGAGTGGTTACACAACAAATTTGGTTTATTCGTTGCTATTGTAATTTGTTTATAAAAAGACTCTTCAGGCACCTGTAATTATTTTGGTTTTTAAGTAATTTTTCGGGTAAATTTCAAGTGCAATCTATTCTTCAAGACTTGTACTTTAAAATGGTGAAAAGTTTTAGACTAAAAATTAATGTAAAAGTTCTTCAAAAAAATGAGCGAAAAATAGAGCGTGTTCGTGCGGTAGTAATGAGGTTCGCGGCAGTCGCGCGTCAATAAGGCTGAATTCGCAACTTCAAATCGGCGGGGAGCGAAAAAATCTCTATCTCCGCGAATTCTGGACGGATCGAGACTTTTTTGAAAAATGTTTTAAAATTAAAGAAGTGAAAAATTTAAAAAAAATTATTTAACGTTCTTTTTTGAAGCAAAATTTATAAACGTAAATATCAGTTTTGTATACAAATTTATGACTTTTAAACTAAAATAGGATACAGATGCAGGCACCATTAAAGGTATAAACTAATGTATTAAGAGAAAGCGAAGAAGTGAGAGAAACGAGTGAAGAGAAAGAAGATAAAAGAGAGTTAAAGAGAATGAAGCCCTGAGTACAGGTGAAGAACTGACCGGACAGCTAAGGAGTGATAGACAGCCCTCTGCGGAGCCGTCGTTCGTCCGCCCTTGCGTGGATGGGTGATGGTGATGAGGCACGGGGACTCTTGATATCCGAGCTCAAAGGCATCCTCGGGGCCGCGTATTGTTTAACCGCGGATCCAACCGCGGGTGGGGAGGAACGGTGAAATAAGAGTTTTAGTCGGTAGGGTGCGGGCACACATAGGCTCTTAATATCAACATCTAACCGAACCCGTGCGAGTCCGACACTCCCCCACTTGTGAGGACTACGTAAATGGTATTTCTCAGCAACACCATTAACAAATGAAAAAAAAAAAAATTATGAACGTTTAGAACAATAATATTAATTGGAACCAATCTATGTATGTTAATATAATCGATTACTACTTAAACACAAAAAAACAGTGTTCATAAATAGTATTCTGTCTGTGTTTACACATATGAATCTTTCACAGACAGAATTATATTTATAGAATGTTTAAGGGCTTAAATTATAGATACTGTAAATGCCTACAACTTTTATTCAGAAATTTTTCGCCTAGGAAGTTTATCTTTGTCTACAAAATTGCATAATCGATTTTCATTACATTTGAACGGCCATCATTTTGTCCAGTCACATATAAATGAGTTATATTTACCTTAATCTACAACCCCATGTACTTCCCTAAACTCTACTAATTTTTTAGTAAAAAAATCCCTATTGACTGGACTATATACTCTTAAGTCCGAGAAGTCCCGTACCCTTCTTAACAATTAATATATTGTTACTGTTTTGAAAATCGCGCAATATTTGGTCTCAAGAAATAATTTTTTATCACAGTTGATATAATATAGCCCTCAAGATCACACAGAATATTCGCTCGCTCTCTTATTTCAGTTTCAAAGTCATGAAATGACATGCGTTTAGGTGTACGAACGACGATGACCCGCGGGGAAAACGATACCATAAATACTGAATACATTTCGTGAACGCTTCAACAAGGATTCATCTTGTAAAGAAACATATTTGGTCGGAGGAAACGTGCATTTACTTCCCGCAGGGTGAAAGATATGCTGAAAAAAGGACTACAGAAGATGTAGGTGCAAATATCGTATGTATCGTTTTCACCGGTTCAATTGTGCAGCTTTCAATTAAATTTATTAGTAAACGAGTGGCCGAACTTAATATACCGCGGTCAATAATGCATGATAATATTAAAAAAAAAAACCTTGAAGATGGAAACAATTTCGACCAAATTTTATGAATGAATTATCAGTGGAGACATAGAACAACGTGTTGCACCTGAAGTGCTTTATTAGTACGATTTCGAAATGCAGTCTCCCACACAAGAGTGTTGTTTTGTGATGAATTTGCAATTTATTTCGGTTCATAAACCAGAAGAAATATGGTTTTCTAGGCTAAAGAGAATCCTTATTTTCTACATGAACCGGAAAGGAATTCAACATATGTGAGCCGAGATGACATGGTTAAATTCTTGTTCGGACAATATTTTTTTTAAAGAATACGTGAATGGAGATTCTTAATTGCATACATTGAAAAGATGGTTAGAATCTTCGACTTTAAGAGAAGGTCGGGCTCCATCTCATTTAACTTTTCGAGTTCGCGATTTCATAAACGAACAATTTCCACGGCTATGGCTCAAGACCGCTGGATCGGCTGTGGTTCACAAATACTAATACCGGCCCATTGTAATGGGCAGCACAAATCACTGTCCTTACCGAATCCGACAACTAATTCTTCGGAATAATGAAGGCCTATGTATTTCAACTAGATGAGCAAAATATGAAGAACTGCATAACAGTATGGACTAACCCTTTCGAACTGTAACTCCGGAAATGCTTCGCAATGTCAGGAAGGACGTAGAAACGCGTAGCTCTGTGCATGTAGCACAACTGTGCTCACGTTTAATGCACTGAATAAATAATTTCTGTACAATGTTCAAAATAATATAAGCCCATAACGTAAATCTATCTAGAGGTACGAGGACTTCTCGGATATACTATAGAAAGGCAGTGAGCACGACGATTGCGATGAAAACAACACGTCCACCACGATGTTAAGATGCTTTGCATGACAATAAGTGATAAAGTTGTTTCATCTGATTAATGCAAGTACTTAGATCTTTTAGTGTATGTTATTCATACATTTTTATTTAACATGTTTCCTTCGCATCATGTAATAAGCGTTTTATTTAGAAACGTAATTTTAACGGTAATGATAAATACGATTTTTTATGTTAAAAAACTTCCTATTTTTATTGAAAGTAAATAAATTTAAATACGAAAAAGCAAATTTTATAACTGTTTTCTTTTTTTTTTTAAATCGTCTGAATTTAGTACGAAAAATAGTAACACAATACAAAGCAGTATATACTTTTTCGCACTATGAATTTTTTATCTGATTTTTCACTATTCTACCAAAAAAATTATCTAGCCAATACAATTATCGGAAACAAATCCAACTTCTGTTATTAAATAAGAAGTATAATTCTAAATGAAACAATAAATCGGATTCCTTAAAATAAATATTATTTGAAAATAATGAACAATTAAACTTCTGACTAAGTTTTAAATTAATAAGGCTTTTTATATTTTTAACTACAAAACATTTGCGCTTTTTCTGACTAGCAGAGAAACAAAAGATTTGACGCTAACCTTTTGCATTTTATTAAATAAATAGAGGCCGCGACTTAACTGTTTCACGCAGATAATCATATCACGAGCCACCACTGGAACGGAATGAAGTGTAAGGATATCGGGGGATATTTTATCCCCCAGTTTATTGCAGAGCTTGAACATAAGTCCTTTATGCTGAGTTTTCTATTTATCTGATTTTTAACGGCGGTTATATATTTATTTTTGGTTTGAAATGGAAGGAGTTTGGAATTGCGATCCGATCTTTTGATGGTAGTGTTTGTAGAGTATTTTATACGGGTTATTCTTTAGAAGATTAGCAAGATATATGCGTTCTTATCTCGACGCGATTTCCCTTAGTCATCACTGAAAGCCTTTCGGTGCTAGTGTTTTTTTGTAAAGGAGGAATGTGCATGATGAGCCCTAGTTTTGTGAAGAGTTTAATGCACTGACTTCGTGGAGGGAAGCGCGTTAACAACACTATAATTTATGTTAGTTAAGGGTAGTTATAATTTAAAAAAATTAATGTGACAATGATAATCATGTAATAATAGACTAAGACAAAATTATCGGAATATTTAGGCATATTTGTATAAAAACAAAGGCAATATATAAAAACAAAGATAAAGGCTTATGACACAAATGAAAAGTAAAATATTAAAAGAAATACATATGAATAAAAACTGTACAGTTTTCACGTATAAAGTGACCCTGTTTAAATTCTTTGCCATTTCAACAAAAAAAGATACAATTTCAGAACCGCTGTAAATAAATACGAATTATAATTTATGGGTAGCATCTTAAAACTTATTACTATAAAAGAGAAATGGAACGTTAAAATTTTACTGGAATAAAATTTACTCTTAAATAAAAAAATAAATTTTAATAAAGGAATTACAGAAACCCGAAATTTTAAAATAAACCTTGTTTTCGGACATAAAGTAAGAAAAAACACACTTGAAGTGCATTAACACAGATTTTTTTTTTCTTAACGATTTATTTTTAGTTCATTTGATTGTGTAATCCAAATAGTATGAAAGCACCACCTCCTCAATTTATCAGATGCGCAGAACAGTAAATTTGATAGAAACGTAAAATTAAAATTGTTTATCTGTTAATAAAAAAAAAATCATTAGTTTTAATTTTTTTTAAATCATTAATAAATGGAATTTTAATTTTTTTCAATGATTGAACGCTAAATATAATTTTAATCGAGGTTAAACCTGAATTTTAGTTTTAATTAAATTTTTTCACCAGTAATATTAAGTAAATTATTTTTGATTAAGCTGTTAACTCCATTTAAATAATATAAATTAATTAAAAAAATAATATATTTATAGAAAATATTTTTTTATTTATAAGCGGATAGGTATGTAAGTAAATTTGTTTTTGTTTACTCGATAGTCTCTAATACCTTGTTATCTTTACGCTTCAGGTTCATCTAAACTTTCACACAACGGCTAAAGGTTCATTTAATATACTGTCATACAATGCCATCTGTATAATCATTCATACTACTACAACCTTCCGCGCATATGAAGTAAAAGGTTACGGCGTGCTGTCATTATATTCGGAAATTACTGTATTAAGTAATAATATTTTTATTTTTCATATTTTAATTATTATTATTTATATATTTATAAACATCCAAATATAAAATTTAATAAGCGTAATAATAATATTTTGTTTTTAATAATACATTATGCAGTTGTGTTATTTCAGCCAGCCTTCAATTTTAAGCTAAAGATGCTGAAATTTTGTTTTACCTTTTCGAGTCGTGAGTGTAGAATAACCTATAACATTCATCCCATACTTAACAATAAAATAATATTTTTAATTGAAAAATAAATAAAGAAAACAAAAAACCAACTAAATGTAAAACGTAAATATTTCACTTGAATGAAAAAACCATATGTACATTGATATATTAGTGAAATATTAAAAAAATTATTTTTGTTTTATTAAATCCTAAACTAAACAAAGAAATAAATTTAATTTACAAATAATTACCAAAATGGACTATATTTTCAAGATGTTGACGCACAATTAATAACACATTAATTTTCTCTGAAGTTATTCAAAAAATAAATTTTTAAATAATAAAAAAAATTCTAAATTTATTACCTACAAAATCTATAACCTACAATTATACTTTAATCAACTAAATCTTTCTAAAAAAAAAAAAAACTAAAAAAAACGATGTTTTTCTAGATTTAAGTAAATTTATCAGAATAAAAAATTTTACTATAGTTTGGTCATAAATATAATTATGTTAAAATGTTGTCAGATCTCCCTGTACAGTGTTTTAAGTTGAATCTCTTATGTATTTATAGAAAAAAAATCAGTGATCACACTTATAATAACGTAACCATAGGTTTATCAAAACTGCCGAGAGATCTTTCTAACACTATGTTTTGTATTATTATTTATAATTCATTCAATTTGGAAATTGTTGTCCTATTTGAGTAACGTATATGTTTTGTTCTTTACGAATCTTATATTCCATAGTACGGTTTGGAAATATTTATTGCTATGTAAACAGAAACAAAATAATGATGGAAAAATTTAACAGGTTACAATGTTTTGTTATCATGTATCGAGAATATAACAGCTGTAATTTTTTTTACGTGAATTTTAACAATATTATAATAATTTTGTTCATTTATTTAAAAACTATTTGTTTATAAGTATATGAGTTCAGTGAATTATATTAATTAAAATTCGAGGCTTACTGTTAAAAAGAAATTTCGAAACAAAAAATACTTATATATTCGATAATGATAATAATAATCGTGCAATGTTGTTTAAATTTTAATATTATATTATTTATATTAACCTTGAAATTAGAAGAGTATTATAAAAGAAAATTATTCTGCTAATAAATAAAATCACTAATCCTCTAATCTAAAACAAATATAAAATGATTATAAATTTCCATTCAGAAATATGAGAAAATTGAATTTAAAAAACAAAATTTCTTTTTTTTTGGTTCACAATGAAATAATTAATAGTAATATAGAAAAAAAGGTTGTATATGCATATTTTTTTTCAAAATACATTAACAGCAACATATACGACGTATACGTGATAACTTTTATACTGCAGTAGATTTCATCTATCAATATTTCAGTTAAATCCATCTTCATATTACGTTTTTGTTTCTTCTTTTTTTTAGCATAAAAATAGAATTTATTAAAATATGATATATTAGAGATCGGTATAATATAATGATGAGTAAATAGTAACTCATTAAAAACTGTTTATGTATGCAGGCAGAGAACTATTTATGTAGTTGATTCTCAAAGCATACACAAAAGTTTGCCCTGAGCTATGAAAGAGCTCTGAACCAGTAACAAAATATATTCATTTTTTCCTATTTATTTTCTAATCTTCACGTACTGTTTCAATAGGTAAAAATGCGGAGAGACTTTTCTAACATCTATAATGTGTCTTTATTGCTCAATAGTACATTAGTTCCGCCAGGCATGGCATTTTTCATACACGCTACAAATCATTCATCTCATCCTCTGAAGCATGCCTAACAGTGGACCCGGAGGTTAAACAAAAAAAAAATTAAAAAATACATTACTTCCAATATTTCACACATAGTAAATACTAATAAAGAAAACCTTTTACCAGACTGCGACAGAAAGAAAGGTTTTATTTATTATATACATACATATATATATATATATATATATATATATATATATATATATATATATATATATATATATATATAATATATACTATATACATATATTATATAAAAAAAGGGTTTTATTATATATAAAATAATAAAAACCTTTCTTTCGCAGTGTGGTAAAAGGTTTTTCTTTATTAGTATTTACTAAGTGTGAAATACTGAAACTAATGTATTATTGAGCAATAAAAATACATTTTAGATGTTAGAAATGTCTCTTCGCATTTCTGGCATACCTATTGAAACAACACATGCAGATTAGAAAATAATGTAAACTATGCCTATTCTTTCTCACGATATCGTAATTTACAAAAAAAAAGTAATAATTAAAAAATATGAATCATATTTAATAAAAAATTTATTTCGTACGCTATTCAACTGATTCTAGAGCAAGGTGTTAATTTTAATAAATGTACTGTAATTAAAGCTTATCTACTGTATTTTATTTTAAATTAGGAAAATAAATTATCTTAATATTTTTTTTAAATATGATAATAATCTGAAGATGGATTCAACCGAAAACGGTCATACAATATTTTAATGTTGCTGAAAAGTTTATCATAGTTTAAATTCTACACTAATGTAACCATTCATAACGGTTAAAAAAATAAAAATAAATAAAATAGTAGTGTTAAATAAAGGAGTGTATACGTATATTACAGGGCTAAGAAAGAAAGAGATAGATTGAGAAAGCACGAGTAAAAAGGGGTGGGCTGAATAAATTTACCTGGTTGTTGTTTTGTATAGAAAGGTGCTGATGGAGCTGGTGGCGCAACGGGCGGTTGGTATGGTGCTGCGGGTGGCTGGTACGGTGCTGCGGCAGGTTGGTTACGTGGTGCCGGCGCCGAAACGCCAGAGAAGGGCTTAGCGCCTGTCGAGGCGGCAGTGGTTGAGGGCGAAGATTGCTGCTGCTGCAACATAATACGCAAGAGATAAACATCTTTATCCATTTCTGGTCTAACCCCTCTTATTTCTCTTTCCCTTTTATATATCTGTTCTCTCTTTTTTTTAACTCTTATACTCAAAGAATATCGAATTCATTTCACAACAACAATACAACTAGGTCGGAACAAATCAATGTATTATATATATTCTAGTACATTGCACGGTTGATAAATTTCTTTCTTTATTTTATCTTAAGAGTTTATCTTATATTACAGTTTATCCTATTAAAGAAACAAGAGTAAATAAAAATAAAACGAAAGAAAACACATTTTAAAGAAAAATATTTTAAATTAAAATAATAAATACAATGTTAAAATGTTAAAACGTTAAAATAAAATAATATAACTGAACAAAAAACATTAGGTTAAAATAATTTTACAGATATCCAAGCGATAAATTACATTGAAAGCATTATTAAAGAAGCTTTAAACAAATTATACAATCGTACTTTTAATTTAATTCCGTGTACGAAAATAAAATCTAGATTTCATTTTAAAAAAATTAATGCTTTTATTCTTATAATCTAATTACATTGTAAGTAAATGAATCTTTTGATTTATAAAGAACTACGGGTATGGGATTAGACTGTCAAGAGGAAATTCGATTACAGATAGGGAATGACTACCGTAGAAACAAAGTGTTAATATAATTATAAACTTTCGATATTTAACTTGAGCATGAGCAAACAGCAAACACATCCTACAAATATTTAAACACAAGCAATAAAAAAAAGATGTTTGGACTCGAATGTGATAACCGACAAGGGAGAAATAATTCTACCCATCCATCCTACTGGAGTGAATTACTGGTATTATACGAAGGCTTCGTTGTGTAAACCTCAACGTTCTCCCCTTACCATTGCAGTACTGTCTGACTTTTCACTCGCCCATGATTACGTCACTGTTTATGTGTCGATAGAAGGGGAACACACTTTGGCTTATCTTCGGCATCAAACGCTCATCGGCCGTAAATTCATAATCCCGAACGTTGAATACAGGTTAACTACGTCGTTTAATCACATCATGGGGAAACTCATTAATACAATAAACAATCTATAATTTATGATAGATGAACAATATTTGTTGTTATCCGTATGCATGAATTACGTTAAAGCTGGGCAAAATGTTAAATAGAAACACTGATATCTTTTTAAAACATTATCGATTTTTAATAATTTTCTTCCCTGTTTTTAAGGATAAAAAACCACTTCAATACATAATGTCAACTCCCTGATTGAATGAAAAGGCCTTAACTTTTTATTTGAAAGTCCTGGGATCGAATCCTGATTAAACTACGGATATTTTACGCTACAAAAAAGAAATAACTACTAATAAATAAATTAAAAATATTAAAAGTAATAAATTAAAAATTAAAATTTTGTATCATTAATATTTTACGTTAAATCGATATGAACTTTTATACCACGAAACGAGCTCTTCGTTATTAAATGAATTAGTCTGCAACAACTGGAAGATTATAGTTGTAACATGTGCAACGCATCTATGACGAGTATCACTAACTAGACTTACTTTCTATCAGAGTAATGATGTTTATTATATATTCAATGTTTGTGGTAAACAGAAAGATGCTACTTCCTTTTCGGTGGACTTAGCATGCAATAGAATATTTTCTTAGTGAAATAGGCAAGGAAGAATCTACTACACTCCTCATTTTTCTTAATTAGCTTGGGATGGAATTTCGTTATTTTTGGGGATGAATTCAAGTTATAATCTGTTTGTGTGTGTGTGTGTGTGTGTGATTATACATATATATTTTACTTTTTTTAATGTTCTCATAGAAGTTACTCCGCTCGTCACACCCCAACTTAATTTTTTAACTAACCACAACCAAGCATTTTCCTTAGATAAAAGCCATCTACTTCTGTCTGACTGTGTGTGTGTGTACATATATTCCACTCCCAAAAATACAGTGTATACAAAAAAGAATATCGGAGTTTTAAAGCGATTTAATATTTCTTAACAGAAGAAGTAATATAAATAAAACGAAGAAATATGACTGGGACCGAAAAAAACAACCTAACAGTGAACTTCCTGGCATTTGCAGACGACATATAGCACTTCTAAAATCAAACAAAGAAGACGCACGGATAATGATTGAGAAACTACAGAAGCGGCACAAAAATCTGGACTAAAACGTCATTCGATAAAACGGAATGGAGTGGAAACACAAGAATTAAAAATATCTAGAAACAAGATCAGTAGAGTCAACAGCTTCAAGTTTTTTAGAGAATGGATTCAACCAAACGGACTGGATAAAACCGTAATAAAACACGGATTAAGAAAATGGGAAAAGCCTACGGAATAACGAAGAACCGGCACAACAAAAAAAGTATATCCATACAAGAAGATAAGACATTCCAATACTGTCATCGAGTCAGAAGAACTATACTCCATAGAATGTTTATCCATGAACAGAAAAGGGGAGAATAAAAATGAGATCGTAAAGCGGGAACGAAGAATAGTACGGAAAATTTCAGAACCACGGAGAAACAAAGAAGGAGAGTGGCGACTACGGAGCAACGAGGAAAGAAAACGAGGAAGAAAACGAAAACTTTCACAACGCCTGCATGAAAACGAAGAGCTAAATTTTATGGACACCTAAAAAAGATGGACACAAACAGGCTGACGAAACTGATATTTGATCATCTTAAGAAACTCAGTTTCTTAAACTAAAAATAAGGTATACGGAAATGAAACGACTAGCACTAGAAAGGGAATCTTGGAGAGCTGCATCAAACCAGTCAAATGACTGAAGACAAAAAAAAAGAAACTCAGAAACATAACAAATTGGATTAAGGAAATCAGGATTGATCTGGTGGAAATTGGCATCCTGGAAGAATAGATAGCTGACAGGAATGTTTTCAGGATAATTGGAAGCAATTTAAAGAACAAAAACTGGTAGCAGGACAGGTTTAAAGTGGACTGACGAATAAAAGAAGACGACTAGTAGTGAGTGAATCATCTAGGAAGCAAGAAAGATGAAACTCATCAAGCCAATGTTCAACGTGGTCCAAAACAGACCTTAACGCTTCAAAAAAAAAAAATTCACTCCCAAAAATATAGTGTGTAGAAAAAAGAATATCGGGATTTTAAAGCGATTTCATTTTTCTTAACAGAAGAAGTAATATAAATAAAATGAATCATAAATAAAATAAAAAAGTAAATCTTATAGTTTTTCCCTATAAGTGTTCAATGTGAACACATTTCGTAACCCGACACATTTTCAATCAATGAGAGAGTTTCTTCCGTACTTTAACCAATTAAGTGAAGCGACAGATGCTTCAATCCTGTGCCTTGAATCGGGTAGATCAGTAGGTAGCGAAGGCACATCATAAGATTCTTTAAAAATATCAAAAGAAAAAATCACATGGAATCAGATCGGGTGACCTTGGGGGGCCATCGCAAACAACTCTGGAACCGGGTCCATACCGACCGATCCAGGGGAAAACGTCATTCGACCGATCTCGTATAGATGCTATGCCTGTTAGGAGGCGTAAATCTAACTATTTGACAAATAAAATACTCTGCTCCATCTTGCATTTGAGAAAAGAATCATGTTCGCAGCATACTCAAATATATGATTCCTGTTACACTTGCTTCCGTCGGGTTATCGTAAAGAAAAAATTTAATTTTTGGTAGTCCCTTTCTCATTGTACGAGTTCATAGGGATTTCCTGACCAACCCCCCCCCCCCGTAGATTTACAGACTTGTGTGATAATAACCCACTGATCTGTATGTAAAACTGGACAGGAGATCCCATGTATTGGAATTGGTAAAATTTGAAGTATAAATTAGCGCCACTAATTAAGTGGTAGAACTAAATAAAACGAAACTGCGCATGCGCAGAAGTAAGTGTAAGAGTAGGGATAAAACCACCTTTAAACCGACGTAGTAGAAGTGTTCTGATTTTGTATTTTGAAAGCTGATCTCTATATAAATTTTCTACAACTGTCCGTAAATTTCTGCTTATGTTGCAAAAATGAACGCTGTTTTGGTTATCTGACTCGAGTAAAATAAGCATCCCTACCATCACGATATAATCGAGCAAGCGTACACTGGTTTTATTTAGTTCCCAACCGCTCATTCTGCGGCGTTGGGGTGTGATTCAATATTAAACACCTAATTATATTTTACACCATAAGGTCTGTCTTATCCAGTTATATAGAGATCAATGTCAATCCTTTCCACTAAGATGAAATATTGATTCATCACTAAATACAATACGATAAAGAAATTTATCATCTTCATGTTATATATCATCATGTTATAGTTCGATCGAGAAGTCAACCAGCACATCGTAGTCAAAAGGCTTCAAAGCCTGTAACAGATGTAACCGGTACGGATGCTTATGTAAGAGTTTAGTTAAAATATTCCATATTATCACCACCGGCATCGCTAGTTCGCGGCTGGCCTTTCTAACAAATTTTTCTATAACTACGCTGGAAACATCTCCGACACGTTCAACACTTTCTTCAGGCATTTTCGGTTACCTCGTACTTTTCCCTTTACACAGACAACCGATCGTTTCAAACCGATCGCGGCATCGACGAATATTATTGTCATTCATAGAAACACTATTAAATAATCATGTTGAATTGTAATTACAGATTCACATTAGGAAACTGCAAAATACTTTTGTTCAGGAGTCGACATATTTTTTAGTGGCGCCATTAAACGGAAACATAAGGAATTAATCTACGACACATTCTTCAATCTGATGTCTGATAACTTGCTTGTACGCCTATTAAATTACATATACACTATACATATGAAAAGTACATAAATTATTATTTATCGTAATTTTTTTTACAATCAAAGGATAATAATTATTAATAAATTAATATATATAAATTTTTAAAAAAAGGAAGTTGGATTTGGACCGATGTGCCTTCCTCTTGTAAGATGAAAATATTTCATTATTTAAAATTTTATTTGGTTATAAATCTGAAACTAACGAAATAAGTACCGCTTATGATGTATAGTTAAAAAGCTTTCAATGAGGGCTTACAACAACAATTAAGAAAAGGTCAAAAATCCAAATTGCTTGAATTATGGGCATTTTTGGACACTTTTGATTCAGTCGATTTCAATTAAAAGGTAGATGCACAACTAGATGTTACAACAGTCGTAAATCCAAAATTTCAACATCCTACGGGTAATCGTTTTTGAGTTATGCGAGATATATACGTACGTACAGACGTCACGCCGGAACTAGTCAAAATGGATTCGGGGATGGACAATATGTATGTTTTCGTGGAAATTTGAAAACCGAAATTTTTCGCGATCAGTACAATACTTCCTTTACTTCGTACAAGGAAGTAAAAATTACTCATTTTGCTGTTCGATTCTAACCTTAACATTGTACATGTCATCCAATAATATTACAACAGATTAAAACTCCGATATTCCTTTTTATTCACCGAAAAATTTTCAAAACATGCTACTACAATTAATACATCGATATTTTCTATTATTTTGCAAGCATGAAACTTATAAGATTGATAATCGATTAATCATTAATAATAATTACATATAAATAAATACATAATTACAATAATACAATACACAACAATACAATACATAATTAAAATTGTTTATAATTAAATATTAAATAAATACAAAATACACGTAGTTAAAACATAAATTTATTTAAAATAATAAATAAAATTATAATTAACGCGTAAATAAATAAAAATAACAAATAAACGTAATTTAAAATTTAAAAGAGAAAAAAATCTTAAAAAATTAAACAGTTAATAATAACAATCGTACATCCATTAGCTGATTGACAATCTAAAATTAAACAACCACTGTTATTATTGTAGAATACAAGAACCCAGCATTTCTATTGTGTATTTGTCAGTTTTTACACTAGAGTACTCCATTCTTCGTTTTTATTTTTGGTACACAAATATTTCGATTAAACTTGTAAAGAAAAAAAATTGGAATAACAAGAAAAGAGAAAAAACTCACCGTGAACGGCAATAAAATAGATGGATTTGTTTTCAGTCTGATTGCTTTCTCTTCTTTCAAAAATGATTAAAAGTGTATTTTGTTGTAGCTCAATTTTTATTTTTATTATCTATACATACATTTTATAAATAAACACAGATGATTGTCGTATTACGTATAATTTTATTTATTTATTTATGAATAATTAAATATAAAATAAAGCACAAGTAAAATAAGTTTTATTTATAGGCCTAGTAAAATTTGTTTAGTAAATTAAAAAAAAAAACAACGTTAAATTATAAATAAATAAAAAATTATTTAATTCAGAGAATCTATTTAATGATAATATAAGTTATTATATATGCCAAGCGTTAAAATAATTAAATATTATTGTAAAAAGCGAAAACTTGAATGTGAAATAACAAAAGAGATAACGGATAAAAAAAAATGATTAATGCTGCTATAATGAACGACAACAAAAAGTATAAAGTAGAATTATATTGTATTTGATTTAACAGTGACATGTTACATGCATAAACAGGTATATCCGATACCTGTAGTGCTGATTTTGGTGGGTTCACGTGAGTTGGACCAGGTCTAGGCGCCTGAAACAATACATGTATTTATAATAATTTAACATCTATTTTAATACAAGAGTTTATATGACGAAAATTTCCCAAAATGAAATGTTTTGTTTCTGGAAGTTTAACAATCAACTCTGAAATTAATATTTTTATCTTGATTTCCACTTTCTAAAATTTATTATCACCGATTAAAGGTAATAGAATAATTTACATAGTCTGCTGTTGCAAAATCGTAAAAAACAGTCGTAAAATCACAAAAAAAAATGTTCAAATCTTTGTATAATAATTATATATTAAAAGGCCTAACCATAAAAATACGTTACGAAACTAGCAACTCATTGAGTTATGTCACTACCAACCGTTTACAACGACTCCCATTGTACAGAGTAATCGTAAAGTCGCGCAAACCAAATTTTTTCTGTTTTATAGGAATGACAATTAAATTTGTAAAAAATATTTTAATTACTCTAATTTTTTGTGTGACAGAATAGTGTACGGTAGAGCTGCTAGATTACGCCTCCGGGCAACAGTAAGCGTGGCACCAAGCAGTTTGTTTAGTCCGAGTAGCAATGTCTTTTACGAAAAAACAACGCGTCATTATTGTTGTGAGTTACTCCGAATCGAAATCGTACGCGAAGTGTCAAGAAGATTTTTTTAAATGGTTTTCCAGATTCAAATGTGTTAAAAAAATCCAATATATGTTGTATATTTAATCGTTTTTAGGATACAGGTATTGCGCATGACCGTAAGCGTTCCCCGGCCGTCCAAACGTTTTAACGGACGACAAATGAAACACTTCTTTGTTCTCCAAAAAAAGTCTCTTCGAAAACTTTCTAACCAGATTGGGTTATCTTAAGGAATTGTTCATAAGTCTACTAAATTTCTAAAATTACATCCGTACCGGATTAACCCAACTCATCGGTACCAAGAAGTATATAAGAAGAAACGAATGCAGTATTTTAGGTGGTTTAGACGTTTCATTCGAAATGAAATATCTGTTCTAGACAAGGTTTCATCATATCGGATATGGTAACAATCAGAATTACAAAATATGCTCTTCAGAGAACCAACATATGTCCCATGAACAGTCATTACATTCGCAAATTTTGGGTGTGGTATGGTGTATCTCGTCGGAGAATTGTCGGGCTTATCTTTTTTTCGAAAACCGTCACAGCTAGACGTTATCAAGAAATAATCATGCGTTTTATAGCTTTGCTATATCCTGATAAACGTGACTGCTGGTTACAACAAGACGAAGTATCTGCACACACGGCAAACGTAGTATGAAATTTCTTTGATGACCAGATAATTTCTCGTGTTCTATGACCTCCTCGTTCACCGGACCTGAGTCTTCCCGATTTTTATTTGTGGAGCTTTTTGAAAGATAATGTGAACTAAAACATCCCGCATACACTTGATGAACTTAAACAAAATATTGAGGACCGTATATCAAATATCATTGCTGCTACACTGGAAAAGGTCGCATACAATGTAAGGAAACGCGTTGATGTGTGCACTGAAAATCATGGTGGACATTTCCAGCACTTATTATAAACTTATAATACTTTTGTAAATGTTAATATTATTTTGTAAATTAATAAAAAAGTTTTCTGAAAAAATAATTTGTTGTCATTTAGGTTGCGTGACTTTACTATCATCCGTTATTACGGAAGATACTTGTGGAAAAATCCATTTATTATAATTACGTCATCTGTTAATTTATTGAAGGTGTTTAATGTAGAGAGCGTTTGAAGTTTAGCTCATCATAAGCTCCTCCTATTTATATCTTATACAGAAAATTACGTAATTTATTTTTAAACATGACATTAATGGTAATTCATCATCTATATTAAATGCATTACCTACTACAATCGGATTTTAGCCCCTTAATAACTAAATAATAGTTTAATTACGCCAACTATGATTGTTATTGAAAATAGCTTGTCCTCAATCCCAGGGAACATGTGTAGGATTCTGAGTCCGATGGTAAATTAAGTTCTTAATTTTATAATTATAATGATTCTCAAGAAGAAGTTTTTTCAACAAGAAGAAGTAGTTTATCGATAAAAAAAAGTTTTATTTATTTAACATTTTCGATGGAAATCACAAAAATGTCTATGCCTTAAAATATCAGACTACTTTTTTTGTAGGCAAACCAAACTTTTTAAAATGAAAATTTTTTATTTAGGAGATTGTTTACACCAAGATACTACCATTATTAAAAGATAAACTGAAATAACTAAAATTTTCCTGTAATTATAAAAATATAATGATCAGAAAAAAGGATAGTTTGTGAACCATCTTGGATCCGCCATGTTGAATCAAACTTGTTTTTTAAATAGGAAAACGGATATATAATACATGATTTTAATTTAAAATTTTATGAGAAAAACCATGACGAAAACCGTTTGTCGTAAATGTCTGCCTTCTTTTTCGAGTTATAAGCAATCAAAATTGTAAAAATCAAAATCACTGTGGTAATAAACCATGAAATACCATAATTAGTGGGGAAAAAATGTTATTACTGCATTATATTACTTACGGAGAAAAAAAATCTCTTGGCAGCCGTAAAGCGAAATACATACATTCTGATAATTCCCAACACGTTTATTGAAGTGTTCATTGACGTTGACGTATATTGAGGAATTACTTTTATCTTCTGTTATTAATTCATTGACATTTAAAAATTTCTAATTTTTATAACTGATTTTCTTGCAAAATCTTAACTTTTTTATTTTTAAATGTACTGCATAAGACTATTAAACACAGTATAGATAAATTTCTTAATATATAATTTCATTTATTTTCTTCTCGTGAAAGTTATGGAAAACGTTCATATAAATATATGTTCTAAAATGATTCGTTTGGGATCTGTGACTATGACTGATTTTGTTCAGATTTCAGCTATCTCGGTGAAATGAGGTTATACTGAAATTTTTAAGACGCTAATTAAGCGGCAAAAATTAGAGATTTTTAGTAGAGAAATCGAATAAAATAGGTCCAATAACCGTATCTTCAATCCTTTTTGAAAAAATCTTAAGTGAAAACCAATAAATTGGGGTAAAACCCTAATTTTTTATGTTTGACGTAGAATAACTTTATTAAATGGGTAATAAATACGTAAAACTTATACACAAAACTTATAGAGAATTCAATTGTAAACAAAATGGTATAACATATACTGAATAAACCAAAGAAAAGTTACAAAAATTCGAATTTTATTTACAAACAATAAATCACTAATTTGTCAGAAAAGTACTTATTTAATGTAAACAAAAACAAAATTATTTTTTGTTCATATGAAAAATTCGTAAAAACAAAATTTACTGTTAAAAAATTATAAAAAAACCTGGAAATTACAACAATTGCAAAATAAAAATTACTTAGATTATTTTTTTTATTAATGGCAGAAACAATAAATTATTTGAAAAATTATTATTTCAAAGTTGGCAATAAAGTAACACCAGCTGATAAACAATGTTCAATATTGTATTAGTATTTAAATCATTCTGTAAGGTATATAAAGTATATATCGGATACAGTGAAGTGTGCTGTTGTTAGCGAAGGTTTCTGTGAATTTTAGTTTGAACGTGATCGATTTGCCATCGAAAGAATGCCGTACTTATTTACAACAAAGGAATACACGCTTATATGATATTCATTTTCGGTGGGTGAAATGGTAATGCAATGCTGCAGCACAACTACTGCAGTAGAATATGAAATACGTTTTCCGAATGGCAAGATTCTAGATCCCAAAACAATTAACGCGACTTTTCGATTCATTATCTAGTATTCGTACCAGCTACGAACGTTCTGTTCAACACGACGCTGTTATTGATGAAATTGTTATCGATGCAGTTCGGTGCGCAGTCTAGGTGTCAGTACACGACGTCTTTTTAAGCGGATCGGTATTTCGCATTCGATGTTTTGGAGAACACTAAAGAAAAACAAGTTTTTTCCTTATCGTAAAAGACCAGTTCAACATCTCCCAGGAGACGGTCCGTCGCTTGGAATTCTGCAATTGATGGAATACAAATCGACAACTTTAAAAGTATATTTTGTTTTCTGACGAGGCAAATTTTATTCGAGATGCCATCAACAACTTACGCTATGAGTATACAAGGGCAAAAGTAAATCCTCATGAAACGGTAGAAGGCAATTTTCAATATCTATTTAGCGACAATGTATTCTACAAAATCAGCTGTTTGAACCGTTTATATTATCTCGCCGCTTTAACGCTAAAGTTTACTTGTCCTTTCTTCAAGAAGAATTGCCGCAGCTGCTTGAAGATGTTCCTCTAGCGCCGAGACGAAAAGTATATTTCCAGCACGACGGCGCGCCTCACCACTTCTCTTGTGCCGTTTCCACACACTTAAATCATAATTTCCCTGAGAAAGTCGTGGAAGACCAAATTCCTGGCCATCAAAATAGCTTGATCCTGCCATCACCTTTAGATTCTCGCGTGAAAATATTGTATACAAAACAAAAATACATTCTCGTGAGGAATAAATTGTCTCCATTAAGGATGCGACTGGGTAACTTAAGAACAGCCCTGATGAATCAAAAAGAGCAAAAACGCAGTACAGAAGCGTGCCAAGAAATGTGCTGAAAATGGCGGGCTCATTTTTGAACATTTATTATAAACTGGTACGTGTAATGCATACACTTTGATATAGTGTACTGTTTCTAAATAAAATTAGAATTTTTCTAAACTTTCTTTGTTTTACTCAACTTATCTTATACCATTTTGTTCAGAATTAAATCCTCTACAAGTTTTGTTTTAAAGTGTTACTTTTTTATTACCCGTTTAACAAATTTATTGTACATCAAACGTAAAAAACAGGGGTTTTTTACCCCAATTTTTAGGTTTTCACCCCAGGTTTCTCAAAAAACTACTGCAGATATAGTTCTGCGACCTACTTTATTCGAGTTTTCAGGTCAAAAACCATAAGAAATCACTAATTCTACATCTTAATTAAAGTCCTGAAATTTCAGTACGACATCATTTTAACGGGGTAGGTGAAATCCGAGCTAAATCTTACAGTAGCCGTAACTCGCAAACGAAACATTTTAGGACAACATTTTATATGAAATTTTTCCATTAATTTTACGAATAGAATAGACCATGCAAGGTTTGGGAGAGCTTCATGGCACATTGTATATTTTGTGATTTCCTTATCACCATACATTATTCCAAATGATTGATAAATGCAATACTTACCCATTAATCAAAAAACCTTAAATCTTTTCTTGGGATAGGTACAATAAAATATGTTATAGTAAATTATAAATGCTGTTAAGAAAATTGAAAAATGAAAATACGATATTTTTAATTATATGTGAAAAACAATTAAAACCAAAAATTTTAACAATACATGAAAAAATGAAATAATCTTTTTAAAAAATAAAGAGACTTACGTGGAATGGGACAGGAGCAATTGTTGATGGTTGTGGTGATTGAGGTCCAGCAGAAGAAGGAGCAGTAGTATTGGATAAGGCAGCAGAAATGGTTCCAGCAGGGGCTCTTCCTCCACTAAAAAAAAAAAACAAATTAAATAAATAATAAATTATTAATAGAATCTTTCTATACTTAGAAAAATCAATGTTTTGTCAATTAAAACAACATAAAATTTATTTAAAATAAATTATAAAACATAATACAATGCAAAATCAGAATGCAGAATATCAAGCAAATAAAAATCAACTCATTATAACAATAAATAGTTCCAAAATTGGAATTTAAGTTTACAAAAAACATAAGAAAAGAGTAGGAAGGTTAAAATAAAGAAATATAATCTCAATTATATACACAGACGGTCTACTGTTTTAAGGTTTTGAAATTCCGGGTTTTTTTTTTTAAATAATAAATGAAAAACTTAGAGATTTTAAAATTGTATAGGAATCATGCTTTAGTTTTAGATATTTTCAGATATCAAACTAACATGCAAAATATATCTTATTAAATTAAAATATACATAAATATTATATATTATTAAATTAAATATTCCAATATTACAATTTACTTAGCATTAAATAATAACTAATCCATTAAAATAATAAATATAAATCTACTAATTTTTTTAATTTTAAAATTTTATCTCCGTGGCGGAGTGGTAGCGTCTCGGCCTTTCATTCCGAAGGTGTTCCGGGTTCGAATCCCGGTCATACACTAGCATCAAGCTTATGTAGAGACATCATCAAACAAAAAAATAGGATTTAAAAATGAGTTTGTGAAGGGGATACCTTATTAAAATTAAGGAAAAAAAACTTCAAAATTTTATGATGTAATTTCATTACATTACATCTGTTTTAACCTGAATTTTCTGTTACGAACGATTCTATTTTAAATTTTATTCTTGTAATTTTAACCAATATTAATTACAAGTTATCTATTATAATATCAAAGTTAAAGAGAATTAGTAAGAAACAAAAATAAGGAAACCATTCTTTTCCATAGAATTACTATTTTATTCATTACAAAAAAAAATTATGTATTTAATTCATTTATCTTATCTCAAATTTCGCTATTCATTCATTAAACAATAGATATAACATTTGTATGTTTATTTAGGTTATTTATAATCTAGTGATGATACTTTTTTCAAAACTTTTAGAAACAAAAATGTTGTATTAAATTTTAAATTAATAATACCTGTAACATGTAGCAGGAGCCCACTACAATCCCGAGGGTTTGTGAACGAGATGAGCCAAGTACAAGGTACGTAAATAAACAATATTAAAAAATATTCATGAGTTCAGAAAAAAAACAATGATGTCATGAAACAGTTGTCTAAAACTAATGATTTCTGAATTTTTTATCCATACGGACTGTTTTAAATCTTCAACAATTTGTAATAAGTTGGGGAAAAGTTTCTTCGTATTTAAATATAAAAATAAAACAAGGTTTTCTATATTTAAAATGAAGTCTATTAAACCAAATATGTGCCGTTTTTAAAGATTACTTTAAGCCATTTTTGAGATAAAATCCTATCACTTTACAATTTTTGTGTTTTCTGGACGAAAATAAAATACAAAGATTTATTATGTGGTAACTGACATTTACAGGCCTCTTTTGAAGCCAACTTTATACCATTAAGAGAGTTCTGTAGAGAATTCAAAAAAACTGACAACACAGTGGTAGGACTTTCCCGTCACGCGGCTAAAGCCGTGTTCGGGAAAAGACCTACAACTTTTTGGGTTGTTTCTGATGTACGGCTTACACACACATATACATAACGTAATTAAAAATATTTATCATTTTATTTAAATATAATAATTTTTCGTTTATTTAATTCAATGATTTTATTAACTAAAACCGCGCGCATACCGTAATTCGCGCGGGTGTGGCGGTACTAGCGGCGACGGTCGGCACTAACTAAACTATTTCTCGACTTATAAAGAACAAATTTCGCTTTTACGGTCGGAAGACTGGTGTAGCCGCGAGGCCTAACGCACCAGGTACCGAGCAACCGGGCGATCGAGTTCGAGACCCATCTATACCAGTTGATTTTTTAAACTTTAAATATTATTAGTTTAATTCTACCGATCATCTGTAACGTCACAACATAGCAGACTGCTACAACAGCATTTTTTATGATGGAGTGCGATTTTGAAAAAACATTTTTTTACAAATATTTCTTAATTGTTAACAAATGTGTCTAAGAAAAATATGACCTTAATTAAGCGAAATTTCGAGATAAAAAAAAGACAATCGCCACTCGGGAAAACGCAGCAAAATACAAACAACCCGATCAAGAGAATACCTATGCCCTCATTAGGTAGTAATGAAAAAAAAAAAAATGTTTACAGAAACAACGCTGCCTATCCCGTATGTAAGAAGTGGAAATGCATAACTTAACTGCAAACAGTTCCAGATAATCGCTTACGTTCATTTCTGAAAATAGTAGTAAAAAGTTTCAGCAGATACATTTTTTCTTAACCCAAAATATCTTGACTTAAATCGGTCTAACATACAGATTTCCAGCAGCATAATTCAAATAGTAACTACACTATTGAAATAATTCGTACTTATGAATTTCTTTATCGATACTGAATAATTACAATTATTATTTAGTCTATGACAGGGTGTAAAACAGGAAAGATTGTTTATTACTATGAAAATTCAGGAACACGTTACTTTAAGAATATAATTTGAAAGTTTACAATGAAAATGAAAGTTCGTAATGCCTAGAATCAGATGTTATTTTAATGTAAAATTCAGCGCAAAAGCGTGAAAAAGTCTTCTGAATTAGTGTCAGTTTCTAGTTTGATCGCTTAATATTTAGAATAGGATAAAATTTTCTCGATTAAAATGTTTTAAATATTATAGCAATATTTTTGGATAAGAGTTATGGAGTACCAATCAATTAAAAAAATCTTACCTTAACAATTAATAATCGGGGCATTAGAAAAAATGTTAATCAGTTGAAAGAAAAAACTAAACATGAAGCAACGATTTTAGATAAAATTGACAAATTGTAGTCATATATGAAAATCAATGGGTAGCAGAATAATATATTGGATGCATTACAAATAAGTAGACAATCGACCAAAATTGTACTAAAGAAACGTCACAGAATATATATTTATAAAAATATGTGAAGAAGTGGATACAGGAAGTAATCAAAACTGTAACAATAGAAGTAATAGTTAAAAACCACAATACAATAAAATTCTCACATCTAAATAGATATCTTTTTCGTTTGTTCCAGATAACCACGAAAACTACTGAACCAATCTTTACGAAATTTTAACTACAGCTTTCTTATGACCCCCAAGATGTTTACCACATCAAACTTAATCAATCTCACTGCTACACAAATCATAAATAAAAATAAATAAACAACCTAGAACTTCTATTTGTAAATTTATTAACATTGTCTATAAAAAGCCCACCGAGCTAGACTAGTGTGATTAACTCTTCGTCGCAAATCGTTGGTTGATTTTCGAAGTCCAAGGTTCTGAGGTTCGAATCCTAGTATAAGCTGGTTGCTAGACGGATTTGAATACTAGGTAGAGGATACCGATGTACTTTGGTGGCTGGGGTTCAATTAACCACACGTCTCAGGAATGGAAGGAATGAGTCTGTACAAGACTACACCTCATATATGTCGCACATATCATTGGGCCGTAAGAGGTGGGTTACTAATTCTAGTTTGACTGATGGGAGGGGGGGTTCAGTACTTGTACACATGATAGTATTATTTGATTAATAATAAAATTAAAGGTAATGACGATTAATTACATATTTAACGACTGAGAAACTGTTACTCATCCAAATTAATCTATTTTATATGGTAAATTATGAATAGCGATAACTGAGAGAAAGAGTCCACACAAATAATTATTAATAAACTATTTACAATTTTTGAAATTCCATACGTAAATATTACAGGCGAAGCCGAGAAGGGGGATGCTAGTTAAAAATAAATTCCTTTGTTTCAAAGCATAAGAATAATAATTGTTGTTCAAAAAGAGGTATTTTACTTTAAGCTATATTAAAAATGAACGCCTAAAGGTTATGCAATACATTGTGCTTTATACTGTACATTTTACATAACAAGTAGGGGCAAAGTCAGCAATTGAATTTCATGCGGTATACAATAAAAGGTTTATTCGTAAATGCTTACGTATTAAAGCATGCTGTATGCGCATGGGAATGTGAGTGTTATATATATAGTAAGTGTTACAAAACAAACAATAGACTCCATGCACTTGAATCTAAATTCATTTCTTCTATATTAGCTTAGAGCTCTTTGCGTAAGAAATAATAAATTGGTATTACAATTCCATTTATTTTTATGTAAATTTACGTAAAATGTATTTGAATTTCTAAACGAGTAGACTATTTCAATTTCATGAAAGTGAAATAAAAGAGGGATAAATAAGTAGCAAACATAGAGACATATTTAATATTTATTTACATCCCTTTTCTTAAAAAAAATCCTTTCTTTTTAATTTTTTATTATTATATTTATTATTTCTGAAACATTATTTTATCTCATAACTTGAATTATAAAGCATTTTTTTTAAATACGTAGGACCAACTAATGATTCATCACGATGATTTTCGCATTCAGTAAACGATAAAAAATATTGCGTCATGTTATTTGGGTAGAACAGTAAAACGCACAAAATATTGATATTTATTGATATTAATATCAAATATTTTTGATATTTATTAATTAATAAAACAGCATGGATAAAAACTTGTTAACAATTTTATTTTGCAGATATCTATTGGAAAAATAATTGCCGTCAAGACTGTAATTCATAGGTCAGTGTTTTTAGAACTCTATTAATAATTGAGATGGTAATATCTAAACAGCAAGAGAGCACTTCTCTCCTTTGAGCAGTAGGATATAATGCTCCTTCAACTGTTGACTATCTATCAATCTATAAGTAATATTCTCTCTTTTTCTGTTTAGCCTCCGGAATCACAGTAAGGTATTACTTCAGAGGATGATATGTATGAATGTAAAAGAAGTGTAATCTTGTACAGTCTGAGGTCGACCGTTCCTGAGATGGGTGGTTAATTGAAACCCAAACACCGAAAAACACCGGTATCCACGATCTTGTATTCAAATCCGTATAAAAGTAACTGCCTTTACTAGGATTTGAATCTTAGAACTCTCTCGATTTCAAAATAAGCTGATTTGCGAAGACAAGTTCACCACTAGACCGACACGGTGGGTTATATTAGTAGTTATAATTGAGAATTTAATGGTATAACCGTGATTTTCACTAAAAGTAATTTTCCATGCACAGAATACAAAAAGAAGGGAGCCCTCGTGCTATTTGCAATCTGGAACTAGAATTTAATAGAAGAAATATTATGCAGGAACTATTACAGTTTTTAACTCATTGAACATTTCCTTTATTTTATTATAGACAATAATTAACGATATATATATATATATAAAATAATAATAATTGTTTAATTTTTAAACAACAAACTTTAAAGATGAGAAAGGACGGTTAATACCAAACAAACAAGAGAACCTAAAAAGATTAGCAAAATACATCGAAGAATTACTAAACTGCTGAAACCCGAAAGAAACATTTAAATTTAATCCCAAAATTAAAAACACCCCAGAATCTACACCTCCCACCAAAGAAAAATGCAAAACGCGCGCGACTAAATCTCTCAAAAATAACGAAACAAGCGGAGAAGATTCAATAGTTGTGGAGATGCTTAAATTCGCGAAATACGAACTAAGTGAAAAACTAGAGAACACCTTCAAAGAGATTTGGAAACCAAGAAAATCCTCGAAGAATAAAAAAATGCCTTAATTCACTCGCTTCATAAAAAAAGGCGCAAACACCAATATGAACAACTACAGAAGAATCTTACTGCTTTCCCCTATAAAATACTATCCAAAACTCTATTTGACCGCATATAACCCACAATAGAAAAAGAACTTGGGGAATACCAAGGTAGCTTCAGACCGGACCGAAGCTGCGCAAAGCAAATTTTTATCCTTAAACAAATTCTATAATATCACAAAATAAGGAACTCCAAAACAATAACTGTTTTCGTCAGCTTTAAAAAAGCATACGTTTCCATACACCACGAATCCCTGTTAAAAACGCTCAAGAATTCAAAATAGACGCGAAAATAATAAGCATAATCCAACAAACTATAAACAACACAACATCCGAAGTTAAGTTTTTGGGCAAACTTTCTGACCCTTTTGAAATCAAAACAGGAGTGAGACAAGGATCAATTGTGCACTGAAAAAAGTAATCAGAGAATGGAACAAAGAACTTGAGAAATTAAACATCGCAAATACCCTATTTATTAGAAACAAAGGGCCTAAAATAAGCACACTACTATTATGCTAGTATTTTCAGATGATATTGCTATCTTCGCTAAAAACAATCAAGAAACACAAACTAAAATACAAAGATTAAACGAAAGCGCAAATAAAAATACGATTACAGATCTTCTAAAAAACGCAATGGTTCACAGACAAAGAAAATAAAGAAACCAAAATCAAAGTAGGCGAAAATCAAGAAATTCAAAGAGTTCCAAGATTTAAATACCTCGGTGAAATCATAACCCCTAACGATTTAGAAAAAGAAGCGATGAGAGGAGTCAAGAAAATGAATCTTGCCTTTAAATTAACAAGAAACATCTACAATAAAAAAATCACTATCTTATAACACTAAACTAAAACACAGTCATTTTACCCGAAGCCGTATATGCAGCCGAATGTATCCAAACATTTTCAAATAAAAAAATATTCAAAGTGGAAAAAGAATCCTAAGAAATATTTATGGCACAAACTTTAAAAACGGAATCCACAAACTCAAAAGCGGAAACGAAATTTATAGAAACGCAGATGAAATCTATAAACCCACCAGATTGGTGTAGTGGTGAACGCGTCTTCCTAAATCAGCTGATTTGCAAGTCGAGAGTTCCAGCGTTCAAGTCCTAGTAAATTCAGTTACTTTTATACGGATTTGAATACTAGATCGTGAATATCAGTGTTCTTTGGTAGTTGGGTTTCAATTAACCACACATCTCAGGAATGGTCGAACTGAGACTGTACAAGACTAGATTTTATTTACACTCATACATATCATCCTCATTCATCCTCTGAAGTAATATCTGAACGGTAATTACCGAAGGCTAAACAGGAAAAAGAAAAAGATGAAATCTATAACACAATAAGAAAGAGAAGGTTACAATTTTATGGCCACTTGAAGAATGGATCCACAATGGCTTACAAAACAAATGTTTGACAGATTTAATGCCAAAACTCACATGGTTTTCGGGAGTCAACAAAGAGGTTAAAAGATTAAACATAAACGAAAACATACTACAAGATTGAGATCAATTTAGAAAAATTATAAAAAACGGTAGACAAAAAACCACACATAAAATGGACTGAAGAAAGAAAACGAGAATAAAGTAGCAGATTGAGAGAATACTAGAAGAACAGAAAGAATAATTCTGTTTAACTTTATGTGTGAGTGGTCCCTAGAGGCCTAATCGGAAAAAAAAAATGTTTAATATTCCGTTTAAAATAAATACAGATTATTTTTCTAAATGCAATAATACTAATACTTGTGTGATTAATTATGCGTTTTCAAGATAAAATATTATAGGTCAAATATTATGCATGAATCTATGACATTGTGATTTTTTCGTGAATGAAAATCTTAATACGGATTCGAAACCAGGACCTTACGGATGAATGGCTAATACATTGACACTCATTCACTAAAGTTGAAGTTTTACAACGAATGAAATACAAAGAGGCTGTTTAGGAATACTTCATTAATCTAAATATATCATCTAAGCTTCGACGTTTATCGGCATTTCTCAATGTAAAACCCTGACTCACCCATACGGCAAATAATGTGAAGTCTTTATATTTATATACGTCACAGAGTACCATAATGGGGCTAGTGTGATTATACAAATCAGTACTGCAATTGGCTCAGCAAAAAAAGATACAGGAACCATTTAATTCTTCATTTTTTAAAATTATTTCCATACGCCCGACGACGTGAAAATTGTCGCCGCGTTTGTCAAAAAGTCCATGTAACCCCAATCGCAAACATTCTTTCAGTGATAATAGATCCACGCTTTACTTAATTCCTACCTTTCCATACGCATACTTATATATACAAGTACAACAGACAAACAATATTCTGACGACACCGAATAATTATAATTCGACATAATAAAACGAGATTGGTTGCCGTGACATTTATTTTTTTAACAGGTGAAACAAAACTCTTCGTTTGTATAAATGGTATGATATGTTTTGCATGTAGTATAATGTACGTCATTCGTCGCCCTTCTCTAGAACATGACTTCCTGTTTTTGAAAAACTGGTTGTAAATTTTATTAGTGTGGTCGCATAGAAAAGAAATAAATTAAAAATTGCGCATTGTGTACTTAAAAAACGCGGTGTTTACATCACGTCTACCGTACGGTGTCACAAACGAGACGCATAAATGAAATCTTATCTACATATTTTATTTTATTATTTTACTATTAACAATGCGAATTTAATTCATTCTATTATTTTCTAATATATATTTTTTCTAATATTATTGCCGCTGTTGTAAATGTTTCACATTTAAACCTTAGCTTAAGTCTCACTTAAAAAAGAAACAAAAAAAATGTCAAAAATCGTTTTATAATTCATTTTTTCCGAAACGATCACTTCATGCTGCTAACCATTTTTTCTAATTCTCTGCTAATTTCATCTAAAAGAAAATATCGGCAAATCTTAGACTTTTGTTTTTACTAAGGTCGTTCTACGCTATCATTTCCAATTGAAGTAAAACAAAAATAATGAGCTTATTTTGTTCCTTTTTTTAAATAAATAGAATTAGCCCTTAGATAAGACCTTTGAATTCTTTTCTACTTCCAACTTAAATTTTTTTAGTTCCTACTTCCTTTTAGACAGCCTATAATTTTTATTCTTTTTATGTTACTTTCAACACCTTGTAGCACTGTTTTAAACAAAAAGCTTTACTTATGATACATTAAAGCCAGTTAGGTTTTCTATTCTGAATTATTCTGATCAAACTTCTAATTTCGTCTTCGTTGTCAGCACAATTAACCTCCTCCAAGCCCACATTTTAAAAGCTTCTAAACTTTTCAATCTTTTATTTTTTTTAGAGTCTATGTTTTACTTTAATATAAATATATATAATATATTCCAAACTAAACAGTTTACAAAACTTTTCTCAAAATCTAACATCAACTTATTGTAAAATAAATGTTTCATTTTAATTAATTCTTCCATAGACATTAGAACTTTTGTATTTGTTATGTTTTCTTTTTTTCCAATCTTTTAATAAAGCATCGACATACAATTATTATTTTGTTTATTCAAACGTTCTTTTTTGTGCATAAATTCAGTGACTTATTTGCTTCCAATTTTCATACAATCTATAACTACATAAATATATATATATATATATATATACTTTCATTTAAAGTACCGTAATAAATAAATTCTAGTCTACAATTATGTTTGAATTCAATGAATAAATCAAATTCAAAAAAAATGAAAAGGAATAATTTAGTGTTGTTTTATTGTATAATAAGTAAAGCCTACTTTCAATAGGGATAATTAAAATCGACGATCATGAATTGTAGTATATTATTTCAATGAAATTCACAAACAAACAAATTTGTGTAAACAAATAAAAAAATAATTGGTAAAAAAGAATGAATATACCTGAATTTATATAACGCCAGTGAATCAGTTCAATGGTAGTTAAACTACCTGAAACTGAAAATTCGATCAACTGCGAAGCCGATTATCCGTATCGTTTCTAGGTTTGAATGAATGACGTATATAATTCTGTGGTCTATTGAACACGTTGAATGACACGAAAAATTGTGTAAATATGTACCAAATAAAATGGTCTACATTCCTTACCACTATGATATCATTTCCTGAATTTGTATTTGATATGAAAAGTTTTCATGTATTAGAAGTGTAGGATAATAATTCGGAAATATTTTTTTTTATAAGATGCCACTTATGTGAACTATTTTTTATAAACAAAATTTAGGATATTAAACGATATAATTACTGAAAAATAACAATTTATAATAGAAGGACTTATGAAAAACCAACATAACTTTTAAATAAGTTCTCAAAAAATGTAATAACAAAGACAATACATATAACCTTCCAGTACGCGAACAAAATTGTGTTGCTAATAATGTTTAATTTATTAAGACATCGATTCTATCGATTGACATTTCTTAATAGAAAAATGTCAACAAAAACATATAGTAGTGGAAGTTTAAGTGACCTTCACAAAGGAATGTGACGTACCACAGGTAGCGATAGATGCAGTGCAAAAATATCATTCAATAAATGTGATACTGAGTAGTTGTAATAAGCTTTGCTATGACAACAAGATACGTCCTAGTTACCGGCTTGAGACAATTACACGTCCTTCCGGAATCACATCACCCCTCGAAAAGGCATATTTACTACCCACAATCAGCATTACATTTTTATGGTTTTGTTCAATGTGTATCTCGGATGCCGAACTCGATTTCTTCAGACCTGATAAATGTAAATTTTAAAAAGTTATGTAAAATTGTCTAATTCTTACGGATTAAGGTAATTCTAATAAAAACAAATTTTTTTTTTTTGTCTTCAGACATTTGACTGGTTTGATGCAGCTCTCCAAGATTCCCTATCTAGTGCTAGTCGTTTCATTTCAGTATACCCTCTACATCCTACATCCCCAACAATTTGTTTTACATACTCCAAACGTGGCCTGCCTACACAATTTTTCCCTTCTACCTGTCCTTCCAATATTAAAGCGACTATTCCAGGATGCCTTAGTATATGGCCTATAAGTCTGTCTCTTCTTTTAACTATATTTTTCCAAATGCTTCTTTCTTCATCTATTTGCCGCAATACCTCTTCATTTGTCACTTTATCCACCCATCTGATTTTTAACATTCTCCTGTAGCACCACATTTCAAAAGCTTCTAATCTTTTCTTCTCAGATACTCCGATTGTCCAAGTTTCACTTCCATATAAAGCGACACTCCAAACATACACTTTCAAAAATCTTTTCCTAATATTTAAATTAATTTTTGATGTAAACAAATTATATTTCTTACTGAAGGCTCGTTTAGCTTGTGCTATTCGGCATTTTATATCGCTCCTGCTTCGTCCATCTTTAGTAATTTTACTTCCCAAATAACAAAATTCTTCTACCTCCTCTTCTACCTCTTCACCCCCTATTTTCACATTCAGTGGTCCATCTTTGTTATTTCTACTACATTTCATTACTTTTGTTTTGTTCTTGTTTGTTTTCATGCGTAGGACTTCATCTATGCCGTTCATTGTTTCTTATAAATCCTTTTTACTCTCGGCTAGAATTACTATATCATCAGCAAATCGTAGCATCTTTATCTTTTCACCTTGTACTGTTACTCCGAATCTAAATTGTTCTTTAACATCATTAACTGCTAGTTCCATGTAAAGACTTACCCTGGAGCAGACATTGATAGCGACCATAATTTGGTGATAATGAAATGTAGATTGGGGTTTAAAAACCTGAAGAAAAGTTGTCAGATGAATCGGTGGAATTTAGAGAAGCTTGAGGAAGAGGATTCTATAAAAACAAATTATTTCATTAGAAAAATTCCCAAATTTAATGATTATTTAAAAAAATATAACGTTTTATGGTTTCGCTCAATGTGGATCTCGGATGAGCTTAAATTAATTTATGTAAAAAAATATTTTAGATGAAAATTGTTGAAATTCAAAGTTTATTTAAAAAATATAACATCTTTATGGTTTTGTGGTTTCGTTCAATGTGAATCTCGGTTCCCAATTCCTACTTATTTTGACCTAATAAATGTGAATTTTATAATTTGATGAAAAAGTTTGTAATTATTATTAATTTATTTCCGTAATTTTTTTACGTTATTTTAGAAGATAATCGTTAAAATAGAAGATAGATAATCGTTAAATTGTAATATTTTTCTTCTGAAATAAAGTGTTTTTACTTAAATTAATCAATCGATAATAATAAGAAACTTTCACATAAAATTTGAAAATTTACATTTATTAAGTCTGAAGAAGTCGACATCAGCATTAAAGATCCACATTGTGCGAAAAAATAAAAATGTTATATTTTGTTAAACAATCATTAAATTTGAACACTCTTCTACTAAAATAATTTGTTTTTACTTCAATTAAGTTCAATCGATAATAATTAAAAAACGTTTACATTACAATTTAAAATTCACATTTAATAGGCTGAAGATATCGAGATCGGCAACCGAGATCTACATCGACCAATGTAAAAATAATCTTTAAATTTTAAAATTTAACATCTTTATGGTTTCATCGATATAGATCTCGGTTGTCGATCTCGACGTCTTCATCCTAATAAATGTGAATTTTAAAATGTAATGAAAACGTTTTTAATTATTATCGACTGAACGTAATTTAAGTAAAAACCAGTTATTTTACTAGAAGAGTGTTCAAATTTAATGATTGTTTAACAAAATATAACATTTTTATGTTTTCGACCAATGTGGATCTTGGATGCTGATGTCGACTTCTTCAGACTTAAAAAATATGAATTGTAAAACCGTAATATAATAGTTTTTAATTATTATAGTTTGATTAAATTAAGTAAAATCTAATTATTTTAGAAAAAAAATATTGAGATTTAACGATTATTTAATGAGTATAACATTTTTATGGTTATAAGTTTATGGTTATAAGTTTCTTACTATTATCGATTGATTATTGTAATTTAAGTAAAAAAACTTTATTTTAGAAGAAAAATATTGAAATTCAACGATTATTTAAAAGCATAATCTACGGTTTCGATCAGTGTGAATGGCGGATGCCGATCTCAATATCTTCAGATCTGACAAATGTGAATTTTATAATGGGATGTAAAAGTTTCTAATTATTATCAATTGAATAACGTAATTTATGTAAGAAAACCAATTCTTTTAAATACGAACAGTGAAAAAAAAACCCGAACGATCTAAGCATGACCGTCGTAATATTTCGACAGAAAACAAAATAAAACTATCCAAACTCAAGATCTTATGTCATAGATGTAATTCCCTTTCGAGTGGACTTCCAGTTTTTGTGGAATATATACATACATGAACTTAATATTACGTCAGATAATCGGGAAGGGGAAAAATTAGGGCAGAAGTGGATGGAGGCAGCGGTGCGGGATCACCGCTGTCCTCCAGAGGTATAAGGACTTTTTATCAGACAGAAGACAAGATGCTGATAATGATAATGAACCGAAAAAAATGATAATAATACTCTTCAGCTTTTGAAGAAAAATACTAGAAAATATGCTACAAATATGGTATACATAAATATAGGCACATAAAATAAATACGCCGCATTTAATAATTATTAAAATAAATAAAATAAATTTTTTTCCGATAATTAAAATAGTCGGTTATGAAAATAAAGATTTGAATATTTTTTTGTTACATATAATTAATCCGATGCAACTAAAGTTTCCCAGAATTAGCTTATATTTAATAATCAGTGCGAAACCGAGAATTTTAAAGGATGCACTTACGAACCGATTTTAAAAAAACATCGCAAAATAGTACTTTAAAATCTGTTCTTTAAATTTTTATTTTTACAAGTCGACGGACTTGTAAAGTGATGAACTTGCGCGAACGGCCTCCCGATGTTGTTCTCCTAAGAATGTCGAAGCTGCGAGAGCAGTTGCTGAGGAGCCTGGGAAAATCAATAAGAAAAGCAGCAGCACAACTTGGGATTTCTAGGCGATCTGTGTAAGAAATTTTAAAAACCGATTTGCAATTGTATCACTACAAAATAACAGTGTTGACTAAATTAACGGTTGACAAGAAATATCAAAGAATGGTATGTGCTGAACGGGCTATGAATCAAAACTTAATGTTGAACAGTATTCGGTTTTCATTTGAGGCACATTTTCACCTAGACGGGGTTGTTAATAAACAAAATGTGTGTTTTTGGGCTTCCGAGAATCCACACGTGCTTCATGAAAAGGTACATCACGCTCCAGGAATTACGGTACGGGCCGCTATCTCAAATCACGAGGTAATAGGGCTACTCTTTTTTGAACAGACAGTGAACAGTGAACGTTATCTAATTGTGATGCGTAATAATTTTGTTCTTGCAAAAGAGTTTTAATTAGAAAACTAGTGGTTAATGAGGGAAGGAGCCAGACCGCACACAGCTAATATTATTTCACACTTTCTGCGTGAAACGTTTAACGTAAATGTCATTTCAAATCGATTTCCTAATCGTTTTGCGAGTGGATAGATGTGGCCCCCGAACAGTTCTGATTAGAATCCGTGTGATTATTTTCTTTGGGGATTTCTAAATGAAAAACTTTTCCCTAAATATCCTCGCACGGTGATGGAACTGTGAGTGCTGATCATTGAGTCGTGTAACGAGATAACAGAGGATATGTGTTGTGTTATTAACAACATAGGAGTTCATGTTGAAGAAGTTTCTAGATGTGATGGTGGTCATATGGAACATGTGATAAGCAGAACATGATCTCCAGGGACATAGTAAACATGTTGTATTTTACTTCTGTATTACGATATGTTCAATATTTAAAAAAAAAACAAATGTTAGATAAATTTGTGCGCGCCATCCTGTTTATATATTTATATATAAAATTGCTACAAAATTTTATAAACATCGAAAAATGATGCAGTTGCATCACAAACAAACCGACGAGATGCACAAAAGGTCGAGCTAAATTAGGACTTCGCTCGTTCAGTCGATAACATAGGTTTATCGCATTCGATACAGATATAATTTTGACAAAAAATATATATTAACCAAATATGTATATATAAATATAATTTACGTATCATACGAGTTCTATTAACTCGTAGTTTTAAAGAAATAAAAATAAATAAATTTATTGTAAAAGAATTTTAACAAGGGTAATAATCTATTTATAAATGTAAACGATCTACCAAAATACCCAATAAATTATTACATCGCCACAGTCAAAGGATAATAAACAGGTAAATTTGTATTCTCATTATACGTGAATCTATTATAATAACTGCAATAATAATTTTAAACTGATAGCGTAAATGGAATATTCACCATAATTTTAACAACCGTTCATAAAGTAGTTTAATTTCTCTTTGTTACAATTAATGTAAATAATTATTACTGAACGTAAAAATTTAACTGTTAACCATACATGTATGAAAATACGATAATTCAATCGAATAGGTTTTTAATATTTTCCATTATTTCAGTTTAATAATTAATTACAACATTTTCAGTAACATATATTTTAATACGTAAATATTTATAAAATGTTTTGCAAGGTTTATGAAAAACATTATTCTGATTAAAGCAATGACAAACGTTTCCAAGAAACTTTTAAAATTAAAAAGAATTGAGTCGAAAAATACACTTTTTTAATTCAATTTTTTTATCTTAACATTTTTTTTGACTAAGTTACATACAAAGAACCCTTATATTTTAATATCTTTAATCAAGAAACAAATAAAATTACCAATTTTATCTCATAATTTGTGTTTCAAGAATTTCAGAGTACATCATTTTAGTATCGGAAGTAGAAATCAAGACGAATTGTTCGCTAACCTTAACATGAAAAAACAAGCGTTTCCAACGCGTGTTTATATAAACGTTTTTTTCATTATTTTAATCACATTATACGCTTGTAATATTTAGTAATATCCACCTGCAAAACTATATATTTTCGATATAACTGTATTCACGCTCCTATAAATTATCTGACCCAAATAATACACTAAAATTTTTGTACACGATAAAAAAATAAACGAAAGACGCTTTTCACTAGTTAAGTATGTAATCGTGAGTTGCCTAGCTTTATCGATGTACTGATTTAGAAATCCGATACAGTTCAATACTTTTGGTGTTTAACAATGATGCAACTTTGACCTTCTTTCTTTTCCTGTTTAGCCTCCGGTAACTAGCGTTTAGATAATACTTCAGAGGATGAATGAGGATGATATGTATGAGTGTAAATGAAGTGTAGTCTTGTACATTCTCAGTTCGACCATTTCTGAGATGTGTGGTTAATTGAAACCCAACCACCAAAGAATACCGGTATCCACGATCTAGTATTCAAGTCCGTGTAAAAATAACTGGCTTTACTAGGACTTGAACGCTGGAACTCTCGACTTCCAAATCAGCTGATTTGGGAAGACGCGTTCACCACTAGACCAACCCGGTGGGTGACTTTGACCTGGAGTAAACCAAAGTCTTCAATGTATCTTGTCGACGAATGGCTATAAAAATGCAGGTATAAATCCGGCTGTCATTCCGCGAGCTCGGTTAGCTAGTTGAGAGAGATACGATGTAGTACATTCAAGATGTCCGGACGAAGCCTACAGCGAAGACAATATGCTGAGTTATTAAATCACCGATATAAATGACTACCGAGGCATTTACATCGGTGGAATCCCAACGAGGCCAGGGTTATTACTAGGAGATGTAAAAAGTTAGAGGGGGATATACGACTCCCGTTAAAGCCCAGCGGGGCTAGGAACGGGGGGTGGTGGTGGTGTGGCGACCGGATCGTCACTAGGCGAGTGTCTTCCCCTACGGGGTTGATATGTACTATACCAAGTCGACTGCACTGCCGAGGGCATGGATCTCATGCAGCCGTGAGGTGTAGCGGCATCTCGACAATGGTTGAAGAAAGTAAATGTCAAGCGGGACCCTGCTATGGAGTTAAGTGGGAGTAGGAGATCTGTCCGCCTCTCCCTAGTGAACTAGACTGGAGTCCGTAACTTGACCTAAGTCTGGGATATGAACTAATATGAGTTCACTAAGGGAGCAAAGAGTAACTCCGTTGTTGCGAGGAACATTGCTGATGGTATGTTGTTTTTTCTACTGCCTCGATCCAAGCTACATTTACAAATTGTCTCTGTGAAATGTAGAACTAGGCGCGGGATTCGTGCTTCCGCGAACTCGGTTAGTTAGTTTAGAGGGCAGCGATATAAGACATTCAAGATTTCCGTGTAAGGCCAGCTGCGAAGGCAAAAGCTGAGTTAAAAAATCACCGATGTAAATGTCTACCGAGGCATTTACACCGGTAGCATCCTAACCGAGGCCTGGCTTACTACTGTGAGGTGTAATCAGTTGATGGTCTATAAGACGACTCACGTTAAAGCCCATCAGGGCAAGGAACAGGGGGGGCGGCCGGAATCGTCACAAGGTGGGCGTCTACCCTTACGCGGGTTGGGATGTACTATACCTGATACATAGATTCGTCGTTTAACGTAAAGAAATCACAGAAAATAAAAGAGAAAGCAATTCTAAGTTAAGTTTATGATAAGTTTAATCAAATGTTCTGGTTGGTAGGCAGGAGATCTCCTCTATCTCTATCAAATAAATTACTACTACATACGGTATTCAGTCATAAAATCGTTCTGGAACTGCGGCATACAGCTATGGGGAACATCGTGTAACAGAAATGTAGAGATCACCCAAAGGTTCCAAAAGAAAGTGCTCAGGATCTATTAACAGAAGCACTTGTGCTATTTTTGGTTTGTAAAAAAACGTTGAGATTCACCAATATCTAAGGATACCGTACATTATGAGGAATTCCAACGTACTCGTATAATGGAAAATACCTATCTAAACTAAATGAACACGTGAACCAACTAGCAGGAATCTGTTGCAGAACAGTAGGGGTAGTAACCTTATAAAGAGGCGAACTGTGTTATGATGCGAAGCGATGGATTTTAATATTTGAGGGCTTTTTTCCCTGACCCCGTAGGGGATGACACCCTCCACCACCACCACCTCCATTCCTAGCCCTCATGGGCTTTACCTGAGGTCATCTTCGAAATCTCGACTTTTGACATATTTCAGTCCGCCTCGGCCAGGATGCCAGCGATGCAAATGCCACGAGTGACAATCCCATCTGTGTACTACTATTTAATGAACTCAAAACAAAACACATCTTACCTAGTCTTAAGTAAGACTCAAAGGACTTAACTAAACAAAGAAACTGGACTACCTGCTTTCAGGACTATATGAGTTTACCTTTCAGGACTTGAAACATGTGAAAATGTTAGATCTGACCGGGATTAGAACCCGGGACCTCTGGTTTGAAACGATGTCGATATCTGTAAAAAGGGAAGAGTACAAGACGTCCGAGGGTGTCTGAAGAAAATGTTGAACGTGTCAGGGAGTCTTTCCTGCGTAGTCCAAAAAAAAAACTGTTAAAAACCCACCCCAGACCTAGCAATTCCCATGATGATATTCTCTGAAGGAAACGTTTACAAATACTTTCAAACCGGGTATAGTTTTTTACAGCCTACCGACTACGACACCCATGCTAATTTCACGATCAAAATGTTGCAGTGTGAAGATTGACAACTTCCTTACTGTGTTGTTCAGTGACGAGTCAACCTTAGTGGAAAACACACATTTATATTTAGGAGTCAGAAAATCCACATAAACTCTTACAATGCGAAAAGAACTTGCCAAAATTAAATGTTTTCTGTGCAATATCCCGACGGTAAGTATACGGGCCGTTTTTTTTGCCAGAGTAAGCGTAATAGGAGTTTCTTATTTAGATATTCCGTGTACAAGGCTTTTTTTTTAATTGCAAAATGAACCAGATAATAATATTACTCTGTACGGGATCGGCTGAATGACATTTTCCCCATCCCCTGGATTGGTCGGCATGGACTCGATGACATTTCCGGTGATCTCCAAGTTCACAGCATTTTTTCTTCGGGATTTTATTAAGGATCTCGGCCTTGCATGTGCCTCCACTACCTACTGAACTACTCGATTTGAAGCACAGTACTGAAGTACCTGTAAATTCCATTACATGAAGCTTAAACGATAGGACGAAATCTATCGATTGAGTACGCGTCTCATTACGAAAAGTGCTCACATTGAACACTTGTAGGGAAATGCCTGAAGAGTTAATCTTTCACTTTATTTGTGATTCTTTACTGTAAAAGTAAGTTAAGAGGTATTAAATAGTTTTAAAATGCGGATATTATTTATTATACATTCTGTATTAAAAGAGATATTAGACTTTGTGTGTTTTCATTACCGTTGTCGGACAATGCAATATTTTTACTTTGTTTGGATTCGCTTAATAAATCGTCTTAAGAAGGAGAAAATTCTTTTGCCAAATATTTAAAACATTAAACGTTTTTTTGACTTGAGCATGAACAACATAAATTAACCGAGAAGGATAAATTTGTTTGACAGACTACAATTTAAGTTTTATTTTATAGACCTTAACTAATTTTTATGCATTAATTAGGAGCGCTGTTGGGAACGGGATTTGCGTTCTATGCCAATAGATGAGCCAAAAGGCGTTATCGGGAAAAATGCCAATAAACCAATTACGAATAAAAAATATTGGACATCTCTTTTAGCGTCAATCTATATATATATATTACAATTAAATTACAACGCTTAAACAAAATCTAGAATGGCAAAATAAATTATCCATATATGATCTTCCTATTCTGAATCTGCTTTGTTCTTATTTCACTTCATCCTCTTCTGTTATTTTCCTTTTAATTACTTGATTATACATTCACCCAATAAATACAACACAATTATTTCTTTGAAATTTATAGATTGAGGTTTTAATTTTTAAATATTAAAATTATATAGGCGATTATTTTTTTTTTTACATTTCATCAGTACTTTAAAAATGATTTTATTCAACATAAAATGAAAACTATTTGTAGAATATTATTTTGTGATCTGGTACTTTTTAATTCTTTATTTTACATTTCAGACCCGTTCTTTTACTACTATTAAAAAAATATATAATCCTTGAAACTATTTTATAAGATACATCATATATATTTTTTTATTCTATACTTCACTTTAAGGAATACTTTCCACGTGTTTATTACTGTAATTACTCTTTCTTCTTTTTTTTTGTTCCTAACATTAAATTCCTCCTACGATTTACACTTCTTATTTCTTTTTAAACATACCTTTAATATCCTTGGGGTTTCTATGTTTATTATTTCCCTTTATTTTTTATCACTAACTTTTTAATACTTCCTTTTCATAATTATTTATTGTTTTTGTTATGTAAAAAATCGAAACCCTTGAATCCTTTACATAACACAGATTTTATTAGATATGTAAACTTTATTACATCCATCAAATTCTAAATTTATTCTACTTGTTGAATATAAACTGAACTTTGCTTAACTTCTGCAGCATTCTAATTTCCTTAAAGAAAACAATAATAAACTTTTTACAAATACCTCTGTATAAAATGATCAAATTCGGTCCTTTATTTTGCATATATCATCCAAAAATTTTATATTATAAATAATAATATACACTGTGGCCAATTCAAATCCACAATAAGCTATATTCCAAATTAATCAAATTTAGTTGAAAACGACAAGGATTATTCGAAGACCTGTTTATGTTTGTACTAGTCAATAACTCCGCTACCATTATTGTTACTCAAACCAAACGTTCTAACCTAATATACTGTCATCATAACTCTTTTTAACTTTACATTAAAGTTAGAAGGAGAAAATCCCGGTCAAACTCTAGTCGCTTAAATAATGCTTATAAAATCTGTAAAATGTTTTCTTATCCAGTAAATCATCAGTTTATGGCTTCACATTAAAACGTAAAAAATGTTTGTCTCTAATGTGCTTCACATCAGTCGATAATTCGTTAATTTATTCCTAATCTCAATATACAGTATATCACGAAGTTCATAACCCATACTACTTGTAAAAATAATGGAAAAAGTTTATATAAACATATGTCCTAAAACGCTTCGTTTGTTAGTTACAATTAGTGAAACATTTCGCTAGGATTTCAGCTACCCTGGTGAAATTAGGGCGTACTGAAATTTTTTGGATGTTAATTAAGGTACAAAATTAGTGATTTCTTATGGTTTTTGACCTGAAAAATCGAATAAAACAGGTCCCCGAATCGTATCTGCAGTAAGTTTTGAAAATCTGAGGTGAAAACCAATAAATTGGGGTAAAAACCTGTTTTTTGAATTTGACGTACAACAACTTTGTTAAATGGATAATAAACACTAAAACTTTTAAAGGAAAACTTGCACAGAATTTAATTCTGAACAAAATGGTATAAATTGAATAAAACAGCTGTTATTTTATTACCAACTCTGAAATAATAATTTTTTTAAAATAATTAATTGTATTTCTGACACAAAAAAAAATCTAACTAATTTTTATTTTACAAATGTTGTATAATTTTCTTTTTTTTTAATTTTTTACAGTAAATTTTGTTTTTATATATTTTTCACATCACCAAAAAATAATTAAGGTATCTGTTAACATTAAATAAGTACTTTTTTGACAAATGTAGTAATGTACTGTTTCTAAATAAAATTCAAATTTTTCTTACTTTTCTTTGTTTTATTCAACTTATCTTAAAACCACTTTGTCCAGAGTTAAATTACCTACAAGTTTTTCTTATTCACCAATTTAACAAAGTTATTGTATGTCAAACATAAAAAACAGGGGTTTTATCCCAACTTATTGATTTTCACCACAGATTTCTCAAAACTACTTCAGATACAGTTTTGGGACCTATTTTATAGGGTTTTCAGGTCAAAAATCGTAATAAATCACTAATTCCGCCCCCTAATTAACGTCCTAAAAATTTCAGTACGACCTCATTTCACCTGGGTAGCTGAAATCCGAACGAAATATTTCACTAGCCGTAACTCGCAAACGAATAGTTTTAGGACATATGTTTATACGAACTTTTTCCATTATTTTTACGACTAGAATAGGCTGTGAAAGTCCTCGCAGAACTTCGTGATACATTCTATGTAATAAGGTTCTCATCTCTTGCGGATTAGAATAATTTTATATGTAACTCTCTAATGGTGTATGAATAATAATAATAATTATTGAAAAATTATTTCTAATCTTTAACTTTTTGCTGTTGATGACTACACCTACAATTTCCATTAAATTATTAAATTTATATAAATATATTTAAAAAAAACATAATTGTTTTCATTTTATACATTCCATATTGAATAGTCAAAAGTTTTCCCGCGATTTATTTACTCCAGTATGTACGGCTGAACATATTATTAAATTTTTTTAAACGAAATTAGAAAACTTTAACGCTTACAGAACCAATAGCTTTTTTCTATTCTCAGGTATACCATAAATTTATCTGAAAAGGCAACCAGATATTATAATCACGTAATATATCTCATCTTGTTGGACTATTTTGCTAAACCTTTAAGATCTTATGATTACATAAGGTTGAAAGAGAATGCAGTTAAATATCTTTTCTTTTTTTTAAATACCGTGAATTTTTTTTGAATAAATTCTACCACCAATAAGTATTAAAGTAATCGTATTATTATTTAATGATAACTTAATTTAAAAAAAAAAAATATACTCACGGAGGAATAGTGATTGGTTCTAAATTAGGTTGTGGAGGAACATGGCGTGCTACCAGTTTAGCATGTACATCACAATAAAGCTTATTATTGATATTATAATAACCAACATTCTTCAATGAGGTGCCGCACGTAGCACATTTGAAACATTCAACGTGAAGGTTCTTATCTTTTATACGAACAAATACGCCCCTACAAGAAAAAAATATTATAGCCAAATTAAATAAATATTATATTACAATATTTTTAAAATAAACTAAACAATTATACAAATTTTATTAAATAATATTAGAAAATTTTTAAATGTTAAAAAATTTCTTCTTCTACAACTTCTTTAAAAATAAAAATATAAGAAATAAAGCTTTAAGCGGCACAGAAGCTGTAAGCGATAAGCTTTTATTCATTAAGCAATACGAAATTTAATCAACGGGCAAAATTGATAATTGTACAAAAATACAGCTTTTAATATTGCTAAAAAAAAAATAAATTATTAAATAATAGGCGTATGTAAGAGATAAATTTAAATTCTGAGGACAAAAATATGATAAAAATTTCGATAAAAAGTGTTAATAAGGATTAAAAATAGAGAAAAGAAAAATTGAATGTACATTTGCAAAAGAGTTACGCAAAGGTTTTATCTTGCTACCTATATTATTTTATATTTATGAAGAGAAAGCTATTAAGATATTAATACCAATGATGAATAACAGAAGGCATTTAAGCAGAAAAGAATATTGAACCAACACTTCCGTAATAATAATAAATATATACTATTGTTTAAATTGATAATGAAAAAACATAGTAAGAAGAATGAAAAATAATAAAGATATAAATAAATCAAGATTAAGATAAATAAACGGAAAATACCTGGATAAACAATTACACGAAAGTGAAAAAAGAAAGGTAAAAAGTAGAATAGATTGAAAATTTAAGTTTTCATTACCAAAAAAAAGAAACTGGATACTTCATCTAAAAAAAGTCAATTCCCCGAATTCAGAGAAAAACAACTATAATTAAACGAATTGACTGCTTTTGTCCCAAAAAAATTTATGAATTAAAAAAAAAAACATAAAATCGGGAAACTATAAAAAAAAAAGTTTTGCTTGTTAAACATTTTTTAAAAATTTATTCCATTTCATAACAATCAAATTTTGATAACTGGTGTATTTTAGATTCCTCAAAATCAAAATAAGGGAACTATACGGTATTAAAATAATAAAAATAATTTTTTAAAGTCTAAAAATGAGAGGTATCAGCAGAACTCAGATTCATTAAGGTTCTAAGTGGTTTAATTTTAGATTGTCTGAATATGAGATTAATTAAATACTTAAGATGAATCTTGGAAAACAGAAGCAAAAACGAAAAAGGATTTCGAATTATATCTATTTTTATCGTTTTTAAAATCCCGTTATTTTTATTGTTATTTTAATTTTATAATTACGATGTCTTTCTATTGAATAAATCTGTACAAAAAAATTAGAAACTGCACTTTTACGAGTAAAATGCGATTAAATTTCAAATAAAGATAACTTAAAATTTTTGTCTAAATAAGAGCATAATTCAGAAACAAAATATTAAAAATCAGAAAAATGTGCAAATAAGATTAGTCTACAAATCTAGTTTAAAAAAAAAACAACGGAATGGTTCTCTAACTCGATCTAAAAATTTGACAAATAAAATTAAAATTTCATAAAACAAAGTTCTCAAAAGAATCAATAAATTTAAGTATTTAAGAGAAATTATAACCCTGAATGGAATAGATAAAGAAGCAATTAAATGTAAAGTAAAAGAAATGGAAGAAGTCCTTTTTCATGATGCATAACATTTAGAAAAAAAATATCTATGTAAAAATTTAAAAATCAGAGATTATAGAACAGTAATTCTACCCCCAAGGCTAATATGGAACTGAATGTTTACAAATCTTTTCTGATAAAGAAATATTTAGATTAGAAAAAAATCCTAAGGAAAATATACGGTCCAAAGATTACAGATCAACAATACAGACGTAGAAGTCTATGAAAATCTAGAAAAAGTAGATAAACCAATAAAGAAAAGAAGGCTACAATTTTTTTTTTGTAATATCTACTGATTCCCAGAATTGAAGATAATTAATTGAATGAACAAATATTCAACAATTTTGATAAAATAAAAACAAAACCTATATGGTTCACAAAAATTGATAAAGATCTCAGACATTCATAAAAGATTAAATAGAAGATAGAGACAAATTTGGAAAGTTAATTTATGAAAGAAGGTTTCCCGAAAAGGAAAAGTAATCTAAACCTGGAAGAAAATGAAAGGAAGAAACAACAAAGAAACAGAATATTTTAGGAAAAGAAAATATCCAAAACTGTAAAAACGTGATACTTAGATGGTCTGTACTTAAAAAACGGGTTAAAGCTAACTGTTTTCAAGGTAATATTTGAAAAATGTTAGCTCATAATACAACATTTTTACGAAATATTTCTTTTGCTAATATCAATCAAATTTTAGATGAATTTATAACAATCTTTATTATTAATATAGACATAATAATGAAATATTTTAACAGATTAATAAATCGCACTATAAATCCCATAAAAATTCTTTATCTTACGATACAATTTTAAATTTCAACTTGTACTTGTTGCAGGTGGGTGAAAACGTTCTTTATACCCACAATTAAACTAATCCAACCAAAAGTAAAGGAAATCAATTAAAAGTCTTTTTACGAGTAGAAACTGAAAAGAAATCATCATCTACTTTTCTACAGACGTAATTTAAAAAGGAAAAACAATAAATGAAAAAGAATATAAGAATAAAAAGATTAAATTTTTTCATTTTTGTATTTTTTTACTAAAAAATTTATAATTTAATCACCAGCCAATCTTTAAACAACTATTTACAATAAGTGGAGGAAGTGAAAACCAACACAGAATTGTTAGATGGCATTATATTTAAGATCAAATTTAACTATCTTAGCCACATCTTAACCGTTTATCAATCGGTTTGAAACAAATGAAGTGATATTTTTTATAATAAAAGACTTAATAAAATATAATTAAATAAAACTAATACTTAAGAAAATACTAATGAGTAAAACATTTAAATGGCTGCCATTTTGAAATTAAAAGTAAAAAATTTTTTCAAAGTTATTTATTTTGTAGAATATGTAGCTGGGTAGATGTATGCTAAATTTCGTTAAAATATCTCAATCTGTTCTTAAGATATAAAGATTTATTGAAAAATATCAAATATTTGATTTGGTGGGTAAAGCGAAAATGAAACAAGATAAGGGATTAGTCGTCATAAACTTTAATGACCTTAATAAGACCTTTAAGTTTGGCGAACACTTTCGGGACATTCCTGATGATATACCGACTTAATTTCAATGCTGTTTAAAAAACGATAATATATTTTTATACTTAAATATCTTGAAAAAAAGTGAACTAGTGAACTGATTTTTATTTTTTTAAATGTACACGGAGAAATCAAAATTAAAAATTATGCTCACGGTTAGTTGTACAAATGACCAATCGTAAAAAAACTACGACATTCAAGGAGTACGAATTACTAAAGTAACATAAGAAGGGAACAGTTGATAGGGTTTGGTTATTGAAAACACGCCTACATCTCACCTTATTGGTAATTAGTGTACGTTTCCATAACAACAACTATCTCGAACGACCCAATACATCTCCGATTTAACATAATATCACACGAATTAGCGAATTAAAATTTACCTTAAATGAAATAATATTTAAATAATTAATTGAAAACTAGAATATTTAATTTTTACACTTGATCAAACATTTAATAAAAATTAATTAAAAATAAAAAAATATTATATCTATTTTTAATTAATTAGTCTGCTAACAATAGCTTAAAATCGAATTGAATATCCTTACATATTATTTATTAAATTTTTTTACATAATCAATCGAAATAATTAATTTTTAATAACAAACAAGTCTCTTATGTAATTATAAAAATAAAAATTACATCCAATTTAAAAATACTGGGAATATGAACTAAGTGGAAGAATAAGAATGATAAATAATTGATAAATGATATTGTACGAAACTAATCGATTCAATTACAGTTTAATCAAATACTTATATGGATAATTATATGAAAAATAAAGGCAAGAAAACAACAAAGAAAACATACCGACAATAATAAGGTTCATAATAGTTCACAAAAATTAAGGAAAATAATTAATAAATGATTATAAATAAATACACTAATTGAAAGTAATTAAATAAGATACGCTAAGTTTTATTATTAATATCATCATTATTTTTTATTTTTATTTTTTTTTATTTTTTATTAATGAACGGTTTTCCTGATCTTTAATAAAAAAAAAGCAATAAGTATTAACAGTATTTTATTTACAGTAATAAAATTCTACAGTAGTACATAATATAAATTATTCATAAATAGATGACAGCAATAAGAAGCCTAATATTACATTTTAAATAAATTCCTCGTCCATAACGAACAGGAAAAAACTCCTATTAGTTTTCGGCAAAATGACAAAGACGTCTGCACTCATATTAAAACGTTTTTGATAACATGTGGACAACATTCATCAGGAACTAATTTTTTAACTTTATCATCTCACTACAATTTCCACACGAGTTATAAAACCAAATTTTTTTTATATTAGGAAGATACATATAAGAATTAAGCTAAATCAATTGTTTTAGTTTGTTATTATTATTATTGGTTTTTTTTTTTTTTGTAACGATCTCGTACTAACTAATTTTCTAATAATGTATTCCTTTAATTACTAAATATAAATTCTCTACTTTACGTTCGATTATTATTATTATTCGATTATTATCTTCTTTGAATATAACAGTTCAGTCAATCCTATGGAGAAGTTTGTGTGTAATTATATATATATATATTATATCTTCCTTTCAACTTACATCCTGTTTGTCCTATGTAGAATTTCCTACATCAGAAATTTCTTTTATATACTTTAATTCTGTACAATATTTTAATTGGGTAAACACCACATAGCATCAAACAAATATACAAGAAATACAACGTATAAAAACTCTCAAAAACCATTTGAGTATAAATTTATCTCTCATAATGAAATTATACAATTAAGAAGCATACAATTAAGATAAGATTGAAGCTGTAAATAATATAGGCTTATTTAACGATACTTGAAATACATGACGAGTTAAAACACGTAACATTGATGTACTGAATGAAAAACAATTCCATCCACGTTATTTTTAGACCATATTTAAAAAATATTTTTTGATAATACGGGAAATTTTGAAATAATAATCAGGTGACTGAAATATCACAGTAATAACAATCAATTACTGTTAAATGGTAGCGGTAAATCGAAAAAAGGTTTACGTGAATAAAAAAGTACCCCAAGACATCAATTTTTCTACAATTATTATTATTTTGTGGGAACTAATTTTTTTAAAAAGATTTCATCTTAATTAAAAAAAAGAACAATCTCTTTTAAAAAATATTTTTTTTTTCTTTCGAGAAGGTAAGCAAAAATTACCGAAATAATTTTTTGATTTGGGTCTGGTTTACAAGATCATTCAAGAGATCATTCAAGATCATTACAAGATCATTTACAATATCAGATGACCTAAGGTCATCTGATATAAAATAATGACATAAAATAATGATATTTTTAAACGAATTCATACTTATGGAATAAAGAACAACTTTAAACAATTTCAAACAACTCAGCCTAAAATATAACAAAGAGAAGTTTTAAAATATTATTTTTAACGCTGATAATGGAAAATGTAAACGAAATAGAAAATGATTGACGGTGATAATACAAATAGAAAACTGTATGAAAATCATTTTATAATTTTTTTTTGTAAAACAAAAATTTTAGTTTAGTAATTATAATCTTTTTTTTTGTATTTTATTTTATGAATATAATTTTTTTTTTGAGTGTACATATTTTTTTTACAAATTAAATAAAAAGCATGTTTTTTATATATAAAACCCTACAAAGGTTTGATATTTTAGGAAAGAAGAACTTTAAAAAATACAACTTTTTAATAATCTGATGACGTGTAGTTTAATATCTTTAAAACTAATAAAAACAATAAATAATAATCAAAAGCTAATTATTTAAGGATGGCCGATCGGGTTGACCTAATGGTAAAATCATTGTTGAAAATCAGCTGATTTTCAAAGTAGAAAATTTTGAGGTTCAAATCGTAGTAAAGGTAAGTTACTTTTATTCGGATTTGAGTAGTAGACAGTAGATACCGGTGTACCATCTCAGGACTGGTCGGCCTGAGTTTGTACAAGACTACATTCATTTACATGTCATACAGATCATCCTCATCCCATTGCCCCATAAGGATGCTCATAATTCACATGTTGAACAGATTGCAATGTACACATTAGGAACATAATAGATGTAAGGATAATGGTTATTTGTTTTTTCGTAGAATATGAATTCGCTAAAGAAATATAGTTTCAGATATTAAGAAAACATGTAAAAGACGTAAGAATTTCCAAGGTCATTAAAAAAGAAATGAAATTTATGCTGCTACTTTTTTTCACCTTTCAAAACAAAGAATTCTTTCAATTATTTTTTTTCTATAAGTTACTTTTCAAGACGTAATGTTAGATTAAGATGTAAAAAAATAAAAATTAATAAAATTATTCTATTGTCATTTTAAAAAACAATTTAAAAAAATTTGTAGAAAAAAAACAAAACGTTTAACTTTACTTTAATTGTAACCCTTTAATTAATCAAGATTCTGTAGTCAAAAATAATCACAAATATAGAAAACCAGAATAATAGAAAAATAAAGATTTCAGAAATAGTGAAGTTAAGAATATATTAGAGAAAGTTAAAAATCTTTTAAACATGAAATAATCATTTGAATCTATTTCATAATCTAAGCAAAATTAGTAAGGCTTTAAGACAATTAAAATTGTTCTATATTAGCCAAGTCATATTAATAAATGAAAATTTCAATTTCATTTTTATTATGATAATGCAATATATTTTAAAAAATAAGCATTAGCATAATAAACAAAAACTAAGAATATAATTATAGTATAAAGTAATTTAAAAATAATAATAAAAAAGATAAAATGATATATTCTTATCAAAAAAATATAAAATTGGTGTACTTAGAATAAAAAATACCAATAGAAATATAAAACTAAAGAAAATCGTTTGTTGTAACAATTACCTTGACCTTTATACGATCTAATATGACAGATAAAATGATACAAGCTAAGGTTGAAGTAGTATATCAGCTATTCGTAGTAGATATTTAACATTTAGGAGATTATTGATAAACGTTAACTTTTTAAATTTTATATATATTTAAGTACGTCCAGTAGATTTCTTTACTTATTTTCATTCTCTCTTTATAGCTTTATGTAATTATTTCCAATTTGATAATTTAATCTTCAATAATATCAGACAAGCTACTTCTTACAGCAAACGACTTATAATAACTTAAGTCTATAATAATAATAAATTAAAATAATAACAAAATACAATACAATACAAATTGAATGAAGGGAAACGCCATGCGACATTAATATTATACATGTAAAATAGAAAGCAAAATTGATCTATTAAAAAAAAATAAAATAAAATACGCTGCATACATACAAAGGAAATTGTGTGCTCTAATTGTTTAAAACAAACAAGAAATTACAGGAAGATAAAAAAAATCTTGGCTTTTTTCTACCCGGAATTTCAAATTATACATTAGGATGGATACAAAAAAAAAGAATAAATAAACGAGAAAAAAACAGTCACTCTACAAAGATACATTACATTAATAAAAAATGCAAAAATGTTTTTATAAATAATTCACATAAAAAAATTATATATTGGCTTATATTTAACTGCATTATTGAAGCCATGAAAATTTTTATATACCAATTAGGAATAATTAAATCGTTATCAAAATTGAGATTTTCTCAAATAATACAATTTTTTTCCTTTTTTAATTTACCTTAGTTGGCACACTGGTGCCGGAACGCGCCGGAATGACGTTCTTTTCACATAAAATTTGTTTTAACTTAAAGCGGATAAAAAATATAATCTAAACTATAAAAAACAAAGCACACGAAAACGGGTCTTGCTTTTGGATATCCGTAACGACAAAATAAATCGCTAAAAATATAACTCACAAAAAAAAGCTAACCATTTACATGAAAAAGATAAATTCTGCTTTTCATCAATGTAAAAATCGAAATGAATGTACACTTTTCATAATACTGCCTGCCATATAGCTAGCCGCCTGTGGCTGTAAACCATATTCTTGCGATCTGCTATAAAACAAAATCAAACGTTCCGGTAGTGGAAAATTTACGAGTCTATCCCTCCCTGGTTGTTACGGTTATACCCCTGGTAGTTGTAACCAAAAAAATTATGAGACTTAAACATCAAATTAAGTAAGCAGAACGAATTACATATAACTCTTTTTTAATTTTATAAAAAAATGAAAATTAGATACATCGACAATTATATAATAGTGTATGTTTATGTACATTAGTGTACGCATACGCGATCGTTGTTATAAATAATATAAATTACAAAACATATATTTATTTGTTAAATAAGAAAACCGTTTAACTCATATTAGTTATACTATCTATCTGATTCACTAGGCCGAAAAAAGGAGCATCGCCTACTTTCCAGAATCCTATCCATTAACATGGGGAGGGATTTTGTTTTGGATTATTTTAAATAAACCAAAAACAAAACTAAAACTCTTAGGTTCCCTTGATCTTACAAAGATCTTCAATTATCAAAAATTGAAATATTTTCATATTTAAAAATTTTACAAAAGAAATTCTACTTTGAATGATCGATAAAAAATTAAACAGCATCGAAATGATTACCCTTAAGTAATTAAAAATTTTTAAATCAGCAAATTTCATAATATTTTAATATAAAGTACAGTAAACAGTTATTTTAATAAGATAGCATTAATAAAAACCCTTAAAAAAGTGAGGTGCATTTCGAAAGTTAAGTAATCATCATTACTAAATACAGGGATATAGATAAACAGTAACGTTAAAAAACCTTAGATTATAGAATGAATAAACCCACATGAATAAATAAGAAGGAATGAACACACGTGCATGTACTGCGAACAGGAAGATGATTCTGAGCATACGTTTTTAGTATGTAATAAATGGATAAGACTAAGACACGACGCGGGTATTCATGAAAAAACGCCGAAGGAGACCGTGGATTTCGTGCTCAGCAGTAAGGAGAACTGGAGGAAGGTCGCTGATTATATAAAGACAGTATTAAAACAGAAGAATGAAGATGAAAGAAGTATGGGTTTCTAGTATGTTAGGTCGGGTGGACAGCCTCAGCGGTGAGAGCCAGCATGCTTAGGTGTGCTGGTTTCAATGATCCGCTGAGGACTCCTTGGGGTGTGCTGTAGGGACAAGAGAGTATTATGAAAGATCCGGGGGTCACATCACGACTTGTAGGTATGATGTGGTTCCATAGAGGACATAACAGAGAATAAAATATCTCAAAACAGCCACCGGTAGGCCTGACCTGCCATGCCGGTATATAGCCGGTAGGCGGGGAGGGCCTATTAGAGTAACGGACACTCCCCTGGGTGGTGTAATACCATCAAGTCGGTCCGGCCCAGGGGAGTAGAGAAAAAAAATAAAGATTATAGAATATACATATTTAATCTACAGAATGATACTCAATTACAAATATTACAATTTTTATGATAATCAGGGTAAAACTTTGAAAATATCTCACCCTTTCTGGGAATAGAACCTAAAACCAGATAAATGAGAAATCAGTGTACTAACCACTACACCGAGAATCCGGCCGGTGCAGTTTATTTAAATGATTAACAACAAGAAATATCGTTTTGTATTGAGAATAAAATAAACACAATAGAAATATTATTAAAATTGTCTATTGTATACGAAGGGCATTTAATAATAATTAGACACAAATAGCTGTGGAAGCAAAACAGTTGGTAAAAAGGTTACGATACTTTCAAAACAGTAAGTTGGTAACTTTGTAATGAGTTTTTATCAGTTGTTTGTGTAAAATCTTTTGTTTATAACCTCAAAATTCAATTTACGATGACTAGTCATCTTGAAGTTTGCGAATTAGTTGAACAGCGTTCAATTATCAGTTTTTTACTTTCTGAAAGTGAAAAACCGGTTAAAATGTAATCTCGTATGACTAAACAATACAGAAAGTTATATGAAGCGAAGAAATTTTTACAAGCGAATCGAAGAATTTAAAAACAATCGATCTTCAGTGATTAATGAGCATCTTTCTGGACATCCCATTAAAATTTCATCTCCAGCCTTAAAACACGTCTTATTCAAGAAGACCGAAAGATATTACAACTGAAATTATAGATGTAATCCTTTTGTAGCTAAAATTACAAGTATCTGTACAGTTCATAACGTAATCGCTGACAAGCTCAGTTATCGTAAAACAAGCCCAAGATGAGTTTCAAGAAAGCTGAAAAATCACTATAAAGAAACACTTTGAATATGCGCAAAACTGAAACAATGATATTAGCAGGAATATGCTTTTTTGAATAGTATTATAACCTGTGATAAGAAATAGATTCACCGTGAAAACCGGAATCAAAAAAACATGGAGTTCACCTGCCAAGAAAAAATTCCGAACCTGATCAACTGGAAGATAAATAAATCATGATGACAATCTTTTAAGCTACAAAAGGGCCAGTTTTTGTCAGTTTTCTAGATCGGTGAACAATAAAAAATATGTATACTGTTCACAAATTTATCAGAAAAGTAAGCCGGCAGTGTTAAAGAAATGTTCTGTTTCTCAGCGTACAGGCATCATTTTGCTTCACGATAACGCCCGTCCTAATACAGCTCAAATAAATTGAGAAACCACAGAAAAATTGCATCGCGAAGTACTAATCATCCCTCTCCATACTACCCTAACTTGGGTCCATCGGATTTTCACATTTGGTTAATTCAAAGAGGCGTTACAAGGTAAGAAGTTTGACGACAATGACGTCAAAGAATATATATTGGTTCCAACATCAAAACAAAGTTTCTTTTGTAGCAGCCATTAATATAATCTGGTTCAGAGATGGGATAAGCGTATTAATATTGCGTTAAATAAATGCCACATTGATTAAATTCACCTTTTTGCTGCAAAAGAACCTGTGTCCTTAATTATTAAATGACCGTTAAATATATATATATTTTAATTTATAAACACGGGTAGAAATTTTTTAATATTTAATATTTTGCGGTATTTGGGATGCACTGTTAGTAATTAATTTTTTTGTTGTTTTCTTTTATGTTTATTTAGTTTTGGTAATTCCTTTTCATTTAATGCTAACGATAAAATCGATAAAAACGATTGAAACAAATAATGTAGTTTTTATACGAAATTACGATTAAAGCAAAAGAAAATTACGTATATAAATGAAGTTTATAAGCGATAGATAAAAAGAAAGTGCATTTAACAATCATAAAAAATAGATTTTCAACAAATATAACTCGTAACAAATTATTTACATAAAAAACACAAGTGCATGAAAATAAATCACGATAAAAGAAAATGTAGAAATAAACAAATTATTAATAAAATAGAAATCTGCATCCAGTAGAGTGACTAAAGGTAGAAAGAAAAATATTTTATTACAAAAGAACGATAAAATAATGCATGCTGGAGACACCAATGCATTCCAAAGTATAGAATTGGCTACATAAACATATAGCATACATAACAAATAACAATACCAAGTCATTCAAAGATATTTTATATAAAAATAGTACAATGTCTTTCCTTCTCTTAAAATAAATAATGCGGTTGAGTAGGTGATATTAAACCGGTGGGCAGTCATGTTGCCGTAAATCTATAAATAATTTATTTACAGTTTTCAGAGATTTAAATTACAAGATCATGTTAACAGTTAACTTCTTTGAAAATATATATACATATATTATATGCATAAAGTCTATTTAAAAATATATATTATTTCATTAAAATAACGATCACACTTAGATCTGCATGAAATATGCAATTTCTTCAAAAATAAGCTTGAAAATAAGCTTTACTTTTTTTAAATTAATACTTTAATGAGGAGAGTATAATGCATTAATAGCCCTATTCAATAGTAAAGTATATATGAGTTGTTTCTCCAATTAAAATACTTTAAAAAATTAAGAAATATTAAAAACTTAGTTTTTTACTATTAGAAAGAGAGGATTCTGTTCTTTCTTTCCAATTCGTCGAGAGCGCCTACTTCAAAAAATAGTTTATTGTTATTATTTTATACATATCCCCTTAAGTCAAGAAAAAAACTAAGTAATCTTTTCCTCTATTGCAATCTACGATATTTGGGAAAATAAAATGGATACTTTTCGAATTCTTTTTAAAATTTCGACTTTTTGTATTCTAAATGATTACGCGATCGAGAGAATCCAACGGCAATTGGATCTAGTAGAGCCGTGGCTCGATATGTGAACAATCAAGGGCAACGGTGAAACATCGGTGGCAGTGATGTTCACATACAAGACACGTGCTCCAGCCAGGCAGCTGAATCTCAGGACAGAAAATTTTCTTTGGAAAAACAGTCAAGTACCTGGAGTAGTCCTGCACAAACGGCTTACCTTAAAAGAACATGTTAAATATGTGACCCAAAGGGCAAAGGCCGTCAGGGCCTCACTATATCCAGTACTGAACAGTGCCAGCTCATATCCACTGGCGATCAAATTGCTCATTTTTCGGCTATACGTCCTGCCGATTCTAACATATGCTTACCATGCATGGAGAGCTTTGTTGAACTCCACGCTTCAAAAGAAATTACAAGCCGTCCAAAACATAGCGTTGCGGACGATATTTGGAGCACCGTGGTTCGTCAGAAACGTCACTCTTCGCTACGATGCGGGACTACACACCGTATCCGAGGTGAAAGTGGCGCAGGCACGCAGACTGTTCAGGAGAGCGGCCGTGTCCAAACACGACCATCTCCGGGACATCTGCCGAGAGGATCGTAATCCAGAGGTATAAGAAAACGGCCTCATGCCGTATTAAACGAACCACCGTGAAGAGGCGGTACGAGAGTCAAAAAATGACAAACCAGGCTTAAGAGCCTCTATATCGCGTAATCTGTAAATGGAAACCGCGCGAAAATTCCGGCCGCGAAAGTGGCCGTTTTCGCAATTAAATTTTGTTAAAACTATAAAAAGCTAGACAACACCCGACACCGTCCCACGAAGAGACCACAATTTCATTTAAAGCATATGCGACTCCCTCCGGAAAACGGGGTGCATTTCTCCCTCCAAATAACTAGGGCTCCGGTAGGCTCAATCCTGCTAGCCCATAGGTGCTGGTACCGAAAGGACTTAAGCGGCGGATGGACTTAAGGGGAATCATGCCGGGATTACTAAGCTCAAAAGCTTAGTCTCTCACGGTCAAAACCAGTAAATAAATTTCACAATGGTCCATACGGATAGGAAGAAAATTACCAAATTCGTCCATAAATAAAATTTAAAATTTAAAACCGCCACTAAATAACCGATGAAATCTGCCCGAAAATAGAAATATACAGCAGCAAGGGATATTGTCCAGTCTATGCGATCTGTAGGCAGAAATATTGAAACTCCCGCCATTTTTGCGTTCCAGTCCGTATTCTAAATTTAGGTTTTCAAAACTATTTTTAATTTGACAATTAATAAAAAAAATGAAATTTTAAAAGAAAAAAAATTGAAAAGGTTTTTTCGTTCGAGGTTGTTTGTCTTTTTTGGTCAGTTAGATTTTTTTTTTAAAAAAACTTTGTTTATTGTTTTTATTCCTATTATCGTTGTTTTTATAAATAATTTTTTTTTAGATACAGAAAACACTAAATCTAATAAGGAATATAACTCAACGTTATTTAATCATAAAATAATTCGTAAAATCTCTTAAAAAACGAAAAAATTTTCATGATAAATAATATAATCTTTAAAATTTAATTTTATAAACAAAACTTTGAGAATAAAAAAAAAAAACAATTTATAAATATCCCCTTGACTTAGAAAAAAAATCGAAAAAATACAAATATCTTTTCCTCTATTGCAATCTACGATATTTTTTTTTTTTATTATAGATTATTATTCACTTTCTAAGATATATTAGATGTTAAAAAAACAGGAAGAATTGTTGATAACAAAATTATAAGATTTCAACACATAACAGTAACATGTGTTGATAACTAACATAATAAAATATAAAACGTTAAGACGAGAGAAAGGAAAGAAAGAAAATTAAAAAAAATCTGGTCAAAATCTTCTTATTTCACCGATGGCAATTTCTTTTTACAACCATAAATTGAATCTCAAGAAGTATTCGTCTGAGATAGTAATAAGATGCAACCAGCCGAAATAGGATTTTTACAAAACGTAACAAAAAACATGTTTCTCTACATTACTGAGATCGAAACAAAAATATTTTTTCTAGAATCTCAGCGAATGTGAATATATAATTTTAATAATTAGAAAATAATATAATTTATACATATTTTAAATAAAAATACTATTTATTAAACAATTTTATATAATTTTTTCATATTTTTGATGAAAAAAAAATGTATACTGAATAAAAACCTAAAATTGCGATAAAAAAATTTAAGAGAAAGAAAGGCATTAAACACTAGAGGACACCCAAAACAACTTCTTTTTTTTGTTTGGTTTATTACGTAAACTCACACAATGAATTTATTGCAATCTGAACACTTTGGTGCTTCAGTATGTGCTGCCGTTTGGGGTATATATGGGGCTGTCTGTGGGGGCAGCATCTGTTGTGCGATAGGTGTCACAGGTCTAGGGGAAACAGCTCTTCCCCCGATCGCATGGCTTTGCGTTGCGTAGAAAGCAGTTGATGCTCTAACTGTACCACATAAAACAAGTTATATATATTTATGTTAATAACTTAAAAACAAATAAATATTAGTATAAATATATTTTAAACAGAACAACACTTATCTTAACAGAAGAAATAAAAAAAATTAAACCAAATTAAAAAAAAAAACAATTAACACATCAGTATGAACGCAAAAATAAAAAGTTCAAAAAAGATCACGAAAAATTTTTACATCAAAATGTATTGAAAAATTGACTTTTTGAGTAAAAATAAACTAAAGGGAAGTTCATAAACTGAGCGAAGTTTATTATGCTTTTTTCTATTTTTCGTGCTGTATAATTTTGTTTTAAATGAAATACGAGTTCAAGAACAACCAAAATGTAATTTATTTTTATTTATAAATAAAAAGAAGTGTCTTCTTTTAAATAAATATATTTTACCTTATAAAAAAGAAAAGAAGTATCTAGGTAGCTGAAAACACGTACTACCTTACGTACTAAATTTTGAATAAAATCGGTCAATCCGTTCCACACATCGAAAATGTTTTTGTTTTTTTTTCGAATTTTGTATAGGTAAGATAGTAACGTAATGATTTTTATGTATATATAATTTCTAACTTTATAACAGTAATTTTCGACGTGCTACATACGTATTTTGATGAGAAGGATGAGATGGTAACTGAAAAAATTCCAGATCTTTACCGGGAATCAAACCCGAAACCGGCTGATCAAGAAGTCAAGTATACTATCCATCATACCAACTGATCAGGTGAAAGGATAACTACTCCGATTGACCGAGCATATCTATCCTCAAAGCTCTGTATTGGACACTTTCTTATTTTTGTGTCAATAATTGATTTGCCGAGAATTCTTAATAAAAAATAAATTAATTACAATTTTTTTTTTTTAATAGGGATTAAGACGGAGATAAATTTGTTTAATTAATTATATATAATCCTTCAAGCTGTTTTCATTAAAAAAAACCTGAAAAGAAAGATGATAAATTTTGTATATTAATTCCTTTTTTCGTCAAGATAAATTTTCAAATTTTTCAAAATGTAACTTGATATAAGTTAAATTTATTGCGGGAATCCATTTTAAGCAGTAACAAAAAAAACCTTACAAATATTAACGTACATTTAACGGAATTTCAGTAGCAAAAAACATATTTACTTATCGGGAAAAAATAACAAACAAAAACAAACAATATCTACTATTTTAATACTCAATATAAAATATGAGGAAAATTAGAAATATAAATGTGGGCAAAATACGAGTGGTAATGGGATATGTACAGCTCATCAAGCAATCAATAAATTAGATTCTACAGTAAACAAGTTTGGACCGCATCATGTCAAGTTCACTCTGATATCTATATAAAATTTCCGTTTTAGCTTTTCACGGCTGGAATGTGAAATTTGTTTTTCATTAGTTTTAAATACGGTATAAATTATAAATGTATACCTTAAAATTTCTGGATATATTTAAAGAAAGTTTAACTGAAACAAACCTTGTATTCTTTCGAAAATACTTAGTTATTTACTTTAAAATTTTCTTTGAAATCTTTGTATGATATTAATTTTCTTAACATGAATTTTATGAACAGTAAGGAACAATTTTATGTGTATGAAAACTTACTGACTTTTAAATAATAAAATTCTTTTCGTACAGGCGAATTGAACATATAGGAAGATCAACATGGCCGTTGCAAATCTGTTTTCGTATTTATCCGATGAAAACGTACGAACGGTTGAACTGGATTTTAACAGAATTATATACGCTTCGAAGGATATACATGATGTTTGTTTTAGGAGGAGAAACTGACGAGTGAGTGTGAAGAGGTGCGGTAAAGTTCCTACGGTGTGAATCATTCTAGCAGAATAAGGAGAAAATGACATCACTGCTTTATCTAATAATCGTATAGTCTACATTTTATTAAAAAAAAGACATTTCTGTTACTATACTAGAGAAAGAATTTCTTTATATTCTTCTAATTCTTATGATTAAAAAGAAAAAAATTAATTTTTTTCAGTAACTGATTAATAAATTAGAAAAAAAATAACGAAATCAGTAAAAATTGAAGTAAAATATGAAATCATATTATGTATAAGAAATATTAATATTTATACAAAGTGATTCAGGAAGAAAAGGAAATAATTTGGGGACCGATTTTAGACCTTAAAATAAGAAAAACGTTCATATAAACATGTCCGAAAACGCTTTGTCATCGAGTTACGGCTGAAAATTTTCGCCCCGAATTTCAGTTTCCCGGTGAAACAGGTCATACTGAAATTTTAGACGTGAAATTTTTATGGGGGTAAATTTGATGGTTTCTTATGTTTTTAATAACTTTTTCCTTTTCTCTTTTTAATAAAAGTGGATTTTTTTATCATAGACTTTATTACATGAATTTTATACAAGTTTTGATAAGAAAATTTACGCATTTACTAGTCAATTAATTTAAATGTCAGGAAAAGATTTTTGAAAGTATATGTTTGGAGTGTCGCTTTATATGGAAGTGAAACTTGGACGATCGGAGTATCTGAAAAGAAAAGATTAGAAGCTTTTGAAATGTGGTGTTATAGGAGAATGTTAAAAATCAGATGGGTGGATAAAGTGACAAATGAAGAGATATTGCGACAAATAGATGAAGAAAGAAGCATTTTGAAAAATATAGTTAAAAGAAGAGACAGACTTATAGGCCACTACTAAGGCATCCTGGAATAGTCGCTTTAATATTGGAAGGACAGGCAGAAGGAAAAAATTGTGTAGGCAGGCCACGTTTGGAATATGTAAAACAAATTGTTAGGAATGTAGGATGTAGAGAGTATACTGAAATGAAACGACTAGCACTAGATAGGGAATCTTGGAGAGCTGCATCAAACCAGTCAAATGACTGAAGACAAAAAAAAAGTCAATTAACAAAGTTATAGTACTAAAAAAAGAGTTTTTCGTCAAGGATTTATCTGTTTTACGTTGGATATCGTGAAAACTATCAGTAATACTGTTCTGGGACCTATTTTATTAGATTTTTTAGGTTAAAAAACATCTCAATTTTCTTGTTAACATTTGTAAACTTAGTCGGAAATTTGAGGTTGTTTAGAGGCTACATTGAGCGAGTGAAAATTGAAGTGAGAATAATTATTTCAAAATGAAATGATAAAAATTTTCCTCTTATTTGGAATTACTAGTGTACAAATTCTCATCAGAATTGGAATAGAACTATAGATCTGTATAAGATACAAACGGCCACACAAATGTTTTTCTTTATACTGTAACCTATCTTCTATATAGACGATATGATAAAACAATAAATGTTTTTCAAATAATAACAAAAAAAACGTTTTTGAAGCAGTTATAATTTCCTTTTTTTTAAGGTTATTTCGTAATTGGCAATGGGTAATGAAAATTAGGTTTTAAAAAAACGTTAAATTTTTCTAAGATTTATAATTTATTCATAGGATATTTTTTATTTAGTTATTTTTCGATGAACTTTTAACATAATTACAAAGTATTTAATGTCAAATCTATCTTGTTTTGATTACCAACTCGGTTGACGATCTCAACCAAAAGTAAGGAATTATTTTTTATTAATAATTTTTGTTTTATCCGATTTTGATATATATATATCGTCCTGTATTTTCAACAATAGATTAATACAAATATTTATTATCGCATTAAGAATTTAGTAAATTAATTTTAAACAGACTTTTATATTAAAAAAAAAAAATTACATAATTTTTAAATGCACTTATAAAAAGTTCTATACTTTGAAATTAATATATTTTACGAAAAAAAGGAATAGCTTTAATCCGATTAAAATAAATTAACAAAAAGAAGAGATTAGAAGAAAGGGAGAAAGAAGAAGAATTAGGCGAAAAAAGATATTTTAATATATATGTATATAAAATAAATACTGTTGTTGGCACAATTTCTATCGAACAGAAGTATCGTGTAAGGTTGAAAAGAATAAACTACTAAGACAAACCACGTATATATTGTGTGATCTAAGGGTAAACTATTTGTGCCAAGTTTTATGTAAATTGCCCGAGTAATAAAGGCTATACAAAACTTTATATATAACTGAACATTTTATACTCGTATATTTATAAATAAATAAATTCGAGAGATTAATAGCGATACAGTAACAAAAGTGAGACCTCATAATTTTATTTAAAATTGACACTTTAGTAGGTTGAAGAACAATTGTATAAATTTCTTTAAGTGTGAAATTCAATTCGATTTTATTCGCGTAATGAATCAAGTTTTTTTTTACAGTAAAAGAAATTTAAAAGCTAGCTTCTGATTTTAAAATTATGTTTGTATTTAATTTATTATTTGCTAGATGTCAGTTTTAATATCTTTTGTTTTAGTAGGCTAATCTAAAAACGGTTAAAATATTATCAAATATTTTGATTAAATTTTTACATTTTAATCCTGCGAAAATATAAAATAACTTTTTGTAATATTTCTAGCTCGTAAACGTTATATTTTGAGTATAATATTTTTCTTATTTGATTTTACAGCCTTACAGAAAAATCACTCGAAACTAATTAAGTAAGAGTTTAGTAATTTCTGAAAATTAAACTCAAACGAACATTAATATATACTAGTAATTTTTTTTTGTCTTCAGTCATTTGACTGTTTTGATACAGCTCTCCATGATTCCCTATCTATTGACAGTCGTTTCATTTCGATATACCCCCATACATCCTACATTTCTAACAATTTATTTTACATATTCCAAACGTTGCCTGAATAATTTTTCCCATCTTCCTGTCCTTCCAATATCAAAGCGACATTTCCAGGATGTCTTAATATGTGGCCTATAAGTCCGTCTCTTCTTTTAACTGTGTCTTTCCAAATGCTTCTTTCTTCATAAATTTGCCGCAATATCTCTTCATTTGTTATTTTATCCACCATCTGATTTTTAATAATCTAGTATAGCAAAATATTTCAAAAGCTTCAAATCTTTTCTTCTCAAATACTTCGATCGTCCAAGTTTCTCTTCGATATAAAGCTACGCTCCAAACATATATACTGATAATAGAAGATCTCAAATTCAGCTGAAAGTAAAAAACAAAAAAAAAATAACTTCTTAACCAATCTGGGTTCTGGTGAGTTCGAACCTTTTTTATACAGCTGATTGACAACTAGGCGGAATTTATTTATTTTTTTCACCAACATAAGTAGCCACAGACCCAGTGGTTTGTGACTTAATAATAATAATAAAGAAATACAAGAAATGAAACAGAAGAGCACTCCGTAAGGCCGGACTATAAAGTCACCTAATTGAAACGATAAATCAAATCAAGAATATTGTTTCTCATCAATTTTGAAAAATCACTGATTGTGTCATCCAATAAATTGACTGCCATATAATTTGGGTAACGACCCAAACGATTTTGATATCGTAGGCTGGTCGGAGAGATTTCCTGTCGAACGGTTTGCAATTTAAAATCATTATATATGAGGCCATTGCTTATGTATTAGGGTATGTTTAGCATTTTTCGGAGTGTTTTTTTCTGGTAGCGTTCAAGTATGTCAATATTGGAATTGCTTGTTGTACCCCACAAATCAAGCCCGTAAGTCCAAATAGCCTTCAAACTAGACTTACAAATCAATAATTTATTTTCTACTGAAAACCGAGATCTATGTCCTATTAGCCAGTACATATTTTTAAACTTGAGTTCCAACTGTATCCGCTTAGATTTGACATGTTTTGTCCAGGTAAGTCGTCGGTCAAGATGGAAACCTAAATATTTAAGTTTTGAGAACTTGGAATTGGAATAATGAAATAGAAACAGTTGGACAGTGTTTTTTTCGAAGGGTGAACGTGAAGTGCTTTGAATTTGTTTCGCTTATTTTTATTTTCCAACTTGCAAGCCAGTGTTCGAGGAGAGTGACATCTTGGATATAATGAGATGCAGTAGTTGGATTTTCATGGACAGCACGAATTAATGTATCGTCAGTAAACGTTGCAATTGTAGTATCTGCCGTAATCGGCAGGTTGTACGAGGCGGAATAAAGTGACATATATAAATAAATGCAAGAAGTGGGATTAGTTCACTTAACATAAATATATTAATTATTTGAAAATTTAAGTTTTTTTTTAGTTTTTTTTACCCCTATTTCCCTGAGCCGGACATACAGTTAAGTAAAACTCGGCCCAGGGAAGCATCCTTAAACTCTAAGGGGGCCTCCCCACCCACCAGCAGTTCGGTTCCCGCGATGGGATCTTTTCTTTCGCGGTAGGATTATGTCGTTTATCGATCTGTGAAGTTTACGAGTTCCAATCTGAAATACTTTAAATGAAATATCGGGAAGCGAGGGGGTGAGGGACAGCTCCGTACGGAGCTGCCGTTCGTCCGTGCTTGCACAGGTGGGCAGTGGTGATGAAGGTGATGTGCGGGTACTCTCGAGCCCCTGAGCTAAAAGACTGAGTCCTTGGTGGAGCCGTCCATTTGGGGATATCCCCGTTACAGGTGAAGCACAAAGGACCGAGTCCCGGTTCCTAGGTGATGGAGGCCGGAAACGGCATGGTCTGGCCTGGCGTTCCCCTCATCTGGTAGCAAGAGCGAGGGACCTCCCGAAACCGTATTCATGCTTAATTGGGGGTCAGGGTTAAATAATAAAAAAATATTTTTAAAAACCTGGAACTTGTTTATTAAATAGGGAACGTTTATTAAGTTTCATTTTGAACAGGTAATTAAAAATTTAAAAAAAGCAAAATCTGAACGGATTTAAGAATCTGAAATAAATCGGCGGATACGTTGGGAAAAAGTGAATATAATTGTATAAAATTCCATTTTATTTGCTATCGTAAATCTGTAAAACATTAAACCGATTCTTCGTGATCTAGACAAAAATATCGGTCAAGATTTTTATATAAGCGGTTAACAAAATGAATTATTATTATCTTTTCTTTCTAAGTTACAAGTTGTTTTGACTCTATTGTAGTAATTTATTTTAAGTAGTTATAGTACGTAGGAATTATCTTTTTATACAAGTTACAATTTACTTTGACTCTATAATAGTAATTTATTTTAAGAAGTTATTACGCAGGTAAGAATAACGTTGTTCTGTTAAAAATATATTTTAAATAAATAAACTTTAAAATGTTACATTGCAAAAAAAAAATAAAACAATAGAGTACTTACACAATAAGTCTTTCGCATTCAGCACATGTATTTTGACCACCTGTGCTACCACCACCAGATGGTGTTGATGGTGTCGTAGGCTTTGATTCACGAGGGGAGGAGACATGTCTCAATCCAATAGTAACTGGCGGTGGTACAACAACTCCACCTTCTTCTGATTCCACTGTGGGCAAATTTTTCTTGAACCTACATTTTTCTAATAAACATATTTCTAACAACTTTTTCTAACATAAATATTTATACTGATAAAATCAAAAATAAAGAAATAATAAAAAAAATGATCAATTTAGATATTAAATAACAAATATAATTTTTTTAAATTATATTAAACGAGTAAATGAAATATAATACAGTACAAGAAACTGTATAATGTTTTTTAATTAAATATGTAATCGATTATATCTGGTCGAAGAAATTATTTTAACCAAACAAAATTTATTCAATGAAATATGAAACCATGTAATGCGGATAAATAGGAAACGATCAAAGTAATATGATGAAACCGTAACTTGTCATACGTGATACCTCATGTATAAATAAATAATCAGAGTTACCAGCAGTAAAATCTGAATTAATTTTATGAGAAAATCATGCACCTTATCTTTAGATTCACAGTAATTTATTAAAATACTTAACTCGTTCATGCAAACAAAAAAAAATATATTACAAACAGCATAAATTATATTATTATTTTACTAGAAATATCGTACGGTATTTATACAAAATCCACAGAACTGAATCTCTTTCACAGAATGAAAATTTATTATAAAAAGTATATTATATAAGAAAATCAAAATTATCTCGTAAGATATTCTAAAGTAAAGAGTTTACAAAATCTTAAAATATTTCAAATTTGAAACGTCTATTATTTTACTGTTTTTTAATCTTTTTTTTTTAAATCGTGGAAATATAAAATATTTTTTTTTAAATAAAAAAAAATAAATAAAGAGGGATTAATTAATTTTAACTGAATTTTTTCAGCTACAAAAAAAAATTAAAATATTAAATCTCCCTGTTATATGAAATGGAAACGTTTTTATATTAGCAAAAATTTCAAGAACCGTTAACTAATCGCTACGAAATTTTAAAAGTAGCTTCCATATGTAACTAGAAGTGTCATAGGCTATATTAAGATGAAAAATTTTATTAAAACGTGTAAATAATAAATAATCTCTTATGATGCTGCACTTCTCATTCGGGCCGCTATGTGGCGAGCCGCACCCAAGATATTTTTCAATAGATAAATTGAAAAATGAATATATTGAATATATACATATACTCAAACTATCCGTTTGTTTGTTACTTCTCGCAACACGCGAGAATTAATTGACCGATTGCTTTCAAATTTGCAGGATACATTTGTATTATCCCAGGAAAGGTTTTAAGCATAGATCCAAGGGGACCTAGTCCCCTTGGGAATGAAGTTAACAATTATGGATATTCATTAAAAAAAAATTAATAATTAAAAATTATATTAATTATTCTCAGCGTGGCAACTGAAATAAGTTGTGAAGTTTTCCTCGTCAAATTTTTAAGTACTTTAGTTGCCATAGATGCTATTATTCCGTCTTTTATAATATAGTTTATTTTTCACGTTTCTATAAAACTTAAATATTTTAATTGTTATTTATCAATATTATTCTCTCAACTACGAGGATAATGCCCTATGGGTAGACGGGAATTGCAACGAAGCGAGCTCTGCGGTCCTGGGGTAGGCCCCGTAGCTCCGAGGACCTCCTGTGTTGGCTCCGGGGTTCGCCTGGGCCCCCAGTGTCCAGGTTCTGGCTAGACGGGACAGGCCGGCTTCTACTGTATAAATTTAAACTTTTGATATTTGAAAAATAAATTGGGTATAAACAAAAAAAAAACTTCAATTTTATTTTAAATAATTACTGTAATAATATATTATTCGTAGTAATTAAATAATAAATAAGATATTACAGAGAAAAAACTCAGAAAAAAGAATGATTTCCATAATTCTAACGAATTTTATTACATTTTTACTTTCCCCACTACACGGCAGGGAAAGTATGGCGATCGGTCAAAATTGGGAAAGTCCGGTTTTCACCGAATCTTGACGAATTGACCCCTAAGGACTCCAGAAAACTGAAAAATGGTATCGAAATTTCCGCGACAAAATGTGCGTACGAATGTATGTTGGCGTGCAAGTCGCCTTATATCTCCAGAACCGCTTGACCGATTTTCACCAAACTTGGGTATAACATTTCTATAGTAGAGGAATTGAGGCTATTAAATTCTCAATTCCAAAGGTCAGCGGGTAGCAATACAGGGAGGGAAAAACGAAATCGTCTCCAGATTTTGCTTAATTAAGGTTACATTTTTTGTGAATTTTTTTAATATTAATAAAGTAAACAACTTTTGTAAAAAAAATTTTTTTTTGCTAAATTTCACACCCCTATCTAAAAACGGTTATAATTTTGAAGAGCTGTAAAAGGCAGTACAAGGGGTGATTTTCGTTGCATTTTTTAAAAATATTTTCTGTGTAAAAATGTTTTTGTTAAATTGCACCCCAATTCCAAAAAATAGCAATAATTTTTTAACGTTGTAAAATGCAAGAGAGTGGGTTTTTTAATTGCATTTTTTTTTTACCATCTCGTTGGATCCATAAATTTGTTCCCCATAAAAGTGGTTTTAACCCAGGTACCCCTCTTACACACCCCAACATCACACTTAGCGGCCGGTCTACTGCTGTAATCGTCTGCTATATTTTGACGTCACAAGTGAGCGGTAGAATAAAATAAATGAATAATATTTAAAGTTTAAAAATTTATGTAAATTGGCCGCTAGTAGCACCACACCCGCGCGAATGAAATAATTTATGCGCGCGCGCTCTAGTTAGACTCATTGAATTAAATAAACAAAAAATATTGTGTTTAAATAAAATGGTAAATATTTCTAATTAAGTTGAGTGTGTAAGCCAAGCCGTACATCATAAAAAACCGCGTGACAGGAAAGTCCTACAACTGTGTTGTCAGCTTTTTTTAATTGGTAAAAATAATTGTTACAACTGTTATAAAATTAATAGCTAAACTTATCTATTGTTCGCTCAGGAAAAATGTTGATCTAAAAAAAATAAATTTTGCTTTGCTTTTCTTTAGAAATAACCAAATTATTTCCGATTTCCAGCTATAAGAGAAAATAGGAAGTGATGAGTGAATCGATAAGAGAGCTTTCTCTTTAGGTGTGTAGATTTAATACTTAAGCAGTACGTCACTGCCGTGTAAATATTTTAAGCTTTCGGAATATAAACTAGAAATATACATTTATCTATCTTCATCCTCTTAAGAATGGTTTAAAGGGAAATTCTGAAACGTATTTTCATAAAGTAACTGCACTAAATTTTGAGCATCTACTCAACGTGTTACGAATGTTTACACGTACCAGGAAAACTACGTTTATCCTGTTATTTCAATCCGTTTAGGAATAAAATTTTAAAAGGGGTTTTTGATTTTAAAATAAAAAATAAAGAAGGGGATTTTATTTGTTTCCGTCAAAAATTAGAATTAATTTCAGAGCTTCTAAAAAAAGAATGAATCGTAAAATATACGGAAAGTGTGAAAACAAGATTCACTCTTTTAGAGGTGGTTAAATAAAGGATTCCCCGAGATGTGTTTTCATGAAATATTGAAATTATTATAAATTTCAAACTTTATAATAATAGTATAGGAAGATATACGAGTATACGCAACACACATTAATACCATTTAAGATACTTGAGGTTGTTAAATTACACCGATTTAAAACAAATAATACTCGGAATAAAATTAGAAAAAATACTTATAACCAATTTCCCGATCTCCGTGGCGGAGTGGTAGCATCTCAACCTATCATCCGGGGGTCCCAGGTTCGAATCCTTGTCATATAGGGGATTAATACGCTACAAAAATTCCATTTTAATATTACCACATTTAAACTACTGTAAGCTTCTGAGGTAAATTAATTTACAAGAAAAAAAAACTTTAATATAACATCTTAAGTAGAGGAAGATTTGAAAAGAAATTACCAGTTCGTAAACTTTCATTACATAAAATGGAGGAAAAAGAAATTTTTTTATATCGATGATAGTTTACTACTTAGGGGAAACAAACGGACTAGATTAGGAGTTATACCTTTCAGTATCGGCTACCCTTTTTTTCAGTTTTCTTAGTTAATTAAGTTCTTAACGATTATAAATCTAAAGAACTTTTTCATACTTTTCCTAAAGATCTACCTTAAAATATTTAATCCAAATTTAAACGTTTTTGGGTAATTGGTATGAAGGGTTTTCCAATTTGTACGCAGAGATAATGGGTATTGTTAAATGCGTTTAAAATAATTTTTTAATTTTATATATAGCCGAAAGTTCGTTTGTTTGTTTATCTGTTTGTATGTTCTGGCATCACGCGAGAATTAACCAACCGATCGCTTTAAAACTTTCAGGATACATTCCCTAACCCACCGGATTGGTCTAGTGGTGAACGCAAATCAGATGATTTCGTAGACAAGAGTTCTAAGTTTTAAAACCTAGTAAAGACAATTACTTTTATACGGATTTGAGTACTAGATCGCCGATACCGGTGTTTTGTAGTGTTTGGGTTTCAATTAACCAGACATCTCAGGATCGGTTGACTTGAAACTGTACAAGACTACATTTCATTTACATTCATACATATCCTCTGAAGTAATATCTTACGGTGGTTCTGGATGCTAAACAGAAAGAAAAGAGAGAGAATACATTATCCCAGGGAAGTTTTTAAGCTATAGATCGAGACCTTAGCCGCCCCCTTGGTGGTGAAGTTGTTAATTGAGAATACTCATGAAAGAAGAAAAAATTAATAATTACAAATTAATTTCTGTCACCATGGCAGCAGAAATAAGTTTTCCTCTCAAACTTTGTCAACTTTATTTTATTCACCGTAGTTACTACTGTTGTGCATTTTGTTAATTTAGTTTCTTTTCGGGTGTCTGTAAAGCCTGAATACTTTAATAGTTAATTATCAGTATTATTATCAGAACCATAAGCGTATTGAATACTGTGGGGGGTCCGACTAATTTAAAAATATTTATATACAAGCTGAAATTCTTCCAGGAATTTACGTGGTTTATTATTGTGACCGGTAGTGAGAAAAAAAATAATTTATATTATTAATTTTTACATTTATTATAAATTTTCTAGTGGAAAATCTACTAATCATTAGATGAAGGAAATTAACTCTAATTATTAATAACTGGATCATGAAATTTGGCAGAATATTTGAATTAAGTACTGATATCTTTCGAGTGTTTAATTCCGATACATTTTAGGCGATATATTTAATTGCAGAAAGATCCATTATCAATGATATAGGAAAACGAATTGATTACATGATTTTTTTTATGATCATAATAATGTTTACCGTGAGTTCAGTTTGAAAGAGAAAAATGCATCTCCTTACAACCTGGCACCTGGAACGTATCAGGAGCAACATAATAAAAAAAAGCATTGCATTCATATAATTTGTTCAAATACTATATGGTAAACACACTCAAATACTATATGGTATATACACTCGTGTGTGTGTTTGTGCGCGCTCAAATCGATTCACTCGTTACATAATTCTACCATTTTCAGAACTGCTAGAAAGCTTAAATTTGGTAGAGTTATTCTTAAAGGATTTTTTAGTAAAAGTAAACAAGAAATGAAGATGATAAAGAAGGAATTAAAAGAGTTTAGTTTAAAAATTCAGTACTTTCCGCGCGAATAATTGGACATTAAATTAATGCTACTAAATCAAAATCGATATATTATCAGAAAAGTAAAAATAATGAATGCCTATTATTACATAATCAGACAAATGATTTATTATTTACTTTACGTGTATAAAAAAAGTTAAAAAATTTCTTTCTATGAAATCATTTACAAGTAATGTAACACATGCAGTGATTTTTTTCTTTTCTTTTTTTTTAATAAAAAATGCGATATTGGGTTCAGGCTAGAGGTCACCAGTTGAAGTAAACCGACATCAATTTATCAATTCCAGTAAGTTTCAAATCAGTTACAATAGAAATTGTCAAAAAAAAAAATCAATTGAAATCCATACAATAGTAAAATGAAAAAAATATTAGACGGTGATAACAGCATTATTTTATTAGAAATTTCGTAAAATTTATTTAATTAGATTTTGTTAATGTATTTAGTGATTAGATTTTGTAATCAATTAAGGTATCAACAATACAATGACAGTTAAAATTAAACATTTTTAAAAAGTGGTAAATATATTATTTTTATTGAAGTGACTTCTAATTTATTGTTCTTTTAATCTTTTTGCGAAATACGTCTAATTTCGAAATAAGTCATTCACATCAAAATACTAGCAAGAATGCGGCTATGACACAAAAATCCCTACTTATATAAAATATTTTCGTCACAAATTATTAATCACAAACTTCTTTCAATGCCTCTGAAATAGTTATGACAATGACGTGCAATGTAATGTCCCAGAAAAGTTTCATCAAATTTAAGAAATTGATTCAAGACATCAAAATAAACAAAAAGATTCATGCGGGAAAATCTGGTTGTTTCCCCACTAAAATCTATACATTAAGAATGAGTCATTTTAATAAACTTTAGTATACATGTACCGACAATATCTTCTACAAAACAAATAAGTTGAAAAATCTGAAAATGCCAGCCGTTTAAAGTTTTCAATTAGGTTTATGGAATTATATTGCACTAGATAAAATATTAAGAGACTTTCATTCTGAATAAAATTATCCGTCATTAGTTGAAATCGTTAATCGTTAGGTAAGATATGTTTGAAATGTTTAATAGTGGATCGCCAATTATTACGACAATCTTATCCCTGTTTCCACTTTATTAATTGAATTAAAAATAACTAATAATAACAGGTACAAAACTATCAAACAGCATAGTTTTTTCGATCCACTTTAACAATTTCAGTTGTTTATTAACCAACCGATCTGAAAAAATGAATTGTCAATTTGTTCATAATCAAACGCTTAAAATTTTTTTCTAATAAAGCCCAATTTGATAAAACTAATATTTAAGCAGTTATTAATGATAAAAAATTTAAATAATCCTTTTTTACTTCCTTGTACGAAGAAAGTAAAGTGTGATCGCGAAAAATTTCGGTTTTCAGATTTCAACGGAAATATTCATTTTGACCATCCCTGGATCCATTTTGACTAGTTTCGGGGTGACGTTTGTACGTAGTTATAAACGTACGATATATACATATACCGTATAACTCCAAAAACGATTAATCGCAGGATTTAGAAATGTTGAATTTAGAACTGTTGTAACATCTAGTTGTGCACCTCTCCTTTTGATTACAATCGACTGAACCAAAAGTGTCCATAAAAGCTCAAAATTAAAAAAAAAAAAAAAAATGGATTTTGAACGTTTTCTTAACTGCAGTAATAAGCCCTCACTGAGAGCTTTTCGACGATATATCATAAGTGGTACTTATGTTCTTTGGTTCCAGAATTATAGCCAAATAAATTTTAATTAATGAAATATTTGGATCTTACAAGGCCAAGGTACATCGGTTCGAATCCGACTTCCTATACATATATTTTTTTAAACCTTTTTTAATTTAAATATATTGATTTATTAATAATTATTAACCACTGATTATAAAAAAAAATTATACAATAGATAATAATTCATTAACAACAATAAAAAAAAAATATATATGAAAAAAAATTAGACGTTATTAGTGAAATAAAATTTTATGTACTTTTCATTTTAATTCAATAATTTTTACAGAGTTTAATAATTATTAATAAATCAATATATTTAAATTAAAAAAAAAAGGTAAAATTAAAATATGAACACGAAGTCGGATTCGATCCGACATGTGCTTGGTTACGGATCCAACACTTTCTCTCTTAACTACTTCAGCGACGAGGAATTCACGTGGTCTCCACATCAGATTTTTCAAATAACTGTCTCAAATCTAAGTGTTATATACATCAACTGTGTTAATAAAGTAGTAATATATATATTACTTTACGGTATTTTGATCAAATCAGTTACTAAAGTACTATATTTTCAATTAGGCTAAAAGGGATATTGCTTTAAAACGTACAATTACCGTAGTTAAACGTTCCGGAAAACGAGGTGTCCACATCAGATTTATTTAATTGTCGAAGGTAAAATTTTTAAACTTATTTATTATCTACATGATATTGTTCGGTACATGTACATTAAACTTATACTTTTAAATCTAGTTTTATATATATATACAGAGTGTCCCATATAAAACGCAACCCATCAATCACTCATCCATGAAATTTCAAAAGTCAAGCTTACTCCCTTACTCGTTACTGAAATGGATTCGTCCAACATCAGAACATCGCGGCGACGCAGTAGAACACTACCGATAGTAACAACTTTGCAATCATAACATTCAGTGTACTGCTAGAGACAAGATAGTGTTTTCGCTAGATGAACGTATTTTCATTGTTGAGTCGTACTTCAGTACGAAATCAGTGGTTGCAGTGCAAGATTTGTTTCGCCATAAGTACCCCGATAAACCAGCTCCTAACAAAACATCAGTATTACGGTTAGTCGCAAAATTTAGAGAGACCGGTTCTGTTAATAACAAGGAACACAAAAGATCTGCGTCAGTGTAGAATACAAATATAGTCACTGAAATCAAAGACCGAATACTCGCCTCGCCAAATAAATCGATCAGACGTTTGTCTGCTGAAATTAATTTGTGTAAATCGACTGTTCATCCGGCGATCAAACGATTACAATTACGACCTTATTGCATTCAAACGGTTCATCAACTTCTTGAGCCCGACAAAGAAAAACGGCTACAATATCGTCAACGGTTCCGTCGATTTCTGCGCGAGGGAATTAATGTTATGGATTCGTTATTTTTCACAGATGAAGCACGGTTTCATTTGGATGGCTACGTAAACAGCCAAAACAGTAGAATTTGGAGTGCTGAAAATCCCCACGTTTATCACGAAAAACAATTACACCCGCAGAAGTCGGGCGTGTGGTGCGCGATACCGCGGAAGAAAATAATCGGTCCTATTTTTTTCGAGTACACCATTAATGCAGAACGATATCAGGAAATTTTATTTCAGTCATCGCAATCTTGGAAGAGGAAGACAAACACTGCTGGCTACAACATGACGGTGCGACATCGCACTACGCAGGTTCAACTTCTTAGTTCATTGAGGAATTCTTTGGTAATCGTGTTATCTGTCGAGGCTTGTGGCCACCAAGATCTCCAGATTTGACTGCGGCGGATTTTTTTCTACGGGGTTACCTCAAAGAAAAAGGCTACAGTAACAAACCACGAACACTTGAACGATTGAAAGTCAATATTAAACAAGCTGTATTAAATATCCAGCCACAAACTTTGAAAAAATTTGCAAGAAACGCTGTAAAAAGAACTGAAGCTTGTATTCAAGAAGATGACGGCCACTTCCAACATTTACTCTAAATGTAAGGTAATGGAAGGTAATAATAAAAATTAAATTTACATTTACACATGCCTTTTTATTATTTCAATACCTATTAATATAAGGTTGGGTTGCGTTTTATATGGGACACTCTGTATATATATATATATATATATATATATATATATTCATTCATACTGCCTACGACACTCCTGGGAACATAACGATTCCAACGTTGGGTAATACATTTAAATCAGTTCAGCCGTTGAGCTGCTACGGTGGAACATGCACACATACACCATAATAAATACAATACACTTCTTTTTGGAAAGTCATGTAATAAATTACTAGAATATGTATTATGTAAAATAAATTAAAAATATTTTAATTTTTAAAGTTCTAAATTTATTTACTACAAACAGCTGTTTTACAGATTCATATGATTTTTTTTTAATTTGTTATTAGTAAAAGTAATTTTTTTTTCATATACTTTATTAAATAAATTTTCTCAGAATAAAATTTTTTACACGGTTTCATAATAAAATTTACGTATTTATTAGTCATTTAGCAAATTACTGTACTTCAAACCTAAAAAAAAGTGTTTTTTGTTACCGAATCTTTCTGTTTTTATGTATAATAAATGTAATGTATTTAATAATTGTATTTCATCCATTTTCTAATGTTAATTGACTTATTACTGTTGACTTATTACTGTTATTGACTTATTAATGTTATTTGACTTATTTAATAATTGTATTTCATCCATTTTCTAATGTTAATTGACTTGGTTGTATGTATATTGAATTGTGTTGGTAAATAAATCTTGCTACACATATAAGTGAGGTGCTATACCTCATCTCACTGAAGGGAAATGACATATATGTTCGACTGACTGAAGCTAATAAAACTGTACTGTATGGATATCAAACTCCACTAATGTGAATTTGAAAAAAAAATTTCGGGAGGAACTGGCGAAAAAGATTCTGTTAGCAGGGGGTTGAATCGTGGACATGTGCAGGGTCAGGGAGGCAGCCTCTTTGCTGAGGACGTTCGGGACCAGCAGATGGTTGGATCAGGACGTTCTGATGACGCATTGAGGACCCTCGAGGTTTGTGAGGTGGGCGCGCGATTCAGGGAGGGTATGCATGGGGTGCACACCCGGACCCAGTCTAGGTGATAGTGAAGGGAAGGGTAGTCCTTTTAGGATAATCACCATGGTAACCGGGAGGAATGTCGTGATGTCTCAGAAATCCAAGAGAAACCCTGTCGGGAGATCAGCTTCAAGCTGCACTAAGGTGGGTCTAGTCTTCAGCCACGTCACTTGGGACCGACCGAAGTAGCGTCTCTTAGGCGGTTACCGGTTGCTTTCAAGTAGTTAAAAATGAAAAAAACCTCAAAAAAAGAATCTTTCTGTTTTACGTTGGTTATCATGTAAACTACGACGTAAAATACAGTTCTTGGACGTGTTTTATTTGAATTTTCAAGTCAATAAACATAACAGACCATCAAGTTTATCCCTAATATATTAAAATTTCACGAGGCAACTGAAATCCTTGCGAAATTTTTGCCTAGCCGTAAATCGATAATAGAATTTTCGGACATATGTTTGTATGAACGTTTTTCCTTATTTCAAACTCTCGAATCATTTTCCAGTTTATTTCCATTTCATTTTCAATCATCTGCATACATATATATATATATATGTATACAGCCTATGACACTCCCAGTAACGTAAGGATTTTAACGCGGGGTCATACATCTAAATTGGCTCAGTGGTTGAGCTGCTACATTGGAACAAACATACCCTAAATACATTACACTCTTTTTTGGGCAGTCATGTAATAAGAAACTTATGATAGATGAAAGCACGAAATTCAGCAAAAAAAAAAATATTTTGATTTACGCTTAATGAAATTATTACTTATTTATTCAATAAGAAATAATGAATTTAATGATTTTTTTAAACAAAAGCTATTTTAAATCAGGAACAGGGTGGAACATTAATATCTCTTTTAGTATCTATACTTTTGAATATCTGTTATTTAGAAGTTATATGAAAAGTTGCCAACTTGAATTAAATAAAACTTTCATAAAATTGTCAGTAAAACACAAAAGTTAACCGGTTTTCAAACTAGAAAATAACAGCATAAATTAATGTCATATATTTCTGCGTGGATATTAAATTTTCATTATTCGTACGCGTAGAAGTTTAAATTAGTATATAATATCATTAATTCCTCCCTGCAGCTGTAATAAATACAACTTTTGAATCTACACAAATAAAATTTCTACATTTCATCCGATAAAACATCACCCATCTTGCAAATAAAATGATAAAATATTTAATTTAAAATATAAGAATAAGTAATGCCGATTTCCGTGGCAAAATTGTAACGCGTCTTAAACTTTCATCAAAAAGATTACCAGTTTGAATCTCGTCCAAACTTTTAATTTTTCGTTGGAAAATCTGTGTACCATATTTCGTGCATACGATTCAGATTTATTCCGGTGGATGGATTAATAATTTTAAAATTAATGATTTAAAAAAAGATTAATTAAGGACTGTTCACCACTAAAGTTTCTTTATTCATAAAATCTTTATTCATTACCTATCAATGCGCTTTTAATAATTTAAAAATTAGTGACGAAAATTATTGAATTAAAAATTTTAATTATTTGACAAAAAAAAAAATCAAATTTAAACCAAAAAAAAAATCCAACTTGACAACCATACAACATAAAATGTCAATTAGATTTACATTTCAGAGATCGTTTTTAATTATTTATCTTATTATTTCCTTAGTACCTCTTGAACTATGATTGTCTAACAATAAAAATGGAAACTTTATTTTATTTTTTAAGTAAATACTTTTTTTTTTTGTAACGAACTGTTCTTGAGCGATTTATTTATTTAATATTTTATCACCAGATCTACGGTTCTAATAATTTATTTTCTTAAAAATATGAAAATTATTATCGATAATAATTATATTTTATTTTCTACAACACGAATTAAACAAATATGTTGTTTTTTTTTCATTCAGGCATAAATTAAATGCTTTAAGTTTAACTATTCACGTCTCTCGTCGTCGTAAATGACAATACCATATTATTTAACTACTGTTAATGCCATTATTTACTGATTATTTATTACCCTCGCACACTAATTGTTTATTATTTATGTTTTTAAATAAATTAGAATTTTAAATAAAAATGTACGTAACATGTTTCATACATATCGTAGGCGATATCTTAAAATAACTGAGATAACAGAAAGGCGCTTATGTTAATTGTGTATGAAAAAATAATGATTATTTTATTAATATAAACTATCGATAACTATCATTTATACAAAACAGTCATCGATAGCGTAAATTATAGATAAAAAAAAATCAACGACAACATTTTAGTGGGACCCGATGAACAGATATATCAACAGTATAGTCAGTCAGATACAGCAACAGTCAGATATATCAACATATATAATTTCAGATATCGATAGGATTATTCCTTTAGTTCGAATGTACAAGTAATCTGGACTGGATTTTCAATCTCTGGAAAAGCAATATTTCTTGTACAAAAAGTTCTTCTGAAAGTAAATTATAATTTTTCATCAACTACCCCGTCGAATCCTTCATTCCTTCTTCACTGTTATGGATTTTTTGAGTATAGATCAGACTCTAGTAGCTTCAAGTTGTAGATAAGAGGAGTTGAAAAGCCATCCTTTGTTTGGTCAAGTAAGCGGACTCCTTCCAGAATAACCCAGAGATTGTCCCTTGCCAAGTCCAAAATGCTCTGAAGATAAATTTTGAATGTTTTCTTTTAATTATTGCCCTTAATATGATAAAAACTGGATAAGAAAACTAATAAGTGTTTACAGGTTATATTTTGAGTTGTCAGAAGTCGGTCTAACAAAAATCCAGTTCTGACACACTGGTTTATAAGCTGGTTTATAATTATTTACTACCGGGACGGGCGAGATTGTTTCTTTAGGAAATTTATACCCGTTCCCGATCGATTCTTTAATTCCTTCAAGAAAACACAATTTTATTACAATAAATATTTAAGCTGGTGTATGCATAATTGTAACCTAAAAATATTTTGTTCCTATCCTGGGTAGGATATCAGACAAAAATCTGGTTAGATGTACACTTATTACATTACTCGGAGAATAAGTCAACCTATTTTTGCAGTCCCTTTATAACTAGATCGTTCCCCGTTCCCGCTATTTCTCGATCCTTCCTTCCTGAGCGGATATTATGTACACTTTTGGTTAGATCCTACGAGTACATAGTATTTTTATCAATAAACTACTGTTCCTGTTCTGGATAAAAGTCCGAAAGTCTGGAAATCGATATTCTAAAGGAATCCAGGCGGAATGGGTGTATATCCCCGGAGGGATCTCGAATCATTTTCAATATAGAATCGTTTGTTTAGTACCAGAGTCCTTCCGAATAAAATTTTACCATTACCAAGTCCTTCTTCTAACCCATAACCAACTTTTTTGTTCTGGGAGTGTAGGTCTGAACCTGTTAGTACCAAACGAACCACTTCATTCGTAGAGTGATCTGATATAGAAGGCTAAGTGTGGACAAAAACCGGTACTTTGTTTTGTATCGTATGGCTGCACAATAGGTTTAATAGCAATAGGTTTAATGAAAGGTACACCGGTATCAATGAAAAATGCAATTAAATTTGTTAACTATTATATAAAAAAAAAATAAAATTCCATACAAAATGGATAAAATGAAAATCTCGAAATTTTTTTCCTAATATAAAATGAATAATAAAAAGGAAAGTAAGAAACAAATGTAAAGAACGAAAAGAAGAAAGAGAGTAAGAATAAGAGAAAAATACAGAAACAGAGGAAAAGAATTAAAAAAAAAAGAAGAAAAAACGGTTGATGAAAAAAGAAAGAATATAAAAAAGGACAAAGAAGAGAAGTAGGAAGGGATAATTAAAAAATAATAAGGAATAAATAAATGAGGGATAAGTAGAAAAAGAGGAGAATTCGAGAAGAAAAATAAAGAAAAAGAAATAAGAGAGCAATATATAAAAAAACCGAATAATATACTTTAAGGTAAAATTGAAAGAAAAACTTCAAGCCGGCAACTCTCATATCACTTCTAAATATAATCTTCAAGGTGTGATCATTATTAAATATTTTATAGAAATGCATGAATACAAATCCAGCTTTTTCATTTTTTAAATATGTGTTTAAAAAAAAGAATAAAAAACAGATGATTAATGTATCAAAATTTTGTACTAGCATACAAGCTTACGTAAAGACATTTCATAATATTTTCAATTTTATATCAGATATTCTAGCTTATATACACAGTAGTTCACGAAGAATGTAACAAAGTTTCGGTACATGTTCTAATGATAATAATAAAGAATACAGTTCATATAAAAAAAGACTGAGAGAGGCTTCGTTAGCGAGTGTCATTTGGTGAAAGATTCCTCCTTGATTTCTGGGCCGTCGGAAAAATTAAGGCAGACTGTAATTTTTGGAATCCAAATTAAGGGGTAAATTTAGTGGTTTTATATGAAATATGATTTGAAGATTTGAAAAGAAAAATAATAGGTCCCAGAATTGTAATTTTACTAGTTTTTGAGAAATCTGAGCTGAAAGACAAAAGTTGAAGTCAAAAACACAAAGTTTTTATGTTTGGCGTAAAATAACTTTGAAAACAAAAAAAAAATTAAGCAAAACTTGTAGAGAATTTGATTTTCAGTAAAAGAGTATAATAAAGTCCAGAAAAAATAAATACAAATATTTTGAGGTTTGCTAAAAACAAAACATATCAAAATGTGACAGATTTTAACTATATTTGTGACTTATGATATTTTATTTTAACTTTGAAATCCTTACGTTTCTGTGGACATTATTAAAGCCATTTTAATCAGAATTATTCTGTATAAGATCTGCATTGTATACTCAGAATTCTTTATAAACTTTGTATAAAACATTTGTGTTTATTACCCATTTAACAAAGTTATTTTACGCTAAAATAAAATTGTGTTTTTCGACCCCAAGCTTTTGTCGTTTATCCTAGATTTTCCCAAAATACAGTTCTGGGACCTATTTTTTTTTCAATTTTTCAGGTCAGATTTCATATATGACCTGAAAAATATATTAACCCCTTAATTTGAATTCCAACAATTACAGTATGGCTTTATTTTACTGAAGAACTCAAAAATAAGGACGAAAGTTTTTGCTAACCGATAGTCGTTAACGAAGCGTTTCCGAAACTATGTTTGTATGAACTTTCTTCTTTATTTTCACCATTAAAACAAGTCATGTAAGATTGTTACACCCTTCGCGAATCATTTTATATAATACGAATCTATATTGCAAAGGAAAAGAGCGACGATATAATGAAATGAATACTGAATAGATATCTTTATTTTAAAACATTAATTTATATTACCTGGTTCTGGAGACTTTGGTTCTTTTTCCGCTTCTAAAAGCATCTTATAAACTTCGCTTTTTTCAGCATCATAACCCTTTTCGTTCTTCTTAAAGTTAACTCTGTAAAAATTTAGTAACTTTTATTATAAATTGTTAATTTAAGTGGTTTAATAAAATAAACATAAAAAAATAAAAACAAATTTTAAATTGCGCAATAAAAATAGAAAAATATTACTAATAGGTATTCTAGTTTTCTTTAAAATTCCACTTTTTGATATATATGAATTAAAAACAAAACTACAATAATATGTTAACCCTAAATTTGAGATCAAGTTCAAATAAAAAATACTAACTCATCTTTTTAGACCGTTATGGAAATTAGGTTTTACTATTTTTCAAATATTATTTTATTAATTAATATTATTTTATTTTAAATCCGTCAGTTTTATTTTTATTTAAAATACACACTTAAAAATCAACAAAGAGCCTTCTCGTTTCGCAAAACATGAGAGACTTTGTCGTTATAAAAATAACAAAAGGAATGCACTCATATCATATCTTACTACTCCATAGTAATTAAATCATTTTAACAATGAGGAATTTAAACATAAAGTACTTATGACGAAAATCAAATAAAAAATTACCATCAATTATTTATGTAAGAATAATACTTTTCAAATAAAAATTCTGCTACTGATTTTATCTGGAACAAAGTAATTAAGCGAACATCAGCGGAAATTCCGCTACAAAATAAAAAAAATAAATTATTAAAATCGTTCCATTTGGTCATAAATACAGCTAAAGATCAATCCTTAACTCCATGCAAAATTGTACAACTCCTTTTTTTCGAACTGCGAAACTCATTGTTAAAGAAGTCGGATAAAAGATAAAATAGAATTAATTTAATGAATGTAATTGTAGTTCACACAAGCGCACACACTTACATGCGTTACGGTAAATTTGATTAATCCTATGATTATGCATAATTACCGATTAATATGTATAATCGCCTCCAGTGTTGGAGAATTTAATAAATATACAGCAATTTATTAAACACGCAGACCCGGCAATGTTTTGTTATTGCTAGATTTGAATATATATATATAGATTAAATGAACATAATTGAAAGTTTGATAAAACATTAAAAATTGAAAATTTCGTAACTTCATAAAATTTATCCTTTTACGTTACAAAAGTTTGAATATAAATAAATCCCATTGTCAAAACAGCACTACCTATCGGATTTAATTCAAACTATATTCTAAACACAGTAGTCTGTTCAAAATAACTTTCTTCTAGTGGTCAGATCGAGAATTCCAATAGCTTTAAACCTTCTCCGGAAAACGCGGAGTATTTTTCAAAAATTCGCGCGTAAATCGGTTCAGTAGTTTTAAGTCGGACACACATACGAAAAATGCTTTTTATATATATAGAAGAAGGAATATGTATATTTTTTGTTTGTTTCGTAAATATCTTAACACCGGCGCCAACTAGCGGGTAAAACTTTTGCAAAAAGTTTTCTTTTCACGTAACTAATACATACTCTGAATATGAGCCAAATCGGTCGATAAATACAATTTTTCTAAATGTCTCAACCCCAGCGCCATCTAACGGGTCCATTTTTTGCAGAAGTATTTTTTTTTTCATGTATGTAACACATATTCTGAATATGAACGAGCCTAATCGGACCATGAATACAATTTTTCGAAATATCTCAACCCCAGCGCCACCTAGTTCCAATTCCAAACAAATTTAGAAACTTTCGCGGACGTGCACACACCAACTCACTAAAGTTTTAACGCAATCAAATGAATGGTATAGGAACGCATATGGGAACAAAAACATTCATTTTTATATATGTAGAAGATACTGGTCAATTTACATATTATCCATATTAACACATGTTACATATTAAAATAATTCGACCAAAGTAGAAATTAATGAATTTATTATTTAAATAACCAAAATATTACTGTTAAAATTAGTCGAGGTTAGTGAGCGAAGCGAGCGCAGATTATGTTGATTTTGTATATTGACGAGTCGTAAGTATATCAATATAACATTTTTTTTTTTTTTATTGTTTAGCCTCTGAAACCACAGTTAAGGTTCAGAGTAAGGTTCACAGTTAGAGGATGAATGAGCATGAGATGTATGAACGTAAATGAAGTCTAGTCTTGTAAAGTCTCAGGTCGACCGTTCCTGAGATGCGTAGTTAATTGAAACCCAACCACCAAAGAACACCGGAATCCGCGATCTAATATTAAAATCCGTATAAAAGTAACTGCCTTTACTAGGATATCACCATAACCTAACCAAACATGAACCTACGCTCGCAAATCTCGTCTAATTAACATATATGCAAATTATATAAATGTTTATTGCTACATACTTATTAAATTCTCCAACATTGATTACGAATACACAAACATTAACCGTTAATTATGCATAATCACCGGATTAATCAAATTTATCTTAACACACACACACACACACACACACACACACACACACACACACACACACATATATATATATATATCACATGCGCACACTTTACATGTAATAGAAGGAAACATTTTAATGTTTTATATGCTTATAACACTTCTTGCCATCTTCATGAATTCACTTACAATATTAGGATTTTTATGATAAATTTAAAATTAATCCTACAAAAATTAAATAATTTTTACTGATTTTTGGTGTACTCGGAAGAGTTTTTTTTATATAGATAATATAAACTGATATTCAATCATTTAAAAGATTAAATTTCAAGGTAAATAAACAATTTTTTTAAAAATAAAAATTAATATTAATCATAAAATGACATTTTTGTTAATTATATTTTTTAGGTTACTAAATAAATAGATAATTATAGATACATCACACCAAAAATATTTACATAAAATAAATGTTTTTTTTAAATTCATATCCAATAAAGCAATATGACGTTAAACAATTTTGCTTTTAAGGAAATAACAGACGATTCGATAAAACCATTCAACTATTGCTTCAACTTTCCTTACTCACTGCCAAGACCACTTAATACAATAAAATCATTGTTAGTAAACATCAAGTGTTATATCACAAGATATTTTAATAAGTTTTCTTACCCGAGCACTCCTCCAGCAAGTACTTCAGCTTGAGCCGATAAAGTTTCAGCGATGGTTTCTTCACTGTATATATTGACAGGCGTATTGTACTGTTTGTTAACAATCGATTTGACAGGTTCACCATTCACCTGTAAATGAAGAATTTTTTTAAATTTCTAGTAGTATTAATTTAACTAAAATTTTACACAAGTTATAACATTTTATTTTGTTTGTTTGTGAACAAGGGTAAATTAGATCATAAATTTTGTAATTATAAAATAAATTACCACTACCTGTTTATTATTTATATCTTATAATACGTTATGTATATTATTTAATTTGAAAGTATCAACTAATAATGGTAATACAATAATGGAATCTCTATCAGCTGCCGAATTGATCGATTATGCAATTGGCTGAAATACTGACCCATCCAAACAATTCGATTGGCTTAGGGATTATCACATCTAAACAACTATGTTCTTATTGGTTAGTTTAGATTTAGAATACTCTGCTATTCGTCAAATATTCATTTGAATTTTTTTATGATTAATTTGACCGCATGAACTCGAAGTTTGTGAAACGTAGTATAAGACAGATTGTAGCTTATGGGAAAATGTCAAGCCTGATCAGGATTCGAACCCGATATCATCCGGATGAAAACCTGAGACGCTACTGTTCTGGATTAATTTGTTCAGTGGAGGTTGGTACATCCTCAATGAATTAAATATAATGTTTGCATCAACTTGCTAAGAATATCAAAATTTAACAGTTATTAAGACTTAAAAATTGACATCACTCCATTTACCACAGACTTGTATAGCGAGGACATCATTACGCTCAGAATAACTGCTTAATTAACATCGTTTTTATATGAAATGTAAAGTAATTATTTAAAAAAAAAAGAAAAGTGGATTTATTCTAACAAACGTACGATAAAATTACAATTTTATGGGTTTTTCATGCTCATTTAATAAATTCCACTAGCTAATTAATAATGTATCGGTTAAAACAACAGTAATGACAAAGGTTTATTAATTTAATAGCTCTGAGTATATACAAAACACGCTCGTGTTGAAAGGTGTATGTTTATGTGTGTGTGAATTTGTGTGTGTGTGTCCATGATGATGGAGTTTTCTATGCGTATGAGTATGTGAGAGAGAGAGGGAGATAAATTGAGTAAGTATTGTATTAGCTATTTTTACTAAGTTACATATGTAGTTAAAAATCTATTCAAAAAATCTATATAGCATTAATACGGTAAACATTGTACTTTATTAACGACCAATTAATTAGGAATAGGTAGTAAACAAGTTTTAAAAGGTCTGATAACAAACTAAAAATAAAAAATTCCCAATAAGTATTATCTATAATGGCAGCCAATAATAATTTTATTATTAATTCTCTTACTAATCAATTTTACTGAAAATTAAGGTAACAATAATAAAAAAAAAAACAATTTAGTACATAGTAGAAATAATTTCTATAACAATTCAAATAAAATAATTTTAAATAATGAATTAAAAATATTAAGATGATATTATTCAATTCTCTTTCAAATTTTAAAATTGAAATCAGTTTCTTTCCACAAAAAAAAGAAACTACATCGAGAAATTTACAATTTGATAAAAATAACGGAAGGAATGCGTAGAAGCAATGTAAAATAATTACCACCATTCCTGAGTGAAGGCTGTCAAAAATACTGTAACATATATTTTATTTTTTAATCAACTTTTCCAACTATTAAGTTTCATGAGAAAATATTACGCAATAACAATCAAATACTTAATAATAATAATAAGGTAAAAAAATTCTACGAATTTTCAATTTAGATCATTTTTTTTACTAAAAAAAAGAAGACTAAACTGAGGTTATCTGGAAAAACCTACACGTTAGATATATAATTATACATACTTCCGGTAACGTATTCCAAATACGATTCCAACTAAGGGAAGAACATCTAAATCAGTTCAGCCGTTGAGCTGCTACGGTGGAAAAACATACATACCATACTTTTTTTTTTTGTCTTCAGTCATTCGACTGGTTTGATGCAGCTCTCCAAGATTCCCTATCTAGTGCTAGTCGTTTCATTTCAGTATACCCTCTACATCCTACATCCCTAACAATTTGTTTTACATATTCCAAACGTGGCCTGCCTACACAACTTTTTCCTTCTACCTGTCCTTCCAATATTAAAGCGACTATTCCAGGATGCCTTAGTATGTGACCTATAAATCTGTCTCTTCATTTATCTATATTTTTCCAAATGCTTCTTTCTTCATCCATTTGCCGCAATACCTCTTCATTTGTCACTTTATCCATCCATCTGATTTTTAACATTCTCCTATAGCACCACATTTCAAAAGCTTCTAATCTTTTCTTCTCAGATACTCCCATTGTCCAAGTTTCACTTCAATATAAAGCGACACTCCAAACATACACTTTCAAAAATCTTTTCCTGACATTTAAATTAATTTTTGATGTAAACAAATTAAATTTCTTACCGTAATATATTAATAAAACCTTTATTTTTCCAATCATCTTGGAAAAATAAAGGTTTTATTATAATATTACGGTTAGAATATACTATGGTTAAAAGTAAAGTATTTGGAAAATTTGGTGACCAAAGGGAGAAATTAAAAAAAGAATATCTATGGTAAAAGAGCTTCTGAAAAGAGAGAAAAAAAAAAGGATGCCGATTGAACGAAAGAAGAAATTCGAGAAAAAAGGCTTTCTGTGGTTCGGTTAATTATTCGGATCTGAGTCGTGTAGGGTTGAAAAGAAAAACACTTGGGTAGTTTTGAAATTCGGTTACATAGAAAAATTGAGATAGAGAGAGAAAAACGGGTAAACAATAAGAAACTATTGAGAAGAATATCAGAAAAGCAAAAATTTATTAAAATTATAAAGAACAACGAAAAATGTTGATTGAGACATATGTTTCGTTCAGTAGGGACGGGCCCATTGATGTATATTTCAAGTGAAAAGATAGCAGACGATATCAATTTCATGGTAAAAGATTATAACAGTTATATCTTCACGTTTATTACCAGAATTAAAGTAAAATAATCAATAATCGAGATAATGCCGTAGATTAAAGTAAACAAAGTTATTGAAGTAAATATTCTTACGCATTAAATATTGTATGAACGCAAAGACAACATGAAAATAATCGATCACTGCAGTTTTATATGTTTTATATATATAAAACTGCAGAAATTTAATGCAGCTAAAAAAGTGAAATTTAATGCTTTCACTGCGGCTGAAATTTAATGTAAACTGAAAAGTAAGTAACGGTAGAAAAAAATGTTGCAAAAAGCGACAATTGCTGCTAACTTGTAGTTCCATTTCCCTGCAACTCGTACTAACATACCAAAACTTATTGATCTACGCTTTCTCATTTTCTGCCAGTCATAATTATCACAGAGTCCGGTATGCATGCTATGTCAATTCGTCTAAAACAAAATGTAGCGACTGAATTTTTAACAGCGGAAGAAGTGAAGGCTTCTGACATTCATCATGGTCTAATAGATGTTTACGGTGATAAAACTGTTGATAAAGAACTGTAACTAAGTAAAATAGGAAAAATAATATAAATAAGAAAAATTATATACAAAAAATAAAGAATTTTAATACAAATTTCAATATTTAAAAATTACTAACAGATTTGTACCAAGAGTTGAATTCTTCTTCTACCGCCTCAGTAATGATTAAAAAAATATTTTCAACCACTAGGGAGAATAATGTTAAAAGAATGTCTAAGAAGTATTTCCAATAAATTACAAACGGCAAAGAATGTACGTCATGGCTAAACCAAACAAGAGATACGTTGGAAAAGGGATTTTTTTTTGGTGAAGAGGAGGAATATCAGTTACGTACACCCCACGAGGGGCAGTTTCGGACTCATCACAGGTTTCGCAAGGTGTTAATTAAAGTGCGTATGTGTTCCTGCGCCCTACCGACTACTAAACCTAACCCCTCCGCGGCAACTCCTCCCGACAGGGACCAGAAAGGCATTGAAGCATTACCACGGCCCCGGCGGGATCCTTCGGACTCAGGGGATTCAGAGTCTTCGTGCGTCATCACCGTCACCGATCCAGGCAAGCGCGGACCAGCGGTCAGCTGTAGTAGAGGGTTGTCCTTCACCCCTTCATCCTGCGGTCGTGTTCTTCTGCCTCTCTCAGAGGACTTTTTCCCGGAAACTATCATTCCGCTGGCGACACTGTAGAAATGCTACCGGGTACCCAGTTCAGTCAGCCAGAATTCCAGTTCTTTCTTCTATCTCCTTTGTACTAAGAATATTTGCAACCATACTTGATACCAGTTCCGATTGGAACTGGGATAGGGTTGGGTTGGGAAGGGTTGAGTTGGGTTGGGTAGAAAAACCCATCGGGTTGTTCTAGTGGTGAACGTCTCTTCCCAAATCAGCTGCTTTAAAAGTGGAGAGTTCCCGCGTTCAAGTCCAAATAAAGTCAGTTATTTTTACGCGGATTTGAATACTAGATCGTGGATACCGGTGTTCTTTGGTGGTCGGGATTCAATTAACCACATATCTCAGGAATGGTCGATCTGAGAATGTACAAGACTGAACTTCATTTACACTCATTTATATGATCTTCATTCATCCTCTGAAGTATTATTTGAAAGGTAATTACCGGAGGCTAAACAAGAAAAAGAACGGGTTGAGTAGGAAAAGGGTTGAATCTGCTCATATAAAAGATTTATAACAATTATCATTTATTAATTTACTTGTACAAACTACTGGAAATTAATTTTTTGTCATAAATACACTATTTTTGGTAATTTTTTTATATTCGTAAAATTATTTGTTTTTAGCGATACCGCCACAAAAGTTTGAAACTTGTGCGTGGGATATGGGAATGGAATTTTGTAGCGTACGAAAAATACCATGCCTGAATGGGATTACAACTCGGGACCTCCGAATGAAAGTCCAAGTCGCTACCACTCGCGCTAAATTAAATCTGTATAGTAAATAAAGTAACAACTGTTCGGAAAAATAGCTCGAATATCTATATGACATTCTTTTGGACTTGAGCCGGACATGCATTCTTGTGCAGAGGTATTTTAAGTAGAATGTGTTATGAGATGGAGGAAATGATACGTGAAAAAAGTACTATGAACGTGCCAGGAATTGAACCCGACAACTAACGGTTTAATGGCTAACATTGATTTACTATTTATTTGGCGACTAATTGGTCAATTCATTCTTTTCACAATCGTATCCATTAATTTAGTTTTATCAATCATTTCTGTGGCGATGAGTCAATTGAAAAATCAAATTAATTTTGTAAAAGATGAACTATATAATTTCTAATAATTATAAAATACATAATAGAAAGATAGTCGGAAACCTGCTTACGTAATTGTGTCTTGATGCTACGAGCCGATTGGAGGAAAAAATTCTTAGCGATTTAGTAAAGAACGCAAAAGTAGAATTTAGTTTAGAAGTGTGATTACTTAAATATAGATGATCAATGGGTTAACCCATCGGGTTGGTCTAGTGTGAACGCGTCTTCCCAAATCAGCTGATTTGGAAGTCGAGAGTTCCAGCGTTCGTCCTAGTAAATTCAGTTACTTTTATACGGATTTGAATACTCGATCGTGGATACCGGTGTTCTTTGGCGGTTGGGTTTCAATTAACCGCTTATCTCAGGAATGGTCGAACTGAGACTGCACAAGACTACATTTATACTGATACATATCATCCTCTGAAGTATTATATGAAAGGTAACGGAGGCTAAACAGGAAAAAGAATGTTAAGGGGATCAATAGGTTCCTATCTACGGTCCTGTAGATAAACCTTTCTTACAGATAACATCTATTAAAATCTCTTCCTTGATCCGGTTAATCGGGTACAACATTGTACGATCATTTGCAAATAGTCAAATTGACAAGAACTCGATATTTACCGATGACTACATCGTTCTGTTAGGTCTTTCATAATAAGCTTTTTTCATATATTTCTGTTGAACGATTATTGCTTCCTCTAACACCCCGGAGATGAAAAAATGAAACAAAACGATGAGGGAGTAGGAAAAAATTCAAAACGAGTCATTCTTATAAAATACATAAGAAAAACGAACTTAATGAAAACTATTTATAATATAACTACGGCTTCAGCGGCAAAAAATTGTACTTTTCACCCCAGAAGTATATTAATTTGTTACGTTACACCCGCTCCGAGTCTTTTCAATGCCCATGGCACATGTAAATCATAGTATTGATCAGCGGAACAAGTAAGATTTGCTTTCTTTGATAGTAATGATACCCGTTCTTCAGCAGTTCTTTGGGGAGAGTTCATTACATCACTACAATCAATTATAACCAATTGCTGTGGTTAATATCATCCACATCTCGGCGAGCTAAGCCGGTAAGAATCATTTCGTGCACCAGCCCATCCGTCTATAAATCAACCGCTTAGTTTTGTTTTTGGATTTCAGCTCACTATTACCCGGTCAGGATGTTATTTTTTATTTAATCCGTCTCTACGAACTTACAGTGACATAATTATTTTTCATATTTCATCGAATTTCTTTTTTTCTTCAATTAAAAAAATTTGCCATCAAATTTTCAATTATAGGCCTTCAGACTATCGTTAGATTTGATGATAAGGGAATTACTGTGTGGGGGTTTCTAAATCGAATACTTTTATTTTATTTTTAAATGTGATAGAAAAGAGAATAACAGAAGAAAATCAATGATGATCTAAAAAAAATCATAATATAAAAATTCGTCAAAAGATAATTAAAAAAAAGTTATTTAATAAAAGTCATGACGAACGATTAAGGAAATATAAATTACCTGTGGACTAGAGAAAGGTCTTGGTGCTAAATTATGTGCTGAACCAATGTTTGATGGTGCCTGGGGACGAGTTGATGATAAAGATGTTTTTGTAACCGGGCTAGGTTTGGATGGTAAATGGGCAGTCGGTTTTGGTGTAGAGCCAACTGGTGTTACTGCTGGCTTCCATGTTGCGTTACCACCCCTGCAAAAAAAAAAAAAAATAGTAATAATAAAATAAATATAAGTAAATATATAAGTAAAACTAAAATATAACACTATTTTAAACTCTTTTTTATGTTTTTAAAAACTATTAAAAAAAAGTACTTCATCAGAAAATCTAAAATTAATTACAAATTATTTTATTAATTCTTTTTTTTTTGTATTTGATTAAATTAAATATATTTTAATTACTGAGTATTTCCTGGCACAACTTTTAATTTAATATATAATACATATAAAAAAAACAACGTAGAAACAGAAAAATCTTTCTTTATAAAATAATCTTAATTATGTAAACTACAATTATCGATCAATTTGTCACGTCTTGTATAAAGAGATATCATTTATAATTTGATTATATACGTATCAGACGCATATAAACACCCTAATACGATCAGGATAAATTGTAAATTGCTAATAGAAACAGACAAAATCTATTTAAATGGTAATTTTGTTGCGATAATATTTGTGTGTGTATTTGTATATGAATACATGCGTACGTTTCAGAGAATGATTTACAAGAACAGCGTCCGAATAATACGGCTAGTTAGTTTGCAAATTTATAATTTTCGATGAACGCGGTTGACTAATATTTATTCGTCTGAGGATAGCTGATTAAATAAAAGGTATATTAATTTTGTATTACAAAAATTAACTAAGCTTATACTCAATTTATTATTTTTTAACTTACTTCTTAAAAAGAAAAGGAACGAACACTGTCCCTTATATCTTAAATTTATAACTATATATATTTATATGAAGAATTTGCCCAGCATCTGATGACAAATGTTACAAATAAAATTTTTGCCCATTAGCTCATATTACGAAGAAATCGTTATAATTAAATAGCAGAGTCAACTGTAACGAATTTATATCTAGCAAATTTCAATATTTATAATGAAATAATTTGAAAAAAAAAAACGTTTTGACTAATTAATCCGATTCCCAACATGAAGATATAATGAAATTTTCACTTCAGTGAGCTTTATTTAATGTAAATTAAATTAATAAAGTCATTTTTATAATTAAATTATATTTGATGTATCATTATTTAATCAAGTTAAAAAATAATGAATGGTAAATAAAACAGTTGCAACGTAATCGGGCTATATGAAATTTATAAATAACATCATATCAAATATAATTTCCTGGATATTTTTATGCAGATAAATATCTTAAGTTAAAGGATTTATTGAGATTCTGTATATTTAATTCTATTTATTATATATATATATATTTTTTTTTTTTTGTCTTCAGTCATTTGACTGGTTTGATGCAGCTCTCCAAGATTCCCTATCTAGTGCTAGTCGTTTCATTTCAGTATACCCTCTACATCCTACATCCCCAACAATTTGTTTTACATACTCCAAACGTGGCCTGCCTACACAATTTTTCCCTTCTACCTGTCCTTCCAATATTAAAGCAACTATTCCAGGATGCCTTAGTATGTGGCCTATAAGTCTGTCTCTTCATTTAACTATATTTTTCCAAATGCTACTTTCTTCATCTATTTGCCGCAATACCTCTTCATTTGTCACTTTATCCACCCATCTGATTTTTAACATTCTCCTATAGCACCACATTTCAAAAGCTTCTAATCTTTTCTTCTCAGATACTCCGATTGTCCAAGTTTCACTTCCATATAAAGCGACACTCCAAACATACACTTTCAAAAATCTTTTCCTGACATTTAAATTAATTTTTGATGTAAACAAATTATATTTCTTACTGAAGGCTTGTTTAGCTTGTGCTATTCGGCATTTTATATCGCTCCTGCTTCGTCCATCTTTAGTAATTTTAATTCCCAAATAACAAAATTCTTCTACCTCCATAATCTTTTCTCCTCCTATTTTCACATTCAGTGGTCCATCTTTGTTATTTCTACTACATTTCATTACTTTTGTTTTGTTCTTGTTTATTTTCATGCGATAGTTTTTGCGTAGGACTTCATCTATGCCGTTCATTGTTTCTTCTAAATCCTTTTTACTCTCGGCTAGAATTACTATATCATCAGCAAATCGTAGCATCTTTATCTTTTCTCCTTGTACTGTTACTCCGAATCTAAATTGTTCTTTAACATCATTAACTGCTACTTCCATGTAAAGATTAAAAAGTAACGGCGATAGGGAACATCCTTGTCGGACTCCCTTCCTTATTAGGGCTTCCTTCTTATGTTCTTCAATTGTTATTGTTGCTGTTTGGTTCCTGTACATGTTAGCAATTGTTCTTCTATCTCTGTATTTGAACCCTAATTTTTTTAAAATGCTGAACATTTTATTCCAGTCTACGTTATCGAAAGCCTTTTCTAGGTCTATAAACGCCAAGTATGTTGGTTTGTTTTTCTTTAATCTTCCTTCTACTATTAATCTGAGGCCTAAAATTGCTTCCCTTGTCCCTATACTTTTCCTGAAACCAAATTGGTCTTCTCCTAACACTTCTTCCACTCTCCTCTCAATTCTTCTGTATAAAATTCTGGTTAAGATTTTTGATGCATGACTAGTTAAAGTAATTGTTCTGTATTCTTCACATTTATCTGCCCCTGCTTTCTTTGGTATCATAACTATAACACTTTTTTTGAAGTCTGATGGAAATTCCCCTTTTTCATAAATATTACACACCAGTTTGTATATATATATATATATATATATATATTATTAAAAGCTATTTTTAATGAAAAAATAAAATAACTATGCTGATATAAAGTGATCAACTCACAACTGAAATATAAGAAAAAATCATCTGTTAATGAAATGACTAACAAAAAAAATAATAAATAGATAAAAATTATTTCTGTCCTATACCATAAAAAAAGAGCTTATAACGAAAAACTACATCGATATATCGAACCATATATTTGTTTCTTTCGTAAAACGAGACAAAGTTAATCAATTCATACTATGATGTTAGTTGGATATTTTTTTTTTAACGTCATTAACTTTCTTATGAAATGTGTCACATGAAAACAAAATACATACAAACATTTCTAATTTAATATTAAAAAAAAACAATAAATTGTTTTTTCACGTAGTAAAATGTAAAAAAAGTACAACAGTGCTTTCGAATTAAATATGACGATTTCCTAACTAATCAGTATAACATGACTTCAGGTGTGCCTCAGGATATTCTCGAACCCATGTTGTTCACAGGTTTCGAGTAATGCTAATATCTTACTTCACAAAAAATAACGCTATAAAAGACATCCTCTGTTCAGCAGCTTTACTACTATTCCTAAAGAGTTAGGTTTATGCCAAAAACCACTCATAAAAAAATTATTCAGACCATCCCAGATATTTTTGAGCTTAAATGTACATGTATATATACATATATATATAAAGAAGAATAATTTATTATTAAAATAAGAACTGTCTACAGGTACTAGGCTTGTCTGTTCAGAAGATTCTCAGAAAGGAAAAAGAATGCGGCGCTTTTTGGCTGCACGCAAATATGGATCGATATAATATCGAATATTAATCGATATGTCGATGTAGTTTTTCGTTATCAAGCTATTTTTTTATGGTATAGGACAGACGTAATTTTTTATATATTTATTTTTTTTTGGTCAGTCATTTCATTAACTGTGCTTTTTCCTTATATTTCAGTTCTGAGCTGATCACTTTATATTTACCGCGTTGAAGACGTAAACAGGACCCGTATTACCGATCGGCTAGGGACGAATTTAACGAGATAATTAAGAAGTACAACGGTTACATACACATCGATATAGACGGCTTTGTCTCGGGTGTGACAGTTTAATAATACTCCCTGATAATGAAATAATAAATATAAGTTTAGTCCTCTGTGCTCTTTTGCGAGGCCAACGCAATTTACTCTGCCTGCTTTGAAAGTTATTGAGGTCCTTAGTGATGAAAGCTTTCTGATATTAATTGATACACTCTATCAGTGTACTTGAGATTGTGACCTGCAGACGATCTGAACCCATCGTTCAAATTATCTATGACACCCTCTCAAGAATAAACAAGAGTGATATTCGTATGAGTACCGGGGCATTGCGGCATCCTCGGGAACAAAGGGCTGATAAGGCTATCAAAAGAGCGGCAAAAAATGGCCTCCGATTACAATTAACATCTGAGAGCGACATCACGAAGACAGTCTGTATCAAAGTACGTAATCAATGGAATAAGTTCTAGCTGCCGAGTCCTCCCAGGGTCTTAACTTGACATCCATAAAAATGCCTTCGAGAAACCTTTTATCCGAAACAACAGAAGATACAAAATCATTATACTTCGGCTGAGGATTGGGGACACAGACTTAACCCACATCCATCCATTTGGCTTTCCTCACATAACTGTGAGGTGTGCAATGTAAAATGGTTCACAAACCGCTTACTCACAGATTGCCCACTGTTCGTATCTATTCGTCGACAATTAAACCTGGTTTCAAATGAGAAGCGTTTAATCACCGGAAGAAATACATCAAAAGACTTTTGCGGTTTCTCTGCGATAATGGGATAAAGAACTTAATTTAGCGGTTTTTCTTATGTAAGATCTCTAATCGAATGCTGTGTACGGACTGTAAATAGTAGTGATGTTCCAATATTTATTACAAATTTGTTATTCAGTTTGTTATCACATTACTCCAGTTTGTTATCCAACGTTTGGTGTTTATTGTTTGGTATTTATGATTATTTAAGTCGCTAATGACTGTTATCGTCAGGGTTGCTAACGAGCGCAAATTTTCCCAAACAACAGGATTTTCTTGTGGTTGTGGGATTGGTTTGGGAATTCAAATCTTTGTCGGATTTTTGCATTTTAAGAATTAATTTATTTATCTAAATAGTATTTAGTTTCAAATTGTACTGACATAAGGAGTCCTTGATTTTTTTTCATAATGGCAGCGCCGAGTAGTGACTGTAGTAGGTTTATCTTTGCTAGCGACAAGAACGTACGCACTTTGCTAGTTACAAAGTTTAAAGTCGGACAGGGCTGGATTGAATAACACCATTTCTACTAATGATCAACGTTCAACCAATGATGTTGCATTCCACCCGAGTAATGAGAAGGGAACGTATTTTTGTTGGTACACAAGTTTTTGGGCAACGAAGTAGGACAGCCAAGATGTCCGAAAGAAGCCTTCAGCGAAGGCGAAGGCTACATCATTAATTCACTGATGCAAATGTCTACAGAGGCATTAACATCGGTGGCATCCCAACGAGGCCTGGTTTATTACTGTGATATTTAAAAAGTTAGAGGGCAAAGACGACCTCCGTTAAAGCCCATCATAACAAAATCCGACGAGGGAGGGGGGTGTGACGATCGGAATCATCACAAGGCGAGTGTCTTCCCCTACGGGAGTTGGGACGGGACAAAAGTTTGTTCGTGTAATTGAAATCTACTTGTTTGTTGAAAAAGATTTTAGTCATTACGTACAAAATAATCTTATTCTTTGTAATTTGATTTTTGAGATTTTGAACTGAAATTATTAATCTGTAATTTAGGTCCTTGTGCAATTTATTAGTATGACTGATACATTCAATTCATTATTCTATTTTTAATTATTTATTGTTCTGTTATTAATCAGTGAATTACTTGGTCGAAAAATATTTAAACTAATTCATTAATATAATTTAATTTCATTATGGAATAAAAACTTTGAGTTGGATAAATTCGGGTATCTTCATTTCTGTTGCGGAAATTTTGGGATTTTGATGAAATCCAGGAAGGAATTTTTGAGGTTTCTCATTGGAAATCGTGTTTACCGTTGATGCGATTATAAATAAAATAGAAGAAAAAGAAAGAATTATCGAAAAAATAATTAATTCGTATACCATTTATTAATAGAAATATTACGGAAAATTCCATAAAAAGGTTTATAATTCGTAAAATAAATAAAAAATTGTAAACGAATAATAAAATCAATACGTAAACTTTTCAAGTAAAATATTTTATTTATCAACATGTATATAATAAATTCAGGGAATCTATCTCGCATTTGAATAGTTCAACTGGATATAATTAAAAATATAGAGAAAAAACAAAATATTAAAAAAAAAAAATGTATACAGTGATAAATAAAATTGTTAAATGAATGAGAAATGATGTACTTCTGAGAAAAACTAATATGAAATTGATTTATTAGCAAAAACGTTTTTATAATACTATTTATGTGCCTTGTTTGTTTTAGTAGCAGATAACATTAAATGAAAATAAAATTACAAAAAAATATTATACAAAAAATAGTATATATATATAGCAAATTTTTACGGTAAAAAAATTATTAAAATTTAATGAAAATGCATTTATTGTATTCTTATTTGCATTTAATTTTTTTTTAAATCCTTAATTTCAACAAAATTAAAAAAAATCTAGAATTATTAAATACGTATTTCCAAACAAATAATTTTCCACAGAAAATCATTCATTAGTGATTTAATCTAAATTTTCTGAACAACAGAAAAGGTGACAACAGAGTGCCTGATCCTTAAGAGGTCCTCCTATAGAAAAAAAAGGCCACATAAAAGACTGTTTTTTCATGATACGAGTTGTTATAACCATTATTTTAATATAGTTAAACAAGTTACTTTTTGTCTAAAAGACTGAAATAAAATTTGTAATAATTTTTGTAATAGAATGGTAAATTTATTTTTAAAGTCGAGTAATTTTTTCACCAAGTCATTGAATATATGTCATAGGCTATATATATATATGTAGCCCATGACAATCCCAGTAACGTAAGGATTACAACCCGGGGTTGTAATACAAAGGAATACATCTAAATAGGTTCAGCCGTTGAGCGGCTACAGTGGAAAAAACATGCATACATACACACAAACACTCTAAATACATTACACTCCTTTTTGGGTAGATGTGTAAAAAAACCGCACTAAAAAAAATATATTAAAATATTTAATTTCAAATTTTAGGTGTCAGAGCCAAATTAAATGTTAAGTTATTAGTATCAGTTTTAAACTTTTAGCCGGTTTTTAAAGGTGAAAATTTGTTGATTGGTTTTATAATTTTTTTAATGTTTAGATTATATTATTAAGCTTTATTTAACATATGAATGGGTCAAGAAAAAACAATGCTTGTACGAAAATAAGCCGTACCAAAGAAACTCAAAGACGACATAACTCCTTTTTGAAAGAAAAAAAGAAATGAAGAGAAAAAAATGTAAAGAGACTACCGCTGGAGTATGTCTTAAGGCTTTCAGGAATACAGAAGAATTTTTTAATTAATTTTCGCGTAAAAATACTTTGACTTTAAGAATGATTTTAAATTATATATCATTACGCTATAAAAATCCAATATTTAGCATTGATAATGAAAAAATCTCCTAATCTTTTTTTTTTAAATTTAAGAATATAATTTTTTTTTCATTTTTAAATTCTCTTCTTAAGCTCTTTGGAAAAATTATTACGGTATCACCAAAGGACTTTCTTTACAAAAAAAAAAAATTAATTGAAATCGGCCATTTTGTGAAAAATATTTAAATAATACCGGATCAAATTGAGAACCCCTCCTTTTACTTTCCCGACTAGCGCTGTAGCTTTAGACGGGAAAGTATTGTAATCGGTTCAGTTTGGGCACATGCGGTTTTCACCGGATCTTTACACCTAACTCAAAATACCGGATGGAAATTTTCCGGATGTTCGTAAGTACGCGCGTGTGTTCGGTGTCGCTCTCTAAATCACCTTATATTTTCAGAATTACTGGAACGATTTTGACCAAATTAGTTCAAATTACTTCTATATATAGGGCACTGATGCCATTAAATTTTCAACTTCAAAGGGGCGAAACTATAAAGCAAGATCATGAGTATCTCGAGATTTCGCCTAAATAAAGTCTTATTTTTCTTACGCAGATTTGTTAACAATTAAAAAATAATAATTGCAAAAAAGAATTTTTGCATCCTTCACTTCAAAAAATGCTCTAAACTAAGTGCTAAATGCTACGCTAAGTGGGTATATTTCGTCAATAGTACTTTCCGTCACCACAAGGACTGCTAGTGTAGCTCTGACGTACTAAATTAAATTGCGTGTGTATCTGTAAGCCGCGTGACGAGGAAAGTCCTACAATTGTGTTGCCAGCTTTTTTGAAGTTTGTTAAAAATGAACTTACATCCACAAAAAAAATCTTACATCTATATATTTTTTTTTTGTCTTCAGTCATTTGACTGGTTTGATGCAGCTCTCCAAGATTCCCTATCTAGTGCTAGTCGTTTCATTTCGGTATACCCCCTACATCCTACATCCCTAACAATTTGTTTTACATATTCCAAACGTGGCCTGCCTATACAATTTTTTCCTTCTACCTGTCCTTCCAATATTAAAGCGACTATTCCAGGATGCCTTAGTATGTGGCCCATAAGTCTGTCTCTTCTTTTAGCTATATTTTTCCAAATACTTCTTTCTTCATCTATTTGCCGCAACAGCTCTTCATTTGTCACTTTATCCACCCGTCTGATTTTTAACATTCTCCTATAACACCACATTTCAAAAGCTTCTAATCTTTTCTTCTCAGATACTCCGATCGTCCAAGTTTCACTTCCATATAAAGCGACACTCCAAACATATACTTTCAAAAATCTTTTCCTGATATTTAAATTAATTTTTGATGTAAACAAATTATATTTATGACTGAAGGATCGTTTCGGCTGTGCTATTCGGCATTTTATATCGCTTCTGCTTCGTCCATCTTTAGTAATTCTACTTCCCAAATAACAAAATTCTTCTACCTCTATAATCTTTTCTCCTCCTATTTTCACATTTAGTGGTCCATCATCATTATTTCTACTACATTTCATTACTTTTGTTTTGTTCTTGTTTATTTTCATGCGGTAGTTCTTGCGTAGGACTTCATCTATGCCGTTCATTGTTTCTTCTAAATCCTTTCTACTCTCAGCTAGAATTACTATATCATCAGCAAATCGTAGCATCTTTATCTTTTCACCTTATACTGTTACTCCGAATCTAAATTGTTCTTTAACATGATTAACTTCTAGTTCTATGTAAAGATTAAAAAGCAACGGGGATAGGGAACATCCTTGTCGGACACCCTTTCTTATTACGGCTTCTTTCTTATATTCTTCAATTATTACTGTTGCTGTTTGATTCCTGTAAATGTTTACAATTGTTCTTCTATCTCTGTACTTGAGCCCTAATTTTTTTAAATGGTGAACATTTTATTCCAGTCTACGTTATCGAATGCCTTTTCTAATCATATAAGTAAATCATCACATCTATAAGTAAATATGAAAATATTCTTCATTGAAAAAAAAAATTACGATTATTCGAACAATTTTTCCCCTCACTAAATTAATAAAAAATAATTATTATAAAAATAGATAAGACTACTGCAAAAAAAAAACTCTATGTATTGTAATATCAGTAATAAACTAAAGAAAGAAAAATTTAAGATCATTCAAACGAAAAAAAACAAAACGTACCAATTATTTCCATTTTACAAACAAAAAACCAAATCCTTTGTTGTATCAAAAAAAAAAAAGAAGAGAAATTCATATGTATAAAAAAAATAACATTAATAAACGAGAAACTGTAATATCATTTGAAAAACATTTTGTTGAAAAATGTCAAATGAATGTCGTAATAAAGCAAAATATCTTTCGTTTATATAAATTGTACATTATTAAGCTTTTTTATATTCAGAAGTAGAAAAAAAAACAGAAATACAATATAAAAAACATAAAAAATAAAATAAAATTTTATCTTAAAATAAACTGTCGGATTTCTAGAATAGCTTGTTTACCCTTTCACCATAAACAAACACGCACATACAATAAAATATATAATTAACTAAACTAGTTCAAAAGTTTGTTGAGTTGATAGAACTTATAATAAACTGATACGCAAACAACTACTGCTGAAATATTGGACATGACAGTTCTACTACATACTGTTAATTTCATTATTGTGATACTGTGAAACGTAATTTGTATAAACTAGTTTGGAGTGGAATTAATAATATTTATTATTATTACTTATTTTTTATATAATTTGTTTCAATGGATGCAATAAATCTTATTTTGAGAAATAAAAAATTATTAATCCGATATAATTATTTCTTAAAATAAAATAATTTTCAAAAATATGAAAATAAAATTTAATAAGAATGAAAAGCTGGATTTTAAAATTTGCATAAATAAAATTAAAAATGTTTATTTATTCATGATATCCTTTCAAGGATAAATAAAACTGTGGTACTGGTATGGGTCTCTGGCCATTCTGGCATCCTCGGGAACGAACGGGCCGATGAGGCTGTCAAGAGAGCTGCATTAAATGGCATCCGAATACAATCGAGATGTGAGAGAGACTTCATGAGATCAGACCGAATAAAATTGTGGGCTCAGTGGAATAGGTTCTGGCTTCTGAGTCCTCCCATAACATCCGAGAGAATGTTCTCGAAAAACCTCTTTTCCCGAGCAACAGAAGAAACAAAAAGTCATCTTAACTCGGCTTAGGATTGGACAAACCAGGCTCACCGACACTCATCTATTTGCTTCTCCTCAGAAGATCTGTGAGGCTTGTAAGGTCAAATGGTCCGTGCACCATCTGCTCTTGTATTGCCCAATTTTTGGAATCATCCGATAAAACTTAGATCTGGGTTCAGATATGAAATTTCTACTGAACCGGAAAAAAGGTATAAAACGACTATTTGCAATTCCGCTCCTACAGTGGAATAAAGAATACAATTTAGTGGTTTTTGTCTTATTTATGTATTTTAGTTTGAATTTGTCTATGTTTATTCTTTATTGTTCCTATTTCTTTATTGTTTATGATTATGTAATTGTTGATGCGACTGTAAATAAAAGCATTAAAAAAAACCATTAAATTTTATGAGACATTATCATGCATAAAAATTTATTACTTTTTTCTTTCTTTTCTTTAACTCACAATGGTTTTTTTCTCATGTTTGTCCTCAAATATTGTATCATTAATTTAACATACCTCCTGACATTGCCGATTGATGAAATTATGCACAGTTACTAAGGTCGGGTGACAATACAATATTCACCCATTACTTTTGCAAATATCCTCCGGTACGGGAGTAAATTAAGGGTGCGGGTATAAACAACTGCAAAATCTGCAAAACGACTATGCGGGGTTTCAATATATATGTTATCGTTTGAAATCCAAATTAACCTACTAATTAAACTCATACAATAAATGATAATAATTTGATTAAAGTATGACTAAAAAGTATAAAGCAAGTTTTTAAAAATTTTGAAACATTTTTGTAATATTAGTTCGTTCAATAGAAAAGAAAGACAAGAAAAGATTTTTTTTTTAAATCGCTTTCAAAGAAACAAATCCCGTATCTTTTTACTTTCCTGGCATCACAGCTGGTAATCAGTAAAAAAATGAAATAAGAATTTTTTTTTTAATTTCTCAACTTTTCCTGACCCAGGGATCCCCAAAAAACAAAAATAAATTGGGGGTAACATTGCACCTCCTAATATGTGTGCTTTTTTGAAGCTTAATAGTTTCGAGTGGATAAACCGGTTTTGATGAAATTTTGTACAGAGACTTTGTGATACGGAGCAATTTGGTGGTAAACGTTTGGGGTCAAAATCTCCAAGGGGTGGAATAGATAGATTTTTGGGGTCAATTTTCTCTAAATTTTGCAAACACAACTCCACATTACATTAAACCTAGTAAATGCATGCTTGAAATTTAAAAAGGAATGCCCCAAAATTCCCCCATTCCACAAAAATGGAAAAAAATTATCTTTTTATTTATTGCATATTTTTTAACCGATTTTATTTTTATGTATTACTATGCATGTAGTAGTGCAACTGACTCAAAAAAATTCTTCGTGGGCAGTATTGAAAGTGAAGGAGCCGATAAAATTAAAAATATCGAATTGTTAAAATTGTTTAAAACTTCCTGGTTTATTTTAATAATAATTCACCCCCAGCGCCAAAAAGAAATCTTAGGTAACTTTGTATTGGTTATAGTTTCAGTGGATAGTTTTTAGTTTCTATGATTTAACAATGTAAACGTAGAAAAATCATAAAATCTTGAAGGTAATTTTGCAGTGAGAGTAGAAAAACAATTTAAAAATACCAACTTTTTGAAATTTATAAAATTATTATTGGTTTATTTATACATATAATGATAATTTTACAATAAAATTTTATATAAATCACCCCCTTCTAAAAAAAAGAAATCTTAAGTAACTGTTTTCATGTATAACTAGCAGACCCGGCAATGCTTCGCCTATATTATATATATATATATATATATATATATATATATATATATATATATATATATAGAGAGAGAGAGAGAGAGAGAGAGAGAGGTAAAATGAACACAATTGACATTTTGATAAAAAAATTAAAAAACTGAACTTCACAAATTTTACCTTTCACTTATTCTCCTTCCCCTTTCCATTTCCAACTTCTCCCTTTCACCCTTCTCCCTCACACCTCTCGCAGTTTCCTTTTTACCCTTTCCCATTTTCCCCTTTTCTCTTTCCACCTCGTTTTCCATTTTCCCGGCGAGTAAATCGGTCCATTAGTTTTTTGTCTTTAGCGGACACACATACGAACATGCCTTATGTATATATTTTTTTTTTTTTGTCTTCAGTCATTTGACTGGTTTGATGCAGCTCTCCAAGATTCCCTATCTAGTGCTAGTCGTTTCATTTCAGTATACCCTCTACATCCTACATCCCTAACAATTTGTTTTACATATTCCAAACGTGGCCTGCCTACACAATTTTTCCCTTCTACCTGTCCTTCCAAAATTAAAGCGACTATTCCAGGATGCCTTAGTATGTGGCCTATAAATCTGTCTCTTCTTTTAACTATATTTCTCCAAATGCTTCTTTCTTCATCTATTTGCCGCAATACCTCCTCATTTGTCACTTTATCCACCCATCTGATTTTTAACATTCTCCTATAGCACCACATTTCAAAAGCTTCTAACCTTTTCTTCTCAGATACTCCGATTGTCCAAGTTTCACTTCCATATAAAGCGACACTCCAAACATACACTTTCAAAAATCTTTTCCTGACATTTAAATTAATTTTTGATGTAAACAACTTATATTTCTTACTGAAGGCTCGTTTAGCTTGTGCTATTCGGCATTTTATATCGCTCCTGCTTCGTCCATCTTTAGTAATTCTACTTCCCAAATAACAAAATTCTTCTACCTCCATAATCTTTTCTCCTCCTATTTTCACATTCAGTGGTCCATCTTTGTTATTTCATTACTTTTGTTTTGTTCTTGTTTATTTTCATGCGATAGTTCTTGCGTAGGACTTCATCTATGCCGTTCATTGTTTCTTCTAAATCCTTTTTATTCTCGGCTAGAATTACTATATCATCAGCAAATCGTAGCATCTTTATCTTTTCACCTTGTACTGTTACTCCGAATCTAAATTGTTCTTTAATATGATTAACTGCTAGTTCCATGTAAAGATTAAAAAGTAACGGAGATAGGGAACATCCTTGTCGGACTCCCTTTCTTATTAGGGCTTCTTTCTTATGTTCTTCAATTGTTATTGTTGCTGTTTGGTCATGAACGTAGGATGTTGAAATTTTGGATTTAGGACTGTGGAACATCTAGTTGTGCACCTCCCATTTTGACTGCAATCGACTGGACAAAAAGTGTCCAAATAAAAGCCCAAGAACCAAAAAATTTAGATTTTGGATTTTTTCATAACCGCAGTAATAAGGCCTTCTCATTGACAGCTTTTCAACAGTACATCATAAGCGGTACTTATTTTCATTGATTCCAGAGTTATAGCCAAATAAAAGTTTAATTAACGATATAATTGGATCTTACCAGGGGAAGGCACATCTGTTCAAATCTGACTTCATCTCATTTTTTTTAAAAACATTTTTTGTTTTATTTTAAATATATTGATTTATTAATAATTATTAACTTCTGATGGTAAAAAAAAATTAGCAATAAATAATTATTTAATAATAAGATTAAAAAAGAATATGAAAAAATATTAGCAGTTATTAATGAAATAAAATTTTATGTACTTTTCATTTAAAAAAAGTGTAAATACGTAATTTAATAGGCGTACAAAGAAGTCATGAGGTGTCCACATCAGATTTTTAATTTTATAAAGGGAATTAAAAAAAAAATCTAATTCTAATCTAAATCTAATCTAAATCTAATCTAAATCTAATCTAAATCTAAATCTAATATTATGGCTTCTTTCTTATGTTCTTCAATTGCTACTGTTGCTGTTTGGTTCCTGTACATGTTAGCAATTGTTCTTCTATCTCGGTATTTAAACCCTAATTTTTTTAAAATGCTGAACATTTTATTCCAGTCTACGTTATCGAATGCCTTTTCTAGGTCTATAAACGCCAAGTATGTTGGTTTGTTTTTCTTTAATCTTCCTTCTACTATTAATCTGAGGCCTAAAATTGCTTCCCTTGTCCCTATACTTTTCCTGAAACCAAATTGGTCTTCTCCTAACACTTCCTCCACTCTCCTCTCAATTCTTCTGTATAGAATTCTAGTTAAGATTTTTGATGCATGACTAGTTAAACTAATTGTTCTGTATTCTTCACATATATATAAAATAAAAAGTATGTTTGTACATTTGTTTGTTTCTTTCGTAAATATCTCGACACCGGCCCCAATTAGCGGGTATAGTTTTTGCAAAAATATTTCTTTTCACGTAACTAATATTCATATTCTGAATATGAACCAAATCGGTCCATAAATATAATTTTTCTAAATACCTCAACCCCAGAGCCAACAAACTGGTTCATTTTTTGCAGAGATAATTCTTTCCATGTAAGTAACATGTATTTTGAATATGAGGCAAATCGGTCCATAAATACAATTTTTCGAAATATCTAGACGCTAGCGCCACCTAGCGGGTCCAAACTAACACAGAAACCTTCCCTGGCATGCATCCAACCATTCCCCAAAGTTTCATCGTTATCGGATGATCGGTTTAGGAAAGCATAAGAGACATACAGACAGACAAACATTCATTTTTATATATATAGATTATTATTTTTCCTCTATATAAGAATATATTACAAATGCTAGGAAACTATTAACAATTTTTTTATTGAATTATTTTTAAACTAATAAAATTATTTATTAAATTTTAATTTCAAAATAATAAAAAATTTAACTTTAATTATTTAAAGATAAAAGTAAATTTAATTTAACCCACCGGGTTGGTTTTAGTGGTAAATTCGTCGTCGTAAATCACCTGATTTTGAAGTCGAAGTTCTGAGTTTCAAATCCGAATAAAAGTAATTTTTATTCGGATTTGAATACTAGATCGTGGATACTGGTGTTCTATGGTGATTGGGTTTCAATTAACTACACTTCTCAGGAATGGTCAGCCTGTGTTTGTTCAAAACTACAAATTTACCGGTACAGTAACATTACAGTGAAGTCGCTAATGACTTTAATTGTTGATGCAACTATAAATAAAAGAATTAAAAAAAAAAAAGAAGAGTTTAATCTGTTTTAAAATGTTAACCTGAAATTTTACTGTTAAAATTTCAGCTAATTTTTATAATAGTATAAAAAAATTTCCAAAAAATTATGTCATAAATGAACACGTTACATGTATTACAAAACACTTATTTTGATAAAATAATCTTTGTCAAATGTATTATAAAAAAAATATTTTTTAAAGAAATAGACTGCTATAAAGTTTCAATACGGGTTTAAAGGTCAATAAATAGAATGTCAACTGATAGAGTTGTTTTATTGTAACATTATCATAATTAGAACCATTAAGATTGTCATTTAAAATGAATTACAAACAACATTTTTTTAAATGTTTAAAAAGATCTTTATTGAATATTAAACAAGATGCTTTGAAATTTAATAAAACAAATTCTGGATTTTGGATTAAAAAAAAAACAAATTTATGATTAAAAAAATTACAAAAATGAAATTAACCAATTTTTTATTGCTTTAGGAAAGATAGACAATTAATTAATTAGTACTTTTTTTTTTAAATATTAATTTTATGAAAAATTTCATAGAGTTAAAAAAAAGCTGATGACATTTTTGTAGATTTTTTTAAATTTTTCAATGAAAGTGAATTAAATTAAGAGACGCGAAAAAGTATATTTCTTTAAAATTATCTAATAAAACAAGTAAATATTTTTGACCATTGTAAAATTACATAGAATTTATTTAATATGACTCTATATATACAGAGTAGTGCATGAAATGATCCACAATTGGTTTTGTTAAAAAATATTTATTTCAATGGCAATACAGAAAAGTAAAATACAACATGTTTACTATATACCTGGAAATTACATTTTGCTTATCACATGTTCAATATCACGTCTAGCAACTTCATCAACATGAACTTGTAAGTTGTTAATTAGTCGACGACACATCCTCTGTTATCTCGTTGCATGCCTCAATAATCAGCACTCGCAGTTCCATCACTGTACAAGGATGCTTAAGGAACTTTTTTCCTTTAGAAATCCTCAAAGAAAATAATCAAACGGATTCATATCACGACTGTTCGGGGGCCAGTTCTGTTAACGCGTAGAACGATTAGAAAATCGGCATTTGCGTTAAAACGACATTTGAAACGAAATTTGCGTTAAAAGTTTCACGCAGAAAGTCTAAAACAACATTAATTGAGTGCGGTCTGGCTCCAATCTGCATGAATTATTCGTTTTCTAATTAAAACCATCTGCAAGAAGCTGAGAAACAAAATTATTACGTAGCATGTTTAGATAACATTCATTGTTCACTGTCTGCTCAAAAAAGAATAGCCATATTACCCGGTGACTTATCTAGCGGCCCGTACTGTAATTCTTGGAGCGTTATGCACCTTTTCATGAAGCATGTGTGGATTTTCGGGAGCTCAAAAATGCACATTTTGTTTATTAACATCTCCGCGTTTAGATGAAAATGTGCCTCATCTGAAAACCAAACATTATTCAACATTAGTCTTGGTTCACAGCCCGTTCAGGGAATGCCATTCTTTGATGTTTGTTGTCAACCGTTAATTTAGGCAACACTAATTATTTTGTACAAAATAATTTGCATTTTGATACAAATGCAAATCTGTTTTTAAAATTCGCTGCACAGATCGCCTAGAAAGCCCAAGCTGTGCCGCTTCTCGACAGCTTCGACATTCTGTGGAGAACGAACATCGGCAGGCCGTTCGTGCTTATTCTCAAATACTGAACCGTAACTATTAAATTTTTCGTAAAGTCTACGTATTGTTTTAATTGAGGGCGACCACCGAGTTTGAAAATGTGCACGAAACCGTCTTTATGTAAGCACCACACTTTTAAAAACAACACAATCATTACGCGCTGTTCAACAGTCAGTCTTTCTTTGTCAGCCATCTTGAAAAGTTACACAAACAGCGCACTCGGAAAGAGAAGAAACTAATACTTATGAACTGTTGTCACTTCTCACAACATAAAACACATTATTAATTTAAACAATTATTGATAAAATAAATGTTGCATCATTTCGTGCGCCACTCTATATAATGTGGATAAAACATTATTCTATAAATTAATGTTTACAAGAACTCTTTTCATACGGTGACTGTTAAAGGACATGAAAAAATCAAATGTTTCATGTTGGAGGAAAAACCGCATATTAAAATGTAATATTTAAAAGATTATTATTGCACATGGGTGCAATTTTCATGAACAATGCAGTTGATTTTTAATGTAATGAATTTTTGTAATAAAAACTTTTCCTAATAATATAATAAATTATTATATTTTCTGTTACGTAAAATATAACAAATCTGAATAAATTTCAGCACAATTTTTAAAAAATTGATGTAAGATTTATTTCCACAAATATCTTTCAAGCCCTATAAAAAAATAATTTTCAAATTTAAAAAAAAAATTTAATCTCGATTTTATTTTATGATTCTTTTAATTTTTTTGAATTTTGAGCTTCACTTCATTTATATTTTTAGCTAGGATAACAAAATCGTCTTCAAAGGTTAATATAATCATTCAGAAACAAATTTTGTTCATTATTTAAATCTAGGTCTATATTTTAAATAAAAATAGCATTTAAAACTATGAAGTAATCTTAAAAAAGTTCAAATATTTTTATATTTTGACTTTTTGAAGTTAAAGGTTACAGTAGTAATTACTAGGTTTTTCCTCCCCACCGGTCACTATGCCGCGAGTGGTAGCGTCTCGGCCTTTCATCCGGAGTTCCCGGGTTCGAATCCCGATTAGGCATGGCATTTTCACACACGCTACAAATTATTTGTCTGATCCTCTGAAGCAATATCTAATGGTGGACCCGGAGGCTAAACACACAACACAATAAAAGGAAAAAAGAGTTTTTCCTCTCCGACTTCTAAAAGATGGCATTTAAAAAAAAAACTGAATCACTTCTGAGATAAATATTATTAAAAGAAAAGGGAAAACTTATTTTAACGTTAAACTGAACCTTTGAAGGATGAAAAAACGAACCCAAGTAATAAAATTAAAAATTTTTATAAACCCACGACGAAATTAAATTGGTTAACAAAATATTGAAATAATTAGAACGAATAGAAACATTCAAAACCCATTTAGAAGAAATGATTTTATGGCTTATAACCATAAAACTAATCTAAGAACCTGCTCTTAGGTGATATGTACGTAATGCAAAAATCCGCATAAAAATCGGCTCAGCCGTTTTAGAGAAACGCATCTACTACAGCGCCCCACGGTGACCGCAAACCGTAAACCATTTCTAAGAATCTGCTCTGAAGTAATACGTACGTAATGCAACAAATCTCATCGAAATCGGTCCAGTAGTTTTTGAGGAAAACAGTAACATACACACACACACACACACACACAAACTTTTATCCCAAACTCATATACCGTCTGTGTTCCTTCGTGGGTAAAAATAGCAAATAGTTGTTAATTTACTAATTTATACCGATAACTATATCATTTTAAAGAACTATTCATCTTTTATTGTATAGGTTAGAGCAAGTCGGAATACCAAGAAGATAATCTAGATACTGAAGGAGGGTGTGGGTGTGTGAAGAAAAAAAAATTTAGTCATAGCAACAGGAACCCATCGAGTTGGTCTAGTGGTTAACGCGTCTTCCCAAATCAGCTGATTTGGAAAGTCGAGAGTTACAGCGTTCAAGTCCTAGTAAAGTCAGTTATTTTTACACGGATTTGAATACTAGATCGCGGATACCGGTGTTCTTTGGTGGTTGGGTTTCAATTAACCACACATCTCAGGAATGGTCGAACTGAGAATGTACAAGACTACACTTCATTTACACTCATACATATCATCCTCATTCATCCTCTGAAGAATTATCTAAACGGTAAAAAACAGGAGGCTAAATAACCATAAAACTAAGGAAGAACAGGCTAAACAGGAAAAAAGAGAAAAAGAGAGAGTCATAGCATCAGGGCAAGCAAGAATTCTTGATATGGCGTTGACTTAGAACTATTAGCGGCTGGAACTATTATGTATATTATATTCTCACGACGACTAGCGTGAAACTGTCCCTTCGCTCAGCCAAAAAAAAAATCACGAAAACAAACCATTTAAGGATAAAATTTATAAACAATTAGGGTTTTCCAACTGAACTGTATACCACATTTTTATAAAGTAAAATAAAATCATTCCAGAAATATTTTTCATACCAAACCATAATTTTTTCAACTAAAATCTGGACATTCAATTAACTTAATAGACTTATTTGTTAAGTTAATTATTACTTACATATCTACCGCTTATTTATTTGAACATGTGTTATTACAAATCGGCGGTTTATTATTTACAATTTTTATAATCTGAGGTCGACATCATCCGAACTTCCTTAGATGGAATATTACGTTAAATGTATTTTAATATATATATTACTCATTAAATATTACGTTGTTTAAAAACAAATTACCGAATGTGGAATCAAGTCTACTGGAATTTTTATAAAAAGAAAAAAATAAATATTTTTATTGACCAGTAGCACTAGTCTCCCGACGGTCAATGTAAAGCAAACATTCTCAACTAAACGGTAAATCAAATATATGTATATATAAAAAAAGAGAGAGAAAGATAAAAATGTCATAGGAAAGAGAGAGAGAGAGAGAGTGTGTGTGAGTGAGGAAACGAGCAGACATGGCAGTAGACAGGAGATATCAATTTTATCTTTAATGCTGCGGTTTACGATGTCATATATCGGGTCGAGTGTAGGCCGACTAATATTAAGGCAGGGCAAGATGATAAATCAAGTCGACTAAGAATCAATCGATCGGATTGTCGAAAACCGACCGAGTTTGAGTTTGAGGTTTTAACTTAATCTATAGCTGGCACTTTGCCGATTTGACAGCCTTTGATGCAGTACGCGGTAATAACTTACACTGACATTATAGATGATACATTATCAGTCAAGCCGTACATAAGCATTCACGAGGTCAAAACTCCCATAAATAAAACGTTTTATTTTATTCTAGGATGATAAAAAATTAACAAAAAAAAGTTACATTTAAAATAAATATTGCACGATAAGATTTTTGTAAAAGGTAGAATATTAAAATAACTTGAAAATAGTCGGAGATTAAACCCTGTTGCTGGAATGTAACAGCCAACACTCACAAAAGCAACCGCGCGCATTTTATTTTTATTAACTGTTCTTCGTACTTCTACTGCTGAGCATTGTGATAACTATGTATAACGTGCGATAAAATATAACTTTCTTTATGTGTAAATAGAAAAGTTTAAATACATTCTTATTGTATAAATATAACAACTTTTTTACAATACATTTTAAAACATTAAGATCAAAAAAACTGTTTCTAAACAACATATGAGTAAGTTCTTGATTAAGATCTTTGTGTAATACAAGATACGTTTCTATAGTTTAGATTCCATAACAGCTAATCCATAGATTATAACATTTTCCTTTAATAACACCAAAAATTGGTCATAAAAACTATTAAAGTAGCCGAGTCAACAGAGATTTTAACATTAGAAAATTCACCAAAGCAAATAATTTATTGAAAGAGTTTGGAAAATATGTAGAATAAAAGTGGCCCCTAGCGGACATGAGGAAATAATTATTTAAATTTTTATTAACAAATTAAGGAAAGAGTTGTAGTTTTTTGCCCAATAGCGGCTTTATTTTTAATCGTATGTAAAAACAAAAAGAACCAATACATATCTAAGGAAATTTGGCACAAAAAAACTTCCCGTGTATTTTTTCTACGAGAAAAGCGAAGGGCACTATCGAATTTTACAATAAACGCCAAAATCACTCTATCATACGTGTAGATAGCATAACTCGAGGGCGCGCAATAAATAAACTTCCATAACTCTGTTCCTATTAGAGATAATTAAAAACGTCAAAATGGTACGGATTCATAAGACCCAAGGCTATAAATTAGTTACATTTTCGAAGCATTTTTAAATTTTAATTGCCCGTTAATCCGGAACTACTGTGAAAACTTTCAAGTTGTTGATAAAACGGCTATAAAAATAAACAAATTGCCAAAAATGACAAAAGTCTGTCCGGCATTTTGTTCTGGAGTCTACTACCTACTCATTCCATAAGGGATATCTCTATATTTAATTGTTTATCAACATTGGAAATACATTTGTATTTTAGAAAAAGAGTGTTTTGGTACCTTGACTAACGCTTAAAACCAATTCATTCATTATTAATTCTGTGTTTTCAAATACAAAAATATTTTGCTATTTTATGATAAAACATGTACTATTAAGATGGTGGAGATGGTTTATTAAAACTTTAAATTTTCAATGACTTTGGGAAGTAAATGTTAGTATACTTCGTAAATACATGAAAATGACGCAATCAACAGATTGTTATAAAAAATTAATGAAAACAATTATGGAACTTCGTAGATTTATCTAAAAATACGTCATTTATCAATAGTTAACCTTAAATTTGATCGACTTTTGGTGAATTTTAGCTTTTTGTGGAATTAAAAAATATCTAGTTTTTCATCAACATTTTATTTTTAATCTTATGAAAAAATAAATACCACAAGTAAAAAAACTAGAATTTTGCGTAAAAAGCACCCGAACACTAATTCTACGAGCAAAATTAAGAAATTATGGATAAATTATTAATTTATCCATTTAATCTTACTGTGTAGAAGAAAGATTGGACTGGGTATTCCAAGCTAATCACCAAGACACGATTTTGGTGCTTATTGTAAAATTCGCTAGCGCCTTTAGTTTTGCTCGTTGAAAAAAGTATCCGGGAGGGTTTTATGCAAAATTTCATCAGCTATCTATTGGTGCTTTTTATTCTTACATAAAATTTAAAAAAAAGCCTCTATTGGTGAAAAACTAAATAATTTTCTTTAATTTGTTAATAAATAAATTAAATAGTTAATCGCTCATGTCCGCTAGGGCATACTTTTATTCTACATACCTTTACGAATCCATTCCAATGAATTATTTGTTGTAGTGAATTTTTTCGAGATTAAGGCCTTTTTGATTCTCTGTTGACTAAGCTATAGTATCTTTGTTGTATTTTCCATTCCTCTTTTTCTGTTTAGCCTCCGGAACTACCGTAAGATATTACTTCAGAGGATGAATGAGGATAATGTGTATGAATATAAATGAAGTATAGTTTTGTACAGTCTGAGGTCAACCGTTCCTGAAGTGTGTGATTAATTGAAAAAATCCAACCACCAAAGAACACCGGTAACCACGATCTTGTATTCAAATTCGTATAAAAGTAACTGTCTTTTCCTTTCCTGAGAATCAGGACATTTCTTTATGAGTAAAACCTGAAAATACCTGTTGATTCCATGAAACTTAAGATAACTTTTAAAGATGACACCTCTTAATGATCGTTATTCATGACCAGACCTACTTCTTAATTTCATGGTAGTTTTTTTTTCAATTCGAAATAACGCTCATTTTGGTTTCTGGGAGGTACCGATTGTGGTAATCGTAAAAATCGTAAATTTTATTAATTTGCCTTCTTCAGGATATGAAAATAAATTTTAAGTTTATTACAAGTCATGGAACACATAATACCGGGCCTGATGTAGAATTATTATAAAAATAAGTTGGAATAATGGACGAGACGGAATAATGATCGCCGAACTATATAATTTGTAGTGTATTTACATTTGTAGTTTTACTTTTTCTTCAACCTTCTATACCTCTAAAATCACATTTAGTAATCCTCCCTCTCTTTTTTCTGTTTAGCCTCCGGAACCACCGTAATGTAATGTTACTTCAGAAGATGATAAGTATGAGTGTAATGAAGTGTAGTCTTGCATAGTCTCAGGTCAACCACTTATGACAAGTGTAGTTAATTGAAACCCAACCACGATCTAGTACTCAAATCTGTATAAAAGTAACTGCCTTTACTCGGATTTGAACCTTAGATCTCTCGATTTCCAAGGTCAAATCATAGTAAAGGTTTTATACCGATTTGGATACTAGGTCGTGGATACCGGTATTCTTTGGTGGTTGAGTTTCAATTAACATTTACTAATCCTGGATTTTTAAAACGAACTACTGAGCTTTACCTTATGTTTACAAGATTCTGGTACACTTAGTCCTTTACACTTTCATTTTGTATTCTATCCACACGATTAATTATCAATTATTCAACACTACATTTTCAAAATAATCCAATATCTACTCTTTTGATTTTCTTATTGTCTTTGTTTCACAAAGATAAATTAGGGGAAGTAAAAACTATCAAACAATTTCATTTTAATTTAAAAATGTATGTTTTATACCACCGATAATAACCGTACTTATATTTATTTTCAACCCGCCATTTACCACTAATACTGGTATAACTGTGACGGATTACTTTATACCCATTCATAAAAAACATTGAAGTCGTTCTCTTGATACAGAGCACAAGCAAACAGAAGTACTACGAAAATCCATTATCCCTACCCGTTTCTAATGTTGTACGGTAAAATAAGAGAAACATATATTCAATTTAAATGAATCTGCCAAAGAGTTATTTTCAAACCTACTTCCTTTTTTTTTACTGTTAGAGCCACCTAAGAAGGTTAATGTTTACCTTCTTATTAGGTCTTTCTATTAATTTTATTTATTTCATAATAGAACGTAATCTAAAATTATCTATCGTTTTAATTGAAAAACTTATTTGGGCTAAGTTGATGTATTCCATTACAATATAAATACAACATTTATATATACGATTAATTATTTATACACTATCCATCTTGAATAATTATAGTTAGTCAGTCCTATTAGAAATTCTAGTAAAGCCAGTTATTTTTACGGATTTGAATACTAGATCGTGGATACCAGTGTTCTTCGGTGGTTGGGTTTCAATTAACCACACATCTCAGAAATGGTCGTCTAACTGAAACTGTACAAGACTACACTTCATTCACATTCATACATATCATCCTCATTCATCCTCTGAAGTATTATCTGAACTGTAATTACCGGAGGCTAAACAGGAAAACGAAAGAAAAAATCCTATAGAAAGCTTGTATAATTATGTATATCTTATATTCCTTTCAACTTACATCCTGTTTGCCCTACGTAGAATTGCCTATATCAGATATGTTTATTAATATATTTTAATTCTGACTGTATGATATTCTTAAATGGGAAAACAGCACATAGCAACTAACTAATATACAAGAAACACAACGTAATAAATCTCTCCGCAAAATAACGATAATAATTTAATCTCTCATAATCAGATTTTAAAAGTATGCAGCTAAGATAACATTAAAGCTATAAATAACAAAGGTATATAAAGATAATCCAAATTAATGTGATATAAATTATATAAATAATGATGTAAATGAATGATAAAACAATTATATCCAGGGTATTTTTAGACAATTTTAAACATATTTTTTTCTTAATATGAAAAACCTGCAAATAGTAATAAGCAGACAAAAAATATTAGAAAAGTAGCAATCACATAAATTATTGCTGAATGTTGGAGGTAAATAATAATTGAAGAAATTTACATAAAAATGTATGCCAAACACATAACTTTTTCTATTATTATTATTTTATGTGACTTAATTTTTTTTTTTTAATTTTCCAACTTAATTTAAAAAAAAAGAAATAAATAAACAAAAAGAAGTCTGTTTAAGAAAACAAATTCAAGGTTTTTCTTTTGAGAAAGAAAGAAAACTACCAAACTAATTTTTTGATTTGGAAGTAGTTTTCAAGATAATTTATAGTCATCTGATATTGTAAATTGAAGTTTTATTTAAGCGAATTCACATTCAACATAAGAAAAACAACTTTTTGAAGCCTTCAATAAAAAAAAACAAAAAAACATTGTTTTTAAGACTAAACGGTGATAATATAAGCTATATAAATAGAAATAGCTGTTCTAAATGTTATTGTTGAATTTTTAGTCATTTATAATCCATTTTTATTACTAGCTTTTCTTTAACTTACAATGTTTTTTTTTTTATGTTTGTTCTCAAATCTTGCATCCTTAATTTAACATACTTCCTAACATTGCCTATTAATGAAGTTTTGCACAGTTACTAAGGTCCGGTGAAAATACAATATTTCATCATTACTTTTGCAAACATCCCACCTTACAGGGTGAAATGTATTCTCCGTACGGAAGAATAAAGTATGACTAAAATGTATAAAGCAAGTTTTTAAAAATGTTGAAAAAGTTTTGTAACATTATTTAAAGCAAAACTTATACTTTAATAATACATATTCCTTTAAAAACATAAAAAATTGTAAAAAAAGATTTCTCATATACATAAAACCTTATAAGTTTGATATTTCAAGAAAAATAAAGGATCTTAAAAATATAACCTTTTAATAATCTGATGATATATAGTTTAATATGTTTAATAATAATCTAATCTTTAAAAAAAAAAGAAAAGAAATCTAATCGGTCTTGTGGTAAAAAAGCCACAAATCAGCTGTTTAAAAGCTGATTTTCTAACTCGAAAGTTCTGAGATTCAAATCCTAGTTAACGTAAGTTACTTTTATACGGATTTTAATATTAAAAAGTGAATACCTGGTGGTTGGGGTTCAATTAACCACACATTTCAATGGTCGTCAACCTAAATCTGTAAAATATATACCTTCTATACATGCCAAATATATTATCCTTATCTCACAGGACCATAGGATAGCTTATTGTTCATAAGCTGAACAGATTGTTACACCGTACAGATTAGGAATAGAAAATAAAAATATTGACATACTGGAATTCTTACCGGAGAGTACAAAAGTAGATATTTTGCACTCATTCTCTGAGGACATCATTTCCCAAAAAGAAAAACCAAAATATTAAAAATGTTCTCCTTTGGTAAAATTTTTTTAGTGGATTTCTAAAGAATTTGTAGAAATCGCTACTGTGACCGATTAGATTTCCTAAGGGGGTGCTGAGAGGAGAAGGACCAACTTTTCTTTAAGTTTTTGAATCTCCTGAACACGATTCTGCAATGTTCATATACTCGTGTATATATATATATATATATATGTAAATAAATGTAAGATTTTTCATCCGCTCAACCGTACGCAAATCGTAACCATTTGACAAAACTTGGTAATGGAATGTAAACCTCATAGGAATACAGGCCTATTGATTTTTAAGCAAATCGATTGACAAAAACCGGAGTTAAAACAAAAAACGGAGTTTCTGAATACATTTTCAGCTTTGTTTCGTTCTACTGGGCGCAATTTTGAACCGATTTTGATGAAGCTTTCTAGGAAGATTAAACCTAGTATAAATAGAAATCTATTGATTTTCAAGAGAATTGACTCACATGAACAAGATTTAGAGGTAAAAGCTGAGTTATTAGGAACGGTTATATTTTTCGCAAAAATTAGATTTTTGTGAACACTACTAGGTGCGAACTAGTTTCAAAGTAATTCAAAATGCGATTAGGTATAAAGGAAGGGGTTAGTATCCAATAAATCAATACTAAAATTTTAATCATTTTGGGTCAATCTGAACCTTTTCTTTTTTGTGAACATAGCTCCAAAACCACATAAATTATGGGTAACAGTATCAAAGTGGGTTGTAGGAATGTACCAGTGTTAGATAATTGATGCAGATTCGATTCAACAGCTGTATGAAAAGAAGGAAGAAAAAACACAAATATACAAATACAAAGATATCTAAAACACCGAAAGCAAAATTATTTTCAAAAATCATAACAGCAGTGCAATGTCCTTTCTTTTAATGTAAAACCGGAAATCTGTACTTGACGCAGTTACTGCGAAAAGAGGTTTTTTTTTCAAACGCTCACAATGTATTTTAACCATAAAAATTTCAAGCGATAAAAATTAGAGCAAATAAATAACATACGATTTTCATAGGAATGTTCTTTAAATTTTAAACGAAGCTTCTATCTCCATATTAAATAAAACGTTTTTGTTACATACAAACTGCACATGAATTTTACTGTAAGATTAAAAGTGAAAAAATTAAACTAAAAAAATTTGATTATATTTATGAATGAAATAATAACTAAATCAACTAAAAATTGTCTATTGAATATACCAGTTAAAATTAAAAATTGAATATGCAAATTCACATTAACCATTCCGAGATCAGGGGCCCGGAAACTATTTATTTTTAATATGAAACTTTCCTTTGATTAGAATTTAACAATACTTATTCAGTTAATATATGACACTAATATAAAAAGTGATTCAAGAGGAATGTATCAAACATTCAGGGCGTGTTCTACTGGTAAAATAAAAATAAATAAATAAAGTATTACTGTATATTGATGTAATTCTCGTTATTGGTGTAATTAAATATTTTAGAAAAATAAAAAAAATTAAATAAACAATTTAAAACAATTAAATAAACTGCTGAAATTCTTCCATCGCAGTTGATTCAGCACTCTAACCGATGAACAATATTTTTGGTGGCTTTCCGTATTTCAACAGTTGTTTTGTATTAGTTGTACAGTAAGTGGCTCCGCAGGTAGTAATTCAAAGGTGTAAAGTCGGATGACCTTGGAGGCCAATTGAAAGGTCCGACACGTCCAATCCACTCGTTTAAAAAAGTCGCCTTAAGTGTTGTGTAACTGTTAGAGAAAAGTGTACAGTTGTCTCATCGTGCTGCAAAATTATCTGCCATCTTGTTATCAGAGGACATCTTTCGACAGATCTGGCAAATTATTTTGGAAAAAGTTTAAGTAAGGCGCAAAACTTAAGTACGAACCATTCTCATTGAAAATAAATGGTCCCAAAATGTTTAATGTAAATATTTACATGGAATTTGTGTTGGTATCCGATTTCGTTTTGAATTTTTTGTGATGGTTTGGACTTTTGTGACTCCATATGCTTTTTTTTTTAATTACAAATTTTTCTTCGAGTAAATGTGTCATCATCGGTAAACAAAATAGAATCTACGTTATTTACATTGTCCAGAACCCATTGAAATAATTTAAACTTCCAGGATATTCTTTATAGATTAAAAGTTTACAGTTTATTATTTCGAAGCATTCGCTAAATTACTTTGCGTTGACCCAGTGCGTAAGAAATTCTTCTGGTACTGATATCAGGGCTACGTTCAATGTACTGAATTACGTTTTCTTTTTCACCATCAGGATGTTGTTCTAGCTATTCAGCAGTATATGAAGAAGACGGCAATGATCCAGTTGTACGAAGTACCGAAATACCGAAGCAAAGGAATCCTCCCATTCGGAGATCTCTGATGATATAATCGTAGTGTGCGTTTACATTGAAGAAACCGTAAACAAAAATGATATCTGGGTATTTGTAACTGGGAAAATTATAAGATATCATTAGAAAACGATAAGCGAGGGGATCTCGCTTTCTCAAACTAGGTCAAACGTGCTACGAAGTAAAACGAAAGAGCGAAGATGTCCGAAGAAGCCTACACCGAAGGAAAAAGCTGATCACTGATGAAAATGTTTACAGAGGCATTTGAATCGATAGCGTCCTGACAAAGGCCGGTAAATCAGGGCTAGGAACGGAGGGGGTGGTGTGATGACCAGAATCATCACAAGGTGTTTCTTGTGACATTCCAGTATCTTAATACTTAAAATACAAAAAAAACTTAACTGTTGGAATCAGTCGTTAATATTGTCAACCTATGAAATAAACTACGAGGGTTATTTTTTTTCCCAAGGTCCGATCGGTCGCGAAATAAAAAAACCCGCGAAAAAATCGGATGAACCTTTGCGCATATGTAATGCGCAGCTTCTCTAGTATGGCCTTCAATCATGCCGCGTCACTTCTTTTAGTTCTGAACACGCAGCTAGCACGTAAACATGTCTACAACAATAGCATCTCCCGCCAAGTGTGAAGTGCGTGCGGTAATTCGATTTCTTCATGCTGAGGGGTATAATGTGGCTGAAATTCATCGACGAATAAGTAATGTGTACGGTGAAAATTCAATGAGTGACAGCAAAATGCGACAATGGTGCAGAAACTTAAAAGCAGGACGCGCAGATGTTCATGATACAGACGGTCCGGGAAGGAAGCGAGTGTCAACCGATGATCTCGTTGAGCGAGTGGTTGAGGCGATTCGAGAAAATCGTCGGTTCACAATTTCTGTATTGAGTGATTCGTTTCCTGAAATTTTAAGGTCAGCTATCTACACCATTGTGAGTGAGAGACTTCAGTACCGCAAACTGTGTGCGTGTGTAGAAACATGGCTGAAAACAGAGGCGGCTCCGTTGTATGACCATCGTCATACAACGGAAAGTTGGTACCAAGCTACGACAAATGTCTAAATCGGAGTGGCGACTATGTAGAGAAATAGCGTAACTATGTAAGTACTTGTTACAAATTAAAAAAAATTTATTTTCACTGAGGTTTTAATTTCGTGACCGATCGGACCTTGAAAAAAAAAATCCTCGTATTTCAAACAAATTATGATAAAGTTAGTGTTTTTTAATTTGATTTTCAATTTTCTTTAAATTTCGATTACTTTTCTAAAATATTTAAATTTTTTGTTTTGTAATATTGAGAATTTTGTTTCATTTAATGATTAGTTAAAATCTGCCATATTTAATAAGTTTTGATTTTAATAAACTACCAAATTCTTAAGTTTGTATTATTTATGTGGACTTTATTCATACCATTTTACTTGTAACTAAAATCTTTACAAGTTTTGTTTACATGTTTAATGTGTGTTTATAACTCATTTAATAAAATAAAATAAAAGACTGAGGTTTGTCAACCTCAATCTTTTGTATTTTACCCCAATTTTCTCGAAAACTACTAAAAATACATTTATTTTTATTTTTCATTTTTTCAGGTTATATATTACATGAAACTACTACATTTACCCAATTTAATTTGGATCTCAAAAATTACAGTCAGGTTAATTTTACAGAAGGCGCAGAAATCAGCTGATACTCGCTTTTTTTGTCCTGTTTAGCCTCCGGTAATTACCGTTCAGATAATACTTCAGAGGATGAATGAGGATGATATGTATGAGTGTAAATGAACTGTACTCTTGTACAGTCTCAGTTCGACCATTCCTGAGATGTGTAGTTAATTGAAACCCAACCACCAAAGAACACCTGCATCCACGATCTAGTATTCAAATCCGTGTAAAAATTACTGATTTGAACTCTCGGCTTCCAAATCAGCTGATTTGGGAAGACGCCTTCACCACTAGACCAACCCGATGGGTTCAGCTGATACTCGCTACTGAGACGTTTCCGAACCTATGTTTATATTAACTTCTTTATTTCCATTAGGAAAACATATCTTGAAAGTTTTTTACATTCTACGTGGATCATTCTGTATTATTTTAACTGTTAATTAGCAATGTATTTTACGTACAAATTTTTTTTTATATCTTTCAGATAAAAATCAATTGTTATAAAAAGTAATAATAAAAATAACTTAAGAATTTCAATCAAAATATTTTCCTTTTAATAGAATATCATATCATAAATGTTATAAATAATTAATATTTATTCATCTAGACTGTTACCATAAACGTTTAATGATGAACAGAGTTCATGTAATAACTAAGAGTACAGTTTATACAACAGGAGTACATCATTATTCCATTTAAGGCGAGAACAATCACTAGGCTACGTGTGTAGTAGTAGAATAAAGCTTTATACAATGAACTAATCAGTTCTTTATCTTAATTTTTAATCTTTATCACAAACGAACATAAATTCTGCATTAATTTCTAAATCTATTACAATTTACTTACTATTATTATTATTATTATTATTATTATTATTATTATTATTATTATTATTAATTATATTACTATTGTTGTCGGCTGTAATTTTACAGCTCGGTTAATTATTTTTAATATTATAAATCTCCGCTTGTTATTGTTTTTACAATTTAAAATCTGAGAAATACTTTTTTTTCAAATACATCAACTATGTCTTTCACATTAAAATATAAATATTTTAAATTAATAATAACGGTTAATTTTTCATCAGTGGTATTTAATTAACGGTACTATATCAGGATTGAGATATATTAAAAAAAAAGTGACAAAAGAGTTATGTCCAGTCGATTAACGAAATATAATCTGGTTATGGAATAATATAACTTTTCATTAAGATATGAATGAAGAGAAATAAAGGTTTAAAAAATCTGGCAAAGTATTGCGTGACTTTCCGAGCTATAAAAGATAAAATTAAAAAAAGTTAAAGCCAAAAAACCACAAATAAAATGAGGGCTGAAAATTTATTTCCAGTCAATCTAGAACTTCTACTGGACGAATCGGGCTGATTTTTCCTTTATTGTACTCGGATTGGCTTGCAGATATGTCATCAAGCATCGACGGACCTTCAAAGTCAATTTCCTGTGAGGATCGGAAAGTTCTTAAATTAAGGAATAAATGTGAATTTCTCAAAGGGGACTCAAATTTGGGTCTGATGACGCTTGATTACAATTCTCCGGGTCATTCTGAGCAGAGTGAAAAGTTTTTTAATATAAAAGATGATAAAATAAAGACGTAGAAAACATGTTTAAAAACACACTAAAAAGTAAAAAAAAAAGAAGATATTGTACGAGTATTTTTCTTTTAATTTTAAACTTAAATTATTTATTTTAACACCGTCTTAAAATAATAAAATTGAATACTTTTAATTATTACTTTAAAGTGTTGTTTTTTTTTTTTTTTTTTTAACAATGTATAATGTTATTTAGTTTTAATTAAATATCGGCCAATCTATAAAAAAAAATACCACCTGAATGAAAAAAATAAAAATAAAAACACCGTTCAAAATAAAAATAAAAAGTCGAAAAACCAGCTTATTTTTAAAAAAAGCAAAAAAAAGCTGACAACAAATTATATATCTTCCTAGGATTGGTTATTCATCCTTATATAGTGAAAAAATAATTATACATGAAAAAGTTACTTAAGATTTCTTTATTAGAGTGAAGAGTGATATATTATGAAGTTTCATTGTAAAATTATTACTATATGTTTACATGATAAAACTAAGTTTTAAAAATTTAAAAAAAAAATCGGTATATTCTATTTTTTTCTACTTCACCTGCAAAAACACGTTTTTTTAAGATAAATGGAATAAATTAAAAACAACTCCAAAAAAATGTATAACTAATAAAAAGTTAATTAAAATTTATTTTTTGGTGGTGGGAAGTTTATTATCTGAATAATCAATCCTTACTCCAAATTTTTTCTAACAAATTATTTCATATACACGAGTCTTTGTGCTAAATTTCATAAAAATCGGAAAATTTAACCTGTCAAAAGTTATTAAGCTTCAAACACACTAACACACGAACGAACATTACTACCTTTTTTTGGGTTCCTGAGTCATGAAACATCGAGAAATGAAAAAAATCAATACCATAACTTTTGACTGATTATCAAATTTTCTTTCTTGCAGCATAGTTTTATAGGTATGCCGCCAAGAAAGTAAAAAGCTTCTGCTGATGTTGTCGTGAAGAAATTTCATACAGGACAACCCAGAAAATTATAAACAAAATAATTAATGTCTCTTTTTTGTGTTTAAGCACTTCTCTTCATCAAATCTAAAGATGATACTTTTTTAATTTTCTAGCTATAAGGAAAGTATGCTGCTTTATCAGCAGCATTGCTATAAAGGGAAAGTCCTGCGGTTGGCCAAAATATTTGTTATCAGGTTTTTGACCGCCCGATAAATGAAAGACACAACAGTAAGGGACATTTTTCCAGGTTCTGCGATTAGTACGGAGATACAAAAAATCTCTTGTTATCCTTGCGTTCCGTTCCGAGAACTTTTTTTTTGTAAAAGGTGTATCGAGTGGGAAACAACTTAAGAATTTAAAAATTTTGTTGATTTTTTTATAATTTCTATTTTTAATTTGTGGCTGTTATTAAAGATGTTATAAAAAATAAACTCCAAAAAAAATGTAGCTGAAATATGATACTCTGAAGAAGAAGACAATATACAGTAATATTAACGTACTAAATTACGTTAATATAATTCCATGACAAAGTAATAAAGGTTTAAGATTACGTAATCGAAATATAACGGTATTTATTTTTATTTTTAGATATCAAAAAGTCAGTATCTCTTTGTTAATTTTTCTATAAATAATATTTATAGAAAAATAGAATAATATTATTGTTCTATTAAAATGTCAACAAACTCGACAACAAATTTCACGTTTAATGTCAAGGAAAGGTGAAAGTATAATTTTAGGTATCGGCTATTCAAATATTTTATTATAAGCGGCTCAGAATTCTTCAGTTTTATCAAGAGTAAAGAGGCGGCAATATTTCTGAATGACAAAATTTTCCTTTCTTTTTCTTTTTTATATTCTTAAAGAGTCAGTGACATTAATGATCATAAAATGCATAAAAAGGATTTTAGTTAAACAGTCGATTCTTTAATACTCGTACTATAGAAATAAAAAAAGGACTGGATTCTCGTTCTCTTTTACAATGAAAAGAAAATCTAATTTCATTTTTAAATTTCAAAATTATTGAACACAACAGCTTTGAAACTTTCTCTTTTTAAATGTGACCACGTCAGAATGAAAATATGTTTTAATTTGAATGTAAATGTATAAATTTAAGATTTATTATTAACTTACTCTATTCTTTTATTTTTTAAATGTATTATAATAATACAAAATTGGATTTATGCTAATCTTTTAACGTGTTAAAAAAATGTATTATCTTCGTTTGGTAAGACCTAAAATAGAATACAAATAAAAATTATACCTCTGGCTCGGAGGTATAAATATTATATAATTAAAATAAACAAGTATTAAAAAAATAAAATAAAGTAAAATATATAAGTATTATTAAACTTTATTTATACAATTTAATTATATTAAATATTATATAATTTGTATTTTATATAGAAATTATATTAATCCCTTAAACCCAAGTACAGAATTAATAAAATAAAATAGGATGACACCTACCTTATTCCATAATCCAAGCAAGAGCGCTTTCGCGAGTACCTCGCATCATCAGTTGCTCTATATAATTTTTTATATTGTTTTTCAAAATGTTTTTTAAATTACACATTAAAATTAAAAATCCTATGCTACACATGAGATTTAAAATTGTTAAAAATTTCTTTCAATTAAATCAATGCAGAAATAAATCTAAAAATGTTTAAATTAAAAAATCAAGTCATTAATAAAATTAAATTAAAAGTTAAAATTAAAATCGATAATAAAAACAAAATAGAAATCCACGTAGACTACCTAGCCAAAGTTATATGACTGACCAGAGTTGGAATATTATGAATTATCCAATAATTCATATTTTATATATATATGAAATTTTAATTTTAATTTAAAATTTGAAAATTTTTAATTAAAAAAAGTTTAGTTTTATTTCTGTTTTGATTTAATTGAAAGGGATATTTTAATAATTTTTAATCTCATTTAAAGTATAGGTTTTTAATTTAATTTTAATGTGTTATTTGGAACCAACGATTTGAAAAATTATATAGAGTAACTGATGATGCGAGGTACTCGCGAAAGCGCTTTTGCTTGGATTATGGAATAAGGTAGGAGTCATCCTATTTTATTTTATTAATTCTGTACTTGGGTTGATCGGATTATATATATATATATACTAGCATGGATAGTTCGCAAACATCTCTGCCAAATTTCTTTTTTTATTTACTTCGGTATAAATTTCTAATTATTATTTTTATTTCATATTAATATTATATTTATGGACTTATTCTATTATCTTCAAATTTGTTTAATTTTTAATTGATCATAATCATTTTCTAAAATTTCATTGAAAAAAAAAAATAAGTGAATTTTTTTTATATATAATATTGCGACTGAAACTAATAAGTTTATCTATAAAAACTTAATTTTGAACTTTAACCGTAAATATAAAAACAACAACCTTTTTTTAAATAATATTAATTAAAAATCCAGTTATTCGGATTTGAAAAACTAAGAAAAAGTGTTATGTTAGATTTTCATTACATACCCACTTTAAAGAAAATGAGAGGAATATAAAAAATCCAAATAATAAGTTTTTCCGGTATATTTCACGATTTCATTTGACCCGATTAAAACGATCCTTTTTACTTCCTTGTAGGAAGTAAAGAAAGTATTTTGATCAAGAGAAATTTCGGTTTTCAGGTTTCAACGGAAATATCCATTTTCACCATCCCTTAATCCATTTTGACTAGTTTCAGCGTGACGTCTGTACGTACGTATCTCGCATAATTCATGAACGTTTTTTTTTTTTTTTGTCTTCAGTCATTTGACTGGTTTGATGCAGCTCTCCAAGATTCCCTATCTAGTGCTAGTCGTTTCATTTCAGTATACCCTCTACATCCTACATCCCCAACAATTTGTTTTACATACTCCAAACGTGGCCTGCCTACACAATTTTTTCCTTCTACCTGTCCTTCTAATATTAAAGCGACTATTCCAGGATGCCTTAGTATGTGGCCTATAAGTCTGTCTCTTCTTTTAACTATATTTTTCCAAATGCTTCTTTCTTCATCTATTTGCCGCAATACCTCTTCATTTGTCACTTTATTCACCCATCTGATTTTTAACATTCTCCTATAGCACCACATTTCAAAAGCTTCTAATCTTTTCTTCTCAGATACTCCGATCGTCCAAGTTTCACTTCCATATAAAGCGACACTCCAAACATACACTTTCAAAAATCTTTTCCTGACATTTAAATTAATTTTTGATGTAAACAAATTATATTTCTTACTGAAGGCTAGTTTAGCTTGTGCTATTCGGCATTTTATATCGCTCCTGCTTCGTCCATCTTTAGTAATTTTACTTCCCAAATAACAAAATTCTTCTACCTCCATAATCTTTTCTCCTCCTATTTTCACATTCAGCGGTCCATCTTTGTTATTTCTACTACATTTCATTACTTTTGTTTTCTTCTTGTTTATTTTCATGAGATAGTTCTTGCGTAGGACTTCATCTATGCCGTTCATTGTTTCTTCTAAATCCTTTTTACTCTCGGCTAGAATTACTATATCATCAGCAAATCGTAGCATCTTTATCTTTTCACCTTGTACTGTTACTCCGAATCTAAATTGTTCTTTAATATGATTAACTGCTAGTTCCATGTAAAGATTAAAAAGTAACGGAGATAGGGAACATCCTTGTCGGACTCCCTTTCTTATTAGGGCTTCTTTCTTATGTTCTTCAATTGTTATTGTTGCTGTTTGGTCATGAACGTAGGATGTTGAAATTTTGGATTTAGGACTGTGGAACATCTAGTTGTGCACCTCCCATTTTGACTGCAATCGACTGGACAAAAAGTGTCCAAATAAAAGCCCAAGAACCAAAAAATTTAGATTTTGGATTTTTTCATAACCGCAGTAATAAGGCCTTCTCATTGACAGCTTTTCAACAGTACATCATAAGCGGTACTTATTTTCATTGATTCCAGAGTTATAGCCAAATAAAAGTTTAATTAACGATATAATTGGATCTTACCAGGGGAAGGCACATCTGTTCAAATCTGACTTCATCTCATTTTTTTTAAAAACATTTTTTGTTTTATTTTAAATATATTGATTTATTAATAATTATTAACTTCTGATGGTAAAAAAAAATTAGCAATAAATAATTATTTAATAATAAGATTAAAAAAGAATATGAAAAAATATTAGCAGTTATTAATGAAATAAAATTTTATGTACTTTTCATTTAAAAAAAGTGTAAATACGTAATTTAATAGGCGTACAAAGAAGTCATGAGGTGTCCACATCAGATTTTTAATTTTATAAAGGGAATTAAAAAAAAAATCTGATATGGAATCTAATCATTTATTGTAATAAAATGTTCTATTAAAATATTACAAATATTTACAGATTTAAATTCAGATATAGAAACATAAACAAAAACAACGTTTAATTCGTGACAGCTTAAATCACTATACTTAAATAAAATCCTTGAGATTTTTCTTCACGTTTAAACTAGGTTACACGTCATCTAGCACACTGCCGCAGGTTAAAAGAAAAAAAATTAAAACAAATATTACCTTAGTCCAAGTAAAATAAAATAAACTCATTTCTACTATAGTAAATACAAGTTAAAACGTTTTACTGGAGTAAAGTTAGATGAATATTACGGGTTTTACAAAATACATATATTTAATCTACAATAAATTCCAAATAGAAGGTAGCAGACTGAATTAAATAAATGAAAGTAAACAACACGAATTAAACATTATAATTACCAAGCGGATGAGCGCTGGAGTAATCTACCTATTCAGATGGGCTAATTTTTCAAAACTTCGACCCCCCTCTGGATGAGAACCCCCCGATGTTACAACAGAAATTTCCCGAAAGACATCCCTCTAATATTTTATAGAGAATCTGAAATAGGTCTCAAAACTCGGAGTGGCAAAAATCTGGATTCATCCCAACTGAATTGGTAGGTTACTGGCCTTTAATGTAACATTAATTTTGCATTATTTTTGTTTTTCTACTCTTGGCTAAATGATATACTCATCTCATTAATATGAAAAACTAACCAAATCACTCCTGAAAACTTAATAATCATTTTCCAGGAATAACAAACATCCCATGCCAGGTTTACAAAAAAACAATTGAAGTACACAAGTAAGCCGATTTCCGGATGTCCTTTTGTTCGGACTGCACCAAGTAATTAAAGAAAAAAACCAAAAAAACATTAATTCATTATTTACGAAATCTATAATATTATTTACATAAAACTGTTTAAAAAAATATATATATATTTTTATCGATGTTTGTTTTAGTGGGATTTTTGACATTTTGCAAATCGTATACCATAAACATTCGTAAATGTAGTTATGTATTAAAATATTTATAAATCCTACCCTACTAAACAAACGGTATTTGTATGCGTGTATATATATATATATATATATATATATATATATATATATATGTGTGTGTGTGTGTGTGTGTGTGTGTATGTGTGTAAAATATGTAAAAAAATGTTTAAAACACCGCTCTTAAATTAAACGCACTAAAATGTAAAAAAAATAATTTTAGGACGGTATCTCAGAGTGGATTTGACAACAAGCTCTGATGATGATATGTAAGATTATGTGAAAGTCTAAGCTTCAGATTAAAAATTTGATGTTCTTTCCAGTTTTTTTTTATGTCTGATGAATGGCCTAAAGAGTATCTTGCAAACACACATAAGAAGAAATTGGCAAAAAAATAAATTTCTAATTTGAAGCTATGACTTTCATATAATCTTACATATCACAGATCAAAGGCTTGTTGTCAAATCCATTCTGAGATACCGTCCTAAAATTATTTTTTTCGTTTTAGTGCGTTTAATTTAAAGTGATGCTTTAAACATTTTTTAATATATTTCTTTATTTATGTGATTGTTTTTCTTCATAAAATAATGAACTATAACCAAAAAGTAGGCACCGGAATATACCGATCACTAGCGGAATATCCCGATTCGTTAGTATCAATTTCTATAGTTAAATCTCTAATTTAACTTTCGCTAAATCAATTATTATCACTCAAAAAAGTCAATTTTGGATACCTAGTAATCCCATTCCGAGACGCCATCTGCTCAGAGGGCCTAGCTGTGGAGGCGTTCCGTAGGCTCGCCCTGCAGCTAGTTAACTTCTAAAAATATTGATCGGAAATTCACTAATTGATTAAACAAGAAATGTAATGTAATGACATGCATCCAGGTCCGTCTCACAAAAAAGCTCATGAATGTTTATTAACATGCATTGCTAAGGACTGGTTGGAACGATAAAAAATACGATTGTATACAAATTCCTTGTTTAAATGATTACGTGATTTTGCAGCTCATAAACGAAAATGTACATAAAAGCAAGTAGAGATTTAAGATTTTTAAAAAAGAAATATTGTTTTAAAGAAATTTTTTGATTATCTCAATTTCTCTTCAAACACGTTTTTATCGCAAAATTCTTTTTTGAGGTGACATTTTTCACAAAACAGTAGAGTAGTAGATTTTAATTCATTTAAGATAATTTTTTAAATCTGATTCTTTTATTAGCAAATTTCTATTCATTTAATTTTTTTGTAAATTATAACTGCACTTAGTTTTTATTACACTTTACGTATGTTCTGAATAATTTTTTATAGTTTTGTCTTTTTATTAAGCGTGACATTATAATAATGGTTTCAAGTACGTAGGATAAACCTTCTTTAATTGTCTATTTATCCGGATTTGAACTAACAAGGGGTAAACCGGGTAATCGGCATTGCACTGAATTTATTAATGGTTTCTTCAATTAGCCGAATATATGGTTGTTTAATATTACGCTTAGCCTTTTGCAATACAGGCTCTATGAATGAGCGAATGTACTGGCTGTAAAGTGAATAACTTTACTCTTCGAGAATACATGAACAATGCCTTCTAAATCTCTAGTGAATTAAATGTGATGCAAGCTAAATTAAACACTGAGATAGATAGTGTTAAGCAAACAAATTAATTTCATTTATTAAATAATACATTACATGTTACCAATTACTAAAACCAGAGTAGTAAAATTTGTAATTCTGTTAAGAATGGCTTTATTAAAATTACCAACTAAAATTTACCTGCTGTTTTATTACTCCGAAATATTCCGATTCGTTATAAATTCCTTAAGTTATATTTCGAGTGAGTATTTGTATCAGTGATTATTAAAATCCTTAATATTAAGAAAAACTAAATTTTCTTTAATTTTTAATATTCTTCAGATTATTATTTTTAAAGAATAAAAAAGCAAACAGAATTGCCAATATTCGTGGCGGAGTGGTAGCATCTTGGCCTTCCAATCGGGAGTCCCAAGTTCGAGTCCCAGTCAGGCACGACAGTTCTTACGCTATAAAATTCCATTTCCATAATGTATAATACGTAAGAATTCATAAGCAATCCGTAAGTAATAAGTAATACGTAAGTAATCCATAATACGTGAGAATTCACGTATATGTTTTTGTGAAGAAACTTTTTCTTTCTACGGAGATAAAGATAAACGAATAATAACAGAAAATGTGAGCTATTACAAAACTACTGACCATCACTATCTTATTTTATGGACATTAAAGTTGAACCTTTTTTTTATGTCCATAAAATACAAAAATCTTTAGATCGGAAAATCATACAGTATATCATATATTTAGGTAATAAATTTTTAACATGCAAAGTTAAGGTTTGTCAAACGTCCTAGCCAACATTTATATCATTAGTAAAATGAAAATCTTTTCTATCTTTTCTGTTCAGTGTATTTTCTTTTAATCTATTAAGTGCATCATCACTTAAGTAAATTAAATGTTTAATAATCTTTAAAAGTTTCTCTTTTGATCGGTACTTAAAAATTTGTAAGGATCAATGAAAAACTACGCGCGGTGAATTATTTTTAATTTCAAGATGACAATACATGTTTAGTTTTGAGTTCATTAACTAGTAGTACACCGATGGGAAAGTCACTCGTGGCATTCGCATCGGTGACTTCCTGACGGAGACGTCATATACTGGAATATGTCAAAAGCCGAGGTTTCGAAGATGACCTCCGGTAAAGCCCATAGGGGCTCGGAAGGTCTTCCATAGGTCTTCCTCTACGGGATCAGATGTTTGGTTAGTTTAATTTTTAAATTGATTGAACCGATCACCGTAGCGAAGTGGTAATTCCTCTGTATTTCATTCAGAAGATTCTGGTTTCAAATCCCGGATTAGACTTAGCATTTTTTCAGGCGCTAAAAAAATCTGTCACTCATCACAAAAAAATTAACTGTTAGTAGGTATCACCCTGTCATTACTATGAATAAATAAATTAATGGTTGCAACATACTAAAATAAGCAGACAGCTGAATATTTCGTAACAGACGCTTTATTTCACTAGATTATTTTTTTAACCTTAAATGCCATAACGTGACCATATTCAACCGAAATATATATTTTTTTGTTATTAATAAAAAACGCAGTAAAGAAAGAATACCTGATAACTTTCCTGACTTAGAGGGAAATTTTATCATCCTATCAAAAATATCTTAATACTATACAAAGACACGTATTTTTTATTTGTTCCGGTGAAAACTACAGATCCAGTCATTACAAAATGTAAACAATAACTTTCTTATGACCACCGGAATGTTTCCACAGTTCAACCTCACCAGTCTCACTACTATATAATTATAATTTTTTTTTTTTTTGTCTTCAGTCATTTGACTGGTTTGATGCAGCTCTCCTAGATTCCCTATCTAGTGCTAGTCGTTTCATTTCAGTATACCCTCTACATCCTACATCCCTAACAATTATAAATAAAAAAATATAATAATAAAAAGCTTCTAGGCAGATCTAAAGAAGACCGAATTTTTTTTTTCAACGCCCTCATTATTTCGAAATCAGAAACGCACTGATTTTCAGTGTACAACGCATTACATAGGTTTGATTAAGGAGTAGAAAGAAAACACAAGCATAAAGTTTGAACTCGCTCATCACTGTGACTCACTAAATTAAGCGCGTATGATAAATACACCACTTCACATTTAACATAACCTCAAACTGAAGTTATGTTCTCTGTTGTCAACCTTAAATTAAGCATAACCGAAGAACGACTGGATAAAGTTTAATTAAACATTTACATGCACAACTTCAGATACACTGCTGCATCATATCTAAGTTGCAATGAAATTGATTAAGTAGTTTTGGAAATTTTCGAGCCACAAAATTTAATACACAGGCCTAAATGTATAGAATACCTCAAAACGTAATGAAAAATCAATTTCATCTCCAAATTTCACGTTCGATCGAAGGTAATACCGTATTTTTTTTTAAAGTCTGTAAAAAACGTATAAATAAACGTAGGATTTTTTTTTACTTAAATGTCATTTTTTATATTGATAATATTGGATGTATCGATTGAAAATATGCACGTTCACTTCGATATCTTCAGACAGAGCGTACCTAAGACTGAAGGAACAACATATGAGCTAGACTCAAAATCGAGTACAACCTTTCAGAAATATGTTAGATCTCAAATCAGCTTTTGATTACCATCCTGAAATTGACTATCTGAATTTGAAAGATATTCAAACAGGTGACATAACTGAAATATGTAACCACTGTAATACCAAAAAGTAGAAACTATGAAACTCCAGGATATTGCTGGGCTAGGAAATTTAAACAAACCAACGGAGGGAATTGTGAATAAAATCAATATTTACTATGACAAACAAACATTCATTTATATATATATATATATAAGATTTACGTACAAATCTAAGGCCTTTGAAAGAATCATACGTTTAAAAGTTATTTATAAATTAAAAAATGTTAAATAAAAGGAAAAAGATTTTAATTACGTTCACAACTGGGTGTGCTCAAAAGTTGTATTACGAAAAAAATATATAATACCCCATACATTTCCTACAACTCGAACGTGGGGGGGGGGGGAATATATAATATTCAAAAAATTTTATGAGCTCCTTTTCTTTACTTTGTCTTTAAAGAGGAAAACTAGTAAAAATGGTTAAGCTTATTAATAGTAAAAAGTCCATAAAACGTTTTTAGGAAAACTTAATTAAAAGGGAGCAACAACTTATATATTTAAGTTAAGTAAAAAAAAAAACCTTAATAGAAAGAAGAAAATAAATGTTTTGGCATAAAGAGAATAAATAATAAACGTAAGTTGAATAAAGGAGATGACGCGGTATATACACTACAATTTAAGACAACGTTATGACAAAATAGAGAATATTCAAGTAAGAGAGCAAAAAGAGACAGAATATAAGTCAGAGCGAGAAAGAGAACGAAAAGAGTAGTGGGAACAAAAGCATTTGTTATAACAATGTTCTTGAGTATTAGCGAAATCCAGGAAGCCCAAAACCACAAGACTTAAAATGCTAAATTATGTCATACTAAGGAATACCTTGTGACGTTGTTATATATCTTTCCACATTTAACCAACACAAAACGTAGCGTTTAGTACAAAATGTATCTTATTTATTGTTCCTACAACGATGATAATGATATTGCAAATTAAAAAAAAAAAATAAATATATTATTAATCAAAAATAAATGATAAACCAGTTTAAATAGAACAAAAAAGCTGTTTTATTATAGTATATGATAGATATAATGATTATTTTGTAAAATTTCAAAAGAGAATTTAATAAAAATGTTTTCAAAGATTTTATAAAGTTTTCATAAATAAGTAGTAATATAATAATTAATATTTGACAGAGATTTTCAACACTTTCTGGTTATTTTCGTTAGATTACTAGAAAAATTAATTAATTTTAAAATAAAATCGTTTAATAAATTATATAACTGCAAAAACAAAAAAAACAGTAATTTCTCAATTTTTTTTTAAATTCGACTTCACAAACACCTTCAGTGTTCGATTTAAAATAAATACTCACAATTTACTAATTCTTAATTCAACTTAGTGTTGAAATTTAAAGAAGAAAAAATAATTTTTATTACTTCCTTGTACGAACTAAAGGATATAAAAAGATAACCTTTCGTAATATAAATTACGAAAACTATTAAATACGTACAAGAAATGTAAGAACGAATTTTCATTCCGTACAAATAGCTGGGAATAATTTAAATATTTAATAGGCCCCATTTTAAGCAGCAAAAAAATTATTTTAACTATTTTAGGCAACAAATCACTTTAAAAAAAAAAAAACATTTTTATTAAGTACAAATATAAAAAACAGTTTCGGCTTAAGTCGTTTATAGATAATATTTCAAAAGAAAACCAGCACAATTTAGAAGGTTCACTAACAAAAAACGAGCGTAAAAAATATTTTTAGCACACTAAAAAATTCAAAAACTATATTTTGTAGTCGATTTATGCCGACAAAAATCCATTTCTTTATCAGTAGCAATTTAGTAAAATATAAATAAATATTTTCATTTACAATAAAATTTGAATAACCTATAAAAAATACTTTCACAGATTTCTATAAAACGATTTAAATCAAATGGAAAATAATACCTCTATCAAAATCTCATATTTGTAAAAAAAAAAAACAGTACACATTATTTCACAATGGGGTTTTTAAACGATTTTGTAATAAGTGGCAACACGAGAGTGAAAAGCTTTTATAATAAAAAAAAAAATCTATTCATTTTTTTACCAATAATAACAACTTTCGATCCGTTTTTCTATGAAACCTTCCACCGTTACACAAGCACACATATTTTTCCTATTTTCCGTTTTCATTTATATAGATTTTCACCGTATTTTAGCTCACCTTAGTCCGTGTTTTTTCCTAGTTTAAACAAAATTTCATATTTTTTTTTACTTCTTTTATTAGAAATTTTTTTTTGTTGAAAATTTACGTTTTCCTTATTACTCAACAAACAGACAAATAAAATTTCTGTGCGTTTTATACATTCATTTTCTATTTTAATTTTTTACACTTCTATATATCCTGGTTTTTATTTTAACTAATACTCTTTATTTTTAAACATAACGTGCACAATCCAATTTTGTTTAACTCTACTATGTATTTAAAAAAATTAAAAAAACAACAAAAAACAACATATAAAAATGAAAAAAAAAAGTTAAATTTACCTTTGTACAGTTACTTCAATATTATTTCCACCTCTTACAATAATATCCTGAGCATCTTTATGTCGTAGATTAAATACATCTGTTCCATTAACGCGGATTACAGCGTCTCCAACTTGCAATCCTGCCTTTTCTGCAAGACTGTTGCCATTGACCTACAAACATAAATGAAATATGTATAAATATATATTAACTTATGGTGGTATTATTATTATTAACATTGTTAAATTATAACTTTCTTTATTGAAAAATAAACAGGAACAGATGGTCCGTGTTCCTTTTAAAAAATTGGCCATTTGAAAAATAAAATACTTTTCATGATTGTAATATTACAAAGACGTTGATATTGTTTGAAAATTTTGTTCTGCACAGTAAAAAAGCCAGCAATGAATTGCTTAATTTTCTCGGTATACGCCGAGAAAGTTATGAAATTCATTTCTGAAAAAAAAATTTTTTAGAACTTCAAAAAGAGCATTTTCTTTTAATGACTAAATAATTCATTAAAATTAATTTTAAGTAAATTAAAATAGAAATAAAAAAAAACAATTCTATTTTATTTACAAATTTCAGAGCTTTCCAATGAATGACGAGGTATTAAGAGTTGTTATAGCGATTTTATTACTATTTAATAAAAAACGTTTCGAGTATCGAAATTTTTTCCTTCATTTTTGGTCTCCAGTACTCGAGGGGAAGTTTTCGCGCAAACCTAATCTCTTTAAGAGATGATAATAAATTTGAAAAAACTTTCAAAATATTCAAAACTACAAAGATTTAGCCATAATTCGAAATAACAAAAAATGCTGTAATTTTCTAGGAAGGAGGTGAGTAATTTTTTTTCAAGAAATACTGAAGATTAAGGGCAATCAAAAGATTAGATTTTTTTCATTTTAAAATCAATGAATTAAATTTTTTTTTAAAAAGAAAATTATTTTTTGTTACCAAAGATCATAGAAGCTAGACGGACAAAAAAATATTTTTTAGTGGTTTAAAAAATTTATCCATGTAGAAAATATAGATGACAAAACTCCTATTAATTGATTTTCCAAAGCAAGATATGCATAAAAAAAAGTAAAAAGTATAAAATTGTTTTTGGGAATATTAAATATTAATATTTGGGAATATTAAATAAAAATTTACGGTAATTTGTGATCTTCATAAAAAAAATGTCAACTTTTGTAAGAAAACTTTATGCTCATGTGTCCAGAAAAAATCCAATACACCCTCAATCCTTTTTCCGATTGTAAAAATGTATGTTACAATCAACCGAGCGTAGGACCTGTCTACCAAGTTTGAAGAAACTCGGTCAACGGGGTCCAGACGTTATAAGACCAAGTAGTGAACATCATACATACTGACGAAAATAGATATTTGGATTTTTTTTAACCTCCGGGACCACTGTTATGTATTGCTTCAGAGGATGAGATGAATGATTTGTAGGGTGTGTGAAAATGCCCTGCCTGACCGGAATTCGAACCCGGGACCTCCGGATGAAAGGCCGAAACGATACCATCGCGCCAGGCCGGCCAGATTTTTAACTTGGGCGCATTAAAATAACAACCTTTTTCTTTTTTTATTAAAATAATCTTTTTCTCAAATTATTTACAATTTATTTATTTTTGTTAAACAAATTTTTAAAGGCTCTTTTAAGACACAAAATTTAAAGAAGACAAATTTTTTAGGTTTTTATTTGACCGATCTTGCTTTCCCATAATAAAAAAGGATGGTCTATGTTTTTTTGTTTGTTGTATGTACTCACATTTTTATTTCAGCTGCTATTGGCGCAGAGCGGATCACGTGATGCACCGGGAGGCTGCGCGCACCGCACGAACAATTTATACTTCTCGAACGAATTATTCGTTCGAACGATTTATATTTCTTTATACGTACGATTTTTCTAAAATTATATTTGTGTTTTGGTGATAAAAAAGGAAAACATTGGGGGGTTAGTGCTGTGTTAAAAAATGACAACTCAAGAATTAATGTTCAGGATTTTGAAACTTGTAAAAGTTTTTGTTGTTAATAAGCTAAATTCATGAACGTTATTTAGTTACGATTGGCAAAAACATTTAACATAATCATGTGTAATGAAACGTAAAGCATGTTACATTTTTGCGGCGGGCCATAGTCCGCCTTCTTACTAGTATATAGTAAAAAGAGAAAGGAAATATAACAGCTAGAATTTCCAACAAATCTAATATCTATATCTTTTATCATATAATGACAAAGAAAAAAAAAATTGATGAAATTACATCACATATTTATCTCATAACAATATGTATAAAGATACGAAGACGTTTGCTTTAACAACTTTTTTTTTACGTACAAATACACACATATCTCATTATGTTTTATTTATTTATGATTAAATCAGCAGTAAGAACAATGGAATTTATTTTAAGGGTCATTTCACGTAGTAACACTGAGAAAAAGGTCACTAAACTGAGGCTTTATCATATATATATATAAAACAAACTCATAATACGTAGGGGACACGGATATTCTAAACGAGGTTGAACTTGATCCGTTGTGGAATGCATTCACGTACATATATAAGAGCGAAGAGAAATGCGGTAAACACTGTTCCCATAATGTCTCTGGTTTAGCGGGGGTGGGTGGAAGAATATGTTATAGAGTATTTCTCTGTACAGTATCTAGTCTCCTGCCGCACTTTACTTTGCATATTATATACTATAATAACGTTATTCCAAGATTTCTAGTTTAAATTACGATAATGTTCGGTCAGTTAGTTATGAATATTTTTATCTGGTTATAAAAAATATTATGATTATTATTATTATTATTTCGTTTTTATTTTTACAATAATAAAAGATCTTATCCAAACTACCGTTAATTTGAACTCGTTTCTTGCCTATAATAATTATAATACAATTATTATGATTCACATTTATTAAATAAATAAATATTATCAAATTAATCACATTAAAATCAGTTTAGTTTTTTGCGACCCACCTTTCAAAATAAACGATCTCTGGTAGATCCACTAAATACTTACATATTTCCAAATAATTCGTACACATTTACGTTTATATTGCTTTTTCTACCTATACATATTACAAAATTCTCAAAACCATAATATTTTAAATTTAATATTATAAAATGTAATTTAATTTATTAAATGTTATTTACTTATTTTATTAATTTTATTTATTTTTTAATTTATTATAAAATTTTATGATTAATATTTTAAAATTTAAGAACCATCAGACCGATACTGTATTCACAATTCTACAAATAATTTCTCGAGATAAATGTTTACGTGAATGAAAATTTTCGGGAAACCGAAAAAAGTAAACGTCTGATATATCGAATCGAATTTTATTAATCGGTTAACGATCCAGAAAACTAAATGTGTCAAACATAAATTCCATAAATTCTTTCATAAAATTTTAATATCTTTTAATATAATGGAGTAGTATGATTATTATCTGTCGGGCCGAGCCGAGCCGGCGTGCAGGAAAACACGTGTACTATACAAGATTTGACATTATAATTTGTTCAGATCGGTCGACGGCACAGCACGTCTTTACTCTTTTTTTTTCTCGTTCACCCTTCGGTAATTACCTTTCAGATAATCCTACAGAGGATGATATGTATAGGTGTAAATGAAATTGTCTTGTACAGTCTCAGTTCGACCGTTCCTGAGATGTGTGGTTAATTCAAACCCACCGGTATCCACGATCTAGTATTCAAACCCGTGTAAAAATAACTTTACTAGGACTTGAACGCTGGAACTCTCGACTTCCAAATCAGCTGATTTGGGAAGACGCGTTCACCATTAGACCAAGCCGGTGGGTTACCACGTCTTTACTATAAAACTATTGCAATTCCAAATTACTGCTGTTGACGTCATTCGCAGTAAAAGATGACTGCCCCAAGGTAGAAGTCTAATAAATGATCTATTTTCTTTTAAGATTGTAATTGTTGTATTACTATTTTAAGAAAAAAAATGTAACACGATATACAGAAAAAGAAAGCTGACAACAAAGTTGTAGGACTTTCCGTCACGCGGCTTTTAGGTAGATTTCATAAGAAAGATACCTATTGTAATGGGTACCATGATTCGATTACCCGAAAATTTCGACAGATCTTCGCGTTTCACATACCCCAGATCCCAAAACCACCGTCAGTTCAAATGTTTATATATATATTTCTTTCTTGTGGACACGATAACTACCGTAATTTTGTTCCATAATTTTGTTGGTTGAGTTCGTTAACGGGCAAAATTAGACCATGGGAGTGGAAATGTAGGGCTTTTTCAAAAAAACAATATATTGCTATAACTTTCTTATTAAGTAAAATACCGAATTCGTTTAAAGTTCTTACTATTTTTTGGATAAGGGCCCAAAACTTATGTAAGTAAACGTTTTTTGTATCACCAACCATTGGCCCAGGGAATGGAAATAATGGGGTTTCGAAGACAAAAATCAAACCACCCTTAATAGGCAGGGTATAAAATCGGTTTAAAGTGGTCGTTAGTCCTCTAAATATTACGTAAAACCTTTGCATGAAACAATTTTTGATATGATCAATCCTTACGGCAAGGGGTGACCAAACTGTTGTTGGAATTGTAAGAAAACGGGATTTCTCGTATGCTAAACATTTTTTCATAGCAATCATTGTCGTATTGAGTAAATTTGAAGTTTTTCTTAACTTTAAAGTGGAAATCTTTTTTATATCTTACTTAGCAACGGTGAAACGGTTAACTGTGACTATAAAAATTTTATAATAAATAATAAATCAATAATAACAACAACAAAAATATATATATGAAAAAAATCATAAGTTATTGGTAAAATAAAATTTTATGTAGTTTTAAAAATGTGTATATGTAATTTAATAGACGTATAACGAAGTCATGTGGTGCCCCATCAATTTTTTAAAAATGATAATCTGTAACCACTACTTGGTATTATATACGAGAAATTATTAGCCTTTAATAAACTGTTCTCATTAATTTATTACAAGTAAGAAAAATATTTAACTGTTTTTCTTTTCAAAAGTAATCTATGTAGATATCCAAAAAGAGATTTTGATCAATAATTAGACTTCAGAACGTGTTATAATAAACTTACAATCATCTTGTTATAATATTTATAAAATTTACCTGTTTTCTATACTTATTTTTAAAGATTAAAATTGTGATCATTTATTGCTTAATTACACTGAGTGACATTTTAAAAGAACATTAGTAAAAAAATTAATTAAAAATAAAAAACCGTTTTAAATTTAATAAAAAGATAAACTAGGCAAATCATTATTCATAAGTACTTTTATAATCAATAATAACTGTACTATTTGAAGAACTAGTTTAATTAAAGGTTCATTTAACTGGATTTAAATTATTATATTTGATCCTTAGTTAAATTATCCGGAGGTTCCGGATTCGAATCCCGGTCAGGCATGGCATTTTCACACGCTACAAAGATTGTCATTTATGTCATCCTCTGGAGCAATATTTAACGGTGGTTCCAGAGGTTAAAAAAGAATAAACAATTCTTACAGTATCGATAAAATTTGATGGTTGATGTTCATTATTTATCGAGCCATATCGGTTTGACAACCAGTTCGACCAATTTCTGTATGTTAAACTTATCTTTATGAAATATAATCACGAAAAATTATATTATTTTATCTAAGAAATAGAAACGTTGAAAAACACTGAATAAAAAATACGGAACCTTAAATAAAAAAAAATGGACTGGAAAATTAAATAAAAAAATACATATAGATTTTCAGATTACCATATCTTTTTACTTATAGATAAAAAAAAAGGGTTCACCTCTTTAGAAGTGAATATAAAAAGAAAAAGAGAATATGATTATTTTTGAAAAAAGATTAAAAAACGATTCTCAATAGTCTATACATCTTTCAAGATTCTTGACAGAATGTCTTTCTTTCTGTTAAATTATATAACCCTGAGATATGTAAGGATTTATTCATTCGCTATTTACCTAGAAACAACAATTATAATATATTTTTTCTTTATCTAACCTCTCAGAAAGTGAAACAAGTATAACTTTGTAAATTCAAACTCATATCCACAACTAAAATTTAACAGGTCTTCTAACTCAAAAATAGTCAGAAAATATATTCTAGTTTATCTACAGTTAGCTTTCTTAAGATGTTGAAACAGCAAGTTGTTAAAGCCATAAAGAAGTTTTAAAAAGTTCTCCAAATGGGACCTGATCAACATCACTTCCTGGTCATGACTAATGAGGATAGCTCCTATCATCTGAGTGGTTTATCTCAGGTTAAATTTCTTAAATGATAGACCGCACTCTGCCTTGTATTTCTGATTTAGAGGAAGGAAAACTCCGAACCTTCACCTTCCCGTGGTAGAGAGGAGACAACGATTACAGATATTGCTTATGATAGTATGTGTAAGCGGCAAACGAAGGCTGGGACCGAACATCTCGGGGGGAAAAGGAGATCCCCTTCTACAAATTTCAACAGCCTCTATGGAGGGTAGAGAAGCGCGATAAAAGGCAGGGCAAATAACGTGCTACACTTCACACAAGGGCATCGATACGTTGATTGCTAATGATATATCAACAGCTTTATGAGTATTATGCCCTACAGAAGACCGTATAACTTCATTTAACGTGACGCATACATATAGAACATTAGGATTCCAACTGTTCTTACCTACCCGCCCGATGGTGAAAAATATTTTCGTCAATTTTCAGACCGATATTTTGCGTCTAAAAATTTATTGATATCATGGTTCTACTGCGAAAAGCAGTTGCGTCGATTGATACAAGATTTATTTCAATCGGATTAATAGGAAAAAAATTATGCGCGAAGAAACATAAAAAAAAATGTATAGGATCTAATACATAACCTTCTTTTTTGTAGTCGGTTGAAAATTTTCATTAAAATGGATCTCTTCTGAATGGATTTGATAGCATCTTATCGCACATTTCCCAATTTTCATAACGTTTTTTTAAATACCATCCTAACTTAATTTTTTTTAATAGCTATATTCCCTAATAAAAATAAAAAAATTTTCTCAGCCAAAATATACTTCAAGTTAATTCCCTAATGTACTAACATAATAAACAATTGGAAATGATTGAAAATGGGTAAAATCTGTACAGAGACTAAACGCCTAAGATGAATATTTTTTGTTAGATTCCAGCGTATTAGTCAAATTCCATTCTGAAGAGTGTTTTGGAAGATTAAAGTATGGCGATGATTTATATATATATATATATATATATATATTTTTTTTTTTTTTTTTTTTTTTTTTTTTTTAATTCCGGCGTATTAGTCAAATTCCATTCTAAAGGGTGTTTTGGAAGATTAAGGTATGGCAATGATTTATATATATATACATATACAAAATGATAGGATGATATTAAAGTAAGGAAACGGCTTCATAATTCAAAACTGAGGGATATAAGGACATGAAACAAGTGCGAATCTACATAGTTGTAAAATTAGTACTTTATAGCGTGTTTGAAACTTTTGTCCGCCATTTTTAATAATTTTTTTTTTTAGATAGGAAGGTGACATTTGATAGGTGATTTTAATGTAAAAAGCTGACGAAAACTGTTTATCGATAAATTTTTTTTTCCAATTAAAGCAATTTAATTTGGAAAAACGGAAATTATTTTTAAGTTTTTCAATATTTATTGTATTAAGTAATTTACAACCAAAGACATTGAACTAAATTTTAAAATTAAATACAGCAATAAAGTAAATAATTTGACCAAGACATTTAATTTATAGTAGTATTGCAAATTATTAGTTATTGTGTATTATTATTAATATTGTTTATTATTAGTGTTTAGGCCATTAATTCTAACATTAACTGTTTAAAGTATGTTATTGGATGTAGTTGTGATAACAATACGAAAAAAAAATGTGGACACCACATGACTTCCTTTTACGCCTATTAAATTACATATACACATTTTTAAAAAAATGACTTGTATATAAAATTTTATTTCATTAATAACTTCTGATATTTTTTCATATATATATATTTTTATCGTTATTATTGAATTATTATTTATGGTAAACCTTTTTTTTTTAATAGGAGGTTAATAATTATTAATAAATCAATATATTTAAATTTAAAAAAAAGTTAAAACAATGAGATGAAGTCTGATTCGAACCAATGTACCTTCCCCGTTTAAGATCCAAATATTTCAATAATTAAAATTTTATTCGGTTATAACTCTGGAACCAATGAAAATAAGTACAACTTATGATATATCGTTGAAAAGCTCTAAATGAAGGCTTATTACTGCAATAAAGAAAAAGTCCAAAATCCATTTTTTTTTTATTTCGAGCTTTTTTGGACAGTCTATTGCAATCAAAAGGGGAGGTGCAACACTAGATGTTACAACAGTCCTAAATTCAACATTTTTGCGGCTAATAATTTTTGAGTTTCGAGATACATACGTACGTACAGACGTCACGCCGAAACTAGTCAAAACGGATTCAGGGATGGTCAAAATGGATATTTCCGTTGAAATCTGAAAACCGTAATTGTTCACAATAACTTCCTTAATAAAACGAACTTCGTACAAGTAAGTATAAAGATTACTACGTGGCGATTTGACTCGTTTAATACTTTTTTTTACCGTCAGGTATTACTTCAGAGAATGAATGAAGATGATATGTATGAGTGTAAATGAAGTATACAGTGTAAAAGTATTTAATTAATTAAAAACAGTGTACAGTCCAATGGTATTTTCGTATCTCCTCTACATTAAAACGTAAGGAAATTTAATTTCACCATCCAATCCCACCGTGCAATCAAAAGTAATACCATATCTTTCTTTGAATAGTCGGTAGAATGGAATACAGAGAAATCATGTAATGAGACTAATATTTAGGTAAGATGTTAAGGAAGATACTTAGGTAAGATATTCAACGGAATAATATGTATTGATTCTTACCCTAAATGTTTCAATTATTTTTTTTTTAAATTTTCGCTTTAAAATACTTCGATTACATCGTACTACATATCATTATAACTATAAAAATTCAATACTAAACAACGATTGCGACAAAAGTGAATAATTTTTCATGCAGTATCTTCTATACAGACAATTTTATTTATAATTTAAAAATTGTTTGACTTATGTTCCCAATATGATCATCAAAGGAACATCCCCGGCAAAATAAAAAAAATAACCAATATCACAGCATTTATTTCAGAGTACGATTTAAACATATAAAAAAAAGTATCGAATTAAAAACACAAATTTTATTTAACTCGAACATTTGTTTTTTTTTTTGTTTTTTTTTTAAGAGGAGTATTTGAATTGTTTAAGTTACCTTAAATAAGTAAAACAAATGATTTTATACATCATAAGGTGCACACCTCTAACACTTTGATATTTTATCTTAAATTAATATAACTTAAATTAAAAAAAAAAAAAAAATGAGCTGAACTTATAATTTTCAACATAGTTATATGTATTGCAATAAAATAACTCCTAGAATTTTGGCATGAAACCAGAGTGAAATAGAATAATATATATATATATTCTTGTATACTTTTGGCACTAGTTTGAAATCTAACCGACTAAAATCAAACATACACTTTGCCATTAACAACACATATATAGATATATAAATAAAAATGCTCACACATCCTATATAAGTGCATCAAGAATCCTCATATTCTATAAGCATTCACATAAACAGATATAAAATGGAATTATATATAAAAGCAACCATAAATAATAGACTGCGTAATGCGGTAATATTATAAATGAGGTCTAGGAAAAATATTTTAATAGATTTATGAATGTTGCCTACACTGATCTTTAAAATTACTAAAAATAATATTTCTTAATTTAAATTTGTTAAAAAAAAAATTAATAGTTGAAAATTCACGTGAGAATAAATATGTCAAACAGCGAGAACATTTAATTTTTTTTTTTACTAAAGAAAAAACCACACCATTTATCAAATAAAAAATTACACAGAAAAATCAAAACTCAATAAAAAAATTGTATTTTTACTGAATTCTGGTGTATTAAATTGATTTTTTTTTGTATAAAATCAAGACCATTCATCTACATTACATCGCGCCGATAAATATTTTTCAAACAACCACCAATAAACTTAAATGGTATATAAAGGAGATAAAACTGTTTTTTTTTTTTATATCAATAATTTTATTTGCAGTTACATAAAATACGCAAATACGAAGAATCATTTTAAAAATTTCATTTTTACATTTTTAGAAAAAAAAAGTAGTTGAAGCAATGTGCAAACATATAACCACTTTTACCTTTCATCTTATCTTGTTTTGGTTTATTATTTTATGTTACTTATAACATTTTTTTTTATCAGTTCAAACACCACTGAAAATGCTATGCCTGACCGAAATTTGAAACCGGGACCTTCGGATGAAAGGCCGAGACGCTACCACTCGCGCCACGAAAGCCGGCAAAAATTTATAAAATTTAGCATGGACTTTTATAACGACTGGAAAAATAATTAATGAAACTTTTTACACGTTGCTCAAAAAGGAGTGTAATGTATTTAGGGTGTATGTATAAACGTATACATATGTTTGTCCCACCATAGCAGCTTAACAGATTTAAATGTAAGACTCCGCGTTAGAATCCTTAGTTATCCGGAGTGTCGTAGGCTACATATATGATTAAATTTTAAAAATCTGAAAAAAATTATACTACATACAAATAACGCAGAAAAATCTATATTTTAATCATTTTAATTTTAACCAAGTCATATTGGCGTAAAGCCTTCACGGATCTAATGCCAGTGATCCAAAATTAAAGGGTTCCGCACTTCTACATTACACTGTCGTGTAATATACACCTGCACTGACCGGAAATCCTTTTTTTTTAATTTTTAACAAATTTAAAACTTATTGGAATTGTTGTTATCGTTGAATGTTAAAAAGTTTCGTTGGAAGCGTAAGAGCAAAGAATGAAAATGTTTTCAACAAAAATAAATAAATAATTATTATGATCAAACGTCTACCGGAGTGAGCCATATGGGTTAACCTTTCCCAAGCGGGAGGTTTTTCGTTCAAGTTCCGATCAAATCAATTAATTCCAACGTTAACGGTTTCTTAATACTATCACCGGCCATAATTGTTCTTGTAGAATACTAATTAACAACAAATACCGGTCAGGATGTAACAAACGATAAGTATTTTCAGTACACGAATAAAAGACTCAGCTGCCTAATTAGCCACGAATTAAGAAAACTGCACTATGTATCTCGAAACTTACAAAATATGAATTAATTATATTAATCCGATGATGATTGCCGATCATTCAGAGTTGAAATGTTTGGCTAAGTTTTATACTTCGTAGAAATATTAAATGAATACGTTCGTAAAATATGTTAAGCATCAAATTAAAAATTACATTAAAAATAAGAAATTACTGTAATTTATTTATGAGAATTAAAAGATCCATTTTTATCCGACAGGCAATTAAGTTTTAGGCTTACCAAGCAGCCAATAGGAAAGAGATGTGTAGACAACCGTACCGCAATAGATCAAAATAAGGGAAAAGATAAAGTAAAAAGCAGGATGAAGAAGAAAGAACAATCTACCAAGCGGTATGCTTGCAACAAAGAGAGTGAGAGATAGAATGATAATCCCCGCTCAGATGATAGGTTCAATGCCTCCTAGAGGGAGCGAGCGTCTTTCCTGTCCACAACTCTCAAAGGAATCGGTAATTTTTAACCGAAAATTTGATATTAATATAAATGACCAACGGTTTTAATGGATCAAGTTTAAATATACATTAAAAAAAATTGTTTTTCAACCAGCAGTTAAACATTCCTTTAGAAATAAGTTTTTATTAAAAATAAAAAAACAACATTTTTTTGTAAAGTAGAACAAAATATAAAACTCGTTTGGTTCACAAATGATAAAGAAAATAAAGAAACCAAAATCAAAATAGACAAAAATCTATAAATCCAACGAGTTCCAAAATTACCTCGGTGAAATCACAGTCATTTTACCCGAAGACCTATATGCATCCGAATGCCTCAAAAGATTTTCAGATAAAGAAATTTCAAAGTGGAAAAAATAATCCTAAAAAACATTTATGGCACAAACTTAAAAAACGGAATTCACAAACTCAAAACCAAAATTTACAGAAAGATAGATAAAGTCTACAACATAATAAGAAAAAGAAGTTTACAATTTTACGGCCACTTGTACAGAATTGATCCCCAAAGACTTAAAAAACAAATATTTGATAGATTTAATGCAGCAAAAACTAAACTTACATGGTTCTCGGAAATCGATAAAAGCAAAAAAAATTAAACATAAAGAAAACAGACCGAGATCAATTTAGAAAACTTATAAAAAATAGTCGACTCCCAGAGAAAGCCAAAAGACCAGATATATAATGGAAGGAAGACAGAGAACGAGAATAAAGTAGCAGATAGAATACTGAAAGAATGAAAGAATAATGCTGTTTGACTTTACGAGTGCGTGGTTCTTAGAGGCCTAATCGAAAAAAATAAAAATATTCTCAATTTAAAAATGTTGATTTTTTGAATCGGCTCAAATTTTCCAAAAACGTAAAAAAAATTTTACGTAAAAGCTAATCATTAGCCAATTTTACAAAGATTTAAATTTTCGTTTTATTCAATCTTTAGATAACTGTACTCATGTTTGTTCAGTTTACTTACAACTTTGTGTGAAGATTTTAATGGTTTTTATAGAATTTGTAATTCTTATTTTAGTGATTTGTATATTTTTTAAAATGCTATTCAAGGATTGATACAAATGATGATTTAGCCAATACAAGGCTTTTTTAAATAGCACAAAGATTCTGAATTCCACTTAAATGATTTATTTTAATGAACTTCATCGTTAGGTCTTAATTAATGGCATAATTTGTTAAAGAAATGAGCAAGAATAATACTCAAAATTCTTCTTCTTACAATATATTATTTATGTTAATAAAAATATCTGTATACAATCTAAGGGCTTTTTCTTCATTTTCTGTAAGATTTACTTTCGTAAAAAAATAGGTCAACGATTAGTTTTGATCTTGGATAATTGAACCAACCGATAATAGATTTCTTTTTAAGTAATTAGTTATTTAATTTTGTTCTCGATCCTTTTTTTCTATTTAAATCGTTTAATTTGAACATATTTACGATGATATCCTACACATATTTAATTACTTGTTTTGTATATTTCAGTAATTGTGTTTTTGTAGAGTTTTTATCATCCCATCTCCAACTCACATTTATTACTCAGACACCTATACATGCGGCTCCCTCCGCGAATGGAGCGAATTGGACTCTAAAAACTAGGACCCCATCAGGCGCATTCCTACTATATCGTAAGGCCTTCAATGGTCGGAATGAAAGGCAATCGCGTCTGAAGAAGGATGCAAATATCTGGGTAATCCTCAGGGAATAACCCGACTAAAATAATTCACAAACAAAATCTTCAAAGAATCGGACTGGAACGCAATCCCAAACTCCGTCCATGATAACCAAAAATAAATGTATTACGGCTAATAAAAAATTAAATACCCGCCAGATGCATAGAAAGACCCAGCTGTAAGGGACTGACGTCTAATTTTTGCAATGAATAGTGGGATAAAATATTCCAAGATATCCTTGCGTTCCGTTCGGGACAGTTTTTATCTTCTATATTTCCTTCTTCTACAAAACTAACAAAAATTTATTAATACAGCCTACTAAGAAAATTTCCCATTAACGCTTCTGTTCAGCCATTCATTTTCAGCACCACTTCATTTCGGCTGACCTAATTTTCAACATCTTGTAATTCAAAGTGCTTTATTATTTTTTTTATCGAATTTTCAAAGAAAAGTACACATTATTTTCGGTCAGACGTGTAAGTGGGAGGTGGAAATGAATTTTCTATAGGTTTTGAGGTATGAGGCTTGGTACGAAAATACCATTTATCTATAAAAGTTGCAGCTTAGAAATCTCATTAATAACATTCTCGTGTAAAATATTGTGGCTCGAAAATCTCTAAAACCACTTAATAAATTTCATTGAAATTTAGATATGCTGTAGTTGTTTATCTGAAATTGTGCATGTGAAAGTTTGATAAAGATATTTAGGTAGGAAATAGACAACATAACCTCAATTTGAGGTTATATTGACTATGTAGCGGTGTATCTTTCATACACACTTATGCAGCGAATCACAGTGGTGAGTGAGTTGAAATCTGATACTTGTGTGTAAGGTCCATTCGTTAATCGAATGCATGTAGTGCGTTGTACTCTGAAAATTTGTGTGTTTCTTACTAAATAATAGTTAGGGCGTTTGTAACGTAAAGTCGGTCTTCTTGTGCAGAACTACGCAAGATTTTTTTTATTATTCCTATAAGGCTACCCATAAGCGCAAAACTTCACCCAAATATATAAAAAAGGTTTTTGTTTAAATGTTAGATATATATTTAATGAAAGCAGTATTCATTTTTTTTTTTTGCAAGAAAAATCTCTGTCCTTGTACAAGGGTAAGTCAATTATTATCCGCAATTTAGTTATTTAGTTATATTTTTGTTTATGTTGGTAGTACTGTCGTGTTGCGTAGATGACGCATGCGTGGTTTAATTGTTATGTCTGTGCAGGTTTGATGCTGATAGGTTAGTTCCATTATCGCTACCCTATCGTTAACCACGGCTGCTCCGCTTTCTGTTTGCACCAAAGAAGAGCAACGTTCAGTGATCCGTTTTTTGTGGTCGGAAGTTGTAGCAGTGGGCGAAATTCATCGAAGACTTTCGGTACAGTGTGTTGCCGAAGGAGTGTCTACGAATGGATTGAAGAATTCAAAAATGGTCATGGACCATTTTTAAGTGTTACGCACGACGAAGGAGCCGGACGACCGTTTACCGCCACAAATGAGGAAAACATTTAACGTGCACGTGACACGGTTTTGTTAGACAGACGAGTAACTATCGATGAAGTGGCACATCGTCTGCAAATTAGTCACGGTTCTGCTTACGAAATCATCCACAACAGACTTAGGTTTCATAAAGTCTGTGCAAGATGGCTTCCAAAACAACTCACAGTCCATAAACAAACGCCCTTGGACATCTGCCACAAACATTTGAATCGCTATGGTAACGAACGGGACATCTTCTTAGACACAATAATCACTGGTGACGAAACAAGTTTCCATAATTACGAGCAGGAGAGTAAATGGTAGAGTATGGAATGGATACACCCAAATTCGCCTCGCAAAAAAAATTCAAGAACCAACCGACCGCAGGAAAACTGATGCTTACGGTTTTTTTGGACTCACAAGGCCCAGTACTGGAACATTATGAGGAAAGGGGCACGACAATAAACAGTGCGCGTTACAGTGAGATGCTTACTGCCAAGCTGAAGTCTGCAATTCGAAGCAAACGCCGAGGACTGCTGTCGAAAGGTGTCATGTCACGTGTTGTTGCACGACAATACCCGTCCACATACTGCTGCCCAGACTGCTGAAACGCTCCAGAAACTCAACTTTGAAGTATCGGCTCATCCTCCGTCTAATCCTGATCTTGTCCCTTCTGATTACCACTTGTTTGGGCCACTCAAAGAGGCATTAAGGAGCCGTCGATTTACCTCGGACGAAACAGTGAAAGAAGCAGCTCAACCGAAAACCTTCTTTTATGAGGGCAACTGGAAGTTTGTGCAACGATGAACCAAGTGCGTTGAAATGCAAGGGACTATATTGAAAAATTATGTACATGTAAGCTTCCTATTTCTACTGCAATAAAATTTATAACTACATTGCAGATAATAATTGACTTACCCTCGTACAATTTTTATTTTGATCTATGCCTAACAGCATTTTATTGTATTTAAATTGTATCATTAAACAAATATTTATTTTTAAAATGTATACTAAATTATTTTTCTTCTAGTAAATGAAGTGTTAAAATGTAGATTTTTAACAGAATTAAAATTTATTTTATTTTTTATATTACGCAATATTAAACAAAAAACCAAGATTTTTGTGCAATTATCTAGAGAAAAGAAAGAAAGATGAAATAGTAATACGAATAATTTAATAATAAATAGTACGTGATTATTAAACAATTAGTGAACCACGTAAAAACAAATGTAAATTAATTTTACATCTTAAAGATTAAATATTGTTATATTACAATTCATCACCACAATTTCATAACATAATGACATTTTAACACGTTATTGCGTTGAAAATGTAGATTGCATTATCTTATAAAGCAATTAATAGTTAGAATATAATAATATAATGTATAAAATTATATTCGTACTTCAACCGAGTAGGAATCTCATTTCTTAAAATTTTCTTTAAAGGAGTTTTAAACGAAATAATAAATAAATGAAATATTAAATTAAGATATAAGTAAAATTTAAAATAAAATTTTTTAATATTAAAAATATATAAGATTTTAAAATAAACAAAAATTTCTGAAATATTTCCATTATAAAGCTACATAATAATTAAAGAATAAATTTCAATCCAGAAATATGTACGTACCAAATTAAAAATACCGTCTAGTAAAATTTCTAAAATAACGAAAATACTTTGTTTATAAAAAAGTAGACAAAAGTTTAAATAAATTATGGTACATAATCCTAACAAAATATTTTGGTCGTTATGACGTACAATTATAAACTGAAATATTTTCGTTTGGCGGTCCAAATAAGAAAGATGTAATAAATTTTAAGCTAGTAAAAATTAAAAATAATATTAGTTAAGGTGTTTATTTTATACGCGCGTGAATACATCAATTGTACAAACGGTAACTAGTTAAGGATACGTCCTGTGGTGAAATTTCAAAAAGATTTAATAGAGATCCTGGTTTTGGTTTAAGTCAAACTTTATTGTGATTTACGAAGAATGTAACAAACTTTCAGGATATGTTCTACTGCTAAAAATAAAGAAGAAAATTCATATAAACACAGGTTTGGAAACGCTTCGTTAGTGAGTGTCGGGCTGGTGAAATATTTCGCCCTGATTTCTGCGCCTACTGTAAAATTAAGTTAGACTGTAATTCTTGGGACACTAAGATCCAAATATTTCATTAATTAAAATTTTATTTGGCTGTAACTCTGGAACCAATGAAAATTAGATCACTTATGATATATCGTTGAAAAATTCTCAATTAGGGCCGATTACTGCAGTTAAGAAAAAGTAAAAAATCCAAATTTTTTTGTTTTTGGGGCTTTTTTGGATACTTTTCGTCCACTTTTGATTGCAATCAAAAGGGGAGGTGCACAACTAGATGTAATAACAATCCTAAATCTAAAATTTCAACATTCTACGGCTAATGTTTTTGAGTTATGCAAAATATGTACATACGTACTTAATGACATCACGCCGAAAGTAGTTATTCAGGAGTAGGATTCAGGGATGATCATAAAGCATATTTCCGTTGAAATCTGAAAACCGAAATTTTTCGCGATCACAATACTTCCTTTACTTCTTACAAGGAAGTAAAACTTTTATAACTAACCAGGGAGATACTGAGAAAGCCTTTATAGCTCCTTGAAAGTGGTTATATTCTATAAATATTTTACTACTATATGCAGTTTATCTTATAATACAAAACTAATTGAAAATAAGAAAATTAAATTTTTTTTTTCAAAACATAATCATCCCTGGGAATTTACGAGAAAGTATCATTAAATTACTGTAAATCATCGTCGGTCACGAAAATTCTTATAATGACGTGATCCTGTTCAGTTTTCCACCGGCATTACCTAAGAACATGAAACTCTTTCAATCTAAGTGTTATGTAATCGTTTTTCTATGGCTATCTTATGACGTTTGAATTACGCGGTTGGAACCTGTATCATAGTGAGAATTATTATAAAAAATATTTTCATTATGATATAACTGTTTAACCAATCAAAATCCTACTCTTTTCAACCACTGACCAATCAGAACCAATCAAAATTTTCTACTCTGATTTTCATCCGATTTAATAGTTAGCAAGCAGAGGTTAACTTGAAAGTAGGTAACCGAGTTTCTATATTACACTGTTTATCCTTTTGTTAATTACACCTGAAGAAGAAATGTCTTTAACACCCATCGATAATAATGAAAAGGCAGAACTTACGTCTAATCATCACTGCCACAGAAATATATTGTTTAATGTATTTTTTTTTTAAATCCTTAAACAATAAATTCTATCAATTGTATTAAATCAATTACCCCAATAATTTCTAAGCCGTAGAAATAATACGGTTCGCAATTCTCTATATCTATTCTTGCGAAGTTTATGACACTCGCCAAGACTCGTGTAGTAACTTACTTCGCACTTGCGCATTAATAGCTATCATTATAGGTTTGTTGTATAATAAATTGTAATCATTTAGAGAAACACATATCTCATTGAGCCCGCTAACTTTTTTTATTTTTTTTACTGATGAATTAATATTCACTACATAAGCTAACAAAGCTGTTTGTTCGTAGGAAAGTGAAGAATGAAAATTTTAGAAAATGAGAAATGTCATGCCTGACAGGGATTCGAACCCGGGACCTCCGGATGAAAGGCTGAGATGCTATCATTCCGCCACGGCCGATTTTTGAATATAATTATTTATTATCTTAACATGTAACTTTTTATTATTATTTTAAATCGAGTTTTATAGTTTTTTTAATAGTAATTAAAAATGAGATGAATTGCCAGGGTAACAGAGTTAAGTTTTTTTTTTTTAGTTCAAAGCTAAAGATATCATTTCAGATTTTTCTTTTAACAATACAAATTTACGATACTTAAAATTGAATTTATATTTATAACTTTATAACTTAATAACTTACTGATAACTTTATAACTTAAACAAATGACAAGTAATTGGTGGGGTCTAGATATTTGTCTAATGAAATAGGTCTGATGATTTTTTTTTATCAGCTCTACATATTGAACCAAATTTAATCATTCACAAACAGAATTTAAAATGACCATTATGTTAAAATAATTTTAAAAAATATAGTGTTATGCTTAAAAAAATTATAGCAAAAGGTTTTTTAAAAAAACTTACATCACATATAATATAACGTTATTCAGATGGAAAATGGATATATAACACAATGCTAGAAAGAATAAATAATAGTATATATATATATATATATAAAAGAGTGAATGAGAGAGCTACATATGCACTTACGCGCGTGGGATCTGCACCATTTGTCATTTGCTGTAATATATTAGAGTTAACAAAGACAGAAAATTAAAATCGCCAAGCCTCTTCCCATTATAGAAATGGGATCTGTTCAACTAAAATTTATATATATTTATTTTTGAAAACTAAGTCGAATAGAGTAAAATTTTAGTTAAAAAAAAAATTGAAAAGATTCACGATGAAGAACACTATTTTAGGAAAGTAAATATTCGTTTGATTAATTTCCTTCCTAATTTTTTATTTTATAATAAGGGTTTAAAATCCGTTTAGACAGAAAATATAAATGTTGGAAATCGTTTTTTTACAATCAACTTTACTCTAATAATTAAATGACGTAATTATCCTGTTTGTTTAAATGGTAATAATTTATTAATTCCTTGAAAAAATAGTTATGTAAGGTTACGTGACGCACGATATCACCATTATTATTTTATACAAAACTGATAAGAATAAAAAATAATAATAACGTTAATTGACAGAGACTGTTATTCGAAAACTGATTGAAAGAATTAGTGATTTGAAAAAGTAACTTACTGATGGTTGTTTATGTAATATAAACCGGTTTGCGCCACTTTTCACTCCTTGCGACGTGAGAAAAAATCAATCGTAGAGATAGCTTAGACCTAAGGGGAACATACTTCTAACGTTTTAAGTTTCCAGCTCTTGCGATCCGAGACAGATAAATAATACTCTCAGGGGTTGTAAATAAAAATAACTTTTGCTTACTCCATTGGAATAACTATTCAGAATTTAATGATAACTATACCGGAGAGAGCATTCGATTTTATAAACAAATATTTTTATTAGAGAAATCTAACGAAAGTACAATATAAATGGTTAAGCAATTTTACGGTTTCAACAACTTATTTTGCAAATACTTTATCAAATCTGATAACAATTTTCATACTAGTCAGTAATTCGCTCTTCTACAGCTCATCTGTCTTAATAGAAGGATATATACTTACTTAACTGTCCATATTTGTAACTATTTTTCCAGTCCAGCTTTTTTTTGACTTGTAAGATTTATGCTCTCTAAAGACGGTACCAACGTCTTGTAGAGTAATTTTAGTTATAGGGCTACCATCTTTGAGTAACTGGACCTTTTTCTTTCTTTTTCCTGTTTAGCCTCCGGTAATTACCGTTCAGGTATTCCTGAGAGGATAAATATGGATGATATGTATGAATGTAAATGAAGTGTAATCTTGTACAGTCTCAGTTCAACCATTCCTGAGATGTGGGTTAATTGAAACTCAACCACCAAAGAACACCGGTATCCACGATCTGCCCTGGGATTAGATTCGGAGACCTATCTCCTAGGCTCTTCCACCTCTCTGCCATTTGGAATTTCTTCTTCATCCGCCTTCGAGATCGTTGACCACTTCTACACCTGTTGGTCCGCGGGAGGTATTTAATTTCCCTCCTAGCGCCCATTAATGGAAGGCATCCCTCGATCCGCCACCTGAGGACATGCCGTCTAAGGGCTACGCGCTCTCTAGGACATATTTTCTTGGGAAAATACCCCGTGCGCACGAAAATCACAATAAATGATAAAAACGTAATCCAAGTTTAGCATTCTCGATATCTTGGGTTCGATATTATTTTTATGATACAAATCATGATATAGGTCAGAAACTAACAAAGTTTCAGACATTGTACGGATGTATTCGACGAACGGTCTTCAAGAAAACCAGAAAGGAATCGAGATTAAAGTTATACAAGGTGATGGACGAATCAACGGTTCAGAGACGTGGGTGATAAACCGAAAACACTTAAGTAGGATACAGGCGTCGGAAATGAGGTTCTTGAGATCAGTAAAAGGCTGTAAGAGATTGGATAAGATCTATAATGAAAAATTTGGTCAAGAATTAAAATTTAAAAAAATGTAAGATAAGATTAAAGAAAACAGATAGAGATGGATAACACATTTAGATTTTCGGAATTTCGGATGAACTTACACCCAAGAAGGTTTGGAAATACAAACCGATGCGTTGGAGAGGTGTGGGCAGACCAAGAAAGCGATAATGATAAACAGTCCCCAATATTTATGTTCATAAATCAAATAATAACGAATCTAAGTACATATGGAAACCAGTAATGTAGAACTTCATAAATATGAATTTTTGGATGAATAAATGTAAGAACAAATTAGTAATAGTGCAAGGTAAAAAGATAAACATGCTACGATTTGCTGATGACACAGTAATTTTATCTGAGAGTAAAAAGTATTAAAAGAATTCTAATTCAAGTTTTTGAAAGTAGTACTAGTAGTACTAGTACCTTTTTGAAAGTATATGTTTGGAGAGTAGCTTTAAATGGAAGTGAAACTTGGACGATCGGAGTACCTGAGAAGAAAAGTTCAGAAGCTTTTGAAATGTGATGCTGTAGGAGAATTAAAAAATTCAGATGGGTGAATAAAGTGACAAATGAAGAGGTGTTGCGGCAATTTGATGAAGAAAGAAGCTTTTGAAAAAATCTAGCAAAAAGAAGAGACAGACTTATAGGCCACATCTTACGGCATCCTGGAGTACTAGCTTTGATATTGCAAGGACAGATAGATGGGAAAAACTGTGCAGGCAGGCAACGTTCGGAATTGTTGAGGATATAGTATGTGGTGGGTGGAGGGGCGAGATGAAACGACTACTAGATAGGGAAGGTTGGACATCTGCATCAAACCAGTCAAATGACAGAAGACAAAAAAAAAATAAAAATAAAATTATAAATAAACTATACATATATATCTTATGAACGACCTGGTAGCCCTAAATAGGATTGTTTGAGGTTCAGTAGTGGTGGTCCTGAAAAGGACAGTTTGCGGATTTGATGAGGTAGCCCTGAAAAGTTCTGTTGAGTCCGGTCACTGGTATCCAGAGATTTCGGCTCGGCTCGACGGTTTGTAGTTGAGGAATTGCGACTTGTTCACTGAAATTGGACGGAGCTTTCCCAAAACGCATTTGGGATCCATTTGTATCGTGGCAGTGGTGGCTCACTCAGCCAAGAATTTCCGGGTCGGTGATAGTCGTCTTTTATCGGTACAGCCGGGCCGGTTCAACCCAAGTGGTGCTCATCTGGCTCCATTTTCACTACTACGCCTCCTGGGGCTAGCGGACTTTGTGCCGGGCCGGCCAGGTCTGATGCTTCGGCGGGGATGTTGGCATACGCCAATAGATCCCATGTTGGGCCGGCTCCTGATGGTAGGCCCATTGATCGGGTCGCCGATTAGGGTACTTATGCTCCGCAGGTGGTGAAATGTGGTGTCAGCGCCATCGGCTCCCTCGGCGGGCCGGCCAGGCCTGCTGTTCTGTCAGGGATGTTGGCATACACCGGGAGGTCCAACGTTGGGCCTACCCGAGACTTCTTCCTCCGCCTCCTTCTTCTTCTTCTTGTCTCGATGATGACCTGGAAACGAAAACTTTTGCCATCCCGTCCGTATTGCTGCTTATACAGCCGCCGGAGGCCGGTGTAGTGGCGTGCTGTGCGTTCAGCAACTAGAAGCTGGCTTTATGGGGGAAGGTACATGTGCAGTTTAGTATATGAACTGCAGTTTCTACTGACATCTGACCGGCTAGTGTCGCGCTTGCCGATATGAAGCATTGACAATAATACACATTGTTCATAAAATTTGGCAGGTGTTCATACATTTTGGTAACCATTAAATAATTCTTCAACTATTAAAATAAAAAAATGAATTTTATCAAATGCTTACCTTGAAACGATCTATTTTTTCTGGTAAATTCTCAAGTTCCAGTAAAGAACAACTCAACACATTTAAATTTTAAAGGGTTGTGTTCCAACAAATCATTATATAAGGCATTAACCAAACGATTTTGCGTAATAATCTTTGGATTATAACAAGTCTAACTGAAACGGCAACAATTTAAATGTTTTTGAAACGTGATGTACAGGTCTACAATAGCTCCAAAGTAAAAAAAATAAATAAAATATAGAAAATGGTCTCGCCTCAAAAAAATTATTTTTTGGTAGACCCCTGCATGGGGTATACAATAGGCCACTTTTGAAACCTGTGAAAAATATTAAATTGCCATTATTATGGTTAGGAATGTCGTAGACCGAAGTTATTTACATCAATTTTTCCCCCTTCGATACCCTTTAAAACAGTGAATCACAGTCCTACCGATTCCGTTTTTTGAGTTACCCTCATGGAGCTCACTGGAGGTTAGAGATATGATAATCTCAAGAAGAAAAAAATAGATTGTTTCAAATCAGAGATAAGCTAAATTCCATTTTTCCATTCTAATTTATTGATTGAAAGTTATTAAAATTATTAAATCTTACCTTTATTTTAAAATGAAAATTTACATAATATATGCACACATACACACACACACACACACACACTCTCTCTCTCTCTGAGTGTGAGAGTGTGAGGGTGGGAGAGAGGGAGAGGGAGCGAGAGAGAGAGGGAGTGAGCGAGACAGTGACAGCGGCAGACATAAAGAGAGTAATCGAGAGATAAAATTCTTATGCGAGAGATTCAAAAATATATAAAAGCATAGGTCATGACCAACATAATTTAAATAAATGATAACACTTAATATTACATCAAAATTTAATGACGTGGATTACACGAATAAATACTAAAGGATATTAAAATTAACCGCACTGAAAATAACATTCTAATAAAATTAAAAATATACATTATACTATGACGTAATAAAACAGAAATACATATAATTTCTTTTTTATTTATTTTTAATTCGTTATCTATCAAATTATAATAGTTTTTTTTTAACAATAATTTTAAAAAATTTACGAAGAGTTTTAAAAAGTAAATTGTAATTTAAAAAGTGATATGCTAACTATATAATAGTACATATATATATGTAACATTGCGCTTCTATTCTGAGCGCCGCGACGACTGCTGGACGCCTGCCCGGGGCCATAAAAGGAGGCCATGACGTCATATAACGAGATGTGATACCAACTCTTCCGGTGGTAACCTCGACGTCTAGCTCAGCAGTTACGACAAAATTTCCGCATAAAAAAAAAGTGTCCAAAGTTTAACGTATTATTTAATAATATATATATATATATGTAAATAAACACGCAAGTAAAAATAGATAAATCACATTAAAATTAAAAAAAAAAAAACATGTAAAAACGAGGATCACGTATGTATAGCGCTGATTTCTTTCGTTTCTGAAATTCTTTCATTTTTACCTTTCTTTGATCTACCTCCAGTTGCCTCTTTTGTTTCTCTGAAAATTTATATTCTTCCACTAGTTTCTGTAAGGTTGCATCCTGAAAATTATTCGTTTAAAAATATTTTATAATTTTTTCTACTCTTTTTTGTACCAGATTATTTTGGTTTTCCTTTTTTCAAAAAAGTTAAATTTTTTTTTCTAATCTTATTTTAATCTAATCTATATAAGTGATAATAAAATTTGAGTATTCTTTTTCTCATTTATGACCTATTTTTACAAAAAAAAATTTTATGGTTATTTTAACAAAAAAAATTTGGTAAATTTCTTCTGATTTTCTTAATTTATAAATATTATCTTGGGCCGAGAATTTTTTCTTAAAATTATTTTTCCAACATTTACTAATTTTCTCCTGAGAAGTTTTGTAGGCTTTCCGCACTACATAACATTATAGTAAAACTCACAATTTTATTGTGCCTTAATTTTGCGTTTTTGATAAAGATTTTTTTTTATTGTACGATAATAAGCTATTTCAATTTTTTTGAGTTTATTTCTGCTTTCTCTAAAATATTCGGGGTAATTATTTTGACTAAATATTTAAATTTTTGGACACTTTCAATTGACCCTTCTGAAACTTTCATTGTTTGTAATTTAATTTTAATTATTGGGAAACAATATTGTTTTTTCGTGCAAAATTTTTTAGATCAACTTTGTTCGCACATTTTTCTAATCCTTGAATTTTGCCTTTCTTTTGACAAAATTACCAAATTGCCACCAAATAATATTAAACATTACATCCGCCTTATTTTTTTTTGTAGTTGCATCAATAATTAAGTCATTAGCGACTTATCAGTGTAATGTAATTGTACTGGTAAATTTGTAATCTTGAACACATTCAGGTCAACTACTCTTGAGATGTGTGATTAATTGAAACCCAGCCATCAAGACCAAAACGGTATCCAGGATCTAGTATTCAAATCCGAATAAAAGTAACTAACTACCTTTATTAGGATTGGAACCTGAGAACTTCGACTTCCAAATCAGCTGATTTGCGACAAGTTTACTACTAGACCAACCCGGTGGGTTTTGTTTATTTTAATTTTATTAATATAATGCAACTAAATTGTTAAAAATCAATAATTATTTATTTTTTACATAATATCGTATTCTTTTCTTTTTTTATTTTGAATAAATTATAGGTCTGATTTTTGTCAACTTCGATCTAGGATTTAAAAAAAAATTTTTGTTGTTAAAGTCAAAATGAGAAATAATAATCGATAAAACAATTGCAATTTTTCATTTAATAAAATGTAAAGTTTAAAAGTAATAATACAACATTATTATTACTATATTATTATTATCATTACATTATTATTATTATATATGGAATCAAATAAAATACAACATTAAAAAAAAACTCTGGCGGAGAAATGCGCAAGAAGACCAACTTATCGTTTCCCATGACTTCATTATTTTGCAGTCAGAAATGCACTGATTTTCAGAGTAAAACGCACTGCATACATTCGATTAGACATTAGGTTTTAACTCGCTCATCACTGTGACTAACTGTTTAAGCGCGTACAAAAAATACACAACTACAGAGTCAACATAACCTCAAATTGAGGTTATCTTGTCTTTTGTCGACCTTAAATCGGGGGTAACTTAAGAATAACTCAACTAATCCTTATAAGATTTTCACATGCATAACATCAGATACACTACTACAGCACATGTATATTTCAATGAAACTGATTTGGTAGTTTTGGAGCTTTTTGAGCCACAAATTTTATATATGTAAAGATATATTTTATGTGAGTTGTATTTTTCTACTCATACTTCAAAACGTAAAGAAATTCAATTTCACCCCAATCCCATCGTGCGACCGAAAGTAATACCGTACCTTTTTTTTGTAGATAAAAAAATGATTAGTCAGAAGTTTTTCAAATGAATTATAAATTAATTTATCATTAAAAACCAGCAGACAGAGGCAATAAAGTGACAGCAATTATAGTCGTTTAAATTGGTTTTAAAATACATTTTTGATATATCCTACATTTATTATGTTACCTACAGTTTTATTGCTGCTTTAGTATCGGAAGTAGTAATAAGTAATCTATACTATGTCAGTTTAAATTTAAAATGGAAGAAAAATATTGCGAAATTGTTGGGAACGATATTATACGCTGTGTAAAACGCAATAAACTATCAAGTTTAAAATGATATTACAGTACTTTTTCAATGTACTTTAATAAAAAAATACAGTATGATATTTTATCGAAGAAAATTGTTATCAAAATAAATATAACAAAAAGAGGTAAATAGAAGAAAGTATAATATACTATAGATTTATTTAATTGAAATTCTACATATATATATATATATATATATATATATATATATATACATTTTATATATATGTATATAAATTTTATATATATGTATATACATTTTTTTTAATAAAAAAATGTTATTTTAAGCAGCATTGATCGTAAAGTTTATAGGCAACCTGACATGAATCGCAAGTCAGTGGCAAACTTAAATAGCCATTTATTTAAGAACATCAAGAATTTCATGCCGAGTTTACTTGTATAAGGAGCGAAATGGTTTCCCGCCACCTAAATCATTTAATCAAATATACAGTAACATATCAAGTCCACTGAATTGCAGGTACTTTTCAACGATGACAAGTGGCAACTTTATTACGTACACCAACATCATTTCAAAGTAATAAAACAAAAAAAAAAATAAATCTGAACAAAAATTGTTAAAGCTGACAACGACGAAACATCCCGGTATTTGAATAGAGCGTAATAATTTTAATCTTTCTCATAAAAGCAAAACTTAAAATTTTACATCATTATCTAATGTTCTATCCGGCAGTAGGTCCCTTTCGCCATTCCATCTCTGTCACTTCTTTTTCAGCCCCTTGAAGGTTTTAATCTTCACCTTATTTATTAACTTTATCCCTCTTTTTCCTTGCCTCCTTCTCGTTCTACCGACTCTTGAAATATGGTTTCCAAATTTTACTTCCTCTATACAAATGTTCGAACCATTCTTCCTTATCTTTTGTATAATTCCCGGAAAAGGACTCTTTTTTCGTTAATCCGGTTCATTACCTCCTTATATTCCTCACTATCCGTCTATTTTACTTACTCAATATTCACATCTCAAAAGCTTCAATCCTCTCCCTCTTCCGGAACATCCATGCTTTTTTGTTTCCAAACAAAAAGGTCGCTCCATATACGAGTATATCCTCTAGAATCTCTTAATTCTTAAATTCAGACGTTTATTACAAAGTAATCTCCTTTTCTTACTGAAGGCTTCCTTGCCATCGCTAGCCTTAATTTTATTTCCATGCGCACTTTCAGAATTCTTCATCGTACCAGTCTTGCTAAAGCTTCTTTAAAGAAAAATATTTTCTTTAAATATTATGCGTCTTTTTTTTTTAAGAGAAGAGATTTCTGAGACGTTTTATTTTTCGAAAATTTAATATTTTAATTTCTAATGGCATGGTATTTCCAGTTACAGAAATTCTTGATAAAACTAAAAAAAATTTGCAAAAATTTCATTTTTACTTCCTAGTATGAAGTAAAGGAAGTATTGTGATCACGAACAATTTCGGTTTTCAGATTTCAACGGAAATATCCATTTTGACCATCCCTGAATCCATTTTGACTAGTTTCGTCATGAAATCTGTACATACATACGTATGTACAGATGTCATATGTACGTATGTACGTACATATGTATCTCGCATAACTCAAAAACGATTAACCGTAGAATGTTAACATTTTGGATTTAGGACTGTTGTAACAACTAGTTGGGTACCCCTCATTTGGTTGATTGCAATCAACTAGACTAAAAGTGTCCAAAAAAGCCTAAAATCCAAAAGAATTTTCATTTTGGAATTTTTCTCAACAGTAGTAATTAGCTCTCATTGAGAGTTTTTCAACAATATATCATAAGCAGTACTTATTTTCATCGGTTCCATAGTTATAGCCAAATAAAATTTTGATTAATGAAATATTTGGTCTTTACAAGGGGAAGGCACATCGATTCGAATCAGACTTCATCTCCTTTTTTTTAACTTGTTTTTTTAATTTAAATATATTGATTTATTAATAATTATTAACCTCCGATTGTAAAAAAAATTACGATTTATTTTTGAATAATAATTCAATAATGATAAAAAAAATATCAGTAATCAATAATAAAAATATAAAAATATCAGTTATTAATGAAATACAATTTTATTTACTTTTCATTAAAAAAAAAAAAAAAAAAAAAAAAATATGTATATGTAACTTATTAAGCTTTTAATTAAACTTATCAACTTTTTGGAAAAAAAATACATCCCTTCAACGCATGTGAAATTGGATAAAATTTCTCGATTTTTAAGGTAACTCAAACACACTATGTAGAATTTTTTAAATCTACATTTAAAAATTTTTTAATTCTGTGGACCTAGAAAAGTTAAAAAATACAAACACCCGGGATCAATTGTTAACTGATAATTAAAATCAAATTAATTTAAGAGTAGTTTAATTAATTATTATTTTATTTTAATTTAAACATTTTTATAGTTTAATAAAATTATATTATGTCTTTATAAACAACAGATAAAATTTTGAAAATATTTAATTATAACATTTTAAGGATAACAGTAAGGATAACGTTTTCTTTATGATTTTATTTCACATAATATAACACTCCTCTAAACGAATAATAATAAATTTATATGAAAGAAAAAATTTTAAAACTTGATCACTATTTCTATACGCCAAAAAATTTATATCTACGTAATTCAGAAAAAACAGGCATTAAAAATAAAAAAAATATAATTTATACATTTAATAATTAAACCTGTAAAACTAAATCTAGCTATAAATTCGTTTCAATTTTAATGCAAAATTAACCAACGAATATCAAGCAATGGTGACGCTATTAAAACTATATCCCAATATAATCGGTGAAAAATAAAAAGAGTCGTCGGATATATCAACACGCTTGACCTTCAAACGCCTCAATTATTCTGTTTTCTAAGAGAATGTTTACAAAAATTTGCAAATCCGTAGAGCTTCACCAGGATATATTTATTCAATCGTCATTTCTTTCTTCGTTTTTTATCTTTCTCACAATTTAAATGCTAAAATTTCCAAACCAAGTTTCTTGTTACAATAAACGACTTATAGTAGAATGATTTAACGTCGTAATATTATTACTTTGGAAAACAAGCGACATACGTTTAAAATAGGTTTGTACAAAAATAAATGTGAGATACATCACTTTGTATTAAATTAAAAAAAAATATATATAAATCAAGTCGTGATTAATAAAGTATATTAGATACTGAAAAAGGATAAGAGTCACGAGAAATGAAGTACAGAGAATGTTAATGACAAACATAGCTGAAATTTTAGTTCAATATCAAACTTCTCTCTCCATATCTTTCAACAAACAGGAAAACAACAAATATGTGCACGTAACTCAACAAACACACACATACACATATATACATATGCACTAGAAGTTGCCTTACAATTATTTACAGTTGACGGCTGGATATGACATCAGTTTCCATAGTAAACAACATCACTAGAAAGAGCATTTAATGGATAAACACCGTTGGATCATAGTGTAATATTGTCCATTAAATTCTCTCACGTATAATAAAGACCCCACTTAGACGTGAAAGTACAATGAAATAAAAACAAACTACATATTCAGCCGTCACTAAAAATTTAAAAAAATAATAAGCTGTGATAAATGGACAAAGGTTAAATACTATTTTTTTTTTTTTTACTTGAAAAATAAATGTCCTATTAATTTTTTTTTAAAATCAATTATAAATACTATCGGTAATATATATTAAACAAAAAAATTAGATCACGATGTACTATTTAAAAAATTAAACAGTTTTTATAAAAATATTATACATACTTCAAAAATAAAAAAAATAATACGTTTAATTTTTAGATAATATTTAAAAAATAAATAAATTAAGACTGGGTGTATATCAAAAACTAATGTAACCATTAACAACACCTCCAAAACATTAAAAATAAAAAATTACCTATTAAAACAAATGATTAATAGAGACATAATATTCAGCAAAATGAAAAATTTGATTTAATATAATATATAATCAACGAAAAGGTTACACCTTAAAAATAATACAAATAAATTAAATAAACGAGTAAATTTACATAAAAAAATTTTGTTTTGTATATTTTTATTAAAAAAAAACCTGCGCAGTCTGCACCAAAAGATTGACTTTTCGTTATTTTATTTTGTTTTCTTTTGAAAAAGTAGCAACTCAATCTAATCTAAAATTTTATAAAGAAAACGAATTAGGAAATAAGTAAACAAATCAAGACGTAAATTAAAATACAATAAAACTATACACTAATATAAATAAGAATAAAAAATAATAATTTTATTATACTGTAACAAAAAAATCAGTAATAATAATTCCGACGCCCTCACTATTTCGTAATCAGAAACGAACTGATTTTTGCAGAGTACATCGCACTACATACGTTCGATTAACTAATATGCCATGCACACAAGCATTACCGTTTCAACTCGCTCACTGCATTAAGAGGTATGAAAAATACACCACTACACAGTTAACATAACGGGTAGATCGTGGATACCGGTGTTTGTGTTTCAATTAACCATACATCTGAGGAATGGTCGACCTGAGATTGTACAAGAATACACTTCATTTACAATCATACATATCATCCTCATTCATCCTTTGAAGTAATACCTTACGGTGGTTCCGGAGGCTAAACATAAAAAAAAGAAAAAGTTAACATAACCTTTAGATAAAAGACACATATCCAGTCATCATGATCCGTAAAATAGATAACGCTACCTGAATACGCCGAAAAATAATTTTAACTTATATTTGTTAAATATAAGTTTTGTTTATATGTTTCATATAAAGAAACATCAAGTTCCAACTAGCAGCATCATAACGAACCACGTTTCCATCTTACCCGGTGAAATTTAAATTGAGCGTAACTCAAGAACGACTCAACCAATCTTCATCAAATTTTCACATGCACAACGTCAGGTAGACTACTTATGGATATACAAATTTCAATCAAATCTGTCTCGTAGTTTTGTAGATTTTTGAGCCACAAACTTTATATATGAATGATATTTTCATAATCCTCATACCTCAAAACGTAAAGAAAATTCATTTTCATCCCCCCACTCACAACATGCGACTGAAAGGATTACCGCACTTGTAAAATAAATTCATTTAAAGAATATTTACAAAGCATACGTTGATCTCCATAGCGGAGAAGGGTAGTGTTTCTATCTTTCATACGGAGATTCCAAGAATAATCTCAGTCAAAAATGACATTTTTCACATGTTATAAAATTGAAGATTATAGTGGTTATTATCTAGCATCAGAATTTTATTACCAATAATATAAAAATAAAATTAACAAAAATACAATTATGCTATGTAATATAAATGCGTACTTTTAAATGTCGCCACTCCACCGAACTCCGTTGTGACGTGGTTGCGTCTCAGCCTTTCATCCGGAGATTCCCCGATTTGAATTCCGAATTTTTCATACGCTACAAAATTCTATTTTATATCCCACGCACAAGGTTCAAGCTTATCCGATATCATTATGCAAAGAATAAATCTAAATTGTAACAAATTTAAATCCTTCAGAAATGGGAAAAACACAAACGCATATTAAAAAAAAAAAAACAGAAATCAAAAAATAATTAATGAAGAAGTAAAATTTTAATAAACCGGTCGGTTTGGGTAAGCAGTGAATTTAATTAAAATTATTCCGAATTCATAATTTAAATTTTAAAATATATTTTTTAAATACGCTAAAGAAACAATAATTTAATTATTTACTAGTATCTTGTAATAGCAGCAGAATAAAATTAATTTTATTTCAATGTCTGCAGATAGAAAAGACATATCTATATCTACGGTTTTAAAGTTTTAATTATATTTTTAATTAATCCATTGTAAAGAAATCCGTTAAGAGAAGCGAGAGACCTCTACGAAAATACTCGACGGAGACCATAATAAAATGCAATAAGTAAAACAATTTTTTAATTAATTTTAACAAAATTATATTTAATAAAAAAAAGTACAGGATTAATTACACAAATAAACTAACATAAGATTATTTCACTTCAAAGTAATATTTTTTTATTCTTCAGATATTTTAATGTAGCTATGCAGCTACTTGCATAGGAATCAATTTATTGTTATTTTTTTACGTTTGACCTTATTTGTTTTATTAGACATTTTGTTATCTGTCAAACAAATTTAAAAAAATGTAATTATTGATTTGTTAATTTAAAAAAAAAAAAAAAAAAAAAATTGAAAGAAAGAAATTCAGTTGGTGGGAAAATGTACCTTTAATTATCATTTCAATTAACAGTAATTAATTATCTGTTACAGATTAAAATTAATCATTCAACTCCGGTAATAAATATTCCCATCCTGATAACATATCTCTTAGAAGAAACCTTGGTAAATAAATAAACAAGATTATGTTAAAAAAAAACAAACAGATAAAATAAAATTTTAATTGATTCTATTTTCAGGTTAATTAATTCAGCTACCTGAGTCCATACCTTTTAAATGCCTACTGTAATATTCCGAAACTTTAGTAGCTTTATTGCCCAATGTATACATATATTTAATTTTTTTCTCTATTTAGGCCATCTATGAACCGCGAGAACAACTTTACGTGTAGTTTTTATTCTTTTTAGTGTAATTTTTAATTTTTTTGTTTAAGCTGAGCCGATTTCTCTTCTCAGCTCACACCAAATTGTTGTTGACTAGTTTTGTCAGTTTTTGAAACCAACTGAAATTCTTGATTTTGTCTCGAAATGTGTTCCGGTCCAATATTTCTTCTTCATCGACGATGTTTATTTCTTGGATATCTTTAAAAATATCGTCGATCCATCTAATACTCTTTTGAGATTCGATGTAAATGAGGATACGTTTTGCAAGTATTATGTCTTTCATGCGCAAAGTGTAGGCATAGAATTGGATCTTGCATTGTTGAGTTATATCGGTAAGTTTTTCACAGTCTGTGCGTGTGTGTGCATGTGTAGAATTCCTTGTAGGTTTGGATTTTGTACTTGTAGAATTCTTTGTAAGTTCGGATTTCGTTTTTCCTTGGTCTAAAATTTTCCGGAAGATCTTTCTTTCTTTGGATTCTTGTACTTGGGTGTCGCGTATTGAGAGATATTTTCAGAGATTTTGGGATAATGGTTTCCCCTAGGTACTTGAATTTGCTAATCACTGTTCATTCGAATACGTTTTCGGGACATCCATTAATGTTTGTAATGAATTGTGTTTTTTTCAAAGGAAACCTGGAGGCCAGATAAACTGCAATTCTTTGAAGGGTTGCGGTTTCAGAAAGTAGAACGATGTCATCGGAAAAAACGAAGCAGCTGATGTTGCGAGTGTAATTTTTGAATCCGAGATCAATTTGGGTGAGAGGTTTTGTATATATATATATATATATATATATACATACAGTTGTCCCACGAAGAAACGGAGAAACTTTCAGCACATGTTCTATTGATGAAAATAATGAAAAAAGTTCATATATACACAGGTCTGGAAACGCTTTGTTTTTGAGTTACAACTAGCAAAAGATTTCGCCCGGATTTCACCTCTTCTAATAAAAAGAAGCCCTACTGTAATTTGTTGGATCCAAATTAAGGAGTAAAGTAGGGGGTTTCTTATGTAATTTGAGCTGTAAAACAGGTCCCAGAACTGTAACGTCGGTAGTTTTTAAGATATTCGACGTAAAACACAAAATTAGGTGTTTCAAAATGTTTTAGGTTTGTAGTACAGCAGGTTTGTAAAATGAGTAAAAAATGCGGAAGATTTAGTAACAAAGCACATAGAGTTAATTCTGAGAAAATTAATATATATAAGGCTAATAAAAAGCAATATCTTTTAAAAATCGGTTTTTTATTGAAGCAAAACAGGCGAAAAATAAACAGAAACTCATATTATTATTTCTTACCTAATAAATATCATTCTTAATATAGCAAAACAAAAAAATAAAATATATGAAATGATAAACTGTAACAGAATCACAAACATCAGTTACAGTAATTGTTTGAAATACTCTGTCCGACGTAAAATATTTCCGGTGGATTTCCATGTAATCGGTGGTTTGCGTATAAATTGAACAGAATTTCGTATTTTAATGAGTAATTCTTCTTTAATATTAATTTTTTGTCGTTTTCATCTGACCCACAAATAAAGTAATCTAGTGGCGTTAAGTCAGGTGATCGTAGTGGCCAATTGATTGGTCCACCATGTCCAATCCCAGTTTAAGAAATTAGCATTCAAGTGATTTATATCTACTAAAGAAATATGTGGAGTTTCACCCTTCTGCTGGAAAATTTTTTGCAATCTAGTTTGTAAACGTAAATCCTCCAAAAAAGCCGGCAAATTATTTTTAAAGAAATGAACGTATGCATCTCCCATAAAGTTAAACAAAAATGGTCCCAGAATTTTGTCATAAATAATGCGACACCAAACAATAACATGAAATCTATGTTGGAAAACCACGTGGGGATTGTCTTCGTTCCATAAATAACTATTTTTAAAATTGAAGACTCCGTTTCTCGTATAAGTGAAAAAAAAGTAAATAAAATTGAATTTAGCTTATCAGTGTTGTCTACAAACCAATGACAGAAGTTTAACCGCTGGGGGTAATCTGTTGGTCGCAAATTTTGAACTTTCTGCATACGGAAAGGAAAAAATTTTTTTTACGTAGGATGAGCCACATTTTGTTTTTTGACAAATTAGTGCGACAAGAAATTCACCTTGTACTATTACTGTGCGCTACGCTGAATATGCTGAATTTTACGATGATTTACTTGGCGTTCAACAGAAAACGAATACTTTGAAAATGACCTGTTCGTTTGTAATTACTGATACACCGAAGAATGTTTATTAGGTACAGAAAGAATAATATGATTTTCAAAATTTTCCGCATTTATTAGTCATTTACCAAAGCTATTGTATTAGAAATTAAAAAAAAAACCTTATTTTTTGACACCGAATTTTGTGTTTTACGTTGGATATCTTAAAAACTACTGGAATTACAGTTCTAGGACCTGTTTATCCTAATTTCCAGCTCAAATTACATAAGAAACCACCAAGTTTATTCTTAAATTTTATTCAGGCTTCTTTTTTTTAGAAAAGCTGAAGTCCGGGCGAAATCTTTGGTTAGCCGTAACTCGAAAATAAAGGATTTCAAGACCTAAGTTTATAAGAACGTTTTTAATTATTTTCACCAGTAGAACATATCCTAAAAATTTCTCCATTCTTGGCGGGTCAACCTGTATACCATATGTTGGTTTTAACAAAACAATTATAACCGATAAATATTTTTTAATAATAATTTTTTTTTTTTTTTTTTGCGGAGGGAGGTGGAAATGCATTTACGCACGGAGTGTCGGGCTCCCGTTGAAGGTATTATCCAATCACTATCAGCAGATTACCGACTAAAACCACCCCCCTTTCTACCAGGACTCGACCCGGAACCGTTTACTTCACATTACTTCCGGTCGAGTCCTCCTATACTAGCCTGATTAGGTGCTTCCTAACTTTCAGGACTATCCAGGTCAACCTTTTTGGCCCTGAGAATGTTGCCGACGAATCGGGCTACACTTTCCCAGCTGCTCAGGTCACGGAGCATCATCGCAACCACGTTGTGGGAACTCAGTGTTCCAAGTTCCACCTCTAGTATCCCTCGATCTGCCGCCCACCGAGCACATCTGAAAAAGGTGTGCTCAGCGTAGTCCCGTACACCGGGGTAATACAGGCAGTCGGGGGAGGGAATAATAATAATTACATTTATTACGCCGCCTTTTTGATTATTTCTTAATTATGAAGTATTTTCTTTAACAATATGTGCAAAACTATATTGAAAGTTTTAAGATGGCAAAAAAAATATACACGGAAAAGGTAATTTTTCTTTAACTTTCAATTTTCCGGATATAGTTGTCAGTAGAAATTTTTTTTTAATTATATGAATTTCGGTCAATACAAATAATTGTTTTTCAAAAAAAAAATTAAAATGCTCACTTTGCATAATATTATAAAAAATAATTTATAAAAAACGTGATAATGAAACAGTTCAATAATCTTTTAAGTCACCCTTTTTTATGGTGGGGATGAACAACAATAGAAATCTTAAGACGAGTAGGAAATACTCCGTTAGTAAAAGATTCATTAATTAAAATTTTAACACGGACAACAATAGCATCTACTAAAAACGCCTTTAACTTAAGTACACTTGACAAGCACTTCAGCAGTTAAAACATAATGAGAAACCCCCGGAAAATATTAAACGGCTCAAACCATTATTAGATCACACGAAAAAATACAAAATCCTTCAACCTGAATCACCGATATTTGTCGTACAAATCCTGGAATCGTTATTACGGACCTAGATGGATTCAATCAGATAACTTCCCCAAAATTGAGAAGATAAAATTAAGTAATATCCGTTTAGATCACTTCGTTTCTGGAAACGAAATATAAGAATATAAGAAATATAACCGTTAATTTGGTCTGGACCAAATTAACGGTTATATTTCTTGGACCATGATTTCATAGTATGACATTTTTCTTTTGGGGTTATTTAAATCCACGAACCGCTCCACGAAACGTTGAAGAAATAAAAACCGAAAACTAATCGTCACAAAGTTGCCCAATTAGGATATGTTAATGATATGTTAGAAAATATAAAAATTCGTTTCGGGTGAGAACTAAACATGTCTTAAGATAAAATTATATTAAATAAAATACTAACTTCTATCGAAAATTATATTTAAATGTAAATAATTTTTAGTAATTTTTTTTTGAAAATCCCGTATTTTATGGATTAAATAATTTTTTTTCTGTTTTAGCCTCCGGAATCACCGTAAGATATTATTTCAGAAAATGAATGAGGATGAAATGTATGAATACATATGAAGTGAACCGTTTTAAATACTAAAAGACGCTAACGGATCAATAAACCGTAATAAAATTAATTTTATTGAAACCTAATTTAAATAAAATAATTACAGTGATAGATCTGCAAACTATTATTTTCTACGCAAGACTGAATAAAATGAAAGTAATTACTAATACGATGCGCATTCCTATTAGTGTGTGTAAGTGTTTACAAACAGTTTAAACAAGAGAACTTGTTACGGTCTGTTTAATACGTTCTTTAGTACAGGAGAGGATTGTCGGTAGTTTACCGAAGTCGGGGTATCATTCGTTACTACACTACTACTTACGATTTATTGGTCCCACGTTTACTCTCGGCTGCACCGAGTAGAACGGGTTAGGGGTCGGTTTACTTTGGTTTGGGTTGAACCGAGTTACGATGTTTAGAGTACTAGTTTAAACGAAGGGTAATTAGGTTAAAGTTTTCCGTAAAGTCCCGTAAGGGGGCTTGAAATCTCTAAAATGAGGTAATTAGATGATTGCTTAAGATCAAAGAGACGAGATAATTTTTATTATGTTCATTTAATAAAAAAAATAAATAAATAAATTATTTCCTTGTCTTTATTGGATACATATTTATTATAAAAATAGCTGTAGGGAGTGCCGTAGGCACGCCTCCGCATCTACGCCCTCCGGGAGGATTGCCCTGGCGGGCGCCGTCTCGAATGGGAATATTAGGTGTCCAAAACTGATTTCCTCTTGTGTAAAGATATGTTTTTTGAATGATGAAAATTGATATAACGAAAGTTAAATTAGAAATTTAACTCTGGAAATTGATCGAATCGGGATTTTCCGCTAGTTATCGGTATATTCCGGTGCCTACTTTTTGGTTATAGTTCATTATTTTATGGAAAAAAAACAATTTCATAAATAAAAAAGATGTAAAAAAAAAAATTAAAACCACTCTTATAAATTAAACCCACAAAAATGTAAAAAATAATATTAGGACGGTATCTCATAATTGATTTGACAAGCTATGATTTTCTTTTCTAAAGAATGGGGTACCCGGCATCCCACTCTTTAGACCATTCATCTTTTCACACATATGAAAAAACTGGCAAAAACATCAAATTTTTAATTTGAAGCTATGAATTTCACATAATCTTACATATCACCATCATTGCGTGTTGTCAAATCCATTCTTAGATACCGTCCTAAAATTATATTTTATATTTTAGTGCGTTTAATTTAAGAGTGGTGTTTTTTTAACATATTTTTTGTAGTTTTTTTTAGATATATTTTATTCTCTATTTTTTAGTCTTTATAAGGTTATACTTTATAGCTACGCTATCGCAAAGGTTTGAGTGTATTTAGCGAAAGATCGGATCGGTACGTTTTACGGTGGGCGAGTGCAATCAGAACATATGGCTAAACGATTTAATTTCTGGATAACCAAGATCCGGTCGATCAAGAGTGATACCCGATGCATTAAACAGTTAGAGCACGACCTGCTGATACATACGCTATTAGAATCGTGAAAATCGGACGAGCGGTTACCGAGATATTACGGTGACACCCCATCGCACCACCCTTCCCAATTTCCGAACGGCGCCCCAGGGGCACTTGAAAATACTATCATCCGACAGCTACCATTAAGAGCGGATGGTTTATAGACGAGGGTAGTGAAAAAAAGTTTGTCAGAACGCTAGGACCGTACCGTTTTTGAGATATTTGCGATTTTCGTTCGAAATTTGGATGCGGTTAATAATCACTAAATTTTCCCAAAACTTCGATATATATATATATTTCGCATACATATTGATATATACATATATAATAATATAACAAGTATATATTTGACCACCATGAGACATGTACTAACAAATCGGGATTTTCAACTAATGATCGGTACATTCCGGTGATAAGCTAAGGGGGATACATACAAATGCCATTTAGTAAGGTAGGATAAAAAACGGAAAAAATCAAACGAACTGTTTACGTGTTCTACATACAGTATACCTAAAGTTTTTATAAATATTCAGAGACTTTTACAAGAGTCACGCTATATCTTTGATAATGAATTTCAAGCTTAATTATTCGCTTCATGATACGGATAAAAATAACAGACAAACTGATAAAAAAAAAAATAATAATAATAAACAAACGAAAATAGTCTTTCTTTTAATACTTTTTTATGTAACAAAACTTTACTCATGTGAGAAATATTAAAAAAACTCTAAAAGTAAGCCCTATTAAAATATAAAAAAATTAATGAAAAACAATTAAATCACAAACGAATTTACGGTAAAACCCGAAAGTTTGTTTTTCTGTGTGTATGTTCTCGCATCATGCGAGAACCGACCGATCGATTGCTTTGCAGGATACATTTATCTTATCCCAGGGAAGATTTTAATACATATACCGAGGCCGTAGCCCCCTTGGGAATGAAGTTATTAATTAAGGATATTAATTAAAGAAGAAAAAAATTAATAATCAATTTCTGTCATCAGGGCAACAGAAGTAAATTGTGAAGTTTTCCTTGTCAAAGGCCGAGGAAAACTATATTAAGTTTCTCTTTTATTTATTTTAAAATTAATTAATTCAAAATTTGAACGAATTCGTTTAAACGGCAAAAGATTTATTAAATAATTAACTAAGTACTTTAGTTACTACTATTCTATTTTTTGTAACTTAGTTTCTTTTTCAAGTTTTTTAAAGCTTGAAAATTAATACTTTGTTATTATTATGCTCACAACTGTGATGGTAATGAACACTGCGGGGGTCCTGGCTAAACGGAAATGGCAAGCGAAGCAAGCACTTTAGTCCTGGGCTAGGTCCTGGGGTGCCCTTGGGTCGGTCCCAATGCTCGCCTTGGGACCACGGGGGGTCCAGGGAGTGGAGACCCGACCGGCTAGTTTATAAATAAAAATTTTACTAAATATTTCGTATTGGTAACTATACGTGATTAACTAGTTCACTGTTAAATAAGCAAAAGCTTGAATTAATGCTATTCCGTCAAACTATATATATATAAATATATATATATAAAACCACTCTTAATTGAAACAACTATTATATGGAAAAGACCCCAAATCAAAAAATATCCTTATCCAAATTTAGTTGAGAAAATGAAAAAAGTTATTTAAGAAAATAATACGGAATATATTTGAATTTTATTTTTTTGGGTTCATTATGGCACATTAATTGAGAAAAGTAAACACATAAAAAAAAATTTCAATTTAATTATTTCTTAGCTTTCTGAAGAAACATTTCATCGTTTAAAAGGCAAGAAATTGGGAAGTAACCTAAAAGAATAATTTACGTATTAACGTAATTAAGAAATAAGTTAAACTTCAAATTTATCAGAAAAAATAACGTGCGACAAGTTAACGTGAATCTATATATGTTTTTACAGAAATAAAAGACTTTCTAAGGGACACGAAAATAATTAAAAATTATTAAAAGAATCACAACAAAGGTAATTACATTAAAACCTGTATCTTATATACTCAGTTTTTATTTTATTTATTTTACTATAAATTAATTTAATATTTGACAAAGTCTTTTAAATTTAAAAAGATTTATTATATAATTAACACTTCCTTACGTTGTCTTTAAAAGTTTACAGATAAAACCAACAACGTTTTTTTTAAAACTAACAACACTTAGTGAGGGATTCAAAGACTGAAGTTTCACGGTTAACCACGCGAAATAATACTTTATCTTTTAAACACAGTTACGCCCGACCACCAAAGAAAAATGATTCAATTTTCACCCCTTTAATTATAGTTTTGTTTGTTTAAATCTCTTTCTCAGTTTTTCTCCTTCGTCTGTCTACTTTCATGAAAAATTGGATAATTCCAACAAAAATATAGAATTACAACTAATTAGTATCTAAAAAAAAAAAAATAAAATATATTAAGGAAATAAAGAAAGTTTAATATCTACCATATTTTTATCGTAGTATTAAAAATTATAACATGAATATTTTAAAAGAAAAAATATAAATAATAATAATAAAAATAATTTTAAGTTAAAAAATATAATTAGAACGTTTTCGACTTTTACGGCATCATCGGGAAATCAAATTTATAATTTGATTTCAAAATATTTAATATAAAATTTATTGAAAAAAAAAAACAGTAGAGAGGAAAAAAGAGAGGAAAACATTTTAAACGTAAATAAAAAATATATTCAAACTGTCTGACATCAATCTTCGTTAAAAAAATGATACACTCATGTAAAAAAGACTCTGTACGGGATCAGAATAAAAACCAAGAAAAAAGAAAAAAAAAGTCGAACTGGAATCTTTTTTTTTTATGAATTCAGTTAAAAAAAAAGCTGACAACACAGTTGTAGGCTTTTTTTTAACCGATAACACAGTTGTAGGGCCGGCCTCCGTGGCACGAGTGGTAGCGTCTCGGCCTTTCATCCGGAGGTCCCGGGTTCGAATCCCGGTCAGGCATGGCATTTTCACACACGCTACAAATCATTAATCTCATTATCTGAAGCGATACCTAACGGTGGTCTCGGAAGTTAAACAAATAAAAAACACAGTATTAGGATTTTCCCTTTTGCCTTTTTTCTGATGCACGGATTACACACACAACATAATTTAAAATATTTATAATTTTATTTAAACATAATAATTAATGTTTATTTAATTTAATGATTCTAACTAAAGCCGCCCGCATACCACCGTATTTCATTCGCACGGGTGTGGCGCTACTAGCGGCGACTTTAAGTATTATTAATTTATTTCATTTTACCGCTGCACTTCACTATATAGCAGACGAGTACAGCAGCTGTACTTCAGAATCGCTTCTCGGCCTCTTGGCTAAGATGAAAGTGTAGCTGTACTTCAATACTACACTAGCGCTGCTTGCGGTGAGAGGGGATACTAATCGATACATTATACCCACTTAGCCACTAGTTTATTTACAGCATATTTTGGGGTGAGAGTGCGATTCTGCAAAAGCTTTTTTTCTTTGCAAATATTATTATTTTTTAATTGTTAACGAATGTGCCTAAGAAAAATAAGGCATTAATTAGGCGAAATCTCGAGATATTAAGGGTGGCCTTGCTCGACAGACTCAACCCTCCTTCACCTTTTAAGTTGAAAATTTAATGACACCAATGCCCCATATATAGAAGTAATCTGACCACGTTCGGTTAAAATCGATCGATTAGTTTTGGAGTTATAAGGTGATAAGAAAATCCGGAAAATTTCCATCCGGTTTTTGGGTGGTTTCTTAGGTGTGAAAACGTAAAGATCGGGTGAAAACCGCATATCCCCAAATTGGACCGATCACAATAATTTCCCTTCTAAATGTCTGCTACAGCGTTAAACGGGAAAGTAATATGTAAAACCGATACAAAAAAATTGTAGATTTTCTGTTTCAATTTACAAAAAATATTCTTTTTGAATAGCTTGAAAAAGTTGAATCCACTACTTTTTCTTTTATCAGAAAAAGGAACAATATTTATTAACCATATTAACAAATAAAAATAGCGTTTTGAAAATTTATAAAGCAATTCACGAAGAATGTAACAAACATTCAGGACATGTTTTATTGTTGAAAATAAAAAAAGAAAGTTCTTATAAACATAGGTTCGAAAACGCTTCGTTAGCGAGTATCGGCTGGCGAACAATTTCACTCTGATGTCTGGGCCTTCGATAAAATTAAGCCAGACGGTATTTCTTGAGACCCAAATTAAGAAATAATTTAATGGTTTTATATGAAATCTGACCTGAAAAATTTAAAAAAAAAGGTCCAGAACTGTAATTTTAGTCATTTATTTTTGTGGTTGTCTTTTGACAAAACTTTTAACGCACAGGAAGATCTCTTGGAAATAAATTTTGTATATTTTGTAGAATAAAAAGACGGAATTCTTCTTTTCGAAATATTCGTCTTACCTTACCTTGTCTTAAACCAGTGCGGTAAGAAATTTTTCTGGTACTGAAGCCCGGGCCGGGCTACGTTCGATGTGCTGAATTCTTCTTCTCCGGCAGGATATTATTCTTGGCATTCTGCAGTATATGAAGAGACAGCAATTATCCAGTGGTACATAAGCAGGGAAATACCGAAGAAAAGGTTTTATAGGCTGGAATCCTCCTATTAGAAAATCTTAGATGATATTCTCGCCGTGCAGCTCGTGCTTTTACACTATAGAAACCATAAATAAAAATGATGTCTGCGTACTCTTCATTGGAAAATTTATAGTCATTCTTAAATAATGAAGTGCACACACTATTCCGCTCACTTATTTAAATATTTATTGTTTTTCAGACAAAATGTCTACCGAGGGCATTTGCACCCGTGGCATCCTGACGGAAGCCAAACTGATGACTGTGGTATGTAATCAGAGTTATAGAATCAATAAGACGACCACCAGCAAAGCCCATCAGGGTTATGAACGGAGGGGAATGTGGAGACCGGAATCGTCAATAGGTGGGTGTCTCCTCTACGGAGGTCAGGAGGTCAAATGCGATACAAAAAACTTAATTGTTCGAATCAGCTGTTAGTATTGAATAAAATAAACTATTTAAAACAAATTTAGGTAATTAATTTTTAAATAGCTTTAAAGATGTCTAGTAAATTGTTTAGATTCATTTATTTTATTTTGATTATTAATTTTTCTAAAATATTATTTTTTTTTGTTTTGTTATACCGAAAAACTAGGTATTGTTTTATTTAATATTCATTTTGAAATGTTTTGTTTTTAATAAGTAAGAAATTCTTACAATTGTATTCAGTTTATGTGGACATTATTCGTATCAATTTTCTCAGAATCAAATTCTCCACAAATTTTGTTTAAAATTTGTCTTTCTATTACCTATTTAACAATGTTATTTTATGCCAAAAAAGGTGTTTTTTTAAGATTACAATAATTTTTTATTTTACCCAGATTTCTCCAAAAATGACTAACGATACAGTTCTGGATCATATTTGTTTTTCAGGTTAGATTTCATAAAAAAAAAAAAAAAAAAAAAAAAAAAAAAAAAAAAAAAAATCTTCCCTTTAATTTGGGTCCAAATAATTACAATCTGGCTTAATTTTACCAACCCTAAGTGAAAACTTTTGCCAGCCGATACTCGCTTCCGAACCTATAATTATATGAACTTTCTTTTTATTTTCATTATTAAAACGTCCAGAAAGATTTTACATTCTTCGTGAACCACACCGTGTAAGGGAAGTCCATCACCCCCCAAAAAAAGGAAGTGCAAATATAGAGAGAACCATACATTAATATTTTCTTCAAAAATTCTAATCCTGTCAGCAGACCATTTTTATTGCAAAAAAGATAAAAATTAACACAAAAAACTTAAAAAAAAAAAAGTAAATAATTAGGAAGTAAACTTTAAGCAAAGAAAAACTGTTAACTACAAAGAAAGAAGTACTAAAAAGAATGGAATAAAATACAATACAACGCGACAAACTAAATTTAAATAATTTATGTAGGCTATATAACCTTCAAACTAAGCAAGATAATAAATAGACATTTTTTGAATATTTGTAAGTACATATGTAAATTTTTATGAGTCAGATAATCATTGCTATAACATTTAAAATCAATGGCATTGACACTATAGAGTTACGATCATCATTTTTGTTTTGTTCAGCAGATTATAAAATTTTACACAAGCGCGCTCATGCCCACATACACAATAAACTTGTAAGTGTGTGTGTGTGTGTGTGTGTGTGTATATATATATATATATATATATATATATATATATATATAAATGTAAGTGTTTCTAAAATGGTGGGCTGGCTATACTTTTTCGGATTGTACTTGTAAAACTAAACAAATAATATACTTAGAAAAAAACGGCAATCAATTTCTCTTTCGTTCCCCCCTGTCCACCATTTCGTTATTTTTGTATAAAAATTTATATCTCAAGTTCAAACAAACGAATCACATTAATATTTAGTAAGTAACTTGGTAATAAAGTTTTAAAATTAGCAAAAATTGAGGACTTAATACTTTAGCAAATTAAAAAATGGCGGTTGTTTATTTTTCAATCCGTAATATCTTCATAAATATTAGTTTTCTTAAAATTTATGTTATTTTATAAAATATTAAGCCTTTTTTATTTTGAACAAAATGATATTTTATTTTTTTTAAATCGGTTAACAAATAGCTGAGTTACGGCAGAAAATTTAAGTTGTAATTTTGTGTCTGTTTTCATGTCCACCACTTTATGTTCAATTTGATTAAATATTAATTTTTTTATTTTTTATTGTTAATTCTAGTATTGTAAATTAGTATCAAATTAAGTAATAATTTTCTCCTAATAATAGACCTAATAATTATGACACAAAATTACATCAATTTTCACTCATAACTCGATTTGTTAACCGATTTAAAAAAAATATATATAATGTAACCGTTCAACGTAAAAGACTTAACATTTTAGCAAATAACATAAGTTTTGATAAAACTAATATTTACGGAGATATAAAGAATTGAAAAATAAAAATGGCCGCTATTTTGTAATTTGTAAGGTATTTAAATCCTGATAATTTTACAACTTTATTACCAAGACGCTTATCAAATGTTAATGTGCTTCGTCTATACGAACATGAGATATAAATTTTTATATAGAAATAACAAAAATGGATGACAGGGTAGGAACGAAGGAGAAATTGCCATTTTCCTTAAGGATATTTTTTGTTTAATTTATCAAGTAAAATCCGAAAAATTATAGATAGCCCACCATTTTAGAAACTTAACATATCAGTACTAATTACTATTCTATATAAATATATTTTTATAATTTCCCGCTAGACTAATTAATTAATTTATTTATCACGCTTCTTCTGGTCAATTATTTTAATTAGCTAAATTATTAATTAAATAAAACAAATTTCAATCTCTTTATAAATAACATAGTTTTTTAAAAAAAATGTCAAAACCATGAAAAGTAGAAAAACAATTTTTAATTTTTTTTGCTTTTGTGAAAAAAATTTACTATAGTAACATGCATAAAATGATAAAAAAATTAAAATAATTAAAAGATAATTACAATAAATTGCTAAATGATAAAGTCGCTTTTATTCATAATGAACAACATTTATCATAAAAACTCAAGATCAAAACAATATTCCATTACTATTGCACAAAGACAAATGTTGACCTTACTGGTGATTTCAGTTATATTATTCTGTTTATTAATATAGTCATGACGTAACTGGTAAAATAATCTTACATCAAAAACAATATCATCAGTTAAGTTACTGATTTGATACCTCCATTAATTTATTATATATTTTTATTTCCTGATTATAAGTTATTACTACAGAATCGGGTCGTACAATGAGTGAATTGTTATAACCCTATATTTACGACCGCGTTATCTTTGCCGATGTATTTAAAACTTAATAATTCGCCTCGTAACATCGATAAAAATTCGAGGGTGGTCTTAATTTATTCACCAATCATTTATCTGTAACCTTATACACAATTTCATTTCATTATAGCAATTATTTATTAAAAACAAAATGATCCGTTCTACTTCATCTTTTTCATTTAATTTAGCGCAACGTAAAACTGAAATACAAATGTATTACCTGCAAATAAAAATATTTTTTCCATATTCTCAAAAAAATTAAAAAATTAAATTTTTAAAAAGACGAAACATTTTGATGTTTTGTGTAATAAAAAAAGAAATTATATATATATATATAGTAATTAACAATAACCATTAAAACGAAAGGGATGAATTATTTGGTACTTAAAAAAAATTTGCCGAATAAAACTGACTTTTCGTTATTTTATTTTGTTTCCTTTTGTCCCGCTCAAAACATTATGACCCAAAAAATATATAACACTACCGGAATACGCCGAACAACAATGCTGACAACAGATATAAAAACGTCAACGTTTCAACTTTTTTTTTGCTTAACCTCCGGATCAGTTTAGCATTACTGCACAGAGGATAAGATGAATGATATGTAGCGTGTGTGAAAAACACCATGCCTGACCGGGATTCGAAACCGGGACCTCCAGGTGAAAGGCCGAGACGCTACCAATCGCGCCACAGAGGCCGGCAGTGAAATGTTCCAACTTGTAACATCATAACGAACCACTCTCCTAACATCATCCTAACTTCCCGCTCCGTCGAAATTTCTTCGACGTCAAACTGAACGTAACTCAAGAACGACTTAACCAATCTTCTTCTACTTTTCATATGCACAATTTCATATAGGCTACTACATCATATCTAAATTTCAATGAAATTGTTCATACAGTTTGTAGATTTTCGACGCACAACATTTTACACATATCAAATAAATATATACGTAATGTTCTGGGACGTATTCCCCGAACTTAATGAATTGATTCAGGACATAAAAATGGGCAAAAACGTTCATATCGACATAACTCCTATTTTGCTTTGTATTCGTTCTGGTTACCATTTTGTAATTTTCAAAAAAAAAATATATTTTTCAGAAACGGGTAATAATAGTTTAATTAAATTTGACAAATCTACAACTACTGTCTTATTCTACAAAATAAAAAAATTTTGAAAACGTCAACTACAAAAATGTCAATCAAAATGGCGGCCAAATTAATTTTTTAATCATCAATATATTTGTAATTATCTGTTTGATCAAATTGTTACTTATATTAAATTTATTAAGAATTTTATATTGAACAAAATGATACCTCATTTTAAAAATCCATCGACAAACAATCCAGTTATTGCAAACAATTAACTCAGCAGTACGCTTGCGTATCGTACTTTCTCTCTTTTTACTTCGAAGTAAAGGAAGTATTGTGATGGCGAAAAATTTCGGTTTTTAAATTTCAACGGAAATATCCATTTTGACCATCCCTGAATCCAGTTTCACTAATTTCCATGTGTCATCTGTACGTATGTATCTCGCATAACTCAAAAACAATTAGCTGTAGGATGTTGAAATTTTGGATTTAGGACTGTTGTAACCATCTAGTTGTGCACCTTCCCTTTTGATTGCAATTAACTGGACCAAAAGTATCAAAAAGCTCAAAATCCATTTTTTTTGGATTTTGAGTTTTTGGATTTTTTCTTAACTGCAGTAATAAGCCCTCATTGAGAGATTTTCAACGATATCATAAGTGGTACTTAATTTCATTGGTTCCAGAGTTATAGCAAAATAAAATTTTAATTAATGAATTATTTGGATCTCTCAAGGGGAAGGCACATCCCTTCGAATCCGACTTCATTTCCTATTTATTTTTTTATTTTTATATATTGATTTATTAATAATTATTTACCTATGATTGTAAAAAATGTTTTACGATACATAACAATTCAATAACAATAAATAAGAAAAATAATCACAAGTTAATAATGAAATAAAATTTTATATACTTTTAATTATAAAAAAAATGTATATATGTAATTTAATAGGCGTACAAGGAAGTCACGTGCCGGCCTGCATGGCGCGAGTGGTAGTGACTCGGCCTTTCATCCGGAGGTCGCGGGTTCGAATCCCGGTCAGGCATAGAATTTTCACACACGCTACAAATAATTCATTTTCATGAATGCTTAACGGTGAATCCGGAGGTAAAAAAAAAATAAAAGGAAGTCATATGGTGTCTTCATCAGATTTTTTTTTGTTTAACCTCCAGAACCAACGTAAGGTATTAATTCAGAGGATGAATTGAGGATGATATACATGAATAATTAATGAAGTGTAGTCTTGTACAGTCCAACGTGTCGACCATTCCTGGAATGTGTAGTTAATTGAAAAACAACCACCAAAGAGCACCGGTGATCTAGTATTCAAATCCAAATAAGAGTAACTGCTTTTACTAGTTTCTGAACCTTAGGAACTCTCAACTTCGAAATCTGCTGATTTTGCGAATCGTATTGCAATCTGATAATTTTCATTAATTTACTATTATTATTTATTATTAATAATTTTTATTACATTTGGTGTAGGAAATAAAATCAGGCAAAAAATTATCACCTTGCATTAGGGTTTTGGTCTCGTTGTACAGAGACAGGTATTTCTTTATTTTTATTTCTACGTTAGCGGTGCTGACACTGCAATGTCAATTATGTACGTTCACTTTGCAGTTTTGTCTGTGATTGGTGGTCCGGATAGTTTTTCAGTTCCAATAAACCACCTATTTTTCGTTTTAATTGGTCGGTTCTTTTAGTAAGTTTCAGTGTTGTTAATTAGATCCTCTTGTTTGTATATCCAGTGATGGATAATCTTGGCAAAATTGTCATTTCGTTGTAGGTGCTCGACGAAAAAATAAAGATGACCACACGCTGATGATGTTTTCTTGACCTTCGACGCATAATCTTCAGAGATCAGATTTTATATCCAAACCTTTGACATTTCAAATATACAATTTAAAAAAAAAAAAAAAATTCTTGCTAAAATATGCATTACTTGGAATTTGGCCAACAACAAGCAAGCTATTTGTCCAATAACATTCAAGGATAATTATTATTGAGGCAATAACAGTGCCTAGGCAATTTTTAGATTTTTTGAATGTTTTATATGGGAATAAAGTCAACCAAGTTAAAAAAAAATTGAAAAAATGGATTTTTTTTAGATTATCTTCAGTATTTTGAAGGAAAATCATAAAGAAATCAAATGAAGTTTCCATTTATTAAAAGAAAAATTATAAAGAATAATCCTGGATTTTTTTTACAGTTAAACTTTGAGTTACAGTAAAACTTATCGGCAAAGTGATTAACTTAGACAGATATATCAGATAATACTGGAGTCACAGCCGGTTAAATAGCTCATAGCTCCTTCTTAATGAAGTATTAACAACAATTTAGAAGATGTGTAATTAGTGCATCGGCTCTTAAATGTTGCAAGGAATGCGTAATGTCATGTCGTTCATACTAAAAGCGATTGAGAAATATTTATGCTGGCACTGGTTCTATTCTTCTACAGTTACTGCCTTCTTTCAATAGTTCTCCCGCATTTTTAAAGCGACCGAGCTGGATAGTTGGCGCACTTACTAGATCGCGGTATGAGAAGCGATAGGAAGATAAACTAGTAACACTTTCAACACATTATCTTTACCATACACGTTGAATTTATTATTGATATTATTATTTCAAATAATGTAATGGCATTTAGTGAGAGATTCTAGCGTTTAGTTGACGTAATCTATATCTTACCGTTTTACTTTTGTAATCTCTCGCCCACATAATACCGTATCACACCTATGTATTACGAGCAAAAGTTTTGTCCGGAATGACGTTTGCTAAAATAGCCTGCGGATAGCGCATGAATTTTAAGGTTTCATACTGATAATAATGATGTAATCATTAAACCTATACATTAATCAATTCATACAGAATTTTAATCCAAACTCTTTCGTTTTGACTATGAATATTTCTTTATTTCTTTTTCCTGTTTAGCCTCCGGGAATTATCTTTCAGATATTACTTCAGACGATGAATGAATATGATACGTATGAATGTAAATGTGCAGTCTTGTACAGTCTCAGGTCGACCACTCCTTAGATGTATGGTTAATTGAAACCCAACCACCAAAAAACACCGATATCCACGATCTAGTATTCAAATCCGTGTAAAAATAATTGACTTTACTAGGACTTGAATGATGGAACTCTCGACTTCCAAATCAGCTGATTTGGGAGGACGCTATCACCACTAGACCAACCCGGTCGGTTTGACTACGAATCTACATCCAGTGAAATAAAATTATTTACATAAAACAAAAAACATGTCTAAGAGTAATTACCGGTATTGGAAGATTAGACTCCAATCCATGACGTGGCACCAGAGTTATCGAGTGCTGTACTAAATATTTTTCTCACTAACAGGCTATACTTATTATATACCAAAACATTATTATCAATAAATTTGAATTCATTTTATGATCAGCTGTCATTGTGAGGACAATGAATGACAGTTCAGTATTTGAACATTTCGTTTGGAATAGAACTACAGAATGAGTAGGAAAAATTACGTTCATTTACTGGAAAAGAAAAGTTACGTATTACTGCTTATCCAACGGAGCATGAAAATCGTGGAACAGAGAGAAAACTATTTTCTCATAGCCAATAAAAACAAGAGAGCATTTCGTCAAAAAAACCGAAATGTACGAAAAGAAGAAAAACATGCAACGCATATATGAAATGTGTACCAGTTTGAGTACACGATTTTTATAGAACTGAGTCAGGTAATAGCATAGGAAATCGCCGATAAATTATGGATTAGTAGGGATGAATTTAAAGCTAGTATTACATGGGTTCGGCTATTTCTTTGCGGAAGACAGTTTTTTTTAATTTTAAGAAGGAGGAAAATAATACAGCAACTAGCAGAAGTGTACGAAGATAAACTGACAAAATTTCAAATTTCCGAAAATGCAGCAATTATTCCACAGTTACAATTTTTTTTTTTAGGTATTGCTTCAGAGGATGAGATGAATGATTTGTAACGTGTGTGAAAATTCCATGCCGGACCGGGATTCAAACCCGGGACCTCCCGATGAAAAGCCGAGACGCTACCACGCGCGCCATGGAGGTCGGCCCATAGGTATAATTGGAAATGTGTACCGGACACGATGATTTTTTAAATGTCATCAACAACAATAATTGAAACTATAGGTGCGAATAGTGTTCAGATAATAACTTTTTCTTTTTCCTGTTTAGCGTCCGGTAATTACCTATCAGATAATACTTCAGAGAATGAATGAGAATGATGTGTATAAGTGTAAATGAAGTGTAGTCTTAACTTCGACCATTCCTGAGATGTGTGGTTAATTGAAAATCCAACCACCAAAGAACACCGGTACCCACAATCTAGTATTCAAGACCGTATAAATAACTGTCTTTACTAGGACTTGAACGCTGGAACTCTCGACTTCCAAATCAGCTGATTTGGGAAGACGCGTTCACCACTAGACCAACTCGGTGGGTTATTGAGATAAGAACTGTCGATTTTGAAAACAACGTTGCTCGGCCATCTGACAATACTTTCGTTCGGGAAAAACGTACCCTTGAATGTAATTTTTTTAAAGAAACGTTTCTTCTATAGAAAAAAGAAAAATTTCCCTCAATACTGTCGTAAGAGCACAAGAAAAGGGATGGATGAATTATAGATTTGTACTTAATTGTATTAAATGCGTCGACTAAGCGCTTTATAGCTGGCTTTCGTAACGCGAGTGATAGCGTCTCGGGCTGTCATCCGGACGTCTCAGGTTCAAATCCCGGTCAGACATGGCATTTTCACACGCCAAAAATTGCCATTTCATCTCATCCTCTAAAGCAATACCTAAACGGTGGTCCCGGAGACTGAAAAAAAAACCAAAAAAAAAACCGCTTTATTATGATTATTTTTTCCATATTTGTAATGGACAATTTTAGGTGTCATATGATCGATGGCGTAAAGCGAAAACTGATTGCTAGAAAGTGTTTCAGATTATTATTCCTGGAAGAATGACATCTATTCTTCAACTTCTAGATATCTGTGAACCATTTCAAACCAAACTCCATAAACACTATAAAAAAACCAACATGATAGATGGCCAACACAAGACTATATCCATCTGGTAAAATATATTTGGCTTTGATACAAATTTGTAAGTGGATACCCGGTGATTTAATTATAAAATCCATTAGAAAGTTTGTATATCTAACGGTCTTGTTGGATATGAGGACTATTTGTGGTTAGGTGATTACGAAAATAATGAAATTCTACGGATGACTGCAATTAACGTAATATCTACTAAAATTTATATCTCTTTAATTAAATATTTACAGTGTAACTGTAAATGATTTACTGAAATTCTGCAAATAACAAATACGTTATACCTACAAATACGTTACACCTTCAATTTTCTATGGTGATTTATGTTAATAACGTGCAAAATAATAACAGTTTTTTTTTTTTACTTTTTTTAATTTTCCAAACCAGAGTGAGCGTGATTCGTGGCTGTAGTCACGTAAACGAATAAATAAGAAAAATGTATTGAACAAGAAATATTGACTGAAATCCGGTTGTATTCTTTGTTGTGAACTCGAGGATGTGGTTCAATCGAATACAGTATAATTTTCCCCCGAAAAACGAGGCAAATTCAACTATAAATTGTACCGTTGAAAAAATTCCAAGTAAATCTAAGACTAAGAAAGATTGAAATACATTTTACCTCGTTCTATGATATTTATTAAAACTTATTAACAAAAGGACCAAACTAATAAATTGGATTTAACCGTTCGTTTATTTATTCGAACATCTGATCTGTTTTTTATCATCAATTATCGTCGGCTACTGAACTCAGAGTTTGATAAGTTCAGAAAAATTATCATGTTCTGGTAAAAATCATCATCCCTCTGCAACCTCCTGCAGTCACATATTAAATTAATATAGAGAATGACTTAAATAGTGTAGTATAAAATCAGTCTTTATAAAACTCTAAATTTGGAATCAAGCGAAAACTTTTTTGATGTCGAACGGTTCCGTTTACCCTTGTCCCCAAAGCTCCTTTTAATTTTTAAATAAACCTAAGCATTTCTGGATTAAAACAGAATTACATATAAAATGCGATAAAAAAGAGAAGTAATAGTTAAATAGATGTATAATGGTGAGGGAAAAATTTGTCGGGAAACCATTAAGTAGGTTTTAACCGGGATACCTGAGAAACATCAAAGAGGTTATATTTTAATCAGACTGATTCATGGATGTTCTTCAACTTGGACTTTCCGAACCAAATGTTTTATTTATTACAACATATAAACACTAAACTAATAAAACAAAAAAAAATCCCTTTCGGCACGCCGGAAGGCGGAGGTAGATTTCACCGGGGCTAAAAAGTGGGTAAAAAAGATTTCCACTTTAAAGTTAAGAAAAATTTCAAATTTACTCAATACGACAATGGTTGCATGTAAAAAAAAGTTTCACAAAAGCCCCATCTCACAATTTCAGCAGAACTTTGGTCATCCCTTGCCGTAAGGGTTGGACATATCAAAAATTGTTTCTGACAAAAGTTTTAGGTAATGCTTAGAGGACTAACGACCACTTGAAACCGAATCGATACTGTGTCTATTAAGGGAGGTGTGATTTTTTGTCTTCGAAACCCCATTTTTTTCCATCCTCTGGACCAATAGTTGGTGATATCAAAAAAACTTTACTTAGATAAGTTTCAGGCCCTTATCGAAAGAATAGTAAAAACTTTATATTTTACTTAATATGAAAGTTATAGCAATATTCTGTTTTTTTTTTAAAAAAAGCTCCCCATTTCCAATCCCATGATCAATTTTGCCCATTAACCAACTCGTCCCAGATCTTGGGTCGTTATATTTTATACATATATTTGAAAGTGATTGGCGCAAAATTACGACAGTTATCGTGTCCACAAGAAAGTGAAATATATATATAAACTTTTGAACTGACATGGTTTTGGGGTTTGGGAGATGTGAAACGCGAAGATATATCAAAATTTTCCGGAAGTTGAATCATGGTACTCATTACAATAGGTAGATTTCATAAGAAATCTACCTATAATAATTAGCTTCTGATCTACACAATAAATAATTCTTGCATTAAAAAAACCAATCCTACAAACTAATGCCACCATCCTATGTTATTTTTTCAACAGTTCAAAGTAAAGTATAATTTCTTTTTTAAAATGCTAACAAATAAAATAGTTTCAATTCTTTAAATTTTCACTTTTTGAAGTTGCGATAAAATTTAAGAGAACCTGCGTAGCGATGTCACCCATTTTACAAAACACGAAATTTAAAAAATAATTTATAGAGTATTTATTATTTTATTATAGCTAGGACGGTTTCTACTTTTCCGTTTAAATAGCGCTATAGCGAAAGTATTTTAAACGGTCAAATTTGGGCAAATGCGGTGTTCAACGGATCTTGACATTTTGACCCTAAGGAATCCAAAAAACCGAGTGGAAATTTTCGAGATGTTAATGTTCGTATGTACGTGTGTGTGTGTGTGTTCTGTGTTAGCCTCTAAATCACCTTATTCCTCCAGAACTACGGTACCGATTTTGAACAAACTTTTCAGATTACTTCTGTATACGGGATATTGATTCCACTAAATTTTCAACTTAAAAGGTCAAGGTGGTGAGGCTGTAGAGCAAGGTCACCCTCAATATGTCGAGATTTCACCTAATTAATGTCATATTTTTCTCAGGCACATTTGTTAACGATTAAAAAACAACAATATTTGCAAAATGCACCCACACCCCAAAAAATGCTGTTATGACGTGACGTTACAGGTAAGCAATAGAATTAAATAAATGAATAATATTTAAATTATAAAAGAGTAACGCGGTCTGACTCAGTCTCGAATTCGATCGCCCGGTTGACTATGTACCTCATGCGTTAGACCTCGCGGCTACACCAGGGCTGACCGTACAAGCGAAATTTGTTCTATATAAGTTGTGAAATTACATTAATTTATTTAGTGCCGACCGTTGCTGCTAGTACCGCCACAACGGTGAGAATTAAATGCGGTATGCGCGCGCACTTTAGTTAGAATCATTGGATTAAATAAAAGAAAAATATTATAATTAAATAAAACGATAGACATTTTAAATTAAGTTGTGTGTATAAGCCGTGCATCAGAAACAACTGTGTAGTCTGTTTTTTTTAAACAGATTAAAATATATTTTACATATTTTAATTTTATCTAAAATATAGAGAAATCTACAAAAAAAAGACTACTCGTATGAGAAAAAGAATCATGTGAAAGTAATCCCAAGGCGAGAACAGTGCACTTAATAAGTATGAGAAAAAAAATAGTGCTAAGAAACGACGTAAAGAGATTGTTTGCTGCTAAGATTGTACATTACGGGAATATTTTTTTATCATTTTATTTAAAAATTAAACTACGTTTACCTACCTAAGTTTTACGACACATTTTTTTGAATTTTCATATATCCTGAATATATTGCATTGAATTTTAAATGCAATAATGCAACTGATAATAACAAAAAAATTGAAATATTTTCAAATCTTATATGTAGAAAAGTTAATTTATCGCTTATTAAATCTGCCAATAAATTTCCCGGTAAAAGATGTTACAGCAGAAATCAAAATAAATAAAGAAACCACCAAAATCTCAGGACATATTGATAAGTAAGGCATGATAATATACAAAGAAAAAATCTGATGTGAACACCACATGACTTCCTTGTACGCCTATTTAATTACATATACATATTTTCTGAAAATGAAAAGTACGTAAAATTTTATTCCATTAATAACTTGTTATATTTTTTCATATGTTTTTTTTTATTATTGAATTATTATTTATTGTAAAACTATTTTTACAATCAGATGTTAATAATTTTTAATAAATCAATAGATTTAAATTTAAAAAAAGGAAATGAAGTCGAATTCGAACCGATGTGCCTTCCCCTTGCAAGATCAAAATATTTCATTAATTAAAATTTTATTTTGCTACAACTCTGATATATCGTTGAAAAACTCTAAATAAAGGCTTATTACTGCAGTTAAGAAAAAATCTCAAAATCCAAAAAAATTGAATTTTGGTCTTTTTTGTACATTTTTGGTCAAGTCGATTGCAGTTAAAAGGGAAGTTGCACAACTAGATGTTACAAAAGTCCTAAATTCAAGTTATCTGAGATAGTACGTACGTAGAGATGTCACACCGAAACTAGTCAAAATGGATTCAGGGAGAGTCAAAATGGATATTTCCGTAAAATCTCGAAACCGAAATTTTTTGCGATCACAATATTTCCTTTACTTCGAACAAGCAAGTAAAAATTACTCAAATTGAGAACTTCCTTCTTTTACTGAAGTCACTTAAAAATATAACACAATATATTAAAAGAAAACTATTATTTTCTACACTTAATATGCGAGTGTAAAAATTGTTATATCTAACACTGATTTGTTAAAAAACTATTACTAAGTAACTCACCCGAAATTTTAAATTAATTGCCATTAATTCCAGAGTAGGTTTATTTAATCTAGACTCGTTAATATTCTTTTTTTCAGCCATTTCAGCTAACTTTCACAAAAACGTACAACACGACCTACATACACTATTATAATATTTTATCACTGTTTATCATTTTAACGACTATTACTTTTTACGTCCTGCTTGACAAATAACAAACAACTGCGCACGTAAAAGAACACACATACATTAACGTACACCTACATAAAATGGAAAATGTTATCGGCTTCTTTCAATAATAATTGTTAAACTTTTTCTTACATGTACTTATTTCCTTTTATTTTCAGTATATTTCTTGACAGTTATATTTTTAAATACATATATTAAAAAAGTACTTAAATGTTAGTTTTATTCTTAACTAGGTGTTAAAATCTGTATAACAAATCTTTTTACTTCCATTTACAGAATGATGTAAAATAAGTTAATATTAAATAACATTTGTTATTCATAACAAGTATACAATAAAGAAATACTTAATTTTATCACATGTGTATCAGTATTATATTTTTTGTACATCGCTATCTTTACGAGTAGTACCTTTTGAGGAAAGCAGAATTGTTTTTTTTCGCAACCAATTACCCATTGAACTAAAGAAATAACGAACGAGAATGAAAGCAAAATGTAAAAAAGGACATCTGGATCGTTTTTAATTGGTGAAAGTAATGTTACTTGAGAGATAGTAAACTGATAATTTTCATTTATTATTATATAAATATTACGTACGAGTATCTTGTTAAAAAGTACGTTTGGTAAAGCAACTAACGAGTAGTATTTACAAGAACATAGGAAAACACAAAATAAGATACTTTTTAATTTTATTTATTTTTTTAATTCTATAAAATTTCTGTATCGGTTAAAAAAAATGTAAATTTTATCAATTTTGAAAATTATTTTTCAAAGGTTCCGTTAATCGTTTTAAATTAAACCGTTATGTTCATAATAGTCGCAAACATCTTACAAACACGACGTTACTGTCTTATTGACGTAAGAATAAATTTTATTCATGACGACCGTCTATTATGAACATAACAGTTTAATTTAATAACGATTGATTTGAATTTAAATTAACATCTTTTAGAAAATCCCTGAAGATGGAGTAACAGCTCCGAAAGCATTTACACTTTTAAAATTTTTGGTAAGTGGAAATTTAATTTATACAATTGTATTAACATATATTTAAATATTTTGTTTATGTGTATGTTTTTTTCGGGGAAATTCCTACGATTTCAGAACGACTGAATTAATTTTCATAAAATACACAGAGCGATTCAAAATTGCGCGGCAATCTTTCGGAAGATAATTCTATAGCAAAAATAAGAACAATAGTTCATATAAACATAGGTCAGAAAACGATTCGTTAGCAAGTTTCGGCTCGCGAAACGTTTATCCCTGCTTTTTATGAAATTAAATCGTACTAGAATTCTTGCGGTATAAATCGATTCGCAAATTTTGCGCTTCTTTATGGTTTTTGATTTACCTAATTCGATAAAATTGGTCCCAGATCTTTATCACACTTAGGTTTTAAGAAAACGGGATAAAACACGAAACTTTTTTGTTGGAAAATACATTTTTTTTAGGTACTGAATAAAATAACTTTGTTAATTTACCGATACACATATAAAAATTTCTAAGTATCTTTACAGATAATTTAATTCTGAGAAAATTGATGTAAGTAACGTCTATTAAAATTAAACAAAAATTTGATAAGTTAAACATTAATTGGAAACAAAACACACAAACTGGATCGGAAAAATTATACGATTTTAAACAGAACAATTTTCATCAATGTTTGAAAACAAATAGAAAATTTATCAATAGTAGAAAAAATTAGATTTAAAAAAATAAAAATTACATACTTTTTGTTTTTTTTTTCTAAAAATTATTAAATATCAAAATGATTACTTGATGAAGCTGCAAACATTTCAATGAAGTTGCTCAATTTGGCCGCTATTCGGTTCAACAAATAGCGCCCAAATTATCAGCGAATTCATGCTTGCCGGGCACGTCTTTTTCTTTTTCCTGTTTAGCCTCCGGTAATTACCTTTCAGATAATACTTCAGAGGATGAATGAGGATGAGATATGTATGAGGGTAAATGAAGTGTAGTCTTGTACAGTCTCAGGTGGACCGAACGTTCCTGAGATATGTGTTAATTGAAACCCAACCGCCAAAGAACACCGGTATCCACGATCTAGTATTCAAATCCGTGTAAAAACACTGATTATACTAAGACTTGAACGCTGGAATTCTCCACTTCCAAATCAGCTGATTTGGGAAGACGCGTTCACCACTAGACCAACCCGGTGGGTCAAGCCGGGCACGTCTAATTAACATTATCATTTTTTCCTAATAGTAGCTCAAGCTTTTGTTATACGATGTCTCAATTCTTCTTGAGTTTCAGTACGAGCAGAATACACTAACGACTTCATCCAACCCCAAAGGAAAAATCCTCTGGCGTGAAAGTAGCTTTTTTACTGATACATTTTGACCAACCCATTGCTTACTAAATGTGTTCTTTAAATGAGTCATCACATCACGATATTAGTGAGCAGCTGTGCCGTAATTAAAAATCTCGAACTCGCCTCTCTAAAGCCTCAAATGTTTTGCGATCCGGTATTTTTCGATCTGGATAATTTTCCCGGCATTCACGTACAACAGCCAACCATTTTTATTTAATTTACTATAAATTAATACCTTGTCCATCAACTATCCAAATGAAAACAAATTTGTGATATCTCCTATTGTGTATGATCGATCGAAAAATAAATCACAAATACCACTCAAATGAATATTAAAATACTACACAATAAACTTAATTGTTGATCAGTTGTTGCCAGGTTATCAAAAATAAAAATTTTTATATTGTTTTAGAAGAATGTCTTTCAAATTTAATTTTATAATTTTTAGCATTTTTATGTAAATTGTTCTGTTTAAAATCGTATGATTTTCCCGGTTCAATTTGTGTGTTTTGTTCCAAATTAAAGTTGAACTTTTTAAATTTATATTAATAGTCATATTTACATTAATTTTCTCAGAATTAAAATTTATACAAAGTTTATTTAGAAAATCTTATTACTTATTTGTACGAAGTAAAGGAAGTATTGTGATCGTGAAAAATTTCGGTTTTCAGATTTCATCGGAAATATCCATTTTGACCATCCCTGAATACATTTTGACTAGTTTGGCGTGATGTCTGTACGTACAGACGCCGTTACAGATGTACGCACGCATCTCGAATAACTCAAAAACAATTAGCTGTAGAATGTAGAAATTTTGGATCTACGACTACTGTAACAATCTAGTTACGATATGTAGTTAGATATGGACAATCTAGTTGTCCATATCCGTATTTGATTGGTGAATCGACTGGATCAAGTGTTGTTAAAAAGCCCAAAATTTAAGTTTTGATTTTGGATTTTTTCTTAACTGCAGTAATAAGACTCCCATTAAGAGCTTTTTAACGATATATCATAAATGGTACTTATTTTCATTGGTTCCAAAGTTACAGCTAAATAAAATTTTATTTAATGAAATATTTGGATCTTACAAGGGAAAAACACATCGGTTCGAATTCGACTTCATTTTCTTTTTTAACTTTTTTTTTTAATTTAAATATATGTATTTTTTAATAATTATTAACCTGTGATTGTAAAAGAAATTTTATAATAAATAATAAAACAATAAAAAAAAAATTTGAAAAAAAAACAGAAGTTATTAGTGAAATAAAATTTTATATACTTTAAAAAATATGTATATGTAATTTAATAGGCGTACAAGGAAGTCATGTGGTGTCCACAGGCGTACAAGGAAGTCATGTGGTGTTCACATCAGATTATTTTTTATTAGTAAATTAATAAAGATATTTTATTCCAAAGCTAAAATATTTATTTTTTCGTATTTTACACCGTTTTTCTTAAAACCTAAGCGAGATAGGGGTCTGGAACCACCTCTTTTATTCAAATTCTTAGATCAAAAATCATAATGAAGCCTCAAATGTAGCCCTCGATTTGACCTCAAGAATTTTAATACGACTTAATTTCACAGACTGATCAGAGAGCAGGACTAAATGTTTCATGACTCGAAACTCGCGGACAAACCGTTTTCTGACCTGTGTTTATATGAACATTTTTCGTACGTTTTGCTAAGAATCATTCCCGAGAAATTTCCGAGCAATTTTAAATAATTCTGTGTTTATAAAGCTGGCGAGAAAAAAAATGTATAAATAATAATGAATAAATAAAATCTTATAAAACAAAGAAAAAAAAAATGACAACAAATACTACAGCCCATTATATTCTTATTTTTTGAAGATTTAAAGCTAATATAATGAATTATAAAATTCACTATATATACTTAAAACTTGTGCGCGAGAATATGGAATAGAAATTTTGTAACGTGAATAATCTCATGCCTAACTAGTAATCAAACTTGGAACATTCAAGATGAAAGGCTGCTTCGTCACAGAAATAATTTAATAAAACAATAAATGTAAAAAATTAATGTGAATAGATATAGAATGATAATTAATTATGATTTAAATATTGAAATTTTTTTAATGGAAATTATTACGTATGAAAATCATAAAAATTTGAATAATACAAATAATTAAAAATCGAGATGAAATTTAAAATTAATTGAAATTGAGACAGGAAAATTTCTTTGAAAAAGACCAAAACTAGAGAAAAAGAAAAGAAAAAAAATCAATATTGTTTAAAAGATTTTCTCAAATTTTAAAATTTTTGAAAAATTTTACGAACAAGGTATATACATTTTGTCTACGTCTTCGTATATTAGTGTACGTAATTGGGCGGTACTAATATGTAGTATATTATATATTTTCCAATGTTGTAAAAAGACAAAATTATCGGGTCTGATTAATGAACATACAAAATTTTCTGCAACAATTTCAAGTTTTTCTCTTTCTTTCTTTTCTTATCATTATTAAATATAATTTAATATGCGAGTAAATAACAACAACTGAATTACGTTAGGTTAAATTAAATATTAAAGCGTGTTGATAGAATTATCTTTCTGTTGAGTGCTTTGAAATACGAAACAATACCGAAAGTATAAAACTCTTTGTTCTTTAAAGTTTTCAGGAGTTAGATTAATGAATTTTACGATGCATAACACTCACGTTGTAATACTTTCTCGTACCCATTAATATTGATCCAAGTTAACTTTTCATGACAAAACCAATATAATATTTATATTGATGGTTGATCGGAAAAAGCCAAACAGTAGTATTGATTTACGATTCCTACAAACCGGTTGACTACAACAAGAAAGAGAATGGGTATTACCTCGTGCTATTTGGAAAATACTATAATCTCATACCTTTTACTACAGAGTGAGCAACATAAAACCGACGAACCAATAATGAAACTGCTACCCAGCACTTTTTATGAAAGACTCTCATACAACTAGCGCGACTAGTGAATGAATATGTTACAACTGATTGTTGCTGCCCTTTGTCAGGTGGTTACGTGTCAATGCAATATACGTTTTGTTGCAGTGCAGTATTGTAAGTGAAGTTGTGTTTATGTAAACCCACCGGGTTGGTCTAGTGGTAAACGCGTCTTCCCAAATCAGCTGATTTGGAAGTCGAGAGTTCCAGCGTTCAAGTCCTAGTAAAGCCAGTTATTTTTACACGGATTTGAATACTAGATCGTGGATACCGGTGTTCTTTGGTGGTTGGGTTTTAATTAACCACACATCTCAGGAATGGTCGAACTGAGAATGTACAAGACTACACTTCATTTACCCTCAAACATATCATCCTCATTCATCCTCTGAAGAATTATCTAAACGGTAGTTACCGGAGGCTAAACAGGAAAAAGAAAGAAAAGAAAGTTGTGTTTATGTAAAATGCCTTATTCAATCCAGAGGAGGATAGCTATAGTTGAGGCCCATATTCGATCTGGTTTGAAGAATCACGTCAAGTATTCGTAGAAATTATTTGCGAATCATATCCCATATCCCAGCGAAGAGTAGCGTACACTATAGTTGAGGCCCATATTCGATCTGGTTTGAAGAATCACGTCAAGTATTCGTAGAAATTATTTGCGAATCATATCCCATATCCCAGCGAAGAGTAGCGTACACGATTTAGTTAAAAAATTGCATGCAATTTTGTTAAGACTTCACAGGCAATGGCCTGTGAAGTCTTAACGTAAGTCTCATTCAAAAGAGAATTACTGGCATTCTAAAAAAATCACTACGCAAGTTATCTCAACAATCTAATGTTAAATACACACCTTGTCGTAAAATTCTTCATGAATTAAAACTGAAACCCTCCCGCATTACAACTGTCGAACAACTAAAGGAGATCATCCGAAACGACTTGATTATTTCAACTGGCTTCTCGAAAACATTGTTGATGGACAGATAGACCAGATGTCGTATTTCACGTCAAACGAGGCATGATTTCATTTATCCGGCCATGTTAATTCGCAGAACACCAAGTATTGGATGGCGAGGAATCCTCACGAGATAATCGAACTTCCACTTCACGATGAAAAAATTGATATTTGGGGTGTCGTTTCCGGTAATCGTACAGTGGGACCATTTTTTTTATGAAAAAAATTACAGCTACTTCCAACAAGACAGAGCAACGTGTCACACATCAAACGTTTCATTGAATCGCTTTCATAAACGAACGAGCTGTCAGCAGAGGACGGTAGCCTCCACGTTCCCCAGAGTTGTCTACTTGCGATGTTTTCTCTGGGGCTAAACAGAGAATTTATGGATCTAATCTCCACAATATTGATGAATTGAAGGTGAAAAATTCAACGAGAAATCAATGCAATTTACAATAATGTTTTGCGTCAGACAACTCTCAATATGATTAGTCGAACGCTGTCGAAATCAGTCGATGCCCAGGGTAGTGTTTTTGAACATCTTTAAATATAAATATCTTTACCTTAACAATAAGGTAAATGAATGTAACATTTAAATTACGTTTTATATTTTTCTTATTTAATTTATCCGTATAATTTTTAAAATTTCATTCCAACAAAATCTACCGATTCTACAGCGGTTACGTTATGCGTTCGGTTTTATGTTGCCCAACCTGTATTTGAAAAATAATATAATCTCAAACTTCATTAAAAAAAAATAAATAAATAAATAAAAATATGAATTTCACAATAATTTTATAAATTGACGAAAGAAAAAAAAATTCATAAAATAAAAGTTATTATTATAATAATAATAATTATAACTTGGTATTATAATAATACCAAGTTAAAAATCCATGTAATGAAGCTAATGAATTAATAGTATAGTATTATGGGTGTAGAAAAGTAATGAAATAAATTACTGAAACACAATAAAATCAAGTACATAACTACAATTATAAATAAAATGTAATAAAAATGCAATATTACGGTTGTTTATAACAAAACCAGTAATTTAACATTATAAAAGGAAATACAAACTACGTTAATGTAACATAAAGGATTAAAATAAAAAATTATCTCAAAGAAATACTTACGTTTCAATAAAATACAAATAAGTACAAAACTTAAATAAGAGAGAAGAATATAAACATAATAATAAAAAAAAAATACAAAAAACAAAAAAAATTACAAAAATATATTTGATTACATATAAAAAATTATTTTTTAAAAGAGCTTTTATTTAACTAATATTAACATTAACATTATTAAAAATAAAAGAAACAAATTAGAAAAACCCTCTAAAAAGTAAAAAATAAAATAGAATTAAATCAAATTGAAAATTTTAAACAAAAAATATAATACATTAACAAATATAAAAATGTACTGAAAAGTAAAAAATAAATTATGTAAATATCTAATAAATATAAAATAAATAAATGTAATAATTATTAAATTTTAAAATTAAAAATAATGAAAATATTTAGTTAAATAAAAGTGTGGCACAGCTTTTATAACAATGTTTATACATGGTTTATCTTTTTAGTTTCCAAATTTAATCGACAATTTTTTTATTTAGTCTTTAGTTCTTTATTTAGTCGGATCATATATCTGAAGTATTTTTAATCTTCTTTTTGTAATTCTGGTTTCCAAATCTTGGATTTCATAATCCCCTTATCTGATTTTAGTCTGTACCTTTGTTCTCTTTTTTGGGAGTGTAGATTCCCATTAAGATTTTCTTATCGATTTTATGATTTTTTAGGCCAGTCAATTTTTTTTTTGGTCTCACAATAGTATTGAAATGCCTCAATTTTGTGTTTATAGAAAACTCTTTTTATTGTAAATTTCTTTAGTTAGGAAATTTAATTTTCCTAATTTGTATTTCCGGATTTCCAAAGCCGTTTTATTAATCCAATTTTTACTAATTATTTCTAAAAAATATTTCAATTTGGCTGACATTTATTTTTCCATATTTAGTCACTATTACTTTTTTTGGGATAATATTTGAAATTTATCATCATTTCTGTTCTTTAGAAGGAAATTGACAAGCCTTCTTTTCTACTGTTTCTTTTGGATCATTAATGTAGGAAAACTGAGTCTTCTGATTTGGTGAGAAGTGTTAGAACATCTGCGAAAGCAAGGCAGCTCATTTGAAAATTTTGGTTCCAATTTTAACGCTTTTATCATTCTCTCTCCAAAAGGTTTTCATGATTTTTGTCAAAAATTAGGTTTAATAAGAATAGGGAAAAACCATTACCTTATCTCAGACCTTTTTTAGTTTGGAATGGAGGATTGTTGATTTCTCCTCAGTATTTTACCTTGGAAATTATGTCTGTGAGCGTTAACTTAATAAATTTAGTGTTTTCTGGTCAACCCACCGGGTCGGTCTAGTGATGAACCCATCTGCGCAAATCAGCTGATTTCAAAATCGAATATTACAAGGAAATTGGTTCATTAGTTCGGAGATTTTCTAGCCACAAACGTATTAAAAATATAAATAAAAACTTCAATTTAAGTCTATGGTATTTTCGTACTCCTCATACCTCAAAACGTAAAGAAAGTTCATTTTCACCCCCCCACCTCCTACCAAGCGACCAAAAGTAATATCAAACCTTTTGTCAAAAAGTCGGTAAAAACATTCATCGTGGATATGTGTACATTCCGAGGTTAACCAGAATTAGAATGCGATGTGCATAAAATTACTATAATTTTTAAAAACATGATTATAAGATCTAAATCTATTATAAGATATAAATTATATAATATAAATATTGTAGGAGATTTATTCTTTACAAAGGACAAGCTTCATAACAAATCAAAACTATTTCATTAAATCTCCATCAAACTTTAAACATTCAATATTTCGTATTTAATACCAAAATACTAGAGCAACCATAAAATTTTATAAAATATAGTATATTATTTTTCAGTATGAAAAAGATTTGCTCAGATGATATATGGGTAAATTAAATAAAATACTAAGCCATATGAATCAAAAAAAAGAATCGTAATCTATTTTACAACATACGAGTAAGCTTTAGAGACATGAAGAATCGTTAATAGCAATAACGAGACGTCGGCAGCTCATGTTTAACATAATCAAAGCAGAGCGAAGTTATTAATTATTTTGGTTTTTCGTTGAATTTTGTTGGCACGTAATATTAACAAGGCAGTTTAATGTTAACAAAAGAATTTATCCTATACAAAAGTGTTCTTAATAAAAACACGAGTGTTGTTTTAAAATTAAACTTTAACCTGGATTTAATATATAAATGTATATTTCATGCTAAAATTCTCAGTGAAAGCATTTAATAATATACTTTATATCAATCTTATACTTTCTATATAACTGAACTCAAAACTGTATTCGTCTTAAAACTGTAATAGTCTATAATTTTTTACAATAAATTATCTAGAATGTAGAAAAATTGGAATTTTGTTTTCAAAATAAAAAAGAATATTTTTAATTATCTTTACTTATAAAGCAACATGTTCTAATTGACTGATTCATCAACGGCCAGCAAAACTACTGAAGATAAATTAATGAAAATTTGTATACATGTTCTTCTTACGGTGTAAGTGAACACTAAGGAAGGATTCTTTGAAATTCCATGCGATTAAAGGGTTAAACTGGAATAACAATGAAATTTACTAGTTTTCTCATTAATTTATCGATAACATATGATGATATCAACTTGATTTTTTATGTTTTTTGAAATGCATTTTTTTTTTAAGGGATGCGACGATGTGCGGTCTGGCGACTCAACAAGCACGGCCACTACCCTGTTACTGATTATGCGACGCGACTGCACCTACCTCCGGTTATTTGTCTAAAAAATATAAATTTCAAAAAAATCGACTGTGACCGGAAACGCAAGTAATCATATAGCGCGGGCGAAGCCGCAACGAGGGATGCCAGTATATATAAAAATTTGATGTAAACACCACGTGAGTTCCTTGTACGCCTATTAAATTACAAATACACATTTTTAAAAGTACATAATATCTTATTTTACTAATAACTTCTAATTGTTTTTTTTTTTTTGTTACTGAATTATTATTGTTCATAGTAATTTTTTTTTTACAATCAGAGGTTAATAATTATTAATAAATCAATATATTTAAATTTAAAAAAAAAAGTTAAAAAAGGGATCTCCCCTTTTTTAGTCTTTAGAAGCCTTTAGAAGTCTGATTCGAAAAGGTGTGTCTTCCCCTTGTAAGATCCAAATATTTCATTAATTAAAATTTTAGTTGGCTATAACTCTGGAATCAATGAAAATAAGTACCACTTAGAATTTATCGTTAAAAACCTCTCAATGAGGACATATGCAAAAAACTCCAAAAACCAATTTTTTTTTGTATTTTGGGCTTTTTGGACTCTTTTGGTGCAGTCGATTGCAACCAAAAGGGAATGTGCACAACTAGATGTAAATCCAAAATATCAAAATCCTACGGCTAATCGTTTTTTAGTTATGCGAGATACATACGCGTATGCGTACGTACAGACGTCACGCCGAACTAGTCAGATTGGATTCAGGGATGGTCAAAATTGATTATTTTCTCTAAATTAGTTGTGTTTCATATCAAGTCTTCTTTTAAAATCACTTAATTATAGGGTTTTTAAAGAAATTTTAATAGATTGTGTAAAAAAATTATATATTCGTACTGTATAATGCAAGATATTTAAAAAATGTAGTAAATTTCTATTTCATGCATAAATTCTAAGTTAATTTAAAACTGGTTTATAATATAAGGTTTTCAGAAAAATGGTATATTTTAAAAATTAAAATTTATTTTACCTGAACCTGGTTATTAAAATTAATTTTTATAAAGAAACACAATTCACTGCATTTTTATAAATAAATAAAAAAAATGTTTATTTTTTTATGAACTGAATGTTCAAGGTTTTAAAAAAAAAAAAAAAGGAAAAAAATAGACTTGTTTGTTAAGAAAGAATAAAATGAATTTAAGTTTTTATTTACTTTTAGTACCGTAGTGTTTGCTGAGAACTTACATAAAATTTGGATTATAGTATATAACAGAAAAAAAAGTTTAATAGCTTTTCTAACTTATTTATTTGATTTCTTTAAGTTCAAGTTTCTTTCCGTGTTTCTCAATAAACTTTGACTTTATTTACTGCACTAGAATAAGTTACTTTGTTATTTAACATGATAAAATTTATATTTTAAATAGCTGCATATACAACGGACATAAAATTTTACATTACAATATAAATAAAAACAATTTTACTACCATTGCTTTATAAGAGGTTTTATTTAATTCGGTTTTGTGTACATATCGACACTACGAAGTTACGGTAATGTTAAATTAATGTTTTCGACAGTAAAAGATTTATAAATCTGTTGCTTAAAACTAATTACTCTAGTATTCGTTAAGGCTGTAATATATATATATATATATCGAATGTACAAGAAATATTAATCAGTTTGCTTTTTCTGAGAATAATGATGTTTTATTGAACTAGAAGTAATTTTGTTATTAAAGAGGTATCAATTAAAAGAGCTGATTTAAGTTGATTGAAGACAGCAATAAGTAACCACTTAGTTTTTAGTTTTCCGATTAAGCCAGGCATGAGTAGCTTGTTATTTTTTAGAATACCAATTACCTGTCTGACTTAAAAAGTCTCGTATCAGGTGGGTTACAACTTTTTTAAAAATTTAATTATCTAACATAAATGCAATATATTTAAATTACAGAAAAAAAAGCTGACGACACAGTTATAGGAATTTACCGTCACGCGGTTTTTTCTGATGCACGGCTTAAACACACAATTTAAAATATTTATCATTTTATTTAAATATAATTTTTTTTTCTTATTTTATTCAATGATTCTAACTAAACCCCGCGCGCATTAATTCGCGTGGATGTGGCAGTACTAGCAGACACTTTAAATACTATTTTACACTTTAGATATTATTCATTTATTTAATTCTACCGGTCACCTGTGACATCACAACATAGCAGGCGACTACAGCAGCTGTACGTCAGTGCTACACTATCGCTCCTTGTGGTGATAAGGAGTACTAATGACGCAGTATACGCACTTTGCCACTAGTCTATTCAGACGATTTTTTGGGGTGGGGATGCGATTTTGCAAAAACCTTTTTTGGAAATATTATTATTTTTTAATCGTTAATAAATATGCCTAAGAAAAATAACACTTTAATTAGGCGAAACCTCGAGATACTGAGGGTTAACTTACTCTACACCCTCACTACCTTGACCTTTTAGTTGAAAATTTAATGGCATCAATGCTCCGTATACAGAAATAATCTGACCAAGTTTGGTCAAAGTTGGTCGAGTAGTTCTGAAGATGTAAGGTAATTTAGGATGCGAACACACACACGTACATACGAACATCCCGAAAATTTCCATCCGGTTTTTTGGGTTCCTTAGGTATCAAATTGTAAAGATCCGATGGAAACTACATATGCTAGAATTGGACCGATTACAATACTTTCCCTTCTAAAGTTATAACTCTGCTATATCGCTAGACGGGTAAGTAATACTGGCTTACAAAAAAATACCTCAAGACATTATTCATTTATAAGATCCTAAAATGTTTTATAGACCGCAATTGCATTTCTCATAACGACTACACAACTCTCAGATTTCAGGAGAGCTAAATCGGTAAAAGAAGTAGGAAACGTACCACAAGTCTACATCAATCCGTCTAAGAAGATATCCTTCGCCTTTTTGATATCCCAGCAGAAATAATCTTCACCGGAAGGAAAAGGTGTTTGATCTGAAAGTGAAAATCTCTAAAAACATTACTACTCCGCTGCCGAGGATCCACCAACTATTAAAATATTTCAATTTTGTAAAAAAATAACTCAAATGATATAAAGTGAGGTGAAGTACTAACTTTTATTTTTTTACACGACTGACCAAAAAGGAGCGTAATGTTTTTAGGGTATATTTATGTATGTTTGTTCCACCGTACCAGCTCAACGGCCGAACCGACTTAGATGTATGACCCCGCATTGGAATCCTTACGTTTCCGGGAGTGTCATAGGCTATATGCTACATAAATATGTACATATATATTACTAGAAAAATTATTGATCAACATTTTAAAGATATTCCTTTAAACTAATAAAATGCTAATTAATATAAAAAATGAGATATCTCTCCAGGTTACATTTAGCATTACCTACTATGGATAATGTCATTTTGTTAAGTCATAGAATACAATTTTTTAAGGCAATAACTCAAATGGCATAATTTTAAATCGCAAAAAACAAACTCAGTACACGTAGAGATTCATGTAATCTAATGTTCAAGAGCCGTTTAACCACCTGATAACATTAACCAATAATTAAAATAAAACGCTTTTCAAGAATTTTTTTTTGTTGAAAGAATACACTCTATTCTATAAAAAAATTAATCAAGTTTTGCAGGAAGCAGTAATGTGTGTGTGTGTCAATGACTGACTGTTTGTAACATTTAATATGAACCAAACAAATCCCTTTGAAATTCTTAATTTTTTAAATGCAAGATCGTTACGGGCAGATTGTACGTTTGGGAATATTTTTGATTATTGTTGATTTAATTAAATAAAGTTATAAATGAATTTCATATTCTTTTATTGTTAAATTGTTGTTTTTTTGTATATATATATAGAAGAATACGTAAAGAAGAATAAGTATATAAAGAATACTAAATACTAAAATGAAGTTCCTCGTTTAGATTCTGGGAGGGAATATGCATTGTCACAGCAATATAGCACAATTTTTCAAGCTGTCCATATCAATTACTACCATAAACAAAATTAAAGTTTATTTAAACCATAGCTAAGTAATACATACTTAAAATATGCGACCTCACTGAGGCCGCGCGCATATAAATGGATACTGACATCTAATTTACTTAATATTTCAGAAACGGATGAATGAATATTCATTATATACGATCATTAATAAGAGGCATAGATGTTATTAAATTTTATGAAAGTTAAAGCATTGTTTATAAACTACTGAACCACTTTTAACTATGAATCATGTATTTATCTTAATTCTAACTAATACCATCTTAGAAATGATTTAATATTTTAATTTAAGTTATTAACAATGGATCCATCCACCTACCCCTCTTTAATACTACTAGAAAAATATTACTAAAACATTTATTCTACCATAATGTACTTAACACACAAAATAATAACAATACGGATAAAATTTAAGTCCAATAAATGGACTATAACTTTTAAAAGATTTAAAAAAATGTTTAATGAGAAATCTGATTCCATTGTTCAGGCAGAAAAGTTAATATTATACTGGTTATAATAATTACAATTTTTATTTATTGTAAGAGTTAAAAATGTTAAAATTTAATATTAAATAGTTTTAAAAATATTAAAATATATACCATTAATGTTTAAATTTTACTATAAAACGGTTAAAAACCTGAGCCCAGGTTTTTGTATTTGACCGGCCTCCGTGGCGTAAGTGGTAGCATTATCGGCATTTAATCCGGAGGTCCCTGGTTTGAATCCCGGTCAGGCATGGCATTTTTACATACGCTACAAATTATTCATTTCATCCTCTGAAGCAATATCTAACGGTGTTCCCGGAAGTTAAAAAAAATAAGGTTTTTGTATTTCTGGACTATGTTAGAAGTTCCCCGAGTGAAAAACTGCAATAAAACAAGGCGTTTCGGGTATGTGAAAATTTCATACAGTATATGAAATGTGATACAGTAATTTTTATGAAAATTTAAGAAGGGAATGAAGTAGTCATGGTGGTGTTAAATACAACCGAGAAACTTTCGCAACCATGCAGCCATTTTTTAAAAATATAGCATTAGTGTGAATTGCATGATGTTTTTTATGTTTATAAATAGTACTCCAAGTTATATAAACCAGTCGGAGAAAGAAGAATCAAACAAATATGTTAAGAAATTAATGAAATATTTCGTAATATAAAAAATTACAATTCAACCAAAAGTTTAAAGAACGGAATGACTAAGTGATATATCTTCCTGTATACGAGATTTCACCAGAAACATCTTTGAATAGAACTTAGGCTTCGAGATATAAGCCTATCTGCGATTGATTAAGATCCCCAATATGGACGTATTCAGATATTAGGATAAGAACAAAAAAAATAGCTAGAAAAAAATCTGGAGTACTTTATAAATGTGATGATACCACATCCACAGAAATATCAGCTCCCGTGAGAATATCACGCGAAACCGAAGTCACGTTTGAAAAAGAACGCTTGGCTAAAGAATTCAAGGCAATGGTTTTCAAGAGGGGTTCGACCAGCACTTTATTACAATCAGCCGAAGGTAAAGTTGTATTACTCAGGGTTTTTGCCAACTTTTGATTGAAGAAAAATCTGATGTGGACACCACACGACTTCCTTGTACGCCTATTAAATTACATATACACATTTTTAAAAGTACAGTAAAATTCTATTTCACTAATAACTTCTGATATTTTCTCAATAATTTTTTTAAATAATTTAAAAAAGGAGATAAAGTCTGTTCGAAGCGATGAGCCTTTCCCTTGTAAGATCGAAATATTTAATTAATTTAAATTTTATTTGTCTATAACTGTGGAATCAATGAAAATAAGTTGCACTTAAGATACATCGTTGAAAAGCTCTCATGAGGGCTTACTACTGCAGTTAAGAAAAAGTCCAAAATCCAATTTTTTTTTGGATTTTGGGCTTTTTTGAACACTTTTGGTCGAGTCGATTGCAATCAAAATGGAGGATGCACAACAATTAGATGTTACCACAGTCCTAAATCCAAAATTTCAACATCCAACGGCTACTCGTTTTTGATTTATGAGAGATACATACATACGTACAGAGGTCATGCCGAAACTAGTCAAAATGGATTCAAGGATGGTCAAAATGGATATTTCCGTTGAAATCTGAAAACCGAAATTTTTCGCGATTACAAAACTTCCTTTACTTCGTAGAAGGAAGTAAAAATGAAAAAGAAATTAATTGACTAAGCAATCTTGAATCTGTATAGATTTTTATTCAGATAAAACTTTTATGACCTGTGACCGACCTCTTTTTCAATGTTTGATATTTTACAAATTAGTCTAACACTAAATAATACTACACAAACGCTTTTTGTATGTGTGCCAAACGAATTACATACATTCGTTCACCCAGAACTCATCAATAACAGGAAACCTTCTAACCTGTTTTTAAAATAAACGGAAATCTAGCTGCAATATATGAGTAATATTTATTTTAATCTAACATTTTTATAGTAAACATTTTTAGCATATAATATATCAATTTTCTAATACTGTTCACTCATAATTAACAATTTTACATTAGAATTTTAAAATGGCGTTTAAATTTTTTAAATTAAAATCTTCTCTACGCGATTTTAAGATTATATAATTAAATTACAAAAGCATTTAAATGCAAAAAATAAAATTCAATTATTACTTTTCCGGCAACTTTAGCGAGAATATAGCTAGATTAAAGGAGAAAGTATAGTGATGATAAGAAAAAATTATATATCAGGTTTTTTGAAAATATTTACGTTTTAGAGTCCAACTAGTTCAGTCAGCTAAAAAAAAGAGCCTGTGTGTGTGTATGTGTGCATACGTATGAGTCGCACTGGATTTACTTTTTAATTCAGGATTGACCAAATCGATATTCTTCAAATTTGACTCAAATATTTTTTTACTTTTTATTTTTATCAATCATATTATTTTTTTTTCAAAATTCGATCAGGACGAGGGAAAAATCGAGAAAACCCCAATTTTGATTTTCTTCAGAGGTATTTTACAGAACACTTCCTTGTAGTAAATTTGTTACCTACAATGCTCTTATAGTAAATAAATCCTTTTTTTATAAATCAATAACCGCCTTTTAAAATTTAAATATACGTTTTTTTTTATCTTTTGTCTATCGCCCTTCAGTTTAAATATCTTTAAAAACTTTTTTGATAGTCTGTACTTCATATATAGACAGTTATGAAGGGTCTACAATTTTTTAAACTATAGATCCCGGATCTAAAATGCAGAAAAGTATTTTTGAAAATTTTATTTACCTTATTTTGGCCTTTATTGAGGAGAATGTTAGATTTAGAGAAAACTTTACATAAGAAACTTCGTTAAGTTTAACCTACATATGAATGTTTTAAAAAAGCTTTCTTAAAATTTATTCTCTACTCTAAAAAATAAATATTCTATTTATTTTGTATTTTGGCGCTAACTCGATTAATTTTATTGTTCATTTTCTTTTTTTTTGCATTTTCCTTCATCACTTAAAGTGATTTAAATCACTTTAAGTTACTTTAATTTAAAATTACTTTAAATTACTTTAATAATTGATTTAAATTACTTTAATAAGTGATTTAAATTACTTTAATTTAAAATTAAAGTAATTTTAGCACCTATATTATATTCCCGACCCAAAACGAGAAACAACTTTTTTCGTTACTTTCAAAAAAATTACGCTTTATTTTTTTTAAATTTCTCTTTCAAAATAACTTTCTTCTAATTAGGGAACACTTCTTTAAAAATAAACATATCTATCCTAAATTTTCCCCACAGAGTAAATCCCAAAAATCGAAACTTTCTTTATTCGAAATTTTTTAATTTTAATGTTTTTTGTTAATCATCATAATCAAAATAATAAGCCCCCTTGATTTCAATTTACTTGGATTCCCAAAATTAAAATAATATTACAAAAATTTTTAAAAACTTACTTTATACTTTTTAGTCACACATTAATCAAATTATTATCTACTGCTTAATCTAACGTTAATTTGTATTTAAAACCCCGCATAGCCGTTTTGCAGATTTTGCAATTTTTTATACTCTCGCCCTTAATTTACTTCCATTCGGGGGGATGTTTGCAAAGGTAATGGTAGAATATTTGTATTGTTACCCGACCGTAGTAACTGCAAAATTTCATCAATAGGCAATATCAGGAAATATGTTTTTTTTTTCTTGTTTAACCTTCGGGACCACCGTTAGGTATAGCTTCAGAGGATGAGATGAATGATTTTCAATGTGTGTGAAAAAGCCATGCCTGACCGGGGTTCGAGCCCGGGACCTCCAGATAAAAGGCCGAGACGCTATCACTCGCGCCACGGAGTCTGGCAGGAAGTATGTTAAATTATTAAATCTGTATCCTTAATTTACCCCCGTAGTTTCCACCATTACCTTTACAAATATCCATTTGTAAAGGTAATGGTGGAATGTAGTATTGTCACCCGACCTTAGTAACTGTGCAAAATTTCATCAATCGACAATGTCAGGAAGTATGTTAAATTAAAGATGCAAGATTTGAGGGCAAACATGAAAAAAAAAATTAAAAAACTTATTGTGAGTTAAAATAAAGCAAGTAAAAATTCGAAATTTTTATTTCAATTTTTGTGATTTCTGGTGAATATTAACGTAATTAAAAGTCTTTTTTAACACGCAAAATTGTGCAAGAACATATAACGAATGGGTTTTTATTTTATTTTATAATTTCGTAGAATTTTTTACAATTTTATATTTTTACAACTTTGTTTTACGTTTTTTATTTTACTATTTTTTTTACAAATTATTAGAATTTTTTACAATTTTAAAGTACTACTTTTAGACTGAAACGTAGCCGAGTAAACCATGCAATACTTGCCAGCTTTTTTTTATTGTCCATACTACTTTTTTTCCAATTTTTAATCGCGTAGCTTGAGTAGACTCATCTCTTCAATTTGTACAAAAGGCCAGGATTCCAGATCTTATCAAAGTCTCTTGGATGTTTATAAAGTCTGCCAAACAGTATCTTTTCTCTTCAAAGCTTCTGCTGATTTCGGTTAGGAGCTTGTGTGTTTGCTCATTAAAATGGGCACAATTGAAACCGAATTGATGGTCAAGAATTACATGGCCTTGCTCCAAAACAAGCCTCATCTTCCAAAGAAACAACCTTTCAAACACATTCGATAGAATTGGTAACAGGCTTGTATGAAACCACATTTTGTACCTGTTTGTCTGGTTTTGAGACCATGACTATTTGTTTCCTTTTTCACTCCGTTGGGAAGTATGTTGTCCAGAGAATTCCATTAAATAGGTGTGTTATATACACGATGGCTTTGGAAGGTAGTAAAAAGAGGAATTTGTTGGTGATTAAATCAAAGCCAGGCTCTTCCATGAGCTTTTTCCATTTTTGATCACATGAATAACTTCAGCTGTAGAAAAAGGCTTAATAGGAAAACCCATAGGGATCGGGCTATCTAAGAAACTAACGATCTCTTCTTCACAAGACTTCGTGTTTCAAGTTGAAAGACATCGCTCAAGTAAGTGGCAAATATTTCAGCCTTCTCCTTATCAATCTTAGCGGAAGACCAATACTAGAATTGATGTCGACCGAAATTCTTTGTGGCCCTCCATAAACAGTAATTGTCTTTACGTAAAGGCGATAAGCTTTCAAGATAACACTTTGTCTCATTCTTTTACTTTGCAATAGCCGTTTCAACTTACGAGCGGCCCTATTTAGAGATGTCCTATCCTCAGCTCTCCTGTATAATTGCCACCTTCTCCTGATTCCCCTTTTCATAGAAATAAGGTCTACCACCTCACCACCTTCGGGTAGCCTGTATTCGTTCGACTTTCACATTTAACCTCTGGTGTCGATCTCCAAACAGTCTCCTGTAGGAGTGAGTCAAGTATTGCGTCGCATTATCGATATCATTGAGGATCTCAACTAAAAAGGCTTTATCAACTCATCCATTTTTCAGCTACGAATTCTAGTCTGTTCTTTAGTTTGTGAAGTACTACTGCCTTTTTAATTATTAACGAGTTGATAGTGAGCAGAACAGCTGACTGTCTAGACGTCGAATCGAATTCTTTATAAACTTCGGTGGATATCCGCGAAATTCCCGAGGATATGAAAAATTCCAAGTCAAATCTTATTAGGATCCGTTAGCCAGGTAAACTAGCTGCATTCCAGATATTATATTCAGATGCATACTAATAATGCAATACTTCAGGTTATAAATGTAACCGATTGAGAATAAACTTTAAAAAATAATCGATTAAAAGCATATGTTATGAAATAATTGATTTTTATAATTTTTCGTGAATAAACCGGTTTACTTATTTTGCTAATAATTTTCATCTCTCTGTTAGGAAGAATAGATCTTTTGTTTGGATTTTTACATTTAAAGAATACAAAATTTTAAAGTAATTAATTTCGTTTAATTGTAACTTTCAAATCTATTATATAGTTAATTTTTTTTTAAGGGAATTAAACACTAAATAATTCCTGTACAGCTTTTTCAATAAACTATATAAAACCACTAAACTACATATAAATACCATGATTTTATAAACAATTATTATTAACCAATAATAATAATAACAAAATACTGCATTAAAGATCAAAACGCTATTATAAATTCCTAAGGTGAAAGTGAACTACATGACTTGTTTATAATATTGTCATATATATGTCGTCGGGATGCTTAAGAAGAAATAAGAACTAGTTAACATAAGATCTGTTTTTTTTTTGTTGTCGTGTTCTTTCCAGGAAGAAATTAACTAAGAAATAACTTTAAAACTCGACACGAAACGTTACGGTATCCGCTTTTACATGAAATTCCAACTATTAGTCTCAATCAAAAAGGAGAGAAAAAACTAAATAAGAAGAGATATATAAATATTTACTACAAATTCCCTTCTTTCAAATAAATAGGCTATATTATGTACTTGTACGTAACCTTGTGACCTTGACAAATCGTGATGACAACTTTCCACAGCAATAAAATACTTTACATTATCCGATATTTTATCAGATTAATACACGATTATAATATATAAACCAGTAAAGAAGATCTGTAAAATAAAAAATAATGAAAACAATTAACCTACATTTATGTATCTACAAAAAATAATTGTTAAATCATTTTGATGTCACCTAGAATATAATTCTAAATAATCTTTAAAAAAATTCGTATAAATAATATAAAATAATAATTTTTCAAATCTTCTGTAAATTTTTGTTTATATAATTTCGAAACCAAATTTAAAGTAGACAACTGGTTAAAATCCTTTAATATATCGCCGACCATCAAATTTGTAATTGAGAAAATATGTTATATATATTTTATTGCACGGTTTTTCAAAAGTTGTTTTTCAAATATTTTATTTTTTAAATTTAATAGAAATATGGATAGACTTTTAAAAAAACCCCCACCGCTGTTAAAAAATCTGATGTGGATACCATATGACTTCCTTGTACGCCAATTAAATTACATATGCACATTTTTTAAAGTACATAAAATTTATTTCATTAATAACTTCTGATATTTTTTTCATATTTTTTTAAAATTGTTATTATTGAATTATTATAGTTATTAATAAATCAATATATTTAAATTTAAAAAAAAAGTCGGATTTGAACCGATGTGCCTTCCCCTTGTAAGATAAAAATATTTTATTAATTAAAATTCTGTTTGGTTATAACTCTGGAACCAATGAAAATAAGTACAAGTTATAATACATCGTTGAAAAGCTTTCAATGAGGACTTATTACTGCAGTTAAAAAAAATTTCGAAATTTGGTCGGACACTTTTGGTTCAGTTGACTGCAATCAAAAGGGGAGGTGCACAACTAGATGTTACAGCAGTACTAAATCCAAAATTTCAACATCCACGGCTAATAGTTTTTGAGTTATGCGAGGTACATATGTACATACGTACAGACGTCACGCCAAAACTAGTAAAAATGGATTCAGGGATGGTCAAAATGGATATTTCCGTTTAAATCTGATAACCGAAATTTTTCGCGATCACTTCCTTCGAATACTTCCGTAACTTCGTACAAGGAAGTAAAAAAGAAATACGTAGAGATAAAAAATAAGAGAAGGAATACAGAGAAAACGAACCAAAAGAAACTACCAAGAGCGAGTTAAGGATCTCTGAAAAGCACAATGTATTCGTTACTTACCCCTATTTCTAAATAGTATTCTTGCATTTTTTTTTGGAAAAGTAGTTTAAATATAGTTATGATATCAGATGATATATTATAACTTTATAATCTTTTCTTGTTCATTATTAAGCAACGAACAAAAAAAATCTTGAGCGGTTAGGAAAACTCTAACTGACTATGACATTTGCCTAGTATGATCCTATAGATGGTGGGCTACGAAGTTTCAGATGCGAGCGTTTAAGCTGCATGTTTGAGGCAATCAAATAAAACAAACTAATTTTGATATTTTCAAAAAAATGGATAAAAAGTAGAAGTCTGAGCAGTGATAGACTAGATATTAGGAGTTAAACGTTTTAAACGAAGTTTAAAACTTAAAACTTTAAACTTGAGTGGGGTGCAAACACGCACAAGAAAACTTTAAACGCATAAGCCGCGTTTGTTAATATTCGACTGAACATTTCTCAAGGGTGGTTAAGCTTATTTAACGCGATTTCGATGAGTTTCTACAACGTTTTATATTAGTAGATGAAATATAAATACACTATTACACGCCGAAGATCAAACAAAATGTGAAACCAAGCACGGACTGTGCCTCAAAGAAAGCGAAATCGGTTTCATCAGCAGGAAAGGTCATAGTTACGATTTTTTTGGATTCTTGTGGTGCAGTGTTCATAGATTATCTGGAAAAAAGCAAGAGTATCCCCGGAGAGAATTACGATTCATTAACAGACCGACTGCAGGGTATTATTCAGGCTGAACGTCTACATCTGGCCAAAAAGAAAACGCTCCATCACAATTCGCCTGCACACAAGTCTCAGGTTGATTTGGATCCAAAACATCCAAAAGGTCCTTCAGTTTCATAATTCTAAAGAGTCCGCCTTCATCAAGATAAGAAATGGATTTTTGAAAAGTATACGAAAGGGCATTCTTTAAAATAAATATATTAGAAATTACGTAAGAGCCCATTTTATGTCGCAAGGAAATAATCCCCTCCCGCAATTTCCGTAATTCAGATTTTTCCATTAGTTTCGAGAAAACCATCTTCAAAAACAATTACATAAAAAAATTATAATTTATTAAAATAAATACAGCATTTAATATAAAAACTTAAATCGCCGATCTCCGAGTTATAGCGTCTCGGCCTTTGATCCGGAGGTTCCAGGTTCGAATCACGTTCAGACGTGGGATTTTTTATGAGCTACAAAATTTCCATTTTTAGTATTATCACGTACAAGCTTCTGTAGTGAATTAATTCATTAGGTAAAAAAAACCATGACTGTCAAAAAATCGAACACATAAATTAATGCAAAAATAATATCGTTGCAAAAAAAGCATAATATGATGCAACAAGTAAGATGTTGAAAAGTTTGCATGATTTAAAAAAAATTATGGATAAAAATGACGAAAGTAAAAGGAGGCTGCACGCAACTTCAACATAATGTATCGCTAAATAAATATATATAGTTATCTATTATCGTGTTAACTAATAAGGTTATTTAAATTTATACAATATTGTTTATGATAAAGATGTATGTACATTAATAAATTACAGTTCTGTTTAACAAGAAATTTATCTTTTCCTTAAGGCTACCGTTACACATGTATATTTAATTAATGATTGTCACTCTGTTACGTATTTAGAAAACTAAAATATTAAATTATTAATAAATAATACATTATATAAGACGTTCGATATAAGAAGAAACTTGGGAAGTGGAGATTATGCTGTAACGGTAAAGAAATAAGCATAGGAGAAAAATTAATCACTAAATATTAAAGTAATATTTGTGCGCGCGCGCGCGAGTGTGATACTAAAAACTTTGTTTTCTAGATTAACGCTTTCTTTTTCCTGTTTAGCCTCCGGTAACTACCTTTCAGATAATACTTCAGAGGATGAATAAGGATGATATATATGCGTGTAAATGAAGTGTAGTCTCGTACAGTCTCAGTTCGACCATTCCTGAGATGTGTGGTTAATTGAAACCCAACCACCAAAGAACACCGATATCCACGATCTAATATTCAAATCCAAGTAAAAATAACTGACTTTGCTAGTATTTGAACGCTAGAACTCTCGACTTCCAAATCAGCTGATTTGGCAAGACGCGTTCACCACTGGACTAACCCGGTGGGTTCTGTATAAATGCTAGGCGAGAATATTCGAACGGTATATTACATACTCGTAATTACGTAAGTTTAACACAGACTTAGATTTAGAAATTTTTGCTAATGTAGAATTTTTAAAGTCTATTTAAAAGTAACTTGACCTGAAAAAACTAATTTAAAACTCTGAAATTTTATTTTCATTCATCAATTGTAAACTAAAGTCAAAACATAATGAAACATGACTTTTTTATTATTACTAGGAAGTTTTTTTTTCAGTTTACTATGTAAAAGTGAGTTAAATCTATCAGCAAAAGTTTTCCTTGAAACAGAAGAATTGTTACTCCTGAGTTCAGAGAAAGACTCATTCCTACAAAACACTTATGTATAAATATAGTTTAAAAAAAAAAAATGTTAGAATAAATTTATTAATAAAGAAGAATATTAAAGAACTATGATATGGATCGTAATAATATAATAAACACAGACTATACATAACCCAATTAAAATATTTTACAATAAACTCTCCAACTTATAATGAATATTGTATAGTATACAGATACTTTTTTTAAATTTTGTAAAAATAAACATACTTACATTATTTTATATGTTATCCAGAAATAGTAAAAGTAAATTTTGAATGTAGTAAAATTTGAAAGATTTTACTGTATCTTCATACTTCTTACCTAAAACAAACAGTTTTTTTTAAATTAAAAATATATTCAAATTTGTAATTAAAATAATATTATTAATTTCAACAAAATTCTGAGAGTGTTTTATATTTATATAATATTTGTAATACAAAATGTTGTTATAATATTAATACATTAAAAAAGTATACCTATCAAAGATATTCGGGATTTTTCTTAAACTGAAAAACTAACTTAAAACATATTTTCTTTATTAATCAGGTATAAAATACCAAAAAACGTTTTATAAACTGTATTTAGAATAACTTTAGAAAAGGATATAGTTTAAAAGAACATAATCATGCGATTTATAAATTGTTGAGTGGTTCTAAATCATTTGTTTCATGCAGTGAAATACTATGTTTACAATAAACAAAACAAATATGCAATTAAAAATTTATAAATTATAATTCCGCTTACAAACCAATGTAATTGATTATTATGTTCAACCGCTTTCGGAAGTTATTTTGTCATCTTCAAGAACATCTGATAAACTTTTATAAAAGTATTCACTTAACATATTAATTTGATGTAAATTAAAATAAAAAATAAAATAAAATTTCCATAAATATAACAATTGATAATCAAATTATAAAATAAGTCATACATTTGTAAGCTTAGTCGATAAAAGCGTCTCAATTGTTATATATTATTTTGTTTATATTGTTATATATATTTCGCTTTTATCGACTAGACGTACAAATGTAATAACTTGACTATCGATTGTTATACTTATTGAAATTTATTTTAATCTGTATCACATTAATACGTGAAGTGAATACTTATACAACTTTATCAGATGTTCCTGAAGATGGAAAAATAACTTCCAAAAGCGCTAGAACATAATAATCAATTACAATGGTCGGTAAGCGGAATTATAATTTATCTATTTATATAAAAATGAATGTTTGTCTGTCTGTATGTCTCTTATGCCTTCCTAAACCGTTCATCCGATTGCGATGAAACTTTGGTGAGTTGTTGTGCGCACGCCCGCGAGGTTTCTGAATTAGTTTGGTCCCGCTAGGTGGCGCTGGGGTCTAGATATTTCGAAAAAATGTATTTATGGTCTGATTTGGCTCATATTCAGAATATGAGTTACTTACATGGAAAGAAATACCTCTGCAAAAAAATGTACCCGCTAGATGGCGCTGGGGTTGAGATATTTGGAGAAAATTGCATTTATGATCGGATTTGGGTCATATTTAGAATATATATTAGTTACGTGAAAGAAATATTTTTACAAAAAATGGACCCGCTAGGTGGCGCTGGAGTTGAGATGTTTGGAAAAATTGTATTTATGGACCGATCTGGCTCATATTCAGAATACATATTAGTTATGCGAAAAGAGAAATTTTTACAAAAACTATACCCGCTAGGTGGCGCTGGCGTCGAGATATTTATGAAACAAAGAAAGAAATATACAGACTTTCTTCTTCTATAGATATAAAAGGCAATGTTTGTATGTGTGTCCGCTATAGACTAAAAAAATACTAGACTGATTTATGCTACTGGTCCGATTTAATAGCAGAGAGGGGAAATGGGGAAAAGAAAAATGAACAGGGAAATAGGGAAAAAATGAAGAAGGGAAAAGGGAAATAAGGTAAAAAGAGAAAAGAGTTGAAAGGGGGAAGACGGGAAATAGGGAAAAAGAGATAAAATGAAAGGTTAAATTTTATGAAGTTCCGTAATGTTAATCTTTAATGTTTTACCAAACTTTCAATTGTATTCATTTAATATATATATATATATATATATATATATATATATATATATATATTGCTAGATTTGAGTGTATATATATATATATATATATATAGCAATAGCAATAGCGAAGCATTACCGGGTCTGCTAGTATATTATATATACCAACGGGTCATGCTAAATAAAATTATTCTAAATTAAAAATATAATCTACATTCAAAATAAAATTAATATAATCCGGTTAGAAATATAAAAAACCTCTAATTCGACAGCGGGAAAATAATATTTCTCTCCCAAATAACAGTAATTTTTATGTTTTTCCAATCTATATGCAGCTAAGAATTTTTAACGGATTGAATGGATATTTAAGATGTAAAGACTGAACTTGAAGAGGATTTGTTTCGGATCTATTAATAAGTCTCAACATCTATTCCTAGGTCTCAAATGGATATCGTTTTCACTGACCCACAATTTAAGTCATCCAACTTAGCTAGATATTTATTTTGTGTCGGCAATCGCGCAGATGAAACTTTGTAATATTATATTATTCTCCACGAAAGATTTTTTTTTTAATAAAGTCTTGTACGCATTAAAAAAGTTTAATTTTATTTCACTGTTATTAATTTGAGATTTATTTTTAAAAATTAGGAAAAATTACGCAAACCCTACCCCGTTTATCAATTGTTTTTATTTTCGTTTTTAATGAATTAACGTTAAAACAACGATTTAAGTATATTAAAAAAAAAAACATTTTACTTGTCTAGTTTTTTTTTTTTAATTTTTCCGACAGCTGGTTTCAATATGGCGGCCATAATTAAAAAATTGTTCTCATTCTGGTTCGCAATAAAAAAAATATTTATTTAGGGCATATTACTGCAGATAACAAAAAAGTCCGAAATTTGGTTGACACTTTTGTTTCAGTCGATTGCAATCAAAAGGAGAAGTGCACAACTAGATGTTACAATAGTCCTAAATCCAAAATTTCAACAACCTACGGCTAATCGTTTTTGAGTTACGAGAGATACATACGTACGTACAGACGTATAGACGTCACGCCGAAACTAGTCAAAATGGATTCAGGGATGGTCAAAATGGTTATTTCCGTTGAAATTTGAAAACCGAAATTTTTCGCGATCACAATACTTTACTTCGTACAAGGAAGTAGTAATTAACTAATACTTTTAGTTTGAACAGTAAACAAAGTTTAGTTTTTTCTCACATTATCTTTAAATAATATGTTATTTTATGACAAGCCTTACTATAAAAAATGTAATACTTAGTAAAAAAAACATTTCCTTGTATGATAATGCTACGGTATATTTTACAGCTGTTGAGAAGAGTTAACTTATTCTGTTTTTCAATTCTACAATATTCCCTCTTTGATCTCTTTACTGATTTTTACGAACTTTACAAGTTTGCCCAGTAAATAAGATACTAATTTAATGAATTACACCGGCTGCTGCCATTGAGTATAATAACTCGTGAGTACATGGCTAGAAGAGCGACCGGCACTCCAATGTACATAAGTGACAAATATCCCCTCTACCACGTCATTCCTTATGTTCATCCATAGTGTAATTGAACATTACGACAATACATCTGGCAACATTGTTATCCTCAAGACCAGTACTTTTTTCTTTATTTTGCAAACACTATAATGTTAAAGAGGCCTTTTAAAGAAAAAAATAAATAAAATAATAATAATAATAAAACTTAACTGTTAAGATTCAAATTAGTTTTTATGTATATAACTTAATAAACATAAACATGCATATTTATTCGATCTGATAAAATCACGCGTTACGTATATATATGTGTCTTTGTGAGGGGATGATCTCTGCAGTAACTTTTGATATATAAACATGTTTTTATAACATTGTAAAATTATTTTAAAAATATTGCAAAGGATTTTATTTAAATAATTATTCTTTAATGCTACTTTTAGAGATAAACAAGTGAGAAAAGTTTTAAATTACAAATTACAGTTTTATTTCAGATATTAGATAATATTTCTACAAGCAAAGGATACGCTTTGCCAACAATCTGTGTAACATTCATTAATTTTATTCGCAACTATAGTAAACAACTGCTCTTGCTGCTGTAATATACGCGTACATAACAGTATCATTTTTTTTTTTTTTAACACCATTTACATACTTCAAGAGAGAGCAATGAACTAATAAATTGGTGTAAAAGAGTAAGGATTTACTTAATTTTATATAATTTATTTTTCTTTTTTTCATCAAGATTATTTATTTAACTATTTTTCTTTTCTTCTGAAATATATTTTTCATCTTCATTCTTTCCCGTGCGTAATAAGAATAAATGAGTATAAATTTCAGTAGCTAATAACAGAAAAAAGGGCGTAGAGAAAGATTATTGTATTTTTTTTTAAACTAATGTTACTTTTTTTAACTACCATATTTAATTAAGTTACTTTATTTATTGATTTATCTAAAAAAAAAAAGAATTCTTATTTAAACTTTTTCAAACCTGAAGAGAATAATATCCGTGGGTGTATGTTTGTACCCTTTAACTTCAGAAAAGTTGTGCTAATTTTAATAAAATAGATATCTTCTATTCTCATTACTTTAATGACATAGTATAGTATATTAAATAGATTTTGAAGAAAATAGGCAGAATATATATATCAAATTTTTTCCAAGCCAAGAACAAGTAAATAAATAAAATTTAAACTCAATAAGTAAGGCGTTAAATTATAAACCTCGAAAAGATTTTTCAAAAATAAACATATAAACTAGTATGTTATATATAAACTAGTATCGTAATATTATAAAATTATAATAAAGTGTTAAAAAAAAAAATATATATATACACACATACACACACACAATAGAAACAAGCATAAAATACTGGATACTATTTTTAAAAAAAAGCCATCAAATGTTAAAAAAATGAAAATAAAGATTATATCATCAATTTAAAAATTATGAAAGAAGCTTCCCCACAGCTAAATAAGTCATGTCGATGCCAAACTCCTATTTAATCAATCAATTAATAATGAAGGATTAAAAAATGATATTATCGATTATATAAAATTTTTATATGAGAAAAAATGAAATGTAAAACTAATAAAAAAAATCAGTAACTATATTTAGAAATATGAATAATAATAAAATAATTGAGTAGCCCCTATACGAATAATAAAATAAAAAGAAATATATATATATATAATAATATATACGTATTATATACACGCCAGGTGATTCAAAAAGGACTTCACAGTGTTTTTTCTTCTATGAAATGAGACCTCAACTGAATCTGTAAGTAATGTAAATGGATTTTTATATGCTTTAAAATTGGTGAAGTTTTTTTTGAATCGCCCGTTAGTATTTTTACAGGTGATAATAACTACATTTACAGTATTATAGGCAACAAAATATTGCGAACTTTTATTTTCAATACGAATGTTTCGGGTTGTTCATATATAAACTTTCTGCAGAATAATTTGTCAGATTATTGTAAGATGTTCCTCTGATACAAGAAGGCAGATGATTTTCCAGCAAGATGAGGGCAAACTCCAAATTTTTCTCTAGCTGTTAGTCAACACTTAAATGCAATTTTTTTTTTAAACAGATAGATTGGGCATCGAAACTATTAACTGATCTTTAAGGTCGCCTGATTTAACACCTTTGAACTACTACCATTGGCGCCACTTGAAATCATAATTATATGAACAAAAGTGTAATACAACAGAAAGGTTAGTTATTAGAATTGGCAGTAAGGTACAAATAATACAGAGTGAGCAATATGAAACCGAATCCGTAACGTAACTGCTGCAGAATCGGTAGATTATGTTGGAATGAAATTTTATGAATGATACTGATAAATTAAATAAGAAAAACATAAAACGTAATTTAAATGTTACATTTATTTACCTTGTGGTTACAAAAGATGTTCAAAATGACCACCCTGGGCGTCAATGCACTTTTGTGCTCGACTGATCATATTGAAAGTCATCTGAAGCAAAACGTTGTTGTCAATTGCGTTATCTTGTTGAATGTTCGTCTTCAGTTTATCAATATTGTGGGGATTGGATGTATAAAATCTCTCCTTTAGCAGCCCCAAAGCAAAAAAGAAGATAATTCTAGGAAACGTGGAGGCCACCGTCCTCTGCTGACAGCTCGCTCATTCATGAAAGCTGCATGAACGCGATACAGTGAAATATTTGATGTGTGACACGTTGCCCCGTCTTGTTGGAGGAAGCTGTATTCTTCTTCATTATCAGTTAATTACGCATAGAATTCTTCAAAAAATTGTGAGATAAACTTGTGTACTGACAGTCCGGTCAAAACATATTGGTCCCACTTTACGATTACCGGAAACGACACACCAAATACCAATTTTCTCATCGTGAAGTGGACGCTCGAATATCTCGTGAGGATTCCTCGACATCCAATACGTGGTGCTCTGCGAATTAACATGGCCGGATAAATTAAATCATGCCTCGTCTGACATGAAATACAACATCGGATCTATCTGTCCACCAACAAAGCTTTCGAGAAGCCAGTTGCAATAATCAAATAATTTCGCGGTTTGTCTGTCTCCTTCAGTTGTTGCACAGTTGTAACACGGTACGGTTTCAATTTTAATTCATGACGAATTTTAAGACAAGGTATTTAATACCAGATTGTTGGGATAACTTGCGTTGTGATTTTTTTAGACTGGCAGTAATTCTCTTTTGAATACCGCGATTGGCCTGTGGAGTTCTAACGAAAGGTTGACTATTTCGTTTTGCATTTAAAACCAAACCTGTTGTACGCCATTTTTTAACTAAATCGTGTATGCTACTCTTCGCTTGGATACAGGCATTCGGAAATTTTCCTACGAATTCTTAATGAGATTCTTCAAACGATCCAGAACGAATGTAGAGCTCAACTATAGTTATCCTCTCTTGGATTGTCTAAGGCTTTTTACACAAACAAAACTGCACTGCAACAAAACGTAAACTGCAATGACACGTAACCACTTGACAAACGGCAACAACAATCACTGGTAACATATACATCCACTAGTCGCGCTAGTTGTGCGAGTGTTTTTCATAAATTGTGTTTGGTAGCGGTTTCATTATTGGTTCGGCAGACTGTTGTATCCACTGTGGCTGGGGGCATTTTCAGCAATTTATTGAGTTTTTTTATTGTTTGTATTAGTGTTTTTCTAAAATACGTAATTCTTTTGTTTCCAAATATTGAAAATTTGGTTTCAGTACCTAGTTAAAATATACCACTTTTTAATATATTTTACTTTGTAATGAACTTCAAAATTCTTACGTAGTAATAGTTTATGTGGACTATATTCATACCAAAATCAAATTCTCTACAAGTTTCGTTTTAACTTTTATTTGTTTATTACCTATTTAACAAAGTTATTTTGCGCCAAACATGAAATAAAGTTTTTTCGTCCCCCTCCAATCTTTTATTTTTACCCCACATTTCTAGAAACTACTAAAAATACAGTTCAAGGACTTATTTTTTTCAATTTTTCAGGTCAAATTTTACATAAAATCACTAACTTTACCCCTTAATTTTCATCCCAAGAATTACTGTACGGCATCTTTCTCCAACCGAAATTTGCCAACGTATCGTTTCCGAACTTTCGTTTATATGAACTTTCTTATTTACCAGATCATGTCCTGAAAGTTTGTTATATTCTTCGTGAATAATTCACCATAAATATATATATATATATATATATATATATATATATATATATATATATATATATATATATATATATATATATATATATACATTATTCAAGCGGATCAATTGAACAATTTAATTTGCTAACCAATTTTTAATGTGTAAATTTTAGAGAAAATCCCTAATCAACCTTAATATTTTACACTGAATTTTGATTTGAATTCCCATTTCTTATAAAAAAAAAACATTTTTTTTTATTTCATCTATTTTTCCTACTTAAAATGTCAGCCCAAGATAATATATTCATCTCAAGATATATTTGATGAATTTAAAATAGTGAACAATTTTTTATTGAATTTCTGCTTTTTATTCATTTTTTCCGATATATTCTCATCGTTTATTTTGTTAGAAAAATTCTGTCCTTTATTACACCACAACGCAGTACCACAAAATTTTATTTTCAGAATTATAACCGATATAAAAAATATTAACAGAAATAAAAACAAATATAAATAATATTTTACGTTAAAATATAATATTACAATCAAAATAACAGAAACGTGTTTTAAATTTATACGACGAAAAAATATAAATTAAAAATTTTAATTGAAAAAAATACGTAGTTGTTTCCCCACAGCATCACTGATACAGTATTATCTTTTGTATGATAAAAAAAGTTTTTTTAAACAATGTAAAAAAGCTTTTACAATGTAATTTATACGATAATACAAATATAACATATTACGACTTATCAATAATAGTTATAACAATTATGATTAAAAGATGTTGCATACTTATTTATCTGAAGAGTAAATAGATTATTTTGTTGTATTAACAGAGGAAAAGTAAAAACTGTGATTTTTGAGGACGTAAAAATCAAGTCTAGAATTCTTACAAGTGTTTCGAAAATAAAAAAGTATTCTTTTTTATTATTTTTCAGAGTTTCATACCAATCGGATGAATGGTGTAAGAACGCATACGTGACAAACAAACAAACAAACATTCATATATATATATATATAAGATACACAAAGTACTATGTAAATATGTACGCAGAGATATTTAAGTGTACCACGAATAGGATGTCATAAACAGGAAAAGCTACGAATTGGAAACATTTCTTCGATACTTGGGTACATTAAAAATAATCAGTTGGTAAATATGAATCTCCAGCATTTTTTTAATATGGTAACCAATTTTTTCGTTTTTTTTTTTTATGGAAAACTCCAATCTTTATAACATTTTGTTAGATACAACAAATAATTCTATGATACCTGTCGCTAAACAGAATCGTTCAGGAGAAAAACTTCATCCATAATAGGTATCCTATTAATTTCTTATAATTTTAGAACATTCATTTTAAATCTCTATGTAACTTAGATTTTATAAAAAATGAGGGAAGTTCCATTAAAAAAATTGAAGATAGCCGTCATATTGGTTTTTCAATTTGAAAGGCTTTGGTTCCAGAACAGTTGCGTTTACACAATTTTTTTTAGAATTACGTATTGTATCCAAAAATTTTATAAAAAATTGGATTTTTTATTTTAAAAAAATGTTGTTCGCCATATTGGAAAAATGGTAAAGATTTCATATATGTCAATACGATATTTTTAGTACAATAAAAAATCGAGGAAAAGTTATATATATTCTATTGAAACATATAAAATCTCTCTTTCTCCAAATATATATATATATATATATATATATTAGTCAAAATAGAATATTACTACAAAGAAAGATAGCAAGAGTGATAACGTGCCTTCTACGCAACAAAAAGCGTTTTGTGTTCAACAATTTAGCCCGACAAAGTCCGTAATAACGGTTCAGGGTACGTTTCGACAGCATTTAAAACTGATTTACGATCAGTTAAGAAAATTCGTCGTTGGTAAAAATAATTTGAAGAATCGAGTTGTTTATATAGGAAAAACGTCAGGGGCGACTACGCACTTCAGAGGAAAAAGTACACCGAATGAAAGGGGCTTTTTAACGAAGTCTGAAAAAGTCCACTCGTCGCGTGAGAACTCGCGATACCTCATACAACTGTTTGGCGTATGTTAAGCTTGTATTTTAAGCCGTACAGATTATAACTGGTACAACGCTGAATAGAGCGTAACGGAGCCAAAGTCTTGGCCCTCAAGATTCCCAGACATTTCAGTTCGTGACTTTTTCATGGGGGAATACGTGAAACAAGGAGTTTATGTTCCAGCATACCTGTTCATTTGGATAGACTATATACCAGGATCGCAGTTGTAATATTGAAATAATTTATGCAACAGAAGACTGTCTGCAACGCGTTACTGAAGAATTCAGCAATCGTCTTGTTACCCGTACAGCAGATGGAGAGCATATCGAAAATTCATAATTTGTTAAGTCAACATTTAAACATTTTTAAACAGAATATAATTTTTCTTATAATAGTAAGACATTTTTATTATGAAATATATCTGTTTAAAATCCAATAATTTTTTTTATACACGATGTACACTGATTTAATAAATTCATCTCGATTTATTTAAATCAGCTTTCAGCTCTTATAAAATAAATAATAATTTTCCAGAAAAATTTAACAATTAATATAAAATCTATAAAATAATAACTTTAATGAGATAAAATGACTTTTTACAATGAATCTTAGATTAATTTTCGCTTGCTAGTAGATAACGAGATAAATAAGAATAAGTTATGGAAAAATTACATATCCAAACTTAGAATCGCAACCAGAACATCCGGTTGTTTCTTTCACCAAATTAAATTAATTTTATGAAACATACCAAAATGTAATCGTAATTATTATTTATAACAAGCAAATTAATTAACTTTTTTTTTTATACGAACGGTTATGTAAACTGTATAAATAAATAAGAATCGTAATAAATTTATATATAGATAATTATGTATTATTTAAAACTATCAGTGTACTTTTAAACTTCTGATGTAGATTACTGTTTTATTAATACAGATAAGGCAGCGTTTTATTTATTTATTCTATTATTTTATTAAAACAATAGATCTTATTTAATAATAACATTTTAAATTATTTTTTTACCATATATTTTGGTATTTATATAATAAATATGATTTATTAATCTATTTAAGTAAATTAGTAAAAATCGATTCGACTTTGATCTGAAACAAAGCCGATATAAAAAAAAAGACTATTTTAACTGAGATTGCACATTTTTTATGATTTTTTTCCCACAGATCTATTATTTACAATATAATTTACTGATTATTAAATGCTAATGTCATCATGTAACTATTTTCTAATCAACTTAAAATAATAATAATAAAAAATCATTAATAAAATTTACGATATCAGAAACAAACCTAATGGTTGTGATTCAGCTACATAAATACGAAAATAATAGACTAAATTATAGAATTAATTAATACCGCAGTAATTAATTAAGAGGGGTTTTTCTGTTATTAAACTATTTATTAGTGTTACATCTTCGCCGTTCTATTATAAAATTTAATAAATCGCCTCATTATAATGGAAAAAATTGAAAAGGATTGATTTTATTCCCCGTTCACATATTTCCTTTAAATATCACAATTCATTTGTTTATTGAACATTTTCCTAAAAAAAATAAAAATAAATAAATAAAAAATAAATAAAATTAGCAACTACCCTTTCTAACATCATTCAACCCTTTAACCCTTACCGTTTTTAACTTTATTCAATTTTACATGTACGTGAAAGGCGCAAAAAATAATTTCTCTAAAACATTCACCATATAACAACTTGAAAAAAGATTTTTTCTCGTATATCTCATATTTGAGTGTTTTTAAATCAACGATCATTTCAGACAGGAGTTTTAAATCTAAAAATTTTAAAATCCCAGTATTATATACCTTTTTATAAGTCGAAAACTTAAAAGTAACTATCATTATGAAGAGAACATAGTATGTTTAAAATTAAAATGTATACAGAATGTCCCGGAAAGATTCTACTAAATTTCATAGGCGTATCTCATTAAAATAATGAAAAAGGTTCACATAAAAATGAGTCCGATAACGCTTCGATAGCGAATTATGGCTAGTAAAAGATTTCGCCCCAATTTCTGCTCTTCCGCTGAAATGAACCTACTGCAATTCTGGGAAAGTAAATTAAGGGGCAAATTTAATGGTTTGTTACGGTTTTTTACCTGAAAAATGAAAAATCTAACACCACATGACTTCCTTGTACGCCTATTAAATTTCATATAGATATTTTTAAAAGTACATAAAATTTTATTTCACTAATAACTTCTGATTTTTTTTTCATATATTTTTTTTATTCTTATTATTGAATTATTATTTACTGTAATTTTTTTTACAATCACAGTTTAATAATTATTAATAAATCAATATATTTAAATTAAGAAAAAAAGGGAATGGAGTCGGATTTGAACCGATGTGCCTTCCTCTTGTAAAATCAAAATATTTCATTAAACTTTTATTTGGTTAAAACTTTGGAACCAATGAAAATAAGTACCACTTATGATATATCGTTGAAAAGCTCTCAATGAAGGCTTACTCCTGCAGTTAAGAAAAACTCCAAAATCCAAATTGTTTGGATTTCGGGCTTTTTTGGACACTTTTGGTCCAGTCGATTGCAATCAAAAGAGGAGATGGACAACTAGATGTTAAAACAGTCCTAAATCCAAAATTTCAACATTCTACGGCTAATCGTTTTTGAGTTATGCAAGAAACATACGTACGTAAAGACGTCTCGCCGAAACTAGTCAAAATGGATTCAGGTATGGTCAAAATAGATATTTCCGTTGAAATTGAAAACCGAAATTTTCGCGATTACAATACTTCATTTACTTCATACAAGGAAATAAAAAAAATTTTTTAAAATATACGTATATAAAGTCGGATTCGAACCGATGTGTTCATGGTTACGGATCCGACGCGTTCACACTTACACGACATAACTGCTTGAGCAACGTCAAACAAAATTAATATATAAACTAATATAAAATGCTGATAGGGACACCAAAAAAAAAAATTGTGATCCAATGTGATGTGCACCACAACGCAATTGTGTAACTGTCCACTTTATTAAAGAACTGGAGGATCATATGTCACTTTCAAACGAAATAAGTTTAAATGAAGTGTTGAAAAAAATGTGTATATGTCATTTAATAGGCGTACAAGGAAGTATTGTGGTGTCCAGATCAATTTTTTTTCTTTCATGAATATTGCAAAATACTTAATATTTTCACAAATATGAGGATACGAACGCGTCAAGGGTTCAGGGGGCGAAGCCCCCTGGCTAGTAAAGTAATAAGAAAATCTTGAATATTAGTATATTAAAAGCAATATAAAATAAAAACAAATATATATATTTTTTAACATTAGTACATCACAATTTCGAAAAATATGTTTTCGAATTTTAGAAAATTTGGGGTTCATGCATCAGGAGGTTTTTTTAACGATTAAAATATTCACTAAAATTGATTTCAAACAAATGAAAATCGAAACTAAAAAAATCCTCAATTCATACTTTTCAAATCTGGAAACTCCTTATCTGGGAAAAGCTATTAATTTCCAGTAATTTTATTGGTTAACAAAATACTTTTTGTGAGCATACAACATTTCAAATTGCGAATAATTTTATTTTATTTTTGGGGTCTCCAATACTCAGGGGAAGCATTTGCGTAAAATTAATCTCAAAGTGGAGATTATTAATTTAAAAAAATAACTTTTTTTTTTAAATACAAAGATGCAGCTTTAATTCTAAATAAAGTTTAATTTGTTATCCCATTATTAATTACACTAATATCACATTGTAAATTATCTTGAAGAAGGGAGCTGAATCGATCCGATTGATTTTGACTGTCTATTCAGTATGAGTAGATCAGGTGGCTAACCCACCGGGTTCAATCACTTTCAGATTGATACATAAAATATAACGACCCAAAATAATGTCGGTCGAGTTCGTTAATGGTGAAAATCAGACCATGGGGTGGAAATAGGAAGGGAACTTTTTCGAAAAACAAAATATCGCTATAACTTTCTTACTAAGTAAAATATCGAATGCGTTTAAAGTTCCTGTTATTCTTTGGATAAGGGCCTAAAACTTATCTAAGTAAAGTTTTTTTTGACATCACCAACCACTGGTCTAAGGAGTGGAAAAAATGGGGTTTCGAAGACAAAAAAAATTAATCCTTCCTTAATAGGCACAGTATCGTATCTGTTTAAAGTGGTCGTTAGTCCTCTAAACATTACCTAAAACTTTTGGCTGAAACAATTTTTAATATGACCCATCCTTAAGGCAAGTGATGACCTGAATGTTTCTGGAATTGTAAGAAGATAGAGCTTGTCGTATGTTAAACATGTGAAACTTTTTTCACATGCAAACATTGTCGTATCGAATAAATTTGATGTTTTTCTTAACTTCAAGGTGGAAATCTTTTTTAACCCTTACTTAGCACCGGTGAATCTATATCTGCCTTCCGGCGTGCCGAAAGGGATTTTTTTTACAACTACAGTAAACTTTCATGTAAGATTTCTGTATGGAATTACTTCAAAATTAGTAGTTGGTATGTACAGCCGTGCGATTGTTCTACTCTATACCGTTAACATAGATGTGTTGTTAAGTGTAGTTGAGATAATGTTTTAAAAAGATTTAACCGGCTAGGAGAGTCACCTTTATCCAGCAGCCAGTTCAGACATTAGGCATTTTTTTGCAAGAATCTTTTACAATGACATTAAATCATTTAATAACTGTCTGAAAAAGTAGATACTGACATAAGCAATGATCGATATAGTCAATGACAATTGACATAAGCAATAAATCTATTAAAAGAAATTTTAGGTTATTTATTTATACTTTTTTTTTTATGATTTAAATAGCAATATTTTTGGGGAGGTTTGAACTGTGGTAAACATTTAGGGGTTATAAGAAAGCTATAATTAAAATTTTGTAATGATTGGTTCAGTAATTTTCACGGTTATCGGGAACAAACGATAAAGACGTCTATTTAGGTAGTAGCGAGATAATTACTTATTGAAATGAAAATAGTACTTATAATTTTTTTAAAGAAAATTTTGTAATTAATTTTAAATACTTAATGTAGGAAGACAGGATAATTTATATATATAACAATGTTAAAATGACAGCTGCGATAAGATCTGCTTTCCAGATCACTAATTTCAGGTGTTTTCAAAATTTTGTACCACATTATATTTACCGTTCAGGTCAACGAATTTATTACTTATAATTTTCTTTTTTGTATTTATTTTAGTAAAACTAGATAATAAATTATAACATTAAACGATTCGTAACCGAAACGAAACGAAAAAATACATCACAGGGAGAAAAAAAACTACAAAAGTATTATGCGAAAAAAGTAAAACGGCTACCGTGTAATAATGTGAGTTAAAGATTGCAAAGTAAACATTTTTTCAAGTCATATTGGGGATATGAATTTTAAATAATGTAGTAGCTGACATGTACATAGTAATGTCTAGTGCACGTTCACTGAAAATATAAAAGTGCAAATAGAAAACCACCAGGGAATCGTACATTAAATACTACACCTAAAGAAGTTCGAAAGGTTACAATAAAATAGCACCGTTTTATAGCTAATAAAAAATTCTTAATTAAAATATTCATAATATGAATTTATTCTTACAGTTCAAATAATAAATAGCTAATTTTGTAAAGAAATAAGTTAAATTATATTGCGGATAAAAATGAAAAATTTATTTTAAAAAGAAAATAAATAATGGAAACGTTTTTAGTCTATCTACTAAATTAAATAATGAAAAACAGTTCAATAAAATCAATCAAAATTACACCATTTAAAGATTTTAAATTCCATATAAAACATGTTCCAATGAAACATAACGCTTCATTTAAAAAGCGGGATAATTTTTACAAAATTATAGATGTAAAAAAAAGGAAAAACATTAAATGTTTATTTTAAATTATAAATTGGGCTACTACAACACACTTTTATTTGTCATAAAAAAACAATTAAGGTATTAACCAATTTTGAAAGGTACTTTCCAATTTTTTGAATCGATTGGTGTCAGTTTCATTCACCCATGTCCACCCGTTTCTCGAGTTACGCCATTTTCACAACATTTTTTTGAAATTGGTACTTAAATAAAATGAAAATGTGTTTTTTTTACCACACGGTTAACAGTTTTAATCAATTTAAAATTAAATTTTAAATCGGACATCATTACTTTCAGCGAAAGCGAAATGTTTTCTTCAATAATCGATTTCAATAAACTGACGCAGAACCTGCGTAACTTATTCAAATATATTAAAGAAGATTGAGCCAGTATATGAGTAAATTATTCAATATATTAAAAAACATTCCGTCAAATTTTAAAAAAAGGCGTAACTCTTTAGACTGTAGAAGAATACATATACTTCATTCACATTCATACATATCATCCTCTGAAGTAATACCTTACGGTAGTTCCGGAGGCTAAACAGAAAAAAAGATAATAATCCTGAAACAAAAGGTTACATATATATTTGTTGTCGTTTAAATTCTAATCGACATGTTACAAAATAGACTTATAAACGAGTGTTCCGGTCTAAAGTAATAAAACACATTATTACATTTAAAAAAAAATATTATTACATTTGCTATTTAATAATTAAATTATCTATTTAAAAATTAAAGAGATAAAACATTTTATTTAATAAAACGTAATAATATTAAAAATGACTATCTTATAAAAACAAAATTTATAAAAAAATACGAATAATACACGTGTAATCCACACGCTTATAATAAATTATAATATATAAAAAAAAAGTTTAAATTTAATATTATATTATAATAAAATACGAGTAGGATAGGGCAACTTACTCTTTAATATCAATGCATCACTTTATATTTAAATGTCTTGTAAATAATGAGGTGGTATTTAATAATTAAATGTCCGATGTTTAATATAAACGAGGTCATGGATTTAAATGGGCTTTTATTCAAAACCAGTAAAAGATCTTTAATAATTAATAATAAATTATTGTTTTTTTTTTTTACTTAACATATTTTTCAAACCGAATGAATTATCCAATTTTAAGAAGTTGTAAAACCTCCTAAATTTCAAAATTGTTTATTTCATTATATTTTTGGACATTCTAAAATTTTAGGTAGATTTTAAAAAAAACTACCTACTGTAATGGGGGCCATGATTCGGCTTCCGGAAAATTTTGACATATCTCCGCGTTTCACATCCCTCAGACCCCAAAACCACCATCAGCTCAAAAGTTTATATATACATTTATATATATCTATATATGTATAAAATTCACTTTCTTGTGGACACGATAACTGCCGTAATTTTGCGCCAATGACTTTCAAATTTTGCCTTAAAAATAACTCGTCCGAAAATCTCAGTCGAGTTGGTTAACGCCAAAATCGGACTATGGGAATGGAAATAGGGGGAGGGCTTTTTCGAAAAAACAAAATATCGCTATAACTTTCTTATTAAGTAAAATATCGAATGCGTTTAAAGTTCCTGTTATTCTTTGGATAAGGGCCTAAAACTTATCTAAGTAAAGTTTTTTTTGACATCACCAACCACTGGTCTAAGGAGTGGAAAAAATGGGGTTTCGAAGACAAAAAAAATTAATCCTTCCTTAATAGGCACAGTATCGTATCGGTTTAAAGTGGTCGTTAGTCCTCCAAGCATTTCCTAAAAAACCTTTGTCTGAAACAATTTTTTATATCACTAACCCTTACGGTATGGGATGACCAAAATTTTGCTGGAATTGTAAGAAGATGGGCTTGTCATATGCTAAACATGTGAAACTTTTTTCACAAGCAACCATAGTCTTAATGAAGTTTTTCATAATTTTAAGGTGGAAGTCTTTTTTATTTCCTACTTAGCACCGGTGAAATCTAACTCTGCCTTCCGGCGTGCCGAAAGGGGATTTTTTTAACATTTTTCTTCTTTCCCTTTTTATTGTAATCAAGACTGCATTAAAAAAAATTTTTTTAAATGGAACTTTGACTTCTACTTTGGGGTTCGTGCAAAAAGTAACAAAGATGGTCGTGTGAAGTATTAATTTATACATTACCAAGGGCGCTGAAAACGATTTTAATATTTAAAGTTGTTGAAATCGAAACTATTTTTTTTTTTAGCTATAACAAATTTGAAATTTGCGGTTTTAACCTCAAGCCAATATTATTATTATTGTAGTTATAACGTGGGAGTTTTTCAATCTGTCATTAACATATTAATTATATTTTATTTATAAATAGCCGCGTGATGGGAAAGTCCTTTAACTATGTTTTTAGATTTTTTTTTAGGATTAATCAAACTACATTTCTATATATTATTGGTAGATTATACTTTTCAACGACTACAAACTATTTTATAATTAAATTTCATATTAAACGTGTGTTCTATGGAAATAGAGACCTGATGACTTAATACTGATGACAACTTAATACCGATGAGACTGATGATTTAACCTTATGACTTGATTTGCAGCCAACGATTTTATCGTTGGCTGCAAATTAATGAAACGTATGACCGTAAACAATTCCATCTTTTTAATACTATTATGGAAGTTTAATATTTAATAAAATAGATTCTAATACGTTTAAAAAATAAAAACTGAGAATCGAAATGATTGGTATACAATGATGTTTATACGACAACAAAACGAATATTTTTCATTTCCAGATTTTACAGTGGGTTTAATACTCTTGTGACATACTTTAACATTGGATACACAGAGTGACCCGGAAGATGCTGACCTAATGTAAAGGACTATTCAGGAGATCAATATAAATAAATAAAAACATTAATTTTGACAAATGGCCTTTCTAATTTCATTTTCCGTTTATCAGTAATTTTATATTTCTTCAATAAAGGTTTATATATATTAATATATATATATAATTTAGGTATTTTAATGGAATTTAGTATATGTACACACAGAGTACGTAATTTTTGCGATAACTTTCAACCAATTTCAGTATATTTCATTAGTTCAACTTTCAATCAATCAATTTAGCAATATCACATTTATTGACTGATCTCAACAAATGAAGTGTCATTTTGTTCACAATAAACGACATAAAATTTTATTTAATATGACATAATCAGCTAATATTAATTATTAAAAATTTTACATGGCTGCCAATTTTCAAAGGTAAAAGTTTCTAACTTTTTTTAGATGTTGGGTATATTTGGATAAATCATAACTTTTGACCATATCTTTCATGATTTTTGTCTTGTGTTGGCTTGATTGTATGAATGTATAAATGTGTGTGGTACATCTTAGTAACTGTCAGGTGTGCTATTTTTCTCCTTTAGGTATTTGTGGTTTGCAGTGTGCGCGTGTAGTGGGTCTGGTATGGATCATGTTTGCTTTTAGAGACTGAATGTGTGTGTATGCGCTAACTCCCCCTCCAGAAGTAATGTTTTATTAACGGTTTCCCAGGAGGTGGAATCGCCAGAGGTGGAGGGTTTAGTCGGTAGTGCGCAGGAACACATACGGATTTTCTGTAACAGCTTGAGGAACCTGTAAGCGAGTCCGACATTGCTTCGGCGCCCGTAAATGGGGTTCCTCCACCTCAAAAAATAAAAAATAATGTTGGGTATATCTGTTACAGATTTCATTAAAATATTTCAACTCGTTCCAGACAAATAGATTTTTATTGAAAAAAAAACACACAAAATGTTAGAGAAAGGGAAAATGAAGCGAGATAAGACATTTGTCCTAATGAACGTTTCTTAAAATTGCCAACAGCTTTCATGACACTGTATAATAATATTATAACACAAACCTGTCTATGAAATAATTGTATACGGTAAAAATTTATAAAGTGGAAATGTCGGTAAATGAAATGCCGGGCTAGATTTCCCTGAAATAAAATCCAGTACATAGGGAGAAATATAAAAATACTTCTACTTAGGTCAATTTTTCAATTTTTTGTTCGTATTTTTTAATTCGATGTAAGTTTTCACAAACACTAAGACAAATATCACGCTCAAAATTTGCGCTAATTTATTACAAAGCTTTCATAGTACAGTCGTTTTTATTGTTATATCAAATATATAGTAAAACAGGATTTCAAAAAAAATGTTTAGTCGTTCAATTTTTAAAAGTAAACTAAATAAAACTCAGGCCGATATTAAATAGAGAACCCTCTTTAAAAGAGAAATACTAATATAAATTTCCTACTGGGGAAGTTGGTAGAATACTCAAGCAGTCTTTTTCAGATTGTCCTAAGAAGTAACTAAAGTAGCAGACGCTTCAAAATGTTTTACAGATACGAGGTCTGTACAGAAAGTAACCGAACATTTTTAATTACGTGCCAACGGAAATATTTAGTGACGTGCGGTTGGCATCATTGTGTTCCACATAACCTCCTCTGTAACCATATGTCCCTGGATTGTTGATATCTCGTTTAGTTTCTGTACTATTGTTATTTGGGTGCAACTTGTTTAAGTGTTAGGAGCGATTTTAGTAATGTACGATTTTCGGAAGCAACGATACAACGTAAAATTTTGCGTTTCACAGAAACGTTTCAACTTTTGAAGCAAGCTTACGGAGATGATCCTCTGGGTCGTACGCAATGTTACGAATAGTTTTTTGGTCGTCATTCAATTGAAGATGACCCTCGACCAGGAAGGTTTTCGACTTCAACTGATGACACCCGCAACGATCAGGTGCATTCAAATCGTCGATTGATTGTCAGATAACTTGCAGAAGAGATTAGTATCTCAATTAGATTATGCCGTGACATTTTAACCGAAAAATTGGACATGCATCGAGTTGCAGCAAAAGGCAAGATTGGCAGAGGCCGCCTACCGATTACCTGGACGCGAACCATCCATAATGATATGCTGACGATGGGCTTAACGCTAGAAATGGCACAAAATCGCTAAGAGTAGCGTAAAAGTATCAGGAGGGCTGACACCAAACAGGGAACAAGTAACGGGATTAATTGATCTTTATAATAGTAACATTAATTATTATTATCTATATCTTTATAGATATTTTGATTTCATAGCAGTTTTTTTTTTTTTTTTTTTTTTTAATATTAAACGTTATGTTAACTGCAGTGAATTATGCTCTACGGTTACTAATTGTTGTTATTAACTTTTATTTACTTTTCATTAATGGTTAATAAAACTGATGTCCTTGCAATTCCTATTCAATTTACAAAATGATTTGTTAATTGACAACATTGTTTTTAAGTTTATTGTAGTATGTTATTTCTGTTGACACGATAAAATGGGTTTTTTATTACGATTAATGATTTACAATTAAATAATTAGTGATGTCTAATAATCGGTTATGTTACGCAAATATTTAACGATAAAATATTGGACGTGAAACAATTTATTAATGAGCTTTTTCCTATGATTAGTTTGTTTAAGGGAATGAATGAGTAAAGAAAAAGAGTAGCAGTATTTTCTGTTTTATATTAATTTTCTCTTTTCTTTATGTAAAGCACTTTAGCAAAGTTTTCTGTTTTGTCAGAACACTTGAATTTAGAGAGAGAGAGAGAAAGAGAGTTAAAAAGTTACAAAAATTGTTTTTGTTAGTGACTGAGATGGTAAACATACTTTTCTATATTTCAACTTTTTAACTAAGTTTTTAATAATCTATTTATATATTCATTTGTTCTAACGAACCAGGAATCTACAAAACCTCTTATCATTAAGAAAGGAAAGAATATAATTAAATATCTAGAAATTTATTTTTATAGATAATTACATTCTATTGTTAGAATTTAACTTGACTATACTCTCTCTCTCTCTCTCTCTCTCTCTCTTTCTCTCTCTCTCTCTATATATATATATATCCAAAAAAATTACAATAAAATTGTAAACCGTAGTACATTAAGAGTCTCGCAGATATCATTTCCTCCACTCAAAAAACAAAAATTTCTATAATTTAAATAAAACCGTTTTTAACAAAACGATACTCATATCAAAAAAGGTAAGACACTAACTACATTTCTATTATCAAAATCTGTTATTAATTTAGAATTTTCTTTAAAAAAAATACATGTTAAATATATGTAATATACAATAACAGATATAAACAATGTTTAAGCGTTCCATATAATAAGCAAAAAATAGAAAAATTTGTTATTAAACTCTTACCGGCCCGATTCCATTTATTAGATAACAAATAATGCATATCACATTTACAGAAATAATAAAATTATTTTGGTTATTCCTTGTTTAATAGATGAAATGGGGTCGGTAAGAATTTTGTAACAATTGTTTTCTATTTTTTGCTTTTTATATGGAACGCTTAAACATTGTTTATTATCTGTTATTGTCCATTACATATATTACGCATGTATATTTTTAAAGAAAATTCTAAATCAATAACAAATTTTGATAATAGAAATGTAGTGTCTTACCTTTTTTGATATCAGTACCGTTTTGTTAAAAACGGTTATATTTATATTAAGAAACTTTTGTTTTTTGAGCGGAAGAAATTATATCTGCGAAATTCTTACAATACGTTTACAATTTCATTGTAATTTTTTTGGATATCACTACGTTTTGTTAGATTATTCTTTTATGAATTACTGATTGTTGTCTTATGGATTTATTATTAAAATTTACTGTCTTAGAACAAACAAATTGAATTTCACGGCCAATTTTTTTTCTTGATAATCATATCATTCACTTCATACCATATCTTTCCTTTTTTAATAAAACTAGTATAATGATCTCTACGAATCGAAAATCCTTATATTATATTGGACTTATTTGTAAGTGTAACTTACGATTTTTAACGTTAAATTCGATTTTAATAATCGAATTTTATTTATTCCTTTTTTTAATAAAACTAGTCTAATCTTTTGAAAACTAATACTTTTATTTTTTTAAAGAAGTGATAGGAATTAAAAAAAATTGTTTCATCTTCAGTACTTTCATTAACATAACAGCATTAACTAGTAAACAAGCTGTAGTCTATTTTATTTTAAATTTTTTTATTTCAAGTACATTATCAAGTTTTTGTACGCTAACTAGTACTATCACGTACTGCTATCTAGCGGCGCGATTCGTAAAGGTACATTAAAAAGATGAATAAAATGACATATTCGAGTTCCGCGATTCATCAAATGAAAGAAAAAAACGTTATCTAACAAAATTCAAGATATTTTTTGAAAGTATTCTTTATCTCTAATCTAACTGAACTGAAATATAATGTTTTCACGATTATTTTCCCCCCATTTTCATTTCACTGTTAGGTTAGGTCATGTTTAGAACTGTAAACGTAGTTCGTTGACTTCGTCGCCTCTTACCGATGAAGTTCTAACGAACTGCGTGAGTAACCAACCAGGAATTTACAAAAGCGCTTATCATTAAGAAAGGAAAAAATATTATTAAATGTAGAGAAATTTTTTTTTATAAATAATTACGTTATATTGTTAGAATTTAACTTGACCATACTCTCTCTCACCCTCTCACTCTCTCTCTCTCTCCCTACATATATATATATATATATATATATATATATATATATATATATATATACTTTACATGCCATTTATACTCGTCGCAGCTTCGCCTGCTCTATGTAGTTATTTACGTTTTGCGTTGCCGTAAAATTATGTTTTATTTTATATTGTTTATTCAAGTAACCGGAGGTAGGTGCAGCCAGTCGTATCGCACACACAGAACAGTGGCAGTGACTGTGTTGGTTAAGAAGCCGCCACGCCGTACATCGTCGAACCCCTTAAAAAATAGAAATTCAAAAAACCTCGAAAATAGTTTTTAAATATATCTGAAGAATATTTGCAAGCCCCAAAAAATAGAACATCCCGTAGCTGCTTTGCCTGCGCTATATGGTTACTTGCGTTTCCTGTCGTGGTCAGGGGATATATATAGTCGTTCATGGCTCGCTACGCTTGTCCTTACCGTCTAGCCAGAGGGCTGTGCCCCTTGGACCCCGCTACGTTCATTAAACTCATGCTTGTGAGAATAATAATGATAAATATAAATTAAAGCCTGTTCGATTTATGAAATTTTCAATTTATTGCAATTTCTTCAGAGCAGCATTTGGGTCAGTACAGAACCTAAAACTGAGAGTGATCTAAAGAATGCGGGTTTCAAATCATTCAACCTCCATCTTAAAAGTATTATTTATAGCTAGTTACCGGTACTTTGTTCGGGTAAAAAAGAATCTTGCCCGGTTCATAGCATTATACAACAAACATCAGTCGGAGGTGTCCGTAGTATTTCGTTTCTCATTTTTATTTTAATAAATAACTTTTTTAATTACTTTTATTTCATATTTTTTTAGTCAAATAACCGAAGACAGGTGCATCCAATTGCGTCGCACATACAGTGGCTGTTTTGGTTGAGCCGCCGCGCCGTACACCGTCGCACCCCTTAAAAAATCTAAATTAAAAAATAAAAATTTATCTGAAGAGTATTTTTTTTTTTTTTTTTATTATTTGTAATACATTGTAGCAGAAGATCTTTTATAATAAGATAACAAAAGCTGAAATAATTTTTTTTAAATTAGTTATTGGTGCTTCATCCATTATTTTTTAGTAGAATTGTTTTATTCTTATGCCATCATAACTGTAGAGCTCTGCTGCAAGAAGGAAAGTATGATAAGTCAAAAAATGGGGTATGGGTTTTTTCGTCGTTTCTCGACATTTCATGATCCAAGAATTCCAAAAACCAAAAAAATAGGTAATGCTCGTATGTTTGTGTTTTTGAACGTTAACAACCTTTAATTGGATAAAATTTTGATGAAATTTTTTACAGAGACTCGTGTGTAAGGGGCGATTTGTTGGTAAAAATTTGGGATAAATATCTTCAGAGGGGTAGATAGTTTTTAAGATCAATTTTCGTAAAATTTTACAAACATAACTCCACTTTATATTAAGCTCAGTACATTGGTACACGCTTACCATTAAAAAAAAAAATCTTCTCCCAAATTCCCTCCTTCACCAATATTGAAAAAATTAATCTTTTTATTTATTGCATATTTTTTACCGAATTTTTTTGTCTTCCTAGACATAGTAGTAGTGCAAATGGTTCCAAAAAAAACACTTTCGTTGCAGTATTGGGGATAGAGGAGCCGATACAAGGTAAAAAATATGGACTTTTTGTATTTTTTTAAACTTTATTCATGTATCATCATTATTTTTCATTGTATAAGAATAATTAATTTAACCAACGCCAAGAAGGTTTAACAACTTGTAGTCAGCTTTATTTTGTTCTTACTGAATACTCATTCTTCTAAAAAAAAAATTGTAATAAATTTTAGAAAGAGAAAAATTGAAGCAAACAATGTTGAAAAGTATTTTTCCACATTTTTGCAGGATACAGTGCCTACTCTTTTCAATAGATAGAATTGCTACCTTAAAAAGCCATATAATTTCAACTTTTTATTTTCTGTTAATAAAAAATTCATTACAAGAATCAGTAAGGATTGTACAGATGATTATGATACATGAAATTTGACATATGTGAATAACTCTTAGCAACACCAGGATTCGAACTCAGAACCTTTCTTATTAAAAAAAAAGGATGGTCTCGTTTCGTAAAAGAGATCGCTCCGTGCCTTTTTAAATATTAAATTTAATTTGTATATTCTTTTTTTTATATACAGTTGCTTTTATATGTCAGTTTACGGGCAAATTTATTTATACAATCACAGAATATTTTTTTTTATGAAGATAAAGAAACTGAGCAGTGGAAAAAAAATTGTAATTACCTTGAAGGTATTTTAATACAGGACCAGTTGAATGAGAAACCAGTTTGTTCACTACTATTTGTTCTAATCGAGGTTATTTATCTTCATCAATACTATTATCAGCAGGTATATAAATCAAAGGCATCAATTGGATGTGGAAGTAACGGCCTGTTCCTTTCCTATCTCTAGTTTACATCTATGATTGATCTACAATAACCTCTAACCTCCATGAATCGAGCGTTGTTGCCGTTGTTATTATAATATAATTGGTCGCTACTCCACCTATCTCCATAGCGGAGCGTGGAGGGTCTCTGCTTTTCATCCGGAGGTTCCTAATTCGATTCCCGGTCGGACATTGGGTTTTTCACACGCAACAAAAAAATGTATTATCATCCATCGATAAATTTTACTGGCCTCAGCTTGTTTCTGTATAAATACGGGTATAAATAAATAAGTAATATAAATATTTATATCGTAAAGTAATGTTAATTAAAAATTAAAAAAGGCTACGTTAAACGTCAGTGCTGTATTAAACACCTAATAATGAAATTATTATCAACCGGAAAATAAACACTGGTAAAATGTTTGTTTTCACTTTTTCATATTTTATTTTATAACAATAAACTTTCTTTTGTTTAGTAAGTAAAGTATAATCGTTAGTAATCGTAATAGTATAATCGTTATAAGTATATCGTTAGTAAATTAAGTTAATTAATTACTACGGATTTTAACTCTCTGTTTGTTTTGTTAAACAGCTGTGACCTAAACTAAACAAAATATTTGTAAAGTTTCATTCCATCAGAGTAAAATAAAATGTTCATGAATTTTCCCCCTATCTCTTTTTAATTTTGATATTATTTATCGCATTGCTTATTTAACCGTGCTTTTATTCGTTACTTCTTCTCTAAGAATTTATTGAAATTTCCTTAGTTTTATTTATTTATTTTTTGTTATAGCCACTATGAATAACGTTATTTCAACAAATTCATTTTCGTTTTCTTTTTCTTCTATATCTCCTTCATTATTTCCCGCTGTTTTCCTTTTCTTTCTTCGGTCCAGGTATACTTCTATTGTTTTTGTCTTTCTTGGAAAACCGTGTGGTTTTGAAATTCTTTCAAAACTTAAACTTAATTTTTTTAAATAGGAAGGTGGAAATGACACATGATTTCGATTTCAAATTTTAAAAGAAAAACAATCGTTAAACTAATTTTTCTGTTAATGCCTTGGTTACCGAACTAGCGTTCAAAGTTGCAATGACGGAAAAATCCTATTAACAAGAAAAAGGGGTAAAATACGCTGCATGAAGGATTTTATTGCATTTTACATTCATAATGCATACAATAACAAACTTTAAATAGTGCTATAATATTGATAATAATTAACAAACCAATAACAAATTAAACGGCTATATCAACTTACATTATTTTCTAAATAAAAATTAACTTCCAATGTTAATATCAGCTGATATTTGTTACTTATCGTAAATGAAACAAATCACCTGGAAATACTTAAAAAATTTATTACAAATTTAGTTAAATAAATCAGCTGTTAATTTACAACAGTACAGTTAGCATTATGTTGTAACAAGCAACTTATAAACTGTTCATTTCACCTTTTTACTTCAATATACTTGCCATGCTAAAATTTAACAGTGTTAGTAAAAATTAAGTTGGAGGCCTAGCGGTTCAAATTTTCCTTTTTGTGAAAGTTTTATAATTAGTTTCCCCATTCATTTATTTAGTTTTATTAAATAAATCTTCAAATAACAATTCCTTCTTTAAGTGAGACCGAAAGAATAACTCTGTTGATGATGTACGGGTATGGCGACAAGAGTTCTTTACAAGAGATATGTGCTTTATTTAATAATAGGTTTTCAAACAAAGAACCGATAAATCGGCTGTGATCGAGACAGCACAATGATTTGAAGAAACCGATACTGTAAAGAATCGTCCTTGTACCGGTAGACCAAGAATTATCACAACTGAAGCAAACTCATTAGGTGTATTGCAGACCTTTGTTGAAGACCTTCATTCGTAGATTCGGAAAGCTGTTGTCCAACATGACATCAGTTATTTTTTAGTTTAAAAAATTCTTAAAACAAATAAATTTCGCCCTTATGGAAGAACTTTCGGAAGATGATTTTTATTGCCGAGTTATGTATTGTGATATAATGCAAAAATTATATATAAACGTAAATATTTCTAATTCAATTATATTTACTGATGAAGCAACTTTTATGTGAATAAGCCAAACTATCGATATTAGAGGGATAATAATCCAAGATGGATATTGGAAGCTCATACACAGCACTCTTAGAAAGTGAACGTTTGGGCCGAAAATGTTGGTTATTGTATTGTAGGTCCTTTTATTTTAGATGATAATCTTACCGGAGATGCATACTGTAACTAGTTAGCCGGTAAGATTTTATCAAATAAAATCCGGGAAAATGTTGGACAAGAATTAAATAATAACGTATTGTTTTAGCAAGACGGTAAACCATCTCATTATTATTAAGGACACAGGAAATTTTAAAGGAACAATTTCCGTATCGCTGGGTAGGTCGTAGAGGAGCTATAGAATGACCTGCCAAGCCCCAGACCTGTCTCCTCTGGATTACTTTTTTTGGGGGTACCTGAAGCATAATGTTTACAAAACAAAATCTGCAGACATTGACGAATTAAAAAGAATAATAATAATTGATGATTCTGCTCGCGTACCATCAGACGTGATACAAGCTATTTTGGACCGATCTATTTACTTTTTCTTTTTATAGCAGTATAGAGCTATAGCCGAGAAAGTAATATATATGTATATATATATATATATATATATATATATATAGCGTTCGGAAAGTTTCTGTGCACTGGAATTATGGGAATGTAATGACGAATTATTACGTTTATTTTTATTTCATTATTTTATAGAAACGAATATTACAATAACTGGAATACTCGTAATTTATAAAAAGTGTTGAAAATGACGTCTTTCAACATCAATACAATATTGCACACGTTTCAGTTTGTTTTCAAACACTTCAATCAGATGATTACTGAAATTTCTCGCAAGTATGCCGTTATTGCGGTTTTTAATTCGTTTATCGTGCGTGGTTTGTTGCGATAAACTGTTTCACTGCCACCCGTACAAAGTAATCTGAGGGAATTAGATCGGACGATCGTGAAGGCCACAAATCCCTTGAAGATACGTTTACCAAAGATCTATCGTAAAAATGACATTATCATGTTATCTAGCGCACAGATAACATGATACACAGCCAACCGTGATTGATTTCCACTTCTGTTAACAGACTAAAAGAAGTTTGTTAAAACAGCACAATAACTATCACTATTAACTGTATTTTCAAATAAGATTGGACCAAAAATGTGCGTTCTACTCACACCGATCCAGACTCTAATTTTCATTTCGTGTAAAGATTGTTCTTGTAATTCATGGGGAAAAATTGTCGACCATAATCGTGTATTTTGTGAATTAATATACCCTCCCCGACGGTTCATTTTTAAAAAAAACGTAATGTCGAGGAGACCTTCGGAAATTTGATCGATAAAACGTTTGAACTATTGACAAAAATTTAGTCTTATGTCATGATCTGTAGGTTTCAGTTCTTGAACACACATTTACTTTGTCGGGGAAAAGTTTCCGTTATTTTTCTTACAGCTTGATTTACAGTAGCAAGTCTGTTATGTTGCTATTGTGCTAACTTGTGCATTAACTTCGATGGACTTTCGGCCATAGCATCCGAAATATCAAGCAGTTTTTGTTCGTTTATTTTAGGTGGTATTCTACTTCGATCAGCGTTTCAACAGAACCTGTTGTCCGAAATGTTTCGTTTAGAGTTCAAACTATATTGCGGTGAGCAGCAGGAGTACTTGAAAACTTTTCTGGACTTGTGCTTCATTAAGCCAGTATGCTTGTCACCTTCACGAAAGACGTGCTCGACGAGAAAAATGGATTCCCTCTACCGGAAGAACTATTACGTTTCTCGCTATTACTGATTCCAATAAACGAAACGAAGCACTTTTAATCACACCTCAAAAACTGACGTCTTGGTTTATTATTGAGAATAGCCCAACGAACCCACAGGACAACCAACCTAACGCCGAAAAAACAGAATGTACCAAATAATTCTAAACAGCGAGTTTCCAAACGCATTATTTATAATATATATATAAACATACCCGTCCACATACTGCCGCCCGCACTGCTGAAACGCTCCAGAAACTCAACTTTGAAGTACTGGCTCATCCTCCTTATAGTACTGATCTTGCCCCTTCTGACTACCATTTGTTTGGTCCACTCGAAGAGGCATTAAGGAGCCGTCGATTTACCTCGGACGAAACAGTGAAAGAAGCGGTGCATTCCTGGCTCGCAGCTCAACCGAAAACCTTCTTTTATGAGGGCATCAGGAAGCTTGTGCAACGATGGACCAAGTGCGTTGAAATGAAGGAGGACTATGTTGAAAAATGATGTACATGTAAGTTTCCTATTTGTACTGCAATAAAATTTATAACATTGCGGATAATAATTTACTTACCCTGGTATATACATATATATATATATATATACACAAATTTTTTTAATAATATATTATTTGTATTTGCAAAGTTGCTGTATTCATTTTTGGCTTGAGAATCCCGACATCAGAAATTACCTGATTTTACTTTTCTCTTTTTTTTTTCATTATTTATTTACTATTTATCTAAATTTATCGTCTTTTTTTTGTAAATTTTTATTTGCATAATTTTAAAATTAGAAACAATTTAAATCAAATTATTATTATTTATGATTGTATTTTTCTTTCATACGCTTCATAAAACAACAATACATTTTTATTCAAGTATCAGATTTTTTAACAGGCAGTGTGACCAATTTTTCTGATAATTTTTTTCAGTTCATTTTAACATTACTAGGAAGGTACCGTTAACTGAAACCCAATTAATAAAAAAATAAAAATTATTCATCACATTTAACTAAAAATAACATTAATTTGATGTAATTATAATTTTTTTAGTTCAGAGAATAGTTTTTATAAAAGTTATCATAATTTTTCAAATTTAATTTTCCTAGAATCAATACCGAGAAATTAATCTGAAGTAGGATATGAGATTCAACGTTACACCTCTTCTCTCAATATAATATTTGTTTATAGAAAGCTGAATCAGCGTGTCTGTGATAAGAGTGGTGGTGGGTGTAATATAATGTGACTGGAAAGTTGTTCAGATCATTAGTTAGCATTCTGTAATCTTGTTTCCCACTTAATGAGGACTTGTACTTTGATGGATTTTATCGATGCATCTTAGCTATGAAATATCTAATCTTGACAACTCTAAAAATAAAATATCACGTAACTCAATCCAAATGTTGATGTAACTATATTAAAATAAGTAAATAAGAAATGATAATGTGTTGTATGATAGTACACATTGTAATAGATCCAATGATTCCACTTCCGGAAAATTTCGACATATCTTCGAGTTTTACACCAACCAGATCCCAATACCACCGTCAGTTCAAGAGTTTTTAAATGTATATATATATATAAATTTCACTTTCTTGTGGACACGATAACTGCCGTAATTTTGCGTCAATCACTTTCAAATTGATACTTAAATATAACGATAAAAAATCATGGTCGAGTTCGTTTATGGGTAAAATCGCACTATGGCTGTGGAAATGGGAGGGCTTTTTCGAAAAAACAAAATATCGCTATAACTTTCTTATTAAACAAAATATCGAATTCATTTAAAGTTCCTACTATTCTTTGGAAAAGGGCCTAAAACTTATGTAAGTAAAGTTTTTTGATATCACCAACCACTGGCCCAGGGAGAGGAAAAAATTGTGTTTCGAAGATTAAAAAAAAAATCATACCTTCCTTAATAGGTACAGTATAGTATCGGTTTAAAGTGGTTGTTAGTCCTCTAAACATTACCTAAAACTTTTGTCTGAAGCAATTTTTGATATGACCAACCCTTACAGCAAGGGATGTCCAAAATATTGCTGGAGTTGTAAAAAGATGGTGCTTGTCGTATGCTAAACGTGTGAAACGTTTTTTTACATGCAACCATGGTCGTATTGAGTAAATTTTAAGTTTTTCTTAAGTTTAAGATGGAAATCTTTTTTATCCCCTATTTACCACCGGTGAAATCTACCTCCGCCTTCCGGAGTACCGAAAAGGATTTTTTTTACAACTACAGTAAACTTTCATGTAAGACTTCTGTACTGAATTACTTCAAAATTTGTAGTTGGTATGTACAGCCGTGCGATTGTTCTACGCTATACCGTTAACACAGATTTGTTGTTATAATACAGTGTAGTTGAGATAATGTTTTAAAACGATTTAACCGGCTAGGAGAGTCAGCTTTATCCAGGAGGCAGTTCAAACATTAAGCATTTTTTTGCATTCATCTAATACGATACAGGCTCACTAAAAATCCAGATCAGCCTTGGCCTTCCAAATCAATATGACTCAAATGTTATTTGATACTTTACAAATCTTCATTATTTAGCAAGGATGTAACGGATGTACACTCAACCCAAAATGAGAAGGAAGGAATAAAAAAAAAATCTCACGCACAAGATGAAGATATTAATCTTTTGTGCTTTGAACGCTCATCTCCCACGTAATTTTTTTCTGGAAGATATAGGAAAACGTTTTATCCAGGTTGAGTAGCATATTAATTAAAGATATGTATATTTTTTATATTATTTTTTTATGACTAAATCAACGTACAATTAACACAAACTGCTTGGCCAGAAGACTACAAACGTAGTTGAAAATCGTCTGTGACCAAAGCAGTAAATACACTTTTGGAGAGAATTATAAGACGTCTGTTCAGAAAATAACGGAACTCTATTTTTTTAATCTTTATTATTAATTTTACAGATTATTGGTCTTTGTCCTTTCAAAGTACTTCCCTCTCTTATTTAAACACTTATCTAAGCGGTGTTTCCACTTTGCAAAACAGTCCTGGATATATTCGTTTGAAATGGCCATTAAGGTCCGTGACGATTTTGCTTTAATGCCATCAATAGTCTCAAAACGCCGTCCTTTCATCACTAATTTTAATTTCGAAAATAACAAAAAATCGTAAGGTGCCAGGTCTGGCGCGTAGGGAGACTGATGGAGAAGAATCATCTGATTTTTGGCACAAAACTGACAAATTGACAAAGCTGAGTCTGCGGGCGAATCGTCATGATGAAAGGAACCATTAGTTGTCTCGCCACAACTCCGAATTCTTTTTGCAGATTTTTTCTCATAACCGTTGTAAAACGCCTAGATACTACGTACGGTTCACGTTTCACCTTGAGGCAAAAATGTTAAATGCAGTATTCCATTGCAATCGAAAAAAAACAGAGAGCATCACTTTGACATTGGATTGAGACTGGCGTGCTTTCTTGAGGCGTGGAAATCTTTGCCGATCCATTGTAATGATTGAACTTTTGTCTCGATTTCATAACGAGCTTTCGTCTCCCGTTATGGATCCTTTGCATGAATGTGGCTTCTTCAAGAAGTTGCCGACAAACGTCTACTCGGTGTTCTTTCTGCTGTTCGGTCATCAAACGGGGAAAAAAGTTTGCTTTATGGCTAAAAGCTGTCGGGTCATATGATCTTCACTTCTACGCATTACGTGTCCAAATCAACGTAAACGGCTTTTTCGCATTTTTTCTGTATTTCAGTTACTTAAAGGTCTATCGAATGTACTTGTTTTTGATTTTGTCAAGTCTTGTAACACCACCTGCCCATCGCAGCATTTTCATCTCCGTTACATGAAATTTTTGCTCTTCGCATCTCCTTCTAACCCCAGCACTCGGATCCATATTGCATTGTCGGTTTAACGCTTCGCTTATACATGGTGCCTTTAGTCCTAATAGGTATTTTTTCATCACAGAGGGCCCCAGAGAGCGACCTCCATTTGAGCCAGCCTGCCTTGATTCTATTCTCTAAATTTTTTCCGTGTTTGCCCTGACGTTGATTATGGATCCTAGGTACTTGAATTCCTCTACTTTATTTAACGGAGTTCCTTCGATAGTAGGTACCGCCTGAGTGTTACTGTTGTCAACATAGAAACTGATCTGCTATACATGTCTTTTTGCGACTAACTTGTAGATCGCTGCTTTCCAAAGCTTTACGCCATCTATTAAAACCACATCGTCTGCATATAAAAGTGCCCTTAGGGCCGGTTTTTGTAGATCTTTTGTGATGTAGTCCACGACAATGTTGAAAAGCAAGGGGCTCAGAGCGGATCCTTGGTGGACCCCCACCTTGACCTCTACCGCTTTTACCCGCTGGTGATACCATTCGTGTTGTTACGTTATTACACATGTCTTGTACGATATTGATGTATTACTCTGGTATCAGTTAGGCTCTTAGTGCTTGCCATATAAGCTTGCGTAATATTCGATCGAAAGCCTATTCCGAGGTAATGTATGATTTTTGATGATTTATTAGTCTGTAAGAGGGGGAAGGAATAAGAACATAATCTAGGAATTCAATTAAGTTTTAGGTAAAGTGATACATCAAGTTCCTTTAAAATAGTTTCAACTCTTCATAAGTGATAAACACAGGAAATACAGACACAAATCGAATTAATTGTTAAATTAGCTGCGGTTTTCTATGGAATGGAACGTAAATGTATCATAAAAATCTCATTAAATAAGCCAATTATCGATAATACTTCAACTTTAAGCCTTACAGATACAAAAAAAAACAAAAAACAAAGTAACTTTTTGTATCAAATATATTTATTCGATAATAAATAATTGATAACCGCAATAAAATTTCTTTCAATAAATTCCTCTCAAAATTAAATTTATAAAAGTATGACTGTACATTAATCAATGTCGTATAATAAATGAATCGTACTTAAAAGAAAAAAACCTTGTAACGATAAAATTAATAGATGTTTGTAAAAGACAGCTATGTCATAATTATGACGTGTCATGGAAATTGCATAATCATTTTTAACTAACTCTTGTCATTCATTCATCTTACTTTTAATTCTTTTTCATTCTTTCTTTCATTTCTCTACTTCCTTTCTGTTAATAGTAGCCCTTCTTTCACAATTCTCCGGAACAAATCCCAATTATTCATCGACACACACTCATTCAGTCCTCATTAAAACCGGTTGCATATTTGTTCACTTATCGTTAAACATATTCTATTTCAAAAACTGTTACCTTCATTTCTTTTTAATGCTTATTTATTTTATGATCACATTACAAAATAAGAAACAACAATGAATTTCATTACAAGGAAAATGACTCATCGATAGCGTCATTATCATAATTTATAAACAATGATTCGTTAAATATACTCATCACAGCCATGTAATAAAATTTTGTATATTTACGCTAATTCGTGGGAAGTCGTTAAATTTATCTTAAAGTTGATTCATTTTATTAAAAAATCTACGAAAAAAGTTGCCAACAATGCTGCTGAGCCTTTCTAGCAAAAGAGCTTAAAATTTAACCCTAACAAAGAAAATTATTATTCCGCTCATGATTACTGCATTTTCCAATTACAAAAATCTCTATTAATTGATGTTATGATCAAAAACTAAAGAAAAATAATCAAACACTAAAAATTTTTATTTATCTTTATTAAAGATAAAATATTTAAGAATTGATATTAAAAACTGAAGCGTTAATAATTATTGATGTTATTTAATCGTATAAATGGCAGTAGACGGATGGAATGCAAATTATGAATGCGACACGTTAGTGCTTGTTTCCAGGAATAATTTCTGCGATCCGCTTAAATTATTTCAGCCGTATTTCAGTTGTTTTTCAAGCGATTTGAATAAATCATATTTTGTTCAATATAAAACGCTTAACATTTTATCTAATAAAAAGTAATTCAATAAAATAAATATTTACCGAAATATTAATGACTAAAAAATGGTTCCATTTTTTAATTTCCAAAGCTAAATCTTTCAAACATTTATTTTTTATAAGAGGTTAGTGGGTAAATATACACTAAATTTCATTAAAATATTTCTATCCATTCTTAAGTATAATTTTTTTTTGAAAACAAAAAAAAAACAACGGATAGACAATAAAGAAAAAAAGATAGACAATCTGATGAAATGAATTTTTTTCTTTTTTTGATGTCCTGAATCAGTCCCTTAAATTAGGTACAATACAACTTGTGGGGGGAAGGGGGGGAGAAAATATGATACCCCATTATATCTGGGATCAAAAATCAACTTAATGTGCGATATATGGAGCAAATTTCAACTATTTTAGTCAACAGGTTTTCGAGATATAACACCCCATGTGAAACTATTTACCCACCGGTTTGGTCTAGTGGTGAACGCGTCTTCCCAAATCAGCTGATTTGAAAGTCGAGAGTTCCAGCGTTCAAGTCCTAATAAAGTCAGTTATTTATACACGGGTTTGAATACTAGAACGTGGATAACGGTGTTCTTTTGGTGGTTGGGTTTCAATTAACCACACATCTCAGGAATGGTCGAACTAAGACTGTATAAGACTACACTTCATTTACACTCACGCATATCATCCTAATTCATCCTGTGAAGTATTAGCTAAACGGTAATTACCGGAGACTAAACAGGAAAACGAAAGAAGGTGAAACTATTTGGCATTTATGTGTTTACACTTCCTATACATTGGTAAGTAACAATATAAAGTAAGTTTATACTTACAAATATAATCTATTATTAGTTTTCAACGTTAATTTGTTCTTAAGTATCATAAAAATTGTCAAATAATTATGATAAATAAATATTTTATCAAGAACATAACTTGTTAAAACTCTTAAAATTTATCTTTTACTTTTTTAATAAAGAATTAGCAGAAACTCACATAAAGTCTCATTAAGGAAAAAAGTAAAAACTTTTAAGCTGTCGATAAGTTGAAGCAATAAAAATCTAAAAAAAATAAAATAATTAACAACAACAATTTTTAAAAGCGGTGGTTTTATTAATAGTACCTCTGGTAAGATTTAAAAATATTTTCTTACTAGCAATGAATTATCTAGAACATTTTTATTTTGAATATTCAAGACGGTAAATTAAACAATAAAAGTTAATAAAGCTCCTATTTCTTAATAGTAAGGATAGTATTACTTTTAATCCTTTTAATCCTTTAATAAAGCATTAAAACTATTCCTACCTTGATAAAACTACTTAAAAAGAAACAATTTTACAAAATGTCGTAGTCTTTAAACATTCAGCAGTTAAAATTAAATAAAATAATAAACCTTTTCGGGTCGGATTGTTTTTATATTATGCCGATCTCCGTGGCGAAGTGGCAGCGTCTTGATCTTTCATCTAGAGGTCCCAAGTTCCCGGGATTTATATTTTTCTCTTACTTAGTCATATTTTTGCTTAGGGTAGGGTGCCATGGAAAAAAATAAGGGCGCCACGACTTAGAATAGATTGAGAACCACTGCCCTAACAGAATTTTCCATACGTGTAGAATGCTGTTACTCTAAAAATCATGAATCTAGGTTAAATCATTCCTGAATATAAAGAAAAAATACCCTTACCTTAATTTATAACCGTAAATAATAAATTTTCCAATCCTTTTTCCTTTTCTATTTTCAAATCACCTCAAAAAAATTCGAGACTGCAAAAGTCCGGATGGGTAAATTTTTACCGCTAGAAATACCTTCTTTTTGTTATATGGCAATCAGCTAATAAAGAAACAGGAAAGTACACGTAAAAAAAAGTTAAATAAATAAAATATAGGGTAGTTGCTTTATGCACGTCGACCTTGCTTTATGCAGTCCCAGTATGGGGGACTGCGGTTGAATTGAAAAGGTATTTAAGGCGATTACAGGGGATCGCACCCTACTTGGCGTGATTTCAGGATACAGAACCGTATCCTATGAAGTAGCCTTTGACATAGTTTCGGTTTCCCACATTGACCTACAGATTAAAGCAAGGACCTGAAAATATAATGGGATGGACAGATCAGCGCTCGACGTATTGGTCATTAATGATTGGAAGGCAAGATGGAGGACAGGAATCGTCTCGACGTGGACAATGAGGCTTGTTAATGATGTGGAAATGTGGTCGGCTAGAGGCCATGGCGAGGTGGGGTTTTAACCACACAGATGCTTACTGTCCAAGGCACTTTTGAGGAGTATTTATTAAGATTTGGTAGGCGTGTCATTCCCCAATGTATGTTTTTCTCTGGGATTGACACGGCGGAACATACTCTTTTTGCGTGTGTTGCATGGAATGGTCTGCTCAATGTACAACAAGGCTTGTTTGGTTTGAATATTGATAATTTGGTTCAACACATATTGTCTGCGGAAGAAAGGTGGAAGACGTTCAACGACGGTAATATGCGGCGGGTTTCAACGGCGGTAATATGCGCTAAGAATGTAGAGAGCCGTTCAAGGGGTTTAGGATAGGGCAGCATGGACAACCCCGGTCGTGAGGGTAGGCATACCTAGGTGTGTCGGTTCCAATGAGTGGCCGAGAACTCCAAGGGTCTGTTAGGGTGACGTTTAAACTAAAATAGAATACCAATGCAGGCCATTGGTATTAAATACCATTAAAGGTATAAATTAATACATTAAGAAAAGCAAAGAAGCGAGATAAATGTGTGAAGAGAAAAATGAGAGAAGAGAGGAAAGAGAAAGTAGTCCTGAGAACATGTTCTAGCAAATTCATAAACTGATGTAATAAGAAAATAAAGGAGTAGGAGAGAAAGAAGATAAAAGAGAGTTAAAGAGAATGAAGCCCTGAATACAGGTGAACAACTGACCGGAGAGCGAGGGGGCGATAGACAGCCCTCTGCGGAGCCGTCGTTCGTCCGCGCTTGCGTGGATGGGTGATGGTGATAAGGCACGGGGACTCTTGATCCCCGAGCTCAAAGGCACCCCCAGGGTCGCGTATTGCGACCCGGCGGATCCAACCTCGGGTTGGGAGGAACGGTGAAATAGAAGTTTTAGTCAGTAGGGTGCCCGCACCTATAGGCTCCTAATATCAACATCTAGCCTAACCCGTGCGAATCCGACACTCCCCCACTTGTGGGGAGCATTAAATGGTATTTCCTCTGCAAAACCGTTAACAAATGAAAAAAAAGGAAGTATTGAACCTACAGAAAAAGGCAATATTGAAATAAAAGAGAGGTCCGAGTTGAATGCAGCTACATCAAGAAGAAAATTGGAAAATCCAAGAAAATAGAATATTGAAGAAAATCAATGGACATAAGATAATACTATTTTATTTATATATACAAAAACTTCTACCTTATTTTTATTAGCAAAAAATAGATATCTTTTGGTACCGATTAATTGTTACGTAAACCTATTTATATTTCAATTTAATTAGTCTATTTTGTCTTATAATGTCGATATAACGCTCAGATAGGAAACCGTGCCAGAAGTTTTATATATATGAGTAAAAGAGAAAGATTACTATAAATTTAATTTACGTTGCAATAATAATAATAATAATAATAATAATATGTTTTAATTATATTAGCTATTTACAATATAAAACAACAAATGTTAAAATGAGACATTATAAAATAAAAATATAAAACAACATAATTATATTCTATTTTAAATTTATACATTTAATAATTAAAATCTTAGTATTTCAGCCAGCTTTTTTAAAGTTAAAGGTCAGAAGAATATTCTTAGATCCAAAGAATATTCTAGTAAAAGAGCCGAAAGATATAAAATGCTCTTATATTTCATGAAGATATATAATTACTTTATTTAGATCATAATATTTTTTTTTCTTTGACCTTTTTTCTGGGCAAAAAACGCTTCAGCGGTATCATCGCCCGAACACGATCTACGTGTTTTAAAAAACTAAAGTTAAAAATTCAAAATTAAATAAAAACGCCCGGAAAACAAAACAGGAAATATAAATACAAACCTAATAGAATAACAAAATCAAAATTAAATAAAAACTTGGAATAGAAATTACATACTAAGATATTAAAAACAAAGAAAAACCAAAAAAAATAAACTGAAATGTTAAGACACAAAAACATATAACTACTGTAAAAAATCTAAAACCACCATTAAAAAATATGTAAAATATTAGCACTCCAGAGAAACAAAAAAACCTGGACAAAAAAAACTTCTTTATTATTGCCCAGGAGTTGACGAAAATTCCTGAACACCTAAAATTTACGATCCAAGGCCTCATAACGTATACATTTCACAAGAGTGTGGCGTACAGTCAAAAGGCATTTGCATCGCACGCATAGCGGTGCGTTTTCTGCTGACAGATATCTGTGAGTAGCTCTCGTATGTCCTATCCGCAATCGGCAGAGGACCTCTTCTTCACGATAAATTTTCCGCTATGATGAGTCCCATGTCAGCACACAACCTTTAATATGCCACAGTTTGTTATCTACTGTAACCGTCCAGTCATCTTGTCACTTTGCTGAAAGAGTGAGTTTTACACAGTCACTAAAGTCGAATGTAATAACACTGGTAGTGAAGGACGGTTGACCAAAAAAGGAAAAAATTCATAATGGTGAAAAGTACTCTTCTCCTTTTTTCAATGTACATACATGTTTTACATACAATGTACAGTTTTTCAAAATTTATGTAATTTTTTTTTTTTTTAAAACGTCGACATATTCGCAGAAAAACCTCTGGTACCCAACATTTTTGCCAACGCTATACTTTTCTTTTATAACTATGCTCAACAGCAATAAGGTAAAAATATTAAAAAAATTGTTTTTGAACAATAAAAACCACTGGAATACTACAAAAATTAAAATAAGTTATTTATAATGTTAATAATAAAATTGTAATAAGTAATAAAAAAAAAAAAAACAATCATAAGTAAATACTTACTATTAATTTAACAGGATAACCTCATGAAAAATCCGCTTACCTGAAAAAAATAGTAAAATTAAATTTTCTTAAGAAATATACTACATTCATATAACATTGTATTATAAAAGCAGTTTTAAAAATAGATATTGGATACGAATGGCAATATGTTAACTTCAATAAATTAAAAAAATTACTTTCTTCCTAACGCCTCGTTAATCCAGACCTTGTTCAAACGGCCATTATTTTAATCCGGGCGATGAATCTATATAATGTTTTATACATGTCGACCTACATATTTTTGGCAAATGCGTGGACAAAACTCATTTAAAATCTGCATCAGATGAGGAAACACAATAAGAGAAAATAGAAGTGGGAGACTGATTAAAATGGTCCTTGTTACTATAATTTAAACAAAAAAAAATAAATCACAGCTGACAATGAGAAATAGCGTTGATAGTATCAAACCTATAATTCAAAACCAAACAGTTCATAAATCATGTAATGACATCAAACCAAAGCAAAAAAGAAGATATTTCAGATATGAACTTCCAAAACTTTTCCGAAATTTAATTGGTAATGAAATAAGCAATACATGTATATAAAAAAGATGTGAAAGTTTTTAAAAACAGACTTTTTAACAGGCTTATAATAACAGGCCCCTTTAAAAACAGGCTTATAATAAAAGTTAATTCTATTATAAGCTCGAGCAAAATCGAACCTGGTAATTTTAAGATAATAATCGCCCATTTCCGTAGATTTTTACACTTGGTCAATAAATATTTTAATAATATACACGATTTAAATTGATTGATGAACTATATATATTTTTGTAATAAAATAAAAAAACAAGAACAAAAAAAAACTTTTTTCATTCCGAATTGAAATTTACATATTCAACTAGATTTTAAGTTTTTTTTAAAACTTTTTTCATATTTAAAATATTTTTAACTACCCTAATATCTTAACCTTTTTTTTTTTTATATTTTCACTAAATGAAATAAAATAATATTAATTATTTATTAGATATATTATTTCTTAATTAAAAAAATGTCTATCTAGAATAAATATTTTCCCTTGAAATAAAAATCTGATGTGGACACTACATGACTTCCTTGTACGCCTATTAAATTACATATACACATTTTTTTTTTTTTTTTAAATAAAAAGTACATAAAATTTTTTTTCACTAATAACTTCTGATTTTTTTAATTTGTATGTTTTTTTTTATTGTTATTATTGAATTATTATTTATTGTAAAGGTTTTTTTTACAATCAAATGTTAATAATTAATAAATAAATATATTTAAATTTAAAAAAAAGTTCAGATATGAAGTCGGATTTGAACCAATATGCCTTGTAAGATCTCAGCCAAATAATATTTTAATTAATGAAATATTTAAACTCCAGAAACCATGAAAATAAGTACCACTTATGATATATCGTTGAAAAGCTCTCAATTACATGCTCTCAAATGTTAATAAAAAGTCTAAAATCCAATTTTTGTTTGATTTTGGGCTTTTTTGGACACTTTTAGTCCAGTCGATTGCAATCAAAAGTGGAGATGCACAACTAGATTTTATAACAGTCCTAAATCTAAAATTTCCACATCCTACGGCTAATAGTTTTTGAGTTATGCGAGATACATACGTACAGACGTCACGCCGAAACTAGTCAAAATGGTTTCAGGGATGGTCGAAATGGATATTTCCGTTGAAATTTGAAAACCAAAATTTTTCGCGATCACAATACTTCCTTTATTTCGTACAAGGAAGTAAAAAAAAATTGTGAAATCAAACAACGATCATCTCAAGAAAGAAATTACAAACAATAGCAGGTTTTCAGGAAAAAGCAAAATATCAAACCGTAATAACTTGGACTGAAGAAAGGAAAGAGAAACAAATGCAGATTATGATAAAAATCTGGAAGAAAAAAACGTTTTCCAAAATTAATTAATTAAATGTCGTGCTCTAGGGAAGTCTATTCGAAAAAAAAAATCGTGAAATGTAAAAACCCGTGTTCAAGCTTAATCAAGTTGCAAGACTAACAGAAACTCTTCTTCAGAAATATTAACATTTAAGATATCTACGGCTTAAATCAATTTTTATAAATAAAATATTGGACGTGAAACAATAGTTAATTATAATCTTTCAATGATTATTTTTTGGGGAAGAAGGAAGAAGAAGGAATAAAAGAATTAACCAGAATATTTAGTAAACATAAACAGCACGATCACGCTATAATGCGGATATCCGGAGACAATTGTTGTAATCACGTTATTTAGAATATAAAGTGATAAACGAAAAAAAAACAATGCCAACTGGTTTAATATTGTGTCACAATTAAAATATTATCGAATTTTACAATTAAAAATGAGAATATTATAGGATAAAATTTAATTTAGAAAAATAAAAATACAATACGTATTGTATACAGAACTTACATTTGTAGTTCTGTAGTTGGATTTCATTTCACGTTGTTTTTTCGGCACGGTAAACTACGGTAATTATGCAGTTTTTTCACTTTCGCTTATAGACTAATTGAATATACAGAACTGTATTATCTAAATTCAAAATACCGTAATATATATATATATATATATATATATATATATATTTTGTCTTCAGTCATTTGACTGGCTTGATGCAGCTCTCCAACTTTTCCTATCTAATGCTAATCGTTTCATTTCAGTATACCCCCTATCCTACATCCCTAACAATTTGTTTAACATATTCCAAAGGTTGTCTGCCTGCACAATTTTTACCTTCTATCTTCAATTTTTCCTTTCATGCGGTAGTTCTTGCGTACGACTTCATCCATGCCGTTCATTGTTTCTTCTAAATCTTTTTTACTCTCAGCTAGAAACCGTAATATATAGTACTACTTTATTAGAACATATTGCTATAAGACATCTGAATCTATACAACGTAAACAGATTAAAGATAGTTATTTGATAAAGTAGGAAACTATTTTTGTTTGATCGGAGTAATTTTTTTTACAGCTACGTATAATTTTAGAGGTAAGTATATTTGTACTGATCAATTTATTACTGAATACGTATTTAAAGAGTAAGAAAAAATTTTTTTATATCTGATATCAGCACTTTTTTGGGAGATATCCTTCAATCCGGGTTGCAATGGGATCGTACAGTATCTACTTATAGTATAATTAAAAGAAAAAAGAAAATTAATCACACCCAAAAAATTCAAGGGATTAATAAAGAATTTAAACTTGAAAAGACTATAAAATTATAACAAACAATAAACAGCGTTAAACGATGCATTTCCTAAAGGTATATTATATTCTAAGTTAGTGTGTAGAATCATTTTTAGAATGAACTTAACGTATAAGTTAGGTAATTTGGCGTTCAGCCAGAAATTCATTCAATTAACTATATATATAAATATCATTCTCTCTTTTTCTATATACTCCCGACAACCTTACTCTTCTACCTGGGAATTCTTTAACACACAGAAACTCGGACATGGTCATTACTAATTGGATGTTGTATTAAATATACTCTTCAGTATTTAACCGCCTACCAGCATTCAACTATTAACTTCACTTTTTTAAATATACTTCGTTTTCTCTTCCATGTATTTTGTATTAATTTATTTTACCTCTTTACATCTCTTATTAACTCAATTTCAAATGAAACCAGATTCTATTACGCATTACTATTATTAATCAAACTATGAAATCATCACAAACGTCATATCATTAGAGTACTAAATTTCTGTTTTTAACTTATAACCGGATATATCTATTTTTAATTTTTAAACAATTTTTTTTAATATAATTTTAAGCACTTTTCCTTATAACCTAACTAGCAGACCCGGCAATGCTTCACTATTGCTATATATATATATATATATATAAATTAAATGAACAAAATTGAAAGTTTGATAAAACATTACGGATCTTCACAAAATTGAATCTTTCACTTTTCCCCTTTTCACTTTCTGGTTTTTCCCCTTTTCCATTTCTCCTCCTCTTTCCCCATCGCATTTCCTTTTCCTATTTCCCCCTTTTCCCTTTTTCTATTATCCCTGTTTCCAATTTTCCCGCGCGTATATCAGTCAAGTAGTTTTTTTTTCTATAGCGAACATTAAAAAACATTGCCTTTTATATACATAGAAGAAGAAAGACAGTTTATATATTTGTTTCGTAATTACCTCGACACTAGTGACACCTAGCGAGTCCATTTTTCGCAAAAATATTTCTTTTAACGTAATTAATAATATAATTTGAATATGAGCCAAATCAGACCATAAATACAAATTTTCGCAATATCTCGACCCCAGCGCCACCTAGCGGGTCCAGACTAATTCAGAAACCTTTGCGGGCGGGCGCACAACAACTCATCAAAGTTTCATCGCAATCGGATGAACGGTTTAGGAAGGCATAAGAGATATACAGACAGACAAACATTCATTTTTATATATATAGATTGAAAATATAGTACTGTTTGCTTCCAGATAAGTCACTGAGATAAATGTGCTACCGTATTTATTTAATCTTTTCAATTTATTTAAAAGTAGAATTTTTTTTATACCTAATAACAATTATTTTTGGAAGGATATCCCTTCAATCTACGTTATTGGTTCTTTGCATAAAAATATGTTTACCCAAATTAATTTTATTTATAAAATACAAAACTACCAGATTATCAGCGAAATGTTAATTCATAGATATTTTTATTTTATTTTAGTTATTTATTTTTTTATCAAAAATTATCATAAAATGCGTGGAGTATATTTATTATTACATATAATTATAGTCTCATTGTTAAAAAATGATAGAGATTTATGCAATTAATTAAATTACCCAACTTTTTCCGGTTGTTATTATTTATATACAGGTGTGAAAAGAACTTCACTAAAAATTCAAACAAACAAAAAAATCAATTGCAAAGTCAATTTCCATTTGTTTTTATTAAATTGCTAACGAGTACACTGTACAACAATTCCAGCCACGGAGTAATTCGTTGGTTGTGGAAACTGGATAACCAATTAATAATCGTTTCCTTTATTTATTTTTGAATTTACATTAAATTAATTAAACATCATATTTAATTATGACATTTAGGTTAATTACAAATTTCATAGAATATTAAACATTCTGTCTAGCACAGATATACATGTTCATGTTAATTCATTCACATTATAAAGGAATGTAAAATTCATAATTAATAATTCTAACAATTATTAAGATCAGCTGATTCATTTACAAATAAGAAGAAAAAAGATGATACATTAAGAAAAAGGACAAAAAAAACAAATGAATCTGAACATATATTACCAAAAAAAAAAAAATGTTAAAATTTTATTTACAAAAAATAAAGAAATGAGAAATAGATATACAGAAGGATGTAACAATAGATGCTCAACAAAAAAAAATAAAAAAAGGGCAATTGCTATTCGTTCATAAAATAAGAAAATCTGAAGAAAATATAATAAAGTCAAAATCGAAGGGGGGGTAATATAATCAAACCGTTAGAAACACCAAAATTAGTATGGCTGAATCAACCCCCCTCCCCGGACATAGGTTGGTCTAGTGGTGAATTCGTCATCGCAATCATCTGATTTCGAAATCGAGATTTCTAACGTTCAAGTTCTAGTAGAGGCAGTTACATTTATACAGATTTGAATACTAGATCGTGGATACCGGTGTTCTTTGGTGGTTGGGTTTCAATTAACCACACATCTCAGAAATGGTCGGCCTGAGTCAGTACAAAACTACACCTCATCTACATGTCTTCATATCATCCTCATCTCATTGTCCGTGGGGGGGGGGGGGAGGTTGCTTATTGTTCACTAGTTGAACAGATTGCAATGTACAAAAAAAATTATAATTTCAAACGATATTTAAAAACAAATTTTAGAATATTTTACAATCATTTCATTCATATCGCTTATTTAACACATGTTTCACCAAAACTTTACCTATTAGGATGCATTCGGGTAAATATAGATAGATTCATCATATTTAGTTTATTTAATAAAAAATATTATTGTAAAAAAAACTTTTTACGATACCAGTTTTTTTTATAATGTGTTTTTCCCCAATTACATTATAATAATTTTCTTAAACAGAACTAAAGATACAGTGTTATAAAAACTATTCTCTAAAAGTTCTTTAAAACTACTAATTTTAATTCCATAACTGTTGTCCAAAAATTAGCTAGATCAGAAATCACTGCGAAATTTTTCGCTAGCTTTAACTAAAAAAACGGAACTGTTTCCGGAACTATATTTATTAGAAAGTTCATCTTAATTTTTAAATATAGAATACATTCATGTATTCCTGAAGTATTAAATGTTTCTTTTTGTAAATCAAACCGGAGCGACCAATTTATTTATAATTTTTTTTTATGGATAACAGCCTTCCGTTTCATTTAACCAATATTGATAAAATATGTTTAGTTAACAGCACAACAAAATGTTTAATGTTGTTTTATATATATATATATGCTTCAATATGATCATCAAGAATTTACGAGCATAAAAAGTCTTCGTCATTGAAAACGTGCAGAGGTCAAATACTTGAGATTGTTTCGTCTTAAAATAGAGTCACACAATAATAAACAAACAAGTAACTAAATAACATAATTACCAATCAAGATACGAGAAGAGGAATCTAATCTTCGTAAGCTAAAATCTGTGTTATTAAGAATAAAAATGAATATATTTTTCAACAAAAATTATTGGTGTCCATAAACATAAATTATTCTTTTATATTTTTTTTAACCACAGAATTATTATTTATTATGCACAGATTACATAATAATTATTTATAAACATTAATTTTAAATATTATTTAGTATTACATTTTTTTTTAAATACTCTTGACTGTATAAAAATAATTATAATAATGTAAAAAGGAAAGAACAGACGAAAATTATAATATTTATTATTACCTTGAAAGGTATAATTAATAAATATTAAAAAAATAAAAGTGGTTTTAAAAAACAAATAAACAGAGTTATATACACGCGTCTATATGTATTTTTCCCCAAGGTAATATAAAAATTATTAATAAATCAATTAATATATATATATATAGATCTGCATAATAATATATTTTAATAAATAAAACATTCTAATGTCAAAAATGTATGATCGATTTAAATTTATAATATACAAAATTAAGAAAAAAATTATAAAATCTAACTTTCAGTTTGGTTCTACGTATTTATACATATTTTTGTCTCATGAAAAGTTTACAAGATGGGATATCTTATTAACAAAGAAGAATTCTACCCGTGCGAATCTTTTTATTTTTTATTTTATATTTTCAAGTTATACTCTTAATCAAATAGTCTAAATCGATAATATTTTTATTATTTTTTTAGAATAAGTTATTTTGGTAGTTCAGTAATAATTTTTTTCCCCAAATAATTTATATAAAATCTTTAACAAAAAAATTAAATTGACAAAAACGACGATTTTAAAGTATTTTCATTGTTACTTTCCCGAACAATAAGGAAATTATGGTAATCAGTCTAAAAAAGGAGATGGTTTTTTTTTTGTTTCTCGATGTTTCATGACCCGGGGACCCAAAAAAAAAGATGGTTAATGTTCGTATATATGTTAGGGTGTTGGAAACTTTTGACTGGATAAACCGATTTTGATGAAATTTGGCACAGAAACTCAAGTATATAGGGAAATTTGTTAGTAAAATTTTGGGGTCAAGAGGTGGGGTAGATTTTTTTGGGAGTCAATTTTCTCTCAATTTTACACACATAAACTCACTTTATATTAGGCTCCCATTACTTTGTATAGCATGCACCCGTGTACTGACATGGGTGCATAGTATCTTACGGTTTAAAAATAAATTCCCCTTTCCCCAAAAATCTACCTTTTTATTTATTGCATATTTTTAACTGAATATTTTTTATGTCCTTCTAGACAGGTGCATAGTGCAACTGACCTAAAAAAATGCTTTGGGGCCAATATTAGTAGCACGGGAACCGATAAAGTTTAAAAATAAAATTTTTTTCAATATTTAAAAAAAACTTTTTTTGTTATTTTCCACTATACGTATAAGAATAAATAACCAATGCCTAGAAAGTATTACAACTTTTTTGCAAGCTTTTTTTTAATAGATATCATTACTTAGTTTAGATTGTTTTTATATATAAGAATATAAAAATAACTATATAATTCGATGGCTATATTTAACAAAATTTGTTTGAAATTTAAAACAAAGTATATTTCCACATTTCAGAGAAGGAACCTATTTCTATTTTTATACTCAACGGTAATATTTTATGTGTTTGCTGATGAATTAATTTATTAAGGAAGCTTACAGAGAAACTTGTACGTGGGAATACGAAAACGGATGAAAAATGCCATGCCTAATCCGGATTCAAACCCGGGATACTAGGATGAAAGTTCGAGACAACTCCGCAATAAAGATCGAGTAATTTTCTTTTCTTATTTTTATGACGATTTAGCTTTCTTGAGTTTACGTTTTGCGGACGGCTTTTTTAAAAACCTATCAAACTAGAGGCATTTTTAAAGGCATAAAGTATAAGAATGTAGTGGTTGTACATAATTTTAAGGATATGATGACGAACCAATTGATTGAAAAAGAGGAATTATAATCTGAGATTTTAAAAGGGATAGCAGGATAATATCCATAAATACTTCTTTAGGATCATTAAAATCCCATTGAATATGTAACTATTTTAAGAAATGCTAGAAAATAATGGAAAGTACTAAAAAACAATGTAGTTTTAGGAGAGAAAAACCATCATTTGATTAAATATTCACATAAAGATGTACAAGTATATAAAAAAAATGGAAATACTGGAAAAAATTACTCATGTTACATTTTTTAACGTCTACGATCCAAGATATAACAAGAATATTTGTACGAAGAAAACTGGAATGAATAAATGTAGAGAAAGAAGCCATCCAAAGATATCAGAGCAATATATGATACGAGGAAAGAGTTTCGTAAAACTAAATGTACAAATGGAATGGTTTCAAATTAAAACCGGTTTAAGACAGGGATTATTTTAACACCCATTATATTTTTAATCGCTGTAGATTATATAATTAAAAAAGGAAACCTAAAATATAAGAAAGAAGCACTAACTTTTAGAGAGGCGAGGAAGAGTGTCAAAGGACTTGTAGATTCTTAAAGTGATTCTAGAGATCTCCTCTCCAAACTAAATTTTAGAAATTCAAACGGGACACTACGAAATTATGAAAACTGGAATGAAAATCAGCACAAAGTAAAGCAAGAAACTAATACGGAGGTTAGAGTAACGTAAAGTCATCAGGATTGAGCTAGGTGAAAAAGGTGATTAGACCGAATCGAGGAATTCACATTTTTGGGGGGAAAAATAGAAGAGATAAATGAAAAACTTCGAAGAAAGAATAAATAAAAGGAAATCGTCAGAAATTCTAAAAAAAAATTATGTGAAAGGGATAAATTAATAGAGACTGAAACAAGCTGCAAGGATCATAGATGATATTTTTTTAGGAATGAACTTGGATTTATGTGTACTTTGCTGGAAAATTTAACTAAAACAGACAAAAGACTGAATGTTTAAACTATGTGTCACGAAGTTCTCCCGGGGCTTTCATAACCTATTCTACTCGTGAAAATAATGGAAAAAATTCATATAAACATATTTCCTAAACTGGTCCGTTTGCGAGTTACGGCTAGTGAATGATTTCGTTCGAATACCTAGATGAAATGAGGTCGTACTGAAATTTTTACGACGTTAATTAAGAGGCAAAATTAGTGATTTTCTTATGGTTTTTCACATGAAAAATCGAATAAAATAGGTCTCAGAACCGTATCTGTAGTAGGTTTTGAAAAATCTGGAATGAAAGATGGGTGAAAAAATCTGGGTATTACTTCAATGGCAAACCGATCAAGTTTAAAATAAACTTCACAGAAATCCTTCGGTAATGAAAATACAGTTCACAGCACCCGATGAACTTAATGTACTTTACAGAAAAATTTAAACACTAACACAGTATTGCGCACTGTTGATCAGCTGTTGTTATTTTAATGCCAACTTTGAAATAATTTATTGTATTTCTGTAATTAATAAAATAATTATTATTTAAGTAATTTTTGTTTATTTATTTTTATTTTAAAATTGTCGTGCAATTTCCAGCTTTTCTTTTAATTTAATATTTAGCTAACAGTAAATTTTATATTTAGAAACTATTCACATCCCAAAAAAGAATTTTGATTTTGTTTAGGTTAAATAAGTAATTTTCTGACAAATGTAATAATGTATTGTTTCTAAATAAAATTCGAATTTTTCTAACTTTTTTTTTTTGTTTTATTCAACTTATTTTAATACTATTATGTTCCGAATTAAATTCTCTACAAGTTTTGTTTAAACGTTTTATGTGTTTATTACCCATTTAACAAAGTTATTGTACGTCAAACATAAAAAACAGGGTTTTTACTCCAATTTATTGGTGTATTTATCACTTCTGGGACCTACTTTATTCCATTTTAAGGTTAAAAAACCACAATAAATTACTAATTTTACCCGTTAATTAGCAACCAAAAAATTTCAGTTCGATTTCATTTTACCGGGATAGCTGAAATCCGAGTTAAATCTTTCACTAGCCGAAACTCGCAAACGAAGAATTTTAGAACAATTGTTTATATAAACTTTTTGCGTTATTTTTACGAGTAGAATAGGTTATGAAAGTTCCGGAAGAACTTTGTGATACAACCAGTATAGAATAAAACAGAAATAAATACCGCAAAAAGGAAGAAAAAGAAGAAGTGTTTCCTAAACACATTACCAGGAGTTTTTATTTTAATATTTTACGGTCTATTCCGTAAAACGTATCTGGAAGAGAATTTTTTAAATTAATTTATAAACATACGAAGGTTCTAAACAGCATTTTAAATTAGGATAAATACTTTATCCTAATTAATGAATTAAATTCATGTTCATTCAAGATTAAATTCTTTTATTAAACTTTATTGAAATGGTTTCGTTATATGTGAAAAAGAATTTCCTACATTTTTGTACCAAATTATAGAAAAACTTGTAATTGTAATTAGAAAACTAATTACATCGAAACATTTGAAAGCAAAAATTAAAAAAACACAATTTAATAAATAATATGCTAATTTAAAAATTTAACTCGTTCAATTAAAAAAATAACGGGAAATTTAAAAGTTACAAATATACGTCACTGGTTTTTTAATAAAATTCATTAAAAAAATCACACTCTATAATAACATTATCAGATAACTTTAAAAAATACCACTGAAAAGAATCAAAAATTAATTTAGGTAATGTAAAAGGTGAGTGAAACTTTTCAATTTATTAGTATTTTAATTGTATTTTACAATAGTTTCTTTTCTTTTCCTTTCTTTAGATTAAACCTTTATAACTTCCATTCACATTTTATTATTTTATTAAACTTTTAACTGTTATAAATAAAAATAAATTCTAAAATTCTTCTTCTAATTCTTCGATTAAATTGACGTTTAATTCAATTAATTTTGTTTATTTTTAGAACTTTTTATTTATTTGACTTCATGTTTCGTACAGTAAATCTGTTTAATTTTGATATTACACTACTGAAATTAAGTTATAATTGTTCTATATGTATAGATTAAAGTAAAAACAAAATAATGAAAATATATGGGGCGCTATTAGCAAATTAACTAAACTCTACTCCCACAAAAAAAAAATCTATTCTATTCCATATTTTCGCGCACAAGTTTTGAGCATATATGTGAATTTTAATTCATTATATTAGCCTAAAACCTGCAAAAAATAAGAAAAGAATGGAATCTAGTATCTGTTGTCATTTTTTTTCTTTGGTTATAAAATTTTATTTATTCATTATCATTTGCACGATTTTTTGGGTAGTTTTATATATACAGAATTATTCCAAATTGCACAGAAATCGCTCGGGAAATGATTATACAGCAAAAAATAAGAAAAAATACATATAAAAATAGATCAGAAAAAGGTTCGTTAGCGAGTTTCGGCTCGCGTAACATTTAGTCCTGCTTGCTGATCTCTCTGTGAAAATTAAACCGTACAAAAATTATTGTGGTACAAATCGAGGCGTAAATTTGAGGCTTCCTTATGATTTTTGATCTAAAAAATTGAATACAAGTGGTGGTTCCAAACCTCTACCTCACTTAGGTTTTAAAAAAAACCGGGTAAAATTAAAAAAAATAATTTTTTAGGTTTGAAATAAAATAACTTTGTTAATTTACAAATAAAAAAAAATCTAATATGGACACTCACATGACTTCCTCGTACGCCTATTAAATTACATATACACATTTTTGCTGCACTTCATTTAAATTTATTTCATTTGAAAATGAGATACGATCCTCCAAGTCTTTAATAAAGAATTAAAAAAAAAAAAATTTTATCATTGAATTTAGAGTACCTTTTTTTTTACAATCACAGGTTAATAATTATTAATAAATCGATCGAAATATTTAAATAAAAATAAAAAAATTAAAAAAAAGGAAATGAAGTCAGTTACGAACCGATGTACTTCCCCTTCTAAGATCCAAATATTTCATTAATTAAAATTTTATTTGGCTATAATCTGGAACCAATGAAAATAAATACAATTTATGTTGATATATCATTTAAAAGCTCTCAATGAAAGGGGCTTATTATTGCAGTTAAGAAACAGTCCAAAATCAAAATTGTTTGGATTTTGGGCTTTTTGGACACTTTTGGTCCAGTCGATTGCAATCAAAAGAGAAGGTTGCACAACTAGATGTTACAACAGTCCTAAATCAACAATTTCAACAACCTACGACTAATCGTTTTTGAGTTATGCGAGATACATACGCACATACGTACGTACAGATGTCATGCTGAAACTTGTCAAAATGGACTCAGGGATAATTAAAATGGATATTTTCGTTAAAATCTGAAAACCGAAATTTTTCGCGATCACAATACTTCCTAAGTAAAAATTAAAGCCAAGTGGTTCACACAAATTCAAAAAGATTTAAAAGTACTGAAGAAATTAGAAGAGAATGTGACATTTTAAAGAGAATATAAAAAGATAAAAATAAAATGTTCCAAGAAGCGCCAAAACGCATAACAACGGATCGGAACTTTCTGAAGAATGAAGGAAAGAGATATCAGTAAGACTGAACAGGTACTGGGGAGATAAAAAAAAAAAACAACCGCAAATAAATAAATGATCTAACGTGTTCCAAGGTGAACTATCAGGGGGAAAAGTTTTTTAAACTTGAGCAGTTTAAAGATTAATAAAACACTTAATGTAGCCTTTTAATAACTAAAAAATGGAACTATAACTTTTTACAGGAAGTTAAAAAAAATAATTATAAGTAATAATTAGATAAGCTAGATGTAAAAAAACCACTGCTTATGTATTAATATATACTCGTAGTAATATAACGCGTGGGTGAAATGAATGAAATATACTGTAAGTAACAAATCATTTAATGAAACAAAGAGAATTTTGTTCTTAAAGATACGGTAATATAATACCATACGTTAGTTGATATAGTGAATATAATATATGGTAAAGTGCGTTGAGTATTCGTCTCGTCTATCTGTAAACATACGCAGTACAAACAATATTGTGTACTATCTACATTGACGTTCAACCACCCCCGCTCAGACAACAAGAAACCTCTCTGTTAATAGCATTAAGAAACTACAACCTTAACACTATCTTTAAAGTAAGCCTGACATACGTTACACTTTAAAACTTATTCGATAAATAAAATAACAGAATTAGTTTAAATTGTAAAACAAGAAACCTCTGAAAACATTTTAACAAAAGATATTAACTTAAAATCGAAAAATTATACGGCTATTTCGATTGTTAAACAGCCATATCGGTATATAATATGGAAATAATAAATGTATATAATATAAAAAAAACAAGCCGAGTTCCATTTGATCAAAATTTATTTACAGAACATATTGTTTGCTTTTGTTCTCTAAAGATATCACGATTAAGTCATTAATATTTAAAAACAAAATAAAAAGACACATTTAAAAGACAAATTCGGCAAAGTTATATAACCCTTTGTCGGCTCTTTTTCTATTTAATTATTTTAATCAATATTAATAGTATGTAATTATTATAATTGCAAACAATAATTAAATAATAACAATTGTAATTATAAAAAAATAACATTACAGATTCAATGGATCAAACAAATTTATTGTAACAAAGATTTTAGTCTCTAATAAAATTATTATAAAAATATTTCTGTACCATCTATTGAAAATATTCTTTCTAAAAAAATACTTTCTTTTTATATCAGAGGACTTAATTTTTATGATCGCTTCATAAAACAAAGTGTATAGGCTTAAATCCCATAAATTCCAATAATAATAAAAGTACTGAAGAAATTAGAAAAGAATGAGACATTTTAAAGAGAATATAAAAACATAAAAATAAAATGTTCCAAGAAGCGCCAAAACGCATAAATTTTTTTTTTTTTTTTAGTTTCTCCCAGACGTATCTATAACTATAATCATTGGATCAAGATATCTTTTTCTTTAAAAAAAAATTAAAACTCTAAGCAAGTACAATTATGAAATCGGTAATTTTCGTAATTCTCTGAAAAGAGGTTGTAACATTATAGATTTTCTAGCTATGTTTAAACATTATCAACAGCGGATTAATTACATTTGTTACAAACGCCTTTCCCCAGAAAACTAAGCCGATTTGCTTTTTTGACAGTAGGGATATCGTGCATAAAGAATTTGTTCCTCCAGGACAAACTGTCAACCAAGTGTTTTATAAAGGTGTCCTTGAAAGGCTCAGGAAAAGAGTAATTCGCGTGAGACCAGACATTGCAGACAAGCGGATGCTTCATCATGACTATGCCCCGTGTCACACGGCCATTTCCATCAGGGAATTTTTGACCTCAAAACGCATTCCTACTGTTCCTCAACCCCCCTATTCATCTAATTTGAGTCCTTGTGACTTTTCCTTTTCCCGAAATTGAAACACGTCTTAAAAGAACATCATTTTGGAACTCTGGAAAATATTCAAAAGACTGTGACCGACCAGTTAAAAGCCCTACAAGTTGAAGCCTTCCAGTGTTACTACCTGGAGTGGGAACAACGACTCCGCCGGTGTATAACTGCCCAAAGGAAGTACTTTGAAGGGGATAATATTGTTGTTTGAAATAAATAAAACTTTGGAAAGTAAAAAGTCAGTCTCATTACTTTTCTCACACACCTCGTATATATATAGAAATATATACTAGCTGGTCAGGGCTCGCTTCATTCTCACTTCCCATTTAGCCCGTAAGACACTGAAAGCTGGATCCCCACTGTGTGTATTATTCTTATGCATGTAAAAACAATAGTGATAAATAACAATTAAAACCAGTACAATTAGAGATCACCTTCAAGTTGAAGCTCCTTCACGCTTTGTACGCTTTGGATTCCGCATAACTTGCTTAGATGACACATCGTGTTTCATGGTACTGTAAAATGCTGAAAAATTTTCAAAACGGAAAATCTTCCTATGCAAACAGTATAGTAACATTTGACGAGACTTGGGTGTATTACTATAACGTTTCGACCAAGGCTTAGAACAAAGTGTTGATGTTCGAATTTCAGGAGGCCTCCGTGACTGTTCGAAAAACCAAATCAGTGAAGAATAAAATGTTTGCCGTATTCTTTAGTTTAAGAGAAGTTTTGGAATGAGTTATGTAAAAAAAACTCAGAGAATAGTTGCGGGTAAGTGATAAAACAAAAAATACCTTTCTAAAGTTATCAAAGCTTTAAAGAAGCTGTGCCCAAACTCAAGAATGGGCATATGATTTCTTCACCACGATAACGCTTCGAAGTATGCTCCGAGTATTTGGCTAACATTGGAATAAAACTATTACAGCATCCTCCTTAAAGTCCTCACCTCAATCTATGTGAGTTCGCGCTGTTCCACTAGGTGAAGAACAAACTCAAAGGGAGGCATTTTACGAGCGATGATGATCTTTTTAATAACCTAGGATTTTAGGGTACAAAACAAGACAGGGTTTTTTAAAGGATCGTTTCGAAGTATAGATTAGTGTATAATGTCTGCAAAACTTTCCTTTATATATATATATATATATATACATGTATATTTTTTTTATTACGGGGGAGAGCATACGTAACTGAAAATACCAGCCGCAATTAAAATTAAAAAGACAAATTAAAGCACAGAATACAACCCGGTGCTAAAACAAAGTTGAGGTATCACTTATAGGAATTGATCGCCTACAACAGAAGTTTCAGCTCAGTAAGAAGAGAAAATACTTCACTCCTCACTTTTACAAAAAAAATCTACCACGAGATTCTTATTATTTTTTTTTAAGTAGATATCCCATTTTTGAAAGTAGATGATGTGAACTCTACGTCACATCATCTACAATATTTATGAAATCAAATATATACATGCAGCTCAATTTAAATTCCAGGGTCTTTTAAATGATACAGCGAATGATGGATTAAAAAATTTCACGTGCGACCGATTCAACCTCTTAAAAAAAATCCTAATTTCCATAACATCGTTATCGTATACATGAAACATTTATCAAAAAAAAAAAAAAATTCGCGACTTACGTAACCTTGCTTTGAAGCATGATACTTTAGTTGTTTTTATGACGCGTATTGATCAAGTAATTAATTATAAAATCATTCTTTTTTATCTCTTTATAAAAACCGGAATCTGTTTCTATCTCTCCTTCGTACGTACACATCATTCTAATAATATTTTAGCAGTCAATATTCAACGTAATTTAAAAGCAGTGACGAAACTCAATTATAATACAGAGAGAAAGAAAGAGAGAGAGATATCTTCTTTACTGAATCATGAGTGATTCCGTGTAACCTTGCAACTTTAGAAGAGACTAAAAGAGAATGTTTTATAGTATTTCCTTATTAATGTTAAAAACGGGATAATAATAAAATAAAGATAAGTAAAATAAAATAAGGTTCATATGTGTACTTCCAGTTTGTTCAAAGGTAAATGTTATTAATATTGTTTCCTGCCAACTAAAATAGATTATAATTTCCGGTTTCTGCTTCATACCTTTACTATTTTTTGGCTGTTAATTTTACGGGAAAATTATTCACCTGAAATTAAAAATAATTAATGCTAATTTTCTCAGAATTAAATTCTCAACAAAGAATTGGTTACTTGTTTGTTTTTTTGATAATTTAACAAACTAAATTTCGCCAAAATTTAAAAAGTATATTTCTCGACTCCAATTTTTTAGACTTTCCAAACTTTTTACAGAAAGTACAAATCATGACAATTTCGAAATGAATTGAAAATGGAGATACCTCGAAAAAATATTTCGAATAAATTTAAGGTATATAAACTACTGTAGGTCTTTAAATTGGAAATTCTTTTATTATATGTATACAAATGCAATCTTTTACATGTATATATATTTTTTAAATCGAATAAGAAAATCATACTATATGCAAAACTGTTATCCGCACGCTTTATAATTATCCTATATTAAAGAGCAATGTGATTTTGGCAGTAGTGTTTTTTAATTTTTAATATTTCTTTATTAATATATTTTGTTAAACATAAAGGGCAGTGCCGGTAAAGTTATCCAATTCTTGGGTGGTTTTCTTTTACGAATAATTCCAGAATTATAACGCACAAATTATTATGTTTTATTCCATTATCAGAACTATAGACGTTTATTTTCGATTATAATTATTTTACAAAATATTACTAATATCTTGACAAATGTTAGATACTTTTGATCGAAGTAGCGATACACAAAATGTTAAACTTTACAAAACGAATTTTAGTGTATAGCTTTCGTGCGAATTGAACCGTATATCAGCAGTTTAATTTAATTATATTATAAAGTTGCATCACTAAATCCGATTAATTTATATTTAGAAAGTACGTTCTACATCTCGTGTTATTTTAAATTATTATCTGAATGAGAACTAGTAGACTATTAAAAACATTTCCTTTTTTTAATTGTGTGTCTTCCTTATTATTTTTTAAACGTCCCAATTATAAATAATATGTGATTAAAATCACAAACACTCAAACTAATTATGTATATTATATTTTAAAATGACATATAATTTTATTTTTAATTTTAATTGGAGAACTATACTAAATATTAACAATGAACTGGAAAAATTATTTTGTAGCAATTTGTGATTTTTATCTTAAATTTGTTTAACAGTTAAAATTTATTGGTCTATTTTTCCTATCTTTTTTAAGTCAATTTTCTCCTTAGATATAATTATCTGGAATATTTATTTTTTAGTTAGACTGTATACAAAAATATATTAAATGCTCTGACACTCCCGATAACTTAAGGATTCAAACCCGGGATCATACATCAAAATCGGTTCAGCTGTTGAGTTGCTATAATAGAACAAACATACATAGACACACCCTAAATACATTACATTACTATTTTGGCAGTCGTGTAAATAAGATCCATTTTTGAGTAAATCAATTAATTTTTTTTTCTGGCTTAATTGTATTATACTAGTAAATACACCTCTTGAATTTTTAAAATAGGATGATTCATTGTGAAGATATAAGAACATTACAAATACAACCGTGATCTGTTAGATCAAGAGTGTACCTGATGCATGCAAAAGTTAGCTTTTAACCTAACAAACACCCAGTTTGAATTTTGAAAATCGGACTGTTGTTTATAGAGATATTATAGGACCACCCCATTGCACCTCCCACAAGGGCGCCCCAGGGGCACCCAGCTTGTTCCCGGTTGATGGTGACGATTAGTCTAGCCTCGCACGAGATGCTCGCATCCTATCATCACTCTAGCTTCACACGCAGTCCCCACGGGAGTCCCATTATTATTAAACAGAATTTATTTAATATCACTTTATTTAATTTAACGTAAACTTAATTCTATTATTTTTGTAATATTATTTATTCGATTGATTGGAATCATCCAGTTCAAACCCAGCTGACACAGTGATAGAGGCTCACAGTTCACTAAATTAATCAGTTCAGTTCATTGAATTAATTCAATTCATTAAAGTTTGTGCTTTAACTGGCACATTTCCACTCCTTACATATATGTACATATATACTGCATATATACATATCATACATCTAAGTCGGTTCAGCCACTGAACATACATTCTAAATATATTACATTCCTTTGAGCAGTGGTGTAAAAATGAAAATAATACAATAAAAGATTAAGGTGTTAAGTAAAATTTATTTAATTTTAAATAAAAATTTAAGATGTTACTATTTGGCTTTTACAAAGGCATCGATGAAACAATAGTAGCGGCTCACGTATCGGCACTGTGGAACTGCAGCACCCCCTATTTCCACTTAATATTATCAATAACATTTAATATAATGAATAATTTTTTCTTTAATTCTTTCTTTATATTTGTACAATATATAATCCTTAAGCTTAATGTCAGTAGCAATCCCCCAGTTTATGAAAACGATACAAAAATATTTGTATGTGACTGTTCGCTTCACAGTTCCAGCGGCGTGATGTTTGACCGTTTTGCGCATATAGGAAGCTCCACAAGAGGCTGCGATGGAGAGATAGCACTGTCGCTTCCGCAGTGCTGACTCTGGAATACTGGTGGAAGATAGTTTTCTTTTTACTCTGCGTGTGTTTGAAAAGTTCCTTGTTCGTTCCCTTTTCTAGTCAGTGGAAGGAATATGAAAGGGGTTTAATTGTTTTTTCAGTAGTTATCAGAAGATGACGGAAAAAAAGGGCTTTTTGATTGCTAAATCTGTCCAAAATCACGCTGGAAGGGTGAAAAAGAAGGTAATTAGTAATAGTTTCTGTGTACATAGAACTTTAAATTAAATACCGTTGGATTATGGTGTTTTTAAGCGGACATTTCATTAAGTTATTATCTAATAATACTAAAAAATATAATCTGTATTGACATTTTATTATTTATTCGGTTAAACCCAATACGGTTTTTAAGCCGTATTTAAACAATTTAAAAAACCGTGTACCATATTCTTAAATGTGATAAAGCTTTGATTCAATTTTTTTTTTTGTTTTATTTTATAGAAAACTTTAACCATGGCCTTGAAAAGACCCAGAATGAAATTTTCTAAAGCAGCACCCCCACAAATTTTAGCTACGAACCGCCACTGCCCATAAAGTTAATAATTTTATTAAATAAATATATATTCCTAAAGTGTACGTTTCAATCTGTTCAACTAGTAATCAATAAGTAACCTCCTCCATGGCCCAATCAAATGTTGCCTACAAAAAAAATGTCGCCTATAAATGAAAATAAAAATTGTTATTAATTAATGTTAATTGTTATTATTTTATTATTAAATATAAGTTATTAAAAAAAAATAATAATAAGTGAAAATAGCGTTTTTACTGGTTTCTCCGACAGGGTAAAGGAAGCAAATTTGATTCAAAATTTCTGAAAAGGACAAAACGTTCAGCAAAATACTTTGGATCCTTACTGATCGGTTTATCGAATGACGTTATTATCATAATATTATCATTTTTATGGTAGAGTTTAATTATTAAAATAAAAATCAACTTTTTTTTTAAGAATTAATTTTTATTTAGTAGTCATTATAAGACAAACAGATAAAGTACCTGAAATTACATAATATACAAATATTTTTATTAAATCTTAAGACGTGTGATCCCTTTAAAAAATATATATATATATAAATTTAAAAAAATTCATATGGTCTACATTAATATTAGATAAAGTTGGATTTTTAATCCTTAAAAAAAAAGTTAAAAAACGTATATTTTAAGGGGTCTCATTCAGACCATTGTTTTTTGGGTAAAAATAGTAATATTGGGTTAATAATTTACTTATATACGTTGAATAGTTTTTTCCTGCCTCCCGGAAGCAGACCCTCAATTAAGCATGAAATACGGAACCGGGAGGTGTCTTTGCCTCTAGTCGCCAGAAGAGGGAAATACCAGGCCCGGCTATGACGTTCCCAGCCTCCATGACCCAGCAACCGGTACTTAGTCCTTTGTGTTTCACCTCTAACGGAAACACCCCCAGAGGGACGGCCCCACCGGGACTCGGTCTTTTAGCTCAGGGGCTCGAGAGTCCCCGCACTTCATCACTATTGTCCACCCGTGCAAGCACGGGCGAACAGCAGCTCCGTATGGAGCTGTCCCTCACCTTCTCGCTTCACAATATTTCAGTTGCAGTATTCCCGTCACAGTATCGAAGTCCACCGAACTGCGTAACATCGTTCCAACGATGGTCCCCACCTCAAGAAGTCCAGTTACGGCAGTACAGTCGCGGCTTTCCTCGACCCACCAAGGGCACTGAAATACCACATGTTCCGGCGTGTCTAACTCCCGACAGTGGGGGCAGAAGGGGTCTTCAACTCTTCTTCGTGTACACAGGTATGAACGAAAGACCCCATGGCCGGTCAGGAATTATGTCAGCCAGAATCCCAGTTCGCCAAACTTCCTCTCGGCCCACGGCTCAATGGGCGTGATCAAACGATGCATCCACCTCTCTTACGTTGAATAGTTATTGCGTACTTCGGCCTTTTTTATTTTTTGGGATTCCTGGCCGATGAAACATCGAGAAATGAAAAAACCCATACCCTATTTTTTGTCTGATTATCTTACTTTACTTTTTGTAGCGTCGTAACTATAGAACTATAATGCCAGGACCGAAAAATTAAAATTTATTAAAAAGACATATATGTTTAATTGCACTGACCCAATTTCCGATTGGTTAGAAAATCACGACTTGAATTCATATAAATTAATATTTATGGAAAATTTTAATAGATTGATGTTCGAGTTTATCAAGATATGAGGCAATAACTATTCAGGAATAATTCTGAATACCTCGCCAGCTCTATTTCCGACCAGTCTAAAATTTCGGAATTTTATCTAACTGAATAAATAATTTCATTGTACCAAAGCTCAATTTACCTATGATCACTACACAAAAAGTTAAAATTACAAATGAAGAAATTTTGTCCAAAATTTAATGCCATCAATGCTACAATATAATTTTTTTGCTAAGTTTTTTTTTTATTTTAAATGTTTTAATTTTTATCTTAGTTTTATTTAAATTATTACATTTTAATCAATTTTTTGCAAGTGTTTGATGGTTTTGTAATATATATATATATATATATATTACAATTTTGTATTTATATATTTTTTTGTGTTTATATATATATATATAACACAAAAAAAATGTTCTAACCGTTTCCGAAGTATCTGAATCAGTCAGAAGATATTAATTAAACTCACCAGTTTAACCAACTGGTATATATACAACTCATATATACATATATCTTTCCGAAAATTTCTATAACTTTTTTTAACTAAGGGGGGTTTAAAAAGTCAAAATTTCCAAAAAGTCCAACAATCAAAATTTTGGCCATGGCTACATTTTCCATTTATAATATACGCTTTCTTTAATATAATATACCCTATAATACCCCTTCTTTCTTTTTCTATTTAGCCTACGGAACCACCGTAAGTTAACTTAAGAGAATGATATGTATGAATGTAAATGAAGCGTGTACAGTTTCAAATCGAGCACCCCTGATATGTGTGATTAATTGAAATCCAACCACCAAAGAACACCGGTATCAACGATCTAGTATTTAAATCCGTATAAAAGTAACATATCTATAATACCCGGAAAGTAAATATCTGACTATAAAATTTAAGCTTGTTCTTCATTATTTTAATAGTATATTAATTTTAATAATACGAGAAATTTATTTACTTGATTTTTTCTGCAGGGATCATAATTTCAACGCCCGTAACTATTTATATTAATATTTTATTTTCTGCGCTTAAGCCTTTTAAATACACATTTTAGAAGACCTATTATGTACGTATGTTTTTTTTTTTAATTTTTATTTTTGTTTTACCTCCGGGTCCGCAGTCAAGCAGTTCATTCCGTAGAGGATGAGATGAATGTTTTGTAGCACGTGTGAAAAATGCCATGCCTGACCGGGATTCGAACCTTGGACCTCCGGGTGAAAGGCCAAGACGCTACCACTCGCACCACGGAAGTACGTATGTTTTACTTTCAGGTTAGTGTACGCCACAATCACTTAAGTTTCAAATCGCATTTCCCATTATTTTACCGTAGACTTTAAAAAAAATTACATCACTGTTTCTTAAATACTCATCTGAATATCACTAGGCCTACTTTTAGAGAAAGCAGCTGTGATTTGTTTGTTATTTTATCTCAGATGCTTCTTCACATGAGTCATTGCCATAATAAATACTTCGAAAGTTACTGTAAAGTAATAAATTAATTAACCCCATTTTGTTGTGAAAAAATATGTTATAGTATACAAACTGTTTCAAACAGTAGAGACAATATTATTAAATTAAAATAATTAAAAAAGTAATCTTACGCAATTATAAACTTTCTCTTAAACATTTAGCCATTTTTTTAGTAGGTGTTATATCAAGAATTAATTTTTTACTTATAAAAATTTATTTTTTTTATATGTATTTAATTTATTTATAAACAGGTTTTTTTAATTTTTTTATTTTAATTGCAATTTTAATCTGAAATTGCGGTTTTGTAGACGCAAAATTCAGCATTTTTTATTGTCTTGCTTAAAATTATTTTTTTAAATTAAAAATTATTTTTTTGTAAATTAGTTTTATAATTAAAAATTATTAGGAAAAAACTGTAAAATATTAATTAAGAATATTTTAAATGATTTCTATAATTCTATTTACAAAATAGATATTAAAATTACGTTACATTTATATATACACAACCTCTCGTATTGTTAAATCGAGCGATTAGATGACTACTTGTTATAAAATATAAGTTACTAATTTAAACAGAAGATTAAGGTTGACAATATTAATGTGTAAACTCGTACTCTCGACATGTCATGAATATTCAGTACTCACCAAACGGCAGCACAACAACGTATAATACTTTACTAGCTCGTAGTATAGTTTAGTTCTACCTCAATGATAAATCCATTTCTAAACCACACACAACATCATTACTAACATATGGCCCGACTGCTGTATGTTATGTTACTCCTAGCCCATTATTCTGTTGTCCCGTTAAGTATAATATAATAAGTACCCAGACCTAATTTACTAAAAAGTTAATCGATACAATAAATTTCAATAATTCATCGATGCGTTCGACTTTATAAACTAGCTGTTCGAACTAATCAAAATATATCTCTATAATCTAAATATTAACGGTCGATCAAAACCAATTTTTTTCTCTCAAAGTAATAAGAGTAAAATATCTTTTGAATGGAATTACTAATAAGTTTTTAAACGTAAAATTATTTTTTCCGTTAAAGAAATGAATGAATATATAACACCACATTATTTCAAAATACCCAATAATCTTTACTACGGTTATGACGCATATGAATAAATAATCCCCACATTTATTCTCTCTGAAATTAACGATGTCATTTATATAACCACCGAACCTGATAGTTAACTTTAGTAAATGTGTTCTCTGTATGACTCATTTGCATTTCGATTGACTGATCATGACGATATAGAATGGTATAATTCGTTCATTAAAGAAAATTACAGGTAACTAATTTACACTTCACTTTCCTTATACCTGGAATAGGATGTTTGTTATTCTTAAAAGTAATCAGACTGTTTAAAATTATTTTACGGTTATATCATTTAACATATAAACAAAAATTATAATTAAAATCTAATGATAAAAATCATATTCGCAAATTAAATTGTTGTACTGTAATTTATTTACTGAATTTTAAATTAGTTTATATAATTGTAATTTAATATTCAATGGTACAAATAATACCAACGCTAGGTTCACTAATCACTAATCAAGATTGGTTATATAATTAACAGCATTAATTTCAGAGAAAACTTATAAAAGAGTTAAGAATGCACTAAATTATTTTTTTTTAGTAATTATAGACATAATCATAGCTTTAACTCAAATATAAAATTCAAGTAAAATTAATAAAAAAATCACAATATTTATTAAGAACAAGTCATTCAAACCCGCCGGTGGTCTAGTGGTAAACGCGTCTTCACAAATCAGATGATTTCGAAATCGAGCGTTCCAACGTTTAAATCCTAGTAACGGCAGTTACTTTTATTCGGATTTGAATACTTTTCTTTTTCTGTTTAGCCTCCGGAACCATCGTAAGGTATTAACTTAAGAGGATGAAATGTACGAATGTAAATGAAGTATAGTCTTCTACAATCTGAGGTCAACCATTCCTTAGATGTATGGTTAATTGAAACCCAACCACTAAAGAACACCGGTATACACAATCTAGTATTCTAATTCGTATAAAAGTAAGTAGTAAGTAAAGGCAACCCCTAGTTGCCTTTACTAGGCAAATCCTAGTAAAGGCAGTTGCCTTTACTAGGATTTGAACCTTAGAACTCTCAAACTTTGCGAAGACGCTTTCACCAGTAGACCAACCAGATGGGTCAAATTTGAATACTAGATCGTGGTAAGGGCGTTCTTTGGTGGTTCGGTTTCAATTTATCACACGTTTCAGGAGTAGTCGATCTGAGTAGGTTCAAGACTACACATTTACCGGTATAGTTATTTTACACTGATAACTCCGTAATGACTAATTATTGATGCGACTGTAAATAAAAGTATTTTTAAAAAAAGTCATTCAAATGAAGTTTTTTCTTTTTTTTCTTTTCATTATAAGACGAAACGGCTAAATTAATATATTATACACACTATTTATTAATTTTTTTTAACAAATATAAAGCTAAGTAACATAAAAAAAAAAAAACAACATATTTTTATCAGGGTAAAGTAAGCGAACGGAGTTAGTCGTAAAAATTCAACAAATTTCTCCCGTCTAAACTTATAAAAAACTTCAGATTGAAAAAAAAAGTTAAAAAATAAAATATGGCTGTAGAACTGTCGAAATCGTAATTAAGCCTGTCTAATATGAATTTTTTAAAAAATAAAATTAAAATATTACCGTAATAAGATTTTTGAATGGCTAATTTTCTCTAACCACAAGTGATAAAAGGGGGTTCAAAAAATATTTAAACTAAAAATAAAAAGTAATTAAATACACGTTTTGTTTAATTCAGTAAAATTCATGCGTGACACACATCACTGACGATTCTTTATTACGTAATATAATATTTCTGTTTTCCACGTTGTAAATGATTAATTTCGTGGAATAAGTGAATAGATTTCATTTGAAACAAGATCAACCGATTCTATTTAACTTTGAAGCTACTTAATAAAAAGCTAAACTTACCGTAATTATTAAATATATTACGTGATAGCAGCGTAAATAGGTCAAGCGCACAGCGGATATGACGTATACTAGTTACGCATCACGGCTGAGCGTACACTTAATTTTCCTTAGTTATAAACAAATTACCTACTGGATTGGTCTAGCGGTTAAACTCATCATCCCAAATCAGCTGATTTTGAAGCGAGAGTTCGAAGGTTCAAATCCTATTAAAGGAGTTACTTTTATAAGGATTTGTATACTAGATCGTGGATACCTATGTTCTCTTGACGGTTGGGTTTCAATTAACCACACATGTTAAGGATTGGTACATCTGAGCCTGTACAAGACTACACTTCATTTACATTCATACACATATTCTCTGAAGTAATACCTTACGGTGGTACTGGTAGTTATGGGGGAGGGGGGCTAAATAACTAATAAGATACTTAGCACACATATCACTTTTTTTTCATAGTAAATTAATATTTTGGATAATCATCCGAAAACTTCGGCAATTAAAATTAATGAATCTCATACGATATCTCATTCAAATTATAATTCAATTAATACCTCAAAAATTATAATTCAATAGTACCAATTACTGCTTATATATAATCAATGTAAAATTGTGGCGTTAAAATAAGTTGTAAATAAGATTTTTAAATATTTTAAACTATCTTAAGGGAAGTCGCAAGTAATATCTACCTCAAGCTTTTATAAATTCAATTTAAAAAAAAATTAAATAATATTATATGTGTTCTTCAACCACGATGATTATAGTAAAACAAAAATCCTTTTTCAAATAAATAATTAATTAAGATTCTCTTTTACGGTTTTTTAGGTCCTTTCCAGATAAGCGAAAAAGTACTTTTTAGTTATTATCCATAGATAGCATTCTTATTGTAAATGCAATAAGTAAAATTGCGTTCCGAAGTAAAAAAAAAAAAAATTATTACAAACCTAATTCCGGTGAACATCAAATTACTTTTGCCAAATTTTGGAACAAAATGTGCAGCCTATATAAAATTTATAATCCTATTTTTTTTCTCTTTGTTTAAATTATTTGACTTTTAAAACGATTTTGTTGGTTTTTGTTCTTCAATTCGGAACTTATAAAATAAAAAGGTAATAGCCTTATCTTAAACAAAACAAATGGAATTTTCATATAAATCAAATCGAGTTATAAGAAACAAAAAAAAAACTTTATAATTTTCTTATTTTTTTCAAAATAAAAAAAAGAGAAAATATATTTTCTATTTTCATTTTATAACTTATTCAATATTCAGTTAGTTACATTCAATATTTGCCAAACGGCGGGTGAGTAACGAAACTTTATGAAAAAGTCTCACGAGGTTGAATCAATTCCAGTTTTTTGTTTATTTTTTCGAAAGAGCGAGATGGGGTGGTTTTCTTTTTATCTTCTCGAATGCGTTTAGTGTTAAAAAAGTAATAACAAAAATCTTCTTTTTTTAAATTTAACATTTAAATAGATTTGAACTCGTAAGAATATAATAAAAATGCTAATATTTTATACATAAAATATCGGTTCCAAATAAACAACAAAACTTTAAAAAATAAAATAATAGTTTTAACTTGGAAAAAAATTAAAACAATAAAACCAACTTAAAAATTTAAATTAAAAATTAAGAAATAAAATACTAATTTTTCAATATTCAGTATTAAGTTTTGATTTTTTCAAGAGTTTAAAAAACAACTACCAACTTGTTTATTACCTTTAATCTAGCGCCACTTGTCTAAATAAATAGATTATCCGAAATAAAATTTTATATATATATATACTTATATGTATGTTCAACATACTAGTATTATGAGATCGAATCGGTAAGTTGATTTTATTTTAATAATATTTAAATAAATCTGAATTAATTTAAATAAAATTTGCAAGTTCTTTTTAATCACACGAAATAAAAACCAATAGTTTTAAGAGTAGTTTAGTTTAAAAATAAATAGAACTAGGATAAGTAAACATTTTTGGAGAGTTTTTTGGGAATTTTATTCTGAAATTGTAACTATAGTAGGACCACGTGGTATAATAAGCATATTTCTAAAGTTTGATTTTCGGTAGGTTTTTGTTTAAGCTCCCGGGACCATCGTTAAGCATTGCTTTAGAGAAGAAATGAAATAATTTTGTAGCGTGAGAAAATGCTGTACCTGGGATTCGAAGGGAACCCAAATAAAAGGCGGAGATGCTACCACTCGCACCATTAAGGGCGAGCGGCATTTCCGGTAGGTTGAGGCATTTTGAGTTGGGTTTCTTTAACTTGCAATGGTTCAATCGTCCTAAAATATTGTAATCATAAAACTCATTTCCCGACGTCGTACAAAGTGAAATTTTACACAGCGACGTAGGTCGGTGACAAAACAATATGCGATTACTAATTTCATACACATAAATATCCTGAGGAAGGGAGTTGAATCATCCGATTGATTTTGACTGTCGATTCAGTATGAATAAATTAGGTGGCTGTTGAAACGGATTTTAATATGTAACCTTCTCAACTTTATGTACGCTAATCACCTAAACACAAGGGGCGACCGGTAGCCGCCTGAAAGACGTTAACTCGGCCGCACCCTTGTGTCTTGGCGTAGAAACACCCTCCTATCTTTGGACTCTTCCTTGTTCACCCAACGGGGTCTCTCCTGGCTCATCATAATATCCCGACCTTCCCTTCTTGTTTGCCGAGATGCCCTTCCCCAGAAGGGCTACCTTCCCGGTCTTATCGTACCCAGGGTCCGGGTATGTATCCCACGCATGCCCCTTCGTCAATCGCTCACCTCTCACACCTTGAGGGTCCTTAATGAGTCATCAGCGCGTCCCGAACCCGTCACTTTTGCGTGTGACCGAGCCCGGACGTCCTCAACAAAAAGGCTACATCCCTTGCCCTGCACGGATCACGCTAATCACCTTATTAAATTTTAAATAATTGATATCATTTATAATAAAGGAAAATAATTATCCAGGTTATAATATAAAAGAAAACCGCAAATAAATATTTTACTGTAAAATGTAAAATTAATTAACGTAAAATTTGATAATTTCACTTAATGATGACTAAAAAGTAGAAAGAAAAAACATTTTAAACATCCTTTTCCTCAAAAAAGGAATAACAAAAACAAAAAAAAAAAATTGTACCATAGAGGAAAAAATAACTCTGTTTTCAAAAAAATTACTTTAAAAAAAAAATTCTATTTATGCATGACTAAAGAGAAAAGCATAGGGTGCACTCTCGTATACAAACACTATATAATTAGAACGCGCCCACACTTTTTAGTTCCTTGTACGAAATAAAGGAAGTATTGTGATCGCGAAAAATTTCAACGGAAATATCCATTTTGATCATCCCTGAATACATTTTGACTAGTTTCAGCGTGATGTCTGTATGTACGATGTATCTCGCATAACTCAAAAATGATTTGCCGTAGGATGTTGAAATTTTGTATTTAGGACTGTTGTAATATCTAGCTTTGCACCTCCCCTTTTGATTGCAATCGACTGTACCAAAAGTGTCCAAAAAACCCGAAATCCAAAAAAATTGGATTTTGGGCTTCTTCTTAACTATAGTAATAACATTTGAACGATATATCATAAGTGGTACTTATTTTCATTGTTTCCAGAGTTATAGCCAAATAGAATTTTAATTAATGAAATATTTGGATCTTACAAGGGGAACGAACATCAATTCGAATCAATTAAATGACAAACATAATTAGAAGCCCTCTTGCTATTAAAAAAACAAGTCCTCCATCAAGCGGCTGTACGATAAGTTCCAAGAGACAGGGAATGTGGCAGATGTAGCCAAAAGTGGTCGAGGAAAGCGCTAACCCAGAAAAGTTGATCGACGTGCAAGCTGCATATTCTGATAGTTCCAAGAAGTTTGTGAGACGCCTATCTACCCAATCTGGTCTCTTCGTTTGTAGTGCCCATATGGCATCGCGCAAATGTTTAAAGATACATCCGTACAGAATTCGTGTTATTCACGATTTATTACCTACAGACACTGGGAAACGTGTAGTTTTCTCTCAGCGGCTCATGTCATCTGTAACGCCACATGGGGAAGAACTCGAGGACTGGTTTTGGTCTGATAAGGCAAGGTTCCACCACCTTGATGGATACGTCAATGCACAGAATTTACGCATTTGATGTACGGAAAATCCACATCAGCTACACGAGTCTCCTCTACACGGACAAAAAGTGGGTGTTTAGTGTGCAATGTCACGTTCGCGAATCTTCGTGACATTTTTTTAACGGCACAGTGAACACTTGTTGCACAGATGGTGCAACAATTTGTAAACATTATACCTGCAGACAGGCTCTTGTACATGTGGTTTCAGCATGACAACGCTACGGCTCGTACAGCTAACAATACCGTAGTATTCCTGGATTAGAATTCCTGTAGTAGTATTCCTGGATTACCGTAGACTTTCCTGAATTAGTGTTTTCATAGACAAGTGATTTCGAATGGCTTGCAGTCCCCTCGGTCTCCTTATTTATCCCTTCATGACATTTTCTCGTGGGAATACCTTAAGGATGCTGCTTACAGAACTCATCCTCAACCAGTTTCAAATTTCAGAGCAAAATTGAGTGATGTGTCACTGCAATTCCTCAAAAAACGTTACAACATGTAACGTCGTATTCAATTATGTGAATCGCATAACGGAGGCCACTTTCAACAATTATTGTAACTTACTCATTTTTCAATAAGGTTGCATCACTTTTTGAACACTCTCTATTAAAAGCCGCTAATTTACGTGAAAATGGATGGATGTGATGATGTACTATGAACGATAGCATCAGCGTGTGATGGTTGATATATTCTAATATTTAATTTGTAACTGATTTTGGTAATATTTAAATATAAAAATACGATAAAATTATTTTATTCCATTTCGAAAGAAAATGCTACAATATTATGCAATGTATTAATAAAATTCAACAAATTTCCTAATTGTCTCAAGCTACCCGTAAAACAACAAAAAATATCATCCACGTAAAAAAGAAAATCATTCCTTCTTACATCTGAGGAAGGTACTGTGTACCGAAACAGCTGTCATTTTTAAATAGATTTTGAGGAAATCCAAAAAAAAAACATACTTTATTTTTATTTAATTTTTGTTAACAAAATCTGTTTCGCCCAAATTTACAGGATTTCGAAAAATTGAACCAGTATTTTTTTTATTTATTAATCTTTTTTAAATTTAATGTTTTCCATATTTAATTATAGTACAGTCATACTCATAAAACACAATTATTATAAAATAAAAGGAAGTTATTATATGTATCCATTTTTTTATCCTACAAATAATGTTAAGAAATGCTTTTAAAGCAATATAAATACGCATTTAAATATGTATGAAGTACAGTTTGTCTTTATTTCAGCGTGCACATGCATATAATAGCTGAGTGAAATGCAGTTATTGACTTTTTAGCTTACATAGCAAAAAGAAAAAAAAACTGTTCGATGCAGACGTGTATATGTTTTGGAATTTGACACGTATTATTCGCGTTTCTTTTCTTTGTAATACTCCATGTGCTGCTGTACCACATGCACTTAATTATTTGATGTCAACATTTCCTTCTTATGACTCTTGATACTGGAATTGTTTTTCTTTCTTCAGATAAAAATATATGTATAGTTTTTACAACTTTATTGTTTTGTTTTCAACGCTGATTTAATTTCATAAAACTTAGGTTAGTTTTTATTCTCAGTATCATTACAATAAAAATAGATTACCCGATAAATATATAAATTTTATTTATCACCAACATTAATATAAGAATTACCGGTATTCGGATATCCCATTAGAATAAAAAAAAAGAAAAAAAAAGATAAACATTTAGTTAAAGGCGAAGTCAAAATTATTATTTCTAGTTAATGTTTATGGAAACGCCCGTCATCAGCTGCATTGTTATACTCTTATAACGCATCATTCGCTTATCAGGTTGTATCCCAACTTACTACTAATATTTCTATAGAAATAACTACTCCCTCTAAATGATTCTATCTAAACACTCGTACATCTGGTGAGCTATAATTTTACGATGTTTTTGAATCTTAATAATTCCATTCATAATAAACGTAAAAAAAATCTAGGGTTTTATTTCATTGACCACCAATTACGTTTCTAAATAATTTTATTCCATTATCAAAAACCTTTCTCAAAAGCTAAAGTAAAACTTTAGATTTTTTGACTACTTTTAATCGAATATACGCCAGTGTGAAAAGCGTAAAAAAACGTCCTTTCTCCTGAATAAATATATATTTATTTATGACTTTCCGTTACTTTATTTTACATAAATATTTTTTTCACTCACACTGTGATTCACTGTATAACCGCATATGAAAAATACTCCAATAAATAAATCAACATAACCTCAAACTGGAGTTTGAGGTTATCATCCTTAATTGGGCTTAACTGAAGAACGACTTAATCTAAATTACAACAATGAAATTGATTTAGTAATTTTGGAGATTTCCGAGACAGGATATGTTATACAAGAATGGTATACTTCATAAGCCTCATACCTTTAAACGTAAAAAAAGTCTTTTTCATCCTTCAATCCCACCGTGCGACCAAAAATAATACCGTACTCTTTACGAAAAGACGGTAAAAAAATTAAATATAAATAAAATTATAATAAACAAAGTAAAAATTATGAATAAATATTTAAAACAACCATTATTATGAAGTAAAAGAATTAAAAATTATAAACGATAATATCACCAGTAATTTGAACAAGAAAACGATTACTTGGTACATTGTCTAATCATTTTCCTGTTAATTAATCTGAATGAGGATTTGGTGGAGGCGATGCTTTTTGGTAGGCGAAACATTAGGAAGATGCTCATTAGCATCATGAGGAAAAAAGTTCAGGAAGAGGTATTGACGAAGAGGTCGTTGGGGTATTAGAGTAGTGGAAAGGTGGACAGCCCCGTCCATGAGGGGTGAGATGCTGAAGTGTCCCACTCCCGATGATTGGGCGACGACTCCAGTGGAGGATAGGTTACGATAAAAAACAATTAGTAAGGCGTAAAGATCCAATTCTGGCTGGTTGGGTGGCGGTGCTGGAGACTTATTTTTAGCTGGGTCTAGCAGAGCTGCCTTGTGAGTTAGAGGCAAAGGCACCGCCTAGGAACGTCTAATGCTTTTATCAAAGCGAGATCGGTACCAGTGGTAAGGAATAGAAAAAAAAGAAAAAACTTGGTACGTACATTGTCTTATGACAACATATTGTTGTTACACTGTTGTAAATTGTTGTTACATTAATTTCCTCTGCAGTGTAGTTAATATAAACAGCTATTACTTTAAAACACTTCGTTTTTAATACCGTAACGTCCATGTCGTATTACCTAAAATTAATCTTATAAATTTTCTCATTTAAATATCAAAATCTTCTTTCAATAATACAAAAAAATAAATAAATAATTGCAGACAAAAATAAATATAATTTTAAAAAAATTTGATAACTGGAAAATCATTACTCGAAAAGACTTCCAAACTGAGACAAACAGTGCGAGAAAACTAAGTAATTAATATGATATATGTTCAGAATTATTTACAGGATTTTATTCACACAAAATCGGAGAAAGAAAGTTAATCTAAAAAAATTATTTTTTCCTTTTAAAGAAATTTTCAGTAATGAAGTGAAATTAAATATTTTGTCAAGAAAAAACATGGAAATAAAAAAATTAAAAAAAAAAAATCGCTTATAATTTCGTAACGGTAACACGAATTTCAAACACTAGTAAAGATACAACGTTTTAATTAAAGTTAATTTCTGATTATAAAACTATTACTTTCCAGTCTAAATAGCACTACAGCAGAGCTATAGCTCTAGAAGGGAAAGTATTGTAGTCGGTCCAAATCGAGCATATTCGGTTTTCACGGGATCTTGACATTTTGACACCTAAGCAATCCAAAAAAACGGATGGTAATTTTCCGGATGTTAATGTTCGTATGTACGTGTGGGTGTTCGATTTTGGCCCATAAATCATCTTATATCTCCAGAACTACAGACTGATTTTGACAAAACTTGGTCAGATTGCTTCTATATATGGGGTATTAACGCCACTGAATTTTCAATTTAAAAGGTCAAGGGGGTGAGGCTGCAGTAGCAAGTCAACCCTCAGTATCTTGAGATTTCGCCTAATTAAGATCATATTTTTCTTAGGCACATTTTCTAACAATTAAAAAATAACAATATTAACAAAAAACGTTTTTTGCAAAATCGCACCCCCACCAAATAAAAATGTAGTCGTCTACTATGTTGTGACGTCACAGGTAAGTGGTAGGATTAAATAAATGAATAATATTTAAAGTGTGAAAAAGTAACTCTAACTGGCTGTGTCTCGAACTCGATCGGCCGATTGACTCGGTACCTGGTGCGTTAAGCCTCGCGGATACACCACTCTGCCGACCGTACAAGCGAAATTTGTTCTATGTATGTTGTAAAATTACATTAGTTTAGATATAGTACACGTAACCTATCGGCTTGGTCTAGTGATGAACGCGTCTTCCAAAATCAGCTGATTTGGAAGTCGAGTGTTCTAGCGTTCGAGTCCTAGTAAAATCCGTTATTTTTACACGGGTTTGAATACTAGATCGTGGATACCGGTGTTCTTTGGTGGTTGGGTTTCAATTAACCACAAATCCCAGAAATGGTCGAAGTGAGACTGTACAAGACACTCATTTACACTCACGACTGACACACTCAAGACTGTTCATTTACACTCATATACTGTTCATTTACATATCATCCTCATTCATCCTCTGAAGTATTATCTGAAAGGTAATTACCGGAAGCTAAACAGGAAAAAAAGGAAAGATATAGTACACGTAAAATCGAAAGGCGGTTCCTCCCTCCAAGTTGCCTTTACTTACTTGTCCACTATACCCTACTCCTATAACCTGGCGTGTGTAATACGTGCTACTGGTTACAACAAAAGTAATGCGTACAAGCTATTAAAAAATAATAATTTTCGTAAATACCTACGCCACGTCAAAGAAAATCATAACACCATACCGTATAATAAATAAACAACTCATTTCATATATGTACTTTGTACTTTTCATACGCGTCTTTTTTGGATCTGCCAAATTGAAGAAAATTTTTTTAAACAGGAAAGTGGACAACTGACACATGATTTTAAAGTAAAATTTTACGGAGAAAAGAATAGTGAAAACCGTTTCTTGATAAATGCCTTCGTTTTCGATTTATAAGCAATCCAAATTACGGAAAAAGGTAAAAATCGCGTTATTATTTAAACTAAGTAAAACGCCAGTTAGTAACTTTTTACTTCGTTTACATTCAGAATTAAAAGCAATAACAAACTTTCAAAATTAACAGTTAACTTTTTTAACAGTTAATTTTGAAATTACTGACCCATACACGAATAATAATTATTAATATATTAATAATTTAAATATTCTGTTTCATCTTTCCTTATGAATTAGGATTAACTTTTACTTTCTTCGTATCATAGCTATAGAGCTATTCTGCAAAAAGGAAAACACGTTAATCGATAAAAAAAATAAATAAGATGTTGGCGTGTTTGAAGCTTAATAACTTTTGACTGGATAAACCAAATTTGATGAAATTTGGCACTAATTCTCTTAGATACGGGACAATTAGTTGGTAAAGGTTCGGGGTCAATATCTCCATGGAATGGGGTAGATAGTTTTTTGAAATCAATTTTCTCAAAATTTACATACATAACCCTACTTTATTTAAACTTTTAATTAAAAAAACTTTAAATTAAACTTTATTAAACTTTTAAAAGTTTAAATAAAACAAAAAAAGTTTCATATAATTAAAAGTTCAAATAATAAACCTTTAGTAATTTCATTACAAAAAAATTTCATAATAATTCAGCTCATCCAAAAAAAAGAAATCTTAGGAAACTTTTTATTGGTTGTACATCTTTTATTGAAATTTTATTAATTTCTTCCACTTAAAAAACTCGTAGTAAACGTAGACAAAATCAAAAGATTTTCCTGAAAGATGATTTTGAAGATGAGAGAGTAAGTAAAAAAATATAAAAAATACATTTTTTAATTTTTAAACTTTTTTTGGTTTATTTAAACATATAATGATAATTTTACAATATATCTTCATTATAAATTACACCTCTCTACAAAAGAAATCTTACGTAACTTTTTTCGAGCATAATTATTTTTTTACTATATAAGAATAAATAACCAACGCCAGGAAAATATTACAACTTTGTTGTCAGCTCTTCTTTTTATCAATTCTCAAAAAAACAGTTTAGAAAAAACAGTTATAGCGTTCATAAGTCTGGAAACGGTCTCTTATCGCCTTTTTTGATTATTTCCATGACAGTAAGAAAAATGTAACTCAGAAAGGTAAATAATAAATAATTTAATTATAAAACCAACAATCGTTAAATGCGTCTTAGCGCTTTCGAAAACGAATTCCATCTTCAAGAACGTAAGTTTTTTTTATTATTAACTAAACCTTTGAATAGAATTGTTTTGTAAAGTATGTAAAATATATAAAGGTGGTCGTCATGTGTTAAAATTGCGTCCACTTAACGTCCTGTCACAATGAATGTTTGCATCGTTATCGGAAAATAACGGTGACAATTCTACTCATGTCGACAAAGTTTTAATTAATAAAAAAATTTTAAGTTCCTGTAGATGGAATTCGTTTCTGAAAGCGCTAGGACGCATAAAAAGATTGTAGGTTAAGTGGGTTTTATAGTTTAATTATTTATTGTATAATCATAGCAACGGGCCACATTTGATAAAATTATATAAATAATAAATATTTTCTTTAAAATTCTTTGAACTAGAAGCGTGAAACTTTATTTATTTCTGAAACTTCATAATTTAATTTCTAACATCGAAACACTTTTGAGTGCGAGTCACGACTGATTCCGCAGTTCGCACCAAAGTGTCCAATGGGATATCTGCGCACACCGCTTGAATCTCATCCCAAAATGGTGTCCAGGTTACGTGGTTTACGGCGGTACGCTTCATCTTTTACTGTGTGTGCCCCATAAAAAAAATCAAGCGGCGTAAGGTCTGGAGAGCGTCTGATAGGTCCCCTACGTTCTATCCCACTGGTTTGGTACATTTTGATCCAGGTATGATCGCACATCCCTGTGATAATGCAGCGGGACGTCATATTGCTGGTAATAATATCTGTCATTACATTACAGCACGAATGGAAGGAAAAATGAGATCAGCAAACATCATTAGGTACTTTTCCCCAATTACAGTACTTTCAAATCGAAAAAGCCTAATGAGTCCGCTAGGAGACAAATTTCACCACACAATCACATCAGACAAATTCACTGTCTTTTCAACAGTAATGTAATAAATTATCTTCAGCCATTACACATAATTATGCCTATTGACAGTTCCATTAAGTTTGAATTGTGCTTCATCCGACCAAACAATGCTACCCATAAATCTCGATTCACGTGTAACCATCCCCTGAACCCATTCACAAAATTGTACCCTGCGATCTTAGTCATCGTTAATTAGCTGTTGCACCAGTCTTGGAATGTAAACACGCAACTTGATTTCTTCAGCATGCGTTGCACACAACTAACACTTACACCATTCTCAAGTGATCCTTGCGTTACAGATATTTGTGATGAACGCTGAAACAGTCCCAGCACCGCACCTGAAAATTCATCACTTGTAGCCGTGCGAAGTTATCCCGATCGGTTACACCACACACTGTTCCATAGACCTCGAATTTGTCTCGTAGTTGTGTGAACACTACCGTTTGGAACATTCAATTTGACCAGAAAGTACTCTTATTATTAAAATTTGGACTGTAGTCTTACTTTTCCCAGTAATTTAACCTTTTAAGTAGGGAAATAAATTATTTATGACTGTTCAAAGTGTGTATACATTTTTTTGAAACATTCTGGATGTATAAGAATATTTCCTTCTTCGATGAATGTGTTATCATAATTTTAAAAACAATCTATTTGAATTATGAATTACAAATCAGTAAGCGCTTGTTCTTCCTCATTAACAGATGCAACTTTAAAATAAAATTATGTGTAGAAACCGAAATATTGTAAAAACAAAAAAAACATTTACAAATATTTTTAAGATTTTACCGATGAGGTACACAGTAATAAAGTCGTGCTACATCTTTCATTCACTGGGTTTAAAATAACATTAGCTAATACTAAAACTTATTAATTCAATTATAATTATAATTTGAGTAAAACCAGATCTATACATACAAACACACACATACACCCAAAGTCCGATAGTAAACATTTATAGAATTTCTCATCCGATCTCATATAACTAAACGCACACACATTCAGGGCATCTGGATTGCATCATTGTAACCTATCTGCGGACAGAAACGAGTTACAAACATAGTATGTTGAATCGTGCTTGTGAATAAACGTCAGCTTATAGTCTAGACTAAGTAGACCTAATGTTCATCTATAATATTACAGAAATGGAAACGTGGGTTGTTTGCACCCATTAAATAACACAAACACATCCCTACCAACACGACATCGGATACAGTTGCTAAACTCGCATACGTACGACTAATAAACACAAGGGAAGTAGTTATAAAAGCATACATACAAATATTACATCTGAAACAAACAGTTGAAATAATAATGATAATTATTCATTGAATTACTCATTAAGAACAGTTATCGTAGCAGTTGGCGCATATAATTCGTCATAAAAGAACAATAAGTTATTGAATCAAAATTATCGATTTCACGTCGCATTTTTTTAGTATAAGATTTTTTTAAATTAGTAAAAGACTGAGCTTTGAAGAACTCACAATATTTACAATGAGGTTAAAAAGATAACAAAGCCTAATTAAAAAGGATTTTTTTTTCGAATTCCCCGCAATTTGAGTAAGTATTAATGTTGTAATAAAAAAAAACCACACCTGTAAGGAGAGACATACAGCACTATCTTGTAACATTTGATCATTCAGATTTACATTTTTATGATTAGTATCAATTAAATTCTTATAAATAGGGATCTATCACTGCCCTGTTTTTCCCGCATTCTCAATTGTTCCAAAGTTTTGCACCAGCTCAAAGCGGTTCAATCCTTTGAGTATGAGCACCCGTAGTAGGATCAAGGGAATTCTCTGAAGTATTGACACTGTACTGCTGATACCGCATTCCAGGGATATTTCGTGCCGGGTGTTTCTTACACGAAACATCCGGCACGGTTGTGCCGGGTAGAATGCCATTTGTGATCGCCTATGTTTCTATAGACCAGTCTGGAACCGCGCACAATAAACACTAACTCGTTTCTCAACAAACACCTCCGAACATCTACTGAATAGGATAAATCGTTTATACATCAAAACGTTCGTTAGAACTTCACCGGTAAGTGTTCGCAGAACTGGACGGCACGGCGAAGTCAACTAACTCTGTTTACGGTTTTAAACATGATCTAAGCTAAAAGTGAAATTAAAATGGGGGAAAAATTTAAAAAAAGCACGAAAACATTATATTTCAGTTCAATTAGATTTGTAATAAAGATTAATTTCAAAAAAATACCTCGAATTTTAATAGATAACTTTTTTTTTGTTCCATTTAATGAACCACGGGACTCTATTATGTTACTTTTACGAACTGCGCCGCTAGGTAGCAGTACTTAACCCACCGGGTTGGTCTAGTGGTGAACGCGTCTTCCCAAATCAGCTGATTTGGAAGCCGAGAGTTCCAGCGTTCAACTCCTAGTAAAGCCAGTTATTTTTACACGGACTTGAATACTAGATCGTGGATACCGGTGTTCTTTGGTGGTTGGGTTTCAATTAACCACACATCTCAGGAATGGTTGAACTGAGTCTGTGCAAGACTACACTTCATTTACACTCATACATATCATCCTCATTCATCCTCTGAAGAATTATCTAAACGGTAAGTACCGGAGGCTAAACAGGAAAAAGAAAGAAGAAAGGGTAGCAGTACTTAAAGGCGCTTTGAATTTACGAACGATCTCGTAAAAAAACTTGATAATGAACTTGAAATAATAAAATTAAAAAAATATATATATACTACAGCTTGTTTTAACAGTAAATTCTCTTAGTTTAAAAGAAAATACTGAAGATGAAACTATTATTTTAATTCACATCACTTCATTAAAAAAAATTAAGAGTATTAGTTTACAAGAGATTATAAAACACAAACAAAAACTAATGAAACTAAATAAAGCTAATAAAACACAAAAAAGAATCAGTAAGAAAGTGTTACAAATGTGGTAACAAAGATTTGTTACATACAACAGAATTAAAATTCGATTGGTAATATTTATTCTACAATTAGATCTATTTGATGGAGAAATAAAAAAAAGTTCATTTAATAATAATATAAAAAGTGTGTCCACGGATACGATAAAAATCGAGGGTTACACTTACAAAGTAATAAATGCAATATTACATCAGGATCTTCGATTCATGAAGGTCATTATACTAGTTTTATTAAAAAAAAAGAAAATTATGGTGTAAAGTGAATGATATGACTATCAAAAAAAAAAAAAAATTGACCGATAAATTCAAAAAATGTATATTTGTTTGTTCAAGAAAGGCAATAAATTTTAATAATAAATCTATAAGTTAACAATCAGTAATTCATAAAATAAAACAATAATCTAACAAAACGCAGTGATATCCAAAAAAAAGTACAATGAAATTGTAAACCGTACAGTAAGTCTCGCAGATATCATCCCGGTCAGGCATGACATTTTCACACGGTACTTGTCATTCATCTCATCCTCTGAAGCAATACCTAACGGTGGTCCCAGAGGTTAAAAAAAAATCATTACTTCCGCTCAAAAAACAAAAATTTCTGTTAAAAATAAAATTACTTTTAACAAAATGATATCCAAAAAGGTAAGACACTACATTTCTACTATCAAAATCTTCTATAAATTTAGAATTTTGTCTAAAAACGGTTTTATTTATATTACAAAAATGCTTATTTTTTTGAGTGGAAGAAATGATATCTGCGACTCTTATCGTACGGCTTATAATTTCAGTAATAATAGAAATTTTTTTGGATCATATTTCCGCCTGTAGAAGCACAATTCATCGATATGTATTGTGGATCCAGACCAACCCGGTGGGTTAGACCACCGGGTTGGTCTGGTGAACGCGTCTTCCCAAATCAGCTGATTTGGAAGTCGAGAGTTCTAGCGTTTCAAGTCCTAGTAAAGTCAGCTATTTTTACACGGATTTGAATACTAGATCGTGGATACCGGTGTTCTTTGGTGGTTGGGTTTCAATTAACCACACATCTCAGGAATGGTCGAACTGAGAATGTACAAGACTACACTTCATTTACATTCATACATATCATCCTCATTCATCCTCTGAAGAATTATCTTAACGGTAGTTACCGGAGGCTAAACAGAAAAAGGCCTATCGGTCTTGATCGAGTGAATAAATAAGGAATAAGTACAGATATCCCGCAGATAACAATTAATCTGTGATCGCTTTCATTTCCATGTCGAGTTCATCGGCGCATAATATGGTCGCGGCGTATTCCTTACACAAGCAACAAATATAATAATAATAATCAAACGATAACTTACATTCCCTAACCAGGTCTCCTTACGTAGACTAATTTACATTTTCTATTGCATCGTCGACGATCAGACCATGGACTTAATCACATAATCATTTGATGGCTGTTCGGATAATTCCTTAACAGAAAAGAATTCCGAATTGCTGAAAGCCCCGTACTGCATTATCTTTCGAGTTAACCTTCTGGGCATACAAAGTCATTACAGTCTCCTTATTGCACTTTGCGCAATGCCCGGGCAACGTCGATATCCGAGCTAATTGAAATTAACATTAATACTATAATTTTACACATTTTTATTTGTAGAATAAAAAAAATACAATTTTAATTACTAATAACACAAACGTGATTTATCAGGAGAGTATTTTTTGTAACTTCGACAACGTAACATTAAATTTATAAATGTTGTCATTGCCTGAAACTTTCACGCTTATGGGAGGTAGTAAATTCTACTGAAAATAAATTAGGAATTTCAAACCCCATTGAAGAAAAATTATTCGTGGATTGTATTGTCGTTTTAATAATTTTTTTCAATAACTGCATATTAAAAATCAAATTAAGTCACTGAGCAACAATAAAAGTTTGTTCAATATAATAACATTTTTTTTATAACTATAGTATTCTTTACAATTATCAAGAAGGTCAACTGCATTTTGTTGACCACAAGAAATTTATTTTTGAGTATATTTATCTTTTTCATATAGTGCGAGAAATTTCTATTTCTATGTTAATATTGTTAAATATTTATCTTTATTTTCAAACAGCCATTTGAAAAGATTTTATTTCTGTACAAAAAAAACATACAAAGAGGATATGAATTGAGTTAAAAGGACGCATTGAAGCGGGAATGAAAAGATTTTTAACCATTCAAAGTCCATCTTCAGTATTTCTCTAACAAGGTAGTCTACATATACTCGAAGGATAAATCTACTTCGTAGAGAAAATTTTCAATTAAATAAGAATAAATAGGCTAAACTTTAATGTTTTTCAGGTTAAAGGGGGGCATGAAATTGAATGCAAAAAAAGTCCCCCTATTTTAAATAAATCACTGTGCAATAAATTTCCTGTTATCTTTCTTTGATGATAATAATATTAAATAAATAAAATCTCAAACAAATACTGCAATAAAATAAAAGCAAACATTTATAGTACAGTCTAAGCAAAATATATTTTAATATATTCCTTTCACTGCAATTTGCATAATCCAAATTAATAGTTTATATATTAGATACTGCTTATTATCAGTACAATTTACAATCCGCTCTGTACATTACTCACCAGCTGAGTTGAACAAAGATAAAATTATAAAATATTTCATAAATTATAGAACAGATTCAACGAAATGTAAGATATCTGAAGGAAAATGTATCAATCTATCAAAATTGCTGAATCACCTTTAATTCGGAACATAGAATTAACTAAATGAGTTTCAATTACTCCTATACTAGATAATTAAGTCATTTTACCAAGTCAGGCACTGGAATTGATCCATTTTGTTTTTATCAAAGAGAATATTAAGTTGATTACAGTCAATTTATGACAGTTTGCACAAAATCAAAGACGATTATTAAATTTATTCCAAGATCGAAAATTGAGATTCTTTTACATATTATTTAAGTTCAAAGTATAACATTCAATTGAAAAATCTCTACATCGATTCTCGTATATTTAATGACTGAATAATCATTTTATTCTGTTTTAAGTCTTTTTCAGCTCGTCAAAGAACATAGAAAACTTTTTAAAATTATTTCGACAGAGTTTATTTTTATACTATAGTAAAACACCGATTTTTCGGATGTCCGAGAATCCAGACAGTATCTTCACACTAGACAGTTTAAAAAAAAATTAACTATTTAAAAAAATGCTACTTAAAAATGCTTTTTAATCCACGGGCTACACACACAACTTAATTTAAGATATTTATTATTTTATTTAAATATAATTTTGTTTTTCGTTTTTTTTTAATTCAATGATTATAACTAAAGCGCGCGCGCATACCGTATTTAATTCGGGTGGGCCCAGTCCTAGTGGTGACAGTCAGCACTAACTAAAAAAATATAATTTCATATCTTACATAGAATAAATTTTGCTTGTACGGTCGACAGACTGGTGTAGCCACGAGACTTAACGCACCAGGTACCGAGTCAACCGGGCGATCGAGTTTGAGTTACATTTTTAAACTAAATATTATTCATTTATTTAATCACAACATAGCAGACGACTAGATGGGGGTATAATTTTACAAAAACCTTTTTAATTTTTAACAAATGTGGCTAAGAAAACTACGATCTTAATTAGGTAAAATTTCGACATACTGAGCGTGACCTTGCTCTACAGGCTGACTCCCTTGACTTTTTTTAAGTTGAAAACTTAATGGCATCAATGCTCCATATATATATATATATATATATATATATATAAGTAATCTGATCAAGTTTGAATAAATCGGTCCGCAGCAGATCTGCAAATATAAGGTGATTTATAGGCCCACCCGAACACACACACACACACACACACACACACACACACACACACACACACACACACACACACACACTCACGTACGTACATATGAACATTAACATCAGGAAAATTTCCAACCGCTTTTTTGGGTTCCTTAGATGTTAAAACGTTAAGATCCCGTAAAAACCTCATATGTCAAATTGGACCGATTACAATACTTTTCCTTCTAGAGCTACACAGTGTTAACTAGACGGTACAGTAAAATACTATTCAAATAAAGATTTGATTTTAGAAGAAATGTATTTTATCGGTCTTTGTTTTTATATATCACTAAATATAAAAATTAGACCTTTGTTAAACTAATTAAAAAATTAACTTCTGAAAAGATTGATGAAAACATTAATTGGTCAAGCGTGGACTATAATGTAAAGATTTAGTTTTTATTCTGCTATGCGTATAAGAGCACAAAACAAACAATATTGTTATGATATTCTTTAAACAGAAAAATTAACAAAATCTAGAGATGAAAGAAAGCTATTTTTTACTAAAAATTCTTTCGCTTAAGTATTTGGAAAACATTTAACAACGGGACCGCGACAGGATCGTCCAATACGCAAAAAAAAGTAAATAATCATTGAAATCGGTGTCGATTTGGTGAAGAGTAAGCCTTGAATTTACGTAAAACAAAAAAATATATGGGTAGAACTAATCTACAAATTTTTTTAAGTCGGTCAAATTTTTTTTTAAATGTTCCCAAAATCCACAGATCATAGAAGAATTCTATGAGGGATTCCTTCCTTTAGACTCTCACAATTCTTTTTATATGTACTTCTAAATTAAAATTTCATAAAATCTAAGACTCTGAATATTTAAATCAAATACTTTATTTCTTTCACTTTTACGAAATTAATAATTAATGGAGTAATCCTAATACTAATTATAATTGTACTCTAAGGTTATTCATAGTCTAAAACCAATATTAACATTATTTTATAATACAATTTAATATTCATTACTTAACTTAATTATACTTAATTTATATGATTCATAATCGGAAGTGAGTTTTGTAAAAGATGAAAGATTAGGTGTCCACAAGGGTCTTGCCCGTTTTGTGGCACCATCCCTTTTATATTAATCTGTTTAGTTAGAGCAAGGGGACAAAAAGGAAACAGTTTTATCTTATATAGGAGAATTAGTTTTGGTTCAATTCATGATTTACTCTGACGGAAACTTATCTTTTCTGCAGTTAAGTATAGAGAAGATCAATCGTCGTCAAATATTTATGTATACTAATAAACCTTTCATCCAGTGCTACCCATCAAGTAATATATGTAAAACATCTATTACTACGTTAAGACCGATATTATAATTAATTATATATATAATCATAAATCATGTAATTACACGGAACATACTTTCAGCGTCATCAATATTAATTAGCCATCATCTTAATAGCTTTAAGAAAGTGTTTAGGTTCCTACTCGTCATTACATCATTAGGAAGTATGCTATACAATCTAGGAGCAGTACTTGAAAAGAACTTCATATAACTCGTATTATTTGCTCTGGGGACATGTACATTCCTTTTACGTCTAAGTTCGTACTCGGTTATCATACTTTCTCTATGACCACTTCTGATAAAGAAAATTTTCATTACTTTATAAACATATAAATAACGTGGCGATAATATAGAAAATTCCCTAAATATTGGCAAAGAATGATCCGTAGTTCTTTTTTTTTACTTATAATTCTAACGAATCTTTTCTGGATTTTGATTATGGAATCTAAATTTGTAACATACGTTCCTCCCCAACAGCTGATGCCGTAATCTAGTCGACTATGCACAATAGCAAAATAAAGTTTTCTCGTGGACATTTTTGGGGATAGTTTGTTTAAAAAATAAAATATCCTACGATAGCTTAATAGTTTTTGCTTTACTAGCGCAATGTGATTCTTCCAGGTTAGCTCACTATCTAACACAATGCCCAAGTATTTACAAATATCACGTTGTTCGATCTCACTACATTATAAACAATCGGATTTATTTATCACAAATTTTTTACATTTATATTTTATTGTAAGTGGCAATTTTATTTTCCCCCTTAAGCAGAAGTTGATATACAACGTTTTTTCAACGCTCAAGATCATATAATGATTTGAAAACCATAACCGCAGTGTGTCCAAATCCAATTGCATGTCCTCAGCCAATTCTATCCAGGTGTTGCGGACATAACACAAGGCAGTATCATCTGCAAACGCATATTCATTATCTTTAAGAGGGGTCGAATAGACACTATTTACATATATTATGAATAGTATGGCTCCCAATACTGATCCTTGTGGGACTCCATATTGTATCCCAGCAAAAATACTTAAATCTATACTTTTTTGTTATATATGTAAGGATTATTGAAATTTTTTAAAGTATTACTTTATAATACAACAAACAGTATATAAAACAGTGAACAACGTACAAAAAACTTGAACAAACAGACAAACAACGTGAAGTATACATCAAATTTCATCTTTTTTTTCTTTTTCCTGTTTAGCCTCCGGGAATTACTGTTCAGGTGTTACTTCAGAGGATGAATGAGGATGATATGTATGAGTGCAAATGAAGTGTAGTCTTGCACAGACTCAGTTCAACCATTCCTGAGATGTGTGGTTAATTGAAACCCAACCACCAAAGAACACCGGTATCCACGATCTACTATTTAAATCCGTATAAAAATAACTGACTTTACTAGGACTTGAACGCTGTAATTCTCGACTTCCAAATCAGGTGATTTGGGAAGACGCGTTCACCACTAGACCAACCTGGTGGGATATCAAATTTCATCTAGACGAAATGGTGCTTCGGGAATCGAATCAGTCCGCTTTTTAACTCATAAAAAAAATATTGTTTAAAAAACAAATAACTAGATTACCCCTTTTACTTTCTCATCTAGACATCGCTATAGCTCTAAAAAGGAAAGTATTGTAATCGGTCCAATTTGGGCAAATGCAGTTTTCACCAGATTTTGTGCAGTTTTCACCTTTTGACACCTAAGGAATGCAAAAAACCGGATGGAAATTTTCCGAATGTTAGTTCGTATGTGTGTTTGGTGCTGACCTCTAAATCACCTTATATTTCAAGAATTACTCAACCGATTTTTACCAGACTTATCTGGGCGTGGACAACCACGAGGCTTAATGCGTTAAGCCTCGTGGTTGTACCAGTCTTCCGACCGTACAAGCGAAATTTTTTCTATTTAAGTTGGGAAATTTCATTAGTTTAGTTAGTACCGACAGTTTCCGCTAGTACCGCCACACTCGCGCGAATAAAATACGGTATGCGCGCGCGGTTTAATTAGAACCACTGAACTAAATAAACTAAAAAATATTATATTTAAATAAAATGATAGATATTTTCAATCAAATTGTGTGTGTAAACCGTGCATCAGAAATAATCTACAGTTGTAGGACTTTCCCGGAACGCGAATTTAGTCGCGTGACGGAGGTTCCGGGTTCGAATCCCGGTCAGGCATGGCATTTTCACACGCTATTTGTCATTCATCTTATCCTCTGAAGCAATACCTAACGGTGATCCCGGAGTTTGAACAAAACTATTATCAGCTTTTTTTTTTAATCCTGAGGAATCTCTCTACCTTTTGGAACCCAACACAACTATAAATTAATATCTTTATTAAAATGTCAAACAATGTAAAACCCTGAACATTTAATATCATTTTTTTTTGTAAGATATTTTTTTCGAAAATTTCCAGTGTACCATAAATACATTCACCCATGGGGACTTTAAAATTAAAAATATAATCATCAGTGGTAACCATTTTCGTACTGCTCCTAATGTTGTTATACACACAACATCCAAGAAAAAAAAATACAGATCTCACTTTAGCTACGCATTTCTATTGTAAAACAATCATCATTTGCAGTAAGGAAGTATTTTTCATTACATCCCGTAACCATAAAGGGTTTTTAGGTGATTGATAAGAACCCACCGGGTTGGTCTAGTGATGAACGTGTCTTCCAAATCAGCTGATTTGGAAATCGAGAGTTGCAACGTTCAATTCCTAGTAAAGTCAGTTTATTTTTACACGGATTTGAATATTAGATCGTGGATACCGGAGTTCTTTGGTGGTTGGATTTTAATTAACCACACATCTCAGGAATGGTCGAACTGCGACTGTACAAGACTACACTTCATTTACTCTCATACATATCATCCTCATTCATCCTCTGAAGTATTATCTGAACGGTAATTACCGGAGGCTAAACAGGAAAAAGAAAGGCGATTGATATGAGTTGCAAATCACTGCCAAAAAAAAAAAAAAAAATAGTTTAACTACTATCAAGAATAACAAATAAAATCATTGCCAGGCTTACTACGAAAAATGAGGAGTAATATATTTTCTTTTTTCTTCTTTAACAAGTCAAAAATGTCGTTGTATACCAACTCCAAAATTAAATTCTTTATTCACACGTACAAGTTTTTTCATTGTAGGTCTGGCTAGTGGACATCACTACTCCTAGAGAAAATAACTCTTGAGTAGAATAATTTTTACTTCACTAATTTATATACATCACAAAAAAAATTAAAAAAATGTTTCCGGTATTTAAAACAAACAATTCGGAATAGTGTAGAACAATAAATGTGTTAATATACCTTCTTCCATAGCGAATGAAAATTTATTTCCTTAACTAAGTCGAATTCTTTTTCTCCTTTTTTACCTTTAGGAACGAAGCTAACTGGACTGTAGGGAATACTAAACGAAAAAAGTAGAAGTTACCTAATTCACCCAACTATAAATACAATTCTACAGCCTGCTTACTTAGTGATAACAAGATAAAAATGTAGTAGTTGTTTTTAACCTTTTGAGAATCAGTTTGAATAATATTTGATTTCTAGATCTAAAGGCCTATTATTGTTAGACTTTAGTAGTCTATTATATGTTTTAATTGTTTGTTTATTTCTTTTAGAGAGCCTTTTATATTCCTACTTGAATCGTTTTTTTTTTGTTTAGTTCGTTACCATAAGAATTAAAAATCTTTCCTTTTATAGACTAACGGATGTGATTTCATTAATGTACAATAACAATAATAATAAAAATTTATATATTTTTTAGATTTTCAACAAATTTTAACTCTTTTTAATTCAGTTAAAATATTAAATTAATTTATTTGTTAGTTTTATTTATCTGTGTTACGCGCTAACTTAATTAAACAAATTGAATGAAATTCCTGATTTAGTAATCAGCTAATTTAATAAAACTAAGAGAAAATCTAATATTGACTTCTGCAACAGTAATTTTTTATAAATCTCATTTTCGTATATTTATGTAATTTTTATTTTTTAAACTTCTGTTATGTACATTTACAAAAAAAAATTAAAAGAGTAAATACATTTTTTTTAAAAGAAATTATTTCATATTTTAAATGATAAAATTAATTATTATATAGAAGAACAAAGATATCCATTCAAATAATTGAGTTGAATAAAAAAAAAATTATGTTACATCTGAATAATATGATATTGCCATCTGTTAGGATTGTTTGAACACCTGTTAAATTAGCAACGGCTCATTTGTTCAACCAAGAGAAATGCTATAAGTTAAAAAAAAAACCAAACACTAGTCTTCTCTTCTTAAAAAAAAAAAAAATGAAAATTTTTTCATGCGAAACAACCATGATTTGTTTTAAAATAATATCACACTAAAAACAACCTTTAAAAAATTACTATTCTGAGAGAATTTTTAAACATTTACTGTAATACAAAGAAAAAGGTACGCTAAAATTATGGGGAAAAATTGAAAGTAGAATAAAGTTTAAAAAAAAAAAAATCTTAGGAAGATATTTTGTTTTAAGATAAAATTAAATACTTCAAACGAGCGGGAATGAATAAATTAAATATCAAAAAGAATAAATTTAATTTAAAAAACAGTAGGGAAAGAGAGATTGTAATTAAAATAATGCAGAAATAGGCTAGTTGTAAATAAAAATTTTAAAAATTGTACTTGCATATCTTAATATTTAATACCTTAATTATTCTCCTTTTTGTATACTTCACTTATCACATTTACTATCAAACTGAATTCAATTCCTTTCTTTCTTACTAAATCTTATTATATAACGTAGACTAGAATTTTTAAAAATTTAGAGTTCAAGTATAGTGATAACATTTACAGAAACCAAACTACAACAGTAATAATCGAAGAAAATAAGAAAGAAGCCGTAATAAAACAGGGAGTCCGACAAGGATGTTCCCTATCCCCGTTACTTTTTAATCTTTACATAGAACTAGCAGTTAATGATGTTAAACAGAAATTTAGATCCGGAGTAACATTGCAAGGTAAAAAGATAAAGATGCTACGATTTTCAGATGATATAGTAATTCTAACGGAGAGTAAAAAAGATGTAGAAGGAAAAATGAATGACATGGATGAAATCCTACGCAAAAACTACCGCATAAAAATAAAAAAGAACAAAACTAAAGTAATGAAATGTAGTAGAAATAATATAGATAGATCATTTAATAAAAAAAAAAAAAAAAAAAAAAAATAGGAAGAGAAAAGATTATGGAAAAGTAGAAGAATTCATCATCTGGGAAGTAGAATTACTAAAGATAGACGAAGCAGGTGTGATATAAAACGGCGAATAGCACAGGCGAAACGAGTTTTCAGTCAGAAATATAATTTGCTAACATCAAAAATTTATTTAAACGTCAGGATATAATTTTTAGATATTTTATTTGGTGCGTATGGAAGTGAAACTTGGATGATCCGAGTAAATGAGAAGAAAAGATTAGAAACTTTTGAAATGTGGTGCTGTAGCAGAATGTTAAAAAAACATGGGTGGATAAAATGATAAATGAAGAGTTGTTGCAGCAAATTGGTTAAGAAAGAAGCATTTGGAAAAATATAGTTAAAAGAAGAGACAGACTTATAGGCCACATATTAAGGCATTCTGGAACAGTCGCTTTGGAGGGACAGGTAAATGGGAAAAATTGTGCTGGCAGGCAACGTTTGGAATATATAAAACAAACTGCTAAGGATGTAGAAGGTACGGAGTTTACCGAAATACAATGACTGGCACTAGATAGGGAATCTTGGAGAGTTGGATCAAACCAGTCAAATGACTGATGATAAAAAAAAATCTTTACCATTAATAAGACATTCATTGCTGAGCACTTGCAGGCGCATTGTTTTAAACCGTTCATACGCGTGGTATTACAGTCAGCATATTGCTGTTGACTCGTTAAAATTAAAATTAAATTCTACAACAATCGAAATGTCACATCTCAACAGCGCCATCCAGCGGTCGCTTGTAAAAACTTAAAAGGCGATTTCTGTGTGTATATATTAACCTTTAACCTTTTTTTGTATATATTAAAACTTTGTGTGTGTGTGTGTGTGGGTGTATATATATATATATATATATATATATATATATATAATTATTATCAAATAACCAAAATGCTGAGTAATTTTAATCAGAAAAATTTTATTTAGTATTCAAGTGGGTTACAACAATAAAAAAACAAGATGGCCGCCATATCGGTTGAGGCTTACTTTTCGCAATAACTCTGTTGTTTGTAGTCAGATTTTGAAAATTGAAGCGACCGCCATTTTAAAATTTGTCAAAGATGAGTATCGTTATACTTTTTTCTATTAAAAAATGTTAGTTAAAATAATGTATAAAATTTTATTGCGTTATCTCCAACCGTTCTTGAAAAATAATATTTTTCTTATAAAAAACAAAATGGCGGACAGACATAAAAATATGCGTTTTCGGACCTATGTTCATTGGTAATTTTTTCTTCAGTTTGTTAAGTAGAATCACTTCCTATAGTTTGCCCCTCACTTGCCCCCTACTCAAAAAGTAACGAGAATTTTTGTTTTTTTGGAAAGAATTTTTATTTATTCGTCTGCATTAATGTTATCCCCATCAAAATAGTCCACGTTAGATGTTATACACGTATCCCAGCGTTTTTTCCAATCCCCGTAACTCTAACGGAACTCGATCTTTGGAATAGTGTTTAGCTCCTTCAGCGATTCGCTTTTAATCTCACCTATGCTAGTAAAACGACGGCCCTTTAAAGTTCTCTTTATTTTTGGGAATAGAAAAGGTGACACGGGGCCATGTCTGACAAATATGGCGTATATATATATATATATATATATATATATATATATATATATATATATATATATGAGAGGTATGTAATATATACAGAGGTCATCCTTTGACAACGTTTCAGTTTTGTTTATTTAATATTTAATTTGTCTAGAGATATTTGTACAAAGTAACAGATAGAACTCTACCAATTTTATACACACACATATATATATATATATATGTAAAAAGCTTTTTTGTGGAACAACATGATAGTAAGATTGTTTATTTTAATGTTGTTTTTTACCGCAGTTTCATTTCCTTAATATAAGTGAACTCTATTATTTCCGTTAAAAACCACATTTTGTAATTAATATAAATAATATCCTTGTAACTGATAAAAATATATTTTTAAAGGTGATAAAATACTAAATAAAATAGAATTTCAGAAAAAACAAACAAGTTCTCGAAAAATAAGCAAGATAAAGTCCATTGAAATAGACAGTAAAAATAAGTACCTCTTCAAATACGATAAAACAGACTGCAAATATAACATTCAGTTAATTCACTTTTAATAAACAAGTAAAAGGGTGGGGCAAAAAATCAATTTATTTCAGAATAAAATACAATAAGGAATTTTTAAATAAATATACTTTATAAATACAAATACCATTTTGTTGTCCAATTTTTTTTTTTTTAATCGACGTCAGTTAAAGGTGTATAGTTTCTCCCATCTCTTTTCATACACTTTTGAACTCTCCTCACGAAATAATATTCTAAATACTTAATTTATTTTTTAAATCTTATTCCTATCACACACACACACACACACACACACACACACACATATATATATATATATATATATATATATATATATATATATATATATATATATATATATATATATATAAATAAAGAAATAAAAAAAAGAAATTTAAGTTTCTATCGAGTGAAAAATTTTAGAGAAAGATGCCCAACCACCTATGTAACATGAATTAGGGGAAGAACAATAATTCTTCCCCCTTCCAAAAAAAAAAGAACAAAAGTTACAAGGAGTTACTTCCTTGAAGTAAACTCTGTTCATTAGCTGCACTTTAGTATCTGGTTTGGGTTTTTCTATTCGACAATGAACTTCTCCTACTTTTGTAAGAAGGGGAAAAGTTATTGTATTCTTTCTCTTCCTGTATACTACTTGCAATTTTTTCAATCTTTATTATTTATTTTATGTACGAGTATAAAGTCGTACTATCTACCTTATATCTACGGTTTAAAAAATAGTTTACTTATTTTTTTTTTTATGTTTTGAATTCAAAAACTTTCAACGCAATGGATTTCAAATTTTACTCATCCTTTGACATTCATTGATAACGTTTCAGTGTTGTTTATTTAATATTTAATTTTTCTAGAGAAATTTTTACAAAGTAATAGATAGAACTCTACCAAATCTATTCCCATGATTTTAAATGTTAAATCTTTTTATTTGTAATCGTTAAATTCACTTTTTAATTAATGTAATTTTCTTTTAAAGGTCTTTCCCAGCTAATTATGGGCAACTTATTTATTTAAAATATCCAGTAGTACTGTTGTTAATGCCCCATCACCATTATGGAAAAGTTAGTAAAAACGTTAAATATATTATCGAAAATTTAATCATATTTTGTTTGTTCGCTTAATACAACATTTTTGTTAAATTTAATAATTTTTTTAAATGTCACATTAATCAAATATATTGAAACGTTAATAATGTACATTACATTGTTTTAGTTAATAGCTGCAGGGCGTGCCCGACGTGCAGGGCACGCCTCCACAGCTAGGCCCTCCGGGCGGGCGGCGTCTCGGAATGGGATTATTAGGTGTCCGAAATTGATTACCTCGTGTAAAAATATTTTTTTTTTTTTTTTACACAAAATAAATATTTTTTGTGTAAAAAACGTAAACGACTAGACCAGTTTCGAACACGTGCCCAATTCACAAAATTTTCACACTTTCACAAGCTACAGCTTCAAAACGGTAAGTCGTACAAGAAAATTGATTAAATAAAAGTTGTCTTTTTTTTTAGATTAACAACTTTTCCAAATGCAATACAGACGAAAAACAATTTTTTCCGGTGAAAAAACCGAAAAAACACGTTTTTTACAACTTCAGCGCCACCTAGTATTTCAATTTCAATTTATACGGCATAACTTCAAAGACATTAATTGTAGAGGAGAATGTCCTCTACATTTTTTGTTGTCCTGTACAACTTTTCTCTAAAATACATAGATTCAGAGAAAAACGCATTTCAAAAAATTTTTGAGTTTTACAAAAATCTATGCGAGGGGATGTTAAAAATCTGGAGTTAAGCTTCCCTCATCACCCCTAACCAATGGAAAAAACATCAATCGGTAGGTAAGGATTTTCAAATAATACAAATTGACTGTACTAATACTAGCATACAGAAATTTTTGCGTGAATATTCGATGCGTTTTTTTTTTAAGAATCCAGAACCACACAAAGGTTTCCACTACATCAACCCTTTCCTCAATCGAATTTGACATTTAAAAAAAACACAAACTACAAAGAATAAACTATACTATATTGAAATCTAAACAGTTTACATCAGTAGAGAAGAATAGTAACAAACATAACCAATAATAGAGCTAGAACAAGCAGCGTTAAAGGTGACCTCAAATAACTGTTGTTCGAATCAGCTCGATTCTTTTTTTAAGTTCCTTACCCGGTATAATACTACTAATAATTCTGAAAACAACAACAAACATTTCGTATTAAATAATTAAATTAGAGGTAGGGGAATTTGTTTATAAGGAATCACGTTAAAAAAAAATGTAGTTATCACTACTAAAAGATACTGCATTAGCATCGTCAGGTTCGTATAACCAACATAAATTAATCAAAAAACCAGTCTTCCGATTGGATCTCTCACGTAGTACATAATAACGAAGAATATAATACAAATTCTGATAATGACCAAGTGGATAAATATCGATTGCTAGCCAATTAGCACTCTGATATTTCTGTAAACTTTCCATAGCAATGTGATAGTATTGTTTTATCGTACACGTATGCGTCTACTATAAATAGGAAATAAGAATACACGGTTGGTATCGTTGTTACTATTTAAATTTCGTAAGTGGAAGATCTTATGAAATATTTACAATAAATAATTTTTTTTTTATTAATTAGAATTTTTAACAGAGATTTTATAACAGTAGATTTGTTAATTAATATTACAATAAAAAAAATATATGCTCTCGTGTGATTAAATAGGCTAGTAATGATAAATGTGGCTGTGGTTTAATAATGTACACACGACTAATTTTATAACCGAAACAAAGATAAACGAGCTTAATTGTGGTTTTATAGAACGGTGTCATCTCGTTTTTTCTAAAATACAAGAACTACGAAATGCGCTAATTATCATGGAATAGTTCTAAAAGATTTCCACCTAATAATACATTTATTAGTTAATAAAAAAATAAAAATATTATTTTTTTAAATAATAAAAACTAAAAATACACACCAAGAGAAGAAAAGAATGTCATAGTCCTTTAAGAAAGCTGGTGTTTTTAATTACGATAATACAAACATTTTGTTATTAATTTGAATACATTAACTATATCCATCCTTGCAAACGTAACTCAGTCTCGCGTAACAAATACATGAATACTATATTCAGTAATAATCCCGGTAACAATTTACAGGTTTCGATTATAGACCAAAACGTAACAAACACAGCGCCTAATGAATGAGTTTCCCTTATGGTGGAATGGACAAGAATCAAGGTGGAACTTCATTCAGAAATCGATATCGAGACAGCTGCTGTTGTAGTAAGAAATATATATTACTTCTACCATCAATAAATATATCTTAATCTACTATTAAAATTCGTATAAAATTTATAAACTAAATTTTAACTATTTAATAAGTTCTTTCTTAAAAAAAGGTTATTATAATTAAGATTTTGAAAGGGTTGATAAATAAATAATTGGATAAATTTTAAAAAATCCCTTTCGGCACGTCGGAAGATGGAGATAGATTTCACCGCTACTAAATAGCGGATAAAAAAGATTTCCACCTTAAAGTTAAGAAAAACTTCAAATTTACTCAATAGACATGTTTAGCATAAGACTAGCCCTATCTTCTTACAATTCCAGCAACATTTTGGTCATCCTTTGCCGTAAGGGTTAATCATATCAAAAATTGTTTCAGACAAAAATTTTAGGTAATTTTTAGAGGACTTTAAACCGATAAAACACTTTAAACCGATTCAATATTGTGCCTATTAGGAGAGGTATGATTTTATTGTCTTCAAAACCCTATTTTTCCCATCCCCTGGACCAATGGTTGGTGATATCAAAAGACTTTACTTCGTTAAGTTTTAGGCTCTTATCCAAAAAATAGTAGGAACTTTAAAATACTTCGATATTTTACTATAAACTTACTTACTTTTATAAGAAAGTTATAGCGAAATTTTTTTTTTTTTTTACTAAAAATACTTTTCAAAAAGTGGCGCCCCATTTCCATCCCCATGGTCTGATTTTTCCCATTAACGAACTCGACCGAGATTTTGGATCGTTATATTTTTTGTATCAATTTGAAAGTGATTGGTGAAAATTACGGCATTTATCGTGTCGACAAGAAAGTGAAATATATATATATATATATAAACTTTTGAACTGACGGTGGTTTTGGGGTCTGGGTGATGTGAAACGCAAAGATATGTCAAAATTTTCCGGAAGTTGAATTATGGTACCAATTATTATAGGTAGCTTTCTTACGAAATTTACCTAAAAAGCTGGTAAAGTATTGAATGAATTTCCCGGCTAACCCGATGGAGTCATGATTGACAAAAATAAGATTTATGCAACAAAATTCTCGAATTTCTAATAACATTTTTTTTTTTTTAGAAGCTTCCTTAATCGATGGGAAAATTTATTTATAAAGAAATGAAAATTTAAAAAAAAAAATATTAATTTCAATCAGAATTGTTTAAAAATATTGGAAAAAAAGTATAAAATTTAGGAAAATAATGATTTATCACTTCGGGTCCGGGATATAATATTGGTACTTAATCTACTTTAATGTTTAAATATCCCCCTTTAACTGATGAAGAAAAATACAAAAAAAAGATTAATAAAATGGTAAAAATTAAAAGAATTACAGACAAAAAAAAAATATTATTTAGAGTTGGAAAATAAATTTTAAGAAACAGTTCTTTAAAAATATTCATATAGAAGAAAAAGAAGGCGGGCCTACGGTCTGTCACATAAATGTTACATGGTTTGTATTTCATTACACGTTTTTGTTAACTGTTTTTGCCAATTGTAATTAAATAATATTCATGAATTTAGCGTACTAAAACGTAACAACAAAAACGTTTACAACGAAAAGCTTCAAAATAATATTTTTTTGTTTAAATTGCAACAGCAATGAAAAAATAATAAAAAAAAGTTGCCATACATTAGCTTTATTTTTTCAACAAAAAAAAAAAAAAACAATTTGCCAAAACAATAAAGCAAGCAAATGCAGTTTTACACTTTCTTGTATTTTGCCAAGAAGCGCTTTATTCAAAAAATAAAAATGTATAACACATACAGCAAATAAAAATTTAATCAGATGAATGGATCGTTTATGAATAACTCGCTTCTCAACGCTTCATTCTAAACGATTCGGAAACCTCGCTTCATTAAAAATAAAAATGTGAGCACAAACAGCAAACAAGCCCACCAGACTGGTCGGTCTAGTGGTTATGGTTAACTCGTCATCACAAATCAATTGATTTCGAAGTCGAGAATTCTAAGGTTCAAATCCCAGAAAAAAGGCAGTTAATTTTATACGTATTTGAATACTAGATCACGGATACCGGTGTTCTTTGGTAGTTGGGTTTCAATTAACCACACATCTCAGGAATGGTCGAACTGAGACTGTACAAGATTACACTACATTACATATCATCCTCATTCATCCTCTGAAGTAATACCTTGCGGTGGTTCCGGAAGCTAAACAGAAAAAGAGAGCTGTCAAAACGTCAAGATCCGGTGAAAAACACTTATGCCCAAATTGGATCGATTACAATACTTTCCCTTCTAGAGCTATAACGCTATCTAGACGGGAAAGTAAAATGATACGAATATAGTAAATCGGTAAAATTTACCGATTTTTTAACGATTTTTTTTATACTTATACGCGTGTGTAATATATATATATATATTTAAAAAAAGAATTAAGTTAAATTTGTAATAACTGAACCAGGACATTGAGAATTGCTCTACTTACACATAATAATGGTCGGGTATAGTCTTACCATTTTTTTCTTTTATAGTGAAAAAAATTTCTTATTTTTTTCGTTTCATAGACTGAAGTAAAATCCTGTTTCCATTTATTTTCTAAAGGTAATGTATAAATCTGTTATTACCGTCTTTTCTACTCTATTTATAATATATTAAAATTAAATGGATTCTGAAAAATACTATATTTTATAACAAACTTAGGCTAAATATCTTTTCGCAGTTTTTTTTACGACCTACTTTTTTCCAGGACTATGTTAACCTAACCTAATAAAATTAATCGGATTTGAATTCGTATTCTCATTTTTAAAAAGTATTACAAACACATCACATTTAAATTCATCAATTGGGATTTAAATTTACGAGACACTATTAAATAAATCTATTTTGTTGAACAGTAATTCCTTTCTTATTTAAAAGATTTCATACAATACATTATTTATTAAGATTTACGGAAAAGTCTCTAGTTTTTATTATTAATGTATAATCGGGTCAACGTATATAAATTAACCAACAAATTTTCTGGGTCAACATGAAAATTATCATATCAAATCCAGACAGAATCGGCTAATAATATTATGGAGCATCTAATTTTTATTTAGTAAAAATATACTACAAAATTGAATCCAAAAATATTTTTAACTTATGAATGATTTATACATACATATTCTAAGTATTACAAGGATAATAACCGAAAAAATATAAGTAATTAATCATAAGTAAAACGTTTTCGTTTGTACACACAGCTATGATAAAACAATTTATTCACAATAACTCCATTACCGAGGTTCAACTTAAGCAACAGCAATTACCGTTAAAAAAAATCAGACTATTTAACTTGGCGCTGGAAGACAAAAGGAAAGAAATTATAATTAGACGTAAATTCTGAATTCTAATAAAAGAAGTACAATATCTTTTTATAAAACATACCTACGGTGTTTCAAGCTAGTGTTTTTTATATATTAAAAAATGTCTCATATTCCAGTATAGAATACGTTTTTTTGTATAATATTTATACAAACTGAAATGAATATTCATTTAATTATTTATAAAACAGTACACAACTTTAAGGAAAAAATACAAAATGAAATGGATTTTATTAATTAACTAATTTCATCTATTCATCTATTTATCAATTGATTTAATATCATATTATATTTACTGTTAATTTAATTTTTCATTAATAGGGAATCTTGGAGAGCTGCATCAAACCAGTTAAATGACTGAAAACAAAAAGAAAATTAATATTTATGTTTATTTTAATTTGTTTCCTTATCGTTAGTAAAATTTTAAGGTAAATATCAATGAATGTAGTTAAAGCAGCGGAAAGGGTTTTCTTTTTTATACCAATGTTATACCAAAAATTACAATTTATATGTAAAATTAAATTACTTCAAAATCTTTTAATACGCAATTTTTATTATATTTTTTAATTTAAATTTCCTTGTTTTGGAATAAATTACAACTATTTTATAAGTAACTAGCATCCTCGTCGCGGCTTCGCTCGGCCTATATAGTTACTAGCGTTTTCCGTTGAGGTCAGGGCTCGCTTCGCTTTCCATTACCGTTTAGCCAGAAGGCTCTATCCTCTTGATATATATATATATATATTCATTTTTTTGTGTTTGTTTGTTTGTTTTCCTGCTCCCCTGGGTCGGCTGAACAATCAAGTATTACCCAGCCCAGGGGAGTGTCCTTGCGATTCTAATGAGCCTCCCCACCTACTGACAGTACATCCGACATGGCAGTTCGGCTCAGCGGCTCCCAATCTTTTCCTTATTCTCATCTTGCCTCTGCCTCTAACCGCTAAGGCCAGGGACACCGGGCCCAGCTATGCCGTTCCCGAGCCTTGCCCAAGCACCCGAGTCTCGGTCTTTTTTTCCTAAAGTAACTCCTCCCACTTCTTGTAATCTACTTCCTTTGCTCGTATAACCTCAGCCACGAATCTCTCTATTGTCAGCCAATGGCTGACAATAAGGAGTAGAGAGATTTTAAATATGTTCAGAGGTAAAAAAGTAATGTACTCTTCACCTCCCAACATATATTTTGTTGTAGTTTCCGGGGTAATTTCTCTTATATTATATGTGGCTTTTAGATCCTTCCAACGTGCACATTAAAAAAAAATGTGGCAGGGAGTTTCCTCTTAACTACAATACACACAATTTGGGAGCTGCCATCTTTTAGACCTGTGTAAGTATACACCAAATCCTTCGTGACCGGAAAGGAATTGTAACAGGTAGTACCCTACGTCGTTGTGTTTTCTCCCCAGCCACGAACCTAGCTCAAGAATAAGTTTTTGTCCAAATCCCAGTCGTAGCGGCGTTCCACTTCTTTGCCATTCTTGTAGCAAGAGATTTGTGGCATATTCCCGATCCATGACCTAATAGATCAGTTTCATTTGGGTAGCCCGTAACTGGCTATATAGATTAAGTAAAATGATTTAAAATTAATTTTTTTTTTTTTAGAAAAGCTTTTTTATAATTATAAAATATAAAGAATATATATAATTACAGTATTTAAAATATTCTTTACTAATTTAATTTATTAAAATCCGTTTAAAAGGGATTTTTTTTTTAATTCGTTTAATATACTCAAAGAGTATCTTTAAGTACTTAAAGAGACTGTGATTTTTATATTATATTATTTAAAATATAACTCATTTACACCAATTTAAGCTACTAATTTATGTGATAGATATAATGATGAAAAAACATGAAAGTACTTAGAATTTTTGTAAAATATTTTTCTTCATAGAAAAAAAAAACAAAAACTAACTTATTCCAGGAATCAAACTCCTGAATACCATATATTTTTCAATACTGTAGCCAACAATACCTCATTTTACCTACGTGTTCAATTAAATATTAAAATACTTTTTTTTTAAATTGACTACGACACTTGAATTAAAATCCTTTAAATTTTTGGCAAACAACCAGGAATCTTACTATTACAACACGCGAGATGATTCATCTGGGTCAATTTATTTTCATAGTTGTAAATTAAGACTACTTTACTTTATATATATAAAAATATGAATTTTTAAATAACCAAAAAATAATTTTATTTGCTCTTTTACGCGAGTTTATGATAAATTTTTTTTCATAAACAACAATGGAAAATATAAAATAAAATTTTCTTTTTCTTCACGATGAAGTATTTTTGTTTAATTCTGAATAATATTTTATATTCATACAAATAGATATGTGCGGGCGTTGCACGTTTATTTTTATTCAACGTGAATTTATAGGATCGTTATAAATAATACTACATAAATATATATCATTTAAAATATCCATTAATATCAACGCACATTGTTAAACAGATAGATTCATAATCCGTATTACATACTATTGAAGTTATTATCTTATTATACCACTGATGCAATAAGGTATCGCTGTTGTAGGCGTGACGTGTAACTAACTGTATCAAGCATCTTGTAATTTAATCACGTTTTAAAAATAGTATAGATGTAAATTTTTAACTTTATTACAAAGTAACATCGTACCATATTGTTATTTGTATTGAGACAGGTTCCTTGTACCATCATGTCTTCTCATTTTCTTTCTTTCCAGCTAAATATTTTGAGTTTATTAAACAGTTCAAAAAATTGTTTAATGGATGGATTAATAAATATAGCACTTTGAATATTGATGCAACAGTTGCGTTCTACTTTCAGACGTAACATTGCTAATCGAATGGATAGAATTCTCATGAATATCAACGAGAATATTTTTATTAAACACAGTGCGAAATTTCTTAGAATTCTGTGGGATACAAAAAATTCTCACGGGACAATAAAATTGATTTCATTTTCAACAAAATCAAACCATAGTATTTTACTTTGAAGCGATTACATCATTTATTATTTAATATTTTATATTCCTGTCCGAAATAGGCTATGGATTATCTACAGAGACTCCCTAAAAAAAGAGATCAAGTATTCAAGATACAAAATTGAGTTACCAGGTCAGTTTGGTTATCACATATATAAATGATGTAAACCGGTACCTAGTAAAACTTTTTTTTTATATTAAACAGAAACTTTTTTTTTGTATATTTATAAATGTGTAACCTTTCTAAAAACAATTCTACGAACTAAAAGAAAACTCATACGCAGTTCTACGCAAGAAGACCGACTGTTATTTTATTCTGTTTCCTTTTGAAAAAGTATAACACATTTTAATCTAAAAGTTTACAAACAAAAAACCTCCGATTCATAAAAATATTTAATAAAAAAATCTATATTATTAAAAATGTTTAATAAAAAAAAATACATGACTTCCTTGTACGCCTATTAAATTACATAAACAAACTTTTTTTAAAATAAAAAGTACATAGAATTTTACTTCACCAATAACTACTATTTTTCTTCTTTTTTTTTATTGATATTATTATTTATTGCAAAACTCTTTTAGAATCAGATATTAATAAATCAATATATTTAAATTAAAAGAAAAGGAGATGAAGTCTGATTCGAACCGATGTGCCTTCCCCTTGTAAGATCCAAATATTTCATTCATTAAATTTTATCTGGTTATAACTCTGAAATCAATGAAAATAAGTACTACTTATGATATATCGTTGTAAAGCTTTCAATGAGGACTTATTACTGCAGTTAAGAAAACTTCCAAAATCCAATTTTTTTGTGATTTTGAGCTTTTTTGGACACTTTTGGTCCAGTCGATTGCAATTAAAAGGGAAGGTGCACAAGTAGATATTATAACAGTCTTAAATTCAAAATTTCAACATCCTACGGCTAATCGTTTTTGAGTTATGATACATACGTACGTACAGACGTCACACCAAAACTAGTAAAAATGGATTCAAGGATGATCAAAATGGATATTTACGTTGAAATCTGAAAACCGAAATTTTTCGCCATCATAGTACTTCCTTTACTTCGTACAAGGAAGTAAAAATTAATTTCAATTTACACTAACAAGAAAATCAGTAATAAGTTAATAATTCCGACGCCCTCATTATTTTTGCAGTCAAAAATGCACTGATTTTCAGAGTATAACACACTACATACATTCGATTAACTAGTAGAGCCTAAGGTCTCTAGACCCTAGGGTCTCTAATAGGCCCTATACACAAACATAAAGTTTCAAATCACTCACCATTGCCACTCACTGCATTAGCGCTTATGAAAAATACACCACTACACAATCAACATAAATCTTAGATAAAAAAACACATAACCAGTGATCATGACCCTCAAAATAGTGATCCAACAATAAGTCGAACAATAGGTACCGCAGTTAAAAAACGGTCAACGATCCAATTTGCAGCATCATAACGAACCACGTTTCTATCTTGCCTGGCTCAAATTTATTCGAAATTAAACTGAGCGTAACGTAAAAACGAATCAAGGAATTTCCATTAAATTTTCATATGTACAATTTCAGATAAACTACTATAGCGTATCTAAGTTTCAATGAAACTGATTGACTAAATTTGGAGATTTTTGAGTCAAAAAATGCTATACATAGGCCTATAAATAAATATATAAGGAAACCAAAATTTAACTCGAATGGTATTTTCGTATATGCCTCAAACTGCAAAAAAAGATTCATTTTCATCCCCTTATCTTACCGAGGGGCCGAAATTAATACCGTGATTTTCTTCAAAAAGAATGTAAAAAATAATGCCAATTAAGTTAATATTGTAACAAAAAATATTACCGAATGTTACAGTAGAAAATGATAATATTATGGGATAAAATAAAATTTAGAAAAATAAAAATACAATACGTATTGTACGCAGTACTTATATTTTTTTAGTTGGATTTCATTTTCAGTTTGGTTTTTTTTGGAACGGTACACTACGGTAATTGAACAGTCTTTTAAGCACTTTCCCATATACTCTAATTGAAAATAGAGTGCTGTAGTAACTGATTTGAATTCAAATTACCGTTAAGTTATAAACAGTACACATTATTAGAACTCATTACTGCATTAACACAGCACATTTAAATCTATATAACTTAACACTTAGATTTAAGAAGTCATTAAATAAAGTAGATGAATATTTTTATTTCTTTGGATTTTTATAATTACTTGAAATTTAACAGAGAAAAATATAGATAATGTATACAGAGAAATAAAATAAATAAATATTGTATAAATAATATGTGCAGAGAAAAATATATATATTTATTTATTCTGTTAAATTTATTACGAATATTTGCTTTAAATTTTTTCAACTCGTATATCTTCTAAATATATATAAAAATGAATGTTTGTTTGTTCCGTATACTCCTATACCATTCATCCGATTGCGATGAAACTTTGGCGAGTTGAAGCTGAACCTTCGCGCACGCTCGCGAAAGTTTTAAATTAGTTTGGACCCGCTAGGTGGCGCTGGAGCTCTTTCGAAGATTTGTATTTATGGTCCGATTTGGCTCATATTCAGACTATATATTATTTACGCGAAAAGAAATATTTTTGCAAAAACTGGACCCGGTAGGTGACGCTGGGGTTGAGATATTTAGAAAAATTGTATTCACTGACCGATTTGGTTCATATTAAGAAACAATATTAGTTATATAAAAAGAAAAAATTCTTACAAAAACTATACCCGCTAGGTGGTTCCGGTATCGAGATATTTGCGAAACAAACAAACAAATATACAGACTTTCTTCTTTTGTTTACTATATCTATATATATAAAAATGAATGTTTGTCTGTCTATATGTCTCTTATGCCTTCCTAAACCGTTTATCCGATAGCGATGAAACTTTGGGGAATGGTTGGACGCATGCCAGGGAAGGTTTCTGAATTAGTTTGGACCCGCTAGGTGGCGCTGGCGTCGAGATATGTCGAAAAATTATATTTATGGTCAGATTTGCCTTATATTCAGAATACATGTTACTTACATGGAAAGAATTATCTCTGCAAAAAATGAACCCGCTAGATGGCGCTGGGGTTGAGATATTTAGAAAAATTATATTTATGGACTGATTTGGTTCAAATTCAGAAATGGACCGATTTACACGCGGGCAAAAGGGGAAAATGGAAAAGGGGGAAAGGGGGGGAAAGAGAAAAGGGGAAAACGGGAAAGTATAAAAAGGAAACTGGTAGAGGGGTGAGGGAGAAAGGCGAAAGGGAGAAGTTGGAAAGGGAAAAGGGGAAGGAGAATAAGTGAAATATAAATTTGTTCAGTTTTTTAATTTTTTTATCAAATTTTCAATTGTGTTCATTTAAGCTCTCTATCTCTCCTTCTCTCTTTCTCTCTGTCACGCGCTCTCTCTCTCTCTCTTCCTATATATATATATATATATAGAGCAATAGCTAAGCATTGCCGGGTCGGCTAGTATATATATATAAAAGGCAATGTTCGTATGTGTGTCCGCTATAGACTAAAAAACTATTGGGCCGATTTACGCTCGGATTTTTGCACAATGGTCCACGTTAACAGGAAAAGTTTAAAGCTATTGAAATACTCGATCTGACCTGACGAGTAGAAAGAAAGTTAGGGGTATTTTGAACAGACTACTGTGTTCAGATTATAGTTCGAATTAAATCCGATAGGGAGTGTATATATATATATATATATATATATATATATATATACACTCCCTATATAAAAAGAAAGTTAGGGGTATTTTGAACAGACTACTGTGTTCAGATTATAGTTCGAATTAAATCCGATAGGGAGTGTATATATATATATATATATATATATATATATATATATATATATATATATATATATATATGTAGATTATATATATATTCAAATCGAGCAATAGTGAAGCATTGCCGGGTCTGCTGGTACCTACTAAAAAATAAAATTTTTTTTATATCTATCTGATGACAGTTAAATTTTTGGGGCACATCCTTCTATCCGGGTTATTTTGAAACGGCGTTATAACGGAATCAAACTGTGTATCAAACATGGCTCTTAATCAGTTTCTTATAATATTAATATATTTATTAACAAAATACTTTTTTGTAGATAAAAATTACTTATCAAATAAACTTTTTTTTTTTAGGATTCGGCCAAATAAGCTTAAAGCTTATGTGTGGGATATGGAAATTGAATTCTGTAGCTTATGATAAATACCATGTATCACCGGGATTCGAAGCCGGGACTACCGGATGAAAGGCCGAGACGCTACCACTCCTCCATGGAGATCGACTAATTGGTTATTTGCATTATGCGTAATTCATCATTGCAACGGTATGACATAGTAGAATTATCATTAACATGTCCAATATTTTATTAAAATAGAAAAAAGTTAAATTTTCAACATAATTTGATTTTTTTTAAATTAATAATTGTCTATTCCATGTGAATAAAACACAAATTTATTATTACTAATCTATTATAGTTATTATTATTATTATTACAACCGTTATTAAAAACATTCTTTATACTCATTGAATGACTTTAAAAATCACTTTCTATATATTATTATCACCTTTTATTCCGTTTTAATTAGTTAAAACCCCTGAAGCAAAACCTTTTAATAATAAACTTAATAGATATAAACTAAAAATAAAAATGATTAATAATTAAATTAATTTATAAATCATTACAATAATTTTGAATCAATCTATACATTATATAACTAATTTTAAACAGGTAACTGATATTTCAAACATTTCTTTATGAAAAGAATCATTCATGAAAATAATTAAAAAACGATTGAATTTAAATTAAAATTATGAATTCATGTATAATTAATGTGGTATGATAAAAAAAATATTGTTTAAAAGATACGACAATATGTAACAAAGAAAAACACGACCCTGAAATATTTCCGCGTATACCTTTACAATCCAAAATTATTTTAAAAAGTGATAGGCGTCTACAGATAAATAACATCACTTGCGTGTGTGTGTGTATATATATAAAAACTAACAAGAAATTTATAATGCTTTCTTGGCATTGATTATTTATTCTTATATAGTGGAAAAATAATGACACATGAAAACAGTTTAAAAAAATTAAAAAAACCTATTATTAACATAATATATTTAAACTTTGATATTTATAATTTTTTTATGATTTTTAAAAAATATTTTTTATTTTATTTTTTATATTTATGCTATTTTTAAACTTCAATATTGCACCTCCACTCCAAATATTGCACCCAATTTTTTTTTTCGGGAGGGGCCACTTGCACTAATACTATGTTTAGGAAAACATAAAAAAAAATTGGTTAAAAAATATGCGATAAATTCGATTTTTGGATAAGAGGAAGAATTTTGGTAAAACTTTTTTTTTAAATGGTAAGATAAACATGTACACATGTATTAAGCTCAATAAAATCTGGGTTTATGTTTGCAAAATTTTGAGAAAATTGACCCCAAATAAACTATCTACCCCGTCCACTGAAGATATTGACGCCAAACTTTTACACGAGTCTTTGTGCCAAATTTCATGAAAATCGATTAGTCCAGATAAACGTTATTATCCTTCAAACATGCCAGCACACGTACATATGTACCTACGAACATTCCCCCTACTTTTGGGGGGGGGGGGGGTCCGTGGATCATGAAACATTGAGAAATGCAAAAAAACCGTACCCCATATTTTGATTGATTACTATAATTCTTACAGCAAACCTCTAGAGCTAAGTTTTCAGGAAAGTAATACACATACCTACACGAGAATCATTTTTTCAAAACGATTGAATAAGCAATTTTTTTTCTTTTCAATTTTGACTATCTTAGGACAACTTCCAAAATAAAGTTTCTTCACTTCTTTCTTTTTTGCGTTCATCCGATCATTTCATTATCGGATTTTCTTTCTTGGTAATCCTCCAGTATCTTAATTTTGGAAGAGATGTCTCCATTTTTAATATATTTTAAAAATTTAAGCTTGTTTAACTTCTTTAATCCGTTTTATTTCTGTTATCATACTAGATTCATTGGTTAACTTGTTTTTAGTAATTCTGTGAAGGTAATCAAATAACATCAAATCTTCGATAAGCAGTTATCATTTTAAATCCTATTTTTTTACAATAGGTTTTAAATTTTAAACTATTTTTACTTCCTTGTACGAAGTAAAGGAAGTATTGTGATCGCGAAAAATTTCGGTTTTCAAATTTCAACAGAAATATCCATTTTGACCATCCCTGAATCCATTTTGAATAGTTTCGGCGTGGTCTGTACATATGTACGTACATATTTCGCATAACTCAAAAACGATTAGCCATAGCAAGTTGAAATTTTGGATTTAGAACTGTTCTACGATCTAGTTGTGCACCTCCTCTTTTGATTGCAATTGACTTGGCCAAAAATGTCCAAAAATGACTTTTTCTTAACTGTAGTAATAAGTTCTCATTGAGAGCTTTTCAACGATATATCATAAGTGGTATTTATTTTAATTCGTTCCAGAGTTATAGCTAAATAAATTCTTAATTAATATAATATTTTTATCTTACAAGGGGAAGGTACATCGGTTTGAATTCGACTTCATTTCCTTCTTTTTTAAATTGATTGATTTATTAATAATTAATAACCTGTGATTGTAAAAAAAAATTACAATAAATAATAATTCCATTACCAATAAAATTAATATATATGAGATAAAAATCATTAGTTATTTATGAAATAAGGTTCTAAGTGCTTTTAAAAATGTGTATGTAATTTAATAGGCGTACAAGGAAGTCCCGTGTTCAGTTCAATTTTTTTTCCTATAATACCTCTCGATAACCTAGAATTTTTTAGATTGGGATACAAGCTTGATAATTCCTCCCTTGAAGAACTCTGCCGCTTGATCCTTGAACCGGTCGTGGTAATTTTTTGGACATCGTCATTGATCTGCATACATGTTTCCCAGAAAAATTTGTTTAATTTCGGGAAAAAATGAAAGCAAAATGATGTTCGATCCGGAATGTACAGAGGATGATTCAATACCTCCTATGGAAACTTTTACAACTGTTCTGCTGTAATCCAAACAATATAGAGGAAGCCATGTCGACGGTTATATTATGCGGCATAATTTTTTAAGGTTTCCCAATATTTTTATGGATTAATTTTTTTTTCGAAAAAAATAATTAATCCGGGCCAAAATCCGTTGCTATGACTTCTACAGTTGAACGTACTAGTTATGAAAGTTTGGATTCGGTCGAAGAATGTAACCGCATTTCCATATACATTCATTATACTTTCTTCGTTCACATCAATTAGCTGTCTATAAATTTCAACATAATATTTTTTCTTCTTTTTACTCATTTAAAAAAAAGGAATCGTCGGTCGCACCTCATTATCGATAGCATTATTATCGACAAGGTTAATAATAATAAAATGTTATTGAAAAATATTGTCTGATATATTTATGAGTATGGAGCCAAGTGATATCGTCACAGACTAATTAAAAAGCGTTCCCGATCAGGTTGCATTCCGAAGTGTCAACATGTGTTGTTAATGATATAAACGATAGGATAGTTTCTTACTTAGAAACTATCCTCCTATAAACGTATTTTTTCTAAATTATTTATTTATCATGAAAAAAAAAAGTTTATTAAACAAGAAACAAATAAATTTCGAAATATATACTAAAATTCCTTTTTTTTCAATTTATCAACAATTGTAATATTACATGTTTTATGATACTTAATTGGCAGAAGATTATTTTTTTTATTATTTTAAAATTACCTTGCTTACGAAAAGAAAATATATCTCATTAGGGTAATAATAATAATTAACTTTGAATTCAATTATTGAGAATATTCAGCAATGTTATTGCCCGTATTTTTAACAACCAACATAAAAAAGCGTAATATTTTTAATTTTATGAACTTCATCGTAGATTTTTTCAAGAAAAATATTCCGATAAACATATACACACACGTAGACTCACGTAAAAATAATTTTACCTGTTACACTACAGCAACTGGGAGAACTAATAGTGTATTAACAGTAAGGACTCATCAAGTCCAGCGGTCCATTGTATAACCCCACCCGTGACTATAAGAAGCGCAATAATCCGACAACCTTAACAAAAGACTGTTATATCCGTACTAAATGGAACTTCTATTACATTCTACAGTATTACAAAACTAAGCGTACTTCCCGATGTCCAAAACTCTATCGAGCACTTAAAAAGAGACTTGAAGAAAATATAAAAAGGGACGTTCCTTTTTTCTTATATTCTTACATCAATACTTTTATATAATTTTTTTCCAATAAATCTCTTAAAATTTCATTAGTTGTAACACGCTGATAAATTAGAGATCAAGTTTAGTACAGAAACAACCTTCATATGTATTTACCGATTTATTACACTTTACGTGATAAGAAAAATTATTTACATAGATAATTCTAAGCCAGAAAAACTTTTTCATAAAGTATAATACGAAAATCTGTCTTTTAAAAAAGGTAATCCAAAATAAGAAAATTGAATGTATAAATAAATATTACACCATTTTCCTTCAACTTTCATAAAATTTTGGTTATTGAAACGCCCATAATTCAAAAAAATTAAGAAACAATTTTTATCACACATTTAAAAAAGGATAAATCTACCTATATTCCATAAATATATATCTGGAGAAGTCATTTGATAATATAAAATGGAATACATTTTTTTAGTCTTAAGTAAATTTGTCTTAAATAAAGGGAAAAAATAGTTATTTTATCCCTTCCTTTCTCTCATTTGAAAGGAAGTGATATTTACATACAAAAGGTAACAGAAGAACTTAAAGGCAAATTTAATAATGGAATTATTTGAAAGTAAAACGCTATAAATTTATGATTAGCTGCCGATATACTTTTGGCACAAACCAAATACAATTTAAAAGAATTACGCCGTGAATGTATTACTAAAAGAAAAATTTACTTTGAAAATAAATAAGACTAAAACAAAGGTAATGAAATATTAAAGAAAGGGAAAAATGAAGAATTAAAAATTATTATAGAAGTAAATCAAAATACCAGAAGTGGGAGGTTAGTTATTTAGGCGATAAAATTGCAAACGATGGATGAAATAATACAAACTTCAAAAGCTGACTCATGCATAAACAAGCAAAAAAATAGAGGATAAAAAATAAATCTATAAATCTGATAGAAAGAAATTTTTGAAAATATTCGTAGAGTTCAGAGCTTTATTAAAGCAAAGTGAAACTTGGACGATAGTTACATCAGAAATGGAAATAATAAAGCTTTAAAAAATGATATTGCTGAAGAACGTTGATAAAACACGGAATAAAACGGACTAAGACGAATAAGAGATGATGAAAATTTATGGAAGAATGCTATCAAGAAATGAACTACGTTGGTTGTGGGTTATGTACCGGGTGAAGAACTTAAAATCGGTCCGCGGCAGTTCGAACTGCAGTTACTTGGGGTCATCTTTAACGCAACTACTAGGGCTGTTATTGGTTTATTGTTGTCAGTTGGAACTGTTCATGTTTTAGTCGAGTTTAGTGTCGTTCTCTGCAGCTATTTTTTTTTTTCTAAAATGCCTTATTAGATTCCAGGAAAGCATTGCTGTAATGAAAGCTTGTATGTAAATTGTGGATTCTTTCACGAAAAGCGTTAAACATTTTCGAAAAAATTTCCAAATGTTAGTATAGCAGCAAAGAATGTGTAACAACGGAGTGGGTTTCAAACGCAAAATGAAACAGGTAACCTTCTGTTAGGACTCCAAAGGCCACAGATGATTTTCAAAGAAAGATTTCTTTGCCTGTCCGAAAAAATTGATACATAAATTATCACAACAAAGTAGTGCAAAATAAGAGCTTTTATATGCCGAAAAATTTTTCACGATATAATTTCTGTCGATGGACCCGATGCTGTATTTCATGTTAGATGAGGCACGGTTTTATTTATGTGGGCATTCTCTTTAAGAGATATCGGATGACTGAAAATCCTTCCCAGACGTTCAAGCGTACACTTCACGATGAGGAAAATGATGTATGGTGTATTAATTCTAGTTTAGCTGCGCCAATATTTTTCAACCGGACTGTGAATACAAAACTGTATCGTACAATTTCGAAGAATTTTACGCTAACAAATCATGAAAAAGAATACGACTATTTTCAATAAGGCGGAGGGAACAACGTAGCACAGATCAAATGATTCACTAGCACACTTCCATGTTACTTTTACAGAACTACTGTTCGCAGTAGCGGAACTACCACATTTCCTTTCCTTACCACATTTCAAATGATTCACTAGCACACTTCCATGTTACTTTTACAGAACTACTGTTCGCAGTAGCGGAACTACCACATTTCCTAGATTTATCTAGTTGCGATTTTTTTCTTTTGGGGCTAATTGAAGGATGCAATTTATAAATCAAATCCTCACTCGATCGATTAACTGAAGTCGAAGATTCAACAAAAAATTGATGGAATTTATCACCTGACCTTTGGGAGGTGACCTATTGAGAGTGTCCTGACCTTTTGGGTCAGGTGACTCTCAATATTATCATCCGAGCAGAAAAGTGTATTCATATACAGGGTGCTGGTAACTTTGGCTAATGTAAATACAAAATTTAATTTAATTTTTCATTTTTCCATTTCATTTATAAAATTTTACCTGTCACAACTAAATACAGTTGTGACAGGTACATACAGATATAATACAGAGATATCTTAATACAGAGAATAATATCTCTGTATTAAGATATCCAGGTTAGTTAATTTGGTAACAGAGGGAAAAATCCGAAGAAACTAAAAACCATACTGCAAAACAATGTTGAGATGTACAGAATAGTACAGAGGATTTGTACTACATTGCTGTAGTAGATAGGTATATTGAAGTTAAAGGATTAACAGAAATTAAAAGGAAATGAAAATACAAAAACAATCCAACTCACTGATGACAAAAAAAGATTCATGTGATTTACAATTCAAAAACTTGAATAAATTTACAATTTTTCTTTTTATACGACTGCCCAAAAAGGAAGTGTAACGTGTTTAGGGTACATGTATGTTTCACCGTAACTGCTCAATGGCTGAATTGATTTAGATGTATGACCTCGCGTTGGAATCCTTACGCTACCGGGAGTGTCCATAGGCTATATATGTATATTTAAATACATTTAAAAAAAAAATTATACTATATATAAAATTGTCACAGGCACCCTTTAACTTTCCTGTATTACTAATTATTCTATATTAATGAACAATGTTTGTCAGGAATGTTTATTTTTTGTCACAGTCGTGTTTTTAATTTCACTTGAAAATATCACATTTATTACATAACACGTTCTGATTAAACTTAGAAATTTATTTTAACATAAAAATTTTATAATTATTACATAAGTAATATCTAAAAATCTGTTAGCTGAAGATGAAAATAAAAATTATGAAAATGTTACAGCACTGATAATGCATATAATATTGAATATTCTAAGAACTGTTGACATTATTATTATTAGATCAGGTAGTCGTGTAACCTATAAAGAAAAAAAAACGAACTAAACTACGTCCAATTCTCTTATCTGACAATTAAATTTTTATTATTTAATTAAAAAATAAACTTTAATCTACCGTAAAGTAATTGTTTAAAACAAGTAAATGTATATAAAGATAATCTTACACGCCAAGGTCATAAGATAGAGAGAGAGAGAAAGAGATTTGAGGGGAATATTAATAAATTTATTATATTCAATTTTCAAGTATTAAAACAAAATGTTAACAATTAAGATGTCAGAGGGCTTATAAAAGTAAAACAATGGATAAAGTAACTAATTTGAATAAGAAAATAGACAGACGTTATAAAAAAAAATTATTTATTATGTATTTATTCATACATCAATAACAAGCGACATAAAATAAAAGTTGCTGCTGGATGATGACGAATATTACAGCATCGAAAAAAATTCTGACTCATCATAACTCGAACCTGGAATTGCTGAAAAACAACTCGGCTTACATGAAATATATATGATGAATATACCAGAGGCGTTTTTTCGGGACAAATCGCCTCTGGTATATTCACTGGAATTAAAAAAAAATGTAACAACGAATCTCCGAGTGTTATATAAAATGGAAGATGATGACAAGCTTGAGGTCGTTAAGATCGAGGTGTGAAAAATGGACAACACTTTAGTGTGATTTACCTGTACAACCGTCCTGGTAACATCCCCTCTTTTGAGGGGATGAACAAGAGAACTAGGAGCTGTCTGATGCTCCCTTTACTACTGCTGAGCTGGAGAGTGCTATCTTGCAGACAAAAAAAAAAAAAGAAAAGAAATTGGCAGTAATTGACGGCAGCAATTGTAGACCTCAGATTAATAGTAGAAGGAAGATTAAAGAAAAACAAACCAACATACTTGGCATTTATAGACCTAGAAAAGGCATTCGATAATAGACTGGAATAAAATGTTCAGCATTTAAAAAAATTGGGTTCAAATACAAAGATAGAAGAACGATTGCTAACAATTACAGGAGCCAACCAGCAACAGTAATTGAAGAACATAAAAAAGAAGCCATAATAAGAAAGGGAGTCCGACAAGGATGTTCCCTATCCCCGTTATCTTTCAATCTTTACATGGAACTAGCAGTTAATGATGTTAAAAAATATTTTAGATTCGGAGTAAAAGTACAAGGTGAAAAGATAAAGATGCTGCGATTTGCTGATGATATAGTAATTCTAGCTGAGAGTAAAAAGGATTTAGAAGAAACAATGAATGGCATGGATGAAATCCTACGCAAGAACTATCGCATGCAAATAAACAAGAACAAAACGAAAGTAATGAAATGTAGTAGAAATAACAAAGATGGACCACTGAATGTGAATATAGGAGGGGAAAAGATTATGGAGGTAGAAGAATTTTGTTATTTGGGAAGTAGTATTACTAAAGATGGCCGAAGCAGGAGCGATGTAAAATGCCGAATAGCACAGGCGAAACGATCCTTCAGTCATAAATATAATTTGTTTACATCAAAAATTAATTTAAATATCAGGAAAAGGTTTTTGAAAGTATATGTTTGGAGTGTCGCTTTAAATTGAAGTGAAACTTGGACGATCAGAGTTTCTGAGAAGAAAAGATTAGAAGCTATTGAAATGTGGTGTTATAGGAGAATGTTAAAAATCAGACGGGTGGATAAAATGACAAATGAAGAGGTGGATAAAATAGATGAAGAAAGAAGCATTTGGAAAAATATAGCTAAACGAAGAGACAGACTTATAAGCCACATATTAAGGCATCCTGGAATAGTCGCTTTAATACTGAAAGGACAGGTAGAAGGAAAAAGTTGTGTAGGCAGGCCACGTTTGGAATATGTAAAACAAATTGTTAGGGATGTAGGATGTAGGGGGTATACTGAAATGAAACGACTAGCACTAGATAGGGAATCTTGGAGAGCTGCATCAAACCAGTCAAATGATTGAAGACAAAAAAAAATTAATTTAACGATCTAACTAAAGCGCGCGCGCATACCGTATTTCATTCGCGCGGGTGTGACGGTATTAGCGACCACTTTAAATACTTTTTTACGCTAAATATTATTCATTTATTTAATTCTATCGCTCACTTGTGACGTCACAACATAGCTGAAGATTACAACAGCTGCATGTCAGTGCTACACTAGCGCTCCTTGTGATGAGAGGAGGTACTATTGAGAATTGTTTTGCAAATATTATTATTTTTTAACTGGTAAAAAATGTGCGTAAGAAAAATCAGACCTTAATTAGGCGAAATCTCGAGATGATGACCTTGCTGTACAGCTTCACCCCCATGACATTTTTAGTTGAAAATTAATGGCATCAATGCCCCACATATAGAATTAATCTGACCAAGTTTGGTCAGCACATGTGAATTCCTCCAGAAAAGGGAGCGCAGTGCTTCCTTCAAGCACTAGGGCCTCCGGAAGGCGTATTCATGTTAGGCCGAAAGGCGCTAGCACCGAAAGAACTTCAAGGGACGGACTGACCCCTGAAGAACTTTAGGGGGTGGGGGAATCACACCCACCGGAAGTACGAAGCTCATATGCGATTTGTCTCCCACGATCAGCTGCAGTCAATTATTTCTCATTGGTGTAAAGCCACTAAATAAATAATGATCCGCCCGATAAACGAAAGACTCAGCAGCAAGAGACATTTGTCCAGGCTCCGCGATTAGTAGGGAGATAATAAATTTCCGCTATCCTTGTGTTCCGTTCCTAGTTTGGTCGAAGTCGGTTCAGTAGTTCTGGAAATATAAGGAGGGCAATACCGAACACAGATACGTACATAAGAACATTCAGAAATTTCCATCCGGTGTTTTTGGGTTCTTTAGGTGTCAAAACGTAAACATCCGGAGAAAACCGCATATGTCCAAATTTGACCGATTACAATACTTTCCCTTCTAATGCTATAGCGCTAGACGGAAAAGTAAAAAAAAAATTATATTAAAAGATAAAGTTACAAAAAAAAAAAGTTAAAGAATGTAATACGCTACAGTTTTACAATAATAATACAAATGTTAATATAAACATTTATAGACATCAATACATAAACGTCTTAAAATTAAAAACTAACCCAAATTTTTTCTAATATTTTGATAACTTTTTTATAATATTTATTTCAAAATTATTACGAACTAAAATTACTTAATTCTGGAGAAGAAAAACAATTTTTAAAACTTTCATAAAAATACCGACAACTTTATGACATTCTTTCATTATTTAAATTTAAGGATAGATCATTACGCCTTTTTCTTTTTCTAACTCTATTTTAATGATCGTGTACTTTTTTTCACAGTAACCAATCGAAATATCTTGGTTATACAGGGTTTCTTTTAAATCGAAATAAAAACTTTCCTATATTTTCAAGACTTTTACAAAAAAAAATTATTAATATTTACTTCTGTACTAATTTTAAAAGAATAATGCACACACATATATATACGATATATATATTTTGCATAACGTTCTACGGTATTTGCACTCAAAAGGATTATTTTTAAACTTTTATTTCTACCTAAAAAAAAAAACCAAGGTGTTTTTTTTTTTAGTTTCATCACAATATCAACATGAGAAGGTGAGAAAAGTATAAACATGAAATGAAAAAAGTAAACTTACTGGAAATGAACGATAAAGATTTATAATGAAAATTATAAAGTTTAGTTACATCTTGAAATGACCTGGTACGTATGGAGGGTGTAACCTTCCCATCTATACATTTATCTACATTTCCTCACAAATTCTCTTTTTCTCTCACTAATTCCACTTCCATTTTATTTTTTTAACACAACAAACTTTTTATTTTTCACAATTCTCCACTTGTCAACTTTTTTCATTCCATTTACTAGATTCTTACCAGGTTCTAACCCCATTTATTTCAACAAGTTTTTAAAAACTTTTTTTTATTTAAATTTATATAAATTTAAATAAATAAAATAAATTTATTTAAAAATCAAATACTAAAACTTGGGAGAGCAGTACGAGATTGATTGACCAATCGACTTAAATTTACGATTTTAATTAAAGTTGTACGATTTAAATTTTCTATATATATTTTTTGAACATTAGTTTCATTTCACTCTAAGATTAACTTACAAAAAATTGTCGCTCAAAACTCACCACAAATCAGAAACTATTTTTTTTAATATTAAAAAATCATCCGATTTAAAAAAAATCTGTAAACTTTAAAAACGAAATCTAAAAATATATTTTAGTATATAAAAAAATTGTTTAATATATTTATTCCTTAAAGCAAATATTAACAAACATACGTTTACAATTACATAAATAAAATATTTTCACATTTTATCAATTTCATCCGCTAGTGCTAATAAAAAAACTAAAAAAAAAAATCGCGGAGGAAACACATCGACCATTTATTTTGAATATAATTTGTTTGATGTAATATCAAAGATTAGATAATAAACATAAATAAAAGAGAGAAGGAAATATTTGATGTGTAATACAATTTAAATAGCTAAATTTCATTAATAAACCGATATAAAATCTATTAATATTCTCTGTTATACATTATAGTAATAGATTATTACAGGAATACTCCCCCCCCCGCACTACTAAATAAAAACAGAATGATTACGTCATCTAACTATCAAGGTCAAGATTCTTAATGTACAAAACGACTTACACAGAAACCTTTTTTTATTTTTAAATAATATTTTAATATTTAAACAGTTTTAAAAAGGATAATACATTACATATTTGTTTTAACGTAACTTCCATAGAATACAGGAAAAGTTATAATAGGTACTGCATTTACATTAGGCAAATAAACCACAGGAAACGTTACACATTTAAAAATATTCGACAATCTATTATAATATATATATATTTTTTTTAAATCAAAATAAAATCACTAAAATTTTGTCTGCAATATTTTACATGAAAGAAAAATCTTTTTTTTACACGAAATTTAAATAAAAATATCACCTATTTATATAAATTTATATTATGAACAGGAATTTTAATTAATTTAGAGAATTAAAATATATATATATATAAACATACATACATATTTATATATAAGAAGGAAAAATTATTTTTATAAGTATGTAATTTGAAACGTTTAAAATTAACATTCAAGAGTAACTTAAAATAGAACAAACGTCATTCTGCAACTAAGTTACAACTTATAATGATGTTGACGATGAAAAGATGAAACTGTGACCTTGAGTTAATTATAATTATACAAAATCAAAGTTAATGTATGTTGTATGAGATTTAAAGTAACATATTAGTAAAATGCAATACAGCGGACGAATTGTTTAATTATAAAAATATTTATTTAATATTTTATCAACAAAACTATAACTTATTGAAAGGTTAGTATATTACAAAACATTTTGTATTAAATTACTATCTTTCAAGATTCATTCAACAGAGTTTGATAATCGAAAAACCAAAATAAAATCATTATATTTTCTAAATCTCGTTTGCGGACACTATGTAGAATGTGATTTGGTGGCCGATTTAAAAACGAATTAAGTACAATACACTTACAGTTTACCGAATAATGCACTTATTTGGATCAATTGACGTCCAACATTTCCAAAAATTCAATAAATAATAGTCCTAAAGGAATTATTTAAATCAGCTGTAAATATGTTGGGTTTAAAAGGATTATAGAGGTACAAAAAAATATACGAATATTTATTTTATAACTTACATAAAGAAAAACCTAATGAAATTTTGTTTTAAAACCCCAACAAAAAGATTGCTAATCATAGGAAAAGAAAAAAATTTTTGAAAAAAATTCAGATTTTTACTTTCCCATCTAGATAGAGCTGTAGAAGAAGGGAAAGTATTGTAATCGGTCCAATTTGAGCATATGCGGTTTTTACCGGATCTTTACTTTTTGACACCCAAGAAACCTAAAAATCCAGATGGAAATTTTCCGATGTTAAATGTTCATACCTATGTGTGTGTTCGATGTTTGCCTTTAAATCACCTTATATCTCCAGAAATACTGGACCGATTTCGACCAAACTTGATCAGATTAAAATATACATGGCATTGATACCAATAAATTTTCAACGTAAAAGGTCAAGGGGTTGAGGCTACAGAGCAAGGTAACCCTCAGTATCTTGAGATTTAGCCTAATGAAGGTATTTTTTTATTTTTTAGACACATTTGTTAACAATTAAAAAATAAAAATATTTGCATATTGTGACGTCACAGGTGAACGGTAGAATTAAATAAATTAATCATATTTAAAGTATAAAAAAGTAACTCGGTCTGTTCAGCTTTCGGAACTCGATCGCCCGGTTGACTCGGTACCTGGTGTGCTAAGCCTCACGGCTACACCAATCTGCCGATCGTACAAACGAAATTTGTTCTACGTAAGTAGTTAAATTACATTAGTTTAGTTAGTGTTGACCACCGCCGCTAGTACCTCCACACTCGCGCGAATTAAATACGTTATGCGCGCGCGTATTAGTTAGAATCATTAAATTAAATAAATTAAAGAATATTATATTTAAATAAAATGATAAATATTTTTAATTAATCTGTGTATGTGTGTGTAAGCCGTCCATCAGAAACAACCCACAGTTGTAGGACTTTTCCGGAACGCGCGTTTAGCCCCGTGACGCGAAAGTCCAACAATTGTATTGTCAGATTTTTCAATAAACAGGTTCATTCTTTTTAATAGTGAAAGAAATCAAAGTTATTATACAAAAAAAAAAAATCATCCGACCCTATAAAAACAACATTTTTCATCTATTAAGAATAAAAGTCAAATTTTGGTGAATTTGAAAACAAAATAAAATCTTTTCTTTATCTCCATCTGCAAATAATATTTAGATAACTTTTAATTACAACGACCTATTTTCAGACGTTTGCAACGTCTGTCTGGATTAATAGATCAAAGAAAAAATTAAAAAAAAAAAGGTTTTAGAATTAAACAATAATAAATTCTTTAAATTTATACTCTAAAGTCTACACCAAATTAAAAAAAACCAAGTACCACCAATCTTCACATCCTTAATTTAGCAAAGATTTCGAAAAGTTAAAACTTAAAAAAAGAAATTGAAAACATATTGTTTTGTCTAGAACGAAATTTTATAAAATCAGTTTTTTTTTTAAGACATTTTGTTTTAATTTTATTTAAAATTTTGATAGACAAATTTTAATATAATAAAAAAGCCGGTCGAATGAGACGTACAGGTGACAAACCTACGTTTTCATAAAAATAAAAAATGAATTGAAATAAATGACGTTAAATATAAAACTGATCATGAGATAAAGTTCTAGAATGTCTGAGTGTAGCCTATATATTTCTTTTTACCGTACATAATCTAAACTAATTTTCTGAAATCTCCTCTCGAAAATACTGTGTATATCAGATTGACATCAAAGTATATGTATTACTACGGTATACACTTTTTGCCCTATATCACGATATATGTATACGTACGCGCACGCTCACACCCCCCCCCCCCCCAAGTATAACAAATAATAACACACTATAACAAATAATCTAATCTAAGCAAAAATGATTTCAAATCGTCAATTAGCGGCTATCCAAGGCTTTGCACGCGTACTCAATTTTCAATCTCGTCAGCTCTACATGCTGCTTAAAGTTCAGCCTGTGGTTTTTTTTGTAGCCATTACGATTCTCTATAAAAAAAGAGATTCATCTAAATCGGTGCAGAAGAATTTGAAGAAATTTACACTTTTTACAAAACAGATCACAATTTTTTTTTCAAAATTGCATATTTCTTCATTTTTCCAGCAATAACTATGATAAAGGTTTTATATAGCCTATATTTTTATAGCCTACACTTTAAAAAAAAGAATCATCGAAATCAATGCAACAATTTTTACATGATTGAATAACAAACAATGTTTCAGATTTACGTATTAGTATGATAAATTTTTATGCGAAATAACTAATTGAAACATTCTTCAAAAAAAAAAATGTTCTGATTCGAATTAAAATACTCTTTCTTTCAGTTAAACCAGAAACAAAAGAACTTCTTCTTTTTTCATGTTTAGCCTCCTCCGGTAACTACAGTTCAGGTAACACTTCAGTGAATGAATGAGGATGATATGTATGAGTGTAAATGAAGTGTAGTCTTGTACAGTCTCAGTTCGACCATTCCTGAAATGTGTGGTTAATTGAAACCCAACCACCAAAAAACACCGGTATCCTCGATATAGTATTCAAATCCGTGTAAAAATAACTGGCTTTACCAAGACTTGAACGCTGGAATTCTCGATTTGGAAAGACGCGTTCACCACTAGACCAACCAGATAAAAAAGAACTAAAACCGTCTAATGTACTATAATTTTGTAAAATAAATAAAATTTAAAATAGAATAATTCGGTTTGATTATAAACGGTTGAAAAATTAAAAATTAAGTATTATGATCCTTATCCAGGAGGAATTAATGTCATCAATTCGGGTTATACCAAATCATGATTGCCGATTAAATAAAATGGCACTCATAAATAAAAATATATGTGTGAATGAGGATAAATAAAATTATCCTCATTCACACTAATTAAGACTTTACCTTTGAAACTTTACCGTTAATTAAGAATTTACCATGAAATAAACTTATTTATTCACACAAATGTAAACCTGAATTTTTTTTCTTTTATAGACAATTACTCATATTTTTTGTTATTGAAATTAACCGTAAACATTTAAATTATATATATTTATATACAAAGTATTCATAGATTCAGATACATTTTAAGTAGTTAATATTTATAAATTATACGAGGTCTGTTGAGAAAATAACCGAACATTTTTAATTACGCACCAACGGAGATATTTAGTGACGTACGGTTGGCAGCATTGCTTTCCGCATAACTTCCTCTGTAACCACATGTTCTTGGGTTGTTGATATCTTGTTTAGTTTTCGTGTTATTGTTATTTGAGTGCAACGTGTTAAGTGTTAACAGCGATTTTTGTAATCCGGATTTAATACCATACGATATTTTTCTTCCTGGGTTCAATGAAGGATACTGCATTTTTGTTCTTACTTTTTGTTGATCTTATGGAACTTCAAAACAATATCATCGCTGCTATAATACTGATCGAGCGTGCCATTCGTATATACGAATATGAGACGGAATAACATCAAGATATTATTGAATGATATACACATTAAACGTTTATGAGATATCTAAAGAATCTTTGGTGGTTGGGTTTCAATAAACCATAAAACTCAGGAATGGGCCAACCTGTGAGACTGTACACAAGACTACACTTCATTTATATTCATACGTATCATCCTCTGAAGTAATGCCTTTCGGTGGTTCCGAAGGTTAAACAAAACGAGAGAGGGAGAGATCTAAAGAAACTCGGGAGTGGTTTTATATTGATTTCAATCTAATAAAAATTAGATTCTGTATCATAATTTCTTAATTATTATTTATTATTGTGATTGTTTCATGAAGTCACGAAAAACCAGGTAGATTAAACGAACTTCTGAAGAAAATCTGTTTATAAAAAAGCAAGTATAATTGATCTCCGGTTCAATCCTGATAAATTTTCGGAAATTCCACTTACAAATTCATTCTTTAAATCTTTCTCATTACTTATTTATTCAAGGACACGTCCAAGGACCAATAATAATATATATTAATTTTATGGTTAAAGTAAAAAATAAATTAACAAACAAAGAAAAGAAAAACAAACAATAAAAACTAGGACTGGCAAGGAATATTTTAAACATTAACTGTAGATAATACTAAACAACCGTTTAACTGACAACGAATAACCTTTTTCTTTTTTTAATAGGAAAAATAGGTGAGTAGAGTAGAACAGATAAATATACTTTCTATTTAAATGAAAACCTTTTAAATAGATAATACCATTCATTAATAATATGCTCGTGGAATACATAAAACAAAGAATGAACAAAAATTAAAGAGAGAAAAAATTCTTCGTAAAAATGTTACATAATAAATAAAAAAATCTTTAATTACAAATAGAAATAAATTAAAATTTATTATAATATAAAAAACCTTTTTATGATTTTAAACTTAAAAAAAACATACGTAAATTAACGGGTTATTTAGATGAGCAAATATGAACGGATGACCTTAAACCGAATGCAAAAGATTCACTTCTGTATAATAAGAGAGAACACATTTCATAAATTCTTTTAAGTCGGACTACTAGATTAGATAAAACGCCGGTCTCCGTGGCGCGAGTGATAGCGTCTCGGCCTTTCATCCGGAAGTCCCGAGTTCGAATCCGAAACCAGGCGTGGCATTTTCACACGCTACAAATCATTCATCTCATCCTCTGAAACAATACCTAACGGTGGTCCCGGAGATAAAAAAGGACTGGATAAAACATAACCCATTTATGTTAGTAGGTATATTTAAATAAAAAAAGGAATCTCTAAGTTATTAAATATTTTACTTCTAAACTTTCCAGTACCTTAAATTCTACAGTAAATGCTGGAAGTAGCCGCTATCTTCATGAATACACGGTTCCTTCGTTTTCACTGTGTTTTTTGTAACTGTTTTCGGAGTTTGTGGATTAATATTTAAAACAGCTGTTTCGATATTGTACCTTCAGTTGTTTAACTCTTCGTGGTTTGTTTCTGTAAGCTTTTTCTTTGAGGTACCCCAAAGAATCTGGCACAGTCAAATCTGGAGATCTTGGTGGCCATAAACCACAACCAATAACGCGATCACCAAACAATTCGTTATCGAAATCAGAAGTTGAATGTGCGTAGTGTGATGTTGCACCGTCATGTTGGATCATGTGAGGACCAATAATTTTTTCGTGATATCGCACAGAATACGCCCATCTTCGCGGGTGCAATTGTTTTTCATGATACGCATGGAGATTTTCAACACTCCAAAATTCTACTGTTAAGGCTGTTTACATAGCCGTTCTGATGAAACTACGCCTCGTCCGTCAAAAAAAATCGAGTCCATAACATGAATATCCTCACGCACGAATTGACGAAACCGATGACAATATTCTATCCATTTTTCTTTGTCTGACTCAAGAAGTTGATGATGTGTTTGAATTCGATATGATGTTAAGTTTAATTTTTTGTCGGCCGATGAACGATTGATTTTAGTAAATTAATTTCAGCTGATAAGCTTCTAATTGATTTTTTTTTTGGCGAGGCCGTTAATCAGTATTTGATTTCAGCGACTGTGTCTCCATTCAACGCTGTTATCGGTCTTTTGTGTTCCTTTTTATTAACAGAACCTGTTTCTAAATTTAGCCACTAACCTCAAAACTGATGACTTGTTAAGGGCTGATTTATCACGGTACTTACGGAAAAAAGATTGTTGCACTGCTACCACTTATTGCGATAAAATACGACACATGAATAAAAACACGTTCGTCTTATGAAAACACCATTCTCTCTCTAACAATGGACTGAGCGTTATAATCGTTTTGTTATGGCTGTTAGTAGCAGTCGACTGCGTCGGTGCAATGTCACTTGTTGGATGAATCCATTCCAGTAAAACGTAGTTGGGCAGTTAGTCCAAATATTATAGAAGGGTGATTTGTGGGTTGCGTTTTAAATGGTACACCCTTATAAAAGAAACTTGTACTTTTTGTCAGCTCAGCTACAGTTTGGACAAAATTGGGTAAGATCAAAATTTAGAAGCTCTCCCATTATATGACTCATATCAAGGACACAGTAACTCAAAATGGTGCTTGAATTCTTAATACGAATCCAATGGATGTTTTAAAAAACCCTATAGAAAACCATCGGAGAAGAAAGGGTTGGATGATGATAAATGGAACGATTTATCAGACAGAATGACATCAAGCGTACCTTCAAGACCGTACATCAAGTGCTACTCAAAATATACATTTGGTTCCTTCCAGATAGTAACTCCCTAGAAAAATCGAGGGTGTCTTTGCCCAGAACAAAAAAAGAGGCGTTTACTAATCAATTTAAGCGGAATGGACCAAATAATTTACATGATTCAAAAATGATTTTCCTCCAGTTATAAAAAAGCTACCCGAAACCACTTTCCTAATAAAAACCTTTCCTGGAATTTTGTAACATTCAAATAAACTATTAAATCGTACGGCTAGATCTTTAGTGGAAAATAATTTGCATTATCAAATAGATTGGATTTTAGTCAATTTTCACAACATAATTGAAAAAAAAAAATTTTCTTTCAAATTAAAAAGGATTTATATTTTCGAATGGATTCTAAAAAATACTAATTGAAAGGACTTCATGTTGGAGCAATTTCAAATCTTTTTTCCTTTTTTTTTATGCTTTTTTTTACTTGATGGATTAATTCCCCAAAAAGTCTTTGAAACCTGTTTATGAGAATATGGAAATGGAATTTTGAAGATGATCCAAACCCGGGATACTAGGATGAAAGGCCGAAACGCTACCACTGCCATGGAGATCGGAATTTAAACAAAATATTAAATGTTTTTATTATTGGTTTAGATACAATGTAGATTACATAAGATCGAACCAGAAATAAGCCAGTAGTCATTTCCAAAAATAATAATGTATATATCCTCAAAAATAATAAGTTCCATGCCAAGCATACTAGGAAAATAATGAAGGATGTAAATGATTTCTCGCATCCTTGTTCACCATAGCCAAATATAACTTTTTATATATATTAATAGATTTTAATTAAATGTGATCTCTTTACACAGTTTTAAAACTTAAATGGAAACGGCTAACCTAAGCAGCGCTGTAGAAACTTCTTTATCTTTCATCCATATAGTTCTGGTTGGTATCCCGGTGAAGGTTGGAAATTTTTTACACTAAAAAATTCATCTAATCATTATATAAAGGAATAAAAATAAATAGATAAGTAAATGTAATTCTCAAAATCTGGAGAAATTCAGATTAGGTATATTCTTTAAATGATGAACGAGGTAGACACCTGTATATGTTATCTAATTAATTAATAAAGCTACACTGGATAACTGAACACTATTAAATATCAAAGCTAAAGCTTACATTAGTATTAAGTTTATGATTAGTTTTAGTCACTTTTCTATAATTTGGTTTTACTTCCTTGTACGAAGTAAAGGAAGTATTGAGATCGTGAAAAATTTCGGTTCTAGATTTCACCGGAAATATCCATTTTCACTATCCCTGAATCCATTTTGACTAGTTTCGGCGTGACGTCTGTACGTACGTACGTACGTATGTATCTCGCATAACTCAAAAACGATTAGCCTAGGATGTTAAAATTTTGGATTTATGACTGCTGTAACATCAAGTCTAAAAAAAATTGGATTTTTGACTTTTGTTAACTCCATTAATAAGTCCTTATTGAGAGCTTTTCAACTATATACATAAGTTGTACTTATTTTCATTGGTTCTAGAGTTATAGCCAAATAAAATTTTAATTAATGAAATATTTGGTTCTTAGGGGAAAGCACATCGCTTCGAGTCAGACTTCATCTCCTTTTTTTTAACTTTTTTTTTAAATTTAATATATTGATTTATTAATTATTAACCTCTCATTGTAAACAAATTTTTACGATGATTAATAATTCAAAAAAAAATTCAAAAGTTTTTAATGAAATAAAATTTTATGTAGTTTTCATTTTAAAAAAAAAAATGTGTGAATGAAATTTAATAGTCATACAAGGAAGGAATAATTCGTGTTACCGCTAATTATTCCGTGGAAATAGTGTACAACAAAAAGACATCAAAGGTCTAGCAATCCAATCCCATGTTGCACATCAACTGAGATTTCTAAGCTTTTATGAGTAATACACAATTTATGGTTTTATCTACGGTAATAAACAAAATATAAATATACTTGTAACATATTTAATAAACCAGAATAGTCTACAATCAGGGAATAAACAAAAAAAAATTAATTTCTTGTACTTAAACAGCAATGAATTTTCGTGAGTGAAGCAAAATGTGTATATATTTTATATTAGTGCAAATAATCTATCTAGGATAAGAAACTACCGCGTACAACAAACAAGGTTTATTTACCTAAGTTTTACCTAGTTTATTTATTATGTAGTTATTGTATGAATCTTTGTATGAGTCTTTTAATATTCATTATTACAATGGTCAAAGTCCAACAAAAGTGCTTAATTTTACATTACTTAAGATTTATTAATAGCGTATATATAAATATATTAGGATACATTAAGTAGTAATTAATTTAAAATTTAACCTTATCTTAATTTGTGATAAGTAACTAACTAGAAAAATAATACAATATAGGCCTATCAAATCATAAGCACATTAACCTTTTAAGCTGAACCGAACCTTTCTAATATCGATATATCAAATAATTTATTTGTCACGATGAAAAAAATACATTTATTTACATTTGAAGGGTTCTATTTTAAAAAATCAAAGATAATACATCGTTCAGAAAAACTTATATTTAAAAGAATAAACAGATTACTCCAGGGATAAGTATTATAATGAATAAAGAAAAGACATTTAATGGAAGTAAGATGGTGTTAATCATTTGTCTCGCTCTTATAAAACTATATCTGTTTTTTTTTTTAAATATTTGGCAAAGTATTGGATGACTTTCCCGGCTACACCGGTCAAGACATGTTTGCCAAAATAAGATTTAAGCATCGAAGTTTCGAATAACAGATCTTTTTAATTTTAAAGATTTCCTTACTCTGTAGGAAAAATTTAGGGAAATTTTTATTTATAAACCCGTGATCCCTAACAGAAAAATAATAAATTAAAAGAGAATTGTTTAAAAATATTGAACAAATTTTTATAAAAATAATGAAAAGAATTGTTGCTAATTTTATGTCCTGAATATGACATACGTGTCAAAGCTACTTTAATTTTAATAGCCCTTTAAGTGAAGAAGAAAAATACAAAAAAAAAAATTAATAATACAAATTCAAAGTTCAAAAAAAATAACAGAATATATATTTTTAGAGGTGGGGAATAAATTAAAAAAAACTTTTTTAAAAATTATTCATAGACAGGTTAAGTTTAACTAATTTGCTTAAGTAAAGTTTTATCTAAATTTAACCCTTCAATAAATTTAGCTCTTCAATAAAGGGTAAAATGAAAAAAAAGAAAATTTTCTAAACCTCTTCTGCATTTTCTGTCAGGGGTCTACAATTAAAGAAAAAATTTTAGTCATTTCTTGATAGCTCTATACATGAAATAAAAACTTTCAAAAAAATTTTTGAGAAATATTTAAACCGAAGCGCGAGAGAGCAAAGGATCAAACAAACACATTTCAGTTTTAAGCGAGTGTTGATTTAAAAAAGTATATGTATATACATATGCATTGTAAGTAATAAATTTGCTATAATAAAGTGTTAGAGAACACTTTATTGTAGCTACTTTTATTAATACTTATTAACCTCTGATTGTAACAAAAGTTTTACGATAAATAATAATTCAATAATAACGATAAAAAAAAATTTTAGAGAAAATGCTTCTGAAGAAAATCAAAATTGTTTTTTCGTAATTTCCCCCTCCCCCGGGACGAATTTTGAAAAAAAAATGATTAATAGAAATATTAGAATATAGAAATGTGTGAGCCAAATTTCAAGAAAATCGACTTGGTCAATCCCGAGATATAAAGCTAAAAGCAGAGCAGTGCGACATACATATGTACCCACATACATACATAGGTGTTTTTTTTCTTTTCCTTTAGAATTACCTTCTAAATATTATCAATTATCAAATAAAAAAATGTGTTTTATTAAAAAATGAAAATGTCAGCTCATTGTAGGACACCCCAAAATGAGTTAAATTAATATTACATTTTTAAATGTGGAGTTAGAGAACCATTCCTTTTTTTTTAACGATATTTGTAAACCAATCTTATTTATGCATTTTTCTAATTGTAAAATTTTGCTTCAAGGTTTCTTCTTTGACTTTTGCTAATATTACCAAATCGACTGCAAAAGAACATTTACATTAAAGTTACAATTTTTAACTCCTATTTTAATATTTTGATGATATTTTACTATAATTATTATTATTATTAAATTGTTGGTTAGATACTAACACCGGATACATGATTACCACAATCAGATAAAAGAGCAACGATTTATGTGCAAGAGAAAATATTGGTTCGACATATAATAAAATTCAACTCCTTCACCCAAATGTTTTTTAAATCATTAATTTTTCTACATTATTTCTATCCGCTAGTGGTATCTTTAATAATATTTGTCAATAAGTGCACTGTTTTAAAAGAAATTTTTAATCCAGACTTTCACATATTTACTTCCTTGTACAACGTAAAGGAGTATTGTGATCGCGAAAAATTTCGGTTTCAGGATATCAACGGAAATATCCATTTTGACTAGTTTCGGCGTGACGTCTGTACGTACGAATGTATGGATCTCGCATAACTCAAAAACGATTAGCCGTAGGATGTTTGAAATTTTGGATTTAGGACTGTTGTAACATCTACTTGTGCACCTCTCCTTTTGATTGCAATCAACTCGACCAAAAGTGTCCAAAAACATTTGGATTTTTTTTCTTAACTGCAGTAATAAGTCCTCATTGAAAGCTTTTGAATGGTATATCATAAGCTGTACTTATTTTCACTGATTTCAGATTTAAAGCCAAATAAAATTTTAATTAATGAAATATTTCAATCTTACAAGGGTAAGGCACATCGATTCGAATCAGACTTCTCTCCTTTTTTTTTTAACTTTTTTTTTTTTAATTTAAATACATTGATTTATTAATATTTATTAACCTCTGATTGTAACAAATGTTTTACGATAAATAATAATTCAATAACAATAAAAAAAAAAAAATGAAAAAATATCAGAAGTTAATGAAATAAAATTTTATGTACTTTACATTTTGAAAAGATTTGTACACAAATACACATTTGAAGCGTTGTCGCGTTTGAAGCATCTGTCCGTGTCATCGAAAAAGCTACTTTAAGTGAAAACTGGAGACACATGAAAATGAAGGGCAAGTCTAAAGAATGTATACCGCACACCGACGCATCTTTAAAACTATTTTTTTCGATTACCGAAAGAGGTAACGATAAAGACTTTTTTTATAGAATTACATAATTTAAAAGGAAGTCGGATTTTTTATTTTACTGCGTTTAGTTGAAATATTAGATGGAAAAAAGTTTTTTTTTATAATAAATAAAACTTAGAATATGTTAACGTAATACAAGCAGCCTATCTCCTTGAAGGAGATGTCCTCATTAACTTTAATCCGTCATTAACCATGGTCAATCGGCCATCAGAAAAATCAAGCTAAATTTCCCTCGCCTAACCCCAGAAAGAAGTAAAAAAAAAAAAAAAAAAATATATATATATATATAGCTATGAAGGAGAAAAAAAAATGAATAATCGATATTAAGTATGATTAATAAATAAAAGAAGTTTTTTTTTTATTTACAATAAACTAATTAATTGAACTAAAGAATTCTTAATGTTTTCATAATATTACACTTGTAACAATCTTTTCTTTTACTATCAAAGTAAAAAAAATTCCTTTTAAACACAAACACCACATTTTGTGACACTGATTTAAACCTTAGAAAATTTCGAAAAAAAACCAGATATGGCATAAAAGCTGATAGCTACGCTATGTTAGTGTGAATTAATAGAAACAAATATATCTTTATTAAATATTAAAACCTGTTACATGGAATTTAACGAGAGCAATTCAATTACTATTCGACAATGACATTAACTGAACCGTTGAGGGTATCAATTATATAATATTACATCAGTATAATCAATTATTTTTTACAATAATTTTTAAGGTTTTGAGTATGTTTGTAAACAAGTACATGAACAAACAAATGAGATAAATTAAAAAATTCTTAGTAAAATTAAATTTCAATCAAAACTTTAAAAAAACAAATTAAAAAAGTACATAGAAAAAAGAATAATATATGTTATCGAAATGAAATAAATAATATTTTTTCATATAACATCACAGTACTTTTTATGCGTAGTTAGTATTTCAATGTCATATAGCACTGCAATAGGTTATCATTGTTGAGTCATAAAAACTGCAATTTGTCACGGAAATTCAGTAAGCAGAAATAAAATATCGTCATCACATATTTATCACAATAAAAGTATTATTTAAATAAAACTGGTAATAAGGTTAAGAAAAGATTCTTAACTTGCGAAAAATACTCGTTTTTAATCGAATAAAATTATTTTAATAAAGCAGTATTAAAAAAACAGTTTTCAATAATGCAATACTTAGTAGTTTATTATAAAAATTTCTTAAAAAATACAAAAATGATATTTATAAATAAATTTAAAAAAGTAATACTCTTTATTTTAAATTCAAACATCTTGAAACAAATTACTAACCCACAAATTGAAACCAATTTCTAAAAAGACAAAAACTTGGTGCATAATTCAACAATCGCATTATTTTTCCGTGCCGGATAAGAAGATAAATTGCATCCCCTAAACATTGTCTGTTACTCCCTAAACATCTCATCAAGGGAATGGTAGCCTGCGATCACTGGAGAAGTAAAAAAAAGAAAATGATTGGCGGCGTGTCACGTATATTGGTGATAATATTCTGGGGAAAGCATGGGAAAAACTTTTCATTTCCACCAAACCTTATCCTTAAATTAGAATGGGGTGAAAGCAAATCAAAGAGGCCTCAAATTGGGACTTATTAGCAAAAGGAAGGAGACTCTGGTCTTCCAGATTAAAGAAAGGTTGAGCGTGAGATCAGAGATTCCACTCGGTAAAAAAGCATTACTGCCAAGCCAAACAATGATCCTAAGACAAATTGTGAAGATCAAGACTCAAAACGGCAAATAAGGGAATAATACCTCTTTTTACGGTGCGTTTTTTTTAAGAAGGTTAATTTTTTTTTTTTTTTGTTACGGCCCGGAAGGACCAGTTAGTCATTTATGTTTAGTCTTTCTTATCTTCCAATACTCTTTCATTTTCCTGGAAAAATCCCTTTTCCGTTCCTCTGTCCAAACCGTCCCCGTTTTCTTTTTAGGCTTTTCTGCAAATTTAACACCGGGCAAGTTGTTATAATTTCCAGATCCTGTTCTGAGATCTTGCAGTGCAATGCCTGCTTCTTTGATGTCTTGAACCACCTCAGTGAGCCACACTGATTGCGTTTTTAACTTTAGCAATGTTTCCAAGAGTTGCTTACTTTTCCTTGATTCCTCCAAACGCAAGAGTGGCCAAAGAATTTTCTCTTCTTTCTTATTTCTTCTGTAATTGATGTAAAGACCTCGTAGATTTTATGGTTTGGGAGTAATCTCCACTTTCCTTCCACCAAGTTTACCCCGCCAAAACAGGTCCTTACAATCCTTCTTTCTATTTTGGCTAATTTTTCAGTTCTCGATGCTATCTTGATTTGACCCAGTGTTTCACTCCCATAGATTACTACCGGTTTGATCACCGTATTATAGTGTCTTATCTTAGCTTGTTTGGAGATGCATTTCTTGTTATAGGTGTTTTGTGTGACCACTTGTGCCATTGCTAGTCTGTGTGCTCTTTCTTGCCAGGCTATTTTCTCGTTTAGATTCCATGTGATGGATTCACCGAAATATTTAAATTTTGATACTATTTTAATTCTGCGATCATTGATTTCCAAATGTTTCCGCTGTGTCTTTCTAGTGAACATTACTTCTGTCTTCTCGTACGTGATCTGAAGTCCAATTTTCGCTGCGATAGAGGCCAATGATTCTATCTGGTGTTGAAGATAGAACCTCTTCCTCTGTTTCTGCAAGGAACGCTAGATCGTCTGCGAAGCCAAGGCAGTTAAGGCTTACGTTGTTAAATTTACTTCCAATTTTTACTTTCTCTGGATTCTGTTCGTACCAATGTCGCATGATGTATTCTAATGCGCAATTAAAAATCAATGGTGACAATCTGTCTCCTTGCCTGAGACCAGTTTTTATGTCCAAAGGTTCCGATATCTTCCCCCTGAACTTCACCTTCGACCGGGTGCCCGTCATCATCACCGTCATCGTCACTTTATCCTTAAATTAGAATGGGGTGAAAGCGAATCAAAGAGGCCTCAAATTGGGACTTATTAGCAAAAGGAAGGAGACTCTGGTCTTCCAAATTAAAGAAAGGTTGAGCGTGAGATGAGAGATTCCACCCGGTAAAAAACCATTATGAAGGTTAATTTTATTTTAGTTAGTTTTATTTAAAACTAGCCGGTCAGAGGCTCCGCCCCTTGGGCCTCCACTTGTCATTATCCTTGGTCAGCACAGGACTCGAAACTTGGAGTGATCTGAAGTATGTGGATTTCAGAATAAAGAACGGCAAAGAAATGTCCTTTTCTTAAAAGTAGTATAATTAGTAGTTTTAGCTGGCTACTCGTCCTTCGTACAGGTAAAAAGTATTTTTCACGGTTATTAGCGTTATCCGACAAACACCATGAGGAGATGACCGTACTCTGTTTTAATTTTTTATTTTTGTGGAACAGTTTGCGAACATAATTTAAAAAACGTTTTTATGTACAATACAATTCTACAGTTCTTCTTTCTGGATTATATATATATATATATATATATATATATATATATATATACAGATTGTGCCTACAGGAGACTCTGGAACAAGCCACATACAGTTGCCCGTTCGAGAAGAATTGATTTTTTTAAGTGGAGACCAGCCAGTTGAAGCGTTCGCCTGTGTGACTTATTTATTGACATCGAAAAAGCAACTTTAAATGGAAACTGGAGGCACTTAAAAATGAAGGGGAACTCTAAAAGAATGTATGTCGTACACCGTCACACATTTAAAGCTATTTTTCTCGGTAACCGAAAGAGATAACGAAAAATACAAAAATGTTTATTGTAAAAAATTATTTCAAATATTACAAAGTATTTTCTGAATTCTATTTGATCAACGGTTAAGCCAGTGGCCCCCTGGCTAGAAAATAATATTTTAGAAAAAATAAAAATGGTAAACGAGTAACTACTACGAAGCGTGGGCTGACAATCTGAAATGCAGTAATATACTTATATATAGTTATTAATCTTTGTTTTATTTTTAAAAAAATCGTCCACTAGTTAAAAACAAAGAAATTTTATGTAAAACAAAAAAAAAACGATTATTGAAATTAATGCATTTCGCCGAGACTAAGACTTGAAAAAAAATACATTTTTTTTAAACCAATAGAATCGAGAATATTATTCTTTTATTTATTATTTATTTTTTTGAAGTCGTTTAAAAACGGAAAACAAACTTCTGTAATGCAAATTTATAAAAGCGGATGTTGATAATTTTATGATTACTATTTTTATCTTTTATCCAGAATTCAATGACAAACACACACAGAATATTAACAAAAAACTAATTAATTTCAAAATTCTTTGAAAAAATACAATATTTATTAAATATTCAGAGAAAGCACAACATAATTTACCTGAAGAAATTATCAATGAAAATATTTATATTTTACTCGTCTATTCCTAATGTATGCGTTGCAACCTGTTCAACTTGCAAACACTAAGTAATCGCATGGTCCAATGAAATAAGGATGACATGACATAAAAAAGCATGACGTGTAAATGAAGTGTAGTCTTATACAGATTCAAGCCAATCATTCCTGAGATGTATTATCAACTGAACCCCAACCACCAAATTACACTGGTATCCACTGTTTAGTATCCAAATCTGTATAAAAAGCAACTAACCTTTACTAAGATTTGAACTAAAAAACCCTCAAAATCAGCTTATTTTTGTGTCGATGATGTTTACCACTAAACCAATCCGGTGGGTTTAAATGAAAATAAGGAAAGAAATTTTATAAATTAGTAGGATGTGGGGTGTGGAATTGAAACTACGTACGTGTACTTGCACCGAGATTTATATCCGGGTAACGTAAAAATTATGCAAATATCAAGTAAAAAAATAATTTATTAAAAATACTGGAAAAATATGAACGTACGATAATGATTTAACCGTTAACGTTAAAGCCGATTTGACATGAAAATGACATAGTAATTCTCAAGAATAACAACTATCACATGCCAGGTATATTAAAAAAACGTACTAAATGGATTGGTTTCGGTTGCCTTCTTCATTAAAGCGCATTATTTAGCATTAAAATTACCAACGAAATGCAGCTGTTTTTAATTGATATGCTACCTTAATTTTGAAATTACAGAGATTTACTGTACAATGAATATCATTACTTACAGAGAAGCTATTCAAAAAAGTATTGGTATCTTTTAGATCTTAGTCGTTATATATGTGTGTCACGATTATAAGAACTACTACGACAGTTAGTGTTAAAGCAACAAATTCCTTTCTGTTATGAAACAATACGTTACACAGTGATACAAGTCAGTAGCAGAAGGAAGGTGTAGCGAATATTAAGTGTATATTTAAGCGAATATTTAGTGTAGCGAATATTATATTGAATTATTAAAAAAAAGGTATTCGTAAAAAAAAAAGATTGTTAAGAAGTACAGGGTTATCATAAAAGAATGGTGCGGTTTCAGTAATTCATAGGAAGATTGCAGGGAAGTTTCTAGATGTTATATTGGTATCCCTGAAAACCTCCAACCCAAAAGTTTGTTTATCAGCAGTTGTAACCACAACGTCAGTTCTTGTATTGTTGTTGCGGTGAGTTTAGTGAGTTACTATGTTCTCGGATAAAGACAAAGCAAAGTGTGTTTTATTGATGGCCGAATTAAAATCCGTAATTTTAGTTCAACGTGCGTTTCGACGTGAATTCGGAAGAGATCCACCACACAAAAATAACATAACTCGATGGTTCAAACAATTCGAAGAAACCAGATCAGTTAAGAAACAGAAATCAACCGGCAGACCAAGTGTACCAGACGAAACGGTTGAATTAATTAGACAATCGGCAATTAGAAGTCCTGGGAAGTCCATCCCCCATCGAAGCGTCGAATTAGGTATTCCAAAATCAACAGTTCACGAAGTTTTACATAAAAAACTGAAATTACACGCTTATAAAATCAAGATACTGCAGGAATTGAAAGCCGGTGATGATGTAAAACGTTACAATTTCGCTGTTGAAATGTCGGACAGAATAAGTGAAAACGAATCATTTTTAGACGATATAATTTTTACAGACGAAGCTACATTCCATGCGAATGGATGTGTTAACAGACACAATTCACGAATATGGGGCTCTGAAAACCCACACGCAATTATTGAGAAACAACGCGATTCGCTTAAAGTTAATGTCTGGTGTGGTGTGATGAAAAATCGTGTAACAGGAACTTTCTTCTTTGCTGAAAAAACAATTAATGGAGTTGTGTATCTTGACATGTTAACCAATTATTGCTTTCCTCAGCTGGATGAACTCGAAAACATTCAACTTCATTTCCAACAAGATGGTGCTCCCCCGCACTTCAATGCATTGGTCACGGACTCTTTGAACGAAAAATTTGGAGATCGATGGATAGGCCGGCAAGGACCCATACTTTGGCCTCCAAGGAGTCCAGAACTGACACCTAGCGATTTTTTTATTGTAGGGGTACATCAAAAGCGTTGTTTATACAAAAAAAATTCGCGACCTAAACCGCTTAAAAACAGGTTTACTAATACAGGTTAATAGGTTAATATGTTAACTAATGTTTGGAGAGAAGTTGAGTATCGTTTGAACATTTGTCGAGCGACTAAGGGCGCACATATTGAAATTTATTAATTATGTAAAAAAATGTTTGAGACGACAAAAATAAAAAACATAAACTGTAAGTAATTATGTTTTAATTTAAAACATGTTCAAAATCGCACCATTCTTTTATATAACCCTGTATATACATATAAAATTTTAAGAAATGAACGGTAAAATGTTATGTTTTTTAAATTAATGTTCCAATCGGATTGAGACATTTAGTTTAAAAAAATTCGACAACGAATCTTCGAATAATCTTTTCAGTAATTATTGTGTAAACGGTTATACATATCAAATATTCTACGTTAATTTTTTTTTTTATATTTAAAAGCTCAGTTGAACAAATAATCGAAAGGTTAGGTTATATGAGAGACGAGAGAAATCACTCGTATTTACCTAGAAATTGTTGAAAATCTGTAAGTAAATAATGAAGATAAGGAGAGGAGAAGTCAACAATGAACGAACACTGTGCCATTAAGAGGAATTGATATTTTTGGAAAACACTGTTACGTATAACTGGAACAGCCGGTGTTTTGTTAAGATATACTCAATTTCTTAAACGATAGATCCATCTGTTACTGAGAAAAATTTTTTTCTCACAAAAAAGTTCAAAGAGAAAAAAATAAAATATGAAATCAACACTTCTACAATAATAACAATTTACACTTATTAAATAATGAATTTAAACACTAAACTTTCATTAACATCAGTTAATATTGAAATTTTAGGGGAGGAAATGGTTCCTAACTTTTACATTCTTCTGCTTTTCATTATTACTTTCCCGTCTAGTGCAATAGGAGAGCAATATCTTTATAAGGGAAAGTACTGTAATAGGTTCAATTTGGACATACGCGGTTTTCACCGGATCTTGAAGTTTTGACACCTAAGGAACCCAAAAACTGGATAGAAATTTTCCGGATATTCATATGTACGCGTGTGTTCGGGGTGTTGGTCACTAAATCTTCTTATATCTTCAGAACTACTCGTCAAAGGGATGAGACTGTAGAGCAAGGCCACCCTCAATATTCCGAGATTTCGCATAACTTTAAGGTCTTATTTTTTATAGGTAAATTTGTTAGGAATTATAAAATAATATTTCAAAAAAAAAAACTTTTGGAAAATCGCACCCCCACCCCAAAAAATGGACTAAATAAACTAGTGGCTAAGTAGGTATAATGCCCCAACAGTACTCAGCACTTTGAGCAGCAGAATTAAATAAATTAATAATACATAAATTGTAAAAAGTATTTAAAATTGCCGCTAGTACCGCCACATTCGCGCGAATGAAATACGGTATGCGCGCGCGCTCTACTTAGAATCATTGAATTAAATAAACAAAAAATTTAAATAAAATAATAAATCTTTTAAATTAAGTTATGTGTGTAATCCGTGTATAAGAAAAAAGCCGAAAGATACGGTAGTCCTACAACTTTGATGTAGCTTTTTTTTTGAGAAAAACCTTTTTTTAAAAACGTCCCCATGAAAAAATTTAAAAGTAGATTTTTTTTAATCATCACTATATTTATCTTTTTTAATTTTTTTTTTTATTTGTAGTCGCATGAACAATAAAAATCATTAACGATTGGAGTATAAGTGTAAACGTACCGGTAAACGTGAAATCTTTAACAAACTCAAGTCGACCATTCTGAGGTGTGGTTAACTGAACCCCAACCAAGAAATAACACCGTATCCACGATCTAGTATTCAAATCCGAATAAAAATACCTACTCTTACTTTCCTTTTAATATGACTATATTAGCCGGAAAAGTGAAAATTATTAACTTAAAACCAAAATTTTCTATAGACAATTTAAAATTTTTTGAACGTATAATATTAGTACGTAATATTGTAAAACCCGAAGATTTTTTTTCATAATTTACACTAAAATGATGGTAACTTTATATATGTATTTTTTCCAAAAATTATCTGATTTTTTTGTGAAAAACGTTTTTCTAAAACGTCCTTTTGAGGCACAATTTAAAAAATCTGATGTGGACATCACATGACTTCCTTGAACGCCTGTTAAATTATATATACACATTTTTTTAAAATGATAAGTACATAAAATTTTATTTCATTAATAACTTCTGATTTATTTTTATTGTTATTATTGCATAATTATTTATTGTAAAACTTTTTTTTACAATCAGAAGTTAATTAAATCAAGATATTTAATTAAAAAATAAAAAAAAGAGATGAAGTCCGATGTGCCTTCCCCTTGTAATATCCAAATATTTCATTCGTTAAAATTTTATTTGTCTATAAGTCAGGAATTAATGAAAATAAGTACCATTTATGATATATCGTTGAAAAGGTCTCAATAAGGCCTTATTACTGCAGTTACGAAAAAGTTCAAAATCCAAATGTTTTGAATTTTGGGCTTTTTTGGACACTTTTGGTCCAGTCGATTTCAATCAAAATGGGAGGTTCACAACTAGTTGTTACAACAGTCTTAAATCCAAAATTTCAACATCCTACGGCTAATCGTTTTTGAATTATGTGAGATACATACGTACGTACAGACGTCACGCCGGAACTAGTCAAAATAGATTCAGGGATGGTCAAAATGGATATTTCCGTTGAAATCTAAAAATCGAAATTTTCGTACAAGGAAATAAAAATGATAACCTGTTTTTGATCAATTTTTTGAAATCTGTATTTTACTTTTAGTTTTGCTATATTAGTAGTCGAGAAGGAAAAAATCTAACGTGTTGATACTTTTCTTTCCAGATAATATTGTTTTAACATATATAATTTTATTTTATTAAATATACTTTTCTTCAAAAAGCAGAAGAAAAAATTATAATATTTAAAATTACAGCTTTTAAACTCAATTTTTTAACTCAATTTTACGTCCATGTGAAAAATTATCAAAAAAAAATTTAATTTAAAAATATTTAATTACGCTTACTTTATTTTAAGGACAAACTGTCTTCCAGTTATTTGTAATTTTTAAGAAATAGATATTTTGTTTAATAATGGTATTTTAAATATTAAAAAAAAAACAACAAAAAATAAAATTAATGAACTGTGTTATTACTTGTAACGTTTTAAAGTGGTATTTTAGTACATCATAAAATATAAACATATATTTGTAGTAAACTTTAAAAATAAAACGCTTAATAAAATACATAAATTTTAAATCGTTTATATTTGCACTGTGCTTAAAAAAATAGTACTGAATAATATAAAGATCAAATAAATTAATAAATAATATATACTGTACAAACAAGATGTAGAAATAAGTTTAAATACATAAAAAAATAAAATAAATATATATATATATGCAAACAAACATGTATTCTAGTCGTAAAATCAATACGATCAAAATATTTGTCCTTGTTATTATATATTATGTAAGTGTGTCATTGACATAATGATAACATATACGAATACGGCATACGTTTAAAGTACTGGCATACCAGATAAAGTGGATCCATACCAGTGGTCATAAAACACAATTATAACCAATTCTGAACCCACAATACAATTAACATAACAAGGAACAACCTTCTTATCAATAAATAACAATAATATTTATAATATGACCCAGTTTTACTTCTATCCTTTTTTTAAAAAAAAAAAGTAAATATTCAAAATATCTCTCCAACAAGGAGCATTAAGAAAATTAATAAAAAAAAATCCCTTTCGGCACGTTGGAAGACGGAGTTAGATTTCACCGGTGGTAAGTAGAAGTTATAAAGATTTCCACCTTAAAATTAAGAAAAACGTCAAATTTAATCAATACGACAATGGTTGCATGTGAAAAAAGTTTCACATGTTTAGCATACGAGTCCCTTCTTACAATTCCAGCAAAATTTCGATCATACCTTGCCGTAAGGGTTGGTCATATGAAAAACTTGTTTCAGACAAACGTTTTAGGTAATTTTTAGAAGACTAACGACCACTTTAAACCGATTCGATACTGTGCCTATTAAGGGAAGTATGATGTTTTTTGTCTTTGAAACCCAACTTTTTCCACCCCCTGGGCTAATGATATCAAAAACCTTTACTTAGATAAGTTTTAGGTTCTTATCCAGAGAATAGTAGAAACTTTAAACAAATTCGATATGTTGCTTAATAGGAAAGTTATAGCGATATTTTGTTTTTTCGAAAAAAACCCACCATTTCCATTCCATGATCCGATTTCGGCCGTTAACGAACCCGACTGAGATTTTCTGACGAGCTATTTTTAAGGAAAAATTTGAAAGTGATTGGCGCAAAATTACGGCAGTTATCGTGTCCACAAGAAAGTTAAATATATATATATAAACTTTTGAACTGACAGTAGTTTTCGGGTCTGGGGAATGTGAAACGCGAAGATATGTGGAAATTTTCCGGAAGTCATATCATGGTAGCTTTCTTATGAAATTTACCTAAAAACTCGTTATACAGATAATCTTTAAAAAATTAATCAATCTATTTATCGAGAGATTAAATTATTTATTTTTATTAAGAAACAAGAGGATGCAAAATACCAAATATGATTTTCGCGTTCTCTGGTTTGGAAGTAGATACAGATACTTTGCAAACTACATTAAAATTTTAATTTTTCCTTTCCATAACTCTAAAGCTATGCTACAAAAAAGAAAGTATGGTAATCAGTCAAAAAATGGGGTATGGGTTTTTTATATTTCTCGACGTTTCATACCCTAGGAACCCAAAAAAACAAACAAAAAAATAGGGATAATATTCGTACATACATACGCAAGTTAGAAGAATGTTTCAAGCACAATAACTTTCAACTGGATAAACAGATACTGATGAAATGTTTTTACAGAAACTCGTGTGACGGGGCAATTCGTTGGTAAAGTTTTGGGATTAATATCTTCAGGGAGTAAAGTAGAAAGTTCTTTAGGGTCAAATTTCTCAAAATTTTGCAAATATAACCTGATTTCATATTTATTTTTTTCTGTTTGGACTCCGGAACCACCGTAAGGTATTACTTCAGAGGATGATATGTATGAATAAAAATGAAGTGTAGTCTTGTACAGTCTCAGGTCGACCATTCCTGAGATGTGTGCTTAATTGAAACCGAACCACCAAAGAAAACCGGTATCCACGATCTAATATTCAAATCCATAAAAAATAAAACTGCCTTTACTACGATCTAAACCTTAGAACTGCCGACTTTGAAATCAGCTGATTTGCGATGGCGAGTTCACCATTAGACGAACCTGGTGGGTTGCCCTTTATATTAAGCTTAATACGTGAGTATATATTTATCTTACCATTTAAAAAAAAAGTGCCCCAAATTTCCCCCTTTACCTCAAAAAACGAATACGCTATCTTTTTATTTATTGCATATTTTTAAGCGAATTTTTTTGTCTTCTTTATTTTGTCTTATGTTTCAAAAATATTATTTAATAATAATAATTCTATAAAATTTCATCATAATTCACCCCTCCCCATCACCAAAAAAATAATTTTTTTGCGGGTGAGAAGTGAGAAAGAAAGTAATATTTTATTAGTTATACATTTTTTTTGGAAGAATTTTATTTCATTTTTTCTATTTAACATAAACGTAGAAAAATAAAAAAAAACTCTTTGAAGGTGATTTTGGAGGTGGGAATCAGAATTACATAAAAAATACGATTTTTGATTTTTTTAAAACTTCTTTTGGAATTATTTAAACGTATAATAATTTTACAATACAACTTCATTATAAATTTTAGGCCAAGAAAGAATTATAAATTTGTTGTCAGCGTTTTTCTATTTTTAATAATTAAATACAAATAAATATCTGCTCAAGTTCCACACATAATTAATTCTAAGCATCAACACAAATACACTACACTTCATTCACTACTTATTAAAATGTACCTATCAGGGGTGTTCTGATGCCGGAGTGCCGTTCCGGTACTGCTTTTTGGGAAAAATGAAAAATTATCCTTTCACATAAAATTTGTTTTAATATAAAATCTTGCCTACATTTTTTTTTTAATATTAAATATTCACTGCGATCATATTTCTTAATGAAGAGTATTATCTTTTCCTGAAATGGTGTGTGACGAAGGACATTGCAGAAACGGTAAAACGACGTCAAAATAATTCACAAAAAAAAATAAACATTTGACACGATAACTTTTGCTTTTTTCAATGTAAACATCGAAATGAATGTGCATCTTTCATATCATTGTTATATTGCCTTTGCCTGTGGACCATATTCTTACAGTTAACTATAATGCAAAATCAAACGTTCCGATATTGTAAAATTTACGAGTGGACCACTAGTACCGATTGTAAATTGTGTGTTAGCATCTGAAAAAAGCTTAGGATTATTCAAATCGAAACGTTATGCTAATTATTTATTTACTTAGCTTTGAAATATAACATTTTTTAAAAATAAAAAAAAACAGAACTTTTTAAAAAAATTTAAATTATTTAATTTCAACTATCCTCAGTGTCGGGTGCTGTTGTCTTCATGCAGACGTTAGCTGATTTGGAAGTCGAGAGTTCCAGCGTTCAAGTCCTAGTAAAGCCAGCTATTTTTACACGGACTTGATACGTGTAAATCTTTGATCGTGGATACCGGTGTTCTTTGGTGGTTGGGTTTCAATTACCCACACATCTCAGGTATGGTCGAACTGAGAATGTACAAGACTACACTTCATTCACACTCATACATATTACCGGAGGCTAAAAAGAAAAGAAAGAAAGACGTTAGCTGAGTGAACGCGTCTTCCCAAATCAGCTGATTTTGAAGTCGAGAGTTCCAGCGTTCAAGTCCTAGTACAGCCAGTTATTTTTACACGGATTTGAATATTAGATCGTGGATACCGGTGTTCATTGGTGGTTGGGTTTCAATTAACCACACATCTCAGGAATGGTCGAACTGAGACTGTACAAGACTGCACTTCATATGAAGTATTATCTAAAAGTTAATTACCGGAGGCTATACAGGAAAAGAAAAAAAGAGTCAATTACGATTAAGACATTTTGACAAAAACATGTGAAATTAATTTTTAATTGTTTAATACATGATGGGTAACCTGATGATGCAATATATATATATATACATATTTCAAAATAAAAACCTAAAATTTTTTCCAGTTTAAAAATAATAAACTGAATTATTTTGTTACCAATTGAGTTATTTTGATTAATTGAGCTTAATTAACGGAAATATAATCGTAGTCAGCCTGAGTTTGAACAAGACTTATAGCAAAACTGTATTTCAGTTGAAACCACTGGTGTAAGCAGTTTTAAACGCTCAGTCAGTAGTTTGTATCACTGATCGCTGTAACTATAGATCCGTAGCTCGACTGGCGACAAGGATCTAGATACTAATGACGAGATAATCTTGGAAGATCATTCATTATATATGCTGAAATAAAAAGATGTTTTATAATCCACAATTACTTAAAAAAATAAATAAACAAAATATAATAAAATTCTCCCGTCGATGAAAATTAATATTAAAAAAATTAGTTAATCAATAAATAAATACGCTTTTTACTTTCAAATATAAAATAATCTTTTGTGATAAAAATAAGGGGTTTTTCATTCTCCCCCTTAATAAAAAAAACAAAGCAAAATATTAAAGTTAAAAAAAAATATTTAAATATTGTTGAGTCAAAATATATATTTAAAGAATTGACAAAGGAAGCATACATACGGACAGGAAAAAGCACCGTAAAAAATACAACGCTCAGGAAATGGACATATCAAATTTCAAGATAAAAACCACATTTCTTTGAGCAGTTATTTAATTGCAAAAAATAATGAATTGATCTAATATTAATCCTATATAATTTCAGTACTGAGATTTTTGCAATACATTAATTTATTATTAAAAAAAAAAGAAAAAATGAAACGGTAACAAAGAATCTGAATATTTAAAAACTTATTAGCTTAAAGGTGGAAGAAAAGGAATGTATAAAATAAAGAATTTTTTTAACTTCAAATTTCTATTTAAAATTAAATATCTTTAACTCATGAAGCTACGTTAAAATCCCCATTTAATAAATAAAAGATAGATTTTACGCGAAAATATTACAAACTTTTATATGTCAGTTGTAAACTTATTGCATTAAATTCTTTTATCCTGTTAATTCAGTGGATTATTACATTATAATAATCGTTAAAAATAGCGAAAAGTTTTCGATTATCTAGTTGTTTTTTTCTTAGTACGCCTCTTCAGTGGTATTAAAGATTTATGTAACATATTACGATAAAAGTCATTACTTTGAAATAATAAATATTGATAAAACTTTTGTTTAAGATTAAGGAAATATCTAAGTTGTAAAAAAATTACTTTAATATATTAAAAAAAAAAAAAAAAAACATAAAAAAGTTGAAAAATTTAATGTTAATTTATTTTCCAGAATTTTGGTACCGAATTTGACCTATTTAAAAAAAGAGGAATTAAAAGAAAGACAATTAAGTAAAATCGAGGCAAGTCAAAGAATAAGTTGTTTGAATTATGGCTTTATATAAACACACACACATATATATATATATATATATATATATCGATCACTTTCCAGACTCATAATATTTTTTCTACTGATAAATAAAGCTAATAACTTTCGTGATCTGAACTTTTATAAGTATTAAAAAACACTTATAAAAAAAACTACGTTTTTCAATTTAGAAAAATTTTTGAAACCTGAAACCAAAATTTTAATCTTTTGAAAATCTCTTTAAAAAATTTTACATCTTAAAAAGAGAATTTATAAATTTATGGAGACAGAAATTCTTGAAACATGACTATGAAGAATTTGAGTTTTGTAAACAGATTGAATTTTTTTATGATTTATATCAAACACTGAATACGCCTGACCATTTTGTATAAGCATTTTATATTAACTAATTTAACAAATAAAAAATGTAGTAGACCGTAATATAACAAAAAAAAGCTCTCTAAAACTTGCAAAATAAAATTTAAAATTGAACTAAAAATTTATGCCTTTAATAAATTATACATTTTTTAAATGTACGCAACTGAAGTGGGAAAGAATGCCCGAAATTACATAAATCTTAGTTTAATACTAAGTTTTACATTTTCTTTATTAAGATTTAATTACAAATAATAGATATTTAACAGTAATTAATATAATCGAACAATTACGTATTTTTTTATAGTCGCATCAACAATTAAAGTCATTAGCGGCTTATCAGTGTAATGTAACTGTACCGGTAAATGTGTAGTCTTGAACAAACTCAGGCTGACCATTAATATACGTATGATTAATTGAAATCCAGCCACCAAAGAACACCGGTATCCACGATCTAGTATTCAGATCCGAATAAAATACTATCTTAATTAGGATTTGAACCTGATAACTTGGACTTCGAAATCAGCTGATTTATGAACACTTGTTTATCACTAGACCAACCCGATGGGTTCTGTTTAAATTTGTTATATAAGTTTTACTTCTTTAATGATGCGTAATGAAAGTAAGCATGTAAGTAAACTAATTATAAGTGTGCGAAAAAAATCTCACCGGAAAATGTAAAAAAAAATTATATATGAAATCAGATTTTATAAAAAAAAAATTATTCTAAAAGAAAAAGCTGATTCCTATATTTTTCTGAAAAAAAAAGTTTCATTCGAAATTTATAAATACATAATTAAATAAACATAGGGTTAATTTAAAAATATAATTTTTGAAACGGTAATTATTTTATAAAAATTATTATAAATAAATTAAAAAAAATAATAACTATAAGATTATAATGATTTTAATCTTTAAAAGAAAACCCAAGCCAAAGTAATAAGTCTGTAAGACGAATTTTAGTGGCTTCTTTTTCATGTTCTATTTTTGTTCCCCTTTTAGTAGCTGGCGAGAGCAGTAGGTTACAACTATTTTTAGACTGTTCTAGCGTATCATGTTTATATCGTATTGCAGTTCCAAATAAATTATCATTAAAAAAAAATTTAAAGCAAACTTAATTTATTTAAAAATAAATAAACGAAATGAAATAAAAAATCATACCTTTTGAATTAATAAAGGTGTTCCAAAATCCTTTCCACCCTGAAGTCTAAAACCCCACGGCGATGCATCGCCTCGATTTAAACGTACATTAATTAATGATGCCATTTAAAAAAAACACTATAAACTATTTATTTATAATTTAATTTTACCGTATACACTTTATCACGTTCGAAGCAAACAAAACTGAAATTACTATCTTGTTAAAATGAAATGTCGTAATAGCTAACTAACTTGGTAGCTGTGAATTTATCGAATGCCTTGCACAGTCTGTGGCGTTAACAAACAAGATCACTGAAAACTTTCAACAATCTATTTTTAAATTTCCTTCCTAAGACTACACACGTTGATGGCTCCTTGCGCACTGAACGTAAATAGAGTTCTGCGCATATCATCTAACTTTACTAGCACGCATAAATCGACCCACTAAACGATCGATTAATCTCAGAATTATCGATTTATATTATTATTTATCTTATCTGTATTTCTTTATTTACTTATGTACATATCGTTTCAGTAACAATAAATTTAAGTAAATGAAAAAAAAAATAAAAATGGTTTTTCTTTACATCAAATACAATAAAAAACCGTTAAAAATTAAATTATTTTTTGAACGATTTTCTAACATTGCTTTATATGACAATTCAAATAAACTATATACTTATATAAAACAGTAAAAATATGAAATTATCTAATTAATAAAATTAACACAAAAACGGAACATCAGTAATGATTGTTTAAAATATTTTATTATTACTGTTGGTAATACAGCTGACAGCTGATAATATTATCAACAGTGACCTAACCAATTCGAAAAGTAATGTTTAACAGATCACGCTACGTTATGTCAGTTAGTTGAATTACAAATAATTTATTAATTTGATTATTGTTGTTACCATTTAAACGTTAATATTAATATTAGTAAAACTATCTATTATGGCTGATGATTGCTCAGATGGAGTTACAGATTCTCCCAAAAGAGGTATTAACAATTATTTTGTTATATTTATTATTCATCAATCAAATAAACTTCTTTAAACAATTGCAAAAGTTATCTCTAAATTACAGCTTAATTATTGCTTCTATGAAGCCTACTAATAGCTAAGGATCATGGAATTTTACTTTTAAAATTGTTATTTCTAATCCTCAACATTTTTATTTTTAATCCAAACTTGGGATGTTATGTTTTAAAATTTAGTATAAAAATTGTCTTTAAGATATTACAGTGATTTAATGTGGCAAGAAACGTGATAACACAGGTAAAATAACCTTTCTGTAAACTGTTAGATCATTGTAGGTTAGGTTTGTTATTTTGTGTCTTATTCTTTGATAAAAATGTGAGTTTGTTGAACAAAATTGGTCGTATTTTTATATGTTTATTATCATTACAATTTGTATTATCTTATTATGTTACAAACCTTGTGCACTGTTTTCTTGTCAATATTTGTTTAAAATTAATGAAAATTTTAAAAATAAGTGGTCATAATAATTAGCTATGAAATTAAATATGTTATTTGATGTAGGTCCAACTTTATCTACGAGTACGAGTAGTTTTGAGGCATTAGATCCGCATGATCCTAACCTAAGTCGACTTGCAACAACAATGTTTCAGAAAACGGCTGATTATTTACTGGGAGAATTAACAGTGACTCAGGTACAGTAATATTGAAAAAGTATTAAATTCAAACTGAACTGATAGCATAAAAATACAAATTGTTTGTCTTCTCCGACCAGTTTTTCAGCTATTCCCAGGTCTGGGTGTGTACATAGACAAATGCAATTACTGCTACCACCTTGCCAGGCCTGATGTAGCTGCAGATGTAGTACAATGCAAGTGTAAATATATCTGTAAACATGTAGTTTGGAATAGACTTAGGTCAACCACTTCTGAGACATGTGGTTGATTGAAATCCATTCATTAAAGAATATTGGTATCCAAAAATACCAATTACAGTTTTATTAAAAAAATTGGATGAACTGTATACACTCCTTATAAGAATATTTAATGTTCCACATACAAAGTAAAAAACAGAAAAATTAAATGAGGTCAAATATACTGGAATATGCAGTACATAAACGAAAACTTTTCCTAACCTTATAAAAAACTGAAACTAACTGCAAAAATGCAATCTGCATGTAAGGATATGTTTCTGCATTTCAGCGTAGTTAAAGACGGCAATGTATGTTAGTTTAAAATAATTCATCTCAAAAAAAAAATCTAAATTTTTTTTTTTTTTTAAATATATAACTTTCTTTTATAATTGAATCTGTCTTCCATAAAGACAAAAGTTACATGGAATATAGATTTAAATTAAAACTGTTTGAGTATTACATTAGAACTTTCATACTATTTGTCATTGTACATTTTGCCATCATAATGCACTTGTTTCACATTTAAGAAGTTTCTTTCTTTATCTTATTAAAACAAATTTTGCAATTAAATGATAAGCTAATTCTAAATGGTAGCAGCAACTTTGTTCATGTAATAATTCTTATTTTTTGCCTGGTTTATTTTAATTCTACGATTATTTATGTTTCATCATAGTTTATGATTGTAGTTTTTGGGACCTTGTTATGTCAGTGTGGAAGATGTTTCGGCAGTTATCGTCTTTCTTTTTTGGATTCAACTCACAAAAAGGAAGAGTCTTAGCACTCTTAATAAATAAAATTAGGATATTTTCTTACTTTATTCATACTCTCAAGGTTATATGATTTATAACTATAACTATATGATTTATAACTATAAGGTTATATGATCTCCATGTCTCAAGGTTTAAATAATTTAATTTTAGTCTGATCATATTGCCTAAGGTTTTATAAGCACATGACATTATTTTCAACTGTTCAGGCTTTCTTTCATTAACTTGTATCAACCATATTCATGTCGCTAAGAGATTTCTTATTTAAACAGATTTATAAATCATGGAAAACATATAAGATGGAAGAACGTTCTCTTTTTTGAGCGAGGAAGGGTTAATGGTAAATTAATTGTTCACCAATGAACCAATTTTAATGTCCGTCTTTTATTTTTTTGCAGGAAGTTTTCTTCAGTAGCTGCAGTATAAATTGTATCCATATAACATAAGCAGAACGATTTTTTAAACAAAAAATTTCATAGACAATTTCAAGATATTATTCATTTTTGTTTATTAATATGTTTGCTTGCTGAATTATATAGCCAAATATCTTTTAAAAAAATCTCATTTCTCTCATTATCTTATGTTTATCAGTTTTCACCCTAGTGAAACTGCTTGAATTTTTTGTTAAATGGTTTACTTTCAGAAAGGTAGTGTTTTTTTAAAAAAAACTATTTTCATATTTTAAGTAAATATAAAATAAATAAGTAAGCAAAATTTTAAAAATTCCATTACAAAGAAAAACGAATATTTTTTTTTTAATTCTGACTAAAGTTTCTCCCACATAAGGATTAATATAAATAGATGCTTTTTATTGCAGTCATTTGATGAGTTTTGTTCTATTCTCCATTCCTATCTGTTGTATGTTAACCTTTAACTTCAAAATAATATTATATTATTTTTCTAAAATCGATCCTTTCAAGTATCATATTCCTCTGTATTATACAAATTATATTAATCCAATCAACACAAGTACAGAATTAATAAAATAGGATGACACCTACCTTATTCCATAATCCAAGCAAGAACACTTTTGCGAGTCCCTCGCATCATCAGTTGCTCTATGTAATATTTAAAATTGTTCATTCCAAATTACACATTAAAATTAAAAACCCTATACTATACATGAGATTTAAAATTGTTAAAAAGATCCTTTTGCAGTTAAATGAAAAGAGAAATAAAACTAAAATTTTTTTAATTCAAAAATTTTTTTATTAAAATTAAAAAATTGCATATATATATATAATATGAAGTCATTACTAAAATTAAAAGTCAAAAATTAAAATCAATAATAAAAACATAATAGAAATCCATGTAGACTAGCTACCAAAGTTAGATGACTGTCATAATGTAACAGATACATGACATAACAGATTGACAATCGCATAACTTTGGCTAGCTATTCTACGTAAACCACCAGCTTGGTCTAGTGGTGAACGTGTCTTCCCAAATCAGCTATTTGGAAGTCGAGAGTTTCAGCATTCTAGTAACTGCAGTTACTTTTAAATGGATTTGAATACTAGATTGTGGATACCAGTGTTCTTTGGTGGTTGGGTTTAACCACACTTCTCAGGAATGGTCGAAATGAAACTGTGCAATACTACACTTTGTTCAGTTATATAGTTCAGTTTATCTACACTTTGTTCATTTACACTCATACCTGGAGTATTTTCCTTTTGGTGGTTTTTGCTTTCATAAAGTCCCATGTTCCATACAAGAATAAGTAAAAATGTTAATTTATTTTTAATTTGACACCTACTTCTAAAACTGACATTTTTTCTTCCTTTCATTAACATAAAAAAAGCAGAAATTAACCAAGAAAAAAATTACAGGTAAGAAGGAATATGTCGTTTTTAATGTAATTCTATTGTCATTTAATTTGAAAAAACAATTACGGGATCATTTTTGATTCAGTTCCACTTAACTAAAAACCTTTTACAACCTTCTCAAACACTGTATAAAATAGAATCTTTTCTTACAAGAAAAAACTATTTTAATTATTAAATGATCTTTCTTTTATAATAAAGTATATATTTAATTAGATTATGTAGAATTTATAAAATTCCATATTACAGCTCTGAACCTCCCTTCCCTCAGGTGTTTGAGTTTTTGAGTGACATACAGAAAATTAATATTTGATTACTTTTGATTATTTTATTCGACTACTTTTATATGGTACAATTCATCAGTGCCCAGTATGTGCACAGCTTGCAAGTATAATAAATATGTTATGTGATGTATCATAATATTTTTTAGTAGAAAATAAAATTTAATTATAATTGACGGAAAAAAATAATTAATAAGGTAATAAAATCTATAATTTTAATACCATCGTTTGTGCTTGTATTTTTATCTCTTATTGGTTCTGAATAAATTCAGCTACACTTATATTGGAAATAACTGTTATTAACATAACTTACTCATTTTTAGAATTTTTAGTTCTACATAATTTATAATCTTTCAATAAACAGGAACTTATATAATTTTACACAATAATATATATTGAAATTAATTTTACTTTTGTTTAGGAAGATTATAAACTACTTGAAGCAATGAATCAAGCTACCATAACAAAATATTCAGATATGAGACAAATTGCTGGTAATGTTGGACGAACAATGACGGAACTAAATGAGAAACGTTAGTATAATTATTATTATATCGATGTATTATATGTTATTCTTTATAGTTACTGCTTTTTTTTCTAAAAAAAAAAATGAACTCAATGAAGAAAGATCATGCTTATAATGGAGCTTTTCTATCAGTAGACAGATATCTATCTAATCTAATACCTTGTGCGGTGATCCCTGCATAACTGAAGCAGAGAAACTGCACCTTTGTCCCTCACCCATACAGTCAGATTCAGTATAAATAATGGAATTGTATGTTAAAAATTTGTTTACATCGTTCAATTATGAAACCTAATTTTATTTCTGACCTGTAGAACATTATCTACATTTTCATTTATTTTACGTGTATTAATTTCATTAATTCTTCATTTATTTATTTCAGATCTATAACTAGTCACAGTTTATGATAAACAATTTTAAAGACCTAATTGCATTACAAAACAGAGTAGGTATAAAATACAAATGTTTATCTATCCGACAGTGAGCGTATAAGTTACAGGAAGTGAATTAGTATCACAATTTGTAACAGCACAAATTCAGTTGCAAAGTATGATAATTACTTGCTTACATAAAGTGATATATAACATTAAAAATGTCATGATGAAGGGAATATAATTGAAAAATCTCCTATTTTCATTTTTATATCAGTTTATCATTCGTTTGAGAATATTGTTTAAGGAAAGTATTTTTTCTAAAACTTCATATTTGGGGGGGGGGGGTTTAATGATGTTTTTTAGTTTTTATTTTGTTTACTGATTACTGTTGCTGGTACATTGTTAAAAGGATATATTGTGTAGTGTTTCTAGAGTCATTCAGTGCCATTTTGTCATTTAAATCGAAATTTCTAAGTGTATGATTGTATTGATCCATAAAATCAAGCACTGTTTGGTTGATTTGAAAGATTTTTTGCTAACCTATTTAATGAACAATAAAGATTGTTTTTAGGCATAAATTTACCCAGTATATTCATCGTTAGGTAAGGAGTGCACAGTAAACATCTTTCATTTCACACTATCTTCAAAAGTACCACTTTTGTGTGTATTTCTGTGGCTGAGGAAGTTCTTAACTGTTCTTGGCTGTAAGTTCTTAACTAAAATAAGAACATCAGTTATGAATTTTTACAGAAAATTATATGTGTTGCGGCTGGTTACCTTAAAAAAGTATGGTGAACTTTTCTTTGGGAACTAAAACAAATCCCTCTATAGTTAACATCTTTAGTTGTAATTAGGGAGCAATCCCAAGGTTGGTAACCTGTGACAGTCAAATATAGAGTCTTTTAAGGAAAAATCCGCCGTCAAGCAAAGACTTGAAAGACTGCACTCAGATTCAGCGAGCAGTCACTTAAGAGATACGGATGAGTCAGAGCATCTGAACATACCCAAAAAATTGAAACCACGACAAATAAACTACCTAGCAACCCACAACTCTTCTTTAATAAAAGTTGGAAAATGTAAAACACTTACAGGTACATTAACAAAACACAAAATATTAATAGCAGGACTTCAAGAAACGAGAAACTTCCCTAGAACCATTTGAATCATAAGAATTCAGAATATATAATTGATTTCCTGGTAAGAAAGTCATGAAAAACTGCTCTACCTTTCAGACCAGGTTCATAGTAAATGCCAAAATCCTAAACTCTTATTGACTTCAAAGCATTATCCCCCAGAATAGCCATCCTCACAATAAAAGCATCTAAAAAAAATACACAATAGATGGACATGCACTACTAACAACAAAAACAACAAAGTAAAATCAAGACAAGAAGTGAATGAATTTTGGGAACTACTACACCAAACTACCACCAACATCAATAACACATCAGGATACTGATAGGAGATTTCAATGCCCAACTAGGCAGAGAAAAGAAACAGAGGTGTGGTAGGAGAACATACAGCAAATAAATGTACAAACAAAAATGGAATGAAATTAATACAGGGTGTCCCATATAAAACGCAACCCATCAATCACTCATCCATGAAATTTCAAAAGTCAAGCTTACTCCCCTACTCGTTACTGAAATGGACTCATCCAACATCTGAACATGGCGGCGACACAGTAGAACACTACCAATAGTAACAACAATACAATCATAACGTTCAGTGTATTGCTACAGACAAGATGGTGTTTTCATTGTTGAGTCGTACTTCAGTACGAAATCAGTGGTTGCAGTGCAAGATTTGTTTTGCCATAAGTACCCCCAGATAAACCAGCTCTTAAAAAAACATCAGTATTAAGGTTAGTTGCAAAATTTAGAGAGTCTGGTTCTGTTAATAATAAGGAACACAAAAGATCTGCGTCACTGTTGAATACAGATACAGTCACTGAAATCAAAGACAGATTACTCGCCTCGCCAAATAAATCGATCAGACGTTTGTCTGCTGAAATTAATTTGTCTAAATCAACTGTTCATCGGGCGACCAAACAATTACGACCTTATCGCATTCAAACGGTTCATCAACTTCTTGAGTCCGACAAAGAAAAACGGCTATAATATTGTCAATGGTTGCATCGATTTCTGTGTGAGGGAATTAATGTTACGGATTCGTTATTTTTCACAGATGAAGCACAGATTCATTTGGATGGCTACGTAAACAGCCAAAACAGTAGAATTTGGAGTGCTGAAAATCCCCACATTTATCACAAAAAACAATTACACCTGCAGAAGTTGGGTGTGTGGTGCGCGATATCGCGGAAGAAAATAATCGGTCCTATTTTTTTCGAGTGCATCATTAATGCAGAACGATATCAGGATATTTTATTTCAGTTCATCGCACTCTTGGAAGAGGAAGACAGACACTGCTGGCTGCAACATGACGGTGCGACATCACACTACGCAGGTTCAACTTCTGATTTCGTTGAGGAATTCTTTGGTAATCGTGTTATCGGTCGAGACTTGTGGCCACCAAGATCTCCAGATTTGACTGCGGTTGATTTTTTTCTATTGGGTTACCTCAAAGAAAAAGACTACACCAACAAACCACGAACACTTGAAAGTCAATATTGAACAAGCTGTATTAAATATCCAGCCACAAACTTTGAAAAAAGTTGCAAGAAACGCTGTAAAAAGAATTGAAGCTTGTATTTAAGAAGATGGCGGCCACTTCCAACATTTACTCTAAATGTAAGGTAATGGATAGTAATAATAAAAATTACATTTACATTCACACATGCCTTTTTATTATTTCAATACCTACCAATATAAGGTTGAGTTGCGTTTTATATGGGACACCCTGTAGAATATTGCAGAAACCATGGAATGATATCTAAATCTACATACTTTTTACAAAAAACCTGTAAATTCAAAACCTGAAAACACTGACTGGAAAAAAGGAGAGTGGCAATTGGACTATGTATGCATGGACAAGAGCTTCCATAAACAGATACAGAACATCAGTGTTAAAAGGGAAAGACACAGGATCAGATCACTACATGGTCAAAATAAAAATGATTTTCTCCCCGCAAAAGAAAATATCAAAAACCACTAAGAACAAAAAGGAATACAATATGACAATCTAATAAATAACCAAAACTACCAAGAAGCAACCAAAAATATTAATGAAAAAGAATTAAATAAACACAACGAAACTAAGATTCAGCAAAACACACTGCTCCAATCCAACCAAGAGCCAAGCATTGATGGTGGAATAAAGATACACCAAGAGACAATTCCAAAAAAGACCTACAAAAACAAATCGAAACTGATAAAAATCGAAAGTGATAAAAATAGTACAAGGGAATACTATAGAATGTTTAAAACAAATACAAAAATATGAACCACCAATTCTAATCCTAAAAGATGAAGATTGTAAACCCTCGAATAATAATAAACAAAATGCAGAAATATTACCTAAATCGTTCAAAAACCTACTAAATTGTAGGTTTTTGAAGATTAATCACAATAGAAGAACCCACAAAACTTTTCCAAATTGACACAAGCACACTTATCAAATTAAACCAAAACCAAATAAACCCACCTACACTGAAAGAACTATACCAAGCATTACAAGAAATGAAAAATCACAAAGTAAGCGGGGAAGACCAGACAGTGGTAGAACTTTGGAAATACTCCTCCAAGGAGACTGACTAAACAGTCACTTCAGAAAATCTCCAAAAAATGTGGAAAGAAGAAAAATTACCTAACACTGGACTACCGCACTCATACACTCACTACACAAAAAAGGGGACAAAACCAACCCTGAAAACTACAGAGGAATTTCACTATTAGATTGCACATATAAAATACTCTCAAGAATAATACTGAATAAAATAAAAAATCAACTCGAATATGAACTGGGAGAATATCAGGGGGGGACTGTGGAGAAGTTGTCATTAGCAAATAATCACTCTCAAATTAATAATAGATGTACACAAAATGAAACAAGACAATTAGTAATGTCATTCATAGATTTCCAAAAAGCCTACGACATTAGTCATATAGACCATCAATGCTGAAAATACTTAACTAACCTAGGATTACACCCGAAACTAATAAAAATTATTAATGTTAACCAACACCAAAATAAAATTCAGAGGAGACATATCAGAACCATTCCTAATCAAAACAGGTTTAAGACAAGGAGATGGACTATCCCCACTGCTCTTCAACTACACCCTAGAATATGTAATGAGAGAGTGGTACAAAAAAGAGCCACCACATGTAACAATTGAAGCAAGGAAACATGTAAACCATATCAAAGTAAACTGACTAGGATTGCAGATAACTTAGCATTTCCAGCCAATAACATCATGGAAGCTAGAATCCAAGTAACTTCATTGGAAGTACTAGCAGGAAAAATAGGCCTAAGAATTGCATATGAAAAAACTTAGAATAATGGCCATAAATCCTCTGGTATTGAACCACATAATCGTAAATGGACACAGTAAAGTTAGTTGAATGGTTTAAATATTTAGGAGAAAATATCACATATGACCTCAAAGAAAAAATAAACTGGAAAGAAAGAACACAAAAGCTCAATTGTCCACAAAATAGGACCAAAACAGCATATAACAAAAGATGCATCTCGATAGATAACAAACTCTGGCATTACAAAACTGTAATCAGACCTATAAAATCATATGGAAACGAAACTCTTCAAACTAAAATCCAACATTTCCTACTCGGCAGAGATGAAAAAAATAGAAAGAAGATTTCTAAGAACATGCATAAATAAAAGACCTACTGATTAGGGAAAATAAACCAAGAGGTACATAAAGATATAGAACCAGCTCTACCTTAGAAAGAAAAGAATCTCCTTATTTGGACACATAATAATAACAGACCTGACAGGAAACTGGTCAAGAAATACTGGAAAATGTTCAAAACACCGACCTGGATAACCAAAATTAAATAAGATATGCAAGAACTGGAAATCACAATAGAAGATTTACGAAACAAAACTGACAGTATAAAAATACTAAAAGAAGCAAACTCCAGATTTAAAATTAAAGATAAGAAAACAACAATGGTTTGTTCAGAAGAACTCAAAAAAGCAAGATCTGACAGAATGAAGAAATATTGGGAAGCAATCAAGAAAAAAAAATAGAGAAAAGACGAACCAGAGTCAACTAAAGTTGTCCACTGTAACCTCAAAAAAAAAAAAAAAAAAATAGTGTAATTTACATACATGATGTTTTTATATATAAATAATAAAGAGATGTCAGATAAGAGGCAAAAAATTAACTTGCAGGCAGCTTCAATGGAACAGGATGTTCTTAAATAAATCGCCAATAATTTTTATTAAATATAATTATACAGAGTGGTGAGTAACAGAATCATGTTTGCTTGAACTACAGTTGTTTGAGTGTTACCTTTAACTCTGCTACCACTAGCGCCAATATTAATTATATATATTACTATTCTTGTATATTGCTGTTCATGCTAAAGTGCACTTAGCTTTGTTCTTTGCAGTTGTTTTTTTATTGAGAAAAGGATTGCTAAAGTGAACCTTATGTACATTCTAGATCTTTTCAAGAAAAGCATCAAAAAATTTTTTTTTGTGGAAAAAATTCTGAATGCCAGTATCCCAGCAAAGAGCATATATGCATATATGATTTGGGTAAATAATAGCATACAAGATCAGTTTCGAATGTAAAATGAAATAGACGACCTTCTATTATGATTCCAGAGGCCATAGCAAATATAACTGCAGAGAATTTCTGCAGGTCCAGATATAAAATAAAACTGTTTAAAATCACATGTTGCCATAAGAATTTTCATGATTTAAATTTGAAATCGTACAACTTCACAACTAGTTAAAGACAACATACAAACCGAAATGTCTTAATTACTGTGATTATTTCTCAAAAACACTCAGTGGACAATAGGCTCGATGGTGTATTTTATGTTAGACAAGGCACAGTTTCATTTATCTCAGCATGTTAATTTGCACACTGAAAACCCTCCGTGGAGTTTTGAGCATCTACTTCACGACTGAAAAATCAGTGTACTGTGTGCTGTTTCTGGTAATCTTATGATGGGGGGCCAATGTTTGACTAGACTGTTAATACTTGAAGTGTAACGTACAGTTTTCAAAGAATTCCTCGCTCGATTAACAAATCGTGAGAAAGAATACAGATTCTTGTCGCATATCAAAAATTTTACTGGCACATGTTCACATGACTGTTATGGAAGAACTTACTATCAGCTGAGGGAAGTGACCTCTGCATTTCCCATGAAGGCAAATATTCAACAAGAAATCAGTGGCATTGACAAAAGTGCATTGCTGCAAAAGGCACACTTATACTATACATTTTTATTAAAAGTATAGTAAATATGTAAACTTTTACAGATGTAAATACAGAACTTAATTTGTTTTTATTTCATTCATAAAATGTTTCATGTCACTACTTTGTTTAGTCTCTGTAGCATTTGGTTTTAAATTGTTCACCCTATGTTACCCTAGTTCTTTATATTAAAGATTTTACTCTGTATGCTAGACATTTTACACACATAATGGAAGTGATGAAGCCTAAGTTCAACCAAGCAAAATTTTACAATAAATGAATATAATAAAGTATTAAATTGACTTAAACAATAAATTTTTATCATTAAATTTATTTTTTTTAATTTTATTTTTAAAGATAAAAGCATGTATTATACCATATTTTTTGAGCTTATTCTTAACCTTAATATTGTAAGGATTTATACCTGACTGATTTAAGGAACCAGTTATAAAAAAGAAATAACTGAGAGACAAATGCTAAACAAATTATGTTTAATTTGGATTTTTTTTTAATAAAAAACTGCTATCTTTGTCAACATAACAATGAATTCTTGAAAATATGCAATAAAGATATTGGCTCATGGGCAAAAAGGACAACTAAATTCCTTACAACTTACTCTCCTCTATTATCTGGAACATCTTATGGTGTTGCATTCTGGAAATTACCGGAATAAATTCTGATAAAAGAAATGCTACATTTAATAAATCCAGTTTCTCTAGATTGAAATTGTTACTGTGATGATTTAAATGGATGCTTTGGCATTTATTAACAGCTTTTAATCATAGCAGTTGATTCAATTTAAAAAATAATTTTTTTCCCATTACATAACCTGAATTAACAACAGTTTTATTACTGCTTTGTTAGATACGCTTTACTTATTTTGGAAGTTACCATTATGGGAACATCTGTTACTGATGTAAAAAATATTTTTGTATGTTCTGTAACTAAGAAAGTGTATTATTCAATCCATAATTTTTTTAAAAATTCCTAGATGTCTTGAATTTCATAACTAAATCATTCATGGATCTACATTAAGTTGTTTAATATATTATTATTAACAATCATATATACACATAAAAAATAATCTAATCTGATAGATGAAATATTTATTTAATAAAAGTATCAACTCACCAATCTGCTTAGGTAACTTGTTTCATTTATTTTACACGTGAAGACTTAAAAATCATCATACTACAGCTTAAAACTGAAATTAAAGTGAAATACATACGTATATTAAATAGAAATATTATTGTGATCCATAAAGTTAAAAGAAAAAAGTAAGTGATGGAAATTTACATATTTCCTATATTAGGTTATTTTAATTTAAAATAACATATAAGAAGTTTTATTAAACGTCAGGAAAACATTTTTGGAAGTACATGTTTGGAGCACAGGATATGAAAGTGAAACTTGGATGATTGGAGAACCTGAGAGAAGAAAAGATTAGAAGATTTTTAAATGAGGTGCTGTAGGAGAATGTAAAAAATTACATTGGTGGATGAAATGACAAATGAAGTTTGGGGAAAATTGATGATGAAAGAAGCATTTGGAAAAATCTAGCTAGAAGAAGAGACAAACTTATAGGCCACATCTTATGGAATATCATCTGGAATAGTTGCTTTGATATTGGAGGGACAGGTAGATGGGAAAGATTGTGAGGCGACAATGTTTGTACTATGGAAAAACAAATTGTTAGGGATGTAGGATGTAGGGGTATACCAAAATGAAATGACTAGCACTAGATAGGAAAGGTTGGAGAGCTGCATCAAATCAGTCAAATGACTGAAAACAAAAAAAAAATTACATATATTTGTTTTATGTAATCTTAATTGAAAGTATCAGTTTTTTTTATGCACAAATCTATTATATATCTTGTCAACTAAAAACAAAAAGAACCTTAGGCATCTAAGCATCCTGACATGAGATAAAAATTACTTGTGAAATTGGTGTGGCCATTCTTAAGTCAACAAGCATCCATGGCACTGTATTATTAAGGAAAGTGAATGATTTCCCTTTGCCTTTTTCATTTACCCAAAATACATCAGCATACAAAATCTACCAAATGCAGATGTTAGAATAACATCTGCATTTTGGTAAAACTTTTTTGTTTCAGCATAACATTTGATGTTATTCTTCTTGGCCTTCCGCTTTTCCTTTTGTAGTGTAGAATCCACTTGCAAACCTTTTGTAGCAATTGACCAACATGCATTCTTTGTGTATGCCCATAAGTCATTTAATTTTAATGGTGTGCTCTAACAATGTGTATTCGACCAGAGTTCTTCGACAACACTACTCCAAAACACATCACTGTGACTCTTCTTTTCAAGTTTTTGTTCAATGTCAAACCATATATAATTTCACTCTATAAGTGAAGCAGACACCCAATTTTTTACTTTTTTTTTTGATACGCTGGAGTTCCAGAGAACAAAATGAAGTTGTATAAATGAATTGAATCATATCTGATTCATATATTTTATTGATCTTTATTGGTGATTTGCAAATAACTTTATCATGGAATGAGTTGATGTTAGTATAATTCACGATTGCAAAAAAACTGTTTTAAAAAATGAAACATTCTTTTTGTTAGAATATGAAAATAATTTGTTTGCTGTTTGTCCTGTACAAGTTTAAATTATAGAAATACTAATACAAAGCTATTTGGAGTAGCTGGTCAAGAAACTCAGTGAACATTCAACCAGTGAGACTGAAATTACCTGTTTGTACTGCTGCTGCTGCTAGTTTAACTCATTACATAACATTAAAACATGCCTGTTTAAATAAATTTATATTTATTTCTGTAATATGATAGAATTTTATTGTTTCAGATAAATCATTAAAGACTTACTTGGATCAAATAGATCAAATAGAAGATAGTGTTACAAAACTAGAACAGGCTGCTTATAAATTGGATGCTTATTCGAAAAGTCTTGAAGCTAAATTTAAGAGTTTAGAAAAAAGATAGGATTTGGAGGATTTTCAGTAAAAACTGTGATTAATAGTTATTCATCAGATAAAATTATTTGTCTGATATGAATAACTTTTGTTATTTACTTACGTGTCTATGTTTGTGCACAAATTTAAAAAAAAAAAAAAAAATAGTTATAAGTTTTGTTAATCCATTCCGTCAGATAAATGTTATATTGTTTGAAAGTAGTAGATGTGTTAAATAAATCTTTACTTTATAAATCTATAATGGTTGTATTGTTGCATTAATTTTATTATTAGGTATGAATAAAAATTGTTGATTAAAATTTGGTAACTTAATTGGAAGTACAAAGTTTAACATGGATTTGGAGCTGAGGATTTTCTTTTCTTTAATTCTTTATTAATCCTTCATTTTCTTCAATTCTTGGATCTTCCTTCATTTTGTTTCTTACCACTTCTTTGACTATAACCCTTTACTGAATACAGTGTTTTTTCTTTAAAATCTTCACAAATTCTACTCCTCTCTTATAAATGGACAAAATGTGGAAGTGTTGAAAGGAATAAGAGATTCATTCTCTTTTTATTTGTGAAGGTGTATTTTTTTATATCATTTTATGGTGTAGATTAAACTATACATTTTTTATTGTTCATATTTTTAATATTTTTATTTCAAACATCATATTATAATTAATGTATAACATGACTTATATGTACAGATCTGACAAGAACTATCAACTTGAAATTGTGAAAATTTGAGTGGAGTCATTGTTATTCACATAAAGGATATAAAACCATGTTACTGCCACTGCTAATCTAATAAGACAGCAATTTGAAAAAGTTACATTGTGATCATGAGACAAGATTTAAACATTCTAATTGTGTTTCTTTAATTTTTATATCATATATATATATATATATACAATAAATTTTTAACTTGAATAATGAATTAGCAAATCTATAACTGCTCAAACATGTGTAACAAAAGATGGTTAAACAACCAAAAAAGAAAAGAAGGGTTAAACAACCTATTTGTTAATCTCTATGAATTTTTTATTCTTTCCCCTAATTCTTTTTAAGAATATCATGTTAAGAGGAAATAAAAAGTGATGATAAACTAGATGAATAAAGGCACTCATACAAATCATCCTCATTCATCCTCTGAAGAATTATCTTAACGGTAGTTACCGGAGGCTAAACAGGAAAAAAGAGAGAGATAAAAGAGAGAGAGATAAAGAGAGAGAGATAAAAAAACGGGAAAAAAGAGAGATGAATAAAGGCAAATTTAAATAGAATTTATCAATTATAAAGTAAAAAATTGAATACAAAATGAAGGGGTAGTTATTAAATCAGGAATTTTGTGTATACTTGTGTATATATATTTTTTATAAATTTTTTTCTACTACACATTTTTAAGTGTGTATATAGTTTCTTGTGTGTGTGTGTGTGTATATATATATATATATATATATATATATATATATATATATATACACACACAAAAAATCAACTAAAAAGAGTCGGGGAACCATCATTGAAAATGCTTCTGATAACCGCGATAGAAATTTGTAGGGATTATCCTTTTTTTTCTATTTTAGATAAGATAAATATTGAAAATTACAGAATAAAAAAAAAATGGTGATGTGACAAAAGAATTGGAACAGTTAATTATTTAGTATAAAAACCGATGAAAAAAAATTATGTTCATCTGTTTTTACAGGATAATATATTTAATTTTAGAAATTTAAATAACAAATAATGCCAATGTTTAGTATTAAATAGATACTAATCTTAGTATTTAATAGAATTATAATGTTATACTATTAAATGTTAGTTTTAATGGATTAAATAATGCTAATGTTAGTTCAGCATTATACATGTATAATGAAAAAAAAAAATACATGTATAAAAAAAAACTAATTTTGTATATTATATTACAAGAATTATTTTATAAGACATGGATATTTTCATATTAAAAAAAATCTTTCACAATTAAGGATTTTCAATTTCAGTAGTTTAAAAATAAGTAACAAACGTAATAATATGAGAAGAATTTACTTCCAAAATAATAAAACCCATTACTTATAGAAAGTCAGTATAGATATAACCAATTAAAAAATATCTAGCAATTCGATATAAAATAATTCGATTGAAGTTGTTTTTTGTGAAAGTTGACGTTTGGTATTAGTTTATTTTAGGTCTTTGTTTTACTGTGTTTTGGTGGATAAGTCTTTATTATTGAATATATACACAAAGCTTTTTATTTATATCAGCGTAATAGTTTTTTAAATATATTATGTACTTAAGTGTATGACATTAATTTAAGAGCTGCTTCTTATAAATGTATAAAGTAATTGAATTAGCTATGTTAAGCTATGTATATTTAATGTTTTTCTTGAACAATATTTACTATTTTGTTATTAATATATAAAATATTGAATTTTGTTGTCACAATATTTTATATTTCTGTTAGGATTTTCTTAATTTATTTGAGTTTATTTTTTGCTTTTCCAGCATTGTCAATTTAACATTTGTAATTGATGCTTTTTGGAGTACCTCCATTCTCAAAACTGCTTTTAACATTCTGTCGGTGCTAAAAGTTGTAGAAAACATGTCAACTACAAATGTTAGACAGTGCTTGGAAGGGCAGACTTTAATACTCAAATCAATATATATTTGTTAATGAAAGGTAAGTCAGTAAATAGGATACACATGACTATTTTGAAATAAATTTTTAACATCCACTTATCCTATTACTTTATTAATGCTCAGAATTCACTGCATAAAAGTCTTTGGATTGCTACTTCAGTCGCACTCTCATCTTCATCATTAAATACATTTAGAGTTAAGTGCTGTGGGTAAATATTTAGTATGATTGCCATTTATTAGTAATAACTGATTAATTTTGCTGCACATGGTTTTACATGATTGTGTGATCAAGCAGGTCTCCTCTGATTAGTAGGTCTAGATATTGTCTTCAAATTGAAGCCAGAAGCATCAACAGAGCTCTACAATATAAAGTATCATTTACGTTTCCAGAAAGAAGATTCTGGAAACTGATTACCAGCACTTCTTGAGAATCCCAAATACTGGTAATATAATTGCATTGCTGTGTGTACAAGTAACAGGATGTTTCCATCACAATGAAATCATATCTTGATACAGAATGGTAGTTATGATTTATTTGGCATGATTTATTTTTATGGCACCCGTGATTTATTTTTGAGTCAAGTTAAATTTATCTTTCCCAATTACTGGTATATCAACAAATATATTGCAACGTGGAACCATTTGATACAGTTTTGGTACTTTAGTCAGTTATCTGAACGGGCATCATAATCAGAATTTTCAAAAAACATTTAACCATGAGAACACTTCTATTATTCCTACCATTATTTATCTTAACAGCTGAAAACTAACTGCTACAGTTTTGGTTTTATCACAATTTGAACACAAAGACTGGGTCAAACTTCATCAATTAATTTTGTACATCTTGTAGAGAACTTATTGATCCACTTATGCACTGCTTTTTTGACTAACATTTTTATCCTAAATTGAAAACATTTCCTTAAGAATATCATCTGCAGTCTTTTTAACTATAAAAAAATACATTAGCAAACTTATGTTTTAATATATATATACACCTCAACCATGGTTGTCATTGGCTATGCATGCATTTGCTACCTTGGGTTTGCTAAATGACTTGCTAAAAAAAAGTTAATCACTAATAATAATTACTATTACTTTCAACTGTCCTGTATAACCTTTGTTTAATCTATTTACTGACTTCCTCATTTTATTTTAAAAAATGTGATATTTTTAAAGAATATACATTATTAACAAACGCTATATACTAATAAAAATTAAAGTAGATATATTGTATCATAAAAATATTTTTCTTAATTGTATATTGAAAAATGTAAATATTTTCATATTATGTATATGTATAAATGAAAAATCAAGAGTTAACCAGTAATTACAAACATGAAGTAACATTATATAATTTTCTTTTGTATATTTGAGGAGTGAATTGTATAAAATAGTAGTAACTGCAGTTTATCTTAAAAATTTTATTTCCCAGGCAATTTTCTTAAATTCAGCCTATACATAAGATATATGAATCGTGATTACATGTTATACAGCATTGATGTCCCATCTCAACATGTGACAAGTATTATTTTTATAAGTAAAATTGACTTTTTGCTCATTGTTGCTATACTATATATTTAATACAGTAATGAATAATCCTCGTAGTACTACTATAAAAGTAGATTCCAACTGAATTTTTTGAATGTAATCAAGTAGTGTAACACATCTCAGAAAAACAGATGTATCTTTTTAAGGCAAAGGTAATTACTTGTAACAAAACAATAGAAAGTTCAATGGTATATTATTATTTCTTGAAATAAAAGTAGACTGGTTAAAAATCAAATTTTTTTTACCAATAATGATATGTTAACCATCTCTAATCCAATTTTTTTTCTTTGTCTTAGTTAGAGATATTTTCTTTTTCATTCATAACTCCAGCATTCTGAATTCATTTGAATTCTTACTTGAATCTTACTTTTCGTCTTTTTTCAAACTGCCTTGACAACCAGTTATTTACTTTGAATTCCTTCCTTGAGCAGCTTCTCTTTTACAGTAGTGCATACTAATTAATTTTTGCTTTATTAAAATATTGATATAACAGTAAAAAAATACCTATGTTGCCTTGATTTAATTTAATTATTATTAAAACACTTTACTCTTAAAATTAGGCTTTGACTTTTGTTTTTTATATTATCCTATTTATTGAAAAAAATTAAAAAGTTATCAAATAGCAGAATAAAATGAATGATTAATGAAAATTGTTATAGTATGAAGTAGAATAAGCAAGGAGGAAAGAGAGGTACGATTACAGCATGTAGCAGTGAAATTGATATTCTAGTTCCATTATTAACTTTCTGGAATATGAATATGTATACAAAAAATTACAATATATATGTATTGCCAAGACATAATATTTTCAGTTATTTATTAGTTCAGTTATTAATTTTTGTATACATTTCCAACACACAAATATTTTATTTTGGACATAAAACCTCTCATAAGAAGAGTAACTAATGTGTAAACATACCTGGCAGATTTTTTATATGCATTATAAGTTGTGATAAAATAATCTCAATTTGAGTTGGTAGATTTAATTTTTTGTTCAACTCAATATTTTTATAAGTAATTATTAAGATAACTCACTGTAACTTAAGTGACATATTTAAGCAAAAAATTACATTGTGTAATATATATATATATATATATATTTGTGTGTGCGTGTGTGTGTGTGTGTGTATATATATATATATATATATATATATATATATATACATATATACACAATGTATACATTGTATATATATTATACACTGTGTATAATATATACAATTTACTCAATATTAATTCTTATATGCTTTTAATATTATATTAAAAGCATATAATAATTACTTACAGATTTAATTGATAAATCATTTCACCCAACATTCCTTTGGTTTGAAATGGCTTCCATTTGTAATGCACAAAGTACATTCCACCTGAAGTTGACTTTGTTCCAGGCTGTAGCCAGCAAGTTTGATATTACCTCTGCAACTGCGAAGTTAATTCAAAGTCTTAGCTCAACAAGATTGTACATAAATCTGATCTTTAATGAAACCCTACAAGAAAATATCTAGTGGGATCAAATGTGGGGAGCAAGGTAGCCAGCCATGCAACTGAACCTTCATGAAGAATGGGGTAATGTCTGCCAAATATGGCGACTGGGGTATCATTACAGTGTGTTTTTGGTTAAAAATTGACGAACAATCAATGAAGTGTGAGCAGGCACATTATCGTGGTGCAAAAGCCATGAATTGTTTCACCAAAAATCTGGGTATTTTTTTGGATTGCTTCACGCAGACTGCGTTGAACTTTTAAGTAATACTCCTTGTTGATTGTTTGACCTTGTAGCAAGAACTCATGTTGCACTACGCCATCAAAATCGAAGAACACTGTAACCATTACCTTCACATTCAACTATACTTGTCAAGCTTTTTTCGGTCTTGGTGCTCCAGAATGCCTCCTCGACGATTGAGCATTAGTTTCAACATATCTGTAAACCCATCATCATCTGTTATGACATGTTTCAATAGTTCTGCATCGTTGTTGACTGCATTTAGTGACTCCTGAGCAACTTCCATTCGCCGCTGTTTTTGTCCAAAATTCAACAACTTTGCTATCACACATTTCATACCCAAAACAAGGGAAAAAAATTTCATGGCATGAGCCAATTGATATCCCAACATCAGTAAATTCTCTGATAACGATTCAGCGATCATTCATAATCATCTCTTTCACTTTTTCCATGTTTTCATCGGTTGTTGTGCTGGGGCATCCGGGGCGCTTGTCATCACAACCTTCTTGGAAACATTTACGCCACTAGTAAACCCTTGCTTTACTCATAGTAGACTCATCAAAAGTAATAATTAACAATTTTAAAACACTGGTGCACTTTGTCCATTCTTATAGCAAAATAACAAATTCCCTGATTCATTATTCATACAGTTGACAGCTAACAACAGACTAAATATCAAATATGGCTAAAAATGTGCAGATACCTTTCAGACATGTTTACCAGTACAACAATGAAAAAATCCCGAGAATCTGACTAACACAATCTGCGAAATATCAAAATTTTTGTTACTCTTTGAACACACTTCTTATACCCATTTTGAAAAAACACTGAACTACATGAGTCAAAACTTGTTGTGTTTTGCTCTGAAATGAGACTTCAACTGAATCTATAAGTTATCTCAATAAATTTTTAATGCTTTTAAATCTGTGAAGTCCTTGAATCACCTAAACCAACTGGTACAGACAGAATATTGAGATAAGATGTGTGTTATCTTACTTTTATCATGAAAGTACTTTCGTGGGATCCTCATCCTCAGTCATGATAGAGGATTAATTAAACTTCATATTAAAAGTTAATAAAACATTTATAATATTAAATTTATAAGTTATAATATTAAATATTGTATATTTATAAATAGTAAATATTAAGTTAAAGATATAAGACAGTTAAGTTAGCAGTAAGTTAAGACTGCCAATATGTAGTAATTGTTTTTTTATCTAGTATTATATTTATACAAATGGTTTTTCAATTAAAGATTTTTTAAGAATATAAAAAAAAAATTTTAGCCTCTTCAAAGTGGATAGTTATCATATACCAAATATAATCAAAATCAAAATAGTGATGAAATAACATCTTTGAAAATATGTTGAATAAAATTGGAATACCCCTCAATGCCATCACAGATTACATCCGTAACTATCCAGTCAGAATTGGAAAGCCAATAAAAAAAAAACCAATGACAGCACACATTCAATCATCAATACCGCAGATAACCCTTATCGTTCTCCACCCTCACAGATTACATCCATAACTATCCAGTCAGAATTGGAAAGCCAATAAAAAAGAAAACCAATGACAGCAGACATTCACTCACCAATACCGCAGATAATTATCATTCCCCGCCTTCACACATTACGTCCGTAACTATCCAGTGAGAATTGGAAAGCCGATAAAAAAGAAAAACCAATGACAACACACATTCACTTATCAACACCACAGATAATTCTTATCATTCCCTACCATCACAGATTACATCCGTAACTATCCAGTCAGAATTGGAAAGCTGATAAAAAAGAAAACCAATGACAACACACATTCAATCATCAATACCGCAGATAACCCTTATCATTCCCCGCCATCACAGATTACATCCATAACTGTGCAAACAGAATAGAAAATAAACCAATGACAACATACATTCAATATTAAATACCGTGGATTACTCTTACTGTTCACTACACTCACAAATTACATCCTTATCTATCTAATCAAAATAGGGCACCTATCTTATAAAAAATATGTAATAAAACTATGACAACATAATTTCCATCTTAATTACTGGAGATAACTCTAAAAATTCACCGCCTTCAGAGATTACTTCCATAACTACCTTATTAGTATAGGAAAGCCGATAAAAACACACATTCACTCTTCAATACCGCTCTTAATATTTACTGCCTTCACAGATTACTTTCGTTACTATCTCAGCAAAAGAGTAAAGCGGATACAAAAAACCAATGACAACACAAATTCACTCTTTAGCACTGCGGTTTCCTTAACATTCACTGCCCTCATAGATTATTTTCATAACTATAGAATATCTTTTTATGTTAAAAGTATCCGACGGTATTGAAGAGTGAATGTAACAATACATAGCAATGTATATTGATATACTAGTTTCATTATTAACCTGCCGGAATAAGTGAGAATGTATCTAAATGCTTTATAAATTAAATATACATAAAATGTATATTGATCAAGGACTTTATTTAAAGACATTAATGATCCAGCGGTATAAGTTCTGAATAAAGGAAGGTGCATTCAAGCACAGTTATTTGAACCATCATCTGGGACAATTTGTATTTTTATTAATAACAAGCAAGGGAAAGCTGTCAAAATTGGGTAAAGGAATTCATCAAACTCTCAAGATTTTAATAGTCCGTACTTATTGTCTACACACTTATATTAGTATTTAAATATTATAATGTACTTGAAAGTGAAAAAGAATTGCTTTAAAAATTGATAATAAACAAACTTTTGATTTTTTAATTATAAATCACAACCATAAAATACACATGTTACATCAGAGAAAGTTTGCTTAATATACTTTCACATATGATAGTAATTCTTAACGAATTGTAGGGACTGAAATCTCTCTTAACGAGTTGCTGATGCAAATCTTTAGTAGCCAGTGATGACTAAGATATGAGATAACCTTAGGCTCATGATGGCAAACATATTGTTTTACAGTATTATTTTTCAGTGGTGCATACTAATTAATTTATTCTTGTTCTATTATAAGTATTAATTGATATAACAATAAATAAAACTACCTTATGTTGCCTTGATTTAACTTTATTATTATTAAAAAACTTTGCTCTTAAAATTAGACTTTGATTTTGCTATTTATATTATCTTATCTACAGAAAAAAAAGAAACATAAGTTATCGAATCGCAGAATAAAAATTAATGATTAATGAAAATTGTTATAGTATGAGGTAGAAAAAGCAAGGAGGAGAAAGAGGTATGATTAAACATATAGCAATGTATGTTGATATACTAGTTTCATTATTAACTTGCTGGAATATGAGATGTTTATACAAAACATTACAATATATATGTATTGCCAAAACATTATTATTTTCAGTTACTTATTAGTTTAGTTATTAGGTTCTGCATACAGTTCTAACACACAAATATTTTATTTTGGATAAAAAACTCTCATACAAAGAGTAACTAATGAGTATACCTGGTAGATTTTTTACATACATTATAAGTTGTGATAAAATATTCTTTTCACTAACGTGAAAAAAGAGAACAGGTTCTCAATTCGATTTGGTATATATATATTTTTTTTTCAATTTTTGTTGAAAAGTTGATAAAAAATGTTTTACTTTGTAAAGTAAGTACTTTTGATAAATAATTATTAAGATAACTCACTATAAGTTGTTTTTGCAGATAATTTATGTGGCAGATTATTTAAGCAAAAAATTACATTGTGTTCATAAATATTTTGAAGATACTCTTTCATAATATTGAATTTTAAATTGTGTATATATATATATATACTGGGTGATTCAAGAAGGACTTCATAATGTTTAAAGCATATGAAATTGTATTGAGATAACTTACAGATTCAGTTGATGTCTCATTTCATAAAAAAATGCATTAAGTTTGTCACCCAACATTCACTTTCGTTCGACATGGCTTCCATTTGTAATGCAACATACATTCCACCTTAAGTCAATTGTGTTCCAGGCTGTAGCCAGCAAGTCGGACATTACCTCTGCAGCTGTGAAGTTAATTCAAAGTTTTAGCTCAACAAGATCAGCAGGCAAATATGGTACATAAGCCTGATCTTTAATGAAATCCTACAAGAAAAAATTTAGTGGGGAGCAAGGTAGCCATACAATTGAACCTTCATGAACAATCCACCGACCTGGGAATCAAGTATCAAGAAAATCTCACACTTCTAGGTGGTAGTGAGATGGTGCCCCCATCTTGCTAATAGTAATGGCATCCATCTTGGTCATCATCGTCTAACTAAGGAATTAGAAAATTCTGAAGCATTTCCAGATAAATGATACCATTTATAGTTGCCTCATGGAAGAAAAACAGGCCATTCTGCCTGGAAGAACAACCTGTCTCAACAAAGCTTTGGTGCCAAAAGTAAATTGTATGCCTACTAATTAGAAGGCTCCCTACCGTATTCTCTCAATTAAATTATGTTGAACTGCATTTGCTGACTTGCAAATCTTGAAACCAGAACACATAGCAAGCAAGTTCCACATCACTATATATACACATTTTGAATAACACTGGTGGTCGAATTTGGTACTAATTAGCAACATGAGTCAAAACTTGATGTGGTTTGCTATGAAATGAGACCTTAACTGAATCTGCAGACAATCTAAGATGGCACCTCTACCTAGTTGCTCTATTTGCAAAATAATACATTTAAAAAGTTAGTGTCTGAATCTAAGGTAATGTGCTAGCATACAATAAGTTTTAATAAGGTTTTAAATTTTATGAATTTATAAGATTGTTTTAGTTTTAAATCTGATCAGATTTATCATTTCTCATTCATTGAAAATTTGCATCTAGTATTCAGTTAAAAATATTTCAAGCTTATGGGTGAATTAATCATGTAGAAAAACTAACATTTCTTATGGATTCCATGTATAAAATATGTTTTAGAAATGTGGAACTAAGTTTTGATTTATATAATCTATTTTTCTAGAATAGTTTTCTTTATTGTTTTCATTTTACAACTAGTTTACACAAACAACTGATATAATTTATAAGAGATTCAATAAAAAAAATCTGCCTTCTTAAATTTTGCTTATAATTATTAAAAAAATTAATGTCTTATGTCACATCTTTACTATTGATTTTTTCCAAGTTATTTTCTGAAAATCTATTCTTTTTTTAATGTTTTCAAGAATAGTAAAGAAACTGCCATTCTTTAATAAAAATTGACTTAATAATTTTGTCAAGTTTGTAATATTTTTAACAGTTAGTTTTTTTTATACAACTATAGGTAGATGTGTAATTCTTTGTCCTTTGTTTGATAATTGCGTACTCAGAACACTTTTGATATGCTATAAGATTAAAATTTGATACATTACTATTTATAGACGTTTATAGATAGGCGTTTATAGACCTAGAAAAGGCATTCGATAACGTAGACTGGAATAAAATGTTCAGCATTTAAAAAAAATTAGGGTTCAAATATAGAGATAGAACAATTGCTAACATGTACAGGAACCAAACAGCAACAGTAACAATTGAAGAACATAAGAAAGAAGCCGTAATAAAAAGGGAGTCCGACAAGGATGTTCCCTATCTCCGTTACTTTTTAATCTTTACATGGAACTACGCAGTTAATGATGTTAAAGAACAATTTAGATTCGGAGTAACAGTACAAGGTGAAAAGATAAAGATGCTATGATTTGCTCATGATATAGTAATTCTAGCCAAGAGTAAAAAGGATTTAGAAGAAACAATGAACGGCATAGATGAAGTACTTTGCAATAACTATCGCATGAAAATAAACAAGAACAAAACAAAAGTAATGAAATGTAGTAGAAATAACAAAGATGGACCACTGAATGTGAAAATAGGAGGAGAAAAGATTATGGAGGAAGAAGAATTTTGTTATTTGGGAAGTAGAATTACTAAAGATGGACAAAGCAGGAGCGATATAAAATGCCGAATAGCACAAGCTAAACGAGCCTTCAGTAAGAAATATAATTTGTTTACATCAAAAATTAATTTAAATATCAGGAAAAGGTTTTTGAAAGTGTATGTTTGGAGTGTCGCTTTATATGGAAGTGAAACTTGGACAATTGGAGTATCTGAGAAGAAAAGATTAGAAGCTTTTGAAATGTGGTGCTATAGGAGAATGTTAAAAATCAGATGCGTGGATAAAGTGACAAATGAAGAGGTATTGCGGCAAATGGATGAAGAAAGAAGCATTTGGAAAAATATAGTTAAAAGAAGAGACAGACTTATAAGCCACATACTAAGGCATCCTGGAATAGTCGCTTTAATATTGGAAGGACAGGTAGAAGGGAAAAATTGTGTAGGCAGGCCACGTTTGGAATATGTGAAACAAATTGTTAGGGATGTAGGATATAGAGGGTATACTGAAATGAAACGACTAGCACTAGATAGGGAATCTTGGAGAGCTGCATCAAACCAGTCAAATGACTGAAGACAAAAAAAAAAAAAACATTACTATTGACATATATATATATATATACTATATATACATATATAATAGTATCAATAGTAATGTATCAAATTTTAATCTTATAGCTATATATCTTGCTCTAATCTTGCTGCATGTTTTACCATTTTAGGAACAAAATGTGAGCATTTGGAAAAAAAGGTTTAAAATTTTATAATATTAAATTAGAAAAGTATTCTTTTTTATTTTTAAATGACTTCAAAAAAGGAAGAGTTCTAAGTTTGTTCATGTTTTTTATGCATGTTGAAACCTTGCCTCTATCAAATACTAATTTTGTTAATTAAAAAAAAAAATTATTTTTTTCTGTGGAGAAAGTTTATCTGGTGGTCCCTTATAAATTTTCCATATAATTTAAGTGAAAAACTTAAAAAAAATAATAATTATAATTAAGTTGACTAAGTACTTTAAAATGTTTTTAATTTTTTTGTTGACATTGGACTTTTATAGTATAGTGATATATTTTTTTTGAAATCATTCTTTTATTCAAAGTATTTTTGTACTGAAATTTAAGAAAATGTAATATAAAAAAATAACACAGAATTCACTCATTCCAGAGAGTTTTTATTTCATGGTTGGTATTTTTTTTTTTTAAATTCTTTATCAAGATGCAGGTTTCTTATCTTTTCTGATTCTTTTATAGAAATTTTTCCATAGAGAATGCATTTTTTTTATAACATTACTAGTGGACCTATAGCGAATGTTGCCACAGTTCAAACCTCACCAATCTCACTACCATATAATGCAGTTTAAAAAAAAAAACTGTTTAAATAAATAACTTAAAACTTCTTTTACTAGATTTAATGTTGTATATATATCGAGGAATAACATTTATGTTGATCGTTGTCCATGTCAATAATGACATTCTCAGACAGTTATTATGTGATTAAATATTCTGTTATTATTATTAAATATAATTGTAGAAATAACATGTAAACACTCTTGGGATAAATAATAATAAATTGTGAATATTCAGCAAAATTGGTTAAGTAGTTTTTGAGTTACTAGGGCAGACACAAGATGAAGATTGTCTATGAATATATATATATATATATATAATTTCAATAAAACTAAAATTTTTTGATTAGAATAACATTTTTATAAAAAACAAAACCACCTACAATAAAACATTATCATAAAACACTTTGTCACTTACACTTTAATTCTGACTTTGATGTTTGCACTAAATTAGGGTTCAGAAAGTTATTGCTGTATGTATATTGGATTCCATAACCATAATGGTGACTTGTAGTGAGACATTCATTCCAAAAAGTGACATAACCATTTTCAATAATTAATAAATATCCCTTAACATAATTATTAAGGAGAATGAGCAATGAAGTGGTTTCTTGTTAAAGTTTTCAATAAGCTGAATATACGGTTTCATTCCAGCATACAAAGCCCTTTGAAATGCATCTGACATAATAGGAAGAGCCATATAATAAATACCATTCCTTTCAGAGAAAGGAACTCTTATTTATGTAATTTTTACCTTAGGTGTTCATTATAAAAAAGATTCTGAAAAGCCTTAAGTATTTTTTTTTCAGATCAGTGTATTATGCTCACTACTCCTAATTGTTAGGGGAAAAGTTAATGGTAGTTTGAAATCTGGCACCAATTTCTAGAAGTAGAAATTTAAAGAATTATAAAAAACAAATAGTTATCTAATTTTAAGTGCATTTTATTAAAAGTGGTTTTATTATTTTTAAGAAAAACTTATTTCATTTTTTTAATTAACAAAATAAAATTGTGAATTTTATATAAACAACTCTAATATTAAACTTGTGGAAAATGAATGCATTTAACCCAATAACATGTTTAAGTTAGTCTTGTTATACCTGATTACACTTTGATTGTGGTGATTGTAATACCAAATCACTGAAATTAGTTTACTAAAATTGATTACATTAAATAGATTATTAGAAATTTAAATTTGAATAACTTAAATTATGTGTTTGATTGATCCTTAATCAAAAGTTATAAAAAAGATTCTTACTAAAGTTGTTTCAAAGTTTGTACTTTTTCTAGTAAAAATTTTTCTTTATTGTGGTTTAATAATCACAAAAAATTGTGCTGCTAAAAAGGCAGATTAAATCCTGTTTGATTTTTAGAAATATATTTAATTTAAATGAAACTTCATCAGTTAAATAAAAAAAAAACTAAAAAATAAGAACACATTTTTTTTTATTAAATGATAATATATATTTATATTTCACTATGTATATATCCATATAATGTATTTATATATTTTGGCATGGTTAAAACTGAACTAATTTTATTTTATTAAAAGATGTTCTGTTGTGTGTCAAAATGAAGAAAAGTGATATATATTAATGTATGTAATACATTAATATTGTTTTATTGCTACTGTACTTTTTGAAATTCAACAAGGAATACAGTGAAATAAAAAAAAATATATATACATATATACTAGTATATATAAATATATACAGGTAGATATATACCTGGGTTCGAATCCTGGTCAGGCATGGCATTTTTCACACACGCTACAAATCATTCATCTCATCCTCTGTACAGAAATGCTTAACTGCGGCCCCGGAGGTTAAAAAAAAAAAAAAAGGTACATTTATACTAACCAACCAGGTTGTCTATTGGTGAACGCATCTTCCCAAATCAACTGATTTGGAAGTTGAGAGTTCCAGCGTTCAAGTCCTAGTGAAGTCAGTTATTTTTACACGGATTTGAATACTAGATCATGGATACCAGTGTTCTTTGGTGGTTGGGTTTCAATTAATCACACATCTCAGGAATGGTCGAACTGAGACTGTACAAGACTATACTTTATTTACACTCATACATATCATCCTCTGAAGTATTTTCTGAAAGGTAATTACCGCAGGCTAAACAGAAAGGCTAGGCTAAACAGTATATGGCATATATTGGTGGCCTCGTGTATATATATGTATTTACATAAAAGTAATTATTAATAAATTACATGAATAAAATTAATGTATTTCCAGATCAATAGTTTGTCAAATGTGATAAACCTTTGGTACATTTAATTCTAAGTTAATAATGAAGTCTTTTTGATTGTTATTAATACTGGGGACTTAAGGAAAGGAAAACCTTTCCCACTATTTTTGTCTCCAGTCATTTGACTGGTTTGATGCTGCTTTCCAAGATTCCCTATCTAGTTCTAATTCTAGTCCCTATCAAGTACAAAATTCATTTGACTTTATATATTTTTTTTATTTTACAGCATTTAGAACAGGCATAAACTTAAGACACCATATTTTAAGAGACTGGTGTTCGTATAACTAATTCATTATTAGAGTTTTAATTAATTCTTAATTTAAAAAAAAAGAAAGAATTATAAGGAAATAAAATCCTCATTTTAAAATCGTTCGTGTTACATACGATATTCAAATTTCCGGCGTTCCGCTGGCCGTATAAATGCGAATTAGAAAACCGGTTATGATAATCATTTGCAACTCCCCCACCCGCCGATCAATTCTCATAGTTTTAAAAACCGCATGTAAGATTACAACCCACACGTTTTCTATACTTGTATAATCTTTTCGAATATTTTACGTTAATAGAACAGGCATCATTTCAGCGCAAATGTGGACACTCATATTCCAAATATAATATCACATTGAACCTACAATTTATTTTATTTTAAAATAATTATTTAAACCTGTTTGAAATTTAACGAGCGCGTATAATGAGTACGATAAGGAAAAAAGATATGTAAGGAGAAACAATAAAGGAAAAAATTAAAATTACTCGAATTATTACGTCGTTTACATTTCCGTCGCGGTCAATTAGCTCGAAGGACTTTAAAGTTTATTTTTCGAATTAACTCAAAAGGAAAAGCTTAAAATAATTTTTTTTAAATTGATGGATGCAGAATAACATGCAAAATATTAATTAAATGATATGCTGTCTATTAATAGAAATACTAGATATTACTCGGCGATAGTTAATCTCTCTTTTTCTGTTTAGCCTACGGAACCAACGTAAAGGTATTACTTCAGAGGATGATATGTATGAATAATGAAGTATAGTCTTGTACAGTCAGGTCGACCATTCCTGAGATGTGTGATTAATTGAAACCTAATCACCAAAGAACACCGGTATCCATGATACAGTATTCAAATCTGCATAAAAGTAACAACTGCCTTTACTAGGATTTGAACGTTAAAACTCTCGACTTCGAAATCAGCTAATTTGCGATGACGAGTTCATCATTAGACCAACCCGGTGGGTGGTGAAAGTTAATCTAAGTTTTGTTTGTTTCATAGAAAACTAAAACAAATTAGACGAAACGCATGTAGTAAAACGATACGTCGTTGCATTTCCACCGGAAGGTTTTAGATTTGAATCCCGATTTTGAAGTTAAAATATTTATCTTCGTAGATAGATGAATTGAACATAAAAAACACACAATTGAAATTAATGTCTACATTTACAGAAATTACATACGAACGGTTAAACTACAAAAATTACAAAAAATGTTTTTTTAAATAACACTGATTTAAATTATAGTTACCAAAATATTTTTAACGGAGGACCCGTCTCTATACAGACTTTTTTTTTTAATTTAAGCTATACGCACATTAAAAAAATAAATTCAAAAAAAAATTTGGAAAAGAAAATCAAAACAACTTAAACAACTTTTTTTTTAATAAATAATTTCGTTGAAGGCTAAGAGCTTCAGTGGACGGTTTTCTTTTTTTATTAACCAGTATAACATACATCAAACAACAGATCAAAAAATAAAAAAACATACGAAAAAAATCTGACCTGGACACCATATGACTTCGTTGTATGCCTATTAAATTACATAAACGCATTTTTTTAAAATTAAAAGTATATAAAATCATAGATTATACAAACTGGTGTGTAATATTTATGAAAATGGGGAATTTCCCCATTTTCATCATTTTTCCCCACGATATATCATTTTTAAGGTGTATTAAAACCTCCACATAAAGATTCAATTTCCAAAATTTTTTACGATACCGACTTGGAACCCCATTTTAAAAATATTTTTTCTAAATAAGATGCTCATGTCCTTAGGAAGGGAATAAATGTGATCTTGAAAATACCATAGGATTGCTAAAGAATAATAAGTCCAATACCAGGCGTATAAGTGAAAGCGAGGAACGACATAATTTTCCCGTTACAGTCTTCAAAAAGCCAAATATATGGTTCCATATCGGTCTACCAATTCCACCGAAATGCAGCTGATAAATCAATACTATAAATACAACAGGATCTGGCAGAATAGTGAACATCAGTAATCTCATAGAAAGCAACATTTACTAGTGCCTATTATATCTTGAGCCGTTTGTAATATTTAAATTATTAATCTTTTATTTAGAAAAAATCAATTTTAATCTATTTAAATACTGGAAAAATCAAGCAACATCGTTTTAAGTACTGATTGGATTCTCTACCTAGTAATAGAGTAATAGAACTAATACAAAAAGAAGACCAGATAACTCAGTAAATAAAGAATAAAGAAAAATATCTAAAACAAATTGCCAGAAAATTTGGTTATTAAAAGTCCAGTAGTTTAGTAATAAAATAAACTTTCAAAAAATAATTTTAACAAAACTAACCTTTTTTTAAGGTGCTAAAACAATATTTAAAAAATTTTAAAAACTTTCCACTAATCGAAAAGGCGAGACGCATATTCGAAGAGTTTACTAACTACTGCTGCGTACAGTCACGTTCCAGTGGTACTAGTCTCTCTTTTTTTTTCTGTTTAGACTCCGTAACCATCGTAAGGTATCACTTCTGAGGATGATATGTATGAATGTAAATGAAGTGTAGTCTTGTACAGTCTCAGTTCGACTATTTCTGAGATGTGTGGTTAATTGAAACCTAACCACCAAGTACACCGGTATCCACGACTTATTAAAATCCGTATGAAAGTAACTGTCTTTCCTAGGATTTGAACGTTAGAACTCTCGAATTGGAAATCAGTTGATTTGTGATGGATGACGAGTTAACCGCTAAATCAGCCAGGTGGGCTCCAGTGGTACTAATAAAGTAACTGCGACTTCTGCCATGAGATTAGATTGCCGTTTTAAACATTGGGTGTATGGACGGACGCAGACGTATATCATGATAATGTTATGTATTATGTTATTTATTAGGCTTTACTTATATTAATATTATATTCCAATTTTTAATAATAAAATATCAGTTTCCTTTTGCTTGATTAGTAGAGACCGGATTATATGCAACATAAAAAGCTTGAAATATGCATGAAACATGCTTAAAGTATGCATGAAAAGTGTCAAAATATGCACAACTTTAAATAATAAAAAAAAATAGTAATTTTTAATTTTTTTATTTCAAAATCAGCATACAATTAGTAAGTACTAATAATATATCGATAATAACAATTATTTAACATTTTGTTACTTTTGTAAACATAAAAAATCGGAGGTACTGTTCCGCGGCTGCTAAGTGTGCTCTAAGAGTCGTGCAGCTAATAATAGGTTTGGCCGGCTTCAACTAAGATTTCATTTAATAACAAGGTACTCTACCGAAAAATATTGTAAATATAGCGAAAACATGCATCATCATTAGATTTTAAGGAAAATATGCAATAACCGGTGAGAATTGGCTTAATATGCAAATGCATATAATCCGGTCTCTATTGATTAGGGCTATTTTAGTATAAATAATGAATTTTATCTTTTGCCCTGTTATTTTGTTATAAGGAGCAACTGTTTTTTAATGTACTATAAAACACAAGCATGATGAAAATATATCGTATTATAAAAAGTATATAAAAGTAAATAAAGTATATATTTTTTATCGTAATTGTTTTAAGTAATGATATTATGACGAACAGAGACGCGGAGTCATAGAATTATGGGTTAAAAGTTAAAATATGCGTATTGTTATAAGCATTACGTAATTTTTAATGTGTAATTTGTACCAGCCACATTTTAACCTAATTGAATTTATTTGGAATCTAATTTTTTTAAAAATCGAGACCACAATATGTTCCACATTTCATTAACAGAACTGAGAGCCATTAAATTCGGTGCAATTTCGTCAATTACTGCAGAAGATTACAAAAGATTAGTGTCCAAAGTTCAGGAGGTGATGGATTCTTACTGGAAAAAGATGAGATAATGGAAGTTGCCATTGAAATCATAACTTTAAATATAGGGATGGACGATGATGAGACAGAAAGTGAAGACGAATTGGAAATTAATTCCAGTGGAAGTGAAACTTCAATCAAGCTCAGAAATTGAGGGTTGTTGGGCTACCACAGAAGATAATTTTACGGAAACTGCAGACGAAACCGGTTAAGGACTGTATTTAGGTAGTATTGAACGTTTAATTTAGTAAATTAATATAAAAATATTATTTTTTTTTATTCTGCAGCTACATCCAACTTGTTGCGATTCAGTTGGCCTATATGTCCAAAATATTACTTATCAGCTTTGAATATAATGCTGTGAACTATAATACCGTTTTGGTTAAAATGTTTACTTAATTAAATTATTATAATTAATTGCTGGTTAAATTTATTTAATTTATGAATACAGTAATATAAATTAATATTTTTGTGTTATTACCGTAATTAGAAATAAATTACAACATATTTTAAACGGACAACATTTCTTGTTTAGAATGGATTGTTACTTTGTTCAGTACTTTCTCAGATTGTACTGTTGTGTTATATCTCCATCTCTGTATAGTCAAATAAAACAATAGTTCTGCGGTCCTCCACGAACAAGAACTTCGACTTCTGCTTTAAAAGTGTTATTTATGGGGTAAAACTTTTTAATTTGCCAATAAGTTTCAGCTAAAAATCAATCTCAAATTACAAACTAACATCAACCAAAAATTTATAGAAACCTTTAAAATTACGAGGGATATCTCTAAAGTAAAGACCGCTGGGAAATTTCTCTACTTAAGGTTGACGAACCTGTGTCGTTCATGGTCACGCTAGTAATGTACATGCTGCATTGTGTATGTAAGTTGTCGCGTTGTAGTATCTTTGATTACGTGAGAGTTATTACGTTATAAAATGAATACGAAAATCAATGTTGCCGCCGACTGTGAAATACGTGGAGTCATACCTTTTTTAAACCATCAAAACGTTACGCCGGTTGAAATTCATAGGCAGTTGGTTGCAGTATACGGTGATAATGTAATGAATGAAAGAAAGTCTGAAAATGGTGTGAAAGGTTTAGAAATAACAGAATTAATGTGCACGATGAAGAACGTTCGAGGAGTTCCCCGATAATCACCAAGGACTTGTTGAAACGCGTCGATGATGAGATCAGAAAAGATCACCGACGATTTCCAATTAGGCCCTTTTTTCCTGATGTTTCAAGAGCTGTTATCGGTAGCATTGTCATGACCATTTAGGCTTCAGAAATGTTTGTGCACGTCTTAAAGGAACGTCACAAAAAAATCCGAACGGGATCTGCTTTGGAATTTTAAATGCGCTACGCAGAAAAAGGTGATGAGTTCCTTAATTTCATTGTTACCGGCGATGAACATGGATTTCATATTACAAGCCAGAGAGAAAACGGCAGTAATGTGAAAGGCGTCATCCTCAATCACCAACCAGACCAAGCCAAAGCCAATTGGACGCAAACTGATGGCCACAATCTTTTGGGATCGCTTTGGTATACTAATATTTGATTTTATGCCGCTTGGAACGACTATATAAATCAGATAAAGAAGCCTACTAGGAAACTCTACGTAATTTACAGTGCGCCATTCAAAATCAGCGTCTCCTGCTGCACGATAATGCAAGTCCACATGTTGCGGGCCGACACGTGATTTACTGAGAAAATTTGGGTGGGAAATTTACGATCGCCCACCACGTAGTCCGGATTTAGCTCTTTCTGATTACCATTTGTTTGGGAAATTGAAAGAATTACTGAGCGGTAAGCAATTCGCGGGTGACGATGAACTTAAAAATGCTGTCAATCGGTGACTAAATGGACTGGCGACAGAAGAATACGTCGAGGGTATATTGAAGTTAGTGTATCGCTACGATAAATGTCTTAATTCATGTGGCGATTATATAGAGAAGTGGTATAACGTATGTAGTTTAAGAGAAATAAAAAATATTTATAAAGTTTCCAGAATAAATCTCTTTAGAATGAAACAGTCTTTACTTTAGAGAACCTCTCGTAAAATAATCTTATTTGTTAAATTCTTTTATCTTTTTTTACTAAGTTTTTCATTTTTTTTAAGCTTTGTTTTATATTAAAATGTTTAATGTTAATGTTAAAATGTTGATATAAAAGCCGCTACTGGTATGAAATACACAAATCGAAAAACCTATATATCTTGATTATAAAAAAATAAGAATATTTATCTGTGTTAAGTCTCTGATTCGCTCAACATTGTCGTCAGTATTTGACGTTAACGGTCTTCCAGAGCGTGGATAGTCCACAACTGATTCCCGGCCGACTGAAAATGGTTTAAACCACGTAAAAACTTGGGCTCGTGACAGAGTGTCATCTCCATACGCGGTTTTCATTTTTTTTTAATTTTCAGTAGCATTCTCACCGAGTTTAATACAAAACATGATTGCACAACGTTGTTCATAATTAGTATCACTCATTTTTGTAACACAACAAAAACTCGTTTCACGAAAAATTTGTTTACGTCTCACGTGGCAACAATAGACTAAAAATACTAGTACTAATATAAATCAGCTGTTCATGTAACCCTAGCAACTTTACAGTGTTGCCACTTTGTCTGCCAAAAAAAACTAAATGACGTTAAAGAGATTGAAACCAACATGAAGTAATAAACTTCGGAATACTAAAATGTGTATTATTACTTTTTACCGGAATTTTCAATTTTCTTCTTATTTTTTAATTCTCGCACGAAAATATTTTAAATATCGAGAATGATATTTAAAAAATTATGGGTAATTGTTAGTTAGCTATCCACCTAAATTATTTTTTTAATATGGGCACTGATAAAATAAATGAAACACTAAAAATCTGAAGCTGATTATTCTTCCCACGTTCCGTGTATAATTTATATATTTAATGTTAATTAGACGAACTGAGGTTAAGTTATGTTGATAGCCTAACTAACGATTCCGTGTACTGAACTTCGTACGATATTAACATTAAAAATTTTTCTAAAGATCGATATTTTTTTAACGTTTTATACGTAAATTTATAATGGTAGTTTTTGGCAAAAAAAAAAATTAAAAAGTGAAAAATATGTGGTGTCTAGATAACCCACAGATAAATTAGGTGGAATACTAACGGAGAAGCACCACATAATGCTCTAATTATCCGATGAGGAATTTAATATTCACTTACGTAATATTGAAAAAAAAACAGGATCAGTAAAATCAAAGGGCATGTATAAAATTAAAAAAGATTACCATTGAAATCGATCAGTTTGGAGAAGAGGCCTTGAACATACGTAAAAAAAAAAAAAAAAAAAAAAAAAAATCAGCTACGAGTAAAACTGACAACCTCCACGTCGCCTCGTATTGGGGGAGATTAAAAATAGAAAACGTTTTAATAATCGTAGATAAAAAAAAAAAATAGAATCCTTCAAATTATCATTTGTCTTCGATGCAAAAATCGTAATATTAAATATTTTATGCATTGTCAGAAAATTTACATTTCGATTTTATTGAGATGAAAAAATTGAATTAATAAAACAATTTAATTATAATCTAACTCGAAGGGTTCAAAAATAAAATGTTAGTAAACAGATGTAACGATAGGTTTTGCGTATCTTCTCCCTGTTTTCATTACGTCACAGAGAATAATGACCTTGGTTTGATTGAAGCGGTCGCCTTGGCTGCCAGTCTGCTACAGTTTGTCGAGCTGTGCGCGCGGTGTTATTTGCGTTTATTGACCGGTTAAGTGTACGATTATATACGATTCGGTTCGTTCAACAAGTTCAATTTTTTTTATGTTAAAAATCTAAATTTTTGTAAGTTATAAACAAACAAAATTAAATATATAACAATATTTCATAATATAATATTCAAAGCATTTTTTTTTTTTTTTTTTTTTTTTTTTTTTTACGTTACGGATATTTTGAAGCACATTTTTGCTAGTTTGAAAAATTCTGGAAATACAAAATAAAATTCAACGTAATAAAAAATTTGTCATGTTTTCCAGTTGTTTGTGAAGATTTATAAAATGTTATTATTAAAATATCTAATATTAATATATTATGAAATAATAAAATATTATTAAAATAAAATCTTATTAATAAAAAAAAAAAATAAAAAAAAAAATGTATATATTAATTTGAATCTTTGTTATATAAAGCGATAGAAGTTTTTTTCTAAACTGTTTTTTGTAGGTGGCCAGTTGCTTCGACAAAAAAACAAAAACGACTTAAAATTTTATCCTAAATATGTTATAGATTCAGAATAAATTTATTATAAATAAATAAATATAATTATTATAAATTCAAAATAGATTGCTATACTTTAACTTTTTCTGACATCCAGAGTTCTAGAGCTATGCTGTAAGAAGTACATCCTTCTGTAAGCATGGTAATCAGAATCAATAAATGGGGCACGGTTTTTTTTTCTCGAAGTTTAATGACCCAGGAACCCCCAAAAAACAAAAAAGGAGGGGTAATGTTCGTCGTACGTGTGTTGGCGTGTTTAAAGCGAACTAAATTTTGACTATATAAACCGATTTTAATGAAATTTGGCACAAACTCGTGTATCTATGGTAATTTTCTGATAAAATTACGGGGTCAAAGTCTCCAGGATGTAGCGGGAGGGTATGTTAGAGTTCAATTTTTTCAAAATTTTGCAAACAATGTTTTTTGTTTCTTCCATTTAACATAGTAAACGTAGAAAAAAAATTAGCAGGTAATTTTGCAAATGGGGGAGCAGAAAAAATAAAAATACAGGTTTTTTGAAATTTTAAAACTTTTTTTGGTTTATTTATACTTTTTATGTATAATGATAACTTTGCAATAAAACTTCATCATAAATTACCCCACTCCAAAAAAGATTTCATGAATAATTATTTTTCCACTACATATGAATAAATAACCAACGCCAAAAAAGTATTACGACTTATTTGACAAATTTTTTTAATTAAAATATGACCTTTACTCACATAACAAGGAATATCCAATTCAAAATAGTAATATTAACGATATTACATATAACGTAAATTATTCATAATTATAAATTGAAAAAAAAAATAAATAAATTTTTAGAAAAATTACGCTGTAATTAAAAAAAAACAACAACAATATTTAAAGTAGAATGAGAACAACGCCATAATTAAAATTAATCAGTCGACCGTGGAAGTACACATCTCTGCTAGTAATATAACTTAATAGAAATTTTAACCTCGAAAAAATTTACTACAGCGAATAAATTATTGGAATAGGTTAGGAAAAGTATATAGAATAAAAGTGTTCCCCAACGGACGTGAGTGATTAACTATTTAATTGCACATAAAAATAAAAGGTATCCAGTAAATAGCTGAGGAAATTTCGCATAAAAAACCTCCTGGGTACTTTTTTCCACAAGCAAAACTAATGGCGGTAGAGAATTTTACAATAAGCACCAAAATCGCGCTATATCTACCACAAAGGTACGGATTCATAAGACCCAAGACTACGCGCTATATCTACCACAAAGGTACGGATTCATAAGACCCAAGACTATAAATTAGTCAAATTTTCGAACTACTTTTTTTTTTCTTGCCCGTTAATCCGGATCTACTGTGGAAATTTGCAAGTTGTTGATAAAACGCCTACAACAATAAACAAATTGTAAAAATTGACAGTCAATATAACATTCTCTTTTTCAGCTTACTTTTTCCTGTTTAGCCTCCGGTAATTACCGTTCAGATATTACTTCAAAGGATGATGTATTAGTGTAAATGAAGTGTGTAGTCTTGTACAGTCTCAGTTCGACCATTCCTGAGATGTGTGGTTAATTGAAACAATCACTAAAGAACACCGGTATCCACGATCTAGTATTCAAATTCGTATTAAAGTAACTGACTTTACTAGGACTTGAACGCTGGAACTCTCGACTTCCAAATCAGCTGATTTGGGAAGAACCACCACAAGACCAACCCGGTGGGTTGTTCTTGAGCTTACTACCTACTCATTCTATAACGGATTTCTACATCTTATTTAATCGTTTATTTATCAACGTTTGAAAATTTAATTTTTTATAAAAAGCCGTTTTATTCCTTGGCTAATTCTCAAACCAATCGTTATTAATTCTGTTTTTTAAATATAAAAATATTTTAATTGTAATTTGTTAAGGTAAAACATGTACTTTAAGATGACAGAGATGGATTTTTAAAAGCTTCAATATTTCAATGAGTTTTAGGAAGTAAATGTTAGTATAATTCATAAACACATGCAAATAACGATATAAAAAATTAATGAAAATAATTATTTTTATTAGATTTAGTAGATTTATCTAAAATTACGTCATTTATCAATATTTAACCTTAGAAGAGCGGCTTTAGTTTAAATGAAATGTACAAATAAAAAACCCCAATAAATAGCTGAGGAATTTTCGCATAAAAAACCACATCAATTTTTTTTAATCTTATGAAAAAATAAATACCACTAGTAGAATTTTGTAAAAAAGAGCTCCTGATTTCGGTGCTTATTGCAAAATTCGCTAGCGCCTTAGTTTTTCTCGTAGAAAAAAGAATCGGGAAGTTTTTAATGCAGTTTCCTTAGCTATCTATTAGTGCTTTTTATTTTTACATGCGATTAAAAATAAAGCCACTATTGGTGAAAAACTAAAATCTTTTCTTAATTTGTCAATAAATAAATTAAATAACTATTCACTCGTATCCGCTAGGGCACACTTTTATTATACATATTTTTCCGAACCCATTTCAATAATTTATCGGGTGTAGTGAATTTTTTCAAGGTTAAGGCCTTTTTTGAATCTGTTGATTAGCTAATAGTTTCAGTCTGTTCTATAATCACAATGAATTTTATTGGCGTTGAAATTTACAACAAACTCGAAATAATAGAAAACAGAAAAATTATATATCTTAATTTTGTCCTTGAACAATTTTTACTTATTAACTTTGAAAATAATTAAGAACAAATTTAAAATATATAAAAAAATATTTTCTTATAGAAAACAATGTGGCTGGGTGTGGTTACATTCTTAATGAGTTTTACAGAGATTATTTGACAAGAAAATTTGTTTTTTGACTGAAAAAAGCAGTTCCGCATGTATTTTTCTTTTTGACGTTCAACCCTTATTCTTCCCACAGGTGGTCTCGTAAGATTTTCCCAGCTAACTAAGGGATAAGTAAGATCTTCATAGAAAACTTGAAAATGCAGATTCTCTCCATTTATCCGATATATGGATTTCTCCATACATTTTCGGTGTCGGAAAATTTAAATTCAAATATATAACGATACGAACCCCATTTCTTTCGTAATTTTGGTTCGATTTTTTTTTTTTAAATCAAAATTGTACTGACAATAATTTTTTTTTTAATTATATAAATTTGGATGTTACTTTCCCTACTATAACTCTATTACTACTGCAGGAACATTAAATGAAATGTAAAAATAAAAAACACCAATAAATAGCTGAGGAAATTTCGCATAAAAAAACCACATTTTTTTTTTAATCTTATGAAAATATAAATACCACCAGTAGAATTTTGCATAAAAGAGCTCCTGAACACTTGTTTCTACGAGCAAAATTAAAAAAAAAACTACGGAGTGAAAATATAGCGAACGGTTCAGATTTTGGGTACCGGATTTTTTCAAATGTTGATGTTTCAAGAACCCTTAGTAAAAAAAAAAAAAAAAAAAAAAAAAAAAAAAAAAAAAAAAAAAAAAAATGTTATAAGAATTTCAGGAAGATCTATGCACATCTGTTGGCCAGTATTTTAATTAATATTTCCGGACTGACAACATAAATTCTACTAAAATGGCTCAAAAAATCTCGATAAGTGATTTATGATGGAATTAAATTTTTTTACAAAATTAAAAAGAGGAATGGTTCTTTTCGTCATTTTTAATTTTTGTATAGTGATCGTAAAAAATTAAGCTGTGTACCATTAAAATAATTATTAAATTATTTAAAATTCCTACATTTTAAGTGGATAAGATATAGTGAGTGGGAGAGGATAGTTCTACATTATTTCTAAACAGTATTTTATCTCGAAAACTCGTTGGTCAAAAAAGTTTAAATTTGGTTATTTGTATTCCTGTTACTTCATTAAGTAAATATTTAACCCCCCTCCCGCCAAAAATAAAATAAAGGAGCCGAATGGGACCCGTACTTAATTTTTTTTTTAAAATTCAAATTTCAAGATTAAAGATTCAACTGTATTTATTATTTTTGACGAGGAAACTTTTAAAATAAAAATTGCGAATTGAGAATTTAAAATATTTAATATATAAATGCGAAAGATTGTGGCGGGGTTCTGTCCGCTTGCAACTGTAACGCGCGAGAACCAACCGACCGATTGTTTTCAAATTTTCAGGATACATTCGTGTTATACCAGGAAAGGTTTTAAGCTATAGATCAAAGCCCTACCCCTCCCATTAGGGGATGAAGTTGTGAACTTTTAATATATATTTTACTAAAGGTTTTAAGCTATAGATCAAGGCCCTACCCCTCCCATTAGGGGATGAAGTTGTGAACTTTTAATATATATTTTACTAAAGGTTTTAAGCTATAGATCAAGGCCCTACCCCTCCCATTAGGGGATGAAGTTGTGAACTTTTAATATATTTTACTAACAATTTTGATTTTTTCTTAATATTTTATAATTTTTAAGGTAAAACGTAATTTAAAGAGGATCAAATCAGATCCAAATTTTTACTGAACATTTTGATCCTTTTTGTAATTACTGCATAATTAAGTCATTAATATTTAAAAAACCAATCAAGTGTTTGAAATAAAAATTTGTTAGACAAATCCGATAAAGTTATGTTACCTTTGCCGGGTTTTTTTTCGAAGTCGTTTAAATAATACATAAAGTAAAATAAACGGTTTTTTTTTTAAATCGAAAAATTTAGATTTTTTTATATTAACTGATGATATAAGTAACTTCACTTGGAATTGTGTAAGATGTTGAAACCCAGTGAACTCATCCCTTTGTTGTTCCTTCTCCCTCGTTCGTTCGAAGAAACATCGAGTGACCTACTTAATAATGGTTTTGTTATTTAGATCTGCCTTCAAAATTTATCTTACTGAAAATAAAATTTAATTTAACATTTTGTAAATATTTACGAAATATAAAATTACTTATTTATATTTAATTCAAATATAGTTTTTAAGTGACAATTTTAATGTAAGTATAATTACTATACATGCGTTAAAACTATTTTAAAAAGTCTGTATTTTATAACTTATTGTGATGTACATGACATTTCCGGTTTATATGTCCTTTAATTTATTTGGACTACGTCCTACATCCTGTCTCTTCTAATCTGGGTGAGCAAGGATGTTAAACTCAATTTTTCTTTGTCATTTCTGTTTGATTATTACACTGTTTTTTACAATCAATTTTCCAGCTATTTCCAGGTCTGAAAACGGGTTTTTCACGCGTGCGCGTGTGTAAAAAAGACTATTACTGCTACAGGCTTACCAGGCCTGGCGTAGCTTTTCAAATCCTAGAAAAGGCTTTTATACGGATTTGAATGCTAGATCGTGGATACCGGTGTTCTTTGGTGGTTGAGTTTCAATTAACCACATCTCAGGAAAGGTCAAACTGAGACTGCACAAGTCTATACGTCATTTACACTCATACATATTATCCTCATTCATCCGCTGAAATATACATGAACGGTAATTCCCGGAGGCTAAACGGGAAAAAGAAAGGAAGAAAGGCCTGACGTAGCTACTACTAAACCGCGATAGTTATTATGATATCATAATTTTAAATATATCAGACTATTGTGGTTTAGTGTTTTCATTAAAAGAAGAGATAAAACCGACAATGCGATTCATAAACGTTTTTTATCTCAGACTATTTACCAAAACAAAAACATATGACTCGGCGACTATCTATATGAATAATTAAAAGTTCCGGACGTCCACAGATGTCATGTTTCTTTTGAAATACAAGCCGAAAGAGAATACCTCTGCGTCATCTATGATGATGTAGATGTATGTTTTACGGCCGTGTCTACGGCGTGTATGAAACGCCGTATTTTTTATGGCTTTGAACACGAACACAACTTTAGACCTTTGCGACATATTAATTACTAAATAAATGACCTTTTCTCATTTTCTTCTTTGATAAGACTTAAGTATTTTCTAGTTATCAAGAATTTTACGAGTATTACGTGATTCCAATTCGAGTATATATGAATATAAAATAAGATTAGCTTCCAGAATAAGAAAGAAAAAATTAAGAAAAAGAATCAACAGAAATCATTACGCTCTAACGATCAAAGAACGGGTCGGGTGTTGGTACTGCAGGAGGTATAATATCGCAAATCAGCTGATTTCGAAGTCGAGAGTTCCAATCTTCAAATCCTAGTAAAGTCAGTTACTTTACTACTGGAGTAAAGTTATTACTGACGTAATAACGGTGATTCCCGGAGGTTAAACAGAAAAAAAGAAAAAAAGGAGATATAATATACCCACCGTGTTGGTCTAATGGTAAAACTTCGCAAATCAGCTGATTTCGAAGTGGAGAGTTTTAAGGTTCAAATCAATACTACTAGGTATTCAAATCCATATAAAAGTAACTTTTATATGGATTTGAATACTAGATCGTGGATACCGGTGTTATTTGGTGATTTCTTTTTTCTTATACCTGTTTAGTCTCCGGTAATTACCTTTCAGATAATACTTCAGAGGATGAATGAGGATGATATATGAGTGTAAATGAAGTGTAGTCTTGTACAGTCTCAGTTCGACCGTTCCTGAGACGTATGGTTAATTGAAACCCAACCACCAAAGAACACCGGTATCCACGATCTAATCCGTATAAAAATCCGTATAAAAGCCTTTACTAGGATTTGAACGCTGGAACTCTCGACTTCCAAATCAGCTGATTTGGAAAGACGCGTTCACCAATAGACCAACCCGGTGGGTTTTATTATTTGGTGGATGGGTTTCAATTACCCACACGTCTCAGAAATGGTTGACCTGAGACTGTACAAGACTATATTTCATTTACACTCATATATATCATCTTCATTCATCCTCTAAAGAAATACCCGACGTGCTTCCGGAGGCTAAACAGAAAAAGAAAAAAGGAGACATAATATACTGCCGGGGACCAGCAGAATTACAGCTTTCCCCTAATCCTTATCCCTTTCCTTACCCGATATCACTGACCGGAGAAATTTCGGACGTACCATCTTAAAAGAGCCAACCAACCCGCACTCGTTTGTAAACTAGTTGCAGTTGAGTGCCAATAAGACCAGGCCCTAAAATCGTATCATCCGTTACGGAAGGGTGACCCCTAATTACAAGGCTTTCTACTCTCTCCGGATAGAAAGGGAGCGCGTCACGAAGATAAGATTACAAGCAAATCGTTATGTCGGCCTCCTGTCACCGAAAACTTCTTATAATCGGAATAGTCCTAAAATTCACACACCAAGAATACCAGTCAGTTTTTTGTTTATTACACTCCATAGCAGCAAAGGACGTAAGTCCGTATACTACAATAGGCAGGAGGGTATTACATCCTTCGTTACAAACGAATGAACAGTGCGTCACGAGTATTCCATTTTGGATAATGGTTGAAAAACAATAAGCTGTTTGGTGAGTTATATGTAAACAGGAGTGACAATGACAGTATTCTACTCATGCATAGAGTGCAGGGCAGTTCTTTTGTAACAGTAAAAGTGAATAATACTTGCGTAAAATGAATAGTAGATTTTTCGGTTATCTTATTGTTAACTCAATATTAATTTCTATTAGTTATTATAAAGGTTTTTTTAGTAAATCGAGATTGCGAAGCCCTTGTTTGAATATTTACATGTTACATTTTCCTGACTTCAATGTTTTTGCTTATTACCAGGGCTGTTCGGAACGTTTTCAGCCTGAGAAAAAAAAACAATATTTTTCAGAATTCTTTAAAAGATTTTTAAGCGAAGTCACTAGAGATTCGATACATTTAGACCGATGACTTTTAAATACTTCAACGAAGTGCGATTTGTCCACCTCTCCAAAATAAACGATTGTTGTAGCTTTGGCCTCATAATTTAAAGTTAATCTTTTGAAGCGAACCGTTTCTTCACGTTTGGGATGAGCAAAGTTATCGCTAGAGCCGTAACCAACGAATACGGCGCATGTGGAAGCATTTCGAAGGGTATGTCAGTTATTGAGTCTTACAGTAACAACCTAAAATTTAAGTCCAGGCCCATTATTGTGGTGAAGAATACTTTCTTTTTGATCAGATATGGACGTTTAGCCTGAATAGTTTCTGTCAGTCGGCCCTGAAGAAGAAGGGTACGTAATACTCACCGGTGATGGTTCTGTCTTTTTTCCAGATAGTCTATACGCACAACACCACGAGAATCAAAAAAAAAAAAAACGTAGTCGTGACTTTTGATGCAGTTGACATCTTTTACGCTTTCTTTGGCGCACTTTCATCTGCTCCCATCCACTGTTTCGACTGCTATTTGGTCTCTGGCATGTAACGGCGAATCCATAGTTCATCTACAACTTAAATAAATCTAAACACTGTCGATCAGTGTTCAGTCGAATGCATTTTTGGTCAACCGGTTACGAACTCGGCACCCAGCGAGCGGTAAGCTTTTTCATACCCAAAACATTATGTAAAATGTAATGGGTGATCAAGAAGTTTGCAATGTCAGAGTACTTTCAGTCGGCGATTATTTAATATACGGCATCATGAATTTTTCTGTCGATTTTGTCGGTTGTAATAATTTTGGGTGTCCAAAGAATTAATCATCTTGAACGGATTAAATTCAGCACCCAACTGTTTTACCGTCAAAAACAAAGGGGTTAGAATCTTCTAAAGTGGAATATAATTCTTTTTTTATGTTTTAGATTAAACTTTTAAAATAAAGTACTTTATAATAGCTCGGACTTCGATTAATCCATTTCAGCAAGTGTCAAACTTGTTTCTTTATTCGATCGTGACAAACAAGCAATTAGACGCGTGCGTCTGAAACTTAGGAGCACGTCATCTAAAGAAACATACTTAACAATTATCATAATTACTTGTCATACTTGTAGCATTTCTTTGTCAAGCAGAGACCTTTCCGAACGACCCTGGTAAATAAATGTATAAAAAAAGTCTTTGTTATTTAACGTTAAATAATTTTACTTCAAAATAAAATTCTATTATTCTTCATACGTTCGTCACAACGAAATCTCTAAATTGTATTACGTATTACGACCTCCTCCTCTCGATGTTTCTGTATATATTAAGTTAATGAAACTATAAAAAAAAAAAAAATACCAGACACTAACTTAAGAATCAAACCAGAGCTCAGATTATTTTAAAACCAGCATGTTATTTATTATTATTAACTTTTTTTTATTTTGCCTGTACCTTATTGAAACTTTAAATAAAATTATTAATTTAACTGAAGAACAAATACTGACTCGTATTTATTAGTTATAAAATTGAAAAAAGGGACTCGTATAAATAAAATTGAAGGCGAGGGATCTATCATTTAGAAAAAGCTTATGGAATTATTACCTTTATTTTTTCAAATAAGTTTTAAAAAATACCTTGTAATGAAATTATATTTATTCACGCGCGCGCGCACACACATTTGTTTTGTTTTGCAGCAGTAAAATTGTAGTTTACTGCATCATCAACGTACGATCATATATAGAAAAGGGATAGTTGTAAAAACATATATTTATTTACGGTTACCCCTTTTCTCTCACTTTCCAAAACCTATGCATACATAATTAGGTTCGGCTACAAAAAAAAAACCGTGCCGAGTCCAATACCTCAGACATTTTATAAGTAAAAACAGTGTTCACTATTTAGATAAAATCTAATGTTTTGATTTTTTCAAGCTACTACGTATACAATAATTTACACCGTACTGTATCGATTCTTTAACCTAATGCTCTTTAACTGACTTTTTTTTAATGCCAAGTCGTAACTATGGAAATGTACTGCAACTACGTAGTAGTTAAAAAATACCTTATAATGAAAATTTTACACACACATGCGCGCGCGCGCACACACATATCTAAATGTGTATTTTACTACATCAACACATTTTAAAAAATACGCAAATACTCGCCTCGATAAATCTTTTTTGAGTTAAAATAAATAATTAACAAAATTTCGTGTTTTAACAATTTTAATACCTGAAAGGAAGTTTTATTTTACAGTATTCTTTGTTTGAATATAATTTAAACATTTACATCGGTACTAAAAATAACAAAAATATCAATAAATAATGAAAAGAATGACTAAAATATTTACGTTGTTTCTTTACCGATAAATCTGAAAGATAATAAATTATCTTAGAATAAAAAAAAGAAAGAAGTGTTATTAATTTATTACTGCCTATTCATTTTTCTGTTAATCGGTGCAATTTAATGTTATTAATTTATTACTGCCTATTCATTTTTCTGTTAATCGGTGCAATTTAATTTTATTACAGTAATTTGTCTTAAAATAAGAAAAGTACCCATATTTTTGAATATTTAACGAACACCACTTAACGACCGTAAAAAAAATAGTTATAAATTTTTAATTACCTGACAACTAATCTCTTGACACGTTTTGAGGTTTTTGATTTCGACTATTTTCCAAGTACAGAAGCCCCTGAATAATCCGAATTAATACAAATCCGTGGCTGTTCAGATTACGAAAACGATTCGGATTACCGAGGGTTTAACCATAAGTACACGGTCTCATCTATTGCAGTCAAGTCACCAAATTTCAATGTTCGCCGTTTGTTAGGTCCCGATTTGGTTGATGATAACAGAATTTCTTCTTTATTCTTTTTTTATATCGCTAATAGTTGATTAAACAACGTTTAATTTCATCTGCCTTAATGCAGATGTACCAGCCAGGATGGATGACCTAGGTTTGAGCATAGATGCCTGGAATAAGACCTCTAAGACTGAGGAAACGAAATCGACCGGAGATCGAAGGGGTGACGGACAGTCTCCTGCGGAGCCGTCGCTCGTCCGTGCTTGCGTGGATGGACGACGGTGATGATGGACGGGGACTCGATCCCGTGAGCTCGAAGACACCTCCCGGGGTTGGGCGGTCCAGCCCCGGGAAGTAAGTTGGTGAGATAGGAGGTTTAGTCGCTAGGGCGCAGGCACACATACGCCTGGCGGAACCTGTTGGCGAGCCCGACACTTCGCCCGGAAGTGGGGTCCCTCCGATTTGTCAAAAAAAAAGAAAAGTCGAGGATTCACCTTTTTCAAGTCGTTCAAGACTTATCCGAAACAGTTACAGTTACGTGTTTTCTTTTTGAAGTCAATATAAAATTTAATTAAGTATGGTTCAAAACTTAACTTATATACTTTTATTTATACGATTTATTTGTAGTTAAAAGTGAAGTAAGTCACGCAATTTCAGTACGTATTGCGCAATAAAAATGTTAAATTTTTATTAAAACAAAATCTCTCAATTCTTACTAAAAACAATCGCACATCAACATGTTTAATAGAACGGCATGGTATGCGTAACAGATTCTAGGAAGGGAGAAATTTGTTACTGTACTTGGCTTTAAATAAACATGAGTCATCAACAATCAAAAACCTAGTCAAAAAATCAATGTAGAAAGGGACGTGATAAACACACGGCAAACTTACGGCATCTTGTAGATTTGGAAAATACTAAATATAAAATTAATTTCATATATTTTTTAAAAGTACAAAATTTTATTTCATTAATAACTTCTGATATTATTTCATATTTTTTATTGTTATTATTTATTGCAAAAATATTTTTACAATCGGAGGTTAATAAATAATAATAAATCAATATTTGTTTAAATTAAAAAAAGGAGATGAAGTGCCTTCCCCCTATAAAATCCAAGTATTTCATTAATTAAAATTTTATTTGGCTATAACTCTGGAACCAATGAAAATAAGTACCACAGGTACATAGTTGAAAAGCTCTCAATGAGAGCTTATTACTGAAGTTAACAAAAAGTTCAAAATCCAAATTTTGAACATTCTACGGCTAATCGTTTTCGAGTTATGCGAAATACGTACGTACAGACGTCACGCCGAAACTAGTCAAAATGGATATTTCCGTTTAAATTTGAAAACCGAAATTTTTCGTGATCACAATACTTCCTTTACTTCGTACAAGAATCAAAAAGGTCGATGCAAATACATTTCTTGTTTAATCAAAGCTTTATTTGACACAATTCTTTTAGTAGTGTATTAATATTTTTTTAAATGCCTTGGGATGTAAATAGTCAACAAATCTGGACATCTGGAAAATGAGCGTCCGACTGTATAACACCCATAACAGCACGAAATATTTACCTATCAATCGATCCGAAGTAACGGTTTGTTTCTTCATAATTGTTCTTATCTTCTTCTGTAGCTTATTAAAAAAAAAGTACTAGAAAATTTCCAAAAACTGAAAAATCATTGATTAAAAACGCCCAAATTTTGCGTAGAGATGTCAATAACACAGTTATCAGGGCATATTTTTATACTTTTTTTTACGCGTTTCATACGTGGCTAAAGTAGATTTTTTTTAATAGATATTTTAGTAATTAAACTGCGTAAATTAAAAGAAAAGTTATTGGAAAGAAAATAATATCAATATGACATTATAAATGGATTTATTAAGTTTAAAAAAATTGTCGGCACAAGATATAAACGTGGCTATTTAATGTGTACAATAATTATTATCATTGTATATCAATTTTACCAGCATTTGATACAAGTTAACTCTCGATAAAAAAATGTAAACAAAGAACTAAGGTCACCTTCATCGATCGGGAAAGCTTGATGCAACCTACACGTGTACTAACTGCGTAGATTGGTTTAAGAGAATGGGCTTAAGAACTTCGTATACCATTTTACAAACTACTTCGGCCATTGTCCTTTTAACTATTTCGTTCAGGAGAACTACCCGACTTTACTTTATTTTAGATAAATTTTTATAGTTTCTAATTAAAAGATTTTCTTTTACTGGAAATTATTCTCGTGTATATTTTTAATATTTTAACGAAATTTCAGGGAAAATTTTTTTTTTTTTAAATATACAAAGGTAAAGGAAAACAAATACTAGTAGAAATTTGTTTTCTATATTAACTAAATGTAGATACATCTCCTCTAACAAACTATTAATGAGGACGAAACCCGTTTAAATTTTCTTCTGAAAGGATTTTTACTTCCATGAACGAAGTAAAGAAAGTATTGTGACGGCGAAAAATTTCTAGATTGTGAATACCGGTGTTGCTTGGTGTTTGGGTTTCAATTAACCTGACATCTCAGAAATTGATCGTCCTTGGACTGTACAAGACTACACTTTATTCACACCCACATATCATCCTCATTCATCCTCTGAAATTATACCTGACGATGATTCCCAGAGGCTAAACAGGAAAAAAATGTTTTTGATAATATTAAAGATAATAACAAAATAAATTATCAATAATATAAAGACATAAATAAAAATTATCATATATATAAGAACATAAATAACAAACTAAAAAAAAAAATAATTCATTTACAGTCAAATCCGACAAGACTAATACGCCCGTTATAGTTAATAATAATAATATATAATTATACTGAAAAAAACTAACAATCTAATACAAAATAATAAATCTAAAAAATTTAAGGATCCCACAAACAAAATTAAAAGAAAAAAAAAATATTTACAAGATTAAAAAATGTAAATACATTTTCAAGGATGAATATATTAATGAAAACATAATTTAACTAATACAAAAGCCCCTATATAAAAGCACTGCCCAAAATTCATAAAACAGATTTTCCCATAAGACCTTTAATAAATTGTATTAATTCATGAACTTATTCACTAAGAAAATTATTATCCAATATTACTGGATAACAAGTTTTGATTCAGTGTTCGAGGAGTAAACATCGGGAGCAATTAGCGTGTTGATGTTTGATAAGTGGTGAAATGCGGAGTCTTATTTTCGCGGTAGTGATTGATGGTAATTGTATAATGAAATGGAACAGTATTTTTAGGGAAACTTAACTTCGCGTTCGATGTGAATACATATCAACAGAGGATCTATACTCCGTCTATTATTCAAAATTTATTATGGTTTATTATTCTTTATACATTGTTTACGCCAACATCATCCCTAAATGTGGAGTTTGTAATAAAAATATAACCACTAAACATAGTAAAATAGCTTACACTGACTGCAAGACATTATTTCATGGAAGCTGTAAAAATATGAGCAAAGATGACATTTAATAATTAAATTTGGAGATGTGAACATTGCGTCTTAAACAAAAGAAAAGATCTTCAACTAGAAACTGTTGTACAAGTAAACAACTTTACACTTGATGACGTGATGTCCCTATAAATGAATTAAAGAGAGCCCAGAAACGTATGATAAGTGATATGAATGAATCGTCAGACCAACACAAAAAGATTGATGATAACTCAAAAATCATTGCTGACCAGATACTAAAATTAGAAGAGTATGTTCAAAAAATTGAGAATTTGACAACTGAAAACCATAATCTCCGTCAAAAAGTTAAACAGCTTGAGTTCAGATTTGAGGATGCGAAGCAATATAGTAATAATAGTATGATAGAAATTCATGGTATTCCCAAAAAAGATGATGAAGATGTTGTTGATACAATTAAAAAAGTGGGAGGCGTAATTGGTTCCCAAATTTGAGATGATCGATGCTTGTCACAGATTGCCAGGGAACAATAATACGTCTGACGGAATCATTGTCAAGTTCGTCAGAAGGCGGGATAAGGAAAATTTTATGAAGAAGAAACGAGATAAAAATTTATCACTACGTTAAATATGGGATTTACAACTGAAACTCCGGTGTACATAAATAAGTCGCTCTGTCCACCAAGGAGACGGCTATATGCGCTCGCTCGCTCGGCAGGCAAAAAAGTGTAAAGGTTACAAGTACATCTGGCTACGAGATGGGAAAATACTTATGCGGAAGAATGAAAAAGACAAAAGTTGTGCGGATTAGGAATGAAGAGGATTTAAACAAATTACCGTAAGCACACTTATTTATGTTAAAATAAATTCTTATTATTTCTAATGATCTCTACCAATTTTAATAAATTAATGAACTGTGAATTTAAAATTCTGCACCAAATTATTAGTAGTCTGCGAGAGAACTTTGATGAATTATTAGTTAATTTATCTAAATTTAAAAACATGCCGGATTTAATTGTTTTATCGGAAATTTGGATAATGTCAAATGAAGTATCTTTATACGAAATAAAAAATTATGAGATAATAGCTAATTGCAATGAAGGTTATAGATCAGGTGGAATAATTGTTTATATCAATTCTAAATTGAACTACGGAAGGGTTTCTTTATCTCTGTCTGCATCTGATGCGATTCTTATTGACCTAGTGCACCTAGTGGTAATGAATATACAATACTTGCGCTATATAGTTTACATAGTAAGGATAAGAGGCTTTTCTTAAATAAATTTAATGATGTGCTGTGTAAAATGAATTCTAATAACTACATAATAACTGGTGATTTTAACTTAAACCTACTTTCCAAATCCCACTTAATAGATGAGTATAAAACTATTTATAACTGTCATGGTTTTGAATCATTAGTCAATGAACCCACACGACTTGCAAGTGGAACATGCATTGATCAGTTATTGCCAAGAATTAATAAAGAAGAAAATAAAAATAATTATGAAATAGTTTCAACTGTGAGTCATTTGCAGATAACAGATCACAGTCTTATAGGCGTCGGGATATCGCATATCTCTAATGTAACGCATTCCAATACTATTAAAAATGAGATTAATATGAATGTTATTAAAATTTATTATAAAAATTAATTAATTCACTTCCCTTATCGCTAAATTAGACTGGCGGGATTTTTATATGCATAACGATACGTCAGCAGCTTTTGATATTTTCATAAATAATTTACTGAAATTATAAACGAATCTAAAACACAATTAGTCATACAGGGTAAGCAATTCAAAAAATTAAAACCATGGATAACAGATAAACTGTGTGAAATGATATCAATACGCAATTCATTATACAAAAAAACAATAGCGCACCCTAATAACTTACATTTAATTAAACATTATAAAACATATAGGAATAAACTTAAAATTAAGATTACATCGGCTAAACAAAAATACTATGATAACATATTTGACAGATGTAAAGGAAATTCTAAAAAGGAGTGGGAAGGAATTAATTCCTTAACCGGTCAAAAAAGAAAAGATAATGTTATTCAACTAAATAATGGAAATAATAAAAATATCTCTGAACCATTTCAAGCGGCTAACATATTTAACGATTATTTCATAAATGTTGTAAGTAACTTACGTAAACAATTAAATAAAATAATGACCTGGCAAATATAAAATGTGAAGTGTCATCAATATTCGTTGAACCTGTCCTTAATGCTGAGATTGAAAATATTATCAAAAATCTCAAAAACAATAAATCCCCTGGTAATGATGGAATAAGCTCAAAAATTGTTAAATTAGCGGTAGATCATATATTACATGTCTTAACCTTTCTTGTAAATATAAGCCTCCAATCTGGGAAATTCCCGGACGCTTTAAAAAAAAACAGTAGTAATACCTGCCTTTAAAAAAGGAGATAAAAACTCTGTTACTCAATATAGATCAATATCCCTACTCTATCTTCTCTAAAATCTATGAGAAATGTATGAAGAACAGATTAATATCGTACCTCGATAAAACTTCTTTTTTTATAAAAACCAATATGAATTCATGGCTGGGAGCAATACTGAAAAGGCGTTCTTAAATTTTGCTACCCAAGTATTTCAGGGCATAAATGATAAGAAATGTGTGAGCGGTCTATTTTTAGACATAACAAAAGCTTTTGATTGTGTAGACCACAATGTCCTACGCATTCTGTGGATGAGTGGTATTAGAGATGTTTCATTTGATTGGTTTGAGAGCTATCTGATCAACAGGAAACAGTGCGTGAGAATAAAAAGGGTGTTTAAGTAATTTTGCTGGGATACAATATGGGGTCCCACAAGGATCCGTATTGGGAGCCATACTATTCATAATATATGTAAATAGTGTCTGTTCGGCCCCGCTTAAAGGTAATGTATATGCGTTTGCAGATGATACTGCCTTGTGTTATGTCCCCAACACCTGGATAGAAGTGGTTGAGGACATGCAATCAGATTTGGACGCATTGCAGTTATGGTTTTCAAATTATATGAGCTTGAGCGTTGAAAAAACTTTGTATATCAACTTCTGCTTAAGGGGGAAAATAAAATTGCCACTTACAATAAAATATGAATGTAAAAAATGTGTTCTTAAAATATTTAAGAAATGATAATGTAAAAATTAAAAAAAATAATATTAAATAGATCGTTACAACCACCGATTGCTTTGAAATTTTGACACAACTTTGCATTCGAATACGCGCGTGTTTTTATATACCTACTATTTATATACAAAAGATATCACATCTGTGACAGGTAAAAACATGCTTTTTAAAAAAAAAAAACAGCTCTATCTGTTGGACGTAAAAACAACACACGCTATACTAAATATTTTACGATTCCATTTCAATGTTTCCGATATGTGTGTCTGCTGTAGACTAAAAAAATACTGGAACGATTTACGCGCGGGGAGAAAGGGACAAATCGGAAAAGGAAAAATCGAAAAAGGTAAAATGAAAAAAAGGGGAAAATGAAAAAGGGTAAAATGGGGGGAAAATAAACGGAAAGGGGAAAAGAGAAAAAAGAAAATGGAAAAGGGAACAAGGAATGGGGAAAGGGAATTGAGGGAAAGAGAAATGGTGGAAAGGATAAGGGAATGAAAGTAGGAAAGGGAAAAGGAATGTGGCAAACATGAAAACGGGAAAAGGGGCAAAAAGGAAAAGGGGAAAAGGGAAAGGCTAAATTTTGTGAAGTATCGTAAAGTTCATTTTGTTAATGTTTTATCAAACTTTCAACTGTCTTCATTTAATCTATATATATATATATATATATATATATATATATATATATATATATATATATATATATATATATATATGTATATATACTATTTTGAGTAAAACCTTTATATACCTACTATTTATATACAAAAGATATCACATCTGTGACAGGTAAAAACATGCTTTTTTTAAAAAAAAACAGCTCTATCTGTTGGACGTAAAAACAACACACGCTATACTAAATATTTTACGATTCCATTTCAATGTTTCCGATATGTGTGTCTGCTGTAGACTAAAAAAATACTGGAACGATTTACGCGCGGGGAGAAAGGGACAAATCGGAAAAGGAAAAATCGAAAAAGGTAAAATGAAAAAAAGGGGAAAATGAAAAAGGGTAAAATGGGGGGAAAATAAACGGAAAGGGGAAAAGAGAAAAAAAAAATGGAAAAGGGAACAAGGAATGGGGAAAGGGAATTGAGGGAAAGAGAAATGGTGGAAAGGATAAGGGAATGAAAGTAGGAAAGGGAAAAGGAATGTGGCAAACATGAAAACGGGAAAAGGGGCAAAAAGGAAAAGGGGAAAAGGGAAAGGCTAAATTTTGTGAAGTATCGTAAAGTTCATTTTGTTAATGTTTTATCAAACTTTCAACTGTCTTCATTTAATCTATATATATATATATATATATATATATGTATATATACTATTTTGAGTAAAACCTTTATATACCTACTATTTATATACAAAAGATATCACATCTGTGACAGGTAAAAACATGCTTTTTTTAAAAAAAAACAGCTCTATCTGTTGGACGTAAAAACAACACACGCTATACTAAATATTTTACGATTCCATTTCAATGTTTCCGATATGTGTGTCTGCTGTAGACTGGAACGATTTACGCGCGGGGAGAAAGGGACAAATCGGTCCCTTAGTTAGTATATATATATATATATATATATATATATGTATATATACTATTTTGAGTATATATATATATATATATATATATATATATATATATATAAGTATATATAGTATATAAGTATATATATATATATATATATATATATATATATATATATATATATATATACATATATACATATATATATATATATATATACATATATACATATATATATATACATATATACATATATACATATATATATATATATATACATATATACATATATATATATATATATATATATATGTATATATACTATTTTGAGTATATATATATATATATATATATATATATATATATAAGTATATATAGTATATAAGTATATATATATATATATATATATATATATATATATATATATATATATATATATATATATATATATATATGTATATATATACTATTCTATATCAAATCTAGCAACAGCGAAGCATTGCCGGGTCTGCTAGTTATATAATAAAATAGAACATAAAATATACATAGTTGATAGATACATAAAATAACAACGTAGTAATAATTACGTCACAATTGAATAAAACTTATAAAATATTTAAATCATTCAGATTAAGAACTGCTTATAACTAACAAGAAAATAATAAAATATATAAATAATGTGGAACCTTCAAAAGCAATAAGAAATAATAAAAAAGTCAATTTAGAAAAACAAGGATTATATAGTTTGAAATGCGCGTACGGTTTAAAGTACACCGGCAAGACCCATCGTTCATTTTCAATAAGAATAAAAAAGAATTTATTCTGTATAAATAAAGGGTATTCATATATATATAAATCAAATTTTGCTAAACATATTATAAATAATTACCATAATTATGACCCAGATAACTTTACTGATATACTCGATTATTCTAATAATAAAAATAACACTAATATTTCAGAAAAATACCATATATATTTAAATAATAATAAATTAATAAACGAACAGACAAAATTTGATAACGACGTTTTATACATGCAGGTGTTAAATAATAACTATAGATTAGGTCGGCCAAACTGATCATCTTCCCTTTTAACATAACAGTTGAGTCCACCAAATTGACGGGACGTTTACGTAGACATAATTTTAAAATATACGACGATCAGCTGTTATAATTACGCAAATATCACAACTTTCATACATTTAACATGTCAAGTTTTAATTATTGTTACAAATATGACGAATAATGTGATTTCCTGAGGATGAAAATTAATTCCGAAAGCGCTTGAATGCGTCAAATTCAATTGTTCGGAAGCGGTTTTTTTATGTTAATTACAATTATATACTCGTACCAACGGGCCGTGCTTAACAAAATACATTTATTTTTTTATCAGTCGTGTTTGTTAATTTTTATAATTGTTTTTATTATTTAATACTTTTTAGTGATCATCTAAAGATGGACGAAGCAGGAGCGATATAAAATGCCGAATAGCACAAGCTAAACGAGCCTTCAGTAAGAAATATAATTTGTTTACATCAAAAATTAATTTAAATGTCAGGAAAAGATTTTTGAAAGTGTATGTTTGGAGTGTCGCTTTATATGGAAGTGAAACTTGGACAATCGGAGTATCTGAGAAGAAAAGATTAGAAGCTTTTGAAATGTGGTGCTATAGGAGAATGTTAAAAATCAGATGGGTGGATAAAGTGACAAATGAAGAGGTATTGCGGCAAATAGATGAAGAAAGAAGCATTTGGAAAAATATAGTTAAAAGAAGAGACAGACTTATAGGCCACATACTAAGGCATCCTGGAATAGTCGCTTTAATATTGGAAGGACAGGTAGAAGGGAAAAATTGTGTAGGCAGGCCACGTTTGGAGTATGTAAAACAAATTGTTGGGGATGTAGGATGTAGAGGGTATACTGAAATGAAACGACTAGCACTAGATAGGGAATCTTGGAGAGCTGCATCAAACCAGTCAAATGACTGAAGACAAAAAAAAAGTGATCATCTAGAAAAAATCACGATTTGAAAACTTATGGATATAACATATTTAACGTACTGAGCCGAATGAGGAAAATGGAAACATTTCAATTTATTTATTTAATTGGCGTATACCAATCTAAACTTACAGATTTCTCAAGCGATTGAGTACCTAGAGAGACATTTTGTCGTGCGGATCATACGGCAAACCCACCGGGTTGGTCTAGTGGTGAAAGCGTCTTCCCAAATCAGCTGATGTGGAAGTCGAGAGGTCCAGCGTTGAAGTCCTAATAAAGGCAGTTAATTTTATACGGATTTGAATACTAGATCGTGTATAATGGTGTTCTTTGGTGGTTGGGTTTCAATTAACCACACATCTCACGAATGGTCGAATTGAGACCGTACACTTCATTCACATTCATACATAACATCCTCAATCATCCTCTGAAATAATACGTGAACGGTAATTCCTGGAGGCTAAACAGAAAAAAAGGATCATTCGGCAAATTTCTGGGATTCAAACAACTAACGGCTAAACTCTCCAATTGTCTCACGCGACTCAGTGCTACGTTGGCGTGGCCCTTCGCAAAGATATCAGTGCTCGGCTCTACGGCAGCTCTATCTTTCTTTCTTTTTCCTGTTTAGCCTCCGGTAACTACCGTTTAGATAATTCTTCAGAGGATGATATGTATGAGTGTAAATGAAGTGTAGTCTTGTACATTCTCACTTCGACCATTCCTGAGATGTGTGGTTAATTGAAACCCAACCACCAAAGAACACGATCTAGAACCACGATCTAGTATTCAAATCCCTGTAAAAATAACTGGCTTTATTAGGACTTGAACGCTGGAACTCTCGACTTCCAAATCAGCTGATTTGGGAAGACGCGTTAACCACTAGACCAACGGCAGCTCTATCTAGGTGTAGTTTATGTAACGTCACAGCCCAGCACAATATTAATGGCAGCACACGCCGTTCCATTTTGTCCTGTCCACCTAAAGCATCAAATTCGACAATAGTGGGCTATCATGAATCCGATGCCGACAGGATAATCTCTAAATCTTCTCTAATCTCTAATCTGTACTGTCATCAAACTCTACAAAGACCGTTTGTAGGAGCTCGCCGTCATAAGCTTATCTCGGCATGGCGCAGGCCACTCAATCTTTCTGAGTATATCAGTAAATTTTGGTTCCATGGTGATTTTGTTAATATCTAGTTTGAATTTTGAAAATCGGACAATTGTTTGCAGAGATATAAGAGCACCCCCACTGCATCTCCCAAAATAGCGTCCCAGGGGCACCCGTTTGTTACCAGTTGATGGTGAAGATTATTTCTAGCCTTGCAACATGCTGGCATCACCTCACCATTAATTTAACTCACAGTCACCACATGAAGTCCATTACTATTTAATTTTGTTTTATTTAATTCCATTATTTTTCTAATATTATTCATTCAATTGATTCGAATGATTCAGTTCAAACCCAGCTAATACCTATAGAGGCTCACAGTTCATTAAAGTTTGTGCTTCAACTAGCAAATTCCACTATCTCATCTTCTGTTAAGCCTCTGGAACTATCATAGGTGTTACTTTAGAGGGTGAATGAAGATTATATGTATGTATGAATGTAAATGAAATCTTTTCCAGTCTCAGGTTGACCATTACTGAGATGTACAATTAATTTAAACCCAATCACCAAAGAACACTGGAATCCACAATCTATTATTCAAATCCATATAAAAGTAACTGCCTTTACTAAGATTTGAACCTTAGAACTCTCGATTCTGAAATCAGCTGATTTGTGTTGATAAGTTCACCACGAGAACCACTAGAACTAGTAGTGGAGACCACTGGGTTGGTCTCCACTACTATATAACGTGGGGTCATACATTTAAATTGGTTCAGCCATTGAGCTGCTACGGTGGAACAAACATACGTACATCCTAAATATATTACACTCCTTTTTGGGCAATCTTGTAATTAATTCATTCCTTTACAATAGATGCAATCTAACGTGTAATCCTAAGTATGATTGTGATGCATGTAAATTATTTGATATTAAAAAGACACTAATCACAGTATTTTTTTCTGAAAATGTTCAGTATATAGCAAGATCCTATGGTGAACTGAGTGAAGTATCACTTTTATGCCTGAATATCACCTCAATTTTTATATGTTTGTCATGTGATGTGCTACTACATATTTTGATTCATGAAAATGCTATATATTTTGATTCTACAAAAAATGTAATAGAAAAACTACATGATTTCTTACTTTCCTTAGGTAATTCTATTTGTAGCTAGCTGCTTTCTACTTTTGAAAATGTTTGTCATCTTTTATGAGCAGCTTATGACGAGCATCAGGCTGGTAACAACCTTTACAATTATGACATAAACATACAGTTTTCATTTTTTTCTTACTAGTAAATGTATAATTGTACACAGAAACCATTTCAAAGTTTTTACAGTCTGATTTTTTCAAAATCCAAAGAATTATCCATATTACACTTATGATTGTTTGGCCTTAAACAGAAAGCAAATCTGGAAAATTTTATTATAATACATTCAAATTTAAACATATCCTTTGAAAAACTAATGAATGGTAGTGAAGTCCTAATCGAACAAAAATGTATAGTTTGGAATTAATTAATTAAAAATATTCCATACAGTATGCACAAGGAACCACAGATTTGCATGATTTTTCACCCACCGGGTTGTTGGTCTAATGGTGAACACATCTTTGCATATCAGCTGATTTGGAAGTCGAGAGTTCCAGCTTTCAAGTCCTGATAAAGGCAGTTATTTTTATACAGATTTGAATACTAGATCATGGATACCAATGTTGTTTGGTGGTTGAGATTCAATTAACAACACACCTCAGGAATGGTCGAACTGAGACCGTACAAGACTACACTTCACTTACACTCAAACGTATATCCTCATTCATCATCTGAAGTAATACCTGACGGTAATTCCCGGAGGCTAAACAGGAAAAAGGAAGGTATGCATGATTTGAACTCTGTCAAACTATTTTCTTTCTTGCTGTTTGAATTTACAATTAATTTGTTTTCTATCACTCTATACTAATAATAATAAAGCACATGTTTTTATTTAATACAGTACACTGTTTCTGTATTGTTACATAAGAATATTACAATCACTGTAAAGTAGTATTGGAATACCACTTCCACTTATCACAGTCTTTAACCACTCACAATCAGCACAGCAAAGCTCTAAACAGACCACCTTGTTTGGTTAATTATCAATTAATAATTGACAATAATTAGCAATGATTAACTAAAAAAAATAAAAAATCATTCATTATAAATAGTTTGCCAAACTATTATATGAATATATTGTTAGCAATGTAAATGTATAATTGTTTTACTCAAAACTAAATAAAAAAATTTCATAAATTACACATGTGGTATTTACCAATTTGAATTAATATTAATTAAAACTCTGATTATTCAACTGTCAAACTTAAAATGTCTTCACAGTTTAATTAACAACTGGAAAAAATAACATTAAAAAGTACCATAATGCATAGATAAATCATGATTATCTGATGATTAAAATAAATTACTGTAATCAAAAATCTGTACTTTTTTATTTTTAAATGTTTTTTTCATGATTCAAGCTGTAATATCTTTATTTTTTATTTTATATAATTAATAATTAACTTTTTCAGATAAAAATAATTTTTCATCGTAATGTCATTTCCATTTACGTAATACATGGGATCCAATCTCTCTATTTTTAACGCATCACAACCAAATTGTCAAAATTAATAAACTATGATTGATTGATTGATTTTTATTATTTATTTATTTGATTTCAATTCAAGGTTAGGTAGTACAGCATTTCAAATACATGTTGAGTAGATTGGCTCCTTAGTCTTTAGAAATGATTTTTTTTTTATTTCTTGTTTAAATGTTATTTTATTTAAAAAAAAAGAAGATAAATCAACAACAGGAGTCCATAAAACTACGAATTTCCATAACAGTACATCCATAAAACTTTAAGAAAATTGACTTGAAAATTTTTTCCTCGGTGTTATTTTAATCTAGTTTACCGAAAAACAGAATGTTTAGAATATTGCTACTATAATCATCATAAAAATTTTCAGCAAAAATCGGTCTTGTTCCTTTTTTTGTTACTATTAATTTGGCCTTTGTCGCTATTTTTAGAAGTCGAACAATTATTAGTTAACTTTGGCTAAGTTTCATCAAAACTATAATCAAATTGTCTTCAATCCTTTTGAGAAAAAATGTGAGATTATACATGATGATTATTAAGATATAAAAATAAAAATCTGTGGTCTGAAGAACCATAAAAAAGTTTTACAATTTAAATTGTACTGAACTTAATATTTTTAAAAGCTTATTACCTGACTCAGTAATAACAATAATGATTTTATCACTAATCTCTAAAAACGTTTTTCAAAATCTCTAAAATAAATTTTTAAATTAATTATTTTTTCTTGCATACAAAGCTGAAAGTTTGCCCCTCGCCAACTGCTGTATCTAGTGTATTAGTCTGTAATGTTTGAATTTTATATACAAATGTGACAAGTTATTCGTAAACGATTGATGTTATTTCATTAAACATTACACCAACCCCACTTGCCCATCCTGTCAAATCAGTTAGCTTGACAAAGACAGAAGTAAATCTTCAGCTCACTTAGCGTATTTGTGGGAAGGGGAAAATACAGTTGAGCTGTAAACAGATTTACAGCAAAATATAGTTGAAAAAATATCTTGTATTTAATCTTATGGATTCACTGTTTCCATTTTCATAAAAATTTATTTATAAAAACTGTGACCATCATACATTCATCTATTCCAGAATTGTTAAGCAACTTGAGTACAATAAATACACATTAATATATTCAGTAATATGATTATTTTTTGCAGTTTTGGACACAGGAGACCTAAAATGTTGAGGATTACAAAAAAGAAACCGATTATCAAATATTATTAATTAGTAAAGTAACTTACTTTATGATATCCTGTACAATAACAGTTTAGGAATGTAAAAAATTAATAACCGATGTCTTAGAAAAAATACACATAATTTTGATAAATAAACAATAAAAATAAATTAAAATTCTATATTTTACTTACTTCATAGATGGGCACGAAACTTGTTTTACACAAAATTGTTTCATTAGAGGCGCAAAAATTACTGTACCACCTAAGAAAAAAAAAAGAAATGTAAATCTAATAAATTGCCATTTCTAAAACACATACTCAGAAATAACAGAGATTAAAGAATGTTTAATTACAAAGAGTATAATTACAGTGATTAGTTTTGATTCCTGTACTAACTTAAAAAATCTTGAACTAAATATCTTAACTTAAAAAATCTTGACTTAAAAAGTTTGAAACCGGAACCATAAAATGGAAATTAAGGATAAAAATTTTTACTGGTCAGTGAACCTGAGACCTGTAAAATGATATGTATATATAATAATCAATAATCTATCATCATATAATTTGCCTAATTCCAGTGATTTTAATTTTAAATTAAAATCTTTAAATAATTATTTTTAAAAAAAGTTCAACTTTTATTATTAAACAGGAAAGTTCCCTAAGCTAAGCTCCCTTTGTTTTGTTAAAAAAATTACTGCAGTCAATTTGTAGAAAGTTTTTATATTACAATATATATATATATATATATATATATATTATAAAATTATATTATATAAAATCGCAAAATAATATTTTACATCCTTCAACGATAAATTAAAATTTTACATCCTTAAAACAACAATGATGTATGTTACGTAATAAAAAATTAAATACATGTAAAATGAAACGATGCGATGCATATTCTCATTGTTCATTATAGACTTCTACTTTAAACAATTGTTAATATTAGATGTATGAATTTCATTTTATACATCACCTTGTTAACATACTTTTTATAAAAAAGTTATATTATAAATTATATATAAAAAAGTTAATTTTTATAATAAATTTAAAAATAGAAATTCTCAAACACTGTGAACAAAAAAAAATTAATTAATTTCTAAAACCAGATACACATTTTGATTGTTAAACAATCATCATCAATGGTACTGAATAATTTGTGTAAAATAAATCAAACAATTTATAAATAAAAATGAAAAAAAAGATGAATAACCTGAATAAAACTAAATGATATTTACTTAATATTTAAAGAGCAGTATAAGAAATTCAAATAATTAACAAATATAAAAGAAACAATGATAAACTAATAATAATTAATAAACAAATTACAATACTTGTTAATTAACAAATTAACAATACAGATCTCTGTGGTAGAATGGTAGCACTTTGGCCTTTCATCCAGAGGTCCTTGATTCATATCCCAGTTAAACTATTTTTTTGCACGCTACAAAATTCATCATCTACCCATAACTGTAAATGGGCATTTATCTGTACTGAATTTATTTCAATATCTATCTGTTATTGAAATAAATACTATTGAAACATTACAAACAGTATTTATACCTGTAATTTAGGGAAAAAACTTTTTTTTTTCTCAAAAATTTCTTAAAGTTTTCTGAAAAACAATTTTTTTTCAGCTATCAAAATAACAAAATATTAATATTTACTTATTATATTGTTTATTGATTGAAATAAATAAAATTTGAACCAATTTTTTTTTTTATTCTCCATAGTAAAATTTATCATAAATTCACTAATTACCAATCAATTGGTCAGTAACGACCAATTATCATACCGTCACCAGAAATGAACATGTATGGAAAATTTCTCGTCAGTTGTATAATGGTAAGTGGGTGAAAATTAATTACAGGATCTGATTTGAAAGGCGATAATGTAAGTTAAATAAAGGCATTTATAGATAACTGTTAACTTAAAAATTATGGTGCATTGTTTTAGTTTAATATCACACAGTTTTTAGTAAATAATGTAATAAACACGAGTAAAAATAATATTTTTGTAGTGTTTCATTTATGCTACTTACTTTATAAGTTTTTGTCAATATTTAAAAATTTATTTCAATAATCATTTAGCGTAGCTCTTTTTTGAATTAATTTTTACAACTTGACTTCTTCCTTATTAGTAATTAACAATTTTTTTTTTAAACATTACATACACATTACATACAACATTACATACTCACAACATACATACAACATACACATTACTTAAACATTACATACTTCATTTCTGCAAGATTATTACAAAGTAATTGAAATATTTTACAAATTTTCTATAAAGTAATGTAAGAAAGCTCTACTTTCTACATTATTTAACACTGAGTTAAACATATCATCTTTGACCAACTCTTATTTGAAGACCAAGAAATATTCCTTCTTTAATTTTTCCTTCACTTACATTCGAAAATTTCTGGCTGATGTACACAAATCTGGGACTATCCTTCTTCATTGCTTTAACAAAATTTTGCATTAGTCCTAGCTTGATATGAAGAGGGGGTAAAAATATTTTTTTGAGTTCAACTAAGGGATCACGAATAATATTTTTCCCATTTGGAGTTAAGTTGTCTCATTTCTTCCACTCTTTGGAAACATAATGTTTATCCCTAGCTTGGCTGTCCCATTCGCAAAGAAAACACATGTACTTAGTACAGCCTAACTGCATTCCTAACAAAATAGGTATAACTTTCAAATAACCACATATGTTCCAGCTATGTTTTTTATAATTTATTTTTTCAAGAACGTCTTTAAGTGCACTGTAAGCCCATCAATATTTGTGCAATAAACCAAATTATTTTCATCATTAAGTATGAGAAAGTTATTTTTTTGTTGGTTTTGAAAGCCCAAAATTTTTGTATTTCTATGAAGTAAATTCCAATCTTGCAGTCTTGATCCTAACAATTCAACTTGATTTTTTCATAAATTTAAATCCCTAATCAAGTCATTTAATTCACCTTGTGATATAAGATGTGGCTTATTGGAAGATAATTTAAAATCAAAATCATTGTTGTCTTCTTCAGTACTGCCCGATTCTTCATCGCTGCTTTCGAAACATACTTTCACAGGTGGCTCAGGAACTGGAATAATTTCACTGTGAGGTACAGGCCTGATTGCAGATTGCAATGAAGATTATTTTAAAATACGTTTAGATTTTTTAGAAATTCCAGACATGTTTGTTAAACAAAAGTAATAATTGGTTACATGATTCTTTGGCTCAGGCCAGGCCATAGGTATACCAAAGGGCAAAACCTTCCACGTTTCTTTCAGCCATCCACTTAATTATACAGAACAATTAGTGCATACTATATGAGAAGTCCACGTCTTATCCTGATCACTAATTTTATACTGCAAGTACAAATGATATGCTTTTTTAATTAAAGATGTAATGTTTTTTCTATTTGATTTTACGGTAAACTCACCACATATATAACAAAAGGAATCAACATTATTTACACAATTTCGAGACATTATGAAACTGCACTGGTAACAAACTTAAGACAGCAATAAGACTGAACAAAATTAATTCATTCCTAAATCCAGTGCTCAATATAAACAACACAGCTATGTTTTCAGCTACTTGCATAGACACGATTAAATGTTGCCCATGAAGGCTCACTTTTCAGTATTAGATATGATGTCATAATATGCAACTATGATATGATTTAATTTTTTCTCTAGTATTGTTTATTTATAGCTTACAGATTATGTTAACAAAGTTAAACAATAAAAAATGATCTAACAACATACAGTATAGGAGCTTCAAATGCTAACTATACGTTGAAAAATGAAAAAAATCCTTTAATTAAAATTAAATTTTTTTTTTAAAAATGGTGGGTGATAGAAAGATTATGAGTTCATATTCGTTTTCAGCAACAAAAAACAGATTAAAATCATGTGTCGCATGTTAGGAAACAAAAATTATGTTTATCAGTGTAATGGATCAGGAGCATTTATCTTTCCTTATATAAAGTTTGAAAAACTTCTTGATTTATTTAGTCTAACCAATTTATCTTTCTGTTTATCTGCAAAACCATATGTCAAATAAAAGCTTTCTCTTGTTATCTTTCTTTCTCAGGATTTCTGATAATTCCAAACAGTATATTAAACACCCCCCTTCCCATAGAATTTAATAAGTCTATTTTTGAGTTTTTAATCCATTTTATTGTGAAATAGTCCTTTTTCTTCATGAACATAACAATTCCAATAATATTTCTAGTCATTACATAATTTCTATTCCAAATTTACCTAAATGCATTTACTTGTGCTACTCTTTTTATCTCTACTTACAAACATTACTTACTACCTCTTCATTTAATGCTCCTGTCTTGCAAGTATTTATCATTACATAGACCTCAACTTTTTGATTGTACTTTAGTTGCTATCTACTGAAGTTTTATTGTGATGTCAGTCAATAGAATGCTTTCATCTATAAACCTTACTCTCATTATTTTCTTCCAATTCTAATGCTAGCTTCCTCATCTACAACAAAATTTATCATTTCTTCTAAATACAAATGAGAATAGGGTTATGATAAATCAGCATCTTTACATTATACCTTTTCTTAAGCCAATCAATTCTGTCCAAGTATTACCTTTGTTTAATGTACAATTCTTTTATTAGTTTAGTGTCCTTCCAGTTCCATATTTTGACTGCTAAATAAAATTTTTCAGTAATTTACTTTTTAACGGAGTAAATATGTAAAATAGATATTTATTCCTTTCTCATCCCTTTGCCGATCTGTGTGGCAGAGTGGTAGCGTTTTGGCCTTTCATCCGAAGATCCGGGTTTGAATCCTGGTTAGGCACAGTATTTTTCATACACTACAAATGCCCATTTCAGCTAATGACAGTAGCAGTTGAGCCCATAATCTTATTAAAAAAAAATCTTCCTTTAAGAAATTTTATTTGTAAAATGTAACAACTCTAATTAAACCTATTGTGTCTGTGGTAGCCACATATTGTCTAAATTCCAATTGCTTTTCATTTACGAAACTTTCTCTTGAGAAGATAAGCCAAGGAGCTAATAATTGTCAAAAAAAAAAGATATATGTCATTAAAACAATTAAACTTATATTATTGAATTATTATAATAATTCAGCACAAATGGAATTACAAAGTTATTTTTATTTAGTTAAAAAAAAAAATGTGTATGTTCATATTAATAAATCATTTCAATTTCTTTTTTTTTCATAGGTCACTGAAATATGGTTTTTCCAGTTCTGAAAACTGGATTTTGTGGATGCTCTTTAAAAACATGCTCATTGCTTGTGGCATGGCTTTCTTTGGTAAGTAATGCTAGCAAAATGTTTGTTTTTACTGTTATCTGTTTTTTTTTTCAATCAAAATAAAATATCTGTTTTAGTCAATCTGTACAACACTCACCAATTCTTAAAATAAATTCATCTGTATAATTCAATGAACAGAAGAAAAACAGGTGCACTCTGAGAAAATGGAAGAAAAGAAGCAAAAAAGGCATAATATTGGTGAGATTCCTAATAGATTGCTTTGAAATAAAATACATAAAAAACCACTGCATTAGCGTACATATAAAAAAAAATATGGGGCCTCGAACCAGAGACCTGTTGATATTGAGATAGAATGTTTGCCAGTGGCTACTGTGATTGTAGATGTAAAAATAAGCAACTTTAAATCTTTAAAATATAGTTTATTCCCAAATACAGCCTAGTTGGAAGCTTCTAATTTGAATTTAAAGTATGGATGCCATCCTACTACTTGCAAAACAGCAACAATAAACTCTGTTGTAAACCCTCATCAGTGATATAGTCTGATGCAGCATGCTTTAAAGAGAACAGCCTACCAAACTGTCATTGTGTTCGTCGGTCTGGTGAAAACCCTTGTATAATTATGGAGAAGGAATTTCATTACCCAGAGTTCATTGTCAGCGTAGGATCACAAAAAAGCAACATTATTAAGTGTAACAGGTGATTCATATCTTAAGACTGTTATATGAAATGCTATTATTTCTAAGCTATTATACAATCCTGTTTTTTGAAATATCCCTTTATAAGGCGGTTATCGTTTGACATAAACTATCTCTATGTTTTAGCACAAGATGAGGCACTTACTATGTTTCAATAATTTAATACTTAACTAACTATTTAAAGTTACTAGTTAACTACTTAACTAACTAATTATTTTTAACTATGCTTTCAATAATTTTTTATCAATTGGCCACCTTGTTCAAGTGAATTTTCTTCTTCTTGGCCTTGCAATTTTTTGTTCTGAGGGATGATTGTAATAATACCATGTGAGAGAGGATATTTTCTTTAAATCAAATGACCTGAATACCGCATGTTGTTATTTGAAAACTCAGTTGATTTTATAAATTGGGACAAAAATTTATCGGAAAAAATTTGTAATTCATTGGTTAATGCTGCCATGAATACATGATGACAAGATGACAATTTGAATATTTCTAATGTATATTGAATTTATAATAATAAAAACCTTTTTCTACAGTTTAACATTTCTTTTTTTAACTGTTTTTTTTCTTTGTAATTGGGAAATTATACAGCCTACCCAACATAAACATACAGAACAAAATAGACACAATGAAATTCAACTTTTATTTTTAATCACATTTTAAATACAGTTCTACCTGAATAAAAAAAGCTATCATTAGTAACATCAGCTGATGTATGTGAGAAGAACAGTACCAGTCACTGAGTCACTTAAGTACTGGTTACTTAGATGATTTCACCAATAGACAAACCCACTAACTTGTCATCACAAATCAGCTGATTTCAAAGTTTAGAGTTCTAAAGTTTAAATCCTAAAGTATGTTACTTTTATACGGATATGAATGCTAGATCGTGGATACCACAGTTTTTTGGGTATCAATTAACCACACATCTCAGGAATGGTCGACCTGAGATTGTACTAGACTACACTTCATTTACATTCATACATATCATCCTCATTCATCCTCTGAAGTAATGCATTACAGTGGTTCTGGAGGCTAAACAGAAAAAGAGAGAAGTTACTTAAGATGATTTAAAAAAAAATTGAAATCATGTTAAAAATAAATTTCTAAAATGTTTTATTCTAAAATTTAGTTCAATTTATTGTTGTAAAAAATAAATTTCTAAATTAATTGTTGACCATCATGAACAAAACAAACTGTTCTATTTAATAAGCTGTAAAACTAATAAAAAGTTAAAAAAATTAACACAAATTTTGTCCTAAAAAAATTAGAAAAAATAATAAAAATGCTATTATATTTAGGATTGAGATTATCATTCTTTAACACTATAAGATTCAAATGTGGAATATACTAAATTATACTTGTTTGAAATGTTTAAGTATATGTATTTGTGACGGATACCTCTAAGTAAAGACCGCTGGGAAATATCTCTCCTTAAGACTGGCGAACCTTTGTTGTTCATGGCCATGCTAATAATGTACACACTGCCATTGTTGTCTGTAAGTTGTTGCATTACAGAATCTTTCATTATGTGTGAGTTATTATGTTATAAAATGAATAAGAAAATCGAATATTGGTGCCAACTGTGAAATACATGGAATCATAGTGTTTCAACCATCAAGACGTTAAGCTGGCTGAAATTCAAAAGCATTCGATTGCTGTGCACAGTGATAATGTATTGAATGAAAGAAACGTTCGAAAATGGTATGAAAGGTTTAGAAATAACAGAATTAATGTGCATGATGAAGAACCTTTGGGGAGGCCCGCGATAAACACAGAGGACTTCTTGAAACGTGTTTATGAAATCAGAAAAGATTGTCACTCAATGATTTCCCACCTGGCCCTTCTTCTTCCTGATGTTTCAAGAGCTGTATTTGACTGGGTTGTTCATGACCATTTAGGCTTCAGAAAGGTTTGTGCACATTGTGTGCTGCAGTTCTTAACGAATGTCACAAGAAATTTGGAATGGGATCTGCTTTGGAATTTTTGATGCGCTACACAGAAAAAGGTGATGAGTTCCTTAACTGAGTTGTTACTGGCGATGAAACATGGATTTCGTGTTACACGCCAGAGAGAAAATGGCATTTAAGTGAATGGCATCATCCTGTCACCAACAAAGGTCAAGCCACAGTCATTTGGACGCAAACTGATGGCTACAGTCTTTTGGGATCGGTTTGGCATGCTGCTGATTGATTTCATGCCACGTGGAACGACTATAATTGCAGAAGCCTACTGCAAAACTCTACGTAAGTTACGGCGCGCCATTTAAAGTCGGAAACGTGGTCGCTGACCAACGGCGTGGTCTTGCTGCACGATAATGCACGTCAACATGTTGCGGGTTCGACGCGTGATTTACTGGGAACATTTAGACGGGAAATTTACGATCACCCGCCATATAGTCCGGATTTAGCTCCTTCTGATTACAATTTGTTTGGGAAATTGAAAGAATTTTTGATTGGTAAGCAATTTTTGAGTGGATGACGATGAACTTAAAAATGCTGTTAATCAGTGGCCAAATAGACTGGAGGCAGAAGAATATGACGAGGATATATTGAAGCTGGTGTATCGCTACGATAAATATCTTAATTTATGTGGCGATTATATAAAGCAGTGAAGGATATGTAGTTTATCAGAAATAAAAAATATTTATAACATTTCAGAATAAATTTTTTATAATGAAACTGTATTTACTTTCGATATAACCTCTTATAGATGTTGTGTGGGCACATCATTTTGAATAAATATTTTATTCTTATCAGTACAGTACTATAGATCCTGCCAATATCTATCTATACAATTGGGTCATATATCTGTACAATGGTCACTAACCATTCTTTATATTCATATTGTCATTTCACTTTCTTTAAAACAATCATTAATTTATTTCATTAGCAAGTTTTGTGTAGTAAAACAGTATAAAGGAAGTCAATAGCTGGACCAGTGGAGTTGCAGAAATTTTGGTTTAAAAAATCTACTTTAACTCTTTACACAGATCTATTTTAGTTCCTCTCTGACTTTTATCTAATAATTATTTGGTTGTGATGATATGTGATTAAAAGTTATCAAAAGTGAATTTTAAAGTATTGTAATTTTCAAAATCTATAGAATTATTTTAATAACATCATTCTGAATCTTTTATGCAGCTTCTTAACAGATTGGCTGCAGTACCAGTAATGTATGTCCTGAACGAGCATTTACAGTGAGGTGCCCTATTTTCCCTTCGGCTTCCCTTCTAAGTGGCAGATGTATTTTTTGTCTGTCTATATCACTTATTTTTTTACGTCACACTGAGTAATACTAAAAATTAAATTCTAACATTAAGATTAAACTTGTACCGAATCTGAGTGACCAGTACTAAACAGTTTGAATATAAGATTCACAAACTGTTCTCTGATCACAGATAGCATTACAAGAGACTAAAGCTTATATACTAGTAGCTTTATGCACAGATATCCTGTAATCCATCAGTGGAAATCCGAATACTGGACATTGGAGACTTGTACCATAAAAATGACACACATCCAAAAAAAAATATCTCAACCAATGTATTAAATTAGTAGTTACAGGATTAATGACAGTACCACTTGCTACACTGCCAACAAAGGAGGTGGAGCGGAAGTAATTTCAATCAAATGTTTTAGTTACAAATTTGTAGTTTTATCTATTTTTTTTTTTTAAACTCTAATAAGCTTTTTACTGAATGTTTCAGTTAAAATCTGTAACTTTTACTTTCTGATTTTTCACCTATTTACTTTTCAATCTGCATTTGAATATGAACACAACTATTCTGGTATAATGCAATTTTAGTAAGTCTACATCTGGTGAAATTAGGAAATGAGTGAATCAAGTACCAATAATTTAGTCTCTGTTGGTTACAATCAGAATAATAAAATCATTTTTTTTTTGGAACAGATGTTTTCAATGATTTGCTTACTTGCTGTCAGCATAGCTGAAAACCAAGCATCAGACTATTTTGATAAACAAGATGATGGTACAGCAGAAACAGCAAAATTAGGTATGTATTTTCTAATTTAAATAATTGTTTATTGATACCACTAGTCAACATATAATTTCAATTTAACATATTACACAACTTTTCACTTACAAATTTGGCTGCTGATTTCAAATATGCTATTGAAATTGTGTTACCATGTAAAGGTTTTACGTAAATCATAAGTTTGCTTTATATTTTACTTACTCATTTTAATAAACTACCAGTTACAGTTAAGAAGAGTTTCTGTGTTTTCCTTTTAAACAATTGCATACATGCTTAATAAAGAAAAAATGAATAAATATATACACTGTATCATGAGAAGTAGACACTTACAAACATGTTTGTATGATCACATCATGCAGACATCTGTTGCTGTCTACTAGATAGCTTGAAATCTTATTCAGTCTAGCTTCACTTGTCTATAATGTGTGTTGTGTTTCAGGATTATTACTGTTTTGCTATATTTTCATCAATTTTTTATAATAAAAGAGTGATTTTTCTCGTTTTTATTTGCTACAATATGGCTTCTACAAAAGTTTGTGGATGTCCAAATCATCCAGAAAATTTTTGTTGCCTGAGGTAAATTTACTTCTAAATCTCAAAGAAAGACTACTTCTGAATTGATAAAAACAGCTTATAAATTTTATTTTGATTGTGCACTTGAAGATAAAGATAAAATCTGGGTGCTTCATGTTATTTGCATATCGTGCTCAGTAAATCTAACTAAATGGTTGAAGGGGAAACGACGAGCCATGCTATGTGCTGTACCGATGCTTTGGCATGAACCTAATCATCACTTCACCAACTGCTACTTTTGTATGACAAATATATTTGGATTTTCATTCAAAAATAGAAAGTTCATAAAATATGCTGATCTATCCTCAGCTCTAATCCTGGCACCACATGGCGAGGAGTTATCTGTACCTGTTCCTCCATCTATTTCAACGTTGCTAGAAGAACAATCTGAAAATGAAGTAGATGAGGTAGATGTTGAACAATTTCTTCTGTATCTGATGTGAAATCTCCTCATTTAATTCAATGTGAACTCAATGATTCAGTTCGTGATTTAAAGTTATCAAAACAACAAGCTGAACTTCTGGGGTCTAGACTGCAACAGTGGAATCTTTTTTGCGGAAAAAACTAAAGTTACTACATTTAGAACATGAATTAAAACTTTCAACTTATTTTACTATGAAAACTTCATCGTGCGTCTACACTGATGTCGATGGCTTGATGAGGTATAAGGTGATTTGCAGACCAAGATCGAATACACACATGTATGTATGAACATTAACATCTGGTTTTTTGGGTTCCTTAGGTGTCAAAATATTAAGATCTGCTGAAAACTGCATATGCCCAAATTGGACTGATTACAATACTTTCCCTTCTAGAGCTACAGTGCTATCTAGATGGGGAAGTAAAGAGACTGAGTCAATGTGTTCAGTTATCTATTTTTAACTGTTACTGTTATTTTTTCCAATTATTATTGTAACATTGATTATCAAATTATTTCATACAATACAAAATTGTTCAAAGATATAATTCATATATTCTCCCTCTTTCACCAAGTTGATGTATTTAGAATAAATTGTTTCATGACAGATGGAAGTATATTAATTTGTATTTTTGTACTTCTGGCCCAGTATTTATTACAGTTTTAAGATATACAAAGCATCTGAAGTATAAAATACATCCAATCACAGTAGCTTTTTTTGAGGATAATGATATACCAGTATACTCTATAGCCAGTCTCATGTGGTGAATAAGGCATGAAGGTCTTAAAGGACAAAAGTTCTTGGGACTTAAGTCCTAAAGGACTTAATATCACTTGTATTCTAATAAATGAGCAATAATATATTCAGCATAGTAAAGAATGACTTATTAGAAATGACTTCATTCCTAGTTTCCATAGTAAGATGCAATATTATATTTATTCTTGATAATGGATGTATATAGTTTTTGACAGTGACTTGTACCTCTTGTCAGGCTGATTATATCTATTTGGTTATGACATCTAACAGGATACACTGGTTCAACTAATTCAGTGTAGGATGAAGTATTCATCATAAATTGTTTTTCATGCATATTTCATTTTTTTAATTCCATTCACGTGTGACTATGTACTGTTAATAGAAGTGCAGAAATGAAACATTAACTAGTTGTTAAACTTACAATCAGTTTAACTGCCAATTATTTGAAAGGAAATAAATTATGCAGCGAGGTAAAAATATTTTTCAATTAGAAATTGCTTTATTAACTTTTCACAGGTACTAATATCAAATGGAAATTTCTCCATGACTTTGGCTGTACATACAATTACCTACATTCAAATGAGGCATGAATATGAATGAAATTGCTTCCTAAGGAAGAATAAAGAATTTTCACTAATTAGGACTTTTAAAAAACTATAAACAAACCTTTTATTTCCTTTTTCCTATAATTTATTGTAATAGGTTTGTTTTATATCCTAAAAATTGTGTAAATATTACTTAGATTACTGAAACATTATTGGTACTACTCATCAACAAGGCTAAATATTGATTTTAAAGTTAAACACATTTGAGCTTTTTTATCAAGAATGAGGTGTGAATCATTTCAAAAAAGCTTAACATGAAAAAATTAAAATTAAGGTAAAAGCTTCAGTAAGCATCATGAAATAAAAAGCATTACTCTAATTGTCAACCACATCATGGAAAAAATTAGTTTTGTACTGAATTAAACCTTCCTTTTTTTGTAATTTACAGTTTATTTAATGAATACATGTAGAAATTAAAGCCATATCACATGAAAAGTAATCAGTTTTTCACCTGCTTTTTTTATGAAAAAAAAACAAAAAGTGAGTTTTATACCATATGCTGATCTCTGTGGTGAAGTGTGGTACCATTTTGGCCTTAAATCTGGAGGTCTCACATTTGAATCCCAGTCATGCATAGCATTTTTCATATGTACAAAATTTCCATTTTATCCCAACCAATTTCATGTGCACAAGCTTCAAGCTTAGCAGTGAATCATAAAACAAAACGTAAATTACAAGTTATTTTTTTCTGTTATTGTTGTGGTTACATTTTATTTGAAAAATGACTACGGGAATTAGGAAAATTATACTTTATCATATATTTCCTAATTTCTACCAGTTTTCTCAGTAGAAATTTAAAAACCACCATAATTATTACTTATTAGTAATAATAATTTAATGTTTAAATAAATTTAAAAGGTGAGTTTTAATTGTCATTTAAGTATTTTAAACATTTTCTTTTTGAACTCAATTATATGGCAACCAATTAAAAAAAAAATTCATTACTTCAGCTTTCATTACAAATAAGACAATTTTTTATTTACTTTCCTCTGCAAATATAGTTAAAATGGTGATCATGTCAAAAATGGGGTATTGAGTTTTTTTGCAAATCTTTATGTTTTAGGGTCTGACTAGTACATCTGAAAAAACATGTGTATGTGCGTACATATACGTCGCACTTCTTTTAGCCTTATATATCTGGAATGACCAAACTGATTTTCATCACATCTGGTTCAAATATTTCTATGTAAGGGGCAATGATCATATTAATTTTTTTCCACAGTTCATTAAAAGTTGGGGGATATCGTGAAAAAACTAAATTATGATTTTCTTCAAAGACATTTTATAGTAAACTTTATTAAAGAAAATTTCTTACATAAAATGGATATATACGTAATAATTTTTTTTTCAAAAATCAACTCCCCCTTCTTAAAGTTGAAATATATGTTTTTTAATCTTTCGCTCTATTTCCCTTAAGTTTCAGTAGTTTTCATAAGATCTTTAAAAGTTTATATTTCATACATAACTATCAAAAAATGTTTACAATTTTTGAAAATTACACACTCCGAATAATGAAATAAGACAAAATTCAAAAAAAATGTTTCTTTCTCTTATTTTAGCCTTTATTGAAAGGTTTGTTTTAGAGAAAACTTTACTAAGCAGATCTGTAAGCATAACCTATAAATAAATATTTTTAGGAAAAATTTCTTTAAAATTTATTCCCTACCTCTAAAAAATAATATACTACTTTTTGGCCCTTAACTCTTTTAATTTTTATTATTAACAGCCGGGAAAGTCTCACAATACTTTGCCAGATTTTTTTTTCACAACTGCAATTCTTTAAATGGAAGGTTTTTCTTTACCTTTTGGGCTGATTATTATGTAGTTTTTCAACTTACAAAAAAATGATTTTCAATGTTTACTACAGTTATTTTTCAAAATGATAAAATTAAATGTGTCTTTACTTATTTGTAAATCACACAGTATGACTTAATGTACACAATACAAACTTTTGAATTTAAATTAAATTATTCTTAATTATAATTATGTCTAAAAATTAATATTTAAAATTAATTGAATTATTCTGTTTCTTTTTTTTTAGTTACACAAACATTATTGATTACTGTTGTTGTCATGCTCGCCATCTTGATATGTTTCAATATAATGCTTCTTGTTGGAATATATAAGGTAGGTTAACATTAAACTTGATTAAATTTAAAAGGGCAAGTACTAAGTTTTCACCAAATTATTTCTTTTCTCATCGAGAAGAAAGGTATGTTGAAAAATAACTCTTGAAAAAGAGTTAATAACTCAAGATATTGTGGAAATAAAATAAAAATAAATAGCATAAGTTCATAATTTAAAATTTTTTAATTAAAAATCCTGCGTGGATATTTTTAGGCTAAAAAAAATTTCAATGAATCATTTAATATATCACTACATAAGGTGTACTTTAACATTTTATATAATTAAGCCATACAATTGCTTTCCATGTATTCTTCCAACTTTCACATTTAAATCTCTTCAATTCTTACAAGAATTCAAATTTCATTAATGTTAATTATAATCTAAAAAGTAAAACTGCTGATGTAACATGGTTCAAGGAAGGTTTCTTTGTACTTTGTTGCAAGCAGCAGCATAACTGTTTTTGTTTTTATAAAACAATAAATTATTGCAATTAGTGATGAGGGCAAATAAATTTGAATAAAAAAAAGATCATCTGAAAAAAATACTTTTTCAATCCTTTTGTAAATTTTGATTTTGTTACACCTGTGTAAAATTAAAAAATAAAAATAAAATCTGATGTGGACACCACATGACTTCCTTGTATGGCTATTAAATTACATATACACTTTCTTTTTTTTTTTTTAAATAAAAAGTACTTAAAATTTTATTTCACTAATAACTAAAGATATTTTTCTTTTTTTTTATTGTTATTATTGAATTATTATTTCCTGTAAAACATTTTTTACCATCAGAGATTAATAATTATTAATAGATCAATATATTTAAATTAAAAAAAAAAATTTAATAAAAAAGGAGAAGAAATCTGATTCAAACCGATGTGCCTACCCTTGTAAGAGCCAAATATTTCATTAATTAAAATTTTATTTGGCTATAACTCTGGAAGCAATGAAAATAAGTACCACTGAGAGCTACTCATTGAGAGCTTATTACTGCAGTTAAGGAAAAATCCAAAATCCAAATTTTTTTTGGATTTTGGGCTTTTTCAGACACTTTTGGTCCAGTCGATTGCAATCAAAAAGAAATGTGCACAACTAGATTTTACAACAGTTCTAAATCCAAAATTTCAACATCCTACGGTTAATCATTTTTGAGTTATGTGAGATATATAAGTACGTACATACAGACATCATGCCGAAACTAGTCAAAATGGATTCAGGAATGGTCAAAATGGATATTTCCGTTGAAATCTGAAAATCAAAATTTTTGCAATCACAATACTTTCTTTACTTTGTACACAGAAGTAAAAATCAACTAACTTTTAGTCTGGCACAACCTTAAAAATTTTAAATATTGAGTTTTTATCTCTTTTTAAATGTTGATTTTATATTTTTAAATTTAGTTTCACTATTTTATTGGAAAATACACACAGATTTGCCAATTAAAAAGCAGTCCATATGAAAAAACACCACTAGCAAAAAATATAAAAGTTAGAAATATGAAACTGAACAGATCAATAACATAAAGAAACGCATAAAGGTACAGCTAAAGGTCTATGTAATGTGGGATTGCATAATACTTTTTTCAAGTTTTCTAACACATCTCTTTAAATTTTCATGTGAATTTATTAAAAATATCAGTCTGAGTTTACAGGCTGTATAACATTATGCTGTAATATTACAATATTAACCAACAATTTCAAAAAAATCTGAAAAAAATCTTCTAATTTATGTTTTACTTTTTTTAAGTTATCTGAAAAAAAAATTGTCAAAGAACAGAGTAAAATGAATTGAGTTAGAGAAAAATAAAGGACTAAAATCACTGCTGAAAATGTATGCTGCTATTATAGAATCACTTGTTAAAAAAATTAAGTAATCTGAAACAATTCTAATAATGTTTATAAATTATAAGTTTACATGTTTGCCTGCGTATACATTATACGTCTGTTTATCTACATCCCATTTATCTGGACATCTGCTGGATAATCCAGATCTATTTGACATCTAAATACTTTACATACATAATTTTTTCTTATGAAATTTGAGATATTCTTTTGTAATTTTGAACTGATTTTTTATTTAAAGTTGTACTTACAGTACTAGAAATACCAACACTAGAATCAAGTTGATATTTCTTAAAATTGGAAAAGTTAGATTTTTCAAATTTACTTAACAGTAAAATAAAGACTGTAAATAATCGATACATCAATTACATATATGTATTCTTCAACTGCTTTATTTTCAACAGCCAATTGGAAATCAAGCTTGGAATAACCCTGTACATTAACATGTTATTTTTAACACACTAATAAAAATATGTTTTTTTTTCAGGAAAATTCATGCCTCATCTTGCCTTATATTTGTCTAAAGACTTCAATTCTCTTATTAGCAGCATTGGGACTTGTACAAAACTTTGTTAAGGGTTACTTCACTTCTCAGAATTTTGGAACTCTCCTTTTTGGAGGTAAATTAAAACAAATTTTGCATATTTAAAAAATTTTAAATCCTGAAAACTAGAATAATAATATCAATAACAGTGATACAAATCAGGTGATATGAAGCTCAACCCTTCTTCAGAATGTATATTCTATGGTTTAATGTTTCTGCTTTTGAACATTAGATTAACCATATTTTTACCAAGTATGTGTTGGGCCTGTTATTTTTTTATTTCATCTTATTAAAGACACAACAGATTGTTACTGCTATAGTAAACTAAAAATATATTTATTCCATTATGTACAATATTATTTACTAACTAACATGATCGTATTTTATATTAATCAAACTATTAAAACAAATTTATATTATGTTTAAATGGTGAAGATTATTTATTTTGCTGTAAGAACATATTTTGGTGTACACTATCATTCAACATTATTCCAAAATAAGTGCTGAGCAGAATGGAGAAAGAAATAAAGAAAGATTTGTGTGTTGAAAATAAGAGCATAATAATAAGAAATCTGATATGGACACCACATGACTTCCTTGTAAATTACACATATGCATTTTTTGCTCCATTTCATTTAAAATTATTTCATTTGAAACCGAGATATGATTCTTCAATTCTTTTATAAAGTGTACAGTTACACAATTGCTGAAATTTAGTTTTTTTTTTTATTAACATCAAATATTTATACAATTATTAATTCAACAATCTTACATGAAATATTAGGATAGAGTAAAAGTCCCTTTATTACTCGTATTACTATAGATCAATATTATTCGTATGTTCATGAGTTGCTGATTAACAAAAGTTTTCGATTTCTGGTGTGTCGTGTAAATAAAAGTTAATAAGAATTAAACTATTCCATTTAGTGAACACCTGTATACTGGTTACAAATGTTAATTTTGACATTATGGTATAAAATATTCAGTTTTTATTATTGGATTATTTGGTGAATAGTCAAAAATGAAAAAGAAACAGTCATACAGGAAAAAGAAAGATAAAATGAAAAAATATATCTCAAAAAAACAACAAGATGATGAATATGAAGAGGAAGAAAATGTTAAAAAACAAGGGAAGAATAAAAAGATTAAGAGAGAAAATGGTGAATATAAAGAGAGAAAATTTGAAAACTTGAGAACGTGTTCACAAATTAAGATCAGAAGAATTATATCAAACCAAAAAGCGATTAGATGACTGGCAACAAAAAACAAACAAAACAAAATGATGATCAACTCCGACTTAGGGAGAATACTGTTCGACAATATCAGAGGAGTGATGAACTAAAAGATCGGGCATGTACGCCTCAGTGTATCTGTTGTTCTTGTGAAGGTCTATTTTTCAGTCACTCTGTAATTAACTTTAATGTAGATAAAATTAAACAGAAATTCCAGAATAATTAAATAATATTAAACAAGAAATATATCTAGAATATAATATAGAAATATATATATAGATATATAACTAGAGTGGCAAACTAGATGGAAGTCATAACTAAATCGAGATCGACATATCGACAGATAAAAAGGGTAGGACCCTGGGTCAGGAGGGTCCTGACCCTCCTTTGGGAAGCTCAGTTACTGGCTTACCTAGTTCCTGACTTATCACGGGGGGGTTTAGAATGTACCTGTTTGCGAGACATAGAGCTGAGAACGAAGAATGCCCCTATTGTGAGGAGGTTGATACTCCCAATCTTGTCATTTTCCAATGCCACAGGTGAGTGATTCAGAGAAGAGAGACAGAAGGCATAGTGGGCCCGATGGATGCAGAAAATACTGTGGATAGGATGTTGACTAGTGGAAAAGAGTTCCAGGCAATAGCCTAATACATCTCAGCGGTTCTTCAGAGAAAGGAGAAGCAGGCGAGGGGTGAGGGAAAGCCCCTTATGGAGTCGTTGTCCATTGGCTTGCTTGGGTGGGTGATGGCGAGGAAGTGGAGGGACTTTGGATCCTCTCGCATCCTAAAACTTCAGAGAAAACAACATCTGGGGTAAAAATAAAAAGACCCGTACCGGCAGGGGGCCAGAAATGGTATCCCCCTGATTGAGTGAGCAATAAAACAACAAAAGATCCAACTGGCAGCCCGACCCGTCATGCCAAACATACAGCTCGTAGGCAGGAAGGACCATGAGAGTTTAAAGGACACGCCCCTGCATTGAGCCATGCTTAATTGCTGATCCAATGCAGGGATGTGAGGGGGAAAAATCCAAAAACAATATGATTCTAAATTACAATTTTCAATTAATATTAAATAATCAACCTCATCATGGCTTATATATATATTTAAGCCATGCATAATTCTTCATTTTTATTATGAAGTAAACTTTAAAATCATAAGCCAAAATATAATCCAAAATATAATATTTGTTAAATTTTTTGAAAAAAAATTAACAAATATTGATTGGAACATTTATTTGTATTCCCTTTTTTTTAATCATTAATTTAACCTTTTGTTTCAGTCTTTGAAGGAATCCTCGTGTATATTTTATTCAGTTACTATAGAGAAATTAAAGATAGATTTTCAAATGGCAGGATTTTCAATCAACCAGGAATAAATGAAGGATATGATTATTCCAAGAAAGGAGGTCTAGCATAAGATGCTTGTTAAAAATAAAAACATACTACTACTTTCAAGAAAAATAATTAAATATATAAAGAATTATGTAATATTCATATAAATACAAAGTAATCATGTCTCATATAAAATATCATAAATAAACTTATATATTGTATATTGTCATATTCACACAAATGAGACAAAAATTAAAAAATTATTTTTGTACATTATTTTTTTATTATTCACATAGCATTATATCTTTATCTGTAAATTGTTATATGTCTCTAATTTTTTTTCCTACAATGACTTTAAATATGCATTTATGCAAATATGTCAAACATACGTAGAATTTTTTTGTGACTTTTATGTTAACAAAAATAATTAGGCATTGAAAAAAAAAATAGATTTTGGGAGAATTATAATAGAGTAAAATTAATGTTAAAAAAGTAGCCCCAAAGTGGCAATGTTAAATTAAAAAAAAAAAATTACTCAAAAACATTGAAAAAAAGGTAGGCATAATTTTAAATAAAGTAAATGTAATTTTTTAAGGGGTGAGTGGAAATGTTTTGAATTTTTTTTTTTTTAATGTACAGACATTTGGGGATAATGAAATATTAAAAATTTCACATTTTAAATGCAATGTATATTAAACAATGAGCTTTTAAAAAACTCAAACAGTTTTTCATTGGCACAGGCTAGGAATGGAACGGAATGGGAAAAAAAATTTAGTAATTTAAAGACCCATTGATGTAAAAAATATTTTAGCAAATATCTTCCACTAATTGAATTTTGACTAAAAAAAATTTTCAAGTCTCCAAAGAGTCACCAAAATTTTGATGTATAAATTGTGAACTTTTACAAACTAATTTTTTTTTTATGTGTTAAAAGTGTACAAACTTGTCAATGGCAATATATGTCTTGTAATGTAAAAAAATGAAAAAATAAAATGCATTATATAAAATTGTGTACTTATGACATATACTTAATGATTTTTTATTATTATTATTAATGTAAGGTTTTTCTGAACTTCGTTTAATTATATATATATAAACTAGTAAATTTTACTAAATTTTCTATGTTTTAGTAGATGTTTCATACTAAGCTAGTTTTGTAATTTTAGTTTTTAATGTTTATATTTTATTTTTTTAAGGTATACAATTAAATTTTCCTTTTAATCTCAAATTTTTATTTATTTACTGAACAATATACCTAAAATCTTATTAGAGTAGTGTTCAAATAGCGCTTGAGAATATTCAAATAAACCACTGATTAAAATTTTCCTTTGTTTGCAAATCTCCTGATGAAGTTAAGTCACTTCATACAATAATGAATACTTCACTTCACAACAAATTACATAATACAAATGCATTGTATTTTTAGTTATTTCTTACTATATTTATATAAATTTCAATGGCATATTTGCTTTTTTTAACAACTTAGTAGCAGTAATAGGGGTTATGTTTTTTTGAAGATGATGATATAGATGAATAAAGTTGTAAATAATAAATAGCAAAACAAAATAAGTCTTTTTAATTTTAATTTGTTTTTTAATTGTCTAAACGAAATGAAAACTTTTTATTTTGTACATTTCATATAATTTTTAAAAAATCTTCGAAATTTAAAAATATTTGTATATAGATTACTATCTAACGTTCATCCAAACAAGTCGATTAAACATACGTTTGAAAACAATCTGGTATAATAGGATTATTCGAAGGGAATTATTTAAACAATAAAATAACAAGCTACTCACTCATTAGTGTGCGATATTTTCAGTAGAAATATTAAAATATTACAAGGTACACCACTTTATGGAAAAATTTGTGCCTAAATGGTTGAAATTGTATACTACGTCAAAGAATCATTAATTATTTTCATAAGAGAAATTAAGTGGACCAGGTATCATATAAAACAGCTTAATAACTTATCCAAAAAATTACAGGTAATTTAAATAAAGCAGTAGAATAGCAATATGTTGTATTTATATGAGAAAGTTTACTTCCAAAAATAAAGGAGATAAAAAAAGTTGATAGGTTACGAGTTATTGGGAAAATACTGACTTAAAAACTGGATTTATTTACCTGAAGTTTAAACAAATAATAAAATAAAATTTAGTTAGAGGCAGGGAAGAAAGTAATGCAAATTTAATAAGATAAACTCTTTTTTTTTAAAAAAAAAGGAAATTAACAAACGAAACTTTTTCAAGTCTTTAAAATTCCATTATTCTGAAGGACCAGTAATTTACAAACTCTTAAAATGACACCAATTTCAATATAAATTGAAATTTTTACTTTTTTCTACCCATAAAAAATGATGCGTTTACTAAAATCCCTGCCTGTAAGAAAAAATTGTTATTTACAAGAAACATGAATGATCTGCATAAAAAAAGGCAAACAATTTAAAAAGAGACTACTACCAATCATAAACAAAGTCTCTAGAAAGGAGGAAAATATATTTTTTAACTTTAAGTATCCATTTTTACTTCTTTGTAAAACAAGTTACACTGGTAAAGCCATTCAAATTGTTCATAAATCTGTTTTTACATTTAAGTAATCTTAAAGGAAATGTGCAGTGAATTTTCTTTAAGTTATGGTTGAAGCTGGTTAAATGTAGCAATAACATAAAATTATACATCATTATATTTTACGATACACAAACAAACAAAATTTAAGTAGTCAAATGCAGACTACCTCATTTTTTGTATAGAAGTTCTTTCTTCATGTTATAGAAAAAAAAACTTATTAGATCACCAAACAACTTCCTCTGCAAAACAAAAAATAGATCTTCAACTCTGTTCACTAAGGATTAAGCATATATAAAAAGAAGAAAAGAAAAAGTATACTGGTTATATTAAGATTTTATTTTTTTTAAATCAGTTAAAAATGTTTCAAAATTTAAAAAAAAGTAATGTTTGTGCTATTGAAAAACATATGGAAGATGAAAATAAAATATAGCCATGAGTTTAATGTATTGGATTTATTTTGTGTTGGTAAGTTAAACATATTATTAATAAAATAAAACAAACATTAAAAAACCATCTAAAAAATTTTTTAATTATATTTCTGAACTATTCTTTAGCTCGCATTTTAGAAACTGGAACCAAATTAAAAACAAACACAATTTATTAACCCTTTTGACAAAGATGTCAAAAAATTGAATTTTTTTTAAATATTCAAAAACTATTATTTTTTTGCTTAATGTGTTTTTTCCCTGAGGAAATTTGAAATTTATTGTATATATTTTTTATTAATTTGTTATTATTAAGTCTATATTTATTTTTATATTTATTACTATAATATTTCTCTAATATACAAATTTCTTTATTATCATTATTTAATCTATATTTCTAAATTATTATTGACATCAGTAATTTTATGTTTATTTTTTATTAGGTGTTCTTTAACATTTGAAAATGTAATTGTTATAGTGCTCTGAAAACCTTTTTATGAACGATCTGGTGGTTTTTCCTAAATATAACATTGCAATCATTACATTTCATTTTATATATTTCACAAAGTTCATGTTTATTAAAAATATTGTTATATTGTAAAATATAACATATCTACCTGGTATATCAGGTAGATATGCAATTTTATATCCTTTTTTATATTTTACGAAGGAATATTATTCAATAAGACCTCTTAATATTAAAACAATACCTTTGAATTATACTGCTAAAAAATGGATAAAATATTGAGAAATAATAATAATAACTTTGTTGGTTTCCGTTTACACTGTGCACATATATCAATGAATTTCTGTAACATAATAACCTGAGAAAAAATTGATACATTCATAAAACTGCAGGTTCCACAAATCTTCAACTTTTTCCTGGAGATTTCTAAATTCCATATTATTTTTATAATGGATAATGTGACTGATGTGCTTTTCATTATAACTTTCATTTGGTGTAGTAGCATTTTGTCACTGCTGTCTCATTCGTCTTTGATCTATAATTAAGCAATTAATAGTGCTACCTGCAATTCATCTGCGAGGCATACTGATTTATATAATTATTCATACTTTTAATCTAGAACACAAATTCCAAGAATTTGAATGAACACATTTCATTTTAACCTTTCCTTATGTAGATTACAGATGACTGTTTCAAATCTAATTTGTAAATATTCCAAAGTTTTGTTTACGTACTTCGTTTTCATATTCTATATATGTTTGTAATTTTTTGTTAGGTTATAAAAATCGAATCAAAAAATCAACACAGAAACTTCATAAATGTTCATAAATATTTTATAAAAATTTCATAATCAATGGTGTTAAAGACCTAATAATTTTTGAATCAATTTATTTTAAAAATCCATCAATTTAAATCAATTACTTCAAAAACTCAATACATTTTTGGAATTAATATAGCTATAAATACCAGAAATGAATTGTGCACCCTCTGAATAGAATAAAACATGTATACAACATTTCAAAACATTCAGTTAAATAGTTTCAAAGGAGTTTGTGAAGAATGTTGTACAAAGTTGACCCAAGAAGAATGTGTCTGACCTGATAGGGCTCTGTTAAATTAAAAAATCTTAAATCATCCTTAAAGGCAATATAATTTTTTGTTAAATGTTTTTCTAATTGAGTTACGTGAAAAAATTTAAAACCTCCTCCTTTTTTTGACTACTATTAATTGAATGAAATTATAAATTAAATTATCCAAGATGTACTGTGTTACACGAGTACAAGAAAAAAAAATTAATTCATTTTTTACATTTTAAGAATGAAAAAAGAATGAAATTTAATGAATGTAAAAATTAATAAAATTCAAACTAATTTGTATCATATTCTAAAAATATATCACAATATTTTTTTTTTAGAATTAATAAAATAATACTAATTGTTCTTAAAATAACATATGTTAATTAGAACATTTTTTTATTTCTTCACTTACTTAAAAGTATTCTCAATAAAGCAAATAATTTTTAACTTTTTTTATTGAACTATATAAACTGCATGCACTTCAATGATTACTTGATTTCATACATAAAAGATCATCCCAACTTTTATGGATGAGGTTAAAATTATTTACAACATGAAAAGCTTGCTTTGTAATTATTAAAATGGGTAAAATTTTAAAATTTACAGTATTTTTCAAACTTTTTACCCTGCTATTATTGCTTAACATAGTAAATATTACAGCAGAGGTAAGTTATTTTAAACAGCATAATCTTTTTTTAATAACTGTTTCAAAATGTAAGAAATAATGTACCAGAAATTTTCCTGAAGTTTTAAAATAGCAATTTGTATGCATATAATCAAAACGTCACTCGATCAACAGTTTAAAGTTGTAAACACATTCATCAATTAATACAGATACTTCAGTTGTTATATAGCATAGTGTATAAATTACAAATTTTATGCCTTCCGTAAGTATGGATAAACATATCTTTTTGCAAGATTATTTAAATTATAACTCTTTTGAAATACAAGGAAATGTTTACTTTGATTAATATTACGCAGTTCCAAAATTAATAATTGTGAAATGAAAATCACCTTTGTGGAAGAATTGGACAATGATTCTCTGGCAATGTTCTGGAAGCTTATTTCTGTACTATTAAAATTAACTTTTTTTTTTCCAGATATACTTTCATAGTAATAGCTACCTAATGAGATGCGAGTTTAATTAGACTTTAAATCAGATTTTTTTAATGTTTAAAAGAATTCAATAAAATTACTAATAGGAAATATTAAAAAAGATTAGACTACTTAAAAATACAAGTAATGTTAAAAATATTAGTGCTGTAAATTGTGTACATCTTGCAAAATTTAGGAATCCTCCCTTTTGTAAATCAAATTACCCTTCTTTTGGAAAATCAAACGTGTCGTAAAATTTACATGTTGGGGTTAATTCTTTTTGTATTTTTTGTTAGAGATAATTTACAAATTTGATACTATGTAGAGGTGTTAATGAAATGAGCACACAACCTTTTTTGTGTATTTTTGAGTATAATACTTTTTTTTTCTCCTGCCAGCGGCACCTGTAGGGAACGAGTATGGCATCAAGCCTACTACTTCATAATTTAAACATTATCTGAAATATTATTTTGAAATATACAAAAAAGGGAAATGTGTACTTGCCAGATAAAATTTTATAAAACCTTCAAGTTTATTTCAACTAAAAACAATTTAAAATTAAAAGAATTCACTACATATCAGTTTGGCCTCAGGTGCAACTAATTGGTTGCAATTTTTATTTTGTCCAGCATATATATATATATATATATATATATAAAATTCAGGAACTAGATTAAGTAGAGTAAAAGACTGCTGAACAGTCTAATGTGGGGATTAACTGTAACAGGAGGTACCGTACTATTTAACGAGAGGCAATCTTGGTAATTGCAGGTGTGAAACAGATAGAGTTAATTGCATCAGAAAAGCAGCAGCATTGCTAAGAAATCAGGTTAATTGACTTCAGGAAAAATTTGCAAGAGAATGGCATGGCAATGCTTTATGATAGGCCAGATAGGATGAGGTAGCGGGTGGGCGTTATACGCATGATCTCTTCCCAGAGAAAATTGGTTTGTAGGACACCCCTTGGGTTCACCCTAACAAGTATGTAATGCAATTTATTTCTGGTTGTGGTGCCTTCCAAGTCAAGATTCCAGTGATTTGGCCTGGTGGGTTCAGGTGTGTGTGTCCAGATTGTATGCATTAACTAGATGATGCATACCATGTAATTTATGAATGCGGAAAAATACGTACTTATGCACTCTGAGACTATTTGTTGGCTTGACAATAGGTATCTTTGAGAACTGGAAACACCTGGCCAAATGGGTAATCATTGAAAATTTCATCGGGTACCTAGCAAGAGAACGGATTGCTGAGGGAATTTAGGGTTCCGTCTGGTCTTTCCCGTGTTTTGGTTTTATTGTTTTTGTGTTGTAAGGTTTGATGTTTTTATAGTGTTTTATTTAGTTCCATTTTTATTTCTTGTTTTGTGTTGTGGTTGTGTGTTGAACTCAACTTCTAACCTATCAGGTAGGTAGTTGTGTTTTTAATTTGTTCCTTCATGTCACTCAGTCTGTTAAAGACTCACTCAACATAGATGCTTTGTTTTAAAGAATTGAGTTCATTTCTAGTAGTTACACTGATGGGAATATCACATGCGGTATTTGCATCTATGGCATCCTGACTTGAGGCAAGAACAAGGCTGAGAGATGCCTTTTGCCGAGGTTCTGAAGATGACCTCTGGTAAAACCCAGAAGGGCTAGATACAGAGGAGGTGGTGTGGCGACTGAAACTGCCACATGGAGGGTTTCTTCCCCTACGGGGTCAGGATGGGGAAATTTATTTTAGGTTAACCATTTTTTGAACCTTATGAAGTATTTGATTATGAGTATCTGAAGACGAAAGATTAAAACAATACTCAGATTTTATATATACATATTTATAAAAATAAAATAAAAATTGTATTAATCATTTTAATGAATTTGTATTTTTATAATTAAGTATTTAACAAATTTGTACTAATTTTTAATTTATGTATCTAATGTGTTAAATGCCTAATTTAGGTTGCAGTGCGCTGTTCGTGTAATGACTTTTTACCAATCTACATGGTGCACAATTAGAGGCTCCCAGTGTATAATGCAATATGTTTTGTGTATCTGTAAGTGAATGACATCTTATTTAATCAATGTAGTTTTTTAATGAATATATATGATAGTTTTTTAGTGAAGAAGTTTTTTAGATAGACTGTTTAGGTGTATCAATATTGCTTTACATCAATTTGTTTACCCCTATGGAGTTAGGTGCATAATAACTAAATTAAAACTACATTCAAAACCTGTTTATAAGAATTTACTTAAAAGTAAGTGAAAGTAGTTGGCTATTTAAATTTTTAAGACAATTGGTAGACAAGGAGACAACTAAATAAACAAATGATTAAAGAACAAATATATATTACGAATATTACGCCTACAAATAATTTTTCCTAACAAACTTACATGAGGCATGGATTAAGTTGTGGTGGGTAGAGTTGTGTACCCACAATATTTCAATAATTTGGTTGTTAACCCTAAATTTATATCTTTCGGATTGCCTGAAAAGGATGAACAATTTATTATATGTTTTTAGCTCTTAATTCTAAAACCGCTTCTAAAAAAACTATTTATAATATAAGTATAGTTTGTAAATAAACACTCTTGTTTCTTACTTAAATTTTAATTTACTAAATTTATTTACTTTATATCTATTAGTTGTATGTTAATCAGTATGACTATGTAATTTTAAATTTTAATAATTTTTTCAAACTGTTTTTCCCTGTAATCAAAATTTTTCAAAACTATTTTGTCACTATGTATGTTATTCAGTGTGTGTAACAAGTTACCCATAAGTAAGGGTGTAACTAATATCTGCCAGATGTTTTACATATTTCTCTTTAATGTAGTTGTTTGCTAACAAAGGTATGCGTGTATAAAATTATGGAAGCTTATGAAAAGTTATCATGTTTTTTTGACATTCTGTTTAAATAATTTTAATCCTTAAATGTAATAATCCTATAGAAGTATTAGAGCTTACATGACTACTTGAAAAAATCAGGGAGTTAAGAAAAAAGTAATAAAAATATAGTTGATAACATACTAAGCAATTTTACATTCTATTGCCAGATAAAGAAAACTAAGCAGTACTATAATTTAATTATTTCCATGAATTTAGAGAATTGCAAAGTGTTTTTCCTTAAAGTTCAACATTAGTGAATTACCACCCATTTTATTTGTTTTATATAGAAAACCAGTAATTATTAATTTATTACATTTTAATTAAGAAGAGATCACAATATCATAAGAATGCATAAAAAAATTACTTATATAAAAAACATGCCAAAGAAACTGGTTAAATTGATTTTAAATCTTTTTAAAACCTGTAAAAAGTGTACATACGCCTGGTGAAAAAGTTATATATATATATAATAAATAAACAAATTTACTTTAAAACAAATTGTTTTATATAGCATTACTTTCATGGCACTTTTTTAAAACAATGTAAACAATTTAAGTTGGTCAAACATGTGCCTATTGATCAATTTTATCTGAAATCACAAGCAGGGAACTGTTCAACAAAAATATCAGTTGACAAAATGTAAATGAAATAAGAGTATCTAATTCGTCTTTTTATCTTTTACAAGAATTTAAAATAGTACTGTTTCTAATAGTACTATTCTTAATACATCTTATTAAGAACCAATTAAAGGTTAATTGAAACAGTAATTTTAAAAAATGATCAAATTAAATATACCAAGACTGCAAACCTCCTACATTAAAAAAGTAAAGCATTTTACCTAATCAGTATTGTCTTGTTCAAGAGGACTTCCCAAAATATTACATGAATTGAAGAAACCTTCATGCTCAAAACATTTTTTGATAGCATGATTTTAAACCAATAATTTTACCGGAGATGAATACAATTACAGACCATATTATTTAAAAAGATACTTAGTAATTGACTATAGTTCTAAACTTTGAGTAATTAACATGTTAACATTCGATTTTGATATTTACATTTTAACTCCATTTTCAATGAAATCAGAATTCATATACATTATAAAGCAAAGATCATTAGGCAATACAAATACGCTTTCTAAGGTTTATCACTTCTAGGTTAGTACTAAAGTTTGTTAATCAGCAGTAAAATGAGAAAGGGAAAAGTATTTACTGCTGTAAATTTCTATTATAACACAAGTGGTAACAATCAGTATCATGTTAATTGCTAAAATTATTGGTAATTTCGATTCTAATTTGTTGTAATTAAAAGAAAAAAAAAATCATTCATACTAAGACGCTTTGCGCTAAACATCACATCATTTTCACAAATTGGAACTATAATTAAAATTTGCAATACCTGATCGATCTAATGAAATTGTTTTCCAAGTTATACTTCCTTCTTGGATAAAACCGACTGCATACACGTGAACACAGATACTTGTACAACGAACCCACAATCGCGCACTGGCAACGTTTACAAACTGTTGCTACTACAAAAATCGACGGTACCTTGCGACTATAGATTATCGTTTCTGTGGGAATACGCATAAACATGTTTATGACATAATCCTCAATTGTATTTTCTCTAACGTCCTTCCGAGCATTTACTAGTATATTTCCTTCAAGAATATCAACCAGACAATTTCATTTTACAATGTTCTACAAAAAATAATTATTTTCAAATCGACCTAATCTTTACTGTAATTCGGAATGGCAAATTTTTAATTTCCACATTTTAAAAGACAATTAAACCGCTATAAAGTATTAACTATGTAACAATACCTGCAAAATAAAACTTAAGGCATAAGAACTCGCCTTGCTTAGGGTTATTAGTTTAAACTTTATATCTTTGTGATGTTTATTGCAATCATTCTTTTTTTTTTTCAGGTTTTATTCAATAATTTGTTGTAACGTATTATTTCATAAAGTAGTTGTAGGTTCGAACTGTGGATCAGACTTGATATGTTTACAAGCGAAATTTTATATAGTTATACGAAAGAGCTTAAAACTTCGTAATGAAATACAAAATTATAAAAAACTTCATACTAATAACTGGACAAAAATTGGTTGTATATGCTTACAGATAGATAATTACTGTTACAAAGTTCCTATATTTGATCTTAGATACTATTATTTTATTAAATTTTTAACACCAAAGTTTTATCTCAGTATATGCTTTGTTAGTATTTTATATGATGAACTGTTTACTTCAAAAGCAACACACAAAATTTTTTTTCTAATTTCATTAAGTCATGTATTATTGTACTTTGTAAGTAAGTTATGTAATTGATACAGTAGCAGTTATGTAAAGGATTAAGGATATGATATACAACAGATTAGTATATCATATCCTTAATCCTACAAAGCATTAACACTACTTCCATATTTAAACCATAAGCTCATCTGGTGATAACTTCACCTCAAAAAAAAAAATACAGCCAATATTATTGGCAATACATCTACACTATTCACATGATAAATTGCAATACAACCACAACATACAAAAATCATAACCAGAAGAAAGATCAGTACCTGTTTCATTACCAAGAATAATTTAAACAGTAATTCATCTGATCCTTAGAAGACAAATTCATGATATGTAGTATGCTTTCAAGAAGTCTTGGATTATGATCCAGTCTCTCTTCCAGTGGTATGGCAGATGATGCTAATAATATTTAATTAATACTAATGTATATATATATATATATATATATATATATATAATAGATGATGAAATGTTAGTACATTTCATCATGCTGATTATGAAAAAAATTTGGCACCCAACATATTTAGGAAATAATGTTAGTGTTTCAATAGAAACAGAAATTAAAAGGCTTAAATGAAGAAAAAACCTAGGAGTATAAAAATAAACAGGAACATTGTAACTAAAGATTATACTTGATACTTGATGGTCTTTGATGAATGTGAAACAATTTTGTGCAAGTTTGTTATAAGCAACTCTTTTTTAATAAGTTTGTTATACTTCCTCTTTAATATCTTAGGTAACCTCTCTTGCCAGTACATTATGTCTAGTGCATTAAGTTTGCAATTAGTTATAAAATTATTTTTGGCATAGGTTAAACTTCTGAAATCTGACCAATTCTTTCTGAATTTTTTTTCAGTTTTGCAGTAGAAGTCTCAACTGTTCACAAAACTACAGTAATATTTTTGTATATTTTGCTTTGATTTGTACAGTTGAGTATTATCCTAACAACTTTTCACTTCAATGGACTCAACGGAAGTATTTGAAGACTACACTGGATGAACAATACTGATAACCTTTATGAAAAAGATAGCACTTCTCTCTCCAGGAAATCCACCAAGTAACACAAATGGTTGGGATACCTGACACTGTGACCTTGTATTTTGGAATAATGGAGGTAGTGTTGTGATGTGTATTACACATTCATAAATTGTTTTATTTATTTCATATGGATAACTACAATAAAGAAGTTTGTATTAATATATAATATTAATGGTATTAATAGGCATTAAATTGATATCTTAAAGCTTAAATCACAATATCTCTGTTTGTATTTAGAAATATTTTAATGAAGGTTTGTACTTATTATACAAAAATATACATAAATAAATATTAAATATTGTAATACTTATTTTATAATTATAATAATGCTTCATTATAATTTCATATTTTGATATCATAGTCTTTTGGTCATAGAGTAGCATGACAAAATGACTCATGAAAATTATAAATGACTTATCCAAATTGAAAATTTCTTTTTCCTAAGGTGTTTTGAGATTATTTTCAGTATATTATCCACTAGGACTGTTATTGTCTCATTTTAATTAGGTTAGGAAGTCCACCTTTATGCAATTGAATGAATAATATTCATTCTGTGTAATAACATACTTTGTACAAATTACATGCACTGTTAAAATGCATAATTTTAACTTTAATATATACCAAATTGTAACGATTTATGAAAGCTTTTTATAGTTGGATATTGTTTGCTTATATACAAATTTTTTTTGCTAATTATACATTATCTCACTTGGACCATTTTAGGTGCAACAAAGAATAATTTAAACTGAAGAAAATTAATTTAAACTGAAGAGCAATTGTGGATATTCTTCATAATTACTCATCAGCACATTATATAGTCCCATCACAGAGGCATAGACCTAGTGTGTTTATAATGCTTCAACTTTACTCATCCATAAAATAATAAAATTAATGCCTCCATTTTAAATAATAAATGGCATCCTGGAATTAATGCCTCAATCTTAATTACTGTTGTGATTTATTAATTTCAATGAAATTGGTAGTACCAATGTGCAGGATATTTTTAATTTGTAAATGAAAAACAGAACAAAATACAGTGATTGAATTCTGAAAAAAAATGGTAAGATTCCAGAGATTTACATGACTAGTAAATATTTTATAAAGATGAGATGCATTTAAAAGCCTTGACATATATTGCTATTTTCACAGTTGCTTTATTGTAGTAAAATCTATGGTAGGGCTCATATCTGTAACTGAGACTCGCCCAAATGGAGTGGATTGGAACACCTGACCTCTGTGTAGCCCTGAGTTTGCTCAATATTTGTTCAATATTATTGAATTGATAATGAAGTGGTTTTGTTTATTCACAAGATTTTTGATACCACCAGTTTTTTTGTCACTAATAAGAATTTTATGAAGACAGTATTACTTTTAAGATCCCTTTATACTTAATCCTAATTGATTGTATGTTTGGAATAGGAATTATCTCTGATCCCATCTAGTGGGGATGAATGAGGGTTATACCACCACACTCACCATTTTAAATGATCCAGTTTTATGTATAATCTACATGTACAATCTATTTATATGGATTACAAACACTTCCATTGTTTAATCTTGTACTCAAATCCTGGTCAATGGCATAACATTTTTCATATGCTACAATTGTTCATTTCCATACTCCCATGAACAAACATCTCGAGAATTGAAGTTCCACGAATGCCTAAAATGGCTTCTCGAAAGGACATCATACCAGCATATCAATTTAATTAGACCTACATTATTAACAAAAAGTACTATACACCAAAAGACACTGCATGCATGCATATATGAAGACTCTTGTGATCGTAAGCAAGGGCAGTTCAGAGTGAAAAGGTTATATGCCACAGGATTATAGTAAATAGAAATTTAGAGATATATGAAAAAATTTACAGAAAAAACAGAAATAAAAAACTGTTTTTAGAAATAAAAACAGTGTTTTACTTCTCAAAAAGTCTTATTAAAATTCAGCTGTGGTAAAAAATATGTAATTCAGCAGGTGGAGTTCCTAGTACATTACTACTGCTTTAATACAGTTCTTATTTGATAATACATATACTACATAAAATTACTAAATAAACATATGGACTTTGTTATTTGAGTTTCATAATTTGCTAGTATTAAAGAAAATTATCAGAACTAAGCGCACTGCACATGAGGAATTCCCCTCATGTTATGCATTTTTTTAAATAGTATACTTATACATTACATTTGTAATTTATTTCAATCTATTAAATTTTTAAAGGATATCAGGTTTAAGGAGGTACCGTATTTATTCCTATGTATATTTTCTGATAACTCTGTACAGGTAAAATGCATGGCTTATCCTATAAAAATTCTTATTTATTAATTCTGTTGTGAAAAAAATTCAAGGAAAAATTGAATAAAATTCAAAAATATTTTTACAAAGTTTTTTCAAATTTTCAAGTGTAATTAAGGAATATTTATTTTTATCAACCTGAAAGAAGATAATCAAGCTAGTTATTTTTGCTTCAGTTTTAATTGTATGAGTTTTTAAATTTACAATAAGTTGTTTGTATTAAGAAGGTATTTTTCTAATACAGGTGATTCAAAGAAACGGGAAATTTTAAAAATTAAATAACTAATGAAAAATTTTTTTTAGAAAATGAATTTTATTTCATGTAATTGTACAAATTTTGCCATTTTAGGATACATACATTTTAGTTTATTTTTTAAAGATGACATCTTGCAGGTGACCTCCTCTTCTACGTAAACACTCACGAAGTCTCTTCGTTAAATTGTTCATTGTTTGATGTAACATCTCAACTGGAATTTCCGCAATTGCTTCTCGGATCTTTGCCTTCAGTTCTTCTGTTGTAGCAGGTCTACTGTGGAACACTTTGCTTTTAAGGTGACCCCACAAAAAGTAAGCTGAGAGATCAGGTGATCTGGGAGGCCATCTAATGTCACCATTTTGTGAAATGACACGTTGTCCAAACAATCTGCGTACAGCTGCCATCGATATTCGTGCAGTATGTGACATTGCTCCGTCTTGTTGATACCAGACTGTGTTAAAAACTGGTGGAAATCTCTTTTGTTGTTCCACAACAAAGGTTTCAAGCATGGCTACGTAACGAGCCGATGTCACTGTAATCGCAAGACCGTTGTCACTGTAATCGCAAGACCGTTGTCAGCCTCAAAAAAATAATAGCCTATAACACCGTAAGATGACATAGCTCACCACACGGTCACTTTCTGGCTGTGCAACGGACGCTGGTGTAGCTGCGTAAGATTTTCTTGCGCCCAGTATCTGAAATTTTGCTTGTTAACAAATCCACCGAGGTGGAAATGCGCTTCGTCTGACATCTACAGTTCGTGAACAAACTCTTCGTTATCATTTATCTTCTGAAGCATTACATTACAGAATTGTGCTCGCACAACTGCACCGTTCGGTTTCAGTTCCTGGACGAACTCCAACTTGTATGGATGGTATTGCAAGTCCTTCACTAACATTCTTCGAACACTTGAACTGTGCATTTGTAAAGATGCTGAGTGATTTTATAACAGGTGTTTGAAAAAGGATGCAACCCTAAGATTAAGAAGGTAGAAGTCATGCATATGTACATTTTGTCAACTCTGTATCAAAGGTTAGCAGCTTGTTATAGTAGAAATGTACTTATGCACTAGTGCTATACCAGTATAAATTCATCTCTATTTAGTTAACTATGTTCTTTTCCAGGGACAAACATGTGTTCAAATCTTATGAACGAGTGAAAGATGAGTTTTGGATAAAATTACCCAATTTTTCAGTTCCTAATAAGTCTACAAATAAGTAGTGTTTGATTAATAAATCTTGTGAGATTGGGAGTGTACATGATCAGAAAAGCACAAGTTGACCATAACCTTAGAAGTTCTGGAGGATGTGAAAGAACGTTGACTTGCTCTCTCAAATGATTCTGAGGGAGTCTTGACACCAATAAGTATGCAATTATAATTTTTTAGTAGTCCTAACAGCTGTACAGCGATAGCCTAGCCTGTGAAGATAAAATAACATTAAAATTGCTCAGAAAGTTAGAAAGTTATCTTCACAGGCTGGGCTTTCACTATACAGCTTTTAGAGCCACTAAAAAATTATAATGCATACTTATCTGTGTCAAAAGACTCCCTTGGAATCATTCAAGAGAGTCTTAACAACTATATTTACACTTTGTCTTAAGTCTCAATTTCCCAGATTAGCTATAAGCAGAGGATCATTTTCTAACCCAGTTTATATATGTGTAAGAAATAAATCCAAAAAATAAAAAAGGAAAAGAAATTTAAAAAATCTATATACAAAAATAAATAATTTTTTAAACTTGTTTGCAAAGCAACTTACTGCAGCAAGAATGAAAATGTTGTATCCCCATCTGTATGGGTTTGTAGTCATAAACTGTTTCAGAAAATGACTTGCCTTTGCAGCACACATTTGATCATAGAATTCAGAAATAGCCTTAATTTATGAAGTCTATCATGCCTAAAATCATTAAATGGTACAGCAGTGTCATTATCATTGAAGTGTAAGTATAATAGATTTATACAGATTCCAGTAACTTGTGCAGTTAAAAAACTGCAAAAGGCTTTTTTTTGTTTTACATTGGTGGAAGGGAAAAATCTGCTACCAGACCCCCAGCAGCCTGTACTACTGGGTGTATGGGTTTCTCTGTATACTGCAGAAACCCATTAAAAACCCTCTCCCACCTACCACATAGTGTCAGAACCACTGTTAAGGTATTACATCAACACCATCGGTGTCTATGGGCTCACCTTCACATCAAGCATTAGCATTAAGCATCCCTCGAGGCATTGACAACAGCAACCTCCTGGATCCTGCTGCCCGCCCCTGAAGGCTGGCCCCCCACCCTTGGATCAGCACCTCTATACTCACAACTTCCTGTACCATCCATCTCTCTTTTGACATCCACTTAAACCCATTAACATACTTTCACCCTATTTACATCTATTAATATCAATTTATTTCACAATTGCTTACATTCACTCACATCAGAGTACATTGATTAACATCAATGAACATCAAATTTAAGTCAATTAACATCATTTTCATCAATATACATATAGCTACCCAACTCGCTCCTTCTCCATCTTTCTAGAGAGCACTCTTTTAAACCAATCTGCATACTTACCCCAACCAGCATTTGGGGTAAGCATCACTCGCTCAATTTCTTCTGGTGAGATAACTTTTGCAAAAGGTCTTTCCAAAATCTACCTTGGTCACCCCAGGAAGGTGTGCTCAGCACTATCCTTCTCCCCACAGTACATACAATCCAGCGAGTCACATCTATACAGACAGTCACTGAATGACCCATGACCAGATAGCGACAGGATCTATTCAGAAATCCACCTCTCCATATGGTCTACTTATCCATTCCTTTATGTTTGGAATTAATCAATACGTCCACCTCCCCCGTTGCTGCTGACCTTCATCTCTCCTGCCACTGCTGTAGCACAGTATCTATTGCCTTAGTTTTGATCATACCCTGATATCTTGCCACCCTCTTGGCTGCCAACAAATCCAGTGACGGCATCCCAGCAATAACCAGAACAGCTTCCAATTAGATGGTGCAAAATGCATGAACAATACTAATTGCCAATCTCCTGGAGATTGGCAGTGCAACTCTCTTCACCTGGTTTTGTGTTTGGTGGTAGTTTCTTACAAGCTGTAAACTAGTGCCTTATGCTGCAGCTGATTTAAATTTTTTCTTTTAGCGGCATGGAGCAGCAATCCAGAGGGGATAGCCTGAACAACTTGGTGGGTTTCGCCAAGGGCTTTGTAGCCGTTGACCTCTTCGCACTGCGATGGTCGATCGGTAGGTCGCCGACAAGGCTGCGGGTTCCAGCTAAGGATCCTGTGTTCTGGGGGGAGGTACCCTTACCCCCTCATGTTCAGGTGGCATTGCACGAAAAACCGGCGGTAGCCTCTGTTTTGAGTTGTGCAGGTAAGGTGGTAGCTGGAACTGTATGAGGAGAGCACGGTGGCGAGGGGTGAGCAAGTCGTAAGGGCTTCCTCTTGCAAAGTCGAGGGTGGCTGATGACAGCAGTGTGGTGGTCTACCCTAAGTGGGAGGTCTTCGAGGAGAAGCCTGTAAAGGTGAACTCCGGGTTCAACAGTTTAGGACGGATCAATGAGATGCGGACCGCGTGGTCCAAAATCTCCTCAAAGGAGTCGCGTATTTTGGTCGAGTTTCGGCAGCTTGTCGACTCGTACCTGTGTGAATGGTTGTTGAGTTGGTGTTAAAATGGGAGGGCCTCCAGGGCGCTAACCGTGCCTTAGATTCATTCAGTCGTTGATCGGCTGTCGGGCAAGGTGGACCAGGTGGTGGAAGGAGTCAGGGACTTCAAACCGGCAATGGGAAGGATCTTTGGTGCCAGTTTTGTAAAAAATACGTACTGCACAATGGGTCTAACGAGGTAAAAACAATTTTCAGCAAATATCTGATGACAAAACTAAAATATTATGAAAACAATCAGAAACATATCAAATGTTTTTTAAATTGCACTTAGGTCTTGGAATAACCACAAACACAAACAACTTTCACATGATCAGCTGTTATTATGCCTTCATAAAAATATAAAAGTCCTAGAGACTGGCAACTAATGACACCAAGTGAATGATGTGCAGTACATACTTTATTTTTAGTTGCTGTTATGATTGATTGTTTACAAAACTAGCTGGTTCTGTGTGTGTGTGCGCATGCGTTTGTGTGTGTGTGTGTGTATGTGTGTGCTTTGGGTATATCATGGAGCCAAGGGAATTATCACCTCTGTGATATGCAGAACTCAGTTTGGGTCTTGTGAGACCCACTATGCATTGAAGGTTTAATTTTTATCATTCACCAGAAAGGCAATTTGGTTGATACACAAGTTCATTGACAAATGACTACATTTTTTTTTTTTTTACTAACACTAACTACAGTTTATTTTTAGTTTGGTTTGAGAATCACAATAATTTTTTAAGCCAAATTCCTAAACACAACACAAGCTGAATTTCTACTGGGCTGGTTTAATGGTTAACTTGTCATTGCAAATCAAAAGATTCTGAGGTTCAAATCCTAGAAAAAGCTAGTTGCTTTAATACAAATTTAAATTCTAGATGGTAGATTTTTTGCATACTTTGGTGGTTGGTGTTCCACATGGGTCTGTACAAGATAATACTTACTTCTAATTTACATGTTATGCATATCATCCCTTTCTCATTGGGCCTTCTCTATGGGATTGTTTATTGCAATTGAACAGGTTGCAACATACACATTAGGGGAAAAATGAATAAAAATGGCCCAATAATTGTTATCCGAGTAATACCAGTATTCAAATCTGTAGTTTAATTTTAACTGTTTTCTACTAAAGTAACTGAAGAGGTAAACCTCTGATAAGTTTTTAAAGCTTTTCAATTAGAATTTTATAGTCTACAGTTTCAAAGACTTAACCAGATTCAAAAATTTTGTTAAATGATTTCAGATAAGCTAATAATTACTTCCAGTGTGAAAGTTTTTTTATTTATTACAAATCAGTAAAGCAGAACAGACTGAAAGATGCAAGGATCTAAAAATATATTACATTCCAGTATGTAACAATGAAATATTTCCAGTGTAATGTAATGATAAACTATTCCTGATCTTTAAAAATTATGATATTTAAACTTATCTGGCGCTTTCAAACTCAGCCATGAAAAATACTGAATCAATTTCTCAATTAAATTATTTTATATTTTTTCACTCTTTTATCGATTTCTCATAATTTTTGTGGAGAACCTGTGTAATACTAACTTTCTGAAGGTATTATATACAAACCATTGATGACATTTGTATCTTTATTGAGTGATAGATAAGTTCTGCTGTGATAGCAATAAATGTATATTATTATTGTTTTAATACAGTTCATAATACAGTTACCGGAGGCTAAACAGGAAAAAGAAAGAAAGAAAGTTCATAATATGTACAACAATATATGTAGCAACATATATAGTATATTAAATGGCTTTGTCTCTCAACTTTTATAATGCAAAACAAATGGGCAAGAATATTGAACAGAAACAAAATTAACAGAACTTAAGGACTCTGCACATGAGTGATCCCATCATACAATGGAGTATTTTTTACATATTACAGACAAACATTCCAAACAAATATTACAAACATTCTGAGCATATGAAAATTTCCAAACATTTAAAAAATTTCCTTTGTAATTTGTTACAATCCTTTAAAATTTTGAAGGATTTACTGGAAAAGATTTATGCATTTCATTGTTTGCATAAATGATCTTCCTTCCAAAGGAATTTTGTATTCTTTAATGCCTTGGTCATGGAAATAATTTTACATTCAGTTGTAGTATAAATAAACTTTTAAACTAATTTTTTTTTATTTGTTATACAAGTTATATGTTACAAACTTGTTCAAACTTTGTAATATGTGTCATGTAATGTAAAAAAAAAAAAAAATCAAAAATAAAGTTCATTATATAAAAATGTGGTGTACCTAGTAAATTTTACTAAATTTCTTATAAGTTTCATAAGCTATTTGTAATAGTAGTTTTTAATGTTTACAGTTTTACTTTTTACAATTAAATTATCTTTTTAGTATAAAATTTTTATTTATTTATTGAACAAGTTTTGATACAATATTGTTCAAATAGCATGGGAGAATATTCAAGTAACCACTGATTAAAAAGTTCCTTTGTTTGCAAATTTCTCAACAAATCATTAACTCACTTCATTTAATAATGAATATCATCACAACAAATTGTACAAGGGATATCATCTTTAAAGACCGCTGGAAAATTTCTCTCCTTAAGGTTGGCGAACCTTTTTTTCTTGTTTAGCCAACGGTAATCACCGTCAGGTATTACTTCAGAGGATGATTGAGGATGATATGTACGAGTGTAAGTGAAGTGTATTCTTGTACAGTCTCAGGTCAACCATCGCGAGATGTGTGATTAATTGACCCCCAATCACCAAAGAACACCGGTATCCACGACCTAGTATTCAAATCCGTATAAAAGTAACTGCCTTTACTAGGATTTGAACGTTGGAACTCTCGATTTTGAAATTAGCTGTTTTGCGAAGATGCGTTCACCACTAAACCAACCCGGTTGGTTATCGAAACGCGATAAAGTTCGGTTTGATCATTGGAATTTTCAACTTCGTAACCGGCTGATTTGTGAAGATGCGTTCACCAGTAGACAAACTCGATGGGTAAGGTACACCTGCATTATTGTCTGTAAGTTGTCGCGATATAGTATCTTTGACTACCAAATCATCTTTGTGATTTATTACGTTATAAAATGAATAGGAAAATCGATGATGCCGCCGACTGTGAAATACGTGGAGTCATAGTTTTTTAAACCATCAAAAGGTTAAGCCGGCTGAAATTCATAGACAATTGATTGCTATGTACGGTAACGACGTAATGATTGAAAGAAACATCCGAAAATCGTGTGAAAGGTTTAGAAATAATAGAATTAATGTTCACGATGACAAACGTTCGGAGAGACCCTCGATGATCACCGAGGACTTGTTGAAACGCGTCGTTGATGAAATCAGAAAATATCGTCGCTCAACGATTTCCGACTTGTCCCTTCTTTTTACTGATGTTTCAAGAGCTGTTATTGGTCGCATTGTTCATGACCATTTAGGCTTCAGAAAGGTTTGTGCACGTTGGGTTCCGCACGTCTTAACGGAACGTCACAAAAAAATTAGAATGGGATCTGCTTTGGAATTTTTGGTGCGTTACACAGAAAAAGGTGATGAGTTTCTTAATTCGATTTTTACCCGCGATGAAACATAGATTTCGTATTATACGCCAGAGAGAAAACGGTAGTCAAGTCAGTGGTGTCATCCTCAATCACCAACCAGACCGACAAAGGTCAAGCCACACCCATTTGGACGCAAACTGATGGCCACAGCCGTTTCACGGATTGAATTCATACCATGTGAAGCGACTGTAAATGCAGAAACCTACTGCGAAACTTACGTAAGTTACTAAGTGCCATTCAAAATCGGCGATGTGGATGGCTGACCGACGGCGTCATCCAGCTGCATGATAATGCACGTCCACATGTTGCGGGTCCGACACATGATTTATTGGGAACATTTGGATGGGAAATTCACGATCACCCACCATATATAACGGACTTAGCTGCTTCTGATTACCATTTGGTTGGGAAATTAAAAAATTTTTGAGTGATAATCAATTTGCGGGTGACTATGAACTTAAATATGTTGTTAATCAGTGGCTAAATGGACTGGCGTTAGAAGAATACGACTAGGGTATACTGAAGTTGGTGTTTCACTACAATAAATATCTTTATTCATTTGGCGATTATATAGGTAAGTAGTATAAGGTATGTAGTTTAAGAGAAATAAAAAATATTTATAAAGTTTTCAGAATAAACGTTTTTACAATGAAATGGTCTTTACTTTAGAGATAACCTCTCGTATAATACAAATGCATTGCATTTTTAGATATTTATTTAAACTTCAATGACATTTGCTTTTTTAACAAATTAATGACACTAATTGGGGTTGTTTTTGAAAATAATACTATGAATAAAGTTGCAACTAAATAATAATAAAGTTTTTATTTTAATTTTAATTTGTTTTTACTTGTTTAAATGGAATGAAAACATTTTATTTTGTGCATTTCATATAATTTTAAAAAATGTTCTTTGAAATTTAAAAATATTTGTAAATGTATTAGTCTAACTTTCATCCAAACATGTACATTAAACATACATTTGAAAACAACCTGGTATAGTAGGTTTATACCAAGGGGATTATTTAAGCAATAAAATAACAAGCTACTCACTCATAAGTGTGTGATATTTTCAGTAGAAATATTATAAGGTTCACCACTTTATGGAAAAATTTGTGCCTAAATGGTTAAAATTGTATGCCATGTCAAGAGAATCATTAACTATTTTCATAAGAGACATCAAATGAACCAAGGATCATATAAAACAGCTTAACAACTTATTCATAAAAATTACAGGTAATTTAAATAAACCAATAGTAGAGTAAAAATTTATTGTATTTGTATGAGAAGGGTTTCATTAAAAAATAAAAGACATAAAAAAATTGATATATTACAATAAGTTTGGGTTATTGGGAAAATACCAACTTGGAAATTAAATTTATCTTTAGATGAATATACATTAAAAAATAAGAAAATAAAATATTGGTAGGGAAAAGGAAGAAAGTAATGCAACCTTAAGATAACTTTTTCAAAAAGCAAATAAATTTTTAAAATATATGAAAAATTTACAAACAGAACCTTTCAAGTCTTTAAGTATTTTGAACCACCAGTAATTTACTTTCAAAACAGCACCAATTTTAAACTACAGAAATTTTTTTTATTTTATAGCTTGTAAATTATAATTTTCACTTTTATTTACCCTTAAAAAATAAAAATAAAATAGTTTTACTAAAATACCCTGCCTATATGAATAAATTGCTATTCACAAGAAACATGTGAGATGCATCATAAAAATCCAAACAATGTAAAAACCCTGCTACAAAATGTAAACAGAGGCTCTAGAATGCAGGAGCACATTTTTTTTAACTTTAATTACAAATTTTTTTTAAAGTATAAATTAAGTCATATACGCCTATTCCTTTGTATGACAGATTAGGTTGACAGAACCATTCAAATTATTAAACCTGTTTTTACATTTAGGTCAAGTTAAAGTATATACTTAATGAATTTTTTTGAAGTTATGCTTGAAAATAAGTTAAATATAGCATCATAAATTTATGTTATCATTATACTCTCTCTCTCTCTTTTCTGTTCATGCTTCGAAACCACCACAAGGTATTATTTCTTCAGAGGATGATTTGTATGAATGTAAATTAAGTGTAGTCTTGTTCAGTCTCTGGTCAATCATTCCTGAGATGTGTGGTTAATTGAAACCCAATCACCACGAACACCAGTATCCACTATCTAGTATGCAATAGTAACTATTTATTTTTCTAAAATCAATTCTTTTAAGAATCGTATTCTAATTTGCAGAAGAAACAAAAATGTATTGCAACTGATGATACGAGAAATTTGCAAAACTGTTTTTGCATATATGTTAAAATAAGGTAAGTGTCATCCTACTTCATTTATTGTTTTGTACTTAGGTTGATTTAATAAATGTAATTTTAACAGTAACTATATATTGTACTACATACAGACAGTAGTAGTATAAATCATTATACTACACGATATAATACTAAACAGTAATGACAACAAAAAAAGGTTTAAATTGTCAGTGCAGACTATATAATTTTTTACACAGAAATTTTTTTGTAATGTTATCTTGAACAAACTTATTATAGTTTTACCCAGATACTTTTTTTTTGTCTTCAGTCATTTGACTGGTTTGATGCAGCTCTCCAAGATTCCCTATCTAGTGCTAGTCGTTTCATTTCAGTATACCCTCTACATCCTACATCCCTAACAAGATACCCAGATACAACCTACGAAAAAAAAAACGATTCAAACTCTGTTCGCTATGGCAGCATATATAAAAAGAAAAGGAAATTATTGAATTGAAAGAATTCTAACAGAAGAAAAGGAAAGGGTTTGAATTAAGAATTTTATTTTTTGAAACATTAAAATTTTCTATTGCTATTAAAAGATGGAAGACGAATCTATTGCTATATGAAAGAGCAAGATAAAAATACAACCATGAGTTTAATTATTGGATTTATTTTGAGTTGGTAAGTTAAATATTTTATTAATAGAAAACACTAAAAGAGAAAATAAAAATTACTAAAATTATGTTTTTGGATTATTCTTTAGCTTGCTTTTTAGAAATTGGAACCAGATTAAAATCAAATAACATTTTTCTAACACTTCTGACAAAAACATAAAAAAAAATTAAATTTTAAAAATATTTGAAAACTATTATTTCTTTATGTTTTTTGTAATTTTTTCAAGTTAATTTTAAATTTACTATATATTTTTTATTTAGAATATGGACAGGCAAAAACTGCTCTCCATATGAAGAGATGCAAAGGTGAAAAACCTGCAATTTTAAAGAAATAAAAAATTAGAGAAATGACATAAAGAAGGTTTTATTGAAAGCCTAAATACAGAGTGATTACAAACGAAACAAATATTTTTAATCGTTGATGAAAAAATGTAACTTTTATATTTAAAAACAAATATATATCAACACAATATCTTTGTTTATGTCTGTTGTGTGATTCAAGGTGGACACACTGAACACTTTTAGGTACAAACTTTAAGAAAAGTTTTTTCTCTAAAAGTATGTAAGTAACAATTTCTGTAATTGAAAAAGGAACTGTATAAATCATCAGAAGTGTCTATTTCATAACAGAGTAATTAGAATGATATAAACCAGGGATATATCAATGACAAACAATGGAGCCAGTAAATCTAATTCATTTGCAGTTTATGAATTCAATTTGTATTGAAATGATAATCAAATGTTACAATTTAATATAAATATCATTTAATAATAATCAAACTTTTAGTACATTAAAAAAAAAAAAAAAAATACTTATATCAAAAATATGTAATGATTTTCAAATTGGCTTTATGTGTATATTTTTTTTAAAGGTTAGAAAAATAGTCAACCTTCATTAGAAATTACAAACTTTGAACAGTCGCAACATATGCTAATATCCAACTATTGCTGAATTTTATAATTTTCAATAACCTTTCAAAATGAAATGGTTGTTTCAACAGCAGCCCTCCTAACATTTTAACTCTTGGAAGACTAATGTATTAAACAAACTTGAAACCTGTTATCTGTAATATTCACAATTGCCTTTAAGATCTACAAATTATTCTTACTTTTTCTTTGAGATATACAAATTTTAACTTCATATGCCAGCATTAATAACTAACTGTATTTGAGAACAAAAAAAAAAAAAAAATACCATACTACTAGTCCCATAGCCATAGTTTTTAGAGTTGGTTCTGTTCATTTTTCAAAAGATACAGTTGTGCACTATATATGATTGTGAAAATTATGTTAAATAGATTGTAAATTACATCAATTGCTGTTCTGACTGATCTGTTATAAATTCCTTTTATGACTCAAAGATTTTGTCTCTGAATAACAGGAGTCCTTTACTTACACCAAATTGTACTAAAAGATCTTTGGAAGATACCAAAAGACAATTGTGAATAGCATTTATCAGAGCTGCACAGCGTTTTTGCTATCTAGTCTTTCATAACTCAATTTTTAGAAATCATATATTTTTTTGTTTTTTCTGGGCGAAAAACACTTTGTGTTATCATCGGCCAAAGATATCATATAGACAGCATTTTTTTAAATCTTCCTCAAAGTTTATATAACATCTTGTAGACAATAGCTGATAATCTTGTTTAGCGATTGTTCGATTTGCAGCTCTATTCAAAGTCTTTCAAAAATATCTTTCATCATTTCCTTCTTGTCACAATATTTTTGTCAAAAGAAAAGAAAAGAAAGTGTTCTTGAATTGTTAATATAATAAGTTTGACTAAATAATATTAATATTTCTACTGATGTTATACAGACTCTAGGATCAGTTTTAGGACAGTAAAACTTTGACAGTAAACTAGACTTTGATCAGTAAACTACGACAGTAAACTTTGTTGGATTCTGTTGACATTGTGAACATTTATCAATGAATTTCTGCTGAATAATAAGATATGAACAAATTTATACCCTCATAAAACTGTAGATTCCATAAATCTTCAAATTTTTCCTGATTTTTTTGGGGAGGGGTAAAATGTTTTCATGTCATCACTTAGAAGAAACATTATTACAATAAAAACCATATTACAGTAATAATTACATCGTTGAATGTAGATGCATAGTAATTTTTCCTGATGATTTCTTAATTCCATATTACTTTCATCATTGATAATGGCGTCAATATTGCGTTATTCATTACTGTTTCATTTAGAGTTTTAACATTTTATTATTGCGGTTAGCAACTTTATTTAGAAAATTTATTACTGATCTGTCATTAAGTGACTAATAGTACCAACCTGCTCTTTATCTATGAGACACTGATTTATTAATTATAATCTTTAATACAAATTCCATTGTTTTGAAATTTCTTCTATTTTTTGTATAAATTTTTGTCTATTTTATCACTTTTCCTCATAAGTATCATTACAACTATTTCTAATCTAATTTGGAAATATTCCAAAGGTTTGTTTTACCTACATTATTTTCATAATCTATGCAAGTTGGTAATTTTTTGGCAGATTATAAATATTGAATAAATAAATCATTGCAGAAATATTATATGTTCTTAACACATTAAATAACAAATATATTCATAACATTTAACAAAAATATGTTCATAACATATTTTTAAACAATGTTAAAAACCCAATAATTTTAGAATCAATTTGGATGAAAAAAAAATTTATTTGAAAAAACTATTAATTTAAATCAATTTTAAATCTGGCATTAATACAACTAAAAATACCAGAAAAGACTTGCGCACTCTCTGACTAGTATAAAATATTCATGCTCTGACTAGTATAAAACTATTTTAGGAATGTTTCCAAACATTCGTGAAATAGTTTCAGAGAGGTTTGCAAAACAAAATTTTATTCCGGCTATTCTCTTTTTCATGAGGCTCCACCTAATTAAAAATAATCTCAAATCATCCATGAAGATAAAATAATTTTTGTTAAATTTTTTCTGCTTGAATTATGGGAAAAACTTACTATATGACCAACATTTAATTGAAAAATTATTAAAATTAGTCCACTCAGTAAAAAACAAATGTCAAATATAAATGAAAAATTTAAAACTGATTGAATTTAATTTCCTCCTTTTTTTGAGTTCTATTAATTGAATGAAGTTATAAATCAAATTATCTAAGATGTATTGTGTTACAAAATGTAAAAAAATTAATTTTTATTTTACACTTTAAGAATAAAAAAAATTATATAATAATGAATAAAATTCTGAATAATTTTTACCACATATTAAAAAAAAAATTTTATTAAATAATTAAATAACATTAGCAAAACATAAGTAATTGTTGTTCTTATAAAAAAAAAAAGAAAAAAACATATGTTATAACATTTTATATTTTTCTTTAGTTATATAAAATTGTCTGAAAGTAAAGCAAATAATCAAAATATTTAAAATTGATTATGCAAATTTTTACAGTACATTGATTAAATTATTTCAAACAAAATATTCACCCTACTTTTTTATGGATGAAGGTTAAAATTGTTTATAGTATGAAAAGCTTTTATGTGTAATTATTAGAATGGATAACATTTTAAAATTTTTAGTATTTTTCAAACTTTTTACCCTGCTATTGTTACTTAACATCGGAAAAATTTCAGCAAATGTAAGTTATTCTACAATATATATTACAAGATGTAAAAAAAAATTTACATCAACATTTTAAAATTAACATATGCCTCAATTTATTCAGACTGGACACTGTTGCTAAATGCATAAAATTACAATTTTTATGCTTTCTATAAATATAAATGTGGATAAGTGTTTTTTAAATGTATCTAAATATTTTTGAAACAGAATATCTCATAAATCTTTTTGATTATTATTATACAGTTCCTTAACTGTGAAATGAAAATCACCTTTAAAGGTGATTGTCAAATTCTATTTTGACGGTTTTCTTAAATCTTCAAGAAGCATTCTTTCTGTAGTATAAAATTATTCTTTTATTAAATTATTCCTCTTCAAATATTATCCTCCTTCAGGGAAATCAAATATTTATATTTTATTTATATTTTAATTTATATTTTATTTATATTTTAATTTTTACAAAATTTACAAGTTGTGGTTGTGTGTATTTTGTTTCTTGGAAATTTGCAAAATTTGATAGTGTGCACAACAATGTGCACTTGTGTAATCACTTTTATCTACTACCAGGTGCACCTGTAAGGAATATGAGTAGCGCACAAAGCCAGGCTTGGTGCGTTACTCATATTAAGTTAAAGACTAGTACTAACTAGTCTTTATCCTAACTTTACTTTGTTGGCATTATGCGTCCCTTACTTTTTTCACATTTTGCCAATTATCAATTTAGCCTGACTAAACTAACAGATTGCAATTTTCATCTTGTCCAGAGTTGTATAAAAAAAAATCAGGAGATAAGATTTTAGTAGTAGTAGTAGTAGTAGTAGTAGTAGTACTAAACTGCTGAGTCAAGTGGGGAGATAAACTGTGTATCTGGTTAATCATTTTTTGGAACCTTCTGAAGTATCTGAATGTTTTAATTTAAATTTTAAGTGAGAAACCACAAGAATTCAGATTTGAGGGGGTGCTGAAAAGTTCTTGGCTTTGCCTACAAAGAATGGAGTCAGAGTTAAGTCCTGTGATTAAGCACGAAACCAGCTCTCAGCACATTGTCAATGTCCTCAAAACTAATATACTTCAGGCGTTAGTATAAGTTTGTTAGTTCTGGTGAGTAGGGAGATGGTTGACCACCAGTTAATCAATTTGGCAGCCACATCAGATGTGTGCGCAGGCGAATTGTTATGCAACAGAAGAGGATCCCTTTGGCAAACTCCCTCGACGTTTCTTCATAATTGCCTCCCAACTAAACTAGTCCAGCAGGTTAGCATAATATTGTCTGGTTATACTAGATCCTAAGATAAACTGTCCACAACCAGAATGCAGTCTTACGTCCCAGAAAACTGACCATCACTTTTTGGCAGATTTCTGGATGCGAAACTTGTTCGACCATGGGGATCAGTTCCTTGACTTGGCCACTGGGATCCGTGGCACCATTCTTTTGACTATTGCTTGATTTCAGGATCATAAATGTGTGAAGCAAAGTTTCATCCTTGGTCACTAACCTAGTCAAAAAGGCCTCTGGAACTTCAAATTGTCGCCAAACTGCTTTGAACGTCTCAACTCGTTCTTCCGCTGATCAGTTCACACAATGATCATCTTCAACAATGAAATGGCCAGTATATGACGACCCATAACTCCACTGATGAGAAACTTGGTCGAGACTCTTGCCATCTCGGCTTTCACCTGCAATAGAAAAATTGTTAGGATTCTGGACCCCTGATACTTGATACCTGACCTGATATTTTTGCATACTAAGATTACAAACTTAGTATTTAAAACTTTCAAAAAACGTTTTTTCAACCACAAGGCATCAAAGCCCAGGAACTTTTCAGCACTCCCTCGTAAATATTACTGAAATCCTTTTTAAATCCTTCTTCTGAACTGAAATGTTAAAATTAATTTATTTTTAAATTGTTACAATTTATACAGAACACACCTTAATTTTTCATCAGATGCTGCATCCTCAGTCATGATTGAAATAATTCTGTTAGTCAATAATAAAAATTTAAAATAAAAATTGCGTATAAATTTACAAGAATGCTATCTGTTGCAGCTTTTCTAAGAATGTCTCCCTTACACTGTCATTGACAATCAAATGTAATTTTGTTGGTATTTATATATATGTAATATTTTTCTAATTAATTTTTTCAAGTTTAATTTCTAATATTTACAAATTGGTATAATATATTGGTATATACGCATAGAATGTTCCTTGTTTATTATATGGTCTATTGTATTAAATATAATTTATTCTTTTTTTGAATTTCTTTAATGTTCAAGAAATATAGTTTATAGAATCTATTTGTAGGTTTGTATTATCTTGATTTGGAAGTCCATAGTTCCAGCGTTCAAGTCCTAGTAAAGTCAGTTATTTTTACTCTTGATTTGAATACTAGATCATGGATACCGGTGTTTTGGGGGTTGGGTTTCAATTAACCACACCTCAGGAATGGTCTAACTGAGACTGTAAAAGACGAACTTCATTTACTCGTGCATATTACCGGAAGCAGAACAGGAACAGAACAGCACGATGTTTATAAACACATCGTGCTTATCAGACTTCATAAATTCTCTTATTCCATACTGGATATTTTTAATTTTCTTAATTAATTATTTCTTATTTTCTTTTTTAATTATAGTACTGTTTCAGTACTTTTTTAGTACGCGCGCGCGTGTATTCGGTTGCGATTGTGATTTATTGTGCAGATTTGTGTGAGATTACTGATCTGTGAAATTTGATAGTGTGATTAGCCTGTATGAATGTATTCGAATAGTTTATCGATGTGGCTGATAATTCAGGAAAATGTTTTTAATAAGCGCAGAAAAGAAATAGGATTTTTCTCCAGCAGTTGATTGAATAAAAAACTGGTGTCTGTAATATATATATAAAACATGGAAAACCTGTGCTTGGAAATTGGATGAATCTGACAAAATGTAGTAAGACTGACTGTTCATAAAAATATATATATATAATATGTATTTGGATGAGAGTGGGTATATGAAGGCCACATCGGTAAACAACCAGCATTTGTCAGGATTAAGCAGGAGCCTGCAACCTAAAAAAATGAAGAAAAGCGATTGTGGCACATATTGACGTAAGTGGTTTGAAAATGTATTGTTAATACCAGAAAATATTCCAAACCGTTTATCTGAGTTGGTGTGAAGCCAAGTGAGACAAAACATATAAGAAACAAAACATGAGACATTAAAATCCTACTTGAAAAATGCGTGGATGAGGTATCAGTGCATCATGTTACAAAAGAAGAAAACAAAATGTGGGATTTTGATAATTTCCTCAAATTTTGTGGTTGGGAGTAATGTGGTTGTTCTGGGAGTGACATTTGACATTTGAGAATAAGGTAAGCAATTTTCTTATGAAAATATAAGTATACAAATTAATACTTGTATATTAAGTTGCTCTTGTCTGCAGTGTGTTTGTGATAATCTTAGAATGAACAGAGTAAGTTGGTTTATAATAGTTTGTAATGTTTTCAATGTCATTAATGTATAAATGTTTTATTTGACCCTTTTGTTTATGTATTTGTCAACGTAGTTAATTTGTTTCTACATGTTATATGTAGAGTAATATCAATTTTCAACAATTTTGTTTTATTTTTACAACCAAGAAAGAAGTGAAAGTATTATAACAGTAAAACTCAAAAATAAAGAAATATTTAAACTAGCATGTACACAAATCTAATAACCACACAATAGGATATTTAGAAAAACAAACAAAAATAATTATTTGAAATTAATTAAAATTATTTAAAATTATTTGAATTTATAAATTAAAAATTGTGATGTTGAACATATAAAAATTACAAGAATAGTTTATCTAATTTGATACAGTCTAATAAACAATAAACTTATTAGAAATTAATAAAGATGATGACAGAAAATTAAATATTAGAAAAAAGTTGCCTACTCAAATTTCAATTTGATAAAGTTGAAGAGTCTGGGACCACCACCCTATCACCAAAAATTAAATTGAGCAAGATTGTTTTTCAAAAGCATTTCTGAACAAATTGCTCTGAAATTTGAGGTTGTACACCAAATTTGAGGGAAATAGTTTAAGATTTCATTTCAAAATATTTTTTTAGTGAAATACTGAAATTGGCGAAAAATTTACTTGTAGATGATATTCATATTTCTGAATACTCAAAAAAAAAGTTCATCCCTCTAGCATTTTCAGAAGCTGAGAAAAGGGTATAATGTTTCAGAAAAAAATTTATGAAAAACGAGGTTTAAAAGTTGGGTAACCTTAGTTTAACCTATTTTGTAGAAATCTGAGACTGAGTGTCTAATAGCTTGAAAACCCCCTCTTCCAATTTTTCATTCAGCTTTTTTCTTTGATCAGCTTGAACAGTCTTTGTCTAGTGATTCCATAACTCTGGCACTGTACACATACTTGTGTTCTCAATGTATGCAAGGAGTACATTCAGATGTATATGTATCTGTGCTACGTTGTATTTTCCGGTGTTGCTGCCCAGAGATAGGTTAGGGTGGTTATCTTACATTTTGTCTCAAAGCCCCCCTCCTTTGTCCCCTTACAGTGGTCAATCTTTCCTTGAAAAGATGGACCAATTTAGTTTCCTAGGGAACTAGATCCTTCACTTCCTTTTTACTATAGTAAAACTGAAATGAAAGATAGCTTGATCTTTTGCCTAACAGATTAAAAAAAATTTTTTAATTTTTTCTTTTTAGGAAGAAAATGTGCATCCATATAAAATAACATTTATTAATTCAGTGAATAAATGTTCATCAAAATATAATCTTTCTCAAGGTATGAAAACATTTAATTAGTTTGTAATACAAATTATCTACAGTACTATGAAATCAACTGCTGTGTAATCCAACCTGTTACTTAAATAAATTTTTATTCTGATTGAAACATAATACATTATACAGATATATTAATATTAATATGCTGTGTTTTAAATATTTGCTGGAAGTTTTTTTTATTGGTTCGGGAATTTATTAATTTATATAAGTAATGTAGGATGAAGTAATGTAGTTCTTGTTTCTGTGATAATTTGGTAATGATGTAGGTACTTGTAAGTATACAAATTATACTTAGAGTATAATTATAGAGTATAATTAGAGTGTTATTATACTAAGACTGATACTTAGGGTTGCCAGTTAATCTGAGAACCCATTTTTATATACTAAAAAACTGACCTGTTAATGTCATTTCCTGACCCTAATATTTCTGATAGGGGTCACCTTGTTGACACTGTCAGTCATTCACCTTGACAACTTTCTTGACACTGTCAATCATTCACCTTGACAACTTTCTTGACACTGTCAACCATTCACCTTGACAACTTTCTTGACACTGTCAACCATTCACCTTGACAACTTTCTTGACACTGTCAACCATTCACCTTGACAACTTTCTTGACACTGTCAACCATTCACCTTGACAACTTTCTTGACACTGTCAACCATTCACCTTGACAACTTTCTTGACACTGTCAACCATTCACCTTGACAACTTTCTTGTCACTGTCAACCATTCACCTTGACAACTTTCTTGACACTGTCAACCATTCACCTTGACAACTTTCTTGACACTGTCAACCATTCACCTTGACAACTTTCTTGACACTGTCAACCATTCACCTTGACAACTTTCTTGACACTGTCAACCATTCACCTTGACAACTTTCTTGACACTGTCAACCATTCACCTTGACAACTTTCTTGACACTGTCAACCATTCACCTTGACAACTTTCTTGACACTGTCAACCATTCACCTTGACAACTTTCTTGACACTGTCAACCATTCACCTTGACAACTTTCTTGACACTGTCAACCATTCACCTTGACAACTTTCTTGACACTGTCAACCATTCACCTTGACAACTTTCTTGACACTGTCAACCATTCACCTTGACAACTTTCTTGACACTGTCAACCATTCACCTTGACAACTTTCTTGACACTGTCAACCATTCACCTTGACAACTTTCTTGACACTGTCAACCATTCACCTTGACAACTTTCTTGACACTGTCAACCATTCACCTTGACAACTTTCTTGACACTGTCAACCATTCACCTTGACAACTTTCTTGACACTATGTCAACCATTCACCTTGACAACTTTCTTGACACTATGTCAACCATTCACCTTGACAACTTTCTTGACACTATGTCAACCATTCACCTTGACAACTTTCTTGACACTATGTCAACCATTCACCTTGACAACTTTCTTGACACTATGTCAACCATTCACCTTGACAACTTTCTTGACACTATGTCAACCATTCACCTTGACAACTTTCTTGACACTATGTCAACCATTCACCTTGACAACTTTCTTGACACTATGTCAAACATTCACCTTGACAACTTTCTTGACACTATGTCAAACATTCACCTTGACAACTTTCTTGACACTATGTCAACCATTCACCTTGACAACTTTCTTGACACTATGTCAACCATTCACCTTGACAACTTTCTTGACACTATGTCAACCATTCACCTTGACAAATTTCTTGACACTATGTCAACCATTCACCTTGACAAATTTCTTGACACTATGTCAACCATTCACCTTGACAAATTTCTTGACAAATTTCTTGACACTACGTCAACCATTCACCTTGACAAATTTCTTGACAAATTTCTTGACACTACGTCAACCATTCACCTTGACAAATTTCTTGACACTACGTCAACCATTCACCTTGACAAATTTCTTGACACTATGTCAACCATTCACCTTGACAAATTTCTTGACACTATGTCAACCATTCACCTTGACAAATTTCTTGACACTATGTCAACCATTCACCTTGACAAATTTCTTGACACTATGTCAACCATTCACCTTGACAAATTTCTTGACACTATGTCAACCATTCACCTTGACAAATTTCTTGACACTATGTCAACCATTCACCTTGACAAATTTCTTGACACTATGTCAAACATTCACCTTGACAACTTTCTTGACACTATGTCAAACATTCACCTTGACAACTTTCTTGACACTATGTCAAACATTCACCTTGACAACTTTCTTGACACTATGTCAAACATTCACCTTGACAACTTTCTTGACACTATGTCAAACATTCACCTTGACAACTTTCTTGACACTATGTCAAACATTCACCTTGACAACTTTCTTGACACTATGTCAAACATTCACCTTGACAACTTTCTTGACACTATGTCAAACATTCACCTTGACAACTTTCTTGACACTATGTCAAACATTCACCTTGACAACTTTCTTGACACTATGTCAATCATTCACCTTGACAACTTTCTTGACACTATGTCAATCATTCACCTTGACAACTTTCTTGACACTATGTCAATCATTCACCTTGACAACTTTCTTGACACTATGTCAATCATTCACCTTGACAACTTTCTTGACACTATGTCAATCATTCACCTTGACAACTTTCTTGACACTATGTCAATCATTCACCTTGACAACTTTCTTGACACTATGTCAATCATTCACCTTGACAACTTTCTTGACACTATGTCAATCATTCACCTTGACAACTTTCTTGACACTATGTCAATCATTCACCTTGACAACTTTCTTGACACTATGTCAATCATTCACCTTGACAACTTTCTTGACACTATGTCAATCATTCACCTTGACAACTTTCTTGACACTATGTCAATCATTCACCTTGACAACTTTCTTGACACTATGTCAATCATTCACCTTGACAACTTTCTTGACACTATGTCAATCATTCACCTTGACAACTTTCTTGACACTATGTCAATCATTCACCTTGACAACTTTCTTGACACTATGTCAATCATTCACCTTGACAACTTTCTTGACACTATGTCAATCATTCACCTTGACAACTTTCTTGACACTATGTCAATCATTCACCTTGACAACTTTCTTGACACTATGTCAATCATTCACCTTGACAACTTTCTTGACACTATGTCAATCATTCACCTTGACAACTTTCTTGACACTATGTCAATCATTCACCTTGACAACTTTCTTGACACTATGTCAATCATTCACCTTGACAACTTTCTTGACACTATGTCAATCATTCACCTTGACAACTTTCTTGACACTATGTCAATCATTCACCTTGACAACTTTCTTGACACTATGTCAATCATTCACCTTGACAACTTTCTTGACACTATATCAATCATTCACCTTGACAACTTTCTTGACACTATATCAATCATTCACCTTGACAACTTTCTTGACACTATATCAATCATTCACCTTGACAACTTTCTTGACACTATATCAATCATTCACCTTGACAACTTTCTTGACACTATATCAATCATTCACCTTGACAACTTTCTTGACTCTATATCAATCATTCACCTTGACAACTTTCTTGACTCTATATCAATCATTCACCTTGACAACTTTCTTGACACTATATCAATCATTCACCTTGACAACTTTCTTGACACTATATCAATCATTCACCTTGACAACTTTCTTGACACTATATCAATCATTCACCTTGACAACTTTCTTGACACTATATCAATCATTCACCTTGACAACTTTGTTACTAATGTTCATCTATTGGTCCCCATATCCTTTGCTTTTTGTTTGAAGCTTTAAGAAAAATGCCTAAATAGTTCTCTGGGTTTTCAAAACTTAATATTTTCATCTTTGACATGTACTCAAATTCTGTAATATTTGCCATTAAATACTTCCTGTAATATTTGCCAGGCAGAAACACCAGATTATAAAATTTGGTTCACATATTTTATTTAATTATTGCAAATTAGGCAAAAAAAGACTGACAATACACTAAATGTAAGCATTGCATGAATTACACAATAAAATTGTACTATCGTTTAAATCAATTTAAAAAATTGTTTTTTTTTTAATATTTTCTGATCAACATTTACTACAGGCATTTAATGAGTTCATGCCAAAGATGAAAATTATTCAGTTTTGAAAACCCAGAGAACTATTTAGGCATTGTCAACTACCTGCCTAGCAACTGGTCTCGTTGCCACCACTATCTTAATCTACCCCTGTCGCAGGCCTTCATCACTTTGACAAACATCAATTATAAAGATGCCACTTTCTCCAACCATGTCTTAACTAGTTTCCTTTTGTGAACTTTTCCACTTAGTTCTCTTCATTCTTTGATCTCTGATCATGTAAATTCATTCGTCACTTAATATAGGGTTCAGAAATTTGGAAATAGTAAAGAAACCTAATAAGAATTGAAAGCTATTTGGAATTATTGGACCAGTATAATTACGGAACATACTTTGATAAAGGAAGTACTGAAAGCAGTACTTAAATTTAAAACTAACAAAAACATTGTGTATGGATGCAGACGCATTTCTTAAATATTGTATTATTTATTATGTTTGATAGATAAGAGCAGAAACACCAGATTATAAAATTTGGTTCACATATTTTATTTCATTATTGCAAGTCAATGTAGTTCAAAACACATGCATGATATCAAAGTAAATAAGTGTAAATTTCTTACTATGTCAAGTTCAGTAATTTTATTATGATGCTGTCATAGAATTAAGGGTTAAAGTTTTAAAAAAGTTACACTGAAAATTGCAACAGTTGTTACTGTTGCAATTTACTGTATCATCTTGATAAGATGCCAACTGATCATGGTAAACCTCTTCGCAGTCAAGCATGCCTTGTCTTGTTTCATTTTAAATAAGACAAAGAAAAAATGGACAATGAAAAGTTTCCCAGGATTAAATTGTTTTCATAGGTAATGCACCTTACCATAAAAAACTAAATCTAACAAAAAAAATTAGAGAAATTGTCAACTAACCACAAGTAGACTATTGTAGTCAAACTACAATAGTGGCCTCCAGCTGTGGCCAAGCTGTGGCCTCCAGCTTCCTCCTGTACTTCTGAACCGCCACTGCCGTTTTCCATGCAGGGGCCGCATACAATAGGACTGATGTCACGGTTGCAGCTATTACTCGTCGATGTTTCTATCGTGGAACCCCCTTGACGTGCAAATGGCCCTCGATGTCATAAGAGGCGTCGAAATATTTTGTTTTTGTAGTTAATATACTTTGCTAGGTTAGGAATTTATGATTGTATTGTCTTTGCTCATGTTGTTGAGATTATGCTGCTGGATATACTGATGGACATGGAGTGGGGGAATATTGTGTGAGGTGCTCTACCGCTGACTGCGAGGGAGGCGTGGCGCAACAAGTAATGAGGGGGTCATGGGAATGTATGGGGATCGAGGACAGGTACAAGTCCATCTTGATGCGTGTAAGGGCCAGGGAGGCAGCCTCTATGCCTAGGGTGTTCGGGCCTACTCACGTGCAAGAGTGGGTGGGTTGGAGCTCCCCGATGATGGCATGGGGGGACCCTCGAGGTGTGCATGTGGGGGATGCGTAACTGTGAAGGGCAAACAAAATGTCTTGATCAGGTACAATAGGGACTGGAAGGGTGCTCTCCTGTGTGATTAGTATGTTTTCTAGGAGGCACGGGAAACCCCGATGGGATGTCAGAGTTCGGATGAGCTAGGGAGGGAGACTGCGCTGCCATGAAACCCTGAGGCGACTGTGTTAAGCTTTTTAGTGTGGGCTGGTCGTCTTGGGGAGTATAAAAATATAGTATAAATATCTATTCTATATTATTATAGAATGGTAAATTATTATAGAATAATTATTAATCTATCAAAGTGGGGTATAGGTTTCTTATTAAAAGATAATTAACCATTGTGAACTATTTTACATTCCTATAATTAGATTCCTATTTTCCTAATTAGAATTCCTATATTATCATTTTATTATTTTTTAGATTTTAGAATTCCTATATTATCATTTTATTATTTTATTATTTTTTAGATTTTAAGTATTAAGATATTTTTTATTCTATTTTACTGATTCATTTATTTAACCTGCAATAAATTGTTTTTAGTTAATACTGATCTAGATTCCACACATATGCCTTCAATTGCAGATTCAAAGTGTTTCTTATTCTGTGTTTTGAATGAATCTGAAATGGTAATGTATAGAATATCAGTACTATAAACTTAGTTCTAAAGTATATATATAATCTTACTTATTTTGTTTTGAATTTGATAAAATTAACTTTCAGAGCTGGAATTATGATTGGCATGTTGAACATCAGACTAATAATTACTTTCACTATATTTCCATTAAATTTTTATCTTTTTAAAAAACTAGTGAGATATACTTGGGAAATATGTTCCCACTAAGTGTGAAATATGTTACAGCAGCTTTGAGAGAGTGAGGGGGTTGATGAAGGGGAGGGAGTAGTAGTGAGAGGGATGCAGGTGGAGGGGTGTGAAAGTGATAGGGGAATTGATGGATGAAAGGGCTGTTTGAGGGGGAGATTGATTCTGGTTCCTAGCAATGAACCTTAATTACTATCATATGATTTTGGAAACATGTTTGATGTACTTGTCACAATGGATTGCCAAAAATATAGTAAAACAACTTTGACAAAGCAAAATTCTTCTTGACAAAGTAATTCAGATTAGTACATTCACATTTAGTAATTACTTTGTGATGAAAACAACATAAATATTTATTGGCTCTGGGCAAGAAGGTAAACTGTGTCAGTGCTTGGTGCATTGCTCTACAAGATAGAGTCCTAAAAATGGTTTTTAATATGTTGGCATCACCAGTTATCCATTGCCATTAATTAATGTACAAGAATGTTAAATAAGATTTCCGTTAGGGTCTATATTACATAAATATTTAAGTAGCCAAATAAGTATTAACTAATAACCAATGTGCAGTAAAAACAGTATTGCAAAATATTTAAGTTAAACTGCCAAAAAATTGGTGGGGCATTTCTCAATAGGACTAGAAAATTGGATGTGGATGTATTGCATCAAAGTACAAAACCATGAATTGTAGGAATGCTTCATTCAGTTAATATAAATGTGCTATGTGAAATGTTAATCACTTTGGATACACTATAGTGTAGTGGCTTATGGCAAGCTACACGTGTAGCTTCTCATAAAACTAACATAATTGATTTGATTAACAATCCTTCTAAATTTAATTCAGTTTTACAGTAGTTGCTGTTGCTTGTTATATGAAATATTTTGCAACTTCACTATTTGTATAGTTTTTGAGTTGAGTAAAAACTCAAGTATGTAAAGATACTGGATGATGCTTTACTTCAAAATCAAAAATAAACTCAGTTTTTGTGAGAACTTAGATTCATTCATAAATTGTAAGTGGTACACAGATAGATGGAGACAGACATATTTTAGTGTTGATTTGTAAGAAATATATGCTTTATTAATTTCAGATGGATGAAAATGGTAACTACAATAAAAAGAAGATGGAAGATATGTTTAATTATGTGCCTAAATCACCTGTTTTTTCAGTTATAAAAATGAGATTGGAACAATGTCTCAATGAAGGTTTGTTTTATAAATGTTCTATAAAAATACTAGACATAGAATAGAATCTATTGAATAGCATGAAACACAGGCATTTTAGAGCTAATTATCTCTAGAAAAGTTAGAAAAGTGCCTCCTTGTATGTAATTGAATGAATAATGGTGTGTGAAAAATTGTATTGCCTAATTTGAGAGCTTTTATAGCCAGATATTACACATAAAAAAGTAACAAACAGTTGAATATTTTGGGTGTGTAAATCGCCTAATTCTTGCCAAGAGATCAAACTGAGTGGATTTTGCAGACAATAAGCAATAAGAATGTTTTAGGTTTTAATGTTCTCTGTTTACCTCTGATCAAAAATTAGTTTACATAATTTTAAAACTGAAATCCAAAACTAAAATATAAACTTTTAATCTTAATTTCTGATTATTTCAGAATCTGAAGAAAGATGTGATAAAGCATATAAGTTATTTAAATGTCTTCTTTTATCATGAGGTAAGAAAAGATTGCTGCATTTAATATATTTTGAATCTATTATAATTCTGTTCTTTTATATTAAATTAAAAATTTTAATTCTAAATAATAAAACATTAAACAGTTCATGTTGAACTAAATAAATCAATTTATCTATTCAGATGATTCTACTGGTTTTAGGATGTTAGGAAGAGTGGGAGGATCTCTCAATTTAGTTACATCCAAATTATCTATGTTGATTTACAATGCTCAAAAGTCAACGTTTTCAGGGGAATGGCTTTGCAGCCATTTTCCTGAAAATTTATAATTTTGAATATAAATTTGATTCTATGAATTTGAGGTGCAACAATAAAAGTTAAAAATATAAACTACAGTTGGAATACTCAAAACTTTTGAAAAATACAAGATGGAACAAACAGGAAAAATCAAGGAATTTTCCTAAAAAGTTGATGTCAGCAGTGGGTTAAAGGATTGTATCAATTTCTGGTTTGGATAATTCACAAGACTTCACACATTTTATTAAACAGGATTTCAGGGATTAAAAGTGTTCAACATCAGTTTCAGTCACTAATATGCCATTTATACACTCATCTTAATTGGCTTTGGATTGTATTACCAGAACTATCTGGTCTCATCTAGCAGGGCTGAATGGTTACATATTACATCTTGTTTATGCATTTAACTTTGTTTATACATCAAACTTTCATTCACTTTATTCTCTATGGCAAGGGGATATATCTTTAGCTGGAGGTCCAGAGTATTATAAGCTACGTATTAATCAAGAAAAAGCTATGTATTAATAAAGAAAAAAATTAAAATTAAATTAAAATTAAACTAAATATATAATAGGTGACCAAATAACCAATCTCAGAAAATATATAATATTTATGAGCAATTTCTCAATTTGTTGTAATTTCTGGACAAAATATGCTAGAGAATTATTTGAATGAGGGAGATCAGTATATCATTTAATTTTAAATAAAAGTAAATAAATGCAAGTGTGTATTTACTTACACTTGCATGCGCACACTTGCATGCAGGTATATACATACATGTATATGGTGCATTAAGCACAATAGCATCAAGCGGCCTAGCTTTGACATAGCATATAAAGTAATGAATTATATTATATTTTGTTTATTATTTAATTCTGTTGTAAAACAAATACGCATTTTTAGTATACTTTTTTTTAATATAAACTAATTTAATTTTATAGGAAGATAAAAATTCAAGAGGAAAAAAGAAGAGGAGAAAAATTTCATTTTACTATTAAATGAAATTAAATTTACTATTTAATATTACTTTTATTTATTCATTTTACTATTAAATTTTATATTTTTACTATGTATAAAAAAAATCGTTCAAAATTTTGTCAACCTGAAATAGTCTTTTATCAAAACAAAATCGCTGAGTGATTAATTTATTGTCCTGTAATATATTATAAATTGTCTTGTACTAGCCAAAATTTACTGAATGTCTGTCATATATGTCTTATTTTTAGGTCAATAAAAAGATTTATTTATTTATTTTTGTTTCATAAATTTAGTTAATTTAATTACAATTAGGCTTTAGAAACTAGATTTGAACTGAGATTTGAACCTGGCACCTTCAGATAAGACAGACTATCAACTCATGAGTGGTAATTGATAAGGATTCTTAACATTTTGCTGGATGATTTGCTCCCAGATGACTATGGTGGGTGAGGTTTCATACCATCTGTGTCAAGTGGGAAGTTGCAATTTTTGAGAAATCACTGAGGTGGAAGTGCACCACGTGATCAATAGTATGGCACGGCACAAGGCCCTCTGATATGATTTTATTGCAATGGAGCTTCTCTTCAGAGAACGTCCAGTAGTCTTTGGTTCTCTTAGCTAGAATATATAATAGGTTGTTCTTCACCGGTCACTTTCCAGCGGAAGCGTGGAGACTTGGTGTTATTCAAAGGTGACTACAAAGATCCTACTGTTAATCTTATGTCCACTAATGCTCTTGCCTGTGATTGGCAAAGTTTTTGAAAAGGTTCTACATTTGCGTATTAGTTTGGCTACTGATCAATTGCTAATGACCAACCAGTATGGTTTCTGACTGGGCAAGACCACTGAGGATGGCATACTAAAGTGATGGATATAGCTTCCTCTAGGCCATGTAAATATTTGTTTCTAAACATGTCATTTAACAACTTATGGTGGCCCTCTGCCCTGTTTCAGATGCAGAATCTGTAAGTGTGCACGAAATGAACTAAAGTGCTCTCAAGTTATTTCAGCCATCGGTTCGTAAGATCATAACTAGAGGGATTTAGTCTCTTTAGTCCCTTTAGGCCCTTCTTTGGAGCATAGAGTTCGATTCAATGTTGCGTTTAATGTTGCCATGTGGTTGTCGCAGCGCGTGATTGGAGGTGATTTGCGTAACTAGTAGAGATCTGCTCGTGCTTGACACTCCGCGACTGTGGAGTCTCAAACATAAAGATTTTCAGCCCAGAGAAAACCACAAAAACCTCAAACAACCAGACAACCAGACTCAAAAATCCTTGATGAGAACTTTCAGTTCAAGGAACATCTACAGTGTGAAGCAAAAAAAAATCCGTAGTCATTTCATCTCGATTGGGTTAAATTACCATACCATGTGTATCCTTTACAAAGGTGTCGGCGAAGCTATTACGCTGTATGCTGCGCCTGACTGGGCTCACCGCATGGCTTTCAGGTGTGCACGGACATTTTGCTGCGGGCGCAGTGACTACTGTTGCTGGCTGTTATAGAAAAGTCTCGCGGGAGGCAGTCAAACCAAACATATCTTTGCTAATGAACGTAAGAAACGCTACATTTCAAAGGTAAATAACCTATTGACATCAGATCGAAAGCGTCTTGGCAGGTCAGGTGGGACGAATCCCCCACAGGTCCGCTACACGCATGGTATAAATTTCCTTTAGTGTCTGATTTAGGTGCGATTGGATGGGTCTCTTCCCCACTGGCATATCAGTTTTTCTCTGGGTATGGTGCCTTTCGGGCGAGTTTGGCTAGGTTTCGTTTGGTGGATTCGAGTCAATTGACTGCACCACGTCCTCTTACTGGATGATCCTCCGTATTAACTGGATGATCCGCGAGGAGTAGTCTATACTGGCCGGTTTTCTTCGCGCCCTTGCGGTGTGTAGGTCTGCAGAGGAGTTTAAACGAGGTAGTGATCGTGCAGATCCCAGATGGCTAGGGTTCCGGCTTAGGCATTGGATTGGTTGGTGGTAGGGGCAATGGCATCGTGTCACGCTTATATTGGTGTTTGCGTTTCGCTTGGGGCTTCCGCTGGTGGGGTGGTCGCTCCGCCGGGGTATGTTAATCCGTGCGACCCTCCGCCGGTGGTTGTTGTGATCGTGACTTAGTAGTATTGCCACGCGTGACACCATGATATGGGATTTGTTGGGGTGCGGGATTTGTTTCCAGTTTGCTGCACGGACCGGAATGAGGTTACTTTCCCCATGTTAGGTGACCTAAATGACTAAAGTGACTTATTTGGGTGTAGGTCTGAATTTCTATGTTGCGTATGAGTGTAGCACTGATTTAACGTTCTTTTTCTGAAGCATTCAGTCACTAACTGTGCTGTCAAATCTGGACTAGGCGCGGGGTTCGCCTAGGGGATCATGTTAGGCTGAATGTGAAGATGTCCGTTTTGAGGCCTACGTGAAGGCGAAATTTGATATGTATTTTGCTGATGCAAATATCTGCCGAGGCATTTACGTCGGTGGCATCCCGACCGAGGCCTGGCTGATGACTGTGAGATGTCTAAGAAACAACAGAACACAACACTAGTAGTATTTTTTTTTTAATCTGAAAAGTATATTTTGCTTTACACATTCATTCCACCTTTCAACTTTCATTTTGCTGCAGAAATGAAATGTTGACTGAAATGTTAAATCCCATCATATGAAAATAAGATAAGGCACAGCTTCCTGGTTAGTCTGCTAGGTTGTGGATACAAATCATCATAATTTGTATCCACAAATTTGTATTTATGATTCTGAATAAAATTTATAATTTAAAGAAAAGAATTAAGTTCTTTTTTAACAAATAACTTTAGGTTCTGTTTTAACAAATAACAATAACAGTAAAGACTGAGTAGGAAGAACTACATAATAGGCTATAATTGTGGATATAATTATCTTTTATTTGAAATAGAGAATATCTTGTATCATGTTACTCGCTTCATAACAAAAAAATTTGGTATGAGAATATCTTGTATCATGTTACTCGCTTCATAACAAAAAAATTTGGTATAAGTTTTCTCAGAAAAAATATCCGAGGGATAAATATTTAACGCTTTGGGTGTTAATATAATCCAATATATTATCTTAATTTTGCTACAAAAAGAATTGTGGCCACTCGATCCCCTGATCTTACTAGTCTTAGACTTCTTTCTGTGGAGTTACCTAAAATTTCTTACAATTGTTTATAGGAGCAATCCACACACCTGTAGTAGAAATTAAAAAAAAATTACCAATGCGATCCAGGTAAACATGGTCACTCAAGTGCATAGAAGTGGATGGATTCATTTTCAACACTTGTAATTATAAAACGCGTCACTAATAAAGTTTACTAATAGTATAGTATAGTATTAATTCGAACAAAGGAACGCAGCGAAATGAGCTTTTGATCGTGAACTAGCATAAAAGTTGAAAAACCGGGATTCTCCAGGCAGGGCATTCATACAATGATAATCAAGCGGGAAAAGGAGTCGATTCTAATTAAATTGCTTTTCCATAAAGTATTGAATTACCATAAAAAGTATTGAATTACCATAATTTTTCATAAAGCGTTAGATCTAGTACTAAAATAAGGTGGTAATTCTGTATGCGGGAATTGAAACTTGGATATTGAGGAGGTAGTCACGTGATCATTTTCATTTCCAGAATAATGTAATTATCAACTAATCAGAATGTAAAACAGATATTACCCATACTACTTTGCACGACAGCTAAGCGTCTGTATTGCATCAGTATCGTTAATATAGTTAATCAGAAAAATTATACTGGATTTCGTTGTGGACATTTTCGGTCATCTTTAATTTGGGTTGCCGGACCTTCAGTAAAGTTTACTACAAATTAATTTTGGTATATTTGTTTTGATCTTTTTTAACATATAATATTTTACCAGCCTCTGTAGGACATGATAAATAGTTCATTTATTAGTTTATTTTTTTGTTAAATATTTAAGGTTTAATTTTCTTAACTATGAATAAATGCATAATAGAATGGTTAGGATAGAATAAATGCATAAAAGAAATCAAGGTGTTATGAAATAAGAAGCATAATTTGAATAGAGTTGTACATATTACACACCGATCTAATTTTTGAACTTTTAAGTTAATAATTTTAATTCATGTATAAAGTGTATTGACTTCAACAATAAAATAATTAAACAAATAAAAATGTAATAACATTGTGTTTAAAGAATTTAATCATTCTTAATCTTAAGAATTTATCAATTCTCTATTTATAATAATTTTATATAAAATTATTATATTATATAATTATTATATTGGAATATAATTATATTATTTTAACATAATTATATTCCAATAAAAATTATAACATATGCAAAAAGTAATTTAAAAAATAATGCATTTATTGTTAAATGCATTATTAAAATATTTCTTAAATCAGTTTTATTGTTAAAACTGATCTGATTTAACAATCGGTTGTTAAGTATCAGTAAAACGAAGATACTTAACACTTGTATGTGTTCATACAAAAAAAAAATTTGACTACCATAATACTAAAAGCATTACCTAAAAATAGATATGCTCACAAGACCTCTTATAAATTAAATACACCCACGTATCATTTAAATATTTATCTAATAAATTGAATACAATAATATTTTATCTTAATAAATGTAATATAAATAATACAACCAAATTTGTAACACTAGATGTAAAAGATATGTGACAAACATTGACACCAATAAAACTCTAGTTAAATTAAAATCATGTGTTAACTATTTTAAATTCAGTAATATTAGCAGGAAAAGGTCTCTCAACCGAAAACCTTCTTTTATGAGGGCATCAGAAAGCTTGTGCAACGATGGACCAAGTGCGTTGAAATGCAAGGGGACTATATTGAAAAATGATGTACCTGTAAGTTTCCTATCTGTATTGCAATAAAATTTATAACTACATTGCGGATAATAATTGACTTACCCTCATATGTTGGCCATAATAGCAGTAAGTGGAGATTCCATACGTAGCTTTCTGATGCCCTCATAAAAAGTTTTCGGTTGAGCTGCGAGCCAGGAATGCACCGCTTCTTTCACAGTTTCGTCCGAGGTAAATCGACGGCCCCTTAATGCCTCTTCGAGTGGACCAAGCAAGTGGTAGTCATAAGGGACAAGATCAGGACTATACGGAGGACGAGCCAGTACTTCAAAGTTGAGTTTCCGGAGCGTTTCAGCAGTGTTGGCAACTGCGGATGGGCATTATCATGCAACAACATACGCGCAGTGTTTGTCGTGCCCCTTTCCTCATAATATTCCAGTACTGGGCCTTGTGAGTTCGCAGGAAAACTGTTGGGTCTTGGAACATTTTTTGCAGGTAAAATTTTGGATGTTTACATTCCATACTCTGCCGTTTAATCTCCGGCTCGTAATTATGGATCCATGTTTCGTCACCAGTGATGATTCTAAGATGATGTCTCGTTCGTTACCATAGCGATCCAAATGTTTTTGGCAGATGTCCAAGCACGTTTGTTTATGAAACAGTCTGTTGTGGATGATTTCGTAGGCAGAACTGTGATAATTTGCAGACGATGTGCCACTTCATCGATAGTTACTTGTCTAAGAAAACTGTCACGTGCACGCTCAATGTTTTCCTCATTTGTGGCGGTAAACTGTCGTCCGGCTTCTTCGTCGTGCGGAACACTGTCCGACCATTTTTGAATTTTTCAATCCATTTGTAGACACTCCGTTGCGGCTGAATTTCGGCCCCTGATACACCTTCCAACCACAAAAAACGAATGGGATGGTCAAAATGGACATTTCCGTTGAAATCTGGAAACCGAAATTTTTCGCGATCACAATACTTCCTTTACTTAGTACAAGTTGAATTTTTATTTTATAAAAATTCTATTATTGCACAATTTTTAAGGTTTATTATCATTACTTAGGGATTACATATTCATTTTAAATTTATTTTACCTGAATGCTTACCTTTGAGTGTGGGAGCCTCCAAAATAAAATAAAAACTTTTAAATAAACGTTTTAGTTTTAATGCTCAAAACTATTTTATTAAATAATAAAGTTACTAAGTAACTTAATTATTTACTCACATCAAGGGAGGGTCCCTTGATGTGGAACTCCCAAATTTTTAAATATCGAAAAATGGCTTTAAATTTAGATTTTAATTTATTTAAAATCAATTTTAGTGAATATTTTAATCATTTAAAAAAGCTCCCTGATACGTGAGCCCCAAAATGTTCAAAAAGTCCAAAATATTTTTTTCGAAATTGTAAACCAATTGTTGAAAATTATATAGTTATTGCCGGCTTCGATTTACTTTATTATGCAAATTATTTTCATTACATTGGTTGAAAAATCGATTCTGAAACTGAATACAAATTGTAACATTATTTATGGAAATACTCATCCCAGTCCATCCAGTTTAATCATTTACAATTTTTTTTTTAAAAACACCAAAATGAAAAATAAAAGAGAACAGGATAGTGTTTTATTCCTGCTATTAACTTTTCTAAATTTGCCTGGAAGAATCAAGGAAAACTATGGAAAAATCTTATCACAAAATATAAACTCAATAAATAATAAACAGGATAGTAAAAATAAACAATTATAGTAAAAATAAATAAAATTCGTACCGAGGAGAGTAACAATTTTGGGTGTGTTGATTGATATTTATTTTAAATACGTAATATTTAGGTACAAATTAGAAATAGATCTAAAATTTTCCGATTTATATAATTATTTTCATTAAAAACTAATTATGTAAACCATAGTAAAAAAGAGAATCTACAATCGTAAACATCGGTTAACTTTGAACTTGGTGAAATGCTTTCATATTCTACAGATTTGGATAAAAATTTGAAATAACTTTTTTTCAAAAATTAATTGCGTAACTTGTCATACATTTTACGTTTAGTGTTTTCATATATTTACATTAATACTATTTCATGCGTTCTTATTTTACATAATTAACTTACAAGGAAAATTTCGGTTTTCAGATTTCAATGGAAATATCCATTTTGACCATCGCTGAATCCATTTTGACTAGTTTCGACGTGACATCTGTACGTACTACTTGTATCTCGCATAACACAAAAACAATTAACCGTAGGATATTGAAATTTTGGATTTAGGACTGTTGTAACATGTAGTTGTGCACCTCCCCTTTTGATTACAATCGACTGGACCAAAAGTGTCCAAAAAAGCCCAAAATACAAAAGATTTGGATTTTCGACTTTTTCTTAATTGTAGTTATAAATCCTCATTGAGAGGTTTTCAACTATATATCATAAGTGGTACTTCTTTTCATCGGTTCCAGAATAATAGCCAAATAAAATTTTAATTAATGAAATATGTAGATCTTACGAGGGGAAAGCACAACATCGGTTTGAATCCTACTTCATCTCCTTTTTTTTTAACTTCAGACTGTAAATAAATTTATAATAAATAATAATTCAGTAATAACAATAAAAAAAAAAATAAAAAAATATCAGAAGTTATTAATGAAATAAAATTTTTGTACTTTTCATTTAAAATAAAGATGTATATGTAATTAATAGGCGTACAAGGAAGTTATGAGGTGTCCACATCAGATATTTTTATTTTAAAATTATTATTAGTGTATTCTCTAATGCTGGTATGATAAAAATTTTACTATTGTTTTTTTTTGTTACATCGAGACAAATCTTGGAGCAATTCCTTTTTTGTATCGTTGAGTAGCATATTTACTCTTATCATCGTGATCTATGTTATGTAATAATCAAAATAAAACAATTTATTACTATTTCTGAGAAACTTAAAAAACTGTACCAAAACAATTCACCGATACATATCACCGCAAAATACTTAATTGATTGTATTTTATAATTTTAAAGTGTATTAGAAAAGACAATTAAATTTTTATTTAAATATTTTTAATTTGTTTAATACATTTACAGACATAACATAATTAATCATTTGCAAACGTGAAAGAAAATCTATGTTGTAATATATCCTACTTATTTGAAATATAAAACTAATTTTGTTTACAAAAATGAAAATAATATTGTTTTAGTTAATGGTTAATAAAAAATGTATTATGAATCATTCCCTGTTATAATACAGTCCTTAGTAAAATCAACTCAAAAGAATTTAATACCGTCTTATAATTGACTGAATAAACAGCATTCTTTCGTATATCATTTCTTATCTATCGGAATACAGTCGGTGAAAAAAAAGATTATTTTAAAAAGAATGAAATGATTCTTTTAATAAATAAAATAATGAATGAATGACCTCAGTTTGGATTTTAGACCATTCAAAATTTCAAAAATATACCTAGGAACCTCAAAAACGGGTGAAATTAAAAATTCGAAAAATACTGCACCGATTAATATTATTTTTTGGTATATTTACTAAGTAGAATCTAAACTGTTGGAGTGATAGCGTTTCAAATTTTCATCCGGAATGTTCCCAGTTTAATACCAGTCAGAAATGGGATTTTTTTATCTATATATATAAAAATAAATATTTGTTTGTCTGTCTGTTCCAACTTAACACGAGATCTACCGAACAGATTTGTCTAAAATTTTACACATAGGTTAACAAAAGCTAATTTTTTTGACCTCCGACATAACGAAATTTTACAACGAAATTCAAAACACTTTATTTCTTCCTTAAAGATTATTTAATTTTCATAATGATTTTCAAGAAAAATTTAATTTTTAGCTAACATTTTTTTCAACATTGAATTGATTAATTTTGAAAAGGGCTGAGGTTTTAACGTACAGTAGTTATTCCTAAGTTTCAATTAATTTAGCGCACATGCATATGTAATTTTTACGATTCATTCATTTCGATGTTTAACAGCTGTTCAAAAACATAAATAAATAGCTGCTTTTGTTTATGATGTGTGTGTTACTAATTTAAAGTATGTAAAGTATTTAACTGCAATCTTTTAAATTCTGTGATATTTTTTCAAAACATCATACCATGCCTAAAAGACATTCTTCAATTGGGAGAAATAAAAAAAAAAAAAAGCACGTATGATGAAAACTGTTCGTGCGGCAGAGACTGAAGACGAGAGACAGGCAGGATTGGAAAGCGACCGAATACACACAGCCGAATCCCGTTCGACTGAAACAATTGAACAACGGGAAATACGTTTAGAAAACGACCGAATACGCACAGATCAATTCCGCTCGACTGAAACAACTGAGCAACGGAAATGTGATATGCCACCGTTATTGTATGTGTGACTGACTGGACCTGCCTCCGGTTACTTGACTAATAAATATAAAATAAAAAGATTGACCACCACGGGAAACGCAAGTAACCATATAGCGCGAGCGAAGCTGCGACAGGGAGCTAGTACGTTATAAAATTTCAATTCTATAATCCTGTGCTAAGCTTCTAGTTAATCCGGTGAATTAATCGACGAAAGAATAATAACAAACCTTTTTAGAAATTGACAATAACTTCAGTTACATAAATTTACTCTCATACAAAACCCCTTGCTATGAATAATTACGTCTCGCCTTCCGATAAAAAACGTGTGAAACAATAACATTAAATAGATGATACCTACAGAATGGATTACCCGATTTTGATAAATGTAAAACTAAAATATAATTGAGAGTATCTTCTAAATATCGCTAGCGGAACTTAAGTAGTTATTAGTTACAGAACGCGAACAGCAGCCCGAGAGTTATGCCACAAGGCAGGTATCCGAGGTGCTGTATAAGGGGGAGGTTTTTAACGGGTCCCTACATTATACGGCAAACCCCACACTTCCAGTAGCGCGGCTCCTGGGCATCTGGTTGCAGATTTCCCTCCTCCTACCGAAAAAATACAAGATGCGACTTAAGTTGTTAACACGGAGTATCGTTACCCCAAAAAATAATAAAATACCACATGGTATAGATTTAGAGTATACTATTAAGCGAAATTAGTGAAATTTTTATGAAAAACTAAGTAAAACCTTCACCAAAGAAAAACAAGCCGGCAAAGAATTGGCGTAACGTTCTCGGCCGATCAAATTATGCAGTTCATTGCATAAATTTTTTATTTTGTAAATAAAATTCTAGTGCGTAATCTGAGGTATTGGAAGTGTCAGGAAGTAGATTTGCATTGGAAGGGGGTATTAATTTATTTAAGTAACTGTATTGTTTAACAAAATATTGTTTTGAGCATTAAAAATTTGAAATTGCGTAATTTTTTTTTCTCTTTAGGGGGTCCAATACTAAAGGGGAAGCATTTGGATAAAAATAATTTTTAAGAAAATAATCCTTAAGTGGTGATTACAGGTTAAAAAAAATACTTTTTAAACTTTTTTATAAAATGAAAAGATGTAGCAATAATTCTAAATTAATGCAATTTTCCAGGAAGGGGATGAAAATTTTTGTCTTACTTCTTTTTTTTTCCAAGAAATATAGTAAGGGATATTAAAAAATGAAGATTTTTGAATTTTAAATGCAACGCGTAACTTGCGAGATGGATTTAAATTTAAAATAAAATAAAAAAGAGAATTAGAAATTAAAAAGATTTTTTTTGTTACCACAGACTATTGGAATGGTCTGATTAAATGGTATATTGTCCATTCAATGGACCATTGAACGGAATGGAGTTGAATGGACAAAAAAGGTTTTTGGTTTGAAGATTTTTATCAATGAAGAAAATGTAGATGTAATAAACTTCTAATCATTCCTTTTCGAAGCAGTATACAACAAAAAAAGAAAAGTATATAAAGTAATGTTTTATGGGGAAGGTTAAATAGAAATTTTTGTTAATTTGTGATCTTGATAAAAAAAAAACAATTCAACCTCTGAAAAAACCTCTTTGCTCAAGTGCTCCATAAAGATTCAAAATTTTATTTCCGACATAATCCCTCACCCCTTTTTCCATTAAAAAAAAAAATAATACGTTCTTTTTTCCAGAAGGTAATAATTTAAGGTACAAAAATTTTAAAAAACTACACTAATTTTTTATATTTTTTTGCTGGATCTATAAATTTACCCGTTTAGCTGCTATAGCAGCCTTTAAGCCGGGAAAGTGAAAATTAAAAAATTTAGTGTTCCGTTATTAAAGAACTAGCTGGCGTGCAGTAGGGACGCCCTCCGCATCTAGATCCTCCGAGCGGAGTGTCCTGGCGGGCGGCGTCTCTGATTGGGATTATTAGGTGTCCAAAATTGATTACCTCTTGTGTAAAAATATTTTTTTTTGAATGGTGAAAATTAATACAACGAAAGTTAAATTAGAAATTTAGCTCTAGAAATTGATATTAACGAATCAGGATTTCGACTAGTGATCGATACATACCGGTGCCTACGTTTTGGTTATATTTCATTATTCTATGAAGCAAAAAGTATATATTTATATTACGCATATGTATCGATATGTATGCGATATATCGATATATAATCATACGACAAGTATACACCTGACCATCACGAGACATGTACTAACGAATCGGGATTTTCCGCTAGTGATCGGTACATTCCGTTGCTAACCTAAGGGGGACGGACGGACACACACAGACACTCACACCAATGCCCTTTAGTAGAGTAGGATATGTCTTATAATAGATTAAGTTTGATTTTATATTATTGAAATCATTAGGAAAAATCATATCTTCACAAATAGATTTAACGCATCAATAGAAAACATAAACGTAGAATGCGCAAGTAGTTTGAAACTAAGAGCAACAAACATGGTGGATGAATTTTGTGTATTCAAATTAAGTCGTAGAAAAAATTTTAATTCACCATTAGCTTCATCAGTTTTATAAAGAGTATAAAACAAAAATAAAAAACCTGTTTTTTTTTAAGGAAATTTTCGGAATAATACCTATAAAAAATATTTCATTAATAATTTGAATAATAAAATTTTATATTTGTTTACGACTAACGAATACCAATTTGATTAAACGGTTTTTAAAACGGCGGGTGACCTTTTGCGCCAAATTTGGTATCATTGAAATCACCACTGCAAAACAAATACGATAACAATTTGAAGCTTAAATAAAATGGTGAAGTCGCTTGATGGACGTACATTTAAAATTATTTTTTAAATTTAAAAGAATGCACGAAACGGTAATTCTCTCATTAAAGGCTGATTTGCAATGGACTTTATTATTATTAACCTATTAATACATTTGCATGAACTTATAACGGTGATTCATTCATGATCTAATAACCGCTGTAATTGATAATTCTAATGACGTAATAAAATTTTTCCTACGATATTTTTTCACAGTAATACACCGCAATTTTATTATTAAATATAGAGAAATAAATTATTTATCCGGATTAATTTCTATTTATTTAAATACCACAGACTCTTGATTTAGAATACACTGATTAACCAGTTTATAGAATTTCTGTGAAAAACTTAAAATAAAAAATGTTTCTCTAAGATAATCAAAAAACTCTTGCGCACTTATGCGCGAGAAACCCGAATTTTCATTAATTTAACCTGGTTTTAATATTTTTATACTTTTTAAGGATTTTTTAATATCCAAATTTAAAAAAAAAAAAATTACCAACCTAGTTTGTCTAGTGGTAAACTCGTCGTCATAAATCAGCTGATTTCGAAGTCGAAGTACTTAGATTCAAATCCTAATAAAGGGTTTTATTCGGATTCGAATACAAGATCATGGATACCGGTGTTCTTTGTTGGTTAGGTTTCAAGTAACTTTAGTAGTAGTCGACCTGAGTTTGTTCAAGACTACAAATTTACCGATACGGGTACATTAATTACACTAAGTCGCTAATGAATTTAATAGTTGATGCGACTATAAATAAAAGTATTAAAAAATTAAAATTAAAAATCCAAATTAAATATTTATGTTTTATTTGAATATTTGAATTTTTTTTTTTTTAACATTGCTAACAATAGGTACCGCAGAAAAAGAAAAGTCAACGTTTCAATTCGTAGCATCATTGGGAACCACGTTTCTAACGTGGCTCGCTCAAATTTTTTCGACCTTAAAATGAGCGTAACTCAATAACGACTCAATCAATTTTCATAAAATTTTCAAATGCCAACTTCCGATATACTCCTACAGCGTATCTAAACTTCAATTAAATTGATTTAGAAGTTTTGAAGATTTTCGAGCCACGAAACTTTATACATGGGGCTATATTTACATAAAATACTAGCCGGTAATGGCTCGCCAATCGTTTAGCCATAGGGCAGAGTCATCTGGGGTTCACATCCGTCCCAAGATCGTGGGGTCGTCACTGATCTCCCCGGGGTCCTGAGGGCCCTCCCGAGCCGTTTGGGTCTCGCTTCGCTCGCCCGCCCGACCCTTCCCTGAGATCCCCCACAGCTCGCTTTGTTCGCCATTACCATCTGTGAGTCCCGTCCCCTGAATCCCTGCAATATTTGTTACCTCATGGTTGTGAGAGTAATATTGATAAATAACAATTAAAGTATTCAGGCTTTATAGAAACAAATTACAAAATAGTAATAATTATGGTAACTGAAGGATAGTGACCTTTGACGAGGAAAACTTTACAACTTACTTCTGTTGCCATGACGACAAAAATATAACAGTGAATTAATAAGATTAATTTTTTTTTTCTTTATTGAATATCTTTGACAACTTCACCCAATTGCTATTTGGCAACTGCTATTGCTATTGCTATTTGCTATTTGAAGTTGCTATTTGGCAACTTCACCCAAGGACCTTGGGTGAAGTTGCCAAAGATATTTTAAGCGATAGACCCTAACCAGGGTCTATCGCTTAAAAACTTTCTTGATATAACAGGAATGTATCCTGCAAATTTGAAAGTAATCGGCCGGTTGGTTCTTGCGTGATGCGAGAAGACAATTTAATTACGGTTAAGGAAATCCCAGTTTAAGTAAATGGTATTTTGATACTCCTCAAACCTTAAAACGTAAAGAAAATCTATTTTTACCCCCAACTTCCGCCATGCGATACGTACTTTTCTTCGAAAAGTCGGTAAAAAATTCGTTTTTTTATTGGTAAAATACCACACGCTCTTGATCAAGAATATACTTAACCAAATTAAACAAGTTTCAGCTAACATATATTACTGAACCTTTATTTATTTATTATTAACCTTTATTTAACTTACTATTTGAACACATTATTAAATGTAAAATGTGTGCAATATTATTCATACATGATGAAGAATAATTCATTTCCGGAAGCCTGTACTATATTATTAACTTTGACGACACTTTAAATTAAACATTTCATCCGATTGGAGTTCCACATTTTAATCTACATGATAAACAATTTTTATACTAGTTTACCACAACGGAGTAGTTTTGTAATAACATCTTACTTACTCCATAGTAGTCGCAACGGAGTAAACATTTTTTGAAAATCTATTTTTATCAAAATTTAAAATTATTTTCATCTCTTTTCTTAAAAAAATTTAAATTATTTCGTAAACATTTTTACGGTAACAACGGACAATAGAAGTTTATTTTTATAGAACTAGTGTAGATTATCGGAAAGACTATTTATTACATATTAATATTTTAAAAGTAAAGTAATTCAGAATTATTATTAAAATTTTTTTTCTGCTAATATCGTCATAATTTATATATCGAGTACAATTATCTTCATTTCTTAACTTCATCGGAATTAAATCACACGTTGACGCCTTTCGGATAAATTCTATTTTCAAAAATGTACAACGAGTTTTAAAAATGGGTATATCCGATACGTGTCAACTTATTATTTAATAAGACGAAGCTTTTTTGTTATAAATACCTTTTCCATATTACGGTATTGTCTTTAAATATATTTTTATAAAATATAAAATTTTATTAAATTTTTCAGATTTGTTAATCAAAATGTCAACAACAATGGATGGACCAATGCCGAAAATTCGTGTTAATTCATTCAGAATAAAGAAACATCGTTATGAAGAAGGAGGATTAGTACAGTATGCTAATCGCCATTGCAGTTGGTTTGGAATAGTAAGTATATTTAAAAAAAAAATGCTTTCAATATTTAATTTATTAATCGACGTGGCGAAAGAAACTACATCTGCATAGTTTTGAACAGCTTCAAAAAGATCTTTTGTAAGCATATTATCAAATCCATGGAACTCGAACGCCACTGAATTGTCGCTGCTGGGATTATTGTCATGTTACTTATTATTAAATAATTATATATTATGCTGAATTATTTCACTCTGAAACATAATATTATTTTTCGGGCCCCCTAAAAAATTACAACTAGTCTTCTAGATAAAAATTATCTTGTGCAGTTCTGCGCAAGAAGACAGACTTTTCATTTCTGATGCCCTCACTATTTCGCAGTCGGAAACGCACTGATTTTCAGAGTACAACGCATTTATTAACGAGAAAATCCTGCAGACAACTATCAAGTTTAAACTCTCTCACCATTGTGACTCACTGCGTAAACGTTTATGAAAAATACAGCAATACTAAGTCAACATACTTCAAATTGAGGTTCGTTATTGTACACTAATTTTCACTGTACAATTTCAGATACACTACCACAGCATATCTAAATTCAATGAAATTAATCTAGTAGGTTTGGAGATTTTTGAGCGGCATAATTTTCAAAATTTTGGAACAATTGAGCGTAACTCAAGAGCGTAACTCGAATTATCTTCATCAAATTCTCACAATCACAACTTTTGATATACTACTACAGAATATCTAAATTTCAATGAAATTACCAAGTAGTTTTGGAGATATTCAGACTACATTTTATCCTTGCATGTTATTTTCGTAATCTTCATACCTAAAAGTAAAGAAAATTCAATTTCTCTTCCCAATCCCACCATGCAATCGAAAGTAAAATCGTATTTTTCTACGAAAAGTCGGTAAAAATGGCTTGTCAGATCATACTTTGGCACCCTGAAATAACGTCTTATGTAGACAGATTATTATTTAATTAAAATATTCTAACTTATATTTATGAATATACAACATTTGTTAAAAAGGATGGTTAATTATTATTAAAAAAAAAAAACGTTTTATTAACTTTTCGTGAAACTTAATAAAACGTCGGCTTACTAAAAGTGTTTTAATATGCTTCTTTTGTGTTTATATTATGCTTATTGTTGGTATTTTTAATAAATTACCGGGGTCTTTTTGAATATCCTCGCAACTCGTACTTATAAGTTTTACATTACCAAACTATATCGATTTATTAATAATTATTAACGTCTAATTGTAAACAAATTTTTATGACGAATAATAATTCAATAAAAAAAAAATGAAAAAATTGAAGTATTTAAGGTAATAAAATTTTATGTATTTTTCGCTTTAAAAAAATGTGTAAATGTAATTTAATAGGCATAAAGAAAGTCATGTGTTATCCACATCAGATTTTTAAAAAATCTGTTTGGTATTCTTGTTCTTAAAAATGTTCAAGTTCACCCCCTTTCAAAATTTTTACTGTATTCCTTAATGTGATTTAATATTTTCAGATATTTAGTTCATAAACCGGGTGACCAACTTAAAACCGAACGGGTAAATATTAAACACAGTTGCGACATATAAGATTTTATGAATATAATGAAAAGGTATATTATATTAAATTCTATATTTACATTAGCAAAAGTTTACATATTTTTACAAATGATGTTAAAATTGGCACCCCGCGCAACGGTGCACACTTTTATGCTACTAAAAATTATAATATGAAATGGAAAAAAAGTATTGCAGTATGCAGTGATGGTGGAAAGCTGATAACAGGAAAAAACAACGAATTTCTAAAAAAAATTAAAAGATCTTTTTATAACAAGGAAGGAATGTATGCGGACTGCTTCTTTCACAGACATGCTTTTACCATTATAAATATGCTGGAAAATCTCAAACAGATTTTTCGTATACTGCAAAAATGGTTAATTTTATTAAAAGTCAACCATTACAAATTGGGCTATTGCTATGTTATGCGTTGAAATGGACGCAAAGAAAAAATTTCTTCTTTTCCATACAGAAGTCAGATGGTTATCATCTGGGAAAGTGTTAAGGCGGTTGTTGAAATTGCTAGATAAATTAATAATATTTTTCCAGGATAAACAAAATTCTATTCTCAATGTTTTTACAGAATAATGAATATAAGTTGCTGTTCTATTTAAATCTATACAAGAACCTTCCCTTGGTCGTGATGTGCCATTCTTGATGCCATGCATCCATCGCGAGGCTGTAAAGCCTCCTCCGTAGGCGGGAGATGGGCAACTGAACGAAATTTAGAACCGGTGCATTGTGATCACCGTTCCTCTCCGGTACAGGCCCGGCTCGAAACCGCATCCCACGACCTCCCTGCCTCTTCGCAACTTCCACATGGCCGCCTGAACTTTCGCCACTAACTCGATTGGGAGAGCCTTTACCAATACGGTGGAAGCCTTGTAGGAGATTGTTTTAAAAACACCAGCACATACTATTAAGGCTCTGAGCTGGGCACTCCTTAAATTCTGAATAAGTGCTATATTTCTGTCGAATCTATGCGCCCAAACGGACGCAGCATAAGAGGCCATACTTTCGAAGAAACCTCGGTACACCATGTAGAAATGACGGCCCGACAACCCGTAATCCTTCCGAGCAATCCTCCTAAGCTTGTGCATCACAGAAACGGCGTCTGCCGCTACTTGCCTAATGTGGTTGCTAAACAGCAACTTCTTATCAAACAAACACCTAAACTGATTCGAGGCTCAATAGCCGTTTGTGGCACAGACATTCGGTCTTATGCTTTAAGGCGACCGAATGAGGTGGTGGCAGGAGAAGTGCCATGCAAATCAATCAATATGTTGCTGTTGCTTAGTTGGCTGATATATTTATGCATGTAAAAGACTTGAATATGAATCACACGGATGTAATAAAAACATTTTATTAATGACTGATAAAATTCATGTTTTCGTTAAGAAGCTTGATATCTGGATTATTTGTCTTCAAAGCAAATATTTTGATGTTTCCACTTGCTTCCGAAATTATATTGAGAAAAATTTGTATGAAGACACTATTATTCAACTCAGTTTGGATAGCATGAAGATGCATTTGCGTGTGCTAAAAATTCAGTTGGTGGAGTATTTCCCAGAAGATAAAAATGATTTTTGAAGAGATGGGTACTGAATCCAATTAGTGAAAATGTTGTAGCTAGCAGTAGTATTTCATGACCAGCTCATACTTAATTCTATGTTTCCATTATAGCAACCATTTTCTCGATTGGATATTGAATTTTAGAAAAACATAAATGCAAAGAATGAAACTATACTGCAATGAAGGGTGAGTAGTACAACTGACAAAACTAGACAAGAATAATAACTTGTAAAACCAACAGTGGCACATGTTAAAAGTGACCTCAAGTAACTACAGTTCGATTTTTAAGTTGCTCAAACTGTATTTATTATTTTTAAGTATTAATATATAATTATATTTATGTATTATACAATACAACAATTGGGTTTAAGAGAAGAGCCTTATTGTCTACCATTGTCATATTTTTAAATGATCTGATGATCGAAATAAATAAATCTGTTATTTTGATCGGTTCATAATAATACATAACATAGATCACCTTAGGAACATGCAAGTATTTAAATTTTACCCAATTCTAGTTTTTTATAATTAATTTTGTGACATCACTCTGATCAAGGTCTTTCGATTACTTCCCTTGATTTTTCTAAGAAAATGCTGAACCAGTTTCTTAAACATGGAATCTCTTTTAACAATTTGTTACATTTTTTATGATATATTATGTTTTAATAAAAATAATGATAACATAATTTATTGACACACTTATTTGTTTTTCAATAAGTTAAAACAATATATTTATTTATTTTTATTTAGATTGTGGCAGGACTGATACTCAATGTGTTATTTCTTAGTATGTGGGGATTGTTAGATTTCCTGCCTTCAAAAGAAGTGAAGTCATCTATGAATGCTAATAAAACAGATAATAATGTAAATAATAAAACTGTTAACAAAGGAATTAATGCAAGTAAAATTCTTAACAATGCTGAAAATAAGCCATTCTGTATTATTGGTAAGTGTGTATCAAATATAAATTTACATTTTAAACAGTTTAATAACTTCTTTCATTTTTCTACAACTATTAAATAAAATTCACAATTGATAAAATTAAAGATTTTAAAAAACCCATGAAACCGTTTTGAAGAAACATATCTACTGCAGCGCCCCCTGGTGGCCTATAACCATAAAACATGTCTAAGAAACTGCTCTGAAGTGATACCTATGTAATTCTAAAAACTCATCAAATCAGTCCAGTAGTTTTTGAGGAAAGTAGTAACAGACACACATACACACACACGCACGTACAAAACCTCTTACCCCTAATGCATACACTGTCACCATTCTGTCATGGGAAAAATATCAACTTAGTTGTCCCACTTTGTACTCATGTTGTTGAGATTACTACAGCCACCCATATTCTACAATTGTGAACTTTCCTCTTAACCACACACTCCTTCTCTTTCCCTTTACAGTGCATTCCCTAGCTTTCTTCAGTAGTCTATCATCTACCATGCACATCACATGTTCAAACTATCTCAGTTAAGTCTCCTCTTCTAATATTCATATATCGGGTTTGGTGTCTAAAGATGTTCATATATTTTGGTTTCTTATATGATCCCTTCTAGTTTTCCTAACATTCTTCTCAGAAACCTCATTTCTTGCACTTGAAGCCAATTGCTACTACTTTCATGTTTTGCCAGCATATATAAGTGTAGGACCATATATAAACTTAAATATCATTTTACTGACTTATTTCATGTTGAGTAATCTTGTGAATAGTGCAAAATACAACTCCCCCTTTTACAAACACTATAGAACCTATTTCCTCCAACATTCAACCATTATGACTAATAGCAGAACCCAAATATCTGAACGTTTCAACCTGGTTCAACTGACAACCATTTAGGTCAATATTTATGTCTTTTCTATTTTTAGAGATCAGCAAAACTTTGGATTTTTCAATACTTAGCTTCATATTTCTTTTTTCCAATTGCACACTCCAGACTGTAGGTTTACCTTAGATTTTGCAATCGACACCAGATCGTCCACATACGCTAACTCGTGAGATATACACTGGTTCAATTCTCCAGTATTCCATACAGAATTAACTTTCTCTGCACATTCAATCCTTTAGAACACCATCTAGCATAATATTCAGTATGCAAGGTACATACTTAATATCTTAAGGTCTGGTGTCACCTTGTCTGACACCAGAGGAAATGAAAAAAACATGGTGATTTGCATTTCCCACTCTAACATAATTACAACACTTGAAATAAAATTTTTTTATTCCATCGATCAGATATTTGGGAACCTTCTGTTTCTCCAAATCAATTCACAACACCCAGTTAAATATCTTTACCAAATTTATAAAACACAAAACTACCTCCCTCCTTATTAAACTCCAAGTTTTTTCTATTATTTATCAGAGCATGAAGACCACATCTTTAGTACTATTTCTGATACCCTTATGGTTCTTGAAATTCCTATTGCTCCCTCATAAAAATAGATATTATTATTGACGTTTCTTAGTCCTCAGAAATTTCCACGAGTCTTCGTGCTAGCCTCAAAACTCTTAATAATAATCTCTTTCCCTCAGGAAGTTTTTGGGTGAACAACATGCACCCAAAACCTGACATTAAAATTTTAAATCAATCTGTATATACTTTGCCTTTAAAATATAGTTGCCACACAGCAGCAATAGAGCTATAAGGAGAGCATATTCTTTTATATTTAATGCTTTTAAATATTTACTGAATCTGAGGTGAATGTGTATCCAGTCTGTCTAGTATTTAATGCAACTAGTGTAGCTTAATCTTATACTTCTTTGTTACTGTATTTTTCAGGGTTACTTCATGTATTTTTTGTTATTTTCAAAACAACATAATAACTACCTTTAAAAGGGTCTTTTCTTTATGTTGGTAATTTTTTTCTGACTGTCAATCATAAACATAAAATATATCTTCTGTTACAAAAGTGTTATTATATTCTATATTTTGTGTAGTATATTGTTAACAAGTGTGGGTGAATAGCCATAAATTTGCGTCAGTGTTATATTATTACTTCATATTGAACAGACTGGATGTACATTACCTACAAATAAGAAGAATCACATTAACATTATTCACAACAGAATCAATTTTTATAAATCACTTTATAAAAACAATTAACATACATAAAGATATTAAATATGACATGAAAATTACCACTCTGCCAATTTCTGTGGGGTAGTGGTAGTGTCTGGGCTTTTCATCTGGAGGTACCAGGTTCAAGTCCTGGTGGTTTTCATAGACTACAAAATTCCATTTCCATATTCCCATAAATAAGTTTCAAAATTTCTGGTTAATTAATTCATCATTACAAAAGAGAAACAGAATTCACATAGAGACCACAATCACAACCTCAACACAGTTTTACAGCATTAAATTTATAAATATTAATTGCCAGATTCAGCATATATGTAAATATCATATTGTTAAACTAAAAATTAAATGAACAAACACAACACTAAATGAATGCATTATTGTAAAAAGTACATCAATTGACTGTTTACTAAAGGGATTAATAAAGCTTTTAAGGCCTTTTTAATAAAGATCGCATAAGTAACAATGCCATTCACTGGTTTCCAGATAAAGAAGAGCTATTTAATTAATTCAAATAGGCCTTTCAAAAGATCATCTTCCATATAATTAGAAATTGATCAAAACCTAAAAAAAAAAAAAAATGGAGCAGTTGTATACTACTGCATATCAAATGAAAAATATGTCTTATGTACGTGAGAAAAGGAAGGCAAAGGTAATTTCTACACTGATCTTTTGTTACTTGTATAAATTTGTTTATGTCTGGATTAAGCAATCAGTATTATATGCTAATTTTTTTTCTTTGTGTTGTTTAACAAAAGCTTCTAATTTCTGGCCAGATATTCCTAAATAATATTTCTACCTAAATCTCACTCACCAAAGCTCATTGAAAGTACGGGTTTTTAAATATAATTATAAATAACTATGTTGACAAGACTGGATGTTAAAACATCACACAGTATTTTGGTGTTGATGGTAACCATTCATGCAATCAATCAACTGATTGTTAGATTTATCCAAAATCAGGGTATCCTGAACTTAACAATTTATTTGAACTCAATTTACTTCCTACACAACCTTATAGTTTATAGAGTAGTTGTTTAATTTACGACAAAATGAGTTCTGAGAAAAAAAGGAATAATCAGTGAAAAAAATCTTTCCTTCTAAGAATGTTTAATAATTTTAAAAGTTTATTTAAGTCCCATGTCTGACTACGTGGCAAAAGATTACAATTTTTTGTGTAATATACTTTTATGAATATACCTTTTTTGTATAATATACCTTTATGGACACATATTTCTTTATGCTTGTTTTTAATTGTTTTTTTTTATTTGTTTGATTTAGGTTGTATGATAAAGTTATCATTCTTGTTGCTTCTTTTGGGAGCGTTAATTTTGGTGAACATTCTAATATGGTTCTGGCTAGAATTGGTAATTACAATAATTTGTTATAATTTTTAGTTTAAAAATATTTATCAAAATTACAAAATTAACTTACACAATAATTTCATTTAAGTTAAAATTGTAGAATAAAGAACAAATAATTAAGTAATCACCAACCAACAAACTTTAAAATAAAATTGTTACACTTATCAAAATTTTTTATGTTTAACTCTGTAACTCTTTAAATATAGCTTTTAGTAAAAATAATTAACTGTATCAGTAATATGCAACTCTTTCTTTCCCTGACTGAAATTTCCCCTACCAATACTTAAAAGATAAAAAACTGTTTTCAGCTTCAATCAATCAACTCAAGTAGACTATACCATACACACACAGATACTCTTGAATGTTCCAAGCAAATTCTTTGTACAAAAAATGATTCTCCATCTCTCCTCTTTTCTCTATGAATCATTAACTCTCTCTTCCTTTTTTGTACTTGGTTCTCTCTAGGTCTTTCCATGATTCTTGCTAACCTTACACACTATTCTCATTTAACATATCTATATCATAGCAGGCTATTTTCCTCAACTCTCTTACTTATGTACATGTCATATGTACAGATCACTAATCCAACAACAGACAATAGCCTTGATATTCTACATAAAAGGATATAAAAAAAAGACATCTTAACACACTTTAACATTATAAAATATAAGTATACAATAATTCATTAAATGATGAGAAACAATTCAATTTGCACATTCTTTTCAACCATGTACTTAATAAGTAATATCTGCCTAGTTATAAAAAAATATCATCAGTATTTTTTTATAACTAGATTCTGTTCTGCTGATATCAGGACAGAATCAGTAGCATTAGTCATCGAAGTGACTAAAGATAAATGATAAAATTTTGAAATAAGATTTTTAAATTTGATTTAGCTCATCGTTATAAAAATTCATATAACAAAATTAATTTGTTTTAATGAAAAATTAAAGTATTAGTTTTCCAAATAGACAGCTAAAATAAATTTTAAAGGAATATTTTATTCTGTTTCTTTTATTTATATATTGAAAGATTGATAATTTTTGTTTACAATAAAGTCAGCATAAAATGTAGAGCCAAAGTGTATTAAAAAATATTAACAAAAAATTTATGTTGATTTATTCAGATTATTCATTTCATTTTTTCAATCAACTAATGAAACTGCTTTAAAAAGTGCTATAAAAATTAAAGATATTTTTTTAAATTCTAACATTTTGAAATAAAGATAAGTCACATCAAACATTGGTATGCCAGTTTCAGTATTCCATGCTAGATTTACAAGAAAAATGAAGAATGAAAAGTAGTTTCCTCTAGACTATATCATAATTGCATATCAGAATGCATAGCACACTGAAATTTTCAGGTTTGCAATTGACATCTTCATTCCATTCATCTCAAGGACTGACTTCATTAAACATTATTACTCTCACAGAAAGGAATTTCTGTCTCACACCTCTTGTTTTCAAATTTAAGTTTATGTTTTAAATTTAAATGTTTTCAAATGCAGATTCTTTCAAAAATGAGGCCTCAAATGTTTTTGTGCCTCAACCACAAAAGAAAGGCTAAAACAGATAGTACAAAGGAGCAATAGATGGTACAGAGGAGCAGTAGAAGTATCCCTTCTACTGACAAAAAATGCTCCATAATTTTTTAAGTGATCTTGTATTTTTAATATTCTAAAGTTTTATTTTATACTGAAGTTAATGTAGGTGAGGTTTAGTTGTTAATAACAGAATAAAACAGTGAAGGAAATGATTATATAAAGGGAATGTAACAGAAGAACTAGCCTAATGTAATTTTTATGACCCTATACAAACTTACTCTGCTTTCATATTCTTTATTGCAACAGTGTAATTATCATTCAATTTTAAGCTTGGATCAATGAGAGACCAGGACTTATAATACAGAGGTTACTATTTATCTATCTATGTCTATTTTCTTTGATTTCATATGTTTATTGAAATTTCAGAGCGCTTTGCACAATCTTATATATTTTGATATCAAAAATTTAAGTAATACATTTGAAATTCTTTTCTAAACAATAAGCTGCCTAACTTTGAGAGATAGTATCAGGAGGCTAAGTAAGCGATTCATCTGAACAGAATAAGTAGAATAAAACCTTTCAAAGAAAAAAAAAACTTTTACAATAACAGGGAATAATTTCATTTGGTTCAGAATAGTAGGTAACGGAAATGACTGATGACTGTAGAAGAGTGAATACTTAGTAGGAGTAATAAAATATGTGATTCAGTGTATACCATATGAAAAGAGTGGCGGATTGTAGAAGTGACATTCAGATGGAAAAGAGGAAAGATAGTAGAATATTTAGGGTATTTTAGAATGTATAAGGCTTGGTGAGGGATAATGAAACTGATAGATGTACAATAACATGAGAAATAATCTGAACATAATTATTATTTAATAAAATACAATTATGATTAGAAAACTTTAATACAGATATAGCATCAACAAGAAATTACAAATCTTTTGATTTGTATTTACAAATTTTTTGATTTGAAACCGTACTTATGGTTTCTTTGACAAATAAATTTCCTTCAAACAAATAAATTTCCTTATGTTATTGATTTAATGAAGTCAATTATTGTGATAATGTTTTAATTTTTCCCTTTTTTTTAACAGTGCCTATAGATTTTTAATTCTATTTCTATTAGGACAGATCTTGTAATTTAAAAACTTTTTTATATGTCTGGCAGTACAGAATGATGATTAAACTTATTGGGATTATTTCTTGTGGAAAGAGTCTTGTAGGCTAAATGATGACAAACTTTGTTTACACAATATTAATCTTAATGACTTTCCAATTTACCATTGGTACTAATAGGCCTTCAAATATAAAATAACTCTGAACTGTTGTTTTTTTCTGGGTGTTTGTTTGATGTCGGCTGGTGAAATTTTTATTTGCTTCTTGACGTAAAAAAGGTTACAGGTTAACAATAGAAAAAATTTCTCTAGTTTCTTCAGTCCAGTTTGAATGTATTTTGGCCTATATAAATCTTCTATTTCCCCAAAATTGTATTGAGAAATGGTCTTTATCTAATAAATGAGCTTTCTGTCTTAATAGCAAGCAATCAGTGCTGAATAGTTCTCATATGTCTTTTCTTTTTTTTTGCAACTGGCTCTTGAATTAAGCTTAAGTTCAATTTCACAGCAAGTTATTGACATTTATTAAGGGTTAATGTCAGTTAGATAAAATAAAAACCATAAATAATCCTGGTATTATGTATTTTTGTTTCAGTATCACCAGACCCTTGAGTTATCATCAATCTATGTTGTACTAAATTGTAAATCACGTGAACAGATATTACGTCAACAACGTTGGTGAAAAGTGCAATTAAATTCAAACAATATGAAGGCTGTAAAAAAATTTTTTTTCAGTAACAAATTTAAACTGTAAATAAAATATAATAAAAAAATAAAAAGATAATACATTATTATGTTTTTATTAATATATATAAATATAAAAGAGGCGATAAAATATTATAAATAAGTTAAAAAATTAAATTATATCTGTGTTATTTAACTTATTTATAATATTTTATCTCCTGATGATGGTTCTGAAATGAACCAAAAGGTCTCGAGTCACACTTAATTTGCTGGTAAGATGGATTTTCATTTTTAATAGTTTTTAATAATTTAATAGAATAATGTTTGCAACATATTTAAGTATACATTTTTTTCCTAATGTGTATACATTGCAATCTGTTCAACTAATGAAAATAAGAAACCCCAAATGGCCCAACGAGATGAGAATGATATGTATGACATGTAAATGAGATAAGTCTTGTACAGACTCGAGCTGACCATTCTAAAGACTTGAGTTTAATTGAGCCCTAACCATCAATGAACAGTGTTATCCACAGTCTAGTATACAAATCCATAGAAAAGTGACTATACTGTGATTTGGACCTCAGAACTTTTGGCTTTGAAAATCAGCTGTTAAACAACTCATTGGCGATGACAAGTTAACTAGACCAGCCTGGTGGGGTAAATATACATTTAATAAGAATTTTTCAAACTCACATAAATTGAGTATGGAATATATTTGGAAAATATACATGGGAAATCTTTTATTTAATTTTCATTGGTTTGAAGATCTTTTAGATGATTCATTTGTTATAATATAAAGTGTATTAAAATTTCTTTCTAACATCCAAAATGTAATTCTTATACTCTGAAAGTTTTAAGTTAACGATCTGATTGAAGGAGATAACAATTTATTTTAAAATAAATTATTTGATTAGGGAATAACTATTGAAACTGTTAATATAACCTCAGAATTAAGTGGAAATAGAAATACTTTGGATCCTCAATGGACAACAATAGAAAATGAAATTTTATTTTTACTAACAAACTACAAATATTAATTTATTACATTCAGTAATGATTTAGGAAGAAAAACACAACATCAAGTAAAAAATGTATCAATTACTTACTATTCTCTCATTTTTATAACGATCTAATTTATTGCTTCTTTGTCCTTTAAGGACAGGCTTTTAAGCTGTTTTAAGGCTCAACACTTCCTTGATTTTCTTAGATCTCATTTTACAGTAGGTTTGTAATTCTAGGTACAGGAAGGTAATATATTAGTTGTCATTTTCAATAAAAGATGTAAAATTTACGATCTGAAATAATAAGTCTATTTCATTCAGTGGCTTTCATTAGCCATTTATTCTTTCTACTTTATCATTCTATATGTATAACATCTTAAAATGCAATCCTGATTCGACATTACTTTTATAGCTGCTAGTAGAATATGAATTCCTTTGGTTAGATGAGAGGCACCATGATGGGTAAAATTATTGGTAAAGCTGTCATCTTATTGAGGTAGATTTTTGATCAGGGTTATTTCCACTTAGTTTTTCTACTATTAGGATTTCTCTTCTTCTGCTGTAAAGATCATTGATAGATTGTCACCAGCAACTTTAAGTAGAAGCAATATACGAGTAACTGTTTGGTACCAGGGGGAGTAAGTTGTTTGCAAGTTTTTTAGGCAGGAAAGATGGTCGCAGGAAGCTGTGGGTCGATGGATGAGAACCCTCATCCCCAACATCAAGCCATGGTTGTCGAGAAGATTTGGTGAGGTTGATCATCACCTATCGCAGTTTTTTACAGGACATGGTTCCTTCAATAACAACCTGCACAAAATAGGCAAGAGAGAAGAGCCAATTTGCAACTACTGCAACGAGATAGATGATGCTGAGCACACCTTTTTTGAGTGCAATAGGTGGGACATACTTAGACATAGTAAGGCACTCACAGGTATAACTCCAGAGACAACAATAGAATACATGCTAAGAAGCGAGTCAAACTGGAATAATTTTGCTAGTTTTGTTAGACAAGTCGTTCTACAGAAATACTCCGATGAGAGAAGACAAGGTGTTGTCTAGAATAGGACTGGGTGGACAGCCTTGCTGATGAGGTCCAATATGCTGCGGTGTGTTGGCACTGATGAGCCACCAAGGACTCCATGGGTAAAGTCAGGTAACAGCACACTGAATACCGAAGGGACCCAGTGCACTGGCCAAAAGGGCAATATTAATAAAGAACTCTCAAAAAGAGCTAACCGGTAGGCCGACCTGCCATGCCGGTATATAGCCAGTAGGTGGGGAGGCCTATTTGAGTTTAAAGACACTCCCCTGGGCGGCGTAATACCAACAAGTTGGTCCGGCCCAGGGAAGCTGAGAGAAAAAAAAAGTTTTTTAGGTTAATACTTATCCCACTTACATTTGACCACCTTTTGATTGAAGACCCTGGTTTTATCATTTTTAATATTTTATCTTTTTTTACTTCAACATTGTACTGGATTGTAACAGAAGCAAAATTCAATTACATTTTGGCAATTATCCAGTTTTGTGTTAGCTGTTCCTGAGTGAATCAGCACTTAGTTGATAATGAAAACACCAGTGAATATTATACAATGGTAACATTGACATTAAATTAAACTGAATTACATGTTCAGCTGTATTTGAATCTATCTGACTTCTATATCATGGAAGGTTTCTGCTGATAGTATTACAATAGTACTTTGGTCAGTTGTGATGCAAGCCCATCATACAAATGGTTAAATTTATTCACCTATTTATTTCTACTTATCAAGAGTTTTTTAATCCATTAAAAACATAATAATGAATGATGATGTGAAGTTGCTATTTCAAATTTTATGTCTTTAAACTGGTATTTGCAAACTACATTTTATAATTAGGTAATAGTTTCTGTTTTTTAAAAAACACTTTCATTGTAGTACTGTAAAAACAGTATCTTACCTCCTTTCACCGTTCTGATGTATTTCAAACCAAATAGCTGTTCTTGTTTCTTCAATTTTGCTTTGTAAGTATTCTACATGTTCTAATAGTGCGTGGGCTTATATATTGCTGGAGTAAACAATGCCGAATAAATGTAGAATGCTGACAAACATATTTTTAAAAATGTACAAATTACACACCTCTACCAATTTTCTTTCCTTTGTCGGTTATTCAACCCAGCAGTTTTATAATCCTGTTTATAGTAGGAATTCAGCTAAATTATGTGTAGTAAATATTAAAACCAACAAGAGGTATCTGTAAGATCTTCTAGGTATCTTCCAGGATTTCTATAAACAAATAATCATTTAATGACACATTAAAATAAATTATATAAAAAAGTGATATTTGTGTATTATGACAAAAATGATTAAACAACTCTTTCCTTTTATTATTTGTTAATATTCCACATATATTAAATACACTTTTACTATTTAAATTGTGTTAAAATACAAATAATTTATTTAAAATAAAACCTTAAGTAAAATAACTTATTACAGCTTTCTTAATTCTTTGTGTATTGTTTTGTATATTATATGACAAATGTATAATGTTCAATAAACTGCATGGTGAAGTAACAGCATGTTCATTTTTCAACCCTTTTTTGATTCTGGGATTGAATCCCAATCGGGCTTGGCACATTTTTCATCGTCATAAAAAAGAGGGAAGTGTAACTAAGAAATCAGCCAGTAATTGTTAAGAATAAATAAATGATTTAATTTAATCTAAACAGTTGTTACATATTACTAATGTGTTAATGTTTTATTGTAATTTTAAACAATGATAATTGAGATAAAATGTTTAAAAAAAATTTGATTAACAAATGTTAATATTGATACGTTATCTAACCACTAAATGTAATTGTATTTTACTAAGTAACCACTCTATCACTACGGTGGGTTTTTTGATATGTTATTTCATTCAGATTTGATGTGTTCATTTTTTTTAGTTTATAAAAAATAAATGTGTTTTAATGATTACGTTGTAAAAGCAGTTTTCTTTCTTGTTTACATTATATTTAACTTATACCTAATCACTCAAAAAGTTTATCAAACAAGTATGATAAACTTCTAATTTTGGAGATATAACAATTAACAATGACCAGAGCTAATTTTTTTATGAATAAACAAAACAGACATATTTTATTTTTTATAAAAATGTGTGACAGACTATTGAACAGTTGTTAGAATCACAATTCAAATCGACTTCTGAGGTGAAGTGGTAGCATCTTTACTTTTCATCTGGAAAGTTGAAGGTTCTGGGTTTGAATCCCAGTTAGGTATGGCATTTCCCACATTTAACAAAACCTTTTCTTTTCCATCATAAGAAAAAAAATTTAAGTAACTGTAATTGGGGAGGCCAATTTCTTGTTACTGAGTCTAGGATTTGATATACAATGCGTTTTATTATAAGATAGTTTTTTTTTAATACAATATATCACAAAATATAGTTTTTGTTTTTATCAATAAAAATTTCTATTGTTTATTAATAAATGATAAAATCTTATATTTTATTACAATATTTTAAACATAAATCTTGATGTGCTCCTTTTTAAACCTTTGATAATATTTTTTTGTGTGCTTTTTGCCCATTATAGGTTTGAAGTATTTCTCTAAATTTTTAATTATTTGATTAAAATTTGTTTGAATTAAGTCCATAATAATTTTACTTTCCTGGCAAATATAGCTAAAATTGTTATATTAAAGGAGAAAGTATGGAGATCATGCCAGAATGGGATATTGGGTTTTTTGAAAATCTTTTGTTTTAGGGTCCAACTATTTCAATTAGACCAGCGATTCTCAACTTTTTTAGCTCCATGACTCCCAAAAAGTAAAAAAAAATTATAATGAATATCTCATGAACCCTCCCCCCCAACCACAACCCAATGAAACCTAGTCAAAACTATTAAGCTTCTTTGATAGTGTTATGTTCAAACATGCATATGACACATTTGAACATGTCAGTTTATTTTCGAATGTGAAACGTGCATCTGGTGCCTTTATCTAAGTTTCTAAAAGCAGAGTCTTATTGAAGATAATAATAACTAAGATTTTGGTTTTTTAGTGTACATTCAAATGGTGAAACTTTATTTTTTTTTCAATTAGATTTTTATGCAAAATGGATAAATTTGTGAAGAAACAAAATGAATCATCTACATCTAGTAAATTGATAGGTAAAATGACAAGATTGTACAAGAGCAGTTATTTAAATTATGGTTTTACCTCCCTTGGATGGAAAGCCTCAGTGGATTGTTTGCTTTCAAGTCCTCTCTGATGAAAGCATAAAACCATCAAAATTAATTCAACACTTGGAAACTAAACATTTGGATCATAAAAGCAAACCCTTGGAATTTTTCAAAAGAAAATTACATACTTGGAGAAATCAACTAGCTTCTTTTTGTAAATCAAGTCATACTGATAAAAGTACACTTGAAGCATCTTGTTTCATTGCATTAAAAGTAGCCAAGATCTTCAAACCACATACAATCACAGAAAACCCATATATTGTCTGCTGCAATTGATGTGGTCAGTGTTTTAATAGGTGTGGAAGAAGCAAAAATATTGAAAAAAATGCTGCATTCTAAAGACACAGTATCAAGGTGAATTGATGACATGGTTACCGTTGTTCGCGATCAAATAAAGTTATGTGATGAAATGCCTATCCAGCAGTACCATGTGGAAGCTCGAACATTAGGTTGCCACTTTTTTTCAGAAACTCCTGGAATTGCAATGAGCCTTTTTCCGTTCCGGAAGATTGGCTGCCTGATAATTACATAAATATATTTTTTTCTATTTGTTTGTGACTATATTCATCCATTATAAGTTCACTGATACTCATCTAAAAGGTATCAAAAGATTTAATTCAATTACATTTATGACATGGAATATGACAATATTAAAAAAGGGAGGTGATTTTTAATTAAATCAACATAGCAAAACTTGTGAGAAATTCATCTACAGTTTGGTAAGTATGAATGTTTAAACATGGATTTTAAAATCGTAGATTCAGTAGATTTCTTTTTTTAATAACCAAAACAAGATTTAAGCATCAAAATTCCAAAATTTGAATAAAACTTTTTTTTTATTTTAGGGGCTTCCTTACTATGTGGGGAAAATTTAAGAAAAACTTATTTATAAAGAAGTGAACACCAACAAAAAAAATTAATTTAAAAGAGAATGTTTAAAAATATTGAAAAAATAAAATATAATTTTATAAAAGTAATGAAGAAACTGCTTCTAATTTTGAATCCAGAATATAATATAGTATTGAAACTACTTTAATTTTAATAGTTCTTTAAGTGACTAGAAAAATAAGTGTTAGAACCAAAAAAACAAGAAACAGAATATATGTTCTCTAGAAATATATATAGATTTTAAAAATGTTTTTCAAATATTTATATACAGATTAAGCTTAATAAATTTGCTTAAGTAAAGTTTTCTCTAAATCTAACACCTCCTCCATAGAGGCTAAAAAAATAAGAAAAAGAAAATTTCCAAAAACGTTTTGTGCGTTTGTCCTGGGGTTTATAATTTTTTTTTTTTTTAAATATATATTTCTTGATAGCTCTGTATATGAAGTATAAACTCTCAAAAAATTTTTGAAACATATTTAAACTAAAGCGAGTTCTTTGGTTTACAAAACAAAAGAACAAAAACAAACATTCAATTTTAAGAGGTGGAGTTTGATTTTTTGAAAATTTTTTTTTATTATTTAAATGTGCATTGAAGGTAACAGATTTGCTTTAATAATGTTTTATTTAAGATGGCTCTAATGTGGCCTAATCACGAGGAATAGGAAGACCACAACCTAACTTTAACTTAAGCGTGATGAGCAAATGAAATTTGGTAACTACTTCAGAGGGTAATCGGAAATGAGAATCCCTCACTCATCACCTAAAATGAGCATTGCAACTGGACCATTGGACTTTGGAGAACCATGTTCGGAAGTATCGGAGATTCCTGGAACTTTAACATCTTTCGCTACAAAAATCCGACCCAAGAAAAACCATCTACTTGGAACATTTAATGTAAATTACACTCCTTCAAATAGACAAACTTACACAACTAACAGATACACTAGATGAACGTATCAACATCCACATACTGCTAGAAACAAGATTCAGAGATGAACTACCCATCAGTACTGGGAACTGTATAATCTACAAAGGAAAACAAGCAATCAAGAACAGTAATAGAGCAAATATTCTAGGAACAGCATTCACACTAAAGAAGAACATCATGGAAGCTATCATCGACTTCTCATCGCCCTCAGAAAGAATAACAACCGTATTGTTCAAAACAGGAAATAAAACACATGCTGTGATAAACTTACATGCCCAAATAAATAGAGACAATAGGAAATTTCCCAAAAAAGTGGGAAAACATTGGGAACTTGTAGAACAAATAATGAAACTCCCCCAACACTATGTCAAAGTACTAGTTGGCGATTTCCATGCCCAAATCGATAAGAAGGTAAACACCGAAATACTGATTTCCTTCTGCAGAATGTTTAATTAAAAACTAATGTCAATGTACTTCAAAGCCTTCTCAAGAAAGAAGAGAATATGGATCTTCCCAAAATCTAAAATAGAATTCCAAAATAACCATGTAGCGATAACAACTAGAAATCGAAAAGAAATTCTAAATGTCAAAACAAAAAGAAGGATCAGCATGGATTCAATATCTTTTGGAAACTTTAATAAAATAGATCCAAACTGAGAATGCCAAGAAAACCCACAACAGATTCGGAAACATTAGTATATAATCAAGAAAAGTACTTGGAACAAAGAAACAAACAAGATTTAGGCAAAGACTAGAATGGAAGTAAAGAAACCCTTACCAAGGCAACGAAAGTAATAGTAAAACCAAAAAGGAAACTGAGACACAGATAGTGTAATGGAGAATGCAACAAGGCGATGGAAAAAAGAGCCGAAGCATGGAAGCTCTGGTACACCAAAAAAAAAAAAAACAGAGAACAAATGAAACAAATTTAGGAAACAATAAGATACTCTAGAGGAAATGCAAAACACAACTGAAAAAATAGAGAAAAACTTAAAGGTGCACACCAAAGAACTAGCAAGCAGGAAAAACCAGCAAGCTTATGCTTAAGCAAAAGGGCTGGAAAACTGGCACTCAACAACAAGGAAAACTGTCACATACTAGCAGATTATATCGACACTACTCAATTGTGATAAATCCAAGAAAGAACGTAAATTCAGAACAAACAAGAATCCCAATGCGGAATCAGAACCACCCACAGAAGAAATCCAGTTCATTAAAAAAACACTAAAAACCAACAAATCACCAGGAGAAGACGATTCCATGGCAGAAATGCTAAAATATGGACAAAAAACTGTTGTAAAGAAAATACACCAGATCCACGAGGAGGTGTGGAAGATGGAGAAAATATCAAAAATGAAAATACCAGAGAAAATACAGGAAATGCACACTCATCCACCTGCTGAGCAACAAAGAAAATAAAACGGACACCAACAATGGTTGGTATCCGTTTGATCAATAAGTGATATGAAGGAATATCACTTCTTCATGTAACCTAAAAAATTTTACCCAAAGCCCTATTATTATTTGGCAAATAAGCAGCCCATCTAATAAGAGAATATCAAGGAGGATTCAGAAAGAGAACCTGTGTGGAATAAATCTTCAGCCAGAAAAACATCTTGCGACTCCGAGTACTAAGATATTCCAACACCGTAGTCACTTTCATGGATTTCAAAAAAGCATACGACTCCATTGAAAGACAACCACTCTTTAAAGCACTAAAAGAATTCTATATTGACAGGAAAACAAGAACTCTAATCAAACAATCCTAACCAACACCACCTCCAAAGTTAAATTCTTCTGTGAAATATTGGAACCATTTGAAATATAAACAGAAGTGAGATAAGGTGGGTTATGATCCATTCTATTCAACCTAATTCTGGAAAAAATAATAACAAGGAAAAAATAAAAACTGGAAAAAGAGGACATCAAAGGGACAGAACTAGGAAAAAGAAACGACAATCTAGTAATAAAGTGTTTAGCATTCGCAGATGATATCACATTACTAGTACAGAACAAGGAGGAAGCAAAAGTAATGATCGAGAAACTGCAAGAAATCACAAGAAAAACTGTTTATGTATTTCTTACAAAAAACGGAATACATGAATACCAAACATCACAAAGAAAAATACATGAAGACGAAATAAGGCAACATCAAAATAGTAGACAATTTTAAGTACTTAAGAGAATGGATACAACCAAACAGACTGGATAAAACAGCAAACATAGAACGGGTTCAAAAATTGGAACGAACGTATGGAATTACGCAAAGCAGAAACAACATACACAGCATATTCTACAAAGCCCAAACTCAGACATTATAACACGGTTATCAAACCGAAAAGGCTATACATGTCAGAATGCCTAACAATCAACAAGAAAGGAGAAATACAAGAAATTGAGAAAAGAAAAAGGTGAATACTCTAATGAAAAATAATAGGACATGGAAAACAAAGACGACACTAGGAAAATATGGATGAATGAGAGGATATACAAACACACAGAGATCTTCACAGATATCATACGAAAGAGACCGGAAAAATTTTACTGAAACATCAAAAGAATGGACGAAGACAGACTGACCAAAAAAATCCTCAACCACCTTACACAGATGAAAGCAATGACCAACTGGGTAAAAGGATACGGAGGAAATGAAGATTACAGATATCATACAAGATAGAGATGAATTCAGGAAAATAATTGACAAATGTGAGAACTTCAAAGACAAAGATCGTAAACCAGGGACTGCCAAGAAGTGGACTAATGAAAATAAAATCATAGTGAAAAGATGAAAAAGATCTGGGAAGCAAAGAAGAAGAAATTGAATGTCAAGCAACAAATTACTCACGGTCCAGAGAATACCAAAACCAATATGTTTGAATATAATAATCAAGATAATCTAATAGATTTATATTAAATAGATATATGTATGTTTATATAGATAATAGATGTATGTAAAATTTATAGCCTTAAAAATAATTCAAATTAAATTAAACTTAAATTAATAAAAATTAAATTAAAAATAAATATTCATGGTCATAATATAATATTACCTTTATCGGTAATATTCAAATTCAAAAATATTATTTTAAGTTATTCTAAAAGACACTATATCATTTATGCGATATAAATTAATATAAAAATGTTTAAACTGACTGAAAACTACAGAATTAAAAAAACATATCATAAAAATGATCAATACAAGACATTTTTATTGTTGTGCTCTACTCAATTTATTAATTCCTTTCTCCATAAAACTTGGTTAGGATTATTTACATTATATATAGATATTGCATTTGATATATTAGAGGTAAAATATAATTACAATATATTTTATGAAATTATTAAAAACATTAAAAATAATTGTTTTCAAAATATTGGAACTTTTTCAATGGATTTTTAGAGATAATTAACAGCAACACCTTCTTTGGTGGAGTTAATAGTAGCAATGTTGTTACAGGTATCTATCTATAAAACTTTATGAAACCCGTTAATGAAATTTACAAAACAAAATTAGTAATTTAAAAAAAAAAAAATACTTAAAACCTAAAACCAAGTTGTAATTTTGTTATAACAATTCTGGAATATTATCAAGTTTTTACTTTAATAAAGTAAACCTGTGCTTTTTGTTTGTCTTCTTTTTCTTATACCACAGACCTTCTTGGTGAACTCCCTAATTATGTTTTTTTTTTTAAATTTGTCCAATTCTTTTTTAAGCCTATTTTTCCTGTGTCCTAACTATTCACTAAACCTGAGATCTGTTATCGAGTTTTATTCTGAACTCTTCGGCTACTTCTAAGATTCTCCACTGCCAATGGTTTCAAGGTTTTATTTGTTGTTATCTATTGTAACTTTATATTAACTAAAGTCTGATTTAAACCAACTTCTGCCCCTTCAATACTTCTGATATTTGAAATATGGTTCTTTTATGTCTGCTATTTATTAAAATGAAGTCAATCTGATTTTTGTTTTCCCTGTTTGGGAAAGTCTATCTTACTTTATGTATATTCTTTCTTTGAAAGAAATTGCTGGCTACCAACAAAACATCAAATCTCCTGCAACTGCAAGACTGAATACTCTTGATCCATTATCATTTGACTACACATGTAAAGTTACTGCTGCTCCTACCTTTTTCCAGCTTTCACATTATCATCTGCATCCTTTATAGGTGCATAGTAACGTATCACTGATATATTCTTTAACCTTCCATTAATCTTAATTTTGCACACCCTTTTACCTTTAGCTTAAAAAAATACCACAAAATTTGCAATTCATCTTTAAATTGCAAAACCCACTCACCACTATATAGTCGTGAATCATTCCCACTGAAGTACATGATGTATTCCTTACTATTTATATTTCTTGCATAAGGCAATCTGAGTTCTTCACAACTACAAGATCCATATTGTAGCTTTCAAGTATTTCTGCTAGTATGTAACTATCACCTAGTGCTGTTAATGTTCGGATATTCCATGGTCCAAATCTCCAAGTTTTTTGATGAATCTGCTTTTTACCCCAGTATCTCTGTCCGATGCATTGTGTTATCATCTCATAACTTGACTTTTTTTTGAGGTGGGTAGTTGGCCCAACGATAAACCTTTACATTACCTTGAAGAACCTACCTCATGAATGTCAAGCCCACCAAAAGACAATTCCTTTTTATTACAGAGAAATACCAGCGCAACCATTCCCTACACCTTACTTCTGCACCAGTAGCATGCAGTATAGTAACAAAGAAGATTACTTCGTCTAGTGTCAACCATTTCTCAAGGGGCTATTACTTTATTCTTAAAATTGTTATAACACCATAGTCTCATCTGAACTGTCAATCAGCATTGAGAAATTGACCTTTTATTGCTTTCCAAACTGAATTGAATACACTGTTGCAAACTAGCAACATTGCACAGCAAAATGCAGGTGATATTTAATTTTACGAGTGACACCTTTATTCTACTCAACAAAGATAGTGGCTACATAATAAAGATCATTACTGTTAGAGGTGGCAACCTTGCCCTGTGCTTTTATATCAATTACGACAAGAAAAACTGGAACAGTTATTTTTAAAACAATAAACTCCTGTTTCCTTTATATTTTTAAATTATGACTTATTTACAAAGCTGTAACTAAAATAGTATGCACATAAAAAATTTATTTTTCTTCTTGATTAAATTTATATGTGTGAAGTTGAAATGCAATGTATTAGTGACGTGTATTCTTACTGTCAAACAGGTGTCAGTAAAATAAATCCCAAAATTTTCAAATAAGAGCCAAAAAAATGGGGTTAGAAAATAATGAATTATTAAATAAATTTATTTCATGAAAGAAAAACATCTGCTTATGTGTTAATTTTTACTACCTTAAATTGAGTAATGAGCCACATATGACGAAGTTGTGCAAACAAAATAGGGTTTAATTTAAAATATAAGGCATAATTTAAATTGATGTTTAGTTCATTAACAAGTGAAAATAAATTTGGATTTCTTTAGAACCAAAATAAATATATGCTGTCATAAGATCATTTAAAAAATATGCATATTATGAATGTGATATACTGTTTGGAGCAAACTTTAATTTCTGTTCTATTTAACCGTGACTTAAACTGATTACAACATTTAAAAGTATTTATTATATTTTACCATTGTTTTTACTATTTTTTAATTTCTTTTATCAGAAATAATTTTAGTTTTTATAATTTATTAAATTTTAAATATATAATAAATCAAATTTCTTTTTCTTTAAAAAATATAAAAACATATGTTAATTTAATTCTGAAACTATCTGTGAACTAATAATAATATTTGTTACAAAATTTACAAGAATATTACATTATAATTAATATATAATTTGTTTAGATTGTGTTATCAGTAAGATATGTAAAAATATAATTATTTATGTAAAATTATTTTAGATACGTAATTATGTATTTTTTGATTCCTGTTGAATTTTTATGCATTGAAACAATTTATTTTATATGAATAGATTTAATTATTTGAAATAAAACATGCAATTTAGAAATTATTGAAGATAAAGACTGGTTTTAATTAATGTGCACTTGTTGGTTACATTTGTATTAATGTAAGGGAAACTCCTAAAAGTAGAGAAACGTTGAATTAGCAAAAAATAAAAAAAATTAATATGGTGAATTGCAAATATATACTTACGCCACCAAGCAAATATTTAGGCTGTTTAATAGTTTGGTTTTCGATTATGTATGGTTTATTAGTGTTAGTGATTTGTATCAGCATATTTTACCACAATGTTTTAAAAGAAGTAAAACTTATTTATGATCAATATGCTGCATGTCAAAGAAATCTCCGCGCCTGTGAAAACTTAATTTCAGAAATAACAACAAAACATTAAGTGGAATAAGTCTGAAAGCCAGTAACAAACTAATTTTAGAAATAACTACAAATAAATCACAAATTTTTGGTTATTTTACCATAGAAACTGGTTAATCAAAGATTAAAAACATTAAATCAACTATTAACTTTTTTAATAACTAGTAATAATAATGAGATTTTAGAAATATAATTATTTTACAAATATATTCATTATTTTATTTTCTTATTATTAGTTTTAAAAATAAATATTAAGGGGAATTGAAAGATACGTTAATCATTAAATAGGTTATGGCATTTATTAATAACAGTAATTAATAATAGGAAAGCTGGACTTTATAAAATATAAGTGACCTAAAAGAATTTATGTTGTTATTATGCTATGTTTATATATATTTGTAATTACGCTTTAGCAACTAGCTTTTTACTAAATACTTATATCCCCCATTTTATAGGATGTTACTTCGTAAGATGTTATCAGGTGTTATAAATCATAAGTTGATAAAATTATTTTTAACTTTATAATATTAACAGAGATAAGATAATGTTGTGTATATATTTTTTTCTTTTAATCCTTTTAGTGTAAAATATCTTAATGCATCACAAAAATAGTTTCCAAAAGAATGTATATTTCTAAATACAAATAAAAAAAATAATGTTTATAATAAGGATTATCTTATTAAATAAATCCTATTTTTTTTACATTAAATTACTATTTTGAGATACCACTGTAAGGTATTACTTCAGAGGATGAATGTAAATGAAGTATAGTCTTGTACAGTCTCAAATCAACCATACCTGAGAAATGTGGTTAATCGAAATTAACCTCCTCTACCCTAAGATGTCAGATTTTAGAAAACCCTCAACTGTACTTCTTAGTAATTAAAAAATAAATAAAATGAATACATTTTTGTCCATGATATTTTGCAATGTTAAATTAAAAATATAACATTTTGTTAACAACAAATGGTAATTTTCAGAATGTAACAACCAATTTTAAAAAAATTTCTTAATACCAGTTGAAGCTCACCAACTTCGCCCAGAACTAACGTGGATTTCGTGAGTACTGTTGTAACATTGAGTAGCAATACTGCAGTAGCATACTGAGTAACATTGTAGCAATAAGATTCATATTGTAGCTTTTAAGTATTTCTGCTAGTATGTAACTATCATCACCTAGTGCTGTTAATGCTTAGATATTCCATATTCCAAATCTCCAGGTTTTTATGAATCTGCATTTCTTAACCTGATTTTTTTCTGAGGTGGATAGTTGGCTCCACTCTCAACCTTAAAGTACTGGATTCAGATTGTCTGGTTTTAACATACCTCATTAATGCCAAGCCCATGAAAAAGATTTTCCTTTTTGCTACAGAGAAATACCAGCGCAACCTTTCTCTATACGTCTGCTTCCACACCACTCTAGCAGGCAGTATGATGCTTCCACTACTTGACAAGAAGATTACTTCATCTAGTGTTAGCCATTTTCTAGGGGCCATACGTTATTCTTAAAATTGTTATAACACCATACTCTCATCTGAACTGTCAATGAGCATTGAGAAATTGACTTTACTGAATTGAATATACTGTCTCAGACTAAAAAGGAACTACAGAATAAATTTAAATTATTGTTATTGGTGACAACCTTGCCTGGTACTTTTATATAAATTACGATAAGAAAAACTGGAACAGTTATTTCAAAACAACAAATTCCTATAATTTTAAATTATGACTTATTTACACAGCTGCAGCTAAAGTAGTATCCACATAAAATTAATCAAGAAGAAAAATAATTTTTATATGCATGAAGTTGAAAGTCAATGGATTAAAGACATGTATTCTTACTGTCAAACAAGAATCAGCAAAATAAACCTCAAAATTTTCAAATAAGAGCCAAAAAATGGGGTTATTCCAAAATAATGAATGATTAAATAAATTTATTTCAAAAAAAGAAAAAATCTACTTTTGCGTTTATTTTTACTACCTTAAATTGGGTAATAATTCACACATGAGACAGATCTGCAAACAAAATAGAATTTTTAAAATATAAGGTGGAATTTAAATTGATGTTTTGATTAACAAGTGAAAATAAACTTGGACTTCTTTAGAAACCAAATAAATGTATGCTGTCATAAGATCATTTAAAAGGTATACATATTAGTATGAATGTGATGTACTGTTTGGAGCAAACTTTATTTTTCTTCTATTTAACTGTGATTTGGAAACTGTTTAACACATTTTATTTTATTGCTTTAATTTATGCTTAGGTTAAAACTGAACATTGTTTTTACTATTTTTTAATTTCTTTTATCAGATATAATTTTAGTTTTTATAATTTATTAAATTATAAATGTATAATAAATCAAATTTCTTTTTATTTAAAAAAAATTAAAAACATATGTTGATTTAATTATGAAACCAACTGTGTGCTATCAATAAAATTTACAGGAATATTGCTTTACATTTCTATTTATGTATTAATTAACAGACCTTTTAACTAACATTTTACTTTATATGAACAGATTATGTTAAATATTATAAAACATTCAGCAAGTTATTGAAGATAAGGTCTGTTAATTAATACATACTTCTAGGTTTAAGGTTAGTTAAGATTTCTGTTAATGTAAGAGAAATTTTAAAAGTTGGGACATATTTTAGTCAAAAATCACAACATAATATGCTGGATTGGAAATATATATGTATGTCACCAAGCAAATATTTAAGCAGTTTAATAATTTGATTGATTATGTATGGTTTAGTGAAGTGATTAGTGGTTTAACAAGTGAAGTTAAATATGTTTATGTTCAACATGCTGAATGTGAAAAAAATGTGAAAAAAGTAAGTCTGAAAACCTGTAACAAATTATTTTAGAACTAATGACAAAAAATCACAAATTTGTAAATATTGTGCCATAGAAATTATTATATTTAAGATAATTATGAAAGTGTAATTTATTATTATTATTATTATTATTATTATTATTATTATTATTATTATTATTATTATTAATATTATTATTAATATTATTTTCTCCATGATATGTGGCAATGTTATTAAATAAAAAATATAATATTTTGTTACCAACAAATTAGTTGCTTTTTTGGAATTTAATTTTAACGTTTTTAACGTTTTTTAACGTTTTTAATTTAATTGTTTTTGAATGAGGAATTATAAATTGAATCTAACCAAACTTGAAGCAAGGGATAAAAGTTTGGTTTGATTATATTATATCTGCATATGGTAAAATTTTTAAAAATCCTAAAAAATGAAAATTACAAATTTATACTTTGTAATGTTTACAAATGTTACTTTGTAAAGTTAGGTTAGGTAGGGCATTCAAGATGTCTGAATGAGGCTTACAGCAATGGCATTTAAAAATCACATTGGTGGCATCCAAAAGAGGACTGGCTTATTAGTATGAGTTGTAAAAATTTGAAGATGAAATTACTGAGATGTAAAAATTTGAAGATGAAAGACATTTCATTCTGGGATTGGGATGTTACAACCTAGATCAGGGATTGTCTTAGGGTAAACAAGCAGTAACATCAGTGTATAGATTTGAAATATGTCTGTGTATAGTTGTGTGATATATATGCTTATGCTAAAACACATTAAGGTGTGGTCGGTCGTTTTATTGCATATGAAAGGAATAATCAACGTTGTTCTGTGAGGGATTTTCAAGTATTCATTGTATTATAATTTGAAAGTGTTTGCTGTTTGCCCAAAATTGTTATTCATGGGAATCATCTTCAGATATCAATGTTATGTTACATACAATAACCACAACAATACTGGTATTAAATTAACTGATTCAAATTAAAAACCGGTCTAAATATGTATCGATCTCACAGTCTAAATATGTGATTGTATCTATGCCTCATCTGAAAGATCTGGGTTATAGTCATGATCGACATGGGTCATAATCTCAGCCAGATTAAATAGAATAATTAATTACTGTTGAGCTGTTGTGGGTACTGTACCCACAATTACTGTATTACTTACTGTCTGTTAGTTTGACTTTCTCTCCTTTTGTAGACATCTAGACATCCAACACATCTATTCTTTGTATTCAAGAAACAGATTATAGATACTTCTGTCCAAAGAAAAGTAGAGAAAAAATTACTTAATACCAAAAGAAATTCCTCTATGAAATAAAATCATATCTTAAATCATAACTTATTTGGTGAATATTGAGGCTTAAACACTAATAAAATGTTTAAGTTGAAAATTATTTAAAATTGAACCATTTTTTCGACACAAAAAATTTTTTTGAAATATTTCAGTACCTGTACAGTATACGCAGAATACTGCTTATATAATTTTAAAATAGGGCTGTGAGTATTTCAATTCTCTATAGTTTTTGCGAAAAATATAGTTGCTTTGTTTGATTATTTTTGAGAAAAATATAGTTCTTTGTTCGAATAATTTATGAAGCTTTTACATTTTGCGGTGCCCCTGTGAAGAGGCTGCGGCTCCAGCAGACGGGAATCACTGATTCAGCGTCTGGGACAAAAATAGTGTTTTGTGGACTTAATTGATTGAAACTTTTATGTCAATATATAATCACAATTTTTTTTTCATATTGTTGCAGCTCTAATAGCACTTCCATATTAATGCTGAAAGTTATCAGTCTCAGAATGACTTCATGATGGCAAAGGCCAAGTTTGCCATCTTCAAGTTTTATCCCTTGGTTTCTTTTGCACACTGCTCATAGACAATTCCCCATACTTTTCCGCACATGGCCTATGCACTCAACTTTATCTAGCTTAACTGCTGGTTCATACAACAGTGATTCTAATGCATTTTAGAAGATAAGTTAACACAATCAGATAAGTGAGATAGATGCATCACAATTCAAGTGATTAAAAACACCTTCAATTTCCATGCCACCATAAGGCCCTTTATAATACTGTACTGTTAAGGCCTTTCGCAGTATTCTCTCAAAATGTGATTATTTTGAACACAGCATGTGATTATTTTGCAGCACATTCTCAAACGCAGCATATTACAAAGCCCCAAATCAGACATTACAATACGTTTATCAAACCAAAAGAGCTATACATGTCAGAATGCCTATCACTCAACAAGAAAGGAGAAATACAAAGATGAATTATTAGGACACCTGGAAACACGGATGGAGGCTCTACAAACACACACAGTCATGCAGAGACATGAAAAATTTAACTTCAAAAAGAACAAAGAAGAAATTATATGATTGATTACAGAAGACATCATCAGACAAAGATATAATGAATTCACGAAAAATTGACAGATTTAAGAGCTTCAAAGACAAAGATCACCACCACAAACCAAGGACTGCCACGAAGTGGACGACAAAAAAGTTTTCATAGCAGGGGCCCCAAATCCAGAGGACAAAAACAAAAACAATTTATTGATTAAAACGTTTGGAAAAACATTTAGTCCGTAAAACTCAACTATGCATACAAGCCACTAAATAACTTAATGTTTTTTGAACATTGCGTGATTGTTATCAAATAATTATCAGTAATTTTAAATATTATATGACTGAATGCGGGACACATCGCAATCACATAAGACTTATGTTTATGTGGAGGAAACGCTATGAAAACTACGATTTGAGAAAATGTTGGGACACATACAAGAGTTTTGATCCTCTGCATAAGAAAATGTCTTCCTTTCCTTTGCTATATTTCCTATAATATATTTGCTATATTTTTTTTGCTAAAAAAAATTGAGGAAAAGACCCCTAATGAGTTATGCTCCCCTCCCGCGCTTCCAAAAAATGAAAACTGGATTCGCCCAAATAGGCGACTCTTTGTCGGCCGTGAAGAAAGGGGAGGGCAAGTTTTGACCCGGGTTCGAACCCCGGTCAGACATGGCGTTTTCAAAAGAGATAAGTTTATCACTAAAAAATATGTCATGTACTCAACATGAGAAAGAACATGGGGATCTATTGAAAACATTAAAGGAAGATACCAATACTTCTGAAATCTCACTGTTGCGTCGCCTGCTGTCCACAGCTTGTTTTATTACTTTTACAGATTCTATATTTAGAATTACCTTTTGTAAAGAAAACTGTTACGCTGTACCAAATCTGTCATTAACTTTAAGTTTCAAAGTTTTTACACTTACAGTAATAGTGGACAAATAAAAACAAACAGTGTAGCGTATAGCGTTGTGATCAGCTCGAATGACCACAATGTTACGTATGGCGTCTTTTGATCACAACTTGTACGCTTGTTCCTGAGTATCTAGATACGGGGAACTATTTTTGTTGACGGCGCAAGTTGGGTACTTCTCTTCGTCGATGTGATTTGGTAGCGTGTTTTTGAGGAACTGTCTGTGTGTTTTTTTGGTAATGTCAACGACCATGAAAGTGGCGGAAAAATATAAAATATGTAACTGTATTCAGAGATGGTGACGTAAGCGAATTTTGAAGGTTATTTGTTGTTGGGTATGCAATGATGAAAGGAGTGTATGGCAGATGTGGGCTTTTACCGCTCAACTTTTACATATACAATCTTACTTTTTTAATGTATGTTTCTTAATTGGTTATATCCGCATCTCAATTTCTTCTGTAGTGTTTGATGGTGTATACAAGTACTATCCCAACTGATACAACATAGGTACATTGTATTGTATCGACCTAACGATACTGAACTCCCCTGGCAAACACACTCTCATCGATCTAGGCTCGGGCTTGGTGTTGGATATGACCGCGGCCACTAGTCGGCTGGTACGCCTTGGAAGTTATACAGCAGGAATGCCTAAGCGACCACGAACCGATCCTTTTCACCTTAGGCTCAGAGGGCCGACGACCTGTGCCCACACGGCACCAATGGAACCACATGGAGACACAATCATTCGCCTTCCTTGACGCCATGGTGAACAGAATGGGGACAACGGACAATTACCCGGGGGATCTACTCGATGTCATGGCGGAAGAATCAGACAGGCTGCGCCCCTGCCGGCGTGTGATAAAAAGGGCATACTAGTGGTCATCCGAAATAGCAATCCTGTGTAAGACGACCAAGACAGCCAGGAGAATCCTACAAGGCGCCAGGAGGAACCAACCCGGCCAGGCGGTGGCAGCAGAGACCACGTACAGGACAACAAAGAAGACGCTTTGTGGCAAAATCAAACAGGCCAAACGGGACGCTTGGAAGAAAAGCATACAGGGCTTGGACGACGACCCGTGGGAAAGAGCATACCGCATTGTCATGAAGGAGTATGGGCCACCACTCCCCTGCTGTCCAGAACATAAGCAGAAGACGCTATTGCGACCCTGTTTGTTGAGGAGGAGGACGAGGAACAACCAATTACGGGTCACATACATCACTGTTTTACGATGGAAGAACAGCACCAATTCCTGCAACGGACTAACCACAAGAAATACCCAGGACCGGACGGCGTTCCTGGAATACTCCTAAAGAAGCTTGGAGAGGCCCACCCAAAGATTCTACGGGACGCAATGAACTCCGCGGTGGAAGAAAGGGAGTTTACTACTGATTCCCAAGCCAACAACAGAGGGACAAATGAACTACTACAGGCCGATCTGCCTCCTACCGTCACTCAGTAAACTGTATGAGAGGATGCTGACAGAACGACTGTGGAAAGAACTTTACACAACGGGAGGTTTATCCCCAACACAATTTGTACCTATCACTCGGCGAGTGATGGAAGCCCCTCATGTCAAGTACCTCGGCGTTTGGATAGAACGGTCTGGAACGTTTGGAAACGTAAAGCCGAACGTGTGACAACCGTTCTCAGAAAACTAATGCAGAAGATCAACGGCCCTCAGGCGTCGAAGCCCAGACTGATAATGTCAGTAACTATGGACATCTTGCTGTATGCCGTACCGGTTTGGCATGACCCGGCCCTGGACATAAAGAGAAAGAGGAATACCAAACGACTGGGGCGGCCATACACAGGAGGGCGGCGCTAAAAGTCACGTTCGGATATCGGACCATTTCGGCTGAGGCGGCTGGAGTACCACCGAGATGATCTACAGGCGGCCTACAGGATCAGAACATATGAGAGCATGGAGAAAAAGACAGCCAAAAGAATACTACGGGAGGAATGACAATACTTGGGACAACTCTACCAAAGGGAGGTGGACTTACACGCTCATCCCCCGTCTAGTTGCATGGCTAAAACGTAAACACGGTGAGCCTACATACCATATTACCCAATTCCTGGGACTACCTCCACCAGCTCAGGAAACGCCCGCTTGTTGGGTGCATATATTGCAGAGAAAGAAATTCTCCAGAGCATACTTTCTTTGCCTGCCCGTGATGGATTGACTTTAGGGAGGAAATTCAGCTATGCCCTCTACCCCGACAAAGGTTATACCATTCATAGTAAAGGAACAGCATAACTGGCGACTGATGGAGGGGTTCATTATCCAGGTACTGACGGCGAAAGGGAAGGATTATCTCGACTGGACTGGACTGAGTCGGGGACTTCAGATCTGGACAACTGACGAAGACGAATAAAAAAAAAAAAAAAAAAAAGGACCCGGCCTGCGGCGTGCCTGGGCGGAACAGCATAGCTGGATCCACCCTCCCCACTGCCAAGGGTTAGAGCATACAGACGCTAAAGATCTAGAACAGACGGTTTGACCTACCATGCTGGACTTACAGCCGGTAGGCAGGGAGGCCTGTTAAGAGTCGCAGACACACCTCCTGGGGCGAGTATTAGTTGCTTAAGTGCGGATTCTCCCTGGAGGGGAAGCGTTGAAGAAAAAAAACGCTACATTGTTGTGTATCTGTAAACTAAAATTATCCTATTTAGGTGTGTTTTTGGTAACAGTGAAGTAACATTATTGGGAGTAACAGGGGATTGTCAGCAATAATATATACAAAATTTTATCTAGACTTAATTATCATAGGTGACTGATTGGACCAAATCTTCGATTGCTGATACCAAAAATCATAAAGAAGAAGGATAAGGAGGACGATAAGGAGGACGATAAGGAGGACGATAAGGAGGACGACAATGACGATGAAATCAAATCTCCCTTATGGGTAGAAGACAGATCTACAAGTCTGAAAACCACGTCCTAAAATTATAGAAAATTTTAATTATCTTGTCACTTGTTTATGTGTACTGGATGTTTATGTCTACTCCCTCACAAATCACAAAGACATGATATTCAAAAAATATAATTTACAAATACAATAACTCAACCCTATTTAACAATCATGAAAAATAACCTAGTAATCAAAACAGATGTTTCACCGCCAACTAAAAATTAAAGTCTGATAAAAATTCAGCACAAAAACTAATTACATTTTTACTAGTAAATATGCTATAATAAATGACAAAACGCTTAAAAATAATTCTGTAAAACAAAAACTGAAATTCGGGAGAATGTCATTTCCTTAAAAAAAATAATAAAAATATCTCTTGTTGACATAGAGACATAATTTTTATGGCATTGGAAAGAGGTAATTTTTAACCACATTATAAGGTTAAAACCGAGAATATTAACTTTTTAACGTTTTTGCTCTACAATACCCCCTTAAAAACCTGTATACCTCACCTTACTGACAGAAAAATCAATTCTAAAATGAATTAAATTCACTTACAAACTTGTATTGTCTATTTTAATTTATATAAGTATAAGGAAAATGTGCTTATAAAATTAACATACAAATATGGAATATTAAAGTATTAAACTAATAAATGACAAAATATTTATTTGTACAGAAGCTCAAAATTAAAAAAAAATATATATATTTAATTTTTTTTTAAATATAAGAAAATCATATTGGCAACACAATCTCAATTGTTGTTTTAACTTTTAATCATATGTTAATCATATTTATTCCTATTTTAAGATTACATATCTACTTTGAAAATGATCTATGATAATATTATAATAGAACTGTGTTATGTTGTACTGAAATTTTAAGTTGGATCAGTTTGTGATTTTGTTTTAAATTTTTTAGGATATAGAAAATTTGTTCCAGACAAAGATTATTGATTATACTCAGGGAAAATTATTTCCTGTTATTGATTTTCTAGAGTTAACATTTTTTTATAAATGAAAAGAAATTAACATAGATCGTGTTTACTATGGTTGAAATTGATTCCATGATTCGTATTGCTTTTTGGTTTGTAATTATTGTTGTAGTAGAAATTGTGTTTACTTTCATTATAATACATGTAGTCAAATTTGGTTTCAGTAAGACACCTTTTTTAATTGATAAAAGATTGCAACAATTAGTTGAATGTAAAACAAAATTGAATTTATGTAAGAATGAATTAGAAATGATCAATTCAAGCAAAACTAAACCATTATGAGATACAATCTTTGGAAAATTAATGATTAAAAAATTATTGCTTCAGAAAATTTATTTTTAAAAATTAAAAAATAAATATATTAAACAACTTCAGCAAAGACCTTTTTTTTTACAACTAATAATATAAAATAAATAGCATTAAAATATCAATTAAGATTAAAAGCAATCAGTCCATTAGAATGAAAATCAATTTACTCTGACCAGCTGTCTTTAACTATTTTTTTAGGTTATATGATTCACATCATATAATCACAATGGTTAGGTTAGGTGTACAATTTGATAACACAAGGTACAGCATCATGATGTTTAGAAGAAATAAAAGAGAACTGCGAGTTAACGTTGATCAGAGATATCACAAAACATAATTAATAAAATAAAAAAAATTATTATTTTCTGCATTGTAAATGCTAAAATGTTTCAAATTAATAAAACTTTTTCTTATAAAGATCTGAGGTAATTTTCAAGCTGTTAGTCAAGGGAGATAGTACAGTTTAATAGTATTCAACTTAAAAAAGGTAAGTAAATCCCTTGAACATAATCAAATAATATATTCAGTCTATGTTGTGTTTGTTCGTTTAACATTATTTTTACAATTATTGCATAGGTAAATTATATAGAGTTGGACTAATATTTATTAAGTAGATCTCCTCCCGCATATTCTATTCATTCGAAAACAAGTTTATACCAATAGTGGGACAATTTTCTTTCTCCTGCTAATGCTTTGTTTAGTCATAAGAATTAAAAAAAAAATGGTTTTCATAACTATTTTTGTAATCTGTGGGTACTTCTTTAAACTCTATAAAGTCTATCCATAAAATTCTGATAAATCTTTCATTAACCACAGTTTTCTACAACTGTTAACTTTTCTACATAGTATTAACCTTAGTCTAATTATTCTTAACAAGTGTTTTTCCTTTTTTAAATTAATTTTTTTAACACAAATTAATTTTTTTAGTCATTTCTTTGTCTATATTGATGATTTTCTCAAACATCTTATCTTTATTATTAAATTAAAAATTTATTTCTTTATATATCCTTTTCATCTCTCATTGTTTTTTGTTTTTTTTTTTTGTAGAGATAGCATGATGTGTACCTATTGTATTAAACTTAGAACCAGTTTCAATTAATAATTCTCTTGCTGTGTTATTTGTAATAACCTCTTTGTGTAGTATTCTTATTTATTACTCTTTTTCATGCATTTTCATATTTAGAGAATCCGTTGTTAAATCTTATTACAATATTTACAAGTAATTATATTATATATACTGGCCAAAAATCGTATTAATCTTTCCACCTTACTTCATTAATTCATACTGTATTTAAATCTAACTTTTCCATTTTTTGTTTTAAGTTATATAATTTGCTTCAAAGATTTCCATATTTTGACACAAAAAAGTGTTTTTTCAGATGTCGTTTTCTTAACAGGTCCTTAGAATTAAAAGTATATTTTACATAAAAGGAAAAGGTGATATTGACTATTTTTTAAAAAAAAGGAAATGTAGTTTGTTTGCCATTGTTTTTAGCGCAGTACTTAAATATTAAAATATGTTGCTTCTAGATTGTAATCTACCATCAATTAGTGCACTTGTGTTTCCTTTCAGGAATAATTTTTGTTGGCTTCTCCATCCATTGTAGTAGCACAGAATTTGTCAACTTATTTATTTGTATTTAATAGCCATCTTAGCAAAGTATTATTTCAGCTTTTTGGTTTTACTGCCAATCTTTGTATCATGCAATACGAAAGTTCAGATACCATTGTTTGAGCGTAGAAACTTTTTTGGATTACTCTTTTATTTGCATCTAATCAATATACTCTTGGTCTTTCCATTATGCATTAAGATATGCTGAGATGCCCTTAGTTAGGCTCCTGATCTATAAGCAATATTTATTATCTAAGGATTAAATAAATTCAAAATAGAACATTCAGATAATTTTTTAGGCCATGTTTAATCAGAAACTTAAAAAGAAGAATGTTTATCAGAAGTGTAAAAAATGTGCTGTAAACAAAAAAACTTTGAACTTTCATATCATACAAGAGCCATTAAAAAGAAGGGAAGGTCTTTATTGATTAAATTGAGAAGAAAAACTCCCAAATAATGAAAAGATAAAGGTAGATTTATTTTTGATAACGAAAGAAGAAAAACAAAAATACCAGACTGGTTCAAATACATTTAATATAGAATGAAGAAACTACATTAAACAAATTCCAGAATAAACATCTAATTAAAAAAATAGTAGTAAATAGATAAAGAAGCAAAACCTAAAACAAAGTATAAAGTAATAAGATAAAACTAAGAGAAGAGACTTAAAAAAAAATCATCGTAACTATTTTGTAAATAAATCAACTTTATAAAAAAAAGGCCGTAAAACAGATATTTAATAAAGTAATTCTAGTAAAAGCAATTTACAAGCAAAGGTGAAAAAGAAAGTTTTTCAGTAAAAAAAGCCCTTAAAGGATATCCAAGGAAGAAACAAATTTTTACTAAAAACAATGAAATCTGTCTAAAAAATAAAAAAAGCTAAAATCTAGACTTAGAAAAAAAAGCTGATTCTACCAAAGGAAAAAATCAGTTTCGTAAAAATATTGTTAAAATTGAAAATGTACTTTAAAGTCTAAGATTGTAAACAAAAATAATGCAATAAAATAATGAATAAAAATTTTTTTATAAAAAAAATTTAAAACCATTTAAACTAAGAAAGGAAAAAGAATTAAATAAAAAATTCTGCTTAGTTTTATAGTAAAAACTATGAATCAATAAAAAATAAACTAATGTAAGTAGGATCTAGAACCAAAGCTGAGAAAAAAAATTTAAATATAAGTATTAAAAATAACTTCCACGTCTCTTCCAACAACAGACTACACAATATAGCTATTTCTTAAAAAAGAGAAACTTTTTATAAAAAAAAGAGAACCCAATCAAGAAAAGATTTCAGTAAAGAAAATTTTGATGTAAATACATTTATAATTAGAATCTACAAGAGTACATTTATAAACTTATAATCTATAAGAGTACATTTATTGAATGTACAAGAGTATGAGTATTCAATAAATTTTAAGAAAAAGAATGAAACAGATTTGTTAATTGGAAAAAGTAACTAATTTATAAGATTATTGAGTAATTAAGACAAGATTTTGAAAACAAGTTCAGTCCAGAAAAGAAGAGATAAAACTCGAGAAATAATAAAATATTCAATAAAAATAATTTGTTTAAAAAAAAAAATGAAATAACAGAGAAATATCTTAAAAAGATATAAAAGAAAAAGGTTAAAAATATACACAAAAATTAATAAAAGTCTGTATAAAACTTTGCATTTGAAAAATTTGAAGAAAAATTGATTTAAGAAAAGTTTGAAAAAAATAAAAATGAAAAAACTGAAGGAATTTAAGTTTACCAAGAAATTTTCTTAAAAGCACCTGTAATAAAAGCTTAAATAAAAGTTGTAAAGCAATTATGTTCATTATGAAGTGAATAAATGTCATTTTATAACTGAATTTCACCTGCATTATGATATACTTGCCATACTTTTGTACAAATTGTATAATTAATTGTTTAAAGAAAGCAACCAAATAATTTCCAACTACACCGTTGAAAGGTTGAACATCAAAGAGAAATTAGTTTCACAATAGGAGTTCTAACAAAAAATTGAAAATCAGAAGATTTACATTTTTAGAAGAATAGTTGTTGAATTAAAAATGTTTCATGACTGAAACAAAGCAAATAAATTTTTTACTTTTACAACTGCCTCTTTGTCTCTTATTCTGGTTTCTAGATCAGCTAGCGATCTCATGTTCCATTCCCAGCAAGAGAACATCTTAAATTCCATCATCAATCTAGCTTCCTTATTGAAATATATATAAAGGGATATCCAAGGTTATGTAAAGAGGTAAAATCCCAGCTTCATATGACTTTGAGTATTTCGAAACTGTTAAAAAAAAAACAATCTTACAACAAAATTTTTAAATTAGGGAACTATCTAAGTAGTTCCCTAGTATTATTTTGGCTAATAAATTATTTAATTTGTTTTTGAAATCTAATAAAACATATGTATACATATGTACATTTTTAAATGCATTAATTGAACAAATGAATACCTCCCAACGAAAAAGTTTGCAACCTACAATTATCGCTGAAGTGACTCTTCCATGGAAGAATACAGCCTACTTCCTGTATGAACAGCCTATTATATTATTACATTGTTGTTATATTGGTCATACTATGTATATACCAGGTATTATTTTGTGTATACCAATTCGCTGGGTGCAAAAAGGTTGTTTACTGTTTCATCATGGCGGATGTCTCTTCGTTGTTATTTTGCCAAGAGCAATTAAATTGACAAGTAACTGAAAAATATGTAAAATTAAGGTTCATAAGTAGATGCAGTACAGAAATAAACTACAAAGAAACCCAGGGCAACCAGATTTGAGATATACAAACAAACCTAAGCCTGGAAAAATAGCATCAACTGAGGTGAGTGTAAAAACATTATAACCTATTATAAATAAAAAATAAGAGAAATTATAAAATATAAAATGTCCTAAAATGTATTAGGAGGAGAGAAATATCTGGCAAAAATCTTACAGATGGACTTTATTTTTAGGAAATACAGGTTTACTGTATTTGATCAGAGAAATGTGTAAAATATAAAGAGCATAGAGGCAGATGATTGGAATGTATAAAACTGATAATTGAAGATGAAAATTAGTAATAATTACATTGAAGTAAAAAATGATTACAGAACGAAAATGAATGTAGGAAAGCAAGACAAAAAGTGTTTTTGTTATATATTTTTTTCATTGTTTTAAATAATACTCCATATGTTTTTCTCTTTTAAGATGTGACTCCACAAGACAAATCTGAGTATTAAACATTGAATGCTTCCCCCTCTTGACAATCTCTATGCATTTTGAAATACTCTACTCTCTTCCCTATCTTCTTGTTCAATATGAAACCTACCTTTATTTGCCTGCCATTTATTTGCCTGCCCTTTATTTGAAGCTGAGTTAATTATTCTAAAATCACCTGACCAAAAGTCGCCTTCCTCTTCCCACTGAACCTCGCTAATTCCTACTACATCTGCATTTATCCTATCCATTTCCCTCTTTAAATTTTCTAACCTACCAATCTTTTTTAGACTTCTAACATTCCACGCTCCGACTTGTAGAATGTTATTTTTTAATTTTCTGTGATCCCTTCCTTAATAGTGCCCACCCGGAGATACGAACTAGTCCGAACCAGGACTAGTTTACCTCCGGAATATTTTACCAAGGTAGGCACCTCCATCATTGCTATATGAAAATGCAGAGAGCTACATTTTCTTGGAAAAAAGCAGCTGTAGTTTTCCATTGCTTTCAGCTGCGCAGTACTCAGAGGACTGAGTGATGTTGATATGGCTGTTGAAGAGGTCCTGACCTACACCCTTAACAACTACTGAAAGAGCTGCTGCATTCTTTCAGGAATCATTCCTTAGTCTGGCTTCCAACAGATACCTCTCCGGTATGGGTTGCACTTTTGGTTCAGCTACTTTGTGTCACTGAGCACTCAAGCCCCCTCACCAACGGCAAGGTCTCATGATTCATAGGAGTATTGCATAACAGTGCGCTAAGACTTCTGAAATTCAGGTAATATAAACTCCTACAAATATTTTTTTCATTTTATTCACCATAGGGAAATTATACATAATGAACATCGTTAATCACAGAGAATATAACTCTTATTTGCAAGTTTGATGCTTTACACACGCCATGATCATATGAAAAACTGTGAGAGGTGTTGTAAAGAAAGAGAAATTAATATTCTATTTTTTTTATGAGAAACTATGCTAATTATATACTTTCAGTAGAAAGAAGCACATCTTATGATTAAGTATACTGTCTTTTTATTCCAAAATTTTTTACAATTCTCCTATCTTCATCACAATATTCTCTATGACCAAATTAACCTGTTATGCCTTCCTGTTTGTTTCTTTTATCATTCTAGTTTGTAAATTTTTCTTATCTACTTGTTATGGACCTTAAAATTTTGTATTTCTATTGACACACTTAACTAATTCATTCTGTATTAGTTTTCCATTATTCATATAAATATTGTAGTACAGCACGTTCTACACAAATTTGAAAAAATATCTTTCTAATGAAACATCTAATTTAATAATTTGCAGATTTCTTGTTTTGCTTGAAATATTTCAGTGTTTGTGCGCCGGTCTGCTAATGATCTCGCTACCATATTTTGCCCTTTTTCTTTTAACTTTATTATCAAGGTATTAAAATATCAAGGTATCATGTAAGTTATGATCCCTGTTTAATATTAGATTACTTTTGTTTTTTAGTTTTTATTTTAAATTTTGTTTCTCCTGTCGTGCAATGAATCCATTTCATTTAAAATTTTTTTTTAAAGGTAGTGTTACTTTCTTAAATTTGTTTCCAAATTTTAAATTTCTTCATTTAATAACAAGTTGAAAAACCAGAGGAATAGGCTATATTTCTTTCTTAGTAGTCTTTCTGATTAGAGCTTATCTTTCATCAGTGCCTGACTGAGTCTTGTACACATTCTATACATTTTCTTTCTCAGCATTTCAATCAAATTTAATCTCAAAATTTTATGTTTTATTTCATTAAAAATGATTAAATTCTTCTCTAAATCTCACCATACATGTGGCTTTATCACAATATAGGTGGCTTTATTTTGCTTAAGGCTATTTTCTAACAAGTCTGAGGGTCATAATGGTGGTTTCCCTTCTACATATGCTCCTCCTGAAATTAAAATAGTTTTTGTTAGCCTTCCAGCCATTATACATTCTTTTCACTTCTAAATTATTCTAGTGAATATTATTCATAAATTAATTATGACACTGGTAATGTGATATTTCTCAAAATAATATTCTGCTTCTTTTGCAAGTTAAAAATAATACTTTAAAATCTATTAGTACTTTCCGGTCTTATAAACTCAACATGCTTATTAGACTTAATACACTTATGTCCAGTACACATTGCAACAATCTGAGTATAATTTAGTGTTATAAATGTATATTATATATTTATTAAAATAAAAATGAATGATGTATATTATATCTTTTTTAGCTAAATTAGAATTAGATATTACTTCATGTCATGTAAATATCATTAAAAGCAGCTTATGAATCTGCTTAAACCCAGTCGGCTCATGTGCTAGTGCTGAGGGACATCTTGGGGTACTAATTTAAATTTATAATTAAGTAGAAATAGTTTATTTATAGTAATTTTTTTATTAGATAATTTTGAAATAATTATTCAACACAGAATTTGTAAAAATAACTGTCGACAAACCATTTTCAAATGTCTTTGTTACAATCTTACATGTACAATATTAATTTTGAATATTTATTACAAGATTATTTGTTTTTCTATAAAGGTTAGTAATCATAACAGTTAATGTTATAACAAACAGAATCGACTTTTATAATAAAACATTTTAGTTTTTAAAAATAATTTGATGATGTAATTGTCTTTACAGCCGTCCTCGATGACTGGTGCTGCTGTTCCAACAGTGGTGTCAACTGACGTTACTTCTTGTGAATCAGGCAGAGATCTATAAATAGAATGTTTTCAAAAAAATATTGGATTTGAATTGTGTTCATTTAGTTTACATAGTTTTGTGAATAGTCATAAATTTAAGAAGAGATCTTTTTTTTATTACTGTAAAATATCATGAATGTATTTTTCAAATGTTTATTGTATCGTTATTTTGAAACTGTATTCTGTTTGACCGATGTTATGATATTACACAATTCAAGCAGTTTCATGGATTATGTTTATTGCACGAGCTTTGAATTTGTCATCTATTGGTATTTTGATTTATTTATTAAAAATTACAACAAATGTTTAAATGTTTCAATCACGATTGGGGATAGTTTTAAAAATATTGTACTTTCAAATTAAAGTTGTGTACTTTTTAAATGAAATTTTTATATTATAACTTTCAACTATCCTACAACTGTACTACAGTATTTGTTTGGAAAATAATTGTAAAAATCGAGACAAATACCACAGCAGTTAATTTTTTTATTATTTTCGTAGCAGGACTATACTCATTCCTGATGCGATCTATCAGAATAAAATATTAATTTATCTTTTTATTATCGTTTCTGATGCAGGATGAAATAATTTAAAGCAACTTCAGAAAAACATTTGAAAAATGTTCAATTCCTTTTTTCGACTTTTAGAAGGTGGTGTGAGTAATTCAAGAACGACTCAACCACCAATCTTCTCATATTTTCACATTTACAAATTCAGATACACCATATCTAAATTTTAACGAAATTGATCTAGTAATATGAACATTTTCTAGCCAAAAATATGGCTATATATGGTTTCCATATATATATGGAAACCCCAGTGTAAGTGTGGCATTTTTCGTACTCCTCATATCTCAAAACGTAAAGAAAATTGATTTTCACTCTCCACTCCCGTCATGCGACCGAAAGTAATACTGTTTTCTTATTACTAATTATACTGATTTATTAACTTATTACTTATAGTTATTACCTTGAATTTTTTTCCAAATCGGACACTATTCAACGCTTATGTTAAAAACTGAAAAATAGTTTGAAATTACAAGTTTTCATTCAAAATATTTTCCACTTACCTAGAAAAAGCTTAAACAGTGGTAACGAGAATAAAGAGCGAGTGCAAGTTGTGTGTAATAAGTAATTTGTAAAGACTTCAGAAAATATATTTCATATAAATATGCCAGCCTCCGTGGCGCGAGTGGTAGCGCCTCGGCCTTTCATCCGGGAGGCATGAAAGGTTTCGAATCCCGGTCAGGCATGACATTTTTCACACACGCTACAAATCATTCATCTCATCCTCTGCGGAAAGAATTGCTTGACTGCGGACCCGGTGGTTAAACAACCAAAGTTCATATAAATATAGATTCGGAAATGCTTCTTTAGCAAGTGTTTTGCGTAACATGTTGGAATCAGATGTTAGTATTGCCAACTTTTAAAGTAAATTATTTCAAACAAACATAATTCATTTATAATTAGTTTTTAAAATTTTGTTTTTTGTTTTTTCTTTTATTCATAGGTTGTTTTATTGAACTTTTTAAAATCTTGATGTCTATTTTTCTAAATTATTTTCTTTTTTTTGTAATATTGAAAATTTTGGTTCGTTTAATACGAAAAATCTCTCATTTGATTTTTTTTATAAACTTGAAATTGTCAGTTTTAATTTAGTTTCTGTGGACTTTATTCATACCATTATACTAAAATCATTTTTTTGTTTAAAATTTTTACTTGTTTTTTACTAACAAGTTATTTTACGCAAAACATAAAAAATATTGTATTTTTTTGCCCCTAATTTTTTGTCTTTTACCCCGGACTTCTTGAAAGGTCAGATTTCATATAAAACTACTAAATTTACCCCTTAATTTGGATCCCAAGAATTACACTGAAAGGTGGAGGAATCCCATGGACAGTGTTGGGTTTGCTAACAGGTTTCGTAAGATATTATTAAATGCGTAGGTGTTCCTGCGCACTACCGACTAAAACTTCACCCCTGCCTACCCAACCATTCCTAGTACAGCTGTGTGCATTACTTCAGGAAGGGGGGAATAAAACCTCACACACATTGTCATCACGTCAACAAACACGGACCTCACACCCACAAGATACCAAATATCAGAATAAAATCTATATTTTAGTTTGTTCAACATCATGTTAATTAATCTACAACATTTTATTTCACAGTCTTATTTTTTTCATTCGATATGAATATTTTTAATTATCTCTGTAATTTAAATTATACATATTAATTTAAATTTATAAAACATTTTTAAATTCATAATTTTTTTTTAATGCTTTTATTTATTATCAGTTACACTATATAAAACAACTAAAATCATAAAGAACAAAAATAAACAATAAAGAAACAGGAGCAATAAATAATAAACATAGACAAGTGACAACAATAAATATAAAATAAATACAAAATAAATACATAATCAGACAAAAATCACTAAATCGTATTCTTCATTTCACTGTAGGAGAGAAAACGCAACAGACGTTTTACATCTTCGTTCTGGTTTAATAGAAATTTCATATCCGAACCCAGGTCAAGTTTTGTCAGATGGTTCTAAAGATTGGGCAATCAAAGAACAGGTGGTACACGGACCATTTGACCTTGCAAGCCTCACAGATCTTCTGAGGAGAGCCAAATAGATCGAGCGTGTGTCCAATCCTTAGCCGAGTTAAGAAGACTTTGTGGTCTCTTCTGTTGCTCGGAAAAAGAGGTTTCTCGAGCGCATTCTCCCGGATGTTATGTAATGCCGTGGGAGGACTCAGCAGCCAGAATCTATTCCACTGAGCCCGCAATTTTACACGGACTGATCTCATGAAGTCTCTCTCACATGTCGATTTTATTCGGATGCCATTTATTGCAGCTCTCCTAGGCAGCCTCATCGGCCTGTTCGTTCCCGAGGATGCCACAATGGCCAGGGACCCATACCAGTACCACAGTCTCATTTATCCTTGAAAGGATAGAATAATCTAGACGATGGATTCAGAACGTTTGCAGCTCAAGCACTCAAGTACACCCTACAGTCTGTAATTACTAGGAAGCTGTCATCGCAACGGGCGGAGTAAATCGCAAAGGCCTCACAAAAGAACATAGCAGAACAGGCATTAGGTTTATATAATATCTCTGTGTCAGGAACAACAGCCACATCCATCGGCCGAGACAGACCAGTCTGTGTAGATGAGAGTGTACCCATTGTACGTCTTGGCCATGTTGTTAAATTGGTCTCTAACAGACTGGAAACCTGTGTCCCGTTTACAACTTCCAGATTGTAACTATACGATCTCTGGAGACGCGCGTAGCCAAGGGGCACTGCATCCTATTCCCTTTTCAAGGATCTTCGGGCAGGCAGATCTTAATTATTTGCAATGATTACTAAAAATAACTTTCAAAACAAATTTTTTATATATACATAAGTTGTGAAATTCAAAACAATATTTATTTTTTTTAAATCTGTATTTTTGAGAATTTTTATGTAATATCGCACAAAATGAGTTTGTCATGTAAATGAGACAGTTCGTTTGTTAAATAATATTATTTTTGTGTTCAAAAAGTAGCTTTACATCTATCATGCACTAGTATAACAGTGCATAAAATCTGTTTATACTACAGTAGTTGTTGGAAATTGTCACCATGAACATCCGGGTTATATCTGCACGCGTTTAGTTTTGTTCTCAAACTCTCACAAGTTGTTCATGTATATTGTTTATTGTGAAATCAAGAATAGCAGTTTGAAGTTCTTAGAGACTGTGGGAGTTCCTCGGTAAACTTTACTTTTTACATAATCCCAGAATTAAAAATCTGATGGGGTTAAGTACAGAGAAAGAGCTGACCATAAGTCGTTTGAAATGATTCGATCTCCGAAAACCTATTATTTTTACAATAACTGGATGGAGCTGCAGGCGAGGTCGCATCGTCTTGTTGATTCAATCACGATCGATTTCGTCCTCTATTAGCTCTTCTATGAACTGTTGAATAATATCGTAAGAAATTGTCAGTTAGAAACTGTCAAAACCATTCACAGTATTAATTTCGTATTACACAAATTGCGGCCGATAACTTTTGAACCGTTTTCACTTTATATCGGATGAGACTGAGTTTCTTATGAACTGCTTAGTGTGCAGTTGTAAGACGTATTTTTCTATCGGGCCAACTTTCGTACGGACTTGATGGGACTTTGTTGGGAGAACTATTCGTTCAGAGTACGTTCAACATCTAATATGTCTTGTAGTTATCCTTCATCGAGTATTGATGATCTACTGCTTCACTCACAGTCCTTTACTGATGCCGTATCCCAAAATTTATCGATTAGCCCTTTTACATTACGTTGATTAGGAACCGGTCTATCAGGAATAACTGGTCTCTAACATAAAAAACTGGTCTTTCATTATCTGTGTACTCGTATCATTTTACGGAAGAGGTATTCAACAGAATTAACACAATTCTGAGCACACAAGGAAAAATAGGTCTTAATCGTTCAAAGGCGACAAACATACAACGAACAACAAAGAGCCAGGCACTCTTCTGATCTCACGATCACCAGCGTGTCAGGTTTGCGGAAGCAAAATGCGTACTAAGTAGGTTTACCAACCTTTAAAAAGAACATTACCGCAGGGCACGGAATAAATTCCTCAACATATAATCGTGTTTTTTATAAAAAAATAACTTCCAGTATTTAATTGGATAAATCAAGGAATTCGTTGAAAATTATTGATAGGATAGATTTCAAGATATCAAGGAATTCGTTGAAAAACCTTGATTTAGAGCAGAATTACAAAATAAGAAAAATAAAAAAAATGAATTAAAAAAAATATATAATCCATATTAATAGAAAAAATAATTTAAATATTTTTATTACAATTATTATTATTTTATAACTTCGTTATTGTACAATATTATTATTTCTTACTATTATTTTTTACTATTTATTTAGAGATAATATCAATAATTTTACATGCTTGCATGATATTTTAATCGAAAAAATTACGAGTTAAAATGATAGTTTTTAAAAACATTTTTGTAATAAAAAAAGAGGTTATTACTAAAGAAGATGAATTGTACCCTACGAAACCTCTTCAACGAAACAAAAAATTAAAAAAATTAGATTACCATACTTTTAAGATGCATTAAAAAAAAGTAACTATTTATTTATTTTCACAGAAAGAGAACGAACAGGCTGATGCAGTAACAGATACTGATGAATGATAAGGAAATTTTGTATCAAAAATGCCATGCAACCGGAATTCGAATCCGGAACTTCTGAGTTAAAAACATAGGTAGTGTCATTGTCATGGCGATCATCGAAGCGGTAAATGATAATTTTTATTATAAATGGTCCATGTGACAATTATAAATAAATAAACTCGTTAAAAATAATTTTTTTAAATCTGTCAAGTTGTAATACATTACTGGCATTGGTTATTTATTCTTAATGGAACAATAAATTATACATGATAAAAGTTACCTAAGATTTCTTTTTTTAGAGTCGCAGTAATTTATGATGATGTTTTATTGTAAAATTATAATTTTATGTTTAAATAAAGCAAAAAACGTTTTAAAAAATCAAAAAATTAGTTTTTTATATTTTTTTTGCTCCACCACCTCCAAAATCACCTTCCAAAAAATTTTTTTCTACGTCTAATGTTAAACGTAAGAAACTAAAAAATTCCACTGAAAGATGTACGACCAATAAAGATTTATTGGTTTGGGGGGGGGGAGTGGGGAGTAAATTATGATGAAATTTTATTGTAATATTATTAAAAAGATAAACCAAAAAAAATTTCGAAAAATTATATTTTTAAACTTTCCCCACCATATGCATATTTCTAGGAAGATTACTAGAAAAAGAGAAAATTCGATAAAAAATATTCAATAAGTAAAACAATAATTTTTTTACATTTTTGGGGAAGGGAGAAATTTTGAGAAAATAATTTTAAGGAAATAATATTTTTTTAATCATTAAACATAAACTCATGTACTGAGCTTAATATAAAATGGGTTTATACCGATTCTCTTAGGGAAAGAACGTTGTGACGATTCCGGTCATCACAACATCCTCTTCGTTTCTGGCCCTGATGGCTTTACCGGAGGACATCCTACCTACCGGCCTAGAGGCCGTATGGCCTCTTCCAACCACAACCACCTACCTTAACTTACAACCATCGTTATAAAATTAACCTATTTGCGCCTTCCTCTAACACTGAAGGTTTAACATAGAAACTCTTCCTACATCTAACTTCAATTAGACTTTGCACTTGGTTCATTACTTGATTGTGTCGTTAGACATCAAATTACTATCTTCATGCCAACAAAACAAGTGTTGATCAGAACAACGACAATTTTTTCCTACAATTGGATTTACTCAATACAAAGCGAGGTTAGGTTTGCAAAATTTTGAGAAAATTGACTTCCAAACCTCCCCTGAAGATATTGACTACCAAACCACCCCTGGAAATATTGACTTCAAAATTTTACCAACAAATTAATCCATATTCACGAATATGTGTCAAATTTCATCAATCAGTTTATCCAATCAAAAATTATTAACCCACCGGGTTGGTCTAATGGTGAACGCATCTTCCCTCAGCTGATTTGGAAGTCGAGAGTTCGAGCTTTCAAGTCGTACTGAAGTCAGTTATATTTACACTGATTTGAATACTAAATCGTGGAAACCGGTGTTCTTTGGTGGTTGGGTTTCAATTAACCACACATCTTAGGAATGGTCGAACTGAGAATGTACAAGACTATACTTTATTTACACACATACATATCATCCTCTGAAGTATTTTCTGAAAGGTAATTACCGGAAACTGAACAGGAAAAAGAAAGGAAAGAAAAGGTTATTAAGATTCAAATATGCCGAGGCATGTACGTATCTATATACGAACATTACCTCCCATTTCTTTTTAGGTTTTTGGTGTCCCTGGGTCATGAAACATCGAGAGATGCAAAAAATCCAATACCCCAGTTTTTGTCTGATTACCATACGTTCCTTCTGCAGAATAGCTATAGAGCTATGATACCAGAAAAGTAGAAACGTTAGTTGATTAAAACAATAAAATAAATAAATAAAAATTATATGTAAATGAATTAATTTTAAAAAAAATTAAAAAAAATGTTGTATTTTTGTGAATAAGGAATGTAATTTCTTATTTTAACAGTTCCCTAACCTGTATATAACAGTTTTTACATGCGAATTTAAGATAAACCTTTTTTAAACTTTATAAAACAATTGAAAATATTGTAACTCGAAAATCTCCAAAATTGCTTGATCAAGTTCACCATAATATGCTGTAGTAGTGTATCTGAGATGCATTTGAAAATTTTATGAAGATTGGTTGAGTCGTTCTTTAGTTAAGCTCAGTTTAAGTTGACAACAGACAACATAACCTCAAATTGAGGTTATGTTGAATTTGTATTGGAGTATTTTTCTTACGCCCCGCCCCCTTTTGTAGAGAATCACATTGGTGAGTGAGTTTAAACTTGATGCTTGTGTTTAGTGATACTCGTAATTTTTAATTATTTTATAAAATTCATTTAAAATAATTGAATTTTCTTATAAACAAAAAATATACATTAATATTAAACAAAATAAAAAAATTATACCTCTTTTAGTTTTTTCATTTAATTTCTGTTTTGTGTATTTGTTGCGCAAAAAATTATACAAAATAAAATAACGAAAAGTGAGTCTTGTTGCCCAAAACTGCGCAAGAATCTTTTCTATATTATTTAGTTGTGTCTGACCTATTGTTGTACGACTGAAAAACGCGTATTTGCTACTAAAGCATTCGACAAAAATGGTGGCAGTTTAATGACAGCATAACAGTTATTTGACGCCAGTTGTGTATTCTTCGAATGATGGGATGCCATCAACTCATGTCTTGTAAACAAAGAAATTTATTTTAGTTGATTATAAAGTCACTTTAAGAGCAGCAATGTTACAAAATCCCAGCGTTCTGCCCGTAGTTGAAGCTACGTTACCTTCTACTCTCTTTTTCGAACAACAATATATTTGAAGGATTCTTCAAGGATTTAAATATGCATCGTTAAAATTTAAGTTGAGTAGATATTAAAATGACGCCGAACGAGTTCATCATATGACATTTTGCTTTTTGAATCTTTTACACGTTAAAAAAATGGTTATTCACAGTACTGGGAATGAATAACAAATCATAATTTGAACTAGCTGGATATGTTAATAAACAAAAATCCTATTACAGGTGAAATAACGAAATAAAATTTAGGTACGAACTAAAGTTACGGATTGATGTCCGATAGACTCCTTTGGAATGATGGAAACATATTTCTTTGAGGACAATGACGGTAAAACCTTTACATCAATGCAATATAAATTGGAATAATCTGAAATAAATCAAAACACGTTTCAATAGGACTGGGCGACTATTAACGCGGCTAGACAAATAATAAACGCCGTTAAAATATTTTTTCCCAACCATGCTACCTCCAGAACATTTCGATAATTCTTAACCCACGAAATCGGTTGTTTTCATGCGGGGCTATTTGAAGAGTAAGATATTTAATGAGCCACCCTTCGAAATTAAAAAAAAAACTCGCAAATAAAAGTCAACAGATTAACCACATTTACTATGGATAGGTAAAAAAAAACTCTATTTGAAGAATGTGTGGTTCAAAATTGTGGCCATCTTCAGGATTTAATGAACAAAACTTGTAATGTTTTAAAACATAAGTTATTAAATAAGTTATTTAAATGGAAAAAAATGCCTGTATTATTGTTTCATCCATTTTATTAGCTATTATGAGAACAATTTTTAATGCAAAAGTTTCCTGGTTTGATTATGGTCTGTTATAGTTGTATTTAATTGGATTTGATTACCAGTGATATGTATTTATTTTAACCGACCGTTTTGGTTAAATTAATGGCACAATCTCTAGAATGATCATCACAGTTATACTACAGATATAATTTAGATGCCAATTAGAATATAAATCATTCAAGAGCCCAAATTCATTTTTTACCAATAAATTTTCTACCAGTGGTTGCTTGCATATATTTTTGTAAAAATATATTACTTTGTTACTTATAATCTTGCAAGTATACTTAATCGGTTTATGATCAAGTATAAAAAAATATATTCTTTTTTTTGTCTTCAGTCATTTGACTGGTTTGATGCAGCTCTCCAAGATTCCGTATCTAGTGCTAGTCGTTTCATTTCGGTATACCCCTATATCCTACATCCCTAACAATTTGTTCTACATATTCCAAACGTGGCCTGCCCACACAATTTTTTCCTTCTACCTCTCACTCCAATATTAAAGCGACTATTCCAGGATGCCTTAATATGTGGCCTATAAGTCTGTTTCTTCTTTTAACTATATTTTTCCAATTGCTTCTTTCTTCATCTATTTGCCGCAACACCTCTACACTTGTCACTTTATCCACTCAACTGATTTTTAACATTCTCCTATAGCACCACATTTCAAAAGCTTGTAATCTTTTCTTCTCAGATACTCCGATCGTCCAAGATTCACTTCCATATAAAGCGACACTCCAAACATATACTTTCAAAAATCTTTTCCTGACATTTAAATTAATTTTTGATGTCAACAAATTATATTTCTTACTGACGGCTCGTTTAGCTTGTGCTATTCGGCATTCTATATCGCTCCTGCTTCGTCCATCTTTACTAATTCTACTTCCCAAATAACAAAATTCTTCTACCTTCATAATCTTTTCTCCTCCTATTTTCACATTTAGTGGTCCATCTTTGTTATTTCTACTACATTTCTAAGACAAAAATATATTCCAAGGCAAGTAAATCTGATCTAAATAGAATTCGGTTGTCAGTTATTTTGTGCGTATTTCTTACAGAAAATGCACTAGCATTTGGAGAAGAAGATTTTTTTTAATTCTGTGGAAATACAGCACCCCCCTCCCCACTATTTCCACTTGATATTATTGATAACATTTAATATAATGAGTTCTTTTTTCTTTAATTCTTTCTTTATACTTGTACAATATATAACCATTAAGTTCACAGTTAATCATGTACGCTTCACAGTTCCATCGGCGTGGTGTTTGACTGTTGTACGCATGCACCCACAGGAAGCTGTACGCCAGGATGCGAGGGAGAAAGAGCACTGTCGCTCCCGCAGTGCCGACCCCGGCGTGCTGATGGAAGGGATTTTTTTTTTTTTTACTCTTCGTGTGTTGTGGTTTAAAAACCGTTTACATATTCTTGAATGTGATAAAGTGTAGAATTAGGTTATTATTCTGCTTCCAGCTATTTTTTTTCATCTTTTTTCGGTTCTTTTATTTTACAGAAATCTTTAATCATGGCCTTGAAAAGGCCCAGAAAAAATATTTTCTGGAGCAGCACCCCCACTAATCTTAGCGATGAGCCGCCACTTTTTTCTACTAATAAAAACACGTACTTTGATTTAAGCCCCCCAAAAAACTAGATTCTTTATGTAAGGATAACTTGTGGTAGTAATTTTGAGATCTATAATACATAACCTTTTTTTCTGTTAAAATCTATGAACATTTTAACAAAATCTGATTGTAATTTTAAGAGAATAATTATAATTAACATATATAAAACAACTGATCGTTTTGTTAAAGTTCGTCAAAAGCTATGTTCGTATAGAAGTTAGTTATGTAAAACCAATACTGAGGAATTTATCTAGTAAGTAGCGATTGGATACTTCAATTTAATGACTTCACTTTATGATAAGTTAAATTAATTTCCGATATTAAATTCAATGTTACATGATTTTATTTGCTTAAAAAAGTGTTTTTAGGGCTAAAAAACTTCAAATAGATCTTTATGAAATGCTGTTATATTTATTTTTAACAGTTTTTGGGAAAACAAACAAAGGTATTTCATCAAATTGACTTTAGTCATGAATTTATTGTATGAAACTCAGGTAAAAGAAACTTACATATTGGCATAAAATTGTATAAAAACGTTTGAATTAAGGAAATAAAATAAACGTTAAACCAGAATGATGATGTTGAAAGGATAACCACGGAATTGGATTATCCTAGAAACAAGAAAATTTCAACTTGAACAAATATTTGTTTTTTTTTTTTATTAAGAAATAAATTTATTTTTATAAGTCTTGCATTTTTATTTTTACATTTTATTTAGATGGTTAAATTTGATATACCAAACAACAATGATTTATGTATGTCATTCAGAAAAAAAGGGAAAATTCTTTATAAGTAGAAAGAAAAAGATGAGAATACTACTTTTTAAAGTTGTAGAAAAACTAGTCAAGAGAGTAATTTGTTTCCAAGTTAAAAATGTTAATAAAAAAATTTTATTTTTTTTATACAAAAATGTATAAAAAGAAATAAATAAGGTACACGTACAAGGTAGAGTTAAATAACCTTTCTGAGGTTGAACTACGATTCTGTGATGTAAATTTGTTTTTCATTCTACATACGGCTCCATGTTTGTTTTGATTTTGATTTATAATAAATTTAGACAAGTAACTTTTATAAAAATTCATTACTTTATGTTACTTACAAACTTGTAAGTATACTTAAGTAACTTTTAAGTTACTTATGATCAAGTATAAACAAATATATTTTAAGACAAATAAATTTGATTTAAATAGAATCCGGTTGTCAATTATTTTGTCCGTATTTATGGAAGAAAATGCACTAAAATTTCGAGAAAAAGATTTTAAAAATTCTTTAGATTGTTACTTTACTTTAAAAAGAAAAAATTAATAAAAAATGTGAAAAAAATTTGCAAAATGGAATGATTAAATACAAATTAATGAAAGATGAAACTAAGATAGTAATATTTAAAGCACTGAATAATTGATATATGAACACAACGTATTGTGTAGTGCAAAAAACGGCAAGGCTTAGTTTAGAAATTTGCAATCATGTATTGGGCCGCAATTGTACATCTCGGCGCTACCTTCCTACTTCCTTGTAAAATGCAAATAAAGGAAGTATTGTGATCGCGAAAAATTTCGGTCTTCAGATTTCAACGGAAATATCCATCTTGACCATCCCTAAATCCATTCAGTTGACTAGTTTCGGCGTGACGTCTGTACGTACATATTTATCTCATATGACTCAAAAACGATTAGCTGTAGGATGTGTAAATTTTTGATTTAGTACTGTTGTAACATCCAGTTGTGAACCTTCCTTTTTGATTGCAATCGACTGAACCAAAAGTATCCAAAAAAAGCCCAAAATAAAAAACAAAACTGGATTTTGGACTTTTTCTTAACTGTAGTAATAAGGCCTCATTGAGAGGTTCACAACGATATACTGGGTTATCATAAAAGAATGGTGCGGATTTGAACATGGTTTAAATTAAAACAGAATTACTTACAGTTTATGTTTTTTATTTTTCAAATTTGTCGTCTCAAACATTTTTTTACATAATTAATAAATTTCAATATGTGCGCCCTTAGTCGCTCGACAAATGTCTAAACGATACTCAACTTCTCTCCAAACATTAGTAAACATTTCTTCGTTAATGGTTGTCATTGCCTCATTAATCCTGTTTTTTAAGCGGTTTAGGTCGCGAATGTTTTGTGTATAAACAACGCTTTTGATGTACCCCCACAAGGAAAAATCGCAAGGTGTCAGGTCTGGACTCCTTGGAGGCCAAAGTATGGGCTCTTGCCGGCCTATCCATCGATCTCCAAATTTTTCGTTCAAAGCGTCCGTGACCAATGCATTGAAGTGCGGGGGAGCACCATCTTGTTGGAAATGAAGTCGATGAATGTTTTCGATTTCATCCGGCTGAGGAAAGCAATAATCGGTTAACATGTCAAGATACACAACTCAATTAATTGTTTTTCAACAAAGAAGAAAGGCCCTATTACACGATTTTTCATCACACCACACCAAACATTAACTATACAAAGCGAATCACTTTGTTTTTCAATAATTGCGTGTGGGTTTTCAGAGCCCCATATTCGCGAATTGTGTCTGTTAACACGTCCATTCACATGGAATGTAGCTTCGTCTGTAAAAATTATACCATCTAAAAATGATTTGTTTTCACTCATTCTGTCCAACATTTCAACAGCGAAATTGTAACGTTTTACACCATCATCGGGTTTCAATTCCTGCAGTATCTGGATTTTATAAAAGCGTGTAATTTCAGTTTTTTATGTAAAACTTTGTGAACTGTTGATTTTGGAATACCTAATTCGACGCTTCGACGGGGGATGGATTTCCCAGGACTTCTAATTGCCGACTGTCTAATTAGTTCAACCGTTTCGTCTGGTACACTTGGTCTGCCGGTTGATTTCTGTTTCTTAACTGATCCAGTTTCTTCGAATTGTTTGAACCAACGTTTTATGTTATTTTTGTGTGGTGGACTCTTCCAAATTCACGTTGAACTAAAATTACGGATTTTAATTCAGCCATCAATAAAACACACTTTGCTTTGTCTTTATCCGAGAACATAGTAACTCACTAAACTCATCGCAACAACAATACAAGAACTGACGTTGTGGTTACAACTGCTGATAAACAAACTTTGGGTTGAAGGCTTTCAGGGATACCAATATACCATCTAGAAATTTCCCTACAATCTTCCTATGAATTACTGAAACCGCATCATTCTTTTATAATAACTCTGTATAATAAGCCATACTTATTTTCATTGGTTCCAGAGTTATAAACAAATAAAATTTTAATTAATGAAATATTTGGATTTTACAAGGGGAAGGTTTGAATCAAACTTCATCTCAATTTTTTAATTTTTTAGTTTAAATACATTGTTTTTCGAACATGGAACAGTTTGGTAATAACTACTATATTTAATTTTAAAAACAGCTTACCAATTTCCAATTTTATTTCTTCGAGCCTTTTCGGCAATTCTACCATCTTCAAGAGTATAATCATGATTAACATATATAAAATTATATATATATATATATATATATCGTCATTTTGTTAAAGTACGTCAAAGTAAAACTTTGTAACTGTAAAACAAAAGTCTAAGTCACTACATCCGTACTAGGTAACAATTGAGAAACTATTACAGTACGGACGTAGTCACTTAGCCTTAAAACTTTAACTTTTGACAAATTTTAACAAAATGATGATCAATTGTTTTATATATATATATATATAGAATATATCAGAATAGCCGAAAGTGCTTGAGGAAATCAAATTGGATTTTTTTGGCCGCAACTTCTCTTCGTCATTTTATCCAGCCACCTTATTTTTAACTATAGCACGGCATTTTAAAGCTTCTAATTTTTTCTTCACAGATACTCCGATCGTCCAAGTTTCACTTCCATATAAAGCTACGCTCTAGCACATATATTTTAGAAGAAAGATTAAAGAAAAACAAACCAACATACTTGACATTTATAGACCTGTAAAAGGCGTTCGATTATGTAGACTGAAATAAAATGTTCAGCATTTAAAAAAAAAATTAGAGTTCAAATACAGAGATAGAAGAACAGTTACGAAAATTTACAGGAACCAAAGAGCAACAGCAATAATTGAAGAACATAAGAAAGGTCGTAATAAGAAAGTGAGTCCGAAAAGGATGTTCCCTATCACCGTTACTTTTTAGCCTTTACAAAGAACTAGCAGTTAATGATGTTAAAGAATAATTTAGATCCGGAGCAACAGTACAAGGTGAAAAGATAAAGATGCTACGATTTGCTGATGATATAGTAATTCTAGCTGCGAGTCAAAAATATTTAGAAGAAACAATGAACGGCATGGATGAAGTCCTACGCAAGTATTACCGCATGAAAATAAACAAGAACAAAACGAAAGTAATGAAATGTAGTAGAAATAATGAAGATGGACCACCGAATGTAAAAATAGGAGGAGAAAAGATTATGGAGGTAGAAGAATTTTGTTATTTGGGAAGTAGAATTACTAAAGATGGACTAAGCAGGAGCGAAATAAAATACTGAATAGTACAGGCGAAAGGACTCTTCAATCAGAAATATAATTTGTTACATCAAAAATTAATTTAAATGTCAGGAAAAGATTTTTGAAAGTATACGTTTGGAGCGTAGCTTTATATGGAAGTAAAACTTGGACGAACGGAGTATCTGAGAAGAAAAGATTTGAAGCTTTTGTAATGTGGTGCTATAGGAGAATGTTAAAAATCAGATGGTTGGATAAAGTGATAAAAGAAGAGGTATTGCGGCAAATAGATGAAGAAAGAAGCAATTGGAAAAATATAGTTAAAAGAAGAGACAGACTTATAGGCCACATATTAAGGCATCCTGGAATAATCGCTTTAATATTAGAGGGACAAGTAGAAGGAAAAAATTATACAGATAGGCAACGTTTGGAATAAGTAAAACAAATTGTTAGGGATGTAAGATGTAGGGGGTATACCGACCGAAATGAAACGACTAGCACTAGTTAGGAATGTTGGAGAGCTACATCAAACCAGTCAAATAACTGAAGACAAAAAAAAAACAGCAATAAGTGTAATAAAAATCGTGGGGTAATGCGTTTGAGAGATTGGAGGCAGGATAACGGAGGACAATCTAGAATTTATGATTTAATTTACAGTTTATAGTTTCGAGTTGAAAAGAATTTTGAGACAAATAAGTGATTTCTCTATTATAAATAATCATCAGATATTTTTTTCAATTTGAGAAACTAATTTTTTATATTAAAAATTTACAATATTTTTTCTTTTTTGACAATTTTTAGCATCATCAATTTACACGATAAATATCTGATAGTATATTTTGTAAAATAAGTTATTTCGTGTATATATTATATTCATATCCTTTGCCAACCTAACAAAAAATACGTTATAAATTATAAAAAATTTAAAATCAATATAAATTATAACAAATTTCTTTTTATCTTTAAGTAAAATGTTTTATTAAGATTGACAATAATAATATATAACAAAAGAATCTAGAAATAACTGTTTAATATAAAAATTGTATAAGGTTTATTAATCAAGCAATGTAGATCTACTCGAGTTCTTTTATCTAATTCATAACTTCAATAGTACTGACTAAACTTTAGTAGAAATACAGTATTTAAACTTCACTTACAATAATAGAATGTTATATAGTGACGAAAGGAGGGGATATATAAGCAGCCTATATATAAAAGTATAGTTCTGTATTAAAAGAGGGGAATATTGGGAGGTGTTATTGAGAACGGTAAAGTGGACACTGGGCGGGTGTTATTCTCCATCTTGTTGATTATAATAGTGGGGGAAGGTAAACGATTGCTGGTTTGTGGGGCGTACAAGGGCGGTCTCCAACTTATCGGTATAGTGGGGGAATTTAACTCGACCTGTAGCGATCTGTAGTCAGTCGGTGCGTGTTGCCCGTGCCGGGATGTGTGTCTCGATAAGGGTGTGTTCCTTGCGGTAGAGAAATTAAAAAATGAGTTGCTCTGAGGTTGTGTATCAAGCTTATTATCCTTACCTCTACCAGAGGCCGAGTACATCATCTACTGCACAGAGTCGCGCGTCACATTTTCCAGCATTTTCACATAATTATGACAGGGTAAGTAGTAAAAGTTAATACCATATTATTCTTTAAAATTTAAGCTTTAAAAACATTTTATCGGAAATTTCTTTATTTGATCTCATTCTGTATGTTCTTGTATTGTTGGATCAGAAATGCTAAATATTTTTCTTTCTATTTTTGAGTAGATTTTCTATCCCAGTTATATTTATAGTTTCAACACCATTGGCTATAGTGTGTGTAAAACATAACCATATATTTTATTATATATCAGTAGAAGTGTTAGTTAATGGAGAACGTTAGTTAATTATGACGTTATTAGATCGTTTTTTGTACTTATATTCTGCGGAATATTTTTCTATTATGTAAATATTTAAATTAGACATGATTATTCCAGTTTAATATTTTGTTTTATCTTCAATCATTTGACTGGTTTGTTGCAGCTCTCCAAGATTTCCTATTCAGTGCCAGTCGTTTCATTTCGGTATACTCCCTATATCGTACATCCCTTACAATTTGTTTTATAAATTCTAAACATTGCCTTCTTGAACAATTTTTCCCATCTACCTGTCCCTCCAATATCAAAGCGACTATTCCAGGATGCCTTAAGACGTGGCCTATAAATATCTGTCTATTTTTTTTATTTGTATTTTTCTAAATACTTATTTCTGCATCAATTTGCCGCAATATCCCTTCGTCATTTTATCCAGCCATCTTATTTTTAATTGTAGCACGGCATTTCAAAAGCTTTTAATTTTTTTCCCAGGTACTCCGATCGTCCAAGTTTCATATAAAGCTACGCTCCAAACATGTTCTTAGAAAAATGCTTTCCGGATGTTTAAATTAATTTTTAATAACCAGTGTATAAAGTATGAAAAATAGATCTCTCTAAACGGCACTAGACAATTTATCAGGACTTCGTTCAAAAATAAAAAAGATACAAATGGAAATTAAGAAAAAAAACATAACATAATTCTATACTATGACAATTTAATTAAAATTATTAAACATTAATTTTTCCTTCTTTCAACTTAAATACTAAAGGTTTTTTCTCCGCGAATAGGCCTTGAAAAATAACGCAAATATAATTTCCTGTAGTTTCTTGCTTTTTCTTACAGAAGTTCTTTATTATTTTGTACTATTTAGCTTTTCTTTCTTCAATCTATTTATGGTCTTCTGTTTTTTTCTTTTCATGTAAATTAAAAAATTTCCTTCTGTATTCTTTTCGATTTAGACAGTATATTCTCTGTGATGTTAAACTTTTCTTTCATCTGTTTAACATAGCCACCTTTACCTTTATAATTCCAGAATTAATTTAAAATCTGTTTGATTAGCTTTGATTGGTTCATACAGAACATCTATCCGGAGAATTTTTAGTTGTCGTTTCTTATTATTACTTCCAGATCTTCAATTTTATCGTAAATTTCTTTATTTGATCTCATTCTGTGTGTTCTTCTTACGTTCTTGGATCACAAATCCTTCTAAAAATTCCTCTTTATAATCTTGAGTAGATTTTCTATCCCAGTTATATTTATAGTTTCAACATCTGTAATGTGTTAATTTTGCAGTTTTAAAAAGGTTTTTTTTATTGTAAATATTTTTTTACAATGTAAAATTATTCTAATTTCTGTGTTTTTTCTTTTATCTGGATTAGTTTATTTATTCCGTTTCTACTAATTATTTTTCCAAGATTTTTAAAATGTTCCATGATCTTAATTTTACCTTATCAAATATAAAAAAAAATTGTAAATTTACGGCATAAAGAAAGCTTTCAGCTTCCTTATAAAAAAATAAATTTCTTCTAATTACCTCATTTTATAATTAAATAAATATTTTAGGAAGTATTTTTAATAAAAATCTAAATCCGTAATTAAAATCAAGTATTTTAATAATAATAATGGAATTTTAATAATTAATAATTTTTATAATGGAATTAAATAAAAAATGATTAAAAAACAAACAATTTGACAACAAATAATGTTAATAAGAAAAATAGTTATTTTTTTAAAATTACTATATCACGGGTTTTAATTTATCAATTTAATGTCAAAAACAAAAAAATAATTTTTGTTTTATTTAAATAATAATGTTTAACATAACCTTAAGCCGTAATTTTTTTATATCTGAGTAAAATTAAAGAACTGTGCACTATAGTTTATATATATATATATATATATATATATCCAAATTAAAATAACTCTTAAATACTAGGCTAAACTTTATTTAAATGCAACTTATATTTTCTTAATTACAAACAGGATGTCCCTCAGTCAAATCCATCTTATAGAAGGTATTATTATTACTCCTATTTTGTTGATAAATAGGATATAGTAAACAAAAATATTCTAAAAAACTTGTATAAAAATTTAATTAATTATTATTATTTCTTTTTAATAAACTTCATTACTTTGTTAAAATAAAAGAAAATATAAAAAAATATATAATTTAATTGTACATAATATAAAATAAATACATTCCATTTTATTAGCGCAGATCTTAACTACATGTTAAGTTATTATACAAGAACAAATATATTAAAAAATAATAAAAAACAAAATTAGTGTTTGTAAAAGAATATTACTATTATATAATATTACTAAAGTAATTACTTTTGTATTCTCGAAATTAAATATTTGTTCGTGTACCACCTGTTCTTTGACTGTCCAATATTCGGTACCATCCGACAAAACTTAGACCTGGGTTCGGATATGAAATTTCTATTAAACCAGAACGAAGGTGTAAAACGTCTGTGAGGTTTCTCTCCTACAGTGGAATGAAGAATACGATTCAGTGACGATGTCTGATTTTTGTATTAATTATTGTCAATTGTCTATGTTTATTCTTTACTGGTCCCGTTTATTTATTGTTCTTTATGATTTTTGTCGTTTTATAAAATATTACAATGGATAGTGTTACAGTCGCTAATGACTATAATTGTTGATGCAACTGTAAATAAATGCTTGAAATAAAAATAATATACATATATATATATTTGTGTACGGAATTAAATATTTGAGGTACAAAACTTTTTCATATTCCAGTTCCAGTATTTTTAATATGTTTCTGCGGTATATTACATTTACTTAAACGTAAACGGTAATTGATTTCTCTTTACTATCTGTAAATATAATTAAAATAATTTCTTAAGAGTGTTATACATTTTAATAGATTAAATTTTCAATCGGACTTTACTCAAACTAAGAAATAATTCTTTTGTAATTTAATCCAGTGAATTTGTAAACAATTTAAAGCATAATTTAAATTCATATACTACAAAATTATACCTATTATGGATTCAGGAAGTGCAAAATGTAATAATAATAAAAAAATATTTTTTTGCATAGTATTTCATCAGCACACAAAAAATTTTAATTTACATAAAAAATTAATTCTTCTAAAAATATATCATTAACAATCCAGTTATTACTGAAGTTAACATAATGATAACAGGGGGAAAAATTTTCGATAAATAACAGGACGAAATAATAATTGTTACATTATTTAGCCTACTCTACATATGTTAATCACATTAATGTAATGAAAAATTAGATGCGATGATAAAGTTTAATCTTTATACAAGTATTGAATATGTGATAAAAATATTTTTAAAATAAATTACATAAATATATTATAAATGTTTACGTATTTCAAATATATATATATATATATATATATATATATATATTTTAAATAATCGAAATTGAATGTAATCTATATAATACATAGAATAACATGTCATGAGTCATTCATAATCAACGCCCAGCAAAAACTACTGATGATAAATCGATAAAAATATTTTCTTCTTACGGTGTTAATAGCACAACAAGAAAGGAGTTTTTGAAATTCCGAATTTAAAGGGTTAAAATGAAATAATACTACTTTTGATTTTTTTGTGTAATCTTCATTTGAATATTTAAAAACTAATTTCTAGATTTTTTGAAATTCAACCTTGAAAAATGGTGAAAAAAGGTATAAAACGTTTTGAACAATGGTTGCAAATTTTTCCCATTAACGTCTATATTAAGATATTCACTAGATTTGGGTTTACAAATACTTTTTAGATAAATATCTAAGAACAATTTTGGTTTTTTTAAAAATTGCAATATTTTAAGGGTTATACGTTGTGGTGGCTCAACCAACACAAACACTGCTACTACATGTGCGGCGCGACTGAATTCACCGGCCTCTGGTTATTTAACTAAAAAATATAAAATAAAAAAAATTACCGCGATGTGAAACGCAAGTAACCAATTATATAGCGTGGGTGAAGCCGCGATGAGGATACTAATATTATAACTAAATAGTCGAAATTGATTGTTATACAGATTAACATATAAATTACAGAATTTTTTTTGTATAAATAGTTAAAACTGAGGTATTTCAATTTAATTATATTTAAGTACAATCAATATTAAAATAATGATTATTTATTTATTTTAAATTAAAAAAATTTGTGAAACAAGTAATAAATACAAATAAATTTAACGTTTCAGTACGGTAATATTTGTGATTGTATGCTAAAAAAACGAATGTATCAAAACAATTAAAAATATTAATTTAACAAATTTAATTATTTTCATAAAAACAACATTTTCAAATTATTACTTATGTATTCTTATTAACACGAAACAATTGTTAACCCATCTTTTTTTATTTATGATTTTTTCAGACTTATTGGAGATTTATTAAAAAACAACGTACTATTTAATAATTAGGTGTTAAATTATGTTTTATTTAATCGATACTTAATTGTTTAATAAAATCAAATCTATGTTTTACTTTAATACTACTATAGTTAACGAAATTGTGTTGATTACTTTTAATATATAAAAATATTTAAAATAAAGAGAAAATAATATTAATCCTTCTTATACATACATATATATATATATATATATATATATATAAAATACCACAGTTTTACTGTATGCTACTTTACCGTAAACGTTTTTGTCGTATGTTCTGTTTATTTAAAACAAATTTCCTCAAAAACTTTATCACTTTTATTGATTATGTAGGACTGAAAAATCCTAAATAGATCATTTAAAAATAAATACTCGATGCGGATAATATTTTTGTCTGGAATGATCAAGGGAAACCTGGAATTATTTTATGAATTAATAATGTTACAAGTAAAAGAAATAATAAAATTATACAAAATAAAAAAATATTTTTTAAAGGCGTTAATTGGAAAATATCTGAGTTTATTACATAAATTTAAAATATGAAAAATTAATTGAAGTTTATCTAATTAGTAACTATTATTTAAAAACTCATTAACTTAATTGTATAAATGAAATGTTTTATCATTTAATCGCATGTAATCTTTTATATCATTAAATAATTAATTAATTAATACTTGAAACTAAAACGTGATAAAGTTTTTCCTAGTAAGTCGAAATTTTATCCTATGCAATACAAAAACAAAATAATAATTATATTTTGATGATATAATAATTAATATACTGATTTCCATGCTTTTATATTTATAAATGGTTATTTTTGCTAAAAAGATAGTTTAATTTAAAAAAAATTGATTTTTATCAGATTAGGTAACAAAAACTCTTTCTACGTAATATAGGACAATCAATATTGTGGTTTACAGAAAAAGAATTTTATTCTGTATTCATTGCGTATGTTTTTTTTATAATTTTGATATTGTAAAATTTAAAAGATTTTTAAAAATTTATTTATAAATAAATTAGAAATTTTCTTAATTAAAACTGATATTATTCTCGTTGATCAATTTTTGGTAACCTGAGGTTTTTTTACATCTTCAATTAATGTGTAATAAATTTTACATTTTGGTTTTCAACATTTTTATCTTTTTTAAAATTATTTTTAATTATATTTCCTTTATTATTAATCATAATTTAAAAAATTTATCTTTTTTGTTACCTATTATTAATTTCGTATTTTATTACGCTGCTCTAGTAAATTATTTTTTATGATTTCTGTTAATATTTCATGGAAAATTTGAATTCCTTCCCAACCTTAATAAATATTTTTAATTAGATCATTTTCGTATTAAAGTATTAAATGTACGGATCATTTCGTTGTAACTCATCATCTTAATTTATAATATTTCCCGTATTTAATTACAATTACGAAATAATATATAAAATATTAAAAATTACTTTCCTCGAATTTCAATTAGAATCAAAAAACTGCCTATGTTTTATAATGAACTAATAATTATTAATTTTTTTTTAAATTGTTATTATAAGGACACAGTTACTTTACAATTTGTTCAGCAAGATAACTGAACAATAAGTAAATAAGATCTATTTGAACTAATATTAAGTAGTCACAGACCCAGCGGCTGTTGACTTAACGATAACAACGAAATAGAAGAGCACTCCGTATAGCCAGACCATAAAGCCTCCTAATTTAAAGGATAAGGCACAAAGAATATTGTTTCTCAGCAATCATGAAAAACCACTTATCGTATTATCCAATAAATTGACCCCCAAATAATTCAGGTGCCGATCCAAACAATTTTGATAACATAGGCTGAACAGAGAGATTTCCTGCCGAACGGTTCGCAACTTACGATCATATAAATGAGACTGTTACTTATGTACCAGGTTATGTTTAGCATTTTTCGTAGTGTTTTTATCTGGAAGCGTTCAAGTATATCAATACTGGAATTGCATTACCCCAAAATTCAAGCCCATAAGTCCAAACAGGCTTCAAAATTGATTTATAGATCAATAATTTACTTTCTATTGAAAGCCGTGATCTATATCCTATCAGCCAGTACGTGTTTTTAAACTTGAGATCTAACTGTTTCCGCTTAGATTTGAGTCCAAGTAACTCAACGGTCAAGATGAATACCCGATTATTTACAGTCCTGAGATCTCGGAATCGGAACATTGAAGATAGAAACAGGAGGACAATAAAGGGTAAACGTGACGTGCTTTGATTTTGTTTTGTTTATTTTTCGTTTATTAAAATATTATAAAAACTGGAAAAATATAGATTCAATAAAAAACTTTTATTGAAATGATTGTTTGCGGACTGTTTGGCTTTCTTATACTTTCTTTTTGGGCGTCAGTACAACGCCCAAAAAGATTAAAATTCAGAATAAAAAGAAAAATAATAATTTATCGTATTTATTAAAAATTTCCAATTCTTTATTAAAACTTGTACATTTTATAGAAAAAAGAGAATTCTTGCATAATAATACAAAATTAAAAAAAATATTGTTTTATTACAATAAGGGCCGAGATTACGACATAATTTTTGACTTTCCGTAACATCATTTCTATGTTAACATCAAAAAAAAATATTATTAAATAATATTTGAATCACATGGTATTGTGTAATATAACTGAAAAAAAAAAATAATTGCTGCCCTTGTTTACTGTTATTTTTTCTTTCACATTTATTACTTTCTTAGATATCTGATTCATCAGAAAAATTTTTTCTGATTTAATTACAAAAATAATTATTGCAGAAAGATACAATAAATATCTCGGGGTCATTGATTTAAAATGAACTGTTCTTTTTTACATTAGTGAATGAAATGTTAAACATACCTACATATAATTTGAAAAGTTCAATTATATTTCTTAATTAAAGCTTTTATAAAATTCAGTTATAAGTTTTAATGAAGCAAAGGTCTCTGGGAAAATACTAAGTATGAAATAAAAAAGCAGCAAGTCCAGAAAAAAAAATTATTATATTCTCTTACTAGGAAGTTATTTGTTAAAACTATTTTTTATTACTGCAAAGCGGATTTAAATATATATATATATATATATATTTAAATGATTTAATAATAATTTTATGTGATTTGTATTATTACGTAAAACATTCTCTTTTATGTAATTTGCGTAAATTTTCTTAAAAAAGAAAAGACTTAATTTTTTCTGTCAGTAATATTATCGAAGCAAAAAAAAACGTGTGCTTAAGACCGCATGGCAAAGTGAAAACTTGTATGGGATTGCAATCGTTTCGAATTAATATATATTACAAATAGAATATAATGTTTACATTCAGTAACCACTTTAACCTTTGACCCGTAGAATTAGTTTGAACGTGTGTTTTCCACGATTATCCCCTGTTTGTAGTTAAATTTTCACGCTGAAAGAGTGGATTTACTGCAAAATACGTAGTAAAACACGGGTTTGAGATTCCTCCAAATTTACAACAAAGAACCAAGAAAGAAATTGGGCTATTGAACCTTCACGTCTCTCTTTTCACGGGTTTATTAGAATAAATTAAAGAACGGTTACTTTCAATGAATGTGTGTTCCTATTTGAAACAGTTGGTTTACTGAAAAATTCATAGTAGAACATATGTTTTAACTGCAGAAAACAGCATGATTAATTTTAAATTTACGATGAAGGTTATCATTACTTTCAGCGATATCTGTGCATATCATTGATCATTATTTACGATTCAAACTTCAAAATTATTGTTGGCTTTTATAATCTAACAGCCACTCAGTTAACGCTGTAAATTTATAATGATGTTCTGCATCAATCAATCATAATTACTTCCAGCGAAAGGGAGTGTTGTGGATTTTTATTTTTTTTTAATAGTTATGATAGCTAATTATTGACAGCTGATGTTATTTTATTTATATTTTACATAAGAAACGAGATTTCTCAGACATATTTTTCTTTAAATAAAAAAAGGGGATATCTCGAAAACGGTGCGTCCTAGAGCATTTTTAACATGATTTTGAAAGATTTAAAGAGGGTGCTTTGCGATCACCCAGAACAATAGGTCCTAGTTCCATGCGTCTAGCGGCCACCGTTCTCAAGATAACAATAATTATATCGATAATAATCGCGCGCGCGGAATTCGCCCCCAGAAAATTGCAGGACCAAAATATTTCATATAAAGTAACTTTTTAACCAACAGCAATCTTTACCGACAATATTTTCAAGGTTAATTATTTTTTAATGCATATAAATTAGGTGTTGAAATTTTCATATGTTATTCAAACTCAATAAAAAAATATTATAATATGTTACAATTAACACTGAATTTAAACAAATTTTTTTTTGTTATTATTATGAGCGATAGAGGGAGAATTATTGTGAATCATACGCAGTTTTTCTTCCACCTCCCATCCTCTGCTACTACATATACTATACACTCATATACGCGTATACGAGTATATATTCTCGCTCTATACCTATTTCTCTTTCATATATATATATTCTTAGCGTCTTGCGTTACGTTACAGATTTTGATTACGAGTCAGCGATTTTTTCCCCATGTAATTCGTATGTAAAAAAAATTCTGACACAACGCGCCTAAAGTTTTCACTTCAAAAACATAAATATAAATTTGTATTCCAATGTCTTAGGTACATCATCAATTTAATAATATTTTAATGACATGTAATTTTTTTTCTTGATATCGCCAACGTAAGCTTGAAGCTTGTGCGTGGCATATAGAAATGGAATTTTGTAGCGTATAAAAAATGCTATGTCTGACCGGGATTCAAACCCGGGACCTCAGGATGAAAGATTTGTTAATCTAATAATATTTTCGGTTTTTTTTTTGTTTTTGTTCGATTTAAAAAAAAAAATGGAAAAAATATTTTCCATCGTTATTATCAACGTGTTTACATAATTTTTAGTTCTTTTTCTTTTCCCAAAAGGTCTTCATGCTTTCGTTTAGTCGTTTTTTCCTTTCTTCCGTCCATTTATTTAGGTACCTTTCTTTTTTATCTCTGGAATCATAATTTCTTGTATAAATTTTTTAAATTCATCTCTGCCTTCAGTCAAATCATTAGTGATGTTTGATGTTGTTAGGTTTTTTATATTTCTTTAAATCATCTAGTTATTTGATACTGTTTTCGTAAAAATCAAATATTTATTTTGATTAAATCACCAATTTTTCTGTATCTATAACATTTCTTTTCCACTTTTCAATTTGTAAATTTCATCTTCATATTTTGTTCGTATATTTTTCTTAGAATTCTTTTCTTTATTTTTTTGTTTCTTGTTGTGAAAAGCAATGTAAACGTTCTAGACCAAACAGTGTTTCTGATAAGACTACAGTTTTATAATGCCTTAATTTTGAATTACATGACAGGAAATTTTTGTAGTAATTGTTTTCATAAGATTAGAAGTCATTTCCATTTTTTTTGTATTGTGCTTTTCATTCAATTTTTTTAGTTATATTTGGTGTAATAATTTCTCTAAGATACTTAAATTTTTTGATTCTATTTATTTTTTTAATTTAAGAAATTTTAATGGTTTAAATTTTATTCTCTTTGTCATAAGAAAACTATTCTGTATTTCATAGTATTAATTTTATTTATTATATGATAAAATTTTTATTTTATTTGTCAAAGTTAAGCTAAAATTGGGTAGATTTTTATTTTGCACAACCTTGTTCTCAATAGAATTATAACATTTTTTCCGTAAATTAAAAAAAAATTCTTAACATTAATTTTTTTTAAAAATATTAGTTTTTTTTATTAAAAGTTATTATCCTATTTTTCAATAATTTACTTTTAACTTACATCGACGTTATATATTTAAAACAACACTGAAAATGAATTACATTTAAAAAAAATGTTCGGTTTTTATAATTACTTTAAAATCCTTAAAGGCTTAAAGTTTAAGTTACCTTAAAGGGATAATAAAAAGGAGTTTTTATATCCCCTTTTTATTACTGCTTAGAAATATACTATTATTAATAATGTTAATACTTTTTTTAATTAAACCGGTTAAATTTATTATTAAAAGATATTTGAACATTTTTATTCAGAATTTCCTATGTTTACATAAATCGTATCATTATATTTTCCTCTTTGTTCCCAATTTTAGAAAATAACCTTATTTTTCTTTACGAACTCAACCTTTAAAAAGGAAAACCTTTTAAAAAAGGGTTACCTTTTAAAACCTTTTTAAAAAGTACTTTTAAAAAGAAAAAAGACGGCCAGTAATTAGGATATAAAAATAATATTTTTAGCGAATTTTCAAAAGTATTTGGAAATCGCTACTGCGCCCGGTCATGTTTATAAACATTTGTAAGCTATATAAAAGATTTTTTAGTTCACTCTACCGGACACGAATCTTAACCGATTTTCAAGCGAATCGGTTCACAGGAACGTAAGTTAGAACCAAAAAATGGGATTTTTGTGTACATTGTCAGCTTTTTTTCGTTCTACTGGACGTAATTTTTTTTACATTTCCTTTTATTTTCTTAAGAATAAACTATTTTAAGAAATAAGACCTGTTTGATGCTTATCAACTGTTCTATATAAAGCTTATGAAGCACTAATGAATCGTACAAAATACTTTTATTTATATTGTCATAAGAATATTTAAATAAAAGATGATATATAAAAAATTAATTATTTAATTATGTACCACTATAAATATTTTTTTGATTAGGTTTTCGTATTCTAACCGGGAGACTTAAATAGTTAAACAATACAATATTATTATTTTTTAACGGATTTTCAAAGAAAGAATTTATTAAAATGACGCTACTAGCTAGATTTTCTAAGGCGGATGTCATGGGTAGGGGACCAACTTTTCTTTGCGTTTTGAAGTCTCATGTACACGATTTTGCAATGTTTATTATATACGTATATATGTATAAACAGTTTTTCCTCCATTGTACCGGGCGCAAATCTTAATCGACTTGAACTAAACTTTGTGGTATGGTGTAAACTTATTAGGAATAGAGCCCTATTGATTGTTTTTTAAGCGAATCGGTTCACAGGAACCGGAATTAGAACAAAAAAAGGCTTTTTAGTATTTTAAAATTTTTCGTTCTGCCGGCGCAATTTTTAACCAATATTGATAAAACTTGGTAGCATAATGTAAACTTACTAAAAATGGAATTTTAAATTAAATTTTCAAGAGAATCCGCTCACTGGAACTGGAATTAGAGGCAAAAAACTGAGTTTCTGGGTACGTTTTCAAGGTTAAATAATACCGGAAATCCGCTCTTCTACGCACTTACTACAACAGTTTTTTTAATTTTTTTTTTTAACCTTAAGTTATTGTAAAACAATTTATTATTAATTTTATTTATTATGAGATACAAAATAAGTTAAATAAATTTTAGGATAAAATGATATACTATAGCACCACCTTAGTTAATAGTTTTTTTGCATAGTTTCATGTAACAAAACAAAATCGTTTTCTAATTGTATAACATTAATTTATGTTTGTGTATAATCTTACGTTAAAGTTTATCTTAATTATATTTTATAACCTCATTAACGAAAAGTGTTTCCGATTACATTAATTGTTATACATTCGATTTATAAATTACGCGTTATAAAAGTAGTTAGTGAATTGTAATTTTGTTTTATAATGAAAAATATTTTTTTTTAAAATTCTTATAAGATTATGTTAAAACTTATAGTATAATTTTTTTTAATTAGGATGATATAATCTAACTTACTGAATAATCAACGGAAATCAATCACCGGTACATTAGATTAATAAGTTGCATATTTCTAATCTATTTATTTGAAAGGCTAAATGTTTTTCTCTTTGTTTCAAATTATATTTCCGGTCCAATCTCCAAAGATTTTTATGTTGATAGAATTTGTTACTGATGTTATATTTATTTTTATTTTTTAAATTTGTTTGGCATTTATTTTATCTGTACCAAATAGTTTCCGTACAATAACATAAATTCAGCGTCAGACCTTTAACTTTATAGAAACTTATAGTAAAAGTTCTCATTAATTATTCTATTGTCGATACAAATTTTGAAATTTCGTAAATTTTGTCATTTAAGTTTCCCCTTATTTTAATTTTATTTTATTTATTTTCCACTTATCCTACGTTTTTCAAATAAGAAAAATATAAAGTCTTTATTTCACTTTAAACACAGTCATATATGGACACCATCTGAATTCCTTGGGCGCCTAATAAATTACATATACACTTTTTTTTTTTAAAATGAAAACTACATAAAATTTTATTTCATTAAGAACTTCCGATATTTTTTCATTATTATTATTGAATTACTATATATAGTAAAACGTTTTTACAATCAGAGGTTAATAATTATTAATAAATCAATATATTTAAATTAAAAAAAAAAATTAAAAAAAAGGAGATGAAGTGTGATTCGAACCGATATGTCTTCCCCTTGTAAGATCCAAATATTTCATTAATTAAAATTTTATTTGTCTATAATTCTGGAACCAGTGAAAATAAATATTACTTATGATATGTCGTTGAAAAGCTCTCAATAAGGGCTTATTGCTGCAGTTAAGAAAAAGTATTTTTGGACACAACAGTACTAAATCAAAAATTTCCACATCGTTCGGCTAATCGTTCTTGAGTTATTCGAGATACACATGTACGTACATACGCCACGCCGAAACTAGTCAAAATGGATTCAGGATTGGTCAAAATGGATATTTCCGTTGAAATCTGAAAACCGATCAGTACTTCTTATATTTCCCACAGGGAAGTAACAAACAATCAATTTAAAAAAATAATGAAAACTCAAATAAAACAACACATCAATAAAATTATGTATTAACATCTTTAAATCTGATTAAAAATTAATTTTATCTAAATTTGTTTGAAATAATTATAATATTATTATTATTTCTAAGTCTGCAATTCAAACAACTCATTCACACATTAAGTTTTTTGTACTGCATTGTAATGTCAATTAGGTTTTGCATTTATTATCCATTTAACAAAGTTATTTTACGCCAAACTCAAAATACTATGTTTGCGGTCCCAATCTTTTGTTCTTTATCCCACATTCCTAGAAAACTATTAAAAAATACTATTCGGAAATACACGTCGATACTTGTCGAAATGGGTTCAGGGATGGTCAAAAATGGATATTTCCGTTGAAATCTGAAAACAGAAATTTTTCGCGATCACAATACTTTTTTATTTCGTACAAGCAAGTAAAAATTAAATAGAGAGAAAAGATATGAAATATACACCCTTGTAATAAATAAATTGTTACATTAAGCTGTCACAACCTATAAATTTATTTTACATATTCATTACAGGTATGAAGCGAATAAAACTCTGACGTCAATAAATAACATTGATTCAAGGTACAACAATTTATAACAAGACTTGTATATTCATCACCCATCTAGATGATATTTAAGCACCATACCCTATTAGAATTCTACACGCGTATCTTTACTATATACTCTTTTTGTTTTATTTATATTAAAAGTTAAGAAATAACTAATAAAATATGATACATTATAATCCGTAATTTAAAATACGTTTGTTATCAGAATGTAATTGTTTTTTTAAATTATTTTTTTGTTTTTAATAATATATACGTTGAGATAAATTTACAGACCTTGATAATGTTTTGATATGAAAAATGTTCACGGTAATAATAATGGTTCTTATATCGAATGGTTCTTAACATATTTAATTAATTGCTATTATTATAGTAAAAAATAAGTATTCTCTTTTATTCACTGTTGTGGAGGTCAAAACAAGGCGATATCCTGAAAATTTTTGATCGAACTCCCCGTCGTCAATGTAAACTATATCCTCCATTTTACGTTGACGTCACATAAATTCGCATAAACAGGAGTCTAGCAAAGATATCGATGATTTATATCCTTGCGATTCCGTCTTTTAACTGCTGCCCATAAACTCTCAAGTATGTTTGAATACATCCCGGTAATTAGATCTTGAAAATTAATCGAGTGATTAACAGATTTATCTGAGAAATTTTGACCTTATTGATTAGATACATTATCATAACTCCCATCAAAAATCAAAAATTATGTTCGTCCCAGCTCTAATACACCGTTTTATTACACTTAGTAATGTAGTTCGATCGGGTACCGCATACACGAAACATTCTTTTGTTTATTTTCGAATTTCTGCAAAGATCCACTGTTGAGGGTAAACCGACCCCAAAAAATATTTTCGTCTTAAAAAAAGGATTCATTTTTTGGCCCCTGGATAATCCGAACTAATAAAAATTCGTGGCTGTTCAGATTACGAAAAATTTGGATTATCGAGGGTTCAACTTAAAGGTACATGATAGGATATCTTGGCTAATTTTGGTAATCGAAATAAGTGTTGAAACTCTTCCTTTTAGTATACAAACAATGATTTTATTTAAAAATGGTTTTTATTATTGATTTTTTCTGATTAATTGAAGTTAGTGATTTTTCTACTGCGTCTTTTCATATTTGAGCTAATTTATATGCGGTGGAATATTGTTCTCTGTTGCCCACTGAATACAAGTGTTAAAACATTTTATTGCTTTTTCATGTTTTACGCTCTTCGCTCCTACATCGATTTCACCATCATCATTTTCATCTAACCTTTCTCTGCTTCAATAATTTCATCGTCGGATTTAAGTTGGAAATATTCTTTCGCGTCTACGTTAATCTAGTTCGTAATATATTTTGTTATTTCTGGTTCAAGGTTAACAGTTCTAGTCATTCTACCACGTTTTCTATTTGTTTACTTAAACTAGTGCCTACATTTTCATAATCTTTAATTACAGAAGGTAAAGGTTTTTTCCATGAGTCTTCAAAAATCAAAAACCTAGTCAAAAAAATCAATGTAGAGAGGGACGTGATAAACACACGGCAAACTTACGGCTTCTTATAGATTTGGAACATATTAAACGTAAAGTTAATTTTTTTTTATTTTCTCGTTTTGAATTCAGATTATTTAGGGGTATTTCTAGATTGAGATCATTTCCGCCAATTATTACTGTGTTACGGATTATCAAATCCGCACGCATTTCTCTTCATTAGAAATTTTTCCGATCAGTTGTAGCGGGAATATCTATACCAAATTCCTGGTTACAAAATTTAAAATTGGTATATTTGCTGTTCATAAAGAAAAAAACCATAATTTCCAATTTCAGTTTTCTGGATTGCACCTACCGCTCCTTAAACTAGCATAATTGCGACAAATAATGTTTGCTTAACGCCATTTATCTTCCCTGTCGCTTAATGAAAGAAATATTTAATATCCCTGAACGCAAAACCACGTATTATGTAGAATCCCTTTGGCTAATCTACCGCGTTGGTCTAGTGGTGAACGCGTCTTCCCAAATCAGCTGATTTGGAAGTCGAGAGTTCCAGCGTTCAAGTCCTAGTAAAATCAGTTATTTTAACACGAATTTGATTACTAGATCGTGGATACTGTTGTTCTTGGGTGGTTGGGTTTCAATTAACCACACATATCAGAAATGGTCGAACTGAGACTGTGCAAGACTACAGTACATTTACATTCATACATATCATCCTCTGAAGTAATACCTGAACGGTAATTCCCGGACGCTAAACAGGAAACTAAAGAATCCTTATGGCTTATAAAAAACGAAAATCATGTTTATCTGGATCCTCACGGATTAAGTCAATCAAACCCCCATGTCGGATGAAAATACGAATAGTGACAACAATAGCAATCATATTCAGTATAGCATTGAAATAACTAACTGTACCTAGTACACAGCCAGTAATAACTATGATAAGATAAGACAGGTTGCAATATAATTACGACTTTCTTTTTCCTGTTTAGCCTCCGGTAATTACCGTTCATATAATACTTCAGAGGATGAATGAGGATGATATGTATGAATGTAAATGAAGTGTAGTCTTGTACATTCTCAGTTCGACCATTCCTGAGATGTGTGGTTAATTTAAACGCAACCACTAAAGAACACCGGTATCCCCGATCTAATATACTGTTACTACGACAGATAAGATAAACATTAGCAATTTAATATTGAATATTATCTAATCCGTAAATAAATTATATAACGATATTAGTAATTGAAAATATTAAAATTAAGGAATTTGTCCGCTTTCAAAATAAGACGCCGCTATTATTAATATTATTTATTTCACCATTATTTATTATTATTTTAAATAACAGGTATTGAAATATATATATATATATATAAAATCCATTATTGTATGAAGATTAGTGATAAAGTAAATATTTATAGGTAATATTTTGGATCTGCTGGAAAATATTTTTTATTTACTATCTATTTAATAAATTAAGATTCGTTAATCAAATCTAGAAAGAATTATGTATACAAAATAGAATAAGTTTAATATTCATGTTTTTAAAAAGTCAATCTAAATATCTAAATCTAACACTGTAAAAAAAAAATAAAAAATAATTATTCAGTTATCAAATAATATTCGAATGGTATTCCATAGATAAATTATTTCCGTTACATATATTTATAATTTATAAGCATTCCTGTCGCGGCTTCGCCCGCTTTATTAGCCTATAAAACTTAAAAAAATGGAAATAGTTTTTTAGTAATTATTATTTGTTTGGGTTTTGCTCTCAAAGGTATTCACAGCGTTCCGGATAAAATAGATTAATTTGGATGAATAACAACTGTTCAATATACGAAGCTTGTATCTTGGTGTATTAAGAGGCTAATTTATCGCACCATAGAGGTTCATCAAATAAATGTATAAATATTCACATTATACCATAATGTTTTATTTTGATATTTAGAGCATATTGTTTCAGTATTAATATTTAATTTTAAATACATTACACAGATAATTTAGCTTGAATATTCATTAAATTTTATGTTGATTTAAGGAATACAATTTTTTTGACTAACGAGACAATTATGCTTTTTATAATAATTTTATTAAACATTGCTCATTGGTACGGTTATATAATTTTTTTTTTGTTCAACCTCCGCATCCACCTTTAGGTATTGCTTCAGAGGATGAGGTGAATGATTTGTAGCGTGTGTAAAAATGCCATGCTTGATCGGGATTCGAACCCCGGACCTCCGGATGAAAGGCCGAGACCCTACCACTCGCGCCACGGGGGCCGACTTATGATTATATCATTAATAATTAAAATAATATAATATAACAGTAGTCATCAAATATTTAAAATTATGTCGACTGAGCGTCCTGTCATTATGAATGTCTCTACCGTTATTCATTTAATGAATAAGGAAGAAGTTTTAGTTTTATTAAAATTATAAAATACATTTTTTAAGTTTCTAAAGATGGAATTTTATTTTAAAAGCGCTTGAACGTATGTATAAAAGAATTGTTGGTAAGTGGATTTTTTAATGATTGTATAATTAATAATTTTTTTAATTTTATTAAATTAATTTTTTAAAGGGTTTTTAATGATTATATAATAATTAAAAAAACTATTTACCAACAGAAAAAGAACGTGTTATCAAATTTTCATCAATTTATGTTCACTAGTTTTTGCTGAGCATAGATTATGAATGACTCAAGATATATTATTTAATATTGTATGCATTGATAAAATTAAATGTCGTAAACCACTTAACTGTTTGAAGAAATCTATATTGACATAAACAATCACAATCAAAATAGATAATGATATAATTATTAAAAGATTTTTTTCTTGTTAATTATTTATATTTCTTTTTAACTTATGATTTATATAGAAGCTATCTGAGATCTGAACTATGGTAAACATTCCAGGGCTCATAAGAAAACTGCAGTTAAAATTTCGTAATGATAGGTTCAGTGATTTTCACGGTTGTCAGAAACAAATGAAAAAATATCTGTTTATATAATAGTGAATTTAACAGTTTATTTTAATTCGTTAATAAATAAAAACAAGTATTTTATGAATTTTTAAAATTTTTTATGATAAACATTTTATTAAAAATTATCATGAAATTCCAAAATATGATTAGAAAACTGATATATATCTTATTTAAATTAAAGAAACATTTTTTTTTAAACTGTCATATAATTAGGTTTATTTAATCTAAAAAAAAAAAGAATTACGCATTTCTTTCACCAATATTCTCTTTTAAAAAAATCATTTTTTTTTATGTTAGAACTTTCTTTTCAGTTTGCTTATTTAAATATAAAGGTTTTTCCAAAGAATGGTTGTTAAAAGCAACCATGGTTACTAATGGTATTTACATACAAAAATAGACAATAAGATAATACGTAACAACAAATATTCGAAGTTAACATAACATTTTTACGTTAATTTGAAAGAAAAAACTATTTAAAACTAATTTTAAAAATAATCTTGTTTTTTTATTATTTTTTTAATTGCTTATCTCAAAACTCATAATAAAATAAATAAATAAACAATATAAAAAATATGAGAACGGAAAATAATTAAATATAAGTTAATAAATGTCGAGATCTCCATGACGGAGTGATAGCGGCTTAGCCTTTCAAACGGGAATTTCCAGGTTCGAATCCCGGCCTGAAATGGCAATTTTCATATGCTATAAAATTCCATTATCAATATTCCCACGTAAAAGCTTTCAAAGTTTTTGTGGTGAATTAATTCATCAAGGAAAAGATTCTTTAATTCTTATAACTGTTTAAAAAAGCTGAAATCTTTAAATGAAACAGCTTTCAAAAAAACTGTTTCTTTTTTTGGAAATATTGTTTTTTAATTGTTAACAAATTTGCTTGGAAAAGACCTTAATTAGGTAAAATCTCGAGATAGAAGATCACCCTCAGGTGATCTTGTTGTACAGCCTCACCCCTTTGATATTTAAGTTGAAAATTTAATGGCATCAATGCCCCATATATAGAAGTAAATATGGTCAAAATCGGTTGAATAGTTCTGGAGATATAAGGTGATTTAGAGTGCGACACCGAATACGCTCAAGTACATACGAACATCCGAAAATTTCCATCCGGGCTTTTGGGTTCCTTAGGTATGAAAACGTAAAGATCCGGTGAAAACCGCGTGTGTCCAAGTTGGACCGATTACTATAATTTCCCTTCTATAGCTATAGCGCTAAGCGGAAAAGTAAAAAAATATTATTATGTAAACGGTATGATAATTTTTTTAAATTAAACATATAAGTAATGCCGAGAAAAATATTTAATTAAAGTTATTTTTTCGGTTGAGAAAGGCAAGCGTATACATCATTATAATTCAAGAAAATTGGTACACCTTTTTTTTAGAATTTAGCAACAAAAAAAATATATTAACTTTCTATACAGACACATCGCGTAATCGGGATAAAAACGAAGCAAATATAGATGATTTGAATTAAGGATATCCATGAAATTTTCCCTATATTTGTAAGAGTAAATTAATTTGTATATTTTTTGCAGAATAAAAAAACAATGAGGCAATACATTTGACCGGTAATTCCTTTCGAAGTAAAATTCGCTAATTATATGTGCAAGGGACAAAAAGTAAAAAAAAAGAATTCTTTTGTTAAATCCTCTCCAAATTTGATCATATAAAAATTATAGATTATTATAAGTCTTTTAAAAAAATCATTGTATATTTTTATTTATTCCTGTGTAAAATAAAATATTGTTTAATAAGATTATTATAAATATAAATATAAGAAAAAAAACAAGACAAAATAAACATGAGGAAGTAGATATCCAGTGTTTTACTTAAAATATTTAACCAAAATAATTAATCTAAATATAGACGAAAAATAAACAATTTTTCAGTAATATTCTATTACAGAAAAAAAATTTATATAAAAAACACTTTAAAATTGTTTTTACATCTTTTTTTAAATATTGGTATTTTAATTATGAACTTAGTTTTTAACACTCTAAATAAATTTAATAAAATAATATATAAGTAAAAAAAAATAAGGTAACGTAAAAATATACGCTCTCTTAATAATATCTAGCGGAACCTGTTAGCGAGTCCCGACACTCAAAAGTGGCCCGTAAATGGGGTTCCTCAGATTCATCGGAAATAAAAGCAGAATTTTTAATAAACTAAGTTAAATCTTAAAAAAAAAATAATATTTTTATGTTAGCAACTCGAAGCATAATTTTTAAAGTTATTTAAATTATGTTTTTATATTTTTGTTTTTATTTAGTTGTTATTAAATATAAACTAATAATACAAAATAAATATACCGTTTTTTATATATAATTAGATTTATTTTTAATAATAAAATAATGTTACATTATTAGAATAGAATTTACTAAAAAAATATTGATATTTCTAAAAAGGTTTTGGAAATTATCACGTAAATAAATATGACCAAAAAAAAACTGTCTACAATTTTCCCATCGAATAAATTAAATAGGCAATACGTCACTGAGAATGTAAATAAACAAACGATGAACAAATATAACCTTCGATAAAAAATCTACAACTTTCTTTCAGTGAAGAATCAAATAAAATATAATTAGATAAAAATATAATTAAATTTCTTTCATACTACACAGCGGAAGTATTCGGAAATTTAATCAATAATAAATTGTAAACATGATAATCGAAAACCGTAACTGAAAATCTTTTCAAACAGCTTAAAAACATTGGATCTTTTTTTTGTTATAAAATTCGTTACGTTATCTAGATTATGCTTTCAATCCAATAAAACTAGTATGGAATATCAAATATTCTAAAAATTGTGTTTGATTTTTTTATATTACCGGCTCTAGCACTGTTACTGCTACAACGGGATAAATATAAATGGAAAATATCGGCCAATGGTAACTGTGAACCTGAACGTTCTCAACGTTAATCTTTTTCTGAACTGAAGTATTTTGAAAAATATGTTAAATAATTAATAAAAATACAAGTTTCAAAATTCGGAAGAATGAAATTACCTTAGTATTCTTCTGTAATGGCAGTAGCGTTGTAATCAACTCCATCATATAGTCAGTGTACAATGAAGCTGTCTACTGGCATATATATATATATATATATATATATATATATATATATATTTAACGTTAATTAGACGAAGTTAGCGAGCATAGGTTATGTTTAGTGAGGTTATATTGATATAGGGCGCGATACGTTATTACGCGGAATCAACATATTCTAATCAAACATAACCTACGCTCGCTTCGCTCGTTAACCTCGTCTGATTAACGTTAAAAATAAAAATTATATACAATAAGTTATACGTATAGGTGATTTTATTTTTATATACGCAAACAATTTGATTTCAGTAGGGGTCCCGTATAACCGATATATATATAAATCCAAATTAATGTTTCAGATCTTTTCTATTTTTCTTTTAACAATATAATACCTTGTAGAGTTAGCTACACCAGCTATCACACACCCCACCTTATTGCCTATCATACAAAAAAATATTCTTCCTGGTACAATAATTGTTAGCGATTGCTGGAAGACATGTTGCGTTTGCAACACGAGGGGTAGCAACATTTAGCGATGAACCACAAATATAATTTTCATACATCCGGATACGGGAGCTCATACAAAGATAATCGAGCATGCGTGGCGAGAAGTGCGTTTAAATTTTCCTCGGTAGGAAATTGTAAGCACCACTTGCACGGGCATCTGGCAGAGATCTTTTCCAGAAGAAAATACAGGAACTACAAGACCAGAGTACATCATTTATGGTCCAGTCTTGCATCACTGTTTCCGGACTATATGATGGAGTTGCCCAAAACAGCTGATAACAACGCTACTGCCATTACAGATTCTGAGGAAGAATACCGAGGTAATTTCACTCTTCCGACTTTTGAAACTTGTATTTTTATTAATTATATAACATATTTTTCAAAATACTTCAATTTGAAAAAGATTAAGGTTGAGGACGTTCAGCCTCACAATTACCCGGCCAATATTTTGGGTAAGTGGTTTTTGCAAATATCGATGTATCCCCTTAATTCAAAGAGGGAAAAAATTTTTTCGGAAGATATATGTACGTAAGTATGTGTGTGGTGGTCTGTATTTTGCTTGATAACTCTGAACGGGCTCAAAATAAATTCTTCGAAAATTACTGAAAAAATTGTTATTTATGCATCGGGGTACTACTTTTTGGACAAAACTAAAAAAGAGGGTGGATAGTTTTCGCTACTTTCAATTTTTGACTTTTCGTATAATGCTCGTAAAATATTGAAGTTTAGTTCAAGAAAATATATATTAATTATTTAAAATTCCTAAGTTTTAAGTCAGTCAGATTTTGACTTTGAGAGTTTTTAATAATATTTCTAAAAAAAACGTTTGCCTTATATCTCAAAATCATTTGACCATAATAAAAGTTGAAATTTAGCGCAAATATTTTATAATGTTCCAGCATCGTCTTGGTTGACCGCATCGGAACAGGGGGTATCACATACCCATTTTAGGTAGATTTCATAAGAAAGATTTCATAAGAAAATATTGTAATGGATACCATGATTCGACTTCCGGAAAATTTCGACATCTTTGCGTTTCACATCCCCCAGATCCCAAAATCACCGTCAGTTCAAAAGTTTTTATTTATTTCACTTTCTTGTGAACACGATAAGTGCCGTAATTTTGTGCCAATAACTTTCTAATTGATACGTAAAATATAACGAACCAAATCTCTGTCGAGTTTGTTAATGGGCAAAATCGGACCGTGGGGGTGGAAATGAGAGGGCTTTTTCGAAAAAAATAAAATATCTATAACTTCCTTATTAAGTAAAATATCGAATTAGTTTAAAGTTCCTACTTTTCTTTGGATAAGGACCTAAAACTTAAATAAAGTTTTTTGATATCACCGACCATTGGCCCACAGGAATGGAAAAAATTGATTTCAAAGACAAAAAGAATCAAAACCCCCTAATAGGCACAGTATCGAATCGGTTTTAAAGTCCTCTAAACATTACATAAAACTTTTGTCTGAAAGAATTTTTGATATGACCAACTCTTACGGCCAAGGATGACTAAAATGTTGCTGGAATTGTTAAAAGGTGGGGCTTGTCGTATGCTAAACATGTGAAACTTTCTTTGACATGCAGTCATTGTGGTATTGCGTCCCATAGAACCAGGGCTAAAAATAAAAAAAAAAGATTTTTATAATTTCTTACTTTTTTCATACTTTCAATTTGTGGCCGTTGTTAAAAATGTTATATGATGTAGCTTTCGACAAAGGCGGGGTTGATCAAATGGGATCTAAATTTTTTTAATAAAAATTTTTATTTTTAAGCAATAGTAATATTCTAAATACTATAAAATTTGATGATTAAAATATCATTCGGTCAAGATGGGATCCTAAATATTTTTTGATAGAATCTGTTGAAATATTTAAAATTTTTTTGGATCTCTTTTGAGAAAAATCGTCATTCCGATCAAGGAGGTAAAATTGGACCCAAATATTTTTTACAGAATATTTTTTTCATTTATTCTCAATTGTGGGCCAAATTTATTGGCAAATCTTGTACTCGGTCAGCCAAATCAATAAAAACATTATTATTAACACAAATTTTTATAATTATTAATAACTTATATTTGCAAATATTCATAATTTTTTTAATTCTATTTTCTTTATTTAAATAACTTTATTGCACTAAATATTATCTGATGTTTTATTCGTAAAACCCGATTATTAATAATAATAATAATAATAATATATTTAGCAATTTTTATTTAAAATTAACAATTTTATATAAAAATTAAACTTTTTTTTCTTTTTGTACCGACCACTACGTTTGCATAGTTATGACTTCTTTTTCTTTTCCCAAATTCTTTTGCTCTGTTGTCCTTTTTCTTCCATTCATCTATTCAGGTTTATACTTAAATAAATATATTTTTCTTTCTCTCTGGAAACTTAGATTCTCGAGTCACTTTTCTAAATTTATCTCTATCTGTTTCTATTTCTTTAAACCGGTTGATCTTTGCAGCTCTGTTTATGTAGAAATTAAATATTTGATTTATCAATGTTTGGTTGTTCATTCTGCATAATGACCACAAAACTGTATTTTTTTTCAGGGTTAAGTCTCCTATTTTTTTTTGTATATTTGTAATTTTTTTTCACTTTTTAATTTGTAAATTCCATCTTCATATTTTAGTCTATAACGTTTTCTTAAAATTCTTTTTTTCTACTTCTGCTATTTGTTGTTCTGAAAAAAAACTGCAGACATTCTGCCCTATACAGTACTTCTGATAGGACTACAGTTTTATGGTGCCTCAGTTAAGAGTTAGATAATACATTTTTTACTGTACATGTTCTTCGTGAGAAGATAGGCAGTATCCATTTTTCGTATTCCATTCCTTCATCCCTTTTTTTTTTCAATTATATTCGGTGTTATGATTTCATCTAAATATTTAAATTTTTGAACTCTACTTATTTCTTTGTTGTCGGTTATTTTAAGGGTTTGAGTTTTGTTGTCTTTGTCATCAACTTTATTCTATTTAAATTTAAAAATTTTGTTAAACGAAAGGAAAAGCGACAGGAAAATAGAAAGATTGTAGTCCTTTTTCAATCTTTTTTTATTGTCTTCTTTTTTAGTTATATACTTTTATTCCACAGATCAGATTTGAAGATGTAATAAATACTAAACCAATACTATCAAAAGAAATTCGTTTTAGGTTAAGAACTTAGGATTAGATAACATTTTTCGAATATTTAATCTCATATAATTTAAATCTGTAAAAAACATTATAAATTTTACGCTACATATCACCTACTTTTTTTAAGTTATACAATAATAATTAAAATTTATTAAAATTAATTAAAATTGTATTATAGTTTAGTGCTTTTACTTTTTTTTGTTCGAGTTCAGTATTTTTGTAGAGATCTTTGTGGGATGACTGCGATATTAAACAACTTTACAGTTTTAACAATTAATTCTTTTTATTTTATCATGTTAATAAGCCATTCTTTACATAAGTACTAAATCCAAACAAAAAATTAAAAGCATTAAGAGATAGATTTTTAATTAAATTACTGTAATCTGCTACTAGGATGCAATTTGTTTAATTATTTATTAAAGAATTATTAGTTTTTATCCGTAAAACAAGCTAATGTATTTCATGGCTAATACACTACCATAATTTGATCTTAGTAACCACCTTGATAATTTTCCTTTAAATTAATTATATTTTGCACTTAGCATACGTACATTACATTCAACTAAAGTGGATTCATATTTTACTGTTTGAAAATTAAAAAAATAAAAATAATACTAATAATTTGCAAGGTGAAGGACGAGTTGTAAATTAAGCAGAATTTTATATATACATATATATCACACTATTAGACCTATTAATTAATAAAACCAGACAGATTAAATTACTACTGCAATCAAAATAAAACAAAAGAATTGATAAATGATAACCTCTTTAGGCTTATTTTGTTCGGAATAATAATAATAATAATTTTAGTAATAAATCGGTTGGTTATATGAACTTTTAATTAATACAATACTAATATTAAATAACTACTGGGTTTTATTTACAATTAATTTATTAGAACCTATTTTTTTTCTTATATTGTATTAAGTTTTATGAATAATTGTACAACACGGTTACCAAATTACTTAATGAAATATAATTCCGTGGCTTATATTAAATAAAATTAATTAATATTTATATTAAAATATAAATATATTTAAATAATTTATTATAACATAATATTATTTAATTAATTGAATTTTTTAATATTAATTTTTTTTTTGTCTATTTTTTAGTATTTACAACTGGTACCTCATACGGTACCATAAGTAAATTGAAGTCAAGATAATCAAGTGAAAAAAGGTCCCCGACGAACCCCCCCTTATTAAAGCATACAAAGATTCAACACCTCATATATACGAAGAGCACTTCTGTAAGTGGTTCAACTAAAGTTCAATACTTAATAAGCACTAGAAATAAAAAAGGCAAAACGGGAAATGGAAAGAGGAAGGGAGAAAAAAGGAAAGGGAAATAAGGGAAAGAGAAATGGGAGAAGGAAAATGGTGAAAGAGAAAAGGGGAAATGGAGAAAGGGTAAAAGGGAAAAAGAAAAACGTTAAATTTTGTGAAGTTCCGTAATGTTCATTTTGTTAATGTTTTATCAAACTTTCAATTGTGTTCATTTAATCTTATGTATATTGATGAAATATGATTATATATTATATGTTTACGATATTATAATATAATACATAATAATAACATATAAAGTGAAACAACAAAATAACAAACAAAATCGAAAACAAAACAATATGATATTCTTTGAAGAATTTTTTATTTTCACAGTAACATTTTAACGTTCATTTTTTTCCTTTTCTGTATCTTTCTGTAAAACAACTATACTGCTGTTTCCTTTATTCCTTTCGGACAAACACTGAAGTAATTGTTTTTTGTTGCCCGGATAATAGCAAACTCACCATTCTTGACATGTTCTATATTACAAACCGAATTAAATATTTATTTATTTACTTCTACATATACGTTCAGCATTAGTAGAAGTTTACAGGATTACAATCGTGTGAGATAATATAATACACAGTTAGCATCATTGATTTAAAATATTCCTACCATAATTGGTGCTAAGCTGATTTAATAAAAAAAAGACATCGAACAATCCTTTTAAAATCATAATTTAATCTTAACACCATTATTTTAATCTTAAGATTTACTTAATGTACATATATGATTGTAATTAATTCCGTCTTATAGCACTAGGCATCTTTTTTTTGCAGAAAAAATAACCTGTTTGTTTTAAAAAAACAAAACTAAATTGCTTTTTTTTTGAAAGAAAGAAAAATAAATAAATAAAAAATCTCATCAAAGCGAACTTTTCTGGGAAATCATTCCATTATGTCTAAAATTGACTGTATTTCATATTTAACCTACAAACCAATAAATGCAGTACCATGTAATCTTTGTTTATTCTCTTCGGCAAATACAGACAGAATGCAAAGTCAATGTGTAAATTAAGTAATGGGTCCAACCTAAAAATATTTATGTAATAAATTATGTAGCTATATTAATAATATTTTTATTTTTTTTAATAAATACTAAAAAAAAGGCGCCGCAAAAATATTACATGATTTATGTTTCATTACACATGATTTTTTAAAATGTTTTTGCCAGTTGTAACTAAATAACATTTATGAATTTAGCGCACTAACAAAAAGAAAAAAAAATTAAAAATCCTTAAAAAATGTGTAATAATTAAATACTGTATTTTTATCTTTGATATTCTGTGACATTGTGATATTATTTTTAAGACAATAGAATTGAAGATTTTGATTCAACGTCATGCGTGAATATAATGATAACTAAAGCTTATCTATAGTGGAGGGACTAAAACTCGAGGATGAGGGACAGCCCTCTGCGGAGCTGCTGTTCGCACGTGCTTGCACAACTATGCTCTGCGTAGCGATGAGGTAGGGGACTTTCGCACCCCCGAGCGAAAAAGACTGAGTCCCGGCGGGGATGCCCCACTCGGGGTGTTCCCGTTAGAGGCATTGGTATAAAGACCGAGTCCTAGCTCCCGGAGTGGGGACCCAGGGACGACACAGCCGGGCCTGGTGGATCCTACCCTGGAGGCTTAAGGCGGGCGGAAAGTGAGAGCCAACCGGCGGGCCGAGACGTGGAAGCCTGTTAGAGTAAAGAACACTTTCCTGGGCTGTGTAATAGTTCTGTAGGATCCGGCTCAGGGGGGAAAAAATGAAGCTTATCTATGACTCCAACACCCCGCGCTGAAAAAAATGAGTCCCAGCGGTGCTGCCACTTCCGAAGTGTCCCCGTTAGAGGTATTGGCATAAAGACCGAATCCCGGTTTGTGGGCTGGGATCCAGGAACAACATAGTCGGGCCTGATTACCTCACTCTGGGAGTTAGAGGCAGGCACGGAGGATAGATCCAACCGGGGGGCCGACCTGTTATGCCGGACATAGCCGGTAGGCAGGTAGGTTTGACTATATAGACACTCCCCTGGGCTGTGTTATACTTAATTGCAAAGATGCGGTCCAGGAGTGAGCTTATCTATGCAGTTTACGGGTCACGCACATTTTCAATAAAAATCTTAGATTCTATTGTCTTACAAATAAAATCACAATGTCACACAGCATTAAAAGGTAAAAATACATTTATTTAATTATTCCACGGTTTTAAAGGTTTTTTCGATGTGGTTTTAAAAATTTTTATTTATTACTTTTTAAAGATTAGTAGGTTTGTGCCCAAAAGTGGGACGTTTATAGGCTGATGATGATGATGAAACTTTAGTTTTCTTGAGGAGCGTAAATTATTTAATATCTACACAATAACCGCTGGCGTTATTTAATATCTCACTGGCGTCTTATAACCGTAAAATTAATCTAAAAACCTGCTCTGAGGTGATACCTATGTAACGCAAAAAACCGCATCGAAATCGGTCCACCATTTTAGAAAAAACATATCTACTGCACCGCCTCCTGGTGGATTACAATCGTAATCGTAAGAACATATTTTGCAATGATACCTATGTAATGCAAAAAACTGCATCGAAATCTGTCCAGTAGTTTTTGAGTAGAATCGTAACAGATATACACACAAAGAACCTCTTACCCCAAACGCATATACCGTCTCCGTTCCGTCGTGGGTAAAAAACTTCACGATTAATAGCAACCACATTTTTACCTATGTTTCTTGACATAACTTAGAAGTTTTTTAGATATATTTCATCTAAAAAAAAACCGCATCAAAATCGGCTCAGCGGTTTCGAAAAAACACATCTGCTGTAGCGTTCCCTTTGTTGAAAGATCACAACTCAGAAAACAGCTAAAAATGTGCAGGATTTTGAAGCTTTTCGTTGTAAAAGTTTTTGTTGTTGTTAGTACGCTAAATCCATGAACGTTATTTAGTTATAATTGACAAAACAATTTAAAAAAAATCATGTGTAATGAAAAATAAACCATGTGTCATTTTCGCGGCAGGTCATAGGCCCCCTTTTTTCCTAGTGCTTCTTAAGAGAAAGGAAATAAATAAACAATAGTTAAATCAGGTAAATTTGAGTGCAAAACCTAACTCTTTTGAGTGATCATCACTAAAATTACTTTGAAAAATTGTAATACATTTATTTTTACGTAGAATATATTTAGTAAAAACTTTTCAAAGTTGCAAGCAATTTCTACAGAATATTGGAAACTATATTTTTTTTATTATAAATTAAATTGGCTTTAAAAACTACCGCACTAAAATGTAAAAATAATTATTGATATTTTTTCAATTATTCTTTGTAAATAAGCTTTTCGAGATGGTTGCCGAATTAAAAAAAAGTTATCTAAAGTTTTAATACCGTACAAATTAAAAAAAATATAGAAATTTAAAAAAGAATTAACTGTTTTTTTTAATCAGTTTTACTTATTTAAAAAAAAATAATTTGGATTTATTTAAAATATGAATAAGCCCAAATAAAATGGTTTATGTGAAGTGGAGAGGAGAAAACATGCATTTTAATAAAACATTTAAAAAATTCAGAAAAGGTTTACAAAAACCTTCCCGACTTTGTTATTGGCAGATTTTTATTTAAAACACAATAGTTATTAGGTACTAGCATCCCCGTCGCGGCTTCGATCGCGCTGTATGGTTAATTGCGTTAGTCGCGTCAATTTTTTTTATTTTATGTTTTTTAGTCAAGTAACCGGAGGCAGATGCAGCCAGTCACGTTGCATATACAGTAACAGTGGCAATGGCTTTGTTGATTGTTTGTTGGCTGTGCCGACCCGTCCACCATCGCAGCCCTTAAAAAAAAGAATATTGAGATTTAGAAAACCCGAAAAAATGGTTTTTAGTTATTTATCTGAAAAATATTTACAGGCATAAATCTACTGAATATATATTTGTTTAGTATAGTCGAAAACAGGGGAAATTTGCAATCATTCTTCAAAACTATTTTACCCTTCTTCACCACTTCAAGATCGAATTTCGAAATAACTATAAATTGGTTTTTAGATATTCACATTAAGATAACAAACGGATAATCAAGTTGGTTAATCTTCATTTGTTACAGAGAAATTAGAAAAAAGTAAATTTCATTGTTATTCCATTTTAACCCTTTACACTGGAAATTTTAAATAATCCTTATTTAATGTGCACTTTCACCGTAAAAAGAATATATTCATCAATTTATCTTAAGTAGTTTTTGCTGGGTTTTGGATTATGAACCATTCACATATTTTATTATTTCCTTGTACGAAATAAAGATAGTATTGTGATCGCGAAAAATTTCGGTTTTCAGATTTCAACGGAAATATCCATTATGACTAGTTTCGATGTGACGTCTGTACGTACGTACGTTTTCGCATAACTCAAAAACGATTAGCCGTAGGATGTTGAAATTTTTAATTTAGGACTGCTGTAACATGTAGTTGTGATCCTTCCTTTGATTGCAATCGATTGAACCAAAAGTGTCCAAAAAAGCCCAAAATAAAAAAAAAAATGAATTTTGGACTTTTCTTAACTGCATTGAGAGCTTTTCAACGATATAACATAAGTGGTAATTATTTTTTCATTGGTTCCAGAGTTACAGCTAAATAAAATTTTAATTAATGACAGATCGATTCGAATCAGACTTCATCTCCTTTTTTTTTATTTAAATATATTGATTTATTAATAATTATTAACCTCTGATAGTAAAAAAAAATACGATAAATAATAATTCAATAATAACCATAAAAAAAAAATATGAAAAAATATCAGACGTTGCTAACGATATGAAATTTTATGTACTTTTCATTAAAAAAGAAATGTGTATATGTAACTTAATAGGCGTACAAGGAAGTAGTGTGGTGCCCACATCAGAGTTTATATATATATGATTTATAATTATGCACCATTTAAAGAAAAATTGAGAAAAATATCAAATAGTTCATTCATAAAATTTCGGTAAAATTTCACCACCTTGATGTTTTTATCTTAAAAATTATCCTGTGGATAATTTTTTTAATGAACAATGATTAATTGCCAAACAATTTGGGCCCCAAATGAGTATCCTTTAAACAAAAAGACGTTTTATCATAAAAGTATGTTAAATTAATAAATAGTATTTAAAAAATCTAATAGAAAAATTTGGGTCCCAATTTTATCTCCTTGGTCGAGATTTTTTATAAGATCTTCAGGTAACAATGTTACAAACGCAACTTAAAAACAGATAGATGATTTTTTTTTATAATTCACTATATAAGCTCAAACCCTCTTGCATGGAAATATGGAATGGAAATTTTTTGTAGCATATGAAAAATGCCATGTCCGACCAGGATTCGAACTCTTTATCTCCAAATCAAATGCCGAGAAGCTATCATTTCCCCACGGAAATCAGAGTAGTATTTATTCCCTTTTTAGTAATCCCCTTTTTTTAGAAAATTCCCTTTTAGTATTTCCTTTTTTTAGTCGCTCTTTTTTGTAGTATTTGATTTCCCTTTTTTAAAAAAGTTCCCAGGTCATCTTCATTAATACTAGGTAAAATTGGATTTTCATACTTGAAAATTGAAGCTAATAAATATTAAAAAGTTAACCCTCTTTGTTTTATTGGGTTTTAAAAGTTTGTTTGTGGGATTAATTAATTATTCAATTTAATAAATTGGCCCGAGTTTGTGTTATTTAAAAAAGCTAAAAAAATTAGTTTTCTTTAAAAAAATATAAGTACGGTGATGTCCCTTTGTCCAATGGTGTTAAAAACCAATTCGAAGCTTGGATAAAAACAAAATCAAATATTTATACCAAATTTAAACTTTTTAGTGAACGGATTTTCAAGATATGAGGCAAAAATATAAGAAAATATTCCGGTAATTACAATAACTTTTTTTGTGTTTTTTTTTCGATGTCTTATAATATTGATAAGATTTAAGGTTTCGGATTAACAGAATTTTTTTTGGACTGACAATTTTAAAAGAACTTTTATGGTTGATGAATCCATAAATCGATAATTAAAACATACGATTCTTATCTAGTATTATAAATAGTTGTGAAAAAATACCGCAGTGAATAAAAATCAATGATACAACAAAAAAATGATTGAATTTCTTGCTGGAGTAAAAAAATTATTTTCCGGTTGTTTTTCCTATATTATAGTTATATTTATATTTTTTTATAAAAGTAAAAATCTATGTAAAATTATAACTATATTCTAATTCTAATCAAACACTGTGTAAAAAATAATACGTTATAAATTTTACGAATAGCTGTTTGGAATAAAATACGCAATCTCTATCTCCGTGACGAAATGTTAGAGTCTATAATATCTCTAATCTGGAGGTTCTAGGTTCGAGTCCCGGTCAGGCATGGCATTTTTTGCACGCTACATTTTTTACGAAAAAAAATTAAAAAAACAAAAAATAATGTACAGAATTCTGAGCTTTTTGGTGAAACTATTAGAGCGTAAAGCCTTTCATCCAAAAGGTTTTAGCTTCTAATCCTGGTCATCCTTGGAATTTTTCACACGTAACTCATTTAAAAAAAAAAAAAAAACAAAGAAAGAGTGGGTAGTTATCTATAACTGGTTGTTGGTCTCTACTTATCGGAGTAATATAAACAAAATATTACAATTAACAAAAAGAAGAAAAAGTTCGATTATAGAGAAACCCCCTCAATAAAGACAATGCTCATTGAATTACATTAACACATTTATAAAAAGAGTATACATTATTTTTATTATAAATGAAGAGGAAACATAAAACATATTATTTCTGGGTAGTAGTATACATTAGAACGGACGTAGCTTTATTGTAGACCATTTAATTATTATTTAAAAAGTATATTTTATTTATTTTTTAATTGGTCCACAACCTACGCGTTGTCATTTGTATTGACAAACATTTGTACCTTATTTAATTTAAATGTTAATTTTTTTCTTCAAAACATACACAAATCTCAAACTGAAAAAATTTATATTAATTTAATAGAAAAGATTTATTTAAAATTTCGTCTTACACTTATTTTTATATTTATTTATCTATCAAAAATTATCTCCAACGTACACCGTATTTTTAAAATTGTCTTTTATATTACGTATCACTCATGCAATTAAGACAAGCGTTTGAAACCAATTTCATAAAAATCGTTCTTGTGTTTCTGGTGCTAATTGCACATAAATTACGTATAACCTAACCGCATTAGTATCTTTACGACATTGTTTAATAATAAATTACGAAAGTAAACATAACTGATTACTAATTTATACAATTAAAAAATACACTTTATAAAATATAATCTCTTAAACTGATCAAATAAAATGTTTAAATGAATTGTTTTTTTTTTTTCTAAATTGGCCTTGCGTTTAAATTTTATTTTACATAATGCACACATTTATATAATAGAACATGTTCTGACTGACTGTTAGTAAACGCCCAGCAAAAATTACTGAAGATAAATTGATGAATGCACACGTTCCTTCTTACGGTGTAAGTACACACTAAGAAAGAAGATTTATAAATTCAGTTTGAAGGGATAAAATGGAGTAACAATGAAATTTTCTTAATTTCTCGATAAAAAATGAAAATATTAACTTGAATTTTGATCTATGTAATTTTCATGTGATCTATAAACCAATTTCTAAATTTATCAAAAATCGACTTTGAAAGGAAAGAAAAAAAGTAAAAAATTTCGAACAATATTTGAAAATTTTCTCCATTTCCGACTATACTAAACGATATTTTCTCGATTTGAGCTTGCAATTATTTTTCAGATTAATATCTACAAATAATTTTCGGGTTTTTTTATTTTAATATTATAAGGAATAAAAAAGCATAATTTTTTTAATATTTTTGCTGTTTTAAGATACCCCGATTGAATCAATTTTTATGAGATTTGGTAACATTATGATGGTTATTATGTTTGCGATTCTAGTTATGTGTTTTGCGAGCAAAGCCGCCACAGGAGATCTAAAAACATATTAGTTGGTGTTGTACTGATCAAACTGTTGCTTTAAAGAAATTGTAATACTCTGATAGTTTTTATAAATTGAACAGGCTTTAATTTTATTTATCATTATTATTCTCACAAGCATGAGTTTAATGAACACAGAGGCGGACGATAAGAGCAAGCGAAGCAAGCCCTGACCAGCTATTACATTATAAAACATAATAATTCACAATCAAATAACGTTAAATTGATTGGTAGGATTTCAAATTTTTGGTTTTAATAAAATGTTAAGTTTTACTATGAGTATATATTTATAATAATTAAATACAACAATAAATTGAAGAAAGATCGCCGTGAAGAAAATTTAATTTGGCACTGTCTTTCAAAAATGTGGATTTTCCACCCAAATTATTCTACTGTATTGTTTGATTTTTGCCTGTATTTACAAGGATCTATAATACAGAAAAGAATAAATTGATTCTTTTGAAATACTAAGCTGTTAATGGCTAAGATCGATCAATTTGAAAATTTATTCTAATCAGTTAAATTATCCCATAGAAAATCTCACAAAAAAAGTAAAACGTAATATCAAATCAAGGTTTCAAATCGTAATCAGTGATTAGGTAGTAATTATAAATTCTCATTTCAGTCCAATCTGCTTCGGTTGACCATATAAAATAACAAAATTCTTCTCTAGCTTTGCTTTTGGATTTATTTTATGTATAATTAATGATTTCTGATAAAAACTATTATGCAATAGTCTTATATCAGTAAATCTTTATTTCCAATTGAAATAAATAATATTCTTTTCAATTCTGACCGGCTAAGTATCACTTGACCGCGACTGAAAATGCAAGTAACCACAAAGCGTGGATGAAGCCGTGACGGAGATGCTAGTATATGTATATATAATGCACAATTAGTTACGTTTATAGGGATATATATGAATACTAAATAGTGATACCGATGAAATTTGACGGTTGGTGTTCAATGAACCACAATCTCAGGATGGTCAGCCTGAGTCTGTACAAAACTACACCTAATTTACAAGTCATACATATCATCCTCAACTCATTCTGCCAAGGGGGGATTGCTTGTCGTTCACTAGTTGAACAAATTGCAATTACACATTTTTTATATATATATATATTTATTTATTTATATAATGCACATAAGTTAATACTGTTTTTAATAAGTTTTGAACATAAGTTTTATTCTATTTATTAACACAATACTAAACATTGCTTTTTGTTTTTACATTTTTACTTCCTTGTACAAAGTGAAGGAAGTATTGTGATCGCGAAAAATTTCGGGTTTTCAGATTTTAAAGGAAATATCGTTTTTGACCATCCCTAAATCCATTTTGACTAGTTTCGACATGACGTCTGTATGTACCGTAGGTATGTACCTCGCATAACTCAAAAATGATTAGCCGTATTGGATTTAGAACTGCTGCAACATCTAGTTGTGCATCTTCCCTTTTGATTGCAATCGACTCGACCAAAAATGTCCAAAGAAGCCCAAATTCCAAAAAAAAAAAATGATTTTGGACTTTTCCTTAACTGCAGTAGTAAGCCCTCATTGACAGCTTTACAAAGATATAAGTGTTACTTATTTTCATTGGTTCTAGAGTTATAGCCAAATAAAATTTTAATTAATGAAATATTTGCATCTTACAAGGGGAAGGCACATCAATTCAAACCAGACTTCATCTTATTTTTTTTAACTTTATTTTAATTTAAATATATTGATCTATTCATTTATTAACGTCTAATTATAAAAAAAATTACAATAAATAATAATTTAATAACAGTAAAAAATAATATCAGAAGTTAATAGTGAAATAAAATTTTATGTACTTTTAAAAATGTGTATATTTAATTTAATAGGCGTACAAGAAAGTCATGTGGAGTCCACATTAGATTTTTTTTTAATTTCAAACTATTATTTTTTTCCAAACAAAATAAAAAGGTAAAAAAAGAATTTTGTATATTCTTTTTTTATATAGTGAAATATTTTTAAGATAGATAAATATTTTGGAAAATTCAGTTCAGCTGTTAGATATATAACACTATATGTTACAGATATTGCGTAACAATTTAATATTAAAAAAAATAATTAATTAAAAAAAAAAAATAAACTAAACTATTTCTGTTAAAAAAAATATATATAGAACTAAAAATATAATTAAGAAAACGAGAAGGGGGTTTTTTAGGGAAACATAGAAAGGAGTAAAAAAGACCTTTTAATGAAAAGATCGGGAGAGTAGGAGGAGAAGCTAAACATTTGGAATTCCCCCAATACCCTACTACTGTTGAAACTCCTCTCTCCATTAGGTACAATGCAAGGAATGCAGCCCAGGTGCTCAAAAGCTCTTTGAAGAGCACTCCTTCCTAACGGAGCAAGTATTTCATCTCTCCTGAAGGAAAACATTCCAACCCTTTTCTTCTGTTTTGCCGTAATATTCTGACCTCGGAACATTTATTGTTATTATAATTTAATTAACAGATTTCTGGAAGTTTCCTTACATTATTATTGTTATTATTATTATTATACTACTTTCGTATTTTTACTATTAGCATTATCTTTTGCCATAAATGTGATAATGCAGGTTTAACTTTACAACAAATAAATTTCAACTCATAAATATTATTTAATAAGCAATTTTATACCTTAAAACAACTAAAGACCATTGTAAAAATTACTAATTTTGGATAATTAGTGCATCAAATATTTAAAAAAATTATAAAGATTATTCTAAAAGAATGTTTTACTTAAATAGTATAAAAAATGCTAATCCTTAAAATTCGCTCGATAAATAATTGTTAAATTATTATCAATAACTAGGAGGCCTGTCAATGCTTCGCTATTGCTAGATTTGAGTATATATATATATATATATATATATATATATATATATATAGACATTAAATGAACTCAATTGAAAGTTTGCTAAAACATTTAAAAACTGAACATTACGGAACTTCACAAAATTTAACCTTTCACTTTATAAAAGTCAGAATATAAATAAATCCAACTGTCAAAACAACACTACCTATCGGATTTAATTCAAACTACTTAATAAACGAAGTAGTCGGTTAAAATACCCCTAACTTTCTTTCTACTGGTCAAATCAAGAATTTCAATAGCTTTAAACCTTCTCCGGACAACCGGGACCATTTTGCTAAAACTAGCGCGTAAGTCGGTTCAGTAGTTTTTTAGTTTATAGCGGAACACATACGAACATTGCCTTTCATAAATATAGAAGAAGAAAGTTTGTTTATATATTTGTTTGTTTGTTTCTTAAATATCACGACACCGGCGCCACCTAAAGAGTATAATTTTTGCAAAGAATTTTTTTTTCACGTAACTAATGAATATTCTGAATATGAGCCAAATCGATCTCCAGCTCCACCTAGCGGCTACATTTTTCGCAAAATTATTTTTTTTTCACGAAATTAATATATATATATATTCTGAATATGAGCCAAATCGGACCATAAATACAATTTTTAGAAATATCTCAAACCCAACGCCACCTAGCGGGTCCAAACTAATTCATAAACCTTCATGGGCGTGCGCAACACAACTCACTAAAGTTTCATCGCAATCAGATGAATGGTATAAGAACACATACGTAACAAACAAACATTCATTTTTTTGTGTATATATACATATATATGATATTAGTTAAATAAATAAATTTATTATTTTTACTTCAATTATTTTTACTTTTTACTACAATCACAATACTTCCTTTACTTCGTACGCGGAAGTAAAAATACATTACACCTTTTATAAAACCATCATATATGTTGGATAAATAATAAGGACCTTTATCAATAATTTAGAAAAATTTTTACGGGGTCAATATTATAAATTTATTTATAATTAAAATATTCAATTAATCAAAAAAATAAAGTATTTTAAAAATTAAATGGATCGGTAAAATGTTCGTAATAAAGTTCTTTTAAGAATTGAGAAGAAAAGTAAAATTTATGAAAGTTTTTTTTAAATAGATGAGGTAAGTTGGAGGATGCTTATTAAGACATCCAGATTTAATTAATTTGGTAATAGATGGCTAGTTGTGTAGGGAATAAATACTAAACAGGAATGCAAAGGGTAAAATATATAAAAAAGATAACCGAAGTTGTAGATTGTTCTAAATATGCTGAATTTAAAAGATTAGCACAAAACAGTAAGACGTAACACCAAATCGGTTTGATATAATGACTCGTTCTTGATATGATCAAATAAAAACCTGTAAATCTTAGTAACCAGAGCTAATTAGCACAGTTTTCTGTTTTATTTATTTATTTATTATCAAACTCTACTCATATATTTATTAATCTTATAGAACCTATTTTTTCATCTGTATCTCGTCTCCAAGCGAATTTTTGATTATAATAATAATTAAGTCAAATTTACTTTATTTTTTAAATCCTTCCAGCAACTTAATTTCATTGATTGAGGTTTATAAACCACTCTATATCATATAATTACTATTTCAGAAATGATGAGTGTCATAAATTATAAAAAAACATTATATCATACTAAAGATTTACACACAAATAATCTAATATTATGATAAGTACATAATAGTAGTAGTATTAATAATAATAATACATTGCATAGAACACTCCAGGTAAATGTGCTACTCCAAGGAATAAAGAAAGGAACTGCCCCAGCATTTATCTGGACGAATCAAGTCTTGATCATTAGAACATCATAGAATACGTAATTAATAACAAGATAAAAAATTTCATCACAGTTCTGCGCAAGAAGACCAAATTTTCGTTATTTTTATTCTGTATAATATTTTTGTGTAATTTTTTTTTTAGAAACATACAAAGCATAAATTAAATGAGAAAACTAATTTTTTTAAATTTAATATTAAAACATATTTGCTGTTTACAAGAAAATTAAATTATTATAATCGTAATTTGATGAAATAACTTAAAAATAACGAGTAGATCCGTGAAATTTAAACCCACTTACGTGGGTTTAAATCCTCATACTATGATCCACTACATAAACGCGTATGAAAAATACATCAGTATAAAGTCAACAAAACCTGAAATTGAGATTATATTGTCTGACGGCGATTTAAAATTGGGACTAATTGAAGAACGACTCAACCAACCTTCATCAAATTCTCACATGCATAACTTCAGATAAACTACAACATCTCTAAATTTCAATGAAATTGATAGGATAGTTTTAGAAATTTTTGAGCCACAAAATTGTATTCATAAATGGGATTTTCGCAGTTCTTATATCTCAAAACGTCATTTTCACGACCCAATTTTACCATGTGACCGGAAAAAATATTTCAAATTGAAGTTATATTTATTATAAAAAACGTATAAAAAAAATTAAAATGTATATCAAATTTTAAAGTTAAATTGAACGTAACTCAGGAAAGAGTAAAACTTACACAAGCACAACTTCAGATACGCTACTACAGTATACCTAAATTTCAATGAAATTAATTGTCTAGGTTTCGAGATTTTTGAGCCACAGTATTATTATCCATATACATACATAGGTTTCTTCCATATACATAAGTTTCTATGTATATGAAAGGAAATTAAATTTTAAGTCAATGATATTTTCGCTTTCCTTATACCTCAAAACATAAAGAAAATCCATTTTCACCCCAAAATCTCAACGTGCATCCGTACTTTCTTCAAAATGTCGAAAAAATGATGTAATTAAAATCCATATTAATAATTTTAAATATGTTTAAAAATATGAAGGTAATCACATGTAAATGTTAAATATAAAAAATAATTACAAAATAAATTACAATTCAGAAGCAGTTAATAAAGAGCACCCTGAATATTCTTTTTATTTTTGGTTAATTTGTTTAAAAATTTTTCGATGGAGAAATACTATTTCTTTCAAAGAAAATGTTTAAATTATATTTTAAATAAATTCATAGGAAGGAATTTATTAAATGGATTGGTAAACTATCAAAAATGGCATAAAGTAATTTATAATAAAATGACAGAAGCATAATAAAAAATCCCGTTCAGCACGCCGGAACGTGGAGGTAGATTTTACCGGTACTAAGTAGGGGATAAAAAAGATTTCCACCTTAAAATTAAGAAAAACTTCAAATTTACTCAATGCGACAAGCCCCATCTTCTTACAATTCCAGCAACATTTTGGTCATCCCTTGCCGTAAGGATTGGTCATATTAAAAATTATTTCAGACAAAAGTTTTAGGTAATGTTTAGAGGACTAATAACCACTTTAAACCGATTCGATAATATGCCTATGAAGGGAGAAATGATTTTTTTGTTTGTTTTCGAAACCCCACTTTTTCCACTCTCTGGGCCAATGGTTGGTAATATCAGAAAACTTTAGTTATATACGTTTTACGCCCTTATCCAAAGAATAGTAGGAACTTTAAACGCATTTGATATTTTATTTAATAAGAAAGTTATAGCGATATTTTATTATTTTCGAAAAGCCCTCCCCCCATTATATGAAAAAAAAACGTTTTTCCGTTAACGAACTCGACCTAGATTTTGGGACGAGTTATTTTTAAGGAACAACTTGAAAGTGATTGGCGCAAAATTACGGCAGTTATCGTGTTTACAAGAAATGAAATAAGCATATATATATATAAACGTTTGACCTGACGGTGGTTTTGGGGGTCTGGGGGATGTGAAACGCGAAGATATGTCGAAAATTTCCGGAAGTCGAATCATGGTAGCTTTCTTATAAAATCTACCTAATAAGCTGAAATATTGTGTTGAATTGTATAAATACTATTCTGCTATCTAATTTGGTAAAAGTAGATATTGTTATTTTTTAATAATAATTGAATATTCTTTTTAGGAAAGATTGCACCGATCATAAATAAATGTAAACACAAGTCTAAGTTAAAATTTTTAATTTCCTAAACATCTGTCTACATGATTCGTTCTTATGGGCACCAAACAACGATCTGACGAATGTACGTACAGACTTCACGCCGAAACTAGTCAAGTGAATCAGGGATGGTCAAAATGGATATTTCCGTTGAAATCTTAAAATAAAACCAAAATTTTTCGCGATCACAATACTTCCTTTACTTAGTACAAGGAAGTAATAAAAGCCATATGCTAAAAATATTTTCTTATTTACACAAAAAAAAAAAATTAAAATTTTATTTATAAAAATTGTAATGAGTCAAATGAGAAATAAATAATGAATTTATAGATTACAAAAAAAAAAGAAATGTTTTCCTAATTGAGAATCAAAGTAAGACCTTTTGCAGTTTATAAACAATTTAAATTATTATCAAAGAACAAGTGAACACAACAAAATTCCACTTTATAAACTAAATTTAAAGACAAAAGAGTGAATAAGTTTTAAACTACTCAGATTTAGATGTTCCATGTACTATAGAACAAAGGGAATCTATATATAACTTAGTCTAATACACAGTGTAAATAAACTTTACAACGTAACCTGTTTTAAACTATGTAATAATAATATAATAATAACAATAATAATAGTAATAATAACTGCTACTTTTAGAGTAGTAAACCATGAGAAAGAATTTACAACTGTTAACAGTAATAAACCACATAGTCACAGAATGTAGAACAATTTAGTTTTAACATTTTGGTTTTATAAAAATTTCTCAAACCAATTAATTGCAATACTATGAATTTCTTAATTATCAGAAACTAGAAAACTGCACTTCCAATTACTGGAATTTTTTTGTCACTAAAATTATTTCTATTTACAATCAGTTTTAATTAACCGGAACGATAAGTATATACAATAAACAAATGAGATGCCAAGAGAGGTGTCCATTGAACTCTCTCAAAGAACTGAATATGTATACACATCTTATACAGTACACGGAAATATATAACAAATATAAACAAGTACATAGAATTATGTGTCCAAAAAACATTGATGTTCAGAACCAGTGGCGGTCGTAGCTAAAATTAGTGGGGGTGGTGCTTCAGAAATTTTTTTCTGGGCCTTTTCAAGGCCATGGTTAAAATTTTCTGTAAAATAAAAGAACCGAAAAAAATGAATAAAATAAAATAGCTGGAAGCAGAATAATAATCTAATTCTACACTTTATCACATTGAAGAATGAGTACACGGTTTCTAAACACATTGTGCTTAAAAACCGTATTCGGTTTAACCGAATAAGTAATAAAATGGTCACTATAGATAATATTTTTTAGTATTATGAGATAATAACTTAATAAAATGTTCGCTTAAAATCACTACAGTGCTTAATTTAAATTTCTACGTACACAGAAACAAAAACATAATTAGTTTTTACTAATTACCTTCTCTTTCGCCCTTGCAGCGTGTTTTTGGACAGATTTCGCAATCTAAGAGCCCTTGCTTTCCGCCATCTTTTAATCACTACTGAAAAAACAACTAAACCGCTTTCATATTCCGAGTAAACTATAAAAGGGAACGAACAAGGAAGTTCTATACACACGCGGAGTAAAAAAAAACTTGTTCCACCAGCACCCATGGTCGGCACTGCGGGAGTGACAGTGCTCTTTCTCTAACGCAGCCTTACATAACAGCTAAACACGACACTTCTGGAACTGTGAAGCGTGCAGTTCCATACAAAGATTTTTGTATCTTTTTCATAAACTGGGGTATGGCTACTGACATTAAGCTTAAGGATTATATATTGTACAAGTATAAAGAAAGAAATAAAGAAAAAAGGACTCATTATAATAAATATTATCGATAATATCAAATGGAAGTAGGGGACGCTTCAGTTCCACAGTGCCTATACGCGAGCCATTACTGACCTTAAGTAAATACAATAAACAAATGACATGCCAAGAGAGATTTCCATTAAACTCCCTTAAAGAGTTGAATATGTATACATATTTTATACAGTACATGTGATTATATTACAAAATTAAACAAGTACATACAATGATGTGTCTAAAGATCATTTATCAAGTCCAGAACATAAAAAGCAAAGACATTTATCAAAAACTATCAGCCACTCAAATAATCAGAAAAAACAAACCAAACGAAGAAAGAGTGAAATAAAAAAAAACGAAAAAAAGTAAATGTCAAATCCAAACATTTTGACGATGCATAACAACCTAAGGTCCTCGTTAACCTAACTTTCTCGCCATTAATCTCGGAAGGTTAACTACGAGCCAGTTCATAAGTCTGTACAGTTTCATTTTGTATTTACTCCCGAATCACCGTATCTTCTCTCAAACGCTCTGCACTCCCAGATAACAATGTACCTCAATGTTTCTTGTAAACCACAGCGCCTCTGTTGCAATTCTCAATAACTTATTCTGAAATCGCTGAACGATGTCAATGTTATTCTCGCTTTTAGTACTCCACAGCTGGATTCCTTAGTTCCAAACAGGTTTCAGGATTTTGTATACAACTGTTTGTTCGATAATGATAATTGCTACCCCCTGCTTAAGCAACCAGTACATCTTCCTGAACGACGATCCAGGTACAGACTCTGGTATCGCCTGCTGTTACAATGTGGGATGAAAACGCCATTTAGTTTAAATCAAGGGCAGACGCCTATCCTCATCGCAAATGTAATGGGTGTAAACTTTGCCGGATCTTCTAAAAAATTAATATGATCAATGCCCGAAGTATAGTAATATTTAAGCCAATTTGAAGAAAATCGGTTCAGTCAAACCTGAGATTTACGACCAAAAGCAGTGCAACATAATTAAATACATACAGTACAAATATACATATATATGTTTTTTACTTCGTTGTACAAAGTAAAGGAAGTATTGTGATAATATATGTATATATTATTACATACATATATGTATGTATTATTACATACATATATTTATTATATTTATACACCGAAATTTTTATGCGAAAAATTTCGGTTTTTAGATTTCAACGGAAATATCCATTTTGACCATCCTTGAATCCATTTTGATTAGTTTCAGCGTGACGTCTTTACGATCGTATGTATCTCGCATAACTCAAAAACGATAGCGGTAGGATGTTGAAATTTTGGATTTAGGACTGTTGTAACATCTAGTTGTGCACCTCCTCATTTGGTTGCAATTGACTGGACCAAAAAAGCTAAACTGTCCAAAAAAGCCCAAAATAGAAAAATTTGGATTTTGGACTTTTTCATAACTGTAGTAATAAGCCTTCATTGAGAGCTTTTCAATGATATGTCATAATTGGTACTTATTTTCATTGGTTCCAGAGTTATAGCAAATAAAAATTTAATTTATAAATATTTGGATCTTACAGGGGGAAGGTACATCGATTCGAATCAGACTTCATCTCCTTTTTTTAACTTTTTTTTTTTAAGTTGAATATATTAATAATTATTATTAACCAGTGATTGTAAAAAAAATTTGCGAGAAATAATTCAATAACAAAATATATATATATAATGAAATTAAATTTTATTGTATTTTCATTTAAAAAAATGTGTTTACGTAATTTAATAGGCATACAAGGAAGTCATGTGATGTCAATATAAAATTTTTTTGATCTATATGAACTAGTTAGGATCGACGTTCGTGGCGCCAGTAGGAGCGTCTCAACCTTTTATCCGGTGGTTCCGAGTTCGAATCCCCCGGTCCACACGCTACGAAATTTTCACTTAATTTCTTCCTCTGAAACAATACCTAACATGGTACCGAAGCCTAAAAAACGTAAGATTTTCAATAAATCCGATACCTCGTTTTTGACATCATTCTTTAACCTTTAATATAGATAGTCTAGCTATGTTGACTGGGAAAGTAAAATTTGCTGATTTAATATGGCGTAGATAAAAATTAATAGACCGTAATTTTTATTTATAAATTTATTTTTATTAAGCGACCTTTAAATTTATTTATAATTAATAAATACGTATCAACAAGCAAAACAAAACAAACAGATATTGCAGTTTTGAAAGTAAAATTTCCCAAAATTTAAATTTTATTTTTATTGAGTTATTAAAAAGAGAGAAAAAAACATACTTTTTGCTTTTCTAGCAAACTTTTTTACGGGAAAAAATAATAAATACATTTATTTTAAACTCTTTACTTAACCATTTTATTTTAAATTTTATATCCAATTTCATGAAATAAAAACAATTTTTCGAACAGTTTTTAAAATTGCAATTAAAAACATCTGTCATGTACCACATTTTTTCAAATCATCGTTTATCAGTAGTCATTAGTACAATCCAGGTGAATCATTTAAATACCTGTTTCCCTAAAATCGATGTATTTTCTTGTTTTGAATTGTAATATAATCGTTGAATGTACGCATGTAGACTACGTATTGCTAAATATATACTAAAAAAATTACATAATTATTCTTTTATAGCCAGAATAATAATAATAATAAAAAAAAACATTATAAGACTTATTGTTGTAAATTTAAAAAAAAAAATTAGGCGAACATCTTATTTATTTTTATTAAATAAAGAAAAAAGTAGTTACACATCTTTAAATGAATATATTTTTAATTATGCAACATTATACAATTCTACGAGTGAAATACGATTTAATCTCCATTAGTTCAATCAAATAAAAATCATCAAAAAATTGATACTTAAAAAAAAATCATGGTTGACTCATAATATGATCTTATAATATTAAACAGTAATGAATCATATATTTTTAATTTCTTCAGACAAAAAAGGTGACAAACGTTTACAAAAATAAAGTTTTTCTTTTTGTTCTGAAATACTATAGTAAGAAAATTCAATATATAACAAATAAAGTATAAAAAATTTTATTCCTCTTTGAATTATATTATTTCGGGAACCAATAATTGTATTATTTATAGAAATTAAATTTGAATAATACTGTTACGCAGTAACGTTTAATTACTTAAAATTTAAGATTTTTGCGTATATTGCAATACTGAATATGCAATGTAGCATATAATGAATCTATTAATTATTTTTTAGTTTTAACGGAAAAAACCATTACAACTATCTCTGAATCCATTTCGACTAGTTTCGGCGTGACGTCTGTACGTACGTATGTGCGTATATATCTCACATAACCTAAAAAAGGTTATCCCTAGGATGTTGAAATTTGGATTTAGGACTGTTGTAACATCTAGTTGTGTACCTTCCCTTTTTATTACAATCGACTGGACATCGAGTGTCCAAAAAAGCCCAGAATACAAATAAATTTGGATTTTGGACTTTTTCGTAAGTGCAGTGATCAGCCCTCATTGAGAGCTTTTCAACGATATATCATAAGTGGTACTTTTTTTTCATTGGTTCCAGAGTTATAGCCAAATAAAATTTTAATTAATGAAATATTTAGATCGTACAAGTGGAAAGCACATCTGTTCGAATCCGATTTCATTTCCTTTTTTTCTTTACCTTTAAAAAAAAAGAAAAGATTTAATTAAAATATATTGATTTAATTATTAATAAATAATTAACTCCTCTGATTGTAAACACATTTTTTTAACTAATCTTTTTTAACTTTTATTTTTTTAAATGAAATTATTGATTTATTAATAATTATTAACCTCTGATTGTAAAAAAAAATGTTTATATGTAATTTAATAGGTGTGGAAGGAAGTCATGTAGTGTCCACATCAGATTTATTTTTCAAAAATAAATTTCATTCTTTTATTTTGTATATTGAAAATTTGTATCGTTTAAAATACCTAGTTAAAAATTCTACATTTTGATATATACTTTGTTTTTAATAAAATTCAAAATTCTTTCGTTTGTTTTTAGTTCCTGTGAAACATTATTCATATTTTTTACTCGGTTGAAATTCTCTAAAAATTTTATGTATCTATAAATTTTGTTTAAAACTTATAACTAAAAATACAATTTTGACACAAACTCGCTATCTAAAAGTTCCCAAACTTATGATTACATGAACATTCTGTTTATTTTCACCAGTAAAACATCTCCTAAAAGTCTGTTACATTCTTCGTGAATCACCTGTGTATCATATCTTTCCTACATTATTACATTATTAAAATGGTAAGAAAATTACTGAAAACACAAAAGTTGCAATAAATCGAGACCTAATTGATCTTTTGGGACGGACTTTTGAGTCAAGATTTTTTTGATCTTAAGCCAAAAGGCGTAAGACACTCGGAATTATACTTAATTAGGTCTTATCAAAACTTTTTCCTCAAATCTGAGTCGAGATATGAGAAAGAAATTGGTTCTCCCGATAGAATAACATGTTAAGAAAAATACTGAAATGCTGGCTGCAAAGCTGCCAGGGGCGCAGTCCTCTAGCATATATATATATATGGAACGGAACGTAACGCAAGAATGGCGGGAGTTTCAATATTTCTTCCTATACATCGCAGAGCCTGGACAATGTCCCTTGCTGCTGTATCTTTCTATTATCGGGCGGATTTCATCGGTTATTTAGTGGCGGTTCTAAATTTTAGTTTTATTTATGGACGGATTTGGTAATTTGCGTTCCTATCCGTATGGACTATCGTGAAATTTATTTACTGGTTCTAACCGTGAGAGACTAAGCTTTTGAACCTAGTAATCCCGACGTGATTCCCCTTCAGTCCATACGCTGACGTCCTTTCGGTACCAGCACCTATGGGCTAGCAGGAGTGCGCCTACCGGAGCCCTAGTTATTTGGAGGGAGATATGCGCCCCGTTCTCCGGAGGGAGTCGCATATGCTGACTAAATGAAATTGTGGTCTGTTCGTGGGACGGTGTGGGGTGCTTTTTATAGTTTTAACAAAATTTAATTGCGAAAACGGTCTCTTTCGCGACCCGAATTTTCGCGCGGTTTCCATTTATAGGTTACGCGATATAGAGGCTCCTAAGCTTGGTTTGTCATTTTTTGACTCTCGTACCGCCTCTTCACGGTGGTTCGTCAAATACGGCATGAGGCCGTTTTCTTATACCCTGTGGAGTTCGGTCCTCTCGGCAGATGTCCCGGAGATGGCCGTGTTCGGACACGGCCGCTCTCCTGAACAGTCTGCGAGCCTGCGCCACCCCCACCTCGAATTCGGTGTGTAGTCCCGCAAACGTCACAAAGAGTGATGTTTCTGACGAACCACGTGCTCCAAATATCGTCCGCAACGCTATGTTTTGGACGGCTTCTAATTTATTTTGAAGCGTGGAGTTCAACAAAGCTCCCCATGCTGGGTAAGCATATGTTAGAATCGGCAGGACGTATAGCCGAAAAATGAGAAATTTGGTCGCCGGTAGATATGGGCTGGCACTGTTCAGTACTGGGTATAGTGAGGTCCTGACGGTCTTTGTCCTTTGGGTCACATATTTAACATGTTCTCCTAAGGTAAGCCGTTTGTTCAGGACATATATATATACATTTTTTTAACCCATTCGTTTTTCATGAATTTTTTGTATTTTCCCATGAATATAATTTACATATTTTAATACAGTGGAACGCTGATTATCCGGAATGATTTTTGCAAGACTGAATGCGGATAACTGGAAAATTAAAAAAAAGGTTTGTTTATTATATGGACTGGATATATGATTCTAATGTTCAATAGGTTTTACAATTAATAAAAGACGAAAATATAAAATAGAAACTACTGTAGAAGTCTAAGTAATATACTAAAATTATAAAGAAGTAATCTAAAAAACCCAATAAAAACAACAAATATCGATAAAAATACATTTACTGTTGAAGAAAACCTTTATTTCAATAATATTTTAGATTTTGAAAATCGATTTTTTTAAAATTACGGATGTAAGAAATCCGGATATATAACCGGATAGTCGTTTTTCAGATAATCGGAGTCCCAATGTAATATCACAATACGTACATCATTAGCTTATAAAATCAAATAATATAATCAATGATAACTCTTAAAAATTAAAAAAAAACTTCAAATCTCTATGTAAATATTTAATTTTTTGTTAAAAAATTATTTCATTTAATTATTTATAAAAGGTTTACCAGAAGAAGTTTCGTTATAAAAGAAAAAAAGAGTTAGTTATCGGTTCGTTTGATAAAAAATTACAGATTATCCATACATAAAAAACAATTATGGGTCAAACTGAGAATTCTCTTCTCAGCTGAATTCGATTAAAAATTTTTATTATTTAGTTGAAAAATAACATAAAAGATATTTAAATATTAAAGGAAAAAGGAGATTTTCAGAAGGTGTTATTTTGTTATTCAGATAAAAAACTAAGAATATTATTGGAAGAAAAGAAAGAAGAATAATTTACCATATAGGCTACTTATAAATAAGTATTTATTTATCCAATGAATCGCTTTTGGTTAAGTATTCTTTTATCTTTTAACATATGTTAACAAAAAATTAAATTATACCAACATTATATTAGATTACTATAGGTGTGTTTATTTCTTACAGATATCCCGTTTAGAAACTAGTTGACAATATCGACAGGAAAAATATTATCTTACTATTAGAAGAAAAAATAAATAAATAAAACTTATACAGCCACTAGAAATGTTTATAGAAAGCCGCCGCTTTAACGTTTGTTGATTGTTTTCTAAAAATCCCGATTCTGATATTTATACCATAGTCATCGAATCGTTTCTCTCTTTTTTTTATTATGTGGGACTACTTCTTATAAATCTAGCTGGAGAATACTAGTTAAGGTAATTTACGAGCTAAATGGTCAGCTATAACTAAGTCAACCGGGTTCACATTTCACAAAAATATAAATTTGTTCTATAAAGAATAAATTAGAAAAAAATGTAAGCTATGAAAAATATTTATTATTTATGAATATACTATTTTCTAACATGTTTTATTGGATTAAAAAAAAAATAATTTAGTTATATATTTAGTATATTCATTTAGTAAAAATTCTACCATTAAAACAGCTTTTCATTCAATTGGTATTAAAAAACCATTTTGAATGTTATCTCAAATAATCAATTAAGCCTAAATGTAAATATTTTTTCAAATTTCTTATATTTATGTTATATTTTTTATGTTATGTTATATTTATGCTATTTTTTTTATGTTATTGCAATATGTTATTTGAACATAGCAGAGCACCAATTACAATAGTTTTACGTTTTAATTCTTCACTATAACAGAGCAATGAACAAAGCTTATTGAAATAGTTTTACAATTCAGTTGTATTGAATTATTATTTATTGTAATTTTTTTTTACAATCAAAAGTTAATAATTATTAATAAATACATAAATTAAATTAAAAAAGAAAAAGGAAATGAAGTTCGGATTTGAGCCGATGTGCCTTCCCCTTATAAGATCCAAATAATTCATTAATTAAAATTTGTTGGGCTATAACTCTATAACTAATGAAAATAAGTACCAGTTATGATATGTCGTTGAAAACCTGTCAATAAGGGCTTATTACTGCAGTTAAGAAAAAGTCCAAAATTCAAATGTTTTTGAATTTGGACTTTTTTTTGGACACTTTTGTTCCAGTCGGTTGTAATGAAAAGAGGAGATGCACAGCTAGATGTTATGACAGTCCTATATCCAAAATTTCAACATTCTACGGTTAATCTTTTTGAATTATGCAAGATACAGACGTACAGACGTCACGCCGAACTAGTTAAAATGAATTCAAGGATGGTCAAAATGGATACTTCCATTGAAATCCGAAATTTTTCGCGATCGCAGTACTTCGTTTACTTCGTACAAGGAATTATAAAGGTTAAAGTTGGAACGATTTATAAAGAAACTGAATAAACATCATAGAACATCTTTTACTAGAGCTGTTACGAAAGTTTACAGAATGAAACACTCATGGCGTAACTATGATGAAATGACTACGATATTTTTCAAGTATAATACTTTAGGTAGCGTTTTGCAAAGATTCAGAAGCGTGCGTCTAGTCGCTTGCTTTAAATAAAGAAAAAAAAGTTCTGACATTGTCTAAAAAATTGTTAAAACTGAAGTCCGAGCTGTTACAAAATTACTTTGTTTTAAAATGTTTATTCCCGACGGGCATCTTAACTCGTAAGGAAAGATGCCTTGTGACTATCCTGATCACCATTTCTATTCGCCGTTCCTAGTCGTGGTGGGCTTTACGGAGGTCCTCTTTTAGACCCTCTAAACTTGATAACACAACACAGTCATCAGTTTGGCCTCTATCAGGATGCCACCGATGCAAGTGTCTCGGTAGATATTTCCATCAGTGTATTTACACATCCTACTATCGCCTTTGTATGACCTCTTCTAACTGCGACTACATACCATAACTTATAACAGTTCGAGCTATTATATAGTACTTTGTTTTGAAAGGTTTAATACCGACAGATTTACAAAATAGAATTATATTCCACTTTAAAGGATTCTTCTCTTCATTTTCGACGGTAAAAAAGTGAACTGCTGTATTTAAACATGATCGTACATCCATTTAAATTAAAAAAAAAAAAACTCGGGACGCCCAAAAACCGCTTTTACGGATGAAATCATTTCAAAAATTTACAATGCCTTATTAAATGATCGTACCTTAGTCGGCAATCATTTAATAAGGCATTGTAAATTTTTTGAAAGTTGCTGACGTAAACTTCTCGATCGACCGTGTTCATTACATTTTACACGATTTTTTGAGTATAAAAAAAGCTTTTTGCTGTATACTTGCCCAACAGAAATAACCGTCAAGAGGACGTTTATTATCTACCATTTGCGAATAGGGCACACTAGGCTCACTCATGGGTATATGGTGACTCAAACAGACGCACAAATTTGTGGTCGCTGTGACTGCCGACTGACAGTGCACCACATCCTTGTGAATCGTATCTGTTATGCGACACTGTGTTGCAAGTTTAAACTAGGGGCTACCATGCAAACAATTCTAGGGGATAGTGAAATGTTATTTTCTGTTTTACGATATCTTAGAGCCGTCCGTTTATATTCAAATATATAAATTACTTTAATGTGTTCCAAATATTCATGCAATTTGTTGTAATGCAGTTGCGATTTTATTTTTCGAGATATATAATATGATATATCTTTGTGTTATTATTTCGCTTTTAGCATGCGTTACAGGTTTTTACTTTGAAGATATTTTTGCGTGTCGGGGTTTATTATTCTTAACTAATTTTTATTTGTCCAGTTTTTATAGAACAAATATCGTACCCGGGCGATGATAATATGAAAGTGTTTTTCGTCGTGAAAAAAACAAAAAAAAATCGATAAGTGCTGCGTTTAACAGTCAACCGAAAACGCATTTGACTGAACACGTCTCGAGGATTTTTAGACTTCCGAGCATTTAAACGCGATTCTGCTGAGTTTCTTCGAGATTTTATAATAATAGATAAAACATGAATTATCATTGCCGGTCAAAAACAAACATTGGGTGAGGACAGGTGAAAGAGCACCAAAGAAAGCGAAAACTGTTCCATCTTTGGAACAGGAAAAGTCATGGTGACGACTTTTTGGGGATTCTCGTAGTGTGGTGGTACCTCTGGAAAAAACAGGACCATCACCGGGGAGAATTACGTTTCACTACCGGACAGGTTGATCGATACTACTTCATTCAATCCATATTTGAATGAAGTAGTTCTGGCCAAATATCCATATTTGGCCAGAAATAAAGTGCTTTTTTACCACGATAGTAAGCTTAACAATTATAAATTTTTATTAATAAATTAAATTAACGATAATAAGCTTTTTGGACGCTGCTGCGAAACTCCATGATCTATGGTTCAAAGTGCTTCAAAATTTCTCATATTCGCGGGATTTGGCTAGCAGCGATTATTTCCTCATTCCAAACCTGAGAAATGATTCGATCAGCGAAGATGCAATTCAAATTATGAGTATAAGGTAAAAGCTGAGACAACTGCTTATTTTACAGAGTGTGACAAATGGAATTATACTGAGGATATTTTAAAAATGTTGATAAGTCGTTGGTCTAACTATATCGAATTTACAAGGCGACTAAGATGAAAAATAAAAAAAATCTCAATAATCTTGCTTAATTATTATTAAAATAAACAAATTTTATCTTTAAAAACTGTAAAGTATGAAATAGTGAAAAAAATAAAAATAATATTGTAATTAATTACATTTATGACACGAAATCTTGTGCAAAGATAAACATCGATATGTATTATAAAGGTAGTGTGTGTGTGTGTGTGTGTGTGAGCGAGCGTGCGTGAGTGCGTGGGTGTAAATATATATAAAACAGATGGAAGGGTCGTTCTCTTTGGTCATAAATTGGTGATATGAAGGGTGTACATAGATATTAAACCGACACGTAACTCATAACTATTATTAAAGAACACGTAACTAATATTATTAAAGTGTTTAATTTTTAAATGAACTTAAATAGAATAAGTAAATTATTATTATTATTTCTCTGTTTTATTATTATTATTAAAATACACGCAAAGTTAATTTATTTTATCAACATTATCATGATAAGATTTTCCCAGTTTTAATTTATCATTTCATTTTGTGCAGTCTATATATGTTATAACTGTTCTATAAAATGTGATGAAATATAATTATAACAAATTTGTTTAAATTAATTATAGTGTGGCTTTTTATTATGTAATGAAATGTTACAAATTAAATATCAATTTATTTTTAATGTACTGTAAAACGTCCGGTAGTTTTTAATTTTTTAAATTATTTTTATTTATGTTTATACACATTGTTTAATTTCTGATAGAACGGTCAGCGTTCTGGCAGTTCTACTTGAATGTGCCTCGCCGCCTTGTACGTATATAATTTTATTTTATTTATTAGTATTTATTTTCCATTAAATGAATTTGAAATAATTTTCAGTTTTTGTATTAAAATTAGCATCTTCCTCGCGGCTTCACTCGTCCTATATGCGTATAGAAATTAAAAAATTGGAATTAGGTTTTTACTCGTAGTAATTACGTATAGGCTGTTGCTCTCAAAGTTATCGGTTATTACTATTCACAACTTACCGGATAAAATAAAATGTTTAGAGAGGATGTGTCCCCAAAATAAAACTTTTAATGATATCAGGAAGTATTAAAGTTGTTCAAGAGCTACTTTGGTTCTAGCACAGCAAAGACCAGGAGTTTCATCATTCTATTTTTTGACATTGCAATAGATAACATGTTACCTATTTGAATATCTTTTAGATTCAGATAGTCAAATTTAGGGTGATAATCAAAACCTGATTTGATACCTAATATATTTTAAGAAGGTCGAATTCAATTTTGAGCTGAGCTCAAGACTTAAAGACGTTGCTCTTTAAGTCTTTCCAGTAGTTAAAATTCCATAAATTATTCCGATTTATAGATTCATTATAATTTCATTTTGTGTTATCCATCACTTGCTTTTGATGATGATTTTTGTAGCATTTACTATAATGTATTTTTTGAATGCTGTGGCGTAGATTCACCTTATATACGATCATAAATTTTACGGAATTGCGGGGGGGGGGGAAGTTCCTTTATGCTAGTTATGGTTAGGTGCAGCTTACGTTTTATAAAACGTATGTGTGGGTGCAGTTCTATGCGCCTTCGTGTCCGGTTGTTCAGCCACAACAGCATATGATCATCATCGGTCAGCATTTGAAATGATCACTCAGGGGTGATCATTTCAAATGCTGACCGAACAGTTTCTTGGAGCTTCTCGTTGTAGATGTATCTGCGTTTTCGGATTTATTCTTTTACAAAACCTCAAAGTACATTGTCAGAGCTTCTTGTAGGCCAAGGTAATGGAGCCGGTAATTCTTCTGATCCACGTCTGAACCAGCGATTCCGAAAAATTTCATTGAGGCGTTTGCGGACATTGAAAGCAATATGCGCTGGAGCACTGTCTTGCTGAAACGTATTGATGTCAGTGATCTCTTTTGCCGTTAATTCAGGAAGCAACGGCTCGTCGATCATTCTCAGACAACTCTGTTGATTAACTGCGCCATTGAAGAAATAAGGATTAAGGAGATGTTCAGCTGCCATCCCAACCCAAATCATAAAAAAAAGAAATAAAAGTGAGGATCCTCAAAAAAGTGAGGATTGTCTTTCGCCCAGAAAAAAAACATTTCGGTTAATAGAGCTTCGATAAATCGCACACTCGTCTGAGAACATAACGTTCTTTTTATCATTTGCTCTCGAAAAGCATTAAAGCAATAACTGAGACGCATAAACACGTCGATCAAGGTCATTATCACTCAACTCATTATCTGTGGCTGGATGAAAAAATTTAACTTTCAAGTTCTTCCGTATATGGTCTCGCATTGTCGATATTGGAATGCCTAACTCTGCAGAAGAATGTTCGAGAGTTTATTTCATCGGTAATCGTTGAACCATGCCTTCACAGCAACACACGTCTCAGCTCCAGTGCTCGGCTTCCCACTGCTTGGCACATCAAGAACACTTCCCTTGCAAAAGCCTTCTTCTCTCATATAAATAACGTTTACCATGATGGTAACGATTTCCCAAAACGAAAAAAAGTCATTCACAATGCTCTCCAATATTTTACCAATATGTGGACGTGGACACACACAAGCTAACAAATGCTCTTCGACAGTAAACACTCGTATACGCCATCGTTCCACATTCTATTACGACACACCCTACCACGAGTGAACATACCGGAACACCCCATCGCGGTTTATCCTCCCCACCACTTTCAGAAGCAGTGAGCGGTATTAGCGGTGAGAATTGATAGCAACAGAGGCCGATTAGGCTAGATTTGTTTAAAGTATAAAGGGATTTTCCGCCCACTCTGTAGTGGCCCTTGAAGTTCTTCTTCCTATCCGTGACCACGCCGTCCTAGGCGTTATGAAAATAGTAATACCATATTGAAAGAATTTGAATTTATGCCGATTATGTTTATGTTTTCATCCCTGATGGAACTTCGTAGTTCAGTATTAAAAAATTGATAGTGCTCCTTTGCTTGTGAAGGTGAGTATCGATTGGTATCGAAATTCAATCAATATTCCTCAAACCATTAAAACTTTGTTAAATACGTAAATAGTTGTCATTCACTTTAATTTTATTATCGAATTAATTTGTTTTTACATTTGTTATGATATTAATACAAAGTGATTATTTATAAACAATGATATTAAATTGAATAAATCACATAATAACTATGTGAAGAATCGATGTTGACAACACAACGATCTATATAGACAATGACAATTGATATAGACAACGATATCAAATTTAGTAAGCGAAGTATTGGTTATTTACTTGAACGTTTTTTTACTGATATTTCGAAGACAACTGCAGTATTACTTTAGTTCTTATAGTTGGATTGGAGGGTGAAAATCGATTTTCTTTACGTTTTGAGGTATGATAAGTATGAAAATACCATTCACTTAAAATGGTATTTTCACATATATTTTTAGACCTATGTAAAACATTTAATGGCTCGAAAATCTCCAGAACTACAAGATGATTTAATTTAAATTTAAATATGCTGTAGCAGTTTATTTTAAGTTGTCTATGTAAATATTTTATGATGATTGAATGTGTTGAAACTTGATGCTTTTCTGTAGGGTCTACTCGTTAATCGAACGTATGTAGTGAATTGTATTCTGTAATTCAGTGCGTTTCTGACTACGAAATATTGAGGGTAAGAAGTTCTAGGTTATTTATTTATTTATAACGCACTGGGTTGGTTTAGTGGGAAACGCGTCTTCTCAAATTAGCTGATTTGGAAGTGAGAGTTCCAGCGTTCAAGTCCTAGTAAAGTCAATTATTTTTACACGGATTTGAATACTAGATCGTGGATACCGGTGTTCTTTAGTGGTTGGGTTTCAATTAACCACACATCTCAGGAATGGTCGACCTGAGACTGTACAAGACTACACTTCACTTACACTCATTCATATCATCCTCATTCATTCTCTGAAGTAATACCTGAACGGTAATTCCCGGAGGAAAAAGAAAGAGGTTATTTATTTATAACTTTTTTTTATTTATGATTTATATAGCAGTGAGACTGGTGAGGTTTGAACTGTGGTAAACATTGCGGGAGTCATAAGAAAGCTACAATTGAAATTTCGTAATAATTGATTTTATGCTTTTTACGTTTACCGGGAACAAACGAAAAATATGCAATGTCTTTATGTAGATGTGATTTATATAGATGATTATATATCCCCAGTTATTTTATTTTTCCCAGATAATTTGATAATTTAGATAAATTTTTTGTATCTATTTCATAAAGCATTGTAGAAATACCAACAAGGGTACAAACAAAACCCTTGTTGATTCGTTTGTACCATTGTTACAACAACTGGTACAGTTGTTATTATACCAAAGTAACTGTTATAATTAATTTGATGACTCAAAAATATTTTCCGCGTAATCTGATAAAAATTTAAAACCTTAGTCGTAAAAACAACCCGTTCTTTAAATCAAAAGATTCAATTAATTAATATAAATTCTACGGAGAGAAAGATATTAAAAAATAATTGGAATTACATTGGTCTTGAACACTGATAAACAAACACGCGATCATGAGTTCAAAGAGTTCGATGAATAAGAGTAAAAAATGTTGTTTATACATAAACAAGTAAGATATACCTTACTTCAATATATACTTATTTTATGTTTTAAATGATTAAATTCTCAGTAAGTTCGGCTCATCTTCGAACAAAAACAAGATATTCCTATGTAAAATATTAAATTACGATGGGATAAAGTACACATGAATTTATCCTTAATTTCCAAATGGTTGGACACATATTTATTTGTCCCGCGTATGCTTGATTCTATACTATTTTTTATTCCGTTTTTGTTATAGTATAATACAACTAAAGTTATATAGTTTAAACATTTTTAAAGCTGTTGCAATAAAATTATGCAGTTTTGTGAAATCTAATATAAAAATATTAATATTTTTACAAACTGGCATTTGTTTTGCTTTCTTTTCCTTTACTTTTTGACTTTAAATATCGGGACCCTTTAGCCATAACTTGCTGTTTGAATCCAATACAATTTTCGTACCTTTCTTCTAAGCTATTTTAATCAAATATTCAACCCAAACCGTACTAGGTTGACTTTTTTCTCCCTTTCCCTCTTCTTTTGGCTCAAATATTCCTTTGAAATGAAGTTCCAAGAACCAAAGTCATCATTTTTTATCGCTTAATTTCTATTATGATGATTCCGTTCTGCTTCTTTCTTTTCATTGGTTTGAATGGTTTCTTACAGCGAGTTATTGGACTAGTGGTAGCGTATATTAGCGGAGGGGCTGTTTCCTCAAGATTTACTGACCGGCTTTGTGATGATAGAATTTAGTTTAACTCACATTACAACTAAATTTATTGATAGTACTACTTCCTGACATGTCGCTGTTGTTCTACGTCCATCAGATTGTAGACTGAAAACTAGGATGTAATTTTTAGTTCCTCGTACCAAATGTATTTTACGATGCAGCTTCTTGCTGGGATTGGTTGTTCAAATCTTTTACTAGATTATTCGGGTTAGCTGGAGTAATCCAAATAAAGTTTGAGTGTTAGTGATTTAACGAACACACTTGTATAAATTCTTATACTTTGTGATACTAAAACATTATTGTGTATCATCTTTCAGTCATCAGTAATAGAGTTCTTCCTGGTAGACTTTCAGGGCCTATATAATTTATAACAAATTATATACATATACGTATCGATGTTTGCTTTAAACTTAAAAACCGGAGAGCCAATATGAATAATTATTTTATATATGTCTTTACTGAAATTTCAGGATAATTTTAGGTAGAAAATTTATCTAGAAAGTTAAATTACTAAATGAATAGTTGGTTACGTTTAAACCATTATTTTGTGTATTTTACAACTTTATTTTCCATTTTTTGTTGTTTACATTGTGTTTTGTAAAAGATATCAAAGGTTCTGTTAAGAACGTGATAGAAAATACTGAATTTAATTTTAAAATTTTCCACTTAACTTATTTAATATGAAAATTTTATTTTACCACGATTTTCCTACATAGGTTAACGATTGTCATAATTTTCGTAAAAAATATCTATTTTATATATAATTGAATAACGTTCATAAATAATTGCAAAAGTTTGTTTTATTTTGATGTTAATTTTAAATTTAATATAAACTAAAGCAGAAAGAGTTTTTATATCTTTATCTTTGTTTGTTTCAATATACACTAATTATCTTGATTGGTTGTTGTACTGTTTGATATGTGATTATAATTGGACGATATAACTTGTTATTTTAACTAGACATATAAGTGAATAAATAGCGATGTCTTCTATTTCTTACCTTAAAATATTTACTAGTAAACTGCACTTGCTTGAAGAAAAATAAGTATTTTTATTTTCTTAAAAAAAATAATAAACCTGCATGCCTTTTGGTAGAACTTTTTTTAATTTTAAACGCAAGTTATTTGATTAACTTGTTTTTTAGCAAGTTAATCAAATAAAATTGTTTTAATTTTTAAATAATAAAACTTGCAAAAACATTTTTTAATGTTGGTGACAGTTTCTTCTATAGTTCTCTGACTTCTATAGTTCTATATACGTCTATAGTTATTGAAAACGCATGATTCAGATTTTTATAAAATTTATATATAAATTTAACCTGATGAGTTTTACATTTGTTAAATGTACAAACTTTTGTGGCTGGAAAATCTCCAAAATTACTAGAATCAATTCCATTGAAATTTAGATATATTCTAGCAGTGTATCTGAAGTTGTGCATGTGAAAATTTATTGAAGATTGGTTGAATCGTTCTTGAGTTACGATCAGTATTTAAGGTCTAAAAAACTGAACGAGGCAAGTTAGAATCGTAGTTCATTATGATGCTGCAAGTTGGAACGTTGACATTTTTTCATCTGCATTATCTATTGTTAGCAATGTTGTTCGGCGTATTCAGATAGCGTTACCTACTTTGCAGTCATTGACTGCGTATGTATTTGAGCAGGGCAAAAAGAAACAAAATAAAATAACGAAAATTCGGTCATGCGTTTTTTTATACTCTTTTTCTCCATTCATTTATTTTATGGAAAAAAAAAATTTTCTACTTTGTGTTTGTTACAAGTGGGTTTTTCTCAAATGAATACAGTTTTCACGCAATTTAACTAATTATTATTATTTTGTATCTAAAGTTATTACAGGTTTTTTTTTTAATTTCAAACAGGTATTATTCCTCCATGTTGCATCAGATAAAAATCAAATTTGAGACAAATTTTGTATAAAATACTTTTTCGAATTTTCACGAGAGTCATCTTGCAGTTAAAAAATAAGATTTGGTACATTGAGGAAATCTGGGTCAGTACAATACATATATATACAATATATATTGTATCTTCTACATATACAAAAATCTGATATGGACACCACGTGACTTCCTTGTATGCCTATTAAATTACATATATTTTTTATACATTTATATATTTCATTAATTTTTTTTTCATTTTTTTGTTATTTAATTATTATTTATTGTAAAAAATTTGTTACAATCACAGATTAATAATTATTAATAAATCAGTATATTTAAAATTGGAAAAAAAAGGTTAAAAAAAAGGAAATGACGTCTGATTCTCGCCCATATGCCTTCCCCTTATAAGATCCAAATATTTCATTAATTAAAATTTTATTTGGCTATAACTCTCGAACGAATGAAAATAAATACCACTTATGATATATCGTTGAAAATATCTCAATAAGGGCTTATTACTGCAGTTAAAAAAAAGTTCAAAATCTAATTTTTTTGACTCGGGCTTTTTTGGACACTTTTGATACAGCTTTTGATACAGTCGATTGTAATCAAAAGGGGAGGTGGACAACTACATGTTAAAAAGTCTTTAATTCAAAATTTCAACATCCTACGTTTTTAAGTTATGCGAGATTCATACGTACGTATGAATCTCATATGAATCTCGTATGAATTCATACGTACGTACAGACGTCACGCAGAAACTAGTCAAAATGGATTCAGGGATGATCAAAATGGATATTTCCTTTGAAATCTGAAAACCGAAATTTTTCGCGATTCTAATACTTCCTTTACTTCGTACAAGCAAGTAAAAAGGATGAATTGATAAGATAACATACGGTCAAGTAAGAACAATACTTAGCAGTGTGACCTTTGTATGAAGACAGAATAATAATACAACTAAAAATCTTAACAATTTATGAAAGATTTTTACTCAATTTCATTCTTAAATTTAAATTCATATTTTTATGAATTTGTAACCTTTGTAAAAACGTGTAGCCACTTATTCATAGAAAACAATAAAATAAATGAAGGAAAATAAAAAAAATTGACAAAAAACTGATTTCGTGTAACTCAACACAATATTTAGACTTACGAGAAAAGACATTATTATGATTCCGTTGTATTTTTATTTTTAATAAATTATCAAGCTGTTTAAAAAATCTCTCCATATATTTATTTAAAATAAAATTAGAAGGTCTTTTACAAAAACAATGTTACTCTGTCGATGAATATTTAAATAATATTAGTAGAGTAGGAGTATTAAATTCAAAACATGAATATACGAGGCAAAATTTTCCTGTCGATCAGATCAGGTGGAAAAGGTCCCTAAGTACGGATCAATTAACATACTAAAATTCGAGAGCCAAAGTACTATTCCAACATTTGTTGATAATTGAGATATCCAGGTGGATCTAGTAAAATGGTGTACTCTACATCAATATAAACGTGTCGTACTCCCATTTTGTTGGTTGTTAACTGGTTAAGCATTGAATTTATGGAAAAATATTAAAAAAACAAAAGTTGTAGTAGGGAAAATTTTACACAAAAAATCTTAAGTAACATTTTCATAAGTTCATAAATAAACATGAGAATGATCTGCTATTTACATCAAAAACAAAAGAAAAATTGTTTTTATCTTAAAAAATTAAATTTTTTGAAAATTAAAAAAAAAATTAATAAAATCGAAGGTTAACAGTCAATAAAGTACATATTTCTAGTTAATTTTACCAAGTTTAACATAAAAATCTGTTTTTGTTAACTTTTCACAAACATTTATTTATGTTGCTATTTTCACTGGTGACGCATTTTACAAATATATATTTTCATTATTATAACGATACAGCAACTTTACAATCTATTCAACAAGATAATTGAACAATAAGTAAATAAGATCTATTTGAACTAACATTATGTAGTCACAGACCTAGCGGCTGTTGACTTAACGATAACAACGAAACGAAATAGAAGAGCATTTAGTACAACCAGACCACAGTGACCTAATTGATACGATAAGGCTACCAAGAATATAGTTCCTCAGCAATCTTGAAAAATTACTGACCGTGCTATCCATTAAATTGACCGCCAAATAATTCGGGTGCCGATCCAAACAATTTTGATAACTAAGGCTGACCAGAGAGATTTCCTGCCGAACGGTTCGCAACTTAAGATGATTATAAGTACCTTGCAAGCCAATACTGATATTACTCTAGACACCTTGTTATCTGTGATATACAGTCTCTGAAATTACTCAACGTAATACAACTGTGAGCGTCTGCTGGATTCCCAACAACATTGGAATTTCAGGCAATGAGCGCGCTCGCTCATTGCCTGAAATTCGCACGATCAGCGGATCGTGCGGCAAAAGTGGCTTGTTCACAGCCTCCTTTCATTAATCGCGCTGTTTCGAATGATATTGTATGTTTTATGACGAATGTAGTTCCTGATGAGTGGCAGAGTGAATAGAATGTTACAATCAATAATAGACTTCGACCAGTTAAGGATATTATGTAACCCTGGAGCTCTTCATACAGGAATAACCGTCATATTATTTGCCGTTTGCGAATAGGACACACTGGTTCACTCATGGATTTCTAATGACTCAGAATGATGCACCCGTTTGTGTTTGCTGTGACTGCGCCAACTGACGGTACACCACATACTAGTTGACTGTCTTGTTAAGCGGCACTACGTCAGAAATTTAAATTTGGAGCTAACATCAGAAATATTTTACGAAGGCAGCACATCTAGATTAAAAAAATTGATTATTCAAACAACTTTTTTATTCTATTTATGTCATTTGGCGTATTCCAGATACTATTTTTATTCTTTTAAATTAAAATTTAATTTATTGTATTTTATCACGGTTTTAATTCTCTCTTAGCATAAAACAAGGACATTTTCTTCTATTCTCATTCTCTGTATTCTTATATTCTCTCTATTATTTGTATGCTACTTTTATATAATTTTTAGGTTAATCTTTTAAACTTAATTTTTTAATATATAAATAACGTGCTCGGCCGCTAATGACGGTACTTCGTTTTGCGCCCAGAAAAGAAAAAAGAAAAAGAAACCCCATTTTTGATATGTTCATCATACGCTTCCCTTTAATATAGCTATTCTAGCTATATTAACCGGGTAAGTAAAACGTTTTTTTTTTGTCTTCAGTCATTTGACTGGTTTGATGCAACTCTCCAATATTCCCTATCTAGTGCTAGTCGTTTCATTTCAGTATACCCTCTACATCCTACATCCCTAACAATTTGTTTTACATATTCCAAATGTGGCATGCCTACACAATGTTTTCCTTCTACCTGTCCTTCCAATATTAAAGCGACTATTCCAGGATGCCTTAATATGTGGCCTATAAGTCTGTCTCTTCTTTTAACTATATTTTTCTAAATGCTTCTTTCTTCATCTATTTGCCGCAATACCTCTTCATTTGTCACTTCATCCACCCATCTGATTTTTAACATTCTATAGCACCACATTTCAAAAGCTTCTAATGTTTTCTTCTCAGATACTCCGATTGTCCAAGCTTCACTTCCATATAAAGCGACACTCCAAACATACACTTTCAAAAATTTTTTCCTGACATTTAAATTAATTTTTGATGTAAACAAATTATATTTCTGACTGAAGGCTCGTTTCGCTTGTGCTATTCGGCATTTTATATCGCTCCTGCTTCGTCCATCTTTAGTAATTCTACTTCCCAAATAACAAAATTCTTCTACCTCCATAATCTTTTCTCCTCCTATTTTCACATTCAGTAGTCCATCTTTGTTATTTCTACTACATTTCATTACGTTTGTTTTGTACTTGTTTATTTTCATGCGATAGTTTTTGCGTAGGACTTCATCTATGCCATTCATTGTTTCTTCTAAATCCTTTTTACTCTCGGCTTGAATTGCTATATCATCAGCAAATCGTAGCATCTTTATCTTTTCACCTTGTACTGTTACTCCGAATCTAAATTGTTCTTTAACATCATTAACTGCTAGTTCCATGTAAAGATTAAAAAGTAACGGAGATAGGGAACATCCTTGTCGGACTCCCTTTCTTATTACGGCTTCTTTCTTATGTTCTTCAATTGTTACTGTTGCTGTTTGGTTCCTGTACTTGTTAGCAATTGTACTTCTATCTCTGTATTTGAACCCTAATTTTTTTAAAATGCTGAACATTTTATTCCAGTCTACGTTATCGAATGCCTTTTCTAGGTCTATAAACGCCAAGTATGTTGATTTGTTTTTCTTTAATCTTCCTTCTACTATTAATCTGAGGCCTAAAATTGCTTCCCTTGTCCCTATACTTTTCCTGAAACCAAATTGGTCTTCTCCTAACACTTCTTCCACTCTCCTCTCAATTCTTCTGTATAAAATTCTAGCTAAGATTTTTTATGCATGACTAGTTAAATTAATTGTTCTGTAAAGTAAAACGTAAAAAATTTAAAGATATATTTTTCGTATTCAAGAAAGGTAAACTGATTATGTTTAATTCAAAACAAAAATAAATTTAATCTTTCTTTTCTGGTTATCAGATTTCCTCAAATATAAAATTATTATGTATAATAATTTAAGAAAATCTAAAAACGTTTCTAAAACATAATTTTTGGGGATAAGAAATAAAATTTAAAAAAAATAATTCAATTTTGATTTTCTCACCATTGAAATTAAAATGACTTTTTTAAGTAATTAAAATTAAATAAAAATGTTATATTTATAATTAAAAAATATATAAAATTAAATCATTTTTCGCTAGCTAACTCTACCCGAACATCCGTTACTTTTAAAAATTAATTAAAATATAAATTAATTACTTTTTGATTCGATTTCCAATAAGGATCAATTAATTTTCTGTTACATAAAAAAAACACTCTGTAACTGATGAACATTTGTAGTAAGAATTAACAATATTACTAAAATATATTAAATAAATGAATTAATAACTTGAAACGTAATAATACAACTTACGACTAGAATTAGCCAACAAAAGAAATCGATCAGTTCTGATCAAATGACGTGTGCAATACGAAGGATCCAGTTTTGTTTTTTATAAACACATTAATAAAGGTACGGTAGTAGTTGTGTGTTTCCTTGGAATCAAACGCACCTGCCATGCGAACAAACTTTTTTCTTCTTTTTTTTCTTAAAAAAAAAGTAGGCTAGTCTTCTATTTTTAACGATTATTTTTATTTTACTGATTTCATTATACACTCATACGCCTATACGTTTTGTAAATTGGGTTAAATTATTGTAATTATTTAAAAAATAATTATATCCTTTTTTTTTAAAAAGAAGGTAAATTAATAAATAAAAAAATTAACTTGTAACCAAATCGTATATTGATTTAATATTGTTTAAAATTTGATTTAAATTAAATCATTATCGAACAGTTTATCTTAATGAAGAGAAAAGTATTTTTCCGTTTATTATTAAAATTTATAATTTAATGTTAAAAAGAAAACTGAAAATATGTAAAAGTTTTCTTTGAAACGGTACCCCGTTAAAATAGCTCAATACTAAATAGCCCCAACAAAACAGCTTTGACAAAATAGCCTATTCTAAAATAATCTAAGATTATATGTACAAACACAGATAAGCACTGGTGGGGGTCGAAATGATAACAAGATTAAAAAAAATCACCCGGTGCTAATTTCTAAGGAAAGCAGATTATGAGAAACCTTCGTAAAAAAAGGAAGTTTAATTTTAAGCCAAACATAACCTACGCTCGCTAAACTCGTCTAATTAACGTTAAATAAGTAAATTTATTCGGAGCTATTTAATTCTGGCTATTTTAGAAAGGCTATTTTTGTCTTGGGGTATTTTAGAATAGGCTATTTAGTCTTGGATTATTTTGACGGGTCACGTTTTGAAACACATGAAAATTTTATTTAATCTATTATAATTTACTAGGAATATTTTTAAAATCCGAAAAAAATCATTTAATTCATTGAATTTACTGTTATATAATTCATAAAATATAAATCATAAAATAACACTTAAAAAAGTCATTAAAAATTAAAATAGATATGTATTTCAAAATGAATATTGTGATTTTAGAGCTATGCAATATTTCTCAAGTAACACGAACATTGATTAATTATACATGAAATTAAATTGCAATTGAAATAGTTTTAGCTGAGCGAAAGCCCATTAACTATTTCTTATAGCTTCCGCCTGAAGGCGCTAATAGCAAAGATGGCGCTACCCCAAGAGAAAGTGTTCTGTTTTGCAGTTTGCGTGAATCTGTAATTGCCGTTCAACGTGTGTTCCTTTGTGATCCTCGGAGTGAAAATAATATTCGTAGATGGTACAAACAACTTGAAACCACTGGCTGTTTTTGTCAAGGGAAGAGTACAGGACGATCGAATGTGTCCGAAGACAATGTTGAACGTGTATGAGAGTCCTGTGCGTAATCTTAGGAAATCATGAGGAAGGCTAGCCGCAAATTAGCAATTCCAGTGATGTCTGTGTAGAGGTGTTAAAGGTTGGTTATAACTGCAGCCATATTGTTTACAGCAGTTAAAAGCTCTAAAGCATACAAATTATGGTTTGCGTTCTAGCTTGGGAAATGAAATGATGCAATATGACGATGAAGACTTTCTTTATCGTGTCGTATTCAGTGACGAATCAACGTTTTATAATAAAAGTAAACACTCATAATGTGCTTATCTGGCAATTAGAAAATCCTTACGAAAAATGTGAACGATACTCCTCAAAACTGAATATATTTTTTTTGTCGTATCCCGACGGCAAGTTTACGGGCCGTTCTTTTACGCGGAAGCAAGCGTGTATGAAATGAACTATCTTGATATGATACAAGTATGTCTCTATCTTCAACTGCAATACGTACCGCAGAACTTTATTTGGCAACAAGATGGTAAACCTCATCACTGGTATAACGCTGTACGTGATCGGTCGAATGAAATTCTGTCCGGCCGGTGGGTAGGTTGCCGGAGACGAGATGACAGGGCTTGTTTGTCGTGGCCTTCACGTTCGCCCGATCTGAACCCATGCGATTTTTTTTCTTTGGGGATTCATAAAGGATTAAATGTATGTACCACCGTTACCGGATGACTTATCCGACTTGAGACACAGGATTTAAGGATCTGTTGCATCAATTATTCCAGACTTTCTGATTAAAGTATGGGATAAACACTACCATCGACTGGATGTGTGCCGTGTTAAAAAGGTGTTCATATTAAACACTTGTAGGAAAAACCATTTGAATTGTTCTTTCATTTCATGGATAATTTATCAGTGTAAGTAAAACTTAATAAATATTACATAACTTTAAAACCCGGATATTCATTTTGAAACAAATGGTTATAAAACCTTTAAATTTCAATTTTTAAATTGTGGAGATCCCGAGTTTGAATCCAGGTCAGGCATGGTATCTTTTCATACGGTTCTAGTTTCCACCGTGTAATAACCAAAGGTATTTATTGTTGCCCGTTCTTTCATAACAAAAAAGTTTTAAATCGTCGCCAAATTAAAAAAAAAAAAATGCCATCAGTTAACTAAACTAGGTGCCGACTACGAAAAAATTTAATTAAAAAAAAATCAAGAAAAGTATTATTTAATACGTTTTTGTGAGGCTGTTTTTTTAAGTCGGTTTTTTTTTTTAAAACTTTGTTCTACATTTTTTAGTTTTATTTTTATTTTAAATGATAAAGAAACTTACACAAAAACTCAATTCATTTGAAAAATTCCGCTCGTAACAATTCAAAGAAGAGAAATAGTTTTTTTTTCATAAAATAAATAAAGGAATGCTGAAAAACACTATAAAAACACTATTATACTGCGTGCTATCAAATGCGTGCTTCTTCAAATGAGAGAATATTTGTTATTTTTTAAACTAATTTTTTTAAAACTAATTTTGATGAACTTTTGTAACTTTGATAACAGAATGACTTTCAAATTTTAAGTAGTAATAACGATAAATAATTTTTCTAATCGTAGCGTAGATGATTTATAAAAATGATTTGTTTAAAACCAAAAATTCTGCTTATAAAAAAAGTTATAATGGAATCTCCAGAGGAAGAGAAACCTATTTAAAAACAACAAAAAACTGAACATTCACTAAAGAGAAAGTCTTGAATATTGAACGTACAAACATATAAACATAATTGTAAACTTAATTGTCTATATAATGATTAGTGATAAGTAATGAGTAATAAGTAATGATTTTTAATAAAAAGTCGAATTGATAGCATCCTACTTTTATTAAAATCAGTTAAAAATATAAAAATTTACATTACAGTTTCAATTAAAGCCGAATCCTTTTGTGAGGTAGAAAAATATCCCTTAGGATATATCATCAAAATAACACAGTCTATGCGGTTTTTCTAATAAATTCCGTTATTTTATAGTCAGCTCCGCAGAATGAAAACTTTAAAACCTCAGGCTCTTTTTCGGGTATAATATATAAAAAGATCACACAAATAAAAAATTATGCTTTTACTAAATATAAAAATCATCATTCTATATTGTATGAAAATTTGACGGTCCAATATCAAAATATTCAGTTTTTAATATTTTATATGGTAACGTGTTATACAGCGTGATTTACAAAGAATGTACAGTAACAATTGGCCAATTTATAAAGCTGATCCCTTTATCATTAAATTTATTTTATAATTAACTTATAAAGATAACTGTCATGAAATACCGTTAAAACTCATTAGAAACGAAACAAAATTTCTAAATTAATTTATATAAATTCAAATCTGTTTCTTTACTTTAAATATATCTTTTTTTACGTGTGATTGAAATATTAGGAAAGAAAACGTATATATACAATATATATAATAATAATTAGAGGAAAAAAAGAAGTAAAATCTGATTCAAAAAGGAGTGAAACAAAGATTATAGCCTGTCTTATTGCTTGATGATAATGATGCTTGAGGAATTAGTTTACCACAGAAGCTTTGAAACTTCTACACGGGAATGTAGAATAGAATTTTGTAGCGTATGAAAAAACATCATGTCAGACCGGGATTCGAACCCGGAACTCCCGGATGAAAGGTCGAGAGATGCTAAAACTCCATAAAAAAAGATCGATATTGTTTTTTAATTTGCATGTAAAAGAAGCGATACAACTTTTGAATCGTTTTTGGAAGTAAATTTGATTATGACATTGATTTTTGATTTATGGTCGCAAAAATAAGTTAAAAATTCTAGAAGGAAATCTGAATTATTACCGTTCGAGATAAAAACTAGGGTAAGATAAGTAGTGGCGTCTTCTTTTTACTGGAAAAAATTATTAGGGAATGGAGAAAAAAAGCTGATAACACAGTTGGACTTTCCCGTCACGCGGCTGGATTGGGGGTTTTTCCTGATGCACGTTTTACACACACACATACACATTTATTAAAATAGTTATCATGTTATTTAAATATATTTCATTTATTTAATTCAATCATTCTAATTAAAGCGCGCGCGCATACAGTATTTAATTCGCGCGGGTGTGGGGTTACAACGGCAACGGTCGGCACTAACTAAACTAATGTAATTTCACAATTTACATAGAATAAATTTCGCTTGTACGGTCGGTGCACTGGATAGTCGCATGGCTTAACGCAGCATGTACCGAGTCAACCGGGCGATGGAGTTGGAGACCCAGCTAGACCGAGTTCCTTTTTGCAGTTTTAAAACTGTTCATTTATTTAATTCTAACGCTCACCTGTGACTTCATGACGTCACAACATAATAGACGATTACAACAGCATTTTTTGGTGTGGGGGTGCGATTTTGAAAAAGGTTTTTTTGCAAATATTGTTATTTTTAAATAGTTGAGAAATGTGTCTAAGAAAAATATGACCTTAATTAGGCGAAATATGGAGATACTGAGTGTGGAACTGGGTCTATGCCTCACTTTTAAGTTAAAAATTCAATGACATCAATATCCCATATATAGAAGTTTCAACTTTAAGGTGAAAAAATATTTTCAACTTAAAGTTAAGAAAAATTTCAAATTTACTCAATACGACAACGGTTGTATGTGAAAAAAGTTTCACATGTTTAGCATACGACAAGCCCCATCTTCTTACAAATCTAGGAACATAAAATTCTAGGTCATCCTGCCGAAAGCGTTGGTCATATCAAAAATTGTTTCAGACAAAAGTTTTAAGTAATGTTTAGAGAAATAACGACCACTTTAAACCGATTCGATACTATGCCTATTAAGGAAGGTATGATTTTTTGTCTTCGAAACCCTATTTTTTCCATCCCCTGGACTAATGGTTGGTGATATCAAAAAACTTTACTTAGATAAGTTCTAGGCACTTATCCAAAAAAACAGTAGGATTTTTAAACGAATTTGATATTTTACTTAATAAGAAAGTTATAGCGATATTTTATTTTTTCGAAAAAGTTCCCCCATTTCCAGTTCCATGGTCCGATTTTGTTCATCAATGAACTCGATCGAGATTTTGGGTTGTTATATTTTATGTATCAATTTGAAAGTGATTAATGCAAAATTACGGCAGTTATCGTGTCCACAAGAAAGTGAAATACATATAAATCTTTGAACTGACGGTGTTTTTCGGATCTGAGGGATATGAAACGCAAAGATGTCGAAATTTTCCAAAAGTCGAATCATGTTACCTATTATAATAGGTAGCTTTCTTATAAAATCTACCTAAAAATGATAAAAAATCAATGATTTCCAGGTAAAACAAAAACAACAAAGATGTATGCCTGGACAAAAAAAAAGGAAAGAAAATTACTTGGAAATGATAAAGGAAATCTAGAAGAAAAAGTGAATTAGTTGAAATAACGTAGTCAATAGAAACTAAAACGAAAAAAACAACGAAAATAATAATTATATTTATTAATCTAATATGGAATAACGAATGATTTTCAGATAAATGTACAGTTATTAAATACCATCTCTATTTAAAAGATTTTTTTTTATTCTATGTAAGGCAGACAATTAGAAATAATAAATAATTTCAAAGCTGGGAAAATGGTGGGTTAGTATTAATTATTGTTATTATTCGTAGTAAATATGATTAAATTTAATAGTTGATAATAGAAGTATTCTGTACAGTAATTATAACAATAGCAATGATGATAAATCATATTTTTTATAAAAAAATAATTTATTTAAGTTCGTAACTATCATCATTATACAAACATATTTATTTCGTTCTAGTTGGTAGAACATAGGTGAGAATCATTGTTCTTCTGTATATATTCTTTAAGTTATTATATACTTTGTATTACTATTATTATTACCGTATTATAAAACATAACAACATCCATCCTTTATTTTTTTATCCTGTTTTAAAGATTAAAAAAGAAGTTCATTCATAAAAAAAAAAAATAAATAAATAAAAAGTTTATTCATAAATTAACTTAACTATTACTTTAATGAAATTATACGTTATCATTATGAATGTTACATTTTAATAAGATAATTGTATATTCGTATAAATATTTCATAAATATACTTAAGGTTATAACGGTATAAATTATTATTAGCACGTAGTGGAAGAGATAAAAAAAACTGGTACGAAATTTTTTTATAGTTCTTATAATCGAATTATATTAACATTTTCCATTAAAAAACTGTTACTTGAAATCAAATTTAAAAAAAGAAAACAAGGAATTTATCATTTATTGCAAACGAAATATTTAAAATTTTAGTTAAAAAAAAAATTACTACCTAAAATTAAATTAATTCTACAGATAACGTGTAATGAAAAATTAAGATTTATGCTATTTAAAAATTTATAATTTCCATATTTATTTTGTGAAAAATATTAGTTTTAAAATATATATCAAATTTAATAAAAATATTCCAATCCGTTCTGATAATATAAATTTATATTTAAACAGACAAAACTGTGGATACATGTATAAAGAGGTATTTCCGGACCTATGTTTATAGGAATTTCTCTTTGTATCAATGCTAGTCACTACCAAAATATTTGATGACACTTTATATGTAATTTATTGACAATAACTGAGAATTAGCGGGTTTTTGTTTAAATTTCTGATAAAGGTAAAATCTATTACAACTCTCATTATTTTAATGAACTATTAAATTATTCAATTATTTCGATAATAAAATACAACTAGATATTCGATTTTAAAACTATTAATACAGTTTTCATCAAAACTTCTATGGATTTCTTTTAATGATAAATCTAATAAACGTTACTATTTTTTAATTATTAAAATAATAGTGAAAAAACTTAGCTTTGTTTTTCTTATAATTAAGTTTCTAAGTTCCACCGGGTTGGTCTAGTGGTGAATGCGTCTTCTTAAATCAGCTGACTTGGAAGTTCCAGCGTTCAAATAAAGGCAGTTACTATTATACAGATTTGAATAACAGACCCAACAGGTGTTCTTTAGTGGTTGGGTTTCAATTAACCACACATTTCAGGAATGATAGAACTGAGACTGTACAAGACTACACTTCATTTACACTCATTCATATCATCCTCGTTCATCTTCTGAAGTAATACCTGAACTGTAATTCCCGGAAGATAAACAGGAAAAAGAAAGAAAAGGTTTTTAAGCTAAAATATTTGAGGTATCTATGCAATTCACGAAAGTTTTTTTTTTACTACAATAAAGAAACCATGTTAAAATAAACGGTTATTGAAATAAATTTAAAAAGGAAAGCTCTTAAAACTATTTACAAAAATCAATGATTTAAAATATTTATGAAAATCTAAAATTATACATCCTTTCTGTTGTTACACCATCATCCTCAGGTATCGAAGAGTTGGTAAAAAAATGAACAATCGAAATTTTAATTAAAATTGTTTGAAACGGTTTTCAAGTGTTTTCTGTTTTTAGATTTTTTTTTTACATAAGGAAATAATAACTGATATTCTAACTCAAAAGAAAGCACAGTTCTGCTCACCACAACCGACTTTTCGTTTCCTACGAGCTAAATATTTCTCAGTCAGAAATTTTCAGAGTACAACGTATTTTATGGGTTTAATTAACGAGCAGATCCTATACACAAGCATTAAGTTTCAACTCACTCACCACTGTGACTCACCGCGTAAGCGCGTATGAAAAATACACCACTAAACAATCAACATTGAGGTCTATTACCTTACCTTAAATTGAACTTCACTGAAGAACGACTCAACCAATCTTTATCAAATTTTCACATGCACAACTTCAGATATACTGCTAGAGAAATATTTAAATTTCTATGAAATTTATGTAATAGTTTTGGAAATTTTTGAGCCACAAATATTTTACATAATGGAATTTATTTTTAAGTGAATGGTATTTTTGTACACTTCATACCTCAAAACGTAAAGAAAATTCAATTTCACCCCCCAATCCCAACGTACGACTGAAAATAATACTGTACTTTTTTGGAAAAGTCGGTAAAAAAATCTTGCAATGACAACACATGAACCTGCGACTTGGGCTTTAAATTTTTTTTAAAAATTACATAGCGATGTGAAGTATTTATTAATGATAATTTACTTAATGAAATTACCATTTAGAAAAGTAAATGTTTTAATAAAAGTTATTCAATTAAATTGATAAATATCAGGTTGCCTAAAAAGTATTGAACTTTTGGAGGCAAAAATTGAGAATACATTTATGTTATTGGAAAATAACATTATGAGACCATACATGCACCATTTTTTTCGATGACCTTCTGCCATTTTTCCGGCAACATCATAATCCCTCGCTATAAAACTTCTGTGGTTTCTGGACAAAAATTTGTGACACGTGGTTTTCACAGGTCTTTTTTGAAACTAATTTAATACCATTCAGGAAGTTGGACCGAAACAAACGATAGTCTGATGGTACCAGGTTGGGGCTATACGTTGGATGCATTAAGAAAACCTTCATGTCAAGTTCTCTCAATTTCTTATGGGTCATTAAAGATGTATGCGGTCTGGAATTGTCAGTGTGGTATAAGATACCTGTTCTGTTGACCAGTTCAGACATTTTATTTTGAACTACTAGTTGCAATCAAGATAATTGTTGACAGTAACATCTGAGTATCGTTCTGCAGCTAGTGATGCACGATGCCTTTCAATACCACCAAACGCACAATATAACCTTCCTGACCGTCAGTGTGAACTTTGCCTCAGACTGTGGGAACTTCTCGCTTCAATCACGTTTTTTTTTCGCCCATTTTTATCATAGGTTATCCACTTTTCATCACTCGCTTCAGAAATCGGCTCGATTTCTTTACGTTTCAGTAGAGATTTGTAGAAAGAAATTCGATCCAGTAAATTTTTCCGAGTTAGATTATATGGTACCCAAATGTCGAGTTTCTTTAAATAACCACATTTCTACAAATGGTTTAACACTGTTTAGTGATGGATGTTAAGGTCATCAACGAAGACACAACTGCTTAGATGCCGGTCTTCCTTGACTTTTGTCAGAATACGATAATGCTATCTAGTGCGCAAAAAGCTCAATACTTTTTAGACTATTATTATTAAAAATTTCTACGTATTCATATTACATATAATTAAATATTTATCGTTTAATTCTTTGAATTCTTTATTTTACTTCGAAAAAATTAAATTTATTATCTTCTTCCCATTATTGCATCCTAATTATTTACATAATTAATTATTATATAAATTAATTTGCGAACTTTTATTTTATATTTAGTAATAATAATTGAATTTTTCCCACGGTTTTCATTGATTCTTCAAGACAAAAGTTGGAGCAATAAAATTTTAATATTAACGTTATAATTACATATATTAATCTGATAATAAGTTACAATTATAAATGATTTAATAAAAGTTACCCTTTTTACAAGGGCATGGTGTAGTAAATCATAAAAAATGTTAATTTTTATTTATTTCATTAGTCATTACCTTAAATGAATATATTTATATTTTTAAATTAAAAATTTAATCTATCTGTTTACTAATTTGAATAAATTAATATATCAACGATATTACTGTCCTTGAAATAAGAGTTTAATAGCTTCGTTACAATTTTTTTTTTTAAATTTATATATGCAGGTTCATATATATATATATGTTGTATACAATGTCATAAAAAATCCGTTCTCACAATTCAAACGTTCAAACGTAGAATATAAAATTCCACATGTAACTGGATAATACAATGTAATACAATAGTAACCTTATACATTTTATTTTCATTTTTTCTTTTATTTTTCCAACTAGTTGACAACGTACTGTTTTTAGTTTTATAGGCGTTAGTACTAAATACCTATAAGAATTTTGATAGGGTAGTCGACTGTAATTTAAGATGAAAGCTGACGAGTTTTATCTGACAGGAAACTTTTATCTGATTAAAGAATATTATACAAAGGATTCCCTTCACAGGTACAACTAAATAAAAATGAAAAAAAAAGTAAAAATAAAATTCATTGTGTGAATTTAAAAAATTAAATCCTCTGAAATCTTATTTGGTTTCTTTATGTATGATTTTTCTTTTTTTTTTAAACTTTAATCATAAACGAAAAAAAAATTATTTAAATTATACACTAAATAAACAATTCGATAAATACAAGCTCAAATCTATTAACATAAAAAAACCTTTCTTCAGTAATACAATAGACTCTTGATTTTACTGTTACCGACATATTTTTTTGGTGTTATCGAATACATGTTTACAGCTTATTAAAAACCAAAGTATGTGTCATGAAAATATAGATGGGCGTATTTCTTCACCGACAAAACATATAAAAAAGAAGTTTATAAGAAATACAGTTTCCTTTGATCAGACGGATGTAGTATCAGGATTCATTCTACGGGTCGGTAAAAATAAAAAAAGGGTTTTCCTCGTTACTGGGAAATTTTTATATAAAATTATTTTGTATTAGCAGACCGGGCAATGCTTCGCTATTGCTGTATATATATATATATATATATATATATATAGAGAGAGAGAGAGAAAGTGAGAGAGAGTGAGTGGGGGAGAGAGAGAGTTTAAATGACCACAATTGAAAATTTGATAAAGAAATTAAAAAACTGAACTACACAAATTTTTCCCTTCACTTAAACTCTTTCCTCTTTTCCCTTTCACTCTTCTCCCTCGCCCCTCTCCGAGTTTCCTTTTTACCCTTTCCCGTTTTCCCCTTTTTTCCGCGCGAAAAGTTTTTTGGTGTTTAGCGGAGACACATACGAACATGCCTTATATATATATATATATATAGAATAAAAAAGTCTGTTTGTGTATTTGTTTGTTTATTTCGTAAATATCTCGACACCGGCCCCACCTAGCGGGTATAGTTTTTGCAAAAATATTTCTTTTCACGTAACTAATATTCATATTCTGAATATGAACCAAATCGGTCCATAAATATAATTTTTCTAAATATCTCAACCCCAGAGCCATCAAACGGGTTCATTTTTTGCAGAGATAATTCTTTCCATGTAAGTAACATGTATTCTGAATATGAGGCAAATCGGACCCCATAAATACAAGTTTTAAAAATTTTCTTGAGGCCAGCGCCACCTAGCGGGTCCAAACTAATTCAGAAACCTTCCCTGGCATGGGTCCAACCATTCCCCAAAGTTTCATCGCTATCGGATGAACGGTTTAGGAAGACATAAGAGACATATATACAGATAAACATTAATTTTTATATTTAAAAATTAGAAAAAAGGCGCGAAAATATTATATGGTTTATATTTCATTACACATGATTTTGTTTAATATTTTTGTTAATTGCAACTAAATAACGTACATGAATTTAGCGTACTAATAACAACAAAAACTTTTACAACGAAAAGCTTCAAAATCCTGAACATTTTAAAATGTTTCTTTAGTTGCGATTTTCGACACAGCTCTAACCCGAATTTCTTTCCTTTTTTATCCCCAAAACACAAATATAATTTTAGATAAATCGTTCGTTTCAAGAGGTAAAAATCGTTTGAGAAGTATAAATCTTTCAAACGAACGAATCGTTCGTGCGCTTCATTCAAAATAAAAATTTGAGCACGTACAGCAAACAAACCAACGCACCGTGCTTTTTTATTGGAAATTATATTAATGTACAATAAATCTATGATTTCTTTCTTGTATTCGTTATAAATACGTCTCTATAAAATACATGCATTTATATATGACTTTTATTTCATCTTGTTTCAATATTCCTTATATCTGCGTGTTATTGTCTATAATTTTATTAATCAGTATTTACAGACGTGTTTTAATATTTTTCTTAAATTTTGTCGACTTTAATAGAATTTAATTTCTGATGATATTCGCTTTGACAGTGACGCATCATGTCACTATTCAAGTTAGCGCAAAAAATTAATTATGAATTCAAAACAGTCGAACTGATTTAAAGTTATAAAATTAGTGATGACATGTAAGTTGTAATTTCAAGCTTGGATAAATGAAAAACTACAAACTGGCAACTAAAACAAAAATTGTGAAATAAAATAAATGTTTTATTTAGAAATATGGTAGGCAAAATATTTAGTCCTGATTTATTCTAGAATTTTTAGAAAACAAATAATGAAGTAAATTTGGGGACAAATATATTTACTTGAAGATGAAAACGATTGTTAGAAATTTGTATTTTTTATCTGATTAATCCACCAATTTTTACTTTTCCACGTAGATAATGCTATAGCAGAGCTGTAGCTCTAGACAGGAAAGTATTTTAATCGGTTCAATTTGGGCATATGCGGTTTTCACCTGATATTGACGTTTTCACACCCAAGGAACCGGATCGAAATATTTCGGATGTTAATGTTCGTATGTACGTGTGTATTCGGTTTTGGTCTCTAAGACACCTTATATCTCCAGAACTATTGGACCAATTTTGACCAAACTTGGTCAGATTACTTTTATATTATGGGGCATTGATACCATTAAATTTTCAATTTAAAAAGTCAAGGGGGTGAGACTGTAGAGCAATGTCACCCTCAGTATTTCAATATTTCGTCTAATTTAGATCATATTTTTCTTAGGCACATTTTTAAAAATTAAATAAAATAATATTTGCAAAAAAACCTTTTTTATAAAATTGCACTCCTACCCCAAAAATGTTATTGTAGTCGTCTGCTACGTTGTGACATCACAAGTGAGTGGCAGAATTAAATAAATGAATAATATTTAAAGCGTAAAAAAGTAATTCGGTCTGGCTGTGTTTCGAACTCGATCGCCGGTCGACTCGGTACCTGGTTTTGCCGCTATACCAGTTTCCCGAACGTAAAAGCGAAATTTTTTCTTTGTAAGTACTGAAATTACATTAGGCTAGTTAGTTCCGACAGTTGCCGCTAGTACCGCCACACCCGCGTGAATGAAATACGGTACGCGGGCGCGCTTTAGTTAGAATCATTGAATTAAACAACCGAAAAAATATTAAATTTAAATAAAATGATAAAATTTTAAATTAAGTTGTGTGTGTGTATGTGCGCGCGCGCGTGTGTGTAAGCCGTGCATCAGATACAACCCACACTTGTTTAATTATTAATAATATTTAATAAAAATTAATAAATTAGGACCAAAATTTTGCAGAATTAATACTAACCGAATAAGATTTGATAAATATTAGCCGAATAATCGGCTAATGTTAACCGAACTGGACACATTTATACTTATTAAAATCAGTCGTACTACTAAAGATAATCTATGTATTTTATGTTGTAGGATTTACTGGGCTTTATAAATAAAAATAACAAAGTAATTTTAAACAGTATATGTAAGATAAATCAAACTTTTAGCTTGTTAAATATTACAAAACGTGAGCTGAAATTTTGTCCCTCAACCACTGCTGTGTCTACAATAGTGGACTGGTCTATTGTGTTTGCATTTTATGTACAAATATGTCATGTTTTTAGTAATCGGATGATGTCATCTGATTAGATAGTACAACAAACCCGATCGCCCGTTCCACCAAAGCCAACCGACAGCTGGGATGTCAAAGACAGGGACAAACCTTCAGGTCACTTAGTGTACTAAAGCTGATTTCAGTTTGGTTTAAAATCTCAAAGTTTTCTACTGTTTTTGTTTAATTGTAATTAAAAACTAGAATTTTGTATTTTCAAACAACTTTGAATTTTTGCCACAAATTTTACTTCTTTAATATTATAATTCTAAAATATTTTTCCTTTGCGCTTTTTTTCAAAGGTCCACATTTTTCTACTATAAAGGGCTACCCTCCATATAAATATTTTTAAAACTATCTCTTTTTCTTAAATCAATATTAGATAATTAGAAATTTTTTTATAAACTGAAATCTCTTTGTTTGAACCAATTTGTTTTTTACTTTTACTTAATTTAGTTCAACTTTTGTAATTTTGCTACCTGTATTACAAAAGTACGTATTTAATACATAATAGATTACGGAAATTTCTCTCAATATTAGTGAGTTGTTTCTTGTCAGGTCACTGACAACCATTGATGTTATGGTATTTAACATAAATAATTTCTAGTAAAATAACTAAATAAATTTAAGTCACTTTAAATGAAATAAAAGTATACGGAACAAAAACGTATATCATCAAGAAAAAAATACATACATATATATAAATAGGTACTTATAAATCAAGAATTATCTTTTAAAGAAAAACATAAAGAGATAAATATTAAAAACCACGACTGCCGAAAAAATATTGCTGACAAACATTGCTCTTAATTCTGAATCGGTTTCGTCGTGATTTTCTTAGAGCGAGAGTGTACCTGATGCATGCTAAGTTAGTCTTCAACCTACTAACAAAAACCCCGTTTGAATTTTGAAAATCAGACGGTTGTTTGCAAAGATATTGTAAGAGTACCCGTTTCTCTTCTCAAAACAGCGCCTCAGGGGCACCCTTTTGTTACCAGTTGCTGGTGATTGGTCTAGCCTCGCACGAGATGCTCGCATTATCTCACCACTAGCCTCACACGCAGTCGTCCACGGGAAGCCCATTATTATAAAAAAAATAAATATGTTTATTAAATAGAAATCTTTTTAATTTATTTAATATTATTTTGTTTTATTTAACTTAAATTTAATTCTGTTATTTTTGTAATATTATTCATTCGATTGATTCGAATCAGTTCAAACTCAACTTACACAACGATAAAACTCACAGTTCACAGTTCAGTAATTCAATTCATTAAAGTTACCCTTCTTTCCTTTTACCTTTTTCAATTTTCCCTTCTTTGATTTTAACTGATTAGATTTAGTATAGCGTGTGTTGCTTTTACGTCCAACAGATAGCGCTGTTTTTTTTTTAAAAGCATGTTTTACCTGTCACAAGTGTGACATTTTAGGTATATAAATAGTAAATATATAAAAACACGCGCGTATTCGAATGCAACGTTGTGTCAAAATTTCAAATCAATCGGTGAAGAACTTTCGGAGATTTAAAATTCTGAACAAACGAACATTTACATTTTTATTTATATAGATATGTAGACTGTGACACTTCCGGTAACTGCTGGATTCCAACGCGAGGTCATATATCTAAATCGGTTCAGCCGTTGAGCTGCTACGGAGGAACAAACATACATATATTCATTCAGCTTTAATACATTACACTCTTTTTTGGGCAGTCGTGTAATTATGTGCTTGGTAAATTTGAACGTAATAATATTCTTCACGAGTTTTACTTTTAACAAAGGAGAAATTAAAAATAAAAAACTAAAAAAGTGTTATTAATTAATAATTTTTTTATCGCATTTTTTGAAATCATTCAAATTTTTTAATAATGTTTATAAATTAAAAGTATTTTTTATTTTTGTTTAAGATATGGATAGTCTTTATAAAAACAAATTTTTATAAATTTTTTTAAAAACGCTGAGAAATCTACGTTTTGATAAAAATATGAAATAATAGAGAGAACATTTGTAAGGCGATTACTATCAGGCTAGAACTAAGGGTTCCTGGAATACACAAATGTTATTCTTTTAATTTTAATAAGTTTTAGTATTGTGATATAAAATAATAAATAAATAAAAAATCATTATACAGATTTTTTTAATTTTTGGACCTTTATTACAAATTTTCTTGTAATTTTTCGTAAAAATATCAAAATATCATTAGGCTATGAATTATTTTGCTAAAAAACTCATCTCTAAGCATAATAACAAAAAAGATTTCAAATCATCTTCGTATATCATATAATTTTTTTTTTACCCTCGGCCAATTAGATTCTAAGCAAAACCTTATTAGAAGACTATCAAAAGAAATTACTGTTTACAATACAATAATATAATTATATATATAAATTTTTATACTAACAATGTACGCATTAAAAAAAAAAATCTGATGTTGACACTACATATACAAATTTTTAAAATGGAAAGTACATAAAATTTTATTTCATTAATAACTTCTGATACATTTTCATATCTCTTTTTATTGCTATTATTGAATTACTTTTTATTGTAAAAAGGATTTTACAACCAGAGCTTAATAATTATTAATAAATCAATATATTTAAATTAAAAAAGAGTTAAAAAAAAAAAGAGATGAAGTATGATTCGAACCGATGTTTCTTCCCCTTTAACATCCAAATATTTCATTAATAAAAATTTTATTTGGCTATAACTCTGGGACTATTGAAATAAGTACCACTTATGATATATCATTAACAATCTCTCAATGCTGCAGTTAATAAAAAGTCCAAAATCCAAATGTTTTTGGATTTTGGGCTTTTTTGGACACTTTTGGTTCAGTCGATTGCAATCAAAAGGGTAGGTGCACAATTATATGTTACAACAGTCCTAAATCCAATATTTAAACATCTTGTGGATAATCGTTTTAGAGTAATGCCGAGATACATACGTTCGTGGGGGATGGTCAAAATAGATATTTCCGTTGAAATCTGAAAACAGAAATTTTTCGCGATCACAATACATCCTTCACTTCGTACAAGGAAGTAAAAAATTACATCAATAAAACTAGTAAACAGCTGTTTCAAGAAAGATTATTTTACATACTGGTTAATGAAGTTTTTAATCAAAATACATAAAAATTGTAAAAAAAAAACATCTTTTTGAGATGAAAATCGTGTATTTAAAAGATAAGATACGAGCAATTCACTTAAAAGGTTATAAATATCTACTGTCAAATTAAAAACAATTCTACAACGCTGTAAAAAAAAAAGGAAGCATAAACATAATTAATAACAGCAAAATCATTCAGATTTTAATAACTAAAGTAATGCCATTACAGAAACCACATGTATCTTCATGTATCTAGTAATCTATACAGGTGTGTTTTTTACAGCCGAAGAATCGGGAAGTCATTTTATATATATATATATATATATATATATATATATATATACACATATATATATATATATATACACACACCTATATGTTAATTTAAATCATACATGTGCTTCTAAACTTGTTAATTAAACCTATAATTTAAATAAATTAATTGAACGACTAAAATCAAACCTTAATATTATTTTCATTTTTAATTAATTATAATGCAACAAAACCGTTCTTTAGATTTTTTATTATCATTATTGTCGATCAGCTGTTATTACAGGTGTTCTGTAATTCCATATATTTGTTTAATACTTTATTACAGAATAGAACAACACAACATTTTATAACAAAATATTCACAATAAAATGAAATTATATAAAAATTAAACAAACATATACGAATAATTTATAAAATAATCAGAAGCAAATAAAACATTAAATTAAAAAAATAAATATTTAATTAATTAGATTTTTAATGGAGAAGATTCCTGTTGTATCTTCTTTTTAATGTTCGAATAAAATTCGCTGGATTTGCCTATCTAATTAGTTAATTTTTTAGGACCGGGAGTTTGGTATGAAATCTTGAATAGAACTATTTTTTTTCATCTTCTATAAAATTAACTTTTAAATCAGATTCAATCTACGATTATAACCATGGCAAATTGGCGATCAGTTTTTTTTTGCGATAATAAAAATCTTAGCACAATACGTCTCGATGGGTTTAAGAAGAGGTTTAAACAATAATAACATATATTTAAACGAATAAAGTATATTTAAACAAATTTATAGATTGGCTTCATGAATATGTTCAAGATAAAATGCTTTGGGTAATTGTTTTAAAAGATGGCACGCATTCAAAAGTCAATAATCTTGGCATCGTGTTAATCATCAACAAATAAGAAAAACTCTTGCGCAATTCTATGCAAGAAGACTGGCTTTTCGTTATTTTATTTTGTTTCCTTTTGAAAGAATATCAACTAATTCTAATTTAAAATTTTACAAAGAAAGCGAATTAAGAAATAATTTAGAAAAAAACAATAAACAAATTAAAATAAAATAAAACTACATACAAATGTAAATAATAATTAAATAAATAATTTTAATATACCGTAACGAAAATTAGTAATAAGTTAAAAATTCCAACGCCCTCACTATTTCGCAGTCAGAGATGCACTGATTTTCAGAGTACAACGCACTAAATACTCGTTTAACCAGTAGACCCAACACACAAACGTCAAATTTCAACTCGCTCACCACTGTGACTCACTGCATAAGTTCGTATGAAAATTACACCATTATACAATCAAAATAACACTTTAATAAAAATAGCTGATGTGGACACTACATGACTTCCTTGTACGCCTATTAAATTACATATACACATTTTTTTTAAATGAAAAGTACATAAGATTTTATTTCATTAATAACCTCTGATATTTTTTAATTGTAATTATTGAATTATTATTTATCGTAAAACTTTTTTACAATCAGAGGTTAATAATTATTAATAAAACAATACATTTAAATATTTAAAAAAAAGGAGATGAAGTCTGATTCGAACTGATGTGCTTCCCCTTGTACGATCAAATTATTTCAGTAATTAAAATTTTATTTGGCTATAACTCAGGAACTGATGAAAATATGTAACACTTATTATTATATATCGTTGAAAAGATCTCAATGAGGGCTTATTACTGCAGTTAAGAAAAAGTCCAAAATTCAATTTGTTTTGGATTTTTTGGACACTTTTGGTCCAGTCGATTGCAATCAAAAGGGTGGTGCACCACTAGATGTTACAACAGTCCTAAATCCAAAATTTCAACATCTTACGGTTAATCGTGATAGAGTGGGGGATATGCATATGCACATACATACGTACAGACTTCACGCCGAAACTAGTGAAAGTGGATTCAGGGATGGTTAAAATGGTATTTCCGTTGATATCTGAAAACCGAAATTTTTCGCGATCACAATACTTCTTTTACTTCGTAAATGAAAGTAAAAATGTAAATACAAAAGAATCGATACAAATTCAAAACATTATTACCCTCCCCGCTATAAGAATGTATATTTTTTTTGATTTTTAATTTAATTAATTATGTAATAATAAAATTTAAATATTAGTATTGCTTACTTTTATGTTTGGAACAAAAATCAGAACGAAATTTTTCACAAATTACATTTATAAAAATTAAGCGTATATATGAACCTTTATTCTTTATTTTTATTTGTAGAACAAATCTTGAAATTTTTTCCGTTTCTACATGAAACACTTTATATAAATGTTTCTAAAATATTTACATACACTTACTCTTTGATGATTTTACAATATAAAACATATAACAAATATATTTTTCAAAATTTATTAGTAACTTTTTTTATAATAATAATAATTATTATTATTATTACACGAAAATAATATAAATATTAATGGATTAAGTTATAAAATAAGAGGGTTAGATAAAAAAAAAAAAAAAAAAAAAAAAATTGATTTAAATATTATTATTATTTATAAAAGTCTGTGGTAGTTATTATGCCGGTAGCGCGGCCATGTTGTTTGTCTATACGTTTCTTTCTTTTTTCTGAATAATTCATTAGTAGTAGTAATTTTATTAAAATTATTATGCATAACTAACTAAAGCGAATCGTAATACATATATAAACTAAGAAGAATTAAAAGACTCTCATTGGACTAAAAACTATAAAATATTTTATTACTTGTGTATTTTTTCCCTTGTATACTATTAAATATATATATATGAAATCTGGTAAAAAAACATAAAAATCTGCCTTCTATTTTATATATATAATATAAATTGAATAATGACATATATATATATATATATATATATATATCTTTTAAACATTCAATTTTTAAATATGCATTAATTTCAGAAATATATTCCGTAATGGAAGGCCGTGGAAGTAAGCTCTATTTTGTTACATTTCCGTAGTCAAGATCTGCAATTATAATAATGATTGAATGAATTTTTATCGATAACAATTTTGTTTTACATTGTAATGAAAGGTAAGATTGACGTGCTTTTACATTTAAAAACAAACAAATAATAAGTGATCATTTTAATTTTATATAAATTGGGAGATTAACTTTATTTTTTTTTAAATAAATAATTTTGTAAATATTCAATTTAATAGAAATAATAATTATAATATAAATTATATATATGATAAAAAAAACAAAAAAAATAAAAACACTAAAAATGCAATTATGTTTTGTCTAACCAAAATTTTAATACATTTATATTATTTTTAAAAGACCATCGGGCTAGTCTGTAGTGGCTAACTCGTCTCGTAAATCAAGTCGAAGGTTCTGAGGTTCAAATCTTCTTTTTTTCTGTTTAGCCTACGGAAACATCTAAGGTATTAGTTTAGCGGATGATATGAATGAATGTAAATGAAGGTTAGTCTTGTATAGTCTCAGGTCGACCATACCTGAAACGTGCAGTTAATTGAAACCCAACCATTAAAGAACTCCGGTATCCACGATCTAGTTTTCAAATCCGCATAAAAATAACTGCCTTTAACCGTGACCTTTTAAACATATAATGTTTAAACATGCTTTAATTGCAGAAATATATTCCCTAAGGGAAGGACGCGGGAGTAAGCTTTATTTTGTTACATTTCCGCAGTCAAGACTTGCGGAAAGACTAGATGGTGGATACCGGTGTATTTTGGTAGTTGGAGTTTAATTAAACACACTTCTCAGGAATAGTTAGCCTGAATCTGAATACTATACCTCAGTAACACGTCATATATCATCTCATTGGGCCGTGAGGGGTTGCTTATTGTTCATTAGTTGAACAAATTGCAACGTACCGTTAAGAAAATTAAAAATATTTCTATCAGAAATATTAAATCCATAAAATAGCAATATTAATTATTTTAGGCTTGCAATACAAAAAAAAATATTCATGTCATAAAAGTTATCACAGATCACAAGTAATGTAATAAAATAATCAATATTAATGAATACTAAGAAAATAATGTATACGAAAAGAAAATTAATACATATATATGTATTTTTTAACATCCTCGTTTCTGCTTCGTCCGGGCTGTATACGTTTAGAACTTTGAAATTGGAAGTACTTAATTAGTAATTATGTTTGGGCTGTTTCTCTCTCACAATTATCTCTACTCACAACTTACCGGGTAAAATAAATTAATATGGAAGGATAACAACTTTTCTGTTTTTAAAAATGTGCACAGACGTCATTCCCTATAATTTTACTAACAAAATAATTTATTTTTACGTATATTACGATAGTAATACAGATTAATCTTTTATAAACATTTTATTAACATAGAAAATGACAATCAATATAGATAAATGACATTAGACATAAAATAAAAAATTCTAGTTAAGTATTTATAATTTTTTTTTAATGATTTATACAAGCCGGTCAGGACTCTCTTAACTCGTCCTTCCCATCTAAGTAGGACCGTCTCTGTATTATCGTTTTTGTTCTTAATTATCGAATTCTATATATGCTTTTTTACCCATTGTTATATTTTTTATTGTATTATATTTTGTTTAAACTTTTATATTCCTTGGAAGATATCACTGGATGCCTCCCTTTCACATCATTATTACTATGTACAATTTAATACATTTTCATTGTTCAAAAACTGTTTTTAAATAAAGAAATATACCCAAAAAAATAAAAATTATCATTTAATTCAGCTCATTATTATCTCTGAAGTATGTGTACAAATATACATTTTCAAGACGTGGAGAAAGAGAGAGAAAAACACGAGAGGGAAAGAATATGTGATAAATATGGTTTTTAAAATCAATCAATAAAAAAAAGTTTACTATATTTATTAAGAAAAAACAGAAATCTTTAAGAATATATTATTACAGAAAATATAGTAATTTGAATAATATTCTTAAGTATTAACTAATCAGGTGTAATTCTTTCTAAGCCGTAGGAACAAACTAATCTTTATTACAACGTATATTTTTATGAAAAAAATTGAACTTGATTACTTGTTGATTACTAGAAACGATTTAACTATGTAAAATAAAGGGATGTTGGTTATAATATCTTTCTGGTCGTGACATTTGCAAGGATGGCTTAAGAGCATTCTTTATCTTGAAGTAAATAGTTAAGTGTTTTATTTTTCTTACGAGTGTATAATACTGCAACACGAAAAATCACTAGATATTTAAATATTGATGTATATACTATTTTCAATTTTTTTAGTTTATTATGAGAATATATTTGTTTTTTATAAGAAAAATATTATTATCCATCCCCCCCCCCCTTAGATTATCTGACAGATGCAATCAGGTATAAATTTGAGACCGTCGCGATCAAAATATAGTTAGATGAAGGTGAAAAAAAAAAAACAGGTAGAAGAATTATTATTTTTGAAATAAAGTTGTGACATTCGCAGTCACAAAATTACGTCTAATTAACATTACATGCTTATTTATTACTATTAAATGTTCCTATTATTTCTATATTTTTTTTTTATTTCTCTTCCATGTTGTTGAATTCCTTTATTCTTTTTTATGGTAGTTGTTAAAATATGGAGTTGTTTTACCATATGTTTCTAATTAATTATAAATTAATTAATTAAATTCAATTTGGCTTAGTTTTGAATTTATGCAACATGATATATTTTTACTTTGTTTTGTGGTTACGATTGATGCATTCTCACATTTTGAATAAAGTCTGGGTACCCTTAAGTAACTTTTCAACATAACAAAAATTAATTTAATTTTATTGATCATGGCCCGTTGGTATTAATATATAATTTATTTGAATAATAGTTTCCACTTACCAACAATCTTTAATAGTATGTTCGAGCGCTTTCGGATTAATAATCCATCCTCAGGAACATTGATGTGTTATAATTATTTACTTCACATATCATTAATTATACTAACTTGAATTTAAAAAAAATATTTATAAATAATGTTTTACTGTCCGTATGTTCGTCATTTCAGTATGAATTGCATGTATGTCAATTTTTATCAGAGCGTAACAATTGAGACCTTCATACTGACATGACGGATAATGTTTACATTATTTTACCATTCGACGATCAATTGTTATATTTATAATTTAAAAAAAAATTCAAATTAGTTTAATTAATGATATGCGAAGTAAATAATTAAAATTGTAACATATAAATGTTTCTGAGGCTGGATTACTAATTCGAAAGCGCTCAAACATACTATTAAACATTTTTGGAAAGTGGAAACTATAATATAAATAAAAAATTTAATTTTTCAAATTATCTTACCTCAAAATTATTTATTTTTAGTAAGAGACCACTATTTGGAATATACTTAGGGTATTTAGAAAATAATTCTGAAAAATATTAAATTACTGCCATTTTGGAATGAATTGTCATACCTGAAGTGTTTCTTACGTCACAATTTTTTTCAGTGCCCTTTAAAATTTTCTATCATAATACTATCTTTTGTATTTAAAACTTTTAAGTTGTTTTCTATGGAAGTTTGTAATATGATATCACATCAAAATATAGATCGTTTTAAGCTAGGAAAATTCACTAAATTTCATTTTTTTATGTTTAACTGTTATTTTCATAGTTTATTAATATTCTACAAATACGGAATCTAACTACAATTTGATAATTAAAAGTTAAGTTGAAATCCTTTTACCAGATACTGATTACGTCATTCTATCCATTCGTACTCATTAGAAATATTTTCAATGGTTTTATCTAAAAATTAAAAATTTTACACGAATACTACAATTTTTTTTTGAACCCAGGGGTTGGTCTAGCGGTAAACTTGTCGTCGTAAATCAGCTGATTTGGAAGTTGAGAGTTCTCAGGTTAAATCCTAATAAAGGTACTTGTTTTTACTCGGATTTGAATTCTAGATCGTGGATACCGGTGCAACTTGGTGTTTGGGTTTCAATTAACCACACGGTTTAGGAATGGTCGTCCAGAGTTTGTTCAAAATTACACATTTACCGGTACAGTTATATTACAATGATAAGTCGCTAGTGACTTTAATTGTTGTTGATGCGACTATAAATAAAAGTATTAAAAAAAAAAAAATTATATATATATACATATACATAACTTTTTTTTATCACAATTTATTTTATCTATAATAATAGTTATAATTATTTTTGTTCTCATGATTTATACTTTGTTTTTATAAAAATTGCCATAATGGCGTTCATACTTTTGCGATGTGTTGGTTTTCCCCATTAATTTGTAACCTTTAAAAAAATGCTTTCAGGATATTCGTGACAATTATCCGATGATCTCCGTCCTTCGTAGAATGGTAGCATCATGGCCTTTTATACGGAGGCCCGGGTTCAAATCCTGGTCATCAGACCAGGCATTTTTCATACGTTAAAAATTCATTTATATATTTCCATATACGAGCTTCAAAAAGCTTCTGTGTAATTTCATCAACTAAAAAAAAAAAAAAATTGCTACTCAAATCGCAATATCAAATCAGTCATCATTCTTCAGTTTTATCGGTCAATTAATTTCTGTTTATCTTTTTTAACCTACCATCATTTTTTAACTATTCCAAAAACTCATAGCGGTAAATCTACTTTTAAACTCTTATTAGTTCTTCACTTAGACCAGTAAAAAAAAATAATTAAAGATAAAAAACTAATGAATTCCTATTCTTAATGTTCTTTGATATCGAATCGATCCATACCACGAGGTTTTTATATTCTGTCCATCAATTTACCTCAACAATTATTTGTAAAATATCATTATCGGGGTTGGTGTAACGTAGGAAGTTAAAATTATATATAGGAATTTATAAACTTCTTTAAGGATCACTTTTTTGTATGAATATTCTATAAGAATACATGTATATTTTTAAATATATTCTGTTTTATAACAAAAAAAAAACATTGCTGAAAACATCAAAAAATATTTTACGACTGGACAAAACGAATAGGCATATATTTTATTTTGATTATTTTGAATTCATACGCGCTAAAATATTTATAACTATTGTTTAGATTGAACCACAAATGTCTTAGAAATAAAAATAGTTTTATATTTCATAAAAGCCTATGACCACAAATGTCACTAACCACAAGTGACATGATATTAAGAATTTGAAATAGAACCAGTTATTAACATTAAAATTGATTCCGACCAATTGTCAATCGATGTAACAATGACTTAATATCAAATTATCAATGAATTTACGAGCCACCTGGCTTTTTATATTATTAAAAAGTTGATTAATTACATACACAACCAAAATTATATGTAAACAAGTAATTTAATCAATGAATATTTACTTCTATCGAAATGAAATAATATATTCTATAAAAAAATAAATAAATAAAAGATAAATGTTTGCGTAAATTTTTAATAAAATGTATCTAAATACATTAATAAAGATAAAGAAAGAAAAAGTTAAAAACTAAACCGGAAGCATTTGTCGTTGAAGACAACTTTTAAATTAGACGGAATTAAGTAATCATTTTTAATTATAAAAGATACTGTTTTTAATTTTCGTAATGTTATATTCTAATTAATAAAAAATATAAAAGTGTTTATCTAATAAATAAATAAACGAAACAGCCAACCCGTACTAATAAACTAACATTTGAATATTATATTCTTGTTTATAAATTTTATTTAATCATTTAAACATGTCATTCTAGATTATTATCTTTGAATTATAAATAACGATTATCTATTTCTAGATAAATATAATCAATAGTTAACAGCTAATTTACAGAATATTATTTTTAATTTAATAGGTAATAGATTTCAAAAAAAAAATTAAAATATTTAGTTAAAATGTTAAATTTTTCACACATTATAATACAACTCTATTGTTATAATAAAAATATTATCTAAACAAAAAAATTACCATTCTTTTTTCACTAATAGAACCAAGCAGCTTGTCAATTATACGAACTGAAATATAAAACTTAAATAAAACTAAATTAAATAGGGGAAAAAATGAAAACACTAATACTTTTTTATTCTTTGAAAATTCAATTTTTCAACAAAAAAAAACTCTTGCGCAGTTCTGCACAAGAAGACCGACTAGTAGTTACTTTATTTTGTATAATTTTTTGGGCAAGATATATAAAAAAAAATAATTATATGAGAAAACTATCACATGAGAACTATTATATGAGAAGTTAATTTTTTTTAAATTTTATATTAAAATATATTTTCTGTTTATAAGAAAAACAAATTGTTGAAAAGCAGACCGTAATTTGATGAAATAATTAAAAATAACAATTAGATCCTACACACAAGCATCAAGTTTTAACTCGCTCACCACTGTGACTCATTGCATAAGCGCGTATGAAAAATACACCAATACAACGATTACGTCAAATATAACGATTACGTTAAATATTATAACTGGTTATCACCAATACAATGATTATGAGGTAATGTCAAACATAACCTCAGATTGAGGTTATGTTGTTTGAGCTTCATTGTTGTAACCTCAATTTGAAGTTATATTGTCTGTTATCGACCTTAAATTAAGCGTTAATGAAGAACTAATCAACAACTAATCTTAATCAAATTCTCCATATATAAATTTCAATGAAATTGATTTTTCTTTTTTTGTCTTGTTTAGCCTCCGGGTGTTACTTCAGAGGATGAATGAGGATGATATATATGTATGAGTGTAAGTGAAGTGTAGTGTAGTCTTGTACAGTCTCAGTTCGAACATTCCTGAAATGTGTGGTTAATTGAAATCCAACCACCAAAAAACATTGGTATCCACGATCTAGTATTCATATCCGTATAATGAAATTGATCTAGTTCCACAAATTCCTTCCATAGGCGTATGTATATTACATACACCCACACACCCACCCACCCACCTTCACACACACACACACACACACACACACACACACACACACACACACACAGAGAGAGAGAGAGAGAGAGAGAGAGAGAGAGAGATGTATCACGAAGTTCTCCCGGGACTTTCATAACCTATTTTACTCGTAAAAAAAAATGGAAAAAGTTCATATAAACACATATGTCCTAAAATGCTACGTTTGCGAGTTACGGCTATTGAAAGATTTCTCTCGGATTTCAAGTATCCCCAGTGAAATGAGGTGGTACTAAAATTTTTAGGACGTTAATTAAAGAGCAGAATTAGTGATTACTTAAGGTTTATAACATGAAAAATCGAACAAAATAGGTCCCATAACCGTATCTACAGTAGTTTTTGAGAAATTTTGGATAAAAACCAATAAATAGGCGTAAAAGGCTCTGTTTTTTGTGTTTGACCTACAATAACTCTGTTAAATGGGTAATAAATTACATAAAACCTTTAAACAAAACTTGAGGTAATAAACAAATAAAAAAAATCGCAGCAAAATAACTACCAAATGTGAACTACTGTTATCTAAAATGCAGGAATATATATATATATATTTTTTTTCATTCAGTTTAAAGCAAATTCCTTTAAAAATACAAAGTTTAATAACTTTTTTAAAACTATCTCTTAATTTAAATATCATTTAGAGGCAAATTTTCCGATTTTTTTTAAAGTTTCTTTTGTGAAAGTAGAAAATATAATTTTACTATAACAATCCAGTACAAAGCAAGGATAATAATAAAACAATTTAAAAAAAAAAAAATAAATAAATATTTTCAAATAAAATGTTTTGATAATGAATTTTTTTTGTTTAAAAACGTTCCATTTATTTTATACAAAAAAACCTTTCAGCGAAAAAAAAACGGATCAAGAAATTCTTTTCCCTCTACGAAATAAAAAAAAAATGATCACGTAAATTGGTACATTTAATTAAAAGTAATTCTGTTTAGTAGTTTTACTACACAAAACGCATCGTTTCCTAATAAAAAAGTATACGCTGTTTACTTCATAATATCTTGTGTGTGACACATGTTAACACTAAGATGAAAGAGAAACATCTCTTGTATCAACTCAAAGTTGTTTTCACTAGAGTAATAATAACCCATTAAACAGTGGTAATTTTAGAATAAAGATCTCATTTTTAGGGCTGAATATTACTTGCATTTCGACAGCTTAGTATGCTGACATCCAAACGTGGATTTAATTCATTGAAAAAGGCAACAAGAAACTATTTCACTTCAATTTTTTCTAGAGATCAGATTGACAGTTATTTTTGAGAATATTTATGTTATTTTTAGAAGTGTCATATAAGTTATATCAGATGAAAAAATGATATAAATAATGTAATCTATGTAAACTATTACACAAAAAGGAGAAGAGGTTTTTTTTGTTTGTTCGGGATAAAAAAAGCTACTTCATCAATCATAACCAAATTTTTACCCATGGTATAACTAGGAAGGTTTTTAGATATATTTCATCTCGAAAAATCGCGAAAAAAAATATATGTAGTAGTGTAGATTTACCGGTTGAATCACAAACTTTAATGAATTGAATTAATGAACTATGAACTGTGAGTCTCTATCACTATATGAGGTGGATATGAACTGAATCAAACGAATATTGTTATAAAAATAATTAAATTTACGTTAAATAAAATAATATTAAATAAATTTAAAACTTTCTGTTTAACAATAATGGGCTTCCCGTGGGGACTGCGTCAGAGGCTAGAGTGGTGAGATATGCGATCACCTAGTGGGAGGCTAGAATATCAACCGGTAACAAATGGGGTGCTACTGGGGTGCTATTCTGGGAGGTGTATGGGGTGCTCTTATAATAACTTTGCAACAAACCTTGTTTGCATAGGTAGGTTTTAAGCCATCGATCGAGGTCCTACCTCCCTTGATGATTAAGATATTAAAAATATTCATTACTTCTTCCTTCCCAAGGAGAGGAAGTTGTGAATTTAAAATATTCATTAAAGAAAAAATAGATTAGTAGTTTTACTTCATTATTATATTTCTGCCAGCATGGCAAAGAAATAAGTTATGAATTTTTAGTCGTCAAAGATGTATACTTTAGTTACCATAGTTACTATTATTCTATATTTTATAATTTAGTTTCTTTTTCAGGTTTCTATAAAGCCTGAATACCGTAATTATTATTTATCTGTATTATTCTTACAACTATAAGGATAACGTACAGAGCGTGGTTGAGGTGGTGGGGTGGAGCCCTTTGGGTATATAGGATTGGTGACTGAAGCAAGCTATGTACCGGTCCTCCTGGCAAATTGGGAATGGCGAGTGAAACGAGCTTTGCGGCCATGGGGTAGGCTCATTGGCCCCGGAAGGCCCCGAGGAGCCCCTAAATTGGCTCCGGGATTTGTCTGGGCTGACCTGTGCCCCGAGGGCCCAGCTTCTAGTTAGACGAGCCGGCTATTAATTTATATATTGTAAGAAATAAACTAAAAGTTAACAAAATTATTTAAATCAGCGTTTTAGATTATTTAATGTCACGGATATTCTTTATAATTAATTTTTATATACATTCTATAATCATCCAATACTGATAATTTTTTTTTAAATTTTAATTTTTAATATAAAACCGAACATATGTTGAATACTTGTACGTATTATGCAAAATTAACTGCATCTTCTTTAGTTGAACGTAAATTTCCTGTCGTAAAAAAATTACCTTGAATAAAATAGCTAATTGGTTTGTGTACTTAAAAAGTGTAATTAACGGATAAGAAAGGAATGTATATGTTTTATTTCAAACAACTAAGTTCATTTTTTCTGAATTATTCAGAAGTTCGTGATATATTTAAATTAATTGTTATAAATAAACTATGAAATATATTTTAAATTGGTTATATAAAATAAAGATTAATTCTCCAAGTTATTTTTTTTAATTATTATTTTTTTTTTATATTCCTCGTAGATGTTCGTTCAGTGATTCCACCATTAACAGATATCTTGATGAAACTCTGTTTTAAAGCTCATACATAATATTATAACAAGATAATATTACAGTAGCGGTGTTGTGGATTAGAAATTCGTTAGATTAACAAAGAGTAAGACAAAAACTAGTGTCCTTCAGAAAACACCATAAGTATCCCGATCAGTTCGATAATCAGAACAGTCACAGGATTAATATTTTATCATCTCATCATTGCACGGCTGTAATGATGAGATACAGACGGGCAAGTTGCCAAAAACACACCTTGATACTGTTACCCTTAATTTATGTGATTTTTTGAGCCGTTCTTACAAAAAGGAAAAGATTCGAATTGATCCAAAACGATTAAAACTTAACAACTGATATTTTCAACTCCTTTCCTTCATACCAGATCACATTTTGAATTATTGCGAAACTAAAATAATTAGTACCATAGGGAAACTAGCTCGCACCTGGCGGTGTTCTCAAAAATCTAATTTTTATTTTCCAACATATCAACATTCAAGTTACAACATAAAAATCTCGAAAATATACCCAAAAACCCAGTTTTTTGTCTCTTAACTCCAGTTCCTATGGACCGGTTCACTATAAATCAATGAGGTTCTATTTCCAATAAGTTTACATCGTACAACCAAGTTTCGACAAAGTCGGTTAAGATTTGCGTCCGGTAGAGCGACGAAAAGATTTTATGCATACATACATATGTATATAAGAATTGCAGAATCGTGTTCAGGAGCCAAAATTTAAAGAAAGGTTTTCCCCCCTCTCCACGACCCATCTTTATAAAATCGGAGCGGGATCAGTAGGAGTTTTTACAGATTCTTTGGAAATCCGCTAAAAAATAGTGTGCTTCATAAGTATCCCAATCAATCCGATAATTTAATCAGGAGAGTCACCGTATTAACATATCATCATTTTAGACTTGTGTTTTATGATAATGGGGTAGAAACCCATCTTTTCGATTTATATAATGATTCTTGATTTCATTAAGTTGCGGAAACACCCAATTTTCTAGCATTTAGACATATTTTATATTTGTATCAGTAGATTCAGAAATAAAATACTAAAAAAAGATAACTTTGAAATGAAAAATTATATTACGTGTGTTTCAATAATTACAGAAACAATAGATAATCGCAATAAATTGAGTCTTTATTGTCCCAAAACAACGTTAAAATCACTTTACCGAATCGAATGTGGTGAATTTTTTCTGAGAGATGAATTCGGATATTTCTATTTCATACTCTAACGTTTGAATTTTAGCTCAAAATAATAATAATAATAATAATCCATTTTTTTTACGAAATACTATGCGATATAATGAAGCATACCTTCTGCTAAAAACTGTTTGTAAAAATGTGAATTCTGTGACAACTATCTCGGAACCCACCTTGAACACGTTTTGTTTAAATTCAGCTTATCAAGGATAATTAAATGAATAGTGCAGATAGTTACGCAATAAATTTCAATAATTTCCCGAACTTTTATTCTCGCAAATAAAATCATTAATGCGATTTTGCAAAGCGTCAGTCAAAAATTCCAAACGTTTTCGACTACGATGAAAATCGGTGACACTGTCTTGTTCTGCTCGATTTAAATTGTTTTATATATTTTAAAAATTTTCGCGTTAATACACTTTTTTATTATAATATTTTAACATCAAATTTTGATCGGTTTTTAACCTTCAGAAAACAAAAAAATTTATCACAGTATGCCCTTCTACTTTCCACATTTCAAACGGAATTTATATTGTTAAATAAACAAAGAGGTTATAATAATAAAAATTCAGATATAATAAGGGAAATTCTTTTCGAGCACCTTTTTCAGGGGTTATTCTTTGCCATATACAGGTGATTCAGGAAGAAAGGGAAATAATTTGAGACTAGTTTTCTAGAGCTTGAAATAAGAATAAACGTTCATAAAAAATATATGTCCATAAACGCTTTGTTACTTAATTTTGGATAGCCAAAAAATATCGTCCAATTTCAGTTTCCCCAGTGAAATAAGGTCATACTGAAATTTTTAAGGCGTTATATAAGGATTAAACTTGATGGTTTCTTATGTTTCTTGACCTGAAAAATTTAATAAAACAGATCGCAAACTATTCTCGTGATTTTCATGATATCTAACGAAAAGCAGAAAAATTCGGTGATGAAAAACCTAATTTTTATTTTTGATTTGAAGTAGAATAACACTGTTAAATGAGTAATAATTGCGTAAATCTTATAGTGAAACTCATTAAAAATTGTAGTGAATTTAATTCTGAGAAAATTGACCTAATAACAAAGTGTATGAAAAACAAAAAAATTAACTTTTAATATTAAAAACAAAAATTAACAGAAAATGTTATGAATTTATAAAAATTAAAAAAACTGCTGTAATTAATATACACTTTCATACTAGAACAACGTTTCACGGGGAGAAATTGTGTGCAATTTTTAAACAATGAATTTCTTACTGCTTGAAAATTTCTCATTGGCAAAACGAATCAAAAAGAACTATCAACTTGATGGAACAATAACACATTTCACGAATTGAAGTAAGACAATTTTTCTTGATGAAGAATTTACTAGTAAATGGATTGGTCGTAGAGAGACCGTAAATTGGTCACCTAGATCACCGGACCTTATTCCGTTAGATTACTGTTTATGGGAATAGATGAAATGCTAAGTATACAAGCAAAACGTAAATACACTTGATGAACTGATCGCTCCAATTCTCAATGCTTCTACTCTCATCAAGGAACGCAAAGATATCATTAGGTTGGCGACAGAAAATATACAGAAAGACTTTAAAAGTGCATCGTGTCAATGATGGAATTTTTGAATGTTTATTGTAAAGTTTTGTTATTTATAGTTATTTTTAGTACAATAAATTTAGGCCTTTGAAAAATTAAAATAATAGTAGTATAACATTTACTTTTAAAAGAATATTCACTGTGGTTTATATTAATTTAATTTCTCCCGTGTTACGTTCTTATAGTTTGAAAGTCCATATTAATTACAGCTATTTTTAATTTTTATAAATTCATAAAATTCTTCTTTTAAGTTTTGTTTTTAATAATAAAAGTTAATTTTTTTTTGTTTTTTATATTCTCTACTAATTAATTTTTTTCAGAATTAAATTCTCTACAAGTTTTGATAAAATAAACGCATTAATTAATCATTTAACAAAGTTATTGTACTTCAAAACTAAAAAAAGAAAAAAAAAATGTTTTCATCATCGAATTTTTCTGTTTTATGCTGTATATCATAAAAACTACGGGGGATATAATTCTGGGAACTATTCTATTCGATTTTTCAGGTTAATAAATATAAGAAATCATCAACGTTAACGTTTAAAAAATTTCAGTATGATCTCATTTCATCGGGGGAATTTAAATCCGGATGAAATATTTTGCTAACTGTAACTCGATAACAAAATGTTTTCGGATGTGTTTGTTGTATGAACTTATTTCCTTATTTTAAGCTCAAATTATAAGAATTTGAGACTAGATTATTTCTAAGCTCAAATTATTTCTCTTTCTTCCTAAATCACTCAGTATTTATGATTAAAAATAATATTTTTATATAAATATATAAAGTACAACCAAGTAGTTTTTAATACATTAAAAATCGCTTAAGATGATTAATATTTACGTGCGAAATAATAAACTATCACTCATTTTCGTATTTTGAAACTCATTCCGATTTTTTTTTTAAAGGAACTAAAAATAAAGGTATTATTATACCCATGATGAAAATATACATTATTAAATGACCGGTAAAGCATCATCAAACCGCAAATTTAAGGGCCGATTACAGATATTCATGCGGGACTATAAATCACTGTTCTATTTTTTTTTCATAAGGTTTGATCTTACAAACCTAATATAGGTAGTGACTGCAGTTAAATCAGATGTAAAATTCCGTACGGGCGATAAGTATACAAAAATATTTCTCTGTGAAGTTAAAACTACATGAAATGTTTCATACCTTTTATAGATTAGCAGTTTTTTTAATCTAGACACTTACTCGTGTATTAAAAAATATAATATTATTCTTTCAACTTATTATCTTCTGTACGATCTAGATAAAAAGTTCATGAACTGTATAAGAGTTTACGGTAAAATTTATAAGTATAAAACCAGTCTTTAGAGTAGAAAATCATTTGAAAAATTAATCTTACTAAAGAGTTTGTCCGGGTAAATGCATACATAGAATTAAGAAAGTCAAACGTAAAGATAAAAAGAAGTTAAAAAAAGAAGACAAAAGTAATGGATAAGTATGAAGAATGATTAGAATCAAAAGAAAAGATATATAATATAAAAATTCTTTTTCTAAAAATTAGTCGGGTATGGGGGTAAATGTAAACTTATAGAAGTCAGTCAAGTGTTATAGAAACAGATTATAATTTGTCTCTTGTATATATATTCTAATTACAAACAAGAAACCGCTCTTCGTTAAGCCAATTAAACAGGCAAGTAATAATCACAAATTATCCAGCAGCCGAGAGATAGAGAGACAAGACCGAAAGAGAGTGTTTAGGTGAGGGGTTGGGAAGAAGAGTGGTGTAGGAGCAGAGAGTAGAAAAGCGGACAGGTCTCTCTCTTTCTCTCGTTCTCTTAGTCTTTTACCATCTCTCTTACTCTACGTTTACCGCGTTCTATCACAAGCGGTAGATTTATCGCTGGGAAGCCATGTAAGCTCTTGCTAGGAATTTAACAGGAATCCTTTTGCTCAATGCCGACCAGGTAATTTTCGTGTAACTAATATTTTTCGTCTTTTGTTTTAGATTTTAAAACCAAATCGATGTTTCCAATCCAATGATGGGATAAACACGCTTTTTCCCAGACTCTCTCACAGTAGTTGATATAATGGTATTCTCCTTATGCAGATTTCTAACTTTGCTTCCGATAGGTCGGTTTTATATACATACGTATATATATACATTACCCCCACCAATTCTTCTCCTTTTTAAAACAACAACTTCTTTTTCTTGTTCTTATTCTTATTTTTATTCTTCAAGAAACGATCCTTCTGTTTCAATATAACCGCTCTTCTGTTGCTGGTATAATAATAACAACCTTTCTTTCGTTTAAAGAGCTCCCGCGTTGAAGTCTCTCTGATAGTTTTATTACTACTGACAACAGAGCGAGTTCTGACAATTAATTCAAAATAAAAAATAAATAAGAGAAACCTTTCATTCCTTGAACATGGATAACAAATTTCACTTTATTTCATTACGGTAAAATAATAACAATAATTATTATTATTATTAATATAAAAGAAAATAAAATAAAAGCTCTTCATTAATTTTACAAATTTGGTATTTGAGATATTTCAAACAGGTTGTTGAAGAAATAGCATTGTACCATTTCATCACGATATCTTTTTTAAATCAAATAAATAAATAAAAGTGGAACTAAATTTTATGTTATTTAAATTTAAAGTGTGTTATTTAAATATAAAGCTTCCTGCGCTAATTCCCGAAAATTTAACATATAAATAAAAAAGATTTTGTGTTAATTAAAAAAAATTATATTGTATATTTCTCTGACAGCCCACTGATCTGGTCTAGTGGTTAACTTGTCGTCGCATATTAGTTGTTTAACAGCTGATTTTCAAAATCGAAGGTTCCGAGATTTGAATTCAAGTAAAAGCTAGTTGCTTTTATACGGATTTGAATACTAAACAATGAATACCGTGTACTTTGCTGTGTTTTTTTTAACCTCTGGGACCATCGTTAAGTAATACTTCATAGGATGAGATGAATGACAATTTTTGTAGCGTGTGAAAATGTCATGCCTGACCGGAATTCGAACCCGGGAGAGTTCAATTAACCATACGTTTCAGTAATGGTCGGCCTGAATTTATACAAAATTACACTTCATTTATATGTCAACATTCTCATCTCATTGGATTGGGAGGGTTACTTATTTCTTACTCTCTTTTTTCCTGTTTAGCCTCCGGGAATTATCATTCAAGTATTACTTCAGAGGATGATATGTATGAGTGTAAATGAAGAGTAGTCTTGTACAGTCTCAGTTCGACCATTTCTAAGATGTGTGGTTAATTGAAACCCAACCACCAAAGAACACCGGTATCCACGATCTGGTATTCAAATCCGTATAAAAGTAACTCTCTTTACTAGGACATGATCGTTGGAACTCTCGACTTCTAAATCAACAGATATGGGAAGATGCGTTCACCACAAGACCAATCCTGCGGGTTACTTATTTCTTACCAGTTGAACAGATTGCAACGTACACATTAGGAAAAAATAAAAGAAATTTCTCTAATAAATACTATTTTAAACACTTAATAACATGATTTAACCATAATATAGCAACAGAGGAGTCTGTAAAGAAACAATTAAAAAACAACTTGAGTATGTTAATCTTATATCTTTGGAAGAAAACCAGTTCTTTGCACCAAATGTTTGAATTGGTCAATATAAAATTTATTCAAAAATTCTCAGTACCTGAGAAGAAAAGATTAGAAGCCTTTTAAATGTAGTGCTACAGGAAAATGTTAAAAATCAGATGGGTGGATTAAGTGACAAATAAGTAGGTGTTGCGGCAAATTGATGAAGAAAGAAACATTTGGAAAAATATAATTAAAAGAAGAGACGTACTTATAGGCCACATATTAAGGCATCCTGGAATAGTCGCTTTAATAATAAAGGGACAGCTAGAAGGAAAAAATTGTGCAGACAGGCAACGTTTGGAATATGTAAAACAAATTGTTAGGGATGTAGGATGTAGAGGGTATACTAAAATGAGAAGACTAGCACTAGATAGGGAATCTTGGAGAACTGCATCAAAGCAGTCATATGACTGAAGACAAAAAAAATAAAAAAATCGTCATTAACTTTACCAATCTGGAATTTGCGATGTTTCAAACAGGCTACTGAAAAAAATAGTGCATTTCATCACTGCATTTAAAAAAAAAATAAATAAATAAAAAATGTAAATATCGTATAACGTATAATAAAAAAAAAACGTAACACCTACATCAAAAGAATAAACAAATATAAATATCTAGACACATGGATTACCACATATTCTGATAATGTCGAAAAAATAAAAAAAAGGAAAGAAATATCCCGCAATAGATTTATAATATGAAAAGTTTCTTTCGCTGAAAGCATTTAAATAACAGATTAAAGATTAAAATGGTATTACGTTATACACAGAGTTATCAAAAAGAATAATTCAATTCAAATTTATACACCTGTGCAACTATGAACGGTGTGTGTATGAAATTTGCATCATTTGAAAATCTGCGTCTTAGAGAACCAAATATCGGCCGCCAGATCTCAATGCTAACGCTCAAACATAGGTTAACCTCAGTCGTACATAATATGGCGTCTATAACAAATTTTTTAATACATTTAAACATTTTTTAAATTTATTGTATTAAGTAATTTAGAACGGAAAACAATTAACCAAATTTTAAAATTAAATATTGTGATAATTAAAGTAAATATCAGTTGATCTAGCCATATTTAATTTGTAGTAGTGTTGCAGATTACTAGTATTTGTATTTATTATTGTGAATGATATTATTATTAATGTTTTGGCTATTATTCTAACATTAACTGTTTAAACTTTGTTATTGGATGTAATTCTGAAGATAATAAGAAATAAAAAAGTTGCTACGAAGCGTTTTACCTTGTTTTGGTTACTACAAAACAAGTTTGTAAATTTGATTGCTTATAACTCGAAAACAAAGTATTTCTCGAGGAACGGTTTTTTCGGTATTGTATTTCTCGTAAAATTTTACATTAAAATCATGTAACACATGTCCTTCTTCCTATTTAACAAAAGAAACTTTGTTGGAGATTATAAAGAAAATAATAAATATTCCCGCATTTTAGATGCTCATGTCAACTGTAAATTTTTATTGGCTTAAAAAGAAGGGCGTGATATCACATTTATCCGAATTCTAAATAAAAATAAAACTAATTTTTTAATTAAAATAAACAATTAAAAAAATCTTTTATATGCATTTTCTTTTCAATTCTGTATCCTCAACTGTATAGATAATTAGAAACTGTGTTGCTACGTCGGAGTTATTTCCTTACTTATAAAATTATCAGATCTTAGGAATTGTAATCGAACCTGAGATCTTTGGTATAACAAGTAAGTACACTACTACCTGATCAATAAACTTATTTCTAATATTAAAATAAATTTAAAAGAAATTGGAGTCAGGAAGATTTTAATAATTATTTATTTTTAATTTTGTGTCTAACTTCTTAAGTTAAAATTTAAATAAGAACTAGTCGGTCAAGGGACTCCGTCCCCCTTTACCACCGCTGTGTTCGTTGTGATAATAATACTGATAAATAACCTGAAAAGCTCTGATACCCCGTAATACCTCCCCAAGGGCCTCGATCTATGACTTAAAACCTTCTCTGGAATAACACAAATGTATCCTGAAAATTTGAAAGCAATCTGTCGGTTGATTCTAACGTGATGCTCTGAAAACCCCTCGATTATTTCGAAAACTAGTTTGGTGCAATGTGCCAATTTGTGTCATGAGGTCATTTTTAGTTCTTTATTAGAATATAAAATTTGTTTTGCACGATTTTATATTGGCGTTATGCACCGGCGCGCGCGCACACGCACACACTCACTTTTTTTAACAGTGTAGATTGAAATATTTATTTATTTATTAAAATTTTAAGTAGCTTTACTAAGTGAAAAAAATTAATAAAGATAAGCAAATAAACATTATCTGTTTTAATATTAAATCAAATATAACTCTAAAGGTTTTTTATCAATTTTTTTTTGCAGTTCAATGTATCAGCATACGGTGGAGGAACTACAGCGCAGAGTTCAGGTTCTGTCAGTTCTGGTGGTGGGGCAGGAAGCCCTGGATCACCATTGGCTCACAAAGATGAAGAAGCAACCCCTCCTGAACAACCAGGTATAACGTTTTATTTATTATCTTGCACGAATAATTCTATTACTGTGAGAAAACTGCGTATAAATTTTATCAAAAGAAGAGGTACATCTGTCCCGGTTTATGACAATGACAAAAGTAAAGTAGAGTTATAAGAGGAACAGGTCAAAGCTGTTTTCTTTGAAAGTAATGATGTTAATAGTATTTCCAGGTCCTGTCATAAACAGAATGGATGTTTTACTTGTAGGAATTTGTATCCTTTGTATTGTAATGAATTTTTTATACGGATTTACAGCAATATATATGGCTGATAGAATGTATTTGGGCTTATAAAAGGCAATAGGAAACAATGTTTACTCCGTACTTTCCTTAATAAGCCTGGTATGGGATGCTTGTTAATCTTAAGACCTGCTTCTTCTAAAAAAGCCATATTAGATATCTATAAGTTTTATGATATACCTAACATATGTAGGATATGTATTATATATATATATAGGAATAGTTGATGTATATAAAAACTGGTTTGGATCTAAATATTTCATCCTAAAAGACTTCTTTTTTCTATATAAAACCAATTTTTTTCAATTAACACAGTTTTATATTTTTAACTTGATTTTAAAAATGTTTGTTAAAATTAACTTATTTATTCCTACGTGGTCAAAACCTGATTTACCAATTTATAACTAACGCTCGGATTAGATGAAATTTCAAAATTTAGTATTTATTTTAAAATAAATTCCTAAAATAAATGGCTGTTGGTCTAATCACATTGCCAATGGAGTGTCGAAGAAAACTCATAATCTAGAATCAATTTGGAAAGTAATCACTTTTCTTGAATTAATATTGAATTTTGAAGGTTTAAACATTTTTTAATAATTTCTTTTAAAATAATATTGCAAAATAAAATTTAGATTTTTATTTTAGTAAGTCATTTTAATTCACGGTTATAGTTCAAAGCCAATAAAATCTTGAAAGAAAATTTGATTCACAATATTTTTTTATTCTATACACATCTATTACAATAGGAATGAGAAGTCTAACAGAAGCTTATCAATTACCACTCCATTTAAAATATCTTCTCACCCAATTTGTTTAAAATTTATTAATTAAATTTATTAAAAGAACACTTTTAATAAAAAATAAATAAAAATTAAATTGTTATTTCTCATAATTTTATTTAGTTAGTATCTTTACAACACACCGGGTTAGTCGAGTGGTTATACTCGTCATAGCAAAATCAGCTGATTTTCAAAGTCGAGAATTCTAAGGTTTGATTCTTTGTAAAGACTTTGTATGACCCTTTGTATGGATTTGACTGCTAGACTGTGGATACCGTTTTCTTTGGTGATTTTTTTTCCTCCGTCGATTTCCCCAGCCCTTGGAGCCGGATTCGCGACAAGCATAAGCTCAGCTCCAAGGGCTGCCATCGTCTCAAACTACCTCAGAAGAGCTCAAGGAGCAGCCTAGGCAGCCGAGAGTCGGTCTTCCTTGCTTTCCATGCCTCAAATGAGGGGATCCCAAAGGGTTCCTCTAACTGGGACCCCGGTCTTAACTCCGGAGGATGTGGTCGTCTTGAGTCTGTTCAAGACAACATGTTTACCGGTTACATTTACACTTACATTGCACTACGTCTGTAGTTACGTTAGGCCTGGCAAACCGGTAGCAGTGACTGTAGTTGCTAATTTACACATGCGCGCGCGCACAAACACACATACACGCACACACACACACACATCCAAACCCGCCAGTAGCTGGAAAAGTGATTGAAGAAAACAATATTTTGATATTATTTCACACATTTATTAACATTTATAAATTAATTTATTGATTGTTTTCTGAACATTGATTTAAGCATGGTTTTTACTATGGTTTCCCTTGATCCGCCCAGACACAAGTTAGCAAAGTGGGAGAAAACTGTAACACCTATTTATTCCTGAAGTAATTTGCATAATGGACAATTATCAAAAAATTTTGATTAAAATATTTATATATTTAATTATATTATCTTTCAAACCGTTTTTGAAATTAATATCGTTCAAAAATCAAAACTTTATAACGTATTACCTAATAAATTATGAAAAGCCATGATATTTGAATACAAATTTGTACTTAAATAATTATTTGCATACATCTTAAAAATTGAACATTATACATTAATCTTATCAAAAAGAGTAAAGAAGAAGAAAAATAAGGAAAAGGAAAACAGAGATAGGCTAAAGGCTTATCATGAGTTAAATAATCTATAAGCTATATTTCAGCAGGAGTACGTATTTTAATAATTCAAGTGTAACCTTCTATGTAAATATTAAAACTACAACTCTGTTTAAAATTTAAAGAGAAAAACACACGTAAGATAAAATTTGTATAAATGTGTGCTTAATTATCTGCACAGTAGTTATGTAAATGATTATATCTTTGTTAGTATTATTAGGACACAATACATTAGATAATATGTATAACATATATATATATATATATATATATATATTATATATATATATATAAACGCACTAATTAATGTAATGATACAACGATGTAAACGAAAGATAAGAAAAACTATCCGAAAATAATTAGTGAAATACTTAATAGTTTATAAATTCTAGTTTTTTTTTTTGTACGTTAAATGATATTAACAAAATATTGTAACCTTCGTATCTGAAGAAACCTGACCTTGAAAATTAAATGACAATAATCTTTTTGTATCAGGAAAAATATTAACACATTTATTTCTCTTTCATGACTACAGACTAACTGCATTTATTCTGGGGATAATAGATGAATATTGTACCGTGTAAAAAATGTCAAAAGTTTTCCCAGGATTCGAACTCAGAATCTTTTGATTGTAAAAAAAATGTTCTTTCACCAGGAATTATAGTGTACTAAAACATTAATTAGTATTATTATTGGAACTTCTTTATAGGATAGCTTCTTCTATAAACAGGTCTATCTATAGGATAAATCCTTTTTTAACATTAAACCACGTATTCCCTTATTACCTCTGATCGAGCGTCTTTTTGTGAACGAAAGAATTTTTAAAAAATTACATAACATATTACAATCAATTAAAAAAACATTATATTAATTAATAAATTTATATTCAATTTACATTATTGTAAATTATTTTTATTTAATAGGAAAGCTAACAGAAATAAATTTGTGATATACTTAAGACTGCAAATATTTTTAAGATACAAATTCAAGATAGGTTTATTGTTTGTATTTCAGTAGTTAATCGTTTTCATTCTTATACTGAACGCTGGACAGAACTGTCAATCAAAGCTTATGTTCCAACTAAACTTGTGACGAAAATAGGATCCTATTAAAAGTAAATTTTCTTTAATTTGATTTCAACTTTTCTCACCATCTTTTTTTATAGTCTTATCAACGATAACGGTCATTAACGACTTGAATAAAACTATGTGATCATAAATCATTATACGATGAACACCAAACATTGGATAACAAACTTGAACATGAATAACAAAAATTGGAACATCACCACTGGACTATTTTCACTGCTCTCATAATATTCCGTAAGGGATTTCAAGTAAGCAAAACCGCACAATTAAGTTCTTCATTCCACTATCACAGAGAAACCAGAACAGCTTTTTGATGTATTTCTACCGGTTGAGTAAATCTTCACATCTAAACCCAGATTTAATTGTCGACGAATAAACACGAACACTGAGTAATCTATTAGAAATTGGACCATTTTACATAGCACGCCTCACATTTCTTCTGAAAAGAACCAAATAGATAGCGTCGATTAGATTTGTGAGTCCAATCCTCAGCCGCGTTAGAATGAATTGGTCTCTTTTGTTTTTTGGGGTAAAAGGATTCACAAATATGTTCTCCCGGATACCGTACAAGGCCGTGGGAGGAATCAGTAGCTAGAAAATATAAAGCTTCCTGTCTTCGCTCTCATTTTTTAATTCTAATCGGAGGCCATTTGTTGCCGGTTTCTTGGTAACTTCATTAGCGCTTTCGTTCCCGAGAATGCCGCAATGATCTAAGTACCCGATACTTAGAAAATCATTGTAAAGATTTTTTTTTAGAATTGTATGAAAATATTTTTGCGTATTTTAAATTATTATAAACTTTATTACACGTAGACAACTTAAAAAGTTCTTTGTTTGCGTTAATGTAGATTATCAGATATTCACTACTTCTCCAACAATCTTAAAGGAAAAGTTGTTATTTCTATTATTAAAGAGAGAAAAAAAAAGTTGAATATTTATTGGTATTCGAGAAAATAAATCTTGTCATAACATTAATAAAAAAAAAGGACAATGAAATCTTTTTTTGTTTTTTGGCGGAATTATTAATAAATGTAAAGAAAGTAATATTTATTTTTAAAGAAAATTCGGTAAAATAAAAATATATCGGTGACGCTACCAGCATTAAAATTTATATTTGATCTACCTTCTATTAAAAAAAAAAAAAAACCTGCACAGCATTTATTATAAAACCAATAAACGGAAACCATTGTTTATTTAATAATAAAGGAACTGAGAAATGCAGGTGTAATGTAAAACAAGATTTAAAAAAACAAAATTTATTTTGATATATTACTTAATATATAATAATGTATGTGAGTGGAACAGTATAACTTTTTCAAAAAAAAAAAAAAAAAAAAAAAAACAACATATAAAACAAAAATAATTGTTATAATAACTATTATTAACTGACATTTAGTATCAATGTAAATTTTCATACCTTTAGACAGGCAGAATTAATAAAAAGAATTAATGAAAAAAAAAATAGTTTCAAAATTATACCACCGACAATATAACACCTTACGTAATTTTTCAACCATAACAAAGACTAAATATAATATTAACATGACAGCTAAAATTAAAAAAATGACTGGGTTTTTCAACTTAAAAACATGTACATAATATTAGAAGAATTGTTTAAAAATTTATTTAAGTAAATTTCTTTAACACTCAATTAAATACTTCCTAAAAAGCTATTATTATTAAATAAATAATAATAAATAAGAGCACGAAAATATGAGTATAACTGTGAAAAAAAATCATTTTTTTTAATAAAAAACATATTAATATAATATGTAAAATCCAATATAGATGCAGTAAATTAATGTAAAATACTCTGTAAATAACTATTTTTTTACTTATACATTCCTAGTATCTTATGGTACAAGAAGGAAAGTATGATAATCAGTCAAAAAATGGGGTATAGGTTTTTTGTATTTTTTGATGTTTGACCGTGGGAACCCTCCAAAAAAAAGTGGGAGGTAATTTTCGTACTTAGGTTACGTGCGTTGGCGTCTTTGAAGCTTAATAACTTTTGACTAGATGAACCGATTTTGATGAAATTTTGTACAGTGACTCATAAATATAAGATAATTTTGTGGAATACGTTTGGAGTCATTATCTCCAGGGGGATTTCGGGGGGGGGGTCAATTTAAAAAATATTTTGCAAACATAACCCCACCTTATATTAATCTCAGTACATACGTGCATGCTTTCCAATTATTTTTTAATTTACCCTAAAATTCTCCCTTCCTCAAAAATTGATAAAAGTTTTTTTTTATTTATTGCATATTTTTTAATCGAAATTTTTTAATATCTTCCTATGCATAGTAGTAGTGGTAGAGATCCCACGAAAGTACTTTGAGATCAACATTTAGGGTAGGGAAGCCGGTTAAAGTTTAAAATCGATCTTTTTAATTTTTAATTTTTAAAAAATTTTTTTAAACGTTTATTAAATTTTTTACTAAAGTTTTAGTAATAATATTACAATAAAATTTCATCGTACTTCACTTCCCAAAAAAGAAATCTTAAGTAACCTTTTTTTGGTTGTACCTTAATTTTTTCTATTTAACATAGTAAACGTAGAATAAAAAATATATAAAAAAAGATTTTAAAAACCATTCTTATATCAAATGCACTAAAAAGTAGAAAATAATAAATACGTAAAAAAAAAATTAAAACACCACTCTTAAATTAAACGCACTAAAAGGTAAAAAATAACTTTAGGACGGTATCTCAGAATGATTTTGACAACACGCTTTGATGGTGATATGTAAGATTATGTTAAAGTCATAGCTTCAAATTAAAAATTTGATGTTTTTGCCAATTTTTCCATATACGTGATGAATGGCCTAAAGTAGGGTGCTCATGTCAACCTACCGGGTTAGTCTAGTGGTGAACGCGTCTTCCCAAATCAGCTGATTTAGAAGTCGAGAGTTCCACCGTTCAAGTCCTAGTAAAGTCAATTATTTTTACACGCATTTGAATACTAGATCGTGGATACCGGTGTTCTTTGGTCGTTGGGTTTCAATTAACCACACATCTCAGGAATGGTCAAACTGAGACTTGTACAAGACTACACTTCATTTACACTCATACATATCATCCTCTAAAGTATTGTCTGAAAGGTAATAATTATCGGAGGCTAAACAGGAAAAAGAAAAATCATTGCTCATGTCAAAGTAAAAATCTTTGCTCTCCACTCTTTAGGTCACTCATCACGCATATGAAAAAATTGGCAAAATCATCAAATTTTTAATTTGAAGCTATGACTTTCAAATAATCTTACATATTACCATCTTCATAAGTTTATACTTTACAGCTGCAGTAGTTTTGAGCGATGTTTCGAAGTTTTCATGCCTTCAATTTCCAATACCGTAGACAAGAATATAGATGTAAAATTTTCTAAAATATACTGATATCGATCAAAGGCATAAAAGTAGCGTTATTCTGAAGTAGACATTAAACACAATTTTTTTTTTCAAAAGGGGACTTATAATAAATCATTCTTAAATTTTATCTGAAAATAAAAAAATAGTGAAGTGCAAATTTCTGTAATTGTAATTTAATTTGATTAAGAAATTTCCATTTTCAAAATGTTCATTAACTGTTTGTACGTACAATAATGAAATAAATTACGACCTGGAAAATTTAAAAACCTTATGAATGTGCTATAATATTGTTGAAAAATAAACGTTTATATAAGAAAGAATAGCAGATTTTTACTTTTAGGCTATTAAAATTATAAAAGTACTATTTTTCAAGTAAATATTTCAATCACAGACTAAAATATTTAAATATCTAACTATGAGCTTCATCAAAAACCGTTCACAAAAGAGTTAACAGTATCATTATTTGTATACGATTCTTGAATGAACTGTGTTATCAACTAGCGCGTGACGCTAGTTTAAGTTAAGTTAATTAACGCGGTCCCGGGTTCTAATCCCAGTCATGCATGGCATTTTCACACACGCTACAAATCATTCATCTCATCCTTTAAAGAATGCCTAACGGTGTATCCGGAGTTAAAGAAAGAAAAAAAAAATTAACTCATCTTAGAGACTTGAGAATGTTGCTAAAATGTGTTGTCTTCAGGAGCAAAACTGTATGCAAAATTTCAGAGCGAGTGGGTAAGAGGAAGTACTTCAAAATTCGACTGAAAGGTTCCGTACCATGAATCTCACATACGTAGTCCAAGAACGACTTAAAATAAGTGATAAAAATCAAAAACTTTTTGGGTGTTTTCGAAGGTAGGGAAGAAGAGAAAAAAATAACCGATCTTTTGTATTTTTAGAATTTTTTTTTTCATTTAAACATAAAATGATAATTTTACTCATAAATTACTACCAACCCAAAAAACAAATCTTAGGTAACTTATTCCATGCGTAATTATTTTTCTACTATATAAGAATAAATAACTAATGCCAGAAAAGTATTACAACTTTGTTGTCTAATTTTTTAAATTTTTATTAAACAAAAGCTTATTTAAGTAATCTAAACAAACATTTATTATAAACACAATATCTTAAAATAAAAAAAAATAAAAAACAAACAAATAATTTAATGAATATACAAGTCAGTTTTGTAAATGACAAAACTATTTATGTGATTTTATTAAAACAAATAGCTTATGTATGTAGCTATATATATATATATATATAGCTATATTATAATAAATAAGAGCACGAAAATATGAGTATAACGGTGAAATCTAAGTTATAGTATACAAAATATTAATGTACGAAGTATTTTAAAAGAGAATGTGAAACAAGATAAATTTGGAGGTAATAAATCTTTAAAAAGGGGAGAAAATGTAGACACGTTAAATTACAAGCAACTATGCTAGTTCAGCCTATTACGCCACAAACTACTAAATTCAAAACAGATGTCTCTCCTATAGTTTTAACAAATAAAAACAATAAGTTTAAAAATGAATATTACAACTGTGTGTGCGTGTGCGCGCGCGCGCGCGCATTCTAAGTGATTTATCTAAATTTAACTGAAATAACTAGCAATTTAATATAAGCTCGGACAAATACTCTATTTCATTAAAAAAATAATAAATTACATGTTAAGAAACATTCGTAGCAAAAAAAAGCGAATTATATCAAAAGCACAAAATTATTTACATGTCTCCTTTAAACTAAAAAAAAAGTACAAAGGAGAAAGGAAGTCATTTTCTTTAGTATTTATAAAACAATTCACAAATTCCATACACTAACACGATTTAGCCTTTAGTAAGATAAACCGATGATTTACCTGGTAAACAGAAATATATAAAACAATTTCACACAAATATTATTTATAAAATGGAAAAAACCAAACCGAAGTAATTCTATTTACCTGTAAAAAATTATGTCCGGTTTAGAAATATTTAAACTTATAATCTTTATACAGAGTAGTCTACTACTGAGTATTATTATTATTTTGAAGGCTGGTATTATTAAATTTTGGGTCAATAATTCCAATATTAACTGTATAAAGTTTATTATTGGATGTAATTCTGAAGGTAATACGAAATAAAAAAATTACTAAGGGGCGTTTAACCTGGTTTTTTATTACGTCCGTAATTTTTCCTTTTTTGTAACTTTCATTGCTCATAACTCGAAAACAAAAGCATTTATCGAGAAACGGGTTTTCCATTGTTTTTCTCTAAAACGTTACAATAAAATCGATTACAGAATATCCACTTTCCTATTTAATAAAAAAAGTTTTTCAATATGGCGGAAAGAAATTTCAAATACATTTTAAAATAATTTTGTAGCTATATAGATCCGCATATGTTTCTACCTCCTAGTATCACTCAGTTATAAAATATGAAGTTGTTTCTATATTTCAATATCACCAGAGAAGGACAGACGAAATACGGTAAGATTAAAAGCAGACTGGACAAAGAGAGCTTTATGTTAAAAAAAGAAAAACGTTTGCTAGAAATTTTCCAAGTATCAAATTTCGATTTAATAATTAAATAAACTTACATGGAGTGTAGAATCTTACAATAATAAAATGTGGATGATAAAAAAGTAAAACAACAGAAAAAATATAGCCCTTTAAAAAAAATTTGATGTGGATACCACATACATGACTTTTCTGTACGCCTATTATATTACATATACACAGTTTTTTAAATGAAAAGAACATAAAATTTTATTTCATTAATAACTTCTGATATTTTGTATATATTTTTTTATTGTTATTATTGAATTATTATTTATTTTAAAACTTTTTACAATCAGAGGTTTAATAATTATTAATAAATCAGTTTATTTAAATTACAAAAAAAGCTTAAAAAAGGAGATGAAGTCTGATTTGAACCGATGTTCCTTCCCCTTGTAAGATCTAAATATTTCGTTAATTAAAATTTTATTTGGCTATAATTCTGGAACCAATGAAAATAAATAATACTTATGATATATTGTTGAAAAGTTCTCAATGAGAACTTATTACTGCAATTAAGAAAAAGTCCAAATTTTGGGGGATTTTGAGCTTTTTTGGACACTTTTAGTCCAGTTGATTGCAATCAAAAGAGGAGATGCAAACTAGATGTTACAACAATCCTAAATCCAGAATTTCAACATCCTAATCATTTTTGAGTTATGCAAGATCCATACGTACACACATATACGTATGTACTTGTACGTACATACAGACGTCACTCCGAAACCTGAAAACCGAAATTTTTTGCGATCACAATACTTCCTTTACTTCGTACAAGGAAATCAAAAGTGCTGTTACAAAAGGAGGCTGAAAATTATATAGGTAGATTGATTATTAAATCAAAATCTCATAAAACCATAACTTTTCCGGCTACGACTGTCAAGGTATGCAACCCACCGTGCTGGTATAGTGGTAAACTCGTCATCGCAAATCAGCTGATTTCGAAGTCGATAGTTCTGAGGTTTAAATCTTAGTAAAGGCAGTTACTTTTATACGGATGTTCATACTAGATCGTGAATACCGGTGTTCTTTAGTGGTTGGGTTTCAATTAACCACACATCTCAGGAATGGTCGACCTGACATTTAAATTAATTTTTGATGTAAACAAATTATATTTCTTACTGAAGGCTCGTTTCGCTTGTGCTATTCGGCATTTTATATCGCTCCTGCTTCGTCCATCTTTAGTAATTCTACTTCCCAAATAACAGAATTCTTCTACCTCCATAATCTTATTTTCACATTCAGTGGTCCATCTTTGTTATTTCTACTAAATTTCATTACTTTTGTTTTGTTCTTGTTTATTTTCATGCAATAGTTCTTGCGTAGGACTTCATCTATGCCGTTCATTGTTTCTTCTAAATCCGTTTTACTCTCGGCTAGAATTACTATATCATCAGCAAATCGTAACATCTTTATCTTTTCACCTTGTACTGTTACTCCGAATCTAAATTGTTCTTTAACATCATTAACTGCTAGTTCCATGTAAAGATTAAAAAGTAACGGAGGTAGGGAACATCCTTGTCGGACTCAAAATATTGAGTCCGAAATAAATATACTTTTATCTATTTAGAATTATGACTGTATTTTTGTATTTTTTAAACAATTTAATTTATATCAAATATTTTTTGTTAACAAATTTTGTTTTAAATGTGTACTTAAGGCACAAAACTTAAAAAAAAGACTAATTTTGTTTATATCTTTTTTTACCGTTCTATATATATTTTTCCGTTATATCAGTATATGTTACTAGAGTCGGCAGAGTAAGAAACACAAATAATTTCGAAGGAATAATTATACAAAATTTTGTTTGATGAATTAATTCACCGCGAAATCTTACTGAGATGCTTGAACGTGGGAATATGAAAATGGAATTTTTGTGGTATATGCCAAGTCTAATCGGAATTTGAACCCAAGACCTCCAGATGAAAGGCCGAGACGTTATCACACTGTTTTTTTATCAATATTAACTTAAAATAATTAATAAAAATTAGTAAATGTACTATATATTTTCAATCCTATTAAACTATACAATATTTTACAAAATAAAAAAATAAAATAAAAAATAAAAATAAGAAAAAAAATAAAAAACTTGCCAACATTTTTATTTAAGATCATTGAAAGTTGTAAAACAAGTTAGGACGCATTATAAAACAAGGGGACACAATAACATAAATCAATGGTTTAACATCCATTAAGGAGTCTAGAGACAGTTTACTGATATACGGTCTGGCGCTATATATAAGTTACTCACAATTCAACAGTTAACTGTCGGCATAACTGATTAAAGAGATAACAAAACATAAACTCGACTTTGAAACTAAAGCGGTCAGTTTTAGACTTGAAACTTGTAACTCAAAGGTGTGAATCTTGTTTTTACTACGTTTACTTATGCTTATTATAAAAAAGTTAAAAAAAAAATACAAATGAATACTTAGGCTAAATAAATAAATAATTTATCAAGGTAAACTAAAATACCACTTAACGAATGACTAATAATTCCATTATTGCTATCTAAGTTTTTGTTAATCTATTTTTAGTTACAGCTTATGTGAACATATTATAATTTGTTTAATATTGTTTAAATGGAAAACGACGCTGCCAACTGGATAACCGTACTAAATATTATATTTTTGCAGAATTACTTTTATTTATTTCTACTTATTAATCTTTAGTCTAATTCAATTTAAAATTTTGGCCGACGGCCAAGTAACTTATATCTTAGAATAGCCGAAATTGTAACTTTTGAAAATATCCATTGAAAATAGTTTCAAATGTTACGAAACTTTCCGCTAATATTTTATATATAGTTTATAGGTAAAATAACAATAGGTATTAAATGGTTATAGCTTCGGTACAAAGCATTGTAGAAAGAATTTAAATGAAAGAGAAAAACTCCAAGTTTCTTACCTATTCAATAGATTTCGATGTATATTAACTTTCATTGCCCTGCAGACGTCAAGACTATATTCAGTATCTTTCCATACATGACAAAGAACATCCGGCGTGATAGAAGAAACAGCTTCAGTGATCTTTTCATTTCTATGGTCCAGATTTCGAACTTGAACGGGACACACTTGTGTTTTTATTTAACCCCAAAAACAGAAATCCATGGGGATAAGGTCTGGAGACCATGAGGACCAGGTAATCTACTCTTCTTTTCCAACTCATCTTTGAAGAACTGTTTCGTTAAGAAAATTCTGAACGATTATGGCAAAATGTAGAGAAGCTCCGTCTAACTGGAAAATAGAATTCTCCGGTATTTGGGGCTATGCATACATACCCTTTTAATATATCCAGGAAGTTGTTCCCCGTTATTGTTTTTTTTTTCAGAAAAAAAAGAAGGAACCAGCAACTCTGTCTCGTTCAATAGCGCACACACATTCACTTTTTCACTTTCACGCTGATGTTCAGTAACGGCATGTGAAGGTTCAGTACCCCTATATACGTACATTATGCCGATTTACTCGTCAGGAAACATAAAACGCTGCTTTATTACTGAAAATGTGCTTGTTTGAAAATTCATCATCCTGTTCTAACCTATCTAGAATGACTACAGTAAAATCAAATCGTTCTACTTTGTCCTGTGGATGAAGTTGTTGTAACACGGTAGATTTGGTATGTAGTGAAACCTTACCGTCCTTTTTAACGCATTGTGAACAGTTGTTTTAGGAATGCCTAACTATCTAGAACATTTCCGCATGGATTTCTTCGGGCTACGCAAGAACTTGTTCGCACCGCTTCAATGGTTTCATCAGTCACTGGTGACCGTCCTGGACGTGTTTGTTTCAGTAAAATACTGCCTGTTACTTTGAGTTGTTTGTCCCACCTCCGAATGTTATTTTCATACGGGGATCTTCATTGTATACACGACGGTATTCATGTCTAACACATCTAGCTGACTTAAACATAGCTAGCCAAAACACATATTGGACCGCAAACATGATGACTAACGCGCACGTGCTGCTTGCGAATACTGGAAATACAACGCGTATGCGGTAGCTTTCGCACACATAAATTTGGAGTATTTTCCTTCATTTAACTTACAGTTCATCTCTCTATAACCCTTTGTTAATAATCATTTAAAACTCCACTTTTAGTTTATGTAGACTCTGTAAATAATATTGAAAATTTTGTTTCATTTAATACCTAATTAAAATACTGATATGTTCTGTTTTTAATATTTTTTGAAATTCTTACGTTTATATTTCATTCCTATGGACTTAATCATACGATATTACTCGGAATTAAATTCTGTAAAGATTTATTTAAAACTTTTATGTATTTATTATCTCTTTAACAAAGTTAATATAAGCCGAACATAAAATATTGTCTTTTTTGGCCTCAAATCTTCAGTCTTTTACGCCCAGCTTTCTCAAAAACTACTAAAAATACAGTCCTGTTTTTTTTTTTACAATTTTTCAGATTAAATTTCATATAATTCTACTAAATTTACCCCTTAATTTGGTTTCCAAGACTTACAGTTTGGGTTAATTTTATAGAAAGCGCAAAAATCAGGGAGAAATATTTTGCCAGTGAACATTCATTAACGAAGCATTTCTGAATTTATATTTATATGAATATTTATTCTTTACTTTCACTGGTAGAACATATCCTGAAAGTTTGTTACATTCTTCGTGAATCAATCTGTATAATTTTCTCTTGTAGTAATTTGTAAATAAACTGTAATTTATAATATAAATATTATAAAATAATACAGTTTATCTTATACAAAAAATAATTTGAAAAACAATGCGAGTGACAAAAATAAAAAATATTACAAAAAAAAAAATCTAACGACTTATTTGCCCTTGTTAAAGCTATAAGATTACTGAAACTAGTTTACCAATATTCCGTAAAAATTCAACAATCGTTAGTGAAATTTAAATAATTCTTTTAAATATGTTTTTTAGTAAAATTTAAAAATGGTTTAAGGTGAAAGTTTAATCAGATAACTTCATTTTTGGATAAATAATAAAGCTTAATCAGAGTATCGAATTTTACAGCTTTTTTTTGTAGTATTATTTTGGGTCGTTGATTAAATCTAGGAGACGTCTGCAATGATTTACAAATGAAGTTTATAATTTTTGTATTTATTAAAATAGAATAGTTCTTGATTTATTAAAATATTAACAAAAAATAAATTTATTAATATATTTATATGTTAATATAATTAACATATTAATATATATTTAATGTTAATATCAATTTACATATTTATTAATTAACAATAAATTGTATCTTGTTTTTCCTTGTTCAGCTGAATGACGTAATATTATGTAATAATCATTATGTACACTGGGTACGTATATTTAAAATTATATTTTTTGTATATATAATTAATTAATGATAGGTTTACAAACTACAAATATGTAATTTATTTTCCTGTGTTTTTTTTTTGCGTTTCAGATAAAATTAAAGTATTTAAATTTGATGAAAACGCTTTTGAAATTTCAACATGTGATTTATTTCCCTATGTTAAGGGAATTTTCTTTGTGATTTAAAAACTGTATATGAATTTATATCACAGAATTCAGAACGATAAGAATTAATGAAAATCAAATTTGAAGCAATTTTGGATAGAATATATTTTGAAAATTTTGATTAGTAGTTTTTTTACGTAAAATAAATAATACTTGATAATTGAATGAACTCTGGATAGGTTAAATTGTAGTTAATAAAAGAAAAGAAAATTAAGAATGATAGCTGCTTCAGGAGGAAGAATTTGTATTATTTTATATAATATATATCATCTTATGCAATAAAACTTTTATATAATTATTTACATACATGTACATATCTTGTTTGGATATAGCTTGTGTCTGTTTTAATTTTCACAAAAAATTCAGTAACAGAAAATATACACAATTCTGTCATAATAAAACCAAAGTAAAAAGATGTTGACTATAACAGTAAATTCAACCGAAGTAACATATAAAAACCTATAAATATATATAAATATTTTTTTGTAGTCTATGAGCGATTGGGAGAAGGTTGGCTTTACCCAATAGTAATTTTAATTATTAGGAAAACCCATTTTAACCGGAAGGAAAATTAGATTGGTTTAGAAGAACTTTCCCCACTAGATCCCTACTAATGATGGACTGACTTTATACCGGATGATTCAAACAGGACTTCACAACTTTAAAAACATATAAACATTTATTGAGATAACTTACAGATTCGGTTGACGTCTCATTTCATACCAAAACACATCAAGTTTTGACTCAGTTTATTAGTACCGAATTCGGCCACCAGCGCTGTCACTGGTGTTGTTAAAAATGGATACATTTACTGGTGCGGAAGTGCACGCTCTGTTTTAGTTTCACGATTTACAGTCAGCAACTGCAGTTCAACGAAATTTTCGTAGAGTAAGGTAAGGAGTCCCCTAGTAGGCATACAATTTACTCTTGGTACCAAACCTTCGTTCAGACATGTTGTTCTGTTAAACATAAAAAGTTACCAGAACGCCAATGCGTCCCTGAAGCTGCTACGGAAAAACTGAGAGAAAGTTTTGAACGTAGTCCGAAGAAATCGACTGGAAACATCGTGCATCGTATGAGACTGGCATTTCACAAATGTCTGTTTGGCGCGTATTACGTAAACGATTGCACTCTAAGCCATGCAAAATAACGATGATTCAACACATTACAGATGACGACAAAGTTGCTTGGATGCAGTTTTTTGTGAAAATGATGGATAGAATTTGATACATTTTTAGAAAACGTAATTTTTAGTGATGAGTCAACTTTTCACATCAGTAGTAAGATTAATACCCAAGATTAATAACTGCCGAATATGGGGTAGCGAAAACCCTCATGAAATTTTTTCATCACATTATGAGTCCTAAAATCAATGATTTTTGTGCTCTCAGTAAACAAAGACTGGACGGCACGTTCTTATTCCAGGAGGCAACCGTAAACGGTATCCTTTATCTGGACATACTTCAAAATTTTCTAATTCCTCAGTTAGAAGAAGATGACTAAGATATATTACTATCAACAAGACAGGACAGCACTTCACTACCGTCTAGAAGTCCGAAATTTTCTTGAAACACAATTCACAGGTCGTGAAGGTTCAGTGCATGACCACTTCGCTCCTCAAATTCCAGAGGTAACGCCTGACTTGCTAGCTATAGTTAGGAATGAAATCGACTTCAGGTGGGATGTATGTCGCATTACAAATGGAAGCAATATCCAACCAAACTGAATGTTGAATGACAAATAGGTTGCGTTTTTCTACGAAACGAGACCTCAACCGAATCTGTAAGTTATATCCATAAATTTATATATGCTTTTAATGCTGTGAAGTCCTTGAATCATCTGGTACAGAAATATTTGAGCCAAATTAGAAGAAAATGAGTTAGCTTAATCCTAAGATTCAAGTCAAAAATCAGGTATAAGGACAACACAAATATTTACGTACCCGTATGCATATACATAAGTATTTTTTTTTTGTCTAGATGAATTATTTGTATCCCTAAAATGTAAGGATTTGTAAAAATCCGGTACCTCTTTTTTGAAATGTCATCTTTTGACTGAAAACTAAAATTCTTTAAAAATTATCAGAGTTTTATAGAATTAAATTTGGATAATATTTTCGTTCACAGTTTTCTGTTTGTGTATTCTTATGTATGTATGAATGAAGTTTTACGTTTGATTTTATAATGACATAACGTTATTATGGAAATGATCACCATACTTTCCCCTTCCCCAACAGGTAAATTACATTCCATACAAAAACTAATAAAATAAAGGAGTATTTAAGAACACAATACCAAAAAGATTTCATATTTCAATTGAATTTATTATTTTTTAATTTCGATAATTTATATGTTCAGTAAAATATATTTTCACAGCGTTTTATTTTTGTTTTTTTTTTTAAAACCTACCACGTGTAGATCTAATTGTGTAACAATATCTCGCTTAAATTGGGTTAAAATAAAATTTCATTTAATATTATGATATTTATTTAAATAAAATAGTTTCATGTAACATTACATAAAACATAATTTATAAATTAATAGAGAACTCGCTGAGTATTTTTTTAATTTTTTTTTTTTTTTTAATATTTGGTGTTGGTATACTAAGTACGTTATTAATATTTTTTTTTGGAATTCCAGTTCTTCCATTTATTTTAATAAAGTACGAAAAAAATTAAGCGTTTAATCACAAATTTACCAAGATTCTAAACACAAGTAGAATTAAATAAAGTGCTCTGCTAATAAAATAAGGATTAAATAGAAAAAAAATCATATAAATATATCTGTGTGAATGGGCGCCAGCGTATATATATATATATACTGTTTTGCTATTATACAGGTATATAGATGTACATAAAATACAACGGTGATAATACTTAACATGTTAAGTAAAAAGTGGCGGCAAGTTGCCACTTTAAAAAGAAATGGAATTTGAAAGCATGAGGAACACAAAAAATGAATTTAATTCTAGCAGTAGCAAATGGCTTAAGGCATTTACAAACAGCACGTGAGACCGTGGTGTGCATTAACATAAATGTGTATATATGTGTACGTTTTTATAGCTAGTGTATGTTTTATATCCTTCCTTTTTACTTTAAACCTCTTTCTCTATTTCTCTCAACGACTTTTCTTCCTTCTTTCTTGTAATTTTTTTTCTCTTTCTGATTAATAAAGATGCAAAACCGGTCGTGAAAGTTAAAATATATTAAAAAATAAATAAAATAAACTAGAAATGTGTTGAATATAGTTAACATATTCGAGTATTGTTGTGTTTTTTGTTTTTTAAAACAAAAAAAAGGAAAAAAGTTATCGGTGAATACTCATTTTCATAATAACGAATAAAGGGTAATGTAAATGTTACACGTAAGCTAACAACAGTTATACCAACTTAGCCATTTAAATACCGTACAAAGAAAATGAGCTGTATCTTTCCTTAAAAGGGATACATAGTAAAGTAGTTACTTTTATATTCGATTTCTATCGTTTTTTAACGTTGATTAATGTGTATTTTAACAAAAATTTGAAGGTAAATATACTTATAATGTTTATATATATATATATATATATATATATATATATATACTATAACTTTATTTTCACCTCTGTTTTACATAGATTTCCATAACCCACTGTTATAAAATATAATTAAATAAACATATCCAGTTATACCTTTTCGTTCAATTTTTTCTTTTTATATATTCATTTAGCTATAACTAACCACATATAAGTCCTATTGCCTTTCACGAAAGGTTAATAAAATTGCTAAATAAAAATAAATCTTTTAATTCCACGTAACAATATCGATTGTTTTTTGATCTAAAAATTAAGTAGAAATTGTATTATATATATATATAAACTAAAAGAAAATCCTTCCTAAACTTTATATGATAAACAAAGTTTAGTAGTGAAGGATTTAAATCAGTATCTATCATCATTCATTTCTTTTACATTACCGTTTAGACAGTGCTATAGCACTAGAAAGTAAAGAATTATAGGTTCAATTTGGACATATGCGGTTTTCACCGGATCTTGACGTTTTGACACCTAAAGAACCCAAAAAACCGGATGGAAATTTTTCAGATATTAATGTTCGTATATACGTGTGTTCGGTGTTGACTTCTAAATCACCTTATATCACCAGAACTACTGAACCGATTTCGACCAAACTTGGTTAGACTGCTTCTATATATGTGGGGGACATTCATCCCATTAAATTTTCAATTTAAAAAGGTTAAGGGGATGAGGCTTTAGAGCAAGGTCACCCTCAGTATCTTGAGATTTCACTTAATTAAGGTCATATTTTTTTTAAGCACATTAGATAATAATTAAAAAAAAAAAAAAATAGTTACAAAAAATAAAAATTCCCACAAAATTTACTAAATTGTACTCGCACCCAAAAAAATACTATTATCTGTTATGTTTTGACGTTACAGGTAAGCGGTGCAATTAAATAAATTAATTATATTTAATGTGTAAAAAAGTAACACGATCTGACTTGGTCTCGGACTCGATGCGCGGTCTACTCAGTACCTGGTGTGTTAAGCCTCGCGACTACACCATTCTACTGACCATACAAGCCAAATTTTTTTCTGTATAAGTTGTGAACTTAGCTTAGTTAGTGTCGGCCGTCGGCCGCAAGTACCGTTACACCACGCGAATTAAATACGGTATGCGCGCGCGCTTAAGTTAGAAACATTGAATTAAATAAATTAAAAAAATATTATATTTAAATTAAATGATAAATATTTTAAATTAAGTTGTTTGTATAAGCCTTGTATCACAAACAACGCACAATTGTAGGACTTATATATCAAATGAAAACTAAATAAAATTCTAAATTCCAAATCATTTTCTATTAAAATTTAATGATTCTATTACTTTTAATTTCTAACCCATTAGTTTTTAAAATAAAATATTAAATTAACTTTTAAAAAATATTTATAATATTTTTAAAAAATATTAAATTATTAAAACCAAATAAAATTAACGAAAAGTCAATCTTCTAGCTTAGAACTGCGCAAAATTTTTTTATTATAAATTTTTTAATATCTAATTTAAGTCGCAAATAATAACACTCTTCCTAATCTCGATTAGAATATTTCACATCGTATTTACAATAAATTTAATTTGGAAATATGTATTTTGTTTGTATTTTAAGAATGATAATAATCAATCAACGGTCCAGTATTTTTTTTTTTTAAATTTTGAAACAGTAACCACCAGAATTTTATGAGCTGGGTTTGATGGATTCAAATACAGAAATCATCTATTTAGACCTACTTAATAAGTATAACAATAATAATATATTTTGGTTCAGTAAATTTCTGATTTTTTGAATTTTCACCTTTTTGGGGTTTTTGGACACATTTTCAAGATTTTGAACGGTCTATCTAAAATTTAACCAAATTTAAGATCATTTCTGTAAGTTTCATTACATTTGATTATCCGGTTCATTGATAATGTTCTAACAAACAGATTTTCATTTCTATTAGTATACACATTTTTAAATAAATACATTAAACGTAGGTTTGTAATTTAAATACACGGTAAAGAATAAATGAATAAAAAAATTACGATTATAAAAATGTAAAGAATATAAAAAGAAAAAGGGATGATATATTAGGTTTATTTGTTTTTCCTTTTTTCTTTAACGTAGGCTAAAAAAAAATATCCGGCTCCCGGAGCGGGAACCCAGGGACGGCATACTCGGGCCTAGCGGATCCAACTCTGGGGGATTGAGGCGGACGCAAATTGAGATCAGACAGGATCTCTCTTTGTCCGGAGGACATTCCCCTGGGCTGTAATACTTAACTGCAGGATTCGGCCCGGGGAGAAGGAAAAAAAAAACGTAGGCTAAGAAACGTACCAGCCTCCGTGGCGCTAGTGGTAGCTTCTAAACCATTTATTCGGAGGTCCCGGGTTTCATACGCTACGAAAACTGTCATTCATTTCATCCTCTGATGCAAATACATAACGGTGGTCTCGGAGGTTAAAAAAAGAGAAAACCTGGAATTAACATTAAAAACTATGACAAATAACTGAAATTTTTTACTTGAAATTTATTGACATAATCTTTTCTGGTATTATTTTTTATTAAAACAAACATTTTTGGATAAAATATCATAATTTATTTTTTTTTCAGGTAAAACAATGCGGAAACTTTTCAAAATTATTTTTAGTAGATTAAAGGAAATATTATAAAAGTTGAATTTTATTTATTTACTTTTTGCTTATTTGTGATTAAATAAATAAATCTTAGTAATAAATATTTGATTTCTACTACCAATAATAAATTATTAAGCGTATAAATACATCTAATACAACAGTTAAAGGCTGCGGTATAATATGTTGATATTAAAATTCAAAGAATTTCTGCTGCTACATAATAACATAGTATTTTAAATAAAATATTATTTTTATTTGTTTAAATAATAATAATAATAATAGTATTTTTGTTTTGTTTTTTAATTTTTAATTTACTTTAATTATTAACATAATATATACATATTAACATGTATATTCATGCATGCTTATCTTTGATTAAAAATACTTATCATCTTTTAAAACACTTTGCCCCAAAATTCTCCATTTCTCTAAAAATCGAAAAAAGCTATCTTTTTATTTATTCCATATTTTTCTACCCATTTTTTTTTTAATGTCTTCCGAGCATAGAAGTAGTGCAATCGACCGCACCCCCCCCCCCCCCCCCCAAAAAAAATACTTTGGGGACAATAATGATGGGAGGGAGCCGAGCAACGTTTAAAAATATCGATTTGAATTTGTAAAACCTTTTTTTTGGTTTATTTAAACTTTTAATAATATTAAAAGTTATTACTGTTTTTAATGTTTGTAACAATTGTGAATTACTTTATGTTATTAATTAATGAGAAAATTATTATTTATGAGAAATTCGATTAACAGTTTTCATTTATTTTTTAATTGTACAATTTTATTGATTTTCTTTTTAAAGTTTTTTCTGTTTAACATTGAAAAATCAAAAAATTTCTTGGAAGGTAATTTTAGAAGTGAGGGATCAAAAAAAATTTAAAATACCGATTTTTTTAATTAAAAACTTTTTTTGGTTTAATTAAACATATAATGATAATTTTACGATAAAAATTTATTATAAATTACCCCCATTCCATAAAAATAAATTTTCGGTAACTTTTTTCACGCATAATTATTTACCTCTTATATAAGAATAAACAACCAATACTGCTAAAGTATTAAAAGTTTGCTGTCAGTTTTTATTCTAAAATTAAATATAAACGAACTGATTGTTGCCGGATGAACTCGAAAACATTCATCGACTTCATTTCCAACAAGATGGTGCTCCCCCGCACTTCAGTGCATTGGTCACGGACGCTTTGAACGAAAAATTTGGAGATCGATGGATAGGCCAGCAAGGACCCATACTTTGGTCTCCAAGGAGTCCAGGCCTGACACCGTGCGATTTTTTCTTGTGCGGGTACATCAAAAGCGTTGTTTATACACGACCGTTGTTTAGACACGAATTCGTGACCTAAACCGCTTAAAAAACAGGATTAATGAAGCAATGACAACCATTAACGAATAAATGTTAACTAATATTTGGAGAGAAGTTGAATATCGTTTGGACATTTGTCGAGCGACTAAGAGCGCACATATTGAAATTTATTAATTATGTAAAAAAATGTTTGAGACGACAAATTTGAAAAATAAAAAACATAAACTGTAAGTAATTCTGTTTTAATTTAAACCATGTTCAAAACCGCACCATTCTTTTATGATAACTCTGTATATATATGTATATAATAAATTTTTATGTGTGAGAAATAATGGTTAAAAAACGCTTATAAAAACTGTACTTTACTTCTTATAGTACAATACAATAATAAAACAATAGAGACTTATTCATCGAACGAAAAACATTGCAGTGTTGTTACAATTTTTAACTTTTAAAGTAGAAAACACGTTGAAAACAGTTTATCCATAGAAAGATCTCGAACTTGTGATTCCCTTCCATAATTCAAGGAACACGATTGAGATACAACGGTAGAAGAGAGAGGTAACAAAACAACACTGCAGGAGACTTTATTAATAATACAACACATAAGTTTTATACTATAGCATACAAACTACGCACGCACAAATAATATACACACAAACAAACTCTTGACGTAAATGTAAACAGCAATGAATAAATAAATAAAACAAACGTTAGTCTTACACATCTTCTTGAATAAATGTTAATAAAAAAGGCCAATGTAGGTTATATAACTATATATATAACTAATTTTACAAAAACTTACAATAACTTGTAGGAAACATTTAACGCGTTTTAATTTATTTAAGATACTAATCGAGAAAAATAATTTTAAAAGTTTAAATGTTGGATAGTTCTTCTAATTTTAGGGGAATGTAATTTTTAAAAAATAATTTCTTCTTATTAATACGGTTGATTAAAAAAAAAGGACTTCACAAATCTAAAAGCATATAAAAATTTATTTAGATAACTTACAGATTTGGTTGCAATCTCATTTCATAGAAAACATTCACTTTGGTTCGATGTGGCATCCATTTGTAATGGGATATATCCCACCTGAAGTGAGACCGCACGACTGTAGTCAGCAGACTACAGACTACGTTCTTCATTGCAGACTGTAGCCAGTAAGTCTGGAGTTATCTCTGCAGCTGCAGCGTTAATTCTAAGTCTTAGTTCAAAAAGATCAGCAGGCAAAGGTGTTACATAAGCTCGATCTTTAATGACACCCACTAGAAAAAATCTAGCGGGATCAAATCTGTGGAGCGAGATGACCGTGCAATTGGGACTTCACGACTGATCCACCTACATGGAAATCGAGTATCAAAAAAACTCGGAATTCTAGGCAGTAGTGAGTTGGTTCCCCGTGTTGCAGATAGTAATGGCGTCCATTCTGGTCATCGTCGTCTAATTTTGAATGTTCTTCCACGTCCAGGTAAACGATACCATTTACGTTTGTCTCCTGGAAGAAGAACGGATCGTACAGTCTTTGTTTTCTTATAGCTATTACAAATGTGTTGCAAAGTTTCATGAGGGTTTTTGGTCACTACATAAAAAAATAAAATAAAAGAAAACTTGCAGCATCATAAAACGAACCATGCTTCTAACTTGCCCAAATTTTTTCAATCTTAAATTGAGCGTAACTCAAGAACGAGTCGGCCAATCTTCATCAGGTTTTCCCACGTATAACTGAAGATACACTACTGCGGCATATCTAAATTTCAATGGAATTGATCTACTAGTTTTGGAGATTTTCAAACCACAAAATATTATACATAGGCCTACACGCACGCACACACGAACGAACGCACGCGCAAACACACACACACACACAATACTGTTACGAAAGTATTACGTATCGAACATAATACCGTAATTTTTTTTGAAAAGACGGTAAAAACTTTTTTGACTAATTAATTAAAATATTTTGAATTAACAGTGTTTCAGAAATTACGCAACCAAATTTTAAAATATATATTTAAACTATTTTTTTCACAAAAAAAAAATCATATCATAAATACCTTTAAGTTTATAGTACCTACTGAAAGTCAATTTATTTAATGTGAACGTAGATTTTTATTCATTTTTTTGTAATAATTATAAAAAAAAGCATAAATGTGACTTTGAAATATATGTTTTAGTAGTAAGTAACGTAAGGATTATTCTGCAAAAATTTTAGATATTTTCAAGGGAAAATATATGGTGGTATTATTGCTGAAATCTTAACAGCGTAAATACTTTGAGATCAAGCGATGACCAAAAAATAATTTTGCCCATCACAACAGTTAGACGATCGATTTTAATAAATAATACGTAATTTTATTAAAAATAATTCGCTTAAAATCTTAAAAAAATAATTCAATAATACTAATCTTTGTTTTTTTGAGTTCATCCGTTTTATCCCCCTCCCCTCTAGAGCCGAACCCGAAACCAAGGATAAAAATAGCTCCTACATCGCCTCAAACTGCCTAGTAGAGAACTGACGTTCCCCTCAGACAGCCGAGACTTGATGTTTAATTAGTCGCCATGCCTCTAATAAACGGACCTCGTAGAGATCCCCCACCGGGACTTCGGTCTTGACGCCACGCCTCAAATGAGGAACCTCAAAGGGATCCCACACCGGAACAACGGTCTTACTTTGCCCCCTCATCGAAGTCCAATCGGAACACTAAGGGAGTCTCTGTCCAATCACCGGCAGCGGGACACCTAAGCGGCTCACCCTTCCTGGACAGGGCTGTCCCAACCCAGGTCTTTCCCAAAACACAGGAAAAGCACCTCATTATTTGGGCTTGATCCTGCAGCACAGTTGAAACTATGTATCCGTATATACTAATATACGGAACTATTAATAATTAAAACGATTTTAATTGGCTCCATTTTGAAAATTTTCAATGTAAGATTTACGAAAGAAGTTTTTGTTGTTGTTTGGTAAATGTACACCGAATTTTACAAAAATCTTTTCCTAAGAAATAAAGTTTTATTGAAAAAACAAAATTGCAAATAAATGGAAGATGAGTGAAATAGGGGGGCATTGCGCACATAAATTTTTGTTTTACTTTAGTACCTTTAATATCAGTCCTTTAAGTTTGGCAACTACTCGGGACACACTGTATATTGATTGAAGTTTTATCTTTATTTAGAAATTTTGTAATGAAGGATTCAAATAAAATTTTTTACAACACTATCAAAAAACAAAAATCATAAAAGACGAGAGAAAAATATTTTATTGGGTTAAATGTATCCGACCAATTTTTATTGAAAAAAAAAGGCCTAACATACTCTTGATTTATTTGTGTAGATATAGTTTTGTTTGAATAAATATGGTGTGGGGGGTATAAATAAATTTGGTGTAATCTTTCATATTCACAATAAAGGTAAAATATTTTAAGGTCCGCATTACAAATGTGCATAAAATTAAAACAAAAAAACAAAACACGTTTTACTGTCATGGTATATTACAAACTACCTCTGTGTCATAACGATATTAAGATATATTATAACAACTGTAATAAAACAATGTACGAAAACAAAATTAGGAAATTTGATATCAAATAAGTTATAAAATTTGATTTAGCTCTTTTATAAGCTATTTGATATTCGAAATATAGATTTTATCTAAAATAACACACGATTTTAGTTTAGTAAAAAAATGTTTAATTTTAAAAAAAAATTAAAAAACCAAAGTAAAATAAGTTTAACTTTACTGAAAACACGAGAAAAATTTATCTAATAATTGTCTTATCTAAGATAAAAATTGTTCTGAAGTTAAAACAATTTGTATAAATTAAATTTCCACTTACTAAAAATTTAAAAAGTGTAAATTCTAGTACTTTTGGAGCTGTTACTCCATCTTCAGGGATTTTCTAATATTTTTAAATTTAAATTCAAATCAATAATCGTTTCTAATTTAAACTATTATGTTCATAATAGACGGTCGTCATGAATAAAATTTATTCGTACGTCAATAAAACAGTAACGTCATGTTTGTAAGATGTTTGCGTCTATTGTGAAGTGAATTAATAATTTATATTTAATTAACATATGTTCCTGACGATGTAAATAATATTTTCCGAAAGCGCTAGAACATAATCACTACTAATAATTGTTGGTAAGCGGAAATTATAATTTATAAAAACCTTTTATATATAAAGTACTTGTTTTAAAAAGTTTAGCCCCGAGGAATATAAAAAAGAATTATACTTGAAACACTAAAAATAATGAATATTTTCTGCTGAATTGTGTAACCCATTTTTTCCTCAATTTAACTAGCAATAAAAGAAGGAAAGATTTTTCTATAAGGTTGCGTCACTTTTTGAACCTCTGTGTATACGGTTCCTGATCGAACGAAAGACATGTTATTAAGTGTTATAAAGGATTGTATTTGACCTGAGACGAACATAATTTCTGATTATTGGCAGAGTTACGATGATATACTTAATCTACAAGGTTACAATTTTATACATCAAAATCGTAAAGAGTGTGACATCGAGATCTTCGCTAGACTCCTATTTATGCGAAATCATGTAATTCCAACGTAATATCGATAGAATTCGATTAGATTTGTATATATCGTTTTGTTTTGGCCTCTACAACAGTGAATATAACTAAAATTTATTTTTTATTATATAAAAAATAAATTTTATTTAAGAAATATATCCGCTTTTATAATACGACCCGAAATTTTATACCTTGATATCTGTTAACATTACTTATTGATGAACATAATAATAACAATAATATGCTATAACAACTGTAACGTGAATGATAAATTAACGTGTAAAGAAAATATGCGAGATGTTAATTATTAGAAAGATAATACTCTTATAGACTAGATAGGTCAATAAACAGACCGGAACAATCGAAATGTTAACATCTGTTTTCAACTATCAGTATATAAAGTATGGTGTAATGAAACATGACGAAAAAAATACTTATAATGTTTTGATATTTTAAGTTAGAAAAAAAAAACAAAGAAAAAGAAACCTTAATTTGATAGACCTACATAGTTAAGTCAAGTTGATTGTACGATTTGTTTGTACACATTCGGTTGAGTGTCGTTTGGCTAAACGCCCGTTAATATTCTCAGGCCATTAACTTGATAAGGTTAGTTAACTAACGCTTCTAATCGTGTTAAAATATATCTTATTTTTCTTTATACTAAAATACTTAACTACTTTCTTATTGTTTTATATATGAGCCATATGTAGCCTACTAAATAATATAATAAAAAAAAATTATATTTTGTTTATTGAAATATACGAGTATATTTTTTGTTGATATATTGAATTTTATTCAGAATTTTATACAGATTCTGAGGAAGAATATCAAGGTAATTTCACTCTTCCGACTTTTGAAACTTCTATTTTTATTAATTATGTAACATATTTTTCAACATACTTCAATTTGAAAAAGATTAAGGTTGAAGAAATTCAGCCTCACAATTACCAATTTATTTATTTTGGTCCAGTACTGGACTGTGTTTTTAACTGATTTCAAAAAAAAAAAGATGAGGTACTCAAAATTTTGAAGTGAATGATAAAAATTCAATAAATAAAAAAAAATAAAAATGAACAATCTGATTGATATAAAGTATTTCATGATTCAAGTTCAATTTATGTTTTTATTTTACTTTCCCGGGTATAGCTTTATTGCTGATTCAACTACATAACTATAAAGGGAATATATAATAATCGGCCAAAATTTTAGCAGTAGGAGTTTTTGAAAATATCAAGATTTCAAGACCTCATTCAAAAAAACATAAAAAAAAGAATTACACAGATTTTTGGAAGATGCATTTTCATACGTAAAAATGTAGGTTTGTATTCTGTATAATATCTCCGGACTTAGTCGACATAAACTCTTCGAAAATGGATTGAAAAAAATTCAATATATGGACATGTATGGCATTAAATTTTAGACAAAATTTTTAAAAAGATTGAGGGGTAATTTCGCCATTTTTAATTTCTGACTTTTACTTTCCTGGTCCAGCTCTAGAACTGCGCTGTAAGAAGTAAAGTACAGTCAAAAAATGGGGTATGTTTTTTTTTTTTGCATATCTTGACGTTTCATGACCCTAGAACACCAAAAAACAAAAAAAGGGAGTAATGTTTTACGTATGTACGTATGTTGGTGTGTTTGAAACTTAATAACTATTGACTGGATAAACCGATTTTGATAAAATTTTGTATACAGAATTGTGTAAATATGGCAATTTGTTGAGTAAAATTTTTGGATTAATATCTCTAGATGGTGGAACGTTTTTTGGAGGACAATTTTCCCAAAATTTTGCAAACATAACTCCGTTTTATATTAGTAGGTCAGTATATGCATACTTGCTTATCTTATCATTTTTTAAAAAATTTACTCCGAAATTTCCTCTACTTCAACAATTTTAAAATCTATCTTTTTAATTTTATTAAATATTTTCTAACCAAACTTTTTTTTTATTGTCTTCGTAGTTTAGTAATAATGCAAGTGATCCGTAAAAAATACCTTGAGGGCAGTATTGGTAATGGAAGGGCCGATCAAAGTTTAAAAGTATCGTTCTTTTGAATTTTTCAAAACCTTTTTTGGTTTATTTAAATTTTTAATATTATAAAAAATTTAAATAATAAACTTTAATAAAAATTTTTTAATATAATTCAATCCTAATCCTAAAATATAAATCCTAGGAAGCTTGTTATTGGTTTTAGTGGATTTTTTTTTAGTTTCTTCTATTTAACACAGTAAACGTAGATAAATAAAAAAAATTCTTGGAAGGTGATTATGGAAATGGGGAGCAAAAACAATTTAGAAGTACCGATTTTTTGAGTTTTTAAAACTTTTTTGGATTATTTAAATACATAATGATAATTTTACAATAAAAAATAATACTTCATAAATTACCTCCCTCTCCAAAAAAACGAAATAGTATGTAACTTTATTTATGTATAATTACTTTTTCACTATATTAGAATAAATAATCAATGCCATTAAAGTATTACAACTGAGTTGTTAGCTTTTTATATAATGGCGTTTAGCAAATTGTGCTTTAATACTTAGTTGTGTGAAATACTTATTAAGTTGTTTAACATTCCAAAATTTTAAGTCAGTCGGATTTTAGGCTGAGATGATATTCAACATTATTTCAAAACAAATTTTTCTTCTTAACTCGAAAAAAAAGTTGAATTTTGTTACAAATTTCCCCGTTTGATTTCGACCCTATTGCACAAGGGGGCGTCATGGTACCATATTTTTTTGAAAATTGTAATTTTTGTCAACTGAAGCTTTGTTAAATAACATTACATTAACTTATTGAAATAAACCATTATTTCAATATATAAAGGTTTAAACCTTAAAACACAAGGGGACTTAATATACCAGAACTTAAACTATTTTTTCCGTTAAATTTTAAGTTTTACGATTGAAATTCCAACTTTATCAAATATTAATGTAGAAGATAAGAAAAATATGCGCTCAAATAATCTTCATTAACGCTTTCCGAATTATGAATTACTTTGTAGTTGTATTTTGTACTTAGATTTTCATGTAGTTTCCCTTGATCCTTCAGGGAAATGCTGGTCTATTTCCTTTATTTACCTGTGGGAACTAACTCTTCCTAACGTAATCTATATAATGCATTGTAACACCGATCAAAATAAAAGATTTATTAACTTAAAGCAGCATTCTATACCAGGATTAAACTGGAAAAAACTGGAATGAAGTGGTTTTCCATCGCCTTCTCCACAGGTCTACTAAAATGCTGGTAATACTCAATTCTAGAATTCTGATTGTCACAGCAACTGACTATATGGTGAATATCATTACTTTCAAAGAAAGTAGATGTGGTTTACACCTCTTGTATTACGGTTATTTTGTATGTTTTATATTAAAAAATAATACTGGACTTTATTAAGGTGTAAAACAGCAGATTAATGTAATGCAAAACAACTCTTAAAGTTCACACATTTTAATTAACAAATTATTATTCAATTTAATGGGAGAGTAACCCACATCGTTTATAAAGATTTATTACCTAATTATTTTTACTTTTAAAATTTATATTTTAATTATTTTTATCTTTCCTAATTTATCTTTTTTTTTATTGCTGTTATAAAAAAAAAAAAAAAAACTATAAATAAATCCTCTTCATTTGATTTAAAATCATAATAAAAACCAATTCAGTCTATCGTATACATATCTGAATTTTTATGTACGGAACCGGCTGGTTTGATAAATGCAGAGTGATTCAAAACTATACGGCAATCTCTTGGGAACTGATTCTATAGCTAAGAAAAAATTGTTATGGACACCACATGACTTCTTTGTACGCCTATTAAATTACACATTTAATAACATTTTTTGTTATATACACATTTAAAAAAAAATGAGAAGTACATAAAATTTTATTTTTTTAATAACTTCTGATATATTTTTTTATTGTTATTATTGAGTTATTATTTATCGTAATTTTTTTTTACAATCAGAGATTATTAATTATAATAAATTAATACATATAAATTAAAATAAAAAAGTGATGTAATCTGATTCGAACCGATATTCCCCTTATAAGATCCAAATATTTCATTAATTAAAATTTCATTTGGCTGTAACTGTGAAACTAGTGAAAATAAGTATCGCTTATCGTTGAAAGGCTCTCAATGAGGACTTATTACTGCAATTAAGAAATTTGTTTTGGATTTTGGGCTTTTTTGGACACTTTTAGTTCAGTCGATCGCAATAAAAATTTTGTTTTTTCGAAAAAGCCCCCTATTTCCTTCCTCATTGTCCGATTTTAGCCGTTAACGAACTGGACCAAAATTTTGGGACAAGTTATTTTTAAGACACAATTTGAAAGTGATTGGCGCAAAATTACGGCAGTTATCGTGTCCACAAGAAAGTGAAAAATATATATATAAACTTTTGAAGTGACGGTTTTTTTGAAGTCTAGGGGATGTGAAACGCAAAGATATGTTGTAATTTTCCGGAAGTCAGATCACGGTACCCATTACAATGATAGGTAGCTTTCTTATGAAATCTACCAAAAAAGATTTAGATTTAGAAAAAATACTTCCAAAACATTTTCATAAAGTATAAAATTTATAAGGAGTACGAATGGTTATTTAACTAATAATCTTTTTTGTATTAATTTTATTAAAATAATAAATTTGAAAATAATTTTTTAAATTATATTTACAATAAGTTTGAACTTACTAAGTTCTTAAAAGGAAAAGTATTATGTTACGACGTTTAAGGAATGATAAATCCACCGGCGTAATTAAGTTCCATAATCAGACTCAAAATTCTTACTTATTTTTTAAGTATACAATAATAAAATAAGTTATTCTGTAATCTATGAGAAAATACGTTACAGTAGTTAGTTAAGTAAAAACTAAAATTAAACAAGAAGGTATTACCTAGGTTATTATTTTTTATTATCCTATCGTAAATTATCACTCGTAGAAGGAGTTATAAAATACAGTAATAAAGTTCTCGCATAGTTAAAATAATAACAATTTTGTAGTAGAATAAAAAAAAATAAGATCATAAAAGAAAAAATATTGTGTGTAGCACGCAAGAAATCTGTTTTACTGCATAGGAACATATGTTAAAAATAATTCCTAGTTATTTTGTACTCTTTAAATTAATCGGATAAACTTTTTGCTTAGTTTTATAAAAAATTTCTAAAAATATTCATTATTAAAATATCGCTATTTCTTAAAATATTTTTTTTTCTAAAAATATTCACTATTACATTCACTATTTTCTTAAAATACTTTTTTTTCTAAAAAATATTCATTTTACTTTTTTATTGTTGAATAAGTGTTATATTGTTTCTCGTTTTCTGTTTTTAACATTTACCATGAAAATAGAGAAAAGATAACAGATGTTTGTTATGAAAACCTTTTTGATATTTTATTCACTTTAAGAAATTTAATATTAAAATCCAAATTTTTTTGAAAAGAGGTTAAGCCCTTTTCATATATAATCAAAAATATAAAATTAAAAATCATAACTTTTTATCTACATAAGTAAAAATGAATTATGTTTAAACAAAATGTTAAAATAATGTTCCTTTACTGATTTAAAGCAGTGAATATAATGCATTATTTCAGATAGAAAGCAATACATAAATAAATTTTTTGCTTTACTTTCTATGTCAACAGTCTTTTATATGACTGTAATATATATCAGGGTACAATCAGTCCTCTTGGTTAATAGAGTAAAGGTGTCAAGTTATTTATACCGCTGAATATCACCTGCATTTTGATGAGTTTGTCATGTTGATATATCGGATGAAAACCCTCACCGGATGTTTGAGTGTCCATTTCACGACGAGCAAATCGATGTATGGTTGATTAGTAATCGTATAACGGGACCGATATATTATTTGACCAGATTGTCGATAGAAAGGTGTACCGTTCGAAGAATTCTACTCTCAGTTAACAGATCATGAAATATAGTACGGCTTCTTTAAACAAAACGAAACCGACGTGTCACATCACAAACGATTTAAAAGTACGCGTTCATGCGGTTTTTACCGAACGAACTATCGACAGGTTGCGTTGCTTTCCACGTTCCCCAGATTTGTCTAAATGCGATCTTAAATTTTCAGGCTATTTATAAGATAAGAGTTTATAAATCAAATCTTCAGACTATCGATGAACTGATGGTGAACATTCAATAGGAAATCGAGGGCATCGACAATGTTTTGCTTGAGGTGATTTTCAACTTGAGATGTATTTTGCTTTGACAAATCTTTCACATCACCAAAAAAGAATTTGGTTTTGGTTTACGTTAAGTGATATTCTGACAAATGTAGTAATGTACCGTTTCTAAATAAAATTTGAATTTTTCTAACTTTTCCTGGTTTTATTCAATTTATCTTACATCATTTTGTTCAGAATTAAATTCTCTACAAATGTGGTTTAAAAGTTTTATATTTTTATTACCCATTTACCAAAGTTATTGTACGTCAAACATAAAAAAGAGGATTTTTAACACAATTTATTGGTTTTCACTCAGATTTCTCAAATATAATATATAAGCCTTCAAATATAATACAATATATAAGCCTATCGTTGATCAGAGCAATTCGAATATCGTTTGTAAAAATACGGTAAATCTTTGCTAATTTAAATACAAAATTTAATTTAATAATTTCTTTTTTATTTAATTCATAAAATGTTACATATTGCAACTGTGTTTAGTCTGTAGCAGTTCATTTTTAAGATGTTTACCCGGTTTATATATATATAAATGGATCATTTTTCAGAAATATTTTCCCTCTTTTCTATTCTATAATAATTAATTGCAAAAGTAGATTAGTATTAAACTAACAAACTCAAGTACATAACTGTGAAATATCTATTAAAGTTCAAAGAAAACTATAAATAGAATTCATGATTGTAAAAAATTACAATAGGCAATTAGTAGAAATTTTATTAAAATATTTATTATAGCTAGGCTAACCTGGAATAAAGGACGTAGAAAAAACTACAAAACGTTTAGATAATAAAAGGTTTTGACATAAAATATTATTAGGTGATACGTAACATAATATATGAAACGAAATGTTCATGTGTATAGTGTATAAATTTTTCCCTTCACTCTAACGCCATAAAAAGAAAACAACTATCCTAGAAAGGAAAACGCGAACCGTGTTACGCAGGTTCAACCCATCCATATACACAGTATGCACTTTACTTTGAAATGATAATAACAATAGAGAATTTTTACTTTTTATATTGGCAAACATGGACTAAAACATAACATATAAATACCGTACAATAAAATCAATTATATTATTACTCAATAGGTTACCGTTTTGTTAATTACTCTCTGATAAGTAAATGTTAATACTTTCATTTAGTGCTATTTATTTTCAATAAATTACACTTTGTTTACCATATAAATTACGCTCACGCGCTCGCGCGCGCAGAGTGAGAGAGAGAGGTGGGGGATGTATCACGATGTTCCTGGGACTATCATAATTTATTCTACTCATGAAAATAATGAAAAACGTGAAAACACGTATGTCCTAAAATGCTTCGTTTGCGAGTTACGGCTAGTGAAAGATTTAACTCGGATTTAGCTACCCTTATTTCGGTGAAATGAGGTCGTATTGAAATTTTTAGAGTGTTAATTAAGGGACATTTTTATGATTTCTTATGGTTTTTGCTTGATAAATCGAATAAAATAGGTCCCAGAAGCGTATCTGCAGTAGATTTTTTTGAGAAATCTGGGATAAAAACCAATAAATTAGGGTAAAAAACCCTGTATTTTATGTTTGACTTAAAATAAATTTGTTAAATGGGTAATAAACAAATAAAATCTTTAAACAAAACTCGTAGAAATTTAATTTTGAACAGAATGCTGTAAAATATATTGAATAAAACAATGAAAAGTTAGAAAAATTTGAATATTATTTACAATCAGTACACTAGACCAAACTGCATTGTACGTACTACTTTATAATAAATGTTCAAAAATGAGCCCGCTATTTTCAGCTCATTTCTTGACAGGCTTCTTTACTGCTTTTGTAAAAAGCTACTGTAAAACTTTTCTAATACGATATTGGGCATTGTCGATGTTGTTATTTTATTGACAACTTCGAAATAATAATTTTTCAAATAATTTATTACGCACGCCCACGTCCGCGATTTCTGTCATTAATAAAAAAATTATGTAACTAAATTTTATATATTTACTTTAATTTTACAATTGTTGTGTCAGTTTTTTTTAACAGAAATTTTTAAAAGTAAATTTTTCTTTTACAAATCTTTCACATCACCAAAACAGAATCTGGATTTTGTTTACATTAAGTGATTTTCTGACAAATGTCAGAATTTTTTAAAAGTTTATACTTTTATATAGAGTTATCTAAAAATATTTATTATATTTTTAGTTTATAAACCCCGGATTTATATTGCAGAAAGGTTATCTGAAAATGTTATTTTTCTTATTTTAGTGTTTACTGAACGGGTTGTTCAATTAATTTGAACAACCCCTTGTTTAAAAAACTTTATTTTAAAAAAATTATATATATATTTAAATATAAATTATATATATATTTAAATATAAATTATATATTTATATATTTTAATTATATATTTTAAAAATAGATATGAATATATTTAGAAAATTTTTTCTTAAAATTTATTCCCCACCTCTAAAAAATGCTCATCCGGTTTTTTTTTGCTATTTTAATTTTTATTATAAGTAGTTAGGAAAGTCGTGAAATTCTTTGCCATCTTCTCTTATAGTGTTGTAATAATCATAATTGTTGTGATTTTCATCATTATTAATCACTCTACATTTATATAAAGAAGAAGAGGGTTTTTGTTTTTCGGGATAAACAAAAAAACTACACCATCAATCGCAGCCAAATTTTTACCCATTCATTTTATACCATGGAAGCCACAGACCGAGGCTGAGCTCCCTTGAAGGGGTTTTCCCCTCTTTAACCTCTGGTACAATTGTTAGGTACTGCTTCAGAGGATGAGATGAACGATTTGTAGCGTATGTAAAAATGCCATGTCTAACCGGGATTCAAACCTGGGACCTCCGGATGAAAGGCCCAGACGCTACCCCTCGGGCCACGGCGGCCGGCTCCCATGAAGGTTAGAATATAAAAAATATTCATTATTTCTTCACCCCCAAGGGTGAAGAAGTTGTAAATTACAGATATTCATTAAGGAAAAATAAAATTAATATATTTACTTCATTATTACATTTTTGCCTCCATAACAAAGAAATAAGTTATGAATTTTTCGTCGTCAAGGTGTGTTGTACTTTAGTTACCACAGCTATTATTATTCTGTCTTGTAATTTATTTTCTTTTCAGGTTTCTATAAAGCCTGAATACTTTAACTGTTATTTATCAGTATTATTCTCACCATCATGAGAATAACGAACAGTGTGGGGGACCGGGAAACGGAGCCTCTGGGAAGACAGGAATGGCAACCGAAGCAAACTCTGCGGCTCTGAGGTAGGCCCCATGACCCCGGGAGGCCCCGACGAGCTCCTGAGTTAGCTCCGGGGCCCTGAGGGTCCAGGTTCTGGCTAGACCTGCCGGTTAGTTATGACTATAAAATGTGAAAAGATATCTTTAAATCAATATAATTTTTCTTTAAAAATTTAATAAATTTATTCAGAAAATTCTTATAACTTGACTACAAGAGGAAATTTCTCTGTAAAATAAAATAAATAATTATTGAGATCCTCCGTTTGGTATAGTAAAGCTTCAACAATAGAAATAAAAAAATATGAATGGAATTGAGAAATCCCATTTTCTATTAAAATCTGAAAATACTAATTCATTTTAATAAATTACAATCTTTCTTTTCCAAAAATATTTTTAAATTTTTTATCACTGGAAAATAATAAATAATTTATCTAAATTATAAAAAAGTAAAAATATTATATGTAAATAAATTATCATCTTAAAAACGAGGGTGTTTGTTAAATGCAGGTCAAGGCTAACAACACCTATAACTACAGTAGTGACAAACGTGTTTAGTTTATTGAATATTCATTAAATATATATTATTTAAATAACATATCAATTTCATAAAATAAAAATTTTAAATGGTGATTTAATTATTTATTAATAACAATTAATCTGCCTAAACTTACTTGAATCTATCATAATTAATTATTGCTTATGCCTACGAATATATATATATATATATATATATATATTAATAGAATGATTTACGAAGCATGTAACAAACTTACAGGGTTCGAATCGAAATTCTTCCATTTCCACTCCCATGATCCGATTTTGCCCATCAATGAACTCGATCGAGATTTTGGGTATCTTATTTATCAATTTTATAGTGCAAAATTACGGCAGTTATCGTGTCCACAAGATAGTAAAATATATATATATATTTATAAATGTATAAATAAACGTTTGAACTGACAGTGATTTTGGGGTCAGGGGGATGTGAAACGCGAAGATGTCAAAATTTTCCGGAAGTCGAATCGTGGTATCCATTACGATAGGTAGCTTTCTTATGAAATCTACCTAAAAAGTATGACAAATGAATTACATAAAGAGCATAACTACTACCGATAGTGAAAAGAATTGTAATCAACGCTTAAGGATTCAATTAACTTCTTTGGAACTGCGGTAGGATAACATTTAAGACTTAGAATTTAAGTGGGGTAAAGCCGAACATACAGGAAACTCCTTAATGAAAAATATAAAATAAGATAATTAAACGAATAAAATATTCTTACTCTAAAATGATAGTAGAAAGAGCGTTGCCACTGCTTTCAGCTTCTCTGCAGCAGCCTAATTACTGGTATCGCGGTTTATACTTCTTGACTTTCTATAATCCGTAAACAACTAATAAAAATATTTTTTTTTAAATGCTTGCACAGTCAACACAAGAAGACCAATTTTTCATTATTTTATTTTGGAAAAGAATCAGCTCATTCCAATCTAAATTTTACAAAAAAAAAAAAGTTTTATCCGTAAAAAAGTAGAAATTAATACTGTGACTTCCACAATTGAAATTAAAATAACAATATCAAGAAGTAAACAGGCATTTAATAAAAAAGGAAGACTGCTGTGTGGAAAGTTATACTTAGCGTTAATTAATGAAATGTTTTATTTGGAGTGTAATGCAACATGGATGATGAGAAAGGCAGACGGAAAACGAATTGAGACTATTGAGATGCTAGTGTTGCGTAGAATGATAAATTTCAAATGGCAACAAATGAAAAAGTATTAAGAAGAATCAGAGAGGACAGGAAAGTGCTAAATGTGACTGAATATAGGAAAAGAAACTGACTAGGACATTCATTGTATGAGAAGAAGGTGTTTATTAGTGGATGCAATAGAAGGCTTAGTAAATGAAAGGAAAGGATGAGATTTCAAAAGATGGATGGGATTATGGAAAAAGGAAAATATGCGGAAACAAAAAGGTTAGCAAAGGATAGAACAAGGTGGAGAGCAGCAGCTGTGACAGGATCTGCCCTAATGGCAGAACACTATAAATTATGAATCGAATCCATAAAAGAAAGTTACACGACAAAAAGGCACTAAAATAAAAAATAAAAATCTCGTACTTAGGGAAATACTGCTTGAATACGCTGAACAATATTACTAATAGTAGACGTCGCAGACAAAGAAACGTCATCGTTCCAATTTCCATCACCATAACAAACCACGCTTCAAACTTTGCCCCGATCAAATTTTTTTGACCTTAAATTGAGCGTAACTCAAGAACGACTCAACCAACCTTCTTCAAATTTTCATATGCATAACTTTAGATATACTATTACAACATATCTAAATTTTAATGAAATTGATGCAATAGTTATAGAGATTTTTAAGCCACAAAATTTAATACATAGGCCTATACCGGTAAATATATATATATAATGAAATCACGATTTAATTTCATACTCCTTCTACGTCAAAACGTAAAGAAAATTCATTTTCATCCCTCACTCACATCATGCAACTGAAAAGTAATACCGTACTTTTGTTCAAAAAGATTGGTAAAGAATAATTATTATGGAATCACCAAATATAGATATTACATTCACCCTTACGTTTAGTATAATAAAGCATTATAAAATATAATTAAAATAAATTCTATATAAATAAATAAATAAACGGGAGAAAACGTCATACTACTGTCCTTGTGGATGGAGAACGGTAGTGACTACTTCGTGTTTCATTTGAAAGATTTCGAATTCGAATCATGGTTATTTTTTTTCACATCCTTTAATTTTAATATTTCTTCTACCAATTTTAATAAAATTAAAAAAAGTATCGTATAACTCTAGAAAAGTTGGGAAAATAGATACAAAAAAAACTAAATAAATACAATTTTGAATGAAAAGTGAATCGCTTTAAATAATACGGTAATTTGTAGTAAATTATAATAATAATAACAATAACAATTATAAAAAACAAGTAATTGTGTACATTAAATTTAATGAATATGTCAATTAGCATACACGCTGACCACACAAGATTTTCGGAGTTGATGTCCTTGTATATTTCAGGAAGTGATAATAAAATTTAATAAAAAAAGTTAGTATGCTAAATTAAGGTACAAAAAACGTTTTATAAAAATTTTGAACTTGAATTTTATATCTTATATTATTAATTAAGTACATATACCGTTTAATTTTACTACTAATTTAATATAAAGGATGTCATTTTTTATATTAAATTTGTTTTATAATATAAACATTGTAAATTAAGAAACAGTAAATGATATAATTTCATTAATTAAGGAATGAAACATCCACCTTCTATTGTGATGTAATTGGGTCCAGTTATATAATATCTTAAAAATAAACAAAAATATAAAAAAATTATTACATGATATAAATATATAAAACAAATTTAATTACTTTAAACAAAATTTATTACAGATTTAATTGATGTTTTTATAAAACGTATTTTTAATTTATACAAATAAAAATATTCTTATTACGCCATTAAACATGTTTCCAATATTTTAATATTTATACGAAAAAAAAGTTAGCTGAAATATTTTAAATAAATTATGGAACAGAATTGCATGACTTTCCCGGCTATAAATAAAACAAATTAAAAAATTTAAAACAAAAATAGAATATATATTTTTAGAGGTGAATTTTTTGGGTGGAGTTTGGTTATTTTGTTGCGATTATTTTTTTGGTGGATTTTTTAGAGGTGTGATTTTAGAAGTGGAGAATAGATTTTAAGGAAAACCATTCTAAAAATATTCATAATCTGTTAACCTTAACAGATTTTCTTAAGTAGATTTTTCTTTAAATCTAACACCGCTTTCAATAAAAAGACTAAAATAAGGAAAGAGAATTTTCAAAAAAACATTTCTGCATTTTAGGTCCAGGATCTATAATTTAAAAAAATATTTAGAAATTTCTTGATAGCTTTATATATGACATATAGTTTTCAAACAGCGCAAAAAACCATACATTTTAATTTTAATAGAAGAAGATTGATTTAAAAAGAAGATTTGGAATTATTTATAAATGCATTGTAGGTAAAGAATTTGATTTAATAAAGTTTACTCTAAAATGCCACTAAAGAAAATCGAAATTGGTTTATCCAGGTGAAGTAAATTTCTGTTGCCTTTTCCGCAAAGTTAAGTGCATAGCCAAGCACACTGAATTCAGGTGATATTCAATCCTACTACAAGTATAACTTCTCTGTGTTGAAAATCAATATTACATCTAGTTCCTATTAGCTGGATAAAAATTCATTATCCTGAGAGAAAACAATTTAGAATAATTTACTTTATTCAGTAGTGAAAGTAAAACGGCTATTACAACTATATGCACATATAGACTATATACTGTGTATATATTCATAATCTAATAATGATTTCACATTTTACTACAATCTGAAATTTGAAATCCTATCAACCAATTTAATGTTATTTGTGTGTTAATTACTATATGTTATTAAAGTAGTGTTCCAAAATCGCGTGTGGTATATTTCAAGATCTATCGGGGTGGCACAAAATAACTGATACCATCGACTGTAAATGTAGTCTACCATACGAACGATTGAAAAAGGACTTCACAAATTTTAAAGCACATACAAATTTCTTTCGATAACTTTCAGATTTTGTTGAGGTCTCATCTCATAAAAAAACACGTCAGGTTTGTCACTCAACATTTATTTTGGTTCGATATGGCTTCAGTTTGTAATGCGATATACGAGGTAAATAAGTGATGGGACTGGTTCAGAAAAAAAATTATTTACAATCCCAATTATACATGGACTTTATACAATTATACATCCCTTGGGAAGCTATGAAACGCTTCAAACGGTTTTCCCACTCTTCATAGCAATGTTGAAACTCAGAAACCGGGAGGTCGAAGAAACAAATTAGCATGGTTTTGATTTGCTCATATTTGCTTGTTTGGGATGTGGTGAGTTTGAAGTGTGCCACTCCTTGCTTTGGCGTTTTGTTTTTTCAAATATCCAAGATTCATCACCAGTAATAACACTTTTTAGAAAATCAGGATCGGTTTCAATTCGCTCTAAAAGATATCGGCACACTTCCACCCTGTTGTTTTTCTGTTCAACAGTGACGTTTTTTGGGATCAATTTTGCACAAATTTTTTCATGTCCAATTCGTTTGTCAAAATTTGATGGACTGTGGTACTATTCAAATTCAATTGTTCTGCGATCATTCTGACAGTTAATCGCTGGTCGTATCAAATCTCTGATTCGCTCAACATTGTCGTCACTTCTTAATGTTAAGGTCTTCCAAAGCATTGATTGTCCACAACCAATTCACGGCCATCTGAAAATGCTTTAAACGACCTAAAAACTTAGGCTTGTGACAGAGCGCCATCTCCATACACCCTTTTCAATTTTGAAAAAGTTTCAGTAGCATTTTCATTAAGTTTAAACAAAACTTGATGCACAACGGTGCTCATAATTAGTATCACTCATTTTTGTAACGCATAATAAAAGTTGTTTCTTGAAAAGTTTGTTTACGTCTCACGTAGCAACAATAAACTAAAAATAGTAATACCTAATATAAATCAGCTGTTCATATAACCATATATTTACTAATAACAGTGTTGCCACTTTGGCTGCCAAAAATCCTAGTCTCATTATTTTATTTACAGACCTTGTGTATCCCACCAGAAGTCGATTTCATTCCAGATTTTAGCCAGCAAGTCGAGAATTACCTCTGCAGCTGCGGCGTTATTTCGAAGTCAGCTCAACAAGATTAGCCGGAAAAGGTGGCATTTGAATCTGATCTATAATGAAACCCCACAGGAAAAATCTAACAGGGTCAAATTTAGGGTACGAGGTTGTCATGCAATTGGAGCTTCACAACCAATCCAACCTCGGATTCAAGTATCAAAATCTGAAATTTCGGATTTCAAGGCGGTAGTATAGTGGTTTTCCATCTTGCTAATAGTAATGTGTCCATCTTGGTCGTCATCGTTTAACTGAGGAATTAGAAAATTTTAAATAATGTCTAGAGAAACGATTCCATCTACGGTTGCCTCCTGGAAGAAGAATGGGCCATACACTTTTTGTTTGCTTAGGGCACAAAAAATATTGATCTTAAGGCTATCATGAATGTGCTGCAAAGTTTCATGAGGATTTTTGCTACCCTATATTTGGCAGTAATTGGTATTCCTTGCCATTAATGTGAAACATTGAATCATTACTAAAAATTATTTAGGTTGTTTAAAAATGTATCATCTGCATTTCTGTTCATTATTTCCACACAAAACTGCAACTGAGGAAACTTTTCGTCATCTATATGTGTTGAAACATGATTAGTTAGTACGGCAATCAAGTGGATTGATTTACGCAATACGCGCCAAACTGTGGATTGCCAGTCTCGCGTGACACATGTTGATTTAATTTCTTCGGACTGCGTGCAAAGCTTTCTCTGAGTTGTTCCACAGCAGCTTTAGGGATGCGGGGTGTCCTGCTGATTGATTTTGTATATTTAACAGATCAACTTGTCTTAACGAAGGTTTGATGCCAAGAGTAAATGGTGCGTATATTAGCAGGCAACCTACTACACTATCTATGAAAATTAAGTTGAACTAAAGTGGTAGACTACAAATCATGAAGTGAAAACACTCTTCCTTTTTCCTGTTTAGCCTCCAGGAATTACCGTCAAGTATTATTTCAGAGGATGATATGTATGAGTGTAAATGAAGTGTAGTCTTGTACTCTCTCAAGTCGACCATTTCTGAGATGTGTGGTTAATTGAAACCCAACCACCAATGAACGCCGGTATCTACGATCTAGAATTCAAATCCGTATAAAATCAACTGCCTTTACTTGAACGCTGGAACTCTCGACTTCCAAATCAGCAGCAACCAAAACATTCAGCGAGTATATTCCACACCGTAAATATATCCACTTTTAAGAACACTGGTGACTGGGTTGATGGCTGAATTCGGTATTAATGAACTGTGTGAATCAAAACATGATGCATTGTGCAGTGAAATGAGACTTCAACCGATCCTGTATCTTATCTAAATAAATTTTTATGTGGTTTTAAAGTTGTACAGTCCTTTTTAATTCACCGTTTTATATATATAGTTATTATTAACAAGATAATTTAAATACGAATGATGCAAATGTACTTAATAGTATTGTATAATTACAATAGTATAAATGTTCTTAATTAATAGTATTGTATAAATATCATCGGTTTCAAGAAAAAAAAAATACCAATGGCCAGACTGTAATTGCGTGTGATTTGTATATGCAAGCAAAATAAACATGCAATTAAAAAAAAAGTTCTATTGATATTTATCTTCGAATAAAGCTTAAAATGTAACTCATTTACCAGTGTTTAAGTTAAAGATTACTACTATATATATATATATACTATATTATTATTTTTTTGTCTTCAGTCATTTGACTGGTTTGATGCAGCTCTCCAAGATTCCCTATCTAGTGCTAGTCGTTTCATTTCAGTATACCCTCTACATCCTACATCCCTAACAATTTGTTTTACATACTCCAAACGTGGCCTGCCTACACAATTTTTTCCTTCTACCTGTCCTTCCAATATTAAAGCGACTATTCCAGGATGCCTTAGTATGTGGCCTATAAGTCTGTCTCTTCTTTTAACTATATTTTTCCAAATGCTTCTTTCTTCATCTATTTGCCGCAATATCTCTTCATTTGTCACTTTATCCACCCGTCTGATTTTTAACATTCTCCTATAGCACCACATTTCAAAAGCTTCTAATCTTTTCTTCTCAGATACTCCGATTGTCCAAGTTTCACTTCCATATAAAGTAACACTCCAAACATATACTTTCAAAAATCTTTACCTGGCATTTAAATTAATTTTTGATGTAAACAAATTATATTTTTTACTGAAGGCTCGTTTCGCTTGAGCTATTCGGCATTTTATATCGCTCCTGCTTCGTCCATCTTTACTAATTCTACTTCCCAAATAACAAAATTCTTCTACCTTCATAATCTTTTCTCCTCCTATTTTCACATTCAGTGGTCCATCTTTGTTATTTCTACTACATTTTATTACATTTGTTTTGTTCTTGTTTATTTTCATGCGATAGTTCTTGCGTAGGACTTCATCTATGCCATTCATTGTTTCTTCTAAATCCGTTTTTCTCTCGGCTAGAATTACTATATCATCAGCAAATCGTAGCATCTTTATCTTTTCACCTTGTACTGTTACTCCGAATCTAAATTGTTCTTTAACATGATTAACTGCTAGTTCCATGTAAAGATTAAAAAGTAACGAAGATAGGGAACATCCTTGTCGGACTCCCTTTCTTATTACGGCTTCTTTCTTATGTTCTTGAATTGTTACTGTTGCTGTTTGGTTCCTGTACATGTTAGCAATTGTTCTTCTATCTCTGTATTTGAACCCTAATTTTTTTTTAAATGCTGAACATTTTATTCCCGTCTACGTTATCGAATGCCTTTTCTAGGTCTATAAACGCAAATGCTCTCTTAAATTCAGATCTCAGTATTGTTTCTCCCATTTCATCCTCCTCAACTTCCTCTTCTTCCTCTATAACACCATTTTCTAATTCTTTTCCTCCGTATAACTCTTTAATATATTCCACCCATCTAATGACTTTACCTTTCGTATTATATATTGGTGTACCATCTTTGTTTAACTATATTTATTATTATATTTAATAAATTTATTTATTATTATATACTATATTTATTTAACAATATTATACTAATTATATACTATATTATTCACTTATTTTCTTTTTATAAAAAAAATATAATTATATAAAATTTACAATGATTTGCCGAATCATTAAAACTTTATAAAAGTAACAAACAATAGAATTCTTTACAAAAATTTCTTCAGTTAAGTCGTTAAATATATGTAATGATATATGATTAAATACATAATGATATTATTTTAAATCATTAGCAACTGCTAACTGTTAACTGCAACTGCTAACTTTTTTAAATCATAAGCAACTGAAACACTATTTTCGTTATTTTTAGAAAAATATAATTTTTGAAACTTCAAAAAACGTAATTACTACTTCTAAAAAATGTTGATAATTACTTTTATACTGATAAAACCTAATTTAGAAAAAAAAGGTTTATAAATCACGTGTATTAGCCGAAACAATAAAATCTTTTTATTTTTAATATTTTTTTTTTTTCAATAGTATTTTGAGAATTTTCATTTTATATCGTCTAATTAATATAATTATTAATAAACAAAAAACCCGACTATTAATTCTACACATCTACCTAGAATAATTATGAAAAACAAACAAGTTATTCGTTATTTTCTTACAGAAATTTTTTTCAGGACCCCATTAGGTGAAGATACCCGCCTTGTGACGATCCCGTTCGCCAAACACCACCTCCTCCGTTTACAGCTCTGATGGGCTTTACCGGAGATCGTCTTTTAAACTCTCTAAACTTGATAACACAACACAGTCATCAGTCTGGCCTCTGTCAGGATGCCACCGATGCAAATGCCTCGACAGACATTTCCATCAGTGTATTTACACAACCTATTACCGCCTTCGTATGGCCTTTTTTCAGGATACATTCTGACCCACGTAGGGGAAGACATAAAAAAAGGTATGATGATCCCGTTCATCACACCATCCCTCCCTTCCTTTTTTCGGGATACATTAAGTTATTCAGCGTTGTGAAATTTAGTATTACTTCTACATTTTATGTCGTATTCGGATGCTTGTTAGTCTTTTGGAGGCCATTAAAGTCACCATCTCATATTGCCTTCACAGACAAGCGGCTAAAACATAAAATGTAGAAGTAAAATAAATTTCACGTGGCTGACTGACTTAATGTATTTTTAAAAATATCCTGTAAGAAAAAAAAGCAAAACTTACTTAATTATTTCTTTTGTTAGTTTTTTTTTATAATTATTCGAGGTAGATATATATATATAATTAGTAGTCGGTTTTTTGTTTTTTAATAATTATTTAATATAGCGCTTTTAAATTGTTTCCATAACTTTACAATTTAATATACTAATCATCTAAACACAAACTGGTTTAAGTTTTTATGTTTTTACTTCCTTGTACGAAGTAAAGGATGTATTGTGATCGCCAAAAATTTCAGTTTTTAGATTTCAATGGAAATATCCATTTTTCCCATCTCTGAATCCATTTTGACTAGTTTCGACGTGACGTCTGTTCGTACGTACGAATATATCTCCCATAACTCAAAAACGAATAACTGTAGGATGTTGAATTTTGGATTTAGGATTGCTATAACATCTAGTTGTACACCTTCTCTTTTGATTGCATCGACTGAAGCAAAAGTGTTCAAAAAAAGCCCAAAATCCAAAAATTTGGACTTTGGATTTTTTATTAAATGCAGAAATAAGCCCTTATTGAGAGCTTTTCAATGATATATTATAAGTGGTACTTATTTTCATTGGTTCCAGAGTTATAGCCAAATAAAATTTTAATTCGGTTCGAATCCGACTTCATATAGATATATTCTATTTAACTTTTTTTTTTTAACTTAAAAATATTTATTTATTAATGATTATTAACCTCTGATTTTAAAAAAACGTTTTTTTTTCTGGTTTTTTGGGCGAAAAACGCCTGGGCGTTATCATCGCCCGGAATTTTATTAATAAAAGGGTAAAATAACTCCAAAATAATAAAACTCTATTAATCATATAATAAAAATTTATTAAAATAAAGAGTCAAGAAGGTAAAATGAAACTCAAAACTAATACCCCTATATACTAATAATTCAATAATAACAATAAAAAAAATAACATGAAAAAATCAGAAGTTATTAGTGAAATAAAATTTTATGTACTTTTAATTTTAATCCAAAAATGTTTACAGAGGTTAATAATTGTTAATAGATCAATATATTTAATTAAAAACAAAAAAAGAAAGTTAAAAAAATATACGTATACGAAGTCGGATTCGAACCGATGTGTGCATGGTTACGGATCTGACACGTTCTCACACTACATAAAAACTTGAATGACGTGAAACAAAATTAATATATAAACTAATATAAAATACTGATACGGACACCACAAAAAATTTGATGTAATGCGGTGTCCACCACAAGCAATTGTGTAACTGTCTACTTTATTAAAGAATTGGAGGTTCGTATCTCACTTTTAAATGAAATAAGTTTAAATGAAGTTCAGCAAAAATATGTGATGGAATTTATTAGGCATACAAGAGAGTCATGTCTTGTCCGCATGACATTTTTTGGAAACGTTTTGCTACTTAAATAGAAATTTCAATATTAACATCAACGCAATAGGTACAGGCCGCGATACAATCTTGCTTCCTTTGGTGAGCATATTGTTCACTAATATCTTGAGAACGATGAATTTTTTGAAAACATCACAACAGGCAAAAGATGTTACTTTTTTATTGTTTTATGCAATATCATCATTGAAATTTGAAAATAGCGTAACTTTTAATTTTATCCCCAATATCTATCCTCTCCTTTACTGTTAAGACAACTTAAGATAGCCTACGTTACTTCCAGACCGAAGATCTCTGTTACTACCCAAACACGGTTGTAAATGATTGGATCTGTGAAGCTACAGAAGGTAATAAACACTTACATAACAATTAAACATCTTATCACTTCCCTTATGTACGTAGTCGGGTAAAAAAACGTACAAGTAGCAAATTCACTCGTATACAAAGAGTAAAAAGAAATGAATACATAAATAATTTTTAAGAAAACAGAATTAATCTTTAAAAATTACTTGATCCACATAAATACATTAGAAATATAGTAAATATATAAGAGAAGAATTTTACATCTACCATAAAAAAAATATTACGATTTCATAACGCTGGACTAAAATAAATTCTTAAATAAATTCAAGATCAGTAAAATTAATAAAACAATCTGCAAAGTTAGTAATGAGGCAACTAGAAAATTCTTTTAAAAAATCATCCAAAAGAATTTTTTTTTAAATTTGAAGTGAACATTTTTTTAAATGTTTTTATACAAATTAACACCCGTTCTACAAAAAAAAAAGATCCGAAATTTCCGTAAGATTATGAAAATATGGATTAAAAAAATATCATCAAGCAATAAATTTCAATTCAAATCGTTTATATATCTCAATAATAATGATGATTACAAAATCAGTTTATAAAAAGAGACAAAAAAGCATGATGGAAGGCGTTAAGGGGAACAGGGCAAGTAGAATCAAATTTTATAATTTGGCACAAATAATACAACAATGGTGACAAATCTACAATTAAATTGGGCAGAGAAAACGTAACGCCTACTTGAATCTAATTCAAGTTTCTTTTTAACGAAGTTTTATTGTTTTAACTTTTATTACATATTTTACGTGGCATATTGAATTTGGCATGATTTCTACGATTTCGCAAATCATTCTTAGGCATTTTATTTTAAATGCAATCGATATATTTGTAGCAACGATAATTTTAGATTAACTTGTATGATATAAATAAAAATAATATTAATTTAACAAATCATTTATGAAATATTCCAAAATAAAGGATGGATCTACACTGTAACTTTAAGAAGTATGAACCGTCGAAATATAAAATTTTTTTATTAATTAAACAAAAAAATTACTTTGTAAAATACCAAAAATTATTTTTTAACCATTTTAATCCAAAACTAATAGTTTATAAAATTCTTAAATACTCAGAAATATATGTTAGTATTTACATGTAATAATCTTTGTATTATTAATTAATATAAAATAAAAATACTATAAAATATTTATAGTATGTATAAAGATTTAAAGGTAAGATGGTATCAATGATTCTGGTCATCCGCTGTAGGTTCTTGAAATATATTACTTGCGAATATGGAAGGACGACTTAATCTGTTATCTATTACTTACATATACATATAAGCTTGTTACTGTTTCAAAAATGATTCAACCAATTGAGCTGAAATTTTACGTAAACATGGGTTTTATACCTGGAAAAAAATAGGATTATTGCCGTTACGAAATATTTCACCGTTTCAAGATGGTGGCCATTTTAGTAGCTTACGGTAAAACCGGATTATATTTCTTGACGATATTCAACTCTATTTTGGCCAAACTAGATAGAATCGTATTCCAAGATCTTTTGCAATATTTGAAATAAAATTTTCTACAAAAAAAGTCTTTGACTTTTTCGATATCTCTTTCGGGTATCGATAAAAGTTGCTTTATGGGTACGATGATGTTTGGCGTAATTCCTTTAGACTTGCCTCTCACTTTCAAGCGCCTCCAGTTTCCATTTAAAGTTGGACTTTCTAAAACAATAAATAAGTCAGAAGGGCAGACGCTTCAAGTGTACGGTCTCCATTTAAAGAGTCAAATGCTTCTCCCTTGGGCAACTGTATGTATCTTGCTCCAGAATCTCCTGTGGGAATAATCTGTGTATATATATGTACAATCCAGAGAAAAATACTGTAAATATTATACAAGATCCATTCTTTAAATTATGTTGTTTACAAATTGTTCCACAACAAACAACAAAAAACAATAATAAAAATCAAAAAAGATGAGACACGAAATATGGTACCTTCTCGGGATGTTTGTCGGGTAAAGATAAGAACCGTTCAAAATAGTTTTACTTGTAACCAGCTATAACTACGATGGAGGCCGACTATTCTGAAAGCCGCATTGTTCAGATCACTCAAAGTTTCGAGTCCTATGCTGATCAAACTGTTGCTCTGTAGAAATAACAGTAAACTTATACTTTTTATAAACTGAATAGGCTTTAATTCTTATTTATCATTATTATTCTTACAATAATGAGGATAATAAACATACTGGGGTTCCAAGAGGGAGAGCCCCGGGCTATACGGTAAGAGCGAGCGAAATAAGCCCTGACCAGCTATTATATAATAAAATATAATAATTATTAACCAAATAATATTAAACTGGTTGGTAGGATTTTAAATTTTAGGTTTTATTATAAGTACGCGTGTAAAATAATTAAATACAACAAAGAATTGAGAAATATTGGATTTGGCAATGCGTTTCAAAAATATGGAATTTTTTCCAAATTATTCTACTGTCTAGTGTGATGTTGAAATATATTTATGAGAACCTAAAATATAGACAAAATCAATTCATCTTTTTCAAATAGAAAACTGTTAATGATCAATTTGAAAATTTATTCTAACCACTTAAATTATTACATAGAAATTTTCAAAAAAGTAACAGATAAAATCAAATCAATATTTCATATCGTTAATTTGTGATTAGGCAGTAATTAAAAATAGCAATATCAGTCCAATTTGCTTGGGTGATCATATAAAATAACAAAAAACTTCTCTAGTCTGCTTTCGGATTTTTATTAAATGTAATGAATGATCTCGTATAAAAACTATTATGCAAAAGACTAATAGTAGTAAAAGTTTAATTCCAATTAAAATAAATAACAATTTTTTGACGTCTATATACGAATAAATGAAATAACACATTTTTAAATAAATATACATATATATTTTTTTTTAATAGGAGATGATGAGGCCGCATCACCAGGAGGCAGTAGAGCACAATACGTGTCAGCAAACTGTGTTGTATTCACACATTATACCGGTGATGTGGCAGCTGTTGTCGACGAACATTTCACAAGAGCCCTATCCTACAAGACTGCCTCCCCAAATTCTGCCAAAGGTAAGTTAATTTTTTATTTTATTTTAATACTTAACCGAATAATAATTTGGAAAACTCGAAAAACTATTAATTACAGAAAATGTTAAAAAGGGATATGAAAATAAATTTATAAACACAATCTTATTAGCCTTCGCAGATGATATCGCGATATTTGCAAAAGACACGGAGGAAGCTCGAATTAAAGTCCAGAAATTAAAGCGAATGTGTTAATATTCCGAATGTAATAAATTAAATAGGTTTACAAAATTCTTTCGAAAAAACAAAATGGTTCTCTAACGATACAGAAATAAATTACGAAAACTAAAAATTCTCGAAAATCAGGAAATTTTCAGAAAATTAAAAGAATATTTAATTTAATACTCGGGAGAAAAATTTAATATCTACAAGAATATATTAAATTTAAATATCTCGGAGAAATAATAACGCCAAACGCTCAAGAAAAGGAAGCGCTAAAATAGCGAACACAGAAATTGGCGTTCAATTTAACAAGAAATTTATTATATAATAAAAATCGCTTTCGTACAATGCTAAACTCTGATATTACAAAACAGTTATTCTTCCGTAGGTGTTATATGGTGCTGAGTGTTTGCAAAATTTTTCGGATAAAGACCTTTTTAAAATAGAGAAAAGAATTTTAAGAAATATATATGAACCCGATTACCAGGACAGAATTTATAAACAAAAAAGTGAAACAGAAATTTATAAAAAAATAGAAAAAATAAAAGTCATCTTCCGGAGAAAAAGATTACAATTTTTTGAGCATTTATAATGAATAAGCGAAACAGTTTACAAAAAAAAAAAAAAATTAACTTTTATAACAGTAGAACTATTAAAACTAGCTGGTTTAAAGAAGTAGAAAACGATCTTAAAACTTTTAAAATCTCTAAAGAAATTTGTTTAAATAGAGATCAATTTAGAAAATTAATCAAAGAATCAAAGTTTTCAGAGAAGAAGGATAAGAGGTGTATAGGAAGAAAATGGATCGAGGAAGAAAAACAACTTAGTGAAAAAATGAAAAATATATTGGGAAAACAAAAGAAGTTCCAAACTTTATGCAAACGTGATCCTTAGTGGTCCGGCCGAACAAAAAAAAAGAAAACATTAAACAAAAATAAAAACCAAGCACAAAGTTTGAAAAAAAAATGAATGATACTGCAGTAAATAAAACGAGATAAAATATATAATGCATGAATCGCAAGGTCATGAAATTAAACAAAAAGAAATATTTCTTACTTAACTTTGGTTTGTTAACCTTTTACACATTTCAATAATTATTTTGAATATCATTTATATTCATTGTATAAACGAATATACACTACAATATATATTAAAGAAAAAAAATCTGTCAAATTTAGTTTCACTAGTAATTTTTTTGATTAAAAAATAAAATAGATAAGACTTATTTATAAGTAAACTGAATGATTTACTTAATCTAATCGGCTTAACTTTAACTGAACAAAATAAAAAAAACATATATACAACGATGGGAAGTTTAATTAAAGACTGCTTATAGAAGATTTATGGGATTATTATTTTTTTAAATTTATTTAAAAATAAATAAATGGTATATATAACGAATTAATACTAATAGAAATACAATTTAGTTTTAATCTTAATTTGATTTGTCAGAATGTGTTTATTAATAAAAGAATTGATACAACGGTTAGAAGTGAACTAACTTTGTCCATACATCAGGTAAACTATTACTCGGACTGAAAACATTAAAATCTATGACTTTAATACTAATAACCATTTTTATTTATTTTATTTATTTACAATTTAAAACTTACATGATCATCCGTCAGACCTAAGTCTGTCGACAGATATACTAAAGAATTATTATTACATTATTAAGTGGTTAATGCAATAACCAATTTTATGTAACAACAAAAGATATTATTAGTTTTTATAATAGTTATAACAGTAGTACAATTATAAAAATTAATTTAACAAAATTAAACTATATATTTAAAAACTAATGAACAAATTATTTCTTTAATATTTGTAATGTATTAGATTTAGTAACTAAAACTATATTCAAGAAACAAAACTATACTTAATTACAACAACTAATTACACAATTAATATATTGTTTCAACAATTACATAAAGAAAATAAATAACTAAGCTTTAACCATTCAACAATACATTATTTATTGATTTACAATAATTATTAACATTAAAATAATAACTATAATCATGTTATAATTGTCTGGACTGCCAGTATAAATCCAACATGAATCCTGTTAGTACCTATTACGTTATAGTTAATGCCCACTCAATGAGAAGTTTTTTAAATCATTTTTTTTTCATTTTTACATTATTGAGGTGATTCGGTAAAGAATTAAGTAATGCAGGAACAAAATACTTCTTTAATCGTTTACCATAAGTATTATTATATCTATCTGTAATAAAGCTAATTGCTCTGAAATTGTATCCACTTTCTACAATTACTCTGTATTCACTGTTGTAAAAGTTCTTAAAAATAATTAAGAATTTAAATAGACCTCTAGCTGACAGAAACCTTGTAAGATTATTTAAATCGGTGTCATAATTGTTATCAGAATCATAACGAGCAATATCTTTGAGGACCCTATTTTGTATTAAATTTATTTTATTTATGAGATAATCTGCGGCTGATCACCATGCTGTCAAGCCGTTTCGAATAACAGATTCAAACAAGGATGAATAGAGTAAGCGTTTACAGTGAATCGGTAATAGGGGTGAGATGTGGTGGAATTTCATAGCAACCACTCTTAAATTTTTACATATGTTTTTTATGGTGATCCCATCTAAAAAAAAAAGTCAAAATGTACACCCAAATATTTGTATTTGTCAGCATTCTGCAGATGTTCACAATTACAGTTTATGTGGTAATTTTTTATACAGTCACATGTATGACAAATAATTTTTATTGGTCTTTGGGATCAAAGATAAGGAGATCTTACATGTAAAACAACAGTTTTTTTAACGTTAATAATTAGGCCTTTGTCATGAAGACACTTTAATAGATTATTAAAATCTTCTTGCATTAAAAACATTGCTTCTTCCAATTGCTTATGTCCAAATGCTAAAACACTATCATCAGCGTATTGCAAAAGAGATTTACAACCAATGTTTTCAATTTCCCCATAACTATAACCGAAGCGTGAAAAATGATAATAGTTAACTGAACTTCCCAATTACTGTAGGTTAGATAATTCAATCTTATAAATGATTAATTAATTCAATTCCCTTTCATTGATCAATTCAAGGTCATATTTAAAAAACATATTCGTTGATAACTATAAAATGTTTATATTAACTATAATGAAATTTAATAAGTTATTTTAGTCCTCTAAACTATGAAAATAAAAATTTTATTGCTAATTATTAAACAACCCAAGCTGTTGTATTGGAAAATATAATAAGAACTCTGGGCTTCAGTTATTCTGCAATATAGTTTTCTGTTAGATCATTGATTCTCAAACTTTTTCGTCTACCGCCCACATTGAAAATTAAAAATTTTTCTAGCGCCCCGAAAATTTTATAATTTACCGTGTGTTAAAAATAATAATTGCAATGAATTTTTTTAAACGTGACATATCTTATTTCTGAGTTGAAACTTACATTTTAAATAAGAACAATTAAAACGTATATTTAATCATATTTGGAAGTATCCTTGTTAAAATTTCTTTCAAAAAAATTACAATTGTATCTATATAGTTATATAACAACAATAGTGATAGCATATTCAATATAACAATACACAATAATTAAAACAAAGTTTTCAATTGAAAAATTACGCTTAATATGAATCTGATGTGCTTTTCCCCCAATTTTCTGAGGGCCTTCTACCGCCCCCCTTGAAGGCCGCCAGCGCCTACAAGGGGATTTTACTGCCCACTTTGAGAACGAATGTGTTAGATGTTTTCATAAAATAAATAAGTCATTAAAAAGAAGAGAACGGATATACAATAAATATGTTTTTAAAAGTGGAACCGTCATCAAAAGGCGCTGAAAAGTAAGAAATCATTTCGCCCAAATACATAACTAATTACTTAGACTTTCCCCACTTTTACTTTAGCGTATAGCGCTATAGCAGAGCTATAGCTCTAGAAGGGAAAGTATTGTAATCCGTCCAATTTGGACATATGCGGTTTTCACCTTATCTTTACGTTTTGACACCTAAGGAACCCAATAAATAAAAAAACCGGACGGAAATTTTTCAGATATTAATGTTCGTATATACGTGTGTGTGTTCGGTGTTGGCCTCAAAATCATCTTATATCTCCAGATTTATTGGACCGATTTTGACCAAACATTACTGAAGTAATGTGACAAAGTTTGGTATATATGTGGAATTTATGCCATTCAATTTTCAACATAAAAGGCCAAAGGGGTGAGGCTATAGATAGAGCAAGGTCATCCTCAGTATTTCGAGATTTTCCCTAATTAAGTCATATTTTTCTTAATCACATTTGTTAACAATTAAAAACTAACAATATTTGAAAATAAAAACCTTTTGAAAAATCGCACTCCACCCCAAAAAATTCTCTAAACTAGTGGCTAAGCGGACATACTGTGTTAATAATAGTACTCCCTTTCATCAGAAGGAGCGCTTGAGTAGCATCCGCTATTTTTGGATTTCCCTTTTCTCTCTGGGAATTTTAATTTTCCCACGTCCTCTTAGACCGGGAAATTGAAATTCCACAGTCTTGTCTAGCAAATTATTTTTTACACTTTAAATACTTATTATTTATTTTTTCTAATTTACTTAATATTTCAAAGGTAGGTAGCACTGACGTACAGCTGTTGTAGTCGACTGCAATGTTTTGACGTCACAGATGAGCGGTAGAATTAAATAAAAGAATAATATTTAAAGTGTAAAAAAGTAACTCGGTCTGGCTGGGTCTCGAAACTCGATTACCCAGTTGACTCGGTACCTAGTGCGTTATGCCTCGTGGCTACACCAGTCTTCCGACTGTACAAGAGAAATTTATTTTATATAAGTTGTGAAATTACATTAGTTTATTTAGTGACCGTCGCCGCTAGTACCGCCACACCTGTCCGAATTAAATACGGTATGCGCGTGCGCTTTAGTTAGCATCATTTAATTAAACGAAAAAATATTATATTTAAATAAGATGATAAATATTTTTAATTAAGTTGTGTGTGTGTGTGTGTGTGTGTGTGTGTGTGTGTGTGTGTAAACCGTGTGCCAGAAAAAAATCATTGACAGTTGTAGGACTTTAGCCGTGGTTTAGTGACGGAAAGTCCAACAACTGTGTTGTCAGCTTTTTTGAATCGGTGTCTGCTTCCCCAAAATTAATTTCTAGATATAATATAAATTTGTTCTATCATATTATATACGTATACTTCATAAAAACTAATACCGATATTGCAACCCACCGGGTTGGTCTAGTGGTTAACGCGTCTTCCCAAATCAGCTGATTTGGAAGTCGAAAGTTACAGCGTTCAAGTCCTAGTAAAGCCAGATATTTTTACATGGATTTGAATACTAGATCGTGGATACCGGTGTTCTTTGGTGGTTGGGTTTCAATTAACCACACATCTCAGGAATGGTCGAACTGAGAATGTACAAGACTAACACTTCATTTACACTCATACATATCCTCATTCATCCTCTGAAGAATTATCTAAACGGTAGTTACCGGAGGCTAAACAGGAAAAAGAAGAAGAATACCGATATTGCACGTGGAATTCATATTTATGTGTTTTGATTGCTTATCCGTTTGCAATTATTACTTATTTTTCTGACAATCGCCATTTATAGGGTCCATTGATATTTCACATAAGTATGATCATGTATTTTGGAGTCGATTCAAAAAAAATGTCTAAGGAATTAATTATTTGTACGAAATTGTTTTTTACTTTTTATCGAATTTTGATGTCGGTTCCATTTTTTTAAAACAATTATATCATAATTTTGTGTGCCTAAAAATTAATAACGATAAGTTATTAGACGGAGTTAATGTGCTTCTTTTTGGTAATATAATGCAGCTGCCTCCAGTCAATGACCATTGATGTTTTGTTCAACCTCCTTGATGTGAGGCAGAAATAAATTTTTTGGCATCATTTTTCAGCTTAGGTGGTTTAGCTTTGAGTGATTTAGATCCACTAAGATACTGAATAGCACACACGATAACAAAGCACTTGTTGAGAGGGAAAGATTGAGTAACCTTGAACAGGATTGAATAGTGTGCTAAACTTCGCTCAAGGCGTCGATACGTTGATTACTAATGAAGTATCAATAGTGTTACGAGTATTATGAAAAAAATTAATTCTTCGACCTTGCGAGAAACTAAAAAATATCATGTAATATGTGATGCATGTATGTAGAATTATCAGATTCCCACTGCCCCTATCGATGCTTCTGTATAATATATATAATGTATGTTGGGTCTGAAAGGTTGAAGACGAGATATCTCGATTTTTTTATGATTGTATTAACGGCTACATATCTTGAGCAGAAATTCACATTACCTTCCCCACAAAAGCCCGTATAACACCATCCAACATGACGTATACATATAAAATATCACATTCCCGCTTTCCCTATTTACCCTGCAAACGGCGAAAAAGTTTTTGTTTGTCAATTTTCAGGACAGTTTTTTGTGTCTAAAACGTTTATTAACATCGTGGTATCACCGTGAAAAGCTGCTGTTCGATTGCAATAAGATTTATTTCAATCAGATTAACAGGAAAAAAGTTATGCGCAAACATAAAAATAATAATACATAACCTCCTTTTTTGAAGTCTGTTAAAAAGTAAAAAAATAGAAACAACGAAAACTATCTTTGTCTCTTTTTTTCATTTTCCCAAAATGTAATGACAGTAATATTCTGTATATACAATTTTTTAAACTATTTTTGGAGAATTTATGTTGATTCAGTCCGGAGGTTTTAATCAAGATATAGGCTAACGTAAGAATCATATATATGTATATCTTCGGAAATTTCTATAACTTTGTTTTTTTTTTTTGGTAGTTTTCTTTTGTTTTATGTCCACTAAGTTGACATTTGCAAACATTTGGTCGATCAATACACCTTCCGCTTATAGCTATAAGCGGAAGGTGTATTGATCGACTGTTGTAATAGATCAACAGCTAGGATAGTAAACAACCCCCGTTATTAAATGTGTATTAAGTAAAAAAAGATGTTACCATGAATTATTATTACTTATAGGCTACACAACATCTTTTGGGTTTGCAGAATGATGAATTACAACCTTAAATTAAAAAATATAAATCGCGATCGATTTAATAAAGTTGTAGGTACACCAATTTTTATTAGAAAATTTCTTAACAGAATAGAATAATAGTGAAATGATACGTGTGAGAAGTACTGAGGTGGAAGTAATTTTTCTAAATAAAGTATTGAAATTTTTATGAAATATTTTAAAAGTTAAAAAATAAATATACAGATTAAAATCTCCGACATTTCCATCAATAATGGAGGGGGTGAAATGTAATATGAAGAATAAATCTAGATAATAAATTCTTGTTACTTTCTACTATCAAAAAATGTAGAACTTTTGATTCTAGAAGAAAGCGACATTTTTACTTTACTTTAAAGTCTTCAAAATTTTCAAATTACCTAAAACTCCAGGTTTACAAATCTTTAAAAAAATTCATTAATTTGAGTACATAGTAGCCAAATTTATTGTTGTTTAAAACCATCTAACTCAATTAAAATACACAACTTTCAGTTAAAGTATTAAAATATGTAACTGATATGCGCTTCTATGTAACATATCAGATGTCCCAAAATAAGCTGACATTTTTATTTTTTTAATAAAACACATTTTTTATTTGATAATTGATAATATTATTGCTTTATTAGAAAGTAGAGACATGGAGGTTGTGATTGATTCAAAATATCTGACAAATCAGCGCTCCGACCTTGGCTTCACACGTTCAAAATTTTGATAAAATTTTCGAAACATGTTAGGTTAATTTCTGGGAAATGTCGGCAATACTGTATCGAATTTCTTTTTGATGTTTATGGTTTATTGATGTACACTTTACCCTTAAGTTAATCTCAAAGAAAAATGTCCAACAGTATCAAGCCACACGAACTTGACTGCCAATTTACATTACCTTGCTGACCATTAAAGGTTTCTTGCAATAATTGTATGGTTTCACTGGTAGTGCGGCATGTTGCAACATCTTGGGGAAACCAAGATGTTTCTTCTTCTATATCTATATCACTAATTTTAGGCTACGAAATTTTTAAATCATCACACGATATCGAATTTCATTCACGGTAACGGCATCTCCAATTTCATTTTCGAAGAAGTAAGGTTCAATCAATTCTCCCGTCCAAAATCCATATCAAACTCTAACACGTCCAGAATGCATAAGAAATTATTCAATCGTTTTTGAATTTTCCGATCCCCAATTCGATAATTTTACACCACAATTTTTAAATGGCTAATGAATATATCAATTTTATTATCGTAACTTCTAGAAAATTTCACAATTTTTGTTTACTGACTAAGCCGGTAGGAAGAAAATGTGTTTCATTACTAAAAATTGTTTATTTCGAACACTCTTATCAACCGTTATATTGTTATTTTTACAATTTTTACGCATTATTCAAGTGTGTACTTTACCATAATTTAACCTCAATGTTTACTAATAACAGTATATAAAATTATCTATAAACCGCGATAAAAATGGCGGCAAATTAAAAATATCAGTTCATTTTGGGACACCTTTACAAAGTTACTGTCGGACGAATACCATTTGTCAAAGATAAATTTTATCCTAAATATTACCAACGTTTTTTACTTGTTACAGACAATACAACCATAACAATATTTTCAGTCGATACCATTATGTATGCTACGCATGAATTTGCAACTGCATAAGCACTTACAAAACTAAATTAATGAGATCGAGAAATGAGAAAAAAAGGGCGTGTGTAGGAAGTCAAGAAAAAAGCACCCACGTATCATTTATATATAAGAATGACGCCTGCTCGCTGCTATGATTCAACAATGCGCAAATTCTACAGATTTATTACGTTTACATCTCTACAAAAAAAAAACGTCTCCAGTAGAAAACATACACACACCCACACTCACGGAAATAGTAGCAATTTAAATTAAAATTTTAAAATTCTGCTAGGGAGTCGGACGTAAATATGTACTAAAACTGAATAATGCTTAAACTTATTTTATTCAATTCGGTTGTCAAACCGATTTGAATATTCAAATAAAGTTATGGAGAACATTTAAATTCTCAAACAGAAACATTTACCCGAAGATGCAAATAAAAAATTTCTACGAACAATCACGAACGCACTGGATACATCTCAAATAATGATATTCATTCCCATGCTAAATTAATTAATTAGAAAATACAGAGTAATTCAGGAGGAAAGGGAAATAATTCATAAGCTGGTAGTACATTTCAATTCGTTTTCCCAATAAGAAATTTTCAAGCACGTAAGAAATTCATTGTTTAATAATTTTAGATAATTTTTCCCCGTGATACGTTATTCAAATATGAATGGACTTATTAATTACATCTGTTTTTAACTTTTATAAATTCATAACGTTTTGTTCTGTTTTGTTTTTAATAACCAAATTTGTTTTGTTTTTTGTTTTTCATAGACTTTATTACATTACTTTTCTCAGAAATAAATTCTTTACAAGTTTTGATAATAAAATTTACGCATTCATTATTTATTTAACAAAGTTATTGTACTTCAAACCTAAAAAAGTGAATTTTTCTTACAGAGTTTTTATGATTTACGTTGAATATCATGAAAATTACAGAAAATACATTTCTGAAACCTGTTTTATTTTATTTTTCAGATCGAAAAACATTCAAATAAAACAAGATTACCCCTTCTATAACATCTTAAAAATTTCATATGATGTCATTTCACCAGTGGAACAGAAATCCGGGTGACATTTTTCGCTAGTCGTAATTCTATACCAGAGCGTTTTCTGAATATATTTTTTTGAATTTTTTTCTTATTTCAAACTCTAGAATCAGTTCTCAAATCACTTTTCTCATAAATCATTCTGTATAAAAACGATTTTAAGTCAAATTCGCATTTGGTAATTAACTTGCTGTACACAGCAACATTCTTCGTCACTTAAAGCGACGTAATCGAAGTGAATTATTTTAACACAATTTAATAAGAATAATATAATAAAAAAGAAATATATATAATCCTTTTATAATTATTTGGTAATAATATAAGAAATACCTATTGAGGATTATCACGAAAAAAAAATAATTTCAAACAATGTGAAGAGATTGCAGAGATCATTGTACACAATGTGATTAAAAATTATTTACTTATTTAGGTTTTAAGGATTAACTAAATCGTAAACCTAACCAACTCTCGATCTAGGCTGATCAAACCTACCAAACAACTCTTAAATGAGAGTGAACCTACCTTGAAATAGATACGAAGGGGAATGTTGTTCACAGAAATTAATTATTATTTAATATCTCTGTTTTAGAGTTGAAGTTGGAGAATGGTCTCCTAAAAACCATTTTTAATCATTCTTATTGGCAGTTATTCATTTATTATTTATGTATAATCTTTTAAAATTATTAATAGTAAAATTTCAAAAAATAATCTCTCTTTGTTATACTATTTGATTTACAATTAGTTTACGAAATACTATATTTCAGTTTAGATGCAATTATATATAGCTCTAAATAAGTTAAATATAATAATAAAAAAGCTTGTAAGCGACCTGACATGAGTTAAAAGCCACTTCTGAAACAGGCATAGTCACTCTTAAGACAATAAGCTACTCATGCCAACGGTTAATAAATAAAGTGAGAAGTCAAACGGTTTCCCATTGATTTGTTAACTGATTCAAATATAATGTAACAATCGATACACCAAGCCTACCGGGTTTAGTATATGTACATAATAATGTACTTGTTAAACTGGATGAAGATAAATCATGTTTTTTTTTATCTTTTTAATTAATATTATTTCAAATTCATCACCCCCTGTAAAATAATTTTTTTTATTTTAATTTTACATAAATTAGTAAGAAGATTTTTGAAAGTATTCTGTTATTTATTAATTTGGCAATGACGCATTATATGACCATTTCTCGTAAGCCGAAATATAGTATTGAATTAAACCAGTTTTGTTGTCTGGTTTGGTAAAAGTAGTTATCGTTATTTCTTTAAGAATAAATGATGATCATTTTTTTTGGCAAAGATTGGACATTCATAAATATAAACAGAAGAATAAGTTAAGTATTTAATTTTTTAAATATAGGTCTATACGATTCATACTTTATGGACGTCAGATAATGATCTTAGAGCCCAATTTTGTATCTTAAAAACTCGTTTTAACTTTTTGTGGGAGTCTAAAGAGATGACATTTTATATTTTATACAATAATATATGTAGCCATAATAAATAATAATAAGATATGGCAAACTTTATTAAAAATCTTTAGAGCAAAAAATAAAACCGCATAACTTGATTTTATTACAAACGAAATCGATTTGATCATTCGACGAGAACTTATCATCTAATAAAACACCCCAAAAATTTCACTTTGTGGGTAAAAGATATACTGTTGAGTTCATTTTCCACTCTATTCACGAAAAACATTGGTTGTATAGTAAACATAGCCCACCGAGCTGGTCTAGTGGTTAACTCGTCGTCGCAAAGAGTTGTTAAACAGCTTATTTTCGATGTCGAAAGTTCTAGGTTCAAATCCTAGTAAAAGTTAGTTGCTTTAATTACTAGATTTGATTACTAGACAGTGGTTGCCGGTGTACTTCCGGGACCATCGTTAGGTATTCTTCAGAGAATGAGATGAATGATTTGTAGCGTATGTGAAAATGCCATTCCTGACCGGGATTCGAACCCGGGACCTCCAGATGAAAGGCCGAGAAGCTACCACTCGCGCCACAGAGATCGGCGTACTTTGGTGGTTTGGGTTCAATTAACCGCACATCTCAGGAATGGTCGGCCTGAGTCTGTACCAGACTACAGCTCATTTATATGTCATGGATGACATCCTCATCTCTTGGGACAAGGAGGGGTTGCATATTGTTTATTAGTTGAAAAGACCGCAATGTACATTACGAAAAAAAAATAGTATACAGAAGTACTTTCAGAATAAGCTACCTTCATCATCATCTACATCAGGTACTTTACATGCGTCATGGCCAAAGAAAAGAATTAATGTTTTCCTTATATTAAGAAACAATGATTTAGTAAGCCCTGATCTACTTAGTAGGGATTTAATTATAAATATATGTTTAATTGAATTATGTCAAAATGAACTCTTGAAATAATTAAATTACGATGAGAAAAAATTAAACTTGCTAAAAAATAGATTAATATTGCTTTCAATTATAAGAATCTCAGAAAATGTAATTGATATAACGAGTAAAACAAATAAAAAATGATACATTTATATTTTTTAATATTAAATGAAACGAAAATATCTTTTGAGGAAGCCGGTGCAATGGTTATATAAGATTATTATCAAAGTTGTTTAAAATTATTTTAAAAGCAGTATTTTTATACATCGATTTAATCTTATTGAACAGAAAATAAGAAAAAAAATAAACAAGTTAATAAATTATAATTCAGAACAAGAAACATAAAAATGAAAAAAAATATATATATAGAAATCCACTAATTTCCTTTTTATTAAAAAAAAAGAAAACAAGTAAATTTATATTTTATATAAAACTAATAGAGTATGATATTAAATAACGGAAATTAATCATAAAATATCGAATCATTTTTATTAAATCCTTTTAAAAATTAAAATTACAGTATTAACTTTCATTTACTAGTAAATGTGATTTACTTACAATGAAGTAAAACTACGGAAATCCAATCTAATTTTTTCTCTTTAATTTTCGTTGCGTAAGTGATCTGGTTTATTAAATTTAACTTTCTGTTAAATAATTTTTTTGAAATGTTTGTATTTTCCTAATGTGAATGTTGTAATCTGTTCAACTAGTGAACAATAAGCAACCCCCTCCTCAAAGCTCTAATGAGATGAGGATGATATGTATTTCATGTAAATGAAGTGTAGCCTTATTCAGTCTCAGGCCACACTTCTGAGACGTGTGGTTAATTGAACCCCAACCACCAAAGTACACCGGTATCCACTGTCCGGTATTCAAATCCATACAAAATCAACTAATCTTTACTAGAATTTGAACTTCAGAACTGAATGATAGTTTTTATTACGGGTTTGACGTTTGTAAAAGTATTACGGATACAAGCGAGAATAATCGTAATTATTTTTTATGAAGTGATGTCGCTTATAGAGCTATAGCACCTAATTTAATTTTACTGATATATAACAGCATTTTTTTAATATTTTATAACAAAAAAGAGAAGATGTTTGAAGTAGTGTAATCAACAACTACTTACGAATCAGAATTCTTCAAAAATTATAGGAAGAAATCAAAATTAGCCACTCACTGTTATATAAAAAAATCAATTTCGACTCGCCGGTAGGCGGAGGTAAATTTCACCGGTGCTAAATAGGGGATTAAATAGATTTCCACCTTAAAGTTAAAAAAAACTTCAAATTTACTCAACACGATAAAAATTGCATGGGAAAAAAAGTTTCACATGTTTCATTACGACAAGCCGCATCTTCTTACAATTCTAGAAAAACTTTGGTCATTTCTTGCCGTAACGGTTGGTCATATCAAAAGCTTTTCCGACAAAGGTTTTAGGTAATGTTTAGAGTACTAACGACCACTTTAAACCGATTCGACACTGTGCCTATTAAGAGAGGTATAATTTTTTTTTTGTCTTCGAAACCCCATTTTTTCCATCTCCTGAGCCAGTTAATGGTGATATCAAAAAACTTTACTTAGATAAGTTTTAGGCCCTTATCCAAAGAACAGAAGAAACTTTTAAACGAATTCGATATTTGATTTAATAAGAAAGTTATAGCGATATTTTGTTTTTTTTCAATAAAGTCCCCCATTTCCATCCCCCATGGTCCGATTTTGTCCAACAGAAAACTAGACCGAGACTTTGGGTCGTTATAATTTATGTATCAATTTGAAAGTAATTGGCGCAGAATTACGGCAGTTATTGTATCCACAAGAAAGTGAAATATATATAATATATATATATATATATATATATATATATATATATATATATATGAACTTTTGAACTGACGGTGGATTTGTGGTCTGGCGGATGTGAAACGCGAAGATATGTCGAAATTTTCTGAAAGTCGAATGAATCATTACAATAGGTAGTTTCTTATGAGATCTACCTAAAATGTAATTTAAAAAATCTTATATGAAAAACTTACTAAAACATACTAAAACAGAAATGTAGTTACGCAATTGTATTAAAAAAACAACACGGTAGTAAGCTTTTCTTTTATAACATTTTCCTGGAACGCTAAGCCGTGTTCCGGGAGAGTCCTACAACTGTGGGTTTTTTCTGATGCTCGGCTTACACACGCGCGCGCGCGTACACACACACAATTTAATTTAAAATATTTACTATTTTATTTAACTATAATATTTTTTTAGTTTATTTAATTCAATGATTCTAACTAAGCGCGTGCGCACACCCTATTAGTTTGCGCGTGTGTGGCGGTACTAGCAACGATGGTTGGACTAACTAAACTAATGTAATTTTACAACTTACGTAGAACACATTTCGCTCGACCCAGCCAGACCGAGTTGCTTTTTTACATTTTAAATATTATTAATTTATTTAATTCTACCGCTCACCTGTGTAGTTATAACATAGCAGAAGACTACAACAGCATTTTTTGGGATGGGAGTGCGATTTTGCAAAATGTCTTTTTGCAAATATTAAATTTATTAAAATTGTTAAAAAATGTGCATAACAAAAATATGACCTTAATTAAGTGATATCTCGAAATACTGAGGGTTACCTTGGTGTACAGCCTTAATAGCTTGACCTTTTAAAAAGAAAATTGAATGTCATCAATGCCTCATTTGTAGAAGTAATCTGACCAAGTTTGGTCAAAATCGGTTCAACAGTTCTGGATATGTAAGATGATTTAGAGGCAAAAACTGAACACATGTATATACGAACATTAACATCCGGAAAATCTTCATCCGTTTTTTTTTTGGGGGGGGTTCCTTAGGTGTCTAAACGTCAAGATCCGGTGAAAACTGTATATGCCCAAACTGGACCGATTAACTACTTTCCCTTTTAGAGCTGTAGCTCTGCTATAGCCCCACCTAGACGGGAAGTAATACCATTTCTCAAAAATTACAAAAAAACTGTTATAACTACAGTAGGTTTTTATAAAAATAAAATAGGTAGGTTTTTATAAAATAAAATTTCCTTTAAAATCAAAAATTCCTTTAAACAAAACTATTTTTTTCTTAAAAATTTGTAATCTTGAGTTGCTTTAATTGTCATTTCGTTTATGAACTACTAAATCAATCTTCGAAGAATCGAATTATTTTTGTCGCTACAACTAGTCCATAGCGTTGAATAAACATTCATGAATGTTTTCATGCGACTGTCCTGAATACAAGTGATTCTATTATTATATATATATCATAGTTCATGTTTACCCAAAAAATATGTTTCCATCAATCTTTTCGGAAATTAATTTTTCCACCTGTGTTTTATATTATCCAAATTTTAAAAAAAATCAGTTAAAAAATCTAAAACCTAGTAAAAACATAGATGGAAAAAATATATTTCCTGTTGAAGCAGTTTAATTTGGAAAGTATTTTAAATTTTTTAAATCGTGTATATTTAATTTTTTTGAATTTTCTAATGCAGCTGTTCGTATCAGCTGAACATTCATTAAAAGGGGTTTCCACTGTTATATTTTTTTTGTTTATTATATTATTTATTTTCATACAATCGTTAATGAAAATGTAATAAAATAAATGTATTTTTATTCAAAATATTATTAAAATTAGACTAAAAATTTATAGATATTATATTATAATAAAGGAACACATTTTATAACTGTAATAATTTATGAGTTGACTAATATTTTAAAACAATCATTAAACAGAAGTTATGTTAGTAGGGTTAAACTTTAGTGTTTTATTTATAAACATATAAATAATTTTACGACCTTCTTTTTTATATATTTTTTATTATTATTATTTTTAGGGGTTAATAAGAAAAAAAGGACTTTAAAACTAACCTAATAGATCTATAAAATAGACAACAGAGTGTTTTGTGGTATTCTTTAAAAAAAAGCAAAAAAAAAATCTTGTTAGGTTTTTAGGACAAGGGAAACAGTTAATCTGATAGCTACTGTAGACAAGAGAAAAGAAAAGGGAGAGATAAAATAAGGTAAGATAAAAGAATTAAATTCAAAAGAGCAAAAAAGTTTTATATAGGTTCTATAGTATATAAATATCCGTATAAAAGAAAAAAAAGAAGACATCTCAAGTTACGTATTACTGTTACGCTTTATTTCATAAAGAGTCGAATCGAATTGAATATTTTGGCAGGTAAACGATTAGAATCGTTTTTTTTTATATTCTCTTTATACCGCTATTACAATTAATTAAAAATTCCTTTCTTTACTTATATTATTACGTTTGCAACAAGAAATCGCCTTCTTAAAAAAAGAATTCTGATTTAATTATTAAATTAAAACAAAAAGAAAAAGAACGACATTTCAAAGAAAGAATATGATTAATTAATTAATTAATTTTTGAAACAAATGAAAAAAGATGGTAAGTTTAAATCCTTTTACGTGATAAAAAAACATTCTAAAAAATGTATGAATGAATGAATTGATGAACGAACAGTTGTAACGGGAAAGAGATTCACTGACCGGATATTATATTAGAACGGAAAAAAAAATGTCAAGGTAGATGTCAAGCAAACTTAATAGGCTATTTTCTGTAATTTTTTTTAATCATTGCTTACAATTTAAATAAATTAATTATATTAAGTTATAAGGATATATATATATATATATATATATATATATATATATATATATAAAACGGTTAAATAGTAATAGTAATAGTATATATAAATAGGTTAAATAGTAGTTAATTAAATCGGATATTTTTGTTAATGTTCACTTGTAATAATTTAAGAATTAATAGAAAAAGCGTCCCTCGATGAAAGGGAAAAACTTGCAGGACTTATTGTACTGATAAAAATAATGAAAACGTTTGTATAAATATAGGTCTAGAAAATGCTTTGTTTTCGAATTACAGCTAGCGAAAGATTTCGTTAGCTCTTCTAATAAAAAGAATCCTTACTGTAATTTTTAGAACCCAAATTAAGGAGTAAAGTTAGTGGCTTCTAATGTAATTTGAGCTGGGAAATACGATAAAATAGGTCTCAGAACTGTGATTACAATAGTTTTTATGGTATTCGACGTAAAACACAAAATTCAGTGTCGAAAAACAAGTTTTTTTTTTAAGTGTATAGTACAATAGCTTTGTTAAATGACTAATAAATACGAATTAGTTAAAAAACTTATAGAAAATTTAATTTTGAGAAAAGTAATATAAATAAAACGAATAAAAAGTAAATAAAAACATTAATAAATCGGTTTTTAGCTGAGGCAAAACAGACGAAAAAACAGAAAATTGTATTATTCTTTCTGTACCTAATAAACATTATTCTTAATACAGCAAAACAGAAAAATAAAATACGTGAAATGATAATTGGTAACCGAATAATAAACCTCAGCTATTGTTAACTCTTCCTTCATAATGTACATAGCGCTCTGCCCGACGTAAAATATTTCCGGTGGCTTCCCACATCATAGGTTCACTTCATATAAATTCAATAGCATGTCGTATTTTAATGGGTAACTCTTCTTTACATTTAATTTACTAAGAATTTAGCACCACTGGTATTAATAAAATTGTATAAATTAAATAATATTCATTTACCAACAATTTAAAAAGTGTAAATCCTAGTACTTTCGAAGCTGTTACTCTAGCTTCAGGGATTTTCTAAAAGGTGTTAATTTAAATTCATTCGGTAATAGTTTTTAAATTAAACTGTTATTTTCATAATAGTCGGTCGTCAGGAATAAAATTAATTCGTACGTCAAAAAGACAGTAACGTATGTTTGTAAGATGTTTGCAACTATTAATGCTATGAGATGTTTGCAGTAAGATGTTTGCGACTATAATAGTCGCAAACATCTTACAAACATGACGTTACTGTCTTTTTGACGTACAAATTAATTTTATTCCTGACGACCGACTATTATGAACATAACAGTTTAATTTAAAAACGATTACCGATTTGAATTTAAATTAGCACCTTTTAGAAAATCCCTGAAGATGGAGTAACAGCTTCGAAAGTACTAGGATTTATACTTTTTAAATTGTTGGTAAGTGAAAATTTAATTTATACAACTCTTCTTTACTATTAGCCTTTTGTCGGTATACTATCGTTTTCATCTGACCCCAAATGAAGTAATCTAATGTCGTTAAGTCGGGTGATCGTAGTGGCAAGGTGAATGTTCCATCATGTCCAATCCAGTATAAGAAATTAGCATTCAAGTGATTTATAGCTAGTAAAAAAAATGCGTCATTGCACCATCTTGCTGGAAAATCATTTACAATCAAGTTTATAAAGGTACATCTTCTAAAAAAGCCGGCAAATTATTTTTCAAGAAATCAAAGTATCCATCTCCCGTAAGGTTTTTATTGAAAACAACAATGGTCCCAGAATTATATAATAAATAATGCCACACCTAACATTAATTAAGGCGAAACGAGCCTTCAGTCAGAAATATAATTTGTTTACATCAAAAATTAACTTAAATGTCAGTAAAAGATTATTGAAAGTATATGTTTGGTGCGTTGCTTTATGTGGAAGGAAACTTGGACGGTTGGAGTACCTGAGAAGAAAATATTAGAAGCTTTTGAAATGTGGTGCTATAGGAGAATGTTAAAAATCAGATGCGTGGATAAAGTGACAAATGAAGAGGTGTTGCGGCAAATAGAAGAAGAAAGAAGCATTTGGAAAAATATAGTTAAAAGAAGAGACAGACTTAAGGCCACATATTAAGGCATCCTGAAATAGTCGCTTTAATATTGGAGGAACAGGTAAAAGGAAAAAATTGTGTAGGCAGGCAACGTATAGAATATGTAAAACAAATTGTTAGGGAGGTAGGATGTAGGGGTATACCGAAATGAAACGACTAGCACTAGATAGGGAATCTTGGAGAGCTCCATCAAAGACAAAAAAAAGACATTAACGTGAAATATATACTCGAAACTAGTTTCCACAGTAACATGTGGATTGTCTTCACTCCATAAATTACATTTTTAGAATTCAAGAATCTGTTTCTCATAAAAGTGGCTTCATAATTAAATAAAATTGAATTTAGCTTATCAACGTTATCTAGAACCCAATGTCACAAGTTTAATCGCTATGAGTATTCTGTTAACCGAAAATTTTGAACCTTCTGCAGACGGAAAGGATAAAAAAATTTCCTTTCCATAGTATGCACCACAGTCTGGTTTTTGACAAACCAGTGAGACATGAAATTCGCCTTGTACTAGTGCCTGGGCTACGCTGAATATACTGAATCACACGATGATTTACGTTGCGTTCAACAGACAACGAAAACGTTGCATATGACGCTTTCGTTTGTATATACTGATATACCAAATATTCTTTACGAAGAATGCTTTAAAAAGAATGTTTATTAGGTACAGAAAGAATCATACGATTTTCTATCTACTTTTCGTCTGTTTTGATTCAATTAAAACCTGATTTTTAAAAGGATTTTATTTAATTTTTTTGTGTGTATTTACATTAATTTTCTCAATTTTTTTTTATTTTACAGGCACCGAATTTTATGTTTTACGTCGGATACCTTAAACACTATTGAAGTTACAGTTCGGAGATCTACTTTAACCTATTTCCCAGCTCAAATTACATAAGAAATCACCAACTTTACTACTTAATTTGGGTCCCAAAAATTACAGTGAGGGCCTGTTACGTTCCAATTTTAGTCGTCTGGTGCTGCTACCTAGCGAGAGGTAGAGCTTCCCGGCAAGGTCTGATCTTACGATGTTCTACGTCATGATGCCGCAAGAAGCGGTCATGGTTGTATAAGTAACCTGTATTCAGCGCCCGAATCCTGCAAAAAGCAGTCGTATTTTTCATTTTGTCCGGATGGACAATTGTGTTACTAGTAGAATACTTGATAATGTTCAAATCTAGTTATGTTAGCATTTATTATTGTTAAATTAGTTTGTCATGTTAGTTATTATGTCAAGAGTAACGAATATTAAACATAACAATTTAAAGGCAACAAGGAGCTGTTTCATTTAGTTCTTCAACATCAAATACAGTCCATACTCGCTCTAAAATCTACCACAACGTTTTACGGTCCTCACAGGCAGGATTTAACAGCTTCTTTTTATTAAAAGATCTGAAATCCGGGCGAATTCTTTCGGTAGCCGTAACTCGAAAACAAAGCATTTCCAGACCTATGTTTATATGAAATTTTTTTCATTATTTCTACTAGTAGAACTTGTCTTAAACATTTCTGTTTCTTCGTGGGACACTTTGTATATTAAGAAAAAGGTAACGAAACTAAATAAATCTCAAATTAATTAATCTGCACTTGAGATTACATGAAACATCAGTGAGATTGGTATTCTTTTAGAGCCATAATGTTTACTAAACAGCACTTTTGGTGAACAAAGTGAAAATTTCACTTGTCTTAAGATCAAGTTCATTTTGATAAGATTGCCATGGGAATGTGTAACAATGTATTCGGTTCAGCAAACAAAATAAAAAAATAAAAATAAAACAGAAAACAATAGTAGGCTTTTTACTTTTATGTTACGCGTTATTCAACACTTGTTATTCCTAAGAATGGCTATCATTTTTGAAGTAATTTGTGACTCATATCAACTTGCCTACAACTATTATGATTATGACACTAACAAAGAAATATGTACGAGTAAATACATTAAAATAGTGGAAAAATAACATTACATTTTACGCTATGTATTAAAAATTAACGCGCTTTAAAAGGAAAACTGATAAAATTTATAGCAAAAAAACCTTTAGGATGTTTCCTTTGTATATGTTATTACTACATTTAAGGAAACCATTCTACACGGTTGTAATAATCTTTAACAAGATACCACATAAGGAAGTGTTAAGTTAAACGTATATATATGTACATTTTTTTTTTAATACTGTTACGATCTCTTTTTGTGAAAGTATTTCCGAATCTTTGGAATGTGTATATTTTTTTTCTTTTTAAAGAAGTTAGAAATCCTTTTACGTTTAACAGAATCCGTAATTTAGTTTTTATATTTCATTTTTATGCTACTTAAAAACAAAAATATAAGGTAACATATTTATTTTTTGATATTGATATAGCACTGTTTAAATTTATATTATATAATTGATATAATATTAATATAATATATTTGATTTTATATAATAACCTGTTTTGTACTGTTTTGTATTTCCATAAAATATTATTCTATCGATAAATTACATCTCAAAAATGAAAAAAAGAAGTAATTTTTATCACCCTTATTTGTATTACTTAATATTAAAATAATTATCATGAACATAAAACTAAAAAAAATCACTGATGATTTTTTACGAAAAATTTTTTGTGACCTTTAAATTGAGAATTTAATTAAAAAGCTGACAACACAGTTGTAGGACTTTCCCATCACTGTGGGTTGTTTCTGATGCACGGATTACACACAACTTTTTAATTTTTTAATTTATTTAATTCAATGATTCTACCTAAAGCGCGCGCGCGCATACCGTATTTAATTCGCGCGGGTGTGGCAGTACCAACGGCGACGGTCGGCACTAACTAAACTAATCTAATTTCACAACTTACATAGAACAAATTTCTTACGGTCGGCAGACTGTTGTAGCCGCGATGTTTAACGCACCATTTACCGAGTCGATCAAGTTCGAGACCCAGCCAGACCGCATTACTTTTTTATACTTTAAATATTATACATTTACTTAATTCTACCGCACACCTGTGACGTCACAACATATCAGACGACAACAACAGCATTTTTTGGGGTCGGGGTCCGATTTTGCAAAAGGTTTTTTCCAGTTATTTTTTAATTCCAGGTATTTTTGTTATTTTTTAATTGCTAACAAATGTGCCTAAGAAAAATATGACCTTAATTAGTCGAAATCTCGAAATACTGAGGATGACCTTGCTCTACAGTCTCAGCCCCTTGATCTTTTAAGTTAGAAATGTATAGAAGTAATCTGATCCAAATTTAGTCAAAATCGGTCCAGTAGTTCTGGAAATATAAGGTGATTTAGAAGCCAACACTGAGCATACTTACGAACATTAACATCCGGAAAGTTTCTACCCGGTTTTTTGATTCCTTAGGTGTCAAAACGTCAAGATCAGGTGAAAACCGCGTATGTTCAAATTGGACCGATTACAGTACTTTTCGTTCTACAGCTATAGCTGTTCTATAGTGCTTTCTAGACGGGAAATTAAATAATTTTAGTCGTTCATTAATTTTACTAAAAAATATTAAATTAAATAAATAATTTATAGAGATAACTTTTTTAAATCATAATTATTACATGACTATCATTTCTGAGTTTATGTATGTGCTCTGCCTGATTTCACAAAAAATTTTAACTTTGTAGACAAACTGGCCTTGGTTCAAAAGGGGGTGATTTTTTGTTTATTTTAATGTCAGTGCCTAGTTTTGGCACCGCCATTACCTTTTATGAAATTTTTTTTACAACCTATAAAATCAAGCTTATTTTAAAATATTTAATCCTTATTTAAGGATAAACCTTTAACAGGTTTCAATTGTTTTATATATGTTCAATCATTATGATTTACGAAGTTCACTGATTCCAATGAGGGGGTTTTTTGGAGGAAAATCCTCTGGATAATCAATTTTTTGAAGGGAAAATTATCGAGTCGATTTGAACGATTTTTTTCATTCTTGTTTTCTTAGAACTGGATTATTGACAAGAATCTGATATTCAAGAATTTTAATTAAAAATTCCAAGAAAACTGTTTGGAATTTTAAGATATTAATGTAATATATATTTCTGAAATCCATAAGTCTTAGCTCACCTACGGTAGTAATCTCTATACGTTGTTTCCCCTATTATTTTTCTTAATTTTACTAAGAAAAAGGTTTATAATTTTTTTTCGTAGTCATTAACATCTACCTTTTTTTATTCATACGGTCCATCGTTTTTTTTTGTAAAATTAACTGCAATTTGTCGTTCAAAAATAAACGCCCTTAAATGGAGGAAGGAAAAATTTATTTCAATTCATCTATAAATATCATCTTTTGAATCCGGTGCCAAAATAAACATCAGTAAATTCGCTACAATATAAATAGACGTCTTTTTCGTTTGTTCCCGATAGCCGTGAAAACTACTGAACCAATCATTACGAAATTTTAAATGTAACTTTCTTATGACCACAAAATATTTAACACAGATCAACCCTCATCAATCTCACTGCTACATAAATCATAAATAAAAAAAAAAATGTATATTTAAATAACCTAAAACTTCCTTTAGGAAATTTAATGTTATTTTCTATATAGATGCATTGTCTTTGTTAATATGAACTTCTTCAGACAGTTATGTGATTTAATAATTTAATATCATTGTTTATAAAAGATCAATTTATATTATTATCGTAATATACGTAAAAGCAAATTAGTTTGTTAATAAAATAAAAATAACGATAACTCTGAAAGAACAGTGCTCGGACTTAGGTTTTTTCATTTTTAAATACTCTTTACATATTAATATTTTGTTATTATCGTTTAAATGTTGGAGCTTTAATATATTTAATGGGATTTTAAATTTAAATATCTTCAGCTTCGGTCGGATATTTACAGAATAGTCGGCTCCTTTCGTATGCATTCGGCTGCTGACGATTCAGCGGCTCCTTACTAATCACTCGGCTCCTTTCGGATACACTCGTCTCATGACGAAGCAGCGACTCTAGCAACATTATTTAGGCAAGCCCATCGTAAATCCTGTGATCATTTATTATTCATTCTTCAGTCGTCACTCTTGTCTAGTTCCAGCCAGACATAGTTAAAGCCAGTCGCCTACAAGTGGCAATCGTATTATTCTTTCACGATCGCATTTAGTAATATTTCCAGTTCATAATTCAAGAATATTAAACATTCAATTTATATTTTCAAATATAATAAAGAATTGATAATAACATCAACTTATGACTTAATTACTTAAGAATCAGCGCCACACTTCATCTGTTTATATAAACAGTGCACCCATAATTACTAAAAACTTATTCCTAATTTCTGAATTTCTATATGTATATAACCCGAGGGAATCCAAGATAGTGGGTGCTAATTTCCGTACTTACGTATTAAAGCCACCGCAGCTACGTTTGCTGTTTAGGTTATGTTTATTTCGTGTACTGACAAATCGTACGTATATCAAAATAACCTAACTAAATATAACCTACGCTCGCTTCCCTCGCTAACCTCTTATAATTAACATTAAATATGCATAATATATACAACTTATTAATAATATAACCTTAATGTTATAACACCGAAATCCAATTAATGTTAATCCACCGAAATCCGATTGACTACTTTGTTTTTAAATAAAGCTGTAGCTGCGGTGGCGTTAATACGTAAGAGGTTAGCGAGCGTAGGTTATATTTAGTTAGGTTATTTTGATATACGTACGATTTGTCAGTACACGAAGTCAACATAACCTAAACAGCAGCTGTAGCTGCGGTGGCGTTAATACGTAAGTACCCTAATTTCTTTATAACTTACCCGCCGATTTTTATTTAAAAAACGAGTTTAAAGAAGAATTAAAAAGGGCAATTTTGTACTTTGTAAAGCGTTTTGAATGTCAGTCTTATTTACTTAATTTTTACTAATTATTTAATTTTTTTCATTGTATTCTAATGATAATTTTTTTTTCTTTAATTGTAAAAAGATTTCAAAATTATCGTAAAAGTAATTCGACTAAAATAAATATTAATAAAAAATAAATAAACAAAATTTTCTTTGCTTTTATACGAATCAAATTTTAAGTTTATTACTTTTTTTAATACCATTAGTTTTATTTTATTTATGTTTAATTTATTTCAAATTTTTGGTAAACATTTATTAAAAGTATTTTTTACGTTTAAAAAATAAACGGGAAAAATTAACAATATTTATTCACAACTACATACAAAAAAACAATAATAAAAAAAATTGTTTAATTCAAGATTGTATTTAAATACTTTACTTAAAAATTAATTCTCGGTGATTGTAAAAATATATTTAAAAAGGTATATATATAATAAAAATTCATGGCCATTAGCCTATAGCTATTGTCAATCTGCATCTTGTTGTCGCAATCTATAAAAAAAATTGTTTTACACCTGACCCATTTCAACTTTTTTTTAAATAAAAAAAAATACAAGCAGTCGAAATCTAAAATTGGAAATTAGACATGATAGGTTTTGTAGATTCACTTTCTTATAATTTTGTAATACATCGTGTTGAAACTTACTAGTGACATTACAATATTTTATTTCCATATAAAATTGAAGAATTTAATTAAGATAAACTAAATTATATTATTTATTATAAAAATTATAACTCTGACGGAAATATAAAACTAATTTATTTAATTCATTATTTTTAAAATGTGCACCTCAAAAATATATAACCATTGTTCAGATGGTAAACCAATACTTATTTAACTTGATTACGCTGAACAATGATATTATATAATCCAATTTAGAGGTAAAGAGTTTTTTCAACTTTATCGATCAATGTATTTGTAACCCACCGGGTTTGGTCTAATGGTAAACACGTCTTCCCAAAACAGCTGAATTGGAAGTAGAGAGTTCCAGCGTTCAAATCCTAGTAAAGTCAATTATTTTTACACGGATTTGAATATTAGATCGTGGATACTGGTGTTCTTTAGTGGTTGGGTTTCAATTAACCACACATCTCAGGAATGGTCGACCTGAGATTGTACAAGACTACACTTCATTACACTCATACCTATCATCTTCCTTCATCGTCTGAAGCATTATCTGAAATGTAATTACCGGAGGCTAAACAGGAATAATAAAAGAAATAAAAATGTATTTATCATATGTGTTAATAAAATACAGTACAGCTTTGTAAACAAATGTAATAAATAGCCTACTTAAATCTTAACACACGAGTTATACGAGCCCGTATTACTGTAGTTGCACCATATGAATGACAATATCGCAGTGAATATACTATCTTTGACGAAATGTAGGTGTTTTTTTCTTTTTAAAGACTGGTTTCTGGTAAAATTTTATTTACGTAGATAAAATTTCCAGATTGATATTGAAATCAGATGATCGATCGGTGAAATGTTTAATAACAAATATGACAACAAAGTGGTAATACTTTTCTGGCATTGATTATTTATTCTTACATGGTGGAAAAATAATTATACATGAAAAAGTTATCTAAGATTTTTTTTGGGTGGGGGTAATTTGTGATGAAGTTTTGTTGTAAAATTATCATCATATGTTCAAACAAACTAAAAAAGTTTAAAAAATTTTAAAAACAGTATTTTTTTCTGCTCTCCCACCTCCAAAATCATCTTCCATTTTTTGTTGATTTTTCTATGTTTGCTATGTTAAATGGAATAAAGTAAAAAAAAAAAAAAATCCACTAAAAGATGTACACCCGATAAAAAGTTACTGACCTATTTATTATACTAAAAACAGTCATTTATCATTTTTACGAATTCATAACATTTTTCTATTAAGTTTCGTTCTGTTTTGTTTTTAATAATAAAAATTGTTTTTTTTTATCTTTGTATATTTTGTTACATAATTTTCCACTAATTAAATTCTCTACAAGAATTTATAATAAAATTTACGCATTTATTAGTCATTTAACAAAGTTATGTATTTCAGTCGTAAAAAAACGTGTTTTTCATACCGAGTTTTTCTGATTTATGTTAAATTATCATGAAAATTGCGGAAAATCCAGTTCTCAGACTTGTTTTATTCAATTTTTCAGGTTAAAAAATATAAGAAAACATCAATTTTAAGCCTTATATAACACCTTAAAAATTTCAGTACGACCTTATTTCACAGAATAAATTGAAATTTGAACGAAAAAGTTTTCGCTAGCCGTAATTCAATAACAAAGCGTTTTCAGACATATGCTTGTATGAACTTTCTTCCTTACTTTAAGCTCTAGAATCAGTTCCCAAGTTATTTTCATTTCCTCCTGAATCATTCTCCCTCTATCACTCTATCTCACTCTCTCTCTCTGTGACGCGCGCGCGTGTGTGTAAAAATAATATTTACTTATTTTGAAAGTAAATTTTTTCGTCTACCAATAATAAATTGTTACAATAAATAAAAATCGATTATATTTGTCTAAAGTAATTTTTGGCTTATAATATCGAACATGTTTTTCACTCATGTTAATATTATAATAAACCATAAAATTGTAATTTATCTAAAAACGTAAAATAATTTATTTTGAATACTTTCTGTAATTTCAATGTTTATTTATTTTTAACAGAACTTGATTCATTTAGAGCAGTTGAAAAACTTTTTACATATACAAACATTTCGTTAAATTTCAAATACTTAAATATAAATCTAAAGTACGAAAAATGTTCAAGATATTTAAAAAAAATAACAAGAAAACCTTTTTAACAAGGGTAACCCGTAGCCCATTGGGCTGGTCTAAGGGTTAACTCGTCGTTGTAAATCGGTCATTTAACAGTTGATTTTCGAAGTCGAAAGTTCTGAGGTTCAAATCCCAGTAAAAATTAAGGATTTCAATTCTTGACAATGGATTGGAATCTATGATATAAGTCCCACTTATCGTTGAAAAGCTCTCCATGAGGGCTTATTACTGCAATTAATATTAAGTCCAAAATCAAAATTATTTTTGATTTTGGGCTATTTTGGACACTTTTGTCCAGTCGATTCTGGACAAAATCGGAGGGAGGTGCACAAATAGATTTTACAACAGTCCTAAATCCAAAATTTCAACATCCTACGGCTATTTGTTTCTGAGTTATCCGAACGAGACACTTACGTTCGTAAATACAGACGTCACGCCGAAACTAGTCAAAATTAGATTCAAGAATGATAAAATTGATATTTCCGTTGAAATCAGAAAATCGAAATTTTTCGCGATCACAATACTTCCTTTACTGCGTACAAGGAAGTAAACATATTATATTTAATTATAATAATAAATATTTTTAATTAAATTTTGTGTGTCTAAGCCGTGTATCGGCTGACGATAAAGTCCTACAACTGTGTTACCTTTTTTTTTACATCTTCGTTTAGTTAACAGGGCTTTAAGAAACACCTACACAGCAAACGGGTGTTTGTCAGCACCCGATTCCCTCCAGCTAGGGGCGTGCATTGCATCCTCCAACAACTAGGGTCCCATCAGGTACATTCTTGCTAGGTCGAAAGCCACTAGCACTTACAAGCCTTCAGTGGATGGACTGAAGGGAGAATTGTGCCGGGAAGAAGACGTAAATACATTAATAATCTCCCTAGGTTACATTGCACGCCCAAGTAAAATTTCAAATTGATCTGTAAGGACCGGAAAGTAATCCACAATTCCGTCGGTAAACAAAAGTAATATATAAACGACAAAAATAAACAAATACCTGCCCGATAAGAAGATAAACCCAGCAACAAGGGACTGTTGTTCAGGTAGGGGAAAATATATCTCCCGCTATCCTTGCGTTCCGTTCCAAACGGGTTTTATTTTAGTAAAATATAAAAATTAAAATGAACATTAAATACAAATACATTTTTAAAAGGACGTAAAAAAAATTCTTATTTCCCTTAATGCAAAAGATATATAATAGATTCTTTTTTAGGTATTGTTAATATGATAACTGAATAAAAACTGACTCATTTTATTCTACGTAGCTTATGTATATATATATATATATATATATATAAAATTTAATATTTAATTTAATCTAATTGAGTTTTTCTAAAGATAATAAATTATTAACGACGTATTTATCATCCATCAGATTTTATTATTTAAAAAGTATTCAAAGATCTATAATCAATAGAAGAAAAAACTAAATAAAATTTCAAAGTGTGGTTTTACAGTAGCTCTTTTTTATTACTATTATTTTAATTTTAATTTTATTAAAGAGGATTTTATTTTAAAGTAGTATGTAATGAATAGACAATTAAAACTAGCTATACTATTTAAAAAATAAAACTTATTTTCCATTTACCTACTTGAAAAAGCTAATAAATGAATTATAAAAACAAATGCCGATCAGAAGGATATAAAAATAAATTAATTAAGTTTAGTACATATATGTAAAATTAAAAAAGATTACTGAAAAAAAAATAAGATAAAAAAAACAGTGACAGGCTTTTAAGGAAAGTTTATTTAAATTGATCGTAAAAGAATCATTTTATAAACTCTTATCGACGTTGGTTTGATTTTAAAAGTTGGTTTAAGTAATTTTAAACAGAGAAGTAAGCAAGAAAGCAAGCAGCTAGACCATGTTATTATATTATACGCCTATATAGGCATTTATTTGCCTAATAAACTGCCTAAATAAAAACTGATTCTACCAGTTTTCTCATCAAACCGAAACGAATATCAACAACGTGTGCGCTCCTTTTAGTGCTTGTTTTTTAACGTTTTTTTTTTCTAAAAGTAAAAATAAAGCAAAATTAAAACCTTTTTTCTGTGTAAGTTTAATGACAAGCAGGCTTTTCACTTTATTTAAAAAAAAAATAAAAAAAACTTTTTTGGTCTTACAAATTGTGTATATTTGTCTTAAAAAAACTACCTTATTTATAATTTTCTTTAAAAAGGTATTATATACGTTAGCTCTAAAAAGGATTTTTAAATTAATTTTTAATTTTCTACCTGTAAATCAATGGAAAAATAAAAAAAATTATATGAATTGTAAACTACTTATAACTGTTATGTATTATAAATAAAATCAATACAAAAATATCCGATCTCATACATTTTTTTTTTGTTTTGTTTTTTTTTTTAAATGAGGAAATTGTGCAACTTTGAAAAAAAATTATCAGTTTGTAAATCGTGAAATTTTTTCATTTAGCTAACAGTACTTTACCGATTTCGACAAAATTTAAAAAAATCTTCTCTCTTTTTTTATAAAGAAATTTAATAGGTAATCTAAAACGTACTTAGCTTTTCACGCACGAGTTAGCGTTCATGTTGTTCGAATAAAAACCTCCTTGGTGCCATACCTTGGTTACGTGTATTTATTCTGTCTATTAACCTTGCTGATTAGTTGTAAATAAAATACATTGTTCAATTATGTTTAAAGAATGTATTTTCATAAGTTTTAATGATTATTATATGCATCACATTTTAATTTAATTTGTATTAAAATGTTGATTAATATATGTAATTTATTGTATGTACATGTTAACTGTATAAACAATAAATATAAATTTTGACTAAAAAATATCAGAATTAGATACATTGTCACTTTATTAATACAACATATCAGCTATTAACAAGGCCAACTGAATTGTAACAAATTATATACTTTACATGAATAAGAAGGCCGAATAAGAATTAGTGTCAGTTTCCTTATTTATTAAATTATATGGAGAAAATGATAACAAGAATCTGAACAAACTTATTCTGGAAAGATACGAGGAAGACTGACATGTAAACAGACATGACATAGCTAATGACTTAAAAATTCATTAGCAAATAGTGCTAAACCATTTAAAGAAAGCAGCTACAAAAAGAAGTTCGAAATTTGAGTGCCATATAATCGTACTCAGAAAAATTTACTGGATCGAATTTCTATCTGCAAATCTCTACTGAAACGTAACGAAATCGAGCCGTTTCTGAAGCGGTTGATCGCGAGTGATGAAAAGTGGATAACCTACGGAAACTATGTGCGAAAATGATCGTGGTCGAAGCGAGGAGAAGTTCCCGCAGTTTGAGGCAAAGCCCACATTGACGGCCAGGAATGTTATGTTGTGCGTTTGCTGGGATTGGAAGGGCATTGTATATCACGAGTGCTACTGCCAGGTAAAACGATAGTCACAGATCAGTACTGTCGACAATTATCGCGATTGCAACTAGCAATTCCAAACGGCCTGAACTGGGTCAACTAAACAGGTGTCGTATACCACGCTGACAACTCCAGACCGCATACATATTTAACGACCCGTAAGAAATTGAGAGAACTTAACTGGGAGGTTTTAATGGATCTACCGTATAATCCGGACCTGGAACAACCAGACTAACATTTGTTTCAGTTCGAAAAACTTCCTAAATGGTGGAAAATTAATTTCAAAAGAGGCTTGTGAAAACCAAGTGTCACAATTTTTTTACCTGTAGCGACGGGATTATGGTGTAGCAAGAAAAATGGCAGAATGTCATCGGAAAAAAAGGGTGCATATGTGATCTCATAATACTATTTTTCAATAACAATAAATGTATTCTTCATTTTGGTCTTCAAAGGTTCCGTACGTTTTAGACATCCTGATGATTTTTTTTTTTTGTCTTCAGTCATTTGACTGGTTTGATGCAGCTCTCCAAGATTCCCTATCTAGTGCTAGTAGTTTCATTTCAGTATACCCTCTACATCCTACATCCCTAACAATTTGTTTTACATATTCCAAACGTGGCCTGCCTACACAATTTTTCCCTTCTACCTGTCCTTCCAATATTAAAGCGACTATTCCAGGATGCCTTAGTATGTGGCCTATAAGTCTGTCTCTTCTTTTAACTATATTTTTCCAAATGCTTCTTTCTTCATCTATTTGCCGCAATACCTCTTCATTTGTCACTTTATCCACCAATCTGATTTTTAACATTCTCCTCTAGCACCACATTTCAAAAGCTTCTAATCTTTTCTTCTCAGATACTCCGATTGTCCAAGTTTCACTTCCATATAAAGCGACACTCCAAACATACACTTTCAAAAATCTTTTCCTCACATTTAAATTAATTTTTGATGTAAACAAATTATATTTCTTACTGAAGGCTCGTTTAGCTTGTGCTATTCGGCATTTTATATTGCTCCTGCTTCGTCCATCTTTAGTCATTTTACTTCCCAAATAACAAAATTCTTCTACCTCCATAATCTTTTCTCCTCCTATTTTCACATTCAGCGGTCCATCTTTGTTATTTCTACTACATTTTATTACTTTTGTTTTGTTCTTGTTTATTTTCATGTGATAGTTCTTGCGTAGGACTTCATCTATGCCATTCATTGTTTCTTCTAAATCCGTTTTACTCTCGGCTAGAATTGCTATATCATCAGCAAATCGTAGCATCTTTATCTTTTCACCTTGTACTGTTACTCCGAATCTAAATTGTTCTTTAACATCATTAACTGCTAGTTCCATGTAAAGATTAAAAAGTAACGGAGATAGGGAACATCCTTGTCAGACTCCCTTTCTTATTACGGCTTCTTTCTTATGTTCTTGAATTGTTACTGATGCTGTTTGGTTCCTGTACATGTTAGCAATTGTTCTTCTATCTCTGTATTTGAACCTAATTTTTTTTAAAATGCTGAACATTTTATTCCGGTCTACGTTATCGAATGCCCTTTCTAGATCTATAAACGCCAAGTATGTTGGTTTATGTAAACCACAAAAAGTCCGCAAAAGTTAAAACTTCATATAGCATCCAGAGCTGTCGAGACTTAAAAATCAAACAAAGATAAATACTAATATCTTAAATAAATAACTACTATTACAAAAAAATTATACAATAAAAAATTAATTAATTACATTTAAAACAGGATGTAAAGTTATTAAAAGGTATTGCAAAAAAATCTTTTTATATACAATTTTAAACAAAACTTCTTAGGATAAAAATGTTTACCAAAAGGTTGTTAAAAAAGAAAATATGTTTCTAAAACAAAAGAATATCTTGAATGTTTTTAAAAAAAAAATAAAACAAAATTTAATTTTGCGTATTTATAAAATGAAGACTTTTTAAATATATTTACCAGAAGAAAATGGTTTTTAGTTCATCCTTTATGCATTTTTAAAAATTAGTGTTCGAACTTCTGTTTATTATACGCACCAATTTTGATGTTTTTTTCTTTAAACGAAAAATTCCTTTTATAATACTTGTAAATTACAATAAAATTTTAAAAAGCCTGCCTAATAAAAGGCTTTTAGTCTAAGTGTAAGATTTTAATAATAATGATTTTTTCGTCTTCATTGTTTTGTATTTAATTGGTATTTTCTTTATTCATACATAAGCAATAATAGGCTGAAATAATAAATTTTATAGCGTGTGAAAAATCCTTTGCCCTACAGTAATTAGAATCTACTATAATTAGAATGAAAGGCAAAGACGCTACCACTCCACCACGAAGATTGATATATTATGCATAATCTAAAATTCAGTGTCGTAGATCATTACAGTACGAGTAATAGCATTCTTTTAGTCAGTTTGGTTTGTTTTACAAAACGTACATTTTTTTCCTATCTACATTTCTTTGGAAATTTTTTTAAAATTAATAGGCAGTGTTTTTTTGTAATACGTTCACAATTTAAATGAAAATCATCTTTTTCTTTCCACACTTCTTTATGTAATCTGTTCCGATATCTATCTTTTTAGAGGCCTTTCTCTATCTCTTCTTCTATCTGGTCTATATCTCAGAATTTTTGCTGGCAGGCGTTTATTTGAAATTCTATGAATGTGTGAATAGATTCTAAGACAAGAGGTATTCCTAATACTTTCTTCTTTCGTTTAGACAGCCGGCTGGACACGATAATAAGTCTAATGACTTACAAGTCTCGCGTACAAGCAAGCGCGGGACTTATTAATTAGTCGAATTGACAAATAGATTATTTAAAATTTTAGTTGTAAGTTGTCTTGTTTGTTTTAATTTATATTTTACTTTAGTCTTGAAGGTTCTATTTCTTGATTATGTTGTTATTTCTGTTGTTCTTTCTTTTATAGTTTTCTTTAGTGTTCTGTTTGTTGTTCAGGTTTTGGTTGTTAAGTTGTTTTTGTTGTTGTGTTTTCTTTTAGTTTTTTGTTGCTGTTGTTGTTGTTCATATTTTTGGTTTTTATATTTGTCTCATTCGTACTATTTTCTGTTGTTTTCAATTTACATTTGATTCTCAGTTTTGGTATTAGTTTAGTGTTTGTTTGTGTAGGCTCAGCGCTGTGTGTTGGACTTCTTCTGCGGTCGGGTACGTAGCTTTCAGCTCAATGGGATGGTCTTATTTAAGACTTGTATAATGTCTGTAGGATCCGTTTAAGAGTAGTACACCATAGGGAATGTAACGTGTGGCATTCAAATTGGTGGCATCCTAACTGAGGCAAAATTAAATTTGTCTTGAGGCCTTAAATATGACCTCCAGTTAAGTCCCTAAAGGCTAAGTACGGAGGGGGTGGTGTGACGATTGGATCCGTCACGAGGTGGGTGTCTCCCCCTTCGAGTCAAGATGTCCAACCTAGTGTAGGGGCATTGATGATGTACGCCATGTCTTTTATGTCTATCCCAGTTACGAAGCTGAACGTACCAAAGTAGTTTGAGAGCTAGCAAGGAACAATTCTGGTTCTGATTTGCAAAATAATTGGAAAACCGAAAGGAAATGCAAAATAGTTGCTGGCTTCTTTAGATTATTAGCACTGCGGAGGAGAGCTGAGTGGGTCTAATGCTGTTGTACAGATAGAATAGCAACCTGGGTTGGTAGGAGCCCGTCTGGGTGCTTGCTTTGCCAAGATAGGCGTTTTGGTATCGAACCTCGGATAGCTGAGATATTCGCTGTTAGGATGAGAATACTGCGATTGTATTAGTGAATACTGCGATGGAGCTGTGATGTGGAAGGGTGTAGGGAATGACCTTGCTCCCGGAAGCGGACCAGAGCAGAGAGAAATAGGGTATATTTTTATAAGATGCTTATTAAATTGGTGAATCTGTTTCTTGAATTTAAGTAAATCAATAGAACCTGAGTAAATTGAATTGTAGGACAAAATTGTCGTTATTGCGATCAACACGTTTTGGTGGTATGAGGATAATATATCATGGTGTTTAATGATTCAATCAAATGATAATCTGAGTATATAGTCTAATTGAAGTTAAATACAGGAAGAGTTTTTGTGTTAACCTTAGGTGTTAAAGGAAGGCGCGGGAATTATGCTTCCGCGAATCGGTTAATTTAATAGTTGAGGATTGTAGGTTTTGGTGGTTGGAAGAGGATATACGAAGGCGATAGTAGGTTGTGTAGATGCAATAATGGAAATGTCTGCCGAGACATTTGCATCGATGGTATCTTGAAGTAGACCAAACTGATGAATGTGATGTGTTATCAGGTTTAGAAAGCCTAAAGGACGATCCTCAGGTAAAGCCTATCAGGGCTAGGATGGAGAGGGATGTCACTAGCGGGTGTCTTCCCCTACAGGGGAATGTCCAATCTAGTGTATCAAACTATTCCTTTCAAAACTTCATTTCTGCCGACTGTAATAAAGAAATTTCTCTCTTTATTCGACTCAGGTCTCACTATCATATAACAATACAGGTATAACAAGTATTTTGTAGAATTTTATCTTTTTTTTTTAAGTTCTATTGAAGTTCCAAATATTGCTTTGAACTTATTTAAAACACCTCCGTCTTTGAGAAACGATTCATCACATCCAAGGTAATTAAAGTTGTTCCAATATAATATGAATTATGATGATTTTTGTCCTAATAGATAATTCCATTATCCACAATCGCTTAAAGGCCATTGTGTTCGACTTAATATTTATTAAGTTAAGTATATATTGAAGTTAATATTTTCATCATATATTTCCAGTAGACATCTTTTAAAGTAAAAATTGCTTTCAGCAGAAAATCTGCAATTTCCTCAATTACTTCTTTGTCATCTGTAAGGAATTCAATCCTTCAGGTGAATGCAGGAGTGGTGGATGACCACCACCTGCACTCCTACAGCTACCTTCTTTTTCCATCTGTCCAGAACCCTGTTCAAGTAGATATTAAAAAGCTTTGGGGTTATCATGCTACAACCCTGCTTAACGTCTTTACTGGTATATATATATACACACCTGCTGTCAACTAATTATCTACCTGAACGAAAAACATGGACTATTTCCTCGTACATTCAAGATGGCAAACTTTAATATATCAACAATATTTTATATCTTTCATTTATAGCTATTCCAGTATTTTTATCCTTATTTCCGGTACAATTTCCGTGATTATTTTGAATATTGCCAATAATTCAGATTCCATTGGCAGAGAGTTAAAAGCGCTGCGCAGAGTGAGATTGGTGATAGAGTGCTGCTCTACTGCCTTCAAACGTACCCCGAACCACTTCCGCCCTCTTTGTGGTTGGGAAATTCTTCTTCTTCTGCCAAACTTCGTGACGCGAGTGGTAGCGTCTCCGCCTTTCATCCGGAAATCCCGGGTTCGAATCCCGGTTAGGCATGGCATTTTCACACGCGCTAGAATTATTTCATCTCATCCTCTAAAGCAATACGTAACGGTGGTCTCGGAGGCTAAAAAAAAGATTTTCCCTAGTCAGGTCTCTTAATCCTAGTCAGGGATCAGTTTGTGTTTCACGGTGAGTATTTTATTACTGTAGTACTCTCTGACTTGACTAGCTTGCTGTGCGATGTCCTCCAAAATTCCAATAAACCAATCCCGATGGAGGTAACTGGAAAATCTACGCCCATTAAGAGGAAAACCTGGAATGTTATGCAACTCTTTTTCCAGTATTTTCCCATTATTACTTCCTTGTACTAGGTAAAGGATTGTGATCGCGAAAAATTTCGGTTTTCCGTATTTCAGTGGAACTATCCATTTTGACCATCCCTGAATCCATTTTGACTAGTTTCGGCGTGACATCTGTCGTACGTACGTATGTATCTCGCATAATTCAAAAAACGATTAGCCGTAGGATGTTGAAATTTTGGATTTAGGACTGTTGTAACATCTAGTTGTGCACCTCCCCTTTTGATTGTAATCAACTGAACCAAAAGTGTCCAAACAAAAAACCCCCAAAAAGAAAAATGATATTTGGTTTTTTTATTAATTGCAATAATAAGCTTTCATTGAGAGCTTTTCAACGATATATAATAAGTGATACTTATTTTCACTGGTTCCAGAGATATAACCAAATAAAATTTTAATTAATGAAATATTTTGAACTTACGGGAAGTAAGTCCCAAATATTTCATTTAGTAGGTTAGAATATAAGTAGGTTAGAATCAGATTTCATATCCTTTTTCTTCTTATTATTATTTTTTTTTAATTTAAATTTATTGACTTATTAATAATTATTAACCTTTCATTGTGAAAAAAAATATACGATGAATAATAATTCAATAAAAAAAAATAAATAAAAAATATCAAAGTTTTTAATGAAATATAAAATTTTATGTACTTTTCATTTAAAAAAAAAAGAAGTAATTTAATAGGCGTATAAGGAAGTCATGTGTTATCCACATCAAATTTTTGTTTATTTTACGAATTAATATTATTTATTTTGTATATATTTTAAATAATTATATTGTTTTTTTCTTTTATAATTAGTTGTATATTTTGTGATACTGAATTAATTAGAATTTTACCATGGTCTCCCTTGATCAATCCAGGCAAATGCTGGGGAAGATCCTTGGAGTAGTAAATCTACCCATTCCTAGCTTGATTTATATGATGAATTATTTTGTACAGAACAGAATAAAATATTTATTTATTTACACTTAATTTAATTTAATTTTACCAGCACACTATGAAAAATATCTGAGCAAGTTGAACAGATTAATAATAAAAAAAGCATGTTTTTTACTAGGCAAATAAATTAAAAAAAAAATATTTTATACTTTAAAAATTGATCATTATAAGTTAATTTTAATACATCAATGATTTTCTAAATATAAACATTTTCAAATTATGTTTAGCAATAATTTAAATGGAAATATTTTAAATAAGTAAATATTCACTTTCAATAATTAAACTTTCATAAAAATCTTAACTTTATTTTTTTTTTAATGCCTTAAAATTTTATTAATTATCTTATATGAAAACAGTTTGAATCAAAACTAAATATCAATAGTAACTAACGATAAAATAACATTTTAAAGAAACGAATTAAAGATCTATTTCATTGATTGCAATTAAAAAAACAACTTGAAAATTTGGAGAAAAAAAGTTGAATAAGTTTAAAATTAATTGTTAAAATTGGGACATTTGTGAAAAAAAAAAATAAAATAAAGCAAAAACATTGATATAATCTAGTATATGTAGGGCTGTATTTTTAATGTTGTATAACTTGTGTTTAAATGCGTACAATTCTACTTAATAAAAATTGACCAAAAAAGGAAATTTTCTTGAGATCATGTTTTAGTATTCAGTTACGATTAACATTAATTTCGTTTTATTATACTTTTTATTTATTTATTTTTTTACTCAAGATTCGTTAAAATTCACACTACTTAAATGTATTTACCGAAAAAAATTTGAGGCGTGTCTAAAAAAAAAAAATCCTTAATTAATTTTTGAAATTAAAACGTTTTGCGGTATTCTTTATTAATTATATATAATATTTTTATAACATGAAAATGTACTAAAAAATAGTTCATATAAAATATTAATGTAGAAATATAAAACACTGGTTAATAAACTAAATAAATTTTGATATATACCTTTAAGATCTAAGGATTTGACCTAAGCATTTTTTTTGGCAATAATAAATAAATAAGTTTTTAATTATAATTATTAAAACAAATTTCAACATTATTTTTTTAAAAAATACGATTTTAAATCGTAGGTAAATAAAAATATCTGGTGTGGAACCGCATGACTTCCTTGTACGCCTTACTGAATTATTACTGTAAAAATATTTTTACAATAGAGGTTAATAATTAGTAATAAATCAATATATGTAAATTAATTTTATTATTAATCATGGCCCGTTGGTACTGTTATAAATTAATTTTATAATAATTTCAACTTACCAACTATTTTTATTATTTTATCCGAGCGCTTTCGGATATTAATCCATCATCAGGAACATTTATGTGTTATGGATTATAATTATTTCCTTCAAAAATTAATATAGTAGATGAATTTTTAAAAACAAAAAATTATAAATACGATTGATCGTTAAAATGTAAAAATAATGTCGACGTTGTCCGTCATGCGCTTCAATCCTCATGAGAGCTTCAGACATGACGGAAAACGTCGACAGGTGTTTTCGGAGGATAAACAGAAAAAGAAAAAAAATCCTTAGAACTCGCGACTTAAAAATCAGCTGATTTGGGATGACAATTTCACCTAAGTAAATAAATAACCTAGAACTTCTTTTAATAACACTCAATTAGTCGGACACGTTTTGGCATCCAAACGTCGAACTTCTTTTTGTAATAATTTAAGAGTGTTAAGGATGTTTAGGTCATTAGTGATGTAATGACTGCTTACATGCCGGTCTTCCACGACTTTGGCCAGAATACGGTAACGCTATCTCGTGCGCAAAAGACTCAATGCTTTTTAGATTACTTATTATTTTGATGTAAATGTTAGGAATTTTTTTTAATTATTAATTCATCAGTAAAGTTTCAACATTTGAGGAATTACAGTATAACGTTTTAGCTAAGATAAGAATTTAAATTTTAAAAACCAATTTTCTTAAATAGAAAATTTTTATCTCTATAAAAATAGAAAATCCAAGCAGATTAGAATAAACGAGGAGTGATATAATTTAAGTAAGAAATTTACTACAGTTAAACGTAGATTTAAAAATAAAAAAGTTTTTCAAAAATATTTCTATGAAGCACAAAAAAAAATTTGGGTACCACAAGAGAATTATTTAATTAATAAGGCACAAAATAAAAAAATATTAAAAAGAACTGGAGAAGTGAAAATCTTAGTTCGCTTAAAAAGAAAAAAAATCTGGATATATATCACATTATGTCATCTAAAATTAATTATTGGGTTGTAAAAGGAAGTTTAATGAGTAAATTTTTATAGAAAGACAAATATTAGAACACAAAAAATAAATAATTTAGTAAATAGTGGAGAACAGAATGGTATGGGGAAATGCATTAAACCAGTTTAACGAGGTGATGACAAAAAAAATTACAACTTATTTTAAATCCTTTTAGCTAAAAGTAGGATTTAACTTAGAAGCCTAAAAACATCGTTTCGTAAAAAAAAATTGTCATTTTTAATCCGGCCACTAAATTATAAAAATGTATACTTTGTTTCTTTCCTTTTAAAGATTTAAAGATAAAATCATCGTATGCTTAAAAGCTTGGAAAATAGTATAAAATGAATATTCAAATTAACTTAAGTAATAAAAAAAAAAAAAAAGGAAAAGTATATTGTAAGAAGGAAATGGATCAGAACAGTAAAAGGATTAAAAAAAAAGGAGTAGGCAAATTAACTGGACTTGTACATCGACAAGAGAAAAATGATATATGATAAAGGAGAGATAAAAAAAGACAGTTACAAGTCCAATTTTAAAGTCACAATTATACATACAAACACTCACACACACAGTTATGTAAAATGCCCACAACACAACCAATTTTCAAGTTTTTATATATATATATTACATATAATACCTTGAGGCAATCGTTTGTAGAACCAGAACTAAAGTGGTACGAGATAGAAATTATATCTTATACAAATTTCAACGTTCCAGTATATCATCGTCAGTTACTATAACATAAGACATTAAAAGAGAAATTAATATTTAATATTAATTAATATTTTAATTAAGTTTATTACTAATATAACGAATGAATGGGTGAGCTGAAGTAAGTAAATTTATCCAATTATTAGCAAGATAAAAATTTAATAAGTAAAGATATGAGGAAGTGTTCAAATTGTCGTCTTATTGCGCTTATGAATATATGGCAGCGTTTAATCGCTGAATTATAAATTTTTTCTTCGAAAAAAATTTTGTCTCAATTTATAAATTTAAGTAAATTTCAATTCATAGCTTTAGCGGTTCATGTCATATAAATAAAACAAAAAAAACATGTCATTGTCGAATCCACAAAATGAAATTCGCATGACGTCAAATCATATGAACAGATGTGAGAATTTGATTGTTCCTTAGTAATCTATTCGTTTATAGCAGAGGCTTCCACTTAATTTATAGAGAACTATTTAATTTGTTTATAATGAATTAAGGAAAAAGTTTTAGTTTTTCCTCATTAGCGGCTTTATTTGAATCGATCTATATTTGAATCGATCGATATCTGATATGGATACCACATGAGTTCCTTGTACGCCTATTAAATTGTACATACACATTTTAAAAAAAATGAAAAGTACATAAAATTTTATTTCATTAATAACTTCTGATATTTTTTCATATTTATTTTTATTTTTGTGAAATAAATTTTCATATTTATTTATTTGTGAAACTTCTTACAATCAGAGGTTAATAATTATTAATAAATCAATAAATTTAAATTAAAAGAAAAGTTAAAAAAAAGAGATTTGAACAGATGTACTTTCCCCTTGTAAGATCGAAATATTTCATTAAGTAAAATTAAATTTTGGTTATAACTCTGGAATCAATAAAAAAAGTACCACTTATGATATATGTTGAAAAACTCTCAAAGATGGCTTATTACTTCAATTAAAAAAAAGTCAAAATCCAATTTTTTTGATTTTGAGCTTTTTTGAAAACTTTTGGTTCAGTTGATTGCAATCAAAAGGGGAAGTACACAACTAGATGTTACAACAATCCTAAATCCAAAATTTCAACATCTTACCGGTAATAATGTATGAGTAATGCGAGATACGTACATACAGACGTCACGCCGAAACTAGTCAAAATGGATATTTCCGTTGAAATCTGAAAACCTAAATTTCTCGCGATTACAATACTTCCTTTACATTGTACAAGGAAGTAATAAAAAGCACCAATAGACAGCTGATGAAATTTTGAACAAAAGACAACCCGGGTACTTTTTTCTACGAGCAAAATAAGGACGCTAGCGAATTTTACAATAAACATCAAAATCGCGCGATGGTAGAGTAGATTGTGTAGAGTAGCTTTATATATATATATATATATATATATATATATAAATATGCAATTTTACACAATAAAGATTAAATTTTTTAAAAAGGAATTGTTTTTGGGAAATTCAAATGAAAAATTAAAAAATTGATTTGGGCACTACCTTGTGGGCCTATTAAATTACATATACACATTTTTTTTTAAATGAAAAGTTGAAAAGTACACAAAATTTTACTTTATTATAACTTCTGATATTTTTTCATATTATTTTATTATTATTATTATTATTATTATTATTATTGAATATTATTTATCGCAACTGTTTTTTACAGTCAGAGGTTAATATTTATTAACAAATCAATATATTTAAATAAAAAAATAAAACTAAACAAATAAATAAAAAAGTAAATGAAGTCTGATCGGAACCAATGTGCCTTCCCCTTGTATGATCCAAATATTTTATTAATTAAAATTTCATTTGGCTATAACTCTGGAACCAATGAAGATAAATACCTCTTTGATATGTCGTTAAAAAGCTCTCAATGAGGGCTTAACACTGCAGTTAAAAAAGTCCAAAATCCAACTTTTTTTTGGGTTTTAACCCTATTTGGGCTCTTTTGTTTCAGTCGATTGCAATCAAAAATGTAGCTGCACAACCTAGATGTTACAAGTCCTAAATCCAAAATTTCAACATCCTACGGCTAATCTTTTTTGAGTTATGCGAGATACGTACGTACAGACGTCACACCTAAACTAGTCAAAATGGATATTTCCGTTGAAATCTGAAAACCGAAATTTTTGGCAATCACAGTACTTCCTTTACTTTGTACAAGGAAGTAAAAAGCTGAGAACAAAGTTGCAATGCTTTCCTGGCATTGGTTATTTATTCTTATATAGTGAAAATTTAATATTCATTAAAGAAGCTTAAAAGATTAAAAAAAAAAAAAAAAAATCGATTTTTTTTTTTTACTCTTTTCTGCTTCCCCACTCCCGAAATCACTTCCTAAAAAACATTTTTGATTTGCCTACCTTTATTATGTTAAATGGAAGAAACTAAAAAAATGCCACCTGAAAATGTACAACTGGAGGTACTGGTGGGGATGATTTATTGTAATATTATTAATAAAAGTTTTAAACAATTTTTTAAATCGATATTTTTAAACTTTGATTGGCTCCTCCAACACCATGGTATTTTTTTTGGCCAGTTGCACTACTGCCTAGGAAGACAAAATTAAAACGGTAAAAAAAATATGCAATAAGTAAAAAGATAGTTTTTCAATTTTTGGAGAAGGGGTAGAATTTGGGGGATTTTTTTTTAAATGTTGGTTTCCTTGGCTGTGAAACGTCAAGAAATTCAAAAAACCATACCCGAATTTTTTACTGAAAACCTTTCTTTCCTTCTTGCAATATAGCTGGTAGAGCTATGATGTCAGGAAAGTACAATTTTTTAAAGATTAAAAAAAAATTTAAGCAATTTAAAAATAATTTTATAGTAATAAAAATTCAGTCTTATGGATAAAAAAAAAAAACTATATCTCTTACAACCTGATGATTTGGACGAGAGTAACGACTGCGGTGTAAGCCATAATTCGAAACAAGGCAGTGCAAGAGAGGGGCAGGCAGGCTGGAAGACTTCAATTGACCTGTGGCGGAGCAACTGATGCCGGACGGCTATGGGCGGCCAACCTTAGAGGGTGAGTGGCGAGGGCTCCTCGAAGTCGTCCAAGGAGCCCTCGGGGAACTATGATCCCCTGGGGACGTTGCTCTGGCTATTCTAATTCGGTGACAAGAGCGCCTGGGTGATTTCGAAGGGGCTGTGTACATACCATGTGGATTAGGTCTGTCCCTTGCGTGACTAGTGGGGGAGGTTTTTTAGTGGGTGAGAGCCCAGCACTTGACGTCAGAACGAGCCTGGCCGCGGCTGGCAGAACTTTTTCCTACCCCTACGGAAAACAAAAAAAAAAGAAAGAATAACCTGATGGTTTAACAACACCAATAATTGCTCAGATAGAAACAATTTGAAAATTAAGTATTAAAGTAAGGATAAATACAAAAGACGAAAACTATGTTTAATAAACTGGTTTCCATATTTATATATATATATATATGTTTTGCTTGATGAAATTCACTACAGAAACTCGAAGCTTGTCTGTAGAAATATGAAATGTAATTTTTGTAGCGTATGAAAAATAACATGTCTGACCGGGATTCGAACTGGGGACCTCCGGATATAAGTGAATTTGTTACGAACAATTTTATTTTTTTTTTATTTTTGACATTTATTACACTATTAATTTTTAAAAACCATAGCAATCAATAAGTTATTTAAAATTTATTCAAGTAATAAAATAAGAATTATAATTAATTTTTTTCCAATTTCTAACAAAGATTATAAATACAAAGTTTAACTTAATAATAAATTCTGCTTTTAATTTAGTAAAAAAACATTTAAAAAATTTTTAATCTTGACTTTGTTTTAATTAAAAGAGGAATGAAAATTTATAAAAATAAAAAAAGGAATTCCAAAACAATTAACAATCGAAATAAATTTATTTAATACGACAATGGTATACTTTTTCGATATCATAAACAACTCTGGTTTTAATTATTTATATTAGCTAAGAACACTGAATACACTGAACACTTAATATACTGACTTACTACAAATGACAAATAAACAAAGTTAACCAAATCAGGTATTAATAAAATTTAAAATGTAATAAAAACACATTGACATACATAGGCAAAAAACTGTCATGTAATATGTAAATAAAATAAAGTAAATTTACATAACTTTTGAGAATTACCTGATTTATTTTACCATCTTTTTTAGATGTTATTATATCCATTAAAAAACGACCGATTGAAATAATATAAGTGTATGTGTTTATGCGCGAACGCGCGTGTGCGTGTTATTATATACTAGTAGTAATAATTAAATATGTTTAGTACTATTATAACAGATACCCTACAATAAACTTCTTTTAACAGCAAAAAATTTAGGAAAACATAAGAATATTACCAATCGGCTACTTATTTTAATCTGCAGTATTTACATGGTATAATGAAATAATATTTTATGCCTTTTTCAAATATAAATGAAATATTAAATATAACATAACACTTACATCTATACAAAAAAGAAGAATATAATCAAGTTAAAAAAAGATACTTTCTTTTTCTATTTAGCCTTTGGAACCACCGTAAGGTGTTATTTTACATCAAAGGATAAATGAGGATTATATGTATGAATGAATATAAATGAAGTGTAGTCTTGTTCAGTCTCAGGTCGACCATTCCTGAGATATGTGGTTAATTGAAACCCAACCACCAAAGAACACCGCTATTCACGATTTAGTATTCAAATCTGTATAAAAGTAACTGCCTTTACTAGAATTTGAATTTTAGAACTCTCAAAAGATGCTAAAAAGGGAGTCCCATATAAAACGCAACCCATCAAACACTCATCCATGAAATTTCAAAAGTCAAGCTTACTCCCTTACTCGTTACTGAAATGGACTCGTCCAACATCTGAACATCGCGGGGATGCAGTAGAACACTATCGATAGTAACAACAATGCAATCATAACGTTCAGTGTATTGCTAGAGACAAGATGGTGTTTTCGCTAGATGAACGTGTTTTCATTGTCGAGTCGTACTTCAGTACGAAATCAGTGGTTGCAGTGCAAGATTTGTTTCGCCATAAGTACGCAGATAAACCAGCTCCTAACAAAACATCAGTATTAATTTTAGTTACAAAATTTAGAGAGACCGGTTCTGTTAATAACAAGGAACACAAAAGACCTGCGTCAGTGTTGAATACAGATACAGTCGCTGAAATCAAAGACCGATTACTCGCCTCGCCAAATAAATCGATCAGACGTTTGTCTGCTGAAATTAATTTGTCTAAATCAACTGTTCATCGGGCGACCAAACAATTACAATTACGACCTTATCGCATTCAAACGGTTCATCGACTTCTTGAGCCCGACAAAGAAAAACGGCTACAATATCGTCAATGGTTCCGTCGATTTCTGCGTGAGGGAATTAATGTTACGGATTCGTTATTTTTCACAGATGAAGCACGGTTTCATTTGGATTGCTACGTAAACGGCCAAAACAGTAGAATTTGGAGTGCTGAAAATCCCCACGTTTATCACGGAAAACAATTACACCCGCAGAAGTTGGGCGTGTGGTGCGCGATATCGCGGAAGAAAATAATCGGTCCTATTTTTTTTGAGTACACCATTAATGCAGAACGATATCAGGATATTTTATTTCAGTTCATCGCAATCTTGGAAGAGGAAGACAGACACTGCTGGCTACAACATGACGGTGCGACATCGCACTACGCAGGTTCAACTTCTGATTTCGTTGAGGAATTCTTTGGTTATCGGTCGAGGCTTGTGGCCACCAAGATCTCCAGATTTGACTGCGGCGGATTTTTTTCTACGGGGTTACCTCAAAGAAAAAGCCTACAGCAACAAACCACGAACACTTGAACAAGCTGTAATAAATATCCAGCCACAAACTTTGAAAAAAGTTGCAAGAAACGCTGTAAAAAGAATTGAAACTTGTATTCAAGAAGATGGCGACCACTTCCAATATTTACTCTAAATGTAAGGTAATGGATGGTAATAATAAAAATTACATTTACATTTACACATGCCTTTTTATTATTTCAATACCTACCAATATAAGGTTGGGTTGCGTTTTATATGGGACACCCTTTAAATATACTAAGTTTTAATATCAATACTGTCTTTTCAAGGTCATTTTATTTAAGCTTGTATTTTTTTATACATAACATTATTATCATCATTTCTTAGGAATTTCGTTTACTATATTTAAACAATGTTATTTCAATACAGATTAATATATCAATATGCATAAGATTTATTTCAAAGACAAATAATGACATTTTGTAAGTTATACCATATTAAACCAATCCTTTTTACTTTCCCGGCGAATATAGCAAAATAGTTATATTAAAGAAGAAAGTATAGTGAACAAGTCAAAAATGGCGTATCGGGTTTTTATCGACTTTCCAAATAAAGGACCGTTTTATTTTCGGTTGCATGGTGGGATTAGGGGGGTAAATGAATTTTCTTTACGTTTTGAGCTATAAATAATACAAAAGTAGCGTTCACTTAAATTGGGGTTTTCTTTTACATATATACTTTCTTTCTTCTTTCCTGTATAGCCTCCGTTAATTACCGTTCAGATAATACTTCATAGGATGAATGAGGATTCATTTACACTTATTCATATCATCCTCATTCATCCTCTGAAGTATTATCTAAAACGGTAGTTACCGGAGGCTAAACAGGAAAAAGAAAGAAGGATGAATGAGGATGATAATGAAGTGTAGTCTTGTGCAGTTTCAGTTCGAACATTCCTGAGATGTGTGGTTAATTGAAACCCAACCACCAAAGAACACCGGTATCCACAATCTAGAATTCAAATCCGTGAACCGTGTAAAAATAACTGACTTTACTAAGACTTGAAAGCTGGAACTCTCAACTTCCAAATCAGCTGATTTGAGAAGACGCGTTCACCATTAGACCAACTCGGTGGGTTGCTCTTTTATATATACTAGCCCCATGTCGCAGCTTCGTCCGCGCTATATTGGTTTTTATTTTTTTTTATTATGGGTTTTATTAATTTTTTCATTATTCGCATAGTTTTCTAATTATAGCGAATAATATTTTGTGAATTTCTTCAATGAACGGGCTATTTAAAAATTAAAAATCTGAGCTGAGAACATAAGTGTACTAAAATAGAAATTTAACATGATGATTGTACGAATGGGTTTGAATTGAAACCGTTATAAAAAGAGTTTAATGTTCGAATTTCTTGTTTCTAACATCTGAATTCCTTATCAGTATTTAGCTTTGAAGCGAATATGCAATTTAACTGTTAAAAATTATGATTTAATTGCTTCCGTTTTAGCCATATATGAATTTTTCCAAGTTAGTCATCTGTCAAGATATATTCAGAGATATTTCGTTGAGTCCAATAGGGAAATATGAACGTTGCCAAGAAATACCATTGAACAAGTTTCTTTACAAAGCGTAAAGGTGACATGAACGCTTTTATTTTCGTTTATCTTTTCCATTTCTTGTATCACTCTTCAGATGTTATACAAATTGTAAAACCGTACATGGCGAGTTGTGTTTAAATTGTAACGCGGTGTCGTTTGCAAAATGTTCTGTCATAGTTTTATCCGTAACAGATGGGTCAGAAGTATATAAATAGTATAAACAAGGTATCAGAATGCTTCCTTGTGGTACACCGAACGTGTATACTTCCAAAAAATAAATATTTTTCTTAAAGTTAGCCGATCTGTGTACGAATACATATTAGTAAACGTCTTAATTTTTTTTAAGTACTAAAATTCTATTTCTTATTGATATTTTAATTTAAAAAATGTATTTAAATTTTATGTAAAATATCGAACAATCACAATCAATTTTAAGTAAGAAAAAACCCACCCAATACGAACACACCCATCAAACAGATGTTTGTCAGCAAGGAGGGCGGCACTGCTAATGTTACTATTTGCGTCGAGCCGTAAGCCGGCCGCATTGATAAAACATCTATAGTGACCGACTCACCACTTATTTTACGAATTTTCCTGAGAAACTCATCCTGCGTCGTGACAGCATCCACATCCTTAACAAGGACATGGACCCTCCTGCCATCCCTTCCAACTAGGGCCGTAGTAGCACCCTCCACTTTTTCGGCGATATATCTGCTCAACTGTTCGGCCGCACCACCATCGGCTCGCAGCCAGAGGTGAAAATTCTCCCTTTGGCCCTTCCGTATGGAAAGGACCTCGGTTTCGCCCGGCGATACTGCACCCTTCACGGAGCGGAAGAGATCAGCGCAGGACCTCCCCTCTGCCTTGTCCACAACCGTGGTGATTGGTGGCCCCGCCGGTCGCTTCTTACTTTGCGGCATCAGTATTGAAGACGGACGCAACAAAGAACAAAATGCCGCTTCCCCACACGCCTACATGAATACTCAACGGTGCGCCTTAAAATCTGTTCGACCCGCCCACGCGGCCCGTAGAAACAGACTGATCGACTCTGTTCATGATTCAGCACATTGGGAACTGATCTGCAGATGACAGAGGTCATCCCATGATACCCAACCGTCAAATCGATTACTAAAACGTAATCCGTCCTTCCAAGATCTATCTTATACGCATAATCTCCGCCAGATAGATCGCGGGTAGTCGATCGCTCAAAAAGGACCTGACCCACCCTCAGTTTACCGGCAAGAGCCAGGTCTCGAATTCATGGAACCCTCTGGGACATCATAGCGTTTTGAGGGTTGTCAAGAGTAAATGAAAAGACACAATTTCTTCATGCGTATAGTATTACAACTTCATCCATTCTTCAAGTTATGTACAAAATACTTTATTTTGAACCTATCACAAATAAAAAGTCTTTTAATTTGTTCAGTCTTCAACCAAACCATATTTTGTAATGATGCTAAAATAATTTATTCTCTAAATTACATATTTATTTACTGGATAAAATTCCAAATTTTGTTTATTATATAAGTCAAACGTTCAAATGAAAAAAAAATAATTTTTTTAATGAAAAAATTGCAATATTAAGTTTGAAGATTAACCCGTGTGATATTTTGTGTCTACTTTGTTTAAAGCTAATGAAATATATATATCGAATCACAGACGGATTAAAACTGGTACATTTGTGTAAAATATGATTTTCTCAGAGTTTACGTTATGGTGTACAATGTAGTCAATCAGAAGGATGAATGCCCCCTATTTTTAATATAATTTACAACTGCTTTCGTGACAATATCACATCTTCAGGTCGTAATAACTTTTATATAATTTTTTACGAAGCAAATACATTCAAGTGAAATGAATATATTTGTCGTTAACTATTAGCCAATATTTAAATTCGTCATTCAATGTAAGTCATTGCAAACACAAATATAACTATAAAAATAATAAATTATAGTCATTCAAATTAATTCAAAGGTGAGAATTGAATGAACGATTTCTAATGACCATTTGATGATGTGATGAAATCACGAAACCTTCTGATGCGAGTAGAGTAATATTCATTAAAATTTATATATTTATTTATATTAAAGTTATTTTACAATATTAAGAAAATATTCTCTTTAGATTACAAGATACTTCTTTTTTTTTAAGAAATTGATTAAAACATTTTATACGGAAACTTATTCAATATTATTCTTTAATAAATGTTCTCATAATAAAAAAAGTATATTAAAAAGAAGCAAGATATTTAAAATTTAAATTTAAAAAATTATGTTGTAAAAGGTAAATAAAAAGTTATAATAGACATTTCAAATCAATTCTTATAAAGATAAAAAACAAATTAACTTAATAAAAACACAGTAAAGTAAAAAAAAGCTGACAAAATATTGCATGCTTTCCCGGCTAAGTAAGTCAAGTCATACATACCTAAAATAATTATTTAAAATATTGAAAAAATAAACTATAACCTTTTTGAAAGTATTGAAGAAATGGCGTCTCATTTTGGCACCGGATATAATATAATTGCCAAAACTACTGGATATAATATAATTGCCAAAACTAGTTTAATTTTAATAGCCCTTTATGTGAAGAAGAAAAATGCATAAAAGAATTTAATAATTAAAAGAGTTAGAACCGAAAAAAAAATATATATTTTTTTTTTGTTTTTTTTAGAGGTGGGGAATAAATTTTTGAAAACTTTTTCTAAAAATGTTCATACATAGGTTAAGCGTAACAAATTTTCTTAAGTAAATTTTTCTCTAAATCTATAACCCCAATCAATAAAGACTAAAATAAGAAAAATAACATTTTCATAAAAGCTTTCCTGAATTTTAGATCCATAATTCAAAACATTGTAGACATTTCTTGATAGCCCAACTTTCAACATTTTTTCGAAAAATATTTAAACCGAAGAGAGGTAAAGAAAAAGAACAAAACACATATATTTCTAATTTTAATCGAGGGGTATGATTTTTTGAAAAATAAATTTTGATTATTTATATATGCATTGTAGGTAAGAAACATGTTTTAATAAAGTTTTCTCTAAAATTTCACTGAAGAAAATCGAAATTGTTTTTTTCCGGATATCCCTCCCATCTACCCATCTTTAGCATCTTAAAAAATGTTGATAAAAATAAATATGATCAATGCCCCATATATAAAAATATTTGACTTAAATTTGAAGAAAATCAGTTCGTTCAATCCTGAGATAAAAGACCAAAAGCACTGCGACACTCATACGTACATACATAATCACAAGCATACATACACCTAGATATGTTTGTTTTTGTTTAGATGACCTAGTTGGACCTTAAAGTGCAACATTAAAAAAATATTAAAAAGTAATATTTTCAAAAATTATTACAGCAATGCAACATCTTTTGTGTAATCACTTTTATACTATTTGTGTGGTTTTGGAGACGTGCTCTCAAAAAAGAAAAGATTCAAACTGATCCAAAACGAATAAACTTCAAAACAGATTTTGGACACTAACTTCTTCCCTCTGGATTGTTGCGAAACTAAAGTACTGTAGCGAAACTCGCTCTCGCACCTGGCAGTACTCGTAAAAATTTAATTTTGGCTTCAAACACGATATTTTGAATTTGAATCATTCCGAAACCAGTTCGTCCCCAGCGATACTCGCTAAGTTTGATTTTGACTATAAACTTCGTGTTTTTGGATCATTGGGGAACCAACTTGCAACTGGTGGTGCTTGCAAAAATCTAATTTTTGCTTTCTAGCATGCCACCTTTCAATTAGATCATGAAAACCTACAGAATAAACCCATTTTTTAGCTCTAACATCGGCTCTTGTGAATCAATTCGCTTGAAAATTAATAGGAATCCATTCCCAATAGATTTACATCAACAAACCACGTTTCGCCAAAATCAGTTACGATTTGGGTTCGGTAGAGCAAAATTCTTATATATACATATATATATATATGAACATTGCAGAATCTTGTTCAGGAGAATCCAAAACGTAAAGAAAAATTGGTACCCACTCCTCAAACACCCGTTTAGAAAATCTCACCGGGCGTAGTAGCGATTTCTACAAATTTTTCGGGAATCTGCTAAAAAAATATATTTATAAAATGAATATTAGAGCTCAAAATTTTTAGATTTTTTAAATAAAAAACTAGGCTTTATGGGATTTAATTAAGAATTATTTCTAAATTTCATAAGCTTTAATTTAAATTCGTAAATTTGTTATTAGTTTTTCGTTTTTTTTTTTTTAATAAGGAGGTTGTTTTTAATAAAATGAGAGGATGCATCAAAATAATTTATTAGAAAGAGAGGAAATTCACAAAGAAAACTCGAAAGATTGGGTCAATGCCACACCTATTTAATTCAAACTTACACATTAACAGCTAATTTTTTTTCAATATTTTTTATTTATTTATTTTTTTTTATATAAAGTCAGAGTAAAGGCTAATATTTTGTACCAATTAGCTAATTGTATAGACTTTATTATTATTTTTAATCACAAGTTCAGCAACATTTAGAATTTATTTAGGTTATACCAAACAATTTTTGAATAAACTTCAGTGAACGTAAGGAAATATTCTTGTGTATTTCTATCCATTCACTCACTCTCTTTCTCTCTCTCCCTCAGCATATATTTCTCTTTCTTATAAAAACAGTCTCTCCTTTCTTTCTTCCTTTCTTCCTATCTTCCTTTTTTGTTATTTTTCCAATTCTTTTCCCTTTATAACACAAATGACGGAAGTTAGCAACATTCAAAATTCTTCTCTCAATCAGTTTCATTATACTCGGTTTCCTATTTATATCTATCAATAAAAGTAAGTAAAATAAAATAGAAAAAAGTGAATTGCATTGAAAAAGATTTATTATAGCACTCCTTTGAATAAAAAATGTTGGTTTTAAAATCACTTAATATTTTTAAATTAAGACACAAATGTATATTTGTGTGTGTGTGTGTGTGTGTGTGTGTGTGTGTGTGTGTGTGTGTGTGTGTGTGTGTGTGTGTGTGTGTGTGTGTGTGTGTGTGTGTGTGAATCTTTAAATAAAATAAACAAGGTATAACGAAACAAATGATTCTTAACTTCGTAAATTGGAGATTGCTACCATATTTATTGGTCTAAAATATATGTCTCAAAATCTCTTTTTTCAATATTTATGATTTAAAAATAATAAAATTAAAAAAATAAAATTTTTTGATCTAAAAAATTTACCTTATTAGTTGTTAATAAATCTATCGATTAATTAGTAGATTACCCTAATAAAATGTAATGCTAAAGATAATCATAATAAAGATTAAGTTTTTTTTTTTAAATTTGTTTTCTCTTCTCCACCGGGCCGGATCCTGCAGTTAAGTATTACACAGTCCAGGGGTGTGTCCTTTATTCTAACGGGCCTCCACGTCTCGGCCCGCCGGTCGGATCTCACTTTGCGCCCGCCTCAAACCCCCAGAGTAGGATCCAACAGCCCCGGCTACGCCGTCCCTGGGTCCCCACTCCGGGAGCCGGGACTCCATCTTTATGCCGAAGATTAACTTAAGTATTCTGACGACATAGAGTAAGATTATTTTATATTACAACCCTTATGAATCTACCTTAAAAATAATATTTCGTATAATTTTTATTATTTTGCGACACAATTTTTTTAGACTGTTTCTATGTTTTGAAAATGGTGTAAAGTATTCTGGTTTTATTGTTATGACAACAAAAAAAGAATAAATCTGATTAAAATCTGTTTTCCGCTAATTTTTGTTTATATACGAGCCCGTATAAAAGTCTTTTCTAGGATATGAACCTCACAACTCTCGTCTTCAAAATCAGCTGTTTTGTGATGACGAGTTCACCACTAGACCAACATGGTGAAAAAAATCAAATTTAACCATTCAGTCGTGTCCGACCCTTGGCGATCCATAGGCGTTGAGTTTTTTATCATTGGAATTTTCCTGACTGGTTTTACGGGTGGTTTGCTAAATGTGGTTAATTGAAACTTAACCACCAAAGAACATCGATATCCACACTCTAGTATTCAAATTCATATAAAAGCAAATGACTTTACAAGGACTTGAACCTTAGAGCTCTCAACTTCGAAAATCATTTGATTTTGCGATGACGAATTTAACCGTTAGACTAACCCGGCGGGTTAGGTTAACAATTTAAGATAGCCTATGTTATTTCTTGACCAAACACCTGTTACTATCCGAACTTAAATTGTAATTGGTTGGATCAGTGAAGCTACTAAAGTGAACAAACATACATAACAATTAAACACACTCCTCTATATATATAGTCGAGTAAAAATAAACATGTTATTTACTTTCGTATAACGGTTATAAATTGAATTAATTATAACATATATTAAGAGAATGTATTTTCGACTTGCAACTTATGTAATATATTTAATTAAAATATCCTTTACTTTTGTTTAATAAGTACAGATAAAGGTCTTTTATTAAATTATAAATTAGCCATAATGATCGAAAGTTAAATGTAGACTAAACAATTATTCTATAAATTTTGTGTAGGTTATAATTTAATTTATACATTTTAGCCTTTCTATTAAAAAAAATAATAAGGTTAACATTATACAGTTACTGTAAGATTGTAAAATAAAGAAAACCAGTTTTTTTAAAAAATATCCTTCGTAACTTCTTTACTAACAAAAACATTATAACAATATTCAAAAAATTAAGAAGCATATGACCTTCAGCAAGGTTATACAATAAGAATATTAATTCATTGTCTTCTGTAATTAAGTACAAATTTAACTTACAAAAATCAATATGTTACATATTTTTCGTAAGTTTAATAAATAGATCAACATTTTATTAGATATATGAATATCATAAATAATATTAAAAATAATAATAATAACAATATTATTATTATTATTAATATTACAATTATTTTGTAGACACTTATAAAGAATACAAAATAACGAATTATGAATTAAGAGGAACAAGTATGTTGTTTAATGTGCCGCGATATTTCACTAGTTATGGGAAGTCAACATCCAAGTTTTTTGTTCCTCTTATTTTAATCAACTTCAGATTCATTTGAGATCTATAAATGGCATTTATAGATTGAAGACTGAACTGAAACATCACTTTCTGGCACTAGCTTAAACTTTCACTAAAATCTTTGTTCCATCTGTCAGAATATAGAGTTTTGATTTGCATGCAAAATTAGTTTATATTCATGTTCATTTTAGACATTAAAATTGAAATATTTTCTTTGTAAAGACATAATTTTTACAACTTAAGATACATTTTATTCTAATAATAAAATATGTAAAAAACGTTTAATGTATTATTGCAGATTATAAAATACTGTATTATAATTAATACAATAAATTAAATAAAAATAGTTTTCTATGTAATTTCTTGTAACTCCTATGTAATTATTGGCATTTATAGACCTAGAAAAGGCATTCGATAATGTAGACTGGAATAAAATGTTCGGCACTTAAATAAAGTTAGGGCTCAAATACAGAGATAGAACAATTGCTAACATTTACAGGAACCATACAGCAACAGTAATAATTGAAGAACGTAAGAAAGAAGCCGTAATAAGAAAGGAAGTCCCACAAGGAGGTTCCGTATCCCCCGTTACTTTTTCATTTTTACATAGAACTAGCAGTTAATGATGTTAAAGAACAATTTAGATCCGATGTAATAGTACAAGGTGAAAAGATAAAGATGCTGCGATTTGCTGATGATATAGTAATTCTAGCTGAAAGTAAAAAGGATTTAGAAGGCACAATGAACGGCATGGATGAAGTCCTACGCAAGAAATACCGCATGAAAATAAACAAGAACAAAACGAAAGTAATGAAATGTAGTAGAAATAACAAAGATGGACCACTGAATGTGAAAATAGGAGGAGAAAAGATTATGGAGGTAGAAGAACAGGCGAAACGAGCCTTCAGTTAGAAATATAATTTGTTTACATCAAAAATTAATTTAAATGTCAGGAAAAGATTTTTGAAAGTATATGATTGGAGTCTCGCTTTATATGGAAGTGAAACTTTGACGAGGAATTACATTTTTTTTTTGTCTTTAGTCATTTGACTGGTTTGATGCAGCTCTCCAAGATTCCCTATCTGGTGTTAGTCGTTTCATTTCGGTGTACTTCCTACTTCCTACATTTCTAGCAATTTGTTTTACATATTCCAAACGTTGCCTGACTGCACAAATTTTTTCTTCTACCTGTCCCTCCAAAATTAAAGCGACTATTCCAGGATGCCTTAATATGTGGCCTACAAGTCTGACCCTTCTTTTAGCTATATTTTTCCAAATGTTTCTTTCTTCATCAATTTACCGCAACACCTCTTATTTTGTCACTTTATCCACCCATCTATTTTTAACATTCACCTATAGCACCACATTTCAAAATCTTTTCTTCTCAAGTACTCCGACCGTCCAAGTTTCACTTTCATATAAAGCTACGCTCCAAACATGTTTTCCTGGTGTTTAAATTAATTTTTGATGTAAGAAAACTATATTTCTGCCTGAAAGTTCGTTTCGCCTGTGCATTCGGTATTTTATGTAGTTCCTGATTCGTTCATTCTTATGTAATAAAATAAATTTTCTTATTTTTTAAGAAGAATCCGTTTTTTCCTGGATAAATCCTTGGGTTTTCTTCTGGATAAGATTCTATTTCTCATATTGTCGTTTCATAAAGAATACATCATTTTTTTTTAATAATCATTCCTTTTTATTAAGCTTCTTTTTTTTTAATTTTTGGTTTTTTATATCAGGCTCTGGTTAAGTTACATAACTTAGCATCTGTAACATAGAGAGGTTAAAGATATTGGGATTTACTTTAGAAACTACTTGTGTTATATGAAAAAAAAAGTTCTGCCTATTGATCGAAAGGCAATCTTTTAACAAATTACGGAATCTGTAATAAACGTAAGGGTTTATCTTCCAAACATAAATTCCTATTAAATAATCACATCACAATACTGACTAACGGCTTCTAACAGAGCAAAAAAAATTACAATATGAAAACAAATTCATTTGAAAATACTATCAGGTAATAAAATTTAAACAAACAGATTGTTAAATGAGTTTTTTTAAGCTTGAAGTAATAAATAACAGTAGGGTCTTTTTTTTTTTAAATATATACCTCTAATTTTCATGTACATATGTAAATACAGACTGTAACAGATTTTATAAATAACCATATAATACACGCAATAATAACTATTATGTCTAACAGTGGTTATAAAGTTATTAGGAAAATTATATGTACTTGCCTTAGAAAGTTATGTATGAAAATTATTTAGTAAAAAGAAAAAAAAAATAGTGCAAAATTGTTTTTACATGTAATTTTAAAGTACTTAATATATAAAATTAATAAAACATTCGTAGTTGAATTAATCATTTTATCTTTCATAAAAAAAGAAAAAAAATAAACTGTATGGAACTTTTTTTAAACTTTCTTCTTATAAACATCTATTCATCTCCCTTCCACCCACAATCTGAAATTTAGTACTCTTTTTATTTTCTCCTATATAAATCAATGCATAATGTTTTATTAATTTCACCGTTTTGCATTAAATATCAATAAAGTTTGTGAAACTTACATATATATAAAATAAAGTTAGCTTTCAGTTCGTATATTATGTTAAAAAAATAGCGTGCTAAAATATCATGTCTATGGTCAGCGATTTGAATTAACTGTATTCTTAAATAAAGAAACATATTTACATTTTCCACTTAAATAAATGTTTATTAATATAAATAACGATATCCTCTTTTATTTATCGAAAGCACTTATCAAATGAATGGCTATTTTCTGATATTCAAATTAAAAAAAACGAGAAAAAAATGGGAATGGGCAAAATAGAGGGTAGACTACAGTGTTATTATTGTAGGTCAGTTAACTTAAAGTATTATGTACATAATTCTCAGTCAGCTGTTTTAATTTTTCTGAAACGATAAAAAAGTGTTGCATATATACATAAATATTCGATTTATCAAATTATTAAATTATTCAAAGTGCATGAAAACAATCCCACTCTTTTATTTTTAATGTATATAAAACTACTATGTCGAGCATTTAAATTTACGAACATCTCCTTCCATAGTTACATTATGGGTAGAGTAAATTCCCAACAACATTAATTAATAAAATTAAAATCATTTATAAGACAATCAATCTGAAACAAGGTTTAAGATTTTATTTAAAGCTTTCCTTCCTCTATCGATTTAAAAAGAAGTATATTTGAATGATTTTAAAAGACAATGCAATCTGTTATTTTGCATAATATCTTCCAGTATGTATAAACTTAAACACGCTTTCTTATAATTCATGAATATTATCTTCATGATATATTTTGTTTCCTGTATATTTAATACAGGAAAAAAAGAGAAACCAGTTCAATGCTTAATTTATGATACCTAAATCTTTGCAAATAGTTTATGGAACACCTTCACTTCCTAATTTTTTCATATCAATGAATTAAAGTAGCACTGCACAATTATAAACAAAAATAACAGGGATATGTATACGTGTATGACAGGTTGAACCTTCATGTTAGAAATTTATAGTTTTTTGAGTTATTATATATATTTATAAGATATAAGTTACTGTGAAAGACTGATATCTTTTTTTTAATTTTTTTTTTTTAACCACTCAGGGACAACCGGTAATCGTCTAAGATGCTGCCTCGTTCGGCCCCGAGTGACGTGACTGTAGATTAACCCACCCTAAAAATGCACGCAGCTAACATCGCTGTCCTGCATGTCGGGGTCCCTCCTGGTTCATTGAGACATCATGACCACCGCTTCTGGATGCCACGACGCCCCTTCCCAGAAAGGTTACCCTTCCCGTCCCTATATCCTAATCAGGGTCCATTGAGTCACGTGCGTGAATCACGCACATTGAGGATCCTCAATGCTTCATCGGAGCAACCAAATCCAACCACTCTTGCGATTGGATGGACTAGAAACGTCTTCAGTATTGAGGCTACCTCCCTTGTCCCTACACGTATCCACGATTCGACCCCTGACTACCTCATTTTTTTCACCAGAAATATATATATTTCACTTTCTTGTAGACACGATAACTGCCGTAATTTTGCGTTAAACACTTTAAAATTGATACTTAAAATGTAACAACCCAAAATCTCGATCGAGTTCATTGATGAGCAAACTCGGACCATGGGAGTGGAAATGGTGGAGCTTTTTCGAAAAAAAAAACAAAATATCGCTATAACTTTCTTATTACGTAAAATGTCGAATTCGTTTAAAGTTCTTACTATTCTTTGAATAAGGAACTAAAACTTATTTAAGTAAAGTTTTTTACATCACCAACCATTGGCACAGGGGATGGAAAAAATGGGGTTTCGAAAACAAAAAACGTCATACCTCCCTTAATGGGTACAGCATCGAATCGGTCTAAAGTGGTAGTTAGTCCTAAAAAACTTTACCTAAAACAATTTTCACTTCACAAACAATTTTTATGTCCAATCCTGACGGCAAGAGATGACCAAACTTTTGCTGGAATTGTAAGAAGATGGGACTTGTTGTACGCTAAAGATGTGAATATTTTTTTCACATGCAACCTTCGTCGTATTGAGTAAATTAAAAATTTTTCTTAACTTTAAAGTAGACATTTTTTTTATCCCCCTACTTAGCACCGATAAAATCTACCTCCGTTTTTCGGCGTGCCGGAAGAAATTTTTTATTGTTTTTCCGTCGGTAAAACAATAAAAATTCCATTAAATAAATTAATTAATAATTTAATAAATAAATTACATTGCTAATACAATAACATCATCTTTGTCACTAATTACCCGAGCGTAATCAATTATTATCGATAATTTTCTATTGTATTTATTTTTATTTTATTCATTTAATTTTATTGTAGAGCTTACTTCGTTAAATTCAGCAGATGAGATAAATTTATTGAATGTATGAATAAACTTTTATTTCCCTTGTACAAAATATGACATAAAAATAAGAATTGCAATATATAATTAGCAAACATAACACCTGCAAAGGATAACCTGCGCGCAGGCAGGAGCCACTATGTAATATTTCTAAAAAGGAGATATAAAAATGAAAACTATTTTTAAAATAAATAATAGTAACTAAAAGTTTGTACATGCATACATGAAAAGTTGTTATAAACAAAAAAATGAATTGTTAAAGATTGAGATCAATTAAAATTTAGATTTAATATCTTAGAAAAACGACGAAAGAAAAAGAAATCCAACATAAAAAAAAAAACACCCGTAACCCTGTTTTAAAATTCAACATTCTAGATTTAGTAAAATAAAGGAAATAGAAAAATATGAAGATGATGCAAATAATATTTATATTTTTGTATACTTTTATACATAGTACATTGTATAAATTGGAGTAAAATGACTATTGTTATATCCGTTAACATTATTTTGTAACAATATAAAATAATACAAAATAATGCTAAATAATCTTAGTATTAATATTATGACTATAATTATAAATTTACCCTTAATATGTTTGCTTTCCTTAATTTCAATTAGCTCCGTTATAGAATTTTATATAAAAAACCAAAACGTTATTAAGATAGAATTAAAAGGTTAACTAATTATGTATCATTTAGACAGGATAGCAAAAAAATGTTTAGAATAGTGATTCGTACTTATTATTTATCATTATCCATTCACATATTTTTTTAAGCAGATTTTATTCACTCTGTTGTACATAAATTTAGCAGGAATTAGATTTATTAGTTTAGTAGAAATATACATGAATGTCTTCTGCAGACGGATAGGTTATTTTGGGGTATCAAAAACGGTGATACTATATGGCCTCAGATTATATGATGAATCACTGATATTAAAGAGGTCTACATTTTTTTTTAATATATAAAACAATGCTTTTGACGTAGAGCTGTCTAATTGATAATACGTTAAATTCCTGGAATAAGTCAATGTAGGGTAAACTCAAGGCCTATTTAAGGCTGCATTTTTTAAAGTATTTTTGAAGTACGTACGCTTTATTAAAGTGCACGTTTTGTTATTGCTTAGAGACTTCAGTATTTGATGTTTATTTAGATCCAAATTAATCTTTTTAATCCAATATTTTTAAATTGTTATCTTCAAATTTAAAAAAATCAATTTTAAGTAATAATCCGAGTAAAAAAAACAAACAAATTTACTTAATTTGATAAATTAACTAATGAAAAGTCTAGTAAGACTTTCCCGAACAAATATTAGTATGATTATCATCACTGTTCTCTCAATTATTAATTCATTTCTAACAAAGTTATTATCTCTAATTTCTATTTACGCTAAGTTAATTTATAATTATAAGTGAATTTATGTTGAATTTCTTGAATTCATAATTAAATGGGTGATTCAAAAAGGACTTTAAAAGCCAAAAAAAATTTATTGAGATAGCTTAAATATTCGGTTGAGATCTCGTTTCCTAAAAAAACACAAGTTTGTCCTCCAACATTCACTTTGGTTCGAAATGGCTTCCAATTTTGTAATGCGACATACATACCCACTGCAAGTCGATTTCATTCCAGACTGTAGCCACAAATTGGGTTTTACCTCAGCAGCTGCGGCGTTACTTCGAAGTCTTAGTTCAACAAGATCAGCAGGCAAATGTGACACGTAAACTGGATCTTTAATGAAAGACCAGAAGAAAAAATTCTAGCGGGGTCAAAACTGTTAAGCGAGTTGGGTATGCAATTGGATCTTCAGGACCAATCCACCGACCTGGAAATCAAGTACCAAGAAAAACACGAACTTCTAGGTGGTAGTGCGGTGGTGCTCCGTCCTGTTGATTGTAATGGCGACCATCTTAGTCACCTTGTCTAACTGAGGAATTAGAAAATTTTGAAGAACGTTCAAATAACGATAACATTTACGGTTGTCTCCTGAAATAAGAAGGAGCCGTACAGTCTTTGTTTGTTTAGAACACAAAACCATTCATCTTAGGGCTATAATGGATGTGCGGCAAAGTTTCATTAGATTTTGGATACCCCATATTCAGCAGTTATGAATGTTTTTTTTTTAGATTTGGATTCTTTTTTAGAAGTGGGAAAACCCCATTTACGGGCGCCTAAGCATTGTCGGGCTTACTCACAGGTTCCGCAGGATGTTAATGCCCTATCCACACACACACACACAATTGGTCACCACTAAGAAACATCAAAGCCACACCATCAAGCGCATCACAAAACACACACATCATAAAAGGATATCAAACACAGTTCAACCAAGCATAAACACTCCCACAGACACATGAGACCTCTAACACACACACCAAACGTCCATACACACGGGTTCAGACCACGCCAACGGACACACACAGTCACACACGGATGTTCACCTTGCCACCAATATGAAAAATTGACTCAGCGACCTTCTTCGATGAAACACACCATTGGAAACATAAGATCTTGTCGTTAAACATTGACTCATCACTAAAAATTACATTGTCCAAAAATCTATCATTGTAAAGTCCATAATTTCCTCACAAAACTGCAGCCGAGCAACTTAGTCATCTGTAATGTGTTGAACCATGGTTTTTTGTATGGATTAGAGTGCGCAATCGTTTAGGTAACACGCGCCAAACAGTCGTTTGTGGAATGCCAGTCTCACGTGACGTACTTCGAGTTGATTTCTTCGGATTACGTACAAAGCTTTTTCTGAGTTGTTCCGCAGCAGATTCAAGGACGCGTGGGGTTCCCGATGATTTTGTATACTTAAAAGAACAACCTATCTCAACGAAATTTGTGCCGTAATCTCTACAAAAATTATGTTGAACTGCAGTTGCTAACCGCAAATTGTAAAACCAAAGACACAGCGAGACGTTCCGCACCGATCAATTTATCCATTTTTAATAATACTGGTAACATCGCTAATGTCAAATCCGGAACTAATGAACTACGCGAGTCAAAACTTGATGTGTTTTGCTATGAAATGAGACCTCAACCGAATTTGTATATAAATAAATTTTTATATGCTTTTAAAGCTGTGAATTCCTTTTTGAATCATCCAGTATATTATATATTGGATATGTAATGAATTCAATAATGAACTGTTCGTTCGTTAAAAATAACAACTACAACTTTCTACCTGGACTTATGTGATATCATAATATGCACAATAGGTAGCCTACAAAAAAATTATTCATTTGTCCTTTTATAATAATGATTATGGTGAGATAAAAATTTGACCTTACAGCAGATTTTATCCCTTGTTTTATGTACAACAGATATTTACTTATAATAACATTTAATATTGTATAGAATGTTTATATATATATATATATATATATATATATATATATATATATATTATATTATATGTTAAAATCACACTATGTTATATATCATGTAGAAGAAGAATAAAAGGAATTATAATATTGAAATGTTAGCGCATGTAACTGTGACGAAAGGTGAAAAGCATTGTAAAAATAAATAAAACAAAGATATAACGAAACGAAAAAGAAGATAAAGAGAGTAGGAGAATCCTGTAGTGGGCAGTGGTAGGGTAACATCGGCTGACATCGCCGACGCACAGTCGGGTCAAGTGTATGTCGCGGGAATTTTATATGCGATCAACCTATAAACGGGATAAGTTATTAACTGACGGTTATGGTATGGTAGAATAGTAGTAGTAGCTTTTTCGTTTCCTTTAAATTTTACCGTTCGTTTGATTTTTGTTTTTGTATTATCTGTTTTCAGAAGATTACATTGTCTTCGGTTCGTTCTTTCGTTTGGTTTATCCGTAAGTTTTGTTCGTTTGTTGGTTGGTAAAGACAGAAAGAAATTTTCTTTTCGGAAGCGCTATCTGTTTTAGATCTCCGGTGATAAATAACAGAGCGGTTCCCACAGCTCTGGTAAATGACTGCACTTTCATAGTTTATCGCCTCGATTTATACCCGAGTCTTCTTATCCGGACACATCTGGCCGCAGACTCTTTTCCACTAATTTTTAACTCGCTCTCCTCTGATTTACTTCAACGTATACGTTCTCATAGTAAAACCCACCCCAATCATCATGTCGTCCACTACATTTATTTATCCGTAGTATTATTATCAATCTATCTTTCTCTCTCTTTCTTACAAACTTTCTACCGTACCGTCAATATATCTTCTGTCTTTTATTTTTTAACCGCGAAGGACAAGCGATCCCATTAGCTTGTTTTTGAGGACAGAAGACTGATCGGACCTCTGCAATAAACATCTTATCTGATATATTAAAAAAAAAACTTTAAATTATCATCAAGCGGAAATCACATACAACATTTGTCTTTAACTTATTAAAAATAAAATTATAAATTTATTTTTCGTTTTTTCATGATAATATTCTATATAATAAATTTATCTATATATTTTAATGAAGACTGGATGTTAAATTTAAAAAACTTTGACTTGAAATATAACAAACAATCTGTATATAAATTACTAATAATATATTTTTTTATATAATTTGTATAGAAAGATGTATTTTTAATATTATTTTCCTAATAAGCAATCTCAAGATATACAGAAAAAGTTTATCGAACACATTCATATAATGTCTGTATGAAGTTGCGTAATGTATATTTCAGACCTGTGTTAATGATTAAAAAAAAAAAATTGTACATATTTATAATATACTAACACTAAAATATGTCTTTTGATCTTCGAATACATTGATTTGGATTTTTAACTAAATAAATATTTTTTGAAAAAAAAAACAACATTGTAAATTTGTTATTTTTTTTTACTTAATAAATAACAAATACTTTAAATAAATACTCGGACGATATGATAAATAACTAAAATACTAAATTTTATCAAGATGTAGGAATTAAGTATTTGAATTAAATAAACAAACAATTAATTAACTTCGGTGATCTATGGAAATTATTTAATTTAAATAAGGTTTTGGCTGTTGAAATTTAATCCTTATAAATAATAATTTACGGAGAATGCAACAACAAAATTTCATTACATGTTCTACTGTGAAAATAAAGAAGAAAGTTTATATAAAAATAGGTTCGGAAACGCTTCATTAGCGAGTGTTGGCTGGCGAAAGATTTTACTCGATTTCTTCGCCTTCATAAAATTAAGCCAGATTGTAATTCTTGAGACCCAATTTAAAGAGTAAATTTTGTATTTAACTAGGTAAATACGTGGCTTCCCTCCGCCGGTGGTGGTCCTGATCGTGACTTGGTAATGCCGTGTGAGATACCATGATGGGACCGGGTGGTGTTGCGGGGTTTGTCCCCGGCTCCTGCACGGACCGGAATGAGGTTGCGTTTCCCTTGTTAGGTGACCTAAACTGGTCGACTTTTTTGGTGTAGATCTGAATTTCTATGTTGTGTAAAATACAGTTTTTATTGGTATGAGTGTAGCACTGATTTAACTTTAAACTCGTTCGTTTTCTGAAGCATTCACAATCACGAACGGTGTTGTCAAATCTGTACTAGGCGCGGGGTCCGCGCTTCCGCGGTTACGGTTAGTAAGTTTGAGGGAATCAAGTTAGTTTGGATGTGAAGATGTCCGTTTGAGGCCTATGTGAAGGCGAAATTTTATATGTATTTACTGACGCAAATGTCTGCCGGGGCATTTACATCGTTGGCATCCCGACCGAGGCCTGGCTGATGACTATTAGATGTAATCAGTCAGAGGGTCTAAAGACGACCTCCGGTAAAGCCCCTCAGGGCTTGGAACGGACGGGGTGGTGTGGCGACCAGTAACGTCACAAGGTGGGTGTCTTCCCCCTACGGGGTTGTAATAATAGTATCGTATTATTAATGGAATTCTTCCACGCGATCAGTAATGTTATGAGTATCTGAAAAGCATAGTACAACAATTATCCTTCTTTCTTTCTTGCTTATCCTTCTTTATTGTTTTTAATTTAAATTTAAATAATTGTAATCTAACTAGTGAATAAATTTCTTATACTCCAATACAATTTTCAAGTCTTTTTAAAAAATCATCTTCGGATACAAATACAGTTTTTTCATCTTTGTAGAAGGTTCACTATTCTAATGCAGATATTAACTAGGAGTAAAAAATGTAAGGGACCGAAGACAAATCCCTTTGGCACTCCCTATCCCTTTAAGGACTTGCACTTGCATTTTACTTAAGGGTATGTATTTTCTTTTCAAAAGATTAAATTCCTATTTGGTTTTGGTTAGTTTTGACTTTAACCAATTTCTCAGTAAAAAATTTTGAAAGTAAATCGAACTCTTTATTGAGATATCAAAAGATTCAAAAATTGAATATTTTTGTTATCTACGCTATTTCAAATATTTTATAAATATGCGAAATGGCTGTATCAGTAGACAAGTGTAGAAAAACATGTTTCTTTTGTTGTGAAAAAGTGTTATTTAAATTCCCTATTTAACAATTAAAGAAATATACTTGAGATAAATAATCATAGCTTCTATTTATGAAAAACAATTCAAACGATTTTTATATAATTTTAATATATTTATGGCCATGTAAAACACAAATCGTGTATTACGAAAAAGTTTCAAACATTAAAATTTGTCTTTATACACAAACGGACAACTCTACTAAAAACATTAGATATGATTCGAGTAATTACAATAAAATGTAATATAACAACAACAAAAAACTCGATCAATGCCTTCAGTTGATTAATAAAAACTTGCAACCAATAAAAAAGTACTTGTTTCTAACACGTCGCAGTTTGACCAAGAACTCACCGCAGATTAATTAACAAGAGAGGTGACACTGCAATTTGACAACACTGTCACATTTTAACATTAATAATTAATTCTAAAATTTTAAATATAATATATTCTTACTGATGTTGCGTAACGATATTTTAAAGTTGACAACAAAGTCATCTTGGCATTCCATAATTATGTTTTTTTTTTAGGACAACTTTCGACAAGCGGAAAAGATTACACTGGAATTTTATATTATAATTATTATTATTATTTCTTAAATCTTTGCAAATGAATCAATTTTTTCGGGGGAATTAAAATTGGCTTTAATCTATTCATCTTGTTTTAGAAATTTTTCCATCAATTACGTCTCCTTCCATTTAATTTTATTAGTTTCTTCTTTTTTTTTTGTTTTGCTAATGTGAACGTTGCAATCTGTTCAATTAGTGAACAATACGATCCGACCACGACCCAATGAGATGAGGATGATACGTATAACATGCAAATACGATATCTAGGATTCAAATCCTTATAAAAGAAACTAACTTTTACTAGTATTTGAGCCTCAGAACTTTCGACTACGAAAATCAGGTGTTAAACAACTGATTTGCGGAAAGTTAACCACAGATGGAATAAATTATATTAAAAAGAAGAAATAGTTGATTAGAAAATAAATAATTAAAGCTTTATAATAATAATAATAAAAGTAATAATAATAATTTAACAAATCTTCATGTCGGAGTGGTACTGACACCTCCGCAAGGATCCGAAGGTCCTTGGTTCAAATTGTTCCCAGTCAATTATGATATTTTTCATACGCTACAAATTTCCATTTTTAGAGGGAATAATTACCAAAGCATTCGATACCCCTCACGTCAAAAAAAAAACAACAAAAACCAAATAATAATAAAAATTTATAATGATATTAATAAAAAATTTAAACAGAAAAGATAATGGAAAATTCGTTACATTGTATTGTGAATTATAAAAACTAAACAACAGTTCTATTTCACTGAGGAATGAGCCTTAAATCAGTTCTAAGGTGAAGGTAAATGAAGCTTAGCTTAGCTTGAACCAAAAGCACTGTAAGAGACAAACAGCGCAACTCCCGAAAGCACAGAGACCTTTAAATGGCAGGTCAAGCACTTTAACCGCCCCAAAAATTCTAGCGGGGAGTGTATCAAGTCTTGACTCATAATACAATTTTCAACGCTCTATCTGGGTCGGTATCACCAGTTATCACCCGTAGAACCTTTCTGGTGTCGAGATGAATGAAGATATCATCTCTGAGCGCTCAGAAACCTTGTCATCAGAGGTGGAGTCCGTTAGGAAAATGTAGAAAAGAAACAAAAAAAATTGTCTACAGAAAAACCTCGGTGATAAACGTATGTGATAAGTCCAATAGAAACACGACAGATATTTATGTTTTTGTAAATTTTGTAGTTTTTTAAATACTAATCAATTTATGTTTTAAATATTTAATTGTGAATCCTTTACACCCATTTTGATGATTTTACAACAGTTCTTTAGAGATGGATTTGCGTTTTTAAGCAGTAAAGGCCCTATACAAACTTGCTATCTTGTGTTATTTGGGGTCTCAATGATTTTTAATAAATTTAATTAAGGTTTGAATTGTTTGACAAAACTACTTCTTTTCTAAGTCGCTAGTATTTTATCAGGGAAGAAACTCTTTTTTTTGTTTGGGATGAGGACTAATGGCCACAACAGTTGATGCCCGTAAATCTAAAAAAAAAATTTCAATAAATCTTAAACGACAGCCTTTTTACTTGTAAGCTAAACTATCATTTTAGTGTTAAAAACCTAAATATTTTGAGCTATAGTACATAACTACCTACTTTAATGCATTGTGAACTTCTTTTCTTTTTCCTGTTTAGCCTCCGGTAACTACCGTTTAGATAATTCTTCAGAGGATGAATGAGGATGATATGTATGAGTGTAAATGAAGTGTAGTCTTGTACATTCTCAGTTCGACCATTCCTGAGATGTGTGGTTAATTGAAATCCAACCACCACCAAAGAACACCGGTATCCACGATCTAGTATTCAAATCCGTGTAAAAATAACTGGCTTTAGTAGGACTTGAACGCTGTAACTCTCGATTTCCAAATCAGCTGATTTGGGAAGACGCGTTAACCAGTGCAGTGTGAACTAGCTTTTTTGTTACTCACATAACAAAACCATTAATATACTATCCAAAACAATCAGATGTGGACACTATATGACTTCCTTGTACGTCTATTAAATTACATATACACATTTTTTTTAAATGAAAAGTACATAAAATTGTATTTCATTAATAACTTGTGATATTTTTTCATATTTTTTTATTATAATTTATTGTAAGACTTGTTTTACAATCAGAGGTTAATAATTATTAACAAATCAATATATTTAAATTAAAAAAAAAAATTAAAAAAAGGAGATGAAGTCGGATTTGAACCGACTTTCACTTGTAAGATCCAAATATTTCATTAATTAAAATTTTATGTGGCTCTAACTCTGCAACCAATGAAAATAAGTACCACTTATGATATATCGTTGAAAAGCCCTCAATGAGGGCTCATTACTGCAGTCATGAAAGATACAAAATCCAATTCTTTGGGATTTTGGGGCTTTTTTGGATTCTTTTGGTCTAGTCAATTGCAATCAAAGAAACGGTGCACAACTAGATGTTACAAAAGCCCTAAATCCAAAATTTCAACATTCTACGTTCTCTTAATTTTAATAGTTTTTGAGATATGCGAGATATATACGTACATAAGTGTGTATGTACAGACTCTACGCCAAAATTAGTCAAAATGAATTCAGGGATGGTCAAAATGAAAATTTCCGTTGATATCTGAAAACCTAAATTTTTCGCGATCACAATACTTGCTTTACGTGGTACAAGGAAGTATAAATAAATAACCTAATACTTCTTTTACAAAATTTAATCTCTTTGGTTTATATAAACAGTATACGAGTATTATTTTTATCGATTTCTTTGTTATATCGATAGTGTCTATATCAATATCGTCTTCTTTAGAAAATTATCATGTGTTTTACTAAATTTAATACCCTCGTCTTATACGGATTTGCATACTAGATCGCGGATACCGGTGTTCTTTGGTGGTTAGGTTTCAGCTAACCATACATCTCAGGAACGGTCAACCTGAGACTATACAAAACTACACTTCATTTACATTCATACATATCATTCTTATTCATTCTCTGAAGTAATATCTTACGGTGGTTCCGGAGAATAAACAGAAAAATAAAAAAAGTCATTGTTTAATGCGGTGGTGACCCGCGAGAACTCTTTTTCACACGAGAAAGTAGCACTACATAGATTTTTATACCCTGAACTAAAAAGTTAAATCAGGGTAAACCAAACATAATTGCCATAGATTCGACTTTAAATTTGATATTAGTATTTTCATAACGCTTCGATTGACGAGGTAACAGATAGGAGGAAGAACGTCTAGGGCTACTTGAATCGATTATCGTAGACAGCGTGATGCCAGAACGTTCTCAAAAACTTGAAAAGCAACGTATACGCTCGGCTCAAACTTCAACCTTCATTCTTGAAGGTCGAAGTTTATTTCTTATGTTGGATCTCAAATCAGCTTTTGATTTGTGAATTTGAAATGTATTCAAATAGATATCAAAATTAAAATATGTAATCATTGCAATACCAAAAAATGGAACGTTGAAACTCTTGGACTTTACTTGCTGGAGGCAAAGAAGTTCTTCAACAATTTCAATATCCTTCTGATTTTATTAAAAATTTGATTTTTGGAATAGTTATCTAAATCAAAGGTTTTATTTTAACCAGTAAATTGTGAATAGCGATAACTTTGAAAGCCAAAGCTCACACATAAATTACTAAAAGTTATTTACAAATTTTTAATTCTGAATTCATATAGCGTGGGCGAATGCGAGACGGGGAATAATATAAAAGAATGCCGTATTATACGATCAAATTGAAGATCTCTGTTTATGAATGTTTTTCAAAATTTTCTTAATTTTTTTACTTTTGTAAAAGAAAAGTTATATATATATATATATATATGATAGGTTAAAAATCCGGCATAGGTAACATATTAATTAAACCCAACTCCTTCGATATTTGCCAAACCTCAGTGTATACTTCACACGCTGCTTTTATCATTTAAAAAAATAAATAAATAATAAAAAATCTATCCATATGACAGATGAGGTACTGAGTCATATTTAATAATTTTAGGTTAAATCATTCCTGAGATATAAATTAAAATACAAATCAAACTATTCAAGCTTACGCACACAGTTTTGAAACAAAAACTTTGATATTTTTGCCCTCAAAAATTCAAAATTTAGAGAAAATGAAAAAAAAACCGGAGAGGGGTCATTAACAGAGTATTATCCTTCGGTATTAAATGTAATAGCTCAGTAAATAAAAATAAATCAATGAATATGCTTTGTGTACAACCTGATAGTAACATTGAAAATTAATATACGTTGGTTTTTCGTAAGAATAATAATAATCCATAGATTCCAGTATAAAATGAGTAAAACAATAGTAATTTAAATCGATAAGTATTAATATCGATAAAATAAACTAATATTTTTTATTATCGTTTATACTGATTCATAAACAATTAAAATTATCTAGATACATGTAATTGAATGACGCATTGAAAATGGATTCAAAACATCCTGTACAATAATTTTCTATTGTTCTTTACGATTGTTGCTTGATAAGCAAAGAGAATATTATTATTATTATTTAAAAAATTAATTGTTATAATTTAATAACAGAAAAAATAAAACGGAAGTAAAAATTAATTGTTCATATAAATAAAATTGTATTCCCAATAACATAAACTGGACCGTATTATGGTTCAACCGGAAAGAAAAAAAGATTGTAGTATTAAATTATTTTTTATCTCAAAGTAAGTGAACGAATTGTCTTACTTTTTTTTCATATTTTTGTCGATAAGTTTGAAGCCTACAAATCAACTTTTTTTAGTTTGGCCGACTGAAGACCATTTGAAGCAACATTTTGCTTTTATTCTTCTTCGTTCTGAGTGTTATAAAGATAACACCAGTTTAGATTGGTGAAACCAGTAAAGACTTTTCCCGGCTACGCCCAGAAAACTTTACCCAGATACTTTCCCGGCGTAGCCGGGAAATTATCAATATTCCCAAATTTAAATTTTTTTAGGGGGGAGCTTTCTTACTCTATGGGGAAAATTAAAAAAAAACTAATTTATAAAAAAGTTATTCCTAAGAAAAAAAATTAAAAGAAAGTTTTTTAAAAAAATTGAAAAAATAAAGTAAAATTTTTATGAAAATAATGAAAAACTTATTTTCCATTTTAGGTCCGGGATATAATATAGGTGCCAAAGCTACTTTAATTTTAATAGCCCTTTAAATGATGACGAAAGATACAGAAATATATATTTTTAAAGCTGAGGAGTAAGTTTAAGAAGGTTTTTTTTTTATATATTTGCTTAAGTAAATTTTTTTTATAAATCTAACTCTCCCTTCAGTAGAGGCTAAAATTAGTGAAAGAAAATTTTCAAAACCAAAAACTTTTATGCATTTTATGAACGGGTCTATGTATTAAAATAAACGTAGAGATTTCTTGATAGCTCTATCTGTACATGAAATATAAACTTTCAAAAAAGTCTGAAAAATATTTAAACTAAAGGGAAATAGAGCAAAAAAACAAAAAACATATATTTCAATTTTAAGAGGTGGGGGTTAGGTTAAAAAAATATTAATTATATATGCATTGCAGGTAACAAGTTTGCTTTAATAAAGTTTTCTCTAAAATGCGTCTGAAGAAAATAGAAATTGATTTTGACGTAATATCACCATTCCCTTAACAAATTTTGAAAAAATTAATATGATCAATAGAGGCCCCCATCTACAGAAATATTTGAGCCAAATTTAAAGAAAATCGGCTAGTTCAATCCTGAGATATAAGGTCAAAAATAGTGCGAGACATTCGTACATACATATTTATTTTTGGTGTAGGTGATTCTAGTTGGACCCTAAAACATAAAGATTTGCAGAAAACTCGATATCTCATTTTTGACATGATCAAAATATAGCAATATAGCGAATTAGCTATATTCGGCGGGAAAGTATAGTAGAAAAAATAGATTAAAGAAAAATAACATTTTTAAACGATTTCATTGAACTCAAGTTGTCTATTCTTAACGATTATATCAAATTTTCAATCATTTCCCAAAACCATTTAATTGACTTTAAATACAGTTTATAGGTTAATTTTCAATAAAAAATATCAGTCTTTTATTAATGATATCTATTAACTGATAGATTATGAAATTAAAATAAAATAAATTCTAATATAGGATTAAAAATAATAAGTATTTACAAAATTGAAAATGTGATGTCATGATAAAAATCTTGTACAACTATATTAATACACACTAGTTTATCTGAAAAATTGTTTATTGACTCCATTAACATAATTTTATGTTAACTGAATTTTGTTAACATTTCTAACAATTTATTATTTTGAATACACATAAAGCACGATTTCATTCTAAATGTATTAAAATTTATTCCTTTCGGCTAAATAAATTATTAAAATCAATAGATTACCTTTATGAAGGAAAGTTAACGAATTTAAATTTATGTAATGAGTAATAGAAGCACAAATAACTTTTAACACTATTTGACACACTATATACGAAAAAAATAATTAATCATTTTTCGTATATTATAACCCAAGGGAGTCGTATAATTTCGTACATAACAAAACGAACAAAAGAGAAAAGAATTAGAAAAATTTATAATCAGATATTAACTAAAACAAATTAAAATTACAATTAATTACAGGTAGATTTTACTTTCCCGACGAATATAGCTGCTATATTAAAGGGGAAAGTATGGTGATTCTGTCAAAAATGGGTATCGGGTTTTTAAAAAAAATTTTCCGTTTTATGAGCCAGTTCAGATTTTCTTAAAATTTGACTCAAATATTTCTATATGTAAGGCAATGATCATATTAGTTTTTTGTCAAAATTTATTAAGAAGGTGAAGGAAGAGATATCGCAAAAAACTAGTTCCGATTTTCTTCAGAGGCACAGAAAAACTTCAACTTGGCAAATTTGTTACATACACTGCATTTATAAATACCAAAAAAAAAAAAAATAATAAAATCAATCCCCCACCTCTTGAAGTTGAAATATATGGTTTTTGTTTTTTTTGCTCGTTCTTCTTTCGATTTTAATATTTTGAAAAAGTTTTTTTAAATTTCGTTCATCATATTTTCATTCTTAGTGTTCTGCCATTATGACAGGACTTCTCACGGCTGCTGCTCTCCACCCTTTTTCTTGTTCCTGTTTAGCCTCCGGTAACTACCGTTTAGATAATTCTTCAGAGGATGAATGAGGATGATATGTATGAGTGTAAATGAAGTGTTAGTCTTGTACATTCTCAGTTTGACCATTCCTGAGATGTGTGGTTAACTGAAACCCAACCACCAAAGAACACCGGTATCCACGATCTAGTATTCAAATCCATGTAAAAATATCTGGCTTTACTAGGACTTGAACGCTGTAACTTTCGACTTCCAAATCAGCTGATTTGGGAAGACTCGTTCACCACTAGACTAACCCGGTGGGTTTCTGTTCTCTACCTTATTCTATCCTTTACAAACCTCTTTGTTTCAGTATATTTCCCCCTTTCCGTAATTCCGTCCATCATTTGAAATCTCTTACTTCCTCTTCTTTCCTATCATTCATCAAGTCTTCTATCGCATCCACTAATAAATACCTTCTTCTCATACAATGTTCTAGCCAGTTCTTTTCCTATACGCAATCACATTTAGCATTTCATGTTCTCTCAAATTCTCCCAATTATACCCTCATTTGTTACTTAGTATTAGCATCTGACATTAATCCTTCTACGACACACCCACATCTCAAAAGCCTTAGTTCGTTTTCTGTCTCTCTTTCTCAGAGTCCAAGTTTCGCTCCATAAAGCATCACACTCAAAATAAAATAATATCTAAAAATAGCCAAATAATAATATCTTCCTTAACACTAAGTTTAACTTTACACACAGCAGTTTTCATTTCTTATTAAATGAATGCTTAGTTCTTGATATACTTGTTTTAATTTCTACTGTGCAAGTCAGGTCATCAGTTATAAAGTTCCCTAAGTACTGAAATTTCATCACCTGCTCTAAAACTTCATTTACTGTCTTAATCTCAATCCTCTCTTCTTTTCCACCTAATACCAAACATTTTGTTTTTTTTTTGTTGATCCCTGACTTTCCCAAGTTTCATTTTAGTCATCATTTCATTTAATTTACTTGGGCTCTCTGCCAGTATCGCCATGTCATCGGCAATACTTATACATTTTAATCTTCTTCCTCCGATCTTTATTCCTCTTTTCCCATTCAGTCAGCATTTAATTATTTTTTCCAAATATATATTAAATAGTGTGGGTGACATGCAGCATCATATTACACTCCCCTTCCAATCCCTATTCTTCCTGTCATTTTGTCTCCTACCCTCATTTTTATTCTGAGTTATAGTACAGCTGTTTTATTATTCGCCTCTCTTTCAAGTTCAAAAATTAGCAGTAATTTATCGCATTTAACTGTGTGAAACGCCTCTTCTAGGTCAACAAATGCAACATATATCTCCGCCTCCTTTTATTATTCTTAGCAGTCCTATAGCGTCCCTTTTTCCACCACCTCTTCTAAACCATACTTTTCTTCCTCAGTACTACCAATAAATTTATTGTATATCCCCTTACTTAGAGCCCTTAGCAGTACCTTAGCTGTATGTAACATTAGGCTAATCGTTCTATGTTCTTCACACCTCATTATATATTTCTTTCTATTGGTACATTATTGTATCCAGGACATACTCCGTCTACTTTACTTCTTCAAGTATTCCATCCCATAAATCTAGTAATAACAATTCTCCTGTCTCTCCAGATGCTTTTATTAATTCAATCGGTCACTTTTATCAATTCCCTCTGCTTTTCCTTTTCTCATCATTTTAATCGCTTCATTTATTTCACTTTTTAATATACTGAACCCTAAACTCTTAACATTAGCTTCTTTCTACAATTTTTCAAAATGATAAATCCCGGACCTTAAACACAGAAAATCTTTTTGAACGTTTTTACGTTCTCGTTCTAGCTTTTATTAGAGGACATGATGGATTTAGCGAAAACGTTACTTAAGCAAATTTTTTTTCTCTTTATTTGCCCCAAATAAAGAGCCGGACACGCACTCAAACAGAAGCTCATTTCTTAGGGATGCCATTGCCTCAAACCACCTGGCCATTAATTCTGGGCCCGGTTATGCCGTTTCCAAGGCCCCACCCAGGTAGCCGGGAATCGGTCTGTTCTTGCCATGCCTCAAAAAAGGAGACCCCCCGTGGAGGTATCCTCACCGGACTCCGGACTTTACGTTTCCTTGCCTCAAATGGAAGGAAACGCCGGGGGAAAAATTAAGATTTTTCCCCCGGCGGGTCCGGAAGGAGTCCCCGCCGAAAGTGAGACACCGGAGCATCCCACCCTTCCCGGACGGGGCTGTCCTAGACCGGAACCGCATGGTATCCAGGTGCAGCAGCAGCCGATCCTCATGCCACATGGGTAATTTTGCAACCCCGGCATCCAGGGGCGTGCCCATTTATATTACAGGAAGAAAATCTGGCCTCATGGCTACAGTCCTTCCTGGTGTGGCCAGCCTCCCTACAATTAAAACAGTGGTCGGTACAGTCCGGGTCACTACACGCTTTTGCCCTGTGTCCCGGACGCCAGCAGCGGTTCTTCAGGGATCGTCGCACTACTCTGCAGGCCACCCATCCCATACGCATCCTACCATCAGCCTACAACTTGTCGGCGAGAATGGGTGGCACAGTCACCGTAACCAGTTGTGTCGCTCCATAGGCCGGTCGCTTAGACAATACGTCAAACGTCACCGCCACCCTAGTAACCCCGCGAAGGTCTGTTACAAATTCCACTTGAGCAAATTTGTCAAGCTTAATCTATTCGTGAATATTTTCAGAAAAACATTTTTTTTTTATTCTCCACCTCTAAAAAATATAATATTCTGTTGTTTTTATTTTATTTTAATCCTTTTTTTAATTTTTTTCACTTATAAAGCTTTTAATAGTGTTTAAATTCGATTTAAGTTAAAATATTGCTAACGGCCACATTTGAACATTTAAACACTATTTGGAACATTCAGTTTGGCCAGAAAGTAAACTTATTTTTCAAATTGGACTGTATCCTTACATTTCCCAGAGATTTAACTTTGTAGGTAGGAAAATAAATTTTCAATGACAGTCTTAACTGTGTATACATTTTTTTGAATCGTTCTGTGTAAATGCAAAAGTTTCTTTGATTTTTTGCAACAACATTACGCGAGAACCAATCGATCGATTACTTTAAAATTTTTAGGATACATTTGTGTTATCGCAGAGAAGGTTTTAAGCCATATATCAAGGTCCTTGTCTCCTTGGGAGTGAAGTTGTGAATTAAAAATATTTAAAAAACAGATTAAAAAATTAGTCGTTTTACTCCATTATATTTCTGTCCCCATGGCAACAGATATAATTAAGTAAAATGACTAATTATTTTTTCTTTAATGAATATCTATAAAATATGTAATATTCTCATAATCATGAGGATAACGAAAACGTCAGGGTTCCAACGAGCGGAGCTCCTGACTACACGGACAATCGGATGAGCGAAGCAAGCTCTGATCAGCTAGTGCAGATATATCAGTATAGAGTCAAATTTGAAAAACATCGGTCCCATCATATCGTGAGATATAAGGCCAAAAGCAGTGCGACTCATAATGTACATACGTATGCACATACATACATATGTGTTTTTTTTTTGTCTAGATGAACTAATAAGACCCTAAAACGTAATTATTTGCAATAAAACCCGACACTCCATTTTTGAAACGATTCATATTTTCCCCTTTAATTCTACCTATAATCGCAGGGGAAATAATACCTTATTTATGATTCAATATAAAATAATTAAAACAATAATAATAGAATAAAATAAATTAAAATGTACGATTATATTTTATTACATAATATTAATATATTAAGTACGTGATATCACGCAATAGTATTTCAGATAAAAAAAAATACGATTTAAAGCAAATAAAATATAATTTAAAAGTACAGCCAACAAGAAAAACTTGTGGACTAGTTTTATAGATCTAACGTGGGAGGCCAGTTTGTATTTGATATAAATAAATAAAAGCAAAAATTTGTAAAAAAAAAAAAACAAAAATGAATAGAAACTATTTAACCGAGCAAAAGTTGGTCACACAAGGTCAAATTAGGGTCATAATATCCCAAAGTAATAATAATAATTATAATATTAGGCTAATAATAAATAATAATAGTGAGAAATAATTTCTGATTCATATTGTACGAATCATTTTATTATGGTAACTATTTATTTAATCTTAATAATGAATATATTATTAGATTAAATTCTCATTTCTATACATAATGTAAATTTTAATATCATGATACTTAGCAATTTTTATGACGTATAATTTACAGGAAAAATCTGTCGTTTTTACACAATAATCAGATATTAAACAAAAAAAAATTTAGAACCATTATACATTTTTTATAACATTTTTTATTAGGTATCAAAACTCAGTATTCCTTAGTATTAAATATATTAATCGCATTATGTCATTACCAATGAATTTGATATTTAATATTTGCTTCATAATAATTAAACAAAAAAACACAGGGGGAAGAAGAATATCCTATTTTAATATCTAAATAATTCTTTGTTAATATATACAATTTTTTTTAGTTTTTAAAAATATCTCTTCAAAAAAATTATAGCTTTAAATAACTATAGAAGGCGTACTTTCTAACCTGTGACGTATGAAATCAATTAAAATCAATTCAAAATTGAATCAAGCCCTTCGTAGACAAACATATGGGAGAATACCAAGGGGATTCAGCAAAGGAAGTTCAGGTGTAGAACAAATCTAGAACTCCAAAGCAATAATAATTACAAGATATCTTTGTAAGTTTCAAAAAAGGCATACCATTTAATTGATAGAATTTCGGTGTGAAGTAAAATTCGGTGTGGTTCCCAGCACAACTAACATTACGAAGCAGATACGAGGTGTGATCTTTTTGATCACACCTCGTGATCAACTGTGCAATAGCGTGATCAACTGAGACAGGCAGGGACAAGCCAGAACCGCTAGAGTGAGATTGTGTTTATCGTGTCTGTCGTGCAACATGGATTTTGAACAACGCATTAACATCAAGTTTTGTTTTAAGTTGCAAAAGAGTGCCAAAGAAGCTCACAAAATGTTAGTTTCGGTGTACGGCGATAATGTGGTAACTTTGAAGACTGTGTACAAGTGGTATGACCGATTTAAAAACGGAAATGAGGCTGTTGAAGACGAGCAGCGTGCGGGACGTCCAGTAACTTCAAAAACAGTTGAAAGTGTGCAAAAAGTGGAAACAATGGTTCGTTCAAACAGGCAAATGACTATTCGAGAGCTATCGGAAGACCTTAACATCTCGTACGGATCCGTTCAAAGCATTTTAACTAATGAATTGCAAATGAGACGAGTGAGTGCAAAATGTGTTCCCAGACTTTTGAGTGATGAACAGAAGGAAAATCGTGTGTCAATTTGCACGGAGTTGAAGGGTCGTCTTCATGCAGATCCGGACTTCATGGCCAAAATGAAAGTTTTGGAGATGAAAGTTTCATCTCCAAAACTTTCATTCTCCAACTTTCATCTCTACTGGTGATGAAAGTTGGGTCTATGGCTATGACCCCAGACCAAAATGCAGAGTTCCCAATGGAAAACCAGTTCATCTCCACGCCCTAAAAAGGCACATCAGTCAAAATCCAACATCAAGGTCATGCTCGTTGTTTTTTCGATAGCGAGGGCATAGTGCGATCAGAGTTCGTTCCAAGGGGAACAACTGTAAACTCTGAATTTTATAAGGGTGTACTGCAACGTTTGCGAAACGACGTACGAAGAAAGCGACCAGAAAAATGGATCAATGGCTTCCTTCTTCACCACGACAACAGGCCGTGTCACAACTCTCTTCTCATTCGCGAGTTTTTGGCCGAAAAAAGTGTTCCTGTCTGTCCACATCCGCCATACTCACCGGATTTAGCACCATGCGACTTTTGGGTCTTCCCAACAATTAAAACTGTGCTTAAAGGAAAACGTTTTGACACCATTGCTGACATTGAGAGGGCCTTGACCGAGCAGCTGAAAGCCCTTCCGAAAGACGCCTTCCAGAAATGCCTCCAGTCATGGAGTCAACGTTGGGATAAGTGCATTGCTAGCCAAGGACAGTACTTTGAAGGAGATTAAATCTAATTCTATGTAACCTTATTACTTTTTTTAATAAAAACTTATTCACCGTATTTTTTTATCACACCTCGTACTTACGAATCCAAATTCCAAAATAAAATTCATGAGAAAACTTTGAAAAGAATTCGAAATTAAAAAGTGTTACGACAAGATATTCTTTAATATATAGGTTTACTCTTTTTAACTGTGTCCTAGAGAAAGTAATAAGAAAATAGGAAAAGAAATTGGAAGAAATCACTAAAATAAAATTCGGTCCAAAAATAAAAGGAATTGGGATTAGCTACATATGCTTCAATCGACGATATTCAGTTTTTTTCGGAATATCACAGATTACAGTAGTACAAGTAGACTAACTAAAAGGAATTGCAAAGAAAATAAGACCAAAAATTTCCTTTTAAAAAAGAGAATTCATGACCAACATCAAAGACTCTCCTAAATCACAAAATACGAACTATACAAAAATCAACAAACTGAATAAATTGAAATATATGGGAGTAATAATCAAAATTAATGGTTTAGTTAAAATGCCAATCAAATAAAAACAAGGAAAAATGGGATTTACTTACCAACGGAACATATTTACAACAAAAAGAACAACTCATTAAAAGCTAAATTCGAGAATAACAGTACAATAATGAAACAAAAATTCATCTTCAAGTGAAATAAATCCAATAGAAAAATGAAATAAAAATCCTAGGACAAATAAAAATAGTTGAAAACTAATACAAATTCAGAAGTAATAATAATCTTTAAAAATACAATGAAACTGAGAAAATTCTCGGTGAAATATGAGAATATTCTTTTGTAGCCAAATTCTTCGGTCACAATATGAGAATAAATGACATCAGATTGAAATAAATTATCAGCCACGTTTAAAACAAAAAGAACAGAAATCAATGGATCTTAGTGGCTCAAAAAGATTTAAAAGAAATGAAAATCTTTGCAGGGGTATTACAAAATATAATAATGTTCAGAAAACTGGTGAAAGATGTCAAGGATTACCAAAAAGAGAAGAAAAGAAACCAAAAACATCTGGTCAGGAGAAAGAAGGAAAAATCAAAACGAGAGAAAGAACTATAGAAAGACCAGGAAAGAAAACGGTCAAAAGAAAGAAAAATTAATGTAAATGTTGCTTCATCCAATACGAAAAAAGCTTATAGTTATGAAAATATAACGTAAAATAGTCTTCCAGAATTATTTATATCATTGAGGCTGCTAATTTAAAAAAAAAAAAAAAATATATATTTTATATTATAAACTAAATTAAATAAATACAGAGTGATTTATGAAAAATTTAACAAACTTAACTACATCTTTTTTCTATATACATCCATTTTTGGCTTTTTTATTTTTTTTCATACGTATTTTTTCAATTTAACATGTATTTCAATCAGAAATGGTTATTTTTTTAATTAAGAAAAAACCGGTAAGTACTTTTTATTAATAGGATAATTAAATTTAAAAAAAAAAACAATTTTACGTCACGGATAAAGAGATATTTATAAATAAAAATTTAATTAAATTTTTTGATCCGGTAAGTTGGATATATATGTGTTGTGTGTGTGTATACAGCTATTAGTGTAACAAAATAAATAGCTGGCGTCTACTTTTATATATAATAATTATTATATGGCAGCTTCATTGCTTATCCTAATTACAGGACGATTATTATGTTACTTTCTTCTCTATGGACATTTAGTTTGTATTTGTTATTTAAATCTTTTATCATATTTTTTTTTATTCAGTTTGTCAAAACTCTAATCTTTTTTTTTTAAGTATCCTTCTTTACTGAAATATATAATAATTAAAAAACAGTTAATAATTTGAAAACCTAAAATATCTAAAAATATCGGAATTGGAGGAGAAGAATGAAAAAATATCAATTATTAAACAGCTAATATATTTTTATAGTTTAACTTCTTGTTTTAAACGGGTATACATGAGTTATGTTAAAAAAATGTAGTCAAAAAATTAATTATTTTTTTTTTAAATTTCAATGACATGAAATTACATAATTTAAAAAATTCCTTTCGGGCACGCCGGAATGTAGATTTCACCGGGGCAAAATGGGGTTAAGCGAACTCGGATTGTACGTATCAAAAATTACTTTCAATGTTTTACGGACACTACATTTTCTCATTAGACTACGAGCTATTGCTATATTTATCAAGACTTCCTTATGATATTTCCTGAACTGCTTGACAACGCACCTATTCGAAGATTAGTGGGAGATTCTACGTTTGTCTCTTTGTATCGATAAAAAAATACAATATTTTCAGAAAGTTTTATTTAAAAAAATGTATAAATGTAATAACAGTGATGTTGAGAAAATGATTTAAAAGTACAATAGGCCTGCATTACCTACATTAAGTAATACAACTTGCGTCTTTTCCTTTTTCCTGTTTAGTCTCCGGAAATTATCGTTCAGGTATTACTTCAGAGGATGAATGAGGATGATATGTATGAATATAAATGAAGTTTAGTATTTTACAGCCTCAGTTCGACCATTACTGATATGTATGGTTAATTGAAACCCTTTAGATATGCGTTAGATACCTACTTTGTTTGAATATACTGAAATTTTCTTTTTCAGTCTAGGCATATTTACACACTTTCACATTAAGCAAGAATAATACACGGAAAAATCACACTCTTGGCAATAAAATATTGTCATTTGCAAGAATTAAAATATACACAGTACTAAGTCGCGGCAGTTTAAATGCGTTCACTTCAAATTCACTCAATACGACATTGGTTTCATTTGTAAACAAGTTTCACATGTTTAGCATATGGGAAACCTCTTCTTCTACAATTCCAACAATATTTTGGTCATCCCTTGCTGTAAGGGTTGGTCATATCAAAAATCATTTCAGACAAATTGTTTAGGTAATATTTAAAGGACTAACGACCATTTTAAACGGATAAGATCCTGTGCCTATTAAGAGAGCTATGATTTTTTTTCCTTGAAACAACCCCTTGACTCTTATCCAAAAAATAGTAGGAACTTTAAATGCATTCAATATTTTACTTAATAAGAAAAATATAGCCATATTTTGTTTTTATTGTTTTTTTGTTTTTTTTTTTTTGGTCATCTCTTGCTGTAAGGGTTGGTCATATCAATATTTGTTTCAGAAAAAAGTTTTAGATAATGTTTAGAGGACTAATGACCACTTTAAACCGATTCGACACTGTGCTTATTAAGGGAGATATATCCTCCAGGGAAGAAGGGAAAGGGAAATGTGGGAAGTGATATCTCTTCCCCCATTCCCCTTTCCCTATTCCTTTTTCCTCTTTTCTTTTTTCCGTTTCCCTTTCCATTTCCTTTTACCCCTTTTTTCTTTTTTCCATTTTCTCCTTCATCCCTTTTTACCCTCTTCCCTTTTTCGATTTTTCCCTATTTCCCCTTTCCGATTTTTCCCTTTCTCCCTTCTTTCTTGCGTGTAAATCGGTCTAGTAGTTTTATCATATATCTGAAACATTGCAATGGAATCGTAAAATATTTAGTACAGCGTATGTTCCTTTTACGTCCAACAGATAGCGCTGTTAACACGAAATTTAGTTTTTGAACGATTTGAAATCGAAATTTCGCAAAATAATTTTTTAATGCACGCCTATTTAAAGATACGAAGGTACCCTGAAAATTTCAAGTCTCTACCTATAATAGTTTTGGTTGTATGTTGATTATGAGTCATTGAATCAGTCAAGACATTTTCTTTTATGTAAGAGATATATTTAAATATTTTTAAATATTGAGCAGCCTTTACTTCAAACTTAAAAGCTAAAATTAGTAAAAAACAAAAAAAGTTTTTGTAAAATGTTTATTTAACTTAAAACAACGTAAAATAACATTTAATTTAAACATGTTCTTTGTAATAATTAAATTTGTATATAAATTTATGAAAATGGATGCCTTAAATAAATTCCAGTGCTTCCTTAATACGGTTATTATTTGATTGGGAGTAATTTGAGTTTATATGATATTACGGAAATTAATAGAATTTGATTTAATTCATGTAGGATCTGCTGACAAGTAAGACTCCTGCTCGTAATAAAATTCAACTCTATTGTGTTATAACTTAAGTATTATTAATTTGTAGTTAATAACAAGTAACTATTGTTAGACTACAGTATTGGGGACTTTAGAACTTAATTTAAGTACCTTTTTATCTAATATATTTCTGTACCGAATAACAAATTTTTATCAACTGTATGATTACTAAGAATTTTGCACTTTTACTACGTAAGTTGTTTATTCATAAAAATTGAGGATATCTTGAGGAAAATAGAATATAACCCAAAGAGGAACAAGGCTTTTCATTCAAAAACTAAATTATTAAGTTTTTTATGAAATCTAATAAGTATTACTTGAAATCAGTTACCAAATGATGACGTGTATATTTTCCTGAGATCGCAGAATTTCCGTGGAGTTCAATTTTTAATGACTAGAATAAAGATGATAAAAATCTTTAATTTACTACTCTAGAAGGAAAATAAACACATATTAATCGTATATGCGTATTAAAAAACTACATTTGGACACCATATGACTTCCTTGTACGCCTATTACATTATATATACTTTTTATTCCATTTAAAAAAATTTTTTTTTGGTTATTGAATTATTATTTATTGTAATTTTTTTTTTACAATCGGAGATTAATATTTACTAATAAATCAATATATTTAAATTAAAAAGGAAATGAAGTCGGATTCAAACCGATGTGTCTTTCCCTTGTAAGACCCAAATATTTCATTAAATAAAATTAAATTAAACTCTGGAACCTATGAAAATTCATAATCAATAAATCAAAAATTTATATAATTAATAAATCATGAAAATTCATATAAGTACCACTTATGATATATCGTTGAAAAGTTCTCAATCAGGGCTTATTACTGTAGTTAAAAAAAAATCCAAAATCCAAATTTTTTTTGATTTTGGGATTTTTTTGGCACCTTTGGTCCAGTCGATTGTAATCAAAAGGGGAGGTGCGCAACTAGATGTTACAATAGTCCTAAATCCAAATTTCTACATTACGGCTAATCGTTTTTGAGTTACACGAAATACATGCGTATGTACGTATAGAAGTCACGCCAAAACTAATCAAAATGGATTCAGGGATGGTGAAAATGGATATTTCCGTTGAAATCTGAAAACCGAAATTTTTCGCGATTACAATAATTACTAGTACTTTGTACAAGGAAGTAAAAATACAGATAGGTACTCCAATATTTCTCGCGCACTAAATTTTATTATATAATTCTCTAATTCTATCCAAATCTAAGGGAGGTTCCTTCTGTCTTTCTTTCTCATTGATGAGATACCCGAGATTAAACGGGTAATAAACACATCAAATTTTAATTCAAAACTAGTCGAAAATTTGATTTTAACTAAAATGGTAAAAAGAAAGTTCTCAGACTCAAATTGTTTGCATATCATATCTCTGAATCATTCTATACAAAAATCACCTTTCAAAATTTCATGTTAACAATAAGGTAATTTGAAGGTATGGAATGTAACTGAATTTCATTTCTCTTCGTATACATTTTAAGAAATTTGTCAAAATGAGGCTTAGCACATCTGAAACATATTTTAAACAAATACTTATAATTAAATTTCAATCGCAATTAATAAAAACCACATTGAATGAAATTCGTATGGTTAAAACATATACGGAAGTGATTTAAAAAAAAAATTAAAATAATATCAAAAAGGTAATAAAAAAGAAAGAAAATTACCACACAGAAATTTTTAACGAGAGGTAATAAGTAACTATACATCTTTATATCTTCACTCCCTTGACGGTTTTTAAAAAAAATTTAATTAATCAATGCGTCAAATTTACAAATTGCTACGTCAATGCGTTCCTTAATTAGTAAACTGATTGCTTCTAACGTTCACGCGTACACGTGCTTTGGTAAGTATTTTTTGTGGGATATCACGTTTTATGAACCACACTTTGATCTTAGCCAAGAGATCGAGAAGCGATACGTTTCATGAACCTTTCTTTTTTTACTTTTTCTGTCTAGCGTCCGGAACCACTGTAAGGTACTTCAGAGGATGAATAAGGAGTATGAATGTATGTATAGAAATGAAGTATGGTCTTGTACACTCTCAGGTTGACCGTTCCTGAGATGTGGGGTTAATTGAAACCCAACCACCAAAGAACATTAGGCGGGCGGTAAGTTACCTTAGGCGGGCGGTAAGAATCTTAGGCGGAGGGGGGGGGGGGAAATTAAGACCGTGTCCCGGTTATGGATCCCTTTGGGAATTCACCACTTCAGGCAAGGCGTAAAGATCATAGTCTCCATGGGGATCCCCGTTACAGGTACCTCAATGGCAGACCATAGCCCCGGTGGGGGGTTCCCTCACTTGAGGCGAGGCGTAGAAAACCGAGTCCCGGCCGCTTGGAATGCTCTGGCGTGAACGGCGCGTCAGGTGGGCGCGCCGAGAGTCCTGAGTGGGTAGGGACGAGGCACCTACCAGGACCGCGTGTCCGTATAAACGTAACTGCCTTAACTAGGAATTGAACCTTACATCTCTCAACTTCGAAATCTACTGATTTGCGATGACGAGTTCACCTCTAGACCAACCCGGTGGGTACGTTTTATGAACCACTGAATCAGGTAACATACATATAAATCTCGGTGGACTATCCTTGAAAGGACATAAATACTTTCGTTCTATTTTATTCTATAACAACCGGAAAAGTAAAATTATGAATAAACTAAAATTAAATAATTCACTTTTATAGGTGCTCCGCACCCAAATTATACATCTTCATTAGTGTTTGGTCTTAGAGCATCCTCATTTTTAATTGTTTAACTGAATTACCTCCTAAATTTTTTATGATATTATTTTACATTATATCTACATTTAATTTTACGTACGTATTTTTTTCTTCCGATTTTATTCACCAAGTATTTCGGGGGATTTATCATAACTAGGAAGTATTTTATTTATTATTTTTATAAGTTTCCCATATTTTTAAAATACGTAAACATTAAATTATGTATGTAAAAATATTTTTAAGCATTTAATATAAAATTAAACAAATTTTAGTTTAAAAAAATATGACTGACCTGTAATTTAATCTTATGTGTTTGCGCATATAAAATTGTTTATGTTTGTGCTGACACGCGCGCGCACACACAGACACACACACACACTCACGCACACGCGCACGCAGATACACACACACAAATAACTGATCAATTTTGAAAATTATTACGGGCTTTTAATTAACTAATTAATATGTAAGAATTAATAAAAAAAAACTTTATTATATATATATTTTTTTTAAAGTAATATAAAAAGAAACTTATCAGCAAAATTCCTAAGTTTTGAAAGAAAAAACAACGGTAGCCAATGTTAAAAAAATAATGAAGGAACTCAAAGTATTTTAAATAACATTATACTAGTTTTATGACTTTTTTAATGGTAATTAATGCATAAAATATGTTGTGTATGTATTTAATCTTTACTTTTATAAAACTAATATACGTTCTACTAATTAGAGTATAATAAATTTAATATGTATTAACTATGTAAAAAGTCATTTTTATCATTTAATCCAGCACGTGTTTAATACATAAGAATTATAAGAATACGCATTAAAAATACTGAATAAAAATAGATTGACTATCTATCTATCAATAAATTGAAGTTAATTTAAAAAGAATTGTTAGGGGTAAGTTTTTTTTTTATAGTTACGTCACTTTTTTTTATAGGGTGTCTGTTTTTGTTTAAGGGCAGCAACAACTACTTTAGTTTATCCTGTTCTTGTTATTTTTAGGACCACACACACCCTTAAAAACCCTTCGCTAATTGGGTCACTTTATCCACCTGTCTTATATTGTATTATTATTATTTTTTTTATTTTGTAGTAAAAATTAATTATATAATAAATCATTATAGATTTTTAATTAGGAATGACATATTTATATATAACGTTTGATAATATTTATAATGGTTTGTCATTCATGACCACATGTTAAGAATAAGTTATTTTGCGTACTAGATTTTTAACTATTATTAGGCGTATTTTCTTTAAAAAGTATTATTTTTCTTTCCGTATTTATTAGAATGAAAATTAATCATTACTATTTACAAAAGCTTCCTTTTTTAAAAAAAAACAAACCAATTAAAAAAAAAAAATTAAAAAAATTATACTGAAAAGGAAAAAATAATTTTTCCATATGTCCTCATACAATATTAAAAACATATTTTTTGAAGTCGGCTTTTGATGCAGTTGACTGAACGAAAAATGTCCAAACTGTCTAAAATCCAAAACAAATTGTATTTTGCTCTGTTTCTTAACTGTAGTAATAAGCCCTCATTGAGAGCTTTTCAACGATATATCATGGTACTTATTTTCATTGGTTCAAGAGTTATAGCCAAATAAAATTTTAATTATGAAATTTTTGAATCTTATAAGCAAATCGATTTGAATCAGACTTCATCTCCTTTTTTTTAATTTTTTTTCTAATTTAAATACATTGATTTATTAATAATTATTAACCTCTAATTGTAAAAAGGTTTTACGATAAATAATAATTCAATAATAACAATAAAAAAAATATATGAAAAAATATCAGAAGTTATTAATGAAACAAAATTTTAACTACTTTTCATTTTTTTTAAATATGTATATGTAATTTAATATAATAGGCCTACACGGAAGTCATGTGGTGTCCACATCAGATTTTTATTTTATAAATAATTATATATTTTGTAATTATGAGCAATGATGAAGGTTTTGCCAAATTTCCCCTTTATTAGTTCCCTTAATTTCAGTCCCTCAAACGTACGAAAACCGCAGACCTAAACAACATAGCATCTACGCAACAAAAAACGTTTTGAGTTTTAAAATTTAGCAAGACATAGTCCGTAACAACGGTTCAGCTTTCGTTTTTAGAGCGTTTCAGGATTGATCCATCATCAACTGAAACCATTCATTGCTGTTATAAACAATATCAAGAATCGGGGTTTTTATGTAAAGCGATCACGAACTGCAGAGGAAAATGTACAACTAATTCGAGAAACGTTTCAGTGAAACCCGAAAAAGCACACTCGTCGCGTTAGCCGAGAACTTGCGATCCCTCTTGTGACTGTTCGGTGTGTTGAAATGTTAGACGACGCTTAAATTTCAGGCCAGATTTCAATAAGTACAAGCTCTTTGTGTAAGTAACAAAAGAAAAATGTAAAAATTTCTGTAATATGCTCTTAGTTGATATGGAAGACTATAGGTACTTACAGCGGTTGATTTTTAGTGATGAAGCAACATTTAATTTTAGCGGTAAAATGTTTTCATCACAATTTTCGCATATGGGAATTTGAAAAACCGCGAAAGATTGTACAGTAGGAGCAATATTCAACAAAATTTAATATTTTTTTAAGGTTTCGTTTACAAAGCTTTTTTTTAAACAAACATAGTATCAGGCCATTTTTATCTTGAGATGCTGCAGGACTGGCTTTTTTCATAAATAAATGAAGAATATATTTTTCAGAAAGATGGGGCTCCGCCACATCGAAACAACCGAGTTTATCGGTTTCAAAATGAAACATTGCCTCAGGACTAAATAAAATCTATTGGAGCCCAACTGGTCACCACATTCTTGTCCATTAAGATCCCCATACAATATAAATTATGATTCTTTCTCATGAAGGTATATGAAACAAAGTGTTTATGTTCCATCATTACCTGCCGATTCGGATGAGCTCTAAACCAGATTCACAGCTGCGTGATCCTTTTATAACAAAAGACAACGCGTTGCGAAAGAACTCAGATATCGTCTTGACGTTTTCCGTGAAGCAGATTGAGGAAAAACAAAACATTTATAGATTGTTAAGTGAAATTTTAATCATTTTTGAATAGTATGTAATTTGTTTTGTAATTGTAACACAATTCTTACAATTGTAACACTTACAATTTCTTATTATGAAAAGTACCTTTTTAAAATCGGATCATTCTTTTTGATACACTCTTTATTATTTGTGTTTTGTATGTGTTGCAGAACACAGTTTATAGGAGCGAATCACGAATAATAAGGAAAGCAGAAAGGAAAAAATATAGATCTTTGAAAAGTGGTATGGTAGGAAGATGTTAATGTTAGGTGGGTTGATGAAATGCGAAATAAAGAAGTACTAAAACGAGTAGGAGAGAAAAGATATTTGTGGCAGATCTTTTGAAACCGTAATGCATCCAGGTTTAGTTTATTTCGTAATAAAGGGATATGTAGAAGATAAAAAATGGAATACTTATAAAACATTAAATTGAAAGTGTAAAATTTAATAATTATGTTGAGTATAGAAGTTTAACATGGAAAAGAAAAGAATAGAAAAAGCATTAAATCAATCAAAGGTCTAATGAACTTCCTTTCGCTAGTAAAACAGTGGAGTAAATAACTTTCTATTAAAAGATCATTTTTTATTTTGTTGTACGTAAGTTATTTTCTAACTTTAAACTCATTAAATGCGTTAGATTTTTGGCTTTTATAAAATTATATCTTATTTTATAAAATTAATTCAGTCTATTTTCTAAAGTGTAATAGACGTATTCTCTCAATCAAAAAATTTGTTAAAATATTAAATTTTCAATAAGGTTTAATATTTAAATGTCCAATCTACAATGATGTAAATAAGTAAAATAAAAAGAGTTGCAAGTCAGTAAACATAATAAATAAATAACGAAATAAACTGAATTTCTTCTGTTTAGCCAATAAATGTCACCTAATTTAATTCAAAATGCAAATAAATTATTTGTTATTTATGTTTAAAAAAAAGATTATAATAGAAACTTTACGTCATTTCTAAATAAACATTTACTACTGTTATATCAAGGTAACCAGGATGCAGATTAATTATTCATGAATATCTAATTTAATTAACCATAAAAAATAAAATACAGTTTCACTTTTTTTTTTAGTTAAAAATTAATAAAATGTATGATACTATATATTTCTGGAAAGTTAAAAAAAAAATGCAAATCAGTTACATCGAAAAAATTGACACCGAATAAATGTCTTGTAACGAGGTAGCGTACGAATCGATGTAATCCAGTTAATCAAGAATATCTTTATTTTTTATTAAAATAGAAAGTGATTATATCTTTAATGTATTTAGTTAATATATATATATATATATATACAAATTTAAAAATAATAATTGTTTAAAAATCTGATATAAAAAAAAACCTTTTGAAAGTTAAATAATACTTTTAAAAACTTCCAGTTACATAAATAAGAGTAAATATTCTGTCATAGTATTTATATTTTAGAGATTACAAATTATAAACTCGAAAAAACTCTTTTTTTTTGTTATACATATTACTTTTTTTTAAAGGAATATATATATAAATATACTAGCCGGTCGGGGATCGTTTCGCTCGCTTGACCGTCTAGCCAGCCGCTTTCTGCACGACCCGGTGACCAAGGTCGGCGCAGGCAAGCCTGGGGTCGCGGGACCGACCCCAAGGCCGCTTCGCTGTCTTTCCCGTCAGTCCAGGACCCCCACAGTGCTCGTTACCCTCATGTTTGGAAGAATAATATTGATAAATAACAATTAAAGTGTTCACGCTTTATAAAAACCTGAAAAAAAACTAACTTAGAAAAGATAGAATAATAATAACAAAAGTACACAGATCTTTGTCGATGAAAGATTCACGACTTGTTTCTGTTGCCATGGCGACAAAAAAAAATTTTTTTTCTTCAATGAATTTCTTTAACTGACAAATTCATCCTCAAGAGGGCAACGACTTCGGTCTATGGGTTAAAACCTTTCTTGTAACAACAAGAATATATCCTGTAAATTTGAAAGTAATCGGGTGGTTGGTTCTCGTGTGCTTCGAGAAAAAACAAACAAACAAACAAGCCATCTTTCGGCTTTATATATGTAAGATTATAGCAATAAGAAGAGTTTTTATGTAAGTGAAATAGATAGAAAATTAAAGTTTTTAACAAGATAAAAATTAATACATAAATAAATATTTTTTTTTAATTGGAACTAAAAAAAATGGAAAAATGTAGTAAAACCTTGATCACTGCGCAAAAATACAAATTTTAAATCATCTAAATCAGTTGATAATCATATAAATTCCCTTGATTTAAAATTTTCCCACAGAATAAATAAGCCCAAAAATCAAAATCTTCTTTTACTCAAAATTTGAAATTTTGATGCTTAAATCTTATTTTGGTAATTATCATAATCAATAACAAAATGCCATCTTGATATATGGATTAAATTTTTTTTTTAAATTCGGAAAAGTTTTTTTTATTTTTTTGATTTCAACATTTATAAAAAATTTTTTCATAAATTTTTACCATTATTAAAATCTTTTTAATACGGAAAAATTGTGTAAGAACATTTAGAACAAGACTATTCTATTTTTATAATTTCGTACCATTTTTTTTTTGCGATTTTACCTTTTTACAACTTTGTTTTATTTTTATTTTAATATTTTTTTCAAATTTATAAATTTTTTTACGATTTTACAATACTACTTTTTATGGCCTTAACACGGGGGAAAGTCTTACGATACTTTGCCAACTTTTTTTGTTTTTTTTTCTGGTTCCACATGAAACTTTAGCTAAATCGATAGATAAATTAATAAACTAAAAACCAGTAATCAATTAACTTTGTTAATCTGACATAAACCTGTTTATAGAAAATATCATACAGTGCAAAAATAAAAATAATGTAAACGTTATAAATATAAAGGAAAAAAATATATACATAATACGCGTAGGTATTTCAAACCGATAAAAACGTAATTATAACAGAATGAGGTATTTTTTTTTTTTTTTTCTTACCTCCGGGTCCGTATCAAACAATTTATTCCGCAGAGGATATGAGATGAATGTTTTGTAGCGTGTGTGAAAAATGAGGTATTAATAAACAAAAACTTAACCGATGCAAATTTTAAATAACGTTATAATTTATTCTAAACACAAGCTCTTTGTAATAAATAAACCCTTACGATATAATATAGTATTAAAATTAGGGGCTGTAAAAGATACCCCAAAATAAAAAAAAGGTAATAATAAGTGTTGTAAAAGGGAAATAAAGCTTACAGTTAGTGGTAATAAAGACCAGTATATGAAATTGTAGCTAATAACAATAAATTGTATGACTTTAATAAAATTAATCAATAAAATCTGTGCTTTAACAATAAAAATAATAGAAAATCATAGACCATAACACTAAACATTCTGAGGTAATAAACGTTTAGTAGTATAGGGTAATTCAAAATACAGGGAGTTTATAATATTAGATAATAATTTAATACATTATCTTTTTTTTTGCTGCATCCTTTTCATCTTTACAATAAAAAAAAATTCGCTGTACATAATACTTATTTTACTATGATAATATAGCATATTTTATTATTAATATATAATATATAATAATTAATATATAATATTAATATTAATATAATATTTTCCTAAAATAAGTTATAATTTAAAAAAACTTTATGTGTACAAATTAAAAAAAATAAATTGTAAAAAGTATTTAAAAAAATGTATATTTTAACATTTTTATATCAGTGGCGGTTGGTAAATACAAAAATACCTTTTATATTTAAATTAAAAATTAATTTAACAAATATTTTAATAAGTTCTAACGAAGTAGACATCTCCACGAAAACGTTTTACAAGAAGAAAAGAGACAGGAATAATAATATTAAATAATAAATACTGTAGGTAATAATTAATATTTTATAAATAATTATACTCTTTTGCTAGGATGTAGTTTGCTAGTTCTAATGTTCAAATCCTAGTAAAGGCAGCTTTTATAAGGATTTAAGTAATAGATCGTGGATAACGGTGTTCTTTGGTGGTTGGGTTTTAAATAACCACATATCTCAGGAATGGTCGACCTGAGACTGTACACTTCATCTGCATTCATAAATATCATCCTCATTCATCCCATAATACCTTGTGATGGTTCCGGAGGCTAAACAGAAAAAGACTGTTTATTCTTATATATCTAAAACAGATTACAGGCTACCGTCAGAGTTGTTGCCCAAACTTAAGGAATTGATTCAGGACGTAGGGCCAAAGTGAAGAAAAATCTTACGTAGATAAATGCTCTATCTGATTTCATTTTATCCTTTGCCGATATTTTTTTTTTTTCAATAAAAATTTATATTGTAAAAACAGATTGAGGAGATACTTAATGAATTTTAATGGTCATGTACCCAAAAAGATTTTCTATAGAATAAATAAATTAGAACATTTTATCTTTGAAAATTTCAAAATGGTGACCAATAAACGTTTTTAATCATTAAAAGATACGTAAATTTTTTTTTGTAAAATTATTATTTTTTTTTATTAGATAAAATGTTAAGTCTTCATTATAAATGAAATGATTCCTCATCTATTGAAATTGTTAATAAAAACATCATCTGAGATATGACCGAAATTATTGGATCGCAAAATATATAAACTCTTAACAATTATTTGCTTGTTTTCACTTACTAATAATAGAAATTATTAATTATTTTTAATTGATTTCGAGAAGGTAGTTAAAACAGATAAAAATTTGTACCAGTTTATTTTGTAGAGGATGTTGTTAGGTATATGAACATTAAATTATCTCAATTTCTACTTAAGATATACATTTTTATTAAAAAAAAAAAAAAAGAATGGCGGACGGAGGAAAATGAGGTGAGATAAAGCAATAATATAAAACATTTTTTGTTTTTTCATGTTCTGAATCAGTATTTTAAATTTGACTAAAATTGGCCGAGATTACATTATATATATAGTGATTCATCGGCCGAGACTACATTATATCTATACTGAGTGATTCAAAAAGGAATTCACATCTTTAAAAGCATATAACCTTTTTTTTACGAAACTTACAAATTCGGTTGAGTTTCATTTTATAGCAAAACATATCAAGTTTTGACTGACGTCCTTCATTAGTACCGGATTTGGCAACAGCGCTGTCACCGGTGTTGTTAAAGATGTAAAAATTTGTTAGTGCAGAACGTCACGCTGTGTATTTTCGTTTTACAATTTGTACTCAGCAACCGCAGTTCAACGTAATTTTCGTACAATACGGTAGGGAGCCTCCTAGTAGACAGACAAATTATTCTTGGCACCTAACCTTCGTCACCAGGACGCCCACGCGTCCCTGAAACTGCTGCGGAACAACTCAGAGAAAGCTTTGGTACGTAGTCCAAATAAATCAACTTGACGTGCATCACGTGAGATTAGCATTCCACAAACGACGTTTTTTTGTTATTTTTTAACCTCCGGTACCACCGTTAGGTATTGCTTCAGAGGATGAGATGAATGTTTTGTAGCGTGTGAAAATTCCATACCTGACCGGGATTCGAACGAATGTTTGGCGCGTATTACGTAAACGATTGCATTTGAAGCCGTACAAACTAATCGTGGTTTGACGTATTACAGATGACGACAAAGTTGCACGACAGCGGTTTGTGTGGAAATGATGAATAAAATTGCAGGCGATGGTACAATTTCAGATAATCATAATTGATGAGCAATTACTTCGTTGTACCAAGTAAAGGAAGTATTATGATCGCAAAAAATTTCGGTTTCCAGATTTCAAAGGAAATATCCATTTTTAACTATCCCTGAATCTACTTTGACTAGTTTCGGTGAGACGTCTGCATGTATATATGTACGTACGTACGTATCATTGAGTGTAGTTGTGCACCTCCCATTTTGATGGAAATCGACTGAATCAAAAGTGTCCAAAAAAGCCCACAATCCTAAGAAATTTGGATTTTTGTCTTTTTCTTAATTGCAGTAATAAGTCCTTATTGAAAGATTTTCAACGATATATGATAAGTGGTACTTATTTTCATTGGTTCTAGAGTTATAGCCAAATAAAATTTTAGTTAATGAAATATTTGGATCGTACGGGAAGGCACATCGGTTCGAATCAGACTTCATCTCCTTTTTTTTAACTTTTTTTTTAATTTTTATATATATATATATATATATATTGATTTATTAATAATTATTAATCTCTCTTAGTAAAAAAAAATTACGATGAATAATAATTAAATAATAACAATAAAAAAAAACAAAATATGAAAAAATATCAGACGTTATTAATGAAATAAAATTTAGGTACTTTTCATTTAAATAAAATATGTATATGTAATTTAATAGGCGTACAAGGGAGTCATGTGGTGCCCACATCCGATTTTCTTTTGTATATCATCAGATATACTGTGAATTAGACAGATATTACTGATAATTCATCAATAATTTTTAATGATGTGTCAACATTTCACATCAGTGGCAAGGTAGACACCCATAACTTCTGAATATGGGATAGCGAAAACCCTCATGAAATTTTGCAGCACAATCATGATAGCCGTAAGGTCAGTATTTTCTATCCCTAAGCAAACAAAAAATGTACCGCCCGTTCTTCTTCCAGGAGATTACCGTAAATGGTATCGTTTATCTGGACATGTTTCAAAAATTTCTAATTCCTCACTTAAACGTTGATGACCAAAATGGAGGCCATTATTATCAGAAAAACAAGGCACCACCATAATACCGCCTACAAGTGCGAGATTTTCTTGATACTTTCAGGACGGTGGATCGATCGGGAAGGTCCAATAGCATGGTCACCTCACTCCTCAGATTTGACCTCGCTAGATTTTTGTTATGGGGTTTCATTAATGATTGGGTTTATGTACCACCTTTGCCTGCTGATCTTAAGCTAAGATTTCGCGTTAACGCCGCAACTGCAGAGATAATGCCCGATTTGCAATCTGAATGAAAATCAACTTCAGGTGGGATGTTTGATGCATTACAAGTGGAAGCCATATAGAATCAAAAAGAGTGTTCGGTGACAAAATTGATGTGTTCTTGAAATGAGACTACAACAGAATCTATAAGTTACCTCAATAAATATTTATATGCTTCTATAATTGTGAGGTCCTTTTAGAATCACCCGATACATATATATATATATATATATATATAAAGGAAGGTGATAAGTTTCCTAACTGAATGTGTTAGAAAATAAAATCTGTTAATCCGATCGGTACGTAATACAATACATTATAAGATCTTGCCAAGAATGATAGATATGCTACTTCATGGTTAAAATCCTTTATTTGCCTGGATTGACCAGGGGAAACCATCGTAAAATCCTTTTTAATACAACATCAAAGAATATGGAAATAGAAAACAGATGTAATTAAAATTCGTATTAATTATTTAAAATATAAATATACGAATTTAATATAAAAGTAAATATACCAAGATAAAATATATAAAAGAATTATGTCATAATTCACAGTTTAGAAGGCGTCATGAAAATTATTTAAACTCATATTTTAAATGAGTTTCATACATTAATAGGATGCAGATAATTCAGAGGTTTTTCATATTTTTATTTACTATTATTTTTTAAAAATCGGTAAATATTCATTCGTAGAATGAATATTTACCTCTTTGTTTAAAATATAATTAAACAAAGAGGTTTGTTTAATTATATTTTAGTTAAATTAAAGAGAAAATATTTTTTTAAATGGCTTGATAATTTATTGTATACAATAAAACAGAAGCATAATAAACCCCTTACTCAGAAACCGAAGAAGTATTGTGTTGAATTACACGAAAAAATGTCGATTGACTGGTTTAACGGAGAGGATATTGTTATTTTTTTTAATAATAAGTGATTATTCATTTTAGCAAAAACTGCACATTTATAAACTGAAGGATAAGTTAATATTTTAATTCAAGAATTACTTGGAAAAAGCCACACGATTTTTTATTGATTGATTTAATATCTAGATTATTAACAAATCAATAAAACTGGAAGTCATTTATTGATAAAATATAAATCTGAGTACTTAAATGAAATTAATATAATATAATATTTGAAATACCTTCTACCTTTTCTGATACATATAACCTTGAAATTTCAGTCTTGATAAGATCAAAGAACTGGTTTCAGAAAATCACTGTGTTTAGACAGAAGAAAATTATTTTAAGCTGACTTATGTAGGTCTAGACACCAGTTCTTTCTAAAATATAAACTGAACGACACTAAATGTAATTAAAGTTTACATTATTTTTTTTTTCTTCGATTAATTGGGATAAGTCCTCCATTTTTCCTCTTAGAAATGAAACAAATATCTTCCTTTTAAGAAGTTTATATTTTAAAGGAATTTCTTATACTTTTCCTTTTACGATTCTTTGATGAAGATAATTTTATAAATAGTGTCGCGCGTTCGCAGCTCGATCAAGATATTTAAAGATTGACAAATGAAAATGTTCATGTAATTACAATTTAATGGTTTAAAAATAAGACAAATCATTAATAATGATAATAGTAATAATAATAATTTATTTATTTTTTTTATTTGCTTTGTTTGTGCAACAGAACAGTTATACAAAACCTTTGTATGGTGCACAATATCACATAAAGTCACAAAAGAACAGCCACAAGTCAACAACCCACATATAAATTAAAAATACAATATTCAAAACACAATAATAATAATAATCAGAATAATAACAATAACAGTCAAAAAAAATCTCATAATAATAATAATTAGAATAACGACAATAATGGCTACAGTAAAGAATAATAATATAAAATGTCAATAAGAAACAAATAATCATAATTTCAATAATAATAATAAACATAGATTACATACAAAACAGTGTTTACAATAATCGTCAGTATTTATTCACAAATAAATATTGAAAACTAGAATTCAGTCCCATCGACAAAAGACATTACATGACCACTAGTCTTAACACTTTTAACCACTAGTCTTGTATTAACAACAGTAGCACAATATATAAGACAAGTATAAAGTTCTTTCACTGCAAATACCTTTGCTGTTCACACATAAAACTACCCTAAAAGTTTATGAATGAAATATTATCTCTTTCGCTTATAGTTTTACAGTAACACACCGATCCCATTTCTTGTTTTAGTGTCTGGAATTGCTTGTAATGTCACCGTAATTGCTGAACTGGAAGTAGAAATTTGCTTCTTCACTGTCCTCGCAGAATACTCTCGCTGACTGACATCTCGTGGACTGATTCTCAGAACTCACATCGCAGACTTTATCTCGCAGACTCTGCTCGTGGAACTGACATTTAACTGGTCTTCCCCGAAGTATTTATACTACTATCCTCTTTACCTGACGAACCGGACCCAACTCAACCGATCCCTTTCATTCCCATGCATTCCTAACCTTGGTCCGGTAACTCTTCTCAAGGAACTAACATCTTTTTAGGTGTGTCAGCGGGCAGTATTACAAAAGATGATTGTTAAATGGACCCTGTTACCTTTACTAAAAGGGGTCTTTATCCCCTTTCTGGACTCCTTGCATTATTATATTTTCTATAATTTTCTTCTTAATTGGCAGGAATCCGTTACTCAGGTCCATAATACCGGTCTTGTTACAATAGTATATCTCATCGACCAAAATATTTCCTAATTCCTTAAACATCGCTTAATATTTCTATTCTAGATTCAAAGTAATTAGGAATCCTAAATCTCTTGTACCAAAACCCTTGTTGTTTCTTTTTTAGATCATCTCCACACACATCATTTCAATGTGTTCATGATTAATTAATCATGAATAATTGCTTCAGAAAATTATGGATTTTCTGGAATATTATTGGTTAAGAGAAATGGACTGAGACAACCTCAATTCTTTTCACACGCGTAAAATTTTTAGGAATTCGAATAAATTCGTAAATCTATTTCCAGAATTTTATAAATGTATATTATAATTTAAAAATATTTTAATTATTGTTAATATCATAGAAATATGATAAAATCATAATAAATTTAATCTATTAAAAAAAAATAAAAAGTTAAAAGTAAGATTATAAAATATAAATAAATAGTAATAATGTAAACGATGAACATTCATAAAGTACGTTCAACGAAAGTTTTATGATATGTGATTACATCATTTGAAGAGTGTTATTATCTTAAAAGAAAATCTACTTTGATATGCGGTTTGCAAAGAACTTCACAACATAACGCGTTGACCTAACTAGTTACCACGGTCAAGAAAAAAATATATGTTTATGTGTTCTAAACGTTGGACAAGTCTCTCGCATTAAATAAAATAAAATTAAAAAGAAAAGAATCTTTTTATTATAATCATTAAACGCAAGGTAAAGTTAATTTGTAAAGCAAAATTACAACGATGAAGATTTCCATCCAAAAATAACAAAAATAACATCAACAACTAAGTTTTATTACTTAACGTTAAGCTACCACCATTTCATTACGAATTATATGCACTTTTAACATTATTATTATTATTGTTAGCCAAGCATTATTACCTTATTTAACAAAAACAATAATTTAAAACCTGCCGTGATAATCTTTTTAAATACTGCAATAATTATTAGAATTATTATTATGGTTATAAACAACTAGTGAGTGTACATATATATATATTTATACACACAATAACAAAATCATGATCATTACACCTTCTACTTTGCACATTAAATACAAAAGATAATAAAGAAAAAAATAAATAAATAAAAAGAAACGCAGAAAATATTTTATTACTTGAATGAAGTGTTCAGTTCGTTAAATTTTACTATTACAACAGTTTATAAAAATTAAATTCTACAAAAAAAAAAAGAATTATAATTAATAAAAGTAATAACTATAATGAAAGAGAAAACAATAAAGAAAAAATTATTTTTTATAGTTACGAATTTTTTATATAATTATTTGCATATAAATAAAATAATAATAATAATTATTATTATTAAATAAGTCTTATACAGTTAAGTTTAAAAATTATACAACTAAAAAGATAGCTTATGTTATGTAACATAAATTCACGAGAAAAAGTAGACAAATAAGTTGTTATACTTTCTTTTTATTGTTTATTTATTCTTATAGTGAAAAAATAATTATATGAAAAAATTACCTAAGATTTTGTTTTTTGGGATGATGGATAATTTGTGATGAAATTTTATTATAAAATTATAATTATATCTTTAAATAAACAAAAAAAAGTTTTAAAAATTCAAAAAAACCGTTTTTCCTTTTTATTTTTTTGCAATTCGCCTTCAAAATCATCTTCCAAGAAATCTTTTTTTATTTTTCTATGTTTACTACGTTAAATGGAAGAAACAAAAAAAAAATCCACTTAAAAATGTACAACCAATAAAAAGTAACCTAAATATTATTTTTTTGGTATTAATTAATGTTTATTATTTCTATTTTTAATAATATTAAGAGTTTAAATAAACCAAAAAAGTTTTTAAAATTAAAAAAATTTATTTAAAACGTTTTTTTTTTTAAACTTTAATCGGCTTCCTCACCTCCAATATTACTTTTTAAGTAAATACTGTTATGCCTGGGAAGACATTAAACAAAATTCGGTTAAAAAATATGTAATAAATAAAAGGATAACTTTTTTCGATTTTTGGGGAAGGGTGAATTCTGAGATAATTTTTTTTAAAATGATAAGCATGCACGCATGTACTGAGCTTAATATAAAGTGAAGTTATGTTAAAAAATTTAGAAAAAATGCCCCCCAACCCGCCGGGTTGGTCTAGTAGTGAACGTGTCTTCCCAAATCAGCTGATTTGGCAGTCGACAGTTCCAGCGTTCAAGTCCTAGTAAAGTCAGTTATTTTTACACGGATTTGAATATTAGATCTTGGATACCGGTATTCTTTGGTGGTTGGGTTTCAATTAACCACACATCTCAGGAACGGTCGAACTGAGCATGTACACTTCATTAAATTCATACATATCATCCTAATTCATCCTCTGAAGTATTATCTGAAAGGTAATTACCGGAGGCTGAACAGGAAAAAGAAAGAAAGAAAAGAAAAAATGACTCCCAAAAAACCCGTCCCCGCACCATGGAGATATTGACTCCCAAAACATTACTATCCTGACCCACACAGGAGAAGACATCCACCTTGTGATGATCCCGGTTGCCACACCACCTCTTCCCTACCTAGACCTGATGGGCTTTACAGGAGGTTATTGTTTATACCCTCTAAACATGATAACACAATACAGTCTTCAGTTTGGTCAGGATGCTATCGATGCAAATTCCTCGGCAGACATTTCCATGATTGAATTTACATAACCTACTATCGCCTTCGTATAGCCTCTTCCAACCACGACCAACTATTGTAACTTAAAACCATCATTATCAAATTAACCGATTCGCGCCTTCCTCTAACACCAAAGTTTTAACACGGAAACATTACTTATATCTAAATCCAATTAGACTATTCACTCAGGTGACTTGACTGAATCTTAAAACACCAAAAATACTATCCTCATAACCACAAAAGAAGTAATCATCGCAACAACAACAACAGTTTTGTCCTATAATCCAATTTACTCAACGTCCTCTTGATTTACTTATAAATCAAGAAATAGATTCACAAATTTAATAAGCCTCTAAAAAGAAAAGATACCCTATCCCTTTCTTCTGTGGTCCGCTTTCGGGAGCGATGTCAATATCTACATCCTCCCACACCGCAGGGTTCCCTATACACACTATTCTCATTTTAACAGCGAATATCTAAGTTAACCGGGACTCGATGCCAAAACGCCTATCTTGGCGAAGTAAGCACCCAGACAGGCCCTCAGTCACCCGAGTTTCTATTTTATCTATGTATCCAGTCAAACGTTATTAAGCTTCAAACACGCCAACACTCGTACATACGTACGTTCATACTAACATTACTCCCCTTTTGTTATTTTTCGGGGTTCTTGGATGATGAAACGTCGAGAAATGAAAAAAAAACCCTTACCCTATTTTTTGAATGATAACTATAATTTCTTTGTTGAAGCAGAGCTCTAGAGCTACAATGCCGGAAAAGTAAAAGTTAAATATTTTACATTGCTTATATTTACTTCAGAAAGTGAAAAAAAAACATCTATTTAAAAAAATTAACTATAAATTGAACATTGAAATAAAATTTAAAATAATTAATTAAACAAATTATTTATTAAATTATAAAATAAAAATACTTTCACTTTAGAAACAAAAAAAAACAATTAGATATATAGTATTTGCATCAAAATAGGCTGTATTTGAAAATCCTTACCTACCGATTGATCTTTTGTCCATGCGTTAGTGGTGATGAGGGAAGCTTAACTCCAGATTTTTAACATTCCCCTCCCATAGATTTTTGAAAAACTCGAAATACTCAAAACGTTTATGAAGTACATTTTTCTCTGAATCTGTGCATTTTATAGAAACGTTTTTCAAACAAAAAATGTAGAGGACATTCTCCTCTACAATTAATGTCTTTAAAGTTATGCCGTATAATTTGAAATTGAAATACTAGGTGGCGCTGAAGTTGTAAAAAAACGTTGTAAACGACTAGATCATTTTCGAACACGTGCTCAATTCACAACATTTTCACACTTTCACAAGCTATAGCTCCAAAACGGTAGGTCGTACAAGAAAATTGTGTAAATAAAAGTTGTCTGTTTTTTTGAGATTAACAACTTTTCCGAATACAATACAGACGAAAAACAATTTTTTCCGGTGAAAAAACCGAAAAAACACGTTTTTTACAACTTCAACGCCACCTAGTATTTCAGTTTCAAATTATACGGCATAACTTCAAAGACAAAAATTGTAGAGGAGAATGTTCTCTACATTTTTTGTTTGAAAAACGTTTCTCTAAAATGCATAGATTCAGACAAAGAGCATTTCAAAAACGTTTTGAGTTTTTCAAAAATCTATGTGAGGGGGATGTTAAAAATCTGGAGTTAAGCTTCCCTCATTACCCCTAACATATGGAAAAAACATCAATCGGTAGGTAAGGATTTTCAAATAAAAATACAAATTGACTCTAAAGTAAAAAGATTTTTCATATCACGAAAGAATTTTGAACCAATTCAGTTCATTTTATAACAAATAAGACGATTATAAAATAAATAAATATATATAAAAATAAAAACATATATTGATGTATAGAATGATTGCCAAAGAATGTAACAAACTTTCAGGACGTGTTCAACTTGTAAAAGTAAAGAAGTTCATATAATCAAGTCCAAAAACGCTTCGTTATCGGTCTCGGCTGGCGAAAGATTCCCGCCTTAATTTCTGGCTTTCGGTAAAATAAAGCCAGACTAATTCTTTGCATCAAAGTTAACGCTAATGAAGCTTTTACAACCGGAAATATCTTCTTTATTTTCACCAGTACAACACGTCCTTAATTTATTATTCGTGAATCATTCTCTAATTTCTTTAATTTAAAATAGAAAGTAACAATTTTTTTTTGGAATTAGCAGCCTCGATAATATATATAATTCTGAAATGACTGTTTTACGTTATATTTTTATAATTATAAACTTTTTTCGTGTTTGCTTAGGTATGTGGACCTTTGCATAAAATTTGTAGCTTAAAAATCTCCATAGCTACTAAATCAATTATATTGAAATTTAGATATTCTGTTGCAGTTTATATAAAGTTGTGCATGTGAAAATTTGAAGAAGATTAGCTGTGTCGTACTTCAGTTACCCTCAATTTATGGTCGACTATAGACAACATAACCTCAATTTAAGGTAATGTTGACTTAGGATTATTTTTCATACGCGTTTATGCAGTGAGTCACAGGGGTGAGCGATTTTAAATTTAATGCTTGTGTGTAGGATCTACTCGTTATTTTTAATTACTTAATCAAATTACGGTTACAATAATTTAATTTTCTTATAAACAGAATTAATCACACTTCTCAGGAATGGTCAGCCTGAATCTGTATAAAACTACACCTATTTGCATGTTGTGCATATAATCTTCATCTCATTGGATCATGGGCAGTTGTTTATTGTTCACTAGTTGAACAGATTGAAATGTACACACTAGGAAAATATAAATATATTATTTGCAAAAAATAAATTTTAATATTAAATTTAAAAAAAAAATTATACTTCTTTTAGTTTTCTCATTTAATTTATGATTTGTATAGTTCTTACAAAAAAAATTACAGAAAATAAAATAACGAAAAGTTGGTATTCCTGCACAAGATTTGTTTTTTATTGTTCCCTTTACTTTAATAGATTAAATCTTTAATTACTCTAATAGATAAAATAATTGTTTCCGTGCAATTTTATCAGTTCAACTTAAAAATGCTCAACTTCTAAGAATTTGACACGAACCTGTTTTAACAAATAGTTCAGAACCTACTCTGAAAGATTAATGGCTTTTTGGGAAACCGTGAAGAATATATTAATTACTGACAACTCATACCAACAACCTACATACATATGTATATACAACCTACATCTATATGTGTGTATACACGTGCGCGCAAGCGCTCGCACACACACACACACACACACACACACACACACACACACACACTCGTATATATTTATATGAATTAACTATTAACATCTCATACCATCTATATTTAATAGACTGTATGTGTATATATTATATACAAATGCAAAGGTTTTTGAATCAGTCTGTCTGTTAGCAATAGCATCATGCGAGAACCAACTGACCGATGGTTTTTAAATTTTCAGGGAAGGTTTTAAGTCCACATCGATGCCCTAGTCCCCTTGGGGATGTTAAGATAACATTCTTTAACGAACTAGTGAGAGGGCCTAAGATTAAAAAAAATATGTATTAATTAAAAACTTTGAAATTTAATTATTTACTATTGTTCAGAGTTAACAGGAAAAGAAGTGTAAAAAATTCAATAAATTCTAAAAACATGATAAAACGCTTTTTTTTTACTTTTAAGGCCGCTAAGGACCACTTTAGTCAGAATAATTCAAGTCTTTTTTGCCGATCTTTTGACCTCTAAGTTCTTAGCTTTTACTTTCTCCCAATATTTAGTAATTCTTAATGATCTTGCTTTACGATCCTCTTCTGAATAAACCCTTTTTGTATAATTACAAGTTCTTACTTTAAAGTTGGTTTTCGGATCTTTAAAAATTGATCGATAGTTCTCTTAGTAATCCCTATTTTCCTTTTTTTCCTGTGTTAGCCTCCGGTAACTACCGTTTAGATAATACTTCAGAGGATGAATGAGGATGATATGTATGAGTGTAAATGAAGTGTAGTCTTGTACATTCTCAGTTCGACTATTCCTGAAATGTGTGGTTAATTGAAACCCAACCACCAAAGAACACCGGTATCCAGATCTAGTATTCAAGTCCGTGTAAAAATAGCTGGCTTTACTAGGACTTGAACGCTGGAACTCTCGACTTCCAAATCAGCTGATTTGGGAAGATGCGTTCACCACTAGACCAACCCGGTGGGTCTCTGTTAGTAATCCTATCCTGCGGTAATCTTAAGAAATGTGCACAGAAAGAAATTCGCTTCTTTTTCATAGTATCAATTAAGGATTCCAAGTTTTCGTATAGAAATTTATTAGGCAATAATCTGTACTGTAAACGCTTTTATAAAATAATTTTCTAGATATTTTCACAAACAAATTTCTCTTTTCTTCTCGTAATGTACTTTAGAAAACAAAAGAAGCAAAGAAAAAACCAATAACTTATTCTATGTCTAATTTTATGGTACTGGATCAATATTTCTAAAATTATAACTGATTTCTTCAGTTATATACGATTTTTTTTAAATTATAACGTATAATGTAATAAATGAAGGAAATTGTTGGCCCGAACTAAAAATATTTTTTAAAAATATAATAAAAACGTTTAAATAAAGCCAATTTTCAACCGAATCTTTTTGATTAGGATTTTCATTTGCGTAAAAAATATGATATTTGGGAAAACGTCGAGTATTTATGTTGCTTATTTTAAAAATAATTTATTTAAGTTTTTATTTTTCTTTAAAAATCAGTAAAACTATATAACACAAAAAAATTGTAATATGTAAATCTTTTTTAAAAATTAATTATACAGTTTCGGTCAATCTTACAAGAAACTAATTTTAGTAGACGTAAATGATATATTTTGTCGTAGTATTATAGTCTGTTCTTAGAGTTCATAGCTTTACCTTGACAACGAATAAAATAAAAGAACAAACAAACAAACGGACCGCGATATCGATTCTTCCTTGACACGGTAACCGGTCCAACACGTGACGATTGTACCTCTTCTTCAGATGACACTAGCCGGTTAGTTTCTCTAAACAGAAGAACATGAGAACGCCTTTGACCTTTTAAAATGTTCCGATAAAAATACTAAAAAAGGGGGAATAAAAAATGCCGTAATATATATATCTTCTTTTTTTAAATTGTATATATAGTATTATGTTTTATGTTTTATATATATATATAAGTCCAAAGTATTTTCTTCCGCATAAAATAATAAACATGAATTTCGATTATTAATATTGAAAAGAAATGTTTTAATTTTTTTTAAGTGGCTTTAATTGTTATTTTTTAATTTTTTTTTATAAATTCTCTTGACATTTGTTGAACTATTTTTCGAACTAAAATAAAGATACACCGCAGATGAGATTTAGTTATTTTACATAACAAGATAGTAACTAGTTATTTTTACATATTTAGATAATATACGAAATAATTATATATGATTTAATTCAATTTAGTTACTGATGTTAAAGAACAATTTAGATATGGAGTAACAGTACAAGGTGAAAAGATAAAGATGCTACGATTTGCTGATGATATAGTAATTCTAGCCGAGAGTAAAAAGGATTTAGAAGAAACAATGAACGGCATAGATGAAGTCCTACGCAAGAACTATCGCATGAAAATAAACAAGAACAAAACAAAAGTAATGAAATGTAGTAGAAATAACAAAGATGGACCGCTGAATGTGAAAATAGGAGGAGAAAAGATTATGGAGGTAGAAGAATTTTGTTATTTGGGAAGTAAAATTACTAAAGATGGACGAAGCAGGAGCGATATAAAATGCCGAATAGCGGCATAAACGAGCTAAACGAGCTAAACGAGCTAAACGAGCTAAACGAGCCTTCACTAAGAAATATAATTTGTTTACATCAAAAATTAATTTAAATGTCAGGAAAAGATTTTTGAAAGTGTATGTTTGGAGTGTCGCTTTATATGGAAGTGAAACTTGGACGATCGGAGTATCTGAGAAGAAAAGATTAGAAGCTTTTGAAATGTGGTGCTATAGGAGAATGTTAAAAATCAGACGGGTGGATAAAGTGACAAATGAAGAGGTATTGCGGCAAATAGATGAAGAAAGAAGCATTTGGAAAAATATAGTTAAAAGAAGAGACAGACTTATAGGCCACATACTAAGGCATCCTGGAATAGTCGCTTTAATATTGGAAGGACAGGTAGAAGGGAAAAATTGTGTAGGCAGGCCACGTTTGGAGTATGTAAAACAAATTGTTGGGGATGTAGGATGTAGAGGGTATACTGAAATGAAACGACTAGCACTAGATAGGGAATCTTGGAGAGCTGCATCAAACCAGTCAAATGACTGAAGACAAAAAAAAAAAAAAAAAAAAAATCAATTTACCAGAATACTACACCATTAATATTTATCTATTTCTTGAAAAAGGGAGTGAGTGAGCCGGGAGTGGAATAGAAATAGCCGTCCAGGAAATCTTATTTAACGAATTCTTCCTTAAAAGTTTATTTTAAATCATACCCTTTGATATTATTTATTTAAATGCATCTTCACCGAAATCATCATAAGCGAAAAAAAAATACACAAATAAAAAACAAATTGCTTATCTCCATGGCGGAGTGGTAATGACTCGGTCTTTCATCCGGAGGATCCAAGTTCAAATCCTGGTCAGCCATGAGATTTTTCATACGCTAAAAATTTATATTTTTATATACCCGCGTACAAGCTGTGTGGGTGAAGGATTTGCATAAAAAATAATTTATTTTTGATACAAATAGTCGCTATAATTTCTTAACGAATTTCTTCGTCTAGGAGGGCGAATAACTGAGTTGCCATAAATGAAAAAAAAAAAATCGCATACTGAGATCCAATAATCGTAAAGAATATCGCCGGTTATGTGGATATAAGGTGATTGGAAAAAATCGTTTAATTATATTTACAGTTTGAATGGCTTTGAGACCGGTCGTTCCAGCTTATTGAAATCAGTTGTCTGCATTTATTACTGTCCTCAAAGAAATAATATCAAACGGTATAATATTAACGGATAATATCAAACGGTGGCTTTATTAATGTAGTATTTCATTAGAGTTTGTTGCTTGATACCGAAAGTTTTATCTATTAATTCATTTATATACCTGAAATTATGATTCATTACTCGTTAAAATATTGTCAATAACGTTTTCATTAATAAGATAAAAAAATTGGCGGTAAAAAATCTTACTTGATCAGCGTTATTGAATGCTTGGATTACATGATTTATACATAGATGTGTATGTATTTCCTTCGTACGAAGAATACCTCGTACACTGGTGTTAGGTTAGCCGAGTGAAAATAAATGACAACAGGCAGACCATTTTGGGCTAATAGCATTGTAGTTCTTAAGGTGTTACCGACTTTATATTCGAAAAGTCGGTATGTTTACCGACTTTTCGAAGATAAGTACGGAATTACTTTTGGACAAAAAATTGGACTGGAGGGCGAAAAATAAATTTTCTTTACATTTTTATAAATGAGAAGTACGAAAATATCATTTACTAAACATCTGATTTCCTTATATCTATACTATTAATGTAAAGAAGGGGTTTTTGTTCGGGATAAAAAAGGAAACTACTCAATCCACCGCTACTAAAGTTTTACCCTTGTTGGTGTAATTGAGAAGATTTTTGAATTTATTTCTTCTCGAAAAAATTATGTATATATATATATATATATATATATATATATATATATAATGTAGAAGTGTAGATTTCCCAATTGAAACACAAATTTTAATGAACTGTGAACTGTGAGTGTCTATCACTATGGGTGCTGGGTTTGAAACGATTGATGATGAACATCTAAAAACCAATTTCTAGGTTTTATGGGTTTCATTCCGAGTTACAAGGGTTAAAATTGATTTTTGATTTTTTTAAACCCTATTAATTTACTTATTTCTCGGTAATAAATGAAGAAATCAACCTTATTTTTGGGGAGTGTAATCTTCATGCCAATAAACCAATTTCTAGATTTTTGAAATTCGAACTTGAAAGGGGATAAAAAAAGGTAAAAAAATGTTTGAACAATGATTGTAACTTTTCCCAATCCCGACTGTAGTAAACGAGATATTCAGAAGATTTGGGGTTGGAAATACACTTCAGATAAATATTTAAAAACCGTTTTCGGGGTTTTTTTATTCCGATTTATTTAAGGGTACGAAGGTATACGACATCAGTCTCATTACTTTATTGTCGCACCTCGTATATATATTATATAAATATATATATATATATATATATATATATATATATATATATATATATATATATACAAGAAGTGCAACAAAAATCTTAAAACTATTAACGCGAAACTCTTCTTTAAACCACAAAAAAAATCTTACCACGAAGTTGTGACGTCACTGCCACAACTGCTGGTTTGTATTTATGTTCTAAGAATTATTCATATTTTTTAATTTTTAGTCGAAATCGAATTATTCTTTTCTTTATCTCTTATTTAATAATGGTTTTTAAATGGTTTTTTTCACTTAAATATAAAAAATTTTTTTTTTCCATTTAGAGAAATTTTAAATCTGTAAAAATATGGATTATGTAAGAATTAATCAAATAGTATTCGGTAATAAAACATTTGAAAACTAAATATTACCCGCTAAAAATTTAAAAAGTATTATTATTATTAAGACTCTAGTAAAAAGAAAACTAACATTTATTACTTTGAGAGCGTTTGCCTCAATAGGTTTAAATTAATTACCTATCTCAACGTAGTTGTAATAAAATTAAAAGTCATTAATTTATTTTTAAAGGCTCAATAAAAAATAAATAACAAAACACCATTTAAAAAAAGAAGTGAAATAATACTATATATATTTAATAATTTAACTTAAAAAGAAAATAAATAATAATAACAATAAATAATGAAATGTAAAGAAATAAAAAAATAGAAAGGAAAATAATAGAAATCGATAATAAATAAAAAGATATAACAAAAAACAGAAGAAGAATTTAAAAGACAAAGGAAACAGTCACTATTCTGTGACATTAAATAAAGTGAACTTCATAAAACTACTCGGGGACTAGAAATGATTATTTTCCATATAAAGTATATATGGGATTTGGAATGTTTTAATAACATATAGTGGATTTGATATGTCTTTAGCAATAGTTACAAAAGCGTTTATAGGTAACTGTTATTAATAACGTAGTTAAGCTTCACTTAATTTTATTTTATCCGTTAAACTATCTTCTTTAATGTATAATGATTACAGATTTTTTCTTCTTTTTTTTTTTATGGCTAACTAATAGACGATTAATGTCAAATAAAATGATATATACCATTCTTCGAATAGATTACTTAATCTTCAATCGATCAATCAATTCACCTTATCTCCAGGATAAAGCGGGCGATATTTTTTAAGTACTTTAAGTTTTCCCATATTTCATAAGAAAACTTATAACTTAAATGCTTTCACAGCTGTACATTACTTCATAACATTGGTTAAAGGTCAACTTCTCCAACTGCTACGTCCAATTTTCACAAAACTTTAAACGTATGTATTACATATACACCAGTCTCCATACGAAATTCCATTAATAATTTACTTTCACTAATTGCAGAGTTCATAAAAAACAAAAAATAAATATAAAAACAATAATATCTGTACAATCACATAACTAGGCATCCAAAGATTTGTCCTAATTTATTTGTTTTTCATTTTTGATTTCACGGGACCTTAGAACGACAAAAAAAATCACGGTAATCCTAATTTTTACTTACTATAATATTTTCCCTTAGTCTTATTATTACTACTCGTATATCCAAAAACGTTTTATTAAAAAAAATTGATGTGGACACCACATGACTTTCTTGTACGCCTATTAAATAATATATACACTTTTTTTTTTTGAATGAGAAGTACATAAAGTTTTATTTCATTAAAAACTTCTGATATTTTTTTTATTGTTATTATTGAATTATTATAGTAATTTTTTTTTCAATCACAGGTTAATAATTATTAATAAATAAATACATTTAAATTAGAGAAAAAAAGTTAAAAAAAAGAAAGGAGATGAAGTCTTCCCTTTATAATAAGATCCAAATATTTCATTAATTAAAATTTCATTTTAGTATAACTCTGGAACCAATGAAAGTAAGTACCACTTATATATTGTTGAAAAGCGTTCGATTAGGGCTTATTACTGCAATTAAGAAAAAGTTCAAAATCAAAATTTGTTTTGGATTTTGAGCTTTTTTGGACACTTTTGTTGGTTCAATCGATTGCAGTCAAAAGGGGAGGTGCCCAACTAGATGGTACAACAGTCCTAAATCAAAAATTTCAACATTCTACGGCTAATCGTTTTTTAGTTATACGAGATACATGCATACGTTCAGACGTCACGCTTGAAACTAATCAAAATGGTTTTAGAAATGGTCAAAATGGATATTTCCGTTGAAATCTGAAAACCGAATTTTTTTGTAATACAATACTTCCTTTACTTCGAAATGAAGTAAAAAGTGCTTATTTGTAGAATTTTATTGGCCGACTTAATTTTTTATTCTTTTTATTTTCTTGAGAATAGTTTTTAATAATTCTGACAGTTTTCTTAAAAACTAATTAAATATTCGTAATTCTTTAACCGATAAAGATAATTGGTTTATTACATCGGGGTCTTTTTTTTTAAAATTAACTCGGAAAAATAAAAATAATTTTTTTATTAAAATGTAAAATCTGTGAAGTATGTCGCTGACTTTCTTAAAGGGTATTTTGAATTGGTAACGACCAAAACTTTCTTGTCCTTATTTATAAAAATATACTTTTCGTAAATTGTATACATTATTCTTTCAGACATCAATTAATTCTTACCATTTCACCTGATGGGTGACACATTCTATCCAGTCAAGCCAGTGTTTGTTCAGTAATCAATTTGTATAGTCGTTTGTTACTTCCGCAAAAAAAAAAAATAATAAAAAGCAGATAAAGGAATCTTTTAACTTGGTGTGACTGGTTTGTTAAAATGAAAACATCCATGTCAAAAATAAAAATTGTACTAAAAAATTACATAAAATAATTTTTCTTTAAAACCGATAACAAGAAAAACCATTAAAAATAATTCATAAAAATCTAAAATGCATTTATATAAAAATGTAGAAACAGGGAAAAAGGTCATCCTAGTACATTACTTTTTCTGGAGAGGGGAATTATCATCCTATAAAGCTTCTCTAATTTACATTTTAATAAAAGGAATTATCAACACAGTTTTCTGCAACTGTTTTTTTTTTTTGCTAATTATATTATAAAGCGTAAAATTTGTATTGTAAAAAAATAAAAGTACTTTTTTTATTTCTTCAACACAGCTAGAACAAAAGGGAAAGTACAAAAAGATCATACAAAAGAGAAAGTATGGTGATCATGTCAAAAATGGGGTATCGGGTTTATTGAAAATCTTTACTTTTTGAGTCAGACTAGTTCATTTAGCCTAAAAAGCATATGTATGTACCGGGTGACTCAAAAAGGACTTCACAACTTCAAAAGCACATAAAAGTGTATCTTGATAACTCAAAGATTCGATTGTAGTCTCATTCCATAGAAAAATACATCAAATTTTGACTCACAGAGTTTATTAATACTAAATTTTATCCACCAGCGCTGTTACCAGTGTTGTTCAAATGGATACGTTTACTGGTCGGAATATGTTCGGTGTGTGTTTTTTATTTCACGATTTGCAGTCACCAACTGCAGTCCAACGTAATTTTCGTAGAGAATACGGTATGAAGCCCCTTAGTCAATAGGCACACAATTTACTCTTGGCACTAAAACTTTGTTGAGACTGGTTGTTCTTCCAGACAACCAGACAGAACGAACCGTTGTTCTTCCACGAGACAATCATAAATGGTATTGTTTATCTGGATATGCTTTAAAATTTTCTAATTCCTGAGTTAGATGATGGTGACCAAGATGGACGCCATTACTATCAGCAAGACAGGGACCTTACTCGGTCCGAGATTTTTTTGATACTCGATTTCCAGATCGCTGAATTGATCGTGAAGATCCAATTACATGGCTATCTCGCTCCCGGGATTTGCTATAGTTTTCCTTGTAGAGTTTCAATAAAGATCGGGTTTATTTACTACATTTGCCTGCTGATCTTGTTAAGTTAAGTCTTCAAATTAACGCCACAGCTGCAGAGATAACACCCGACTTTCTGGCTACAGTCTGGAAAGAAATCGATTTCAGGTGGGATGTATGTCGCATTACATACAATGGAAGCCATGTCAAATCAAAGTGAATGTTTGATGACAAACTTGATGTGTATTTCTATGAAATGAGACTTTAACTGAATCTGTAATAAATTTTTATATGTTTTTAAAATCGTGCAGTCCTTTTTAAATCGCCCAGTATTTACATATGCATGTATGTGTACACTAATGAGATAGAAATCTGATATAGTTTATTTGTACGCAATGTTAATATAGTATTTTGTTTTTTGCAGAAAGATTAATGTGACTGCATAATAATGTTCCTGTTATTCGAAATATTGTTTAGGTTAGTTTTCTTTAGTTAAGTCTGTAGCATAGTTTTTAAAAGTACTTTACTTTTCTCCTTACGCAAGTCTTCTTTTTGGATTAAATAATTTCAAAATGGTAAATGAAAATTTGAATTTTGTTAATATTTTACTACTGTATGTTTCTTTGTGACGTTACAATGAAGTTTCGTTTGTTTCTCTGTAACAATACGCTGTCAAACCGTTGTTGAAAGTCGTCGTTTTGGGTGACACGACTATATGAGCTGAAAGTTGTTCTGCTTTATTGTAGATTCGTAGTGTCCGACAGGAAAATGCTAGTCTTATGTTCGGATGGTCGTAAGTACCAAACTCTGTGAATATGTGGGAAAAACAACACGTCTTATATAATGCATAAAATTTTAATAAAAAAAAACGGGGCGCATATGAGAAAAGCCTCAAAAATCTTATTGAACCAAAATTATTATACAATTATATCGTTAAATCAATTTATTTTCACTTTACCTTTTCATTGATATAAAATTAAAACAAAATGATTTTGTTTATTTCTGATAATATCTCGTTTTGTGAATCTGTTTTAAATGTTTTTTAGGATTAGAAAAAAACATTTTTAACGAAACTTGAATAATCTAACTAGACTTAATACCAACAAGAAAATGTTGTATGGTTTATGTTTCATTACGCATGATTTTGTAAAATGTTTTTGCCAACTGTAACTTAATAACTTTCATAAATAGCGTATTTTACAACGAAGAGCTTCAAAATCCTAAATATTTATAGTTGTTTCTTGTGTTGTGAATTTTAAACCGGCTCTAATCTCAATGTTTTATTTCCAAAAATAATTTCCAAAACACGAATACAGTTTTAGATAAATCGTTAGTATGAAGAAGTATAAATTGTTCAAACGAATGAATCGTTCGTGCGCTGCGCGCAGCTGCTCGGCGCACACGTGGTCCGCTCTACGCCAATAGCAGCTAAAATAAAAATGTGAGCACATACATCAAACAAACATATATACGAACAAAACCACGCACCTTCCTTTTTTTATAGGGAGAATTACAAGGTTGAAAACTTAGAAATTTTAACTACTTCTTTATCGATACCCAATAATCTAACAATTTTTAGCGGTGTAAAAAATTTTCTTTTGACGAAAACGGAATATTTTTAATTTTTTGCTCAGGATGTATTTTATTAAAATAAAAGACCTTTCCCTAATCTTAAAGAAAAACCCTTTTATTAATGCATACGCTTTGAATTAATTTTGTAAAAAAAATATCAATGGAGGTAATAATAGAAGTAAATAAAATTTAAAACAATATTATCATAAAATATTGTTTGAAATTCAATTCCGGAATTCTCTTAAAGTTAAATAAAAACTGGTACATAAAGAAACATCAATCGGGAAGTTCTACTTAAGCGATCATTAAAAGTTTAACCACATTCTAAATTAACAGTACATAACGTTTGATCAAAAAACAACAATTTTTTTAGGAAAAAAAACATATTAAAGGTGAATATACATTAAAAATTATTAAAAAAAATCAAATTATCTTTGAGATAACCGGTTTAGTAAAGGCCACATTTTACGAAACCATATGTGTGTTACATTAATATACAATGTAGTGTTTTTTGCTTTTTATTTTTTTCTTTAGAAAAAATATACATTCAAAAACCTTTTTCTGTTATCAATATATGAAAGATGTTCAAATCCAGTTTACAAAGTGGATGACATTGATATTGGTAAATTATTTTATCGTTAAAAGTATAGCCCTAAATACATACATAATAAATAATTGAATGTTGTAATCTGTCGATAATATGTAACTCACGTATTTATATACGTGTCCAAAGCAAAGATCAAAATTATGATTTATAGATTATGATTAATATTGTAAATATTAAAATGTGTTAAGTACCACATATATATTTAATTTTTTTTTTTTTTGTTTTTACGAAATAACTTAATCGCGTGTTACCGTTATGAATTTGACGTATAAATTTCAGTAAACATTAAAAAAATAATACTACACATTTATGCATATATTTAAAAAAATATAATCCCCAAAAATGTAAATTATACTTTTTTGTTATCTTTTAATATATTTTTAATACCTTAACAAAATTAATTTTTCACATTAAGGCTCTATTTTTAAATTAATCCTTTTCTGTTTTACTTAAATTTTCTACAAAATAAAAAATAATTTGTTATATATATAAATTTGGAGAAGTTTTTAACCATTTCAAAAAATATATATATATACATATATATATATATATATATATATACATATATATATATATATATATATATATATATAAAAATATATATGATATAAAAAAGAATACAGACATTTATTAAAAAAAACAAAAATAACATTTTATTAAAAAAAGATTTATAACAGGAAATATTTTTAAATATTCCGTTCAGAAATTACAAGATTTTCTTTTTTAAATTAGTCTCATCTCATTATTTTTATAATTAGTGGGATGGTGATTATGTGATACATAAAAGTCCTATTTTCTATCATATTCCGTAAAGTAAATTTAAACCAATAAAAAACTACCAATTTTTTCAGAGATTTAAAAAATATTATATTGCCATCAGATCTTAATAATAAGTACCTGAAATACAAGAAACATCATTTGTGTGTTATCTTTCTCTGAGAGTAATGATTTTCATTATATTCCAAATTCCTGTAGTAAATGAATATATCATTTGTAGCATTAAATTTCAGTGAGTTTGACATGATGATAAGGAAGTTTAATTAACTTAATGAAAAAACTACTTCACTTGTCACTTTTCTTAATAAGTCTTCTTAATATAGAATATTCTTAAAATTGGCCATATGCCGTTTTCGGGATTTTTTACGCATTTCAGGTCACACCTAAAACTGTTACCACTGTAGCCATCTAACACACATATCTTAATGAATACAAAAAAAAAAATTACCGTGTAGAAAAAACTTAAATCACTTCAAAATTTTTACTTCCTTGTACGAAGTAAAGGAAGTATTATGATAAGATTTTAACGAAAATATACATTTCGACCATCTCTGAATTCATTTTGACTACTTTCGGAGTGACGTCTGTATGTACGTACATATATATGTACGTATCTCGCATAACTCAAAAATGATTAGCCGTAGAATGGTGAAATTTTTGATTAAGACTGTTGTAATATGTAGTTGTGCACTTCCCCTTTCGATTGCAATCGACTGGACCAAAAGTGTCCAAAAACACCTAAAATCCAAAACAATATGAATGTTGGACTTTTTCTTAACTGCAGTAATAAGCCCTCATTGAGAACTTTCCAACCATGCATAATAAATGGTACTTATTTTCATTGGTTCCAGAGTTATGGCCAAATAAAATTTTAATTTATGTTTTACGATAAACAATAATTCATTAATAATGAATAAAAAAAAACAAAAAATTAAAAAATATCACAAGTTATTAGTGAAATAAAATTTTATGTACTTTTCATTTTAAAAAAATGTGTATATGTAATTTAATAGGCGTGTGGACACCACAAGACTTCTTTTAAAGAAGTCTTGTGGTGACCACAACAGATTTTTTTTTTTTGTTATGAAAGAGCGGGCATCAATAGCTATGGTCAATAGCCCAGTGGAAATTGGTAGCGTATGAAAAGATGCGGTACCTGACCGGGATTCGAACCCGGGACCTCCGTACAAAATACCGAGACGCTACCTATTCAGTCAAGAAAACCAGCGCTTTAAAAATTATTAAATGATCTAATGAATCTTTAATATTTCAAATAATTATTTCAACTTAGATCTTTAATTAAAATAGTTTGATTTTCTCAACTCTCGTCAAAATGAAATTCAAAATTGAATTATATTAAAATTTATTATCTGTTAATCTAATTTTAATTGTGGTATCTATCTCTCTTAATGATTGTTTTTCAACAATTTAAAAAAAGTTAAAATTGAAACAATTCTACTCAATCATAAGTTTAAATGAAATTATAGATATTGAGTGAAATATTAGAGGTATACAAATTGATCCTGGATTCTAAAATGCTTTGTATATACGCGTACTTATTGCATTTTTACTGATATAAATACATCTTTTGATGTTTTTAATATCATAAGGGACGAGTACTGACTGAGTTAACGATAGAGTTTACGCGTAAAAAACGAATCCTGTATAAAATTCTTTCAGATCAATATCCTTTTTTTTTTGCGGAAAGACCTATGGTATTAAGACAGTATTCTTGGGTAATCTGAACCATACGCTATGATATAATTCTTCCTATACCTCTGAAAGACCACGGTTCGAGTCCAATAAATGTTTTACTTATTACTTCTATGGATATTTGAATATCTCTGTTATCAGTCTTCTTTAATCTTTGGGGTTTGATTTATGGTCCTTTTAGAAATTATCGTATTAAGTCTAGATAAAATTATTGCCGAAATTTATTGGATTTACAGTTTAATTCGAAACTCTCCAAAAAGATAAAATGTTAATTAAATAAATAATTAATATCGTTTTCATTTCTTTATAAATTTACTAATTTAATTTTTATAAAGTTACTTCAATTAATTTCGCTTTGAATCATTTTCTATTCTAGATTTACATTATTAAATAATTGGGATAAAATATCTAAATAATATTAAGATAAAATGACAGGTGTGAGAGTTGGTAAAACTGAAAGGCGCCAGAGGATCACAGGGTATTTAGGAATAATCCGTGACACGAGAGATGTTATCATAAAACCACAGGCCACCGGGCTAGTCTCATCTAACTTATAACTATATTATAATTAATACAATATTAATGCTATACTAATACGTATAACTGGTTCTTACATTCACCTCAATGAACAAACAAAATCTATCGACTTAATCTTGAACAGGTGTGCCAACCTTGACTAAAATTAACTAAAACTATTTCTTTTTTCTATTGTAGCATACTTTAATATTGTAGATTTTTTAAGGATTTATACTAACTGTATTGCTTCTTTATTATTTATTTATATAAGCGATAAAAAAAACATTTATTTAATTTATTGCATAATTATTATATCGATTTTATTTGATAAAAAACAACTACTGGATAAAAATACATCATTATTTCCTCATATGGTATTATCATTTAATCTTAAATAATAATTTATTACATCCCCACGATTTGGACCAGTAATTAATTTATTATTCTTATTAGATAAAACATTAGTTTTGATGTAAAAAAACACAATATTTCCAAATAAATTAGCTAAATGTGGGCAAACAGAAGTAATAATTTACGAAAAATTAAATTTCGCACGCAAACATATCTAAAAAGCTTTTGTATAATTAAAATTCTGAAGATTCTCCAACTTCCCGTAGATAATAAATATAAAAATTTTAAATAAAAAACCAAAGGTGATTTTTTTTTTTACTTTTTTACGAATGGTGTATCATTTGTCAACCTCGTATGAATGAATCCAAAGAATAGTGTACGAGGTGTGTGAGAAAAGTAATGAGATTGGTAACACTGCAAGCAATCTGGCAACGCTGTGTCTACCGGTCTGTGCTGGACCGGTTTGTTTATCCCTCCCGCATGCTCAGTACGAGTTTCAACTCCGTTTAGCCAACACATTATTTTTGACAGTGCCATCAGTGAAGTTGTGTTTTTGTTATGTGTTACGAAAATGGAGCATCGGAATTTAGAGCAGCGTTGTGCAATCAAGTTTTGTGTTAAACATGGGGAATCCGTGAGTGTGACCTTTGAAAAGTTGAAACTGGCCTATGGGGCCAGAATTAATGAGGCAAAAATCAAAGAAGGAATATTTGTTTGATCATAGACACGTAAATTAATGAAGAATTCAAATTTGAAAGGAATTGAATAAATCTGAGAAAGCAGAAAAACTTCAAAATATTGTTAAATGATTCCTGGTCAAAATAAGGATGAAAACCTATGTAGAATTGGTAAATGAACTTCTTGAAAATTATAAAAAGAAAAAACGGATGCAATATATCTCTGAAAAAATACATCTTGCATTCACATATGGACTTTTTATCACCTAACGGCCCGGTGTTAAGTATGTGATGACCATGCTGAAAACGTTCAACAATCTTGGGAGATGATGCTCTGAGCGTACGCAATATTACGAATGGTTTTTACGATTTAAAAGTGGTCGTCAGTCAATTGAAGATGACTCTCGACCAGAAAGGTCTTCGACTTAAACTGATGAAATCTGCGGTCAACGGTCTGGTGCGTGCAAATCGTCGATTGAATGTCAGAGAACTTGCAGAAGAGATTAACATCTCGATTGGACCATACCTTGACATTTTGACTGAAAAAATCGAACGTGCATCGAGTTCAAGCAAAGTTTGTTCCTCGTTTGATGACCGAAGAACAGAAAGAATATTGAGTGGAGTTTGTCGGCAACTTCTTGAACAAGCCGTTGACGATGAAACAGTCATGCAACGGATGATAACGGGAGACGAAAGCTGACTTTACGGCTACGACATTCGAGACAAAAGTTCAATGATCACAAAGGATAGGTAAACGATCTCCACGCCCCAAGAAAACATGTCAGTCTTGATCCAATATCAAAGTGACGCTCTCTGTTGTTTTTCGATTTAATGGAATTATGCCTTTTGAATTCTTGCCTCAAAGTGAAATAGTGAACCGAGGGTAATATCAAGGTGTTTTACAACAGTTACGTGAAAAACTCCAACGTGCAATAAAAGAAAAGACGTGCAAAAAAAGACCGGAGTTGTGGCGAAACAACTCATGGTCTTTCACCACGACAATGCGCCCGCACACATTCTACTTCATCAGTTTTATTCCAATAATCAGATGCATGACTTCCGTCAGCCTCCCTACTCGCCAGACCTGGCTCCTTGCAATTTTTTCTTATTTTCGAAAATAAAGTCAGTGATAAAAGGACGACGTTTTGAGAGTATTGATAACATTAAAGCAAATTTATCACGGACCTTAAAGGCCATTTCAAATGAAGCTATCATTTGAAAAGGCCTGAAAGATCATTAAGTTCAAGTCCTGCTTCGCGAAGTGAAAACACCACTGGAAAAAGTTAGTGAATAGGGAAGGGGAGTACTTTGAAGGGAACAAGGACCAATAATCTTTAAAATTAATAATAAAGATTAAAAAAATAAAGTCCCGTTATTTTCTAAACAGAGCTCGTATCTTATTGAAATTTTCATAATATTTTATATTTCCGCTAGGATTATCATAATTGATTTGAGTGATATTTTCTGACCTTCTTAGTATTGTTACTCCAACATTCATAACTAACGCGTTTCGGAATACCTCCATTCTCAAAAAGTGAGAAAACCCTTGAGGGTGCTAAAAATAGTTTTGAGAATGAGGGTACTCCGATAAGCGTTGACTATAAATACTGGAGTGACAATGTTAGGAAGGTAAAAAATAACACTCAAATCAAACACCTTATTGAATTCATTAGCAGAAAGTAAGAATATTTAAGATATATATGTATACTATTTTTTACAGAATCATCGCCTATGTCAGCCAGAAATTTCCCCCCATCATTTTGGAATAGTAACTATCAAGGAAGCAGTGGTAGTGTACCATCGCACCACGGAGATCTGTACGGAGAACCGGTTTACCACAACGTGCCGAGTGCCAGCACGGACCCCTGGCATCACCCGCATTACCAGTATACCCACCACAGGTAAATTTTTTTTTATGTTATTATTTTAAGCATTACTCAAAGACTGCTAGTTTTCTGAGATGAAAACAAAAAATTAAACTTTGCACGCAAACATCTGAAAAGTTTCTATATAATTAAAATTCTGAAGTTTCTCCATTTTTCTCTGGATAATACATCCAAAAAGTTAAAAAAGAAATAAAAACCAAAGGTGAAATGAAAGGTTTTTTTTTTACCTTTATGCGAATGGTTTTCATCACGATCCAAACTCTGCGAAATTTCTTGACAGAAATTCATGTGAGCAGTCAAATCAACATCTTTTAATTCCTGAACAGTTTAAATTTTACAGGGGTATTTTATAGTTTTTATAGGGGTTTGAATTTTATAGAGGAAAACTTAAGTCCTTATATAAGATTCGGCAGATAAATGGATCACGGATATTCAATGCTAATTAATATTTCATTGCAGATCGTTTTGTATAGCTTATTATGGCAGTTCGAATTCTATCAATGTTTTCAAGTAAAAAAAGATATTTCTTCTCTTAGCTGGAACGGATATTGTCTTTTAAAGTAATTACAGATCTTTTAAAAAATATTTTCTTTACATACTACTATTTAATATTTATCTGGTTAGTATTTTATTTTTTAAAGAGGAATATTTATTTAGAACATCCTTTGATATTTTTATTTGATTTTAGGCGATATTTTTCATTTATTAAAAATATTTAGGTTAAAAGTATTGCAAATAGAATAGTATACTTCCAAAATTAATCACCTTACATAATTATCAAAATAAAATGTCTGATTACAGATGTCAGATGCATCGAGAATTTGTTGATGATGGTAAATATTTTAAAAGGATAATTTTATTCGAACTTATTGTTTTAGCGTCTATCTGAATAAATCTTGTAAAGTAAGATATTTTGAATAAGTAAAAGGTTTTCCAAAAACATTAATTTTCAGAACAAGATATCCAACTTAAAAGATGTAGCTGGATATTTTTCAGCAATGTAATTAGTACATTTTCTTTTTTTTTTAATAAGGATGCCCTGAATCTCAGTACCTCCTCAATAATCACTGAGACTACAAATCAAAGAAGTGAATGCGCTAATTGTATATCGCATACAAAATATTTCATCTAAATGCGAAAATAGCACTGTCTATAATTGACTGCTAAAATGAAGGGGAAGGAACACCCAATTTATTAATAGAAAAACATCAAAACGAAATACAATTTTTAAAAATCTCCATTAATTCAGATATAATTATTTTCTTACAGCATTAATAAAAGAGTCATTGTAAATGCAATATTTCTGACAAATTCTACTTAATAAAATAATATAAAGAACGCTCGAGAATTTTTAGCGTAAAAAGAAATATATATGTAATGATCATTTCGATAATTAAAAAATCCAATCAGCAGTTATAAAAGAAAAAGTTAGAATAAACAAAAAAAGTAAAAAAAAGTTACAACAATTATAAAGTTATATAAAAAATATACTAAATTTATAAAAACAGAAAATAAATAATCCTAGACTGGACTTTGAATAGCTCTAGCTAAAAAGTAAAGTAAAGTGAATAAAAGGATGGGAAGTTAGTCTACATCATGTAAATAGAGAATTTAAATTTAGAGGTTCTACAAAAAATTTGTACCAACAACAAAAATTGTTTTAAAATTAAAATTTTTATCTAAAACCTTCTCACTAATTTATTTAAAATACAATTAAAACATTTTCTTTTACGAAAACAGTATACCTCTGTCGATGATTTTTTTAAATACTTGGACTTTCTTTAGAAGACTAGTAGGCTATTTGCGTATTTCTCTCGGTTCGATTACCCTTTAGTCCATCTACTGAAGACCTTGACTTTTCGAAGAAAAAATTACGGTATTATTTTGGTCGAATGGTAGGATTGGAGGAAAGAAGAATTTCCTTTACATTTTGAGGTATGAGAAATACGAAAATACCATTTACTTAGATTAGGGTTTCTTTATATATTTATAAGCCTTTGTATAAAGTACTGTGGCTCAAATATTTCCAAAACTATTATATCAATTTCCTTTCAATTAAGATGCACTGTAGTAGTGTGTCTTAGGTTGTGCATGTGAAAATTTGATGAAGATTGGTAGAGTCGTTCTTGAATAACGCTTAATTTAAGATAGAAAAAATCTGACGGAGGATAAAATTTGAGCGGGGGACGGCTTTAACTGCGTAAAGCCGCGTTCCGGGAAAGTCCTACAAGTGTGGGTTGTTATTGATGCACAGCTTATACACACACACACAACTTAATTTAAAATATTTATCATTTTATTTAAATATAATATTTTTTCGTTTATTTAACTTAATGATTCTAACTAAAGCGCGCGCGCATACCGTATTTAATTCGCGCGGATGTTGTGGTACTAGCGGCGACGTTCGGCACTGACTCAACTAATGTAATTTCACAACTTACATAGAACAAATTTGGCTTGTGCGGTCGGCAGCTGATGTAGCCGCGAGGCTTAACGCACCAGGTACCGAGTTGACCAAGCGATAGAGTTCGAAACCCAGCTAGACCGACTTACTTTTTTACACTATAAATATTATTCATTTATTTAATTCTACCGCGCACCTGTGATGTCACAACACATAAGACGAATACAACAGCATTTTTAGTGGTGGAGGTGCGATTCTGCAAAAACCTTTTGCCAATATTGTTATTTTTTAATTGTTAACAAATGTTCCTAAGAAAAATATGACTTTCATTTGGCGAAATATCGAGATGCTGAGGGTGACCTTGGTCTATAGTCTCACCCTCTTGACCTTTTAAGCTGAAAATTTAATGGCATCTATGCCCCATATATTGAAGAAATCGGACCAAGTTTGGTTAAAATCAGTTCAGTAGTTCTTAATATATAAGGTGATTTAGAGGCCGAAACCAACACAAACACGTACATACGAACATCAACATCCTGTTTTTTGTATTCCTTAGGTGTTAAAACGTAAAATCGCATATGCCTTAATTGAGTAGATTACAGTAATTTTCCTTCTAACGCTATAGCGCTATCTAGACGGGAAAATATTAAAACCAAATTAAATTAACGAAAGTTCGATCTTCTTGCTTGGAACTGCGCAAATTTTTTTTTACGTTAAAATTTGTTTTTACCTTTATAATTTATCTTATATTTATATGGCCTGTATAATCTATTTTTATGTTACAATCAAAGTAAAGATTTATTTATTTAAATAAATTCTAAACAATGTATATAAATCAGTAATATATACAAATTTTTAATTTTTTCAGTTTTTATTTAACTTTATTAATAAAGAAATTTTCTAAAAAAATTGCTTTGCAAGAGTATTTTTTTGTTTATTTTCCTTTATAACTACTAATGATGATTACTTGGTTATTGCAATGCGTGTTTAGTTCAGCGATTTTATTTTTACGTAAACAATTCTTAAGGCATCTCTAATTATTAATCTAATAACTGTGGATTCTATTTTTAAATGATTTTGGAATTCTTTTGTGATATTATCCTATTTAAACAGTATATAACTTTGTGAATAAAAAAAGAAATGTTTAGATTTAGTAGGTTTTTGTCTGAAATAGAATTGAAATATATGCTGGGCGTTAAAGTATTTAGACATATCTTTAATTTCAATAACAGTTACAATAATAACAGTGCAGGTGTCTGATAAAAAAAAATAATAATAATAATAAACAAACAAAAAAACAAAGAATTAACATAACGCATAGAAATGCATCTGCCAATGGTAATGTTTTTGGTGTGTATGTGCGTAATATAATAAAATATTACGGCGATGGCAATCTTATTCATAAGAGTTGCCGCTCTCCCTAAGTCGGGACCGTGTGCCGCGCGCAGGTTTACATGCATGTTGTCTGCTGTTCCAATTTCGCACAACTTCCGTTGTTAGGCCATTCCAGTTGGTCTACCCTAAACAAATATAGAATGAATACAAATGCCTCGCTTCCGAAAACGTGTTTTGTGTATCAATTACTGTTCCAATGACGGCTACCGCTTAAAACCGTCCTGTCATGTCTATGTAAAAACAACAATTTAACAATGCCCGTTTATCGAATTCTATCATACTTTCAACACACTGTTAACGTTTAAAAAAAAACTTTATCTAAATTACAATGCATATTCAAATTATTCGTGTACTACGAGTATAGTTGTTTATATATTTATTTATTTGTTATTTTTTATAACACCCATCAGTTTAAAAGTCATAATACAATTAAAAAAAAACACCTGTAATTCAAATCTTGTGGAAGATCATTATAAAAGCGATAGTTTCACATCAATTTGTTCTAATACTGTTTCCTATTAAAGTATTTTTAAATTATCCATTCCATTATAAAACAAAAAATGCAATAAATTAAATCTATAAATAAATAGTAGTTTGGAGTATCAATCTATACAAATAAATTAGAGATATTAAAAAAAAATTATTTCCAAGTCTTCTATCATAAATAATACCTTTATTTATTTGGTCGGACCAAAAATAATACATTTTTGATAACTTTAAAAATAGTAATTTTATTAATTTTATCTGTTAATATAAATTCAGCTTTGAAAATATTTTGATAATTTTTTAAAAATTTAAATAAAGCTTATGGCCTGAAAATTTTGTATGAAAAACGGAAATAATAACCATGGATTCCCTCTGTATAAGCAAAATCAAAGTTAACGATAAAGAAATTAAAACAATTGAACAATTTAAATACTTAGGTGAAATCATTCACTGCAGATTGAAGGAAAAACAGTCATAACAAAACAGAATAACTAAAATTAAAAAGAACAAAAAGTCTAACTTAGCCAACATACAATTAAAAATGTCTCAATAAATCCAAAATTCACCATTATAATACAGTAGTTCTTCCGGTGCCGCTTTATGCTTGTGAGAATCTTTCAGAATAAGAATGAAAGTAAGAAGGACCAATTACTTAAAACAGAAAGGCGAATTATCAGAACTTGTTTAAATAAAAGTTATCAAAAGGATGGAGTCTGGCGAATTGTCACAAATGAAACAGTCTACAAACAAGTCGACCCGATTCTCAGTACAATGAAATAACGGATTTTTCCACGTATTAAGAATGCCTGAGGACCGAATTCTAAAAAAAAACTAATCATAAGGAATATTAACAAAAAACCTGTGGAAAATATGTTGGAGAAATCCAGAGATCTTCAAGAAATTGGCTTGAGGGTTGAGGACGCCTGTGAATGAAAATCAACTACGCACTTCAAAACAATAGATTCGACGTTAAAAAATTAGAAAGACATAAAAAAGTGGAGGTCACAGATGAAGTCAGGAAGCAACGATCCGATAGGATGAACAAATACAGGGAAAATCGGAAGGCCAGATTAATACAGAAATTCAAGAGGAACTGAAATATGGATGACTAAAGTGATCCAATGTGGCCTCAAAAGTAAAAAAAAATCAAAAAGCTTATGAAAATTTCTTAAATTAACTTATTTTAAGTGCCATAAAATTTATCAATATATTTTACTTCTTCGTAGTGCATAACATTTACTGAATGACATTTATAAGAAAAAAAAGTTAATTTAACCTTAAATAAATTTAAAACAAAAAATAAAAAATAAAAAAAAAAAAACAACTTGTTCTAAGTTTAATAGCATTACAAATATTTTTAAAACGGTCATGATAAAACAGGTGTTTTCTTATCAACTTGTTTTAAGTTTATTTTACATTACAAATATTTTGGTACTTGTTTGTTATCGCACCACCACTTTTTTTGATGCAACTTCATTTTCAAAAAACAACGTATTAAACGATAAATATGCGTGTTAGCGATTGAAACGAACGTAGGCTGTATTTTTTTTTTAGATTATGTTGACTCCGTGTACTGACAAATCGTACGTATATATCATAACCTACGCTTGCTTCTCTCGCTAACCTCGTCTAATTAACGTTAAATATGTATATTATATACAACTTATTAATAGTATAACTTTATTCTTATCGCACCACCACTTTTTTGGTGATAAATGAGTAAAAATAAGTTTTTCAAATAATATTACGTAGGAATTACATCATTTTTGTATGTTTCCCAGCCAAGAAATATTATTATAATAATTATACGATAGAAATGAAAGCCTTTGCTTTGGAAAACGTATTAGTGTATTGTTTAAGTTGTTATCAAAGAAAATAGACAGTTGTTTATCTGTCAATAGGCAGTTTAGACATCATGAAAATATGAAATTTACCAATTACCGAAAAAAATACAATTTCATTTTTATAAGAAAAAAGTCTTTTGGCGATATTCCGTAAATATAATAAAAAAGTACACTATGACATAATTTTAAACATCAACGTTTCCCCTGCATGAAAAGAGATTGTAAAATATATATATATTTACGCAAAGTTCGAAGGAAATCGGTTACCATTCGTAAAAATCGTTAGATTTATATATTGTTGTTGCTATGAATTTACAACAGCAAAATGGTGTAAACGTAAGTTAGAAGTAGGATAAAACACTACAATCGACTGGAACAATATGAGAGTTTATGAGTTTATGTTCAGGGTATTCAAAATACAGATCATTCAAAAGTCGGAGGAAGAGGAATGACAGTAGAAATTGATGAAAGTTTATTTATAAAAAAGAAAAACAATGCTGTCAGAGTATTACCGCAGCAGTGCCTTTTTGGTGGCATTTGCTTGATGGTCTATCGTGACTTCTATTCAATGGTTTTATATAAAGCTAGACTTTGGAACTGAGTTTTCACCGAGTAAGACTTTTCTTCAGGAAAACTTAGTCTTTTTTCAAGCGAATCTTTTTAGTTTTTGTGGAAATGTATTTTATTCAGACTATATTTCAGTTGGTAATTACCAAATTGTTGATCAATAATGTACTGTTTCCATCCTCGGTAAAATTACTCGGGGACTTCCGACAGATTTTAATCAAGGTAAATCCTTTTTTCCCTGGATTTAACCGTAAAGAGTAAACATTGCGTTCAAATCTACTATCCTTGGAGAAATTCAAGTAAAAATGAATTTATTTTAGTTAATTATCATCGTCTTGAGTATGATTACTTTTACTTTCCTGTCTAGCGCTATAGCTTTAAAAGGGAAAGTATTGTAATCGGTCCAGTTTGGGGATACGCGGTTTTCACCGGATCTTGACGTTTTGACACCTAAGGAACCAAAAACCCCAAAAACCGGATGGAAATTTTCCGGATGTTCGTATCTAGGTGTATGTGTTCGGTGTCGCACTCTAAATCACCTTATATCTACAGAACTACTCGACCGAGTTTGATCAAACTTGGTTTTATTACTTCTATATATAAAGCATTGATGCCATTACATTTTCAACTTAAAAGGTCAAGGGGGTGAGGCTGTAGAACAAGGTCACCCTCAGGATCTCGAGATTTAATTTAATTAAGGTTTAATTTTTCTTAGGCACTTTTGTTAACAATTAAAAAATAATAATATTTGCAAAAAAAATTGTAAAATCGTACCCCCACCCCAAAAAATGCAATAAATTAACTAGTGCCTAAGTAGTTATGTGCGTCATTAGTATTTCCTTTCAGCACAAGAAGCGCTAATGTAGTACTGACGTACAGCTGCTATAGTCGTCTTTCTTTTTCGTTTAGCCTCTGGAACCACCGTAAGGTATTACTTCAGAGAACGAGCTGTATGAACGTAAATGAAATGTAATCTTTTTTCGTCTCAGGTCGAACATTCCTGAGATGTGTGGTTAAAAAACAAATGAGTGGTAGAATTAAATAAATGAATATTATTTAAAGTGTAAAAAGTATATAAAGTGGCCGCTAATACCGCCACACTCGTGCGAATAAAAGACGGTATGCGTGCGCGCTTTAGTTAATTTGTTAATTAAATTAACAGAAAATATTATATTTAAATAAAATGATAAATATTTTACATTGAATTGTGTATGTAAGCCGTGAAAAAGGCCGCGTGACGGGAAAGTCATACAAATTTGTTGTCAGCTTTTTTAAGAATGAAATTAGAGATAAATATCTTGTTAATATCGGAAAAAAACAATCAAAACACTTGTACTATAGAAATTAACTATAAAATATATCAACTTAGTTGATATAGCTTTAACATAATTTTGATTAGCTTTAACATAAGTCAAAAGTGTTTTTAACTAAATATTTATTTCACATTTAGTTTGTAAATGATTATTGATTGTGTCAAAATTGTAAATAACTTTATTTGTTTATGTTTTATGGAGATTAATATTTTTCAAGGTCTTTCAACCATTAATATATTAAAAAAAGTAAATATTTGTAGCGAAATTAGTAGAAAACAATAGAAAATACACCATATGAATTATGAACACGTATAAAAAAATATGCATATTTTATATATAGTCCAACCTTTTTTTTTAATCATGCGGTCCATATGATAGAATTAACAAATTTAGATGGAACCGGAGTGGATTTTTTAACTGTTATAAATTGCAGTACAGGACTTTAACAAAGTGGGAACTGGTTATAAGCCTTCTCCTTCAACAGCCACTGGTCAATGATTCTTCATCAGGATCTCTCTTTATCCTCTCTCTCAATCTTTCCTTGTTACACTTATTCTCTCTCTCTCTCTCTTTCTTTCGTTTTATTTCTTATTGACTGAACTTTCTCAAACCCTTTCAATGTTTTCAGATATATACTTCGAAAAAAATCAATTTAAAATTAAGTGTTATTTATCGAAACAAAAAAAAACTTAAACTACATCTACTAAAAAAAAAAGAATATAAATTCATCATTAATTTGGAATTTAAATTCTTTGTATTTAAATTAACAAAATGTTATTACTTTGGATTCCAGGATTTATTTATCATATTTAAAACTGATAAAAACAGTGTTAATTTTTTTTACGTTTTTATAAATTGACATCTACAAAAAATATACGTAAAAATTTACTTAATATTTAATTCGACCAACCCACCGGTTTTATCTAGTGGTTAACTCGTCTTTGCAAATCACTTGTTAAACAATTTTTTGGGCGTTAAAGGTCTAAGGTTCAAATCCTAGTAAAGGTTAATTGCTTTTAAACGGATTTGAATACTAGTCAGTGGATTCCTGTATAATTTGGTGGCTGGGGTTCAATTAAACACATATCTCAGGAATGGCGGCCTGTGTCTGTACACGACTACACCACATTTATTATGTCATACAAATGATCCTCATTAAGACAAGAAGGAGGGTTGCATATTGTTCACTAGTTCAACAAATTGCAAGATACACATTAGGAATAATAAAAAAATAATTATCTAATTCGTATATCAAATTTTTTTTATACGAGTATATATAAAAAATTAATACACATCCACACACCCAGACCCACACACACACACACACACACACACAGAGAGAGAGAGAGAGAGAGAGAGAGAGAAAGAGTGGGAGAGAGTTTTCTGGGACGTATTCGACGAACTTCAGGAACCAATTCAGGACACCGAAATGAGCAAAAACGTTCATACCGACATAAGTCCTATTTTGCTTTGTTTTCCTTCTGATCGCAATTTTGTGATTTTCAAAAAAAAATTATTTCTCAGGAACGGGTAAACCTGCATTAATTAAATCTGGCAAATCTAACAATAGTATCTTATTCTACAAGTAAAAAAATTCGAAAACGTATCCTTAAAAACTTTCAAAATGGCTGCCATCTTAATTTTTTAAATCTTCAATATCTTTGTAATTATTTGTTTAATAAAATTTTTACTTATTACAAATTTTTTAAGAACTTTATTTTGAACAAAATGACATCTCATTCGTAAAAATCCGTTGAAAAACCATCGAGCTATTGCAGACAATTAACCCGGCAGTACACTTTCGCAACATAATGCAAGATTACAATTTTTTGTCTGTTTATATTTCCTTCAATAAATGTAATAAAAATTATTAATAAAAAATAATATTAGTAAATTAATACAAATTATCAGTTTGAATTACAGTGCGCAGGCTACTGCCCGGTTAATTGTCTGCAATAACTCCATTGTTTGTCAACAGAATTCAATGCGGGACTTTCAATGTAACAGGTAAGCATGGAATCACTTATATCACTAACGCGATCTATATACACCCTTTATTATTCAAAGAATGTTTCCACTAATTTTAGTAAAATTGTATTTTTATACGTAGGCCGATAATAGAATTAAATTTTTTAATTTTCTTAAAAAAAAGTCAGTTTACAGCCCTAGTTTTATATATATATATATATATATATATATATATATATATATATATATATATATATAAATATAAATAAATTTAAGTCTTATTCTACACCATATCGACAAAAATTAATAATTTTTTTAAAGGAGATTCCACAAGTTGTCCAGTTGTTACGTTTTTCCACAAAATTAACTGAAAAATATTTTAAATGAAAAATTAAATGGTCTACAAAAAAATTCTTGTTATTTTCTCTATCTGCAACATTAACCATCGCTGCTCGTTGCTTAGTATTGGTTTTTTTAAGTGAAATTATTATCTACAATATTTATATTGATATTCAAATTTTCACACGCGAAATTCGAAGAAAGTAATTTAAAAAAATTCAGATAAAATAAACACATATTAAGTAATAATAGATTTGTTATAAAAATAAACATTTTCGCATTCCAGAATCTTAACTCATACTTGGTATAGATTCTTTACATTGTTTCTTACCTCTGCTTTTTTTTATCATAGAAGCTCCTCGCCATTACGTTTCTTATAAACTGCGTTCATATTTTAAATGGAAAACTATTTAAGAACCGTAATAATCATAGGAAATACGAAACAAGAAAAAGGTCGTTCTCTTAAGCGGAAAGTGTTACTTTTAAGTAACTGGCTGTGTTACTTAAGACACAGCCATTTCTTAGAATAAGAAACGTACTATGCCAAGTTTAATAATAAGAATTAGAAATGAACTGGTTTACCATTAGTTTCTTCACTGACCCAAATACACTATTACATAACAACATGCCGAACGCATTGAAATTCAATAGATATTAAATGTAGTAGCACATACGGGATTAGTTGACAACAGGGATTAGTGTATGAAGGACATCATTACTCTTAAAGAAAGCCGAAAAAATACTGCTAAAAACTAAACCTATATTAAATTTAATAAAAAACTAAAACCTAATTAATGTCTAAAATAAATTATTCTCTTAATTTTTTTTTGAAATCGGATACTATAATTTCTGCCGAATCTTGCTATTCGGCAGAATTCAAAATTTCAGATTTCAAAATTTGAAATTTTGAAATCATATTTTAAAGAGCTAGTTGTCAATTTTTTTTTAGAATACAAATGTATTCTGATGTTATTTTACAGAAATATCATTTGTCTGAACTAAAAGATAATAGCGATCTAAAAACTCAAATGGTCGCAATTTTGAAATTTGAAAACATTACTACAACACCATATTTGTATATTTGGTAGAAAATAACGGATTAGACATATAGGTTACATCGAATTTTAGAGAATAAATTTTATCGGTTCTTCACACAGTGTCTCACGAAAAAACGGAGCAACTTTCAGGACACATTCTACTGGTGAAAATAATGAAAAACGTTCATATAAATATAGATCTGGAAACGTTTTGTTTTCAATAAAAAACTGATTATTGAAAGTTATTTATTTTTTATTGGATGTATTTAGGTTAATTTTCTCAGAATAAGATTCTATACAAGTTTTGTTACTAAATATTTCGCATTTATTAGTCATTTAACAAAGCTGTCGTACTACAAATCTAAAAAATACTTTGTTTTTCGACACCAAATTTCGTGTATTACGTCGAATATCTTAAAAACTACTAGAGTTACAGTTCTTAGTCACCGCGTAGGTCTAGTGGTGAACGCGATTTGAATACTAGTCGTGGATATCGGTGTTCTTTGGTGGTTGGGTTTTAATTAACCATACATCTCAAGAATGGTCGAACTGACACTGTACAAGACTACACTTCATTTACACTTATGTATATCATCCTCATTCATCCTCTGAAGTAATATCTGAACGGTAATTCCCGGAGGTTAAACGAGAAAAAGAAGAGTTACAGTTCTGGGATCTGTTTTATCTTATTTTCCAGCTAAAATTACATAAGAAATCACCAATTTTATTCCTTAATTTTGGTTCCAAAAATTACAGTAGATGTTCTTTTTATTAGAATAAGTGAATTCCAGGCAAAATCTTTCACTAAGTGTAACTCGTAAACAAAACGTTTCCAGACCTATCTATATCTCAAATTTTTTCATTATTTTCACCAGTAGAACAGGACCTGAAAGTTTCTCCATGGGAAAAAAAGAAACTTATAGAAATATAATCAGTAAGAGGAAAAGTTAGGATAAGATATTTAAATCATCATATTTGAGAGTTTTTTTACCCTGACAATTTCAATATTATATTGTTATTTGAAATTATTATTGTCAATTTTTATTTTTTGTTTGTTCGAAATATTATTTAGTTTTACGGTATAAGATTTAGAAAATAAGTAGGCATGCTTATAGATACACAGAATTTCAATTTAGTTTCAATAATTTAATAATCTAAAGAAACGAATGTTTAATAATAATTTAAAAGACCATACGTTCAAACCCTTCTTAAACGAGTTCGAATATTGTAAACCATTGTAAAAACACCCCTTAACCCACGCAACTGTTATTATTTCACCAATAGGACAGTGAAAATTCAGTAGGGCGTGACGAAAACCACATCAACCCCTTACTTATTGTCAGTTTAAATGAAATAGATCACCCAACCCTACGTCATTTTATTGCCTTTTAAAGGGTGGAGCTCAAAACGAAAGTTTAACAGTAGTTTCTGCTTCTTCGACTCTTTTATAAAAGGAAGTATTCCTTAACTGTCAAATATTTTTTTCTTATTTATCGACTTTGGTAATCCTTCTCCCTTGAGTTCAAAGTAGTACTTCTATAAGTGATGAATAAAAAAAGTTTTAAACTTGCAAGAATTTTAACTTTTGTTTGGCTTTATCCACAATTAGGAAATTTGATCTAATTGTCTAATAGAGTTAGATTTAAAAAAGTTATAAACTTTTGAAAAAAAATAAAAAATAAATAAGGAGAGAGAAAGATATATTGGAAGGGTTATATATTGAAGGTGGAATTATAAAATCTTTCCTCATGGTAAGATAAATAATATTACTCGTACTTCATCAGTAAAAAAAATTTCGTAAAGAAAAAAATAATAAGTTTCCCTCATACCAAAAAGTTTTATTTTTGTAAACGTTTCTAAGTCACAATTATTTCTTTTATTAAGTCAACATGATTGGGTAAGAAAAAAGGGTTCTCAAGACCAATATTTTGTATTTTTTTACTTTTTATAATCTACAAAGGTGCAAGTAAATTTTTCAAGATATCTCAAATAAAAAATTTTTTAAATGAAAAATTCAATTTAAAAACAAAGAAATATTTATTGTAAAGTTTACTGAAAGTAAACAAGAAAATTTTAAAATCTTTTTCAAAGAAAAAAAAATCAATCTATAACTTCATATCCATTTAAATTTTAAAACTACAATAATCAGTAGATACAGAAGAATTAGTAAAAAATAAAAAATAATATAGAGTTATTCAGAAGGAAAGGGAAATAATTTTGAAACTGATTCTAGAGTTTAAAATAACCGGGCTGGCCTAGTGGTTAAATCGACATCGCAAATCAGTTGATCTCGAAGTCGAGAGTTCTAAGGTTCAAATCCTAGTAAACGGATTTGAATATTAGATCGTGAATACCGGTTGTATTTGGTGGTTGGGTTTCAATTAACCAAACGTCTAAGGAATGGTCGAACTGAGATTGTACAAGGCTACTCTTCATTTACATTCATACATATCATCCTCATTCATCCTCTACCCTTATGGTGGTTCTGGAGGCTAAACAGAAAAAGAAAGTGAGAGAGCTTGAAATAAGGATAAAAGTTCATAAAAACGAAAACGCTTCGTTATCGAGTTATCGAAAATTTTTACCGGATTTCAGTTTACCAGGTGAAATAAGGTCATACTGAAATTTTTAGGGCGTTATAAAAGGGGTAAATTTATGCTTTTTGATCTGAAAAATAGAATAAAACAGCTCCTATAACTGTATCACCCTATTTTTCACGATATCCAACATAAATAGGAAAATTCGATGATGAAAAACACGCTTTTTAGATTTAAAATGCAATAACTTTTTTATAACTAATTGCTTTGTAAAGTGACTAATAAAACCGTAAATTTTATTATTAAAATTTGTAGAGGATTTAATAATGAGAAAGTTCATGTAATAAAGTCTATGAAAAAACCTCACTTTTATTATTTACTAGTAAAAATTTAAACAAAAAACTGAACAATTATTTTTGTTTTTTGAGAGTAAAAATATGTTGCGAGTACAGTGTTTTGACATAATAATAAAACAAATATGTACTAAAAGTTAAATAGAAGTTGTTGAACGTATATATTGCAACACAAGAATATTGTTGGATAAGGGAAAAGTCTGAAGAAATTTATATTAATCAGGGAGTACACCAAGGCTGTAGTTTATCTCCTACACCTTTTAATATATATATTGATGATACTGTAAGGAGGTGAAAATTGATGGTTAGTGGAGGACTGAGGCTGATGGTATATTTTAAAATACAATACTATTTGCTGACGATCAAATTGTAATTCGCCGGCCTCCGTGGCGCGAATGGTAGCGTCTCGGCCTTTCATCCGGAGGTCCCGGGTTCAAATCACGGTCAGGCATGGCATTTTTCACGCGCAACAAATCATTCATCTCTTCCTCTGAAGCAATGCCTAACGGTGGTCCAGGAAGTTAAAGAAAAAAAAAATTGTAATTCACCAAGAATGGTACAAACTTCAGAGGTCTGCTTAAAAACTGTAAAAGGGTTGTTCGGAGTGTAGTATGAAGCTCTCAATACATAAGATAAAAACTATGGCTTTCTGAGAAAATATCCAGGTCATTCCAAAATAGTTCTAAATAATAAGATAATAGAACAGGTTTCTCAATTCTGTTATAATGGATGTGACATAAGTTATGACTCTGATCAAGATAATGATCAGAATTGAGAAAGTTACAGTCAATTTGTGGAACAATCCGACAACGCTAACTAACAAAACAGGGAAACAGACCCGATTAAAATTTTATAAAACGATGGCTGTACCTCTTTATTCTATGGTTCGGAGACGTGGGTTCCTAGTAGAAGGTATTTAAACAAAATTCAAATGTGGGAAATGAATTTTCTGAGAACGGTGTAGGAGTGTTCAAGACTAGATAAAATCTTGAATGAAGATATCAGGAAGGAATTAAGTATTTTTAAATTATAAAGCAGGGTATTAAATAATAAGGAAAGATGGTTGGTGCATTTAGAAAAAATGCCGAATGGAAGAATACTAAGGAGATATGGGAATATAAACCAGCGGAACAAAGAGATCTTGGGGGACCAAGAACAAGTTGTGATTCAAAATTGCGAATAGGATATATTCCTTGAAACCGGAACAGGCAATTAGACTGTACCATGAAAGAAGAAGAAGAAGTTAACTAAAAAAGTTTTAACTAAGGTAATGTAAATCAAAAGTTTAAAGTTACCTTAAAAAAAGTTTAAACGACTTAAACTTCTAACTGTCATCTTCGTTAAAAACAGTCTAAACTATTGAAAATTACAACTAAGATTCAAGTTAATTTTATGCTTTCTATTGCAGTAGTCTAAAACGATTTTCTAACGATTTTTTTTCTCGAAAATAGTCGTCTTTTTTAAACATTATTAGAAGTACAAATCTTTTAGTGTTTATTTTAAATTAATTATATATTTTATATCATTTGATTAATTTTTTTTTACATACCAATTCATCAGTGTTCACTGATGATGATTATTTAACCATATAAATGCCCGTCTGGTGTTAGAGCGTAAGTAATTAATTTAGAAACCGGTTTTTCAGCATTTAGTGTATTATAATTTTAAGATAATTTTTAGTCGTTTCTTAGTACTAAATTAATGTGGTATAACGATATACAATCCGATATAATTCAAACAGTAGAAATTAATACATATTCTGGCATTCTATAGTGGTTTAACTTACGCTCGATAGTTAGTTATTTTTATATTGTTTCTCCGTATGCATATTTTCGTATTTTAAATAAGAATAAGAAATTGTAGATTTTTTCAACTAAGTAGCATGATATGTAGGCCTAATAATATTTTTAATTAAAATCTCAAATCTGTAAAAATGGTTTTTAAATTAGGTGTTTTTAAACGGCGCTAAATTAAGAATTAATAATATTACACTATGCCAAAAAAGGACTGTAATGTATTTAAGGTGTATATATGTATGTTTTTTCCATGTAGCAACTCAACGGCTGAACCGATTTAGATGTATGACCCGTGTAGGAATCCTTACGTTACCGGGAATGCTGCAGAGGCGTCCGCAGCTAGGTCCTCTGGGCGGGTTGCCCTAGCGGGCGGTGTCTCGGAATCGGATTATTAGGTGTCCGTAATTGATTACCTCGTATAAAAATTTTTTTTTTTGAATAATGAAAATTGATATAACGAAAGTTAAATTAGAAATGTAACTCTAGAATTTGATACTAACGAATCGGGATTTTCCGCTAGTGATCGGTTCATTCCGGTGTTAAGTTAAGAGGGACGAACACATACACAGACACACATACAAACGTTTTTTAGTAGGGTAGGATATAAATATTTAAAAATCACATGATTTTTTGACTCGATCATATAAGCATGTTCTTTATTCTTGCCCTAAATTGTTGGTGCTGCTTCTTCTTATTTATTACTGTTATTATTTATTGTTTAACAACATTTAAGAAAAAATCATATCATTTTTTGATGGGCAGTATGTTCGATAATATAAACATGATCGGTGCAAATGTTATACACAAAATTTAGTAAATTAATAAATTATAAAAGGCTGTTTAATAATTTGTCACCCGCAAGCATAACGCACTCAGAATGCGCCCATCTGAAATCAAATGCTAATTTCAAAAACATGCCCGGAGAGTTCCGATTTCGACGTTTAGATGGCGAACTCATACTTGCAGCTATCCGCTACCGAGTTATCCCCAAAAGTGTTTATACGAAGTTCTGCGTTCGAGTTCTGGAACATTTAGTATTTCTAAATAAAAAAAATTACTTGTTTTGTGAAATAATAATTTATCGTGGAAACTGAAAAAAAGCTCGCCGGATGGAGAATAGTTGGAAAAAAGTTAGAGTTAGAAAAGAGTTAAAGTTAATCTACTCGCGAAACGAGCGATTAAAAACTTTTAAAAAAACGTGTACGATAAACTATATACAAATGTTTCACCCGCACCCTCTTTAATTATTCTACGTATTATCCTACATTAAAGAACAAATTTTTTTTTTTGGTAGTCCGTTTTTTTTTGTTTAATATATTTATCACTTGCTTTTAATTTTACGCCAATATAAAGTCGAATTTTTTTTTCTTTAAAATGTATTTCTGAAGTTATTTTTCATTAAATGAGAGACGTTATCAGGTAAGGGAATTTTTTTTACTTCTTGACTTATAGTTATTGATTAATCCTACACTTAAGAATCAGGAGTTTTTATATATTATTCAAATTTTTACCGTTCCAATTTATCAAATGGATTTTTTCTGTGATTTTTTTCCTAAAATAAGCATAATAATACATGTGAAGGGAAATTTGTATCCAATTAATTTTTGTTCAAATAATCCAAAATATATTTACCAGCGACAATTTTTATTAAGGTTTTTATCATATGTTTAATAATTATTAGCAAATCAGTAAATAAAATTTATTATTATTTCTCATTTGATAGAAAATAAATAAGTAAAACTGAAAATAAATAGATCCAGTAATAATTTTTTATTCTTTTAGTGAAGGAAAAATTGAATTTTATGATTTATTAAAATGGTTGAAAACTTAATCAACTCGTTTTGCGATATTTTAAAAAATTCCAGTCATATCTCGCAATAAAAATAAAATATATTTTAACACTAAATACTTTGGCACATAAATAAGTTAAACTTTAATAAACATGTAAAACCAGCCTATAAATAAATTTAAAAAAAATTTAAATAAAAAAAAGTTTGATATTTTATTTACTAAACTTTACAATTATTTATGTTATTACAGAGCAGTGCACGAGTACCATCATCATCACCATCACAATATGGCTGCCCAGTACGGAAGTTTACTACTGCCACCACCAGGACGACTCCCTCACCAATATCACCATGCAAAACCACCACCGGACTGGAATCGTCCTCAACAGCACGCGTTAGATCCAGGATCGTCATACGCATCATACCCGACAATGCCTGGTGAGTAATCTAAGTCAAATTAATTTTAACAATTTTTATCGAATATCTATCGTCCACGTATTAAAATTAGGTCAATAAAAGATGTCGTATTCAAGGAAAGTGAACATATTTATTTATAGGAATGGATTTTACATATCAAAACCAACAGAAAATTTTTACATGAATATAACTGAAAAAACTTCGTTTTTATAATAATTGACGAAAATTTTCGCCCTGCTTTCTAAAAAAAAGTTAAAGAGAAAAATCTGTGGAGAAATTAATGGTTTTATAAGATATTCCACTACAAAACCTTTAAGTCCCAGAATTTTTCCCAAAAAAATTAATAAAGTACAAAAAATTTGAATTGAGAAACACACTTTATTTTGATTTACAGCAAATTCATTTTGTTAAATTAAGAATAAACAAATAAAACTTTCTAACAAAATTTGTTGGGAATTATGAAAAGTGCTGACAGCAAACTTGTAATGTTTCCCTGACATTGGTTATTTATTGTAATATAATGAAAAAATAATTATACATGAAAAAGGTTACTTATGATTTCTTTTTTACGGGAGAGGTGTTGAACTATAATGAAATTTTATTGTAATATCGTCGTTATTAAGAGTTTATTACAACATTAAAAGTTAATAAAACCAAAAACATTCTGCTAAATTTTAAAAAAATCGACATTTTTGAACTTTGATCCAACCTCGTGGAGGTTGGAGTCGTGGAGGTGGAATTTTGGGGAAATATTTATATAAATAATAAAATGGTAAGATAAGCAAGCGCGCACGTACTGAGCTTAATATAAAGTGGAGTTACGTTTTGTAAATTTTGAGAAACTTGACCCAAAACTATCTGCTCCCCTGGAGATATTGACCCCAAAATTTTACCAACGAATTGTCTGGAGATATTGACCCCAAAATTTTACAAACGAATTGTCTCATATACTTGAGTCTCTGTGCAAAATTCCATCAATATCGGTTTATTCAGCCAAACGTTATTAAGCTTAAAACACCCTAATACACGTATATAATATATACGAATATTACCCCTTTTTTATTTACTTTTCAGGGTTCCTGGATCATGAAACGTCGAGAAATTAAAAAAAATATCCCATACCCCATTTTTTGACGTATAATACTTCCTTCTTGCAGGGTAGCTTTAGAACTATGATGCCAAGAAAATTAAAATTGATGTATATACGTACATATAATGAATCAAAAATAAATTCAAATTTCTTAAATATGAATTTTAATTAAAAACAAAACATATTTCATCAGATTTTTACACATTAAATATCATACACAACCATAAATTTATCCCCATTTATTATTGCTCCAAGAACTTATTTTTAGCTTACTAATCAGGATGAGTTTTTTTTTTATTAATTGTAACTATTTAATAATTACAGGTTAATTAAACCAAATTCTATACAAAAAATAAATTATTTAAAATTTAAAAAATCATAGTTGTTAATAATCGATTAAAATCTTGTTCAGAGCTGGCATGTTTTTAAATATGATAAATCTACGCCTGATGAAGTTTCGTACCCTTCTTAATTAATTTTTATATATTTTTTATTTTTTGTTCTTTATTAAACATCCCAGGATCAACAGGCATCCGCCGTAAGGCGCTACATCAGCTGCTCCCGAGTATCGTAGCAGTAGACTGCCCACTCAGTGTCTAAGTTCCGCACGGGAACCGCCCTTTGGGACCTCTCCTGGATCGTAAGAGCATCCCGACCTCCTCTTCTGGATGGCCGAGATGTACCTCCCCAGGAGAGCTACCCTTCCTGGCCCTAACCTAACCGGGATCCGGGCATGCGTTGAACACACCCGTCTCCCACCGCGCGCTCATCCCTCATATCATGAGGGTCCTTAATGCATCATCGGAAGCGCCCTGACCCAGCCTTTCTTGCGTGTGGTTATGCCAAGACATCCTCAGCAGAAGGGCTACCTCCCTGGCCCTACACGTAGCTACGCTTCGACCCTAGGCGTCAGTATTTTTTGCGCCTTGTATATATATTTTTTTTACATTAACGTTAACACTTCATTTATTGCTCCTTGCTGTTGCTGACAAAGCAAGCTAGCGCCCCAACTCGTTAAGCACCTGTCCTCCTGTTCGCAATAGGAGGTACTGCGAGGGTTGCGCCCAGCACCTGCTGGAAGGCGTTTGGGTCCACTGGCGAATTTATAACACACAATATACACGAAAATACAGAATATTATACATTTACAACAGAATACAACTAAACACTTAAGACAACAATACTATTTAATTTTCCACGATACAAACAAGATCCACATATATGTGATTGAATTCTTAAGACTAACAATGACAATTTTAATTTTACACCCTCTTCTTAGTATTGCTCCTTGAGCTCTTTGTTGAGGTGAGAAAGCGCTCCAGGCCTTAAACATCTGTACACCGTGAGCTATTAACAACTTTACTCCTATTACAGGGGTTGGGTCCTGCACCCACAAGAGGCATCCTAGACCTTTGGTATTTGAATATTACTTGTTTTACAAAATTCACTAATTATATTTTATTCTTGCTGCAAAATTAACTAACCTTACCCCTATTTTTGGGGCTGCACCCAGCGCCGCAAGAGGTATCCAAGGTCTCTTGACAGTTTAACATCACACATTTATACAAAATCCACAATTATATTACACTTTTACAACGAAATTCAATTAATACTTAATTAACAATGACAATTTTCCATAATTTCATTAACTAAATGTACCCCTGTTATGGAGCCTGCTTCCAGCGCCTATAAGAATGCATCCGAGGCCTCTGGCAAATTAAAATTACGAAATATACAAAATCTACGAATAATCCTTATGGCTAATCATGACTATGACACAATTTTACACTATATTCTACGCCCGCTTCTTTTATTCCTGAGACGTCCGCCGTGAATACTGCTGGCTAGCGGTTTTCACCCCAATCCCTGCTTTCTTTCTCCTTTGTTTTTAATATACTGGCAACCATCCTGCCCACCGATTCTCACTCAATCTTCCCACGGAGTATACAGGCGATGGTATCCTCTGGCGTAAGCCGCTTCAACCTGAACCTCCTCCTGACTATATCCCATCTGAAAGTTTCGTATCCGGAAGCTTGTAGATCAACGCGTAAGACTAAAAAAATTCAGCTAAATTTTATTTTAAATATGAATTTAAAATAATATATCCATTTAAATAAAAATAATATAAATATAAAAATAAAAAATATCCATTTAAATATAAAAATAAAAAACATAAAAATAGAATTATATTAATTTGAAGTGGATTAAACCGTTTATTTAATTAATCAGAAGTTAAGTATAATACGAGTAACAAAACTAACTTCTATTACGATTTTTTACCGACTTTTCTAAGAAAAGTAATGTATTACTTTCGGTCGCATGGTTATTATAGGAGGTGAAAATGAGTTTACTTTGCGTTTTGAGGTATGAGGAGTACGCGAATACCATTCACTTACATTAGAGCTTCCTTATATATTTATAGGCCTTTGTATAAAATTTTGTGGCTCAAACATTTCCAAAACTATTAAATCAATCTTAATGAAATTTATATATATTGTATTAGTGTATTTGGAGTTGTGCACTTGAAAGTTTTATGAAGATTGGTCAAGTCGTTCTTGAGTTACGTTCTATTTAATTTCGAAAATATTTGAGCGAGTTAAGTTAGAAGCGTGGTTTGTTATGATATCCAAGGTGGAACGTTGATGTTTCTTTACCGGTGGTATCTATTGTTAGCAATATTAAATTAAATTAAAAAAAGAAAAAAAAAATTAAAACCAAATTAAATTAATGAAAAGTCGATCTTCTTGCGTAGAACTACGAAAGATTTTTTTTTTAATTTAATTTTCTTAAGAAATAAAAAGGTTTATTCCGTATAAGGAAGTAAGAGTACTTTATTTTTATTTATTTATTTGTTTTTTTTTTTTTTTTTTTTTGAAATGAAATGTTCGATTAATAGTTCTAAGAAATAATATACCTGAAAACACAAGTTGCATTAAAAAAAAGAAGTAAGGTAGGCCTCTACATTAAGAAGCGGTTATAGAGTTTACAGGAAATGTTGTTGTTGTTGTTTTAACTGTTGCTATAGCAACTGGTCGTTTAGCATCAAAGAAAAATAAGATAAAGTCTATTTTTATTTCCATAGTAAAATATTAAGGTACAGTTGTATCATTTTGATATAAGCATTTACCCATTTACAAAGCTGGCTGAGATGTTTAAACTTTCCGGTATTTGAATGGAGTTGTTAAGTCCAATAATATCAAACTAATAAAAATTTATAAATGCATATTTATCAAAAATAAAAAGAAAAGAATACAGACTTTTATTTTATATTTTTTGAAAAGATATAGTCATTGTAATCTAAAATTTTACAAAAAATGAGAAAACTAAAAGTGGAATAATTTTATTTTTTAATATTAAAATATATTTTTTTTTTTTGTAACAGAATTAAATTATTATAACCGTAATTTAATGAAATAAAAATCGTGGTTCGCTTGATGTTTTAAGTATTATAACCAATCACGCTTTTAGCTTTCCCCGCCCAGATTTTTTCGACATTAAATTGATCAGAACTCAAGAACGATTCAACCAAACTTAATCAAATTTTCACATGCACAACTTCAGGTTCAATACTACAACACATATAAATTTAAAATAAATTGATATAGTAGTTTTGGAAAATTTCGAGCCACAAAATTTAACTTTTGTGCCCCAACTCTCATCATGCGATCGAATACTGTCCTTTTCTTCAAAAAGTTGATAAAAAACAAATAAGAAAAAAAGACAATGACGCTGATGAACTTTCCATATTTCAATTGACCTAAGACGTCACCCCAGCCCACTCAGTCATTTGAAACTTCAACTCCAAATTTTAATAGCATCAATAGTTCCTACATAGAAATCACTATATCACGTTTGAAGATTTTTAGTCTAGCAATCCTAGAATAGAATTGCTAGACTAAAAATCTTCAAATTGAATAACTAACATAAATGTATTTTTACACATATGAGTTCAGGTGTTCATGTATCAAATTTACTCCTATTTTTTCACATTTATCTACATTTCAAGGCCACCATGAGTTTGAAAAATCAAAAAAAGGTGATATTTGCTCAATTAAATTATATTTTCTCCTACTTATAATTATATATATATATATTTTTTTTTTCTATCCTTTCGAAAATCATATTCGTCTGCACTATACAAATTATATTAATCCGATCACCCTAAGTACATAACAATAAAATAAAATAGAATGACACCTACTTTATTCCATAATTCAATCACGAGCGCTTTCGCGAGTCCCTCGCATTATCAGTTGCTCTATATATTTTTCAAATCATTCTTACCAAATTACATATTAAATTGAAATTAAAAATTCTATACTGTACATAAGATTTAAAATTTAAACTTGTTAAAAGATCCTTTATCAAATTAAAATCAAAACAGAACTTAAAACTAAAAATGTTTAAATTCAAAAAAAATCTTTTAAAAATTAAAATTAAAAATTGCATATATTATGACTTTAATTGCATTATTTTAACTTTTTAATTTTATTTTATTAAATGACTTCATATTTTTTTTTAATATATATGCAATTTTTAATTTTAATTTTTTTTAAATTGTTGAATTTTATCATATTTAGTTTTAATTTCTGTTTTCATTTTAATTTGGTAAAGAATCTTTTAACAATTCTAAATTTTATATCTTATGTATAGTATGGGATTTTTAATTTCAATTTAATGTGTAATTTGGTACGAATGATTTAAAACATTATATAGAGCAACTGATGATGCGAGGGACTTGCAAAAGCGCTTCTGCTTGAATTTTGGAATAAGGTAGTTGTCATTCTATTTTATTTTATGTTATTATTCTGTACATTGGTTGATCGGATAAATATGAATAATTAATCATTATTCATATATAACAAAATAGCTTCCTATAAATTCAATATTTTAACTTCTCTGACCTTTTTTTTCGATTAGGCCTCTAGGAACCACGCACACAAAGTCAAACAGCATTATTCTTTTTGTTTATTCTCTCATTATGTTACTTTTTTCTAGTTTTCTTTCTTCAGTCTTTTGGCTTTCTTTGGGAGTCTACTGTTTATTTTATAATTTTTTTAGTATAAGTTTATGTTTAATTTTTTAATGTCTTTATCGACTTCTGGAGAACCATGCGAGTTTAGTTTTTGCTGCTTTAAATCTATCAAAGACCTTTTTTTTTTCGTAGATGTTTGTGGTTCCATTCTGTAAAAGTGGCCGTAAAATTGTAACCTTTTTCTTATTGTCTTGTAGATTTTATCTATGTTTCTGTAAATTTCGTTTTCACTTTTGTGTTTGTGGATTCCGTTTTTAAAGTTCGTGAAAAATTCAGTAGTTGTGAAAAATTTTGAGCCACTAAATTTAATTTTTGTGGCCCAACTCACACCATGCGATCGAAAATGACACCGTCCTTTTCTACAAAAGGTAAGTAAAAAATAATCTAAAAAAGACAATGATACTGCTAAACTTTCCACATTGCATTTGAACTTTATTCTCTGAATTTATAATGTATGTTTAAACATAATTAACACGAGGTACGTATTAAAAATTAAAAAACACGACTACCAAAGAAAACATTGCTCTTTAATATAGGATAATTAAAGAACGTGCGGGTGACAATTTTGTATGTGTTATTTGTATATAGTATATTTTATTTTCAAACTTTTTAAATTTATTTTCAAATCTTTTACATCTCTTACATGATCGAACATACTGCCCGTCAAAAATCATATGATCTTTTAAACATATATATAAGCCTATGACACTCCTGGTAACATAAGGATTCCAACGTGGCGGTCATAAATCTAAATCGGTTTAGCCGTTGAGCTGCTACGGTAGAACAAACATAAATAGTTACCCTTAATACATTACACTCCTTTTTGAAAGTCGTGTAAAATTGCCTTAAATGACAATAATTTGGGAGATTATTTTTATTTATTTTATAAAAAAATAAATTACTTACGCTCTACATCTTCAGTGAAGGAAATAAATAAATACTTTATTCAGATCAAAGCATAATTATAAATTATTTAAAGAATAGTTAAGTGTTCTACTACACGGATAAACAAGGAATTTCCCCAGTATTTGCCTGAATGGTTCAAGGAAAACTTAAACTGAATTAAAAGATACAGAGTTAATGAATTTATAGGAGAATATTAATTATTATTATTATTAATACTAATAAATATAAAGGAAATAATTATGTAAAAAAGAAGTAGAACAATTATTATAGGAAAAAATATTTAAAAAACTCTGAACAATATAAATAAATTAACAGTTTTGATAGCTTCAATTAAATAATACTTGGGTACATTAATTAATATTTAAGTACACTTAAAAAACGGATACAAAAAAATCAGGTTTATCTAATTATTTATATTTAAAAATTGCATTTCTATAAAAATAAATGTTTCTAATAAAACATATAGAAACACTTATTACTATGTCAGATCACCGTTATCAATAACGGATTTTAGATTTAACATATAAAAAATTTAACAAACAGCTTTTTAAAATATATATATATATATATATATATATACTACCTAGCCGACAGGACTCATTTCGCTCGCCCTTCCCATCTATCCAGGAGGTTCCATCCTCTGAATCACCACTGTGTTCGTTAACTTAACGGTTGTGAGAATAAAAGTAATAAATAACAATTAAAGCCTGAAAAGCTGTCTTTTCTCCAAACTTTCCCTCGTTCTTACCATTTCTTATATTAATTTTTTTCTATAGTAGTTATATTAAAGTTTTCTTTTTTTGTTTTATTTATTCTTTGTTTTATATGTTTTTTTATTTTTTCATGATTTGAGAAGGATTGTTTTTTTATTTTACATTTTGAGTTTAAAATTCTACCTTTAGTTTTTTATTTTATATATATATATTTTATTTTCAATATTTTAAGTGGTGTGTATTTTTGTATAAATATAATTATTTTTAAGCACTGATACGCTCCTGCTGTAGACGAACATATCCCTTTTGGAACCCCTTTCCATTATCCTAGAATATCCTATATCTTGGAAAGGGATCAAGATAGAGAGCTGAAAATCAAATATATATATTCACAGACTATTATTTTTACGTCGAAGAACAAAATCAAAAACGGCAGGAGGTTGTCTTTCAACAGGAAGAATTCACAACTTCAATCCTCCAAGGGTGGTAGAGCCTCGATTTATGGCTTAAAACCTTCCCCAGGATGACACGAATGTATCCTGAAAATTTTAAAGCAATCGGTGGGTTGGTTCCCGCATGACGCTGTTTCTAACGGTCAAAATCGCCACAAACTTTCACGTTTATATATTATAATAGGGATTCTTATTCAGTTTTTATCTATTCACTATTATTTAAATTTTAAGTAAACAACTAATTTGATTGATTGATAAAATAATTACTTTATCTTGAACAATATTTCATGTTTATATAACACAGCCGTTAAATCGGGAAAGCATTGATTTTGTAATAATAATAATAATAAAAAAAAATAAAATAAACAATAATAATAATATATATATATATATATATATATATATATATATATATATATATATATATATATAAATAATTACTTAAAGATATAAAATAAATGTTACATAAAGTTATTGAGCGAATTAATTACTAAAATATATAACGACTATAAGTGTAATTTATTAGGAAGTCAATACACTTCATGTGTTTAAAATAAAGCACATATATAATATAAAAAAAGAAATAAATAAATTACAGAGGAAAAAACAAGGTAGATGGTATTTTATGCAATCATACGACAAAATGCCAATTGTCGGGACGAAATTAGCGGCCATTCATTTTGGTCTGAATTCCAGGATAGGACCGATGCCGGCATCTCGTCGTTTGATTGTTGTTGCAAAAAGAGCAAATATATATATAAAAAAATATATATACAGATATATATATAAATATAAGAGCTGGAAATGTAAGAATCATGTGGCGAGCGACAGTGGCGCCGCGCCATCCGCGGCAAAAACAGACACTACCAAGAACTGCTCTCTGTCAGAAAGACAGAGCCGACTAGTAACCCGTCTTCGTTGGAATTCCTTAACCCCCACTCGATCCGGCTACTTGCTAACACAATAATCACAATGACCAGTTCCAGTGAGATGAATAGAAGGGGATCGATTAGTATCGATATATAACCTAATCGATTGATACTGATACCGGTTATGTTACTTAATAAACCTGCGTATTAACATACCTTTATTGTAATTTTTTTTTGTTTTACTTAAAACCTTAAAGAATTCCAAGCAGTCTAAACACTGATCAATCTTCCTCAAAATAATATATTTCTTTTACATAAGCGAGAAATATACATACACATAAACAAGCTAAAATAATAATAAAAGTGAAGACATATTGCTTTAAAAAGAAAATCCTTTCAACAGATATTATCTCCTTAAAGTTATTTTTAAAAAGCATACCGACATAATAGAACAAAACATATCAGTTACTTCAAAAATATCCACTATAATATTTTTCCTTCAAAACATAACCATTTTTTGTGGGGAAGGGGTTAATTAATGAATCATTTGACTGGTTTTATACTACACACTATTCCTATCTATTCTGTACAAATATATTATAAATTTAACAAATATTTCTATAACTTAAATACTTAATTATCTTTATTCATGCTTTTCTATTCTCAAATTATCATAATTTTTGTGTTATTAACTCATAACTCTATTACAAAATTAATAAAACCTGGATATATTATGGCTCTGTAGATTCTTATTTCACTATTGTTTTATGAAATTTTTATTTCGAAATATATCAGATCACCTAACTCTCAATATTCTAAGGTATCCCATTTCAAAAGCCTTTTTTTTATTTTATTTTTTTTTTATGCCAATGTTTCATTATAATTAATCTTTACAAATATTATTAAAAATTTCATTCTAATTCGAAATTATTTGAAACTTATTTTGCAGGAAAGTTTTCCTTGGTTGTGTCTATCAGCTTTTCATATATATCTTTTTTCATTTTTTGTAATTTTATTACTTAATTGACGAATTCTGTTATTTTTTATATATTATAATCTACTATCCTAACGATTACATCTTAATTATCCTTCTTCCTGAAAAATTTAACTTTTTTTTCATTTTTATTTATTTTAAAATTTAATTTCTCTTAACGATGTCATTTAATATTTTATCGAAACTTTCATTTTTAATTTCTGCCAAAATAATAATAAAAATATTTTTAAGATTTCTCTTCCATGATAGACGCTACTCCGCTCTTAAAATGTTAATTTAAATCTGCATTTTGTTTTATATAGAACAAATTTTATATTATCGTAATATCTTATCATCTTTTTCCTTATTACTTTCTGAATTAGAACTGCTTTTCTTCATGCTATATTCTTCCTTGTACTCTCTTGTTATTTTACAAATTGTAAATAACTCTATTTATACTGTATTTCATGCACGGCAATAATACTATTGATTTTTTTCTTTTCCTCGTCGGAAATTCACCCATGGAATTCACATCGATAGACTCAAGAAAACCGATATGCTGCAGTTTTTCGATCAAAATTTGGTGTGGCATGAATTAATATAATAACCCTTTCATATTAGAAGTTCTAAATTTATTGTACTAAAAACAACTGTTTTTAATTTTTTCAAATTCAAAACGTTTTTACTTCCTTGTACGAAGTAAAGGAAGTGCTGTCCATCGCGAGAAATTTTGGTTTACAGATTTCAACGGAAATATACATTTTGACCATCCCTGAATCCATTTTGACAAGTTTCGGCATGACGTATGTATCTCGCATAACTCGAAAATGGTTAGCCGTAGGATGTTTGAAATGTTGAATTTAGGACTGTTGTAACATCTAGTTGTGCACCTCCCCTTTTTATTGCAAATGACTGGAACAGAAGTATCCAAAAAGGCCCAAAATCGAAAAAAAAATGATTTTGAGAGCTTTTCAACGATTTATCATAAGTGACACTTATTTTCCTTGGTTTCAGAGTTATAGCCAAATAAAATTATAATTAATGAAATATTTGGACCTTACAAGGGGAATGCACATCGGTACAAATCCTACTTCATCTCCCTTTTTTTAACTTTTTTTTCTAATTTAAATATATTGATTTATTAATAATTAATTATTAACCTCCGATAGTAAAAAATATTTTACGATAAACAATAATTCAATAATAACAAGAAAAAAAATATATGAAAAATATCAGACGTTATAAGGAAATAAAATTTTATGTACTTTTCATTTAAAAAAAAATTGTATACGTAATTTAACAGGCGTACAAGGAAGTTATGTAGTATCCACCTTATATTTTTTATGTCTTATTTTATTTTTTATAATAAAAATTGATTTATTTTTGTTTTCATAAACTTCAGGAAATTCATGTAATAAATGAATTTCCTGAAAATTAAATTCTCTTTAAGTTTTGATAATACAATTTACACATTTACTGGTCATTTAACAAATTTATTGTACTTCAAACCTAAAAAAAAACCTGTCACATCAAAAAACTATCAAAAACACATAAAAAAAAACCTGTTTTACGTTACGCATCATGAAAACTATTGGAGATACAATTCTAGGGCCTGTTTTATACAATTTTTCACGTTAAAAAACATAAGTTTACCCCTTATATAACTCTTTCAAAATTCAGTATAACTTCATTCTACCCGGGGAACTGAAATCGGACGAAATTTTTCGCTAGTCGTAACTTGATAACAAAGCGATTTCGGATATATGTTGTACGAAATTTTTTCTTATTACTTAGTAATAGTTATTAAATTAATTCAGTTAGAGACTGATTCTCCTGAATCAGTCTCTATAATATATTTTAAAAATTCATAAATATACAATAAAAAGATTAAAAAAAGTATAACAGTTGAAAAGTTGAACGTTCTACCTGTAAGAAAATTGATAAAATATATATTAAGTGAAAGGATAATATTATAAATATAAAAGAAATATTGAATATTATAGAAAGGGGGACAACTGGCGCCCATAGAGGGCAGCACGCGACGGCTGCAACAACCAATACATAAAGTGAACTAGTGATGGCGTGACATGTAAGAACGTCGCCACCACCAGTCTTCCTAGAACGAACAGGATAACAACCCTCCCACCAACCTATAAAAATAAACTCTCCCTCACCCTTTTAAAGAACGCACTACTGTACTCATTACAACTGGTCATTGACGTCATCAAAACAATTATAATTATATTATTGTTTACAAAGAGAAATTAAATTATCTTTTATATCAAACAAACATCAAAATAATTTTCTGTTAACGTTTTACACATTTTGTTAATTATTTAAAATGAGTGAGTCAATAAAATACATGATTTTAAAAAATCATGTATTTTATTGATGTTTGAAGTGTAGTATTGCACTGACTAGTAAACAGCCAACCATCAATTAAACTATAAGATAAAACAGGTTGAAAATAATTACTACAATGGTAAAGATAAACATAGGCAATTAAACATTATTACTGTATTTAATCCATAAATAATTTACATAACAATTAATGATTGCTAGAAAATAAAATTAAAGGATTTATTTATTTCTTAATAAATTAGTCGAAAGGTCTCTTGGATATTATAATTTTTAATTTACTATAAATCAATCTAAATTAATTGCAATTTATCTTATCTACTAAAAAAAAGAATTTGACAGCTAAATTTTTAATTCTTTGGAAACTTATTCTTACTTTTAAAAACAAATATAATATAAACAAAACAATATATTTTATACGGAAGTATATTGTAGGCAAAATAAATATCTATTAATGACGTCAAACTTAGGATCGATTAAGAAACTTTAGAGCGAAACGGTACGATTTGATTTCGCGTCAAATATAATCAGTTAAGCAATTTTAAATAGAAGATCATTTAACAAGATACGTATAAATTATACATCTAACTAGTACATATAGATAACGTCTTTTTTGTTTGTTCCTGATAACCGCGAAAACTATTGAACTAATCATGACGAAATTTTAACTGCACATTACTTATGACCCTTGAATGTTGATTACAGTACAAACTCTACCAGTCTCACTACTACATAAATCATAAATAAAAAAAAAGTATTAATAACTTAGGACAGAACTTCTTTTAGTAAATATAATGTTATTTTCTATGTCAATATCGACTTCTTCAGACAGTATTTATGTGTTTCCCGTAATTTAATGTTGTTGTTTATAAAAGATCAATATGTTATTATTATTGTAATTTTCGTAAAAAATTGTTAGTTTTAACCGTAAATCAATTGATTTCAAAATCGATATTTCTCAGCTTCAGATCCTAATAAAGATTGCTTTTATTTGAATTTAAATACTAGATCGTAGATCACGATATTCTTTGATGGTTGGGCATCAATTAACCATACGTCTCAGAAATTGTCGGCCTGAGTTTGTTCAAGACTATATTTACCGGTATAGTTACATTAGACTTATGAGTCACTAATGATTTTTATTGTTGATGCGACTATAAATAAAAGTTAAAAAAAAATAGTTTTATAGTAAAATTAAAGGGAACGTCGACATATTTAATAAAGCTTTAATGTTTGAGAACTACTGAATTTCGATATCAATATCGAATTCTTCATAAAGTTATTATGTGTTTTGATAAATTTAATGTCATTGTCTAATCTGGCAGCAAACCGGCAGAACCCATCCTCACGCGAGCAAAATAGCAATCTGTAGATTTTTATATCCAACTTAAGAAGTTCCATCTGGGAAAACCATAAGAATAATCGAAATAAATTCGACTTTTAAATTGTATTAATATTTTTGTAGAGCCTAAGACGGCGAGGTTACAGATACGAACTTCTATGTCTACCAGTATTTATGATCGTACACAACATGAATCTACGCCAGACCGTTCTCAAAGACTTGAAAAATAATGTATACCTTCGGCTCAAGATTAAGTTTCACCTTTGAGAAATTAGGTCTCAAATCACGTTTTGATTATCACCCTGAAATTGTCTATCTGAATTTGAAAGATATTCATTTAAGTATCATAATAAAAATATATAACCACTTCTATGATAAAATAGAATGATGAAACTCCTGGACTTTACTGCGCTGAGGGCAAAGTAGTTTCTGAACAACTTCGTAATAATTTTCAGACAGTACAACATCCTATTTCAATTGAGATCATTTGGAGCAAAAATACAGGTCCGAAAATGCGTTTTTTCCACCAATGGATATATGCTAGATTAGAAAGAACAATGAATTTTTGTAAAACATTTCAATTACGGTTTAATGAAAGATCTTACAAAGCCCAACCATATTTAAATAATTTTGATAACAGATACTTATATCAAAATGAAAATTTTAAAGGAAGTTTGTTAGAATTAAGAAATCTATAACCACACGTCGAATTGGCTTTATAGAACACAAAATAATTTAATATTATGAAATGAGTAAATTCAAGAAATATGATTGGTTTCAAATCAGTCCTTGATTATTACTCTGAAATTGACTATCAGAATCTGAAAGATATTCAAATACATAATATGATTAAAATATGTAACCATACAAGGTCAAAAAAATGGAACGATGTAACTCCTGAACTTTGCTGTGCACGGAGCAAAGTATTTTTTGAAAAACTTCCATATCCTTCTGATTTCATAAAAAAATTATTTTGGAAACACTTCTTTTATCCAAAAATTTTATTTTTATCCGCTAAGTTACGAAAAGTGATAACTCTGAAAGCAACAGCCCAGAAATAATTACTAAAAAACTAATATTTTTAGTTTTTGAAGTTCTATATGCATATAGTGCGGGCAAATTCGCGACGGGAGTTGGTAGTTTTCTATAGAAACAAATCTACTATAGACAACTAGAACTATAGATCTACTCAGAACAGAAAGTCATTAGTTTTGGTTTGCTTGGCATTTCTCCAACCACCACCCCATTCGGTCGCCCTAAAGCATAAGACCGAGTGTCTGTGCCACAAACGGCTACTGAGCCTCGAAACAGTTTAGCGACCAGTGTCCTAACTAGCTCCTAGAGCTAACGTAAAAGCGTGAGCGGAATAAGCTTGGTACCATACATCACTTGCTTGCGTGTCTCATCGCCCACTTGTTATATATCACTAAAATGGGTAGGCGCACCCTGTCAACTGCTAAAATATATAAATGACTATAAATAATTTAATTTATTTCGTCAAAGACAGCAATTCGCTGCCACTTGCTGAATTTGCAGGTACTTGCTGAATTCCAGCAAGTACCTGTCCACCATTAAAGCGCTTGGAGCCTTAATCTGGCTGGTAGCCAGCCATATCTCTCGGTTAGCTTCCTATAGCAGCGCGGTAGGAGTCTTTTCCCTTAGGTAAACTACTGATGTCGGTTGAACAAAACAACCGCATCAAGGAACTCCCACACGGTCCGATAATGAGGCTCTCGCCACACTGACTCGCCGCTTGTGAGTGGCAAATTTTCCCTTTGACCTCTAAGTTCCAGGGTGGCCTGAGTTCTGGCACTCCCAAGAGCTGGGCAGTCAAACATTATGTGTTCGTTCGACTGGACCTCCCCATAGACGCACAGCTCATCTGCTGGCAGGTGGAATCGAAACAAATATTGGTTTAAATTTACATGGTTGGAGAGCAATCGGGCTCCCGTTGTCCTTAAAAACGGATTAGCATACAATCCAACCCAGATCCTGTATAAATTTATACAAGGACCGGACCTTCCCATAGTCGTGACGTGCCGTACTTGTTGCCATGTTTCCATCGTGAGGCCGTAAAACCAACTACTTAGAACAGTAGTATAACTATTATTAATAGGAATGAGATCCATGCAGTTAACAATGGTTATGTCTATCTAAAATGCACAATATGTTGATTTTTATCCGTATTTAATATTAAAAGGTTAAAATCGGGCTGATTAAAACTTATCGTAAAAAAATATTCTAATTTATCTCATTCAGTGTACAGGCATATGACTAAAAGATACATAATATAGCCGCACTAAACTTTAAGCTGTCTTTCTGATAAAAGCCAATGAATTTTAGTTAATTATGATAAAATGATTCGATGTTAGAAAACTACAAACAAACATTTTTTTAACTAATAAAGGAATAAAATACGTTGTAAAAATATTTAAGAAAATATATGATGACAAGTACATGCAAAAAGTTCCATTAAAATCAAATTAATCATTTCAATTCTTATTTGTAAAATAAATAAATATCCAAAAATTATACTACTTTAAAAAAAATGTTTTTAATATACAAACACAACATATTTATTTTACGAATATTTCATTAAAGTAGTCACAAGTTGTTTTAATTGAGTTTTATCTTACCAACCACTCAATGGAAAAATTTGAGTTTTAAGTAATATCAAACTTTATACTTTTCTGTATTATCTGATTATTGGGATTTTCAATTTAATTAAAGTCAATTTGTAAAAATTACAGGAAATTAAACGTAAAAGTAACTCGTATTTGTCTTCTTTTTTAATAGCAGAATTTAAATATTCCATAATTTAGTATTAACAGGTTGTGTACAAAATAAATGTTTAAGTACGTTTAAGTAGGAAATTTGATATATATATATATACATATGTAGTTCAATTAAAATGATTTTCTACTGGTTATTTGACCGGTTGTTTTCTACCGGTGTAATGAATGACAAGTTAAAAAAAATCTACTAATTTATTTCTAGATAAAGATAGGAGTAGATATCTACAGTTAACTAAAAATTTTAACATTTTACTTTCCTAGCAACATAGCTATGTAGCAGGAAGGAAAGCATCAGTCAAAAATGGGATATGAGATATTTTTAGAGTTCTCGATGTTTCATGACTCAGAGGCCCCAAAAACAAAAAAAAGTTGGGATAATGTTCGTTCATACCCTGTATGTGTGTTGGCATGTTTGAAGCTTAATAACTTTTGGCTGGATAAACCGATTTTGCTGAGATTTTGTACAGAAACTCGTGTATATAGGACAATATGTTGGTAAAAGTTCTTGCTCAGTATATCCAGGGGTGTAAAGAGTTCTTTTGAATCTATTTTCTCAAATTTAGTGAACATAATCCCACTTTATATTAATCCGTCCATGCTTATATTACAGTTTTAAAAGTATTTGGCCTTAAAATTCCTCTTACCACAAAAATTGAAAAAGCTATCTTTTTATCTATTGTATATTTTTTAAACGATTTTTTTTTAGTCTTCCTAAACATAATAGTAGTCCAAGTGACAAAAAAAAATACTTTGGCGGCGGGGAGGGGAATGGATCAAAATTTAAAACTATACATTTTTATTTTTTTATTTTCATGTATTCTTATTTTTCTACTATGTAAGAATACATAACCAATGCCAAGAAAGTATTACAACTTTGATATCAGCTTTTTTTTGAAGTACAGAATGGAAAAAGGTTACAAAAGAAATTTCCATTAAAACGGGCAACAGCCTGAATCTGCTTTTTTAAAGACAGAGTACAGCTGTTTTGATAACGTGAAATGTATTTCTGGCATTGTAATTATCTTAAAAGATGATGCACTGTAGTGCAGTATGAGTTGACTGTATACTTCTATAATAGAAATATTGCCAATAAAGTTGGCAAAGTTTTTTAATCTTCACTTCGGTATTAATGTATGAGGTGATCTACCTCTGTCATTAGTTAATTCTTTTTAGATGGCCCCACCATCTAAGAACTGTTTCAATATAAATGATTATATATTGAAATAAGAAAATAAAAAAAATAAAATAAAAAATGACTAAATGGACTAATTTAAGAATAAATTAACCTTGCTCATTTTATAATTATATGCTTACAATTAATATTTATAAATTAAATATAATCTAACTAAACTCAACCTAAGCTCGCTTGCTTTCTAACCTTGACTAGCGAGCGAAGCGAGCGTAGGTTAAGTTTGATTAGATTATATTTATAATTTCGATATAATTAAATAAAAATAATCCCATTTATTCTGTAACAGAAAAATTACCAGTAGTATTACAATTACGTACATATAAAAGTTTTCGTATTTTTCCGAGGACCAAAATAGTTATTTTTATAAAATTCTCACCATATTGAAACTATTTACTATAACTTGTTTTTTTTATTTATTTTAAAACTTAGATAAAAAATTATATTCTGAAATATAATTAAATACAATTTTTTTTTATTACGTTGAAACTGCACTAAAACAGATTCAAAGTTTTTGTCGGCCTCCGTGGCGCGAGTAGTAGCGTCTTGGCCTTTCATCCGGAGGTCCCGGATTCAAATCTAGGTCACACATGGCATTTTCACACGCTAAAAAATTGCCGTTTCATCTCTGAGGAATTACTTGAACAGTAGTTCGGGAGGTTAAAAAAAAGATGTAATTATTATGTGTAATTTACCGTAATTCCAACATATTTTCTTTTAATAAATTAAAAACTCTCAAGAATAAAACAAAAAAAAAAAAATAGAATTTAATATGGAATTAAACTTAATATTTTTATAAATTTCCTTTTTTAGACAAGAGTTTTCTTTCGTGGTAACTATTATAATAGAGTATAGCCCACCGGACTAGTCTGATGGTTAACTTGTCATCGCAAATCAGCTGATATCGAATTCGAAAGTTCTAGGGTTCAAGTCTTCGTAGAGACAGTTTTTTTTATACGGATTTGAATACTAGATAGTGGATACCGGCGTTTCTTTAGTGGTTGGATTTCAATTAACCACACAACACAGGAATGGTTGACCTGAGACTGTACAAAACTACACTTCATTTACATTCATACATATCATCCTCATTGATTTTCCGAAAAATAATATCTTACGGTGGTTCCGGAGGCTAAACAGAAGAAAGGTGTCAATATATAATTGAACTTACTTACAGATCACTATCGCTTAAAAATTGGATCGATAAATAGAAAACGATTTATTTTTAAAAAGTTCCAAATATTGCAGAGGCAGTGAGAAGTGTTAGCTTTTATAGATGTTACCTTTCCCATGTTTGTAATGTCATGTTTAAGAAATTTAAAATGCGATCTGGAAGTGATTGAAGTATTGGATCACTGCAACAAAGAATATTTGCCGAATATCCATTATCTCTTTCAAGTTTTAGCGACTCTTCCGGTAACAATATGTACTAATAAACGCTCGTTCACCACAATGAAGGGAGTCAAAAGGATGCACTTAACAAGTCGGTGGATGGAAGATTAAGTTCGTTAGTTTCTTTGTCAGTACATAGAGATACTACCGTTAATCCTGATGATGTTTTGATTGATATTTTGGCAAGAAAGAAAAATCGACGACTATCTTTTTAAAAATTCACAACTTTTATTGGAGTGTAAATGTGCGAGTGTGAAGTGCCAATGTAGATTATGAAAAAAAAAAAATATAGTAACATTATGATTCTTATATGCGTAGTAAATTATGTATTAAATCTAAGCCAATGTTTTGTATTTTTCAAACGCAATAAAGTATAAAAAACCGTTTCAATATAAAATAATTTTCATGATTATTATTTTATCATCAGCCTCCTTGTCTACCCCCCCCCCAAAATAAAAAACATCCTAGATACGTGCCTGCTTTGTATTGGTGTATTTTTCATACGCGTTTATGCAGCGAGTAACAGTTGAGAGTTAGTTAAAACTTGTTATTTTTGGGGAGGATCTAATGATTAGTCGAACGTATATAGTAAGTTGTACTCTTGAAATCCGTACGTTTCTGACTGCAAAATAGCGAGGGAAATGGAAATGAAAATAGGTCTTCTTACCCAGACTTTGCAAGAGTTTTTTAAACTATTTTAGACGATATGTAAATTATCTAGTTGGTTTTGTGATTCCAACTTCGTACATCACTTGATAAGCTTTTTCATACACAGATTTATTAATATTATGTTTGATTTTGCTGAAAATTCATATACATGAATACAAACCAGAAAAGGAACTAAAATGTTTTAATGTGTACTCAAATATTAATAAAATATTGCAAATAGATCTACATAATGTAAACATATTTAAACGCAGTTTACATATTTTACATTTATATTTATAGACTATAAAAAACTTAAATGGAAACATTTAATAGATGGTGTGCTGAACTAAATATAATAAAAAAATAATGTATGTATAATAGGCTGGACAATAATTAGTCTAGACTACTATAAAACGCATGTTTATTCAATGTGCATTTATTTAATTCTTTTCTTTGTATAAAGGCCTGAGCCTTATTCCCCTTTGTACAGATATATATATGCGAATATGTATAAATGTGATATATACGGTGTGTATGATTGTGTGAATAAAACGTGTACAGTACTAGCGATGGTTGACTGTACGGATTACTATAACTTCTCGTAAATTACTTTAAAGCACGCAATATATACATACAACAAACTTCCCTTAAAAGTACCAATTTTTTTTTACTCCATATTTACTTCGTCTCTTATATCCTTTTCTATTCGTACTTTAATTAGTACTAGTTACAAATTACTGTAGTCCTTTTTTCCACAGTTATTACTATTCTTTTAACGAATTTAACCTTCACATAACTTTATTTAAAAAAGAGCAATAATTATATTATTATAATTGTTATAGCATGAATTAGGTTTAATTAATACACTCATGCATAATTTATATTCTATTTTACTTTATAAATTATTTTAATTGTTGAATAAATATTTACTTATTACAACTTAATTACCTGAATTAAACAGAACACAGTTTCGGAAAAAAAATTGGTATCTAGTTTCACTTAGCTTCAATACATAAATTCTTTTTATTAAACGCGTGTGCTATTTCAATAAGTTGAAAATAAATTAACCAAAACTAGAAAAAATATGTTTTTTAAGAATGAACAAGTACTTCTTTGAAAGGAAATGCGTAAACCTTTGTTATTACAGATTATTCTTTATGGACGATAAATTTTTTAAATAGTTGAAAATTGGTGGTTTCTCTATTAGTAGAACTAAATGGTAACTAACTACATCAGAAAAAAAAAATGAAGAAGAGCGAAAACTTTTACAGAGCATCAAAAAATTATATTTCAGTTATTAATATCACCATTTAAAAAAGAAAGTTATTGTATACCAAAAAGCATCTTTTCATTCATAATTACGTATTAAATCGTTTAAATCGAAAGTTAAACAAACTATTTTATTCACGAACTATTATTATTCTTTTTAAAGAACTATTGTTAAAAAGCTGTTTCCCCACAAAAAAAACTCCATAATATAACACAAGTACTGATGGAGTTCTAAAAAAAAAATTCTAGAAAATAACTGATATTTCTTAACCAATATTTTACACACGATTTTGCGATCTATTTTCTTTCTTCTACAGTGAGAGGATGTCTTGATAATGTTTCTTTTTTTTATAGAACAGAACCATTACGATAAATTCTTACTGGTTAATTAATCTGTTAGCAATCACCTCAAAATTCTTTGGAAAACTATTTTTTATTGGTTTAAAGCTTTCTTTGCAGAAAATAATTTTATTCTTAACAACCAGTACGGAATCAAAGAAAGCAGTTTATGCAAACATGTGAGACTGTAATCATCTAAATTAGATTACCTGACAAACAATTTAACAGCCAAGACAATTTTTTAAAATTACCAACTACTCTTTTCTTTTATTAATTTTAATATGGTTGATAAGATTAGAAATACATATATATATATATAAACCTCCGGGCCAGGTTAGTCTAGTGGTTAACTCGTGATCGCAAATTCAGCCGATCTTCGAAGTCGAGAGTTCTAAAATTCGAGTCCTTGTAAGTGAAAAATTGGTTTTATAGATTTGAATACTAGACTATGGACACCGGTTTTCTTTGGTGGTTGGGTTTCAATTAACCCCACATCTCAGGAGTGGTCGACCTGAGTCTGTTCCAGACAATATGTTTACCGATACATTTACACTAGCATTGCAGCTACGTTAGACCTGGTAATCCTGTAGCAGTAATTGCATTTGCCTATACACATACGCACACATCCAGACTCGGCAGTAGCTGAAAAACAGGTAAGAGAAAACAAACATATCAGGATTTATGTTAAATAAATCCTGATTTTTTTTTCAAGGAAGCTCCTTTATTTTATGTACTTCGTACGCCAATCTTCGAGGGAAAAAAATGATGGTCTTTTACACACATGAACTTCTAAAATTTTTGAATATTTACAAATTATCTTTATTAACAAGAAAACACGTTGTCTTCGGGAATATCTCACGCGAATTAAAATATAAATATACGAATAAAATTGAAGTAAATTGAAATGAAATTAACTTATAAACGCAACTGTGTTGCATAGTTGATAATAAATCACCGAAAAATTCGATATATTAAAGCCGGTCGAAATGTACAGTTTTAGTCACCGGATCAAACCTTAAAAATACTCCAATTTTTTTTTTTTATTAAAAATAGGTGAGTGTCTTTACTGCTGCTTACCGTAGCATATAACGAAAATGTATAAAATCCTTCAATTTTAAAATTTGTTGTATGAAATATTCCTATATATATTATAGCTCATATCTATCAAGGATCTTGATATTTTTAACTGTAAAAAAATGTTGAATCCTTTTATAATTAGTTATAAACATTAAACTTTTTTCATAATAGTATTTCTCGCAAAAAAAAAAATGTATGATTGACTAATTACATACATAGATGATTATTATACCACTTTAGTTATGTTTCATCCCTAACATTGATTGTGTATCATTTGCTATATTTCAATCAACTTGAATTTTATGAAATAAACTTGAAAAAACAATAAAAAAAAAACTGTATACAATGAAAAGTTTATTTGAAACATTTTTCAAATCCTATTTGAAAATATATTTCAAAATTCAGTTGTCAACAAATAGTTTTTGTACGAAGATACCGTATAACTAACTATTCATGCATAATTTAAAATATTAAATATTTCAAAATACATAAAATATTCGCTGAATTAGATGTTAATAGATAACCTTAAAACGTAGAAAAAATATTTACACGTAGAAATGAAATGCTGTTTTGCAGATATAAGTTGTAAGTATTGCGGAACTTTAATAAAATACTTCGTAACAACTACATAAAATACTTAGTTAATAAAAGATACAATTGCGTAAAATTTCCATGTAATAACTTATTGTATATTTGTGTAATATAAAAAAAAAAATAAATGAGAGCAAGCTTTCATGTAAAAAATTTCAATTAAATATAATTGTAACTGAAGTTATACAAAAGAAATTAATGCGTCATTTAAGTAATCAATTAAAAATAAACGGTAATAAAAAAAAAAAACTTTGTAAGCCTAAACATGCAGGCTTGTATTACTTTTTAAAAGTTTTTCGTTTATAAGTTGTGTATATATATATATATATATATATATATATATATGTCTTATATAAACATATTTTACTGTTTCATTAAAAAAGTAATTAGACTAAGTTTAAAACTCGACTACTTTTCTAAATTGTACCCGCATGAATTTAAAATAGTAAAGAGGATTATGTAAGATATATAAGTATATTTACTTTTATAGTTTTATTAAAAAATACTACAGTACAGTAAGTAGTTTCTTTGTTTTAGAATTTTTAATTAAGTATGGTTAAGTTGACGACATTTTATTTTAAGCAATATGGATTTACTCGTATGTAAATATTTAAAAAATGTGTTACACCTTATAAATAAATATTGGTAATATAAAAAATATCCGTAAAATTAGCTTTTGATATAAATAAACCTAAGGATTGAAAAAATTTCAAATTTTTTGATACTACTATTCAAGTACAATTTATAATTTAAAAATTGTTTTACAAATATGTACGAATTAAAATTTAAATTAATTTAAAAAATTCTTGCGTATTTTTACGTAAGTAAACTGAGTTTTCGTCATTTTACTTTGTATAATATTTTTTGTATAGTTATTGTTTTGTATAGCCTATAATTTTTTCGTAAGAAATATACAAAAGATAAATTAAACAAGAAAGTAAGAAGTATAATTTTTTATTTAATATTAAAATATTCTTTGTTTAGAAATTTAAATTATAATAACATTAATAATTTGATGAAATAATTAAAAATATCGAATAGGCCCTACACACAACAAACATCAAGTTTAAACTCACTCATCACTGTGAATAATTGCCTAAGCGGATTTGAAAAATATACCAATAGAAAGTCAACAATTAAGGTTATCTTGTCTGTTATTGACTTAAATTGAGCGTAACTGAAGAACGACTCAACCAACTTTCATCAAATTTTCACTTGCATAACTTCAGATACACTATTACATCATATTTAAATTTCAATAAAAATTGATCTATTACTAATTTGGAGATTTTCGAATAACAAAATTTTCAATTTTTTTGAACTGAGCGTAACTCAAGAACGACTAGATCAATTTTCATAACATTTTCACATGTACAACTTCAGACACTTTACTACAAAATTTCTAAATTTCATTTAAATTGATCAAGTAGTTTTGGAAATTTTTGAGCCACAAAAGTTTTTACATGAATAGTATTGTCGTAATCCTCATACCTCAAAACATTAAAAAACATATAAAAAAATTCAATTTCTTTCCACAATCTACCGTTCTATCTCCGTTCGATAACTATTCCTTTCTTCGAAAAGTCGTTAAAAAAATAATATCTGATCTCTTTTTGTTGTATATTCAAAACAATTTTCGCCACTCAAAATAAAAGTGTTATCTCACCTATAACTATGAATAATTATGTATTTATTTTTTTCTTTTTATCGGTACATAATAATAAATTTAACGTTAAGAAACTTCTACAGTATTTTCCTGGATGTATCAAGTCTGATTACGAGCATTACAAAACACGGAAAATTCAGTTTTTTTTAATTAATATTATATAAAAAGTTAATGAATATTGTAATATTGATCCTATAAAAGAAGACTGTTTCATTGTAATTTAAATAAATTGATGGAAATATTTTTTTAATTATCGCTCATTTATTAAAATTGTAAAGTAAAGGGCTTTCTCGTACGCCTTTTTCCATTTTGATGATTTACACGAAAATGATTGAATAAAATGAATGAATGTATAAAAATATCTATTTTTATCAACCAGATTTATTACCTGGTTGATAAAAGTAGATATTTTTATTTTTTAATAATAAGCGACTATCTTTTTATTTTTTGGCGAACATTGCAATTTTACAGATAAAAACATAAGTTTATATTTTTAATGTTATGACGTGTACTTAAGAACATGAAGTCTGTTTAATAACCACGTAACATTTTAAAACAAATATACATAGTATTAGAAATTGTTTCGTAATTGAACTCTGAATGAAGTTATTTTAGATATCTACATAAAATAGATTAAATATTTTTCGCCAATACAGTCATTTTTGGAAAAAAACAAATACGTAATTAGGTACCATAATTATGGAATATAGCAGTACTGTATCTATTTATCATGTTTTCTTTATAGTTCTCTACATTCCCCGACAACCATTCTTTTTGTTAACAGAACTAAAGAACTAGCGATTAAAAATCGCAAGATTAAATTAACAATTGTTTTGTTAAAAATAAATTCTCCTATTTCTTCCAGCCTATTTATGATAAAGCCTATTTCTTATTAGATTCTTCGTCCATCAAAATCTGCTTCACTCTCAATTCACATATACTAATTTTCTACGCCTTCTTCCCACCTATTCCCCAACATCGAATATCGATAGCCGCTGCGAATACATCAAATACTTCTTTATACTTAACAAGTGGTAGAATTATGGAATAGGATGGAAGAGACAGAAAGAGAGAGCATGGGTAATGAATGGGCTACTTTATATTGTTGACAGTAATATTTTCGAGATTATCAACTGGTAGGGATAAACAGATAGATGAACGGAGGGGTTGAATCTGATTCCCCGTAGATTCTTTAATATAGTATATTCTAGATAGATTGAAATAAATTATTAAGGTAAAATGTTACGATGTATGTGAAACGATATTTCATAAAAGTCTTCCTTTTCAATACGGTGGCTGCTATTTTCCTTAAAATTATTATAATTATTATTTTCCAAAATTATAGAATGGTGCGGTGGAAGGAGGTTTTTTGTTGTGTTATTGAGGAATATATTTATGGTTATATGGTTTTCTAAAGAGAAAGGAAATATATTCTTTGATTTTTCAAATTTATGCTAGCGCTTTGCATGTTAACCGATCATTTTGTTTCTTATTATAACTTGTTTCTAAATAAAACCAAAAATTGAGATATCTTTCAATTCTTAAGACACGTGATCACGTTGTTTCACCTCCACTTCTGATGCGGTGTATTCCTAATATCATCCAATAGATAAAGCTGAATCTTGATTGCGACTTCACTCTTTACAAGCTGCAACTTCACTCCTTAGGTTTTTCTATATACACAGTGTACATATATATATATATAATATATATACCCCTTACGCTTGTCCCTATGATAATTTTATTACAAGTATTGTATATCATCGAGTCTTCCTCAACAAATAACTCAATCTTCATTAATAAGTAACTTAGGTACTAATCCAATACAGAAGCTTTTAGAAAAGCATTAAATATTTTCTATTACCTAGATCGGAGTTTTTCACCCAATTCCTTCTTTAACAGTCTGTACCACTCGGTAATGGTGTAGGCTCATTTTGTATTATTTAAAAAAATGTTCATCCAACTGATGCACTCGAGGAGAAGTTATGCTTTGACAAAAAAATTCTGCTTAAATATCAACTAATCAAAGTTCTAAATAGATATAAGTTAGGATTAGTGAGTTGTCAAGCTGCAGAAAGGAAGTATTTTGAACATATATTGCAGTAAATGAGGCTACAAAATTTACTTTATTAACTGATTTAAAGATGAAAATATTTAAATAAATCTTTTAAATCTTGAAATTATTTTTGTTTTTGCTGCTTTAAATAAATAAAATCTACTGATCTAGCTGGTATTATTATGACATGTAATTTTATAAAAAAATAATACAAATATTTGCAGTTCACACATTTCAAAGTAATTATAATGTAATTTTAAATAGTTTTAGTAATAATTTTAGAGTAATTTTACAATTGTAATTCTTATATTACGTTATTGAATCCAATTTGAAGATAAAACACAATACGAAAATTCCGAATTTTTACCCTGAAGAGAATTTTAATTTTTTTCAATTTTGGTTACTTTTATCTCAAAAAGAGAGAGAGAAAGAAAAAACCAATAGTTGTAAGATTACAATCGTTTCTTATCAAATTTTTCACGAAAATCAAGTATCGTGCATTCTATCTTGATATGTAAAACATTTAAGTTGATGCAAGATGGTAGAAATTTAAAACTTCATTAAAAAAGTATTTGTACCCATACATATTTGAATTTGTCTTTATTATCTGTTCTGAAGAAATTACAAAACACTGATAATTTTTATAAATTGAACAGGATTTAAATGTTACTAATTATTAATATTCTCTCAAGCAAGAGGATAATGAATAAGTGGGGGACCCATAGGGGAGCCTTGACCGGGTAGTAACATTTATAATTATAGATACTATTTCATTAATCTTGTTATAGTGGATGTTTTGCGTAGTCTGTACTTTAATACGTTTTATAGTCAATATTATAAAACCCATCGGGTTGGTCTAGTGAAGAACTCATCATCGCAAATCAGTTATTTCGAAGTCGAGAGTTCTAAAGTTCAAATCCTAGTAAAGCCGGTTACTTTTATACGGATTTGAATACTAGATCGTGAACACCGGTGTTCTTTGGTAGTTGGGTTTCAATTAACCACACATCTCAGGAATGGTCGACCTGAGACTGTACAAAACTACATTTCATTTACATTCATACATCCTCATGCATCCTCATTTATTCTTTGAAATACAATATCTTAACAGTGATTCCGTAGGGTAAACAGAAGAAAAGAATCAATACATTATTATAAACAAGCTTTTTAATTTTGAACATACTTTCAGATCAATATCGCTTAAAAAATTGGATTGATAAATAAAACACGATTTGTTTTTAAAAACTTCCAAATATTCCGGAGGCAGTGAGTAGTGTTAGATTTTTTAGATGTTACCTTCCCTATGTCTGTAATGTCGAGATTAGTATAAAAAAAGTTGTTATAAAAGAGTAATTTTATAATTTAATTTTTAATTGTTACAATAAAATAAAATTCCACTTTTAACCATAAAAAAATAATGTAAAACCTATCTCGATTTTAATTTTTTTATGTCGAAGCAAGTTTTATCAAGCATCAAAATTACCGGAAAACATGCAAACCGCCTAGCATAATATTAACAAATCAAAGATTATATTTGCTTTCTCTTTGAGTAGAAAACCTTGTAATCATAAATATATCCTTCAATAATACATCAGATTATCTAAGAAGTAAATGGTTGTAATATCACATATCATGTATTACATATAAAACAGATATTAGTGGTCGTTTCAGTACTGCCAAAGTAATTTCGCGTCGGCCGCCGTGGCCTGAGTGGTAGCATCTCGGCCTTTCATCCGGAGGTCCCGAGTTTGAATCCCGGCCAGGCATGGCGTTTTCTTTTCACACACGCTACAACAAATCATTCATCTCATCCTTTGAAGCAATACCTAACGGTGACCCAGAGATAAAAAAAAGGTAATTTTTCGTAAAAGTCCTAATATGTTTTGAAAGCCAACAATTATTTTTTATATATCCCATTATAATTCTTCATTAATTTTCTTTTTTATCCCGTTCATTATATAAAATCTAAATAAACATTTTTATTTTGTTAATGAATTTATGCCGTTTATTTCTTCTTTTAATTTATTATCTATTTCAGCAAAAAGGATAATAGCACAGGGATTTTTTATAAATTGAGCGATTTAATTTTTATCATTTTTAAATCCCTCCTTTGAGATAAGCCGTGATGTTTTCCTCGAATCTCTTTTTAAAATTATAAGATATACAGACACCTCGATTAAAAAATTTTAAATCGGATTTTTAGATTTCTAAACTATTTTAAATGAAAGAACTGTTGCAGAAAATCGACTTATATCTTAAAACTTAAATTATATTTGCATAATAATATTATTGTTATGATGAATTTAAAAAAAACATTATGCATTGTAAAAGTCATATATAAAAATTAATTAAAATAAATTAGAAATTTTATTTATTTAATTTGAAGTAAAAATGAACAAATACATTTATTTATTTTTTAATCTTATTTAAAAAAAAAAACCTGAAGATAATTTTTTATAATGTTCGAAAACTATTTTCCATTAATATTGTTTTTTTTTTTTTTTTTTTTTTTGAGTGGTGAATTAACTCATCATAGAGCTTACAAAGAAGCCTGTACATGGGAATAGGAAAATAGAAATTTGTAGCTTATGAAAAATAAAATTCCTGAACAGGATTGGAACCCGAGACCTCCGGAAGAAAGGCCAAGACACTACCATTCCACCGTGAAAATTTTTAAATTTTATTTTATTTATAAAATAATCTCATTTTATAATTTTATATTTATTTTAATTTTATAAAGTCATAATCATTTCACCGTTACCGATACATTGCAGGATGAAAGCCTGTTCAGCAAGTTTCAAACTAATACGGTCTTGTGCGATCTTCTCCCAATTCGGTTCAATATACTTGATAATACATTAATATACATTAATCCAAAGAGCCGTTTGGTCTTTTTCGTGGGCGTTTAATTTCTAGTGGTGTTCATTCAAGTGCTAATTTAGTTCATCTGCCGTCAGTACTTCACGGCCTGCTCATCGACATTTTAATTCTTTAACTTTCATCATGATGTCATGTACTTTCGTCTGTTTCCTACCGGACGGGTCTTCCTATCCCGTCCGGTATCTATAAGGATACATCGTTCCATACTTCTTGTTGTATGTATATATATATATATATATATACTAATGCTGACTATTTAACACTCGTACGGGCTAAACTAAGATTTTCTTAAAATCTTAGTTTAGATTTTAAGAAACATATTTTTTTAATAGAATGACCTTATTTTCCTACTTATTTTATTAATTATTGAACATATCTCTTTATTTTTATAAAAAAATGATACTAAAAAAATATTTTTATAAAAATATATTTAACTATTTAGAAATTAAAATTGCATATTACAAATTTTTTCTCATTGTTTCAGTGAAAAAATCTCATATAAGACCTAGAGAATATGAAATGGAAATATATTTATAGGCATCAAATGATATGATTTCAAACCCATCATCCTCTGCATAAAATACGTGTTACTTTGGCATACATAATTCATTATATGGCTTTACGAAATTTATGTATGGTCTCAGGATTGTTAGGTATACCTTTATCTTTCTATTAATTTCTTGTATTGATTTTTTAAACTACAAAAATAAAATAACCTACTGAGAATTTAAAAGTAAAAACAAATCAGTGATATCAGAGCCAGAGTCATTTATGAAAACCTTAGTTACTTAATGTATGAAGGTTAAATAAATTATATTAAAAGTGTAATTGTGAAGCATTACTGAATACGCTCAATGAATATTAAACGCACTAATAATTGCTATAAATCAAAACTTGCACGAAGTAATTTCTTTTTACAGATTAGAAGAAAATAAATAACCATATTACCAGGTATTTATAAAATGTAATTTCCATAATTATATTGTATTAATTCCATAATCTGACATAATTACAAGTAATTACAAGTAAAAAATGTTTTACAACTATAAAAAAAAATGTATATCACACAACAGAATATATATATCACTCAGGCACGGTTTTTTTTACACATCTGTAGTTCCCCGTCCCCCGGAGTCGGTCACACAATCAAGCATAAACTCATCTCCGGGGTGCCTTCACCTCAAATTACCTCGAAAGGACGCAAGGCCTCGCCCAAGCTGCAGGGACTCTCTTTTTACATGCCATGCTTCAAATGAGGAGTTTCCAAAAGGGAACTCCCCACGGGACTCCGATCTTAACGCCTCGTCTCTAGTGGAGAACACCCAAAGGGATCCTCCACCGGGACTACGGTCTAATATTCCCCCCAATGGCATCTCAAAGGGGTCCTCACCCGATCATTGAAAGTGGAAGACCGAAGCTCCCGGTTGGAGCTGTTCCTCAAAGACACCATGACGTTACTGTGAAGACACAACAGATGGACCCGTCTTGCATTCTCGACCTCCGGGCACATGACCGAAGCATGACAAAAACACGTAAAGTAATGTAAAATATCAAAAGAAATCACGAACGCGCAGCGAAGTAGACTAAATAAACGTACTACGAAATTCAGTTTAACCTAAACTGAATGTGTCGCAAAAAAACCTCAACAAAATTACTAAAAACATCAGTACACAACTAAAAACGAAAAAGTAACCAAACTATTAACAACAACCGCAATAATAACTACGAATACTCGTAGCAGGAAAAACGAAACCGCCGTCATCAAGAATTGAACGTAATCTCTCTGGCACTATTTTATGAATATCGATCGATAAACAAATAAAGTACTTATATAATATACTTATATACTACCACTAATTAATCTGTATTAGGACATGAGATTAATAAAATAAATCACTGTAGAAACTGTAATAGTTAATATTTATTAAAGTATTTGAAATAGATATTTTATTTACATGATATTTTTTTGAATTTTATTTATTAATTATTCTGGAGAAAAAGGAAATAATTTGGGAACTAATTCTAGAGCTTGAAATAAGGAAAAAAGTACGTATAAACTCATGTCCGAAAACGCTTTGTTATCGAGTTACGGCTATAGAAAAATTTCGTCCGGATTTCATGAGGTCATAGTGAAATTTTTAAGGAGTTGTATGAGACAAACTAGATGGTTTGTTATGTTTTCTGACCTGAAAAAAATAGAATAAAATACGTCCAAAAACTGTATCTTCCAAAGTTTTCATTATACAACGCAAAAAAGAAAAAAATATAGATAACGATTTTTTTTTAGGTTTCTTTGTTAAATGACTAATAAAGTCGTAAATTTTCTTATCAAAACTTATACACAATTTAATTTTGAGAAAACTGATATAATAAAGTTTATGAAAAACGAAACAAAAAATCCATTTCATTATTAAAATCCAAACAGAAGAAACCTTATAGAAAAATGTTATCAATTTCTAAAAATTAAAAATTGTTGTTTTTAGTATGATAAATATAGACTTATATCGGCGGCCCCGAATTGCACACAAGTACCTGGATATAAAAGTCATTACACAAACAGGCACTGCAATCTATACTAGGACATTTTATAACAAACGAACTGCTTACCATTTATCCGAGTTGAATAAATTGGTACTAATGTAAGTAATATTGTAATATTACGAAAAACTAATTTAAAAAATCTGGTGGAGCTGTGTCGGAGCGTACGGCCGTTGGTTTAACGTGAAACGTTACACAAGTTTAAGAAGGCTCTAGCGTAGATTCACTGTTATCTACGTTTATAAATTCTAGTAGCCCTAGAAGTTCTTTCCATCTTGCCGACCTAGGCATTATAAAAATATTAATATCAATTGAAAGTCAAATCTATGCCCTGATGGAACTTCTTATGTAGGATATATAAATCTAAAGAGCGTTACTTTGCTCGTGTAAGGATGAGTTCTCGCAGGTCAAAAAAAAAAAAAAACATACAATACCTTTCTAAAGAAGTCAATATTTTTATAGAAATTCAATATTTTTCAAACATCATAATTTTTTAAATATGTATCGTCATTCCCTTTAATTTTATTATCAAACTAATTCGGTTTTACGTATGTTACGAAAATAATAAAAATTAATTTTTTATACAAAATGGTATTAAATTTAGTAAATCGCATTATAACTGTCTAAAAAAGTTGATATTGACGCAGAAGACAATGGTTGAAATAGGCAATGACAATCGATATAAAAAATATCTATCGATATAGATATTAACATTAAATTTGTTAAAAGAAGTTCTAGTTTTTTTGTTTAATTATAATTTTTATGATTTGAATAGTAATGTGATGGGTGAGGTTTGAATTGTGGTAAATATTCTGTGGTTATAAGAAAACTACAATTAAAATTTCGTAAGTATTAGTTCAGTAGTTTTCGCAGTTGTCGGGAACAAACGAAAAAGATGTTTTCTTTAGTAGTGAGATGGAATATAAATATTTTTCAGTTAATAATAACAGGTTAATGATCAGTTGTAACATTGGTACGCTATTTGTAGTGTTATCTACAGGTGCTTTCAGCTGAAGGTAAAAACTGATTAATCGAGTGCACAGCTCGTGAATGCCCAATACATTTATATTAGTTTTAAAAGTAAAAACTCTGTGTCATACGATGGTTTACATTACATACCATTATACGGAATAGATTTTGCTATACAATCATAACGTAAAATATATAGGCATAATTTATTATTAAATTAAATTAGATATTAATTGGTTATGCAATCTAAATAACCTTGATTTAATTAATCACAATCAAAGTACGGTGTTTTCATTCCCTATTCTGTAATAATATAATACTAAAAATCATCTGTTACACAGAATATCGTATATTAATAATATTAAAAAAATAATAATACAAAAGTATTTTTAATTAATTAGTAGTCTAATACGAAATAAAAAAACCTAAATATTTTACGATATTATTTATTTTATAACGTAAAATATTTTACTTGACTTGGTAGAAGTACCCAAGATGTTTGGATGAAAATTTTTTTTTTTGTTCTTTTGTAACTCCACAACACGTACACAGTTTTTTTTCTATGAAATAGTTATCTAACGATTTATTAAGAGTGAATTACTATACTAAATAAAAAAATTAACTTTTGACATCATAATACGGAGGAGTCATCAAAAAAGATTGGTCGGGTTTCATTAGCTCAAATAAAAATCAATTTCGTAATTCAAATCAGAACATTAAGAATATTTTGATAAATATATTGTTAGTATTAAAAGTCTGCACTCGAAAAAAATTGTGCAAAAACCATTTTAACCATTGCAACAATCAACGTATTATTACTGAGATTTGTTTCTCTTTTAACTGTAATTTTTTTTTCAGGAAAACAGCACAGTATGTTTTGTTGCATGCCAAACTGAACCCAACAATTTTAATTCAAAATTCGATGTACTCGTATACATAAAAATAAGCTCAAAGCTTTTGCCTGAAAATATGAAATGGAAATTTCTTTGACGTATGAAAAATGCCACCTCTGACCGGGATTCGAATGCGGGACCTCAGGATGTAAGACCGATACGCTACCACTCCGCCATGGAAATCGGCGTATAAGTTTTGCGTAAACGTTGTATGTACACTTGTATGAGTACAAAACTCAACTATTCCAAGAAATAAAACAAGCTTATTAAAGAAAAATAAAACCGTTACCCGTTCGTTGTTAAAATTTTAGACAAAATTTGTGAAAAAGATAATTTTTAAACGATGTCATTTTTATGGGTGGGCTACTTTTTACTTTAATGGATGTGACACGATTTAAGTTGGAAATCTGAAAACCGATATGTGGTTAAGAAACCACACGATATACTTTAAGTTAATTTTTGGTGGGTGATTTAATGAAAAATTGCATAATCGGGACTTTTTTCTTGTAATGTTAAACAACTATTGCTTCTCTTAACCAGGTAAACTTAAAAACGTGAATAGAATTTATTTCCAGCAAAATGGTATACCGCACGCTTTAATGCATTCGTTACCCAGGTTTTGAAGAAAAATCCTCAAATACATGGATAAACCGAAAGATCTTATAAACTGATCTCCAAGAAGTCCGGACGTAACCCTCAAATGATTTTTTCTTGTGGAGGAATAATAAAGACATCGTTTATTTATATATAAATAAAATTAAATTCAACCTTATCAACAATTCGTCGGCGTTCTCTTTTCTAGCACTATCGGTCATTCGACCATCCTCAGGAAAAGTTATTCTCCAATTTGATATCATTAAACTTAAAGTATCTAGAATGTAAATTTATAAATGTTAAAATCACAGCAACGGTCGTCCCAGTATAAATTTAGTCATGCCGTGTTATGTAAAAAGATCGCAATTGTTATGAATATTAGTGGTTGTTATGAGCGGTTGGATATATAAATAAAATTTCATTATATTTATATATATAAATAATATTATATACCAATTGTGCCACGCTTAAAAAACTTTAACAAAAACATTGTTTATTTGAAAAAATTACGCGATTTGAAACATTTAAAGGAAAAAAAGAAGGAAGCATAATTATAATCATATCAGAAAATATGTTACATCGTTTACGGCAGAAACCGAATATTGATTGGATATTTGCCAATCGATGAAGAGGATGCATACTGTAATTTATTGATTATTAGCAAAACTACTTGAGATGGAATATTTGATTGATTAAGTATTCTTGTTTTAAACTTCACCAATCTTTTGTGATGTCTCTTTAATTGGAAATATGAAATGGAAATTTTTGATAATGTAAGAACATACATTCCTAACATTATATTGATAATATTAGGAATTATTAGTTTGTATAAAATTAATAAAGAACAGGTTTTTTTTTTTACCTCCGAGTCCACAGTTAAGCATTACTTCAGAGGATGAGATGAATGATTTGTAGCGTGTGTGAAAAATGCCATTCCTGACCGGGATTCGAACCCGGGACCCCTGGGTGAAAGGCCGAGACGCTACCACTCGCGCCACAGAGGCCGGCAATAAAGAACAGGTTACATAACATAAAAATAACTATTTTATTAAATATTAATATTCAAATAATTATGCAAAGATAAATAAATAAATAAAAACAATTTTAAAGGTGCTAAATAATTGAATATGTATGATTAAATATACGTTAAACGAATATCGAAAAAATCAGGTTTACCTAATTAGTGTAATTTAAAATCTGATCAACACAGTAATATTATTTCTGTTAAAGGAAATCCTGTTATTTGGTGATAAATAAACTGGTCGGAAGATCTTTTAGATCTTTAGATAATTTATTTATTTATTCATTTTTTTAAAGTGAAGCATAATAAAGACCTTTCACGTAGTTTTAAGTTTTATACTCTGTTTTAATTTTTGTTATTTTTTTAAATTTGATAATTGAAAATTTTCATTGTGTTTTTTTAAATAAATGATCGTTTTCTAAGCAAACGTTGTACATTTTTAAATAGAAAAGCATGAAAATTTGAAAATTTGTTAATTTATTAAAAATCGTCTACATGAATTATTTACTGGTGGTAATTAAGAAAATCCGTTTCAAAAACAACATATGATTAAGTTTTTAATAAAAAAAAAATAAATAAATAAACGAGTTATACTCCGTTATGCGTGATAAATGACCTAAAGAGTGGGGTGCCACCGCAGCACCCCACTCATTTTTTTTAACATCTTTATTAAATTCTATTCCTCTCCTATTCTTTTCAATACTTCATCATTTTACACTTTATTTTCTCCATTCTTTCCCATATTCATATTTCAAGATCCTTCAAACGTTTCTAGTCCTTTCATCAAAGCATCCAAAAATCCAGATATGTTAAGTAATAGGTTTCATATAACAAAGCGTTACACAAATCTCTACCTCAGTTCGATCGGTGAATTTTTGGTGTCAATTATAATTTTTTAAGCTTTTCAAAAACTTTTTTCTTAATAAATATTCTGTTTCTTACTTCTTTCGTACAAATTTTATTGTTAATTATTAAATTTTTCAAAAATTTAAATAATTATATTTGGTTATAATATTATTATAAACAATTTACATAATATTGAATTGATACAGACTTCAAAAAATCGAAATTTAAAAAGGAAATTTATCAATTTTTTTTTACATTTGCTCTATCGGATGTGCAAATCTTAACTGATTTTGATGAAACTTGGTGGTGGGGTGATGTAAGTCTATTGGGAATAGAGCTCTTATTATTTTCAAGTGAATTGGTTTTTTCGTTTTATTGGGGGCAATTTTTTTACATTTCTTTTTATTCTTTTAAGAACAAACTATTTTAAGAGATAAGATTTGTTTGATGCTTAACAACTGTTCTACACAAGGCCTATGTAGCACTGGTAAAGCATACAGAATACTTTTATTTATACTACTATAGATAATGTTTAAATAAATCACAATTTATACTAAATTAAATGTTTAATTATTACCACTAGAAGTATTTTTTTTTTTTATAAGTTTTGTTATCCTAACGGAGAAAAGATAAATACTTAAGCAATAATAATAGAGGAGTGGTAGTGTCTCTCAGCCTTTCATCCTGAGGCCCCGGGTTTGAATCCCGGTCAAGCATGGCATTTTTTATAAGATACAAACTATCCATTTCATATTGCCATGCACAAACTTCAAGTTAATATGGTGAATTAAAAAAAAAAAAAATTCAGTTAACAAATTAACATTATTTTTTTTTTAGTGGATTTCCAAAGAATCAGTAGTATTCAGTACTGCGCCCAGTCAGATTTTATAAGGGGATATCGATGGGATGGGGAGGGTACCAACGTTTCTTTACGTATAGAAGTCTCCTACACGATAGTGCAATGATTAAATATATAATATGTGTCTATGAATAAGATTTTTTCGTCCGTTCTATCGGACCTAAATCTTAAATGATTTTAACGAAGTTGGTGAAGTGATGTAAACGTATTGGAAATAGAGCTCTATTGATTTTCAAGTGAATACCGATTCACTTGGCTGTTAACCGATTTGGCTTTTAACTTCGGTTAACAGCCTAAAAACGTAATTTTTGGGTATATTTTCAACTTTTTTCGTTCTACTGGGCGCAATTTTCAACTGATTTTTAATAAAAGTTGGTAGGATGATGTAAACGTAGTCGTCTATTGATTTTCAAGTAAAGCGGTACACAAAAACTGGAGTTAAGAGTTTAAAAGCTGGGTTTTTGGGTACGTTTCAAGAATAACTAAAACCTAAAATCCTCTCTTATTACTACGATATCGATTTTTTTCACTTTAACCAATTTTTGTTAGTTCCTGTCATTAAAAATTTTAATTTTCTTTTAATTAGAATATAGGAAGACATTATAAGAAGGCTCCCATTATAAAAAAAAATCCCTTTGGGCACCCCGGAAGGCTGAGGTAGATTTCACCGGTGCTAAGTAGGGGGATAAAAAAACGTTCCACCTTAAAATTAAGAAAAACTTCAAATTTACTCAATACGACAATTGTTGCATGTGAAAAAATTTCACATATTTAGCATACGATAAGCCCCATCTTACCAATTCCAACAAACCTTTGGTCATCCCTTGCCTTAAGTCATATTAAAAATTGTTTCAGACAATAGTTTTAGGTAATGTTTAGAGGACTAACGACCAACTTAAACCGATTCGATACTGTGTCGATTAAGGCAGGTATGTTTTTTTTTGTCTTTGAAACCCCATTTTTTCCACCCCCTGGGCCAATGGTTGATTACATCAAAAACCTTTACGTAAGTAGGTTTTAGGCCCTTATCCAAAGAATAGTAAGAACTTTAAAAAAACTTCGATATTTTACGTAATAAGAAAGTTATAGCGATTTTTTTTTCTGTTTTTTTTTTGTTTTTTTTTTTGGTTTTGGTCACCCATTGCCGTAAGAACTGGTCATATTAAAAATTGTTTCAGACAAAAGTTTTAGGTAATGTTTAGAGGTCTAACGTCTACTTTAAATCGATTCGATACTGTGCCTATTAAGGGAGGTATGATTTTTTTTAGTCTTCAAAACCCCATTTTTTCTAGTCCCTGGACCAATGGTTAGTGATATCAAAAAACTTTACTTTGATAAATTTATGCCCTTATCCAAATAATAGTAGGAACTTTAAACGAATTCGATATTTTACCTAATAAGAAAGTTATAGCGATATTTTTTTCTCGAAAAACCCACCCCAATCCATCCCCGTGATCCGATTTTGGCCGTTAACGAACTCGACTGAGATTTTGGGTCGAGTTATTTTTAGGGAATAATTTGAAAGTGATTCGTGGAAAATTACGGCAGTTATCGTGTCCACAAAAAAATTATATATATATATATATATATATATATATATATATATATATATATATATGTATATACAAACTTTTGAGCTGACGGTCGTTTTGCGTGGTCTGGGGGATGTGAACCGCGAAGATATGTCGAAAATTTCCGGAAGTCGAATCATGGTACCCATTATAATAGGTAGCTTTCTTATGAAATATACCTAAAAGCGGTTAGTAAGAAAAGCAAAAGGTAAACGTCTAGATAAAAAGAGAATGAAGAATACAGAAAAAAAGTCGTGACTAGATACTTCCCATCATGAGCCACAACTGTTTGGAAGGCGAAAATATCTTTTATTTTATATTTAGTTTTCCAATTAATTATCTTGAGATTTTTCAAGAGATTATAAGAAAAATTTTCGATTTAACAAATAAAAATCTAACGAATATTAAGGATAGCACTCAAATAAACATTATCTTCAAAGCGCACGCACGAAAGCATTTTTTTTTAAAAAACCTTTTTTGATGTTATCGGGAGGAAATTTTCTAAAAGATCACTTCAGCAACTTCCTCTACAAAAGAAAATACATGGAAATACATCCATTTGGCCGTAATATAACCTAGATTACAATAACATTATTATAAGGATTCGAACAGAAAACAAATTTCTTCCTTTTCAGAAGTCTGTTAAAAATTGAAGGATTATTGTAATCGAAAAGGAAAAATAATTTTACTAATACTTTTTTTCAGAATTTGGGTAAAATTAGTATAAGAACTACGAAAACCCAAACACGAGTAACTCACTTCATTAGCTAAATCTATACGAAATCAATCTACGTAAAAAATTAATATTATTTTTCATAATTATAATTTTTTATTTTTCGTTTGTTTGTTTACTATTAGAAAGAAAAAACCATCTTTTTTATTTACCTGAAACAGTGAGAATTATTTCTCAGTTGAAAATAATAATAATAATAATAATACTAGATAAAATATAAATATTATAATAATAATGCTTTCCCTTGAATTGTTTTCAATGTTCTATTGTCTCTTTCCAAGGACGTAGACTAACCATAATACGTAGACGTAATATACAATAGACATCACAGACACATACACACCCACACATTACGTTTCCGCCAACACGGACGCCGAAGTCGACCTCATTTATATGTATTTAGTAGTTGAGATTAGACAATTTAAAACCTAATATACAGGCCTAAAAACCTACAAAATAATACGTCTCTAAATAAGATATGATTACAGATACTTGCATTACAAATAGCTATAATAAAACTGCATAATTCTATATTTAGTGTAGATAAGATTTCAAGCTGCTTAATAATTTTATTAAAATAAATCAATTCATACTTGATTTATCATGAAACGAAAGCGAAAGTAAATAAATTATAACTCCGCTCTATTGACCGCTCTATTTATCATTAATTACAACAGCTGATTTTTCAAAAAATGTCCTCTCATTATTATTACTTTCCCGCTATTAGAAGAAAAAGCTTTAGAAGAAAAGGTATTGTGATCGGTCCAATTTGGGCATTTGCAGATTTTACCGGATCTTTATGTTTTCACACCTAAGGAACCCAAAAAACACGAAAACTGGATGGAAATGTTCGCATGTGTGTGTTCAATGTTTCACACCTTATATCTCCAGTACTCGACCGATTTTGATCAAACTTAAGTCAGATTAATTCTATATATGGGGCATTTCCATTAAATTTTCAACTTAAAAGGTCAAGGTGGTGAGGCTGTAGAGCAAGGCCATTCTCAGAATCTCGAGATTTCACGTAATTTAACCTCTTAATTTTCTTAGGCACATTTGTTAACAATTAAAAAATAATATTTCCATGAAAAACGTCTTTGTAAAATTGACCCATCTCAAAAAGTTTTCTGAATAAACTAAGTGGATGTAGTGCGTTCACTAGTACCCCCTCTCACCATAAGGAGCTCTAGTGTAGCATTTACGTACAGCTGCCGTAGTTGTATTTTTTCATTTTCTGTTTAGTCTTCAGAACCACTGTAAGGTATTAATTACTTCAAAGGATAAATAAAATGACATGTATAAATGTAAATGATGGGTAGTCGTGTACAGTCTCGGTCGACCGCTCCTGAAATGTGTGATTGATTGAAATCCAACCACCAAAGAACACGGGTATCCACAATTTTGTTATTCAAATCCGTATAAAAGTCTATATAAAAATCCGTAATTCAAATCCGTATAAAAGCCTTTACTAGATTTAATACTCTTGACTTCAAAATCAGCTGATTTGCGATAACGTGTTCACCACTAGACCAACTCGCGGGTTGGTCTAGAGGGTTGCTGTAGTCGATTTTATGTTGTAACATCACAGGTGAGCGGTAGAATTAAATAAATGAATAGCATTTAAAGTTTAAAAAGTATTTAAAGTGGCCGCTGGTACCGCCACACCAACGTGAATGAAATACGGTATACACGCGCGCTTTAGTTAGAATCACCGAATTAAATAAACAAAAATTCTATATTTAAATAAAATAATATCTTAAATTCTGTGTGTAAGCCGTACATCAGAAAAAAATCCGTGTGGCGAGAAAGTCCTACAACTGTGTTGTCAGCTTTTTTTTTTATTAAATACCTACTACCTTTTAAAGATAAAATAAAAGGCTTATGTGTAATTTTATAAAATAGAAAGCTGTTCTAAAACAATTTCAAAATTGTATTAAAATACGCCGAATAATACATAGCTGAACACAGTTCTGAATAAATCGTCAATCTTTTGATAAAAACCAAACGTAGACAGTTATAATAAAAAAAATATTAAAAATTTAATAAAAATAAACAAATATTGTATGTTATTTCAATATTATATATTTGATATAACAATATTTTCAGTAAGCTTAACGACACAATTTGCCAATAAACGAATCTGTGTAATAAAGTTGTAAGTGCTGATACCAAGGTTAATGTAGATAACATTTTGTATGCTATTAATTATAAGTTACTTGAATTTTACCGAACTAAATAACAAATTGTGAAATTATTAAAAATTGAAAAATATTAAATTAATCTTATATAAATATAATTTAATAGCTTATATTACACGATAAAACACATTTTATTGCGATTAATACTAATGTAATTACTGGTATTATTGCTCAAATTAAATAATTTAAAAAAAAAATTTAATTTAAAAATCAAAATTTAAATTTAAAAAAAATCAAAATGTCAAATTAAAATTAAATATAAAATCAGAATCAATCAGGATAGTTTTTTGAGTATAAATACCTTTCTTTTTTTTTGGTTTTTAGTTTAATTGATAAGTTGTCTTATATCCAGGCTTTAGTTAGCAAGCCAAAAATTTGTTTGTATTCAAACCACGAGAGAACCAACCTACAGACTGCTTTCAAATTTGTATAAAATATTCATATTATCCCAAAAAATATTTTAACCCATAAAGTGAGGCCCTATTCACCTTGGAGATGAAGTTGTGAATTAAAGTTATTCATTCAAGAAAAAATAACTATTTTTAAAAAACTGGAACCGACATCAAGACCATGTAATGTGATGCATGTATATAGAATTATATAAATGATTAGAAACGCTGCAAATGATTAGAACGTAATAAACACAATTTGAAGCATACCATTTACATGTCATAATGTTTACCTATTTAGAAGGCCTAATATTTTTATTTCGTCGCCTATATAAAATTCTAAATTAATAAAAATTAAAAAAATTATCCGAGCGGTTTCACGTTCTAGTCCTTTACGGCGTTTATACTCGCATCCAATGTAATTTTTAACATAGGATTACATGTTTATTAAATATAATTAATTTAATTAAACCAATTGTATGATTATTAATCTCTAAATGATTAAATTTTCAACACGGAGAAACAATAAATATTTATTTATAGTAATAAATAATTTAAAATGGAGGAATATGTTGTTTTAAATAAAAATCCAATAAAAAATGACTAGAATTTTTTAAATGTGGGCGTTTTTAAATAACACCTTCCCATTAGTATCTTTCATTTTTTTATTTTAAAATTTAATTTCTTATTATCAACAACTTCGTAATATTCAGCGACAAACAAAAAACGTACTAACTTTTTCTGTATTGTATTTGCATTCCGTTTTAGCATTTCTCTTTTATGTCATTTAATTTTATTTTTTGCAACTATACGCAATATGAAAAAAAAACAGGACAGATTTATATTATTGTCACAATACTACGAAGGATATCTCTAAAGTAAAGACCATGTAGTTTAAAAAACAAATGTACGTATGTCACTAATTTTAGCCTTATATTTCAGAACTGACCAAACCGATTTTCTTCAAATTTGTCTTAAGTTATTTTTATATTTGGGGTATTGATCATCATATTTTTTTTCTAAATTCTTTTACGCGAAAAACCAATTTCGATTTTCTTCAGACGCACTTTAGAGAAAACTTTATTAAAGCAAATATTTTACATACAATACACACACACACACATATATTTATATATATATACATACACACACACACACAATCCAAAATATATTTTTCAAAAACCTATAACCTCAGCTTTTAAAATGTTTTTTTTTTTTTGTTTTATCTCCCTTCGGTTTAAATACTGTTAAACATTTCGTTCGTGTGTGCACTTCTATGCATTCTATATTCTTTCATCTCCCGTTTTGATGCTTTACATTAATGTTTCATCGTCATTGGCTTGTTCAAGAACAGCCTACATACGTACACTCCATGTTCTCTCTGCTGTTCTGTCATCAAACAATAAACAAACTTTGCTGCAACTCGATGCACGTTCAATTTTTCAGTCAAAATGTCATGGCATGGTCCAATGGAGACGCTAATCTTTTTCTGCAAGTTCTCTAACACTCAATCGGCAATTTCCACGCACCATTGCACACAATGGTGAGTGCAATACGTTTTAACTGTTCAAACATATTCATTTCAAACTGGCTAAGGAACCAGTTTGAAATGAAATGTTAAATGTATGTACACCTTTAACATAAACTAAGACAAATTCAATTTTCTGTATGATAAATAAACATAAAAGTCTATCTTTATGTATAATCATTATATATATATATATATATATATATATATCTGTAAACTATATCTAATTACATAAACTAGGGTAAGAAAAATAAAGTTAGTTAAGTATTCTTATTAAGGAAACAACTGCTGTGTTTTTAATTAATCCTTCAGTAGTTAACACAATGTCTTACATATTAATTACTAAAGTAAAAAAAGACAATTAAAATTAAAAGTTTCTCATAACAGAATCAAACTAGGAAGAAACCAGCTGTTTGCATTAATACAACATATAAGTTAACATGTTTAGAATTATAAACAGAAATAAAACCGTTTGAAATGAAGTATGTTACATCAATAAATACAAAGTATATAATTGTTTATATTTGTTTTATTTTATTTAATATATTTATATTTATTTTACAGTTAATCAAGAATTTTCTAGCGTAAGCCAGAAGTATGAAGGCTTTTATGCGAGATGGATTTTTTATGCAAAAAAAAAATCTATGTATAAACATCTATTAAATAGATAAATAATAGTATATTTATACATTTTATGCACAGAAATGCATTCTTGCATTAATTTCAGGTTTTTTTTCTAAACAGTAAAATATTATTGAATAGAACTTAAGAAGAAAAAATAATATTAAAAAACAGCTTTTACACACCAGTTTGTCTTCATAAATCTCTAGTCAGTAATAAAATCTCTCCTGGGTCATTTTAGATTATTTATAGTATTTCTGCTGCGTATAATTAATGCAATGATGAAAGTATACCGAAAAAACTGTCTATTTATTATTAAAATCTATTTTAATGATTTACGTGCAAAAAAGTTACACATGTAAAATAAATTAAACTGGAATGAAATAATAAATAAACTCATCAAAGCCACACTAAAAACATAAAACATCTATAACAAAAAATGCATGTCCATAAACACAAAAATAAGACATTATAACTCAGTTATCCAACCAGAAATACTTTACGGATGCGAAACCATATTTGGGCCGTACCAGACAAGGTTTACCGACAAACTGGAAAAAATTGAAAGACAGATTCTACGACGATACATCGGGAAAAACATTAAAAAAGACGGGATTTGGAGAATTATTCCAAACGAAGAGATTTACAAAACGGTCATCCCGATAACTAATAAATTTAGAAAGAAGAGAATTTCCTTTCTAGGGCATATTTTCAGAATGGAAGAGACCAGACTTATCAGACGGATAATCGAACTTTTCTGGAACAAGAAAAGCAGACCGAACTGGTTATACGAAGTACAGAAAGACATGGAGGAATTAGACATAACCCATGAAAACCTAAAAACGAAAACCGGAAACTATGAGAAATTAAAAAATAAAGAACCAAGATTCCTATCAAAACCCAACAAAACAAGAAAGGGCAAGAAGATCTGAAACCCCTAGAAATTACTGGCAAAAAAGAAAAGATGAAAACAACAAATCAGCAAGAAAAGAAAGAACTTGCCAAAAAAAATAAACTAAAGTGATCCATTATGATCTTAAAAGTAAAAAAAAAAAAAAATTAAACAAGAAAAAATCTACGATTAGATCTGGTATTTTATGCAGGCCAAGATTAATTTATTAAAATATATGTTTTTAACATAACAAGGTATAATATTTAAATTGTGGAACTTGGGATAAAAACGTGTACACACTCACGAACGCGCACATGCACACGCCCGCACACCCAAAAACACACACACATAGAGAAAGAGAGAGAGAGAGAGAGACCCCATGTAGACTTAACTGACGATTTCATTAATTTATAGAGGATAATTAAAAATCAATTTTACATTCCACAAAATTAAAATTTTACATTCCTACAGCTATTAAAATGTTGTCACTACAGCCTATATATAAAAAAAAAATATTACTGATCACATTCCGAACAAAGTAAATTTAAAACTATTCAATTATTGAAATAGTGTTTGAATTTCGGATTAACTGGTCTGACATTCTGAAAGATAATGAATCAACATTTATCTTGTCAATAATACTAAAATGCTAATCTACTTCGATATTCGCAGCTGATGTATTCGGCTCTTGAGGAGGGAGGCTGAATTTTTCAGGGAAAAGTCCGAACAAGTAACTAGTTGGCAGTAATTCATTTCCCGGTAATAGCTGGTGGCGGAGGAGTGTTTATATAAATCGCACGAATTCTAAATCCCATCAGTATGAATTTTCCGTTCATAATTATCTAGGCCCGGGCAATTCAATCGACAACGGATTGTCAGTCGGCATTCATGATCACATCGCGCTTGAACAAGACATCACCTACAATCAGTAATGACCAGTCATCATATACGTACAGTTGATAGACAGGCTATCGACTTTTTTGTTGAGGATTTCTAACTGTCTGGGACAGGAATAGTCTTGTTGATACAGCAGATCTGTCAGTAAAGAAAAGAGTTAAATCTGTTACTGGGGTATTATATCCTGACCCCCCCCCCCCCCGTAGGGGAAGGCAGTCGCCTTTTGACGATCCCGGTCGTCTCCACCGTTCCTAGCCATGATGGGCTTTACCGGAGGTCGTCTTTTAGAACATCTAAACTTTATAACAAAACATAGTCATCAATTTGAGGCATTATTTCCAAGAATGTTTGGAAGCCGAACCATTAGCAAAGATAGCAAAGGTGAAAACATTTTTTTAAGTACAACATTTTATGATATAAATTCATTTTATTAATCATGGCCCTTTGGTATTGATGTATAATTTATTTATATAATAGTTTTCACTTACCAACAATCTTTAATAGTGTTTTCGAGCGCTTTCGGATTAGTAATCCATCCTCAGGAACATTGATGGTGTTATAATTATAATTATTAACTTCACATATCTATCATTAACTATACTAACTTGAATTTTAAAAACAAAAATTATAAATATAACAATTGATCGTCAAAAGGTAAAAACGTTATCCGTCATGTCATTATGAAGGTCTCATTTATTATGTTTTATGATAGTACGTTATTACATTTTATTATAGTAAAACAAAGAGAGTAGAAAAAATAAAGAGGAAATTAAACGCGTTAAGGTTAACAACGATTATCTGCTATTAAAATTTTCTACTGATGATGATGATTAACAATTTGAATGGCCATTTAGCCATTTTTTTTATGAATGAATATTTAATAATTATTTTTAAATTATTCAACCTTCTTTAAGCGTTCAACCTTCTTGAACGCTTTCTTATTTTCCAATTTTTTAATGTGTTTAGCTATATTTTAGCTTTGTAATTAACCAAATTGTAATTAAAAATATACTGCTAAAAACTTTGAAAAAGGTTAATTAATTAAGAAATATTCTATACGAAACGAGTAGGATTTTATGTATTGTATGGAAAAAAATCTTTTACCATATATCGGGTGATATAAAAAGGACTTCACAACTTTAAAGTCATAAAAAATCTATTTAAATAAGTTACACATTCGGCTGAGGAAAACAGATCACGTTTTGACTCACGTAGTTCATTAGTATCGAATTTGGCCACCAGAGCTGTCACTATGGTGGTTAAAAATGGATAAATTTACTGGCGTGGAACCGGTGCTCTTTGTATGTTTTGATTTCACGATCTGCAGTCAGCAACTGCAGTTCACCGTAATTTTAGGAGACATTACGGTAGAGAGCCTCAAATAGTAGGCGTACAAATTACTCTTTGCATCAAACCTTCGTTGAGACAGGTTTATATGTTAAACATATAAAGTCACCAAGTCGCACAAGCGTCCCTGAAGCTGCTGTGGAACAACTCAAAGAAAGCTTTGCACGTGCCATTCCCTAAATGACTATTTGGCGTGTATTACGTAAACGATTACACTTGAAGCAATACGAACTAACCGCGGTTCAACACTTTACAGATGAGGACAAAGATTTTCGGCTTTAGTTTAATATGAAAATTATATATAGAATTGCAAACAACGATACATTTTTAGACGATGTAATTTTTAATGATGAGTCATCGTTTCACATTAGTGGCAAGGTGAAACACCTATTACTGACAAATACGGGGTAGCGAAAATCCTCATGAAACTTTGTAGCACATTCGGGATAGCCGTAAGGTCAATGTTTTTTGTCTTAAACAAACAAAGACTGTACAGCCCGTTCTTCTTTCAGGAGGCAACCGTAAATGGTATCGTTTATCTGGATGTGCTTCAAAATTTTCTTATACCTCAGTTAGACGATGATGACCAAGATGGCTGCCATTACTATCAGCAAGACGGGAGGAACCTCCTCACTACCGCCTAGAAATTCGAGATTTTGTTGTTACTCGATTTCTAGGTCGGTGGATGGTCTTGAAAGTCGAATAACGTGGCCACCTAGCTCCCAAGATTTGACCCCGCTAAATTTTCTCTTGTGGGCTTCATCAAAGTTCAGGTTAAAATACCGCCTTTACCTGCTGATCTTGTTGAGTTAATCTTCGAATTAACACCGTAGCTGAAGTGGTAAACCTGACTTGCTGGTTAAAATCTGGAATGAAATGGTTCTCAGGCGGGATGTTTGTCGATTTCAAACCTAAGCCGTAACGAATCAAAGTGAATGTTGGGTGACAAATCTGATGTGTTTTTCTGTGAATTGAGACCTCAACCGAATCTGTAAATTATTTCAATAAATTTTTATGTGCTTTTAAATTTGTGAATTTTTTTTGAGTCAGCCGGTTATTTTGATGCAGTTTTACTAATCATAATCTTATCTATCTTTGGTATAAATAGATTCATATTTTAAATAAAAGCCTTAATAATTTATCGTTTAATTGTAAGCAAAGTTAATAATAGAAATTTCGGTCCATAAGACCAGGAAATCAGGATTATTATTATATTTTCTGCTAAGAACACTACGATTTCTATGTTGAGGATTGTTTATATTTTTTAATAAAGTTTTTATCTTTTTTAATAAAGAAAGGTAAGCAGTACTCAACATAGAAATTTCTTAATGTTCACATGCACCGTAAGAAGAACGTGCATATACATTTTTATCAATTTATATTCAGTAAGTTTTATAAGGTGTTGATTATGAATCAGTCTCATGTTATTATATAAACATATATGTAGATACGTAGCCAAATTTTAGCTTTTTTGTTCAAGAGGTTTTAAAGATATGAGGCAAAAACCTTAGAAATACTTTTGGTATTCCCCTTTCTCTTAATTCGATTGACTTAAAAACTTTCGGTATTTTAATCAATTTTTTACGATTACGATACAAAAAAATTTGATGTGAACAATACATGACTTCCTTGTACGCCTATTAAATTACATAGACTTTTTTTTTTTTAATGAAAAATACATTAAAAATTTATTTCACTAATAACTTCTGATTTTTTTTATTGTTAACTTTTTGTATAATCAAAGGTTAATAATTATTAATAGATAAAAAAAAGAAAAGTTAAAAATAAAAATAAATGAAGTCGGATTCGAACCGATGTGCCTTTCCGTTGTAAGATTCAAATATTTCATTAATTAAAATTTTATTTGGCTATAACTGTGGAACTAATGAATGTAAGTACCACCTATAATACATCGTTTAAAAGCTCTTAATGAAGGGTTATTACTGCAGTTAAGAAAAAGTACCTTGTACTTCGTACAAAGAAGTAAAAATAAAAATTAAAAATGACGAAAACTATGCCTACCTCTTTTTACTTTTACGAAATAAAGGAAGTATTTGATCGCGAAAAATTTTGATTTTCAGATTTCAACGAAAATATCCATTTTTACCATTCCTGAATCCATTTTTAATAATTTCGGCGTGATTTCTGTACGTACGTATTCATTTCGCATAACTCAAAAACGATTAGACGTAGGAAATTTTGGATTTAAGACTGTTGTAATATCTAGTTGTGTACCGCCCTTTTTGATTCCAGTCGACTGAGCCAAAAGTGTTCAAAAAAGCCCAATGACATTACGGTTTTTGAGTTTTTCTTAATTGCAGTAATAAGCCCTCATTGAGAGCTGGTCAATGATGTATCATAAGTAGTACTTATTTTTATTGGTTCCAGAGTTATAGCCAAATGAAATTTTAATTAATGAAATATTTGGATCTTACAAGGGAAAGTCACATCGGTTCGAATCCGACTTCATTTATTTTATTTTTTAACTATTATTTTTTTTATTTAAATATATTGATCTATTAACAATTATTAACTTCTGGTTGTAAAAATATTTTTACGATAAATAATAATAATAAAAATAAAAAAAATATCAGAAGTTATTCATGAAATAAAATTTTATGTACTTTTCATTTAAAAAAAATGTGTATATGTAATTTAATAGGCGTACAAGGAAGTCATGTGGTACCCACATCAGAATTTTTAATTTTGTTCAAAATTTAATATGATCAATACCTTATATATAAAATTTTTTGACGAATTTATTTTGAACCAGCCAGGATATATTATTTAAAATACAGACCAACGGAATTACAACTACGGGAATATCTATAATATTTTATTTTATTATTTTTTTTTTCACAAAGGGGTCTTGAAACGTACACATTTACAAAATAAAAAACCCAACACCTTAAACTTTAGCCAATAGCTATATTTTCCCTTTATGTCATGCTGCTACAGCAACAAGAGGGGTTATATCCAGAAGAATAAAAAAAAAATTAAAAATTAAAACTGATGACAAATTTCGGCAAATATGTTTACGTATTTACATAAACAACAATAGATTATTAATTTATGACATATTTAATCATTCAAGATAAGGTTTGAATGAAACGTAGCTTCGATTTAGTAGAAATAGATTAGAGTACAGATTTTAGATAACTGTGTTTTGTGCAAAAAATCGGGAGATGTTTTTTCCTAAAACGTAAGCCGTAAAAAATGAAGACCTTTATAATATGATTTTATTATTATTATTATTATTACTAGGTATAAATGATTAAATTAAATTAAAATATCAATGACATTTTTAAAATGATTACTACGTTTAGTATTAAAAAATAAAAAAAATAAATAAATAACACGGGAATTATGCATATTTTTCTTGGGGGCGGGAATTTTTATATTTATATCAGATCTATAATAGATTACACACAATATAAAATAAATGACCTTGATATTTTTTTTTTCACATTAAAGAAAAACTTTTAGTTTTAAATTAAATTTCCAAAAATATAATAAAATAGTTATACGACAGGTAACAATGATTTATGTTTATTGTTCGCGTAGTCAGAATAATAATTAATTTAAAAAAAAGGATGGGTTATTTACTGCTGGCAAGAACCTTTTAACAAGGTCTTTACATTTCCTAGCTATTATTCTTCTATACCTTGTTTTTTAATGTTTATATTACTTAATATTATTTAATGACCTTCATTTTTCCCAAAATTATTCTTTTTTTCCTTTTTTGTAGATTAAATAACTAATAATTAAAAATTCATAAAAGAGTATTGTAAGAAACTCTTTTATTTAAACTATAATATTAATTTACTATATAAAACGTTAAAATTATTAAATTTATACTCTATGCCTTATACTCAATTTATTTCTCTTTTTTAAATAATAAAAATGAAAATTTTTTAACGGAATTGAAAAGCAATAAACAAATTTTCAATTCGATTTGTATTACTTATTTTTATCTCGATTACGTTGAAATCTTACTTCTTACTTATTGATTCGACTTCTTTATTTTAATTTTATAGAATAAGTTTGTCTACTGATTGTGTCATAACATTTTCAGACAAGAATTTTCAAAAAAAAAAAAGAAGAAATACCGTATTATAATTTTAAAAGAAAATAGGAATTATTTGTATCTATTGGAAATACAATAATTTTTTCACCAATTATTAGAGACTAGCCATAAGGCATCGTCCCCTGGACTCCAGTGTGTTCATTATTCTCATGTTTGTGAGAATAATCCTGTTAAATAACAGTTAAAGCCTGTTCAGTTTATAAAAACTATCATTGTATTGTAAATTCTTCAGAGCAATAATTTGCTCAGCACAAGACTCAAAACGTTGAATGATCTGAACTACACGAATTTCAGAATAGTCGGCTCCCATCTTAAAAATAGTAGTATAGCTGGTTACGTCCTTCGTACGGGGAAAAACGTATTTTCACGGTACTTAGCATTATCTAACGAACACCACAAACACCACTATAAGGAGGCCGTACATCGTTTCTCTTTCTGTTTTTATGTTTTAATTTTATGTTTTCAATTTTTTTTTTTTTAATTTTGTGAACATAATCTAAAGAATGAATTTGTATACAATATTTATACATTTTTCTGAAATATTATATACAGATTGTTTCCACAGAAGTCTCTGGAGCAAATCACTCATAATTGCCTACACGAAATCATTGACCCTCCAAGTGCAGATGAGCCACTTGAAGCGTCTGTCCTGGTGACTTATTTACTGTCATTGAAAAAGCAACTAAGTGGAAACTAGAAGCGCTACAAAGTGAAGTGCAAGTCGCACCATTAAATTTAATTTTATCTATAACAGAAAGAAATCAAATAAAAGAATACACATTTTTAAAGAAAATTTAATTTCAAATTCTACAAGTGATCCGAATTCGATTTGACCAGCGGTTTGGCATAGTAAAGATGAATTTCGGCAAGGAACATAATCTGGTTGTTACTGTAAGTCATTAAAACGACCATCACCTTAAAACTGTGAAAATTTTCATAACGACAATAGTCCTACGTGCTTTCCAGGTATAAAACTTACATTCATGCAAATTTTTAGTTCAATCGGTTGAGTAGTTTTCACGTAAAAGAATAACAAATTCACAGAAATCACTAGATTTTTATATATTACAAGTGGACCTGGAAATTCTTTGCTATTGCCGGATTGTTAACCGCAGTTTAAACCTCACCAATCTCATTACTATATAAATCATTAAAAGACGTATAAATAAATAACCTTAAACTCTTTTACTAAATTTAATGTCGTTGTATACGGTACCAAGAGAGATTGTCTATATCGATCGTTGTCTATGAGAATATCGACATCCACAAACAATTATTATGTGATTACATATTAAATTATTATAATGTTAAAACTAATAAGAAGTAAGCACTTCCGGGACAAATAATAATAAATTATAAAATTTTCAGCGAAATCGGTTAAGTAGTTTTTGAGTTATTACGGCGCACACAAATAGAAGATTGTCTTTTATTTACATAGAACATATAGATACAATTCTAAAAAACGTTTTATTACATTTTTTCAGGTCAAAAATCAGGTCATAAAATGTATCTTTTACTATATGTTCTAAGAATCTCAGAACGACTTCTTTTTTACCCTTGGATATGAAATCAGGGCGAAATATTTCGCAAGCTGTATCTCGAAAACAAAGTGTTTCCAGAGATTCACGGTCATTTCTCCAAAACAAAACTCCGGAATATAATGACTCCGAAATTTAGATATCAGAATATATTTAATCTAAAAGTCCTACTTCCGAAATGTATTATACTGGAATTCTATTATTATAATCAATTCATAACGGAATTTTATAATGATAAAACAATTATAATGATATATTGTGCGCTATGAAAGTAAAAAATCGAAATATTTTAATTCTTTTTTTTTGTGAATTGTTCATTCATATCTTGATAATTTTCTGTGAACCGTTGTAAGCAAATCTGCAGATCCTGCAATTTCTGCTTAGGAGCTATTCGCAATGTTCTCCCCAAGCTCATTTCCGTTAACAATATCTTTAAGAAGGTTAAAAAGAATACAATTAATTTTGAATAAACTTAAATTTTGTATAAGGCTAATAAATTGTGACGATATACGTCAAAAACTACAAAATCTGATATCGAATAATGTTTCGTGATCATGGAAAACAGTACTTTTCATGTTTTCGGATTAATATGTTGGAACTATCGGTTTCGGACAAACAGTATTTTGAGAATAGTCTTTCTGATAAAATTATTTTGGAGCATCGTTATTTCGGAGTTTTGGTGGTTAGGAAATTTGCATTCGGAGAAACATCCATGTATGTTTTCCAGATCTATGTTTATATTTAACACTTTTCTTCATTTTAACAACTAGTAGAAAATGTCCTATAATCCTTCGTGATACGCTGCATGTAGAATACGAATATTTATACAGATGTATTAGAATAAAAGACTGGAAATTTTAATCAAAACGTAAAAAGTACAGTTTTAGGCTGTCGTGAACTTAATCAAAAGGATTTTTCGTTTAATTGGAATCGCAGTTAATTCAAGAACCATAGAAACTCCTTTAAGTCGAAATTAGCTGATTTGGGAAGACGCATTCACCACTAGACCAACCCGGTGGGTTTAAGCCAATTCAACTGGATTATTGTAATTCAACGGTCGATCTGAGACTGTACAAGACTACACATCATTCATACATATCATCCACATTCATCCTCTGAATATAACGGTAGTTCCGAAGATTAAACATAAAAAAAGAGAGGTCGACCATGACTGAGATGGGTGGTTAATTGAAACCCAACCACCAAAGAACACCGGTATCCACAATCTAGTATTCAAATCCTCATAAACGTAACTGCCTTTACTAGGATTTGAACCTTAAAATTCTCGACTTCGAAATCAGCTGGTTTGAAAGTGTCACTGCTATATAAAGGACCTCTTTTTCGTTTGTTCCCGATAACCTTGAAATCTACTGAATCAATCATTACAAAATTTAACTGTAGGTTTCTTATGACCCCCGGAATGTTTACTACAGTTCAAACCCCACCAATCACACAACAATATAACTCATATATAAACAACTTATAAATTCTATTAGAAGGTTTAATATAATTATCTATATCGATCATTGTTTATGTCAATATTGACTTCTTCAGATAGATATTATATCATTTACTAAATTTAATGTCATTGTCTATAAAAGATCAATTTGTATTATTATCGTAATATAAGTAAAATCAAATTGGTTTAATAACAAGATTAAAAGGAATGACGACTATTTAAATATTTAACAAAAGTAGTTATTTAAACAAATTAATCTATTTATCCGGTAAATTGTGAATAGCGATAATTTTGGAAGTAAAAGCTCACAGATAAATCCAAAAACAATTAGCAGTTTTGATGTTCTATACACACATAATGCAGGCGAAGACGCGTAAGATGGTCTAATATATATATATATATTTTCCCGCTCCTTCGCTCTCTCTCTCTCTCTCTGTGTGTGTGTGTGTATGTGTATATATATATATGTGTATATATATATATATGTGTGTGTGTGTGTGTGTGTGTCAAAGAACAACATACAATTAACAGGCTAAATTAATATAAATACAATTTTTTTTCAACGATTTCTTGCAAAATTATATTTGCTCACACTCCGATTTTTCTCTTTGTTACTACGAGTATATTATAATGCTAGTGACATTATAATACCAAATGTCATAATGTTGCCCAAATGTCAGTACCACTAGCTCTAAGTGTGACCAATGTTTTGTTGGAAAACCTTTTAAACTGGTGAAAAGCATCCACTGCAACGCAAGCATTTGCCAATATAAAGAAAGCGCGATTCGTGTCGTCCCAGAATTCATGAACTGTATTTATTAATATTATTTTGTTTCCAATTTGATGTAGTTTTTTATTATTTATTTTTCTTTTATGTTTTTCAAGCTTTTACTTTGAGTTTCATGACCCAGGAACTTCTGGGTCTTCTCTAAATTATTACTGTAAGGATCTTAACATTTAAAACAATGTGTAAAGATTATTATAACAATTTTAAACCCTCAATAGATGATGTTGCGGATCAAAAACGTTCTTTTTCTTTCCCGTCTAGATAGAACTTTAGCAAAGCTACAGCTCTAGAAGGGTAGGGTAACTATTATAATCGGCCCAATTTGGGAATATGCGGTTTTCAACAGATCTTGACGTTCTGACACCCTAAGAAATCAAAAAATCCAGATGGATATTTTCCGAATATTAATGTTCGTAAGTACGTGTATTCGATGTTGACCTCTAAATCACCTTATATCTATAAAAACTTATGAACCGATTTTGACTAAATTTGGTCAGATTACTTCTATATATGGAACATTGATGCCTTTAAATTTTCAACTGATAAATTCAAGGCAGTAAGGCTGTACAGCAACCCTCGGTATCTCAAGATTTCGCCAAATTAAGATCATATTTTTCTTAGGCACATTTTTAACGATTAAAAAATAACAATATTTGCTTAGAAAATTTTGCAAAATCGCATCCCTACCCCAAAAAATACTGTTTTAGTCGCCTGCTATCTTGTGAAGTCACAGGTGAGTGGTAGAATTAAAATCAATGAGTCGGCCTTCGTGGCACGAGTGGTAGCATCTCGGCCTTTCATTCGAAGTTCCGGGTTCGAATCCCGCTCAGGCATGGAATTTTCACACACACTACAAATCATTCATCTCATCCACTGAAGCAACTAACGATGGTCCCGGAGGTTAAAAAAAAGAATAATAATTAAACAATAAAAACGTAACTCGGTCTGGCTGGGTCTCAACAACTCGATCGCCCAATTGACTCGGTATCTATTGCGTTAAGCCTCGCAGCTACACCAGTCTAGTACTAGCCCCTAGTAAAGCCGCACCCGCGCGAATTAAATACGATATGCGAGCACGCTTTAGTTAATATCATTGAATTAAATAATCGAAAAAATATTACATTTAAATAGAATTATAAATATTTTAAATTAAGTTGTAAGTGTATGTGTGTGTAAGCCATGCAATCAGAAACAACTCACAGTTGTAGGAATTTACCAGAACTCGGCTCAGCCACGTGACGGGAAAGTTTTACAACTGTGTTGTCGGCTTTTTTACCCACGACGGAACGGATACGGTATATGCGTTTGGTGCAGGAGATTTTATATGTGATTGTTTGTGTGTATGTCTGTTACCATTTTCCTACTGGACCGATTTCGATGCGGTTATTTGCACTACATAGGTATCACCTCAGAGCAGGTTCTTAGATTAATTTTACGCTTATAAGTCGCCAGAGGGCGCTGCAGTAGATATGTTTCTTCAAAACGGCGTTTGAATGTCGTGCGTGACCGTAAATAAGCTTTGACTGCATAGATAAACTTTAGTTATCATTATAGTCACGCTCGACGATTAATCAAAATCTTAAATTTTATTGTCTTGAAAGTAAAAGCACAATGTCATAGAGAATTATGAGGTAAAAATACAGATAATTATTTCACTTTTTTAATTTTTTTTTCGACGTAGGTTTTTTTACATTTTTTAATTTAATTTTTTATTTTATTATAAATTTCACAAAAACATTCTAATTGTAATTATAAACAGAAATTAAAATAATTTAAATTGAAATAAATTCTTAGAAAACTGCTTGTTTTCAATATCCTAAAAAAAATAATGATTATGATTATATTATTTAATTTTTTTTTTAATTTTTTAAATGCCGTAATAAATTTTTTTTAAAAATGTCGCAATATACTTTTACACAACTTATCTAATTAGACTTAATTATTTAAGTCAACATAATCTAAAGTAAACCGGCGGAGAAATACCCATTTACAATAATTTAAACCGTAAATTAAACCATAAAAATTCTTGTTACAAACTAGCAAAGAAAGAATGAATAACAAATAAGTTAATTTTACTTCTAAATTAACTCTTATTGCTAAAGGTAAAACACCGTAATTAATACTTATATATATTTTCTTCACATCCATTTTAATGTTTGTAATTTTTAATAAGGTAATAAACCATAAATACACAACTTCTTGTTAATTGACTTTACAAGATGTCTATAACTGGCTTTATTATCCTGTACAGATTATTAGCCATTTTTGTTTAACCAAGTAAAGGCGAATTGTTCACCAGAAAAGGTCTCAATAAAATATATCCAAATAAAACACCTTACAAAAAACTTTGCTGAAAAATAGATTAAAAAAACATTCCTTTCTATCAATTCATTTGGAAAAATGTACATAAAAATGTCAAGTTCCAATTTCAAATATCTAAATTTAGTTGCTATGAATATTCAACAAAATTTCATGGAAAAGTCCGAAGTTTATCGATAATGCACTTGGATATTTTTCTTTACGAAAGAATATTGATTTGCAGCCTAAATTAGATAATGTTCCCGCTCACTTACCCTACTTTGGATAAAAAAATGTAGCAATTATAATAAAATATGTGTATACTTAAAACTGATAAAAGTATCTAAATATTCCGAATCAACTCGTTCAAAGGAAAGGACAGTTTAGATAATATAGAGTTAAACTTTGATGATAAATTTGATTTGTTATGTTGATGAACACGATTTTAATGAGTAACAGACAGTTTTATGGACTGAAAACTGATTTTTTTAAAAATTGTAACCCTAATTGAAATAACCAATAATATAATATATTAAATGATAATATTTTGGTATTATTTATCCAAATAATTTACAATATTATTTGAAATAGATTTTAAACTTTGTGAAAACATATCATTCGTAAAAAATTTAAATTGAAGTATCTTATTTTAATTCTATTTATTTAAATCATAAATAATTGCGGACAGTTTTACTGTTCAAGTCCTTAAGCGAACATTTTTTTCAATTGTTGTAATTCATTTTTCCCGTAAAATTTAATTTTTGTTGGCTAATATGTTTGTTTTTTTATTAGATGATTCAGTGTACTAAGACATATCTCCGTAAAATACAACAATAAATCTCTTTATTAAAAGTTTTATACATAAAGAAAGAAATTAACCGATTTTAATTACTTAAATCAAATTTTCTTCTATAGAATATAATAATATTAAAATAATAAAGAACTATTAAATACATGAAAAATATCACGTAGAAAATTATTACATGTAGAATTTACAAATACTTTATTTTAACCACAAATTATTTATTTTATTTGTAATTTGAAATTATTGTATACTTGGATTCATGTCCAGCAAATTTAATGGCTTAAAGTGCTGTTTTCTTAGTACACTAGATTTAAAAAGATAATATTTATTATTCAGTAGATAAGAATTTAATCAGATAACATTTTACAAAGAAGTAAAACAGGCTACTTGTATACTTCTTAGAGCAGTATTTATTTGTGTTTGCATATCAGTCGGTCGAATAATTATACCTAAGTTTAAAAATGACCCATTGATTTTTGTATGTTTTACTGAGAAGAATTCTAGTTAGTTTTTCCAAAAGAAGGGACTTATTCGCATCATAAGGAAGGGTCGGTCATACGGTAATCAAAATTGAAAACGCATTGCTGCATCTTCAAGTAAGGGTGAATTGTATCACCAGAAAAGGTCTCAATCAAATACATTCAAGTAAATGACAAAAAACTACAATTTGTGCTGAAAAAACATTACAAAACACATTCCTTTCTGTCAATTCATTTGGAACAAATGTACATAAAAATCTCAAGCTCCAATTTCCAATTTATCTAAATTTATTTGCTCTGAATATACAACAAAATTGACTTACGGTTCTCCACACAATTTTCCTTAATCATCGATTATGTTTAACAAATATTAATTGATCATTGGAGTCACGATTGTATATTCATATCGTTCTGTACAGGTGATTTAAAAATTTATGCCGGTACTACAGTCAATGAAAAGTCATGTGAGAAGTTAAATATGCTACGATTTGCTGATGATATAGTAATTCTAACTGAGAGTAAAAAGGATTTAGAAGAAACAATGAATGGCATGGATGAAGTCCTACGCAAGAACTACCGCATGAAAATAAACAAGAACAAAACGAAAGTAATGAAATGTAGTAGAAATAACAAAGATGGACCATTGAATGTGAAAATAGGAGGAGAAAAAATTATGGAGGTAAAAGAATTTTGTTATTTGGGAAGTAAAATTACTAAAGATGGACGAAGCGACATAAAATGCACAGGCGAAACGAGCCTTCATTCAGAAATATAATTCGTTTACATCAAAAATTAATTTAAATGTCAGTAAAAGATTTTTGAAAGTATATGTTTGGAGCGTCGCTTTATATGGAAGTGAAATTTGAACGATTGGAGTACCTGAGAAGAAACGATTAGGAGTTTTGAAATGTGGTGCTATAGGAAAATGTTAAAAATCAGATGGGTGGATAAAGTGACAAATGAAGAGGTGTTGCGGCAAATAGATGAAGAAAAAAGCATTTGGAAAAATATAGCTAAAAGAAGAGACAGACTTATAGGCCACATATTATGGCATCCTGGAATAGTCGCTTTAATACTAGAGGGACAGGTAGAAAGAAAACATTGTGTAGGCAGGCAACGTTTGGAATATGTAAAACAAATTGTTAGGGATGTAGGATGTAGAGGATATACCGAAATTAAACGACTAGATATAGATAGGGAATCTTGAAGAGCTGCATCAAACCAGTCAAATGACTGAAGACAAAAAAAAACTGTCAATCGTAATCGTTTATTTTGGGACGTTTGTACTAGTTTGTTGTTTGAAAACTCAGAGGCGATCAGGGAACCCAGGATAATAGTAGAAATTGAAGAAAGTTTATTTAGCAGAAGGAAAAACAATTGTTCCACTTCGTCAGTGAGTATTCGGTGGGATTAGAAAAGAAACAAAAAAGATTTTCTTATTCACTGTACCGAACTGGGATCTTATTTCGAAAGCGGATACATTCCTTTGTTTTCATTTTATTAATTAATAGTATTTAGTAATATATGTAAATTATTTACGGCTAAGTAAAAATATACAATATTAAATTGCTAATGTTTGTCTTATTTGATGTTGTAATAATTGTATTTCTATCTGATTTATCAGTTATATAGCTGGCTTTATACTGTTTGATGAAGTCAATTATTTCAATGGTATACTTCGTGTGTTTGTCGCTATTCGTTATTTTCATCCGACATGGGTTTGATTAACTTAATCTGTGAGGTGAAGATAAATGAAATATTAATATCATTCCAGAAAACGAAAGAGTCATTTTATGTCCTTTACGTATAAGGTCATGAATTGTCGGTTCCTTTAAGCGACAAGAAAGATAAATGGCGTTTTTTTAAAGGCGCGAAAGGAGGTAGATTTCACTAGTGCTAAGTAGGGGATAAAAAAGATTTTCAATTTAAAATTAAAAAACTTCAAATTTACTCAATACGATAATGGTTGTATGTGAAAAAAATTTCACATATTTAGCATAAGACAAGCCCCCATCTTCTTACAATTGCAGCAATATTTTGGTCATCCCTTGCCGTAAGAATTGGTCTAATAAAAAATTGTTTCAGACAAAAGTTTTTGATAATGTTTAGAGGACTAACGACTACTTTAAACTGATTCGATACTGTGCCTATTAAGGGAGGTATGATTTTATTTTCGAAACCCCATTTTTACCACCCCCTGCCCAATGGTTGGTGATATCAAAATACTTTACTTAGATAAGTTTTAGGTCCTTATCCAAAAAAAAAACTTTAAACGAATTCGAGGTTTTACTTAATAAGAAAGTTTTAACGATTTTTTTTTTCGAAAAAACTCCCTCATTTCTACCACTATAGTCCGATTTTCCCATTAACGAATTCGACCGAGATTTTGGATCGTTACATTTCATGTATCAATTTGAAAGTGATTGGCGCAAAATTACGGCAGTTATCGTGTCCACAAGAAAGTGAAATATATATAAACTATTGAACTGACTGTGGTTTTTGGGATCTGGGGAATGTGAAACGCGAAGATATGTGGAAATTTTCCAGAAGTCGAATCATGGTACCCATTACAATAGATAGCTTTCTTATGAAATCTTTTCTTTTCTTTTTCTGTTTACCCTCCGGGAATTACCGTTCAGGTATTGCTTCAGACGATGAATGAGGATGATATGTATAACTGTAAATGAAGTGTAATCTTGAACAGTCTCAGTTCGACCATTCCTGAGATGTGTGGTTAATTGAAACCCAATCACCAAAGAACACCGGTATCCACGATCTAGTATTCAAATCCGTATAAAAATAACTGACTTTACTAGGACTGGAACGCTGGAATTCTCGACTTCCAAATCAGTTGATTACGGAAGACGCGTTCTCAACTAGACCAACCCGGTTGTGTTCTTATGAAATCTACCTAAAAATTATTCTACTTTAGGATTTAAAAACTATTGTGTTTATTGAGTACAATAAGTTCTGACAATGGAGTGGTTCCGAAACGTGTCAACATATAATAAAAGAATGAAACTAAGAAAGGTAAACAGTACTCAACATAGAAATCATAGTGTTCTTGGTAGAAAATATAATAATAATTATTAAATATAATATTTAATAATTATTATTATATTATTATCTTAATAACAAACATTTCTATGATGAACAAGGTAAAATTTTACACTCGAACTGTTAATCACTCCGTTAAATTTTGAGATCCAATTACCAAGGCGCTTAGAAACACAATGGAGAGTTTATCGGCAGCAGCAAAAAGAAGAAATCGTAAGAAATGTAGTACATCGAGATCTACGCTAGACTCCTATTTATGCGAATTCATGTGGCGCCAATGTAACATCGACAGGGACCTGTTTGATCAATTTTCTTCTGGATATCACTTTGTTGAGGCCTCCTCAACAGCGTAAGTGAGAATTATTTTTTACTACTATAATTAAATTTAGGAAATTTTTACGTTTTCAAAATAAGAACCCCAAACTATTTTGAAATTTGATTTCCATTTTTAACAATATATAAAAGTTCCAGCTCTATCTCGAATTTGTAGAAAGAGTACATATGATGATGGTGAAAAATTTACTCACCTAACGTCAACATAAACTGAATTTTGTTGATCTGAAAATCAAGTATATACTTAGATCTTAGAACGGATGTGGCGTTAGGAGAAATGGCACTCATCGGGTTCGATATTTTTATGAATTTATGAGATGATTTAGAATTAAATATCGTGGCTTAAATGAGTTCAACGGTATATTATGTTACATTCACGTTTATAAAACCACACTAAACTAAATATTATAAAAAGTTAGGAGTATGATAATTTCTAATTATTGTTTTATTTCACGAATTTACGGAATCACGCATGAATTACATAACCGGTTTTAAAGAAATTACAAAAAAATAACATATTTTTACCAGTTTTAACGATTTTTTTTTTTTTAATTAAAATCTTAGCAATGTGTTTTTATTATTTATTTACTTGAAATATTTATCAGTGGCTCGACTTTATTATGAGATAAAAAGTAAAATTCCATCTATTTTTCAATTTTCTTTTGGAAGGATGGACAGAGAAAAAAGAACGTTATCATAAATGTTTCTTTTTTTCTGTCATTTATATGTTGAGAATGTATTTCAGAATAAAATTCAAGCAATTAAAAATTGAAGCAAAAAAACGAAATAGTACAAAATTGCTAAAAAAAATTTTTTTTCATTTTAAACGTGGGTTTCTTTTCCAATTAGAAGACAGTTTTTTTCTGATTTATGAAATTTTATAAAAGATTTCTAAGAAATAAATACAATTTTAAACAATTTTCCTGAGGTTATTTTTGATAGCATTTACTATCACGCAATAAAAATCTAAAACCGAGTTATAATACATGATGTGAGTTAATATCTGACAAAACTAAAAGATTTAAATTGTCTACCAGTAAATACAAATTATTTTTATTGCCAGAGCTAATATAAAGTCCCTTTTAATTTTTGTATAAAATAGAGAATAATTACGCTAACAGAAAAAAGTTTTATTTGATATTTTATCGTATTCTGTTGTATGTAATTTTTTAATATTCATCGTATAAATTAATTTGCTTAAAAGGTATTAAATTTTGGTTTTCGCTTACCTGTAAGAATTCACCCCGCTTTTATTTTTTATTTTAGTTTCGATACACAATTCAACTCGGAATAATGTATCGCAATTTATCTCAACGTTAATTTATAAGTTTCTTTACCACATCCCAAAACATAACGGTGTAAAATAAATCTTATAGATTCTTATCAAGAGTACTTCTTGGTGTCCGGAGATTTCTTCACACTTGAGAAAATTTCAAACTATTAAAAATTAAATAATAATAAAACAAACTTCTACTATTCATAACTAATATTTTCTAATATAATTAATATTTCTTTAATTTACTTGTTATAATAATAATAATAATAATAATAATAATAATAATAAATTTTACACTACTATTATAATACTATAATACATTTTTTATATAAAAATATATATATAACATGTTACCGCTTGAATTTTGAAGTAATTTTCGCAAACGTAACAGGCAGAAATTTCTCTCAAAAAACTGACCTTGACAGCGCACCATATTCTAATCTTTAATATAATAATTAATATCACTTGTCATTAAATGAACTGTAAATATTTAAAGATAGTCTAACGTCGGCGTCCCTTTTTATAAATTGTATTTTCCGATTAAATTGCATTTTCGTATAAATGCTAAAAATAACACGAATGTTATATAAAAAGGGGAAAATAATAATAAACTAATTGGTTGTAAAAAGCTTTTGGGACTATAGATGTAAACTGCAGAATAATTAAGTGTTCAGGGAAACAACTATAAATATAAATGAGTGTGTATGTGTGCGCGCGTGCGCTAGCCCGCAGGTGCATTTATATTAGTAGGAGGGTGAAACATATGTTCTCGTAAAGAAAAAATGAACAAGAGGAATCCATTTAAACGATTACTATGTAATATTATTAAAGTATATTAATTCATTTTATGATAAAAAATGTGAAAGAAAACAATAAATTTTATTTCGCTTATATTCTACATACAACCACAAATTCGTAAACGTAATCTATTTGTGAAAACAATAAATTATTATATAGACCTACTTATTCCCTTTATTCAGTTTACTTTCCAAAACTTGATGGTAAGTGGCGTTTTTTTCTCAATTAATTGATCACAAAAGAAACCATTAAAATCCTTCGTTTCGTACTTGATGTTAGTTTGACGTTTGAGACTTAATTAGGAAACAAAAAGAAAATGAATTGAAATTCAATTGATGAAACAGATTAAAAGGAGTATATATATCGATTTTTAATATATATATTTAAAGTATAAAGTATATATACAACTACATAAGTATATATATATATATATACTAGTACAATGAAGTAAATAATCGGTACTCGTTTGAACAACGAGAGGTGTTGTGGGCATCAATACGGGTGCGTGACGTGGCGGTCGGTGATTGGTTCAAAATGACCACACCCCCTCCATATTCTCCCTCTTCTATTTTGTTGTCATAGCGACTGTCTGTGAGTTGCAGACCCCAGCATTACATAGCGGTGGCGCGGTTGTCGGGTTGGCGGCAGGGTGGCGCGGCGGGCTTACGCCTTGTTCATTACAACAATAATTATCTTTAAGCAACATAATAATTTCTATAACGTCTGATTGTTGTACGCTTTACCTTCAAAATTATCTGGATATGAAACCAAATTAAAAACGTTACGTATGTTCATAAAAATTAATTTTTATTATTAAGTTTATAGATCTATATTAAAAATTATGTTTTCTTAATTATTCCTTTCTAACCAACGAAGTCATGGAAAATTACAAACGTACGTTTACTTCTAATCCCCAATTGTTTTTAAAACTAATCGCTCAACGTTACCCAAAAATAATATTACTTTATTACTTATTAATTGGTAATTCACCTTCCACTTTAAATTAACATTTTAAGGAAATAATTTTTTAATTAACTTAAGGCCAACGATATTGATAATGTATGCTGTTAAACAAGAAGGTAATTACAAAAAATCAATTGATAAACAATAATTTACAAAATAATTATGGAAACGTACGATAATCTCTTTAATATAAAAAAGTATCATAAAAACAAAGAAATTATAATGACATATATATTTCATGCAGAAGGTGTACATCACTAATTACTATTGCTGTCATATATAGGAAATAGAACAACGTAAACTACATATAATTTCCAATTGCTTGTTATCTAGGAAATAATAAGGAAAAATAATCTAAAAAGTAAAAAAAAAAAATTCCCCTGAAACTTAAAAGTGCCACCAAACGTATAGTAATATAATTTTAAATTAATAAACTGGACCATCATCATAATCAACCGCAGTATGAAGATCTACCCTTAGGCAGGTCCTGTGGACTTTGACTATCTCCATTCTGTACTATTCACATCTAAACTTTTAAGATCTTTATAGTTTCCATATCCTTTTAGGCGGTCTATGATTTTTACGTTTTTCTAGCCTTACTTTTTTGAAAGTTCTACAATCACTGTTTAAGCAAATCCTTCTCTTCCCAAGATACATTCATGTTTTTTATTCCGAATTATTCAAATTAAATTTCTATTCTTGTTAATCTTTCACATTTCTTATCTATTTTTCTATTTGTCTATTCATATTAATTGAATTAGGTTTATTAACAATCTGTTTTTTTTTTTTGGTTTTTTTTCAATTATGATTGTACACTAGTTACGTATTTTTGCACAAATTTTGTTCAAATAAAAATCTTTTTTTTTAATTTTGAAAAGTTGTTCTATCTCTTATCTATTTAACTCTTTAAATATATATCTAATTACATTCAACGGATAAATATTTATAATTTAATTTTAGATAGATTTCATAATAAAGTAACCTATTGTAATGGATACCATAATTCGACTTCTAGAAAATTTCGACATATCTTTGCGTTTCACATACCCCATCCCCCAGACCTCAAAACTACCGTCAGTTCAAAAGATCATATATACATTTATATACAAATATTTCACTTTCTTGTGAACATGATAACTGCTGTAATTTTGCGTCAATCACTTCCAAATTGATATATAGAATATAACGACCCAAAATCTCAGTTGAGTTAGTTAATGGAAAAAATCGAACCATGGGGTAGGAAATGGGAGGGGGGCTTTTTCGAAAAAAACAAAATATCGCTATAATTTTCTTATTAATTAAAATAACGAATTAATTTAAAGTTCCTACTATTTTTTGAATAAGAGCCTAAAACTTATATAAGTAAAGTTTTTTGGTATCACCGACCTTTGGCCCAGAAGGTGGAAAAAATGGGGTTTTGTGACAAAAAAAATCATACTTCCCTTAATAGACACAGTATCGAATCGATTTAAAGTGGTCGTTACTCCTCTAAACATTACTTAAAACTTTTATATGAAATAATTTTTGATACGACCAACCCTTACGGCAAGGGATGACCAAAATATTGCTGGAATTGTAAGAAGATGGGGCTTGTCGTATGCTAAACATATGAAACTTTTTTCATAGGCAACCATTGTCGTATTGAGTAAATTTGAAGTTTTTCTTAACTTTAAGATGGAAATCTTTTTTATCTCCTACTTAGCACCGGTGAAATCTATCTCCACCTTCCGGCGTACCGAAAGTAATTTTTTCAATTTATAGATGTCTCATTTTACATTATTTTTAAAAAAAAAACGTGGATTAATATTTTTTAATGTATAAATGGCATTGCTTCGTATTTTCTTTTAGAAGGGCCATATTAATAATCTTAATATTAACAATCTAACTATTTCAAAATTCATTAAAATTACAGATTTTTGAATTCAATTATTAATCCAACTTGATATTTTTTTTTTTTTTTGTCTTCAGTCATTTGACTGGTTTGATGCAACTCTCCAAGATTCCCTATCTAGTGCTAGTCATTTCATTTCAGTATACCCTCTACATCCTACATCCCTAACAATTTGTTTTACATATTCCAAACGTGGCGTGCCTACACAATTTTTCCCTTCTACCTGTCCTTCCAAAATTAAAGCGACTATTCCAGGATGCCTTAGTATGTGGCCTATAAGTCTGTCTCTTCTTTTAACTATATTTTTCCAAATGCTTCTTTCTTCATCTATTTGACGCAATACCTCCTCATTTGTCACTTTATCCACCCATCTGATTTTTAACATTCTCCTATAGCACCACATTTCAAAAGCATCTAACCTTTTCTTCTCAGATACTCTGATTGTCCAAGTTTCACTTCCATATAAAGCGACACTCCAAACATACACTTTCAAAAATCTTTTCCTGACATTTAAATTAATTTTTGATGTAAACAACTTATATTTCTTACTGAAGGCTCGTTTAGCTTGTGCTATTCGGCATTTTATATCGCTCCTGCTTCGTCCATCTTTAGTAATTCTACTTCCCAAATAACAAAATTCTTCTACCTCCATAATCTTTTCTCCTCCTATTTTCACATTCAGCGGTCCATCTTTGTTATTTCTACTACATTTCATTACTTTTATTTTGTTCTTGTTTATTTTCATGCGATAGTTCTTGCGTAGGACTTCATCTATGCCGTTCATTGTTTCTTCTAAATCCTTTTTATTCTCGGCTAGAATTACTATATCATCAGCAAATCGTAGCATCTTTATCTTTTCACCTTGTACTGTTACTCCGAATCTAAATTGTTCTTTAACATCATTAACTGCTAGTTCCATGTAAAGATTAAAAAGTAACGGAGATAGAGAACATCCTTGTCGGACTCCCTTTCTTATTACGGCTTCTTTCTTATGTTCTTCAATTGCTACTGTTGCTGTTTGGTTCCTGTACATGTTAGCAATTGTTCTTCTATCTCTGTATTTGAACCCTAATTTTTTTTTTAAATGCTGAACATTTTATTCCAGTCTACGTTATCGAATGCCTTTTCTAGGTCTATAAACGCCAAGTATGTTGGTTTGTTTTTCTTTAATCTTCCTTCTACTATTAATCTGAGGCCTAAAATTGCTTCCCTTGTCCCTATACTTTTCCTGAAACCAAATTGGTCTTCTCCTAACACTTCCTCCACTCTCCTCTCAATTCTTCTGTATAGAATTCTAGTTAAGATTTTTGATGCATGACTAGTTAAACTAATTGTTCTGTATTCTTCACATTTATCTGTCCCTGATTTCTTTGGTATCATTACTATAACACTTTTTTTGAAGTCTGACGGAAATTCTCCTTTTTCATAAATATTACACACCAGTTTGTATAATCTATCAATCGCCTCCTCCCCTGCACTGCGCAGTAATTCTACAGGTATTCCGTCTATTCCAGGAGCCTTTCTGCCATTTAAATCTTTTAATGCTCTCTTAAATTCAGATCTCAGTATTGTTTCTCCCATTTCATCCTCCTCAACTTCCTCTATAACACCATTTTCTAATTCATTTCCTCCGTATAACTCTTCAATATATTCCACCCATCTATCGACTTTACCTTTCGTATTATATATTGGTGTACCATCTTTGTTTAACACATTATTAGATTTTAATTTATGTACCCCAAAATTTTCCTTAACTTTCCTGTATGCTCCGTCTATTTTACCAATATTCATTTCTCTTTCCACTTCTGAACACTTTTCTTTAATCCACTCTTCTTTCGCCAGTTTGCACTTCCTGTTTATAGCATTTCTTAATTGCCGATAGTTCCTTTTACTTTCTTCATCATTAGCATTCTTATATTTTCTACGTTCATCCATCAGCTGCAATATATCGTCTGAAACCCAAGGTTTTCTACCAGTTCTCTTTATTCCGCCTAAGTTTGCTTCTGCTGATTTAAGAATTTCCTTTTTAACATTCTCCCATTCTTCTTCTACATTTTCTATCTTATCTTTTTTACTCAGACCTCTTGCGATGTCCTCCTAAAAAATCTTCTTTACCTCCTCTTCCTCAAGCTTCTCTAAATTCCACCGATTCATCTGACACCTTTTCTTCAGGTCTTCAACTTGATATAATCTTTTAATTTCTTGATATGGTATTTTTATTTTATTTTAAAACTTATTTCTTTACTAATTAATATCACTATATACTTAAAGTAAATCAATTATATTAAAAAAAAAATTAACCACGAAGATATAATAATCTATCATTTATCATCTATCTATCATTTTAAACTAAAATTAGAAAATATTTGACCGAACCGTTAGGAAAAAGAAATAAAGATTTGTTACGTCCTTGGCTCCATTCTTCAAATGCAGAGGAATATCACAATTTAAATTATAAAATAATCGATATCAAACCTACTATCTAAATCTGAAATATTAAGTAACTTGCAGTTCAGAGCTCGCTTCACTCGCCCTTCCCGTCTAGCCACAGAGCTCTGCCTCCTGGTACACCCCTGTGTTCATTAAACTCATGCTTTTGAGAATAATAATAGGTTTATTCTTATGTTTTACAGATTCTTACAAAATTACGTTGTAACTTAATAACAATTCTTGCTCACTTATATAATCACATATAGAATGTATGCAGCTATATGAATATATATGTATATATAGTACTGTAATAATAAAAGTAAAAGAATATTACATAATACATTTTTAATATTTTACGATTTTTATAATGAGAACGTAAAATTTAGTTACATAAAAGAATGAAAACTAGGTATCCCCGAGGTAATCCTATGTGGGAGTTACCATCTTTATAACCTTACAGATGTGAAATTTTGAATTATTTTATATAATTGAATCGTTTACACTGGGTGCTATTACATTAATACGCAACTTATCGAAAGAGATAAAAAAAGTAGAAATAACCGTGGTGTAAAATGATTTATGATATGGAGTATAACGATCTGATCTGACCTTCCGAATATGTATTCAGTTACGTTATTCATTTTAATGTATCTACTTTATTATTCGAGTAATTATCTTATTTAAACTTGAATTACTCATACTTAATTCATTATTTACATTCAAAACATATTTTATTTGTAGTTGTAACACATTTAATTCTTCGATAAAATTACTAATTATTGAAGAAGGCATTTTTTTTAATGCCGTTCTAAATAATTTTGTAATTATTTTACGTTTTCTGACATCTGCAGGAAATTCCATGAAAATTTAAGGTACGATAAAAAGATAAAATGAATGGAAAATCTCTTCGTTCAGTTTGGACGGTTAAATCTTGCATGTTCGTATTCTGTAAGCAGTGAGAATGAAGTTTTCTTCCTGTTGGCCACTTTTTATATAAAATATTGCCAGTCAGATACGAGTATCAAAGGGGTAAGAGGTTCCATTCCCTGAATAATAATGATAAATAAAAATTAAAGCCTGTTCAATTTGTAAAGACTATCAGTATATTATAATGTCTTCGGAGCATTAGTTTGGTCAGTACAGAACCCGAAACTTTGAGTGATCTGAAGAATGCTAGTTTCAAAATACTCGGCTTTCAAAATAGGAGGTGATCGAACTTCGTTTCTCACTTTTTTAAATCTTTCTTCTTTTCTTTATGTTTTAGCCAAGAAACTGAAGTACCTAGTCGCGTCAACCCACCGGGTTGTTCTAATTGTGAACTCGTCATCGCAAATCAATCGATTTTGAAGTTGAAAGTTCTAAGGTTCAAATCCTAGTAAAGACGGTTACTTTTATACAGATTTGAATACTAGAACGTGGATTCCGGTGGTTTGGTGGTTAGATTTCAATTAACCACACATCCCAGGAGTGGGATGTGTGGTTAATTACAGGCTTAAGACTGTAATGTACAGGCTTGAGACTGTACAAGACTACACTTCATTTACATTCATACATATCATCCTGTGATGTAATACCTTACGGTGGTTCCGGAGGCTAAACAGAAAAAGAAAGATTCAGTAGCGACGCATATACAGTAACAACAGCAGCAGCTGTGTAGGTTGAGTCCGCGCGCCGTACCGTCGCAACCCTAAAAAAAAAATCAAAATTCAAAAAACCCGAAAATGATTCTTAGATATCTATTTGAATTTAATATCTCGTTTAGTGTAGTCGGAAACGGGGAAAATTTGCGATCATTATTAACATTTTTTTTTACTTTTCTTCACCCGTTTTAAGGTTGAATTTCGAAAAATCTAGAAATTGGGTTTTAGATATTCACATGAAGAGTACAAATACATAAAAAATTAAGTTGATATCTTCAATTGTTACCGAAAAATTTTAAAAATTGTCAGGTTTCAAAGAAAAATTCAAAAATCAATTTTAATTGGTTTGGTATTTCCGAGTTGCCACCACAATTTTTAGACGCTAATAAGTTTTGCTTTTAACCAAAACTGTTTGTTTTGTAAAGTACATGAAAGAATGTATTTCATTAATAACTTCTGATATTTTTTCATATTTTTTTTATTGTTATTATTGAATTATTATTTATCGTAATTTTTTTTTAGTCAGAGATTAATAATTATTAATAAAACAATACATTTAAATGAAAAAAAAAGTTTAAAAAATCAGATGAAGTCTGTCACATCATCCGATGTGCCTTCCCTTTGTAAGATCCAAATTTCCATTAATTAAAATTTCATTTGGCTGTAACTCTGGAACCAATGAAAATAAGTACCACTTGTCGTATATTCTTGAAAAGCTTTCAATGAGGGTTTATTACTGCAATTAAGAAGAAGTTCAAAATCCAAATTTATTTGGATTTTGAGCTTTTTTAGTCACTTTTGATTCAGTACATTCCAATTAAAAGGGGAGATGCACAACTAGATGGTACAACAATCTTAAATCAAAAATTTCAACATCCTAAGCCTAATCGTTTTTGAGTTATATACATAAGTACGTACATACGTCACGCCGAAATAATCAAATGGATATTTCCGTTGAAATCTGGAAATTTAAATTTTTTGCGATCGCAATTCTTCCTTTACTTTGTACAAGGAAGTAAAAATGAATGTTTGTTTGTTCCGTATGCATTTCTACACTACTCATCCGATTGCGATGAAACTTTGGTGTGTTGTGCGCACGCCCGCGAAGGTTTCTGAATTAGTTTTGAACGCGCTAGGTGGCGCTGGGGTCGAGATATTTTGAAAATGTTTATTTATGGTCCGAATTGACTCATATTCAGAATACGTGTTATTTACATGGAAAGAAATACCTTTGCAAAAAATGAACTCGCTAGATGACGCTGGGTATTATTCGGAAAAATTACATTTATGGTCTAATTTGGCTCATATTCAGATTTTATATTAGTTACGTGAAAAGAAATATTTTTGTAAAAACTACACCCGCTAGATAGCGCCGGTGTTGAGATATTTACGAAACAAATAAATAAACAAACAGATTTTCTTCTTCTATATATATAAAATACAATATTCGTATGTGATCTTCTATAGATGAAAAAACTACTGGACCGATTTACACGCGGATTTTTGAAAAATGGTCCGCGTTGTCCGGAGAAGGTTTAAAGCTATTGAAATCCTCGATCTGACCAGTAGAAAGAAAGTTAGGGGTATTTTAAATGAACTACTGTGTTTAGAAAGTAGTTTGATTTAAATCCGATAGGTAGTGCTGTTTTGACAATTGGATTTATTTACATTCTGACTTTTATAAAATGAAAGGTAAAATTTTGTGAAGTTTCGTAATGTTCAGTTTTTAATGTTTTATCAAACTTTCAATTGTATTCATTTAATCTCTCTCTCTCTCTCTCTCTATATATATATATATATATATATATATATACTCAAATCTAGCAATAGCGAAACATTTCCGGGTTTTATAGTTAGAAATAAAATTTTGACGAAAATTATCGGTGGGCATATAGTTTTATTGTTGCAAAATTTTTTAGGTTTATGGTTAGGCGGAGTATTTAATTAAAAAGGAAAGTTATAATTATCAGGAAGTACTGGATTTTTTTTTACTGTTGCAGGTCCTGTTGACGCCCTTACTGGATCCATTCCTGTACTTCCTGCCTTATGGCAATGAATTTCAGGTGTGTATCTGGTTACGGGTCTATCTATAATTAGCCTTTGCGGCTTAAAATTTCAAGTTTAAAAAAAAAAAATGTTTCCATAAAGATAGATAACTACCGTTTTTGCCCAGTTTGGTAGGTATGGTAGAGGTCGGTGTATCTTTGAGGTGTTACCTACGGTTAACGTCTGAATTATAGATAGATATATATCTAAAAAAAAAAAGTGTAAAATAATTTTTGGAAGGTATTTTATTTCCTCATTTAACAATGATTTTGAAAAATCCATTTTAATGAGGTTTCAATATGAAGTCTCTTTAGCTAATACTTATAAAATTAGCTTTATAAATAGCAATCATTTATAAACTGAAATAATTGTTTGTTTTTTTTATTTTCAATTATTTAACTGCGAAGTATCTTTCATAGCAAATATATAAATAAATTTAAAATTCCAGTCAATAATAAATACATTAAAATTTTTTCGCACTAGTAAAAACTAGTGAAATAAGAACCTTAAGAAAAAGGAAAAAAGGAAGGATAGACCCATTTTAATGTGAGACTAGAAGACTCTAGAAAAAATTAAATGGATAAAAAAAGGTGAAATGACAAGATTAAAGAATAACGACAAAACTTAATCAAAAAAGCTAACCCGAGTGTAACATATAATCAGCAGAGAAAGATTGATTTAAAAAAAAGGGCTGGAAGAATCTGTAGAAGTTACAAAATAAAAAGATTAAAAATTATGGACCATGGAAAAGGAAATGGCTACTATGTGGAATAAAACGTTAATCTGGAAATAGAGAGAATAGAGACTAACAATCTGGATAGGTACTGTCATAAAAAAAGCAAGCAAAGTTTTACACGACTTTCCCGGCTATTAATAATAAAAATTAACAGATGACAAAAAAGAAAAAAAAAATGAATATATATTTTTTTTTATATGAAGGGAATAAACTTTAAGAATATTTTTTTTGTTTAATTATTCATATGCAGGTTAAGATTAAAAAATCTTCTTAAGTAAAGTTTTGTTTAAACCTAACACCCCCTTCAATTTAGGTTAAAATAAGAAAAAAAGATTTTAAATAAACCTTTTTTGTACATTATGTCCAGGTTTTATCATTTTTGAAAATTGTAGACTTTTTGATAACGCTATATGAAGTAGAAACTTTCAAAAAATTATAAAAAAAATAGTTAAATCAAAGGGAAATAGATGAAAAGAACAAAAAATATACATTTCAATTTTAAGATATGGGGGTTGATGTCTTTGGATTATTTGTATATTCAGTAACAAATTCGCTTCAATAAACTTTTCTCTAAAATCCCTCTGAAAAAATCGAATTCGTTTTTTTCCGCAATATACTCCCATCCCTTAACGAATTTTGGAAAAAAAATTAATAAGGTCGTTGCCCGATGTATAAAAATATTTCAGTGAAATTTGAAGAAAATCGGTTTTGTCAGATCTGAGATATAAAGAGAAATACAGACAGACAGACTTACATGCATACATTTGTTTTTGTTTTTTGCTCTACTAGTAGATGAACTACAGTAATTGGAGACTAGAACGTGTCAGTCAAGCAATTTTCATACTACAAAATTCCACTGAGCTAAATGAACAAAGCATCGTTGCTCGTCATCTCGTAAAAAAACTACATTATTTTTGTTTTTTAATTAAAAATCCTTAGAATTAACTGTGTAAGCAACCTACGACTTTCAGATTTTTACTATTTTAAAGTAACTATTGTTCGATATTTTTTAACAGATGTAATTTCTTATCACAACAAATCTACATATTGATCATACAGAAGTAAACAAACAAAAAAATAAGATGAAATAAATGAGGTTTTTATATATGTATATATAGGTAAAATAATTTTTATTAAATTTAATAGCCTATCTTAAAAAAATTATAAATAAATTAAAAAAATATTGTAAAATAGATTATTTGTAATAATTACTACATAAATGTAACTTGTGTCTGAAATTTGTCTAGAGTGTTTAAATTTCCTGAAAACAAGTTTTTATTTAATGAAAAAAAGGTAATCAAATATATTATTTCCGTTAAACACGAAAAGCTTTTTAATAGTTCAACATCATTTAAGAAAAAAACAAAGAACCCGGCGTAGCGTGTAATACAGCTCGTGGGAATATTTAACTTTATATATATGTTGGTTTTAACTTGCATAATATATTTATAAATATAATTATAGTAAATATATAAATTAATTGATAGAGTTTTACTAAATTCCCTTTAATAGTTTTTAAATAATATATTTAAAATGTAATTTAGTTCTAAAAAAAAAATTCTACATTTATATTACCTACTCTGTAAATAACGAATTAGAAAAAACTTTTTAACAATTAAAAGAAAATTCTAAATTTTCTTATCTCAGGTAGACCTATGATTTTAAAAAGAGAAAGTTTTGATATAGTGTAAATTTAATTTCCAGTTGCAACAAATTTTCGCAATTTCTGAAGCTTACTATTATATATATATATATATATATATATATATATATGTGTGTGTGTGTGTGTGTGTGTGTTCAGAGGCCATCAGATCATTAATCTTTTTTAAATTTAGTTTACCTTATAAAAAGAAGATCCCTTATAACTAACGACTGGTTCATATTTTTTATTTTTTTATTAATAACAATTATAATTGCTTTCCAGCGGAGCCACAAGTAAGTTTCCTGACAAAAGCTGTGATAAGGGAGTCCTTTAGGAACCCCCAAAATAACTAATACACAATAAATATTTGCAACTAAACTTAAAATCCAATATGAAATTTCAAGCTTAGTCATAAATCACAACCTATTAATTTCAGTACAATATAGTCCAAAAACAAACATTAATAACAAATTTAAAAAAAAGAAACACAAAGAGAAGTAACAAGAAATTAGATATGACACCACTAAACTTGAAGGTGTTAGATTCCAAACTGTTACACAGACCCTAAGTCGAGTACATGGCACGTCTCACTGTCAGACGTCTCTGCTGTTATCGAGCAGGTTAATTGAAAAGTGATTTACATGATTCTCAAGCCTCTGCAGGTATTTGACATTTTGCTGTTGTGCAATCTCACGAACCGACGGGAGCTCCAGATAATTGTGAATCTTATCATTCCGCGTGAACCAGGGCGCTTCGGCAATTACCCTCGCTACTTTGTTCTGAAATCGTTGTATAATTTCCACATTACTAGTACTAGCCGTTTTCCACAATTCTACACCGTACTTCCAGATTGGGCGCAGGATAGCCTTATAAATTAAGGCCCGAGTTCCTCCGTAGCAGCCAAAGAAGTTTCCTGTACCTTGCGTTCAACTGTTTCCTCTTCATTCTCACGTGACACTTCCAGGTCAAACGCCGATCCAGGTGAAGTCCCAGATACCGCACAGTCTCCGTTTGCGGGATCAAAGCACATCGAAGTATACACATTTTTTTAAATTTAATAATAAAAAAATAGGCTAAAAAGTAAAATAGTTTTACCTAATTTAGTTACTAAAATTTAACTAATTTAGTTTTAAAAAACTAAAATAAGCTAAAACGAGTTGTATTACATGTTACAAACAATGATTCATAAAGTTTGGAAGAATGACATTCCGAGAATGCACACTAAATGATATTCGTTATGGAACATAGTATATGGATTATAATATGCAAATTTTTCTTTTAACTGTTTAAAGTACCAATTGGAGCATTGCCTATCTTAATACGTTTTATATTTTCACATATTTTAATTTTCTTTTATAATTTTGATGTCCAGTAGTTTTTTTTATTTTATATAAAAGTTGTATTTTGATAGCTTTTTTCTGTAAATAATTAATAATCGATAAAGCTTACTGTGATTTTTTTATGCAAGAACTTTACTTATTTGTAAAAATTGAACACTTACATATTTCATCTATCAAAAATCGGAGAAAACATAAATAAAAATCAATCCGCTATTAAGTATCCAGAAACGGGTAAATTGTAACGGGTAATTGTAATTTTAAGTAAAAAATCATGTAATTAAATTTAACTAATCAAAAGATATTAACTTCTATGCTATTTTAAATGTTATATTATATTTCTACTGCATGAAATTAATACAAGAAATAATATGCGCCATTGATAGACGATGAGATCTCATTTGGAATCTAACATTCTAAGGCCTTAAAAATTAATTTAGTTATTTTTTAAGACAGTAAAAACAACTAACAAAAATACTGGAGTTAGTATTTGCTGAAAACGTATAGTGGCTATGTGGAAACAATTAATTTTTTTTCATGTAGCCTGTTAATAACAATATGTGAGATATGGGATCACATGGCAGTCTAATTGTTCAAGACTGAAATTCATAATGCATTGGACCAGAGTTAAAATTGGAAACGGCTCATATAATTTTAGTTAAACTTTTAACAATTTATTAAGTTTCTACAATATAATCTCATTTGATAAATAATTTTTATCTATAATTTACTAGCTGAATCTACAATGCTTCGCTATTGGTAGATTTGAGTATATATATATATATATATATATATAATAGATCAAATAAAATGAACATTACTGAACATCACAAAATTTAATCTTTCCTTTTACCCCTCTTCCAATCTTCAACTTTTCCCCTTTTCCCCTTTTTCGCAAAAATATTTCTTTTCACGTAACCAACATATATTCAGAATATGAGACAAATCTGACCATAAATACAATTTTTCGAAAAATCTCGACCCTGGCACCATCTAGTGGGTCTATATTTTGCAAAAATATTTCTTTTCACGTAAATAATAATACATATTCAGAATATTAACCAAATCGGAACATAATTTTTTTTTAAATATCTCGATCCCCGCGCCACCTAGCGGGTCTAAACTAATTCAGAAACATTCACGGGCATACACACAATAATTCCCGAAAGTTTTATCGCAATCCGATGAATGGTATATATATATATATATATATATGATATACAGAAAATGTTTAGATATTTTGAGATTTTTCTTGACTCAAAATTGCAATATTTTTATTATTCAACTAATATCTCCGTCGCGCCTTCACCCGCGCTATATGGTTTCCCGTCGCGGTAAAGGGACGTTTCTAATCAGGGGGCTCTGCCATCTAAACTCTACTGTATTCATTAAACTCATGCTTGTGAGAATAATATTAATAAATAAAAATCAAACTTCGTTCAATACAAAAATTATCAGTGTAATTTCTTCAAGCAACAGTTTTATCAGTACAGGACCCACTAATTATGTTTTAGATTTCTCTTCGCGTCTCAAGTAATCAGAATTAAACATAAATTATCATCACAATGTTAACAAATCTCATAAAGATTGATTCCATAGCGGTATCATAAAACGATAAAAAATGTAAAAAAATTTATATTTTTTTACCCTTTGAAATATTAAAATTCAAAAACCCGAAAATGGTGTTTCCATTTCGAAGAGTATTTTCAAGTCCCAATCTAGTGAATATCTCGTTTATTATATTGGGAAACGGGTAAAATTTGAGATAGTTGTTCAAGATTTTTTCTTCAGTCCTTTCAAGATCGAAATTCTGAGAACCCAAAATCTGGGTTTTAGATATTTAATGAAGATTACACATACCAAAAATCAAGTTGATATCGAGAAATTCTAAAAAATAGTAAATTTCATTGTTAGTCAATTTTAACCCTTTATATTCATAATTTCGAAAAATCCTTTCTTAATGTGCACTTAAACCGTAAGAAGAAAGTGTGTACAAATTTTCATTTATTTATCTTCACTAACCTATGCTGGGCGTTTGTTATGTTTTGTTATGAATCACTCACGATATGATCTTTGTATATACAGTTGAGTATAACCGTAGCTTATACATTTATGGAACGCCCGATCAGAATATGATTTATAAATAAAATTTTTTCTAACATACATAGTACATAAATGACTATATAGCAATAAATATTTCCCGCTTTCTCATTTTTCTGTGCTAAAATTTATTTAGCTTGTTTTTTTATAATGAATTTATAAATATAATATATGTTATTTCATAATTATGCAACAATTGTAAACATCTGACAAAATCCTTTTGTACTAATTGTCTTCTATATATATCATAGTTTATATACATAAAACTACATATCCTTTAAATCTATGATAAGAAACTTAATAAGCCCAGTAAAATTTCAGTTAAAACAGAAATTATTTAAGAATCTGGTTTGATTTACCTATGTTTTAAGAAAAAATCAAGCAAAAATGTAAACAAAAAAATTAAGGGATTAAAAATTTACTTCGAAAACCTACACAACTTAAATCAATACGGGAAAAGTTTGATTACAAATTTTAAAAGTAGTTCATCAAGGGAAAAGTAATTAGAATTAAAATCTCTTTTTACTCCCTTTTACGAAGTAAAGGAAGTTTTCGCAAAAAAATGTCAATTTCCATATTTCAACGCAAATATCAATTTTGACCATCCCTGAATTCATTTTGATTAATTTCGGAATGACGTCTGTACGTACGTATGTATCTCGCATAACTCAAAAAACGATTAGCTGTAGAATGTTGAAATTATGGATTTATGCTGTTATAACATCAAATTGTGCACCTCCCCTTTTGATTGCAATCGACTGAACCAAAAGTACCCAAAAACCCCAAAATCAAAAAATATTTTTGGATTTTGCACTTTTTCTTAACTAAAATAATAAGCCCTCATTGAGAGCTTTTCAAAGATATATCATAAGTGTTACTTAGTTTCACTGGTTGCAGATTTATAACCAAATAAAAGTTTAATTAATGAAATATTTGGATCTTACAAAAGGAATGCACATCGGTTCGAAACAGACTTCTCCATTTTTTTTTTTTTTAACTTTTTTTTAATTGAAATATATTTACTTATTATGTTAACCTATGATTGTAAAAAAACATTTACGATAAATAATAATTCAATAATAACAATAAAAAACATTATGCAAATATATCAGAAGTTATTAATGAAATAAAATTTTATGTACTTTTTCATTTAAAAAAAAAAATATGTATATCTAATTTAATAGGTAGTCTTGTGATGTCCACATTAGATTTTTTCTTCCTGTTCAGATACTTTTTCTTTTTCTGACAAAATAAAATAACCCAATCTTTTACCTGGCGATAAGGCAGAAAGATTAAAAATGTGGTGTAGAAATGTAAAATCAAATGAGAGGGTGCATAATTACTGTGTTTGATAAGAAAAAAATAATAAATCACAAACTTATAAAGCTTGAGTAGGTAAATATTTTGAACGGTGAAAATAGATTAAGAGATGTAATAGTGACAATTTTTTTCTTTCTTATTTTTTTTAGGGAAAATAATCTGAAATAAAAATATATATTATTATAATTTGTGATATTAGATTAGAAGTGAAATTATGTATGATACATCCAGTTAATCTAATTGAATATGAGAAATTTAATTAAATCTCATAATATGACTTAAATAATCTACGGCTTTGTTAATAAATGTATAATAATAATGAAATTACATTTTTGTATTTATGAAAATAATATAAAAGCAGTATTTTTTAAAGGTTAAGAAAAAGTAGTGTACCTTCTTTCGAATGATATAACCCTGTAAAATATGTGTTAGAGGTTAATACAGTGCTGTTTGATAATGTAAATAAAAGAAAATTTAATTTTGTTCGAAGTATAATGTTAAAAAGTATATAAACAAATAAAAGTAGAAATATTACAACAAAACAAAAAATTAAAAATATTCACTCGCAAAATAAATAAGAAAAAGGAACACACAAAACATACATAGAGAATACAAGAAAAATTGTAATCTAAATATCACAAGAGTGTTTGTTTTTTGATAGAAAAAGAAGAGAGAGGGAGAAAGCGTTGCAGAGAGAATATCATAAAAATTCATATGAATTAAATAAAGTAACGTTTAAAATGAAATGAGTTTTCCATCGGAAAAAGGATTTTTCTTTGACAAAAAATATCATGAAAGCAATAAAGTTATGAAAGTCAAACGAAGCAAATATATAAATGATTTGAATAACAGTTATGAAAAACGTTTTTGAGTACAATAAAATACGCCAAAACTGATACAAATATTGAAAAAGATTAAAAAAATAAACAGTTATCAGCGAAAAGTCTAGTAAGACTTACCCGAATAAACATTATTATTATTCTTATTATTATTACTGTTCTCTCAATTATTAATTCATTTCTAACGAAGTTATTATTTCTTTTACTTAAGCTAAGTTAATATAATTTATTTTATCTCTTGTTTTGGGGGTTTTTGATGCATACTTAATTTTTTTCAATTATAAAAAAAATTATTTTTCCACCATTTTAGGATATTAAACCTGGATTTAAAAAATTAGTATATTATATGCATTTTAGTAAACCTTACATTAATGCGTTTGAATCAACTTGATAGGATGCCGCGTTATTGCGTAATCACTACAAAATTTTACTTTTGGCGACTATTTTAAAGTGAACCCAATATTGCTGATCGTGACCATTCGTATATTTTTTTAACCCTCTAACGATGCTTAATTCGAATACGAAATCAAAATCAAAATCCGTGACAAAGCGTGTTAACACACATACATATACATATTGAATTCAACAACGGATTCATTCGGTAGTATAAGCCTATTTAATTGCTATAAAAAGGAATGTTTTCAATCTATTTTACACTAATCTGTTCCAGCCTATCTTATAATTGTAACGACTTGATACAGGCGGCACTACTTTGCCGCTTTCTTTGAGAAGGTAATATTAACACAATCTGCTAGAGGTGATAAAATTCTAAAAGTCACATTTAGAGTTGAATATCATCTGTATTTGTCAGGCTTACCATAATATTTAAAAATGAAGAATATTCGGTTTATTGAGAAAATTAAAAAATAAATTAACCGGTTTTGATAATTCTTTTTGTATTTTATTAAGGAAGTTTACTGTTCTGTTGATCTTTTTAAGTTTTTCCCGGATAATTTAAGTGGAAGATTATTTTTAGCGAAAGACTACACGTCTTCTTTATTTACTAAGTTTGGCAAGAATGCTTATTGTTATGCTGTTGAAAATCTATACGCCATTTTTGAAGTTGAAATTTTTTTCGAGTCAGCAAGCTAATAAGCATTTTTCTTTATAGTTCCTTCAGTTGTAGTATCTACCGTAAACTACCACTAGCAAATTGCAAATAAGAATTATTTCATGAAAAAAAAAACCGTATTAAATTACAGTAATAATAAATATAATTCTCTGTAGTTTATTTACGTTTATCAAGCTTCCAAAATTACCGGATATCTTAACTGATGCAAAAATATTCTGTCGGTACGTAAAATAGCTCTTATACAAAATTTTAAACTAATAATCTTCTAATCAAAAACGATAAAAAAATTACAAAATACTTTAATCCAAGAGTTACAATGATTTTCTCAATTTAAGATTTCTGTTTATTTGTTTTTACTTCCTTTTGTACAAGAAAGTAAAAACAAATTGTAATCGCGAAAAAGTTTGGTTTACAGATTTCAACGGAAATATCCATTTTGATCATCCCTGAATCCACGTACGTATCTATGTATCTCGCATAATTTAAAACGATTAGCCGTAGAATATGGAAATTTTGAATTTAGTACTGCTGTAACATCTAGTTGTGCACTTTCCTTTTTGACTGCAATAGACTGGACCAAAAGTGTCCAAGAAAGCCCAAAATACAAAAAATTTTGGTTTTGGACTTTTTCTAAACTGCAGTAATAAACTCTCATTGAGAGCTACTCAACGATATGTCATAAATGGTACTTATTTTCATTGGTTCCATAGTTATAGCCCAATAAAATTTAATTAAAGAATTATTTGGATCTCACAAGGGGAAGGCACATCGGTTGGAATCCGACTTAATTTCTTTTTATTTTAACTTTTTTTTAAATTTAAATACGTTGATTAATTATTAACCTCTGATTGTAAAAAGAATTGTACAATAAATAATAAATCAATAATTACAACAAAAAAAAACGAAAAAAAGTGTAATACAAAATATAAAATATATGTAAATTAATAGGCGTACAGGAAGTCATATGGTGTCCACATCAGATTTTTTATAAAGCTTTTATACATCATTTTTATCACTAAAATATATACGTTCTTCCAGCTTAAAAAAAACTCAAATATGCTGTAAATTATAAGTACTCGTACTTTAATTTTATCACATAAAATATTTTAACGGGATTTGCTCTTGGTAAAAAAAAATTAAACATATTTCTTCTTAAAAAAAATCGATGATTGCAACATCACGGGCCGCGAGGCAGAACACCAGATGGTCTGCAACTATACAACCCTTAGTTTACAGCAAAATTAAAAAAAAAACTCGGAATTATTATTACTGGTTAATTTATTTTTTATGTATTGGATATATTTTTCTTTGTTTCTGCCAGTCACAAGATTATGATGTATTTTTTTACCTGTGCATAATCGTGGTAAAATGATATATATATATATATCTGTATAACTTGGTCAACATATAACAAAAAATGCCTTTCGACTAAAACAAAACTTAAACATTATAAAACTGTAGTTGACCCTTTTCAAAATCACTCAGAAAAACCGAATTGATAAAATTCTGAAAATAGAGAGGAGAATTGTCAGAACGTGTATCAATAAAAAACACCAAAAAGAAGGCCAATGGTGGATTGTGCCAAATGAAGTGGTGTATCGAGAAATAGAGCCTGTTACTGATACTATGCGGTAAAAAAGAATCTCTTTCTTTGGTCATCTCATAAGGACACCGAAAACAAGACTGTCCAGAAATATCATTGAAAAGCTCTGGTTCCAAAAGCTAGAAGTAGGATGGATCAAAGAAATTAGAGAAGATATGAAAGAATTGGGAATTTCCCTGACTGACCTACAGAATAAAACTGGAAAAATTACAAACCTAAAAGACAAAAACATTAGATTTAAACAAAATACAGACAAACGACAAAATACAACGAAGGGGGTGTTTACAGATGAAGAAAAGAAAGCAAGGTCTGAACGGATGAAGAAATACTGGGTAGCTCGGAAGAGTAAAATAACACACTTTTCTCAGAAAAGATCTAACTAAAATTGACTTAAGTAGTCCCATGTTGGCCGTAAAAGCATAATAAAAATATATATCTGTACCTACAAAACAACATGTCCTGGCAGATTTATATTCAATGCCTATCAAAAATTAGTTCTTCTTACAGTGTAAATGTATACTAAGAATTGTTTTTTTAATTTTGAGTGCGAGATAAAATGGGGTAACACTAAACTTTACTATTCTTTGAGTTTCTCCCATAAATGAAATATGAAATAAATTTATGAAATAAACTAGATTTTTTGTATGTGTAAGTTTCATGTAAATAATTACTTAAAGACCAATTTCTAAATTGTTTTGGGATTCATTTTTGAAAGGTAAAAAATTCTTGTACAATGATTGCAAATTCTACCTATTTCCGACTATACTGAACGAGATATTTACTCGATTTGAGTTAAAGATACTCCTCAGATAAATATCTAAAAATCATTTTCGTTTTTTTTAATTCCGATTTTTTAAGGGGTGCGACGGTGGACAGCGCGGTAACTCAACCAACATAGCCATTGCCAACGTTACTTTATGTACGATGCGACTGGTTGCACCTGCCTACGGTTAACTGACAAAAAAAAAACATTAAAAAATAAATTTTAATTTTTTTTTTAAAATGAGAAACGAAGTACGGTACACCTCCTAGTGATTTTTGTCGGGTAACGCTAAGAACAGGGAAAAAATATTTTTACCCATACGAAGGACAGGTAACCATTTATAACTGTTATTTTTAAGATGGAGGCCGACTATTTTGAAACCCGCAATCTTCAGTTCACTCAGAGTTTCCTGCCCTGTAATGACCAAACTTTTGCTCTGAAAAAATTACAATACAGTGATAGATTTGTAAATTATACAGGCTTTAAATTTTATTTATTCTTATTATTCTCACAAGCATAAGTTTAATGAACAGCTGGGTTCCAGGACAAAATCCCTGGTTAGACGAAAAGATCTCACTTTGCTCGCTCTGACCGTCTAGTATATATACGAATGTACATACCTACTAGGTACTATATACACTCTTAACCCACATATATATATAAGTTAAAAACAAATGTAGCGTTAAAATATTTACACCAAACACTTTATCTTATATATTAAACAATAAACATGAAATTCACGGGCAATAACACAACAGTCACTTTTACGATGAATTTAACCAATTTTATGAAGCATAAATGAATGAATAGATAAATAAAAAAGATTAATAGATAAAGAAAGAAAGAATATAAATGAAGGAATCAGAAGAAAGATGATGAAGATAATGATAATGATGATTGTAGCAGAGAATGAGAAAATAGACGAAACGAGAGGGTTACGAAGAGTAATTTCATACCCTGCTGGACTCAGTAATGATGCTGTACCCTCTGTAATAACGCACTTTATCATGTTCTCCCACTTCTACCATATCACCCCCACCATAGACCATATCATTTTATATATATATATATATATATATATATTTTCTACCTATCTCCGACCCTTCATTCTCTTTACAGTGTACGAAGAGAAATTACATTCTTTTTTTCTTTCTTTTTGTCTTGGGTCGGACAAAGTTAAAGAGAATTAGGGAGGTAAAATAAAGAAGGGTGGGTAAAGATGTGGTGTTAAAAGGAAGGGTCGCTTCGCTTAGTAATAGTCGATGAAGAGAGGGGTTGTGTTATGGAGGGTTTTGGATGGATGATATTTACTGGAAGATGAATCTTATTAATAGCAGTGGCGTTAGAAAATGATAGAATATATGAAGAACACAGAAGGAGCCAACGATAAAACAAGAGGATGGGAGACACCGGTATGTGTAATAATGTAATCCGTAGACGTAGGCATATACGTACATACACACACACACACACACACACACACACACACACACACACACACACACACACACACACACACACACACACACACACACACACACACACACACACACACACACACACACACACAAACACACACGCACACACAAACACACACACACATTTTTAGAGACATATTTATTACACAAGATGTAAACTTAAATATGCCTACATTTTATTACATAAAACTTAATAAGATTTAATTAGCATCGCAATGTATTTCATAAAAACAAAAAAATTTTTGCTCGTTAAACTGACCAGAATTTTGGTAAATTAAGCATTTGCCTCATTGGCCTAATATATGAATTTGTCCGGGTAATCCACTATATCTCCAAAAAGAAGATAAGTTAAGTAATAACCTCTAAATTACCAAGTGAACTAAAACTCGAGTTCCCCAATTAGTAGTAGATAAATACTAATAAACTAACCAGTCAGGGCTTGCTTAGTTCGCCCTTCCCATTTATCCTCTGGACCTTACTTTTATCCTCATGATTGTGAGAATAATAGTGTTAACAACAATTAAAGTTTGAAAAGCTCTCTTCCCCCAACATTTTCCTAGTTTTTGACGTAGAGCTTCTGATACGCTCCTGGTGCAGACAAAATTACTGTTATTCCTGTGTTTCCAACGTACGGATGGATTTTTTTTTTGCTGCAGGAATCATCTGATCAGTAATCTTTATTTTCTTCGGTGGCATCTGATTGGTTTGAAGAGTACGAAGATAAAAGTTCCATTGAAAAATTTCCAAAATTATTATTTTTGAACTTCTATTGTCCTGCTAATCGAAAATTATTTTTCCAAAAACCATTGACTTCCATAGTAAAAACTTTATTTTCTTGCTGTAGTTTTGTAAACTTAATCGCAAAATTTGAGATTGATTAGATTAGATTTGAGATTGATTAGAGGCTAAAAAAATAGATTAGTGTAAAAAAGAGGGTGGGTGCCTTTTGGTTACTCTTTTCATTTGCGAGTATCACAATACGAACACACGTCTGTAATGAAGTCAATGCGTTTAGAATTGGCGTACTTAATCTGTAGTAAAGCCACTTCTATCTTCATGTGACCATGGTAGTTATAAAATGATATCTGTATGAACTTGTAAGGAATTTAACTATAACTCGCGTGGAAAGTTTATGGCAGTTCGAGTCTGGGCGTAGCGTTCTCCGTCAGCAGCTAACTGAGAATCACGGACTTCAGCTGTTTCAGAGGATCATAAGATTCTTCTAGCATTATTTTAGTAGACTGAATAATAAGAAAGGTTGCTTGAAGGCATATATCTTTTAAACTTTTAACCACTCAATATCGACAGCCAAAATAAACAATCAAAACCCACAAAATTTCGCTAAATGTGGTAATTTAATCTAATTACAATAATAATTTAATAATAATAACAAAATAGTAAAATATTTAACATTTTAAATATTTTACCGATTAGGTTAGATGATTAGAATATAGATCTGAACTCAACTTTTCTGTTGCCATAGTAACAAAAATATAATGAAATAAAAGGATTTTTTTTTCTTTAATGAATAATTTTAATACATTAACTGTCGATAGGAATATCTTGATAATTTTAATTGGAGATAATGACCAAGCCTCTAAAATATAAATCGTCAAAGTTTTATTAAAATCTGTCCAATAGTTTTTGTGAGATGCGCAAACAAGGATGACACTAGTTATTTAACTATTACGTTTCCGTGGCACCGTTTAACCACTGAATTTTACATTATTTCCAAAAAATTTCATCCTGATTTTTAAATCAAATGAATTTTTAATCGGAGAGTTCCTGACGATTCAGGTCAATTGGATTTAAATAAAATATTATGTCTGATGATTCTCTAGAATGAAATTGTGCAAGGCATTATTAAATCATGAGGTCTTTTACCTATTCATAATCGTCTTAACTATTCAGGAAAAGTTTGATCGATTTAGTCTCCAACTTGAAATATATAATGAGCAGGGTGTCATTCTTGCTGCCAAATCCAAAGACTATGTACTAATATTAACAAAAGATTTCTAGAAAGAAGATTTATAATTTTCCCTAATGTGTGCATTGCAATCTACTCAACTACTTAATAATAAGCAATTTACATGTGAACAGTACTACCGTAATTTATTTTTAAAATTTATCCAGGTTTTCTTCGTCTTGCGTAATGAGAATAAAATTCGTTAAAAGTATATTTGTACTCCCATTAAGCAAAAGCACGATCGTAATTAGAACACAAGTACATGACCGACTGTAAAATAATGTCCATAATATAAAGTCGAGGACGTGCTGCGTAACACATCTACATAGATAAGATAACGGTTAACATTCTCCGTTCTGACTTTTAAATTACCTATAAATATTCTTTATCTGAGTACTTTGTTTTTGTTTTAATATTCTATAATATTAAAAAAAAATAGAAGTTAACACCGTAATAATAAACAATTACTAAGTTTTCTTATGTATTTTTACCTAGGATTTCCTTCTAGATAATAGATAAGATCCAGTGTAGGAAGAACAGAGAGTAGTTCAGCATATTTTCAATAAATTACGTTAACTGAATGAAAAGATATGTAAAATTTCATGAATTTTTTTTAAAACTATTTAAATTTTGTTTTATGGTTAATCTAAAGAAAAAAGGGCTTAAAGCAATATGGATGTAATTTACAGATCACTCAAAAAAGGAAATAAAGTTGAAATTTGACTTAAAATATGTTTGAAATATAAAAGAGAAAATATTACGATAGCCAAATCACGAAAAAATTATTTCAGAAAATAAATTTTGATATTTTTATTTTTAATACTCATATCCAAAAATATATTAAAAATTATTGAAATGCGGACTTTTTTCCATATTAAAAGTAAATAATAGAATTCATTTTTTTTATTTTAACTTATTTACGGAATTAACATTTGTGTAATCTTTACAAATCACTTTTTTATTTTTATTTCTAACAATATAAAATCTTGTATTCAAATCTAACGCCCTACAAATTCCAATATATATATACACTAGAAAAAGGGCGCGAAAATGTTACATGGTTTATGTTTCATTACACATGATTTTGTTAAATGTTTTTGCCAATTCTAACACAATAACTTTCATTAATTTAGCGTACTAACAACAATAAAAGCTTTTACAACGGAACTCTTCGAAATTCTAAACATTTTAGCTGTTTTTAACACAGTTCTAATCCCAATGTTTTTCTTTTTATACGCAAAACATAAATATATAAGTTTAGATAAACTGTTCGTGTCAAGAAGTACAAATCGTTCGAACGAACTATTGATTCAGACATCGTGTGAATCAATAAATGTTTCACCTGGTGATAACTCAAAATAGCAAGAAATATTGATATTAACAATAATCAGGTTGAAGAAATAACCAGATATAACCATTTATATTTATTTTATAAATATAATTTAACCAAAGTTAACCTACTCTTGCTTTGCTCGCTAACTTTGATTATTTAACAGTAGTGTTTTGAGTATTTAAATAATAAATTCAGTAATTATTGCAGTTCTTTATTATTTAAATAATCAAAATACTACTGCTAATTAGTCGAAGTTAGCGAGCGAAGCGAGCGTAGGTCATGTTTGGTTAGATTATATCTATAATTATAAGCAATAATGCTTATATTTTTAATATATTAAATATGTTAATATGGAGAATGTTTAAAATGACTGGTATAAACAGCATGTTAATATTATCGGGTTATTTCTGCAACTTGATTATTTTTCATATCAATATTTCCTACTACTTTGAGTATTTCCAGGTGAAAATCATGCAAACGTTGGTGGAGGGGGGAAGAAACGAAAAAGTACCGAATTTTTAATTATACTCTCGTTTCGCTAAAATAATTTTATCTAATCATTAGAATACGTGCATTTTATGTTGCACAATATCATAAGTATATATCGATAAAAATAAAAAAAAGTCAAAAAACGTTTGGAGGGGAAATTCCGTAAAAGTTCTAAATTTAGACAATTTACGTTTAGCACAGTGGTTTATTTATTTATACCTGAAGGTTGTTTAACTTCAAAAACGGGAAATATTTAATTAAACAGTTTAAACCACATCGTTTAGTGCTTGTTTTATGTAAATTTATTAAATAATTTTTTATCAAAATGTATTAATCTGAAATTTTTAAATATTATAGAAGTAATATACGTGCGCGCGTGTGTGAGTGTGTAAATATTGTAAATATTCAAGCATGTATCATAAAATGAAGGCAAAAAATCAATGCATTAGAATTTTAACCCAGCATCCATAAGCCTCAGAAACGCTCTATGTACGTATTTATACATTAAAATAGATGTATTTTTTGACTAGAGCAAATCGGCAAATATAGTTATAAATCTATAATGTAAATAATAAAATACGACAGTGAAAACATATTCTTTTTTTAGAAGAAACAGTAAAACTAGTTTAAAAGTATCTTCTATTGAAAAAATTCTATAAATACAGTTGCATGACGCAAGTATGACACGCCATACGATTATTATATCAATGTCTGTACTAAAACTAACCCAAAAAATACTTCGAATACCAAAACATTATTATGTAACAAAGAACAACGAGATATTGATTAATATTACAGATTGTAATGTTACAAATAGACATTACCAGATTGCTATCTTATCTTTAAGTCGTAACACAGGTAACACAGGTAACAGTACAAAACGTACACAGGTAACGTACACAGGTAACAGTTTTACAAAAATTATTTATCTACCACATTATTTAATCATTTAATATGATGATTTGTACGATATTACTTCGTAATTCTACATAAATCCGCGATAAATAAAAACAAACGGGATGCGAGGAGCATAACAGAAAAGACTCAAATTGTCTGTACATGTATTATGTATCATGACTTTGCAATAGCAGGTGTAGATGCAACTTAACAAAATATATTGCAATTTTAGAAAAATACCTGTACTTATACATATATAAATACAGACTAGACTTCACATAATTCTGTACTTATCTAACATAATTAACATTAACGTTAGATATTCAAAACACACACACACACACACACACACACACACACACACACACACACACAAATTCAAGTTACTTTGATGTTTATTATTATTTAACAAAAACACGATAAAGTAGCATAATATCAGATATTAAGTTTAATGTACGTACCTTACAAAGGAATCGTTCGAAGCATGTTTAAATTACCATTGACATTTCATTAAATCAAATAATAACACGAACACACATAACTACTTATAACAAACGCGTAAAATAAACGATGTACGTAGTTTGTTCACAACACAAAATATAATGTAAGATTAAATTACGTTTGTTTGTAACGAGCCACTTGTACGGAACTAGTAGACAACACTGCCGAGTTACTCGTTCGTTAATCTCCGCGTATAATCGGTCATCCTCGCACGTCTGAACTCGAATATATTTACTAACCGCTTGTTTAGTATTAGGATACACATCTGCTAGTAGTACTTTTATTAGTACCTCAACTATAACACACTGTTTTTATTATTATTACTGTTAGAGTTGAAAAAAAACCACACATTGAAAAATGACCACACATTTTACATAAAATTTTAATTAGTTTTTTAATTATAAAAATGTATAAACCTGTTACATAATTTAATTTAATTATTTATTTATTTAAAACTATTTTATAAATTTCTATATGCTTATACAATAAATTGATTTATATATTTAATAAATCATCAGTTAACAATTTAATATGGCCAGTTTGATTAATTAAATTTTACGGGTTTTATTACTTGCTTTTATTTAATTCACAATGTTTTTTTTTTTATCTTTATCCTTAAATCTGAAATTTTGCGCACTTGAATTGATGCACACTTACTAAGTTCGGGTGACAATACATATTCCACAATTACTTTTGCAAACATCCTCCCGTACGGAGGGTAAATTAAGGGTGCGGATGTAAAAAATTGCAACATCTGCAAAACAGCTATGCGGGGTTTTTGGGGTCGCAGATGACAAATCCGATAGCCGTTTGATAAATCCAATGATAAATCTTTTATAAAAAATCATAAAAATGTGTGCCGAAAATTGTGATAGTTAATTACGTAAATGAAATAAAAACTTCACTATGTAAAAACTTCACTAATTCGTTACTTTGTTTTGTAAATATTTAAAAATTTGTTTAATATTTTATAAATACATTAGAAATTTCAATATATGATCTTATCTTTTAAAATCCAAATTAACGTATTAATTAAACTCATCCAATGTATGATAATAATTTGATTAAAGTATGACTAAAAAGTATAAAGCAAGTTTTTAAAAATTTCGAAACATTTTTCTAATATTATTTCGAAAGCAAACGTATTTCGTAATTTTAATTTTCTGAATTACTAATCGTTAAATAAATTAATTATGGATTACGTAATAATAAATATTATTATATTGCTAATGATTTTCTTACCGACCTCCGTGATGTGAGTGGTATCATCTCGGCCCTACATTCAAATATCCCGATTGAGAAACCTTGTCAGGCATGGTATTTTCACAAACTACAAAAACATGTCAGCTCATCTTCTGAAGCAATACCTAAAGGTGTTCCAGGAGGTTAAAAAAAATATATATATATATAAAATGTTTCTCTTATCTGTCGTTGTAGTAATTATATTTCAACCTGATTTATCAACTTATTATATGTATAGTTATATGGTTGTGTACTAGTCGATGCTATCAATTATTTAGAACTCTCGGCTTCAAAATCAGCTGATTTGCGATAACGAGTTTACTACTAGACCAACCTGGTGAGTAGGAGTGTATTAGACCTGGGACAATAATTTCTGATTGTAGCGGTTCAGTCCGTTTAGACCATTTCTACCTATTTTTCTGGGTTACCGAATAACATGTCCCCACACTTCCCATACAAAGAATTTCCCATCAGTTACATCATTATTTATACCAAATTCTTCGTTAAAAACTTAAAACTGGTATATTCCCTAATCCATGCTAACAGGAAATAAACAACAAATTTTAATTTCAGTTTGCTGGATTGCATCCACGTACCGCTCCTTAAACGAGCAGAATTGTTACAACTCGCCTTTGCACAACCCCCATTTATCTGCCCTGTCGCTTAATGGAACAGATATCTGATGACCTGTACGAAAAACCTAGTATTATGCGAAATCGCTTTGGCTTGTAAAAAACGAACAGCGTGTTGTTTATTGGCACCTCACGGATTAAGTGAATCAAACCCAGGCCAGACTAAACCCGTGCCATATAAAACAACAAATAGTTTCAACCACAACAATCACATACAGTTATGATTAAAACAGTTCACAAATACTACAACATTGATAGATAAGAAAAGCATTAGCAATTTAATATTGTATATTGCTATTTAATCCCTAAATAATTTTCATAACGATATTAATAATTTAGAAAATAAAAATTAAGGAATTTTGTCCGCTTTTGAAATAAGACACCAAAATTCTGTACCCAAACGTTAATGGCATGGGCTAACGGTACCGCATAATTTCGATGATATCGAATTGGCATCGAAAAAAAATTATTGTTTATCTGTAAAACTAAACGTCATTTTTGTTCAATCCTTTAAATAACAAAAACCCAGTTTATCATCCAATACTAAATATTACAGAAAAAGGTATTGCTGTTAAATGTTACTGAACAAAGCTGACTGTTAGCGAAAAAAAATGATATTTGCTAGTGTCAACTGCTCACCCACTGCACATATGCTTTCTCTACCCCATTATTCATCAAGCGGAATAACCACTACACGGTTAATGAAGCAAATACTACTCCCTCCGCTATAAATTAAACACCGTTTTAATGCGTTCATAAAAGTACTGGAATGTGGTGAAAAATTTACTTACTTAACATTCGTCTTTTAAAATAATTTCGTCATTTAATTCTATTAGTCATTTAAAAATAAGTCATTTAAAATCTATATAAATAAAAATGTTCGTTTGCTCAAAATCATAAATCTCCGAAACTTCTTCACCGATTGCTTAGAAATTTTGACAAAACGTTACATTCGGAAACGCGCGTGTTTTTATATACCTATTATTTATATACCTAAGATGTCACACCTGTAACAGGTAAAAACATGCTTTTTTTTAAAAACAGCGCTATCTGTTGGAGGTAAACGCAACACACGCTATACTAAATATTTTACGATTCCATTTCAATGTTTCCGATATGTGTGTCCGCTATAGACTAAAAAACTACTGGACCGATTTACGCGCGGGGAAAAAAGGGAGAAAGGGAAAATCTAAAAAAGTAAAAGGGAAAAAGGTGAAAATTGAAAAATAAAAAGGGGAAACGGGGAAAAGTAAAAACTGGAAAAGGAAATCAAAGGGGGAAAAGAGAAAAAATAAAATGGAGAAGTGGAAGGGGGAAGGGAAATAATAGAAAGATATATGGAGTAAGGAAAAGGAAAGAGGGAATTAAGGGGAAAATGAGGGAAAGGAAAAAGGGAAAATGGAAGAAAGGGAATATGGTAAAAATGAAAATGAAAAATAGGAAAAGGGTAAAAGGGAAAGGTTAAATTTTGTGAAATTCCATAATATTTATTTTGTTAATGTTTATCCAACTTTCAATTGTATTCATTTAATGTATATATATACTCAATTCTAGCAGTAGCGAAGCATTGCCGGGTCTGATAGTAAGTAAATAAATTTCCTTGATATCTAGGAGTATTCCTTCTGGAAAGTATTTTTATTTTTTGAGATTTGATATTATATGAGACTAATAACTTTTTTAATAAAAATTTTATTATTTTTTATAGCAGTTTTGTCTATAATCAAAGTTACTACTTGTATAAAAACCTATAATTAAAAAAAAAACTGCATATAATCATTTTGTAAATGTTGAATTTTTTTTAGAAAATTGGAATAAATGTATATAGATATACATGGATCCAGTTGATATAAATCAACAAAATTAAATCATATAATTATACAAAATTCCCAACGTTTTATTGAGAAATTTACCAATCAAAGTCTGGTGATTAAATCCCTCCCTCCTAATTCATAAATATATAATACCTGTATTCAGTTATTTAAAGAAATGAAGTTTTAATGAACATCATTACTCTCATAGAAAGAAAAATTATAATTATTGCCAAAACAAACATCTCAGGTATAAAAAAACACTAGATAATTTATAACAACAAATAAATTAATTTGCATTTTTATGCCATTAATCAATGAATAAACATTTTTATTTCGTATTTTATTTATTTCATATTTTATTTCGTAGTGGTGTATTACCACTACGAAATAAAAACGAAAACGAGACAAAAATCTTTCTTTTTTTTTTTTTAATCCATTTTTATTGCAAGTTTCTAGAAACTTATGTAATAGAGCGGTAAAAAATAAAGAACTATTTAACTGTACAAGAAAGAACTTATAAGTTTATAAAAAAGTTTTAAGTATGTAAAGTATTTAAGATGACGTAACTAAAACGGTTTTGGACAACTCGATACAGAAAAACATTCATTTCTTTAAAAAATGTAGCTATTCTCAAAAACACAAATATTCTATATTAAGTTTATTAGGAAAGGTAATGAGTGATATAATCCATTGATTGATGTATTCTAACAAGTATACAGAACCATATCCGTCTTACAAGCACGCCGAATTGTGTTTAATATTCCGTCTTTTAAATTAAAACATTACTTTATGATTGGTTTTATAATTTACATCAATAATTTAAGAAAAAGCGGTAACCGCTTTTTCTTAAATTCTTTTTTTTTTAATTCAGATAACGGTATGTATAATAATAAAGATTGGAAAAGTTACACGAAAATAATAAATAAATGAACTCTTTCTCAAAAAAAATAAAAATAATGGATTACAGACATTTTTCTTGAAGATTCTAAAATTATTTAAAAAAGTCCTAATTCGCATTATTAATATTATTATTTTTAGTTGTATGAAAAGTCTATGACAAAAACATAAAATAAAAATAATCTACATGAAAATGTAGTGTATTTATTTTTCTTAAGCTATTTCATGTGAAACTTATGTTTAAAATATTGTAATTAAAATAAAAATTAAAAATTCCGTATATAAACAAATAATTCCTGGAATTTATACTTTTGCGTAAAGCAGATAAATAATTTTTTATGTATTAACTTTAATTTTATTGGTATCCATGTTAGTGAAATTATTTTGGGAAAATGGCTATACGATGAAAACCATTACTTTCAGAGAAAGAAACTATGATGTTGTTCTCGAAATGTCAAGTGTTTTACATCCACAACTACCGTAAGGATTGGTAAAGATAGTACAAAATAAAAAATCTCTGTAATGAAGGAAAAGGTACATACATAATTTCTCACAATAAAGGGGTAAATAAATCCATCAAAATGGGAAGAACATAGATAAGACCCCGAAAAGAAGCATAAATGTAAAAATTTTCAAACTTCTTAAGATAATAATATTATAAAAATATTTCAAAATTTTTAAAAACTTACGTTATACTTGTTAGTCATACTTTAATCAAATTATAATCATACATTCCATGAGTTTAATTAGTAGGTTAATTTGGATTTCGTATGGAGGCGAGTGAATCATCAGGAGCTGTCTCAACATACTGCCCGCCAAAAGTCATCTTTATATATATATATATATATGTGTGTGTGTGTGTGTGTGTGTGTGTGTGTGTGTGTGTGTGTGTGTGTGTGTGTGTGTGTGTGTGCGTGCGTGCGTGCGTGTGTGTGTGTGTGTGTGTGTGTGTGTGTGTGTGTGTGTGTGTGTGTGTGTGTGTGTGTGTGTGTGTGTGTGTAAATATATATATACACACACCCACACACACAAGTATATGAGTGATGACGAAATGTTGTCAAATTCGAAACCACAAAAAATCCCGTACCAAGTTTTTGTCATTTTTTTATGTCGAACTGCTATCGGATTTGTCATCTGCGACTCCAAAAACCCTGCGTAGTCGTTTTGTAGATTTTGCAATTTTTTACACCCACACCCTTAATTTACTCTCGTACGGAGGAGTTTTAATTGGTATCTGTATATCATTATCAAACCTATGTGGTCGGTTGCAAAAAAACACAATTTAAGAGAATTCGAGGCGAGCCGCACGCTGTAAGGAAAAATAGATAATGATAAAATAAAAAAACACAAATTTCGTAAAAAATGAAAAAATTATTAAGATATAGTGGAATTTTATTCATTAAAAGACTTTTGGACTAGTAAAAGTGAGAACAGTTATATACTGAAAATTAATTTTTTTTTGGAAATAAAAAAGTTGGATCTGGTACTTGTAAATGGTATCATTTCTAGTGAATCTGACATGCCAGGGTGTTGTGAGACATATAAAATAATATAATACGTTAACTCTGTTTATTTATCTGAAGGGCAAAAATTTTTACTTGAAAAATACTGATTTATATTCTCAAAATAAAAAAAATTAATAAATAATAATAATAAGTGGAAGGGTGATGGAGTACTCTACGAATTAAGACGGAAGTATTTTTCAAAACTTCGATCCTGTCTGGATGTTTCAATTGAAATTTTCCGAAAAAGTCCCTCCTAATCTTTGAAGGAAAACCCGAATCAGGTCTCAAAACCCGGAGGACAAATAATCTGGATTCATCCGAACTGAATTGGTAGTTTTTTCGGCAAATTAAACAGATAATTATTAAGAATAAACAATTAAGTTCAAGTATAATTTAATGATATGATTTTTAAACGATAAAAACCAGAACTGGATTAAATTTAGAATTTTAGGGGAAAACGAAAAAACACTAAATACATTGCTGTTTTACTAGTATAGAATGGTAAAAAAGAAAACACATAAAAAAGAATAGTCTCTTAAAAATAATTAAAAGTATGTTAAAAAGTAATTATTCTTTAATACCGCTACTTTCTCGACAGTGAGAATCGTAAACCTTCTGAAAAGCACAAAGGAAGGTAATATATTAATTCTAAAAGAGTTTTTGTTTTCCACACCCTTTAGTTTTTAATGAATGCAGTACTGAGGTCATAATTTGTTGGTTTAAAATAACCCAATTCTTAATCGAAAATTTCGTTCTCTATTCAACTGAAACGGAAAAATACGAAATTAAACTACTGTATAAACAAATTTATTTATATATGACCTTGGACATGCATTTTTAAACATGCGTTTATAAATGTATTTTAAGGAGGAAAACGAAATAACTAATGTATCAGCATTACAAGTATAAATTGAACGTATAGAATTAATGAATGACTTCTACAGCAATACAACAATGATTTTAACAGTTGTAATAAATTAAATCCACTATTATGCTATATCTAAACAATATATTTTATAAATAATATATAACTTACCTAATTCTTGTTACTTTTTAAATATTAAATAAATAACGTTTATTTATTTAATTATATCATACCACCACTATTTGAAAATTCTAAACAACGGTTTATTTGTCGGTGTATACAACCAAAAAATAAGACTTAAAATATTTACACATAGTAACGAAATTATAATGAATAAATCTAAACAGCATTTTTAAGCTTTGCAACCAAATTTATGTTACATAGTCTCTCTCTTTTTCTCCTTTTTTCTGTTTTTTAACTACCTTATGTTAGTTACGAACTCATTCTTCAGAGGATGAGATGTATGAATGAAGTGTAATGTTGTAGTCTCAGATCGACCGTTCCAGAGATGTGTGGTTAATTGAACCCCAACCACCAAAGAAAACCGGTATCTACGATCTAGTATTCAAATCCTTATAAAAGTAACCTTTACTAGAATATGAACCATAGAACTCTCGATTTCGAAATCAGCTGATTCGCGATGACGAGTTCACCACTAGACCAACCCGGCGGGTTATGTTATATATTCTGAATGAATAATACCATACGTGGAGGAAATTAAAAAAAAATATAAAGCTATATTTTTGAATTTTGTAAGATTTTAAATCTTGAAAAATTTTTTTGTGTTATTAAAAGAATCCTACATCCTAAAATTCTACAACTAAAATTTCCATTAGATCCAACCACAGCCAAGACATGTTCTCTGACTTCTCTCCTTACCCTGATTTCTATTTTAATAGAATTAATATCCGATATATACAAATCGTTTTAAAATTTTAAATATTTTTGGTTCGTCTCGGCCTTTCATCCAGAGGTCCCGGGTTGAATCCTGATCAAGCTTGGCATTTTTCACACGCTACAAAATTGTTCATCTCATCCTCTGCAGCAATACCTAACGGTAATCCTGGAGGTTATAAAAAAAAATATACATAGATATATTTTTGGTTCAAAAAGTCTCACATTCCCAATATGTCAATATATAACGCATATGTGACATATACAAATAGATGAATTGAATTAAACCCTTCCATCTATTTTTTTTGTATTTATCGTCATTTCAGTTCATAACCTATTGTGAAAAGATCGTTTTTAAAACTACTGCAATACTTTTCTCTAATTAGGGAGCTTACTATTGTATAAGCACCCAAAAAGTAAAATACTGCAAAGATGAGAAAATTTTACATAACTTCAAACCAGAAATACGTAAGAAAAAGAGAAAAAAATTTAGAATTTATAAAAGCTACTCACCATAATTCTGCATATAATTTAATTATTTTGAAAAAAGTTCATAAGATGAAAATTAGTTGGGAATAAGATAAATCTACATTAACTGTTTTAGATCGTGGGTACCGGTGTTCTTTGGTGGTTGGGATTCAATTAACCACACATCTCTGGAATGGTTGATCTGAGACTGTACAAGACTAAACTTCATTTACATTCATACATATCATTCTCATTCATCCTCTGAAGTAATACCTTACTGTAGTTCCGGAGGCTGAACATAAAAAGAGAGATCAACTGTTTAAATTTAGTAAATACCTTCTTTGTTGTAGTTGACTTATCCTCTATTAAATACGTTCAAATTGAATATTTTATAAACTACCTTTCAAAAGAAGGAAGTTTATTTTTTGGGTACGACATGGGTGTACAAAGGAAAATATTAAGTTTTAAACCTATTTAATATCTCTTGGAAGTTTGATTTACAGTAATGAAACACAAATAAAATGATAGAATAACTCTTAAGAGTTTTACCCTAAAATGGTTAATGTGAGCACTTTTCGTTACAAGGCATACATCCAAGGGATAGGAAAGTTTATCCTATAATTTAACCAGCATGTCTGGAAAAATAGAAGCGACCTCTTCTTCAGCCTTGTGCCTCAAATAGGATAGATCAGCATAGCCGAGTCATATACTTAAAATTCTTTACTAAGGAGCTCACCAGAAATAAGCTCTGTTATCAGGTCCAAGCCGAAAGATCCAAATAATCCTACACAGGATCCATTAATCCAGCTAATCCTTCATTCAACTAATCGTACACAGAGTTACACCAGTGAGGAAACCTTATTTTCAAATAAAATTCTCTTCTCCAGCGTGCAATTGAGGAACGAGCCGTTAAGGCAACACATTCAAACAAGCAACTCCTGTTACACTTGCTTCAACGTAAAATAACGAACCATAAACTCTTGCTGTTGGTTTACCACACAAAAAACATATATTTTTTGGAAGTACCTTCCACATTTTAAGAGTTCATGGGAACCCCTAGTTATAAACACAGATAATGTTCTACTATGATGAAATGTTGACTCATCATTAAACACAATACGATCAAAAGATTCGATCGCAAAATTAGCACGTAGAGCGTAATCGGTAGGCTTGAAAGCCTGTAAAAGTTCCTGTAACTTATTTTTGCATACGTAAGCGTTTCCTTAAACATTCTAAACTGTGATCATCGGCATCGCTTCTTCGTGGCCGGCCTCCGAATAGATTTTTTTAGGACTATACTGGAAAGACTCCCTGATATGTTCTACATTTTTTCAGATATCCTCGATCGTCCCGTATTTTTCCCTTTATACAGACACCCGGTCGTTTTAAACTGATTATGCCATCGACGAATATAATCGCCAGTCAGAGTTTCACAATTAAATTGTCTACGGAACGCACATTGAACTGTAGTTAAAGATTCATATTTAGCAAACTGTAAAACATAGAAGGTTGTCTGTCCAGAACTGTCCACTTTATTAGTAGCGCTGTCAAGTGGAAAAATAGGAAATCAATAGACGACCATTTTCGCAACCAAAACTGTACTCTTACAAAATCCAACACTTGCATTTTATCCAAGAGGTATTTAAACAAATTAAAACCCCGATATTATATTTTGTACATCCGATATTTCTATATGACTCCTATTATAATTATAAAAATTAAAACTGCTTTAAAATTTGGAATATATATTTTTTTAAATAAATGTTGAAAAATTTTAAATCTAGATGTACGGTATAATATGAGAATACATAATTTTTTAAAATTCGGTTTACATAAATCCACAACCTTTAAACTATTTATTATTCCTTTAATCTTCTTTTATAATGAAAATACTAGCGTTGTTTACAGAGAGGGGCAGGCAACCATTGTTGACATATATGGGTAAAAAGCTTTCATTTAAAAAAAAAAACACTTCCCGAAATTGATCCAGTGGTTTGGGCTGGGGGATTCTGTCAAGGTTTTAGCCAATTATTTTAAATATATAGATTTTGTCCTGTCTATCATATTTCCACAAAAAATTAAACTGTAACTTTATATACTTTTGCATAGTGGTACTATACCAAAGAAACCAAATCCTATACCTAATTTAAATGATATTATATTAATAAATGTGTATGAACAATCGTGCTCGGGCATATAATATGTATATTCATTCTCATGTAAATGTTTCTTTTTTTTTTTGAATGATTACGTTAAATAATAATCAAATAAAAAAAAACACTTATACGAGAAATATAACATATTTTTAGTCAAATTCAAAGCATTTTTTTCCTTCAAAGCTTCATTCCGTAAAAATTCCATCAATTCATATAATGCCATATAATATTATATATATGCATTCTCTTTCTCATTTCTTTTATTTTTATTGCTATTAGAATTTATTAAATTTAACAAATATTAATTTATTACACAAATAAATTTTTTTATATTTAAATAATTATTTATTTTTATTGTTACCGAAAAGCTATGTTGATATTATAACCTTGGTATATTTCAATACTTCAACGTATTATATACAAATATTAAAATAATGAAAATTTATAAATAGTTAATATTTTTTTATAATTCAATAAAATCGATTTTTTTAAATCAGAAGAAAAAGTATCGGAAAAGTTGTCTGAAGTTTGTAAAAATTAAAATTAAAATAACAACATACTAGTATATATAAATAATATACAGATCTAAGAACTTAATACTTTTTTATGTATATTATTGATTAAAATAAATTCAATATTTTATTTCATTAAATTTTATTTCGACAAAATTTGATTACTCTTTGAACTAAAGAAGGTAATAGATTTTGCACCTGCATATTAGAATTCATTTACAGATAATATTGTAAAATAAAAACTGGTAAAAACTAGTTACTTAAAGTTTGTTAAATAAGAGTGATTTCAAGAAATTCTGTTTTAAAGATTTAAATTTTAAAGCGTGATTTTAAAATCACGGTTTTCTTTAAAAACTAGTTTCTGTTGGTTCTGTGATTTTAACCAGTGCTTGCTCGTTGAGTTGGTCGTTATAATCAATGATAACATCACAATATAGTGTATTGTTTTCGATCAAATAACGTAATGCATGAAACACCCATGTACGAGATATTGTAAGCTTCCGTGTTATGTTTTAGTTTTCAAGATATTCCGTAACGGCCACAATCTCTTCATCTTCTGTTGACCTAGATACCATACGTGGTAATATTTCGTTGTCTTCAAAGATTTTCTGGGTGAAAAAAATTGCAAGTCCTTTGAAACCAAACTCTCCGTATAAATCATCAAATTTGATGACTTTGAGGAATGGTATTATACATGACATTAAACGTTGTTATGACTGCGAGATTATTTGAATCATGTTTACTATCAGTATTGATCCTGGTTGAAGATAGTTCCAATAAGTCGTAGGTAGTACTGTCGTTTTACAGCGATTAAAAATTAGCAATTGATTTTTTTGTTTTAATTCGTTTGACAGATATGACGGTTTTGTTGCTGCAAATAAAATTGTTGAAATCTGGTTAGGATAACATCGTTTTGTATAAATTTTATTGATGATACCATAAAACATTTGTTGTAAGATCAGTATTCAATTTATGGCGTCGTTGACGCCTAAACTCTAATCAAAACTAATTTCTTGTTTTTGTGGAGTCTGTTTAGAATGTAGGGACATTCTAAACAGTGTTGGGGTTGACCAAGCAAGCTTTGCGATCTTGCGGTATATCTGTTGCACGATATGACGATTTGCCAATCGAACTTCACGCAGTTCTAGTGTCTCGGTATAGTGTCTAGTGTTTCTTGGTATTTTTGACTCGCTTTCTCCAACCATCCTTTTCGTTGAGTCGCTTTCTCTTTCATCATCGTTGTAGAATTTTATTTGTTTCTTTTCCTACATGCTTGCCGAGATTCAGTGTCTTTCGATACTTCTTTTAAATTAATATCTGAGAAATTATATTATTCTATTTTTTTATTTCTTCCACAGAACTGAGTTGTTTAAGGTCAGATTTGAATAAATTAAATTCTCTTAAGTTGTAAAATTTCTTAGTAAAGTGTTAATCTTCACACAACTGTAAAAAAGGAGTGAAATGTATTTAGGGTGAATGTATGTTTGTTCCACCATAGCAAATCAACGGTTGAACCGATTTCATATATGTCAATCAACATATATATGTTTAAATAAATTTTTTTAAATATTCTATATACAAAATTGTCACCCGCGCGCTCTTTAATTATTCTACATTACAAAGCAATGTGTTTTTTAGTAGTCGTGTTTTTTATTTTTTTCATAATTATTTCTTGTCTCACTTTCTTTTAATTTTATCTGACAACTAAGTTTTTTTTAACCTCCAGGACCACCGTTAGGTATTGCTTCAGAGCCTGAGATGAATGACAGTTTTTTTAGCGTGTGAAAACGCCGTGCCTGACCGGGATTCGAAGCCGGGACCTCCGGATGAAAGGCCGAGACGCTACCACTCGCGCCACAGAGGCCGGCTACAAACCTTTATACTTTTTACCGGCCGACAAATAAGTTTTTACTTTTGGTTATTTTAACTCTTTAGCAAACAAAAAAACAAAAAAATTCTACGTAGTTTTATTCTATATTACAACTTGGATAATTAGTTTCCGTTATTCAATATGATACCAGTTATTTATAACTAAATCAGATGTTTAGCGTATATAATTTTTAGAAAGTAAATTTACACAAGTTATATTAAAATTCACTTCAATAATCACCTGATATATTCATACTGAATCGACAGTCAAAATCAATCAGATCGATAGCCACATCTTATCGATTCAGCTCCCTTCCTCAAGATATTCATTAACGTGTGTATAATTTATAGACATCACACGTATATAAAATATACAAATATATTAAATTAACGGGTCTTTTTCGGAATTCCCCACTCCAAAAAAATGAAACACTTAATTTTTTAACCAATAGGCCAAAAATCAGTTGATTTTTAATATCCAATAAGAATTAGGAGGGAATATGCATTTTTCAAAATAGCAGGAAATACTGATATTAACAATAACCAGGTTGGAGAAATAACCCAATAATATACTACATACTCTTTTATAGCGGTAAATTTAAACATTCTCCGTAATAACAAATTTTACATATTATAAATGTAAGCATTATTGCCTATAATTATAGATATAAATTATAAACATAATCAACCAAACTTAACCTACGCTCGCTTAGCTCGCTAAGCTTGACTAATTAACAGTAATGTTTTGATTATTTAAATGATAAATAGAATTGCAATAATTACTGAATTTAATATTTAAATATTCAAAAAATTACTGTTAATTAATAAGGTTAGCGAGCATATCGAGCGTAAATTAAGTTTGATTAGATTATATTTATAAAATAAATAAACATAAATAGTTATAAGAATGGTAAACATGCATATTCCCATCTAATTCTTATTGGCTATTAGAAATACAACGGTTTTTGGCCGACAGATTTAAAAATTAAGAGTTTTTTTTAGGGAGTAATTCCCAAAAATATCCATATTAACAATGGAATATTGTATTGTCATCCGACTTACGTGGCTGTGTAAAATTTCACCATTGTATGACGTCGAGAGGAGTTTGAAAAACATGTAATAGAAAAAAGAATGTCACGTTAAGAAAAATAATCAAAGTTACCAACGACAAAATAATTTCCCATTAGCTAGCCAGAGGTATATTTTCAATTTTTTTATTTATGACTTTTGGACCACCTGTTAAAATATTGAAGAACGTGTGTTTATTTAAATATATATTTTTTCAACCAGTTTTCCAGCTACTGCCGGATTTGTGTATGTGCGCGTGCGTGTGTGTGTTTGTATAGGCAAAAATACAATTAACGCTACCGGCTTGCCAGGCCTGATGTAATTGCAATATAAGAGTAAATTTACCGATAAACATGTAGTCTGGAACAGACTCAGATCGACAACTCCTAAGACGTCTGGTTAATTGAAACCTAACCACCAACGAACACCGGTATCCACATTCTAGCATTCAAATCCATATAAAAGCAACTGCCTTTACAAGGACTGAAACCTTAAAACTTTCGGCTGGGAAATCAGCTAATTTTGCGATGATGAGTTAAACCATTAGACTAATCTGGCAGGTCTTGTGTCTATTTATTAATTTTTATTTTAAAACTTAATAATATTAGAAATGTGTAAGAACACAAAAACATTTTTTACAAATAACAGATAATGAAAGGATGTAAACAAAAAACAATTCAATAGTTTTAATTTAGCCTATATATACATACATTTTTTAAAATCAATTATAATTTTTGTTACAGGTTTAGAAGCGCAAGTACAAGCGGAATCAAAAGATCTTTACTGGTTTTGAAATATTCATTTCTTCTAATAAAAACAAGATATAACTCGACGACTAGAGGTTAAAAACAGCAACATAAAAAGTGAAATACTTTTGGTATTTACTTTAGTGCAATGCCACTATCAGGGATCTTTGTTAATATTTTAAAAAAAGTTAATTTACAATAATTATTATAAAAAGACAATGAACGGATAATAATTCTGACCAATGTTAATATAGTGTAAAATAAAAAATATATATATATATTATAGAACAATAATAATTATTTATCCTTTATCGGATAGAAAACAAATATAATTAATTATAAACTTAAAGAAAAATGTGAATTAAGTTTTATATATATATATATATAATTAACTTATATATATATATATTACTGTGTAAAAATAATTTGAAATTTAAAAAAAAAAACTGTACGTTGATTAGTTACGAAAATAGTGCGCGATGAAAAAAGTTTGTTTGTAAATATTGAAAAATTTGATTAGTATTAGAGTAATATCACAAGTTTAAGTAGTGTAAGATAATAAAATCTTAAATAAATAAAAAAATAACAAAAAAAAAAAAAAATACAAAGACAATTACTGTAATTTGACACATGTATAGAATAATTGTTATTCCATGTACATATTATAATACTGTAATAAAATAATTAATATTATTAATAAAACAATTAATTGTATATGTTTAAATTTCAAATAAATTAACATTAACTATAAAATAAAACAAAAAATAACAAAAATTAAAAAAAAAATGTATTTATTTGAGACAGATCTTGTAAAATAGAGAAAATTTTGTGCAATACATATATTTATATTGTTATGTTTTTTCATTTTCCTGTTATTATTATATAATATTTGTAAAATTTGTAGATAAAATTATGTATTTAAATATTAATTAATTAATAATTACAAGTAAATTAGCTATAAAGCTTTATAATTGTATCCTAAATCATTAGCTACACAAATATTTCTAGATGAATCAGCATAAACTTGGATAATAAAAGAAAAAAATTGAAAAAATAACATACAAATAATACGTAACTTATAATTTATTATTATTATAAAATACAAAAATTGTAATTATGTTATCCAAATAGCATGATTTCTTATTGTAGATGATGGTTGTAATAGATATGAAAAACAAATGTTTTAAAGATTAAAATGTCTTAAATGATAATATAGAAAAGATACCTTTAAAATTTAAATACTTTACCGAGGTTTTTACATTGCATATAGTACAGAAAAGAGCTAAATTGCAACAGAAATAAAATAATTTACTGGAAAGAATAATTTATAAATAACGGTTAACGAATAGAAATGATTTTAGATTTAAGAAATTTTAAATATAAATAAATTTTTTAAATAAGGTTTTTCTTCGATATTTTTTTATATACATTTTTTTTAACGTAGACATAAAAACGTGATTATTAATGCAAGAATCGTTAAATTTGATCAAGGTTAAATTTTAGAAACAAGTTCCATTTAAACTGAAGCAGACGGCTACTAATAGTCCACCAAAACATAATCTTTACATTATTATACAGTCATTCAACTAGAAAGATTAATACAAATGATTTGATTCCTATTTAATTAAAATAGATCCATTTTATTACATTCTACAAGAAAATAAAGGAATTTACAAAGTACAGATGAAAAAAATAAGATTACGATCTTTTGCGATGAATAGTATGATAGTAAACTTTTTTTATATTTATGAGAAAAAAAATTGGAATTTAATATGAGAACACAAATATGAAACAGAATACAGTCTTTTTATGATTAATAAAAAGACCGATCATATTTTATATGTATTTTAATCTTAATTTTATTAACTTTTACGTTTTCGATAGGTATCTTTTATCATCAAAGTAATTTAGGAAGATAATAATAATAATAATAATTTGAACATACTGAACATATAGTCATGTTAAACAAAATACTCATATATATAATATTTTCATTAGTGAACTATACTCATTACGATATATATTGGCGGTTTTCCCCTCCGCCGATCGGTAGCATCTACTTGCCTTCTCATCCCCACTATGACCCAACTCTCTTACTCCGCGTGACCGTGTACAAATTACCGCGAAAACAGGGCCGTGTTTTCGTTGAGTAGTGTACGTGTACGCTATGAAATGTACAGAAACTACACAGTGAAGAAAACATTGCTTGCTGTTTCAAACAGCCTGTGTATGAGAGAGCATATGTGTGTAACAGTTGAGATTCTTGGCGGACTCTGAATGCTGCGCGCGCAACTCGGTCTATATTAATAGTAATGAGTATAGTGACTCTTACATGTAATCAGTATTTGATTATCGGTTTTAATAACGTTTAAAGGATAACAATTATGTTATATTTTCCCTTTATTTTCTTACAATTTCTTAAAAATAATGAAATATTTTTGATTATTTAAAAATACAAATAATACGAGTATAATTTTTGAAAATTAGATTACTAATTAGTAAGCAAGTTAAGTTACTAATTATAACCCAAATCATTACTAATACTGTTATATTAATCTCTACCAAAACATCAATAACTAAATCTTAGGTAGTATTAAAAACCCCACCGGGTTGGTTTAGTGGTGAACGCGTCTTCATAAATCAGCTGATTTGAAAGTCGAGAGTTCCAACGTTCAAATCATAGTAAAGGTAGTTAGTTACTTTTATACGGATTTGATTATTAGATCGTGGTTACCGGTGTGTTTTGGTAATTGGGTTTCAATTAATCATTCATCTCAGAAATGGTGGACCTGAGGCTGTACAAGACTACACTTCACTTACACTCATACGTATCATCTTCATTCATCCTCTGAAGTAATACTTGACGGTAATTCCCGGAGGCTAAACAGGAAAAAGGAAGGTAGTATTAAAAAAAAAAAACACTATAAAGTGTATTTCAAATGCAAAAACAAAGAAATATGTTTTTTTTTTTACTTATTTACAGTTAACTAACGTAAACATATACATTGTTAGTATCAGCAGATATTACATATTTTAATAACTTAAAACATGATTTACTAATGAAAATACAATTCGTTTTGTATAACATGATTATAACTACGGTATGTTGAAAAAGTTTCTTTCAAATTTTTAACGTTTTAAAATATATATATATATATACTAGTATATATAATTTTTGTTGCACTTAGCATTTTAGGCAATATGGATATATTTTAAAATAATATCTAGCCTCCAAGTTTCTTATGGTGCTGCAGTGGTGAAAGAAGACTAAATATTTTTGGGTTAAAGATTAGGATATACAGAACATTTTTTAAATAGCTATTTAAAAAGAAAAAAAATTGTGCAAACCGGTGTTCAGTAATATAATTACCTATCAAAATTTGAATTAACTCTGTTCGTTATAATTTAAAAAAAGTAAAAACAAAAACTAACAATTTATTAGGAAATTAACTGTGGTTTCCGTAAAATTACGGTAATTAATGTTACTAAAAACTTTCATCGGTCATGTTTTTTAACAAATCAATTTATTGAGGTCTGGTTAATACTATTTTTTCTTATATTAAAAATGTTTAAGCTCTTTCCCCTGCGACCCATCAAAAACCAGATGTTTAAGAAACATTAAAAAAAAATAATATATATATATATATAAATATATACTCGTATATATAATTTTTGTTGCACTTAGCATAATTTTCTCTTACTAATATTCATTAATAAAAACTATATTCAAGCGCTTGAAAATAGTTCCTATTTATGAATGTTAGTAAGTGGAAAATATAATTATGTAATACTGATATATTATTATCAACGGGCCATGCTTAATAGAATTAGTTTAAGAGACTGGTTAAAAAAAATAATTATTATTGTCTGGTATGTACTTCAAGAATAAATATTTTTCATCTCTTAAAAATATAAGATGGGTAAAGTAATTTTTTAACATGCTGTATAATCTTACTACCTATAATCTGAAAAAAAATCTTTTTTTTTACTAAAATAGATACTTATTATTTTATACTAAAAATTTTCAAATCTATCTTCTACTTAAATATAAAAAGAGAACGGTATCATGCTATTTGGATCATATAGTAGAAAAATATTCAATTAATGAAAATATATGTAGTATTGAATAAATTTTAATTAAACAATATATGTTTTTTTTAAGTGGTGAATGAAAAGCAGTATTTCTTGATTAATGCTTGTAAATATTTTTTTACGATTAATATTACAAGTATAGTACGTATTTAAAAAACGAAGCTTGTTATATCTTGTCAATGAAAAATTACATAAATTAGATTCATAGATTTTGAAAACTTGTGTTTTTGTCTTAATTTATTAATGTAAAATATTCATAATAAAACCGATTTGATGAATTTCCAGCTGTTAATAAGGAAAAAGTATCTGATTTTTACTATATTTTTCATGTTGGTCGAATTTAGAGCTTTCGATGAAAACGTTCCTACGGAAGAAATATATTCCGTTTTATTCTTAGAAGTATTTTAACAATAGTAGTCGAAATACAGAAAATAAGTTTTTTAAACTGTAATAATAGTTTTGTGTACCATCCGTGAATATATGATATAACTACAGGCAGCTTCAAAGGACTCATGAACTACTAGATATTTTTAATTCTTTTAAATATTTTTAATTCACACGATTTTTAATTCGTTTCCAGTTTAATTTTATTTAAATAATTACGAGTAAAGATAAATTGATGCAATTTCAAGTAAAATTGTTAATTATAAAAACAAGAAGTTTGATATATCTAATAAATATATTACATGATAAAATATCTAATGGTAATCCTATCATAAGTTTTAAAAATATATCAAACTATTAATTTACTCAATGAAATTTAATTAATTAATATTGTTTTACTTCCGTAATTTAAGATGTATTATTTCCTAATATGAACTGTTAGGTGACTGCAGGCCTTTTTGACTTTTGTTTTAATAAATTTTTGTTATATGATTAATATTAATTTTACACCTTATAAGTTTTATTATTTTACCGTTTTACTAATAAAAATTCCGGGCGATGATAACGCTCAGGCGTTTTTCGCCCCCAAACAAACAAAACAAAAAAAAAAAAAAAAAAAAAAAAAAAACAGGCCATAATATTTATTTTTACCGTTCTGTACGTATTAACAAAATGATTTATGAGGGATCTCTTCTTATGAATTACTGTATTCTATTTTTGTTAGTAATTAACCGAACTATGTAATAGAAAACAATATAGGCCAACTTGTGTACCCGTAATCGCATATATAACTGTATGTAAATCTTATTTATTCTTACAATTTTGATTCTGATAATCAAGTGATATCCAGAGATGTTTTTTAACTGGCTAGTCAAACCGTAGCGAGTAAGTTGCGTAATGTAGGTACTAGATTCACGTTTCGAAGTGATGATAGTGTCACCTAACTCATAACCGACTGGGTTGGCCTAGTGGTGAACTCGTCATAGCAAATCAGCTGATTTCGAAGTCAAGAGTTCTAAGGTTCAAATCCTAGTAAAGGCGGTTAATTTTACACGGATTTGAATACTTGATCGAGGATACCGGTGTTCTTTGGTGGTTGGATTTCAATTAACCACACATCTCAGGAATGGTCGACCTAAGACTATAAAAGACTACACTTCATTTACATTCATACATATCATTCTCATTCGTCCTCTGAAGGAACCACCTTGGGGTGGTTCCGGAGGCTGAACAGAAAAAAGAGAGAACTCATAGTATAAAGGAATAAGAGTCATTTTCAATATGATTAAACTGTACCTTCAAGAGTTCATTCAGTTTGTTTATATGACGATAGAACTATTAAAAAATAATTGTTTGGTATAATTTTTGCATTGTTATTTGATCACAGTAAGTTGAATTGAAAAAAAAATACTCTACAGAAAGATAACTTGTGAAAGAAATCTTAACGAAAGTTTCATTTTATACAAATTAAGGATTTTTTTTTGCAGATCAAAAAATATACAACAAACTGATTATTTACAAATTTTGAAATAAAATAAAATTCACAAATACCGTTAATAAATTTTTTTTAATCTACCTCAGATTTAATTCATTTCATAAAAAATCTTTTGAATATTATTTCAAACTTATGAAGTATTTTTCCATTAATATTAACTAGAAAAAAGCCGGGCTTATGGCCTACCGCGAAAATATTACATGGTTTATGTTTCATAACACATGATTTTGTTAAATGTTTTTGCCAACTGTAACTAAATAACGTTCATGAATTTGGCGTACTAACAACAATAAAAACTTTTACAATGAAAAGATTCAAATTCCTGAACATTTTAGCTGTTTCTTGAGGTGTGATTTTTTTAACAGAGCTCTAACCTCATTGTTTTCCTTTTTAATCCCCAAAACACAAATTTAATTTTATATAAATCGTTCGTATGAAGAAGTATAAATCGTTCATGCTCTGCGCACAACTGCCCGGCGCACCACGTGGTCCGCTCTGCACTAATAACAGCTAAAATAAAATTTGAGCACATACATCTAACAAAAAATCAAACACCATTCTTTTTACGGAAAAGATAAGATAGTACAAATAATATTTATTTAAATCTTCCGTTTATAACGGCAGAATGATATAAAAAATTGCCGATCTCCATAGGGATGTGGTTTTGTCTCAGTTTTTTATCCGAAGGTCCTGGGTTTGACTCCCGGTCAGACATGGCTTTTTTCATACGCTAAAAATCTGTATCCTGGTAAGGCAAAGTGACCAAGGCAGTTGTTGCTCATCATCTAAAAAAAATCACTAAAAATATTTGATATTACTCCAACCAGACATTAGATCGTCCCATTATCCCTTCGATGCATTTTACAGCAATGTCTAAAAAGTTAATTTTAATGTCTAAAAAGTTATTTTTTAAGCAGTTCCTTATGTGTCTTAGAAACTGTAATAACGAGTTTTTCTTAAAAACCTCCTTAAAATCCCTTGAACAAAAGAACTGAAATTTTGTCAAAATACTACAAAAAAATTAACGAAATTTTTTATTTCGAAGAAAAACCTTTTCAACATAAAAAATTTAATCAAAATGAAAAATGTATTAAAAATTGAATACTTTTATTCTTATTAACAACTAGAAAGTGTTTTGTTTTTTTTCTATTAGGGTTTTCATGTTAATTATTTAATTAAGGAAAACATAACATTTAAAATGAATCGTGAGACAACCTTTTATACACTGATAAGATATATAGCTATAAACATCGTTTTAATCGACCATTTTATCTATAATAATTTAACCTAATATGAATAACATAAATACTGCATAACGTAGAAAATACAATATTTTCATTTTTTTTAATTTCTATTTTTATTCTATTTTAGTTTATTTTTTTCTGGTTTTAATTGTGATAAGAAAATGAAAATTTTGGATTTTATTGTTTTTTTTTCTCGATTTTATTGATTGTTTAAAGGATTAAAGAAATAAACATTTTTTTAACAGCAAATAAAATATTATGTAAACATATATCTAGATATTTTATGTATCAGAATTGTGGATGAAGTTATAATCCGCTCATACAGAGTTACATTCATAAAAAATTATTTTAAAATTAATGCATAGAAGAAAATAAAACAAATGTAAATTAAAATACGAGGTTTAAAAAATTTCAATTTTAATTTTCATGAATACGATATAAAATAATTTTTTTTTCATAATTGTAACTTTTATTTTTTTTTTAATTATAATTTTAAATTTAAAAAATGTTATTTCGTATTTATGAAATTCCTAAAACTATTTTCTAATTAGATAATCCTGCAATCTGAAATTATGCAATTATAATTATGTTTATATGACCTCAAATATGATAAACCTTATTTATAATATTATAATAAATTTGTTTTCTTCTTTATATTTAAACTGAGTATTGTCTATCTATGTTTACTCTTTACTGTAAAGAAACCTGAAATTTATTTCAAATAAAATTTATATAAATTTCATAAAGATTAAATTATGTTACTTATTATTTTATTTACTTATTAAAATAAAAGTAAAGCAAGGAAACTGTAAAAAAAATCTTTATTTCTAACAATACTGGATGTTACCCGGGGACATATTACTTAAATACAACATAGCAACAGTTTAAGTAAGGGATAAGATAATTTAAAGTACAATTTCCATTAAAAACTGATAAGCTGGATAGAAATGTGGTGTCAGAAAAAACTAAAATTCATTTTTAAATACTAATACAGAGTGTATCACGAAGTTCTTTCGGACCTTTCTTATCCTTTTCTACTTGTGAAAATAATGGAAAATATTCATATATGTCCTAAAATATTTCGTTAGCGAGTTACGGATAGTGAAATATTTTCCTCGGATTTCAGCTACCCCGGTGAAATGAGGTCGTACTGAAAATTTTAGGCCATTAATTAAGAAGCAGAATTAGCAATTTCTAATGGTATTTGATCTGAAGAATTGAATAAAATAAGTTCCAGAACCGTATCTGCAGTAGATTTAGAGAAACCTGGAGTAAAAGAGTATTATTAAATATTATAGTATAATATAATATTATAATGTTAAATAATTATATATGTATAATATATATATAATTATTTTTTTCGATAATAACTTTTTAATGGATTACAACTAACGCAATTGAAATATTTACGCCTTACGAATAAAGTAGATTTAAATATAAATGTTTGAAAAAAGCAATTTAAGAGTATTAAATAAAAATCCACCGGATTAGTCTAGTGGTAAATTTGTCGTCTAAATTGCCTAATTTGAAGTCGAAGTTTTCAGGTCCAAATCCTAATAAAGGTTTCTTTTATTTGGATTTGAACACTAGTTCATGGATATCGCTGTTCTTTGGTGGTTGGCTTTCAATTAACCACACACACGTCTCAGGAATGGTCGGCCTGAGTTTATTCAAGACTACACATTTACCGGTACAGTTACATTATACTAATAAGTTGGTAATGACTTTAATTTTTGATGCGACTATAAATATTAAAAAAAAATTTAAAAGTTAACGAAGCTAAACTAGAAGTAACCCATCAAAAAAATGAATAACTGGTACAGGAAATAAATGTTCGCTGAATATTAGTCAATGGTACAACAATGGAGCAATCTACTTATAAAATTGGAATTAAAATTAAATTATATCTTAATTTAAAAAAAAAATTAAGATTATAAAATAAAAAGGTACGAGTATTTATTTTTTAACCAAAATTATTAACTCTAATAATGACAGAAGATTGAATGATTTTTCAAGAATTATATTACAAGCCACTACTAAATGTAAAACAGAATTTTAAACCGTATTAATATTTGTTCTTTTATCTGTTATTTTTTAGTTACATTTATTTAAAGAAAATTTATAAATTACGAAGAATTTTAGTTAAAAAATTTTAACGTGTTCCAGTTTTTATTTGTTTTCCCAGTAGGGTAATTTCAACGTTTTATAACATTGTAAAGAATTTGATACAATGGAACTATAGCGCCAATAAAATAAAAAGTCTGTACCGTATAATATATTTACAAGAAGTGAATGTAAGTTCTTGTAAAAGACGATCGAGATTCCCTCCCGTCTTAATAGAAATTCTCCATTTTTCTTTCCTGCGTAACTTATTTTTATTTCAATTGTTAACCATAATTACGAACAAAGTTATGAAATTAATGATTGAATTATCGCAAAAGTAGATGAAAAACGGGGTGGTAGTTTTATGCATAATTTTTCGTAACTTCTACAAATTATTTTCAAATAGGTTTCTACCCATTACAATAAAGTAGAAGAAAGTTGATATAAAATTCATACATGATATAAGACAAATTTTTAAAGTACATCTTTTTCCTTTGTAATGAATGAGTATTATATAGTTGGTTTCTAAATCATAAAAAGAATAGATTAAAAACGATTAATCTACAGTTGGGATGTATTTTGTTTCACTGTATTTTAACAGGCAACCCTCCAGTGGCGGCTCACGTATAGGCACTATGGAACTGCAGCACCCGCTATTTCCACTTGATATTATCGATAACATTTAATAAAATGAGTCCTTTTTTCTTTAATTCTTTTTTTTATACTTGTACAATACATAATCCTTAAGCTTAATGTCAGTAGCCATCCCCCAGTTTATGAAAAAGATACAAAACCTTTTGTTTAGAACTGTGAGCTTCACAGTTCCAGCGGCGTCGTGTTTGGCTGTTGCGCGCATGCGTACATAGGAAGCTGCACACGAGACTGCGTGGGAGAAAGAGAGCACAGTCGCTCCTGTAGTGCCGACCCTGGCGTGCTAGTAGAAGATAGTTTTTTTTTTTACTCCGCTTGGGTTGTGCTTAAAAACCGTATACCATATTCTTGAATATGATAAAGTGTAGAATTAAATTATTATTCTGCTTCCAGCTATTTTATTTTATTCATTTTTTTCGGTTCTTTTATTTTACAGAATTCTTTAACATGGCCTGTCCATGATTTTGTTCTTTTAGGATTTTATCAAGTTTCTGAAAAAATTTCTTTTTATACATGTTTATTTCCTTTTACACAATTTTAAAACAAAAGCTAAAAATTTTCTGGAGCAGCACCCCACTAATTTTAGCTACGAGCTAAATCCCCCCACTTCATCCTTCATAAAAATGTATAAAATTATCGTACCTTGGAAAGTACATTATTTTCCTCAAAATTTAGTTATTATGAATATAAATTTGCTTATTCAACTGACAGTTTTTTGTAGGTAGAAAATTGTTTTAAATCGAAATTAATATGAATATTTAAAAAAGTAAAACATGAACAGATACAGCAAATACATATAATCGTACAGATATCTGCACCGGAGTTGGCACAAGTTTAAGAAAGTAACTAATAACATCAGATCTAAAATATTATGCGGACTAAAAACATTAACTTTTTTGTAAAGATAATTAAATAAGATTTTTTCAGTTAGCCTGGTATTTGCATAATTTTGATCATGATATACCTTTAACTTAAAAATAAATTGATTAATAAATTAGCTTAAATTTTTTCCTGCATTATAGAACTTTATTTTATTAACCTTTACAACAAATAACGAATGTTTTTTGAACGATTATTAGAATAGTATAAAAAACAAAATGAAAGTTATTGAAATGTTTACAGAGAGAAAAGAAATATGTATAAAATGAAGTGTTAATAGTTTTATAAAGGAATTTATTAAAATAAACTTATAAATAATTAAAAAAAAAAAACTTAAAATTATATAAATTCATAAATCCCGGGTTTGAATCCCGGTTAGGAGTGGCATTTTTCAAACGCTACAAAATATAATTTCCATATTCCTTGCATAAACTTCAAGTAGTGAAATTATGAAAAAAAGATATTAAGACAAGTTTTTTTTACATTCTGGAATTTTTATAATAGATGAAAATTTCTCCAGGTTTTGAAGCTGTTTGATGTCAAAAATTAAAAAAAAAAATTAAATATATGTTATCTAATACGTACATTAATAAGTTTGAAAAAAATTTAAATATTTTCCTGAAAATTAATGTCATTATTCCTACAGAAACGTATATAATTTTGATCCCGAAATAATTTTGAAAGTTTAAGAGAGTGAACGTATCTTGAAAAAGATTATATAAAAAATTATAATTTTGTAAATTAAAGAGATCATTTAAAATTATATTTGTAAATTTTTTACAAAAAGATATAATTAAAAAGGTAATATCTTTATTTAGAACAAACACAATACAAATTAATTTATTTTTTCCAGTTAATTTATCACAAGACTTAAAGTTTTGGCCAAGCGAATGTGAAATATTAGATTTTTAATTTGTAAAAAAAGACCTAGCTCTGACATGATGTTACTTCACCAAACTGATTGATGAAATATATATTACATATATAATAATAATTAAAAATTATTTATGAGTACGCTAGAATCAAAAATCACATGTTTCAAAAAATCGAAAATTTAGATTGCAGTGCTTCCGTTATATCGTAGAATTCGATTATGTGATTGAGTAGAATCAAAACTCGTAATTTAGTATGGAAAGTAGAGCCTAAAGTTAACTGTTAGTGCCAAAAGTAACAAATTCAATATTAGTTTTCACATCAGTTCTACACAGCCAATCAGAGGCCGTTATTTCTGCTACGAGCTATCGAGGTTATGTCGATTAGTTTGGTTTTGTACGAGTTGTTTCTCTGTGTATTTTTTTTAATAATTAAAACTATTATTTTAACAATTTATGTAATACCTAAACTTATTTAAATTAATAATGGACTGTGCAACTACTTCAATAGACCTCTGCACATGGTCAAAACTAACTAGTTCCAATCTTAATTCATAAGGGTTCATGGCGAGGGTTCTTCAGGAGAAGGATCGTGGGGCTCGGTGATGAGGGACGGCTCTCAGCGGAGCTACCGTTCGCACGTGCTTGCACGAGTGGGCGGTAGCGATGAGGCACGGGGACTCTCACACCCCGAACAAAAAATACCTAGTCCCGACGCGGATGCCCCATTCGCGGTATCCCCGTTAAAGGCATTGGCATAAAGACCGAGTCCCGGAGTGGGGACCCAGGAACGGCATAGCCGAGCCTGGTGGTTCCTACTCTGGGGGTTTGAGTCGGGCGCAAAGGGAGATCCAACCGGCGGGCCGAGACGTGGAAACCCGTTAGAGTAAAGGACACTCCCCTGGGCTGTGTAATACTTAACTTCAGGATTCGGCCCGGGAAGAAGAAAAAGAGAAAAAAAATCTTAATTCATAAATGAAATCTAAACTACAAATAACTGACCATTTTGATTACAGAATTGAAAATTTCTGCCCAATTTATATTAGGATAGTATAATTTCATTTTTAATTTGCTTTGGGAAGTTTTTTTGTGATTTCTGAAACATTTTGTTTTTAGAACATATGATTTTTGATTTTAGAGTACTCATATATACTTTACTAATTATATTTAATTTAAAATTTATGAAAACTTTATTAATTTAAAAGTTCTTACCCACCGGGTTGGTCTAGCGGTAAAACTCGTCATCGTAAATCAGCAGATTTTGAAGTCGAGAGTTGTAAGGTTTACATCCCTAATAAAATACTTTGTAAATAATTGTAAATTAATAGACATTATTTGGAATTATGATAATTAATTAAAAAATAAATAGAATATTAGCTGTAACAGTATATTCTAAAATAAAATAATTATTTAATTAATAAAAAAAATTATAATATACATTTTTAAATAGTAATAAGCCTCACATAATTGTACTAATTATATATATTTGTATGTAATAATTACGATGATAATAATACAAAATTAATTCGGATTTGAATACTAGATTGTGAGTACCGGTGTTCTTTGGTGGTTGGGTTTCAATTAACTACACGTCTCAGGAATGGTCAGCTTGATTCTATTCAAGACTACACGTTTACTATCTATACGATTTAGTATCTATATTCATATAGATACTAATGAGCCGCTAATAACTTTAATTGTTGATGTGACTATAAATAAAAATATTTTTAAAAAAATAGTTCTTATACGACCAGAGTACAATTAAAGAAAGTTAATTAATGAAAAAATTCACTTAGTGAAACCTTATTAGAAAAGAAAGTTTTTTTTTTATCACATCCTTCATCCTATAACGGTCGGTAAAGTTCGATAATTTCGTGCCAAATTTTCTTATGTTGCTTCGTAAGTGTTGTTTTTTTCTTATTGTTATTCTTTTTTTAGCTTATTCCTTTAAACTTATTGATGGACAATGTTTTCAGTAATGTAAAAATTACATCTAGTTCCAGTTTTTTATGCGTTTGTAAAACTTTCCTAAACATTATTCTTTTGTTAAAAAATAAACGTATATTTTAATGATATTAGTTAGTAAGTTAAGTTACCAATTTAAAAATTAAAAAAAGTAACTTATCAAAATTATTTATTGTTTTGAAATTTGTTTGTTAAAATTTTCGAATAGTTTATGGCATTAAATAACCGATAATAATAAATAAAATTAGTATTAATTAAAATCATAACATATATATGTATATACACACACATAAAACCGACATGAATTCGTTTAGCCTAAAGTAATTTTAAAATATAAAATATTGGCATTAGTATACGTAATTTTTTTTATAATTATCTTTTAAATTTTATTTATTATTGCCTTAAAATAATTAACATAGACGTATACACGTGTACATGATGTAAATTAATCCATTAATATAGCATTTCAACAAAACAACAAACATCCTGCTATATTAAAGATAGCCTAACAAAATATACGTAAAAATGATGTATATATAAAAATTCCACTAATAATAATATTATGCTACGTTGTTATTTGTATCAAATAAATGAGCTGTATATAATTAATTAATTAAGAGATATAATTTATCACTGATCGCCATCTATACAAACATAAGGTAATTATTCAATAATTATAAATTAATAGAATATTAGCTTTTAACAGCATATTTTAAAATAAAATAATTATGTAATTAATACAAAAAAATTATAAGATAGATTTTTAAATAGTAATAAACCTCACATAATTGTACTGATTATATATATTTGTATGTAATAATTACGATGATAATAATACAATAGGCTATTAATTATTGTAGACATCACTGTTTCAAATACAATACATTGTCCAACGAAATAAAAAAAGAAAATTGTATTATTTTTATTTAATTTTATTTGTTCCTTTTAAATATTTATATATTATTAATTTTAAGAATGATGATGAATTTTATTAATAATAATAATAATAATAATAATAATAAAAAAATGCCTTTAAAAAAATTTCTGCACAGAAAATTATATCCAAAAATTAACGAGGTATTTAAATTGTGCTCAATTTTTTCCCTTGTAGAAGTGGCATTATTCTACGAGGTCACAAGTTGTAAAATGCAGTTGATGAATATGATGGAGAAGCCATCATATAAATTAAAATTCATATAAGTGTTTCGATGGATTGTACGTAATTATCTGGCATTTTGGAGACAAAAAAAAATTAGCCGTTCAGCGGAAAACATTGCCGATATAAGCGATAATATCGCAGTATATCCCAAACATTAGTTCGCCGTTCAAAAATTACACAATGCAGCGAATTTTAACAAAAGATCTGTTATTAAGCCATTAAAGATTCATACGAACCACGAATAAAGCTCGACGATCATTTGAAACACAAAGCATTCGTCGATCGTTTTCCGTAGAATTAACGAGTTTAGTAAATAAAAAAAAAAAAAAATCATATTAAACGATGAGCATTTCTAACTAAAACGGTATATCAACAAGCAAAATTAGTCGTATTGGACCGTAGAATATCCATGGATAACTCTAGAACGGTCTATTGAAAACCCAAAGAGTGACAGTTTGGCGCGTATTTTATACTGGTGGGATGATTGAACAGTTTTTTTTTTTATATTGATCTGAAACCAGTAGTTGTCATTGGCGAATGTGATCATGAGATGATATTAGACTTTCTGCAGTTCCCTTTTGGAGAGCATGGTCTTGGATGAGACGCGGTGCCTTCTTCTTTTTCCTGTTTAGCCTCCGGTAATTACCTTTCAGATAATACTTCAGAGGATGATATGTAAGAGTGTAAATGAAGTGTAGTCTTGTACAGTCTCAGTTCGACCATTCCTGAGGTGTGTTAATTGAAATCCAACCGCCAAAGAATACCGGTATCCACGATCTAGTATTCAAATCCGTATAAAACAAAATGGCTTTACTAGGACTTGAACGCTGGAACTCTCGACTTCGAAATCAGCTGATTTGGTAAGAGCGTTCACCACTAGACCAACTCGTTGGGACGCGGTGCTATTAAAATACCTGCCATACGGCGAGTGTTGCCACTTGCTAAAATAATTAATTTGAGGCAAAAATTTCATGGCCGTCTTATCTAGAGGAACAGCAAAGGGAATCGGCGATCAAGATTTATTTAGTCTAAAGTTTATGTATTGTATATAACAACGATTCCTGGAGTTATAACAAGAATGGGCCGCAGTTATACAAAAAAGTGATCAGAATTTTATCAAATTAATTCGAGTGTTAAATGGCATGTGGAAGTTATTCGTCTAACATTCTACTTCATATTTGATTGCAACGTTTGCCGTTTACCTTTTAAAATAATTTAATCATTTTTTCACTAAAAAATAAATATTTTTTTTTAATCATCTTAATTACATCATGGGTTTATTTTGGGACTCCTTTGTGTGTCATTTGACTGGTTTGACACTACTCGCTGTCGACGCTACTCTATTCGCTTTTTTTAGCTAACTTTTTAACCTAAATATATTTTATTCATCCTACATCCTTAATTATATGTTTTATACAGAGTGATTCAAGAGGAAAGAAAAATAACTTGGGAGTTGTTTTTAGAGCATGAAATAAGGGAAAAAAGTTCATATGAACATATGTTCGAAAACGCTTTCTTAACGAGTTATGGCTACCGAAAAATTTCGCTCGGATTTCCTTCGGTGAAATGAATTCATACTGAAATTTTTAAGGCGCTACACAAGGGGTAAACTTTATGATTTATATTCCCTCAACTAAAAAATCGAATAAAACAGGTTTCACAAGAGTATGTTCCATAGTTTTTATGAGATCTAACGTAAAAAAAAAAAAAAAAATCGGTAACAAAAAACATGTTTTTATAGGTTTGAAGTACAATAACTTTGTCAAATGAACAATAATAAATGCGTAAATTTAACATCAGAACTTGTAGAGAATTTAATTTTGAGAAAATTTATGTAATAAAGTCTATAAAAAACATTAACATTTATTTAAAAAAACAAAAAAAATTCAGAACAAAACTTAACAGAAAGATGTTATAGGTTTGAATTCCGGTCAGGCATGATATCTTTTCCTACCAATTTCCACCGGGCTAATGACCATAGCTGTTGATGCCTGCTCTTTCATACCCAAAAAAAAAATGAATTTAAAAAAAATTAAAATCAGCTGAAATTAATAGGCTCTTTCTTACTAAAAGGTGATATTTTAAATTTGCCGTTATTTTTCGCTGTAAAACCAGAGTACAAAAAAGTTTTCAAAAAATAATAATTTTAGCAATGAGGCATATTTTCTTCTTACCGGCATCTTCAATAAATAAAATTGTCGAATTTAGGTATCAGAAAATCTAAAAAAAGACTGAAGAATTCCTATGTATCCTCGGAGGGTCACGGTTTGATGCGGATTTTGGGCTTAGGGATTGACTGGATCTTACTTCTTTGAAAGTGAAAATGGAGATACTTTACCGTCAATGAAGTTCGATATCGTGAGATGATTTCAAATTTGTTAATGCCTAAAACTAATGATATGGACAGAAGATACGTGGTTTCAACAAGACAATGCAACATACCACACTGTTGATGAAACCATGCAGTTATTGCAAGAAAGTCGTGTTATCTCGCAGCTAGGTGATGTGAATTGGCCGCCAAGATCATGTGACTTGATACCGATGGACTTTTTTCCTTTAAAATTATGTTAAGGATAAAGTATACGTCAGTAAACCAAAAACAATTAAGGACCTCAAAGAAGAAATACAACACAACATTTCCGACATTTCACAGAAATTATATCAACATCTTTGGAATATTTTGTCAAAAGAGTGAACATGTAAAGCCAGGGCCTGGGCGTTCATCTGTCAGATGTTTTGTATCACACAAAAGTTCCATGTTCCTACTTTCTAATAAAGCAAATATATTATCAAATAAAAAATGTGTTTTATTAAAAAATTAAAATGTCAGCTTATTTTGAGACTCCTTTAGAACAACGTGTCATAGGAAGATATATCTGGAATTTTTAATCGATGAATTTCTTACAGTGCTTGAAAATTTCGATTAAATATTTCGATAAAATTAAAAATACGATGATCATCAATTTAAAATAAATTCATAAATAGCAAATGAATTAAATCACTGGTTCGGCCTATTTGTGTAGTTAGACACCCCTAGTTAATAATTTATAAACTAATAAAAGAAATTTATGGATTAAAACATAATATTTTATATAATACTAGCACACCCGGTAATGCTTTGCTGTTGCAAGATCTGAGTATAGAGAGAGGGAGAGAGAGAGACAGTGAGATAGATTAAGTGAACACCTTGAAATTTTGATAAAACACTGAACATTGCAGAACTTCACAAAATTTAACTTTTCACTTTATAAAAGTCAGAATGTAAATAAATCCAATTGTCAAAATAGCACTACCTATCGGATTTAAATAAAACTACTCTCTAAACACAGTACTCGGTTCAAAATACTCCTAACTTCTTTTCTACTGGTCAGAACGAGGATTTCAATAACTTTAAACCTTCTCCGGAAAACGCAGACCATTTTTCAAAAACCCGCACCTAAATCAGTCCAGTAATTTTTTAATGTCTAGCAAACACACATACGACGAACATTACCTTTTATATATATATAGAAGAAGAAAGCCTGTTTCTATATTTGTTTCTTTGTTTCATAAGTATCTCGACATCGGCGCTAGCGGGTATAGTTTTTGCTAAATCTTATCTTTTCGCGTAACTAAAATGTATTCTGAATATGAGCCAAATTGGACCATTAATACAACTTTCCCAAATATCTCGACCCCAGTGCCATCTAGCGGGTCCAAACTAATTCAGAAACCTTCGCGGGTGTGCGTATAAAAACTCTCCAAAGTTTCATCGCAATCGGATGAATGGTATAAGAACGCATACGAGGCAAACAAACATTCAATTTTATATATGTAGATAATAACAGTAACTATTATAATATTTCACTTAACACACATGTCTAGGCTACTCCAAAAATTAGAAAAAAATAAATCTGACAAAAAAACAAAGTACCATGTCCACAAATAAAGAATGGACACTGGTACAATCTTCAAAAGAGAAAGAATTTAATTCAATATACAATGTTCTAAAAATGGAAAAAGGTTATTCTAATTTAATATGACATTTCACAAATGAAAATGATTTTTTTTTTAATTATAAATGTTAAATTTTTTTTAGTTTTTTAAACGAAAAATATGTTTTGTAAATGTAACATTAAATTTTATAAAAAAAATTGTACTTATTTTTGGAATTATATTTTCTCCCGCTTCAAATGTAATTTATATAAATTGTGTCTATAATCATTACTCAAAATTAGTTTTTAGAATGTGCAAAAGATGGCAACCAAAATATTAACTTTTAAAATTAAAAAAAAGAAGATATTACTGTATTAATAAATTTAAATATTATCGCATTATTCAATAATACAAAGAAAATAAGTATTAGAGAATAGAACACATAGATTGACATTTAAATAATTAAATAAGTGGTAAATATTACAGGAGAGAGAATTAAGAGAGCCAGAAAGAGAGAGAAATACATAGTAACAAATATAAATAATAAATCAATGAAAAATCCAAAGATAGGTTTTAAAATGTCATTATTAAGAAGGGTAAATTAACTTTCTTTTTGGTTCGGTCGGCACCATTTGCTTGTCTTACCAAGTCAGTTAGTCCTTTACCCTAAACAGTACAACCGTAACAGTATAACAAGCAAGCGGTGTTATGCGTGCTATTCTTGAAGTCGCAAATCACTTGTAAGAGACAAAAGCTATTACTATTTATACACTACGTTGACTGAAACAAAGTTCTGTTTGAGTATACCATCCATATAGTAACATTCACTAACTTTACAACTAAACTAAAACGAAATAGAGGGTTCCTGATTTATGATGATAGTGATCTAAACTATGTGTTTTTTCTCTTTTGTACTTATAACCTACACAGTTAAACCTATCTACTTCATTACAATGTCATTTATAAAAGTAAAAATTTCTATAAAAAACAAAAGAGTGTTAAAATACGTATTTAAAGTAATTTTTAATTAACAAAGTTGACTACATTAATTTATTTGGAACTGTTTTTTTACAAAAATTTAATTTTGTTTTTAGGTTAAACGGTAATCTTGCTCGTATTTACGTATGCGTAAAGTACATATAACATGACCAAAATTCCCAGATGTAATACCGTATTTACTCTGGTAGGCGAAAAATCATTTCCTGTGAAAAAAGATCGCAATTTTTTTATTATTTAAATATTACAAATTATGGAAAAGTATACCCTCCAAAAAAAAATTGTGATATTTTACTTGGAAAGTCCTAGAGTGTTTCTGAAACACAATTAAAATTTAAAAAGTTTTACAAAACTAGAAAATCACTGTCTGGCGCAGCCATCCGCCCAATTGTTTTGAAATTTGAACAGACTGAATCAGTAGGAGATGCTAGAAGGTCAAATAACAAATAGACATTAAATATTTACTTAATTTCCGTTAAACTTCATTTTTTTATTATTCATATATAATGAAAACTAAAATACTCGGTGTTCCTTTGAGTAAAAAACGTTTTTATACCACAGAAGGAAATCTTAATCAAAAAAATCATATTTAAGAAAAAACTCATATTTTTATCAACAATATTTAATTTATTTTTATTATAATATAAAGAACAATGTAGGAAGTTAAATATGGAATAACATGATAGCCAAACGACTGCCATGGCTCCGTCGGCAGGTGACCGACGGATTAGATATTCACATGTTGAATATCTACATGAATCTACATGAATATGTAGATTAGATATTGTCTAGATATTCACATGTCTGTAAGTCAATTTTTTCAGTACAACAGCGAATTTTATTCTCCAACTGTAAAGTATCTGTAGGTTATCGGCATACACGTAACACTTCAATAAACCCAAATACTATTACAAATATTATAAAAAAATTAAAACTTGCTTTATACTTTTTAGTCATACGTTAATCAAATTATTATCATACATTGCACTAGTTTAATTATATGGTTTATTTGGTTTTCTTGGCATTTCTCCCACCACCACCATTATGGTCTTATGCAACAAACGGCTACTGAGCCTCGAACAATTTGGCGATCATTATTCTAACATAGCTCCTAGAGCTTACCTAACACCGTGAGCGGTCTACGCGTGGTGATTTACACTATCGGCTTACGTGTCCCAACCGCTCACTTATCATATATTTGCTAAAATGGATAGGCGCACCCCGTCAAATACTAAAAATATATATGAGATCCATAATAAAATTTATTTCGTCTAGGCAGCAATTCGCTGCCACGTCTAGGTCGCTGAATTCCAGCAAGCACCTGTCCACCATTTTATTGCGCTTGTAGCCATAATAATCGATTGGTGGTCAACCATACTCAGGGTTAGCTTCCCACGGCACGGCAATGTGGTAAGAGTCTTTCCCTTAAGCAAACTACGGATACCGGTTGAACAAAGCAACCGCATCTAGGAACTCCCACACGGTCCAACAAATGCAGGTCTCGCCTCATTGACTCGCCGCTTGTGAGTGGCCAATTTTCCCCTTGACCTTTAAGTTCCAGGGTGGCCTGGTTTCTCCCCAAGAGCAGGGTAGTCAAACATCAGGTGTTCATTTGACTGGACCTCCCCGCAGACGCATAGCTCATCAACTACCAGGCGGAACCGAAACAGATATTCAAATTAAAATTCGGGTAGTTGGTGAGCACCTGGGTACCTGTTGTCCTTAAAAACGAGCTTGAGGAATACCATCCTCCCAAATTTTGTATAAAGTTATACAAGGATATTCTGTTAGTCGTGATGCCCCATTCCAGCTGCTATGCTTCCATCGCGAGGGTGTGCAGCTTCTTCCGCAGGCGCAACTGAACGAAATTTAGACCCGGTGCATTTTGATCGCCGTTCCGCTCCGGTACTGGCCCGGCTCGAAACCGCATCCCAAATATTTCGGCCTCCCGACCTCTTTGCAATCTCCATATAGCTGCCCGAACTGAAATGAGCTTAAACAAACAAAATCATTTTAATTAGTAGGTTAATTTGGATTTCAAAATATAATATCATATATTGAAACTCCGCAAAGCCGTTTTGCAGATTTTGCAAATTTTTACACCCGTACCCTTTATTTCCCCCCCCCCCCCTCATACGGGGGAATGTTTGCAAACATAATAGTGGAATATTGTATTGTCACCCGACCTTAGTAACTGTGCAAAATTTCATCAATCGGCAATATCAGGAAGATATTGCCGATTGATGAAATTTTAGTCTGTTTACAATTTTAGTCTGGCTTAATTTTCACGAAGTTGCAAAAATCAGGAGAAAATCTTTTGCCTGCCGACATGAGCTAATGATGACTTTGCGAACTTATGTTTATATAAATTCTGTTCTTTATTTTCACAAGTAGAACTTCCTAAAAGTTCCTTATATTCTTAAATATATATAAAACAAAGAGAGAGGGAGTGAGTGAGTGGGTGTGTTGATATGAAAAATTATGTGCATCATAAATAGATATCACTCGCATAACTACGAAAATCGAGGTACAATATAATTGTCAATAAATTAGGTAATATCGCGAGAAACATTTACCCGATATCTTTTAAATAAAATATTAAAAATGAAAACCACTTCTTTCTTTTCTATATTACTTTAATAAGCAAACATCAAATGATTCTTACAGAATAAGATTTAGTCAGTGATTCAAAGTACTATTACACAAAAAGACGATGCTCTAAAGTACGTCGCTCACTAAAATACGATTCGCTCTGTGATTAAACTTCACCAAATCACCCAATAATAAGTTATCTGAATACATTTACATCTACAAAAACATAAAATTTCAAGTTAATTTGATCGACTCATTGGACTACAAGTTTAAATCGAACTCGGGCAAACAAAATACAAATATAAACGTGGGTGTTCTGTTTTATACATAAATAATAACATATATAATATTCTTATTATTTATTAACGGGTATTTCATTCCTTCCAGTTTAGTATTTTGATCAGTTTACAGTTAATAAATTAGTGAAATTCGTTTTGTAAATTTTAAAATAGAGTTAACATATGACTCAGAATCCAAACATCTCCTAAAATGACATTAATCTCGTATATCTTTGTATAAAAGTGTTCAGAAAAAGAAATGTAAAGTAAGAATACGAAATGGTACAAGCATTTAAATTCTTAAAATCGTAAAAATCTGATAAAAAAGTTGATATACTTTCCTGGCATTGGCTATTTATTCTTATATAGTGTAAAAATAATTACAACATGAAAAAGTTATCTTAGATTTCAATTTTTTTGGGGGGTAATTTGTGATAAAGTTTGTTGTAAAATCATCATTATATGTTTAAATAAACCAAAAAATACTTTAAATTCAAAAAATCGTATTTTTTTTTCTGCCCCCCACCACCAACCACCAAATCACCTCCCCCAGGTTTTTTTTTCTACGTTTACAATGCTAAACGGAAGAAACTAAAAAAGATTCTACTAAAACATGTACAACCAATAAAAAATTACATAAGATTTATTTTTTGGGGCAGGGGATAAAATTTTATGGTGATATTATTACTAAAAGTTTATTATTTATACATCTAATAGAATTAAAAGATAAAAAAAACAAAAACATTTTGAGAAATTCCAAAAATCTATATTTTTAAACACTCCCCCTCCCAATACTGTCCCCAAAAGATTTTTATGGTTTATTGAACTACTATTATACCTAGGAACACATTAAAAAAAAATCACTTAAAAATATACAATAAATAAAAAGATAACTTTTTCGATCTTTGTGAATTGGGTAATTTTGGGACAATTGTTTTTTTAAATGGTAATAAGCATGTACGCATGTACTGAGCTTAATATAAAGTGGGGTTATGTTTTCAAAATTTTGAGAAAATTGATTACCAAAAACCCGTCTCAACATCCAAGAGGTATTGATCCCAGTATTTTATTTACAAACTGCCCCATATTCACTAGTCTCTGTATAAAATTTCATCAAAATCGGTTTATCCAATCAAAAGTCATTAAGCTTCAAACACGCCTAAGCACGTGTGAACATTAACCCCGTTTTTTATTTTTTGTTTTTTAGGTCCCTGGGTGATGAAACGTCAAGAAATTAAAAAATAATTTTCGACTGATTACCATACTTTCTTTCTTGTAGCAAAGCTTTAGAGCTTTGATGCTAGGAAAGTAAAATTATACGATTTAATTCCTTAAATACAATACTGAAGAAAATATATTTTCTTTTTTAATTAAATTATTGATTTAAAATCAGTTTTGACCTGTTTGGTCTTGAATTTTGGGGTACAGCATTTAATTATAGTAGCTACCAGACGAAAATAGTGCGAAAAATGTTAAACATATCCTGGTACATAAGCAATGGCCTCATGCATAATGAACTTAACCGTTAGGCAGGAAATTTCTCCGATCAGCCTACGATATCAAAATCGTTTGGATCGGCACCCGAATTATTTGGCAGTCAATTTATTGGATAACATGTTCAGCGATTTTTCAAGATTGCTGAGGAACAATATTCTTGCTTTGCCTTATCGTTTCAATTGGTGACTTTATGGTCTGCCTGTACGGAGTGCTCTTCTATTTCATTTCTTTCATTTCGTTGTTATCGTTAACTTCACCAGCCGCCGAGTCTGTGACTACTTAATTTTAGTTCAATCATAAATCTTATTTATTTATTGTTCGATTATCTTGCTGAACAGATTGTAAAGTTACTGTGTCGTTACAATAAAAAAAAGCTTTTTTAATTACGATATTACTGCTCACTACACTCCTTTTCAATAAAAGTTTAAATATTTTTTGTAAAAACTGTATGTTTTTTATGCTGCACTGACTCAAAAAAAAATTCTATTATTAAACTGTAATGCTTTCTCCATTTTGTAAATTTGTGATATTTGATTATAATTTTCGTTAGATAAGTATTTACAAGACATCTTACTATTAGGAGTTGTGTTTATCTTTGCCGATAAGTTGGAAGTTCAATAATTCACTTCACAATAACGATAAAAATACTGAGAGTAGTCTTATTTGTTTTTATTTGTTATCTCATAAAATTTTATGCTTTTACTAAAATACGTTTCGTAAATTTAGTAAAAACTAAATAAAATTATACTTTTTTGCAATTCTTTATGGTTCCTTGATTTTATGTTTGCGTGCCACGCCATCATAAAATATTAAAATATTATCTATTAGCAAACTAATAAACCTTGACTCAGTATTCCCATAAAATATGGCGCTTATTAATCAATGGGGCTTTACTTTCCATTGTCATACATTTTTCAAGAAATAGTAATTTCAATCCGAAGTGATTATTTTAAAAAAAAATTGTTTTTTTTTTGGTTAAGCTGAAAATATTTAGGATAATTAGAAGTAACCATTATTAAAAAGAAAATGAAATTATATCTGAAAATCCAATTTTTAAAACAATAACTACAATTATGAACTAAGGAGAGAAATAGTATCAACCACGTAATTAATAATATAATAACATAAGTTCTATTACGGAAAAAAAAACATAAAGTTGAACTGATGTAATGAAAAACCATGCATAGGTTAATTATTTTCTTCAGAAAGAATTTTCGATCTCTGTGGTCGAGTGATAGCATCTTGGCCTTTCATCCGGAGGTCCCGGGTTCGAATTCCAGTCAGGCATTTTTCATATACTACAAAATTCCATTTACACATTCCCATATACCTTCTGTGGTGAATTAATTCAAACAAAAAAAATAAATAAATAAATAAAAACAAAAGCAAAATCTAATTCGATTTTTATTTACAAATATTAATTCAGCACACCGGGTTAGTCTAGTAGTTAATTCTTCATCGTAAATCAGTTGTTAACAGCTGATTTTCGAAGTCGAAGGTTCTCAGGTTCAAATTCTAGTAAATTTTGATTGTTTTTATACGGATTTGAATAATAGACAGTGGATACCGATGTACTTTTTTGGTTGGGGTTCAATTAATCACATGTCTCAGGATTGTCGGCCTAAGTCGTTTGACTGTTCAAGACTACACCTAATTTAGGTGTGATATACACTATCCTCATCTGATTGGGTCTTGTGGTGTTGCTTATTATTCACTAGTTGAACGAATCGTAACGTACACATTACGAAAATAAAAAATGTATATATAAATTCATCTCGACGTATTAGTGGTTAATTTTTATTTTTATTTAAGTTCATTACGTAGTCTATTGCAAAAACACATATTTTCTTATATAAATACAATTATACTAATTAATTTGATTTTTAAAAATAAAAAAATCTCTGTATAATTTTTTATTAGCTTTCGGGAGACCAGTGTTAGGTATTGTTTCAGAGGATGAAATGAAATTACAATTTTTTAGCGTGTGAAATGCCATACTTGACTGGGATCCATTCGAACCCAAGACCACCAGATGAAACGCCAAGACGCTACCGCTCGCACCACGAAGGTCGGCCTGTCTCCTTGCATGAAAAATAGTTAATAACTAACTGTAAAGTCATTTCATAAACTGGAATCGTATTTGGTCTTACAAAAGACGATTTTAAAAATCAGAAAATTAATAAAACAAACAATTCAATTTTTTTTGTACGTTTTTGCAGAAGCATAAAATTGAATAAAAGTATTCAATAACGAGTATCTATATAGAGTGAATCACGAAGTTCCTTTTGGAATTCTACTCGTAAAATGAATGGGGAAAGTTTATATAAATATGTCCTAAAATCCTTCATTTGCGAGTTACGGCTAATGATACATTTCGCTCGCATTTCAACTGCCCCAGTGAAATGAGGTCGTACTGAAATTTTTAGGACGTTAATTAAAAGGCACAATTAGTGATTTCTTATGGTTTTTTGACCTGAAGAATCAAATAAAATTTGTTTCAGAACCGTGTCTGCAGTAGTTTTTCAGAAATCTGAGGTAAAATCCTGTTTTTTGTGTTTAATGTAAAATAGTTTTGTTAAATCAGTAAATGTGTAAGATAAGTTGAATAAAAGAAAGCGAATTTAATTTATTCTGAAAATTTTGTTCACAATAAAATTCTTTATAAATTCTGTTGTTTTATGTATTTATAAATTAATAAAGTTATTGTACGACAAACATAAAAAACAAAGTTATTTACACCTATTTATTGATTTTAACTCCAGATTTCTCAAAATCTACTGGAGATACGGGTTTTAAAACTATTTTATTCGATTTTTCAAATGAAAAACCATTAGAAATAAATAATTCTGCTCCTTAATCAATGTTCTAAAAATTTCAGTTCGACCTAATTACACCGGGGTACCTGAAATCCAAGCGAAATCTTTCACTATCCGTAACTTGCAAACGAATCATTTTAGAACATTTTCCACTATTTTCACGAGTAGAATAGGATATGAAAATCCGGGGAGAACTTCGTGATAACAATCTGTACATATTTTTAATTTTTTTTTCCTTATAAAATAAAGTAATAAAATAAAATATCATATGTTAATAAACGGTTATGAAATGTTAATAAAGAAACATTTGTAGAGTAAATTCATTATAAAACGAGTTTCAAATAAGGCTTCAAACTCATCGTCAATGACATAAAACGTATTGGTAATTGACATAACCAACTAAAGAAAAATCAATTAAAAGTACGCTTGAAACCGGATTTTTTTTTCCTTTTACTACATCATCAGTCACTGATTTACGTCAATAAATCAAATAAAATTATTTATTTAAATGACAGATTACTTGTCTGATTGTTTAATAGGTAGGCTATCGACTACTACTGTATTTAAAATATTAATTTAAAAAAACTAACATCAAATAAAATGATAAAAAATAAGGGGAAATAAATACCGGTTACTAATTAAATAGATAATAGTTCAATAAATTATAATTTTGTAACATAAAAGGAAAATCTGCCTGTAATATTTTATTTTAATTTATTAAAAAAAAAAAACAAAAAAAACTAGAAATAGAAAGAGAAATAAAGACAGCTTAAAATCAAAAAGCTATATAATCTTTGCCAACATTTAAAGTTTAATTTACTTCTTGACAACTTAACTTAATTATAGAATAGTTAGTAAAAGATATAAATTAAAAGACTAAAAGAAAATAGAAGAAATATACAAGGGAAAAGAAAAGTACAATTGTTTGTAAGCTTAAATATGGAGCAATTAAGCTTTGTTTTTGTGTAGAAATAGTAATAATTCTACAACTCTTTAGCCATTCTTTATATGTATAATAAAGGCTGCGGTGCTTAAAATAGTATAAAGACACAAAACAAGAGAAAAAATATTCAAAAGATATTTAACAAAATAATATATTATAAATAAAGTAATTAAGAATTGTTTATATACATAATTATTTTGAAAATTTTACTTCTAATTTCCTATCAGCCACTTATTGTAAAAATGGTAGGGATTTAAAAACCATAAAATGTAAGAAGCGATATTTTTACCCATTACTCTTTAATAAGAGGCATTAAATACATTTTACATATACCTTTTTATGTAGATAAAATTACATTTTTTCAAGTATACGGTAGTACGTATTACGCTTCCAAGTCCTCGTTGTATTACTTGATAGTTGGCCGATAAGAAAAGAAGTATTCTCTCTTTCGCATATCTATAAGTTTTCAAAATCGACGTAACTTTTTTTTTTATAAATAAATTCTTTATTATCATAAATAAAAATATCGAACCAAAATGAATGTTAGGTAACAAATTTGATGTATTTTTCTATAAAATGAGACCACAATGAATCTGTAAGTTATCTAAATAAATATTTATAAGCTTTTAAAGCTATGAAGTTCTTTTTGAATCGTTCGATATTATATAGATCCCGCCGGTAATGAGGAGATATGCTAAAAAAATGATAAAAAAGGACTGTTCTAGAACTTGCCAGGATGTATCAAGAGAAACTGTTTTAATACATTGATTAGAGAAGTACTTTGAGATACACAATTAATTATAGAATAAAAAATCTGACAACAATGTTGTAATACTTTCTGGCATTGTTTATCTATTCTTATATACTAGAAAAATAATAATACATAAAAATAAACCAAAAAAAGTTTTCAAAATTTCAAAAAAATCAATATTTTTAAACTTTGATCAGCTTCCCCCATACCCAAATATTGCTCCCAAAGTATATTTTTCTTTTTTTGCGTCGCTTGCACTACTATTATGCCTAACAAGACATAAAAAAATCGGTTAAAAATATACAATAAATAAAGAGATAGATTTTTTGCGGAATGGGAAATTTTGGGGTAAATTAAAATTAAAAAAAAATGGTAAGATGCGCGCATATACTGAGCTTAATATAGAATGAGATTACGATTGTAAACTTTTGAGAAAATTGACCCCAAAATAGACTATCTACCTCACCTCCTTGAGATATCAACCCCAAACATTTACACGAGTCGCTGTACAAAATTTTATAAAATTTGGTTTATCCATTCAAAATTTATTAATCGCCAACATATGTGCGTAATTACCCCACCCTTTTTTCTTTTTTTCTGGTCCCTGGGTCGTGAAACATCGAGAAAAACAAAAAATTCCCAAACCCCATATGTTAATTGATTACCAACATTACATTCCTGCAATACACCTCTAAAGCTATAATGCTAAGAAACTAAAAATAGATGGTGTTATGACCGATCTCCGTGGCGGAGCAGTAGCGTCTCGGAAGTTCCCGGGTTTGTATCTCGGTCAGGCATGGTATTTTTGATGAGTTACAAATTTCTATTTAAAATTGGCAATGAAAGCATAAAAAGGTCCTTTCCTGTAAGCTGAAGTGTTGTTTTGGCGATAAACTTCAATAAAACGGCAATTTTGGCGGTAGACGATTATCCCGAGCTGCTTCGGGGGCAAACTGCAAGCTGTACTCGACCTTATCAACAAATGGCTGCGTAGATGGGGGATGAAAGTCAATCCTGCCAAATCGAGTCACGTGACATTTACCATGAGGAGGAATAATTGCCCTTCAGGTCAACTGGAAAATATTCTCATCCCTGATACGGATACGGTATGGTACCTAAGGTTATATCTCGATCGTCGATTGACCTGAAAGGATCACGACAGAGAGAAGAGGAGACAACTGAATGCTAAACTAGCACGAATGTACTAATGTACGAATGTACTGGCTTCTTGGCAGTCGGTCTTATTTGTCCTTGACTAATAAATTGTTGCTGTATACCGTTTTTCTGAAAGCATTATAGGGATATGATGCACAGGTATTAGGGATTGCTTGAAATTGTAACGTTGAAATAATCCAACGGTTTCAAAACAAGATTTCTAAGGATGGTATCAGAAGCTCTATGGTTCGCCAGAAATAATGAGGTGCACGAGTAGCTTGCGGTACTACGTGTTCTTGAGGAGATATGAAGAACCATTAGGAACTACATATCAAAGCTGGACAGCATGTGAATCATCTGGCGCAATGGTGAGGAAGTAAAATTATTAAGGAGATGAACGAGCTAGATGTACAGAACCTCGCTAATCTTTAAGGGCGTGATTGATCACTGAAGTGTGGCCCTTGATTATACTGTGATTATTATGTTAAATATAGTTTAAACGTTTAGAATCAAATCTATTTTTACCTGTCTTTATCTTACTTGAATGTTTGGAAGACAAAATGTTTGGTGACTTTATTATTTTTTATGTTTGTTTTTATTAACTAATTGCTTCGTTTGTGTCCTGAGAGGCGATACATATTATCAATGTTGTATTTGAGGTTAATTCATTTTGTAATATTTAGAGGTCAAGATAGTCTCCTGACAAGTTATTTAACCATACAATTTTATATACGGTCGCAATCCTTTCGGCAACCGATTGTAAAAAAATAAATTGTTTAAAAAAAATTATGATATTTATTCAATTAATTGAGCTACACAGGAAATCGTTATTTATTAATGCTCCAAATCGAAATGTATAAACGTCAGATTGTATTTTTAGTCAGATTTCATGGTAAATCATTACTTTTAAAATATAATAAACGATTTCATTAAGCGATGAATAGAACTAATTAATTATGATTTAAATGCATTTGTATATTAATACTATTTAATATAGAAACTACATAAATTATTGAAGCAAGTGATTTAGATTATATTTCGTAATATACTCTGCATTACAATGAGAAATTACTGAGTAAAGAAATAGATAGCAGTAATAATAACACATAGACTTGCACAAAATGAGAATTAAATGAGAACAGACAACAACAGAGTATAGAAGCAGCGTTGATGAAGAGGTTTGAAACCGCGCGAGTGAGCTCGCGGCTTTACAGAGTATAAAGACGACGCCGTCTTGATTAGAAAGAGAAACAAAGATAGAATGAAAGAGAGAGAGAGAGAGAGAAAGAGAATAACTCGTAGGTTTAGTAAGTATGAAATAATGGAGTTATAACGAAGGAGATACTGTGCAGATGAGATGAGAGACGCATAAACGAAACCTCTATGTAGAAGGAGCACGAGTATCTTCGTCGCCTTTGAAGTGGTCTTTTAACTCCACCTCCTTTCGTACGCTCTTCTTCGTCTGTATCCCCCTTTCCCTTCTATTCTCCTTTTCTTCATTAACAGTCCTTAATGGAGAACAATACACGAAACTCTATTTCTATTGTCAAATTTACACCACTACTATTTTCCCCCCTCTAAGTTCACAATACGGTCCCGACCAAGAACTCAACCGCAGTTTTCAGTATTTCATTTGAATGCAATACCCTCTCTTTCTCTTAACTCCGTTAAAACTTTCTTAATTTCTACTATTATTATTATTAGTATTAGCAATAGTAGTAATAATACTTTCTCCATCTGAATTCAATTAAAATAATTGTCCTCCACCCCTTTACTATATAATTTATGTATATTAAAACCCACCCGTTTACCACTACAACCCCTCGTTCCTTTAATTCTAAGAAAACCACCTCAGCGTATCTTAATTATTTAGATATACAGTAGAACTTGTAGGTGTACGACATCCACAGTTCTTAATTAAATTTAAAATTAAATAGGTTTCCTATGTTAGATATTTTATACATAATTTAGTTATTGTATTAACTAACTGAAATTAAGATAATTATTTTACCATATAATTATTCATTACATTGAATTAAATAATTATAAAACCAGAAATTAGTATTTCTTCATTTGTACGTGTTTTGTCCATCCATGATTTTTGTAACAACAATTTAAACTAAAAATAAATAATTTTGTAAATATTTATTTGTAAGGAAAATACAAATATTATGATTATAGTAAAAACAAAGGCAGGTATAAAGGTTGATAATAAATTAGATAGTTGACAATTTTTGTTATTTGGGAAGCACCGTCACAAGCGATAATAAATGTGCCACAGAAGTAAAAAGAAGAATAGCGCTGGTAAAACGAGATTTCCAGGATAAAAAGAATACACTGACTGATAATCATATGGGTATGCAAATAAGGAAACAGTTCGCTAAAACTTATGTCTGGAGTGTTCTAACTTATGGATGTGAAATATGCACGCTTGGGAAAGTAGAAAAAAGAACTGGAAGCAATAGAAATGTGGATTTGGAGGAGAATAACAAGAACAAGCTGGGTGGATAGGAAAAGAAATGATCAAGTGTTAGCAGAAGTGAGTGAGAGGAAGTCCTTGCTAAATGTTATACTAAGAAGAAGAAGAGCGAAATTGATAGGACATGTAATTCGACACGACCAGTTCTTGAAGAATATATTTTAAAGTAAGATTTTGAGTAAAAAACTTAGAGGTAGACCGAGATCAACCATCATCAATAATGTTAAAGAAGATCTCTTCTTTACCAAGACCCAAAGCCCATCTGGACCTCTCTTCTTCTTATATAATGACTTGAAGAGAGAAGCGGCAATGAGAGTGACATGGCTAAATCGACAAGGCATAGTGAATGATGATGATGTTTATTACAGATTTACCAAGAGATATTTATTGAAAACGACAAGAGATCATTACTATATTGTGGGGTTCCTCTAGGAACCCCTAGATTAAAAAGTAAAAAAAATATATATATATATTTGGTTATTCAAACTGTAATTTGCAACTGTAACTCAACATTTATACTATCTTAAAATTTAACTAAAACAACATGTTCTTGTCAAAATTTCTTTTTTTTTGTCTTGAAAATACCCGCGATCAGAAATTTTATAAGAAATCTACTTTCAGTATTGTACTATTTGAAATGTTCTGCTTCCAGAAATAAATACAAATTTAACTCAAAAATCGTCGGGTTCCCGTATTTCCATCCCCCCACAAATTAGCAATCGAAAAAATATACCTGTATTGAAACTCTTTTCCAGATAATTTTCTGATTTTTGGATCCAATAAAATAATCAATAGTATTGAAGTAGTTTTACCCATAATGTATCCCTTTCCAGGACCAGCACAATCACAATTAAAATTAATTTTAGCTATAAAAAGAGTAGTCGTAAAAAAAGTGTACATTGATTCACATTTATCCAATAAAATAATTATAGTCTTACAACATAATATTCTAGCTGGTGGTTCTGCAATTTCTGCATAAGAAATTGATATAATTCTTTAAAATATTTTGTACGTTACATAAAGATATATTGAGAGACCTAGATATTTTTCAAAAATTTGTTGTGGGACTACACTCAACTGTTTTCTTTCTTCATTTTTTACTTCACGTTCAAATACGTGATGAGATGAAATATTAGCACTAAGATGAGTGCTACGCAACTCTTAAACGAATGATTAAAGAGTAAATACTTTACGGTCTGGAATCTTGTGTTTAACATACCTACATCGGTATTATGTACCGTAAATTGTTATCATTACGTTCATTGGCTCTCTTTTTCTTTTTAGCCTCCGGAACCACCATAAAGTATTACTTCAAAGGATGAATGTGGATGATATTTATGAATGTAAATGAAGTGTAGTCTTGTACAGTCTCGGGCCGACTGTTTCTGAGATGGCTTGGGCCGTTCCTGAAAAGTTCTTTGGCTAGAGCCAATCGAGCTATCACGTGATTTATTTATAGAATTGATGAACGGAAAGTGCTGGAATAAGCTGGCAACCTATTGAAGATGCATGACATTATTGAAGGAAACCAGTTCCAGCGTCAATTATTAATTGCTTAGGACTTCACCTGAAGATGATAATAATGTTATGTATGTTTATGTAGCAAAATTTCACCTTTTTAGTTTTAATATCGATATTGATGCTTCACATTATTTTCCGACTAAGTTCCGGTTGGTTTAAGTTAAGCTGGATGGACTTGAACTGATAAAGGTATTATTTTTGAACGATTAAAAAGTAAATGCAGTTGATAAATTATAATTTAAAATTAAAAACGAATGTAATCTCTTAATTTTCTATGTACTCGGTTCCAAGTTAAAATATGTTGTAGTAATGAATTACGTTATTGGATTTACGGACATTTCTGCCGCCAACACCGCATTCGGTCTCCCTAAAGCATGAGACCGAATGTCCGTGCCTCGAAGGACTACTGTACCTCGAAACAGTTTAAGCGACCTGATTCCTAATCGCTCCTGGAGCTAACTTAATTGCATGAACAGTATAAGCACGGTCCATAAACACCAGTTGCTTTTGTTTTGAGCCGTTCACTTGACATATGTTTTCTAAATGATAAACGCACCCTGTCTTATAATAAAATATATAAATGTCAATAAATTAACTTTTATCCTCGTCAAATAAAGAAAATAATCTATAAGGATAGCAATTCGCTGCCGCGCCTAAGTTGCTGTATGCCAGCAAGTAGCTGTCCATCCTTTATAGTTGCTTGAAGCTATAGATCTATGGTCGATCATTACTCAAGGGTAGCTTATTCCAACAATACGGTTAGAGTCTTCCCTTAAGGAAACTATTGCTGCCGGTTCAACAATGTAGATAGAGCTCCACAAGTCAGATAGAGCGCCGCTACTCACTCCCTCCAGCAATCTTAACATCAGGCTGTTGCCGACGAGTTTCACGAAGAATCCGAAGGATTCCCAGTTGTTGCACTCTACCGCTCCAGGTATTTTGATTAAGCTGACTTTGTTCCACGATAAAATATAGAATAAACTCCTACGAGCGGATCTCCGACAACCCAAACATAGCCGCCCGCAACATGTACAGACGCTCACCGAAAGGCCACCCACGATGAAAATAGACGCGTCCGATAGTTTCCGTTTTGGTCCGCCGGTTATATTTTATTTTCCATTTACCCAAATATCTGTGGGTCATTCCACCTGGGGTCGTGAAAATTCCTCACGGGCTATTATATAATTATTAACGTCGTCACTGGAACCGCCTCAAGCGTCAACATCGATGATGACGATGACGAAAACGTAAATGACAAAGATAACGTCGATGACGATGTTAATGGTAATGATAATGACGACAATTACGATGATTATTATGACCATGACGACAATAGCGTGTCATCTTCGTCCACATCGTCGTCATTGTTCACGTTTTCATCATCGAAGTCGTCTTCCACGTCTTCGTCGTCGTCATCATCATCATTGAAAAGTACTTTTACTATTAATAATTTAAAATTTTGAATTCGTAGAAATATTCCGGAATATAGAAAATTATTAGTAATTAACATTATGATAAACTATTATTAATAAATAAGATACAAGAAAAACCAATTTAAAAATGTATTATCAGCTTATAGAGAACGGCTGTACGTAATGTGGCCCATTAAAATGGAATAGATTAAATTAGTATTTGATCTGTTTTTTTACATGATAATTGTTTGAGAAAAGCATTTTTATTAACAATTAGACTAAAAATCTAATTAACGTTATTACTTTTTCAGTTGAATATCCTTATTTAATAAAAAAAACAGGTCGTTTATAATAATGCACTTAAATAAAAATTTGTAAGGAACTGAATTTAATTTATCTCGTCTTTTAAATACAGGCGTATTATAAATCTTTTTTTTAACATCAGGTCAACGACTTTAGAAAGTTAAAACTATATTTCAAATTCTATAAAATAAGAATTCCAAAACCTTTAAAAAAAAATGTATTTTATTTTTTTAATGGTAAAAATAAAAGGATAATTACACATAAAAAAAAACCATATTACAAAATATTATGTAATTTGTTTTTTTAATAATAATCTACTTTTGAGTAATTGAGTTTTTAGTAATACTGATTTTAAAGAAAATTCAAACATGAATATCAGCAGCCAAAACACGATGATAAATATTTTTAAGTCCAACAAAAGAAATCTGTGGATTTTCTTTCACTCTTTTGCAGTTAACCCCTTCACAGATCCGATATCAAAAACCCATTCTACTAAAATAAATTAATGTACATCTGATCAGTTTGGTATGTGAGGAAGTAGGCGGAATACTCGTATATGAATAATAATGGATGTGCAAGAAAGAATACCGGGTTTAATTTGTTATAATATTTCTCTAGGGATAAGGTATACAGTGTTTATTTAAAGACCAGTTTCAAAGAACAAAAAGGACAGTCTTAGTTGCACCCATAGCCGTAGATTTATTCCCTATCTTTCCGCTTGACAGAGCCACTATCAAAGATGGCAACTCCTGAACACAATACCTTCTGTGGTTTTCCAAATCTGAATCTGCAGTTACAGTACGACGAGAAACCCATAAACAATTTAAAAATTGTGATGCTCCAAGCGATCAAACGTACGTCGATGGCATAATCAGTTTGAAACAGACAAATGTGTGTAAAGAAAAGAGTATGACCAAGGATGTATGACGAAACTTTTGAACGTGCCAGGGAGTCTTTCCTGTGTAATCCTAAAACTAAAAATGCCGGTAATATTTTATGAAATATTTTAATAAATCGTTTACATATTACCGTTTACAGCTGTTAAAGAGGCTTTAATCCTACAGACTTCGCAATTTAAATGTTGCAGTATGAAGATAACATGGAATCAATTGAAATGAAAATGGACCGACAGACTGATCCCTGACCTTCGAGATGGCTGTACCGAAAACACGGGGAACTGGGATACGAGTTGACCCAGATCCTTACCGGTCACAGTTGTTTTTAGGCATACCTGTGCGCACGGATGCTGAGATCCTCCATGGAATGCGAATATTACTAGGAGGATACCGTAGAAAACATGGTGTTCGTTGTGCGATCGGTTCCTGCAACAAAGGGTTGAATACCGAAGAGAAATCGGTGTGCTTATCCCAGAAAACATCATTCGGACTATACGCAGATCGATCGAACGTGGTTAACATGTTGGTTTAAGATCGAACGATGTCGGTTAAGATATCCGAACAAAGATGGCGGAAGAAGTCCAGGGATCAATAATTCCCTGTGAGTCTTTTTGAGGCAGGTCCCCGATGAGTTCGAGACGTGGGTCTAGCAATGCCTAGAATGGGAGAGGGGAGGAGAACAAGACACCTGTGGTGCTGTGATAATACCGTTGAGGAGGAGAGGTTTTAGTTGCTAGGTTTACATGGGGAGTTCCATACTACTACCTTGGGGTTCGAGATCACATGGTGACCTTTCCTACCTTCTACATGGAGGTTTTTCTTCCTCCTGACGAAAAAAAGCATAAAAATAACCACTTTCTTGATCATATTGTATTTAGTGATGAGTCAAAATTTCATCTTATTACACTCGTAATGTCGGTATTTGGGGTCAGAAAATTTTCTTGAATTCTTATAAGGCAAATATATTTCTTAAATTAAAAATTTTATTTATCCCGACTCAAGTTTACGGGAGTTTTTTGCTGAACCAAGCCTAAGAGGAACACTTATTTGGATATGCCGCATACGTAGCTTCTTCCTAAACTTCAAGATGAACCAGGGAATACGACTATCTCTTTTCATTTACGAGTTATGAGCGACTGTGTATTACATTTCAGTCACCCCTCATATATTTTTTAAATCTAAATAAATCCTTCAGAACATAACCTAACTGGCTCATCAATAAATAAAAAAATGGTAAATATATGCTATTTCTTTAACATAGATTAATTTTTTCATTTAGTTAATGTAAAGAAAAAAATCATATTTAATATTTTTCTTATTTGGAAAAGAAATTCTCATTACCATCGGATGAATGAATTTGTATATAGTTAATTGGGCCCTAGAACCTTTGTTAGAACTTTTTCTGTGTAAGAAACTAAAATATATTAAATCTGAAAAATATTTATTAAATGTGAAGCTACAGACATTTTTTCATTATAAAAAAAACAAAATTTTTCATAAAACTCATTTTAAGGAAAACATAAAGAAAGAAATACTGATGAAAGATGATAATATTTATCAGATATATTATTATCATAAGAAACTGGTGAAACTTTTGTAAAACCTATATATTTACATATCGTTAAGAAAAAAGATTAAAATGTGGGAACAGCATATGTAAATACAGAGAGATATGCTTATAAAGGAATACAAAGATGTTAAACACAAAATAACAAAAAAAACGTACACAAAACCGTCTTATTAATATGTGCAACACATCCGTTCTCCGATAATCCCTCTCAACCAATTATCTTATCTTTCCGTTAACAGAGACAAATCGGCATTTAATTTTAATATCTAAAGCAATTTTTTTTAATGACAAATTATTTCACTTTAAATATATCACTTATCTGTAATTAGTTTTGAAATTAAGACACGAATTTCTTAATTTTGTTTTACATAAACGAACATCGATTAGATAATGTAAACGATATTCTTGCACACGCATATAAGCTAATAATATATTGTCAACATACGTAGGAAAACACTTACATGAATATATAATAAGGGTCATTTAAAAAATGAAAGAAAACCAAATCTTGTTTACACTTTTGCTTTTGATATAATTTTACTTTTATATTTGTTATGTACAATGTATATCAGAGATAATCTACTGATGTTATCAGTAAAAATATTACCTATTTTGGTTCCAAAAATATGAACTATCCGGTCTTTCTCCGGGTACTATATCTGATTTATTACCTCGAATGACATCTCAATAAAAGTTCCAAAAATATCTTGTAGAAAAATTGTTCGCTTTAATTCTTTCCCACGAAATTTCACTAAAATTAATTTTTTTTAAAAACCTGTACCATAAGGTAATGAAGGAACTCTCGTTTTAAATATCAAATAGTTCCTATGAAATTTGTATAAATTCCTTTAACTTCAGTTTTAAAACCCATAGAATTTTGCTGTTTAAACGCATCCTAAATGAGTAAATTAAAAAAAATTATTTTTCCTCAAGAGAGGGTGGACTAATATTAGTTGTATAGAATTTTTTTTTATTAGAAAAATGTTAATTCTTTTATTGTGAACAAAATGACACTTAATTTATTCAAATCATTGTTAAATAACTGAGATATGGCTGAAATTACTAAAGTGGATGGTAAAAATTATTAGTGAAAAGAGGCACAAAATTGTCAGACAGCTTTCTGTTAAGACATATATTTTTATTAAAAATACATAAAAAATGGCGGATACAGAAAAGATAAAGTTTGATGAAATTCACTATAAAAACATGAAGCTTGTGCCTAAGAATATGAAATCTATTTTTTTTAGCGTATCATGCCTAAAAATGCATAAAAATATCATGCCTGACTGGGATTCGAATCCGGGACCTCCGCATGAAATGACCTTTAAATTTGGTCATCTTCTTCCAGAACATCTGTATAATATTTTTGTTAGAAAAAATTTAATTAAAATAAATTTAAGAAAAGCGAAAAGCACTGAAAAGGTTAAAATTAAACCAGTTAACAATAAAAAATCTAGTAAAATTTTCCCGAACGAACGAAAATTCTTCCTTGTACGAAGTAAAGGAAGTACTAAAATTGGGAAAAACTTCGGTTTTCAGATTTCAACGGAAAAAACCATTTTGACCATCCCTGAATCCATTTTGACTAGTTTTGGCGTAATATTTGTACGTACGTACGAATGTATCTCGCATAACTCAAAAACAATTAGCAGTAGGATATTAACATTTTGGATTTAGGACTGTTTTAACATCTAGTTGTACACTTCCCCTTTTGATTGCAATCTACTGAACCAAAAGTGTCAATAAAAGCTCAAAATCCAAAACAAATTTGGATTTTGAACTTGTTCTTAACTGTAGTAATCAGCCCTCATTAAAAGCTTTTCAACGATATATCATAAATGGAACTTATTTTCATCGGTTCCAAAGTTATAGCCAAATTAAATTTTAATTAATGAAATGTTTGGGTTTATAAGGGGAAGGCACATCGGTTCGAATCAGACTTAATCTTCTTTTTTTATTTTTTTAACTTTTTTTTTATTTATTTTTTTTTTTTAAATTAAAAATATTGATTTATACAATCACGGGTTAATAATTACCTCGTGATTGTAAAAAAAATTACAATAACAATAAAAAAAATGAAAAACTCAGAAGTTATTAGTGAAATAAAATTTTATGCCCTTTTAAAAATGTGTATATGTAATTTAATAGGCCCTTATTATATGTATGTATATATAATAGATTTGATGAAACATCTGATTATTTAATACCAAAATTATAATTTAGAATCGTATTATTTTTGGATTTTCTACTTTAATTTTATTTAATTATTCTTGAATATCTGTTTAATTTTATTTACATTAAAATTAACTACAGAGTGACTGAATAATAGACTCACAATAACAGCATATACACTACAGCGTGCCTGATCTTTAATAAATTGCAAAAAATTCTTATCTTTTAATTCATTACTCCTCTGATATTATCGGACAATATTTTCCCTAATTCGGAGTTGATCATCATTTCGTTTATTTGTTTTTTGTTACCAATCATTTAATCGCTCTTTTGTTTGATATAATTCTTCTCATCTTAATTTTTGTACACGTTCTCTAGTTTTCAAATTCTTTTTCTCTTTATATTCATCATCCCCTCTTAATTTTTTTATTCTTTTCTTGGTCTTCTTCTCTCGTCGAGTAATGTTCTATTGCAGTACTCGTCCGATGCACTTCATCGTCCTATTTAATTCACCATTAACATATACGCAAAATGATGTTAAAAGTTAATTATTTACAGTTAATGTACACCAATTGTAATAATGTTATTGTATAAATAAAATTCATGTTTGATTTATTAATAATTGTTAACCTCTGACTGTAAAAACATTTTTAGGATAAATTAGAGAATTCAATAAATTGTTAGTGAAATAAAATTTATATACTTTTTTTACATAGTTTTAAAATGTGTATATGTAATTTCATAGGAGTCCAAGGAAGTCATGTGGTTTCCATATCAGATTTTCTGGAATTCTCGTGGTGTAGTGCTAATAGATTACCTGAAAAAAGGCTAAACTATCACCGGGGAGTACTAAGCTAATCATCCACTAAAAGAAAGTACTCCTTCACCACGATAATATGCTTGCACATACTTGTTACTGCAAAACTTCATGACTTACGCTTAGACTAGCTTCCACATGCGATTACTTCCTCTTCCTGAACGTGAAAAAATGGTCAAATGATGAGATCAAAGCTTAGACAACCGCTTGTTTTGAAGAGTTGGACAATCGGCATTACACTGAGGGTATTAAAAAGTTGGAATGTCGTTTATCTAAATGTATCGAATTTCAAGATGACTTAGGTGAAAAATATAAATAAAACAAATTTCTAAAAATCTTATTTTTTGTCAGGCCGAGAACTTTCCTAACGACCCTTGTAAATCACGTTCTCATTTACAGGTTATAGTAATTGCTATAAATTTTTTACGCCTTTATAATATCTTTATCAGTAAATAAACCGGCTTTATAAAATATACTTACTATTTTTGAATAAATATAAAACTTAAAAATTCTTTAACTTAAAGTCTTTACAACTATTTTCAATAAACTACAATTTTATAGATTTTAATTAATAAAACAATAATAATTAAAACCCTTATCTAACATTTTTTAATCATAATTTCTATTACAACATTCCAGTCGACCTTACCATTGTAACAAACTATGCGTTTAATATATGAGCATATTTGTGTAGAATTAACATCAATTAAATAGTCTTAATTATTTTAAATTACTGGTTGACTATACTTTTAATGACCATTACAGTTATACGAAACTCAGAAATAAAATTAACTTTGGTATTTATAAAAGATTCACGATGTTTGCAATAATATGTTCAGTTGATTAGCTAATCGTTCGATTAATTATTAAGCAGCAATTATTTCGTGTTCCAAAGAAAATGAAAACACGTTTAATATTTAGATAATGAAAACAATCTAATTATATATAAATAAAAATATTTTTCTTTTTTTGTTTTACTTATAACCGGAAAAATTTAATAATGTTTTTTTGAAGATGAAAAACTATATTTTAGTTTTCATTGTTTTATTTATTTATTCTTTAACTCGTCTTATAAAGTTCGTATTTAAAGCTTTCATAATATATAATAATTAAATAAATTTACAGAACATAATAACAATCTGTATAAAGTAGAGCCGGAAAAGGGTTTGACATATTTCTCCGCTTTGATCTTGATAATTCTTTATTTAAAATACGATATAGGGTTTTTAAATATCAAAAACTTAAATTAAAACATAACTTAAAACTTAAATTAAATAAATTTAAATTAATTTATTACATAAATTAAAACCTAAATTAAAGCATAATTTAGAAAAAAGCTAAGTTAAATTTTCAGTAAAAAAAAATTTAGTCCGAGGAAACCCTTGATTAAATGAGTTTTACCTTAAATATTATAAACCATTAAAACTATAATTGTAAAAAAAAAATTAAAAACCTTGGTAAAATAGTTTGTTTCCCATTTCACCAATCTTGTTTGGCAGTTACCTCAACGTTTTAAGAAACAGTCACTACTTATAAAACAGATAAGTATTAAAAATTATAAAAAATTCAAAAAATGATTAGATCGAGACCGTGGGACATCTTTTTTTTAAAAAAAAAGTCCCGCATCGAGAACATTACATTAATGCTGGATTTTAATTTGAAAATTAAAGTTAAAAAAAAATTTAAGTACGAAGATCATTTATTTATTTTCCTTCCTTTTTTTGGAACTTAAAAATTTATTTATTAGAGTAATTATTTACTTCAAAAATTTTACCCTATTTAGAACAGAATTTGGTTTATTTTGTTATTCAGAAAGGCTAAACAAATTGTATCTTACGATATAAAATAATATGGATACCATGATGCCCCCATTGTGCTATATGGTCGCAAATTAAACCAAAACGGGTGATACAAATAGTAAAATATTTATTCCAAATTTCAAGTTTTTTGGACACGTTTTTGAGACATAAGGCAAAAACTGTGTTTATAATTAATGTTTAATACCCTCCCACCACTAAATCCGATCATCTTAAAGCATTGGAATTTTAAATACCTTAAAATGCACTTTCATCGTAACAAAGCTTAACTTTCTTCAAAAATTACCAAAAACTATCCGAAATCGTTCGTCTTTCTTAAAAATATGGATTTTAGGTTTGAGTTTGGCATGAGTACGTGAGTATTTACATCGCTCCAGTATCGGCAGTTATGTTTATTAACAAAGCCATTCAGAAAGAAGAAGAATTCGTCAGAAAAACAAAAATTTACGGTAAACATTAGGTTCAATTAATAAATTGAATCATTTTTTCACAGAATCTTCTGTCAGCATCATCCTCAATCAGTTTTTGATGCAGTTGAATTCTATATGAAAAAAGCTTGTTCAATTTTCATGTAGAGAAAACAAAACCATAAGAAACTCCAGTTTCACGGGATATTTTACAAATTGAGCTCTAAGGATTTGCTACTACATTTCCCAAGATTTCAACCAAAGTTAATTCGTCTAAAATCTTTTGCCCTGCACGTTTCTTATTCATGACAGATCCCGTTTCGTGGGTTAAGATATTTTTATACTTTAAGCCTTATTATTGGTTTTTCGTGTGTTTAACTGATGTTGTAATGCTGTGTTTAATCTTTTCAATCCTGGAGAAACCCAAAATCCTTATTTTTAACAAGAATGTACCATAAATTTTGCGAAATGCATTATACATAGCTGTAACCGATCCCATATTTCGATAATAAATTTTTCTGATTTATACTCTTAACGAAGCGTGAAGCGTTCCATGAAGATTTGTCATAAACTACTGAAAAAAATTAATCTTGAAAAACAAATCACCGTCGCCAACACAATCTGTCAATCTGTTGCGCTAAATTTGAAAGACTCCTTATAATACACTTATTACATTTTTTTTCAACAATTTTAAACAATGTAAAATTAAAATTATGTAATTCTGAACTAAATAAGCTCCAATATTTCTTTATTCCAGAGCACCCTATGCATAAAGAAACATTTAGGAAATACGGTTTTTTGCATTTAAATTCGTTCAATATTTCAACAAACTCTTGACTTCCTAGAGTAAGGAATACTTCAGTTGTTTTAACGATTATAAAATAATTATTTTAAACATTTACCGAAATCTGTCATTCTTTTCCTTTCTTATATTCTTGACATTGAATAAAGCCAAACTTTTAAGATTTTTCTGTTTACTAGTTTTCATTAGTGAGGAAACTGGATAATTGAACTAACATCTAATTTTTTTAATATATTAGTTTTTTTTTTATAATAATAATAATAATAATAATAATAATGGGTAATGCTTTACTTTAATCGTAAATAATTATTTTAATTTTTCATGCTGAGAGAACTCTAAATATTTATTAGTAGTAGAACACCGATTTTCGAACTGACCTTTGCAAGGCCGAATCCCGGATACTTAGAAAATTAAAAAATGTTTATAGTACAAACCGGAAATATCATTCTCATGTTTAATAGGTATCACAATTAATTAATAAAAATATTTAAAACAATAAATGGATTTCAATAAAATTAAAAAGCTAACCAAAACTTACGTAAATGTAATAATAAAAAAAAATTAAATGAACAGAAGTTTGCTAATAAAAGAATCAGGATTTAAGAAAATTATCTAAATGAGATTAGATTATAATTTAGTACTGTTTTATAAAAAATGTTCTTAATAAATTTATTAAAAAAAAAAAAAATAATAAGAAAAACATACAAATAACGTACTGAAGAGAAATTGAATTAAGTTACTGGGTTGTTGTTATTAGAATAATAATTATTATTATAATTTCTGCTAAGCAGTACATTAAGTTTTGACAATGGAGTTATTCCGAAACGCGTCAACATATAATAAAACAATGAAGCTGAGAAAGGTAAACAGCACTAAAAATAGAAATTAAGTTATTGGGTGTTATGTAATTTATCACTTTTTAAAAATTACAAAATCTAAAAAATTACATTGTGTTTAACAGCATAAAACTTAGTGACAGTCAATATAATCAGAACATACCTTCATTAAACAGCTGTATTTCTTCTTAAATATTCTGTTTTTTTTGCATTTTCTTTAATATTGATCTTCCTTTGAGAGGTGCAAGATGACGTAATCGTTTTAAAAAAAGAATCTACTAGAACCATATTCTTTTTGTCTCACCAACCAGTAAATGGGGAATAGACAAATACTCATGAGCTTTTTTTATGTGATAGACCTGAGTGCAAGTCATTACATTACAGCTAATATTTGAACAATTAATAAATTTCCATCAATCTTATCAGAATTAATTTTATTCAACTCAGGCATAAACTCGTAGGTACTTTTATTGCTATACGAATTGCAAAAAAGCCAATTAAAAAAAATATAGTAAAATATAAAGATCGATAAAAATACATTTAAAGCAAAATATTTGAATATTTTATTAAAAAAAAAATTGCCTAATGGAAACGTAAGCAGTTTGGATAATCTGACATTCGGATAATCAAAGTGAATTTTATATTAAATTTAGATGTTTGTTATTTTTTATACTTTTAAATTTATATAATAATAGAATATATATATATATCTGGCATAATTTCCAATTTCGTATTGTAATTGACCATGACGAAACTGAATTGTAATCTTGAAAAAAAATTATTTAAACAAATAGTTTACAAATCTGTACGCGTCAAATATTTCCACTATTATAAAATATAACAGTAGAATCAGTACAGAAAAACATATACACAGGTCTCTTTAATACTGACAAAATGCTGGCTGCTTTAATTCTCAATGTGAACAGTCATAACTTAGGCGTTACACATTCTTGGATCAACGTCAACTATTTCAACATTGCCTGGTATTGTGTTTACAGCCTATACAACGATCTTAATAACATTTTTATCCTCTTATATTGTACGTCTGTATATCTATATATGTGTGTGTGTTATATTTTTGAGTGTGTGTGTGTGTGTGTATGTGCGTGTATATGTATGTGTACATTCATGTTTGTTTTTTGTGTTCGAATCTATTTCCGTTTGAATGAAGTCAGACTAAATTGATATATATATATACATATATATTTATACTGTTCTCAATCTATTAGTGATTATTACGTAAATTTTAATATTCTTGTACACGTACGCACGCGAGTACAAAACTACTTATGTAAGTTATAAACATTACCTTCTTTGTAAAGTTACATAGTTAAAAATATAAAATTATGGCTAACTATTTCCTCAACGGAATTTCATTTAATTGAATTTTTCCGTTGTAATAAAAAGTATAAATTACTATTTAAATCAGGCAATTTAAATAGTTTTATTTTCTTAGATTATTAATAACTCTGAAATAGATTTTACCGGTTAAAAGAATCAAACTAAATACCTCCACAATTTTTTTCTACTCTATTCCTCATCACGTGATTGTGATAAGACCACAAGATTTCATTTTGAATTTTATCGACCTTTTTATCGTCTTTATCCTTTTTCTGCTTGTTTTTTTCTCTTCTTCATGTATTACAACCGTAAAATATATTTACGCTTTAACACGTAAATATAATCAAGAATTTCTTTATAATTCTTAGAACAGTATAATAGATTTCATTATTAAGATGAAAGTTCTTCATTCTTAGACCAGTTTGCTTTTGAAGTCTGTCTTCTTCGTGTATCGTTTGTAATTCTAATATCTGAAAAAAAATTGTGCAATCTTTTAATTATTATATTTCGTTATAAATTTTATAAAAAGTAAATACTCAAAAAAATATTTATTAAAATTTAAAAAAATTAAAACTACGTGACCGTTTCAGTTTCAAACAATAAACAATTATCAAATAAATTTTGAAGAAAAGTACACATAAAATACATAATAATAAAAAATTTATCATAGTAAAGAAATAATAAAAACAAAATTAAGTAATTGACAAACAAATAATAATACTTAAGAAACACAAAAAATTAGTTTTTTTTTTCATTAATTTTTCTGGAATAAAAATTGAAACCATTGTTTACAATAAAATCTTGCTTTTTTAATTTGGTGGTGACTTCTAATAACCGGAATTCAAAAAAGAATTAAGAAATACATTTTTTACATCAAACATTTTATTTATATATAGATGTTATTTTAAACATGTGTATATATATGGAGTGTATCACGAAGTTCTCCCGGGACATTCATAACCTATTCTACTCCTCGTGAAAATAATGAAAAAAATTCATATAAATATATATCCTAAAATGCTTCGTTCGCTTGTTACGATTTGTGAAAGATTTCGCTAGGATTTCAGCTACCCGATAAAACAAGGTCGTACTGAAATTTTTAGGACGTTAATTAAGGAACAGAAATAGTGAAATCTTATGGTTTTTGACCTGAAATAATGAATAAAATAGATCTCAGAACCGTATCTGCCGTAGGTTTTGAGAAATCTGTGGTTAAACCAATAAATTGGGTGAAAAACCTGTTTTTTATTTTTTTATTTTTTTTGTGTGTTTGACGTACAATAACTTAGTTAAATGGGTAATAAACACATAAAACTATTGCAGATACGGTTCTAGAACCTATTTTATTAGATTTTCAGGTCAAAAATTATAAGAAATCACTAATTTCTGTCCCTTAATTAACATCCTAAAATTTTCAGTACGACATTTCAACGGGGTAGCTGAAATTCAAGCGAAATCTTTGACTAGCCATAACTCGCAAACGAAGCGTTTTAGGATATATGTTTAAATGAACTTTTCCCATTATTTTCAAGAGCAGAATAGTTTAAAAAGTCCCGTCAGAATTTTGTGGTACACTCAGAATATATACTAGCATCCCCGTCGCGGCTTCGTCCACGCTATATGCTTACATGAGTTCCCGTTATGGTCAGTGGATGTTTGGCCGGACAGTGCGAGCGAAGTGAGCCCCTTCCTGTCTAATCAAGAGGCTCTTCCCCTGGACCCCTCTGTGTTAATTAAACTCGTGCCTGTTATAATAACAATGATAAATAAAAGTTAAAGACTGTTCAATTCATAAAAACTACCAGTGTATTGTAATCTCTTGAGAGCAACAGTTTGGTCGTACTTGACCCAGGACTTTCAGTGATCTAAGAATGTCTAAGTGATCTAAGAATTTCAAAATATCGGCCTCCATCTTAAAAATACTAGTTATACCCGTACGAAATACGGGTAAAAATGTATTTATCCCAGTTGTTGAGTTATCCGACAAACACCAATAGGAAGCGATCATACTTCGTTTCGTGCCTTTACCGTCGTGCCTACGGCGTCGCACGCCTTAAAAAATTCAAAAAATACGAAAATAATTTTCAGATATTTAACTGAAGAGTATTTCCAAGCCCAGATAAAGTAGATATCTCGTTTAGTATAGTCGGAAATGGGGGAAAATTTGTAATCATTGTTTAACACTTTTTACATTTCTTCACCCCTTTCAAGGTTGAATTTTAAAAAATCTATAATTTTTTTTAGATATAAAATGAAGATTACACACACCAAAAATCAAGTTCATATCTTATTTGTTACCGAGAAATTAAAAAAAAATAAATTTTAATGTTACCATGTTTTAACGTTTTGAACTAGGAATTTCAAACAAATACTTTCTTACTGTGCACTTACACCCTAAGAAGAACGTGTATATAATTTTTCATCAATTTTTCTTTACTTGTCTTTGCTAGACTTTTATATATATATATAATATATAAAATTAAATTTGATAATATTATTTTATTGTTATTGAAATTATTGAAAATATGGGTTGGCCTAACAAACATTATGTCTGTGAAAAAAATTTGTTCATAGAATGCAAAACTAAAGAAATTTTTTCCGATAAAATTACTAAATTAGATTACATAATAATACACAGAAAAAATATAAGAAAATATATTTTCTTGAATTTTCACTAAGAAATACTGTCAATATCTGAATGACATCAAACTACCTTACGAAACCACAGTATAATAGTAGGAAATGTTAATAATAAAAAAAGAAATCTTGAAATTTTTTACGAAGAGAATTATGGGGATAAAAACTATGAATTTGAAAAAAAGCTACAATGGGATCATTAATAATTTTTATGGATTAACTTCCTTTAGAAAATAATAATAGAATCATAGCAATCAATCAAACCATAGAAACAAACATACCTAAATATATATATATATATAAAACTACCTAAATATATATATATATATATATATATATATATAGAAAACGTCTTCCTTTTGCTGAAAATCAGTTAAAGAGAGAATCTTTTAAGTGATGTGATTAAATAAATAGGTAAATCTCAGATGCGGAAGTAAGTTAAGTAAATAAAATTTCTGGTTTTTTAATAAAAAATTGACTATTAAGTATTACATAAATAATTAAACGTGCATGTAATTCACAGATGTTGACAAGCACAAAAATGAAAACAATTTCATCTAGCATTTTAAATGGATTAACCATATTTCTTTCCTCCTTTTCTCTCTCTCTCCCTCTTAAATTCAATTGAATATAATATCTATAAACATACTTAAATATTTAAATGATTATGAAAGAAATGTAAACAGGAAGCTTTATAAATGGTACAAAACAAATGTTTCTTTAAAAAAAACTGTCAACTGGTAAAAACATTATACAAGAAAAAGAACACGAACTGTACTTCCAAAAAAACACGCACACACAAACATAAATAATTCCATTACATTATATTATAGTTAACAGAAGTCATTTTCTCCCACCACGTCTGGTGTGAAACATTTAAAATCGTTTAACTGTTAAGAGGACCAGGTGGGTCAATAATTTGCATTCCTTCAGATCATAATGTATGTACGTCTCACCGAATTCTTGATCTTTGTTCAAATCTTTAAGCTTACAATTCGGATACTAAAAGATTATAAAGAATTTTTATTAACTAAACCCTCCCGCATCATTTAGTTAGATAATTTTTCTTTTTTTAAATGTTTTAGTTAAATAAAAAGAAATATATATATTTGATTATTTGTCGACAGATAAAAATATACTGTTATAATTTCATTTAATTTATTTTTGTTAATATTCATCGATACCTCTTCATTTTGTACTAATCAATTTGTATTATTATTAGTAAATAAATTAATAGGCATTTATCTTGTTTAATTTTTTTTTTACCCGGTCAAAAAATAACAATTTTCAGTAATGATATTGTCATGTTATTTAAAACAAAACAAAAAATATTTAAAAACCTGATAAATGGTATAAATTAATTGTTTGAAGAGATATTAAATTTTTATACAGAAATTTAAACAAAACTAATGAAATATGACAGAAAGGATAATGAGAGTTTTTTAAAAATAAAATTCAAATTAATCTGATAATTATTTAAGTGATTTTAAAAAGCTTTGAGGAGACCGCTGTCTATCGAAAGTACTCTGGTGGAATTTAAAGATTCATTAATTTGGATAATCACTCATTTTAATTAGATACCTTATAATCATCTTTACTTCGTCATTTTAATTCTCGTATAGGTAGGTCTGATAAATCGTCGAAAATTATTTGGTTAAGAATTCGAATTTTTTATCCTAAATATATATAAATATAAATTTAAAAGAACATGTCATGAGTGATTCAAAATCTACGCCCAGCAAAAACTAGTGAAGATAAATTGATGAAAATTTGTATACATGATCTTCTTATGGTGTAAGTGCACACTAAAAAAGGATTTTTTAAAATTCCGAGTTTAAAGGATTAAAATGGAGTAATAATGAAACTTACTATTTTTTTTAATTTCTCGGTAACAAATGAAGATTCATTTGTTATACACATTTGTACACACATACACCAAAAATCAACTTCATTTTTGGTGTGTATAATCTTCATGTGACTATCAAAAAAATTAGTTTCTAGTTTTTTTTTTAATTCGACCTTGAAAGGGATGAAGAAAAGTAAAAAAATGTCGAATAATGATTACAATTTTTTCCCATTCCCGACCATAGTAAACGACATATTCAATTTATTTGGGCTTGCAAATATTCTTCAGATAAATCATTAAAAACCATTTCCTAGTATTTTGAATTTTATTATTTTAAGGGGTAAAAAATTAAAATTGTTTTTAAAATTTTTGCCGTTCTGTGCAACCGCTATGAATTAATCTTTATAAGATTTAGTAACATTGTGATGGTAATTTAAGTTTGTAATCTTGATTATGTATTTCATGAAAGAAGCCACGACGGGAAATTTACGTAAAAAATCCATTAGTGGGTCCTGTATTGATCAAACCGAATAAATTACAATATCTGATAGTTTTAATAAATTGAACAGGTTTTAATTTTTATTTATCATTATTATTCTCACAAGTATGAGTTTAATAAAAATAGAGGGATCCAGGGGGTTCTTCCCCTTGGATCCGTATATATACGGTAAATTTGGTCGTTGACATATGAACTAGTAAGCTCTGGAATGTGTAATTTATTATACAAAATGTACATTAATACTTCTCTTAATACTTTCGATTAACATCGTTGTATTTTATAAATGGCATCTTATATTGAAAATACAATAAATTTAACAATCGTATAACGAAATAAGTTTTAAAAAGGCTAATAAATTAGGAGTTTTAAACAAATTTGAAATTTTGAGGACTAGGAAATCAAAGGGTATACGCTTAGTTTTCAAATTTTTAAAGTTTTATGCGCAGTAGAATTACTAGCTGATTTCAAGGCAGTCATCAATAAACTTCTGTTTTTCAAAGTTGGTTGACGGACTACAAATTCATACGCACACGCACGCGCGCGTAAAAAGTAGTTTCAAAATGACAGTGACAATTAAAGATTGCACTATGCGAAAATTTGACAATGAGTGGTAGAAATGGCTTATTGTGATTACAACCAATACCTATGAGAAGTTGGTCCCTTCCACTAAAATCAGGCTAGGCCCCGATGCTTAAAATTTTCGATACTTAAAATTTCAAATTTTAAGTTATTTATGAAGAATACCTTGTAGAGTAAATTAAATTTGCTGTGTAGTTTTCAAGGGTAAACCATTACAAAGTACATAAGCCCACCGAGATTTCCAGGTCTTACACCTACAGATTTTTATTTATGGAGAGCAATGAAAGATTTGTTTACAAGAACAACCCTTTTTTTATTTTTGTAGAGGAGGGGAATCCATTTTACAGACGCCAAAGCAGTGTCGGGATCGCTAACAGGTCCCGCTAGGTTATAGAAAGAGCGTATATATACCTGCGCACTACCGACTAAACCTCCACCCCTGGCTATCCACCTTCCCTGGCATAGCTAATAACGCATTCCATCAGGTAGGGGGAGATCGCCCACACACACAGTCATACGTCATATCATACTACAAGTACAGATCTTAAGTTAAAAAAATATATATATAGATTCTTACATGTGACCATTAAATATTCACTGCAAAATACAATACAAATTATACATCAGACTTGTACAAATACAGCTAACTACATACAACAAACAATGTAATACCTAAAACTAAACATTTTGTAAGTAAAAGAAGATAAAAACAAAAATACAGAGTATGTCACACCAGAAGCGCAACCCACAGAAGCTGCACACAGCTGTTACTCATTTCACAAGAACAACCCTGCATGAATTGCAAAATAACATGTTAGGTTAAGTTAAACGCGATGAAACGTGTTTAGGCATACCTAGAGACAAATAGGGGCCAAACTGCGCATCTCTTGTAAATAAAAAATTCGTATATGAATATAACAAATTAAATGTCTATAAAAATTGGTGTACCTGATAGCAGTAGAATCTATGAATCGTTAATGAGTAACGCATGTCGTGAAGATTAACTGACCTGAAGTTTGGAAATAACATTACAAAATATAATCTTATCTTACCTTATTTGTTTTAATTCTCTCATTAATTTTAATTATTTACTATTTTCTGTACTTCGTTTAATAAAACTATTTGCGGTGAGTTTCTGGATAATTGTTATACTCAATCTCAATTAAAATATCTGAAGAAAAAGAAATATGTAAATTAATATTTAATTATTATTTATTATACATTGAAATATAAATTAGTATGCTATTTTAGAGTGTTTATTCTTGCGACATTAATTAAATACGAAACAAAATCAAAGCACATCACGTTCACCCTTAGCAGGGAAAATTGTCCTTTTTTTTCTATCTTCTATATTCCGATTCCGAGATCTCAGGACTGTAAATATTTGGGATTTCATCTTGACCGACATCTTACTTGGGCAAAACATATCAAATCTAAGCGGAAACAGTTGAATCTCAAATTTAAAAACACGTACTGGCTGATAGGACATACAGCTCGGCTTTCAGTAGAAAGTAAATTATTGATTTATAAATCAGTTTTGAGGCCTGATTGGACTTACGGGCTTCAATTTTGGGGGAACGGCATGCAATTACAATAATAACATACTTGAACGCTACCAGACAAAAAATCTGCGAAAAAATGCTGAACATATCCTGATATATAAACAATAGTAACGATGTTAAGTTGCGAACCGCTCAGCAGGAAATCTCTCTCGTCAGCCTACGTTATCAAAATCGTTTGGATCGGCACCCGAATTATTTGGCGGTCAATTTATTGGATAGAAAGGTTAATGAGTTTTCAAAATTGCTGAGGAACCATATTCTTGGTTTGTCTTATCGTTTCAATTAGGTGCCTTTATCGTCTGGCTGTACGGAATGTTCTTCTATTTCATTTCGTCGTTATCGTTGTCACCAGCCGCTGGGTCTGTGACTACTTAATGTTCAAATATAGATAATCTTAACTTATTGTTCAATTATCTTCCTGAACAGATTGTAAAGTTGCTGTCGTTATAAAAAAAAATTGGCCAAGTCAAGGAACGGTTTGACCTTGACGCAGAATACTGGCGTCAAGAAGTCAGTAATATTAACTTGAAATGCACTTTTACTCTGTCTAATCGACCGTATTTTGCAACAGAGTTGTCAAGAATGAAAATTAATTAGTAAGTCAGTTAATGGTGCGGAGCATATTTTCTGTTAACAGGAAATATTGGCTGTGATTTCCACCACTCAGTTTTCCTCTTCACAATTTAAAACTCAGTATAATAACATGTATTTTTTAATGTTAATTAAACATTTATATATGATAGGATAGACTAATAAATTACAAAATTTCCTTTTCAAAATAACTTTTTAACTATTAAACTATGTAACATACAATTAAATAACATTTCAGAAGATATAATGTAATACATACAACATGAAATAAGCTAAAAAATTAAAAATTCCTATTAAATCTAAACTGCAACTGCATTAATTAAATTTTAAAATAAAACAAGGAAAATTATCTAAAAAAAAATAATTAATAATACATTATACGTTAAAAAATATTACCCGTAACGTAATTAAATTCATCATTTATTATGTATCATTTAGAATGTCACATATTTCTTTATATATAAAAGTTTATAAGTTAGTATATAAAATAATAGTATCTGAATTACATTATACATTTTTTTTTATTCATTTTAACTTCCTTATATAGATAAAAATTATTTTTAAATAATTATAATAATAATAAAAATTTATTATAGAAATGAAAAGTGAAGAAACATGTTCAGAAAACTTGACTTAGTCAAGTTTTTTTTTATCTCGTATATTAATATAATTAAAAAACCAGATAAGCTTACATTATTCTCTCCTCTCCGGTAACAATAGAATAACACGATCTCAGCCAATTAAATCTATCATATTCCTTTTTATTTTCTATGATAAAAATTAATTTTGTAACTTATGAAAAAATGACAAACCTGACTAGGATTCAAAATAATAATCTTCTCTGATGAAAGGCAGAAATGTTACTATTCTGCCCCACGAAGTTCGTTATTGTAAAAGTAGATGATTTCTCGTCCTATTAAGATTTAAATTCCTAGATATAATAATAGTTATTAACGTATTTTGAATAATAATCTATATGTATTCATTTATAGATATTTTTAACGTAGCAATCAAAAATAAATTTTACAACACCAAAAAATTATAAATTCGGAATTAATAACTATTTTTGTGGACTTCAAAAAGCCGTATGATTCAATACAGATTTTCTTGTTAAAATATTAAAATAACTAGCTCCTCGACGTATTTTCACCCGCATTATATGGTTACTTGCGTTTCCTGTAGCAGTCAATCTTTTTATTTTATATTTTTTATTCAAGTAGTTAGTTTAGGAGGCAGATTCAACCACTAACACACACAGTAACGACGCTACAGGCTGTGTTGGCTGAACCACAGCGCCATATATATATATACCTGCGTAATTAAAAAAAAACCGAAAATGGTTTTTAAATATTTATCTGAAGAGTATTTGCAAGCCTGAATGTACTGAATATCTTTTTTACTACAGTCTGGATTGGGAAAATTCACAATCATTGTTCAAATTTTTTTTCCTTTCAAGGTCGAATTTCAAAAATCTAGAGATTGGTTTATTCACATGAAGATTACACTCACAAAAAATCAGGTTGATTTTATCATTTGTTACCGAGAAATTAAAAAAATAACAGGGTTTCCAAAAAAAATATTCAAAAAGCTATTTTAACAAAGAATACGATTGGTTGGAATTTGTGCCCGATAATGATAAGAATTAGGAGGGTTATTTTTTTCAAGGTCCGATCGGTCACGAAATTAAAACCACAGTGAAAATAAAAAATTTTTATTTGTAACTTGTAGTTACATAATTACGCTATTTCTTTACATAGTCGCAATTCGATTTAGACATTTGTCGTAGGGTGGTACCAACTTTCCAATACTCTCGTCATAGAACGGAGCCGCCTGTGTTTTCAGCCACACAAACGCTGGTCTGCAGCTCGATGTCTGTGCCAAAATGTTGTTCTCGTAGCCAACGTTTGATGTGAGCAAAGAGGTGAAAATCGGATGGAGCCAATTCCGGGCTGTGTGGTGGGTGACTAAGAATAAGCGGAGAGGAATGTTGTCATCAGGCATTGTCTTTCTCCATGACAATCCTCGACCGCACACTGCAGCTGTAACAAAGAAGCTCCTGCAGCGTTTTCGTTGGGAAATGTTTGATCACCCACCATACAGCACGGATTTGGCTTCATCTGATTTTCACGTCTTTGCTCACATTAAACGTTGGCTAAGAGGACAACATTTTGGCACAGACATCGAGTTGCAGACCAGAATAGAAACATGCCTGAAAACACAAGTGGCTCCGTTCTATGACGTGGGTATTGGAAAGTTGGTACCACCCTACGACAAATGTCTAAATCGGAGTGGCGACTATGTAGAGAAATAGCGTTAACTATGTCAGTACTTATTACAAATAAAAAGATTTTTATTTTCACTGTGGTTTTAGTTTCGTGACCGATCGGACCTTGAAAAAAATAAACCTCGTACTCTCACCTTATGATTGGTTAAAAAACAAAGAATACGATTGGTTGGAATTTTGTGTCTGATAATGATTTGTGCGGAGCCTCTAAATTTCGGACCATTGCCATTAAATCCGTAAAGGCTTTACGTCAATATTATTGATTTTAATATTTAACACGGAAAAAATCTCCACATGCTATAATCTTCCCGTTGCCTATATCTTGGAAATGATAATGTTCATTTCATTTGACGTATTAATTATGCTGCGTTATTTATATATAGTATAATTTTTTTTCTTCAAATTTTTAAATTTATTTAAACATATACATATATAGATATATATCCTATGACAGTCCGGTATATAAGGATTCCAACGCGGGATCATACATCTAAATCGGTTCAGCCGTTGAGATACTATAATGGAACAAACATACATACTCCTGAAATACATCACACTTCTTTTTGAGCAGTCGTGAAAAAAAGTTAGAATATAATAGTGGCTTATCACTTTACAAGCAACATTTACAATAAAGGAATCCGTATCAAAAATAGACACTATAAAACCGTAGTTTTACCGGAAGCGTTATATAATGGGGAAAGCCTACAAATTTTCTCAAGAGAATATCTAGTAATAGTTGATAATGTTTTTTTTATTTCTACAGCCAAAAGCGCGAATAAATTACGCGAATGCTTATAAATTAAGAACATCACAAGAAATTAATTAAATTTTTTTTTTAAATACTCCATACAATGAGAAAAAATACTAAAATTTTATGTTCACCTTGCAGAATGGATGAAAGTAGGAAAACAAAACAAATATTTAACTTATTTCAAAAAAAGTAAAACCAAAATAAGATGAATCACAAGATATTGAAAATGATGTAAAATTATATAACATTTCTAAAAAAAAATTTCCACAAAAAAATCTTTTAGAAAACTAGTGGATGAATCTAAATTCACAAAGAAACAGAAAAGGAAAGGTGAATGGACCGAAGAAAGAAGAGAAAAGTTAAGAAAAAGAATGAATGAATTTTGAAAAAGAAATAAGTTACAATTATGCGTGATCCTTAGAATTTCCGATCGAAAAAAGAAACAAAAATGAAGTGCATAAATTACAAATTTGAGAATTTGATCTCATTCAGAATTAAACCGATAAAAGTCAAAGTATTTTAATTAGATAATTATAATACTAATAATAATAATAATTATTATTATAGCAGTGCCGTTAACTGAAATTGTTGACCTAAATACATAGGTAACAATGATAATAAAATTCTCCAGTTGAAAATAACTGAAGGCTACATTGCATTGTTTCAGAATATAAATGGGGTACATTAATTTCTTGATTTCCACTGCCTTATTCAATTTCTTTTTTTTCTTTTTTGTAATTATAATTCATTTAAAGCATCTGAAGTACAAGAGATACCAATGGTTGCAATTGTTGGAAACATCACTGAGTTCACCGGATATTAAGATAATAATTAGAATAGGCTGCTTAATAGTACTTCTCCGATGATTTCTAGAAGTAAACGTTGTTACAGAGGTAAATGTTGTATCATTAACGAGACTCAATCGTCCAGTATCTAGTTTATAATACAGTCAGGTTCCACTTTTACAGCATCCCCAATAAGTTATAGTAAACAGATTAAGGATTTCTTTATCCATATTTTAATTCAAATATTTTCGTCATAGAGAATGTAGGTTAAATAGACGTGAGAATATAAAAATTTACGTCATTAAAAAATTCAAAAGAATTAATATTTTTATGCCTAATTAAAATTAAGTGCTGATAATTAAAATATCCATAAACTAGCAATAATCTACTTATCTCGATAGGAGCGTTTTATTTTTTTTCAAAATCTAGAACACAATTTTTCTATATTTGGCTTACTTTATTCTCTTCAATGTTCGTGAGAAACAAATGAAAAACTAAAACGTTTTTTGTGAGTAATCTGTAGTTTTTACATACAAAACGAAAAAAGCATGCATAATAAATCACAATTACATCGATATTTTCATAGGCCTACATCTGCTAAATTTAAAAAATATATAAATCAGCAAGTTTGTTATTTAAAAAAAATAACGTAAACTGGATTAAATGTTCATCATTTAAAAAAGAAATAGAATAACAATTGCTAATATTTACAGGAACCAAACTGCAACAGTAATAATCGAAGAGCATAACAAACAAGCACTAATAAAAAAGGGAGTCAAATAAGAGTGCTCCCAATCCCCATTACTTTTTAATCTTTAAATAGAACTAGCAGTTAATGATATTAAAGAAACGTTTTGATCCGAAGTGACAGAGCAAGGTGAAAAGATAAAGAGCTACGATTTGCTGATGATATAGAAATTCTAGCCGAGCGTAAAAAAAATTTAGAAGAAACAATGAATGGCATGGATGAAGTCCTACGCAAGAACTACTACATGAAAATAAACGAGAACAAAACGAAAGTAATGAAATATAGTAGAAATAAAGTAGATGGACCGCTGAATATAAAAATAAGACGAAAAAAGACTATGGAGGTAGAAGAAGTTTGTTATTTGGGAAGTAGAATTAATAAATATGGACGTAGCAGGAACGTTAAAAAATTCCGAATTAGCACAAGCAAAACGAGCTTTCAGACAAAAATACAATTGCTTACATCAAAAATTAATTTAAACATCAAGAAAACATTTTTGAAAGTATATTTTTGGATCGTAGCTGCATATGAAAGTAAAACTTGGACGATTTGAGTTCCTCAGAAGAAAAGATTAGAAGCTTCTGGATGTGGTGCTGTAGGAGAATGTTAAAAATCATATGGGTGGATAAAGTGACAAAGGAAGCGGTGTTGCGGCAAACTGATGAAGAAAGAAGCATTTGGAAAAATACAGCTAAAGGAAGAGACATAGACCATATAGACCACATTTTAAGTCATCCGGAATAGTCGCTTTGATATTGGAGGAACAGATAGATGGAAAAAATTGTGCAGGCAGGCAACCTTTGAAATATGTAAAACAAATTGTTAGGGATGCATGATGATAGGGAGTATACTGAAATGAAAGGACTGGTACTAGATAGGGAATCTTGGAGAATGCATCAAACCGGTCAAATTACTGAAGATAAAAAAAAGAAAAAAAAAGAGTGTTGTAGAGTAAAGTTGTAAGGTTTTCAAAAATATTAAAATTAAAGAACAAGTACAAAAAATCTTTCTTGGCAAGTTTATTTAAATTCCTTTGTAAATAAAGCCAGGATAGTTTTTTTAACAATTTATGACACCAAAAAAATTCGTCAGATTTTTTAAAATATAAACAGAAAACCACGATTAATTTTAACTTCTTGTCGTGGAATGGATTCAGTAAAAAAATTATTTTTTTAGTATTCTCTTAAATATGACAAATTTTTACTGAGAAGGTAACCTAGACAAAAGTTCATTCTCTTTCTAAGTTAATTTTCCCCAAAGTTAATTTGGATAATTTTTCTTCTTTTTTAGATAACCTTACATAACATGATGTAGCTATTCACATTATCGTTAGTGAAATAGTGTACATAATTATAATTCAAAACATAAATATATATTGAAGTTGGCAAAAAAGTAATTTTCACGAAAAGAAAGCGATGAACTTCTGTTAATGTTATGACGTTTTTCTTTACATTTGATAGCTGTCACTTTTAGTATACTTCATAAGCAAATTCCGCGTAATTCTGTGTGTCTGTTTATGGACAATTTTAACATGAAGTGTAAAATGGAACACTTCCGACATATTTTACATTTTATTTCCGTTAAAATTGCTGAAAGCCACTGGGTTTCACTAGAAACCCGGGTTACAAAGAACCCACCGGGTTAGACTAGTGGTGAACTCGTCACCGCAAATCAGCTCTCGAAGTCAAGAGTTCTAAGGTTCAGATCCTAGTAAAAACAGTTACTTTTTACAGATTTGAATACTAGATCATGGATAACGGTGTTCTTTGTAAATTGGGTTTCAAGTAACCACACATCTCAGGAATAGTCGATCTGAAACTGTACAAGACTACACTTCATTTACATTCAACAATATCATCCTCATTCATCCTCTGAAATAATATCTTACGATGGTTCCGGAGAATAAACAAAAAAAAAGAGATAGACTTACCAAGAGGTGTGTACCTAACAGAACGCATGAATGAGAATTAGTTTAAAAGATTCCGTTCTGGAGTTTTTTCACTAAATAATGACCAACGTTCTGGTCGACCTATTAAACTTGATGAATGTCTAATCAAGGCTATAATTGAATCTGATCGTTATATAACCCCTGTGCGAGAGGTTAAATATATCACCACAATAATTTAAAATCATATCAAATATCTTTGACTCGTTAAGAAGATCGATATTCGGGTTCCGCATCATACGGAAGAGCATCAATTAATGTAACGAATCAACAATTGCGATAAGCATCTCAAATACAGTGAAGTCAACCCGTTTTTAAACGAATCATCACTGATGATGAAAAACTGATCGTCTACAATAACATCAACTGAAAACGATCATGGTTCAAGCGTGATAAACACGCAAAAGCCACATAGAGATCTGAATTCCATCAAAGAATAGATCATGCTGTCAACTTTATAGTATTACAAAGTTGTTGGATATTTTGAGCTGTTTCCAAGGAACCATATGTTCAATTCAGTTGTTTACTGTTAACAATTAATGAAACTGGAGGAAGTAATCAAAGAAAAACGGCCAGAATCATTCAGATCACAAATAAATCACTATGTAGATGATGAAAATAAAATACAAACACACAGATAAAATACTTAGATCACAACTATTCTATTTTCATAAATCTTGTGGTAAAGCAACCATTATAATTTTTTTTTACAGTATTACAATAAAAATCACAAACTGACACGACGTTTCGCTTCAAATGTAAAGTTTTGTCAAGTGCGATTACAAAACACAACCTACGTATTTATATGTAGGGCAATACACAATGGTCATTGTGTATTGTCCAATACAGTCCAATACAGTCCAATATAGACTTCTAAAAGAAGTCTATTGGACTGTATTGTAAAATATATATATAGTATATATATATATATATATATATATATATATATATATATATATATATATATATATATATATATATATGTACAGTATATATATACTTTTTCTTTTAGAAGTAGATTAAAAACATCAAAATCAGAAGGTTTTTTCGTTAATTATAAAATGTATCTTAGTTTTATTAATCTACATTATTATGATTATTGATTGCTAGGGTTAAATAAAAAGAATAATTTTACAGATATCAACAAGTAGATTAAAAAAACAAAATTACTACAGAACTAGTAATAGTTTGACAATTTATTTTGGGTAGACAAAAATTTCAGAGCATTTTTTTTACGTACTAATTTTTATTTTACAAAAAAAATATTATAACAGCATTTATTTAATCCAAAAAAATTCATAATTTCATGAAAAAAATTTTACATTTTAAAATAGTTATTAAATTGAGAATTGTATCTATAAACTCATAAATGGTAGCCAAGTATTTTCTTTCTTCTTTATCAATTCCAAAACCGGACGTGATTCAATAATAAAAGAGTATAATTAACTTAGTGATCTGAAAAATATTCCATTAATTTGCTGATAATATATATGTATATATTTTTTAATTTAAATGATATTTAAATAATTGAAAAACGTGAGAAAAACAAAATCGTAAACATTAATTAGTCTTTCATTTTTTTTTTAAGTCAATCCGTTTATAATAAATGAAAACTAACAGTTGTTTAATTTGTTACATTAGGAACAAAAAAATTAGATTTTTTTTTCTAACGGAATTCTGTCGATTTTAAAATATTTCTTTATGATATGGCTATTAAACTTAATTATATAAATTAAATATTAATTTATAATATAGGATATAAATTTATAGATTAAATAGTTTCTTTTTTTTAAATAATGCTAAGACTTAACTAAATTCACTTAAATTTAAGGTAATTTTTTAATTTGATAAATTAGTAGCTTTTATATAAATAGCTCAAAGAAATCAAAAAATATGTTCTAATTTGTTTTATGTTAAATAATAACAAATATGATATTACATTTCTCAGGGGTCTATGATTAAATTCATATCAAGCCAGTCAATAAAGTTAGAAATATTTTCTTTGATAAAACTTCAACAGGAAGAAGACATCATAATCAATACATATATTTTTTTACTATTATATTGTAGAGAATAAAGTTTGTAACTAGAAAAGTGTTTTAGCTAGTAAATCTCATACAAACTGCCGATTTAGTTTTTTGTCTGTCATCACTCATGTACGTTTGTATATTTAGGGTGTCTTAACCAAACAATTAGTTGCAATAAGACAAGGTAACTCATAAAACTGGCATTCTCAAAATAACAAGCATTCCATACCAGATTTACTAAGAAAGGTGAGAAAAGAAGTGGGTTTTCCTCTTTGCCTTCTTTTCTGAACAAAATGTACTTTTATACACTGGTATGTCAATAATAGTTTAAAACAAATGTTTGGACTTGTTAGTCAAACCATCTGTTGTAAAGCCAAACCAAACTGGGAATAGTTAGATTGTGAACATCACTAAGCACAGGGAAAGTAATTCTGATTAGTGGCTTTTATACCTCAGATATTTTCTTGTTTTAATTATTAAAAAAATATTGAAATTTATAATGTACATGAATAAATGCATTTTATCAATTGAGAAACAATAGATTAGGTATGTACAGTGTTCCGCCAGGAAAGGCCACTATTTTGAGAGATAAAAATAAGTAAATAAGTCAAAATAAATATAGATGTCATTTTTTTTTAGTTATGATTGCCGGAAGATTTCACCCTGATTTTTGCTTAATAGGTTAAATCATACGATAAAAAACATTTTTTTTTGGATTCTAAACATATGGGGAAAAATTAATGTATTCTTATTTTATTTTTCCTGAACATTTTAAAAAATTGTTCCCAGAACTGTATCTAAAATTTTTTTGAAAAAATCACATAAATCAAAAAACAGGATTTTTTTTTTAGTTTTGACAACTTTGTTAAATTGCCAATAAATAAATAAAATTTTGTAACAATTTTTTAGAAAATATAATTCTGAAAAAATCGATGATATAGCCTAGTGTATTGTATAAATCGTGCATCATCGATTTATGATGATGATGCAGTACATAGCCTAATTCCACAGGAATTTATTAATGCCTACAAAAATATATAAATGAAATCATACGTGGTTATTATATTAACTGAAAAAATTAAAAACACTTAAAGATTTTCTATGCACAACTATTTTTATTCTTAATGCTATGTTTTTGTTAAATAATTTATTAACAAAAAAATTTCATAATAATCTCTGACGTACAACATATAATTTCAATCAAAAGAAAAAAGTGAGGAATTTAATGGGAAAAGTTTACAAAAGTTTGCAACAAAGTCATTATTATAATAAAGGCTGTGAATGGGTGTTAGTGGAAAAAAAATAAAATTTCAAAGCTCATAAAAAGATAAATTACCGTAATTTTCATTGCAACATCCATAAAGCAAAAAAACAAATGTTCAATTTTTTTTTAATTTGTATGGACAATGTTTGTGCTTCTATAACCTCGGAAAGACAACAAAGATTTTTATGAAACAGGAGGGAAAAAATTCATCAAGATGAATTTATTCTTGCGTGAAGAGATATCTCGTCTCTCGATTGTTTTAGTTGTGTTTAGATTTTTTTGATTTTTTTATGTTTTAATGTAAGTAAATGTTTTAAATTCAGTTTTAGTGTTGAATAAGGGTATGGAGATCGAATCAAATTAATACTGTTATGAAGAAATGGAGTAAATTTTTTTGAAGTATTTTTGCTCGTATTTATTTTAAAAGTGGATCGGTTTTTACTAAAGAGCAATAAGCGTTGTGAGAATAAAAATCTGATGTGGATACCACATGACTTCCTTGCACGCCTATTAAATTGCAGATACACATTTTTTTAAAATGAAAATACATAAATGTTTATTACATTAAGAATTCTGATATTTATTCATTTTTTAATTATTATTAAATTATTATTTATCGTATAACTTCTTTTACAATCAGAAGTTAACAATTATTAATAAATCAGTATATTTAAATTAAAAAAGAGGGATGAAGTCTGATTTGAACCGAATGCCTACCCCATGTAAGATCCAAAAATTTCATTAATTAAAATTTTATCTGGCTATAACTCTAGAAACAAAGAAAATAAGTACCGCTTTATATCGTTAAAAAACTCCCAATGAGGGCTTAATAAAAAAAACGTCCAAAATTCATGTTTTTTTTTATTTTGGGCTTTTTTAGACACTTTTGGTTCAGTCGATTGCATTCAAAAGGGTAGGTGCACAACTAGATGTTTACAACAGTTCTAAATCCAAAATTTCAACATTCTACAGATAATCGTTTTTGAGTTGTGCGACATATACACGTACGTCCAGACGTCACGCTGAAACTAGTCAAAATGGATTCAGGGATGGTCAAAATGCAGGGATGGTCAAAATGAATATTTCCGTTGAAATCTGAAAACTTAAATTTTTCGTGATCACAACACTTTCTTTATTTTGTACCAGGAAGTAAAGATGAAAGGGCACATTGTCAACCAGTTGGAAGAGGGTGAAGAAGAAAAAAATCGATAATATGATGATAGCTATTCGGACTTTGGTTTTACATTGACAGGCGTCAATGGTGAAACGAGGCCACAATGTGTTTTGTGTATAAAGGTTCTGAAACCGGAGATGCTACCAAGTAAATACGAGTAGATACGCCGTTTAGAAAAAACTCAAAACTCTTCCCTCCGTATTTAGTATATTTCGTTTACTTTAGCAGTAAACTAAAATAATTCAACCGACAAAGGTTAGTTTTGAAAAGCGGTATCAATAACAAGCAATGCTTTACTAGCATCTTACAAGGTAGCACATGTTGGACTTCGCGATATGACTTTCTCGTAGTAATGTATTGCCTCGTACGTTTGAACTGCGACAAAAGATCTTTCTTTAAGAGGAGAAACGCCTCTTCTTAGATATTGTCAAAGTTTTTTTGGTAAAATTAGCATATTTGTAGAATTTTTGAAAAGCTGGACGCTCTAAATTTCTCTCTGTAGGGACGCTACATGCAATTTTTAAAGTAAATTGAGAAAATTTTAGATTTTTTATAAATTTAACTATATAAAAGAAAGATGGATGATGTCGGAGGCAAAGAATGTTTCCCCCTGTTATAACAATTTTTGATTTCCAATGGAATTGATTTCTCTTGAGGTATGAAATCCATTTTTGAAAAACACATCACTTGCTTTGAGAAATGTTTTCAAAATGATAATATTGATAAATTTTCTTGGATTCAAGACACATTTAATGCCACTTCCCCGTCTGAATTTGCTGCTGTAGAAGAAAAAATTTTGTTTGTTTCAGTTGTCATGTGACAATACGATGAAAACAAAATTTAACAGCATGGAATTAAGAGATAAAGCACAGAGAATTTTAATTCTCATTTGAGAATTTCCTTATTTGTACAAAGCTAATTTTTTGGTAATTACTGCAATAAAATCTGCGCGAAATCAATCTGCAGAAGGAAATAAGGTTGTTTGTATCCAATTTAATTATACGATTTGAGAACATATCGGAAATCAATAGACTCATCCATCTCACTGATATTATAATTAGTTGAATTTATTCAGCTACACTTTTTGTGATGTAAAATGTGTTTTATTTATTTTTACCAATTTTTGAAAAAAATTACTGACTATTTTGTAAAGTATACTTATTAGAATTCGACTTATTAGATAGCCTTTGAGGTAACCTGGATTCAGTATTGACGCAGTATGGACAGTAAGATGTAATTTTTTTCAATTTTTTCGCAAGAAAATGTTTCAAATTTTGCCTAATAAAAAATAATTTGAAAAAAAAGTAGTTACCGACACATTGAGCTGCTACGGTGGAAAAATGCTACATACTCCCTAATTCCCGTACATTACACACCGTTCTGAGCAGTCGCGTAAAAATGGAAGCAAAGCATTTTTATAAATATGCTTGTAAGAAATTATTTGCATTTTTTCACTGCCTGAGATCAGTTTCTCTTATGATATCCACTTGTGTGAAATTTTGTAATAACTTAGGACTGATCTCTGTCGTAATCGTGAACGTACTAGCATAATCTGAATAAAACAAAATTAAATTTCTCAAAATGTTCGTATTTTTTTTTTTTTTTAATAAAATTGTAATTTATTTATTATCAAGTAGAATACTATTTTTTCTGTATATTTTTAAAACTTGCAAGAAATCCCAAAAATAACTCTGGGAGCAATATCTAACTCTCTGAAGCAATATCTCTATTGCTTCAGAGGATGAGATGATGATTGATTTGTAGCGTGTGTGAAAATGGCTTCCCTGACCGGGATTCGAACCCGGGATCTCCGGATGGAAGGCCGAAACGCTATCGTTCGCACCAAGGAGGCCGATCTAAAAATGGTTAAAAATATTGTTCATGAACGCATACATGTTAATTAACAATAGAGTAATGCTTATTATTCTTGAAAAAAAAAACATCAGAATGATTGTGACATACCAAGAAAATCTATAGCATTCCATTTCAAAGTTACAAGGTGAGAAGTAAAATGGTTTCCTACCGCCTTCTTCAATAGATGAAATATGCAGTTACATATCAACATGCTAAGACAAAAAAAAACGCCTTCTCTGTTTTTTTTTGCCACAGGTTGTAAAATGGACATTATTACTATCAGAGAAAACATTTCATATTGGATTATACTCTTAGGTGTTTTACACAAAGATTTATAGCTACAGAGAAGGTTGGGAGAAATAGTTTTAAGTAACAGATTAATGTACCACTTCTTTTCAGCCGGGGAAATTTCTTCATAAACTGTTAATAAAATTAAAAAAAAGATTTTTATAAAACTTGTATTTATTTATTGTTTTGTGAAACATTACTACATTTTTGCAAATATTATATTATCCATTCAATAAAAGTTTATAAAATTATTTTTTAAAAAAACATGCTTTTGGTTTAAAAAATTAATAAGTTGTGAAGGGCTTAATATTGACGCAATTTTTATTTATATTACGAAAATCCATTTAAGGAAAAGTAATCTATTTTTTATTTTTTTCTGTGTGTGTGTGCGCTCGCGCGCTCGCACGCACACACACACACACACACACACACACACACACACACACACACAACATAAAGGAATACTAGAATACCAAAGGAGATTTTGAATCAAATGATACAAATTTGAATCATATGATACTTTTCTTTTTTAAGCATTCCATTATGAAGAATTATCTTTTTCAGGAAAATACACTTTTGATGAAACCATTGTTTTATTTACAACCTAATGACTGTACTTAAGAAATGTATATACTCGTATAATCTGTGAATTAAATCTATGTGAATCAATACTGTACAATAATTGTTTCTACTCGTATTAAAAAAAAAAACAGTAACAAATAATAATTTTTTTCATATATATATATATATATAGTAAATAAAACAGTTTAATTTTAAGTACAATATATATTGTATATAGAAAATATCCAATTGCAGAAGACTGGATAAAGGATAGGATCACTTAAAGTACAGAAACCAAGTACTACCGGTTTTAATTTCAGGTTCTGTATAGAATCGTCTCCAGCCGAAGAAGACAACAACCGATTGTGAGTCACAAAAGAGCCGGCAGGCGGCACCACACAGCAATTCTGTAATTATGTAAATAGCCCAAGAAAGCCCGCACGCCATTACATTTGATCTGTGCCGACGAAACCAGACGCGTTTTGTAACCTACATGGACCGCTTTTTATTTGTCTTCCAAATTAAAGAATTCCTTTAAATTTAATCAAACTATCATTTAATTCTGTGTGTTTTTTATTTATTCGTATATTTTTATTTATTTATTTTTCTCTTTTTCTTAAAGAGTGTTTATAGTTTTTATCAAAGCTCTCTTTTTATTATATTTTTTCTCTCTACCTCCGATCAGCACCATAATCATCAGCATTTTTTATTATAATTTTTAATTTTTTTTTACTTCATATAGTTGTTTCTATTATAAAAGTATTTTTCATCCTTACATTTTATTAAATATATATATATATATATATATATATATATATATATATATATATATATATACATATTAAATTAAAAACAATATAACTTAACGTTTCTAATTGGAACGCTTCATTTCTGATTGTTATTTATTAATTACAATTTTTGTTTCAAAAAAGTTATAATTTATTACGTTTAAAAAAAAAAGATGAAATAAATATTTGTAGATAAAAAATAAGGTATTAAAAAGAATTAAAAACAAATCAAATTATTAAACAATGGATTAAACAGAGTATATTTATTGTCATAAATCTTACCAAAAATAAAGTACTGCAAATATGATAAAAAAATTAAGCCTAAAAAGTAATTTGTGTACACGCATAGAAAAATCTTTTAAGCCGGACAATTTTTATTTATTTATTTTTTTTTTTTAAATATATAAACATAATAAATATACTAACAAAAATTAGATTAAAAAATTATTAAAATAAAACTGCTCAAAAACTGTTAAGCAAAAAATGAAGTATAAAATGTAAAATTAGATAATATTTTTTATATTTGATTGTAAAATAACCATTATATGAAAATAATGATGAAAATTACAAAATTTTATGGAAAACGTTTAACATACTTTATAGATCTTTCCATCAAAAGAGTGAAAATGTTTATATAAATAAATAGGTCTGGAATGCTTTGTTTTTTAAAAGTTACGACCAGCGAAAAATTTCGCCGAAATTTCTGTTGTAAAGGTCAAATAATGCTATATAAAAGATTTATTATTGAGTTTTATAAGTAATCCTACATGAAAATTTGATCCTGGAACTATGCCTCTTGTTAAATGTTGTAAACTCAAAATACTGGAATTGAAAAGGATGATTTTTTTAGGTTTAGCATAAATTTACTTATTAAAAAAAAAAAAAAAAAAACAAGTATTGGATATTTACTTAATTTAAAACTTGTTATTATGTACGTATGTACTTTTTATGTAGTATATTGTTTACTTAAGAACTTTTTATTGGATATTTACTTTGTTAAATATCCATAACAAAATAGAATTTTATGAAAAAAATTGTAGGAATTTTAATTAAAAAGAAAATTTATATAATTAAAGTCGATAAAACGGATTAATTTTTTTCTTTTTAAATCCATTTTTATTTGAAAATTAAATTTAAAAAAATTTTTAAATTCTTTTTGCTTTGCAAATGAATAAAAAATGTTCTCTACTGTACACGTATGTTTAAGTTTCTATTTGTCTTTAGCGCATTGCTTAGTCACTAGGAACGCTAATCTAAATAATATTCATTAGAACAAGATTTCCAGATTTTTACCGAATTTTCGTAGAAAAGTACGGTATTAAATTATGTCGCACGGTTTGATTGGGAGGGGGAGTGAAATTGAAATTTCTTTACGTTTTGAGATATGAGGAGTATGAAAAATACCATTCACTTAAAATATAACTTCCTTCCTTATATATATATATATATATATTTAGCGTATGGCACCAAGATACAATACAAATTAGTCAAAAATTACAAACAAACATTTAATAAATTAATATAAGCTACTAATTCTGGAGTCGCCATCAGGAAATCTTCAGGAGTTCCTTCATAAGCTGTCCTAGGGCAAACTTCTGTGATGTGTTTAACAGTTTGATTTTCACCACACTCTCAAAAAGACGTCGGTCCATTCATACAGGAAATAGGCGCTATATATAGGCCTATATACAGAATTGTCAAAATATCCAAAACTACGCTGTAGTGATATATCTAAAGTTGTGCATGTGAAAATCTATTATAGATTGGTCGAATTGTTCTTCAGTTAAGGTCGAAAACAGACAATATAATCTTAATTTGAGGTTATGTTGGCTTTTTATTGTATTTATTCACGACGGTATATGAATTTGGGGTAAGTGTCTGTGTGTTATTTGTATTTGTGTGTCTGTTATGATTTTCCTCAAAAACTGCTTCACCGATTTTGATGCGGTTTTTTACATAACATGGGTCTCATCTCAGAGCAGTTTCTTAGATAGTTTTACAGTTATAAGCCTCCAGGGGGCGCTGCAGTAGATATGTTTCTCCAAAACGGCTTTCAATATTTCTAACCCTTTCTAACTCCAGCAAGGCTACATTATTGTGTGAATTATTAAATAATTTGCGCTGATCAAGTATAATAAACTTTCATCATTCATCATGAGCCTATAAACGTCCTACTGTTAGGCACAGGTCTACTAATCTTTAAAAAGTAATAAATACAAAGTGAAATTAAAAATGTTTAAATTATAAATAGACAGTCTACAGATCGGTACGTAAATATTATTAACAGTAATTTATGATGAGATGATGATTGATTTGTAGCGTGTGTGAAAATGGCTTCCCTGACCGGGATTCGAACCCGGGATCTCCGGATGGAAGGCCGAAACGCTATCGTTCGCACCATGGAGGCCGATCTAAAAATGGTTAAAAATATTGTTCATGAACGCATACATGTTAATTAACAATAGAGTAATGCTTATTATTCTTGAAAAAAAAACATCAGAATGATTGTGACATACCAAGAAAATCTATAGCATTCCATTTCAAAGTTACAAGGTGAGGAGTAAAATGGTTTCCTACCGCCTTCTTCAATAGATGAAATATGCAGTTACATATCAACATGCTAAGACAAAAAAAAACGCAAATGATATACAATCCTTCTAATTTGCGCTGATCAAGTATAATAAACTTTCATCATTCATCGTCAGCCTATAAACGTCCTACTGTTAGGCACAGGTCTACTAATCTTTAAAAAGTAATAAATACAAAGTGAAATTAAAAATGTTTAAATTATAAATAGACAGTCTACAGATCGGTACGTAAATATTATTAACAGTAATTTATTTGCATTATATCATACTTCTCGACGGTAAAAAGTTCTATTTTGGATGTTAATAAATATTCTGAAGCACGGCTAACATTTTATAATTCAGGAAAAATTGCGGTATCATCTAGAATTACACAAATTACTGAAGTCAGAGAAAGCGCAAAGTCATGGATAAAAGTAGGATATAGAGAATAAGACAAAATAGTTCCTCGATGAATCCCCTTGCTAGTATAGGAAATAATCCATTCATAAAAAAATCCATAAATAGAAAATATGACAGGAAAAAGTTTAGTTTTTATGAGTAATTCATAACGCGTAACTTAAATTATCATACCTAATATTGAAGTACACTATGTTGTTACAATAACAAATTGGTAATCATTGAATGTTTTGAAATCTATTTCTAATAAATAACACCCAAATTTATAAACGGCTAAATTATTGTTGAGAAGCTAAGTTTACAAGAAAAAAATATATTCTAATTTAATACGACATCTGGAAAAAGAAATATAGTTTTTTTTTTGTTAGAAGGTGAAATCGCCGAAATAACGAACGAAATTACTTGAAATTGTACTGAAAATAAGGAAAATTAAATCTTTGTTTTGATCGTTAAATAATAATACACTTTATTTATCACGTAAATATAAGATAAATTATTATAAATATATTTAAAAAATAAGGTAAATAAAAAATTTAATTAAAAATGTTAAAAAAACCTTAAAAAAAGGTGAAATAATTAAATAACTGTATATTTACCTTATAATCCTCTGTGACATTGTGGTGATTTTGCTTTCAAGACAATAAAATTTAAGGTTTTCATTACCGTCGTTCGTGACTATGATGGTAACTAATGCTTATTTACGCAGTCTACGGGTCACGCCCGACGGTCAATCAAAATCTTCAATCAAATCTAAAATTACAATGTCACAGAAGATTATATAGTAAAAAATACATTTTTTTTAATTATTCCACATTTTTTAAGGTTTTTTTCAAAGCGGGTTTATTTGAATTCTTTATTTATTTTTTTATTTTCGTATGCGCTTATGCAATGACTCATTGCATAAACTTGATGCTTGTTTAAACATGTTTGTTTAAGCATCAAGTTTAAACTGAGTGAGTTTAAACTTGATGCTTGTGTGTAAGACCTATTCGTTATTTTTAATTATTTCATCAAATTACAGTTGTAATTAATAAAAATTATTTAATTATTTATAATTATAAGAAAATATTTAATTTTCTTATATAACAGAAATTATACTTTAATATTAAAAGATTTTTTTTTATCACAACCTCTTTAATTTTTCTGATTTAAATTATGTTTAGTATATTTCTTGCGTAAAAGATTATACAAAATTAAATAACGTAAAGTCAGTCTTCTTGTATTGAACTGTGCAAGAATCTTTCTCTTTGTTATATTTGATTTTTAATAAAAATAAATTAAACAATTTTTTATTACATTTTAATTGACTTTGTTTATATAAATTTTTTCCGTAATAGATTCTTAACAAATTTTGCCTTACATTTTTATTTGGTTGTTGACAATTAAACAAGTAAAGTTTTACCAAAAACAAAGGGTACTTTTCGACACCAATTTTTTTGGATATTACTACAATTTTCTTGAAAACTATTGGAAATACAGTTCTAGATCCCATTTATTAAATTCTTTTTGTAAAATTCGGTATAAAAGCACTAACTTTGTCCGTAGAGTTTTAATATAGTGTTATATAACCTTCAAAGAATAATAAATCTGGACGAAATCTTTCGGTATCCTAGCAATAACTCAAAAACAAAGCGTTACCAAACTTATGTTTGTATGAATTTCAAAGAGGATGGCAAAGTATGTCAAAAACAATCTGAAACATTATGTATATAATAAGTAAAAGGAAAAAAATCAATAAATAAAAGAAAAAAATACTAGTAATAAAAAATATCGTTTACCTAATAAACAATCCTTGTCATCTAGTTTTAGATTTTAATTAAAATGTTTTCAAAACAATTTTCCATTAAGAATGTTTAATAAACTTTGAAATTAATATGACAGTGTTATTTAATTAATACTTTATATAAAAAAAACTTAATAATTTAAAAAAAATATAAAATAATCATCTTTTTAACATAGTTCACCATTTTTAGCTTTATTTTATTATTTAAAAAATAAAAAATCTTTGAATTCTGATATATAATGTTCACTTAGATTAATCTATATAAATAAAAATGTAAATCTTCGTTTGCTCAAAATCTTAAATCTCCGAAAGTCCTTCACCGATTGCTTTGAAATTTTGACACAATGTTGCATTCGAATACGCGCATGTTTTTATATACCTAAGATGTCACACCTGCGACAGGTAAAAACATGCTTTTTTCAAAACAGCGCTATCTGTTGGAAGTAAAAGCAACACAAGCTATACTAAATATTTTACGATTCCATTTCAATATTTTCGAAATGTCCGCTATAGATAAAACTACTGGCAACTACTGGTAAAAAACGACTGGACCGATTTACGCGCTGGAAAATGGTGAGAAAGGGAATAACCGGAAAAGGTAAAAAGGGAAGAAGGGGAAAATAAAAAAGGAAAACAGGGAAAAGGAAATGGAAAGGAGAAAAAGAAAAGTGAAATAAGGGAAAGATAAATGGGGAAGGAAAGGGAAATGGGGAGGAAAAGGGGAAACGGGTAAAGGTAAAGGGGGAAAATGAGGAAAAGTAAATATGGTAAAAATGAAAACGGTAAAAAGGGAAAGGGGGAAAGGGAGAAAGGATAAAAGGGAAAGGTTACAGTTTGTGAAGTTCCGTATTGTTCATTTTGATAATATTTTTTCAACTTTTAATTGTGTTCATTTAATCTATATATATATATATATATATATATATATATATATATATACACACACACTCAAATCTAGCAATAGCAAATCATTGCCAGGTCTGCTAGTATTTAATAAACGATTTACCTTCATTTTACTAAATATATATATACATTTCTCCAACCATTTTTCCAGCTACTGCCTGGTCTAGATGCACGCGCGCGTGTGTGTAGGCAAATGCAATTACTCCTAACAGCTTGCCAGGCCTGATAAGCTGCAGGTGTAATATAAAGTAAATATAAATGTACCGGTTAGCATGTAGCCTGGAACAGACTCAGGTCGACCATACCTGAGACGAGTGGTTAATTGAATACAATAATCAAAGAACACCGGTATCAACAGTTTAGCATCCAAATTCATATAAAAGCAACTCCCTTTATAAAGACTAGAACTCTCGACTTCGTAAATTTCGCGATGAGTTTAAACCACAACACTTTATTTTGAGCAGAATATCGCTATATGACCATAATATAGGAAATTGCTAATAAGTGATTACTGGATAAGGGGTTAATTTTAGCTAAAAATTACGTGGATAAATTTCAAAAAAAGATTTTTAAGAAAAAGTTTAGGAAAATTCTTTCATGGAAAAAAATTAAATAAATAAAAATTTATATTAAAAGTATAAAGTTAATTATTTAATTAGTAGGTTTAAAATTAAGATTAATAAATGTAATTAGATTACAAATGACAAATACTATTGAGACGTAAATGTATTAAAATACGAAGCTAAATTAATTTAACTTTAATCAAATTCTTCAATACAACTTGTTAAATTACACATAGATTTTAATATATAACTAATGTTTTAATTACATTCTTAAGAAGTTAACATGAATAAATAAAGCATAATAATGATAGTGACATAAATGGAAATGTGAAGATATTCCTAATAGTTTTTATGCGTTCATGTAGAAAATAACTTTCATATAGCGATGCCTCTACCGTAAAGGTAAATTAATTAAAACGATGTCATTTTTACGTTACGTGATATTACGTTGATCAAATGAAATTGATGTTTTATTTTTTGAATAAAATAAATGTTTTAAAGTACTGAATTTACATAATTATTTGCATATAAATAAAGAAATAATGAGGTATTGAATTTTTTTTTAATGTTAAAATCTAGTGCTGTAAAGAACGTGCTCAAAGCCCTAAGTTACCAATGAAACATATATTTTGTTACCAACAAATGTTTTTTTGTGAAAAATCATTAAAAAAGTTAAAATACAACCTCAAATAAATTAAATTTTTATTATAAAGTATATGAATTCAATATTTTTCAATTCAGAATTGAATTTTAAAATATCGATTTTTAGTATCCTACTTTGAGATGTTTTAAGAATTTATATATTTTTTGTAACAAAAGTTTAATTTATTTGAGATTCCATTTTAACTTTTGTTTTTCACAAAAGAAATGTTAACAACAGAATATACATTGGGTTCATTGGTAACGTAAGGCTTTGAGCACGTCCTTTACTGTACTAGATTTTAACATTAAAAAAAAAAAATATCAAATAGGATATAATTATAAATTAATACTTTAAAATTCAATTTCAGAATTGAAAAATATTTTACTGTAGAATATGTCGATTAAACTGATCGACGATTGATATTTACGTAATTTTCATTTTTTTAAGACTCATTAATTTAAAAAAGTAATTTTAATACGTAAAAATCTTGTTAGATTGGAGATGAAATTGTGAAACAGAAAAAAAGCTGAAAAATATTTCCTGAACTTTCCCAATAGTTTATTTTTAATTATAAAACATTAAATTATATTAGTTAAAAAATAAATAATTAATTGACAAAATAGTTTTATTTGCATCTTTTTGTATAAAGACTACAAAAAAACCATCCAAAATTCTAATACATTACAGAAAGTTAAACAAAATTTTAAGACTAGAATAACTAAAAAAAATTTCGAAAAATAATTTTTACGATGTATTTATTAATTTTTAAAAAATTCGTTTTTTATTAAATCAAACTTCTACAATAGGCAATACTTTTGCTCTATATAGCTTACCACTTGTGCGGTGGGGTCCAAAATTTCAAAGTAAAATTGCTTCCTATACAAGAAACTTCTATTTTACTTTTTTTAATAAATTATTAGCAGTTTCAGAAATACAAAGTCTCAACATGCTTACACGCATAGAGATAAATACAGTTTACACGTTTTTTTTCTGGAATTTTAGAGGCTGCAATACATCAACAAAGGTCATCCGTAAAAAAAAAAGCAGGAAGGAGTGAAAAATTGACTACTATTCTTTACAGCTATTTTAATACTTTAAAAATTAAAATAACTAAATGAGCGGTTTTTTAAGTTAAATTATATGAAATAGAAAAATGTATTTAATTTAAAATTTTAAAAACCAATACTTTATAATAAACTGGTTTGGAGTTTTACTGTATAAATTCTGATAGGTATGTAGTTATACTTATATGTTTTCTATTTGTAGACAAAGAATTCTATGATGTTGTGAAATAAATAATTATATCTAACTAATTATTAAGTAACAAATTATAAAACGTGAACAAAATATGTAGTTAGTTATTGTATCTTCCCTTCTGTCAGGCTGTTTATATATATAATTTTTTTTCTAAAATTAAATATACATTTAATTTTTATATAAAGTGTTAGCATACCCGGCAATGCTTCGCTATTGCTAGATTTGAGTGTATATAAATACATTAAATGAACACAATTGAAAGTTTGATAAAACATTAACAAAATTAACGTTACGGAACTTCAAAGAATTAACCCTTCCCCTTTTACCCTTTCTCCCTTTTGCCCTTTCCTTTCCTACATTTTATTTCCCCCCTTTTCCCCATTTTCTTTTCCCCGTCTTCATTTTTATCACATTCCATTCCCCTTCCCCTTTCCCTTTCACCACTTACCCCTTTCCCTTTTTCTATTTTCTCCTTCTCCCTTTCCATTTCCTTTTCCTGTTTTTCCTTTTCCCCGTTTTACCCAATTTCTTCTTTTCTCCATTTTCCTTTTCTTCCCTTTTACCTTTTTCGATTTTTTCCCTTTTCCGATTTTTCCGTTTCTCCCTTTTTCCCCCGCGCATGAATTGGTTCAGTAGTTGTTTATTCTATAGCGGACACTCAAATCGGAAGTATTAAAATAGAATCGTAAAATATTTAGTATAGCGTGTGTTGCTTTTACGTCCAACAGATAGAAAGAGCATGTTTCACCTGTCACAGGTGTGACATCTTAGATATATAAATAGTAGGTATATAAAAACACGCGCGTATTCGAATGCAACATTGTATCAAAATTTCAAAGCAATCTGGGTTGAACTTTCGGAGATTTAAAATTTTGAACAACCGAACATTTACAGTTTTATTTATATAGATTACATCGATTAAATTACATATAAACTGATTTTGACGAAAATCTACTAAGTTTTAGCCTCTAATAACTTAATTTTTATGCAATATTGATGTATGAAATCTGACCTATTATTACATATCCTGCTAGAAAATAATATGGACTACATAATTAACAAATCTTATACTTTGTGATTAGCATACTTTCCTTTCCTTTCTTTTTCCTGTTTAGCCTCCGGTAATTACCTTTCAGATAATACTTCAGAGGATGAATGAGGATGATATATATGAATGCAAATGAAGTGTAGTCTTGTACAGTCTCAGTTCGACCATTCCTGAGATAAGTGGTTAATTGAAACCCAACCCACCAAAGAACACCGGTATCCGCGATCTAGTATTCAAATCCGTGTAAAAATAACTGACTTTACTAGGATTTGAATGCTGGAACTCTCGACTTCCAAATCAGATGATTTGGGAAGATGCGTTCACCACTAGACCAACCCGGTGGGTTGTGATTGGCATACTTACGTTAACTTAACTTTACGTTATATAAATCATAATAAAAAAAAAAAAGGTAGTGTGCTATTTTGCTGCTCCAGTATTTTTCTGAAAAGATCAAGAACGTAATTATAAAATTACAAAACGTAATCAAAGTATAAGATTTACAAATAAAAAAATCTGATGTGGACACCTCATAATTTCCTTGTACGCCTATTAAGTTACATATAACTATCTTTTTTTTATGAAAAGTACATAATATTTTATTTCATTAATAACTTCTGATATTTTATATATATATTTTGTTATTGAATTTTTTATCGTAATTTTTTTTACAATCACAGATTTATAATTATTAATAAATCAATATATCTAAATTAAAATAAAAGTTAAAAAAAGGAGATGAAGTCTGATTCGAACTCATGTGCCTTCCCCTTGTAGATCCAAATACTTCATTAATTGAAATTTAATTTGGCTATAACTTTGGAACCAATGAAAATAAATACCATTACGATATATCGATGAAAAGGCTTCAATGAGGGCTTATTACTGCAGTTAAGAAAAAGTCCAAAACTAATGTTTTTAGATTTTGGGCTTTTTTTTGGTACTTTTGATGCGGTCGATTGCAATCAAATGGGAAGGTGCACAACTGGATGTTCTAAATCGAAAATTTCAACATTTAACGGCTAACGTTTTTGAGTACGTACAGACGTCACGTCGAAACTAGTCAAAGTGTATTCAAGGATGGTCAAAATGGATATTTCCATTGAAATCTGAAAACCGAAATTTTTCGCCACACAATACTTCCTTTACTTCGTACAAGGAAGTAAAACGAAAAACTGTTAAGTCTAGATTAATATTAAAAAAAATTATATATAATATACATGTGTATATTAAATAAATAAATAAAATAAATACGTAATAAAACAATTCCATTTTGCTTAGAGAATTCAGATTTATTTAAATAGTATTATTTAAAATCTTATCAATATTTAACATTGGTTTTATAGAACAACAATTTTTTAATTTAATTTTAAATAATTTGTAAGTGGAAACATTTTTTTTAATAGTTCAGCAATTTATTAAAAAGGGCAACGAAAGCAGGAATGCACTCGTAAATTTTCCAGTACCAAAATTTTTGATTTTCTATTATAGAAAACCTCAAAAATTCGTCCACAACCGCAGCTGACTAAATTACAATATTACAAAAAAATGCACAATCATTTTGGTTTTAACACTGGTAAAAAGCAAAACGTATCTTTTTTCATGCCAAATTTTTAATTTATTCGTGAGTTACATTTTTTATTTATCGCCGTCTGTCAATGGATATGCAAAAATGAGATGAATGATTTGTAGCATGTGAAAATGTCATGCTCGACCGGGATTCGAACCCGGAACCACCGGATGAAAGGCCGAGACACTACAACTCGCGCCACGGAGGCCGGCTGATTTTCATAGTTTAGGTTATAACTTAATACAAATTTTATGTAAAAGGTAATTTTTTATTTTTCTCCAAAAAGAGAAAAGAACGGCGTTCCGGCACCAGTGAACTCCTAAATGGAAGGTTAATAAGACATTTTAGTTTACCAAAGTACGGTATTATTTTGCACAAAAAAAGTCTCTGTTTTGGTTTGATAAGAGATGGATTATATTACTTTCACGTCTAGCGCTATAGCTCTAGAAGGGAAAGTATTGTAATCGGTCCAATTTGGGCATATGCGGTTTTCACCAGATCTTGACTTTTTGTCTCAAGGAACACAAAAAACCATATGGAAATTTTTCAGATGTTCGTGTGTGTGTGTGTGTGTGTGCGCGCGCGCGCGCGCGCGCGTTCAGTGTCGCTATCTAAATCACCTTATATCTCCAGAACTACTCGACCGATTTTGACCAAACTTGGTCAGATTACTTCTGCCATTGAAAATTTAATGGCATTGATGCCATTAAATTTTCAACTTAAAAAGTCAAAGACGTGAGGCAGTAGATTAAGGTCACGCTTAATATCTCGAGATTTCGTCTAATTAAAGTATTATTTTTCTTAGGCACATTTGTTAACAATTAAAAAATAGTAATATTTGGAATATTTGCAAAAAAAAGTTTGAAAAATCGCATCCCTACTCCAAAAAGTACTCTAAATAAAATAGTGGCTAAATGGGTATACTGCATCATTAGTATCCCCCTCTCACCAAAAGGAGCGCTAGTGTAACACTGACGTACAGCTGCTGTAGTCGTCTTTCTTTCTTTTATTTTTCTGTTTAGTTTCCGGAACCACTGTAAGTTATTATTACTTGAGAGGATGAATGAGGATGATATGTATGAATGTAAATGAAGTGTAGTCTTGTACAGTCTCAGGTCGACCATTCCTCATATGTGTGGTTAATTGAAACCCAACCACCAAAGAACACCGGTATTCACGATTTAGTATTCGTTATGTTGTAATGTCAAAGGTGAGCGGTAGAACTAAATAAATGAATGATATTTAAAGTTTTAAAAAAGTATTTAAAGTAGCCGCTAGTACCGTCATACCCGCGCGAATGAAATACCGTATGCACACCCGTTTTAGTAAGAATCATTGAATTAAATAAACAAAAAATATTACATTCAAATAAAATTATAAATATTTTACATTATGTTGTGTGTGTAAGCCGTGCATCAGAAAAAAGCCGCGTGACGGGAAAGTCCTACAACTGTGTTGCCATTTTTTTTTAATAACTTCAAAAAATAAGGATATTCATACAATTCGAAACATATGTGTTTGACTTCCTTGTACGACGTAAATTTTGGATTTAGGACTGTTGTAACTTCTAGTTGTGCACCACTCCTTTTGATTGCAATCGATTGGACCAAAGCATCCAAAAAAACTCAAAATCCAAAAAATGTGGATTTTGGACTTTTTCTTAACTGTAGTAATAAACCTCATTGAAATATTTTCAGTGATATATCATAAGTAGTACTTATTTTCATTGGTTCCAGAGTTATAGCCAAGTAAAATTTCAATTAATGAAATATTTGATCTTAGAAGGGCACATCGGTTGAAATCGGACTTAATTTCCTTTTTTTATTATTTTATTTTTTTAGCCAATGATTGTAAAAGAAGTTTTACAATAAATAATAATTCAACAATAACAATAAAAAAAAATTATGAAAATATATCAGAAAATATTAATGAAATAAAATTTTATGTACTTTTTTAAAAAGAAAAAAAATGTGTATATGTAATTTAATATGCGTACAAGGAAGTCACATCAGATTTTTATTTAATATGCCTCGAAAATGCCTTTACAAATTTTTTGATTCGCACTGTAAATGTTTTCATACTTTACGTGAAAGATTTTAAAAAAAATAAATTATATAAATAAAAATTTTAACATGTTTTTTGCAATATTTCCTAGTAATTTTATCATTATAGCGCAATGATATATACTCGTAATTTGATATCATTCGGATATACCACCTGAACTTATAGGTAATTTGTGAAATCTTAGAACAAATTAATCTGGCACTAGAAGATTTTTATGTAAGCTATCCTTTATTTTTTGTACCAATAAAACTAAAAAATGTACAATAAGAAAAAATTGTTTAAAAATATCAAACAGACTTAAAAGTAAAATTGCAATATTTATAAGAATTTTTTTTTACTTATTAAAATATTTAACTAATGAATTTTGGAAGAAACTTTTAATTTAGCACCGATTTCTGAAATTATTTAGAAATAATTAAAAAAATTATAATTTTCTAATATTTAATATTAGTTTTATTCTTAACTTATTTTTTTTAAAGGAATTACAATTGTTTAATTTAGTAAATATTGCGTTGCTTAATTATATACACAGTCAATAATAAATGATTTGACAGCCCATATTTTATCTCAAAAACTTTGTACCTTGAATTCCTTATCAAATACTGATAAATTTTCAGAGCATATATTTTTATTTCAAAAACTCCTTTCTATAATTGACCAACCATGATAAACGAATTTAATTTTACATCCATATGAGCGAATTGTAATTTTAAAATGGAACCCGTAGCTTGCAATATTATTACGCTATTGATTTTTTTTTTTTTTGTAAATGTCACGATAATTTTATGTAGTTTTCCATATCAAAAATACAAATCTCAATATCGTAAAAAACAGAAATTTGGGATATTGTTCTTTACTAAAATAAAATTTTTCAAAAAAAATCAAGAAAATTATGTTTTTTATACAACTGCCCAAAAAGGAGTATAATATATTTAGGGTGTACGTATGAATGTTCCACCGTATAAACTCAACGACTGAACAGATTTAGATCATGACCCCACGTTGGAACCTTTCGTTACCGGGAGTGTCATAGCCTATATATATATATATATATATATATGTATATATATATATATATGTTTAAATAAATTTTAAAAAACTTATACGATACACAAAACTATCATCGCTGTTTTAAATTAAACAGATACAGCTCTTTTGATTATCCTATATTAGTATTAAAGAGCAATATTTTTCAGCCGCACGTTTGTCATAATGCGTTCAGAATGGCTCTCATTTGAAAATGAAATGCGAATTTCAAAAACCATACCTAAAAGTTTCTGATTTCAACCGCTAGATGGCAAATTCTATTTTTTTTTAGTTTTTTTTTGGCAGTCGTGTTTTTAATTTTTAACAAATTTAAAATTTATTTTTATTTTCGTTTTATTTGTTTTCTTTAACCAAATTTATCTCTTAGTTATTTCTAAGTAATGTTAAAAAAAAATAATAATCAAATTATGTATATCTAACGCCAAAAATATTGAGGTAAACATAAAAAATTATTTTAAGTTAAATAAAAAAATAACAGGTATATTTTTAGTTACGTAATTTTATATTTCTAAACACTTAATATTTAATTTTAAAAAATCACAAGTGATTAATTGTATACCCAAACCTGTATACCTGTAAATAAAATTAATGAGTAATTTCAAATAAATACAAAACAATTTTTAAAGAAATTTAATAAATATTTAGAAAGTATTTACAAATTTATTTATCAGAATAAAAATATTTAAAAAGTACACATTTTTAATGTTTCATTTTACTATTCCTTAATTAGTAGCTGAAGATAATTTGACGTAATAATGTTTATTTCTTTAGTTAAAAATATTCTTAAATCCTTATTAAGGATCTTTCATAAATTTTTATTAAGGGGGATATTTATTTTTAAAAACCTTCATTATTTTTTTTTTGTAGTTTGTTTTTTTTTAATATAATTTAGGTGTCGGTATCATACGACGAAAGTTTAGGCGTCTACAATTTTTGAAATAGGGACTTTTTTTTTAAAAAATTGAGGAGTGATTTTTTATGAGCTTTTAAAAAATTACAATTTAGAATTTAAAAACGTTCCTATACGTTTATCAGTAAAATAAACAAAAAAAACACAATTTTTTTCTTTAGAGAAAATTAATTACGAAAATCTACTCTATTAGAAAATAATTTTTTCTTTCACTAAAAATAAAAAAAATTAAATAACACAACTAAATAAGTTTAAAATTTTATCTTTTATAAATATAAAAAGCTTTTTTTCATTTTTTCACTTTATTAAAAAGAAAACTAAATTTTTAATAATAATAATATTGAAATAATGTTGTTATTACTGTTAACATTTCAAAAAAAGAATTAAGTTTTACTTCTTAATTAAACAATAATTAACATTAGTTAAATTCAAGCAATTAATAGGCGGTACAAGTTCGATTTAAAAAAAATATATATATAGACATGATACATTCAGAAATAAGTTTGAGTTCATGCACTTTTTAACAATAAAAAAGTAAATATAATGCAGTAAGTGAAAAACAATGAGATAAATTATTGAAATAGATAAATTTGAAATTAAAATGAAATAAATAAATAAAAGTAACACCTTTGATGTTATTAATTTTTTATAATATATTTTTAAATAACATTTGCGGTTTTTTTTTCATATTAGCCTATAATATTTAAAATACAACAATATTATGGAAAGTAACGTGAATTTTATAGATTTAGTTAAAAGCTTTTTAATGGTTTATATATGTTTAGTTTATCTTTAAAAGAATTTAGTTATGTATTATTTAAATATATATATATATAAAATACATATTAATGAATCATTTTAATAAATTGTTTATAACGATAAAATAAACATATATTTGTAAATTAAATTAATCTCGCCTTAAAATATATTCCATTTTCAGTTATTTCTAATAATTTTAATATTAATTGATAATATTTTCATCATATTAACCAATAAAATTAATACTTTTTAATTTTATTTAAGCCTATTAATTTCATAAATTGGAATTTCATTCTACAATATCTAATAAAATTAAAGGAATATCAAAAAATGTCACATAATTTTCATTATTCAATCTACATTAAAAAATTATTTTTACAGAATTTCGAAGTAGAAGTTCTCAAAACTTACTAAAGATTGTTGCTTTTTACGGATTTGAATACTAGATCGTGGATACTGGTGTTCTTTGGTGGATGGAGTTGAATTAACCACACGCCTCAGGAATGGTCCGCATGAGTCTCTTCAATATTACCCATTTACCAGTTGGTTTACATTTACACGCCCCACTGCACACAGATGCCTTGGCATTTCTGCAGGGTATGTTACCATCATGTCACTGTGCTGTGTTACTATGTAACCTGGTATTACATAAATAAGTAAATAAAATATTATTAAATCATTACCTTCTTTACCTATAAAACAAGACGTTCTGATTGACTCATAATTAACGTCCAGCAAAAACTATTGAAGATAAATGGTTAAAAATTTCTGTACATGTTCTTCTTGCAGTGTAAGTGCATACTAAGGAAGAATATTTTTGAAATTATGAGTTTAAAAGATTAAAATCAGGTAAAATTAAATTTTACTATTTTTTTAATTTTTCTGCAACAAATCATGATATCAACTGTAATCTTAATATGAATATTTAAAAATTAATTTGTAGATTTTCGAAAATTGACCTTGAAAGGGGATGAATAAAGGATAAAAAACTGAACAATGATTGCAAATTTTCCCCATTTTCGTCGACTAACCGAGATATTCATTCGAATTGGGCTTGGAAATGCTCACTGGATAAATGCGAGTATCTAAAAACAATTTTCAGGTTTTTAATTTCGATTTTTTAAAGGATGGAACGGTAAGTATTTTTTAATAAACTTAAAAAATAATAAAAACAATGCTTTAAATTTCGAACTTCACAAGTATCAAAATTAAAGATAGCTTACTTGCCATAGCACGTTTTTGATTCTAAAAAATCAAAATTTATTGAAGAATTACAAAACAAGCCAAAAGAAACTTTTTTAATGTCTATTTTATTTTATAGAATTTATTTTTATTTAAAATTTGGATACACCATCAAAAAAATCCACTTTCCTAATGAAAATTAACCTCTTGTAATAAAACCCAAACAGTAAATCCTGAGACTTATTTGATACGAGAAAAGAAATAAACATACAGAAATTAATAAAGAGATTGACACAATCTATGAACTAAAGATTTTTAGAAAAAGGGGGTTATGTATCATAATTCTATTTATTGCGTTTTGATAAAAATAATAATTACAAAAAGAAAACGTAATAAACGGTCTATGGAATGCAGAAATATGTATTTTTTTTAAACCCTTTAAAAAATAAATAAATACTGGTCAAATTGAGAATTACTTCCTTACCACAGGACAATGAAAAGAAAAATTAATTCGGAACAATACAAAAAAGTATGTTTTTAGGAGACCGTCCATAAATTCCACTAGTTTAAAAAGTTTTTTTAAATTTGATGGTTTTTATTGTTAATACATATTGTATAATACGTATACGGTATTATATTAACTTTAATATCGTTTCAAGGTCAATTCTAAAATAAAATTTCAATACATGTTTTAGTATAAAAGTAATACGTACAAACAAGTAAGCTACATATAAATATAATACATATTTATGTTTCGATTATAAATTGTACTGTAATTAACATTCTTTTAAAAGTATCCGTTAATTGGTTCTATTACATGGCGCCGAGACTACTTTTCTAATAGGTTACACAAAGAAATACTAAGGAAAATCCAAAGTAAACAACTAGAGCTAATAAAGAATTATTTTTTTCAGTATGAAATTTTACTCAGGTCAGGAAAATTCTTTTTAACGATGTATAAGAATTTTACAGTAATTATCAGTTGATAAATTCAAAGATTGAGAACGTAACACTCCACAACACAACTTTGATTATTTATGATTTTTATTTGTTTTAGTAATCGGCAACTTTTGTTATCCAGAACAAAATCAGTCGTAAAAACCTAAACTTTTACTAGGTCTATAATTTAATTTTACGTATGGAATGTTTCATAGAATTCGTTCAAAAACTTCCCAAGCATAGTTTAACTAAATTATTAATAGTTATTTAGATAGATTCAATGGGGGAGAGAGTAAAAAATTTTAAGAAAAATAGATTTTTTTTTTACTCTAAAAAACAGGTAGATATGTTGTTTTTAATAAAGGGGTTGATTATGCATTTTATTCATATTTGTTTCGATGTATTTTCAAATATTCGTAATCGGTTCAAATTGAACCGATTTAGATATGAAAATATTTATTCGTAGACGAAGTTCCTTTGGAAGATTTTTGTGAACGAAAAATAAAATTATTTACAATAACGATTTCAAGATATTTTCATATTTTTTTTTGTTGTCATTATTGCTCAGTATTGAATTGTTGTAGCTAATATACTTAACCTGGTTTTATTCTGATATTTCCGTGAAAATTCAAGAAAATTAATGACAAAACTTGAGTTAATTGTCAAGTAATAAAATATATATAAATAAATAAAAAATAGCTCTTGCGTAGTTCTGCGCAAAAAGACTAACTTTTCGTTTTCGACGCTCTCATTATTTCACAGTTAGAAATGCATTGATGATTTTCAGAGTTCGCACTACATATGTTCGCTTAACCAGTAGACCATACACACAAGCATCAACTTTAAACTCTCTCACCACTGTAACTCACTGCATAAGCGCGTATGAAAAATACAACAATAAAAAGTCAACATAAACTAAAATTAAAGTTATGTTGTTTGTTGTTGACCTTAAATTAAGCGTAACTGTAGAACGAATCAATAAATCTTCATCAAATTATCACATGTACAACCTCAGATTTATTACTACAGCGAATGTAAATTTTAATGAAATTTATCAAGTAGTTTTCGGGATTTTCGAGACACAAATTTTATACATAGGCCTATATATATATATATATATATATATATATATATATATATATATATATATACAGTACGTGCTACGAACAGATGTGTGTGCTTTCAATTTATTATTACTCACCCATTTCCCCCACCGATTCTATTGAAAATTCACAGACCTTTTAATAAAGGTTCTCAATATGTGCTGTGAAAATTTCAAACTTCTACGGTTTAAAACAAAATGGTGGTTTTCAAATAAAAGCATCGATTTCAGATAAACCACATTTTTTTATTCAATACAAAATATTTGGTAAAAATGATTAAAACAGATGAATTGTTAATCAGCTGTTCAAATTGAATAAAGCAAGTAAATTAAATAGTCATGGTTCAGACTAATTAAGTCGTTGTGTTTGACAGCGGCCATCTTGCATTGATCTGATTGGTTTTCCTTTGTTTACATTTCCATCTGATTTATTAGCCTCTTATTTATTAAAAAACTGTTTTCTCGCGATTTTTTGTAACACAATAATAACACAAAATTACGAAATATTTTTCTCAATTTGATCGCAGCACCAACTGTCGGGACAAACTAAAATTAAAATAGAATATTATTGAATATTCGATACTGCGATGGTAGTGCAGTCTGCCGGATCCAATGTAAAACATTCCAAAATCAACAACTACTTATAAATAAAAAATTAATTAAAAAAACATTTTCCAGTGGACCAAAATGTGAATCTAAATCATTCTCGAATCCCCTTGAACACAACACAAAATTTCATCAAAATCAGTCCAGCCGTTTAGGAGTTCACTTTCATGCACACGCACACAAGAAATATATATATATAAAGATATTAAATTTCATGCGAATGGTATTTTCGTATGCCTCATACGTCAAAACTTAAAGTAAATTCAATTTCACGCTCCCTAATTACGTATATGTTATATATGCTTAATATACGCTTTTAAAAAATGCTTTAAGTTCCCTACTACTGATAATAAAGACAATAGTATAAAATATAAATTTTGTACATATCATTTATAAAACGTTTTATAAAATGAATAAAATCGGAAGGGAGAAATTATTTTTTTTTTTACATAATTTTGATTTAGACAGCAAATAGCAATCTGATATTCCATACACACATATTATGCAGATATGTATTGTACATTTACATTTTCATTTATTATGATATATACAATTCTTTAACAGATTAATTTTCGAACATGGAAATTATAGTAATATAAAAAAATATTTATAAGTTTGTTGTTAATCAACTTAATACTGTATAATTTATATTACAGGAGTTACAACCTATAATTTATGTAGTCTGAGGCGGCAGTATGTTGCGAAATCACCAATAATTCGCTTTAACATTTTTATGATATCAACGCTGCATGAATATTATTACGCAAGTAAGATTTAAATAGTATTTTGCTTATTTTTCTGTGTTCCTGAAGTTTATCCTGTGACTAAACGCTAGATAACTTGTTATTTGTTCCCATTTTGTCAATATTCAAAATTTTATGAATTAAATCTTTTGGTTATATTTCACATTAATTACAACGATATGTATATATTATCGATAACTGTACCGTCTATCTACATTATTCTCACAATCGATAATGATAGTATTTCTACTGCTCAGGGTCATAATGTTTTGTTATATGGAAAATCTAATGTGGACACCACATGGCTTCATTGTACGCCTATTAAATTACATATACCCACAATTAAAAGCACATAAAATTTTATTTAGTTAATAACTTCTGAATATTTTTTCATATTTTTTATTATTTTTATTATTGAATTATTATTTATTGTATTTTTTTTACAATCAGAGGTTAATAATTATTAATAATTCAATATATTTAAATCAAAAAATAGGAGAAGTCAGATTCGAACCGATGTGCCTTCCCCTTGTAAGATCCAAATATTTCATCAATTAAAATTTTATTTGGTTATAACTCTGGAACCAATAAAAATACGTACCACTTATGATATCGTTGAAAATCTGTCAATGAGAGCTTATTACTCCAGTTAAGAAATAGTCCAAAATCCAACTATTGGACTATTGGACTATTGGACTATTTGGACTTTTTTGGACACTTTTGGTCCAGTCCATCTCAACCAAAAGGGGAGATGCACAACTAGATGTTACAACAGTAATAAATCCAAAATTTCAACATCCTACGGTTAATCGTTTTTGAGTTATGCGAGATACATACGTACGTACAGACGACGTCACGCCGAAACTAGTCAAAATATGTTCAGGGATGGTCAAAATGGATATTTCCGTTGAAATCTGAAAACCGTAATTTTTAGCGATCACAATACTTCCTTTACTTCGTGCAAGGAAGTAAAAATTCTTGTTAAGATGAAACCTGCTTTAAAACTTGTTAATAAAACGCTAAGATGTTAATCAGTGTTAAATATTTATTATACGTACGTATTTATATTACTGTCTGAAATAAAATATTATTTTTTGGAATTCCTTAAAAAAAAATAAAAATGAAGATTTATTTATTTATTTAGCGCCTACACATATGAACCGTGTAGGTCAATAATTAGTAAATTAAAACTATTTATTTATCCTTCATGTAACCTTTATCAAAGACAGTTGTCACTTAATCTTAAATAAAAAATAACAGTATCCATCTCAATAAAACCAGTTAACGGAACACTATTTCGGCCTTATGAGAGAGCCTTATTTTCCTTCCGTTGTCAAAAATTACCGAACCGTTTAAAAGTGCTTATCATTATTAATTTATTTAAAATAAAATTAAAAGACCTCTTTCACAGAAATAATATTAAGATTCTTCGTTAAATAAAAGACATCACATTTTTAAATTAAAAAGTTTTTCTACGTACGAGCTAAATACTTTTTTCTAATCAAGTTAAATTCTTTCGAACGGTTGAATTATAATCTTCATCAAATATACAGAAGTATGAGTGTCCTAAAAGGTTTCAAACAACCGTAAAATTATCAAACTTCAAATCTTTAACAGTTTATTTTATTTTAGTAATATAAAGTACAATCTGATCTTGCTTGTTATTTCTGTACTTTTTTTATTAACAACCAAGTTTTAAAGAGTAGGCTATTTGATAAAAGTAGTTTAAACCTTTGACGACGTAGAATTAAAAACTATGGTTTTCGATAAAACGTACAATTTTTTTTCTAAATAAAATTTTCTGAATTAAACATTTTAATAAAAAATAATAATTTTTACAAGTTTTTACAAATCGGTAAAGAAAGTAATAAAAATAATTCATTGAAAAAAATGTTATTAAAATTAAGAAAACCTAATGAATAATTGAGGAAACAAAAGGAAAACTCTAGTTTGTGAATACTTTATGTCTTTTTTGCATTTAAAAGCTGTTCTTATTGTAAAAATGAAGCTTTTTTTCCTTAAAATTAAATAAGATTGGAATGTATGTTTTTTTCCTTTTGATCTACTTCCTTTCATTTTAAATATTTATCAAAAATCTTTTGAAAGTTTCTACTTTATATCCTATATCAACTTTCTAAGAAATATCAACAATTTATTTAAATTATAGAATCCGGATCTAAGATACAGAAAAGGTTTTTGAAAATTTTATTTTTCTCATTTTAATTTTTATTGATGGGGATATTAGATTTAGAAAAAACTTTATTTAAGTAAATTTGTTAAGCTTAACCTATTTATTGTCCGGGGGTATCTGTTCTGGGTTGGACTTTTTTCTACGCGATCGCTAATTTTTGGCTTTAATGCCTCAGGAATACCATCAGAAATGATTATTTCGTTATGAGACTGATGAAAAACGTGTGCTTAAATTTTTATTAAACAAAATATAAAAATATCGCAAAAATATCCATTTTTCTCGTATTTCCCTAGATAACTCGATAACTGTCCATTTTAGAGAAAAGATCTATAGAGAAAAAAGTTTTGTTATTAAATTTTCCACACAATATCATCGGTTGCAAATCGAAAAATATGTTACTATTGACGCAAAAATAGCAGTAACCGTAAAAAAAAAACAAGATTTTTGGGGAATTTTTTTTCTAGTACTTATATTATACAGGACCTTCAGAGTTTGCCTCAAATAACTTTTTGATACAATAAAGCAACCCGCTAGATTTCAACAAAATCAGTCTGAAAGTTTTCACCCAATAATTTTGCAGATTTAAAAAACTGCGCTTTTTCAGATTGTGTAGAGCCTGAAATAAAGTCTCTAGATACTTGAAAATTTAAACACGTATAAAAGAGCACAAACTTTCAAAGGCATCTTGAAAAATTTAAATCCGTTAATTTGGAGAGCCTAGAAAGTTTTTCCAACATACTTGCAATTTTAACAAACAAAATAACTTTTTTTTTAATCGATGTCTTGTAGCTAAGCTAAAAGTTCAAATATCATATTGGCAAACGCGAATTATTGCTAAATATCGGTCTATAAATATATGGATAATAATTTATTCCAAAACTTGCATAATGGCGATCAACATTGATCGGTTATATCTCCGCAGATAATTAAAAAATCGAAACTTTTTTATTTAAATAAGCGTCTTTCCGAGTACTTTTAAAGTGCGCTTTTTAAAATTAATTTAGATAAAAATTCATGAATATATTCAATTTTTTTTATAAGTAACAAAATTGCAAGTATGTTTGAAAAATTCCCTAGGCTCTCCTAATTAACCGATTTAAGTTTTTCAAAATTCGCTTGAAAGTTTGATTGCTCTTTTATATGTCATTAAATTTTTAAGTATATAGAGACTTTATTTCAAGCTTTACACAATTTAGGAAAATCGCATTTTTTTAAATCTGGACAATTATTTTGCAAAAATTGTCTGACCGATTTTGTTGAAATTTAACCTGTTACTTTATCATATTACAAAGTTGTTTGAGACAAAATCTGAGGGTTCTATGTACAATACAAGTACTCGAAAAAATCTCAAAAAATCACGTTTTTTGGTTTGTTTTTTTTTTTAACAGTTATTGTTGTTTTTTCACCAATAATAACGTATTTTTCGATTTGCAACCGATGTTATTGTGTGTGAAATTTAATAACAAAACTTTTCTTTGTCACGATCTTTTCTCTAAAACGAACAATTATCGAATTATCTAGGGAAATAGGAAAAAAAGGATATTTTTGCGATTTTTTAATATTTTGTTTAATAAAAATTTAAGCACACCTTTTTCATCTGGGTCATAACGAAATAATCGTTTCTGATGATATTCAGGAGGCATTAAAGTAAAAATTAGCGATCATATAGAAAAAGTCCAAATATGCCCATTTTAAATCAGATACCGCCTGGACTAATATGAATATTTTTACAAAAATATTTCTTAAAATTCATTTACCACTTCTAAAAAATATATATATTCTGTTTTTTTTTTTTGTTTTTTTTTTTAATTTAATAAAAGGCGATTAGAGAATGGAATTCTAAAATCAAATATAGATTTGTGAATAAAAAAATATACATATAATGAAACCTCATTAAAAAATACATTAAAACTACGATTCTTTTGATTAACTAAAATTATAGATAAAATATAGGTTTATATATTATAGATAAAATATATATTATTTTATAATAAAAATTAATACATCGGCTAAATAATTTAGTTTACTAATCTTAATTATACGAGTAACGTTACGATACCCAAACAAAAACATATTGAAATGCTTTTTACTATACGCTAGGTTACATGTTAGTGACAGACAGAAGCAGTAGAAGCTGTATATACTTGACACGTTGCTAAGCAACGGACCGCCCCTACGTTAGCCAACGAAGTGTACCGCCCCCACTGGACATACGATTCCATCCCCGCTACTCCTGGGGGCAGCTGTATCGATTACCATCACTTCATCTGACCAGGACAGACTCTAAGGAATCTCCTTCGTTTAAACTCTTTTTACTTACTACATTTTCTTTTCCTTTTTTCCTTCTTCTTCTTCTTTGTTTCTTTTTACCTCATCCCTTATTTCTTTCGATTTTTTTTTCTCCTGATTTAGAAGTCTACTATAATACTGTACACTACTTCTTTATACAATATCTCTGTAATAACTTAAAGAATATTTTCAGGCACTAAATCACACCTGCTTTTTATCTAATCTCTTCTTTAATGCTATATCAGAAAAAATTTACGATACTATGACTTTTTTTTTTTGTTAAAAGTTTACTCTTTAAAATAACCAAAACAATTTATATTTTGTTTTTATAATTTAAATAAAACTAATTATATATATATAATTCTATTACTGTTTTTAGTTTTATAATTTCCGATAATAATTTATTATAATAGATTAATATTTTGATCTATTTTTTTAAAAATAAATTTTTTGTAGATCTACATTTTCTTCAATTTTTTAAATTTATATAATCATAATTAATTATAAATTAAAAGTTATTAATCTTATTTTAAGGGAAAAGAAAGAGATAGAATGGAAATTAGAACACTTATTTTTGGACTTATACTCTATAAATTTTTCCTGTTTGATAAACCATCACTTAGTAAATAAATACATGTATATAATTATCCGTATAAGATTTTTTTCTTTAATGATTCTGTTTTTCATTCCCTTATAGCTTCTTTCCTTGTTAATATTATCTTCACTTATTCTTCTTCCTCATTTTCATCATCCTTCCGTTTTCTTCCCTATGATTTTTGGTTAAACGCAATTTATATTAAAGGTATATCCAACTAAGAAGTTTTCAACCTTCACATTAAATCTTGATCCAATTTATTCTTATATTTCCTGATTTTTCATTTTGCTTATCTATTCCACTTTCTCCATTATTGCCTAAACCTAAATTTTATAATAAATCAAGTTCTTCTCTTCCTTATTTCTGATAATCCACACGAAATACGTGTGTGTTATCCATTTACCACATTTCATTAAAGTAATGACGGAAAACACCTCATCCACAGTTCAATCGGGATTCTTCATTTGCACCTTTTCTTTTTTCTTTTTTTTTTTTTTGCTTGATGATATCGCTACATAAGCTTGAATCTTGTGCGTGGAATATGGAAATGGAATTTTGTAGCTTATGAAAAATACTATGCCTGGTCGGGATTTCAACCCGGAACCTCCGGATGAAAGGTCGAGACGCAACCACTCGTACCATGGAGGCCAGAAGATATCTCTTTTTCATAAAAACCTTTTTTCCTCCGAAAAGCTTTTTCAAATTCAACGAACATTTAAATGCACAAATAGTAATTTTATATAGATACAGATTTATATCTGTAAAACATGTCCTTTTTTCTTTTTCTGTTTAGCCTCCGGAACAACCGCCAGGTATTACTTCAGAGAATGAATTAGAATGACATCTATGAGCGTAAATTAAATGTAGTCTTATACAGTCTCAAGTCGACCATTTCTAAGATGTGTGGTTAATTGAACCCCAACCATTAAAGAACACCGGTATCCACGATCTACCGGTATCCGGTATCACCACGGTATTCATATCCGTGTAAAAAACATATCCTAACTTGACGCATAATTAACACCCAGCAAAAGGTTTGAAGATAAATTAATGAAAATATGTATAAATGTTCTTCTTATGGTGAAAGTGCAAACTAAAAAAGGATTTTTTGAAATTCCGAGTTTAAAAGGTTAAAATTAAATTTTACTATTTTTTTTAACTTCTCTGTTATAATGAAAATATCAATTTGATTTTTGGTGTATCTTCATGTGAATAGCTAGAAACTAATTTCTTGATTTTTCGAAATTCACCCTTTAAAGGCGTGAAGAAAGGTAAACTTTTTTAACAATAATTTTTCCCATTTCCGACTACACTAAACGAAATATTCACTCGATTTGAGCTTGAAAATACTCTTCAGATAAATTTATAAAAATTATTTTCAGGTTTTTTTTTTATTTCGATTTTTTAAGGGGTGCGACGGTGTATTGCGCGAACGGTTCAGCCAACACAGTCACTACCACTGTTACTGTATGTGTGACGCGTTTGGCTCCACCTTCCTTCACTTAACTGACTAAAAATCAAAAAAAAAAACTCAAAAATTAAAAACGAGATACGGTCAACTTCTAGTGGTGGTTGCTGGGTAACGCTAAGAACCGCGCGAAAAACATTTTTACCCATACGAAGGACGGGTAATCAGCTGCAACTACTATTTTTAAGATAGTAGCCGACTATTTTCAAACCTGCATTCTTCAGATCACTCAAAGTTTCGATTCATGTACTTGCCAAAATGTTCTGAAGAAATTACAATATACTGATATTTTTTATAAATTAAACAGGCTTTATTAATTTTTATTTATCAATATTATTTCCACAAGTATCATTTAAAATAATGAACACAGAAGGCTATTTTCAATAACGTATTTTCGAATAATTACTATTTTTTTGTAATTCAAAAAATAAAGTAAGCTTGGTGTTGAGGAATTAACTTTCGTATTCATGTTCAAATCCTGATTACGTACTTCACGAGCAAAGGCGATGGGAAATGCTATTGTGTGTGTGTGTGTGCGCGCGTGTGTGTGCGTGTGTGTGTGTATATATATATATATAACCTATATACTAGTCTAATAGTCTAATGAAACTGAATTTTCTACTACGGTCTTCGCTCTTGCAAAAATAAATCTTTCTAAAATATCCGGCCACAAAAATGGTGGAAAATAAGAGTTGAACTGACTAAATTTTTTTTCCGTTTTATAACTTCAAACTGATTATTTCTAGTTTCGTATATAGATAAGAATGACATAGTGTATAAATTTAATTTACATAATAATCACCAACATCTTACGAACATGACGTTACTATCTGATTGACCTACGAATTAATTTTATTCTTGACGACCGGCTATTATAAACATAATAGTTAAATTTTAAAAACTATTATTGATTTGAATTTAAATTAATATCCCTGAAGATGGAGCGGAACAGCTCCGAAAGAATTAGGATTTACGCTTTTTAAATTGTTGGCGAGTAGACATTTAATTTATACAAAAATGTACTAAATATAATGTACTAAATTTTTAAATCTGTTAATTGGTTGAATATTTTTAAAAAATACTTAATTGATATTCTTTTATTTACATCAAAGAATAAATAATTTAAAAAAAAAGAAACGATGTTGAAAATTTTTACACAGATTCCAAATAATGGCCCTTAATGTTTATAATAAATACTTATACCAAGAATACAGAAATGCAGGCTATGAAAAAATTACATCAATAACTTCCCTACTGACAATTATAGTATTGTAGCAAGACCGGTATAATGGACCAGAGTAACGGATTCTTGCCAATTAAGGAGAAAGTAGTAGAGAATATAACTTTAGGAGGAATCCAGAAAGGGGCTCAAAGAAACCTTTTTAGTAAAGGTAACAGGTCCGTTTAACAATCTTCTTTTGTAATGCTGTCCACTGATACACAATAAACACATGTTGTTCCATGAGAAGACTTACCAGACCAAGGTTTGGAATGCATGGATACGAAAGGACTCTGTCAATCGTTCTCACGCTTCGAATTGGATCCAATCTGGCAGATAAAGAGTATATGAGTATAAATACTCCGGGAAAGACCAGTTAAAAATCATTTCCACGAGGAGAGTCTGCGAAGTCAGTCAGCGAGAGTATTCCGCGAGGAGGTTAGTGAAGGAGCGAATTTCAAAATGAACTTTGAAATTCGGCTTTTGAAGTCGGCGCAACCAAGGAAATGTCACAAGTAATAGTACGGTGAGTTACTGTAATACTATACAAATCTCTTTCACATAAGTGAAAGAGATTTTAAGTACTAAATTTTATTCATAAAGTGTAGGGTAGTTTTATTTGTGAAGAGCAAAGTATTTGCAGGGAAAAAACTTTATTCTTGCACTATCTATTGTACTATGTTGTTAATACAGGACTAGTGGTTATAAGTGACTAGCGGTCATGTAATGTTTTTTGTCAATGGAACTGAATTCTGGTTTTCATTATTTATCTACCTGTGAAAAAATCCGTACGATTACTTTAAATTCTGTTTTGTATGTAATCTATGATTACTATTATTGACATTTATGATTATTGATATTTAATATTATTATTATTTACTGTTGCCGTTATTGCCATTATTCTAATTATTATTGTGAGATTTTTCTTATTGTCTGTTATTATTATTATTATTATTACTGATTTTTTATTGTTTTACCTATGTTTTTAAACCAATAAACTGTAATTCTACAAACATTTCCAACTGTCAATTTCTCAATATCCTGATCGACAATATTTTTAATTTGTTTTTTTTAAACTACCGCTTACATCTTTCTCAAAATACTCTGAAAATATGTTATCTTACTATATGTTATCTTATCTCTAATATGTTATCTTACTATAAAGAGTCAACGATGACACAAGAGACAACATCTTTTTCGTTTCTTCCGATAACCGCGAAAACTCCTGAATCAATCATTTCGAAATTTTAACTGTAGCTTTCTTATGACCTCCGGAATGTTTACCAAAGATCAAACCTCACCAATTTAATTATTATATAAATCATAAATAAGAAAATAAATAACCTAGAACATCTTTATTAAATTTAATATCGTTATTTATATCGATAGATATTATCTATATAAATTGTTATTATCTTTATTGGTAGTTGTCTTTGAATTAATCGGCTTCTACAGACAGTTTTTGTATGATTTACTAAATTGAATGTCATCTACAGAAGATCAATTTATATTACTATGGTAATATAAATAAAAGAATTGAAGAAAGAAAAATTACTTAGATAATAAAATTAAAGAGAATGACTACTACTTACATATTTAACAGCTGAAAAATTGTTTTTCATCCAAATTAATCTATTTTATTCAGTACAATGTGAATAGCGAAAACTCAAAAGAGTAACAGCAGCACTTAATTATTAAAAAAATATTTTCAGTTATTTAATTTGTATACGCATTAAACGGGGGGAGGAAGCCGAGACAGGGAATGATAGTGTAATATAGATTTTGAAAAAATTTTTCCAATAAATTATGCAATATCTAGAAATGTATAACAATTTAATTTTACTCTAAATTATGTCTAAATAATTACAAAAAAAAAAAAATTTCGCTTCAACCTATCTAGTTACTTTCCTGCCTAGATAGCGCTACAGCTATAGAAGGGAAAGTATTGTAATCGGTCCAATTTCAGCATAAGCGTTTTTCACCGGATCTTGATGTTTTCACACCTAAGAGACCCAAAAAACCGGATAGAAATTTTCCGGATATTAATATTCGTGTGTACGTGTGTAGTGTGTGTTCGGTGTTGGCCTCTAAATTACGTTATATCTCCAGAACTACTAGACCAAATTTAGTCAGATTACTTCTATGTATAGGAAATTGATGCCATTAATTTTCAACTTACAAGATAAAAAGAAGGTGAAGCTGTAGAGCAAGGTAACCCTAAGTACCTCGAGATTTTGCCAATTAGGATTATATTATCTTAGATACATTTGTTAAAAATTAACAACTGCAAAAAGATCTTTTGCAAAATCGCAAACCCACCCCAAAAAATGCGCTGAACTAGAGACTAAGTGGGTTTACTTCGTCAATACCCCTGTCACCACAAGGAGAGGTAGTGTAACATTGACCATCTAAATTAATTTGTATGTGAATGCGTGTATAAGCCGCATGACAGGAAATTCCTATAACTATTTTCTCAGCTTTTTTTTTTGGCTTTAACTCTTTTAATTTTTATTATTAATAACCGGAAAAGTCGTATAATACTTTGCCAGCATTTTTTTTGTACAGGTTTACGCACGAATGGCATAGTCTATTTTAATGGAACTGAAATAATGAACTAAATTAAATACAATAATAATTTACATGATTAAAATCTTAACAATATATGCAATTTCTTGTCTTTGAATTATTTACTAGTGTACTACCCCCTCTTCATGAAAAATAGATTTTTGTAATTTACTCGCTCAAGATGTACTTTATTAAAAAAAATAATCATACGACAAAAATTCGATCTTTTGTAAAAACTCTTTTAATTTACATCACCAGGATCCGTTTAGAAGAGTATTTATAGTAATTAATAAAATTTCACAGAAATTCTCCCTCATATTGGGGTTTTTCTGCTATACTGGAAAGTTTTTCTGTGATTTATACATTGTAAATGAATTTTAATAAAAATTTTAAAAAGTAAATTTTAAAAAATTTAACAATTTATGCGTTTAATTTTTTTTTTTTTCAATTTTTACTGATTGTTCTTGTTTACTCAATAAATATAATATGATAATCAAAAGAATATTGAAGTTTTCAAAATATCAATATTATTTTCTAATTTTATAACCTTCAAAATTGATTGAAATATTTTGTTTTTATACCAAAAACTTATTTATCTAGAACTAGTTTTTTCATGGTGTTTAATCACATAAGTTAAAAATCTCATTTCATTAACAGTTTTACGATGGATTACTATAATAAACAAATATATTTAGAGATACTTCTGTTATTTTAACATGTTAATAAATACAAATTAAGACAGCCAAAAAAAAAACGAAAAAGTAATCATTTTAAAACAAAAATTTTCAAGTTTAAAATGAAGAGATAGAAAAGTGGATTAGGAAGGTAGTTAGCCAACTGTTTTGTAAAGTAAAGCGCTCCCTTGAATATGTAATTACACCGGCAATTAGGGGTTGTAAGAGAGCTTAGGGTGTGTAGAGTAAAGCTCTAAAATAAAAAGAAAGTTACCCACTTAGCGATCGCCAGTTTCATGGGTTACTGTTTAAGTCTCAGTTTATTAAGACCCTAAGTTTAACTTCACTTTTTTAAATCTTTTTTGTCTTTTATTCTTTACATTTTTAGTAATAAATATCTTTATTGTTATTTTAAAACAATACAAAGAAAAATTACGGTTAAACAGTTTATATTTTATTAATTAACTCATATGTTTTAATCATATACATTAATTTTCTTAATTAAATTGAATGATAAAAGTAAAATAGCTCTCTCTTAGAAAAAAATTATTAATTTACTATATATTTAAATGTATAAAACAAGATGTCCTAACTGATTATAATTAACACCCAAAAAAAATCAGTGAAGATAAATTAATGAAAATTTGTATAAAAATGTTCTTACTGTGAAGTGCATACTAAGAAAGGAATTTTCTATTTTAATTCCGAGTTTAAAGGGTTATATTGTGGTAACATAGAATGTTACTATTTTTTTTTTTATTTTATCGGTAAAAAATGAAGTAATTTATTGATAACCTGATTTTTAGTGTGTTTAACCTTTCTGTAAATTTCAAAAATCTAGAATATGATTTTTAGATATCAAATCATGATGTATTTTTTATAATTTTATGTTGTGATTTTATACATTTTTTTGGGTATTTTTTTATAATTTTTTACGTAAATATCTAAAAATCAATTTCTACATTTTTCGAAATTCGACCTTGAAAGGGGCGAAGAAAGGTATAAAATGTTAAACAATGATTGAAAAATTTCCCCATTTCCGAATATACTAAACGAGATATCTTCAGTAGATTTGGGCTTGCAAATACTCATCATATAAATATCTAAAATTCATTTGCAAGTTTTTTAAATTTCGATTTTTCAAGAGATGCGACGGTGTACGGCGCGGCAGATTAACCAACACAGCTGCTGCCACTGTTACTGTATGTGCGACACGACTGGTTGCACTCGCCTACGGTTATACGAATAAAAAAATGAAAAAAAAAATTAAGAAAAAGAAGAAGAAAAGAAGTGCGGTTACCTTCTACTGATGTTTGTTGAGCAACCCCAAGAACCGGGCAAAATACATTTTTTCTCGTATTTCGTACGGGTACAAATTTTTCGTACGGGTACCTGTACAAAATACGAGAAGCGAATATTTTTTTAAATAAAAAAAAGAAGAAAAATATTTTTATTTTGCATAGTTAAACTTTATTAATACGAACCAAAAATCCCATAGAAATCAATTTTGAAATACCATACAACGCTAAAATAAATAAACAAAGAAAAATCTTTAAATCTTAAAATACTAAAGAGAAAACAGAATTTATTTTTTCCCATGAATTCTTGTAAATATATTATTCATATAAATTATATACATATATTTAACAAAAAAGGTATTTACAAAAACATTTCGAAAAAGATAAATTGAGATATATTTGAAACACATATGATGTTTACTTTTTTTATGTTTTTTTTTTTTACAAATAAATCGAAACGCTGTGGTTTAGGTTTTGTAGTGTGAGTGTGTGTGTGTGTGTGTGTGTGTATATATATATATCGTTTACATATAGAGAATTAGTGATGACGTGGCTTGGCGGAAGAATAGATTTACCCGACTGAAAGGGATCCCACAAAACTTTGTGGAATCCGAATTACGGGCGATTGGAATTTAACCGGCATAAATCAGTTCAACTGTGGAGGGAGGGAGGAAATTATTCATCTCTATTACAGTTATTTTGCTCCCTTTCCCATAGGATAACCCACAGATAAATAAATAAATAAACACATATATACACTCCAGAAAGCAATAATTTTTTTTGTTATTACTTTGTTTTGTTGTTTCAAAATGACATTACATACATTCAGTATGCAAATCAATCAGACAAAAATAAAATAAATAATCTAACAACTGCATTCAAATATACTTTTAATTTATTAACATATCAATAAATTACATCTCTGAAAAAATAATTAACTGTAGTAATTGTCAATAAAAATTAAAATTAGCCCTAATAAAATCAATCAGAATATTATAAATTCAAATTTACTCAATACGACAATGGTTGCATGTGAAAAAAGTTTCACATGTTTAGCACACGACAAGCCCCATCGTTTTACAATTCCAGCAATATTTTTGTCATCCCTTGCTCATGGGTTGATCAAATCGAAAATTGTTTCAGACAAAGGTTTTAGGTAATGTTTAAAAGACTAACTATCACTTTAAACCATTCGATACTGGTACCATTTTTTGTCTTCGAAACCCCATTTTTTCCACCCCCTGGGCCAATGGTTGGTGATGTCAAAAGACTTTACTTAGATAAATTTTAGGTCCTTACCGAAAGAATAGTAAGAACTTTAAACGAGTTCGATATTTTACTTAATAAAACAGTTATAGCGGTATTTTGTTTTTTTTGTTTTGAAAAAGCTTCCATCCCCATAGTCCGATTTTGCACGTCAACGAATTCGATCGAGATTTTGGGTCGTTATATTTTATGTATCAATTTGAAAGTAATTGGCGCAAAATTATGGCAGTTATAGTGTTCACAAGAAAGTGAAATATGTAAATGTATATATAAGCTTTTAAACTGATAGTGGATTGGGGTCTGGGGGAAACATCATTTTTATGAGTTTTCAATCACAAATTAACCAATAATCTTTTGTAATTATTCATTTATAATAGTTAAATGTTATAATTATTACTATTACAACATGATACACATTTATTTTTACAAATATTTTATTATTTTCTACTGTAATGAGTAATCTTACTTAAACTTGGTTAAAAAAGCTGATGTTTCAACTATAAATTAGTAGGTTCACGCTAACTTTTAGATAAGATACGTTATGTTTAATAAAAAGATAATATCTTAATTAGATTAATTATATCTCTTTATAAAATTAATTTTTATCTTGTCTAACCTACAAAACAGGTTATGTTAGGTCGTAGTGGGAGATCTGAGTTGGTTGAATGAGAGTTTTAGACTGTTTATAAATTAAATTTTACTTACAACTGAAATTGTCCAAGAGATATTGCATCGAAGAGATTTTGGTCGACCTGAGACTGTACAAGACTACACTTCATACATATGATCCTCTTCATCTTCTGAAGTAACATCTTTCGGTGGTTCTGAAGGCTGAACAGAACAAAAAAGAAGAAGAGATATTGCATGGTTTGTAATCAGTTAATTATTTTAATTTTATGAATATTGGTTAAATACTGGTTTTAATAAATAGTAAAAGAAGATTACACTCAAATACCGTGAAACAAATATTTTATTAAAACAAATATAAACTTTAAAGGCTATATTTCAATTGTTAAACAATCATCATTAGTAGATATTAAAGAATTAATATATATAAGAAAATAAGAATAAAATGAAGATAATAATAATAATAATAAAGAAAACCAATAATTAAAAATTACAGTATTATTCAAAAATACTAGTTTTATAAGGTTTCACAATTATTTTTTATTTTCATCCGCAGGTCCCCCGGGTTGGAATGCCGGGAAAAAATTTAAAGTTTATTTATAAACTGATATTATATCATTTTTATTTCTTCTTCTTTTAGTTTGTTTAATTATTTAACTTTTCCTCAATGTTTGCTGATTGTAATGACTGAATGTTCATCTAGTATTTTTATAAATTAAATTAAAATTTGCAAATAGTTTTTTGAACATCTACTTCAACCATTTAGCAAGAATTGTTATTTACTAAATGTACTTTAGTTCTTTTTTAATAAATTACGTAAATATTCCTGTTTAAAATAGTAGATAAATTAAGAAGTAGACAATACGATTTCGAAAGCGAGATTCTATATTCTAAATTATTATTCTGGAGGCTTCAAATATATGAGTACAAATTACCGTGTATATACATATAAATATATAATTTTTTCCGACTTTTCGAAAAAAGGTATAGATTACTTTCGGGAGCATTGCGGGATTGGGGATGTGAAAATAAATTTACGTTTGAAAAATGAGGATTACGAAAATATCATTATTAGGTTTAACGTTTTTGGTATAACGTTTTTTAAAACTACATGATCAATTTCATTGAAATTTAGATAAGTTGTAATAGTCTATCTGAATTTGGGTATGTGAAAATTTGATGATTGGTATAATCGTTCTTTAGTTACGCTCACTATAAATAAGGTCGACAACAGACAATATACCTGAATTTGAGGTTATTTGACGTACTGTATTTTTCATACGCGCTTATGCAGAGTCACAGTGTCGATTGAGTTAAACTTGATGCTTATGTTTGCTTGTTTGCTTGTTTACTCTCATTTTTTTATTATTTGATCAAATTACGGTTATAATAATTTAATTTTCTTATAAAGAGAAAATATATTTTAATATTAAATAAAACAAAAAATATACATATTAGTTTTCTCATTTAACTTATTTTCTTATATTTATACAAAAACTATTATACAAAATAAACAAAAATTCGGTCTTCTTGTGTAGAACTTTGCAAGAATTTTTTTAATTTGTGTGGATGAAAAGTAACGCAGAGCTATTAGAGGTAGAATTTGATACTTTATTAACGAAATTTCAAAAATATTTTTGAAAATATTTTGTTTTCTGTAAATTTTTTTTTATTTCAGCCAGCCAAAGAACCATGTACCAACTTTTATTTAATTTTCTTTCATTTTTTCTCTTAAAAGTTTTTCAATTTTTTTTTCATTCATTCTCAGTGTTTTTCTCTTTTTGGTTTTATCCATTTTGCTCCTTTTTTGAGAGGAATTTTTCTCAAACACATAATTTTTTACATTTTTAATAACCTTTGCATTTATTTATTTTTCTTTTAAATCATTAGAAGTTTCTGTAAACCATTTTAATATTTTTTTTTTTTTGTCTTCAGTCATTTAACTGGTTTGATGCAGCTCTCCAAGATTCCCTATCTAGTGCTAGTCGTTTCATTTCAGTATACCCTCTACATCCTACATCCCTAACAATATGTTTTATATATTCCAAACGTGGCCTGCCTACAAAATTTTTCCCTTGTACCTGTCCTTCCAATATTAAAGCGACTATTCCAGGATGCCTTAGTATGTGGCCTATAAGTCTGTCTCTTCTTTTAACTATATTTTTCCAAATGCTTCTTTCTTCATCTATTTGTCGCAATACCTCTTCATTTGTCACTTTATCCACCCATCTGATTTTTAACATTCTCCTATAGCACCACATTTCAAAAGCTTCTAATCTTTTCTTCTCAGATACTCCGATCGTCCAAGTTTCACTTCCATATAAACACTCCAAACATACACTTTCAAAAATCTTTTCCTGACATTTAAATTAATTTTTGATGTAAACAAATTATATTTCTTACTGAAGTCTCGTTTAGCTTGTGCTATTCGGCATTGTATATCGCTCCTGCTTCGTCCATCTTTAGTAATTCTACTTCCCAAATAACAAAATTCTTCTACCTCCATAATCTTTTCTCCTCCTTTTTCACATTCAGTGGTCCATTTTTGTTATTTCTCCTACATTTCATTAATTTTGTTTTCTTCTTGTTTATTTTCATGCGATAGTTCTTGCGTAGGACTTCATCTATGCCGTTCAATGTTTCTTCTAAATCCTTTTTACTCTCGGCTAGAATTACTATATCATCAGCAAATCATAGCATCTTTATCTTTTCACCTTGTACTGTTACTCCGAATCTAAATTGTTCTTTAAAATCATAAACTGCTAGTTCCATGTAAATATTAAAAAGTAACGGAGATAGGGAACATCCTTGTCGGACTCCCTTTCTTATTACGGCTTCTTTCTTATGTTCTTCAATTGTTACTGTTGCTGTTTGGTTCCTGTACATGTTAGCAATTGCTCTTCTATCTCTGTATTTGAACCCTAATTTTTTTAAAATGCTGAACATTTTATTCCAGTCTACGTTATCGAATGCCTTTTCCAGGTCTATAAACGCCAAGTATGTTGGTTTGTTTTTCTTTAATCTTCCTTCTACTATTAATCTGAGGCCTAAAATTGCTTCCCTTGTCCCTATACTTTTCCTGAAACCAAATTGGTCTTCTCCTAACACTTCCTCCACTCTCCTCTCAATTCCTCTGTATAGAATTCTAGTTAAGATTTTTGATGCATGACTAGTTAAACTAATTGTTCTGTATTCTTCACATTTATCTGCCCCTGCTTTCTTTGGTATCATTACTATAACACTTTTTTTGAAGTCTGACGGAAATTCCCCTTTTTCATAAATATTACACACCAGTTTGTATAATCTATCAATCGCTTCCTCACCTGCACTGCGCAGTAATTCTACAGGTATTCCCTCTATTCCAGGAGCCTTTCTGCCATTTAAATCTTTTAATGCTCTCTTAGAGTATTTTAATATAACTATTTTATTTCAAAAGTGGTCTAATATTTTCTTTGTTAATTTATTATTATTTATTCTATAAAGGTGACCTTTGTAAAAATAAATTGTATAAATTTATTTAATATAAATAAAATTAATTCATGAATGTTATTTTTGAGATTTCCGGGCCGAAAAACATTTATTTATGAATGGTATTTCCGTAATCCTCATGCCTCAAAACGTACAGAAAATTCGTTTTCACTCCCTAATCCCACCATATAACCGAAAAGAATACCTCAAATTGAGGTCGACCTTAAATTGAGAGTAACTCAGCAATGATTCTATCAGTTTTCAACTTTCCTTTTAGTTGCTTAAAGAATTTTTTAGTTTGTGTATATTTTTTATTTGGATTATATTTTCTTCGGTTCTTGTCAGTGGGGAAATTTTTCGCAAGATTCATTTTTCGTACCTTTTCTATTTTTTTATTAAATATTTATTATGGAGCGAAGAGCGCAGACCTTTTTGTTTTAATACTGTATTACAATGTATTAATAGTAATAAAACATTTTTAAGCATTATAAAGCTTTTTAGTGAACGCATAGGCTTTATTTAGTTTCATTATTCTTTCTTCTAGAACTTCCTCTTGTAATCCATTTTTGTTATTTTTATTATTATTATTATTATTATTATTATTATTATTATTATTATTATTATTATTATTATTATTATTATTATTATTATTATTATTATTATTATTATTATTATTATTATTATTATTATTATTATTATTATTATTATTATTATTATTATTATTATTATTATTATTATTATTATTATTATTATTATTATTATTATTTTTGCAAAGTATTCGAAATAACTGACTTTCTCTATTTCTGTTTTGATACGGTTCTAAATTTATTAATCATAACTTGTTTCTTTTGCTGGAAATTTGTAGATCTGTTCTGGCAGTGATTTTATTTAGATTTTTATTCGTTTTTGAGTTGATTTTGTACCATATTTATTATATTTTATATTTTTTTCTTTGCTTCAATAAGAACTGGCAGTCGTTACTTAGCCTTTTTTCTAATACCGATTTTGAACTTTTTAAAATAATTTATGTTAATTTAGATTAATCTTTGCTTTGAAATTTACATAAATATATTTTTTTTTATAATATAAACCATTATTTATTTCACATAAGCAAAGTTACATCTTAATTTTAAATTTTGTACAAAATTAAAAAAAATATAATTAAAATCCATATTTATTTTATAACTACCATTTCCAGGTCCTTATTTGAAAATCACACGGTTGTTCTCTTCTGTGCATATTTAGGCTAAGGAAAATATTTTTATAAAATCTCACCAATCTAAGGCAGGCAGTAAGAAGTAACAAGAAAAATTATTAATGGATTTTAAATCAAATTTACATTTTAAATTACTCTTTTACCGATAGAATAATTAAAAATGATTTGTTAAATCGATTCGTTATTAAATAAAAGAGCACATATATTAAAAATAATTTACGACTTTAACTCAAATGTCAACATTTTTATTTTTCCCCAGTAAAATTTCTAACGAAAGATTAAAGTCGTTAAAAACTATAAAAGGATATAATTTAAATTATCAATAAATTATAAACAGCTTAAAAAGAATAACACGAGGTCAATGGTATTACTGAAAATAATCTACCTATACAAAGTCTATGGTTATAAAGACGGATCAATAGGCCTAAAAGTAAACATTGTTACTAAGCTATTGAAAAAAAAAACTAAAAAAATTTAACTTAAAGCCAGACTAAATGTAAATAATAGTATATGTAATCTCTATAGAAAAAATAAAAAATAAAAATGCAAACGTTGAAGTCAAATGGAAGAAATGCCCTTTCGAGACACACATTATCTTATTCAACATTATCAAACCACTTTTCAAAATAACAAGTTCGGTTAGTTTGAACTCTATTTTCTGTTCTGATTTATATAAAATTATAGTAAAATACGAAACTACTTAAATAAAACTGGATTAACAGAGAACAGATAGTGCGTCACTTAAATGAAAAAAAAAACAAACAGCATAGTTGTTATTTTAAAAACTAAACTTTGTTTATTTTTTAACTTTATTAGAATAATACTGGAAAAGAAGAAAATGCTCAAAAACTTTTAATAAAATATTTTATTTAAAGTGTAAAGCTTGGAATTATTTCGATTGTCATAAAATCTTCATTAATATTTTTTTTTAGGAAACAATAAAAAGTAAACTAATTAAACAAATACAACAATAATGATATTATTACTGCAGAAAAATTATTTTACTAAAGATTTAGCTGAATAAAGCTGAATGATAAAGCTGAATGAAATGGTTTTACAAAAGAACTCATAGATAAAATACGAAGAAAGACCGTCAAAGAATTTAATAAATGCAACAAAACAGTATTACTTTAAAATAATAGAAAAGACGGATGAGAGAAAGCACAGACAAAATTGCTTACTGTCCTGTGTATATCAGCATAAATAGAAAATATTTTTTTTTTCATCAGCGTCCTCAGAAACGCTGAAGAGAAGATAAAAACTTATAAATTGATTTGTAAAGGTTAATAAATTGAATTTAGGGTAGTAGGGGCAAAGTAAAAGAAAAATTAAAACTAGAATAAAGGAATATTTATATTAACGTAATATTCCTTTGTAAATAAAGAAATCTATTAAAATCTATAAAACATATAAGACCGGTCATTAGCCCAGTATTGCCGTAAAACTGATTATAAAATTAATTTATTATAAAAGATGGTTAATAAAAATCTCATTACTACAGAAAGAGACAATGTATTTTTTGTTTGTTTCTCATAACCACGAAAACTACGGAACCAATCAATACAAAATTTGAATTATAGCTTTCTTATGACCCTCGGAATTTTTACCACGATTTAAACCTCACCAATCACGCTACTATATATATCATAAATTGAAAAAAAAACTTCGAACTCTTTTAATAAATTTAATATCGTTTATATTGAAAAATATTCTCTACACCGATTCTCACTATATCAGTCGATATATATGTCAATACTAATTTCTTCAAACAATTGTTACGATTTATTAAATCTTTTATAGTCATATACTAAATTTAATATCATTGTCTAAAAAAAATAAATTTGTATTAGTTTGATAATAGAATTAAAGATGATAATAACGACTATTTACATATTTAACAAAATTTTGATGGTTTAAGGATAATTAAAATTCGATATCAATATCGACTTCTTTAAAAAATTATAGTATTTTTTTCGAAATTTAATGTCACTGTCTAATCCGGTGGCGACCCGCGTGAACTCAAATACACGAGAAAAGTAGCACTCTGTAGATTATTATATTCTGAATTACGAAGTTCCATCAGGGTAAACCGTACACATAATTAGCATAGATACGACTTTCAATTTAGTATTAATACTTGTATAATCCCTACGTTGGCGAGGTCACAGATAGGAAGGAGAAATTGGCCACTAGAATTTTCTGATTGTGTACAGTTTCAATCTACGCCAGAACGTTTTCAAATACTTGAAGAACAACGTATACTCTCGGCTCAGAATCGAGTTCAATAACCAAGAAATCTGTTAGGTTTTAAATCAGCTTTTTGATTATCACTCCGAAATTTACCTCTTGAATTTGAATTATAATAAATTAGTAATGTGATTAAAATATATCACCACTGCAATACCAAAAAATATGAAACTCCTGGATTTTATTCTGCTGGAGACGAAGTTGTTTTCTAACAAATTCAATATTCTCGTTATTTCATTAAAAATTTGGTTTTGGGAACATACTCATATTTATTACCTAAAGTCGTATTTATTTTATGTGGTAATTTACGAATAGTGATAAATCTGAGAGCAACAGTGCATAAATAATTATTAAAAAACTAATTCCACTATGTTAAGTTCTATATTCATATAGAGCGAGCGAAGCCGCAACGGGAATGTTAGTTCACGTTATATGAAGGAATTAAGTAGTTTGAACACTTTTAATCAGAAACTTTATTGTTGAATAATTACTGGGGACCAATAAACAATCTCTTTTATTAAAATCCTTTGTTAAAACCCTTTTCTAAAACTTTTATTATCTTCTTTAAAAATAAAAGGACTATCTCTTTGATTGATTTTAGAACTTTAAATGTTTATAGCTTAAGTTTTTTGCTGTCGACTGGGACTGCCTAAAACGATAACAGTTTGTTTTGTATATATATATATTTAATTTTTTTTGTAATTCGATAAATGTTATTAGAAACTTTCATTTTATATTCAATTCTAGTATATAACGTAAGAAATATATTATTATTAAAACCCATAAAAAACAATTAAAATGACTTAGAAAGTTTCAGAGGAGTTTTCTAATGACAGTACCTCAACTGTAATTTAAATGCTTTAGATAAATAAACTTATATATTTAAATATAACACACATTTTTACTCCGACATCATTACAATTTATATACATGGTTAATTGATATATACTGGATAATATAGATCAACAATTAGTTGATTGGAGTTGTAAATGAGTTTTATCCTTAAAACGAAAGTATGCACGGTAAAATTCTTCGTTCACATATCATAACTCTACATGTAATGTTGTAACTATTAAGTACAATAATATGTTAGTGACATGCCTTATTTGTTTCAATGAATATTTTATGTTTCAGATATGGCAAACTGTTATTAAAGAAACATAAATAGAGATACTTTATATCCAAACGATTTAGAAAGTCTAAATTTTTTAAAAGATTTAGAAATTAGAATGGTATTCTTTGGAAATTAGAATTGTACAGAGTAGCGATTTATAATAACGAAACATAAAGAATTAATAAAAAAATTTCAAAATACGATGTTTAAAAGAATTTTGATAATTAGGAAATGGGTTCATAGAATACAAAATTGAAAGATTTTAAGACGTGCTGCGGAACAGAATTCCTGTGATACTGTGAGATATCCTGTGATAAGATTTATAAAAAAAAAAAAAGTTAAGGCTGGTGAAGTACACATTAAGGGAGCCAAGATATGTAAATTTGATTGAAAAAGGAATCATGAAAAGTAAAAATATTAAAGTAGGAAAAATGAGAATATATTTTTAGAAAAAAAATTACGAATATATTGTAAGAAGTAAGCTCAATCTAGTAAATAGGCACAGAACTGAAATGAATGTAGAAATGCATCAATCTAATGGTTTCCCTTTTTCTCAAGAAAAAGAAGAAATAAATTAATCTCGCAATGTAGAAACACATTTTGGAAAAACATTCTACTAAAAAAAAAAATAGCAAAATCTGTTCTTTCTTTTCTGCTTAGCCTCCAGAACCACCGTAAGGTATTACTTCAGAGGATGATGTACGAATGCCGTAAGGTATTCCTTCAGAGGGTGAGTGAGGATGATGTACAAATGTAAATGAAGTGTAGTCTTGAACAGTCTCAGATCGACCATTCCTGAGAATAGGTTTGGTTAATTGAAACCCAACCACCAAAGAACTCCAGCATCCATGATCTATGAGTAGTATTCAGATTCGTATAAAAGTAACTTCCTTTACTAGGATTTGAACCTAACATCTCTCGACTTTGAAATCAGCTGATTTGCGATGACGAGTTCACCAATAGACCAACCCTGTGCATTAGCTATATCTGTTCAGATAAAGCTACTCGTACATGTATATGATTTATAGAAATGATAAAAATTCAGTAGAGTATATTTAAATTTGTAAGAGTGATTCACGAAAAATTTAACAAACGTTCAGTAGATGTTCTATTGGTGAAAATAAAGAATACATGTAAATGTATGTTCGGGAACGCTTCGTTAGCGAGCGTCGTCTGGCAAAATATTTCGCTCCGATTCCTATATCTGCAGTAAAATTAAACTAGAGTGAAATTCTTTGGACCCAAATTAAGAGGCAAATTTACTGATTTTATATGAAATCTAACATTAAAACTTTTTTTTAAATATATATTAAAAAAAAAAACAGATCCCAGGACTTTATTTTTAGTAGCTTTGGTGCAAATTTTTATAAGTTTTGTTTTTAATAAACTTCAGAATTCTTTATTTTCTGTGAAATTTATTCATACTTAAAATGAAATAACATCAAATATACAAACATACAAATATACATATAATAATATAATTGTGTGTGTATATATATATATGTATGTATGTATATATAAAATATACAAAATATAACATAAATCAAATATAAAGTTTGAAAAATATTACTCAAAATTCTCTACAAGTTTTATTTAAAACCTTTATGTGTGTATTACCCATTTAACGATTTACAAAATAATTTTACGCCAAATATGAAATGTATTTCGACTTCAATATTTTGTCTTTTACCCACGATTTCTCGAAAACTACTGAAAATACAGTTCCGGACCTGTTTTTCTTTTTTTTTTAATTTTCAGTCAGATTTCATACAAAACTATTAAATTTACAATTTAATTTGGGTTCCAAGAATTATAAAGTTGCTTAATTTTTCTAAAGTGCAGAAATCAGAGTGAAATCTTTCACCACCCGACATTCGCTAACGAACTTTTTCCAAAACCAATATTTATAAGAACTTTCTCTATATTTTCACCAATAGAATATGTCCTAAATTTTTATTACGTGATTTACTCTGTATAAAATTCTGAAGAAAAGCATTTCTTAATTTTAATCATGAAAAAACTTTTAATGTACGTAATGAATGTTTTAAATTAGTTTCCAAATAATTCATTACAAGAAATTCCTTCATGAATTTTTCGTACTTTTTTCCAAAAAAAAACGCTTTATGTAATTTAATACATAATTACAGAGAAAAAAAAGACAGAAATGAGTAAAACAATTCAAAATTTTACAAAATATAAAGAAAAAATGAATGGATACGTATGAAAAAAGTAATGAAAGCATTAAAAAAAAAAAATAGACTTAATTCTTTAGATAAAACACACACACATTGGCTCAACCAGATCACATCGTCTACAAGATTCCATCCGTGCAGCTTCTGTTATCTGTTTTAAAATCTTTAATATGAAGGCAAAAACAAATGGTTAAAGAGTATAGAATACCAAACAAAACGCAAAAAATGCTAAAGAGAATTTTAATTAAAGTAAATTAAAGTAACTTAACAGTTCTTCCGAAACAAAAACGTAGAAAGTGAAGATCAATTATTTATTGTCATGCTTCGATTTGAATCTATGATAAACGGCAATATAACTCGCCTGTCGAAAATTAGATGAATTTCACTGTTGTTCTCTATCGTATTAAAAATTATCAGCCAATAGCAAGTATGTTAAATTATTTTCAAAATAAATAATTCTAAAAAAATTACTATATTTCACAAAATCTACATGATTTTAATTTAATAAAAAATAAAAAAGACATAAAAAATAATTTCTTGAAAAGAACACTGTATATTTGAACATATTTGGACTCGATAAATAACTGAGATTTATTAAAGAATGTCGCTGATTATGGTTAGTTATCTATATGGTTAAAGAACCAACATCACCACAAGAAGTAGTAACTGTTATAGCTTCTGTACCAAACAACCACTAAAAAGAGAAAGGAAATATAATATATATATATACGTATAAGAGTAAAAAAACAAGAGAGAAATATTGAGAGAAAGGGAGACTGCCTGCACTATGTGGAATGCAGGCAGATTGCATTTCGGAACGAAAGGTATGCTACCATTCTGCCAAGCCTTGTCGATTCGTCGATTCAGGCAAGACCTCAAAGCTATAATAGTATAGTAAACGGAACCCTAATTAAAATACTGCGCAGTTACTTTTATGGATCCTATTTGAAATTCTGTAAAAATCTCTATTTCTACATAATCACTATTAATATTAAAATAAATAATTATTATTTTTTCGCTAAAAGTAAAGATGAAATAATAATTTATTTAATCTTTCTTTTAAATGAAATCCGTAATAAAAAATATATATATATTTACAATGAATTAGGCGATGAGTTTTATATTGAAGTTTACATCTAAACTAAATATACTTGAAATTACACTTTTTTTATTTTTATAAAGTATTTTCCGAATAATTAATAAAAAACAGAAAATTATTAAAAATTATTATTTTGCAGGTATTCAAAAAAAGAAGTGTTCTTGATACTTTCGTTGATTATCGGTTACTTTTTTTAAGAATAAAATTAAAAATAATTTTAAAAGTTTATTTCTTTAATTATTCTTTTTTTTAAGTAAAATTGTTATCATTTCAAAGAATCTACTCTGAAGATGACACCAATTTTTTTTTTTGCCTTCAGTCATTTGACTGGTTTGATGCAGCTCTCCAAGATTCCCTATCTAGTGCCAGTCGTTTCATTTCGGTATACCTCCTACATCTTACATCCATAACAATTCTTTTTACATATTCCAAACGTTGCTTGCCTGCACAATTTTTTCCTTCTACCTGTCCTTCCAGTATTAAAGCGACTATTCCAGGATGCCTTAATATGTGGCCTATAAGTCTGACTCCCCTTCTTTTAACTATATTTTTCCACATGCTTCTTTCTTCATCAATTTGCTGCAACACCTCTTCATTTGTAACTTTATCCACCCATCTGATTTTTAACATTCTCCTATGGGTACTCCGATCGTCCAAGTTTCACTTCCATAAAAAGCTACGCTCCAAACATATACTTTCAAAAATCTTTTCCTGACGTTTAAATTGATTTTTGATGCAAACAAATTATATTTTTGACTGAAGTCTCGTTTCGCCTGTGCTATTCGGCATTTTATATCGCTCCTGCTTCGTCCATTTTTAGTAATTCTACTTCCCAAAGACAAAATACTTCTACCTCCGTAATATTTTCTCTTCCTGCCTTTATATTTAGTGGTCCATCTGAATTATTTCTACTACATTTTATTACTTTCGTTTTGTTCTTGTTTATTTTCATGCTAGATACACCAACGAACGATACATTATGGAATTTTCTAAAACTTTTGTTGAAAGAGAGGTTAAAAAATTATGTTTATAATTATGGTTATTATAATCTTTCACATCTGTGTACTGTTATCAGAAGCGTATTAAAAATGTTGATTAACTAAAGAAAATATTCAGTTCGAACTGTCGTAATTTTGTAAAAACAGAGTAATGAAGTAAAATTGTACTACAAATATTTAGTCCATTTTTTCCACACTTTTTACACGTACGTGCGCGCACGTACGTGTAAAAAACCATGTTCAATTCAATTTTTAAACATATATTTAACACATATCCCTTAATAGACTGAATTTTATCTCGTGCTTCGTAAAATCATTAAAAATTTTAAAATAAAAGATATATTCTTTAACATTATTTGTTAAAATATTTATCAAATCTCTGTAAAATTGTGATGCATACAGTTTTTTTTTTTATTTCCGCGTTGGTAAAGCTTTTACAAAATTGTTATATTCCCATCCTCCAAGTAACGTATTGAAGTGGTTTTCCATAATAAAAAAACAATTCCAGAAAAATAATTAAAAATTTATCTATTTATAAAGTAGCTAAAAAAGCGAGCTATTTCTTTAGGTTTGATAAGAGGAAGTATTTTTTGGAAGCAAACTGATCTCCCAGGTGGAGTGGTAGCGTCTCGGCCTTTCATGCTGAGATCCCAGGTTCGAATCCCGGTCAGGCGTGGCATTTTTCATACGCAACAAAATTCCATTTTCATATTTCACATACAAAATTTCTTTGTTTGAATTTGGGTTATTAAATTGGAGAAAATAAAAATGTTAACGAAAAAAAATATATACATTGAAAAATAATAATAAATTTTATTCACTAGTTTTTTTTTTTAACCTCCGGGATCACCGTTAGGTATCGTTTTAGAGAATAGGATGAGTGATTTGTAGCGTGTGTAAAAATGCCATGCCTAACCGGGATTCGAACCCGGGACCTCTGGATGAAAGGCAGAGACGCTACAACTCGCGCCACGGAGACCGGCAATTTAATAACACCTTTCTTTTTTTTCCTGCTTAGCCTCCGGTAATTACCTTTCAGATAATACTTCAGAGGATGAATGAGGATGATATGTATGAGTGTAATTGATATGTTGTCTTGTACAGTCTCAGTTCGACCATTCCTGAGATGTGTGGTTAATTGAAACCCACACCGGTATCCACGATCTAGTTTTCAAATCCGTGTAAAAATAACTGACTTTACTAGGACTTGAACGCTGGAACTCTCGACTTCCAAATCAGCTGATTTGGGAAGACGCGTTCACCACTAGGCCAACCCGGTGGGTTAATTTATAACACCTAGTATATTCTTATATTACAGATAACATTATATGCCAGATTATAAAATTACTAAAGATTGCTTATATATCTATAAACATTAATTAGCCTATTTTAGAAGGATTTTATTACGCTGTCATAATGAGTACAAGATTCTTCCACCAAGTAAACAAGCCTCAATACAAAAAAAGTATATAAAGTTAAAAAAGAGGCGATCTATTCTTCAGATTTGGTTGAAGGAAGTAATTTCTGGAAGCCAGCCGATCTCTGTGGCTGAGTGGTAGCGTCTCGGCCTTTCATTCGGAGGTCCAGGGTTCCAATCCCAGTCAAGAATGACATTTTTCATACGCTACAAATTCCATTTCCATACTCCACATACAATCTTCAGAACTTCTGTGTAATTCATCACAAAATAAATCCGATGATTACGCTGCATGAGGAACCATTTTGAGCGTAAGTCGTGGAGTTTTACAAAAAAAAAATCAGAGACGTGTATGTAGGTGCATTATCATGGTAAAAGAGCATATGGCGTTTCATACAAATGGAACCATTACCGCTTTCTTTCGTAAAATTTCACCTGCTCCCACTTCAATGTGGTCTCTAATGTTATAAAACGTTGAATAAACTCATTGGAATTGCGTTTAAATATGTCTAAAATCCCTCTAAATAAATCTAAAACAGTCGAATGCATTTTTGATCGACTGTTAACGAATGCTGAATCTATCAAACGTGAAGGGTTTTCATAACCAAAACATCGTATAAAATTTAGCGAACACGGTCAAACGAGATGTTTGTCAAATCCACAAGATCGCGTACCTCCGTCAACAATAATTTAATATGACCATTGTGAAATTTTGTGACTATTTCGTCCATCATATATATATCCATTCAAATAGGCGCTCAAAAACCGCTACGATCGACGAAATAGTCACAAAAGTACACAATGGTCATATTAAATTATTGTTGACTGAAGGTACGCGGTATTGCGGATTTGGCAAACATCTCGTTTGACCACACATATATATATATATATACATAACCACGTTTAACCGTAAAAAACAAAGGGAAAAAATCTATAAAGTGCAATTATGTCCGTCGAAGCTAAAACTTTTAAAATAAAATACTTTAAAACAGCTCGAACTTCAATTTTACACATTTTTTAGAAAATGTCAAAAATTTTTTGCTATTCGATTGCCTTAAATAAGCAACTAAACGTTACGCGTCTGAAACTTCTCAACACTCTATCTAAAGAATGACACTTGATAAATATGATAATTATTTGGTCATATCCAGCTATCTAATCTAAGAGACGAATCGACGTAGGAAAACATGCTCTTCATTGAAGATATGTAAGATCAATATGGAACGTCTTGTGATGTACTGGGTGCAGTTCAAACCAAATAAAAATTTGCACATCTATTATTATATTTTTTAAATATTAACGATAGATTTTTACCGGGAAGGAACCTAGCTTCCGCATAGCCAATGGTTATAGTTACACAATCCACCGTTATCAGGATCAACAAAATTCCAAGATTGTCGCACACGCGTAATCATTACTTATCAGAGTCTATGTAGCCAGTTGCTTGAAAATACTCTGCTTACTGCCCAAGATAGTGAGAAATAAGAGGTATTATAAACATGCAGTCCGGAAATTAAGTTTCGAGACCAAACCTTCACCTCTTTCTCTGCAATGAATTCGAAAAATACAAGTATAATCATAGTCAAAGAAATAAACAGCCGCAAATAATAAATTTTAAGATCATAGCGTTCTATATTTATATACCATCCAATCACTTGGAAAAGTCTTTTAAAAGGCTAAGTGTATATTTACAAAACTTATTTTACAAATATGTGGTTATACTTGTGCTACAGCGGGCGATGTATTACTGTCCACATGGCTGACGGCTGGTTTAACTGTCCTGAAACAATCCTAACTCTGACAATGTTCTGCATACTATGTAAGTATACAGAGCTATACGAGATTTTTTCATAAAGGAATGACTATCTAACTGTTTCAGCCGTCCTATCAATCTATCTCTGTCGCACGCAATGTCCACAGCTATATGCCACTCGCTATACCTTTGTATCAAGTCGAGAACTTTCCGTACGGCCCTAGTATTATAATAAAAGCTATGATACGAGTATTCCTAAGAAAACCATATTTTTTTTAATTTTTAAGTGTAATATGGAACTGGAGATCGATGGGCAGGAGAACCTACACGTTTGACGTGTTGTAAGTGTGATCATAAATTTTTCTATTTAACATTTATATTATTTAATTATTTAAAATTAAAATGATGGAACAGCCTAATTAAGTAGAAAATTAATGTGCAATAAAAATTTTCCTAGGTGTGATTAATGAATTAATCCATTCTGTCTTTATCAATTTTTAAAAATATTTTCACAAGAGTTCAATATTATTTTTACCGAACCTAAGTTTAAACATAAAATCAAAGATTTATTTTATTAAAATTTTTTTTTTTAAACGAAACATTAATTAATTAGCAGTTAAGCTGCAATTATTACATAAGATTTATTGATTATTCTTAACTTGATGGTGTAATTAATTTAATCCCGTTGTCAGCCGCATCCCCAATAAATGTTTAACTTGGGAATGTTGGCAGGATGCTATATAGGACCGCATTCACAAATCTCTCTCATGACTGAACTTACACAAACACACACACACATACGTTTGTACACTCTCTACAAGTGATGCCACAGAATAATAGCTGCTGTCAAATACATAGTATGTATCTAACTAAGTTTACTTCTGGAATTTACCACATAACCAACCGTGATTGTCTCATTTATATGTCGTATTGCACTGTAGTAGTTAGTATGATAAGTAATCATTGTAAATCCTTAAATGGACGGTATTATAATTTTTATAAATTTAAAAATTGTAATTTAATTTCATAATTTTAAGAAGTTTTATTATGATGAATTTGAATATATTAAAAAAAATATTAAAAAAATACGAGGAGTGGCTGAAATGTGATGCACACGTAACGGGAGAAAAAAATATCGCACAAAGCGATTTCGTAGGTGCTGCAATCTTGTAGTTTCATTCCCTTACTATTAATATTCCAAAACTCGTTGACCCACACCCACTCATTTTCTGTTTGTTGTCACTGTTATAGAATTGACTAAAACGGCGTGAATTTTATTAACCGGAAAAAGTGAATGATAGTGAAATTCATTGTTATCTAAAGCCATTTATAGTGATGAAACTGTTGATCGAAGTACTGTAAGTAGATGGGAAATAAAATCTCCTGAATCAGAAGATGGTAAGGCGAATACTGAGTGAATACTGAAGCTTGTAGTTGTCGACCAGTTTCTGTGACTGATGAGAAGCATCAAAAGGACTTGGATGTATCGATTCAAAATGACCGTCATATCACATAACAACGCATCGCCACCCAGTTAGGCATATCAAAAGAACGTGTAGGACACATTACTGCACAACTTAGGCTACTCGTAAAATCTATTCGCGGTACTATTTACGCAAACTCACGCAAAAAAAGGAATGTTGTTATCAGCTTTAAAAACGTTATCGTGGAGAGGTAAACTTTTCAATATTATGACCGGGAATGAAACTTTTTTGAACCATTACAACCCAGAAAAAACCACCAGAGCGTGAAATACCGGCACTATGGTTCGCCACAATATGAAAAAAAAACAGAACAAAAAAGATTTTATTTTTTTTTTTTTTTTTTGCAAAAAAGATTCTTTTTAGTGTTCTGGTATTCCTAACACGTGTACGAGGCTGATTACCTGGAAGTTGAGTCGACTGTAAATTCCATGCGATACATAAAGATGATAAAGCACCTTAGGGGACGTGCGTATCGATAATCCGTGGAGCCGATAATTCCGCAATACGAAAATCGGTGACACATATGAACCGCTGATGTTTTTATGGAGCTGAAATTTGAACTTATCTATTACCCTCCATACTCATCAAATTTACTGCCTTGCAACTGACACTACTAATTTCCGCAGTCAAAGAGCAATATTAAGGGTATTCATTTCTCACAGATGATGAACTGAAAGCCACAATAAGGTTGTAAATCAGGGAAAGATCGCCAACATTCTTAATGAAATGAGAAAAGTGGTCCATCATTAGAAGAAACTGAAATTACATGGAAAAATAAAGACAAGTTTTTGTAGCAAATAAACTGTACTTTTATGCCATATTTGTCTCATTTTATTATTTCTTTTCATTTGTAAATTCTTAGCGACTGTGCGTTACATTAAGCCACCCCTCACATATTTAATTTAAATATAACATAAATTTTAACATTTCAAAATATAACTAGATGGCAGCATTTTAAGCTACGGTTTATAGACTGGCCGAGTTCGGCTTGATTTGAAGTTCAATGGTTTTTACCAAAGAGAGGATTAATAGCATATAGAAAACGAAAAATTTAGCTAATACAGAAAAACTACCTTAATTCAGAATAGAATAACTCGATTGGACAACGCATAGACAAAAATTTTACATTACCCTTCTTATAGCAAAAAGAAAAAATATTTTAAACATCACAACTTTAACGCGTACGTACAAGAAATTGATCTACGTCCTAAAAACGTCAAAGTAAACCTGAGCAAGCACATAGAAATTTATTAGTAAAGGAAAATAATTAATCTAAGATAACTGAGACACTTGAAATTTAAGACACTTAGGATGAATTAAAAGAAAGACTTAAATTATAATAAAAGAACATCAGCTCATTATAATATAGATGACCAGAGAAATCGGTGGTGGCTCAATTTATCAGACAACTGGTCATAATTAATTTATTAGAAAGAATAGTTTCTACAAATATTCTAACAAATAGAAAGTAAAGAGGAAAATTATTTATAATGAAGTAGAAACTTCACAGTTTGAACAATCTGTTTAAAATTTAAAATAATTAAAAATCTCGAAAACTACTAACCAGCTCCGGGATCTATTCTTTTTTCAGTTTTTCAGGTTACATATAAAATCATTAAATTTACCCCTTAATTTTGGTCTGAAGAATTATAATCAGGATTAATTTTACTGAAGACGCAGAAATCAGGGCGAAATCTTTTGCCAATCGATACTCGCTAACGAGGCGTTTTAAAACTTATATATATATGAAGTTTCTTCTTTATTTTCACCAGTAGAATATGTCCTGAAGGTTTGTTACATTCCTCGTCAATTTTTCTGTATAAAAGAATGATTCATATGTTAAGAAATTTAACTTAAATAAATAAATTTCTGAGTACAGAAGTAAAAGTCGAATATTCCCTGCACCCATAATCAAAATTGGTAGGACTGTTTTTCCAATTATTATTCCTCTGGGGAAAAATTAAACTATGGGATCAGCACCGTTTAAATTAAATGATCTAGAAAGAATTTTAATATCATTTTTATATTTAGCGTAGATCGTTCTGGAAAGAACGTACATTTTTTTTCAGCTCGACAATTTTAAAAAAAGAGAATTGCATTGAAAACTTAAAACTGTTATTTATTATTTTTAACACGCATGTCCATTTTCAAGTAAGGGAATCGTCCTATTAAAAATCTGAAAATTACAGAACTAAAAAATGTAGCGGTTTAAAAATTAAAATATCTGACGTAAAACACATAAATATAAAAGTTTAAATTATCGGATAATCAGAGAGACTTAAAAGCAACCAAAAATGAACGATTTTAATTTAAATCGACTAATAATTAAATTTTAAAAGCGTTTTTAATAAAAGAGTGCATGTTTATATACAAATATATATTCCGGCTAAATGCGGTAGACCAAATGATTACGGGTTTATGGAACGCAATGCTGTCTTTAAAAGAAAGAAGTAAATAGAGAAAACGGAAGAAATGAAAAAAGAAAGAAATTTAACAGAGTAGGAAAGAATGACAATGTAAAGAGATTATTACAGCGGGAGGAGGAGAAATGGTTAGAGAGAACTCGAAACTCTCATGAGTAGTACTAGCGGTACATTCAGAGGGAATTTAATTAAATAGAATTGACAGTGGAATTAAGATTCAGGGGACGGGCTTCGCGTTCTCTGGAATGGAATTCCAAATCATCATCCCTGAATCATAACGTCCTCTTCACCGACATAGACCAGGCTCCGCATATCTGCCCTTCGTTTGCAATGCGTTCTCTGCATTAAACAGACAATCCAAATGTACGCCATATTTCACGGAAAACAAAAAATATAAATATTTAACTTTTTATATGACAAGCATTATATATATATATATATATATATATATATATATATATATATATATATATATATATATATATATATATATATATATATAAAATTTAAATATCATCTATTTTTTTTTTTAAATAAATAAATGTAAAAAAATAATAATAAACTGTATAATATATAAACTACAATATAAAAATAGTATAAATATTTTTATTAAATATTATTTCAAAATTATTTGACTAAAACTTAAGTTCATAGAAAAAGTTAAAAAATTTTAGTACTGCTTAAAAAGACATTTAGGTGTAATGCAGGGGACGAGAATAATATTTTATTTTAAAATCGTATCATCGCTTAAATAGTGATCTAAACTCTGAAGATAAAATCCAATATTTAAAAACTTTTAATATTATTTTTTTACTACAGGGATTTTTTTTTATAAAAGTAAGATAGTAAAAATCACATTAACAAAAATTAGAGCGTATAATTCGTTTATTTTCCTTTTTTGTTACAAAAATGTACATGTTATACTATTTATATTTAGTTCAGTTATTAATATAAAATATAGTAAAAAAAAAAAAAAAAATAGAAATAATTTTATATTTAACCAAACTGTAACAACTGAAATTCAGACCTTCTCTTTTCTTATCCAAGTTATGTATTTACACGTTAATTTTATGAGGTTTTTTTCATTGAATAACAGCAAAACTATTACACACACACACACACACACACACACACACACACACACACATATATATATATATATATATATAGACGGAGTATTCCGGGACGTATTCGCCGCAGTTCAGGAGCTGATACGGGATACTAAAATGAGTAAAAAACTTTATATCGACATAAATCCTGTTTTGTTTTATTTTCCTTCTGGACGCCATTTTGTAATTTTCAATAAAAAGATTATTTCGGAGGAACGGGTAAACCAATTTAAATTTAGTAAATCTATGACTAGTGTCTTGTTCTACAAAAATAAAAATTTTGTAAACGTTACCTTCGAAAATTTCAAAATGGCGACCATCTTAACTTTTTAATTTTCAATATCCTTGTAATTATTTGTTTGTTCAATTTATATTTATTATAAAATTTATTATTTTGGCAGTGAGGGGGACGAAAAATATGCCATTCACTTCAAATGTAATCTCCATATATATATAGAACGGTAGTACTGTTACTGAAGTTGTACATGGAAAAATTTCATGAAGGTTGATTGATTCGTTCTTCAATTAAGCTTAATTTAAGATCGATAACAGACAACAATTATCTCAATTTGAAGTTTGACTTTTTATTTTTGTATTTTACATACGCAGTTATACAGTGAGTAACAGTGGTGAGTTTAAACTTTATGCTTGAGTGTAAGTCTATTCGTAATATTTAATCATTTCATCAAATTACAATTTTATAATTTAATTTTCTTATAAACAAGAAATATATTTTAATGTTAATATGTATTTTTTTATAATCATACCTCTAAATTTTCTTTTGCGTAAACCTATTGTTTTTCCAAAAACCTATTGTTTTTCTAGAACTGAAAATAAATATCATACATTCCATTACAACAAAATACGTTAAAACAACGTTTTAAAACGACGTACTTCTTCGTACTATTATTGAATTGTAAAACCTCACCGTCGGATGACTCCCTCCTATCCACACAACTTCTGTCGTCATTTTTCCCGTCATATTTCCAATAGTTTACGAGATAAATGATCTGGAATATGAATATTACGCTGTATGACTTAGAAAACGTATAACTTGTATAACACTATCTTTAATGGTTAGCCGTAAGACCTTCAAAAAAAAATTCAAGGTCACATGTGTGCCATATATTCCACGGTAAAATTTTCCGCTCTTTTCATTTGATGGAGTCAAAAATAAGTAATTCCAATTAAAAAAACATTGTGTTAACCTTGAAATAACATGAGGTATCCCCCCCTCCAGTTCGAGTAACTTTTGTTTGTCTTTTTTTTTTTGTATTTTACGTAGTTTACGAGAAAATCGCTTGAGGGACTTAAAATGAAATATTCTGTGTATACATAGTCACCTTATTTATCAAGTCCATCATGGTTGATTATAGGAAGAATGAGAATATTTAAAAAAAATGATTAATATAGATGTCTACATTAGAACAAGTAATGAAAAATCTATCAGATAAAAAGAACATTAAAGAGTATGTAGAATTTAAATAAAATGTTAATTAATAAATATTTTATCAGTATCAAACGTAATAATGTCTTTTTACTAAAGCCTCTATTTAAATAAATTTTAATTGCCAAACCACTTAATGTCATTTATATAAAGTTTATGGTTATTATTATTTATACTTTAGGCAAATTAGAAACATTTTATTTTTCTTTGCAAAATAATAATGGTTTTGTTTTTTTTTCGAATTTTATCTATGTTTTGTTATGTATAAAATAATTAAAATTAAAAACATTTATATATTTTTAACATCGCCCGTCTCGGCTTCGCTCGGGCTATATGCTTTAAGATCTTCAAAATTTGGAAATAGTTTTTTTTTTAGTAATTACGTGTGGTCTGTTGCTCTCAGAGATATCGGTATGCACAACTTACGGGATAAAATACAAATATTTGGATAAATAACAACTTTTTAGTTGTTAAATATGTAAATAGTAGTAATTCCCTTTAATTTTATTATCAAATTAATTTGTTTTAACATAAACTTAATGTTAATTTATTAACATAAATTTATCTCTTATAGAAAAGAGAATGTCCTGACTGTTTCACTGACTCATAATCAACGTACAACCAAAACTATTATAGGTAGAAACTTGAAATTTTCAGGGTACCTTCGTATCTTTAAGTAAGCGTGAACTAAGAAAGCATTTTGCGAAATTTTGATTTTAAGGGGTTCAAATCGTTAAAAAACTAAATTTCGTGTTAACAGCGCTATCTGTAGGACGTAAAAGCAACATACGCTATACTAAATATTTTACGATTCCATTGCAATGTTTCCGATGTGTGTGTGCGCTATAGACTAAAAAACTACTGGACCGATTTACGCACGGGAAAGCAGGGAGAAAGGAAAAAATCGAAAAAAAGGTAAAAAGAGAAGAAGGGGAAAATGGAAAAAATAAAAAATGGAAAAACGGGGAAATGGAAAGGGAAAGGGAAAACAGGAAAGTGAAAGGGAGAAAGGGAAATGGGGAAAAAGAAAGGAGATTAAATAAATTTAATTAAAATTAAATAAAAAACATTAAATTAAAATTAAATAAAAAACATTAAATTAAATTAAGTAAAAAGAACTGATAAGTAAAAAAAAAGAACTACGGATCATTCTTTGCCAATATTTTGGGAATAGTCTATATTACCGCTACGTTATTTATATATTTATAAAGTAAGGAAAATTTTCTTTATCAGAAGTGGCCATAGAGATAGTACGATAACCGAGTACGAACTTAGAAGTAAAAGGAATGTATATGTCCCCAGAGCAAATAAAACGAGTTATATGAAGTTCTTTTCAAGTACTAGATTGTATAACATACTTCCTAATCATATAAAGACGAGTAGATACCTAAACACTTTCTTAAAGCTATTAAAACGATGGCTAATACTGATGACACTGAAAGTATGTTCCATGTAATTACATGATTTATGATTACATATTTAATTTATTATAAGGCTTTATACTATTGGTCTTAACATTGTAATAGATTTTTTATATATATAACTTAATGGGTAGCACTGGACGAAAGGTTTATTAGTATACGTAAATATTTGACGACGATTGTTCTTCTCTATACTTAACTGAGAAAATATAAGTTTCCACCAGAGTAACTCATGAACCAAATCTAATTCTCCTATATAAGATAAAACTGTTTAATTTTTGTTCCCTTACTCTAACTAAACAGTTTAATATAAAAGGGATGGTGCCACAAAACGGGCTAGACCCTTGTGGACACCTAATCTTCCATCTTTTACAAAACTCACTTCCGATTATAAATCATATAAATTAAGTATAATTAAGTTAAGTTAAGTAATGAATATTAAATTATATTATAAAACAATGTTAATATTGGTTCTAGACTATGAATAGATAACCTTAGAGTACAATTATAATTAGTATTAGGATTACTCCAATAATTATTAATTTTGTAAAAGTGAAAGAAATAAAAGAATTTGAATTTGAATTATTTAAAATAAATAAATAATTAGATTAAAATGGAATTAAAAAATTCGAATTTGTAAAGCGAATAATTGAAGATGTCAGATGCAAAAAAATTGGTTGAGATTAAAAGCGTAGGTAAAGCATGGAAATGAAGTCATTCATTACATATCTCAAATAATTAATATTAATACATCGTGTGCGCGCACAGAGCGACGGAATGAGTGTATGAGTGCTCCAGAAGAATGCTGTTAAATTTTACAGCTGTATTTCTCTGTTTAAAATAATGAAAAAATTCATAATAAACATGTGTACGGGAAAGTATGTGCTTTTAAATTAGTAATAACAAAGAATTTTACCGTGATTTCTGCTTAGCGGCAAAATGAACCTATACTGAAATTCATCGAAAACCAACTGGAATCGAAAACCGGGAAAGAAGGGAGAAAGGGAAAAATTGGAAAAGGGAAACAGTGAAAAATCAAAAAGGTCAAAAAGGAAAGAACAAGGGGAAAACGGGGAAAAGGAAAACGGGAAAAGGAAATGAAAAGGGAAAGGAGAAAAAAGAAAAGAAGAAGGCAAAGGAAAATGGAGGAAGAGGAATGGGAAAGGGAAGTAAAAACGTGAGAAGGAAAGGGAAACGGGAGAAAACGGGAAGGGAGAGCGAAGCGAGCCATGACCCTCTGATCGTGACGGGAACCGCAAGTAACGATAGAGCACGGACGAAGCCGTGATGGGGATGCTAGATTTCGGATTGTAATACATTTTTTTGTTTAACTTTATAGGACTTTTATATTGAACTATTTTAATTCATTCATAAAATGGATTGGTCTAGCAAATATTTTTCTTTATTTAAGTTTTGGGTAATATTTCATTGTTTATCGTATATTCCTTCAGTATTTTTCATAAAAATTTTTGTTTACCGTTTTATCAGGATTTAATGAAAATCTAAATATAATATTGTTGATTAAATATTTTTTATTTATAAAAAAATAAGTTTGCCATTAAAAAAGCATTGCGAATGAAGCTACATCTATATTGCGGGTGAAGTCGCGACGGAGTACACTAGTCGTCTTTTATAGAGGACATTAAATTTAGTAAATTACAAAATAACTGTTTGAAGAAGTCGATATTGACATAGACAATGATATTATATTTACCAATAGAAGATGTGCATTATTTATTTATACTTTTTTACAAAGTTTTTGAAGAAAAGTAGGATAAAAGTACTTTCGGTCGCATGGTGATAGTGAACGGGGTGAAAATGAATTTTCTTTACGTTTTGAGATATAAGAAATACGAAAATACTATTCACTTAAAATTGAGGTTTCTTAATATATATAGGCTTTTGTATAAATATAATGGCTCAAAAATTTCCAAAATTACTCGATCAATTCTTCATTGAAATTTAGATATGCTGTAGTAGTGTATCCGAAGATGTGCACAATTTGATGAAAATTGGTTAAGTTTTCCTTGAGTTATGCTCAATTTAAGGTCAAAAAGATCTGAACGAGGCAAATTAGAAACGAAGTTCTTTATGATGCTGTATGCTGGAACGTTGATGTTTCTTTATCTACGGTATCTATCGTTAGCAATAAAATTAATAAAAAATATTAATTAAGTTTTAACTTAATATTGATTAAGTTTTGTTAATTAAAATTTCGTGATGATTGGTCCAGTAGTTTTCGAGGTGTTTTGTTATTACAAATGTAAAAGACGTCCCTTTATGTAATGATAAGATACATCTGAATAGTTTAATTAAAAATATTATTCTTTTTTTTTTAAATTATGTTATTATTGCTCATACTTTTAATAAGCTTAATGGTTGAAAAGTTTCTTAAAGGAATTCATACTTTACGAATATCTTTAATTTGGTAAGTATATAAAATAAACACATATTTACAATAAAATGTAACTGGAAGTTTTTGATTGAGTATTAGTATTTAAAAAAATAAAATCAAGACGTTCGTTTCAATATTTTCTTAATTCTTTAGGTTTGAGATAAAAAATTAAAAAAAAAAAACAAATTTATAAAAATAAATAATACTAAACAAAAAAGAAAAGAAAAAGAAAATTTAATCCAACCGACCAAACTGGACTGCTATTGAGGCAAATTACATACAATTCTTTCCACTTGCAAATTCTAGGAATTTAGAAAGATCATCGCTAAACTTTGTGGCCTAATGTTTGTGGTTTAATTATTTTTTTATGTAATTTCAATTTATTTATTAGTTTGTTAACTATAATTCATAAGTTATACTTTATATATATATATATATATATATATATATATATATATATATACAGAGTGTCCCATATAAAACGCAACCCAACCTTATATTGGTACGTATTGAAATAATAAAAAGGCATGTGTAGTAAATGTAATTTTTATTATTACCATCCATTACCTTACATTTAGAGTAAATATTGGAAGTGGCCGCCATCTTCTTGAATACAAGCTTCAATTCTTTTTACAGCGTTTCTTACAACTTTTTTCAAAGTTTGTGGCTGGATATTTAATACAGCTTCGTGGTTTGTTGCTGTAGGCTTTTTCTTTGAGATAACCCCGTAGAAAAAAATCCGCCGCAGTCAAATCTGGAGATCTTGGTGGCCACAAGCCTCGACCGATAACACGATTACCGAAGAATTTCTCGACGAAATCAGAAGTTGAACCTGCGTAGTGCGATGTCGCACCGTCATGTTGTAGCCAGCAGTGTCTGTCATCCTCTTCCAAGAGTGCAATGAACCGAAATAAAATATCCTGATATCGTTCTGCATTAATGATGTACTCGAAAAAAATAGGACCTATTATTTTCTTCCGCGATATCGCGCACCACACGCCCAACTTCTGCGGGTGTAATTGTTTTTCGTGATAAACGTGGGGATTTTCAGCGCTCCAAATTCTACTGTTTTGGCTGTTTACGTAGCCATCCAAATGAAACCGTGCTTCATTTGTGAAAAATAACGAATCCATAACATTAATTCCCTCACGCAGAAATCGACGGAACCGTTGACAATATTGTAGTCGTTTTTCTTTGTCGGGCTCAAGAAGTCGATGAACCGTTTGAATGCGATAAGGTCGTAATTTTAATTGCTTGGTCGCCCGATGAACAGTTGATTTAGACAAATTAATTTCAGCAGACAATAGTTTGATCGAGTTATTTGGCGAGGCGAGTAATCGGTCTTTGATTTCAGCGACTGTATTTTGTGTTCCTTGTTATTAACAGAACCGGTCTCTCTAAATTTTGCGACTAACCTTAATACTGATGTTTTGTTAGGAGCTGGTTTATCTGGGTACTTATGGCGAAACAAATCTTGCACTGCAACCACTGATTTCGTACTGAAGTACGACTCAACAATGAAAACACGTTCATCTAGCGAAAACACCATCTTGTCTCTAGCAATACACTGAACGTTATGATTGTATTGTTGTTACTATCGGTAGTATTCTACTGCGTCGCCGCGATGTTCAGATGTTGGACGAGTCCATTTCAGTAACGAGTAGGGGAGTAAGCTTGACTTTTGAAATTTCATGGATGAGTGATTGATGGGTTGCGTTTTATATGGGACACTCTGTATATATAAAGTAGCACACAAAATGATCCAACATTTGTTTTGACAATAACTGTTTAGATTAATAATGTTTAGGTTAAATTATTAATGTGTTTTATGTTGGCAGAAGTGACAGCAATTCATAGATATTAGTTTCATCCCTTTCCGAGTACGCTGTTTGTGTATCGTTCCCAGATGGCTGACAAAGGAAGACTAACTGCTGAACAGCGCGTAAAGACTGGGTTGTTTTTAAACAAACGAAAATTGTGGTACTTACACAAAGTCGGTTTCGTGCACATTTTCAAACTCGGTGGTCGCCCTCATTTAAAAAAACACGTAGATTTTACGAAAAATTTTATAGTGATGGTTTAGTATTTGAGAGTAACCGCGAACGGCCCCTGTCGATGTTCCTTCTCCACAGAATGTTGAAGCTGTTAGAACAGCGTTGCTGAGGAGCCTGGGTAAGTCAACAAAAGCAGCGGCAAAACTTGGAATTTCTAGACGATCTGAAAATTTAATTTATATAGCAGAATATTTTTTTTGTAATTTTAATTCTAATTATTTCCAATATATTTTAAACACTAATGTGTCACATTATACGTAACTAAATGTATTATAAACATATTATTAGATGCATTTTTTTTTTTTTTTTAAATTTACTTCTTATTCTTGGAAATTCAAAACATCAAGAAATAAAATAAAACAAGACGAATACATAAGACTACTTACATTTAATTATTTGATTACAACAGCTGGAGTGATATTATTACTTACGTTTTTCTTTAAACTCAACAAAAAGTTTTTTTGGCGTACATTTAACAATAGAATTATTATTTCTTTAATTTCTATAACAAAACTTCTTTATAAATAACTCCGTGATTCCTGTTCGATAAACTTTTAAAATATGTCATTAATCAAGAAAAAAGTGAATGAATTACTGACAAATTGTATTTATTTTTTTATGAGATGGCGAATTATCTTTCTGCTTTGGTCATTTTACCCGATGGAATTTTTTAGATTATGAAAAATGCCATGCCCGACCGGGATTCGAAGCCAAGACCTCCGGATCAAAGAAGGAAACGCTACCACTTCGCCACGAATATCAACGGATATATATATATATATGTATCATATATATCAACGGATATATATATATATATATATATATATATGTATCATATATATCGGCGGATATATATATATATATTTTATATTTATAATATTCTTAAGATATTTTTTATTAACGTTAAACATTGAAATGATTTGCCACACTTTTGTAAGAAGCGTGTATAATTTTCTTACTTTTCTTCTTTTTGCTTTTTTATTTTTTATTTTTATTTCTTTTTCTTACTTTAGTAAGAAGCGTATAATTAATGGTAATTTTACAATTTCAATCTATTTATTAATATTAAAAATAAAAAATAAAACCTGTAATTAAATAACGTAGGCCTATAGCATACAATTAAGTTAATTTATAAATTCATTTTTCTAGTTATTATATAAAAACCTTATATTAGTAGTATTAATAAATAAAAATAATAATAATACGAGATCAGTAACATCGGACATCCGTTTTTCTATTCTTTGTTATTTATTTTATTTTTTTTTAGATTAAAGAAACAAATTGGCGGCATATCAAAGAAATATTTTAAAACTATTCCACATTCAATCGTGTACCATATACGAGAAGTAATACTTTTAGCTTTAAATATATATATATATATAAAATGTGTGTGTATGTATGTGTGTGTGTGTGTGTTTGTGTGTGTGTGTGTGTGTGTGTTTGTGTGTGTGTGTGTGTGTGTGTGTGTGTGTGTGTGTGTGTGTGTGTGTGTGTGTGTGTGTGTGTGTGTGTGTGTGTGTGTGTGTGTGTGTGAAAGAGAGAGAGAGAGAGATAGAACATTCAAGTTAAACTTTGAAAAAATAGAATATGAAATATTTTCAGATGTACATAAGTTTATTAGCGTCTCTTAAAAATGCGGAAGTAAATTGATAGCGATTTATTATATATATTTATATACATATATATAAATTATAAAATATTATTAGGATGAGTCTAAAGTACCTTACATTAAATAAAAAAAATATATATATAAATTTAATAATTGAAATTAATCATTCTTATACTAATTTTTAACAAAATTCATGGTTTAAACATAATTCAGATAATGTGGTGCAGTACATATTATATATATATATAATACTTTGAAAATTCAATATAATATACTTTAGACTCATCCTAATAATATTTAATAATTTAAATAAAAGCTATTTAATATAAGATATCTTCATTAAAATACTTACGTTAAAGTTATTTTAATTAATTTAATACAAAGTAAAGAAAATGAAATATTTAACTTATAAAACATAAAATTATTAAATATACTCGTAAGCATAATATAACGATTTCCGAACCAACAATAATTTTTTTTTTTAAATAACATTAAATAAGTTAATTAAACGCATTTTGTCAATGCATTCTTCATAATATGAAACACATTTAACAGCATCTGACAATTTATTGTTCTTATTTTCTTGAGAGATAATGGTTTAATTAAACTTCGTTATTTTCTTAAACATTAGCTTTTAAATAACACCAAAAAAAAATTAAAATCACACACATACACACACTCATCCACACACATGTGCGCATATAAGTCGAAGAACTTGATAACAAATTAATATTTCAATACAAAGAAATTAACAGACCGTGAAATATTAATACATTTTTTTTGGAGCCATTAGTAAGTCGACTGGTTTGATGTTATTATAACCTTTCTGTTCTGTGCTGATTTTTTTAATTTTAGCATTTTTAGGACGAACTACATCTCCATTTATCTGGTTTATATATAGAATGATTCACGAAGAATGTAATAAATTTTCAGGACACGTATTTTTGGGGCAAAAAAGAAAATTTAAATAAATATACGTTCGAAAACGCTTCGTTAGTGAATGTTAGCTAAGGAAAGATTCCTTCCCTGTTTCTGCACCTACCGTAAATTAAGTTATAATTCTTGAGACCCAAATAAAGGAGTAAATTTTGTGACTTTATATGAATTCTGAACTCAAAATATGAAAGAAATAGGTCCCAGAGGTGTATTTTTATTATTTTTCGATAAATATAGGGTAAAAGATAAAAGATTGGATCGAAAAACACACTATTTTATTTTTGGCGTAATTAAAATTTTTAAACGGGTAATAAACACATAAAAGTTTTAAACAAAACTTTTAGAGGATTTGATTCTGAGCAATGTAGTATGTATAAAGTTTACAGAAACCAAATACAAATGTAAGAATTTCAAAGGTTTATTACCACGTTTATTCAAAGTTTTATTAAATAACATATGTGGTAGATTTTAACTAAATATTAAACGAAATAAAATTTGCATTATAACAAAACAAAAGAATTAAATATTTTACAAAAATAAACAAATAGAATTTAAAATCAAATAAAACAATTAATCAGACTTTCAAGCTAATAAATATTACTTTTACCAAAATCAATTACATAAGATACCAATACCAACAGAGAGCTAATTCCAGCAATTAAGTTTGCATTGCATTTGAACATCAATAAACATCCTAATACGTATGTGTATGTCATTATCTAATAATGCCATATAAATTTTCCAGTGAAGTATACGCGGGCATCTTTTTCGTTTATAGATTCGGCTATGAAAACGCACCAGCTGCAAAGCGAGAATATCATCAAAAATTTCCGAATATTTGCTTCGAAATTTCGGAGTTTACGTTCCACTGAACCATTGCCGTCTTATTCATACACTGCTGAACGGCAAAGACAAAACCTTCATCCTGTCGGAGAAGAAATCGTAATTCAGCTAAAAAAAAAATAAAAAATAGATATTGAAAAATATAATGTTTCCTCATTTTTTTTTAATGTCCATTTATTCTTAATACTAATTTATTGTTTTGTCTATGATTGTTTTTGAACGTAGCCCAGATATTAGTACCATAGATTATTTTACGCCAAATACAAAATAGTGTGTTTTTCGATGCAATCTTTTATCTTTTACCCCAGATTTATCGAAAACACCTAAAAATTCAGTTCTAGGATGTTTTAATTTTTTTCACTTTTTCGGGTCAAAATTATTATTTTGATTAACACTGATAATCTTGTGAGTAGAATTTCCAATAATAATAATAAAAGCAATAACATTTTTGTTATCCTGAAAACGAAATTTCTGGGTGTTTTATTAGAAGATAAGTTCTCTTGGATTTCGTTTGTAACAAAATCAAACCGTACTGTTTTACTCTGAAACATTTTAATAAAATGCTAAATCTGTCATCATTATTAAATATTATTTTATTACGCTGGCATATCCCTACTAAACGGCATTTGTATCTGTGTCTGTGTGTGCGTTTCCCTTAGCTTAGCACCGGAGTGTACCGATCACTAGCGGAAAATCCCGATTCGTTAGTACATGTTTCCTGGTAGTCAGGGGTATACTTGTTATATTATTATATATCGATATATCGTATATATACCGATAAATATGCGAAAGTTTATATCGATATATATCGAAGTTTTTGAAAAATTTTGTACTTTTTAGCTGGATCCGAATTTTCAGATGAAAATCGGAAATATCTCGAAAACTAGCGGTTTCAAAAACTAGTCGGTCCTAGCGCTCTGAAAAATTTTTTCGACCCCCTCCACGAGAACCCCACCGCTCCCAGTGGTACCCGTCGGATGATAATATTTTCAAGTGCCCACGGGGTGCCGTTTGGAAATTGGGGAGAGGGTACCGTCTAGGTGCCATCGTAATATCTCGGCAACCGCTCATCCGATTTTACGATTCAAACGGCGTATGTATCATCAGGTCGAGCGCTAACTGTTTAACTCATCGGGTACATTCTTGATCGACCGGATCTTCGTTATTTGGAGATTAAATCGTTTAGCCATATGTTTTCATTGCACTCACCCACCGTAAAACGTAGCGATCCGATCTTTCGCTAAATATGCTCAAACATGTGCGCTAGCGCAGTTGTAAAGTATAAAGTTATGATGACTAAAAAATAGAAAATAACAAATATATTTAAAAAAATTTTAAAAACCATTTTTATATTAAATGCACTAAAAATTAGAAAATAAAAAATATGTAAAAAAAAATTTTAAAAACACCACTCTTAAATTAAACGCACTAAAAGGTAAAAAATAATTTTAGGACGGTATCTTAGAATGGTTTTGACAAGCTTTGATGGTGCTATGACTTTCACGTAATGTTACACATCACCATCAAAGCTTGTCAAATCCATTCTGAAATATCATCCTAAAATTATTTTTTCCTTTTAGTGCGTTTAATTTAAGAGTGGTGTTTTAAAAATTTTTTTACATATTTTTTATTTATTTACGTGATTGTTTTTCTTCCTAAAATAACGAACTTCAACCAGAAGGTAGGCACCGAAATGTACCATTACTAGAGGAAAATGTCAAATGAGGAGGATGTCAAATTATTATCTAGTGCCCTTAAGTATGAATCGTATATACCTATATTAAGAAAATTACATATATTAAATTTTACTTGTGTTTATAATTTTATGTGCACTTTCCTAAAGAAAAAAAAAAAAAAGAAAAAAAAATTGTTCACTTATTATTAAAAGGTAACAATTGCCTTTACCAAACCAAAGTGAAAAGTAACCTTTACCAAACCAGAGAACAGAACAGTTTTCGTATAACTCAACACACTTATTATGCTTCTGTTGCAATTTGTAATACATTGTCGTATAATTTTAAAACTTTCTTACCAATTTATTTCAAATACAATAAAAAAATTTTCTTTTACTAAAACAATATTATTTTATTGATTAACTCGCTTCTCGTCGCATCTTCGCTCGTGTTACATGGTTACTTCCGTTTTCCGAAGCGGACAATCTTTTTATTTTATGTTTTTTAGTCAAGTAACCGAAGGCAGGTACAGCCTGTCACAAATACAATAACGGAGGCAGTGACTGTGTTTGTTGAGCCACAGCGTTGTATACCTTCCCACCCCTTAAAAAAATCGGAATAAAAAAAACAAAAACTGGTTTTTAAATATTTATCTAAAGTGTATTTTCAAGCACAAATCTACTGAATATCTCGTTTAATATAGTCAGGATTGGTAAAATTTATAATCATTGTTTAAATTTTTTCTTACCTTTCTTCATCCCCTTTCAACGTCGAATTACAAAAAATCTAGAAACTGGTTTATTGACATGAAGATTACACTAAACAAAAATTAGGTTGATTTCTTCACTTGTTACTGAGAAATTAAATTAGGTTGATTTCTTCACTTGTTACTGAGAAATTAACAAAATAACAGGGTTTCAACAAAAATACAAAAATCCATTTCAACCCTTGAAACTTGGAATTTCAACAAATCCTTTCTTAGCGTTCAGTTACACCGTAAGAAGAACATATATACAAATTTTCATCAATTGATCTTCTGTAGTTTTTGCTTGGGGTTGATTATGAATCATTCACGATATGTTGTCTTCAATTTCAGCAAGACCTCTATTGAAAATATCTCTACTGAAAAATATCTTGGGAGCGGCTCGCTGTAAGAAATGAGCATTAGAATTTAGCGGGTCACCACTTAGAGGCCCGAATTAGAAGTGCAGCACCGTAACGGATTAATTACTATTTTAATAAATAATTTTTCAATTTTAGATAACATTTTCGAATGACCGTGAACTGTTAGATCGGGACAGTACCTGATGCATGAAAAAGTTAGACTTAACAAATACGCCGTTTCAATTTTGAAAATCGGACGATTTTTTGTGCAGATATTTTAAGAGAACCCCATTGCACCTCCCAAAACAGCACCCCAGGGGAATCCGGTTTGTTACCAGTTGATGGTGATCGGTCACTTGATGGTGATTCGTGGGACCGATCACCACTCTGGATGGTGGTAGCCTCCCACGAGTTGCTCGCATACCTCACCACTCTATCCTCACGGGAAGCCCATTATTAAAAAACAGTAATTTGTTTAATTTATTTAAAATTATTTTATTCAATTAATTCAATAATTTTTGTATTATTATTCATTTGATTGATTCGAATCGTTCAATTCAAACCCAGCTCACACTGTGATAGAGATTCTCAATCACAGTTCATTAATTCAATTCATTAAAGTTTTTGCTTCAGTCGGAAAATCTTCAATACTTTATATATGTATATTTTTTCGAGATTTTTCGAGATGAAATATATCTAAAAACCTTCTCAATTATGCTAAGAACCATTGGTAAAAATTTGATTACGATTGATCGAGTAGTTTTTACTTCCTTGCACAAATTATAGGAAGTATTGTGATCGCGAAAAATTTCGGTTTTTAGATTTCAACGGAAATATCCATTTTGACCATCCCTGAATCCATTTTGACTAGTTTCAGCGTGACGTCTGTACGTACGTATGTATCTCTCGTAACTCAAAAACAATTAGCCGTAGAATGTTGAAATTTTAGACTTGTAACATCTAGTCATCCAACTCCCCTTTTGATTGTAATCGACTAACCAAAAGTGTCCAAAAAAGCCCAAAATCCAAAAAATTTGAATTTTGGACTTTTACTTAACTGCAGTAATAAGTCCTCATTGAGAGCTTTTCAACGATATTGGTACTTATTTTCATTGGTTCCAGAGTTATAGCCAAATGAAATTTTAATTAACGAAATATTTGGATCTTACAGGGGAAGGCACATCAGTTCGAATCAGACTTCATCTCCTTTTTTTACCTTTTTTTTTTAAATCTAAATATATTGATTCATTAATAATTATTAAACTCTGACTGTAAAAATAATAACAACAAAAAAATGAATGAAAAAATATCAGAAGTTATTAAGGATATAAAATTTTATGTACTTTTCATTTTAAAAAAAAAATGTGTGTATGTAATTTAATAGGCGTACAAGGAAGTCATACTGTGCCCACATCAGATTTTTTTTGTTTATCCCTAACAAAGACCCTCTTCGTTTGTATATAATAGCATAGATTTAAAAAAAGGATTAATTAAGAAAAATAACATGTTGTACCTGCATACCGTTCAACGTATATGTTAAAAAATGTTCAATATATTAAAAAAAAATTTCAATAGCGGCTTCAGAATTATAAATTGTTTTGTATTTTTTGCCTTTTTGTATTTAACATATTTGCTTTAACATTATATCGTGTGTTTGTATTTAAATAATTACAAAGTTAAATAAAAGTTATTTCTTACGTTACAATTTGTTTTTATATTTATAATTTATCTTATACTGACGTGATCTATGTAATGAATATTATATATTCCGATCTGAATAAACATTAATTTATTCTACATTATTTCACATAAAATATTAATGAATTTACTGCTAAGATGAAGGCGAATTAATGAATTATATTTCGCAGATTTTTCAGAACAATTTAAATTTTGTTTGTGTCAATATTAAACGGTACTGTTCTACCCGATACGTAATGTGATTGTATATTAATTATAATCTATTGTCGAAAAATGTATAAATAGTTTTTCTGATCCAATGAGTAATTTCAGGAGAAGAGGAATAACGACAAACTATGATCGAATTAAATTGAACGTCTAAATGGTTACAAACGACATTTCACCGACCAGCCCTTCATAACCGTTGACAAATAAACTGCATGCAGTATAATTGCCAGTGTGCTATATCTACTTTCCGTATTCCGAATATTCTCATTATAGTTCAATTATAAAATCGACATATCCTTGCTTACGTAAAAATTTATAAAAATAATTATTTTTTTAAATAACAATAATAAATAATGAATCGGTTATATTTATGAAGAAAATTAGCTTTATTAAACACTTTTTTTTTTTTAATTTTTTCCCCGTCGACACTACATATCAGTATTAAGTACATTTATGTATATTAGAAAGGTTATATTCGTATTTTTTCCGGTGAGTTTGAAACTTAAAAATTAGATTCCTAGAAGCTGTAAAAAATTAAGGATGCAGATGACAGGCATGGACTGCTTTGGTTATTTTCCCCAATGAGAATGGAAATTTTTAATTATGAAAGATGCCATGCTTGACCGGATGAACCCAGGAGCTCTGGATGAAAGACTAAGATGCTAGCATTCCGCCAGAGAGATCGGCAAAGAATAATGTTATATTAACAAATCACTTACCTTTTAATTTACTTAACAAATTTTTTGTTTCAATACTGAAATTTGTTTTTAAAGGATTTAATAAAATCACTTATTTACCTAGTTTTTAATTTAATTTGACATAAAATCCGTGTTAAAATCGTTATATATATATATATAAATATATATATATATATATATATATATATATATATATATATATACTAGCGTACCCCTTCGCGACTTCACCCACAACATAGATGTAGCTTCACTCGCAATGCGTTTTTAATAGCAAACTTATTTTTTTATAAATAAAAAATATTTAATCGACAATATTATATTTAGATTTCCATTAAATCCTAATAAAACGGTAAATAGAAATTTTTATGAAAAATACTGAAGGAATACACGATAAACAATGAATTGTTGCCCAAAACTTAAATAAAGGAAACCAAAAAAAAGGAAGATAAGAAAATTGAACAATATTTGTTAGCCCAATTCATTGTATGAATGAATTAAAATCTATATATATAAAAATCAATGTTTGTTTTATCTGTTTGTTCCAACTTAACTCGAGATCTACCGGGCAGATTTTTCTAAAATTTTGCACACCTATACTTTGAAGCCCTGCGGTGAACATGGCTAATTTTTTTGGACCTCTGACATAACGAAATTTAAAACACTTAATTTCTTCCTTAAAGCTTATTTAATTTTCAAAATGACTGATTTTCAAGAAAAATTTAATTTTTAGCTAACATTTGTTTTTATTGATTAATTTTGAAAAGGGCTGAGGTTTTAACGTACAGTTATTCCTAAGTTTCAATTGATTTAGCGCACATGCATATGTAATTTTTACGATTCATTCATTTACAATTTTTTACAGCTGTTTAAAAACATGAATAAATAGCTGCTTTTGTTTATCATGTGTGTGTGTGTTACTAATTTAAAGTGTGTAAAGTATTTAACTGCAGTCTTTTAAATTCTGTGATCTTTTTTCAAAACATCATACCATGCCTAAAAGACATTCTTCAATCGGGAGAAATACAAAAAAAGCACGTATGATGAAAACTGTTCGTGCGGCAGAGACTGAAGACGAAAGACAGTCAAGATTGGAAAGCGACCGAATACAAACAGCCCAATCCCGTTCGACTGAAACAACTGAGCAACGGGAAATGCGTTTAGAAAGCGACCGAATACGCACAGATCAATCCCGCTCGATTGAAACAACTGAGCAGCGGGAAATGCGATATGCCACCGTTACTGTATGTGTGACTGACTGCACCTGCCTCCGGTTATTTGACTAATAAATATAAAATAAAAATATTGACCACCACGGGAAACGCAAGTAACCACATAGCGCAGCGAAGCTGCGACTGAGAACTAGTAGTTCAATATAAATGTCCAATAAAGATAAACAAAAAATTTATTACAATCCCAAATCTAGCATCCCATCGCAGCTTCGCCCGTGCTCTATGGTTACTCGCGCTTCCCGTCACGATCATAGGGTCATGGCTCGCTTCGCTCTCCCTTTCCTTCTCCCGTTTCTCCGATTTTTCCCTTTCTCCCTTCTTCCCTGCGCGTAAGTCGGTCCAGTAGTTTTTTAGTCTACAGCGGACACACATATCGGAAACATTGCAATTGAATCGTAAAATATTTAGTAGAGCGTATGTTGCTTTTACGTCCAACAGATAGCGCTGTTAACACGAAATTGAGTTTTTTATCGATTTGAACCACTTAAAATCAAAATTTCGCAAAATCCTTTTTTAGTGCACGCCTACTTAAAGATTCGAAGGTACCCTAAAAATTTCAAATCTCTACCTATAATAGTTTTGGTTACACGTTTATTATGAGTCAGTGAATCAGTCAGGACATTTTCTTATATATATATATATATATATATATATATATATAGGCTGTTCCGGGATGCATTCGCCGTATTTCAGGAACTGATTCAGGACACTAAAATGAGCAAAAAAGTTAATTATCGAAATAAATCCTATTTGCTTTGTTTTTTCCTTCTGGGCGCCACTTTGTAATTTTCATAAAAAAAAAATATTTCTCAGGAACGAGTAAACCTACTTAATTAAATTTGGCAAATTTACGACTAGTGTCTTATTGTACAAAACAAAAAATTTTGAAAACGTTACCTTCAAAAATTTCAAAATGGCGGCCATCTTAATTTTTTTGTCTTCAATATCTTTGTAATTATTTGTTTGATAAAATTTTTACTTATTAGAAAATGTATTAAACATTTTATTTTGAATAAAATGATAACTCATTTGTAAAAATCTGTCGACAAACAACCGAGTTATTGCAGACAACTAACCAGGCAGTACACTTGCGCACCATAATGCAAGGTGATGATTTTTGTTATTATTAATTTACTATTATTATTTATTATTAATAATTTTTATAACATATTAGAGGAAATAAAAACAGGCAAAAAAATCACAAATGGCGTCCAGAAGGAAAACAAAGCAAAATAGGATTTATGTCGATATGAACTTTTTTACTCATATTTGTGTCCTGAATAAGTTCCTGATGTTCGACGAATACGTCCCGAAACACTCCGTATTCATCCCATTGATTCTCTTACGTACAGTATTTTTATTAAGCCTCACCAAATTTGGACGTTGAATGATAGTTCAAAAAGCTTCATAATTATTGGCTATTACGTTAAGTAGCATTCCCTAAAACGATTTACTAGGAATTAAGCCCTAAAAATTCTTTTTTAAGTGTTTTTTACGCAAGTGTAAAATGAAGTATGCAAGAATAAAAAGTAATTTAATCTTTTTTTCGTTTTTGTTCAATTTTTTAAAATTATTTTTGTTAATGAAATAATAGAAAAATTCTAGAAAATAAAATAATAAATTATTGAACTGTTTAATGTTATTAAGAAGCAATTTATTAACCTTAAAAGTCATTGGAAAAAATATTTAAATCACACTAGTATAAAAAAATTTGTTTCAAGCGTTTTTGTTATAGTAATTTTTTTTAAATAAACACAAGTTTTGTTTTTAAGAATATTATGTAATTTTTTACTTTCTTGGAGTGATAGCTCTAGAGTTATTCTGCAAGTATGTTATTCTGTCAAAAATTTATGTATGGGTTTTTTGCATTTTTCGACCCTTTCATGACCCAGAAACCTCTCTCCAAAAAAAAGACGGGGTAATGTTTACATGTATGTATGTACCTTCGTGTATAGGTGTGTTTGACGCATAATAGTTTTTGACTGGATAAACCGATTTTGATGAAATTCTGTACAGACTACTGTATATGGGACAATTTGTTAGCAAACTTCTGGGGATTAATATCTCAGGTGATGGGGTATATAGTTCTTTTGAGGTCAATTTTCTCAATATTTTGAAAATATAATCCCACTTTACATTAAAAAGTTTGCTTACTTATTTTAAATTTTTTTAAATAATTTTGTCTCGTCTCAAAATTCTCCTCTTTCCTCAAAATTGATAAAACAATCTTTCTACTTATTGCATACTTTTTAACTGAATTTTTTTTCTTCTTAGGCATAGATCCAAAAAAATTATTTAAAACAACACAACATTTATTTTTACAACAATAATACTTATTCGCAAACATTGTTATAAAACTGCGCCACGCTTTTATTTAACTAAATATTTTCATTACTTTTAATTTTAAAATTTAATAATTATTACATTTATTTATTTTTTATTTATTGGTTATTTATTACTTATTTATATAATTTATTTTTTACTTTTCAGTGCATTTTTATATTTGTTAATATTATATTTTTTTGTTTAAAATTCTCAATTTTATTTAATTCTTATTTTTTTACTTTTTAGTGTGTTTTTCTAATTTGTTTCCTTTTTTTATTAATGTTAATATTAGTTAAATAAAAGCTTTTTAAAAAATAATTTTTTATATGTAATCAAATATATTTTTGTATTTTTTTTGTTTTTTTGTATTTTTTTAAGACTAAAAAAAAAGTAAAAATATTTATTTTTACACATCGAAGTTACATATGTGTACCAAATTTCAATCATTTTCATATGATAGTTCATGAGAAATGAAAATTTTCAACTTCATGAAAAGCATTTTCATGCATTGAAAATTTTCAATGCATGAATTTAGCGTAGGGTAGCGCGTGGTGGGGTCATATCAAATTCCGACACCATAGCGCTGTATTGTCATCGAAGTTATAATAATATACGCGTACCAAATTTCATTGATTTTCATACAATAGATCAAAAGATATAGCAGTTACAAGATTTGATTGTTCCTAAGCGATTTAAATAAAAGCTTATAATAAGCAATGCCAGGAATGTTTAACAATTTTGTTATCCGTTTATTTTCTAACAAACATATCTTTATATTCTTTTCCAGAAGACAAATAATATATAAATAATATAATTTCAAGTAAATGTAAATAATACTAATAAAGAAGAATTGTGTGTGTGTATATATATATATATACATAATTTACGTTTAAATCCTACCGTACATGTTTCTGATAATAAACAAATAAAAATGGAATTGCCTATTACAATTAAAATGCTAATTTTGTACTACATAGTTTACACACACAAACAATTAGAATAAAAGTTGTATGTTAACAACAAATTATGATCTGTCTTTTATTTGTATTTTTTGAAAAGTGTTTATAAATTATGTGTGTTTTTTAAAGTAAAATATTCTAATTAATTCAATAGTATACAATTAAATTAAATAAGTATATGTTGCATAAACTAGAACTTTGTCGTTATTTAATTTAAGACCAGCTGCATTTAAGGTGACATTTAACGTAAAAAGACTGCACTGTGGACTATTGAAAAGTAGATAGGTTAGTTTAAAAGACTGGGTGATTGCCAATACGTCCGTTTAAAATCGGTTGTGCCCTGATTTATCGGCAATTAAACATTCTTTTGTCATCGTATAAACTCTCGTTACCCTTTAATTTATGCAACTACTTAAATAGTTTGCCAAAAACATATCTTATAATCTTAAATTTAAGATAATTAATTAATATGTAATTTTTAATCACCGATTGTTTAATTATTTTATGTCTAAACTAATATAATTAAAGCATTACATTATAAAGCTTAGTTTTAAATATTAATTGCATAATTGGTGCAATGACTTCTTTTACATGGATTTTTTCGTCTGTAATTTCCTTGTTCCTCGGAGCCGAATCCGCAATTACGCATAAACTCAGCTCCGAGGAGTGCCTTCGCCTCAAACTACCTCGGTAGGGCGCTAGGCCCCACCAAGGTAGCCGGGACTTGGTCTTATGTTACATGCCATGCCTGTAGCTAGGAATCCCCAAGGGATTCCCCCGCCGGGACTCCGGTCTGGACGCCTAGCCTCTAATGGAAAACTCGCGGAGGGATTCTCCACCAGGACTACGGTCCCGGTGGTTGCATCTCCCCCTAATGGCGTCTGCAATGGATCATTGGTGGTGGGACGCCGGAGCCTTCCAGCCCTTTCGAATAAGGCCGTCCACTACAGACACCGCCGCTTCCTTGTGCAAATTCCAGCGAATTGTTGACGTGGGCGAAGTCATCTTACATCCACGGCCTTTAGACAGATGTAAATACAATTTGCATGTAAGACACCGAAGCTCCTGCATACAGTCTTTTCACAAGTGGCCGAAACGATTAAAAAATCGATTAAATTAAAAACGATTAAAAATCGTTTTTTTATCGAAGCAAAACAAACGAAAAATAGACAAAAAATCATATTATTCTTTCTGTACCTAATAAACACTCTTTTTAAAATCCAAATGCTAATTAATGAAAACAACTTAAAAATAATTAAATAATTTATAAAACAATATATTAGCTGTGCGTATTAAATAATTTACATGGGTAAAACGAAATAATTACGAAAAACTAAATTGAAGTGTATATTACTTAAGAAGTTATAAAAAAAAAATTTTATAGGTTGGCAATACTAACAGCTGGTCAACAATGAAAACTGTGTACTTTGTATTAATCCAGACCTTTAAACGTTTTTCATTATTTTCACTAGTAGAATATGTCCTGAAAGTTCTCTCTTTCTTCGTGGGACAGTTTGTATAATATGCCGCAATCGTAAAGTTCGTTATAAACTGCCATGAAAGTAACAATAAACCGCGCCCAAAAATCACATAAACATCCTTAAGAATAAAATCTCATTCCAGGTTCATCAGGAAAAATAAAAAGAGAAATGGTTTTCATCAGGAAAAATAAAAAGAGAAATGGTTCCCGTCGCTTTTTTAACCGTGCAAAGTATATAGTCCACATCAACATTTCGCCTAACGAAATTCAGGTGATGATGATATTCGACACTATAAATATATACCTTCATTCTATTTACCACAGGGACTGATTGTATAATGAACAGCATTACTCCCAGAGAAAGCAATAATACTTCTAACTAACTAACTAATACTTCTTGTATATCAGTTATTTTAAAATCGATACAAACATAAGAAAAATATGGAAGATACTGTGTTAAATTAGTAAGGAAAAATCTTTCAATTAACAAATTGAAATAATTTAATGTAATACGAATTATAGAGGAAGTAATTAAATTGTTTTATTAATTTTGAAATCCTAATTGTTTTCATTAGAAGCCAATGCTTAAGTAACTTTTTTTACAAACTTTAAAAAAATAAGATCTAAACGACTATTATGAATTTGGATCATAATAAATTTCATGGTTGCTCATAATAAATTTTCCAGAATAAATTCAGCCAGAATCAAACCTGAAAACTTTACTGTAGAAGTCAAGTACAGCGGACACAAGTGTGTCTGGAAGATTAATTATTTGATGTGTTTGAGTAATCCGCTCTTACTTCTTCGACAAAAGGCGATCGCCGCTCCCAAACCGCGATCGCGAATCATGTTTTACCCAAATTGTAAGTTCCCCTTTTTCCTTTCCTTTCAAGAACGAAGAAGAGGGAACGAGCCCAGCAGTCACCGCCCAGCAGCCACCAACAGCATAGAAGAACGAAGAAAGAAGAAACCTGCACTTTCCCCCTTTCAGCCCTTCAGGGCCGCAGGAATAGCAGGTTAATGGCATGTAATATCGATTACTGCCGAGTCTCGGAAAGTGTAGGCCAAAGAAGAACGAAGAGGTCATCTGAAGAATAAAAAGAAGAAAGAAGATCCACTACGCGACCCGCCGTCACGGACTGGAGTCCGGAAAAAGAGCCCAGCAGAGAAGCAAAGTGAAGGGCAGCCACCGAAAAAGTAGATGAAGATCTTCTCCTTTATCCATACCTTAAAAAATTTCAATACTTACAATTAATTAAATTAAATCAGCAATCGCGACTCCCTCCGGAGAAGGGGGCGCATTGTTCCCTCCAAACAATTAGGACCCCGTTGTGGCGTATTCCTGCAGGCCTATGAAGCATTAGCACCGAAGGGACTTCAGTGGACGGTCTGAAGGGAATTACGTCGGGAGCACAGGTTTTAAAAGCCTAGTCTCCCGCGGTCGGACCCAGAAATGGGTTTGAAAACGCTGGTCCAAACAGATATGGAACGCTATTCACAAATCCGTCCATAAAATTATAACAAAACTTGAAACTTAGACCCGACATTAAAATAAACCCTTGAAACACGCCCAGCAGCAAGGGACACTGTCCAGGCTCTGCGATTCGAAGGGAGAAATTTGTGAAACTCCCGCCACTTTTGTGTTCCGTTCCGTTCCGTCAAGTACAGTATTGTTTTTGTCATCGAGACGGTCAAACTAAATTTTAATAATGACTTTAATAAATTTAAAAGTATTATTAAATTACATAAATCCATAAACAAACAAACCGGAATTAAACTTAATAATAATAATAACGATGACATAAATTAATACTCTTATTAAATTTATCTTTATTATTATTATTATTATGTACTGATTATATTATTCAGCAATATAACATGATGATGCCGGTGATATTAATAACTGCGATTACGGTCCGATTATTTTGTATATAAAACCATGATAGGCGTATTATACGTATTAGGTGGAATGAATAGCAGTTAGCAGCTGGTAATAAATACTCCCTCTTATAGTAATGAATTTTCTGGGACAATTACTGGAATGGTGGTGATAAGTGGGGAGAGGTTTAGTCCAATATTACTGATAATTATTTAACTCTACCCTCATAACGTATATAAAAATACAAGAGAAGATCTTTTGTGTGTGTGTGTGTGTGTTTGTGTGTGTTGGAGGGCTAAGAAGAAGAGGATAATCGATTATTTAATGATACGCTATAAGCAGTTACGTTCATAAAATATGTATTTCTAAAGCTGTCTTAAACAATACTACTCGTATTTTAATGCTACGAAATTTATAAAATTAATATAGTCCAATATTTTCCATTCCATAAATCTTTAGCAAGTTTTCTCTTTATAATAAAACCTAATTACATAGGCAATAAAATACACTTTGACTATATGATAAAAAAAATCTGATGTGGGTACCACATGATTTCCTTGTACACTTATTAAACAAATTACGCATATGTTTTAAATATTTATATTACTTTTTTTTTACTGAATTATTATTTATTGTAATTTTTTTTACAGTCACAGGTCAATAATTATTAATAAATCAATATATTTAAGTTAAAAAAAAGAATTAAAAAATAAGGAAATCGGATTCTCGTCGATGTGCTTTCCCCTTGTAAGATCCAAATATTTCATTAAGTAAAATTTTATTGGGCTATAACTGTAGAACCAATGAAAATAAGTACCACTTACGATATATCGTTGAAAAGCTATCAATGAGGAACTGCAGTTAAGAATAAGTCCAAAATCCAATTTTTTTGGATTTTGGGCTTTTTTTGACACTTTTGGTCGAGTCGATTGCAATCAAAAGGAAAGGTGCACAACTAGATCTTACAACAGTCATAAATCAAAAATTTCACTACATAGTTAAGTACTTACATACAGATCACGCCTCAACTAGTTAAAATGGATTCAAGGATGGTCAAAATGAATATTTCCGTTGAAATTTCTCTTCATTCTTTGTGATTTCCTTCGTTCTTCAGAAAGTTAAGCTCTTTTGTTCTTGCGTTTTGGCGCTTCTTGGAACCTTTTATTTTCATCTTTTAATATTCTTTTTAAAATTTCTTTTTCTCTTGTAATTTATTCAGTTCTTTTAGGTATTCTTGGATTTATGTGAACCATTTGTCTTTAGTTTGTTTACGTTAGAAGAAATAAAAAATTTGTTTAGTCAATCTATCATTCTAAATAAATGGGAGTAAAATGCAATTCGTATTTTCCTTATCGTATCTGATAGTTTTTCAATTTTAGTATAAAGTTTTAGAGTGTTGAAATTTTGAGTTCCATGATAAAGAATATTTTGTGTTTTTCGTTAGCCAGAAAGCTAATTTCATTTTATTAGCTCTTATTATCGCTAACGCATTTTTTTTTTCTAAAGAATTCCAACTGATTCATTCTTCAAGATATTTGAATTACCCACTTCCTCTATTTTTTATTATGTATATTAAGGAAATTCGAACAATTTTTATCATTAATAAAAATTTGTGTTCTCAAACGCGATTTTTAGTCCCACTTTAGTAGCTTTTTTTTCTAATTCTTTAATTTTTTGTTCAACTTCATTCCAGTTTTTAGCTAATAATTCCATATCATCAGCGAAAGCTTTACAGTTAATCTATAGTCCATCAGTTCCCAGTCTTAATCTTCCATTTTTGTCTAAATTTTTGTTCTATTTTCTTTTCAACAGCAAAGTAAAAAGTAATGGAAAAAGTCCATCTCCTTGTCTTAAGTCGGTTTCTATGTGAAAAGAATCTGATAATTGTCCCAGAAATTTATTTATTAATAATTATAAATTACAATTTATTAATAAAAATAAATATTTTTTATTTATATTAAATTTATTTATTTATTTTTTTATTATTTCATTAGTATTGTGAACGTTATTTGGTTGTATTTGGCCCATTAATCCCTACATTAACTGTTTAAATTTCGTTATTGAATGCAATTCTGAAGGTAATACGAAATAAAAAGGTTACTACGTAGCGTTTTACCACGTTTTATTACTACCGCGATTTTTCCGTTTTTACAACTTTCATTAATTATAACTCAAACACGAAAGCATTTATCGTGAAACGGTTTACGCAGTCGTTTTTCTCGTAATAGCAGAGCTTGCGTATTGTTGCTCAGCTGGTTCATTAATAAAAAATAATAAAATGACAAGATATGTTTACATTTAGCAAAAGTATGAAGAAACACATGAAACTGAACAGTGACAACTGTATAATAAAATAATAAAAGCAAGATGGGTGAATTATACAAACTCAAATATTTGAGAAATATTTGAATTCTTTGTCAAATATTTGACATTTTTTAAGTTACTATACAATAAGAATGATTTTATTTAATCAGATAACTTACCTAGAACAACAAATTCTCAACAAAAAAAAATTAAAAGCCTATATTTTAACTGTAATTATATGATTTTTAACTCCCCACTCGTTAAATATTTCACAAGAGTTTACCATTCTTTTCATACGTATTGCGTACGTTTTTAAATGCAACCAACAAAAATATTTTTACTAGTTATCCAATATTTGAGTAATATAAATATAAAGTACAGAACTAAGTATTACTGGATTATTGATGGATTTATTTTTAAAATAAAGAGCACTTCAAACAATATTATTAAAATTCAATACTTTCATCCCCTATGTTTTTATAACTTACTACTACACGGAATATTGTACTAGCTTATAATTCGAAGAGAACTTTTAACAACAAAGATCAACCGGAAACAAGTTTACACAAGAAATTTCATCAAAAACTGATTAAAAGTTTAGGTGTATCTTAAGTTTGTTGGTCTAAAAAGTCATTAAACTTAACTAAGTTAAGTCTAATTTAGTTCACTTTTTAGGCAGTAGATAATTAAGTTAAATTTGCTAATAAACATTTTATATACATAAAATCATTGTAGCAAGTTTCAACGTTATATAGTATAGTCTCTTAATATCATTCATAAAGTTACGGATTCAAATAATCTGTTATACGCTACAAAAATATCTTATATAATATTCCCATTTTGATGTCTTAAGATTAATTTGTAGATCGTCTTACCGATCTCCGTAGCGGAATGGTAGCGTCTCGGCTTTTCATCCGGAGGTCCCGGATTCGAAACTCGGTCAGGTATGGAATTTTTCATAAGCTATAAATTTCTATTCGGGCTAAAAAATAAAGATAATAAACTCCATAAAACATGTTAATTTTCATTGAAATTGCCTTTATTTCAAAGGACTTTATTTCAGAGGAACATAACGATACATATAAATTGTATCGATATAAGATAAAAATATAAATGTTTAAAACCTATGTTAATTAACAGGTTGACTGCCACACTGAAAAATGCAAAATTCCAAGGCTGCTATACTTAGTTGCTATAAATATCCAACAGTGTTGCCTTTTTTTTCAATCTCAATAAAGGCTTTGTTACCTTATGATATCGATTTCATTTTGCAACTTTACTTTTTGAAATATTCAAAAATAAAGTTGAGACATCGATTTGTGTCTCATAGCAACCGTTGATAACGAGAGAGCAATTGATGTTTCAGAATGTTTAACATATTTTAATTGAATTATAGTATCTTTTACTTACTAACAACTCTATGTATTTATTTTTAATTCTACAACTCCAGAATTGTTTGAATACTACTTTTATTAATTGCTATACTTTTTTTTAACATAAATTACTAAAAGTCACTCTTTTCTGTAATAAAATCACATTTTATTGATAATTATACATTACTTTAAAAATATTTAAAGAAAAATTTGAATTTAATATTTTTAAGAATACTTCATATTAGAATCTAACTAAACTTTGTCAGTAAACAACCAAAATTAATTCACATTTTATTACAACACTTTTCAATTATGTTTACTTTGCTTTTATTTGGTGATTTTCAACAAAAAAATCATTCTTTAATTTAAGATTTAAAGAAAAACTTCTTCAATACAACACATAAATATACAGAATTTCATCTTTAAAATAATATGTAATTTGATACAAAAAGAAATTAAAAATAAACAATACTGCATCTTAAGTGTGACATTACACTAAGACATCATTTGATGGCTCATAGCAGTCAACCTGTTAAATAAAAAAGGTAATACATAATCTATAAAAGCTGTTGCTATTAATATTAATATAATTATGCATCTTAATCTTCATGTTTTTTTTTTGTTTTTTTTTAATTTGTACATGTAAAATAATGTTATTTTAAATACATTAAAGATAAAATATTATTACAAAATAATTGGCAATTCAGAAGCCGCTATTGAAAATTACTTTGAAGACATATTGAACGGAAGCAGGTAAATCATGATAATTATCATGGTAATTAGTTTTTAATTACTTTATTTAAAAATCCAATATCCGAGTAATATTGTTTCCATAAAGGAAAATATTTTAATTATATTTTAAATCAACTGATAGGAAGTTTTTTCAAATGGTTTGCCAATTTATTAAAAATAGCAACGAATGCATAATAAAGCCCTTTCTTGTAAGCCCAAGTATTGCGTTTACTTAAACAAATACAGTTTTGTTGTCTGGTTTGGTAAAGGTAAATATTACTAATTTTTATTCTTTCTGGCAAAGATTGCAGATTCATAAATATAAACAAAAGTTAACATATTTATTTTTCTAAATACAGGTACATACGATTAACACTTATAAGACCGAGATAATGATTTGATAGCCCATTTTTGTATCTTTAAAACTCGTTGTGACTTTTTTAAAGAGTTCCAAGAAATGTTATTATATTTTTTTATGCGAGAATATATGTAGGCATAATAAATGTTGACAATGTTGATTTGGCTTAACCGTTTTATTAAGGGGTTTCCGAGTAAAACAGTACTATTTGATTTTCTTACAAATGACATCAATCAGATCATCCCTCGATAACTTGTCATCTAATCAAATACGTAGAAATTTCGCTTTGTAGTAACAATTAATTCACAATCGCAGACTCAGTTTATTGATCATGATTCTTCTTAACAATCGTGATTTCACAGAATTCACGTAGTTATAGAAACAATATTTTTAATTGTCTCAATAACATGACCAATAAAAATATACTTTTCAAAAGAGCACCAATTCGGATTAGAAGCGGCAATTTGATAAAAGTTAAAAATAAACCTGTGGAGTCCTATTGTTAAGAAGAACTATGATCTGATAAACTGAGTCTGCGATTATAAACTGTGATTGTGAATATTCTCATTTTTATAGGATTGTGAAATAGATTCCTTGCGTTACAAGTTATATTTTCTTCATTTTGTTAACCTTAAATCAGTTTTATTTAATTTTAAAATTAATTATATTTCAAATTTGGATAACCCTATAAAAAAATTCTCTCATGAAAATAAAAAGCCCTAATAGGAAAAACAAAAACAGCGTTTTGAATGAAACACACACACACACACACACACAGTTGTGTTGTCAGCAAAAAGTGTTACAATGAATAGCTCAATATTTTGAAGCAGGTCATTACACAATAAAAGTGCAAGGAACCGAAAACACTTCCCTGGCACTTCGCGTTCTACATCTTGAAACAAAGACCTAAATTTTACAAGTGTATTCTTAACGAAATATGAAATTTCAATTACTTGTTTACAGTAGGAAAAGTATGACTTTAACCAGTTGTAATCAGCTCCTCTAATATCACAGCAACTAAGTTTTTCATCCTTAAAAAATGTGGACCTAAATCAAATTACTTTACTGAGATCGCAAAAAAATTAAAATGGAATCTTTCTGTGACCAACGGAATTTAAAATATTTTCCAAAACTTGCAAATGGTTGTGGTTTCAACCATGGATTGTTTTATGATTTTACCTAAAACCAAACCGAGAGTTTGTTAATATGGTATTTCAAGAAAATTTAATGGTCAATTTTTTCCAGAATACTTTAGAAAATAGGGACAATAATGAAATTTTCCTATATTTTCAAAACTTTTTATTTATCATTGTAGATATTTAATGCTAGATATGCTTGCTACATATTGCACGTTAACCTAACTTTTTTTTTTGTGAGATAAATAGACGTCAATACCATTAAAAAGTTTCCCTAAAAAACTTTCACATAATCTCAGAAAGATAAATTTTAATGAAGAATTCAACACATATTGGTTTTATTTTGCTCAAAAAAAAAACAATTTTATCTATTTTTAAAATTAATGTTTTTTTTTCAAATTTGGATAACTCAATAAAAAAACTGCTCTCATGAAAATAAAAATAAAAAGTGGAATGCGAGATTTTGTATTGTTTTACTTCCTTGTACGAAGTAAAGGAGGTTTTCAGATTTCAACAGAAATATCTATTTTGCCCATTCCTGAATCCACTTTGACTAGTTTTGACGTGACGTCTGTACTTACGTATGTATGTATCTGCGTATGTATCTCGCATAATTCAAAACGATTAGGATGTTGAAATTTTGGATTTAGTACTGTTGTAACATCTGTTTGTGCACCTCCCTTTTTGAATGTAATCGAACTTAAAATTAAAATTTTAATTAATGAAATATTTTGATCTAAAAGGGAAGGCACATCGGTTCGACTCAGACTTCATCTCTTGTTTTTTTTAATTTTTTTTTATTATTTATTTTGTTTAACTCTTCTTTTTTTTAATTTAAATATATTGATTTAATAATTACTATTCCGTGTTTTTAAAAAAAAATTACAATATATAATAATTTAATAACAATAAAAAAAAATGAAAATAATTATTTGTGAAATAAAATTTTATGTACTTTTAAAAATGTGTATATGTAATTTAATAGGCATTATTACAATGTGTAATAGAATTGGTGAAACATCTGATTATTTAATATTAATTGCAAATTATAATTTAGAAAAGTATTATTTTTTAATTTTCTAGTTTAATTTCTGTGTAATTTTATTTCATTATTCTGGAATTTCTGTTTAATTTTATCAACATTAAAGTTAATTACAGAATGACTGAAAAATAGATCCTCACATAACATATAAACCGAAGAATACATACCCGATCTTTAATAAATTGCAAAAAAATTCTTATGTTTTACTTCATTACTCTCTGACATTGTCGGACAATATTGTCCCTAAGTCGGAGTTGATCATCATTTCGTTTATTTGTTTTTTGTTGCCAGTCATTTAACTCTGGTTTGAAATAATTCTTCTGATCTTAATTTGTGTACACGTTCTCCAGTTTTCAAAATTTCTCTCTCTTTATATTGATCATCCTCTATTAATATTTTTTTTCTTTCCTTGGTCTTAACGTTTTCTTCCTCTTTATATTTACCGTCTTTTCTTAATCTTTTTATTCTTTCTTTGATTTTGACATTCTGTTCTTCTTTATATTTATCATCTTCTCTTAATTTGTTTATTCTTCTCTTGTTCTTAACATTTCTTCCCCTTCCTATTCATCTTTTTGTCGTTTTTTGAGATATATTTCTTCATTTTTATCTTTCTTTTTCCTATATGATTATTTCTTTTTCATTTTTGATTATTCACCAAATAATCCAATAACAAAAACTAAATATTTTCCACCGCTAGGTCGAAATTAACATTTGTAACCAATATACAGGAGTTTACTAAACGGAATAGTTTAATTATAATTAACTTTTGTTTATACGATACACCAGAAATCTAAACATTTTGTTAATCAGTAACTTACAAAGATACGAATAATACTGACCTAGTAATACGAGTAATAAAGGAACTTTTACTCTATCCTAACACTTCATGTAAGATTGTGGAATTAATAATTGTAAAAAATATTTGATGTTAATGAAAACTACATTTCAGCAATTGTGTAACTGTCCACTTTATTAAAGAATTGGAAAATCGTATCTCACTTTCAAATGAAATAAGTTTAAATGAAGTGCAGCAAAAAATGTGTATATGTAATTTAATAGGCGTGCAAGGAGGTCATGTGGTATACACATTAGATTTTTTTGCTACTTAAAGATTATCTTTAGTTTCTTTAATTTTTTGTGTGAGAAGCCTTTGAATGTAGAATGATATTCGTACTATTTATTGTTACAGTATTACGCAACAATAATCTGGTATTTAGTTAATAATAACTACAAAACAGATGAAAAAAAATTTCCAAAATATCGATTTATACAATCTAATTTTCAGTTTAAAAAAATATTTTACTGGTATAAAAATAACCTGCACTACAACTATCCGAAAATCTTCTTTTACAAGATCAAAAAAAAATCTTATCAATGAAATTGGTTTATTTAATAAAAACTAAGGTTTAAACAAGTTTAAATAAATAAAAACAATTACTCTTAATACATGGTTTAAATTCAAAACTTCTCCTTTTATTAAATAAGATTTTTTTTTAATTGGCACAATAATTACGCCCGAATATATTTTAAAAATAAAATTTTAACAAATTTATACGTCAAAAACAAAGCCAATGGTATGAACGAATAGAAAAATGATTCAATCCATTCCACACTGTCGAGCGTACTAATATGGATGCTTTATACGGTAACATTTTTTAGTGTAAAAAGGGGAAAATGGAAAACGGGGAAAAGGGGAAAAGGTGGAAAGAGAAAAGGGGAAAACGGGAAAGGGTGTAAAAAGGAAGCTGAGAGGGGTGAGGGAGAAGGGTGAAAGAGAAAAGGGGAAGAAGAATAAGTGAAAGGTAAAATTTGTGAAGTTCGGTTTTTTAATTTTTTTAAAACAAATTTTTAATTGTGTTCATTTAAACTCTCTCTCTCTCTCTCTCTCTCTATATATATATATATATATATATATATATATATAGCATTTCCGGGTCTGCTAGTTATTAAATTATAATTAAACTACTGCTATTTAAATTAATTATAAATCCACCGGGTTGAACTAGCGGTAAACTCGTTATCGCAAATCAGCTGATTTCGAAGTCAAGAGTTCTAAGGTTCAAATCCTAATAAAGGCAATTTGCTTTTTTATGGATTTGGATTTTAGATCGTGGTGGATACTAGTATTCTTTGGTGGTTTGGGTTTCAATTAACCAAACGTCTCAGGAATGGTCATCCTAAGTCCGTTCAAGAATACACATTTACAGATACATTCACATACCGTTGATGAGTATCTAATGACTTTAATTGTTGATGCGACTATAAATTGAAAAAAAAAAATTAATTATAATGAAAATATAAAGATTCCACTAATTTTAATCAAAAAAAAAAAAAACCTTTTGCAGTGTTGACATTAATTTTGTTTTTAGCTAAAATTATATTACAGTTTTAAATTGAAGCATTCATAACATACCTACTTGTCGAATAAATGTAATTCATTCATTAAAATTTAAAGGATATATAAATAATTAATAAATGTAATGAAAGATTGAAAGCTGACAACAATAAAATGGTCCTAAAATTAACCAAAAGAATTTTGATTCGGAATTTTAAATGAAATCGGTTTAATAATTAAAATAAAATAACTACAAAAAAAACTTTAATAAATGTAGTAATACATAAATACAAAATAAAAATACCTTATCAGTTGCAATATTCGTTTTTTTTTTTTAAGGAAAACAAATACCTAAATATTGGTAAATTAAAACTTACATTAATGTTTTTTTATAATTATTAAATAATAAATTATCCAGAAAGTAATAATAGTAATAACAAATTTATGAAACACATTGCAGTTTTTGTTGGCAAGTATATTATATTTAATGATTAACATTGCAATAAATAATGTGGGCTGCAAATTAACAAATTACGTCCTGACAGCAGAAAAAATTAATTTAAACAAAAAAAAAAATTAATTAAAAGGTCAACATGTTTAAATTTCATTTGCTCGTTAATTACCTTTTGTGCCGTGTTTTCTTGTTGTAATGTAATTTTTGTTCGTATAAAATACTATGTGTATTTTTTATCAGTAGGAACTCAAATTTGTTGATTAATAAAATCTATATATTTTCAAGAGTAGAAAGCATGTATCTCACCAATAAGATCAGCATTCATAGACTTCTAACTTATTATATTTAATTAAATTAATGAAATAATAAATTTAATTTAAATTATTCTAAATTCATAACTTCAATTTAAAGAAATATAAATACGGTACCAAATAGTTTCTTTATCTACAAATAAAAACAAATAACAGCAGTAAAATAATTCGTATTATTACTATAACTGAGTAATACTTTTTATTCAACAGAGCCAAAAATAAATCTTTACAAAAAATAGTAATGCCTCAAGAAAGCAGTAAAAAACTATTCTGCTATAGAAATCAACTACAGAAATCAAATCGCTGTCAACTAATTGTTGCTTATTTAATTACACGATTTTCCGTTAGATCAGATATGGACCACGCAAATATCATTTTTCTGTTTTTTGTTTTATTTTCTTCCAATATTCTTTCATTGTGTTTAGTCCTTTTCCTTTTACACCGTTTCAAACTCAACTTGTGTATTTTTTGTCTGAACAGCGTTCTATATTTCATTTCCTGTTTTTGGATCCCTAGGTTCTACAATTCTTTCTTCATTTGTTGCAGGAACCCAAGGTTACTTTTTTGTTCCCAAGTTTAATAATGAATATTTGTTTATTTAGTCTTTGTTCGTTCATTTTAAACACAAGCTCCAGGAATCTCAACCTCCTTCGTATCGATTTTTCCACATCTTCTATTTCTTCAAACAGTTCCTGGTTGAATTTCAGTCCGTTGTTTTCTTGGGGGCCTACGTTTTTCTCAATGTTTTCTCTATTTTCTTTAACGATTCCAGATTTTTATGTAACGTTTCACTTCGGTAGTTTTATCACTAGTCTCAGTACTGCGGCGTCTGAGTTTGAACCTTTTTGAAAAGTTCTTTTTATTGTAGACTAGACGGCCAGGGATCGCTTCGCTCGCTTCGACTGGCAACTTGCACAATGATGCGTGCCAATAACACTCTTCCACTAAATAAAAAAATCCTTTTTTTATTGCTAAATATTAACTAATAATCCCTTCCTTTAATAATAAAATTAAATATATTAAAATTAATAAATAATAATAATAAGTAAATTAAATTACAAATATAAAATATAAATAAAAATAATCTACGCTTAGAAATTAAATTAAATAATTTGTTAATTAATTGACAACAGACTGCTTCTAGCGGGAGAGAGTCACCGTGCGCAGCTATCATTGGTCCGTTCTACGCTAATAGCAGCTAAAATTAAAATGTGAGCGTACAACAAACAAACAAACCCACGCACCATCCTTTTTTGTGAGAAAGAAGATATCTGGTCAAAAAATTTAATTTACCCAATTTGTTTCTTCTCTTTTCTATTTCCACTCTATACGTACTATTGCATTTTATAAAGTCCCCTAGATATTTGATACTAGACACATTATTAAGATTTCCTTTCGTGCTAATTTTCTTTTTAGGGTAGTTTTTGATGTTATTACTATTATTAATACTATCATTATCATTATTACATTTAAAAATAAAATACAATTTACCATATATCTTTGGTCATTTGTTTATAATAAAAACTGAAGTAAATATATTAAACAAATAGATTTCATTAAACCCAGCAAAAATTAATTTTTATTCTATCTTTTAAATTTTGAAATAATCAAGTCGGTTTCAAATTAAATGACTCTTAATGATTTATTGTTTATTTAAATTTTCACTTTTAGGTAGAATTCATAAGATAGCTACCTATTGTAATGGATACCATGAGTCGATTTCCGGAAAATTTCGACATATCTTCGCGTTTCACATCCTCCAGACCGCAAAATCACCGTCAACTCAAAAGTTTATATGTATATATATATTTCACTTGTGGAAACGATAACTGCCGTAATTTTACGCCAATCACTTTCAAACTTTCAAATTGTTTCCTAAAAATAACTCGACCCAAAATCACGGTCGAGATTGTTAACGGCCAAAATCGAACCATGGGGGTGGAAAAATGATTTGTTTTTTTCTAAAAAAAAAAACAAAATACCGCTATAACGTTCTTATTAAGTAGAATATCGAATTCGTTTAAAGTTCCTACTATTTTTTAGATAAGGGCCTAAAACTTACGTAAGTAAATTTTTTTTATATCATCAACCATTAGCCCAGGGGGTGGAAAAATAGGGTTTTGAAGACAAAAAAAAATATACCTCCCTTAATAGGCACAATTTTGAATCTGTTTAAAATGGTCGTTAGTTCTCTAAACATTACCTAAAACTTTTACCTGAAACAATTTTTAATATAACCAATCCTTACGGCAAGGATGACCAAAATTTTGCTGGAATTATAAGATGCGGGTGTCATATGCTAAACATGTGAAAATTTTTTCACATTCAACCATTTTCGTATTGAGTAAATTTGAATTTTTTCTTGACTTTAAGATGGAAATTTTGTAACCCCCTCTATTAGCACCGGTGAAATCTACCTCCGCCTTCCGGCGTGCCGAAATTGATTTTTTTTATTTAAAAAATTTAATTTTAATGAAATAAAAAATTATTATTTCAAAGCGAGAATTAAAAAAAAAATTGTTTTATTTATAGGAATAACCCGGATCTTGATAAAAATTAGAAAATTATTAAGGCTATACATAGACTACAGCCATACTGTAGTAAGCTATCGTATTGAAATATTTGTAAATTCTAAACGGCAATGATGCATCCTCATGGATGCATAAACTCCTTTCACTGATTTACAAGTATCCATTAAACCAGATCGCTGAGTAATGTTTGCATCGCAATAATTTAATGCATGAGAGATTACCAAACGGATGTTGGAGAAAAAGGTACTCACCCCCTGACTATAGGGCGAAATAGCTGGAATTTACAGTATAAAACAAATGAGGAAAGAAATTTTCACAAATAAATTGTGTTTCAAATATCTCGCAATTGAAGAATTTTTTTGAAGAAGAAGAAACTTTTAAATGGGCAATCAGTGAAGGTGCTTCTTGTGTTTAATATGTGACAAATTATTTTTTTGTCATTTTACTTATAATTATTAATTATAAAATTATTACTTATAAAATTATTAAATCTATTTGAAAGTGCATTTTTTTTTCAAATACTTTTTTTAGCTAAATATAAGTCGCCTGGATGAACGCTTACTATCTGGCCAACAAAAAAACTTTCTCTAGAGAATAATAAAAAAGTTTCTTTAAAAAATCTAATAAAAAAGACTTTAATAAAAAAGTAAACTAAAAAGTAAATAATAACAATTTTCAAACTTTTGACTATTTATGTAATTCTATAATTTAATTTTCCTTATTTGAACTGATATTAATTAATCAAATATTAAATAAATTGAATAAGTTTATTTTTTCCATCGTAATTCCTATTTTGATGTCCGAATTTTATTTTATACTTTTGTTAACTTTAAAATGCGACTATATGATGGGTTTTTGCCTACAAAAACTGGCTGTAAATTTATTCAAAAATTATAAATTTGAAAGTGGTACTAAAAAAGAAAAGAGAAACCTTTATTTTAGAAAAAAAATAATGAAAATGGAATATAGAGAAATGACCTTAAGTAATTACTGTTACGCGTAATCAAACGCTGTCCCAAATGTGGCAACATGAATTATTTTTTTTATTTTAATTTTGCCTTTAAATTTTCACCTAAAAATAAATTGAATATCAGTATTACATCACACTACATCAATCAAAAATATTAAGCAATGATGACAAAAAATAACTAAAATAGATGTCTTCGAGGGAAACCACATAAATTTTACTAACAGTAAATTTACGAGGTACAAACGTACAACAGAATCAACAGAGCATGTTCTTCTACAGTACTGAAGAAGAATCATCGAAATTAACGCATTCAGTAAAATATCTTATGTGGACACCACATGACTTTCTTGTACACCTATTAAATTACATATACACACTTTTTTTTAAATGAAAAGTACATACAATTTTATTTCATTAATAAATTGTGATATTTTTTATTTATTTATTTTTTATTGTTGTTATTGAATTATTACTTATCGTAAAGAATTTTTTACAATCAGAGGTTAATAATAATTAAGAAATCAATTTATTTAAATTAAAAAAAAAAAATAGATGAAGTCTGATTCGAACCGATGTGCGAATCTTGTAAGATCCAAATATTTCATTAATTAAAATTTTATTAGTCTATAACTCTGGAACCAATGAAAAGAAGTACCACTTATGATAAATCGTTAAAAATCTCTCAATGAGGGTTTATTACTGCAGTCAAAAAATGTCCAAAATCCAAATGTTTTTGATTTTGGGCCTTTTCGGATAGTTTTGAATCCAGTCGATTGCAATCAAAAGGAGAGGTGTACAACTAGATGTTACAACAGTTCTAAATCCAAAATATCAACATACTACGGCTAATCGTTTTTTAGTTATGAAAGATACATACATACGTACGTACTGTCGTCGCGCCGAAACTAGTCAAAATGGATTCAGGGATGGTCAAAATGAATATTTCCGTTGAAATATGAAAATCGAAATTTTTTTCGATTACAATACTTTCTTTAACTCGTACAAGGAAGTAAAAAGTATCGTTTGAACACACATGCAAGAAAAATACATACAGTTCAGGACTGAGAACGTGATTGTTTTTTTTTTTAAGTCCAAGGGAAAACTATTTCAATTAACTACAAAACTACTCTTTCTTAATAAATACTCTTAAAATTACTCCAATAAAACTACTCTTTCTTATTTAAAAAACATTCAGCGTATTTTTATTTTTGTATAATTCGTTATTAAATTTTCGAATTTATAATTAAATTCATAAGCAGAATTTTTTAAACTTCTTTAAAGACGATTTATAATTTAGGAAATCCTTCATTTTTCTCAATCATTTAGAGAGGGGGGGTGAGGGAGTGAGAGAGAGTGTGAGACTTGAGGAAGTATTTTTGATTCAAAGAGACTTCACAACTTTAAAAGCATATAAAAATTTATTTAGATAACTAATAGATTTGGTTGAGGTCTCATTTCATAGCAAAACACATCACGTTTTGAATCACCTAGTTCATTAGTACCGAATTCCGCCACCAACGCTGTCACCAGTGTTGTTAAAAATGGATACACATTATTGGTGTGGAACGTGCTCCCTGTGTGTTTTAGTTTCACGATTTGCTGTCAGAAACTGTAGTTCAGCCTAATTTTCGTAGAGAATACGGTAGACAGCCTCATAATAGGCGTACCATTTACTCTTGGCAACAAATCTTCGTTAAGACATGATGTTTTGTTAAGCATACAAAATCACCAGGATGCCCACACGTCCCTGAATCTGCTGTGGAACTACTCGGAGAAAGCTTTGCACGTAGTCCGAAGAAATCGACTCGACTTGCGTCACGTGAGACTGACACTCCATAAACGACTGTTTGGCGCGTATTACGTAAAAGATTGCACTTAATGCCGTACAAACTAACCGTAGTTCAACACATTACAGATGACGACAAATTTGCTCGGTTGCAGTTTTGTATAGATATGATGGATAGAATTGCCAACAACGACACATTTTTAGACGATGTAATTTTTAGTGTTAAGTCAACGTTTCACATCACTGGCAAGATGAATACTCTCAACTGCTGAATATGGCGTAGAAAAGACCCTCATTAAACTTTGCAGCACATTCGTGATGGCCCTAACATCAAAGTTTATTGTGCCCTAAACAAAAAAAGACTGTACGGCCTGTTCTTCTGCCAGGAGAAACCGTAAATGGTATAGTTCATCTGGTCATACTTCAAAATTTTCTAATTCCTCAGTTGATGACCAAGATGAACGCCATTACTACCAGTAAGAAGGAGCCACCATCTCACTACCGCCTAGAAGTCCGAGATTTTCTTGATATTCGATTCCCAGGTCGGTGAATCGGTCTTGTAAGTCCAATTGCATGGTTACCTCGCTCCCCAGATTTGACCCCGCTAGATTTTTTTCTTGTGAGGTTTCATTAAAGATCGGTTTTATGTACCGCTTTTGCCTGCTGATCTTGTTGAACTAAGACTTCGAATTAATGCCAGAGCTGCAGAGGGTACATGCTGACTACAATCTGGAATGAAATCGAATTCAGGTATGTCGCATTGCACAAATGGAAGCCATATCGAATCAAAGTGAATGTTGGGTGATAAACTTGTATTTTTGTACGAAATCTGTAATTTATCTCATGTGCTTTCAAAGTTGCGAAGTCCTTTTTAAATCATCCACATATATATATATATATATATCAAAGAAATTAGAGAAGATATGAAAGAATTGGGAATTTCCCTGAATGACCTACAGAATAAAACTGGAAAAATTACAAAGCTAAAAGATAAAAGCATTAGATTTAAACAAAAGACAGACAAACGACAAAATACAACGAAGAGGGTGTTTACGGATGAAGAAAAGAAAGCAAGATCTGAACGGATGAAGAAATACTGGGCAGCTCGAAAGAGTAAAATAACACGCTTTTCTCAGAAAAGATCCAACTAAAATTGACTTAAGTGGTCCCATGTTGGCCGTAAAAGCATAATAATAATAATATATATATATATATATATATATATATATATATATACTCGTATATATATGCGTATATATACTCGTACGTGTATATAAGAAGTGAATGATGCTTAATTAACTGCCTAGCAAAAACAAGTGAAGATAAATTAATGAAAATTTGTATACATATTCTTCTTACCACTTAAATGCACATTATGAAACGATTCTTTGAAATTCTGAGTTTAAAGGGGTAAAATGGAGTAAGAATGAAATTTAATTTTTTTTATTTCTCGGTAGCATATAAACATATCAATCAAATTAATTTTTATACCAAAAATCCAAATCTAAATCCAATTTCTAGATTTTCGAATTCAAACTTGAAAGGGGTGTAGAGAGGTAAAACATTTTGAACATTGATTGGAAATCTTCTCCATTTCCGACTGTACTAAACGAGATATTCTCTCGAATTTGGCTTGTAAATACGCTTCAGATATATATAAAAACCATTTTTGGGCATTTTTTAATTTTGATTTTTTTAGGGGTTTAGGGATTTTTACAGTGTACGGCGCGGCAGTTCAACCAACAGCCATTACCATTGTTACATGTGCGACGCGACTGGATGCACCTGCCTTCGATTACTTGAGTAAAAAACATAAAATAGAAAAAATTGACTATGATAAGAAACGCAAGTAACCTTATAGCGCGGGCGAAGGCAGGATGAAGATCCTAGTATATGAGAAACCCACTTATCACGGTATCTTCAGAACAACCGATCTTAATCGGCCGAATTTAATAAATGTTTGCTTTTAGGTCCTAACTATTTACAAAGAAATATTTTTGAGAAGTTCAACGGCTGAGGGAGATAAAAACAATTTAAACACCTGCCTATGGAGGTCCCTACCTTTAAATTCAATAGGTCTTTCTTACATCAATGATTAATATATGCGTACCAAATTTTGTCAATATTTCTTTAGTGGTCACTGAGGGCAGAGTTAACCAACAACATAGACATATTTGTCTGTAATACTGCTAACTAATATTATAGAAATATTATGCCTTTCTTTTTTCTACTCACTGAGATCGGCCTTGAATTAAATTTTCATAAAAATCTGGCAAACTTTCTTTCAAGATATTTTGTATAAACAGAAATTCTCCTTTTCATTATGAATAAGGATGTAACACTATATCAAAATTAAATTAAAAAAATAACTCAAAAATGTGAACCACGGATATCTTGCTGGTCCACAGATATACAATTTTGTAAAAGTATTTTTAACAGATAAAATCAGTTCTATAATAAGAAAATGTTATTTGAAGTTGTCACATAAAAAGCTATTTATTTATTTATATTCTTTTTAAATAATCTACGAGGATTCCTAAAAAAATTAAATATTAATTTAATTTTTATTTCAGAATAAAAATAAAATTTTATCTCTAAATAATAAAGACAAAATGTTTTTGTTATATTAAAATATATACAAACATTTTATATATACATAATTAAATTTTATGTTAAACTGAACAAAAGTTCAAGCTAGGAAGTGAAGCGAGAAAATCTAGCGGAGGTGTCTAGAAGATGCATGGCTGTGCGGATGAATAAATTAGTCCGGCTTTGATGCCGGCGAAAGCATAAATCAAGGGGGGAATGAGATAGAACGAGAGAGTTAAAGGAAGGAAGGGAACAGCGAAGAAGAGAAGAGTGGAACAAAGCAGACGCGAGAGCGCCAATATCTGCAACCATTACTCAGAAGCCTGACATGCCTGAGCTTGCTTATTCCACGGTTCCAACCCCCTCTGAACTCAACATGTTATAGTAGAATTCGTGCACGAGCAGTAACTATTACCGAGCTAAAGCCTCGAGCGTGTCTAGCGTCAGAAAACTTTTAACGGTGTACACATAAAGATACGTATATCCATACGAAGTAATTTTACCTTAAAAATACATTTTTTAAGTAAAAATAAATAAAAACCATCTGCGCAAACAATTTTATTTGAAAAAATAAAGGTTATTCCGACAATTGCAAAACTTATTTGTTATCTAAACAATTTAATAAAATGTAATCGGAAAACCAAGAATTTGGTTTTAATTTATTCGTCCTTGATTTTCTATTTTAATAAAAAGAGGTGAATTATTATGTAAACAGTCCTTTAATTTTTAAAATCTTATTCTCAAATTAAATAAATAAAATACCTTTAAATTGGATAATAAATTATTAAAATAGCTTTAAAATTTAAAAATCTACGAGGAGTCCGCTTTCCTAGAATAGTATTCCAAAGGGATTCATTGTTTAGCAACTATAAACATGAATCACATAGACATACAATAAATTAAAAATTTTAATTTAAGGGAATTTTATTTTAAGCTTTCATAAAAAAATAATTCAACAGTCGTGTGTATATATATATTTTTTTTTTTAATCCATCTCTATCAAACTAGAAACCAAAATTGTTTTCTAAAACAAAACAACTAATTTTTCGGTTTAACGAGAAAGGTCTCCCGTTGCAATTTTTAATGAATTACCGAACAATTTAAAAGATCTTCCCAACCATCTATTTCAAATAAAATAAAAGATTTCCTTTACAGAGCAATATTAGTAATCGGTGAATAACTTTTTAAATAATATTGGCAAAAATAACCATTTTAAACAACCCGTCTGCATGGGCAGATTGATAGCGCCTCGGCCTTTTATCCGGAGTGCAACATTCAAATCACGATCATCCATGCCGTTATTCTTACGTCAGAAATTTCCATTTTAATATTCCCACACACAAGTTTCTTTGGATGTTATTTTTGGTCAATTAATTCATTAGTCAAAAGAAACCATGCGTCTCCTTTAAACATGTAGGCCTACTCAAGAAATTTTCATTAACGCCTTTTGAATTTTTATTAATTTTTACTCCTTATACGAAGTATTGTAATCACGAAAATTTTCGGTTTTCAAATTTCAACGGAAATATCCATTTTGACCATTCCTGAATCCATTTTGACTAGTTTCGGCGTGACATCTGTATGTACGTATGTATCTCGCATAACTCAAAAACGATTAGCCGTAGTATGTTGAAATTTTGGATTTAGGACTGTTATAACATCTAGTTGTGCTCCTCCTCTTTTGATTGTAAACGACTGAACCAAAGGTGTCTAAAAAAAGCCCAAAATCCTTAGAAAACTGGATTTTGGACTTTTTCTTAAGTGCAGCAATAAGCCCTAATTGAGAGCTTTCCAAGGATATGATGTACTACTAATTTTCATTGCTTTCAGAGTTATAGTCAAATAAAGTTTTAATTAATGAAATACTTGGATCTTACAAGGGGAAGGCACATCAGTTCGAATTATACTTCATCTCCTTCTTTTTAACCTTTTTTTTTTTTTAATTTAAATATATTGATTTATTAATAATTATTAATCTCCGATTGTAAAAAAAATGTACGATAAATAATAATTCAATAATAACAATTTAAAAAAAATATCAGATGTTATTAATGAAATAAAATTTTACGTACTTTTCATTTAAAAAAAATATGTGTATATATAATTTAATAGGCGTACAAGGACATGTGTGGACAGCGCATAACTGCTGTCCACACCAGATTTTTCTTCAACGAATTAATATGAGTGATCTGTAATGACATGGATTTTTATTTGTGTGGTTTTTGATAGATTCAAATTTTCGATATTTTTTCGTAAAGGGTTTCCTTTATAAAGATTGTATTTGTTAATACTGCCAGTAAAAGCTTCTATTTATCCGAAAACAGGAAAAATTATAATATTTTGATCATTTTTTCTAATCAAGGCCGACCAAAATGACCTTCAAACTGAAATGGCATGAACCTTTTCATTAATAGTTATTTAAATCACAAAACTAAACAAATATTCAGCATGCTAGGGTATATTTATTGCTATAAGTCAGTTTTTCCAATAATGCATAACAATCTGAATTCCTCAAAAACTTGAAGTTACCTTAATTTTCTTCCATAAACTTTACTTCATTTTCCAGTAGGGAAAATTCGAGAAAACTTAAGAATGAATTCTTGACAATATATTCGATTGAAATTTCTATTTCTGGAATATATCATTTTCTAAAGCCTAAAATGAATGATTTACCATATTTAAAATTGTTAAATGAGAAATGTTTCAAAAAAAGGACTATATTGATTCAACGGTTCAGTATAAAAATTTCTGTTTAGTTTCGTCTTCCAGTTTGAATATAAACTTAAAAAAAGCAGTAATTAAAATATTTAAGTCAGAACAATCTCATAATCGAGATTTAGATTTAACTTATAGATTATGTTACTTTATACCTGACGACAACACATGGATGATGGGGTATTTAGATGGTAAATTTTCTCGAGAAATGAAAAAAATCCCTTTCAGCACGCCGGGAGGCGGAGGTAGATTTCACCGGTTCTAAGTAGGAGATAAAAAAGATTTCCACCTTAGAGTTAATAAAAATTTCAAATTTGCTCAATATGACAATGGTTGCATGTGAAAATAGTTTCACATGTTTAGAATACAAGCCCCATCTTCTTACAATTCCAGCAAAAGTTTGGTCATCCGTTGCCGTAAGAGTTAGTCACATAAAAGACTGTCTCAGACAAAAGTTTTAGCTAATGTTTAGAGGTCTAACGATCACTTTAAGCCGATTCGATACTGCGGCTATTAACGAAGGTATGATCTTTTGTCTTCGAAATCCCATTTTTTCCACCTCGTAGGCCAATGGTTGGGGATATCAGAAAACTTTATTTAGATAAGTTTTAGGCCCTTATCCAAAAAAATAGTAGGAACTTTAAACGAATTCGATATTTTACTTAATAAGAAGGTTATAGCGAATTTTTTTTTGTCGAAAGCTCCCCCCCTCATTTTCACCCCCACGGTCCAATTTTTTCCATTAACGAACGCAAGCGAGATTTTGGGTCGTTATATCTTACGTATCAATTTGAGAGTGATTGGCGCAAAATTACGTCAGTTATCATGTCCACAAGAAAGTGAAATGTATAAATAAACATTTGAAATGACGGTGGTTTTGGGGACTAGGGGATATGAAAAGCGAAGATGAGTCGAAATTTTCCGGAAGTCGAATCATGGTACCCATTACAATAGATAGCTTTCTTATGAAATCTACCTAAAAGTAAGAGTCACGTACGAAAGCAGACCACCCACCAATGTATTTTAAAGATTTGAAAGCATTTCTTACTTTATCATTCTGTCATTACAAGTTTTTAAATTAGTTAGATTTAGTACACCTCTTCACAGTTATCGTTACAAATAATCAGATATACAAAGCAGCGAATTTAGCAAATTAATTAGTTTTATGTTCTCCCGCTTAAATGTGAAATCTCTAATAAAACACTTAATTTTTAGGATAATCATAAAATAATGATGAGGTATTCACATGTATTTCCCCAAAATGGTGGGGATATATAGCTCAGATTAGGGACATTTTGAGAAATTTTGTTGGTAGCACTGAAAGCCTCCGCCTGAATAGTTTGTATAGTAGCTATTTTAACCAGTGCATCAGTCTTTGTATTGTTGCTGAAGCTATTTTTTTTTTTTTTTTGTTTACTAACTTTTCTTTTCAAGAAAAAACAGAATGAGATTTGAAGCATGCCGAAGTTTAGTCGATAATTTCCAGTTCAACAGTCTTTTCGATGTACAATGATAAAAAGCCGGCACATGAGAACAATATACGTCTCCGGCTTAACTGGTTCAATTTAATAGGATCTATTCTCAAACACGGCCTGGAAGGCCGATGGTATCAGAAAAAAATATTGAGCGAATTAAATGATCTACAATTAGAAATCCTAAAAAGTTGAAGCCTTGTTGAAATCACTCTTTAAAACCTCGATTTACAAACTCCAAAAACAAGCATTCATGAAGATCTTTGTAAAAGGTTGTTCTTATATACAAAAAATTCAGCTCCTGTTGAAAATAAAAACCATCTGATACAAAAAGAAATGTTTGATATTGAAATTTTATACAAAATTTGAGTAAACGATTTAATTCTTATGGATGAAGTTAGTTTTTACCTTAATGGATATGTTATTAGACACAATTCACAAATATGGAGAACTGAAGACTGGCATGTAATTTTTGAGAAAGCACACGACACACCTAATGTTAATGTTTGGTGAAATGTAATGAAAAGTCATGTAATCGGGCTTCTTTTTTTCACTGAAAAGACTATTAATGGAAATTGTTATATTGATATGTTAAATAACTGTTGTTTTACTACAAACGAATTGGGATTATTTTCACAAAAATGGTGTACGCCCACACTTTAATGCATTCCGTAGAATGAAAAAACTTTGAATGAAAAATTGTTAGATAGATGGATAGACCGAAAAGGCCGAATTAACTGGCCTACAAGAAGTTTGAACCTAACCCCCTCTGATTTTTTTTCTTATAAGGATACATTAAAAAACCTGTTTACTTACAAAAATTATGCGACTTGAATCGCTTAAAAGAAGTAATTACATCGTTTATTATCAGAAACTAAATACAGATTGGATATTTTCCGATCGATGAAGCGTCACTCATATTAAAGTTTATTGATTATATAACAATACTATTTCAGATGAAGAATTTGACAAATAAAACAATATATATCTATAAGTAATTTTGTTTTCGTTTAATTTATGCCTTAAACCTCACCATTCTTTTATAATGGTCTGTACTCAGTACTTAATAAATTTAATTAAATAACTGATTAATATTTAAACGTAAGTTTTAATAAAAATTCTTATGAAATTTTGATATGAGACATATTTGATATATATAAGATACTTTCTAGTCCGTACGTATACTTTAATTTCATATATACTATCACGGTGCTCTTGTTATTAGATAAAGAAGTTTGGACTGAGAAGTTTATAACAGAAACTTTACGACCTCGATAAATATATGTACACAGTATGACTAAAATGGTTTTTGATAATAAGAGTAATTTTTTTTTTTTTTGAGAAAGGTTGAGAAGAAAATCATTTGAGACATTTATAGAAGAATTTTCTACTTTTAAAGATTATTTATTATTTTAGGTTAACTGGCGATTTATATAGGTAATATAAGAACGGGGAAATAAAATAGTAAATTTATAAAAATTTATCAGAATTTTTATTTTATTTTTTACTTATTAAGGAAATCGAAAAAATACGTTAAGTGATAATGTAAGTTTAAGGATGAATGATTTCGGTTAAATGACAACTTAAAAAGAATTTTATGGATATAAAAAATATTTAGTGTTATTTAGTGTTAAATAAAGTACTTTTCAGATTATAAAAATCTTGTCATTAACTTAGTTTTTTTGAATTTGGATATTTTTTTGTTAAATTTTAACATCAAAGGAGAAAAATTAAAAATGTTAAGCTTCTCCTATGAAATTTTTATTTTATTTTATTTTTCTAACTCATTTAGTTAGAAGAAATACAAATGGTATCGATTCATTGCTAGGAAAGAAACTTACTTTGAAAAATAATAAAAAGAAAAAACGAAATACAGTACGTTCGGAAAGTCGCTGTGCAGTATGCTTTACAATTATGAGGTGCACTCTGTTCCTTCGGCGTTAGATGGTTGCCCTGTGGGCATTGCTCAGTAATAAATCAAGACGTCATATATTGAGTTGTGATTGAATGTGCTTAGTTTCGTTTCAACAGTTCGAGAAATGTAATTGTTCTTTCGGTAGAGGAACGCATTTTTCTCGTTGAACACTCTTTAGTAAAGGTGACAAGTATACTGATTTAATGAAAAACAAGATTTTTGAAAATTTTCCAAATATGCCTGTTCCTCACCGCAATACAGTTCGAATTCTTATCGAAAAATTTCGGGCACCAGGATCTGTTTAAGACGCTTATCGAAGTAGAAGAACACCTAAACTAAACGAATAGAAGCTGCTTGATGTTTAGGATGGTACGACCGACAGTCCATCAAAGTCAATGGGTACGTTAGCAAAGCAGCAAGATATTGGACTTCCTACCGCATATAACGCTGTAAAAAAAAGAACTGAAACTTTTCCCCCATAAAGTAATGTGTGTTCAAGAATTGAAACCTACAGATATTATCAAAAGATTAAATTATTATCAATGGTTTAAACGTTTTATTGACAAAATTCCGTAGGTATCCTCGATATTACTTTTTTTACAGATGAAGCGTGGTTTCACGTGAGAGGGTATTAATTCACAAAATACACAACTTTGGTCAACAACCAATCTGAATTACACGAACAATGTTTACACGAAGCGAAAATTGGAGTCTGGATAGGTGCGAGTAGAACGCACATTTTGGGTTCAATATTTTTTTGAAAATACAGGTAATATTGATCGTTATTGTACCGTTTTAACAAACTTCATTGTTCAGTTAATAACGGTTTCGAGCTGGGCCAGTACCCGAGCGGAACGGTGATCACAAAGTACCGGATCTAAATTTCGTTCAGTTCCCTATCACCAGCCTGTGGAAGAGGCTACAGAGCCTCACGATGCGAAGCATGGCAGCCGGAATGGGACACCACGACTAAGGGAAAATTCTTGTATAAGTTCATACACGATCTGGGGGGATGGTATGACTCGAGCTCGTTTTTAAGGGCAACGGGTGCCCTGGTGTCCACCTACCGTGTTAATTTAAAACAATATCTGTTTCGGTTCCACCTGGCAGCTGATGAGCTGTGCGTCTGCGGGGAGGTCCAGATAAATGAACACCTGATGTTTGACTGCCCTGCTCTTGGGAAGGCCAGAGATCGGGCCACCCTGGAACTTAGAGGTAAAGGAGAAAATTGGCCACTCATAAGCAGCGAGTCAATGTGTCGGGAGCCGCATTGTCGGACCGTGTAGGAATTCCTTGATGCGGTTGCTATGTTCAACCGATATCAGTATTTACCTAAGGAAAAAGACTCTTACCGCACTTCTGTGTAAAGCTAACCTAGAGATAAATATGGCTGACCACCAGCCAATTAAGGATCCAAACGCTTTAATATAGTGGAAACGTACTTGCTGGCGTTCAGCGACCTAGGTGTGGCAGCGAATTGCTATCTAACGAAGTAAATTTTAATTTATGGATGTCATATATATTTTTAGTAGTTGACGGGGTGCACCTACCCATTTTAGTAGATATATGACAAATTAGTGGTTGGGACACGTAAGTCAGTGGTGTATGGCACCGCGCTGTCCGCTCACGCTATTAGGTAAGCTCTAAGAGCTATTTAGGACACTGATCGCTAAACTGCTTCGATGCATCCGTTGCGGCGCAGACATTCGGTCTTATGCTTTAGAGCGACCGAATGGGGTGGTGGCGGGAGAAATGCCAAGCAAACCAATAGTCAATTAACAAGTGGAAAACAATCACGAATAGTTCCAACAAGATGGCGCTTCAGCGCACACATTTAACAGGTCAATGACTTTTGCACGAAATGCTATTTGATGAATGAATCATTTTGAGAGGTTTATGGCCTGTACATACGCCAGATCTGATTCTCCCAGATTATTTTCTACGGAAGGGCAGCGAAACAAGCAGTGTATCCCAACAGACCACTCACGATTGACGAACTAAAAGCCGCAATAACGGCATACGTATGAGGCATCCAGTACATCAGCTGGTTAAAGTTTTTGAAAACAAATTGAAACTTTTGCAGTGTTGTATTGATGGAGGAGGAATTCATTTTCAACCCTTTTATAAATTATTCCACTAATTGTATATCTGTTTCTATAGAATAATGAAATAAAAATACTAAGTAATAGTTAAGAAAGTTTCGTGATCCATAATTTTAGTGCACAGCAACTTTCCGAACGCACTTTACTATAAAAAAGGAGTATAAGGAAGAATTAAATATTAAAACAAATGGATACAATGCACTAGGAAGTTTTTTTAGTATTTTATAGTAGTAAAAAAGGACAGTAAAAAAAAGAAAAAAGAAAACATCAGAGATCTTTGAAACATGGTGTTGCTAGAGGATGTTGAAAATTATATAGGTCGAAGTCTTGAAACTAGCTGGAAAAGAGGAAAATTTTTGGCATAATTTTTTAATGAGAAGAAGAAAACTAAGTTGGTGGAATATATACTAAGATACACAATTTGTTCATAGAGGAATTTATATTACGTATATAAACTGAACAATTAGAAAAAGAATATGATTTATAAAATAAAAACCATATGATGTAAAAATTATTGTAAGTTTAATCGAAAGTTTAAAAAAATCTCAATTTATCGGTTTAAATTTTTTACCTTAAAGAGTGTTAAATAAAGCTCAATCACAAAAAAAGGGTTACAAGTTAATATTTTTTTCCCAATAATCTTCTTTTGAAAAATTTTGTAATTCAAGAAATAAAATTTCAAAGGATAGCCTCAAGGATGAAGTAAAGAAGAGATAAAAGGCCGTCTAGTAAAAAAAAAATAATAATAATTTAATATTAAATACGACCAAAGAAGTAAAAAAAAAAAAAATTAAAAATATATCTGTACGAAGTGCAGCACTTTACGGTAGTCATATAGGGTTAAAAAAAAATATCAAACAGAATTTGACGTAAAATCTTGTAAAGAGACTATGATGGTAGGTCATATATTAAGACAATTATGTTTATTAATTTTATAAAACTGTAGAGAATACAACAAATAAACTGCAGAGGACAACGATTGGAATTTAAAAAACAGATAATATTGGATATAATAAATGTGTTGATGAAGGAAAAAATTAGCATAGAAAAGAAAAGAACGGAGTATAGCGTAAAACCGGTAAAACAAGTGATGACTCGGTAAACAAAATACAATATTTTAAGTTTTTTAAGCATTTGATACAATTAATCACAAAATATTCCTAACTAAAATGGAGAGAGTACGGATTAGGGCTGTTGCGTTAACCTGGTTTGGATCTTATCTATCAAATAGTCTACAAAGTGTCAGAATGAGTGAAAATTTAAGTGATTGGACCGGAGTATCATGTGGGACTCCATAGAGAACTGTCCTTTCCGTTTTTCTGTTTTTAATATTCATCAATGACTAAAGAAGAGACAGAAATATCTCTTCTTTGTGGATGAAACTGCCGTAGAATGGAATACTGCGATAAGTGGGAAGATATAAAAATACAGATGGAAGATCTCATTATAATCAGAGATCAATTCTACAACAATAAATTATTTCTTAGTACAAGTAAATGTAATTTTGTTAATTTCCTAGATAGGAAAGAAGCGACCTTCTCTCTAAAGTATCATAAATGCTCGTGTAATGCTATTTGTGTGTATGACTGTATAAGAAAAACTATTCAACTGAATATTTAAGCCTAATTATAGATTCTTAATTGTGTTGGAAGCCTCACATATTGAAATTATGAAAGAATTACTATTATACTGGTATAAATTTAAAAAGTTACAACATTATTACAATCAAAAATAGTTGGTTTATATATATACTTATTACATCTAGACTTGAATTTGGAATCGAATGTTGAGCAGGCACTTAAAGATCTCGTTTAACAAGTGTGGAAATAACACAAAAATAGCAGTTTTACCCCCATCTCTTGAGGTTTTCAAAAAACTGAATATATTACCTATAAAGAGTTTATAGAATATTTTTCAGTAGTTATAAAGATCATAAAATAAATAATTTGTGTACAATACAAGAAGTATAGATTCAGAAAATACACAAATCCCGGCTGCATTTAAGGAACGGTTTCGAAAATTATTTGTATATCTAGGAACTAAAAATTTATAACATGTTAGACAGTAGTATAAAGCGTATAACTGTAAAAAAATATCTTCACTAAAGAGTTGAAGAAACGGGTTGCCAATATTCAGAACACTTGTATTGAGTTTTTTAAATTAGAATGAATAAAATTAACGTAGAACGAATAAAATTAAAATAGTATTCAAAATTTACAATATGTTCAAAGTTTTGTACTACTGTTGATGAATCGAACCACACACCGTCTTATATGTAAATTAGTAATATGAACTAGATTCAATGTCACAAAGTTTAGATTAATTATATTTAGATTAGGTTATATTTTAAGATTCATTTATGTATTATTTATCTTTGGTACTAAAGCTTTTACGTTGTTCTAGGTATTTCAGAGAACTTTGTATATATTTGTAAAGTTATTATCGGAATAAATTTGAATTTGAATTTTTACGCATTAGATTGGATATATATGTTGAAGTCACCAAAACTAAATAATTTTATTATAAACATTTAATCCCGTATTATTGCCTACAGATTATCATAAAGTTATATTTTTATTTATACATCTAGATTCATTAATTCATTTTCTTTTTTTGCTTTTAAGTGAAATTAGGCTATGTAAATTTTCTTTTACCTAATATATTCCTTCTAAATTTATATTTATTTTACGTGAAAAAATTAATTCAAATTATATTAAAAATATTCAAGATTTTATTTAACAAGCCATAAATATTAAAATTAAAATCGTAATAAAAATAAGAAAAAAAACAATATTTAAGAAGGTTCCACAATATTCATCCAATAAAAAAATAGAAGTCATGATATGATTTGATATATTGTATAAGCTCCACCCCTATTGTTTTGTTAGGTAGAATATTATACTAAACTGGAAGTAGGTAAAAAGAGAGGCGTATGTTTTATACATATATATATATACAAACACCACCACATAATAATATAAAAGCAGTTTTATACTACTACTACTATTGTTATAATAATACAAAGCAGATTGTACCAGTACAGTGTTATAGTGTGAGCCAGTGTAGCATAGCCTACTAATATATACACCACACAACAACGTTCGCTCACATTGGAGGGAGGCAAATAATGGCGTCCAGTAATTACGTTACCTACAAGCACAATACACCGACCCGCCATTATATTAGTTCCACTGGATCACGACTGATGTGCGAACTTACAAATACAATCTACCTCAATCTTTAAACTGCATTATATTATTTCCATATTAAAAAATATATTTAATGTTAACTGTATAATGTAGAATTTTGTAGTACGATCTGCTTTCATTAAAAAAAAATATTTTTATAAAATTATTTTTTTTTAAATTATCTTTTAAAAATATTTATTATCTTTTAAAATTAGTTTATTAGAAACAATCGCATGAAAATTAATATTTATTACGGTTACGTTAATGCATTAATTTTAATATTGAGATTTTTCTTATTTTGGAAATGAAGATAAAGATGAAAACAAAAAAGAATTCTAATTGAATAATTACGAAAATGGTTTTAAGGGTTTATAAAATATATTTTTTTTAATTATTAAAAGATTTTTTTAAAAAAACGAGGTTTTCAATTCCATTTAACGAATAACATATGTGTGATTAATCACAACACAATATAAGTTATAATAATAAGAGAAAATTATATAATTTTCTTTTACAATTGATGCATTTGCTATGCAATTTTCATAGTGACTGATTAATAGAAAATTGATTACGTTTTGATTAAGTTTTTTTTTTTTATTTAATACATCTTCTTGGTGGTCGTCTGGTAAATTATATAAATTAACTTAAAGACGTTTTATGCAAAAAAATTACGTAGTCTAAAAAATTAAAATAGAGAAAAAATTATTTGAAAAACTTTTTTACAATTATTACTTACTAAAACTTGATTGTAAAGAAGATTGTATATATATATATATTTTAATTCCATTCCAATTTTTCAATTTTCTTCACTTAAAATTTAAAAAATCCATTTATGTCTTATAAATCCAAGATTAATTGTTAATATGGAAAATTGGTCTTTTTTCTGTAAAATGTTGTTTGGCTATTGGTTTATTTGGTTATTGGGGTTTCATGGATTATACGACCATTATAATTATCCAATAAATATCTGTCCATGTTCGGTTATGAGATAACCAGATAAAAATATATATATATATATATATATATATATATATATATATATAAATATATAATACGTCTCGTATGTTATAAGACCCACCAAATTTTACCTACGCTCGTTTCGCTCACTAACCTTGATTAGCTAGCGAAGCGAGCGTATGTTAAGTTTAGTTACATTATATTTATACTTTAAGATTTATTTATTATATAAAAAAATATATATATTTTTTTTTTTATTTGGTTATCTCATAACCGAGCATGGACAGATATTTATTGGATAGTTATAATGGTCGTATAATCCATGAAACCCTGTTATTGTTATATAAATATAAAAATACGAGTTTTTATTTTTATTTTTCAGAAAAAAAAAGAAAACAATGTGGTACTCGCTACCGAAAACGGTCCCAAAATTTCATAAAAAATCGGTTTATCCTGTCAAAACATTATTAAGCTTCAAACACGCCTACATACATACATACGTATGTACGAACATTAGCCCTTTTTTTTGTCTTCAAGGGGTTTCCAGGGTCATAAAACGTCTATAAATACAAAAAAAAAACCATACCCAATTTTTTTTTCTGATTAGTATACTTAACTACTTGCGGAGTAGCACTAGATCTATGATGAGAGAAAGGTAAAAATAATTGTTAATTAACTATTGGTAGTTTTTAATTAATTTAACGCAGATTTCAAAAACTTTAATAAAGACTGAAACAGTTTTCTTTATACATTTCAGTGCGTTTTTTTAAACCGGTTTTAAATATTTATTTTTTGGATTATTTATTTTAAAGGGAGATGAAATCAAAATTATTCGTAGGGCATAAACAAAATTTTGATCCTTATTTACGAAATTCTAATTTTTTACGAGTACATAAAATATTTACGTAATTTGTTTTACAGACTTCAAAGAATTTATGGTAAAATTGCTTTATAATAACCTATTGCTTTATAATGATATAATATATTATATCATTTTAGAAACAAAAATGAATAATTACAATAGCTACTGAATTTATTATTGAAATACTCAAAACATTACTGTTAATTAGTCAAGGGTAGCGAGCGAAGCGAGGGTAGGTTAATTTTGATTAGATTATATTTATAAAATAAATATAAATTGTCATAAAAATGGTAATTTATATTGGGTTATTTCTCCAACCTGGTTATTGTTAATATCAATATTTCCGGCTATTTTGAGTTATTTCCAGGGGAAAAACTTGCAAAGTTTTGGGGGGAAACAAACGAAAAAGTACCGACCTATGTATAAAATTTTATATAATTTTGATAAAATTCAAATATACTGTAGTAGTTAATATGTTAAGTTGTGCGTATGAGAATTTGATGATGCCTGGTTGAATCGTTCCTGAGTTATGTTCAGTTGTTCCAAAAAATTTAAAAATTTTGTGGTTCAAAATTCTCCAAAAATACTGGATCAGTTTTATTGAAATTTAGATATTCTCGTAGTAGATTAACTGAGGTTGTATGTGTGAAAAGTTTATGAAGATTGTTTGTGTCGTTCTTCAGTTAGGTCAATTTAATATAGACAACAGAAAAATTACCTCGATTTGAGGTTATATTCATTTTTTTCAAAAATTTTTAATGGAGTGGGGGATATCATGAAAAAATTAATTACGATTTTCTTCGGAGGCATTTTAGAGAAAATTTTATTAAAGTAAATTTGTTACAATGCATATATAAATAATTCAAAAAATCAATCCCCACCTTTTAAAATTGAAATATATATATTTTTAATCTTTTGCTTTATCTCCCTTCGGTTTAAATATTTAGAAATTTTATGTTTCATATTATAGAGCTATCAAAAAATGTCTAGCAATCATTTTTAAATTATAGACCCCGAACCTAAAATGCACAACAGTTTTTTTGAAAATTCCCTTTTTCTTATTTTAGCCTTTACTGAAAGGGGGTGATAGATAAAAAGAGAAATCTATTTAAGCAATCTGTTAAGCTTAACGTATATATGATTATTTTTAGAAAAATATTTCTTAAAAAATTTAATCCCCACCTCTAAAAAATATATATTGTTCTTTTTTTTGTCTCTTAACTCTTTTAATTTTTATTATCAATAGCCGGGAAAGTCACTTTTACAGCTTTTTTTAATAAAAAAAATGATACAGAGAGAATCAAACAATATGAAAGATATGAGAAGAAAATTCATCAATAAAGATTTATTAAGAATATTGATAAAAAGGATAAGAAAACAAAAGGAAAAAAGAAAATAAATTATTGAAATTTAGGTATAACAAGAAATTAAAATAAAAAAATAGATTTTTCAGAATGATTAAAAACAGAGGTTGAGGGTAGAATTTTGTACCTGGCACCATACGTATCTGTAGTTACTTAATTTACTTAATTCGGAAATAAAAGAAAGATTAGAGGGTAAAAAGAAAAGGAGTACAATATATGACAAAAAAACAAAACAAAATAGTTAATTGAGAATGTCAGTTATAGCATGTACAATGAGGTAATTGTTATCGCAGAATAAAAAGGACTTGACAAGTGCATTAAACCTGTCAAATTACAGATAATTAAAATAAAATATAGGGTATCGGATAAACAAATTAATTTAGATCTGGGAATCTCGTTCGAAGTAAGTTGAATAATGAACATGATTGCGTCACAGGAAAACGTATGTAAGTATATATATATATATATATATATATAGTACACTAGCATATCTCTCTCTCTCTCTGCGCGCGCGCGCGTGTGTGTGTGATTTTATGCCAATTAGTTGACTTAAAATTTTATAGAATAAAAAATGAGACAAATAAGAATAAAACAGTCATAAAAATTTTTCCTAATGTAATAAATTTATTTATATTATAAGTTTATCATAAAAATCAAAATTTTTATTCACCAAAACATATTTTTATTTGAATTCTTGTTTTATTATTATTATTTTTTTTTAACCGGACCACCAAAACATAATTCTAGTTTTGAAATAGGATACATTAAAAAAAAATTCAAAAGTAATTTATTATAATCTGTTTTTCTTTCCAATATAATTAGGCGTCTTTTCTAACAATAAATGTTTTTAATGAGATTAAAAACTAATATAACATTCATTTTTTAGAAAAATATTAAATACAACAATAAATTATATTTATCATAAATCAGCTATTCAACATCATATACAAAATAAAGGCCTGTGTGCTTGGAATGAAATAATATCTTAAATTTATCTACGTTCATAGATATTAATAAAAATAAAATAAAGATCCATATCGGTTTTAAATCTGATAATAGGTAGATGAAACTCTATCATAACAAAAAAATAAAATGAAAACAAAATATGTTTTTTTGATTTTTCATAATTTGTGAAAATCAAAAAAATATATTTTGTTTCAAAACAGTCGGATTCCATCTTAAAAATACGTATTAGTTTTAATTGAGCACAAAATGTATTTTTCCCGGTTTTTGTCGTTACCCAACAATCATCGCTAGGAAACGACCGTACTTTGTCATCCTTTTTTTTTAATTACTCTTATTTTGTGTTTTTCAGTCAATTAACCAGATGTAGCTAATCACTTCGTACTCGTACATACAATAACAGTGGTTGTGTTGGTTAAGCCGCCACGTCCTACACTGTCGCACCCCTTAAAAATCGAAATTTAAAAAAACCCGAAAATAGTTTTTAGATATTTATCTGAAGGGTATTTGTAAGCCCAAATCTAGTAAACATCTCGTTCTGTATAGTCAAAAACGGGGAAAATTTGCAAGTATTATTCAAATTATTTATTTTTCTTCACTCCTTTCAAGGTTGAATTTCGAAAAATCTAGAAATTGGTTTTTAGATATTTATATGAAAACTACACACAAAAATCAATTTGATATCTTCATTTCTTACCGGGAAATTAAAAAAATATATATACCCGGGTTTCAAAAAAAAAAATTTTAAATCCATTTTAACTCGGAATTTTAAAAAATCTGAAAATTCGTTTTTAGATATTCACATGAATATTAGACACACCAAAAATCAAGCCGATATTTTCATTTGTTACCAAGAAATTAAAAATAATACTCAATTTTATTGTTACTCCATTTTAATGCTTTAAACTCGGAATTTCAAAAGATCCTTTCTTAGTATGCTCTTACATAGTAAGAAGAACAAATTCAAAAATTTTCATCAATTTATCTTCATTAATTTTTGCTGGACGTTTATGAATGAGTCAGTCAGGACATTTTCTTTTATACGTGTAAGAAAATTGCATATAAGTGAATGATATTTTCTTACTCTTCATATCACCAAACGTAAAGAAAATCAATTTCAACCCCCAAATTCCACTATGAGACTGTAATACTCTAATTTTCTTCGAAAAATCGGTAAAAACCTACGTTTTGACAAAAATAAGAAAAGAAATAAAAGTCTACTTTTATCTATCTCTCTGTCTCTCTCTCTCTCTATATATATATAATACGGGAATATTTTTTTTCGTTAAATATTCCAACTAATTTTCGTAAATGAATTTTTATCTGTTGCCATTTACTATGCTATATTAATTCAATATTGAATAACGTAAACGACAAAATGGCATCAGATCTTTTATGTAGATAATGTAATTTTTGTGTAAATATATTTCAGTTGATTTGAAAAAAGTATAAAGAATCACTTTTCAAAAGTAAATAAACAAAAAATAAATAAATACTAATTGACAAAAAATATATACTTATGAAAAAGTACAAAAAAAATATTTTTTGGCGGCATTTTATGATACTAAGAAAAGAGAAAAAAATTACAGATAACTAATACCATTAAAGGTAAACTTAAACAAAATTTAAGTTTATTTTAAAAACGTTTAAGCCATTTAAATCTCAATTCAAAGACGCAAGCCAAAATTCTCATTTCTGTTTTAGGGTAGGTAGTTAATACAGTACGACATAGCTATAATGAGGGATAAAAAGATGCCCCCCCCCAAAAAAAGAACTGTTATCAAATATAAAAAAATTTTTCTTTTAGTACGTACACAGAAACGCATTTTAACCATGTAAACGTATTTAGTAATAAATTGAACAGTACAATTAAATCACGCTAATACATTTTTTTAACCTCATGAGATGAATGATTTTTAGCGCGTGTGAAAATGCCATGCCTAACCGGGATTCAAACCCAGGATCTCCGAATGAAATCACACTGATACATTTAGCTCTGTAAAATTACACGTACCTGTAAAAAAAAATAACCCCAAACAAACGAAAATACTTCGTACTTTTTCAAATAGTTGTCTTAAATCTAATTGTAAAGTTATATATACATTCAGATGTGTTGTGTTACCGGCCCCCGTGGCGCAAATGGTGGCGTTTCGGCTTTTCATCCTGAGGTTCCCGGTTCGAATCCCGGTCAGGGATGGAATTTTCACACGCTACAAAAATTGTCATTCATCTCATCCTCTGAAGTAATATTTAACGGTGGTCTTGGAGGTAAAAAAAAGTGTTGTGTTAACCCACCCGGTTGATCTATTGAGGTTAAACTCGACATCGCAAATCAGCTGATTTCGAAGTCGACAATTCTAATGTTCGAGTCCTAGTAAAGGATAGCGGTGTTCTTTGGTGATTGGGTTTCAATTAACCATACATCTCAGGAATGATCGACCTGAGACTGTGTAAAACTACACACTTCATTCATATTTATACATATCCTCTCTAATCCACTGAAGTAAAGGCTTAATAGAAAAAAGGTTACTGCAGTTCTGTATTTTCAATTAGTCTATTAGGGAAAGTGCTTAAAGGATTTTACAACTATTACAGTTTACCGTTCCAAAAAAACATTGAGAAAATTAATTCTAACTACAAAAATATCAGAACTGTAAAATACATACTCGAAACTGTATTTTTTTCTAAATTTTATTTTATTCTCGTTATTTCGAGTATTCTATTTTTTAACCGGAACAATCAGTAAATTTTAATTATTTTAAAATATTAACTTAATCGTTTATGATTTAATTTTCGAAATAACGCGGGTACAACAACTGTCTCTGTATGGCCGCGTTACAGCGGGGTCCCACTGTACTTATCTTTTTTAAGATAAAAGCACCAGGTTAAACCAATTAAACAAATATTCCAGCCCACAAATAAAATTTTAAGGAAGAGAATAAATATTACTATGATTAAAGACTTAAACAAAAGGAATTTTAACAAATTAAAAATTCATATAGACTATTGTTCCTTTATTTTTATAAACAATGAAGTTATAATTATTGATAATGTAAATTTTTTAAAATCATCTTTTCTAATAAAATAATTTTGTGTTCAGATTCTTGGTGACACTAGGCTACAACCGCTTTCTCTTAGCTTCTATAAAAGCCAAATCCTCTTTTATTCCAATTTCAATAATTTTTTTTTCTTTTATTCTCTATCCTAAATCATCATTATAACTTTAAATCAATTTAGAAACATCGATTATTTTAAAGAATTTATTTTTACTTTTTCCAAGAGCAGAGACCAATTTCCTAGAGTAGGGCCCCCATGGTAACGTTAAAGTTGTATTTAAAAAATATATATATACTTCCTACGTGGAGGGCAGTATGCATTTTAGGTGGATTTCATATGAAACCTACCTATTGTAGTGGGTATCATTATTCAACTACCAGGAAAATTTCCACATATCTTGGCGTTGACCCCAAAATCACCGTCAGCCCAAAAGTTTATATATATTTCACTTTGTTGTGGACACGATAATTCCCGTAATTTTGCGCCAATCACTTTCAAATTGTTCCTTAAAAACGGTCAAAATCGGACTATGGGGATGGAAATAGGGTTTTTTCGAAAAAATATCTCTATAACTTTCTTATTAAGTAAAATATTGAATTCGTTTAAAGTTCCTACTATTCTTTCGATAAGGGCCTAAAATTTACGTAAGTAAAGTTTTTTTATATCCCCAAGGGAAAAAGATGGTATTTTTAAGACAAAAAAATCATACCTCCCTTAAGGCACAGTATCGAATCGGTTTAAAGTCGTCTTTAGTCCTCTAAACATTACAACATTTCTGTGAAACGATTTTTGATGTGACCAACCCTTACAGCATAGGATGACAAAAATAAAAAATAAAAAATCGCTATAACGTTCTTATTAAGTAAAATATCGAATTCGTTTAAACTTTCTACTATTATTTGGATAAAGGCCTAAAACTTATCTAAGTAAAGGTTATTGTTATCACCAACCACTGGCTCAGGGGGTTGGCGAAACCCAAAAAATTGGGTTTCGAAGACAAAAAATCATACCTTCCTTAATAGGCACAGTAACTGGTTAAAGTGGCCGTTAGTCCTCTAAACATTACCTAAAACTTTTGGCTGAAACAATTTTTAATATGACCAACCCTTACGGCAAGGGATTACCAAAATGTTCCTGGAATTATAAGAAGATAGGGGCTTGTCGTATACTAAACATGTGAAACTTTTTTCAAATGCAACCATTGTTGTATTGAGTAAATTTGAAGGTTTTCTTAACTTTAAGATGGAAATATTTTTTAACCCCTACTAGCACCGGTGAAATCTACCTCCGCCTTCCTGCGCGCCGAATAGGTTTTTTTTATAAATGGTTTCTCCGATCCTTTTACTCTGTTATTCTGAAATAAAGTCGTTTTACTATCTATGGTAATTTCTTACACTTTAATTGTTTTTCTAGTAAAATCATTAAATTCAGCTCATACTTAAATCAAATTTATTTCTTTTCAATAGACTTTCAAATCATGCGACACCAGGTTTACTTTATCAATTGTGTGTTGGTTGTATTTTTACAAGTTTTAGAAATTTTGTTTTACGTTTGTATTTTATAATCATATAAAGAAGAACGAAATAAATTTAAAAAAATTCTCTCTCAGAACTGTGTAAGAAGGCCGACTTTTCGTTATTTTATTTTCTTTCCTTATCCTCTTTCAAATACATACCCAGTCATTATGACCCTCAATGCAAGTAACAAATAGTACCTGAATACGCCGAACATTATTCTTAACAATAGATACACAGCAGATAAAGAAACGTCAACGATCCAGCTTGCAGCATCTTAACAAACTCCGCTTCTACGTTTCCCTCGCTCAAATTTTTTCGACCTTAAATTGAGCATAACTCAAGAACGAGTCAACCAATTTTTACAAAATTTTCACATGCATAACTTCAGATACTCTACTATGGCATATTATCACAAGTTCACGGTTCGACAAGGATATTGAGAGACTATCAGACGTAAAACTTTCTCACAAATACAATTTATTACCCTAAAGACATATAAACAAAATAAATAATAATCATAAAATAATAATAATGATAATAACAATAATAATAATGGCATATAACAATAAGACAATAATGAAAATAATAATAATGATATGACAATTTGTATTAAAATACAAAATAGTAATTCAAATAAAAAGGATAAGATTTGTTTAATGACAGTTAAATGATAAAAACCAGAATTCAGTCCAATTTACTAAAAACGTTATTAATAACAAGATAACAATAGAAAAGTCTAAAGTTCATACAATTCAATTTTTTGCAAATATTATTACTTTTTTAGTTTACAATAAAATTATTCTACACTTTATGAATGAATATAATACTGTCCTTTCTTTACTGTTTACCAATCATCGAACAACATCTTCTATTCACACATTGTCCACAAACGAATGCTCGTGACGTACTCTTTACTTGTTGTTACCAAACGCTTATTGTTATCGCAGTCACCGCAAACGCATCAGACTCGGGCTTGCAAAACTACTCACTGTTATCGCTTATTATCACGACTGCGCCGAACACGGCCTCGCTGTACTTATCCCCGGCCGTATTTATACTTCCTGGCCTGTAGAACCCGACTCGTCCTTTTAATTGTCGAAGCGTAATAGTTTTCACTGTCCACGCCCTTACGTTTTTCTATAAATTATTTTCCCTTCTGGTCGAGCAAGAATTTTTGATGGGGCCATTGTTTGTATTACAAAGAAAAGATTATTAAACGGACCTGTTATTCTGAGAAAAGAATCCCTTTTAGTTCCTTATAGATTCATTTTTTTTTCATAATTATTTTCTTTTTCCTTCTTCTTAATTGGAAGAAATCCTTTATGCTGGTCCTGTTACAAAATCTAAATTTCAATAAAATTAATCTAATAGTTTTAAAGATTTTCAAGCCACAAAATTTTATACGTAGGCCTGTAAATAATATATAAGAAACCCCAATTTAATTGTATGGTATTTTTCGTGCTCCTTATACATCAAAAAGTAAAGAACTCGGGCTTGCAAAACTATTTACTGTTATCGTTTGTTATCACGACTTCGCCGAACACGACCTCGCTGTACTTATCCCCGGCCGTATTTATACTTCCTGGTCTATAGAACCCGAATCGTCCTTTTAACCGTTGAAGTGTAATAATTTTTATTGCCCGTGCCTTTACGTTTTTCTATAAATTATTTTCCCTTCTGGTCGAGCAAGAGCTTTTGGTGGGGCCATTGTCTGTATTACAAAGAGCAAATTGTAATCTATGTAACATATGAATACTTAATATAGCTGTTTTTTTATATATATAAATGCAATTGGATTAATTACATTTAATAAACTACAAATTGTTTTAAATATAAATATATAAACTCTAATCAAATATTTCTTTTTACTAAATCCTTTCCTAAAACAAACAATTCGTTAGCTTTTTGCCGTAAAAAAATGTACAATTAGCTATAAAAAATGCATACATTAATCGGTATTTAAATACCAATTAATATATACGTATCTATGCATTTACGCAGATATATTATAAAAACAATAATACTGTAATTAAATCGTAATTGTTTTAATTATTCCAATAGAGATAAAAGAATTTTATGTAAGCATTTATTGTCGAGCTAATATTTAAGTATTCTGTATAATACAAATGCAATTATTATAAAAGTATTTTATACAAATAGAAAAAATAATAATTATTTAATCATTTTATTAATATTCTAATTAATTAGATAAGAATATTATCTGTAATTAAAAAGAGACTTACTTGCAACTGAATATCGTGTACTTTTTTTATGTTACTTTTACACAAATTAATTCAAATTAATTGATTATCAGGCAGCAGTCTACATTATAGCTTCATACTGTAGAATTTAAAAAGAAATATAAATTTTAAATGTCGGCCGTAGAAGATATACGTAATTGCTTCCTATAATAATAGTAGTAATAATAAAATTTCAATTAGCATAAATGCCATTCCAACAGACTTGAGAAAATAAATAGATGTTATTTGTAGTATAAATAATCGCGTATATAAAACATTCATAATGTCTAAAGTGATTTTTTTTTCTTTACTTTATATAGTTTTCTTTCTTTCCTTATCATAATTATATTATTGTTTTATCTATTTTATAACCATTAGTTATATTATTATTATTATTATTCCTAACAAGTACGTTGCAATCTCTTCAACTAATGAACAATAAACAACCCTTCTATGTCCCAATAAGGTAAGGACGATATGCAAATTAAGTGTCTTGTATAGACTCAGGCCGACCATTCCTGTGATATGCGGTTAATTGAATCCCAACCACCAAAGTTCATCGGTCTCCTCTGTGTAGTATTCAAATCCTGGTAAATGTTAGTTACTTTTACTAGGATTTGAACCTCAGAACCTTCGACTTTACTGCTAAACCAGCTCGTGAGTAATTAGTTATGTGAAGCAAATACATTTAACTTAATATCAGTTAAACACAATATTAAAAAAATAGGACTTTCCAATATAATTTATTATAAATCAATTTTATATAACGTAAAAATAAATTTGTATTTTTTTATTTTAATAAAATTATTGAAAAAGATTTATTTAAGAAACAAAATTTCAATTATATAAACCCATAAGACTCATAATCTTATTTATGAGTGAGACGGAGAGAACCTCAAAAAAGGAAAGATCGCGTGGGCACCAGGCCACTGGGAAGAACATAAAACAGATGGGTAGAGGATAAGTCAAGAAAAACACTGGTTTACCTCTCCAACAGGATTTGAAGCGAACTGAAAGCTGTACAGGAAGGCGAGGTATGGTCAATGGGATTACGAGGCGACGCTCAGCAATGATTCGAACGACTAGTAAGAGATATGGTTTCAAACGTATATATTTGAAGTTGGATGCCGTGTTGCTTGGTGAGCTACTGTTTTGCTTGATTTGCTTGATTCAAATCGGCGCCATATCAACGGAAATGTTTCATGGTAGTTCTTTTTGGTGTCAATGATGTGTTTAGTGGTGTTATGGTACCAAAGTACTTAAAAAAAAAGTTCTATATATAATCTTGATCTGAGGTTGATAAGCTGTTTCATTTATTGAAAAGTTCAACTCCAGACAATTTCTGAATTGAATTTTATAGAACATGCAATCAAATTTGCAAATTATCTAAATTATTGCGTAACGATCTTGCTTCGGGTTATTTTGATGTTTCTATTAGTCTTAATTATGAGCGGTACAAACGGTCGCGCTTCAATCTATCATTACGTTGCTGTTTTGAATTGAACGCTTCTGTTTCAGACAAAAATTGTAATGAATGTTTTAATCTATTCTCGGATTGTTCACTCGGTTCACGTGGACTTTGAATTTTTCATTTTTTTACAGACTTTTTGGAGAAAAGTACGGTATTACTTTCGGTCTCATAGTGGGAGGAGCGGAAATGAATTTTCTATACGTTTTCAAATAAGAGGAGTACGAAAATACCATTCACTTAAAATGTAATTTCCTTTTACATTTAAATATAAGCCAATATATAAAATTTTGTAGCTCGAAAATCTCCATAACTACTCGATCAATTTCATTGAAATTTAGATGTGTTGTAGTAGTGTAACTAAAGTTGTGCATGTGAAACTTTGATGAAGATTGGTTGAATCGTCCTTGAATCACGCTCAATTTAAGATGGAAAAGATTTGAGCGGGGCAAGTTAGAAGCGTGGTTAGTTATGATGCTCGTCAAGTTGGAACGTTGACGTTTTTTTATCTGCGGTATCTGCTGTTAGCAACATTAAACCAAATTAAAAAAAATATTTAACCTAGATTAGATAAACGAAAAGTCGATCTTCTTGTGAAGAACTGCGCTAATTTGGTTTAATACTGCTAACAATAGATATCACAGATCATGAAACATCAGCGTTCCAACTTACCGCATCATAACGAACCAAGCTTCTAACTTGCCCTGCTCAAATCTTTTTCAAGTTTAATTGATCGTAACTCAAGAATAATTCAACCAATCCTCATAAAACTTTTATATGCACAACTTCAGATAAACTACAACATATCTAAATTCGAATGCGATTAATTTATCTGGTAGTTTAGTAGATTTTTAAGCCACAATATTTACACGTAAGCCTATATATATATATATATAGATAGATAGATAGATAGGGTATTTGAATGACCTTCAAAAAAGTGCTAAGGTGAACACATATTGCAATATAACATTTTCTGTTTTTTCATTGGTGGGGTCAAAAATAGATTATTCCATTTCAAAAATTTGTTAACCTTGAAATAAGTTCAACGTCAAATCCAAGGTTACCATGAGGTGTCTCGCTCCAATTTGAGTAACATTTTTTAGGTAATTTTTTGTATTGGCGTAGTTTACAAGAAAATCGCCTGGGGTTTAGAAACACCTGTATATAAGGAAACCCCATTTTAAATGAATGGTATTCGTACTCCTCGCATCTCAAAACGTAAAGAATATTCATTTCCACCCCCCATTATCACTATGCGACCAATGTTGAGCGCAGAATTTCTCCCATACCTATTCATTTATCCAGCGCATGACTAATACTGATTAAAACTTGTTTATATAATCGATAATTCTTAGTATAAACTGATAATTCCTATCCTCTTCCAACCATTTAGTAATAAATTAACTCTGTAAATTTGATTAGTGCTATTGGAGAAAGTTTGAACAAACAAGAAAAACCTTTAAAAGTAGTTAATAGTTCCAAATTTCTTTATTTTAATGTGCATAATGTTGCTACTGTGTCGAAATAATTACTTACCAAGATCTTCTAATTTTCTTTTTAAGATTTTCTTAAAAAAGTTAGCGTACAATTTTATCCCTAAATTTTATCTTTCGGAAATTTCAATTGAAACATCGGGGCGCTATTCAGAGGAGTTCGAAGTTTTGAAAAATACTCCCGTCTGAATTAGTGGAATTACTTTATCGCCCATCCACTTGTTAAAAGAATTTTTTTCTATTCTTAAATCTGTAGATTTTTTCTGTACGAACGCTCTTTCAGCTTATATTAATCTGCTTTCCATATCTTTTGTTCATCCTCAGAAATTTTTATATTTAAATAATTTTAAGATTTCTGATGTATCATCTCTTATTTTAATATTTGAATTTTTCCCCGTTGATTTGTTCTACTTTTTTTATTGCTCAAATTATATTTTTCCCTTTGTTAATAAATCAGTACTGATCATTATTTCATTTAACGGATTCTTAGTTTTCACGAATATTTATTCAGCAATACCAGCAAATTTTCCCTTTTTTTACTGCTATATCAGGTATTAGATGATTTTAAAAACTATTAATTACTTTCCTTCTGACTATTTACGTTTTCTTTTTCCTAAAATTTTAACTATTTTACGTTATTATAAATAAATAAAATTTACTTCAAATTTATGGAAATAAACCAAAAATAATAATTCTAGTATGTTAAACAATTAATCTTGAAATAAAAATACAAAAATAATATAATTTCTTATTGATCGAATTTTCCTTCACAAGAACTAATTCTAAACCTTCAAAAAAAAGGAAAAATTGTTCTGTATAATAAAAATATGCCAAATATTTATTCAAGCCATACCTATATACATATATATTTGTATTTTTTTTTAAATACAAAACTTTTATTCAATAAATCAATGATTTTTTTTAATAAATATGTACTAATAACAATAAGTTTTTACAGGATATATTAATATAAGTAATAAATTTTTAACTCAATAAATTATATCATACGGATAATTACATAAAGTAGTAAGTAGCATATTAATAACAAAATAAGTAGCATACCTATGTCAAACAGAATTCCGAGTGAATTTTATCTATTCTTATAATTCTATATAAAAAAGTATGAATTATATACGTATAAAAGAAATCGAAATCTCTTTGAATATAAGAAGAATCCGCCTAGGAATTCAAAATATTTCTAGTTTCCGAGTTGTTAACACACGACTAAATTGCCCTCTGGCTTGCAAGATTACCTCATTACATTATTTTAAATAACTAAAACCCTTATTCTGTTTGTATCAAGATCTCGTGGGTGGCATTACACACCCTTTTTATCAGTAAATATATAAAACCTTTAAAAAAAATAATTAAAGATAACCTAAATAATTATTTATATATAAAACATCCCTTCAAGTGTAACATGAATTTTTACTTAACATTAGTTCCTTTAGTTTTATTTAATTTATTAGTAAATATAACTAATAGTCGTTATTTTTTAACTAAAAAAAAATATAATAATAATAATAAAAAAGGTAAATAATTAAGATGATTGCGTGTAAACATTACAACTGTTTTACATATATATAAAAACCTAAAAGAAAATATTTAAACAAATTTTTATCATAACTTAACCAAATATTTTTCATTTCTTAACTTAACAATTAACATACTATAGCTGTGTAATTTTTTATTTACTATAAAAAAAAATAAAAATACACTGACCTTACACTGCAATTAGTTAATACCAGATGCATCTTCTTAAAAATTCCATGAAAAAAACAGACATAAATAAAAGTAGAAGAATAAAAAATGTAATTTACATACACATGAAATTATTTATTAAATATTTAATAAGCTAGTTTCAAACGTTAAATTTTTTACCCTACACTCTTGAATTAAAATAATAAAAAAATAATAATTAAAACTAAATTCCTTTCAAATATTTCGTTTTTAATTATAGTTTTATATTAAAAAAAAAAGTGATTACGATGTTAAAATACACGTAACTTTAATGTTGATAATTAGTTGTTTTATTTATTTATTTTTTTTATACAACCTTCGACCAAATTCTATAAATATTTTAATATATAAGAGAGAGAGAGATGTAAAAGATAGACCAACCCTAGTGGTGAATTCGTCATCGCAAATCAGCTGATTTCAAAGTCGATAGTTCTAAGGAAAGGCAGTTACTTATATAGGGATTTGAATATTAGATCGTGGATACCGGTGTTCTTTGGTGGTTGGGTTTTAATTAACCACACATCTCAGGAATGGTCGACCTGAGACTGTACAAGATTACACTTTATTTAGATTCATATATATCATTCTCATTCATCCTCAAAAGTAATACCTTACGGTGGTTCCGAAGGCTAACCAGAAAAAAGATACATGTAAAAGATAAATGAAAAAATTCTATACACTTGTCAGAAATTGAACTCAAGATAACTAACCTAAAAGTAAATACTACTAACTACCATACCAATGAATATCTAGCTATAGAAAAATTAAGAAACGTTTGCTTATTATTATTTTAATATGAATTAAAATTTGTTATCTAAGTTTGTATGTAGATTCCGATGTTGGCTTACAAAATACAAGAGTTATAGAGTAACTAAAGAAGTAACGAAAATGGTGACAAACATTTTAAACAAGAAAGATAAGGAGGACGGGAAAAGATAAGGAAAACATCGAAACTCCCAAAACTTACATAAAGAAAAGATTTATGTCTAAAAGATTTAGATTTTTTCAGCTCAGGGATCGCCTGAGCTGAGTAATGCTTCACTGCAGATCCAACACAGGGGGAAAGAGAAAAAAAATTATCCAATTACACTAAGGGGAAGTAGCAAAACATACGATTTTAATAATAATAAAAAATACTATTCCATTTCGAAAGATTTTAAAATCAATCAGTATTTTTTATAAATATTTGGATTATTAATTATTATTAAATCTTAATGAAGATTATTTATCAGAAAATAATAAGTTAATAAGCTTCGCGTTAAAAGATTTTCTTTATCCTGGTGAAAGACAAAAGATTGTCATTCGTACTCTAAATTATTGTGAAACAAGCATCGTGGAGCTATTTAGCGTAAAGAATAAAAAAGAAAATTAATTTATTTGTTGTCAATGGATATAGATATCGTTTTAAAAGATTGGGTGATGAAGTGTAAAGCTGAAGCTGAGTAAATAAACAATAAAAATCATATATGAAAGTAGATGATAAGAACACGGGGTCGTGTGTAGTTCAGTTAATGATAACCACGATGCACTAGGTAAAGGCGTTTTAAAATTTTAAATGGTTAGTAATTCAATGTAACAGAATGCAGTTGAAATGTATCTGAATCCTAAAAGGAAATGGCTTGACGCAACTAGTTAAACGATATATTCGACAGTAATTCTGCACTCATAAGAAATCAAAGAATGTTGACGAAGTTCATCAAGCTCTCTCTCATAGAAAATTAGATAAAGATTTACAGAGAAGATAAATTTTTTGTTTGTCAATAACCAATTAAATAGAATAATGGGGTTTTTAACAATAACCAATATAAAATTTCAACATGTAAAGAAAAAATACTTTTTTAAAACAGGACGTTCAAGAACTGGCCGAAATACTTAACGTAATCACCTCTGCAAGGATATCCATCATTAATTTTCCCGACAAAAAAAATTGAAACATGAAAAGGAGGAATTCCGTTGCTTATCTTAGAAATAGTCTGCTGTTGGATTCATATTTGTACCAAAAACATCGTATATAACAAAAACAAAAATAATTAAAAATGAATAAATCATATAAATATTACATATAATTAAAAATGATTTCATGTTACCAGAAAGAATTTCTTACACAGAAATAATTGAGCCTGGAGAAGAATGTCGTATTCAGGGTAATTTGTCATTTAGTAACAGGAGTGTATTTCACAAAAACATTTTTTGAAATTTCACACAACGGGTAGTTTATTTATCCCCCTATTTTGAGGGAACAATTCTTTGCAATATTTATGATTTATATGCTATAGATAAGTTTTAGTAAATGATTTTAGGGGTACAAAAATGAAAGAAAATATAATTTGAAAACAATTTTTTTTTAAATATGATTTTTTTATAATTTTGACTATTACTTTTTACCTTCCGAGTAATAAAGACATTATGGTATCCTGAGGAGCATCAGCTGATTTCATTAATATAATAAAATTAAAATAAACTTACAAACTTTAAATCAACGACGTTATATTCAGTTTTATTTATTTACACTTTTGTAATACAATCTTATACTCCCACAATTCCCTAGCTACCATTTTTTTTTCTTTTTACTTTCATTTCTTAGAGTATTATCTTCAAATGAAACAATAAAAATTTGTTTTTTTGATAAATTTATGTAAAATAAATTTAAATAAATCTTTCCAACTGTTTCTTCCGAATTAAATTTAATTACCAGCTTTCTAACTTAATAAAAAAAAGTTATTTATGAACAAATAAAAAATGGGCAAAGAGTTGTATAACCTTTCCGGCTTCGCTCTAGACAGATTTTTATTTCAAATACACCATACGATTTTTAGATATTATATAGATAATGACCTAATTATGAAACGTTAACTGTTTAATTGTGAAAAATAAAAAAATGTTAAGTAAAAAAAAATTAAGTCTGATTTGACCCCTATGATCAAATTACTTTTTTACCTTAAAAAGTATCCAGTATTAAAAATAGTGTGTTTCAAAATGAATATCGGGGTTTTAAAGCTACGAAACAATTCTCACATAAATTGATTAGTTATATGACATGAAAGAGCAACTAAAAACAGTTTTAGCTGTGCGCAAGCTCATAACTGTTTCTTGTACCTTCCGCTTGAAAGCGCTAGTAGCATAAATGGTGACCCCTCAACAGAAAGCGTTTTGCAGTTTGCAAAGTGTACCCACCGGGTTGGTCTAGTGGTGAATGCGTCTTCCCAAATCAGTTGATTTGGAAGTCGAGAGTTCCAGCGTTCAAGTCCTAGTAAAGTCAGATATTTTTACACGAATTTGAATACTAGATCGTGGATACCGGTGTTCTTTGGTGATTGGGTTTCAATTAACCAGACATCTCAGGAATCGTCGAACAAGGACTGTACAAGACTACACTTCATTTACATTACACATATCGTCCTCATTCATCCTCTGAAGTAATATCTGAACGGTAATTCCCGAAGGCTAAACATAAAAAAGAAAAAAAAGTTTTCAAAGTGTGAATCTGTAAGTACCGTTCTACGTGCGTTCCTTTGTATCTTCCGACTGACAATAACATTCGTAGATGGTATAAACAATTTGAAACAACTGGCTCTATTTATAAAGGGAAGAGTACAGGACGATCAAGTGTGGCCTAAGACAATGTTGAACCTGTATGAGAGTCTTTTGTGCGTAGTCTTAGGAAATCCGTTATGGAGACTAGCCAGTGACGTCTGTTTGGAGGGTTTTAAGAAAACGCTTACAATTGCCTCTATATCGTTTAGAGCTGTTACAAACCCCAAAGCCTACAGATTATGGTTTGCGTGCTAGCTTTGCAAATGAAATTATGCACCGCCTTACCGTGACTATGAAAACTTTCTTTATCGTGTCGTATTCAGTGACGAATCAACAATAACGTTAATGGTAAAAAGTAAACACTCATAATATACGAATCTGGGGATCAAAAAATACTAACGAAATATTACGAGTGAACGAGTCTCCCCAAAACTGAATGTTTTTTGTAATGTACCTCGACGGCAAGTTTACGGACAGTTTCTTTCGTGGAAGCAAGTATGTCTGGAATGAACTATCTTGATATGCTACAACTACGGCTCTTTCCTTAACTGTAATACGAATCAGAGAACTTTATTTGATAACAAGATGATGCCCCTCCTCACTGGCATAACGCTGTACGTATCAGTTAAATGAAATTTTCACCGACCGCTGGATCGGTCAACAAGAACCAATGACAGAGCTTGTTAGGCGTGGCCTCCACGTTCGCCCGATCTGACACCGAGCGTTTTTTTTTCTTTGGGGGTTTATAAAGGATTAACTGTATAAAGGCCACCGTTACCAGCTGACCTATTCGACTTGAGACACAGAATTGAATCAGCTGTCGCACCAAGTACTTCAGACTTGGTTGTTATTAAAGTATAAACTCTCCTATCGGCTGGATGTGTGCCTTGTGACGAATGGTGCTCACATTGAACACTTACAGCTAAAACTATTTAAGTTGCTCTTTCATTTCATGTATAATTTATCAATGTAACTAAAACTAAATAGATATTAAATAACTTTAAAACTCCGATATTCATTTTGAAACATACAGTATAATTGAGAAAAAATAAAAAATCATAGGAAAAGATTTTGACCTCCTTGACTAATTAACGTTTTTATTATCAACATTATACTGTGTAGAGTATAATTGCTAAAAATAAATAAAAAACAAAAATAAAAAATGTTTAGTTAAAATATTTGGTCCCAATTGACTCCTTTCTCTAAAACTAGCTCATACAACAATTTTAATATCAGCTACAACTTGAAACACAAACAAATTATCAAGGATTACAGAAAATCAACAAAAATAATATCCGTTACATGATTTCCTTACAAGAAAATATTTAAAATATATTTCAGGCTTTAATACAAATTTTTTTTTGATATCAGATAGTAATGAAATATGAAATCGGGTATCAGGTTGCAAAATACCTTATTAGTTGGAAATTATTCAGTCAGATAATTTGTGCCTGTTTTCATGCATAATTTTTACAATCTTATCTCAATTGTTTGTCAACCGTTTTAAACAATTGAAGTATAATTTTCTTCAAAATATAAGGATAAAAATTCTACGTAGTAAAACATGATTTATTTAAAACTAATATTTACGAAATTAATAAAGATTAAAAGATTTAAATGGCCTTCATTTTTTAATTTTCAAAGGTAAAATATTCAAATTTATTTATTTTATAAATGTAGTTGAGTAAACATACATTCAACTGTATTAAAACGCACCTCAATCCGTTCTTAAGATATACATTTTTATTGAAAAAATACAAAATTCCTGGAAAAAGAAGTGTTCCGTTCCACGTCGAGCCGTCCGGTGCTGCGATCTAGTGGATGCTAGCGTTAACCGGAAGTGAAGCTCGTACTAGTATTCTACGTTAGAATCCCGCCCAGTGCAGTCGCATTATTCATTCCGCCCGGATGGATAATTAGTGTTAGTTATATTCTACGACAGCATCCCGCACAGTGCGGTCGTGTTTTCATTTCAGTCCAAGGGGACTCAGTTTCTTGATAATGTTCAAGTTCAAGTATGACTAAAGTGTCATACATTCTTAAGTTTAATGTAATTATTATAATTCAATTAAAATGTCAAGGGTGACAACAAATTAAATATAACGATTCAAGAAGAACATAGCTTTGCTTCATTTCATCCTCTATCATCTCATCAAAAAATACAGTCCACACTAGCTCTAAATTCTACCAAGATGCAAGATATGAGCATTTGTCCACATAAACCTTTTCATTTTGACTTCTGAATCAGACCCTTAACAACATCCTGACCCCCCGAAGGGAAAGAACCCTCCTTGTGATGATTCCGGTTACAACACCACACCCCCCGTTCCTAGCTCTGATGGGCTTTACCGGAGACCCTCTAAACTTGGTAACACAACCCATAGTCATCAGTTTGGCCATTTTGAACCGTACATTTTCCACTTATCCGCCATTTTTTTGTTTATTTTTTTGGTTACTCCACTTTGAGGCGTCACTGATTTAATAAGTTTCTCCAAGGGAAACTTAGAGGGAATTATTCACCCATGCACTTCTTCTACCATCTTCTTTGGGACGAACTTGACCAACATCGTAGAAATCACTTGCCACGCCCGATCGGTCCGTAGTATAATCCACATGATATTACCTGAGATAAACATGCCGAATTCTCTCCAGTATGCTTCCCTTTCCTATCTTTTTCCTGTTTAGCCTCCGGGAATTACCGTTCAAGTATTACTTCAGAGGATTTATGAGTGTAAATGAAGTGTAGTAGTCTCAGTTCGACCATTCCCGAGATGTGTGGTTAATTGAAACCGAATCACCAAAGAACACCGGTATCCACGATCTAGTATTCAAATCGTATAAAAGTAATTGCCTTTACTAGGACCAGTATGCTTTAGTATGCTGCAGAAACCGAATTCATACGGGAAGACTCTGTATAGTTATCCAATGTTTACCTAGTAATAATTGTTTAAATTAGGAACAATTAATTTTTAAAAATTAAAAAACCTGTATATTGTATTGTTTTGATTGTGACATATTTTTAATTAATATGAATTTTTGTTTCGTATAGGCTACACTGAGGTTTTAAAAAATTCATGAAATTATAAATTAGACATAATATACTTGTTTAATTTGTTATTCCATTATACGTAATTTATTAATTAATTACCACTAGTTTTTTTTTTTATGAAAAAAAAACTTTTTTGCAAAATAGTTCTTTTTTAAATATTTATAATAAACAGTACAAGAACGTTATTTTTTAGACATTTTTTTTAAATATGAGTTATAAATTTTCCAGTCAATTATAAAATAAATTATTGAAGTCTACATTTTAAAAATAAATCTTCTTTTGACAGTACTGAACTGTACATTTTTTTTTTTTTTTTTTTTTATAAAGTTGACATTTCGGAGTATAAATAATTACTTAAACGAAGCAGTTTATTTGTATTTGCATTGTAATTAATACGTACCCGCACATAAGCGTTTCCGTAGTCCGTAGATTAATTCAAGCATATTTCCTAATACTAATAATATATTCATTATTCTTCGTAGAATTTTAGTTCAATTTTTTCCTCACAATTTTACATTCACAGCTTTTACATACAGTACGATACTAGATGTAGGGCGTGCCTACGGCACACCTCCGCAGCTAGGCCCTTCCGGCGGGCGACGTCTTGGAATGCTATTATTAGGTGTTTAAAATTACCAATAAAATGTGACAACCTTCTACTAAATTTTTAAATTAATAAATTATTTATTATTATATTCAATTTACGAAACAAATTATCATAATAAGAAACTAACCGACAAAATATCAATGGATTCTAAATGAATAATCAATAGTATTTTCAGTATCGATTTATTTTTACCGAAAATAGTTGTGTTTTAAGATCTGCTACGAGTGAATTGCGTGGTAAAACTTATTAATTTATTTTATAGTTATTATTACTGTTATTATTGTTTATAAACATTTAAGAAAAAAAATCTTATGATTTTTTGACGGGCAGTATGTTCGATCATGTAAGCATGTTCTCAGCTAAGAGGGACGCACACACAGACAGACACTCATACAAATGCCCTTTAGTAGGGGAGGATATCAGACGGAAAATATTTCTAAATATTTTGTATGTTTACGAGAAAAATACAAAGGATTAAAAGTACTGAAAAGTTGAGAAATTTAAGCTGGCTGCTATATTGGGAAGTGAAGGCGGTTATTTGAAAATGTGCGTACATTTTTTAATTCCATGAAAAAGATCGAGGTTTTTTAACTGTTATACTTTAGAGATCGAAATGTAGATATATTTGGTTGATCACACTTTCTACTTCAATATCTCGCGAACGTTAAGTCATAGTAATTATTTCTTGTCATGAGGGCTTTCGTATTAAGAGCATTGATTCTTTTAAATTAAAAAAAATACCTCAATTAGTGTACAGAGGAAACTGAAGGTATGATATGGAGATATATCATTCCAAACTTACAATTTTTTCAAAACATAATATACAGCTATTAAAATTGTCTACTTACGAGAGGTGGATCAAAAAGTAAGTTGCCTTGCCGTGTTCTTGAACTGAAAGGAATACATTAATGTCTTGTGGTGGTAGCACTGGTTGCGTTGTTGTCTTCATGCTCCCCCAGCAGCAATTGTGTACAAAATTCAGTCTGTCAATTCAGTATCGTTGTCAATATGGCGTATCCTCTAGAGGTTTCGTCCAGCATAGAAGTGCGTTCAGTAGTCCGATTTTTGTGAGCAAAACATTACAATTGTTGTGAAATTCATCGGCAAATTGTTGAGGTATACGGTGAGAATGCAATGTCATGCCTGATGATCACAAAATGGTATCAAACGTTCAGAAACGGAACAACAAATGTGAGTGACGTACTGCGTGCTGGGCGTCCTTCAACTGCACTCGAAGGTAACGCGGAACGCGTGAATGAAATGATCTTGAGTAACCGGCTCATTTAAATCAGAGAAATTGCAAGTGATTTTAACATCACTTATGGTAGTGTGTATGCGATTTTTCAAGATCAGCTTGATTACCGTAAGATGTGTGCATGATGGGTGCCACATCTGTTGACCGACAACCACAAACATCAAGGTTTTGTTTCTGCTTTTTCTTTTCGTCAACGTTATTCCAGGACTGATCACAGTATTTGAAACAAATCATCACAGGGGATAAGAGCTGGGTGCTTCATTACACTCCTGAGACTAAACGAGCATCACATGAATGGAGACTTAAAAATTTGCCGCAGCCAAAAAAAGTGAAAACATCTCCATATGTTCGAAAGGTTATGTTGATAGTGTTTTTCAATTCTGAGGAAGTTGTTTACAGTGAATTTACGCCCGAGGAGCAACAATCAATGCCAAATCTTACTGTGAGACTTTAAAAAAATTACGTAAAGCCATTAAAGATCGAAGACCGGGAAGATTGAGCGATGGAGTCGTTTTTCTTCACGACAACGCTACTACTCATTCAGCCTCATGTGACAAAGTAGTTACTTCAAGTGGAAAGTGTGATCTCATCCACCTTACAGTCCTGACCTAACACCCATACACCCTGCGACTACCACCTATTTGGTCCTCCCAAGCGAGGACCAAACACCAAGCACCCCACTGGGTGGGGGGCGTTTAGCTAATAATGATGAACTTAAGAGAGCGGTCCTTAAATGGTTGAAAGAAACTGGACGAAATTTTTATGAGATTGGAATTGAAAAACTTGTCACATGGTATGAGAAGTGTTTAAAAACTTGATGATGATGTCGAAAAATAGATAAATATATGTAGTTTTTTGTTCAATACAAAAAAAAATTTTCTTACAAATATGTGTTTGTTTAATAGAGGGGGTATAACTCACTTTCTGATCGTTCCTCGCAAAAAATTAATTTTTTTCAAATAGCTTAATTTTTAAATTAAAACAATTAAGATGAAAAAAAATTTTATTTCTTTTTCATAATTTAATTACTGTAAAGATTACAATTAAACTGGTCATATACTATTAATTGTATATTCTTGTTTTAAATACTAAAGATCAAATTCATTTGGTTTAAAATTATAATAATCCCCTGCCACAATTTTTATCTGTTCATTCAATAATAAAATTCGGATTAAGAGATCCGACTTTTATTATTTTAATCGTTTTCAATAGATTAACTTAAATCAATTTTCTGAGAATTAAATTAATTCTACAAACTTTCATTTTTTTATTGATAATTTTAATAGTTAATTTACATCAAACTTCAAAGATTATGTTTTTGGATTTCAATTTTTTGGGTTTTATAACAACTTTCATGCAAACTCCTGAAGATACAATCCTGGGACGCATTTTATTTTTTATTTTTCAAATAAAACACAATCGTTTTTCATATAGTATATTTTATGATCTAAAAATTTCAGAATAATTTCGTTTTACTGCTGAAACAGAAATCAGAATATTTTTTTTCGCTAGCTATAACTTGAAATCAAAGTATTTCTTTACCTAAACATATATGATTTTTTCTTTATTTTCACTAGTAGAACGTATCATGAAATTATTTAAATTTCTTCAAGAGACATTCTACTAAATGTCCGTAAAATATTTTGTACAAATATACAAGGGTTCTACATAAAACGCATCCATCAATTAGCCTTCAATAAAACTTTTTCAATAAAACTTTATTGACTGCTTACCCATCCCCATGTTTTACTTTAATGGACTAGTCTAATCTCTCACAATTGTGTCAAAGCAGAAGACATAATAAAGTGATTACAACGGTTAATGCATGGCAAGTGACTTGGAGTTTTCACGAGAAGAACGGGTTTCTATTATTGAGTTGTAATTCAATATGTGATCGGTGACTTCAGAGCAAGAAAATTTTCGCCAAAATAAAACAGTTCCTAATACATCAGAGTTGAGATCAGTGACTAAATTCAAAGAAACAAGTTGTGTTAATGACAAGGAACATAAAATATCGAGGAGTGTTGAATATAAATACAATCGGTATAATTAATGACCGATTTATTATCCTTCTTTCCCTTTTTCTGTTTAGCCTCCGAAACCACTGTAAGATATTACTTGAGAGCATGAATGAGGATGATATGCATTAATGTAAATCAAGTGTAATTTTGTACAGTCTCAGGTCGACCATTTTTGAGATGTGTGGTTAATTGAAAACCAGTTACCAAAGAACACCGGTATCCATTATCTAATATTCAAATCCGTATAAAAGTAACTGCCTTTACTAGGATTTGAACCTTAGATCTCTCGACTTCGAAATCATCTGATTTGCAATGACGAGTTACCACTAGACAAACCTGGTGGGAATTAATTGCCTCGCCGAAAAAATAAATTAGACGATTGTCTCCTGAAATTAATTTGTCTAAATGAACCGTTCAATGAGCTACAAAACAGTTAAATTAAAAACCATATCAACTTGAAACAGCTTATAAACTTGTTTATGAACTTTATAAGATTTCGACAAAGAAAATCGGCTAGAAAACTGTTATCGATTTCATCTTTTGAGCCTGGGGCAATTCATGCTACGAATTTGTTTGTTTTTTTCTCTTATCAGACGTGGTTCTATTTTGACAGCTAAATAAACCAGTTAAAACAGCAGAATTTGGTGCACTGAAAATCCCAACGAATATCATGAAAAACATTATACTCATAAAAGATAAGCTGATATGTGATATTACAAAAAAAATAGGTTGGTACTATTTTCTTTGAGTACACTGTTAATGCAGAATAGTTTATTGTAAAGCACTACACTCTTGAAAAAGGAAGATCGATATTGGTTTTTATAATATGACGAATTCTTTGGTTACCGCGTCATCGGTTATAGCTTATGACCATCGAAATCTTTTGATTTGAGACCTGAACTTATCTCTTTGGGCTGTTTCAAAGAAAAAGCCTACAGCAATAAGCCAAGAACATTAGAAGTAGGTCAATATAGAAAAAGTTGTTTTAAACATCCAGTCAAGAACTCTAAAAGAAATTGCTAAAAATACAGTGAAGTGTAGGAACGTGCGTTCAAAAAAATGGCAGCTACTTTTAGCGTTTACTCGAAAATTTAATTTGTAAAATTAAGCGTATTTAATAACATATTTACGATTTTTTTTTTTTTTAAATTATAACTATACAATTAAAAAATTCAGTGTTGCCAACTTCTTTTCCGTAGGTCTAAAATTATTGTACGTACTAGACACATCTGTTTTCTTTTTTTGTAACATTTTCTTCTAAGTTTTCGTCGGTTTTGTTGTTAATAAAAGTAGACATGTTTAAAATTTTATTTCTTTTTTGTTGACATTATTTACATCAATCTTCTTATAATTAAATTCTCTACAATTTATATTTTTAAAATGTATGATTTATTGCCAATTTAACAACATTATTGCACGTCAAGCATAAAAAATGTGTTTTTTGACCCTATTTTTGGCGTTTTACGTGGGATATCTTAGAAAATAAGAGAGATACAGTTCTGGGATCTATTTTTTTTTCGATTTCCCATCTAAAAAACCATAAAAAACAATTGAATTTTCCCCTTAATTGACCTTCCCAGAATTTGAGAAAGCCTTAATTTACCCGGAGGAACTGAAACTCGGGCGAAATCTTTCACTCTGTATAACTCGCTAACGAAGCGTTTTCGGACCTATGTTTATATGAACTTTTTTCTTATTTTTAGCTTCTAGAATGAGTTTTAAAAGTATTGCTCTATACTCCTGAATCACTCTGTATAAATATATATAGGGTATATATTACATATATATTAGGGTAATTTTTTTTTTTTTACCACTGAGTGTTATAAGACTGTGATGTCTCTTCTGAATTTAAAATTACGAAATTAAATCAATATTTTTTTTATTTTTCATAGTTAGAACCTTATTTTTTATTTTTAATGTTTTCTTTTACAAAAAATAACTTTACTCATAAAAATCTATATAAATTTTAATATTTTTCTATTCTCAACGCCGTCTAAATTTTGTCACTGACCACTGTTGTAACTAAATTCTATTCTTTCAGACGCTTTATATAGCTGTAAAGGATAACTGTTTTTAGGCTATATTTCAAAGTGAAATATTAACAATTTAATTTTTATGTAGAGAAAAAAAAAATTCTAATTTAATTTATTTCTACTCAATAATTTTTTAAAAAGGTTTTTTTTAAATGATTGTTTTTGTTGTTTTTATTTTTAAAATAAATGATAGGGTCTATATCCTATAACGGTAAATGGATGCAAAAGTCAACCTAACCTTTGACATTTTGACAATCTAAGTTCTCACGGTCCGTTGTTGCGGTTGTTATTTTCTTTTGCTGTAGCCAAGTTGATTTGTCGTTGATGTCAACAAATACTACATGTTGAAAACATTCTGCTGCTGTATTACCACGCGGTGTGCGCTCTGACCTGACATTAATTCTTCTATTAATCATTATATAAATCACTGTAACATATATTATTACCTTCAGCGGTACCGTAATTGTATTGTAAACAAACATACAATGCCTTTCATTTTAGTATTATATACATAAAAAAAAATTCACCTGTAAAAAAAAAACAAAAATAAAAATCTATTCTTCAGGTTTAAACAACTTCAAGTTATCGCAACCTTCAAATATGAAAAATTATGAGACTAGTTTAAAGAAAAGTTTATCTTAATTGTTTTTTTTTAACTCATAACTGTTAGATAGAAAAAAAAACATAATAATCTATTACAATATAAAAATGTCTATTTTGTGGAAAAATAAGTCTACAAAATAGAATTAATAGGATTATCATCGACGTTAGTTAAATGTGATCACGGATCATACATTAAAAAAAATCCTTTTACCACAGTATAAAAAATAAAATAAAATCATAAAACAAATTCTTTAAAATTCCGGAATTGCAGAGTTTATTTCAACGTAAATTTATACAGATATTTCCATAACAGGTTGAATAACGAGAATTAAATCAAAAATAAGACTATTTTACAACGTTATTCTTATAGTTGGTAACAATATCGGATCATAACAATCTGTTTTTATACAGATTCATCTAATATTACACATCAAAGTTTAGAAAGCTCACTTGACACGTAAGATAGGAATGTATTATTATTATTATTATTATTATTATTATAATTCTCAATTGTCGCTGAGACATTGGTTGAGGACCTCGGGATTTTATTTGACACGAAGTTGTATTTTCACGAATATGTTGCTCGGATTGTCAATAAAGCACGCCGGGACCTTGGTCTTGTCCTTTGGATTTGTGGAAGGTTTAACAATATTTCCATTTGTAACCTGCTGTACAAATCTTTGGTGAGGAGTCGCTTGGAGTACTCGACCGTGGTGTGGAATAGTACACGAGTTTTTGCCTCTGATCTGGTTGAGGGTATTCAGAATAGGTTCTTGAACTGGATGTGTTTTAAGTTTGGAGATTGTTTTGTTGGCGCTAGTAGAGAGAATATGTTGAGGCGATTAGACCTTTCCAGGTTATCTGATAGAAGAACGTACTTTGACTTGGTTTTCTTTTATAAAGCTCTGCACAATAAACTTCCGACGCGTTACCATGTTGTCTTGCGGAACCAGGCCAGGTCAGTGAGGTCTTTTAGGCAATTTGTGACGCCGGTTGGTTCCACCGTGTCTCCGATTGAGCGGTGTACAGTGTTCCAGTGGAGTTCCAGGATAAGCTAAGCTTTTGGGAAGATGAGACAACCTTCATTAAAAATTTGAGAGGGTTACGTGGCGATGGATTACTGTCCTTGGTGTAATGCTCACTTTCATGATTTTAGAATTGTTGTTGTTTTTTTTAAGGATTATTGCTTGTAACTTGTTTTATTTGGAATGTATAAGTAATATTGTGTTTTTGTTTTTGTATGTTTTCATCTGTGTTTTTATTATCACTCCATCGCTACCGTTTTTTTTGTTTTTGTTAAGTTCTAATTATTATTTTTTTTGTATTTGATTGTATAATTGTTATTATTATTATTATTGTGTCTTGAATATTGTATTTTTAATTTATATGTGGGTAGTTGACTTGAGGTTAATATTTATTAAGAAATCATTAAATTTAAATTTAAAAAAAAGATTTTAAAAGAGAGGAGATGAAGTATGATTCAAACACATCGGTTTGAATCGGCCTTCTTGTAAGATCCAAATATTTCATTAATTAAAATTTTATTTGGCTATAACTCTGGAAGCAATGAGAATAAGTACCACTTATGGATATATCGTTAAAAAAACTCTCAATGAGGGCTTATTACTGCAGTTAAGAAAAATTTCAAAATCAATTGGATTTTGGACACTTTTGTTTCAGTCAATCGCAATCAAAAGGAGGAAGTGCGCTACTAGACGTTACAACAGTCCTAAATCCAAAATTTCAATGTCTTATGCCAAATCGTTTCTGAGTTATGCGAGATATATACGTATATACAGACGTCATGCCGAACTAATCAAAATGGATTCAGGGATGGTCAAAATGGATATTTTCGTTGAAATCTGAAAACCGAAATTTTACGCGATCACAATACTTCCTTTACCTTGTACAGGGAAGTTATTTGAAAAATACAAAAGAAATAGAATACAAAATAATTAACTATAAATTAATTTCTATAAATAACCAAAAACAGTAATGTTCTAACACACTTTGCCATACCCGCAGTCGTCTGCCAACGTGGGGATGGATTATTGGACTGGTGATTGGCTTCTTGTTACCTGCGACATCAAATCGTAATTTATTAACCCCACCAGTATATTAGTAGCAGTAAAAGTAAGATTTGAGATTTGTGTAGGCGAAACAGAAAGGAAAACTTACTTATGAGGTTTGTCTTCCAGGTTTGCTCATCTATCGTTACCCGAACGCTAGGGTCATAGTACAGACAAATGTTACGGAATAGGACAAATACAACAAATGCCATCTCCCCGATAGGGTATCCTCTTTCTTTTCATTTTTTTCAGGTCTATTATAGGTGTTTCAGACTTGACTATAACGACCACACAGACAAGGACACAATTTTCGACCTCGCGGTCACACAATTCCTTCATACATGTATATCTAGGATATACGTGTGTATAGAAATGTTGGTTGTTTATTATTGTAAACGTCTCACACACACGGCGATCGCTGCACCCTCGCGTATGCGAATAGTTTTACTTAGTGAACGTCATTCCTATAATCCTCTATCCTATACAGTGAAGATAATGAAGAGCACCGGAAGACAGTGCCTAACCTAGCAGTCGCCTGACGGAAAGAACGAAGAAGCCTGCGCTTTCGCTTGTGATGATCTTTTCAGGGCTCACAGGTCTTTCTAAGGTTACGGATGTAATTGTTTGTAATCAAATATACAGAGAGTCAAGCCTAAGAAAGAAGCAGGAACTCTACATTCTACGACAGCGAACTCGGCTTAAAGCATCGACTCAGTTGATGCCAAACGAAAAAAATGCCGAGATTGAAGAAGAGTCTATAAAATCTAAATTCACCATCAATTACTTCACTTTACAATTATTGATTTATGATAACACATGAGATTCCCTCCGGCAAAGGGAGTGCATTGCATCTTCCAAAAACTAGGGTCCCATCAGGCGCATTCCTGCTGAGTCAAAAGGTACTAACACTGAAAGATCTTCAGTGGACCGAATGAAGGGGAATCGCGCCTGGATCAAATATCCTGCTAATCTTCAAAGGATAATCCAAACAATAGTATATCCAAATCGATTTGCAAAGGATCGGAAATCAATCCTCAATTCTACTCAAAAATAAACAAATACATAATCGCCATTAAATAAATAAATACTCGCCTAATATTAATAAAGACCGCAAGGGACTAATGTCCAGGGTCTGCGATGAATAGGGGGATTCGTTACATTCTTGAGTTCCGTTCCGTTATTAGCAAAGCTAACACTACTCGATACAATTCAAATAGAACTACTGTCAATCTCTGTGATTAAACTGTCTAAACTTAAGATAAGTAATACCTAATCTAAGAATGAAAATAATTTTTTTGTTTAAATTTGTGTAGGTCTTCACGGTAACGAAATGTGAACAACAGGAAAAGCACAAAAGAAACTAAAGATCTTTAAAGTTTGATTTTACAAACAGAATAACTGGATTGACATAATATGAAATGAAATTCGTTTTTAAGAGGATTAATCCTTCGTAGGGGCAGCCCTAAGGGTAGCCTATACATTAAGACATTCAAGTTTAGTTGATTGGATGATAAAGTGATTTGTACAAAGCAACAACTGTAAAGGAAACAATTTTTTTTTAATTTATTTTTTATTTTTTATTTTAAATAGATAAAAAATATGTTTTTTGATTTTTAAAAATTATGTAGAAATGTTTTTTGAGGTTAAAAGATTAGCACAGAACAGAAAAAAATGTTGAAAACCATCTAGCAGTCAAATGACTGAAACTCAAAAAAGAAAAGAGTAATAATATTTTAAGCCGCTGAATCACAATTTGTAAAAGACATAAACTTCTCTCAAATGAAACTGGAAAATGGAAAAAGTTTAATTTTAGTAACGTGATTAATTTTAAGCCAGTAATACAGTTTTTTGTACCGAACCTAATCTTTATCTACAAAGTGTATAAAAACTCTAAAAGTTTTGTTTTCAGATAGCTAACAACGTTTTTTTTTTTTTCATATTTCACTGGCATTTCATTTACAAACTGTAGCACAAAGCCCATTATATCAATTTGTGTCCATTATCTGAATTTCTGTCTGTTTTTTTTTTTTTTTTTACGGGATTACGCATGAAAGCAAAACCTGTTTTTATAAAACTTGTAGAATGAACTTTTTTAACCAGACGTAACAAAAGACTTAACTATATCTTCAGGTGAAATATTTAACATTGGACCTCCAAGGAAAAAAATATATAGATTTGTTCAGGATACAATTAAATATAACAAAAAAAAAGAAAAGAAAATAGGCAAGAAATTAAATCAGTCCTCTTTTATTAATTGTTTTTTTATTTCTAAGCTCTCACTACTAAAGATGGATTTTAGAGAAAACAAAAAAAAGAATGATTTTGATATAACTTTATTTCGTGATTTTCATTTCATTCGAGTAACGGTTCTTTTTGGCTAAATTTATTTATTATTACTCCCATTCTGTTAAGATTAATTCAACGTTTTTCCGAGAAGTGTACTTTTTTAATTTATTCGTTGGAGGTGAATTATGTATTTTAGATTTAAAGAAATAAATAAAATTTGAAATAAGTTTCGTTGGAATCTCTTATATTTTTTTTTAAATTTTGACTGACCATTATCTTTTTAATAATGGATAAGAATTGCATCTATGAAGAAATATAGATAGTTTTTTTTTACTCATTTTATATTTTAATTTGAAAAATTTTGTAGCAACTTTCATTACATGATTCATTAAAACTTTCGAAAACCATCAAAATTTAACTAAAATTTTATTCTAACTTTGTCTTCCCCATTAAAATTGTATTTAAAAGTCTTCGATTCTTATTCAAAATCATCCATTTTTAAACTTTATTTAATTAGCCCCAGTTGATTTTCCAAAAAAAATATTTTTAATTCTATTCTATAAGTGATTTCATTAAAAGTTTTTTTTTTGCTATAAACTACTACAAAGATGAATAACATTTTTTAAAAACTGTGCATTTAAAAATTATGGACAATATTCCAATTTGCAATCACATATTTCACACTTGACAGTCAATTACAATTTTTTTTATAATGAATTGAGTTCTACGTGAAATAAGTTTTTCACATTTTAACAAATTTTGAAAATTCCTTTTACACTAATTCTGTCATAATATAAATATGTAAATTATTATGTCAGAAAGTTTCTGGCATACTTTATAAGTATATTCTTCACAAAATGATGAATTTTCTTCGGGGCACAAAACTTTACTGATCGCGTATATATAATTCACATTAATAATAACAATAATATTTCTCTTATCCATAAAGTGAAATTTTTGGGTGTTTTATAAGATGATAAATTCTCTTGGGATGATCAGATTGATTCCATTTGAAACAAAATAAAGCCGTACTGTTTTCCTTTAAAGCTTAATAAAGTTGTAAACTTATCATTAATAAATAGTTATAACGTTTACGTATACTTCCGTCTAGTATAATATAATCATTTAGGACTCCTTTAAATAAGACACAAAGTTTTTAAGATATAAAATGGGTTCTCAGATCATTATTCGGGATCCATAAAAATAAATCACGTAGATCGATAATAGGAAATTAAAAATGTTACGTTAGTTTTGTGTTTATATTTTTAAATGTATTATCTTTGCTAAAAAAATATACTCACTTATTCTTAAAGCATAACAATATGCACCTTAAACAAAACATACAACAGAACTGTTTTTGTATAATTTAACTGAATAATTCAGCTTCCGAGAAAAGATGTAATTATGATTCCATTGCCATTTTTTAATAAATAACCAAACCATTTAAAGGATTTTCCCGACAATTTATTTAAAATACACTTAAAAGATTTTTACAAAAACAATATTACTTTTTTGATGGATTTTTAAATAATAGTAATTGATTTTTTTTTAATCCTGAATTTTCCGAATCTCCATTCAACGTGTAATATACACGTCCACAAAAAATTTTTCTTTAACGTAATCTGAATTGTAAATTATTTTTAGGTTATGTATTCAACCCGTATATATTTTCATATGTTTGTTCGCGGGTTACTTTTTTCCTATTAATCCGATTGAAATATTTTTTTTTGCAATCGACGCAGCTGCTTCTCGCAGTGGTACCATGATGTTGAAAACACTTTTAGACACAAAAAGTTGGTCTGATAATTGACAAAAACAAAAAAGATTTTTTTTAGCCATCCGGCTTTTTATGTTTGTTTGCGCATAACTTTCTTCCTCCTAATCCGAGTAAAATAAATCTTGTTGAAATCGACGCTGCGGATTTCGCGGTGGTACCATGATGTTGAACAAATTTTTAGACCCAAACAATCGGAAAATTAACAAAACATACTTTTCTTTTGTCGTTCGGCGGGTAGGTAGGGACAGTGGGAATCCTGATATTTTGTATGTACTAGAGCTTCTAATTCTAAGCTAATAGAGCTTCTGCACAAGATATGAAGCATCGTTAATAAAATCATCAAAAATCGAGATATCTCGTCTTAAACCTTTCAGACCTAATAATATTCAGCATCGATAGGGACAATGAAAATCTAATGATTCTACACATGCATCACATTACATGATCTTTTGGATCTCTCGCAAGGTCGAACAACTAAATTTCTTCATAATACTCGTAACACTTGATTTTCCCATACGTTGCAGCGTCTCGTGATTCATCAATAGCGTTAATAATATAAAATCTGTTTTTGATATCACATCAGTCATACTACTACTATATTCATCGACTAATTTAATAGTTGGGAATATTTTTACACCATTTTCAACTACAAATTTGTCTGTTAAAGGTACCCTCCTTTTTTTACAAAGCATTTTCAATCGGCCAGTTGTAACTTCGCTAAAACGCAAGTTATTTAATAAATCGATTAACTCCATGTCATTTCTTTGTCTCATGTTTATTGTTAGCTAATAAAAAGAAAAATGATGTCACAAATTTATTTCTGCTTCACACCAAGAAGTTGAACAAAATATCAATGGTCTTTGACAGGAGGCAGCTGCATTATATCACCAAAAAGGAGAACATTAAGTCCGCCGAATAACTTATCGTTATTAATCAGAGACAAAAAGTTATGAAATAATTATTTAAAAAAAAGAAGTGGAACCGACATCAAAATGCGCTAAACAGTAAGAAATCATTTCGTCAATACTTAATTCCTTAGCAACTTTTTTGAATCGGGCCAAAATACATTCATGGTCTTATTTAAGTGGACCTACAGATGGCGTATATAAAAAGACGCAATAATCGCAAATAGAAAAGCAATCAAAACTCATAAATATGAGTTCCACTGCTGTAATACCAACATAAGTTTTGATGTAGTATACAGAACAAATTTACATTATATCTAGAAATTAATTTTATAGAAGCAGGCGCCAATTTAAAAACGTGTCTAAGGAATGTAGTATTTGAACAAAATTATTAGTTACTTTTAGCGCATTTTGATGTCGGCTCCTTTTTTTTTTTTTAATAATTATTAGTTATATGTTTATATTTAGATCTTCATATATTTACTTTTACATTATACCATGAATTTAATTTTTTTAAATTACATGGACTTTATTCGCACCTGTTTTTTTTATATAATTAACTGTAATTTGTGATGCTGTACTACATGAATGATTTATTTATTAAATACCAAAGCCAAATCGCAAACCACCTGTTTTGAAAAACTTTTTTTTTATATGAACCTAAGGATACTAGTACAATATTTTCTCATGCTTAATAGACCACTAAAATATCGTTTGTACTTGATGTTTTTTAATACAATTCCGTAATTATTTATTACACAATAATTATATCCATTTTCTAAAACATACCGTAATAATTGTATGACATATCATATGATTTATTCTGTACTACATGCTTTTCTTTAATTCAATATATTGGTTCAATCTTGTCCTTAAATCTTACAACCTTAATTAAACTCATTTCACGAACATAATTGAAATATATTCTATCTGTTAAACATGGCATGTTTGTGTGTGAACATTTAACTTCCTAATAATTGTTACATGATTCCTCCTGAGAATAAATAAGTTAATAAAGATTTTATTTGTCATCTGTTGGTTGTTTAATTTTTTCACAAAAACTTACTTATCGCTTTTATTAATACATAATAATAGTACTTAAATATTACCCAGATGAAGCTGAGTACTCCTGATACATATACTAGCCGATCAGGGCTTCGCTCGCGCGATCGTTTAGCCAGGGGTCGGAGTCCCCTCGGTCACCGACGCGTTCGTTATCCTAATGATTAGGAGAATATTAAATATTTCACAGATATTCTTTGAAACAAAAAAAATTAATGAGTTCTTTACTTCATTATATTTCTTTTTCCGTGGTGACAGAAATAGAAAAAAATAAAATTTTTGTTTTTTTAATGGATATCTTTAATCTATTAACCCCCAAGGGGGTTAGGGTCTCGATCTATGGCTTAATCCCTTCTCTGGGATAATACAAATGGATTTTGAAAATTTGAAAGCTATCGTTCGGTTGGTTCTCTAGTGATGCTATTGCAAACAGACCGATCAACAAACTTTCGCATTTATGTATAAAGTATTATATAATATATATATATACGCAGCGTATAAACACAGAGTATATCACGAAGAATAACAAACTTTCATGAAATGTTGTACTGGTGAAAATAAAGAGAAAGTTCATATAGATATAGGTGTGGAAACGTATCATTAGCTGGGAAAAATTTCTGCGCTTTCGGTAAAATTAAGCCAGACTGTAATTATTGGGGCCAAAATTAAGGGTTTTATATGAAATATGAGCTGAAGAATTGGAAAAATAGATTCTAGAAATGTAATTTTAGTATTTATCGAGAAATTTAAGATAAAAGACAAAAGATTAGCGTCGAAAAACACTATTTTATTTTGGTGTAAAATAATTTTGTTAAATAGATAATAAACATACAATATTTTTAAACAAAACTGGTAAAGAATTTTATGATTTGAATAAAATGCTATAAATAAAGTCCGCAGATACTAAATACAAATGTAAAAATTTCGAAATTTATTAACAATTTAATATATTAAAATGTGAAATATTTTAACTACGTATTAAACAAAACAAAATTTCCAATATTACAACAAAAATAAAGAATTAAATATCTTATAAAAATAATAAACACAAACAATAAAACTTGGAAATTGTTACCTTCGAACCTATATTTATATGAACTTTCTTCTTTATTTTCACCCGTAGAACATGTTCTGAAAGTTTGTTACATTCTTCGTGAATCACTGTATGTACATATTAGTACTATAAAAAGAACAGAAGAAATACACAACGACCAGATTAAGAAGTACGAAGGATAAAAAAATATAAAAATTACATTTATAAATCGAAATGAGGTGGAAATAGAAATTACAGCCGAATAACGTGTTTTTATTTAAAAGAAGAAACTTTTATAGAATAGGCGTTAAGAATAGAATTCGAGAAACAGATTATTAAATAAAAACAGTGGAAAAGCTAAATAAAAAGGTTGTTTTAAAGCCGTCTAAAAAGAATTTTGAATCAAAGGTGAGAATTTTCACATATAATAAAAATTTGGTTAGAAAATTGATGAATGAATTAAAGGGAGAATTTTTTTACTTAAAAAAATATCATAAAAAAATTTTTTTAAATAAATAAGTAGCGCTATCTTGAGATACACGCGTTTTAAACCAAATAAACCTTGATAATTTTTCTATTAAATCAGTAGACTAATACTGTACTAATGAAAAAAAATGGCATCGATTAGAATTCTCCCACAGAATTTCCATCACAAATTTTATTTTTCAAATAAAATTTTATTTGGATTATTGCCTCATTTTTAAAGCTGATGTTACCAAATTTCAAGTATTTAATTTCAAACAGGTTAAGAGGTATGAAAAATAACTGAAATTCGTTCGTTAAAAGAATTCCAATATTAAAAGACATATTCATCAAAAGACTTAGTCTCTGATTGATAATAAATAATTAAAAAAAAAAACTGTCTGATATTTTTAAAAACATACAACACCACAATCTTTAAATCTCCCTACCCTGTCGCCGGATTTTTTAAAAAGTTCTATAGAATCAATCTCCCAAATGTACAACCCAGGGTGTCTAGAATACCAAATATCAAGTATTAATTCAAAAGACTTTGGAGATATGAAATGTGATTTAAAACTGTAAAATGAAAATTCCTCAAAATTTAAGCAAATCTAAAGTATATTTTATACAGATAATTCACTGTTAAATCACAAAATAATGATTTAAACGAACTTTGATTAAAATTCATATTTTTACTTCCCTGGTATCATCACAGTTTTGCTGCAAGAAGGAAGTATGGTAATTAGTCAAAATAGGGTATGTTTTTTTTTCGCTTTCTCTCACTACGTTTTATGACCCAGGGACACCAAAAAAAAACAGCAAAAAAATGGGGTAATGTTCGTACGTAAGTACATATGTTTGTATGTTGGCATATTCGAAATAACGTTTGATTGGATAAACCGATATTCATGAAATATAAAGACACTCGTGTGTATATGAGGCAATTTTTTGTTGAAATTTTGGGGTCAATAATTCCAATGAATGGAGGGGTTTTTTTGGATAAATTTTTTCAAAAGTTTGCAAAGAAATTGTATTAATCTCAGTACATGCACGCATGCTTATATTACCTTCTTTTTTTTTTAATTTGCCCCAAAAGCCCCTTTCTCAAAACTCGAAAAAAGCTTTTCTTTCTATTTATTTTATATTTTTAACTATTTTTTTTTTAATGTCTTCGTAGGTTAGTAGTAGTGCAAAGTGACCCAAAAAAATACTTTGGGGGTATTATTGGTAGTAGGGAAGCCGTTCGTTTAAAAATATCGATTGAATTTCTCAATTTTTTTTTTTTTTTGTTTTAATTAAACTTTTAATATTATTAAAAGTTTAAATAATAAAGTTTTAGTATTAATATTACAATAAAATTTCAGCATAATATAATTTCCCACCCCCAAAAAAAGTAATCTTACGTAACTTTTTATTGGTTGTACATTTTTTAGTGGATTTTTTAAAATATATTCCATTTAATATGGTAAACGTAGAAAATTTTTAAAAATTTTTTGGATTTTGGTGGTAAGGGAGCATAGTTCCTGAGGGCGACGTGATAGCTGCAGGTGTCCGTTGTCTTCTTTCTGAAGGCATAAACTTAAAAACTACTATCGGGGTGAATTTTACCGATGCAGATGTCCCTCGGGGCATCGAGATGGTTAGGGAGCATAAAAATTAAAAATTCAGATTTTTTTTAATTTTTAAAACTTTTTTCCATTTATTTAAATATATAATGATAATTTTAAAATAAAACTTATCATAAATTATTCTCTACCCTAAAAAAGAAATCTAAGGTAACTTTTTGCATATGTAATCATTTTTCCACTATATAAGAATAAATAAGCAAAAAACAGAAAAGTAATACAACCAACTTTGTTGTCAGCTTTTGTAATATTTGAGGGAATGGATGGTTTTTTGATTTTTTTTTTGTTGTAAATACTATTAATATCATTAAGATAAAAAATGTTATCCTTCAGACATTTTTGTGGAAATATGACACCCTCTACCCTGTTACTATACCACTCCACCACCAACACCCACCAAATTTTAGTTTCTTCATTAGTCCCTTAAATATTAAGCGAAATAGAGGCTAACACGCACACACGCACACACACATATAAACATTTTTATAAGCGGTTTCTTTAACGGTTCTCGCCGTCTCACGATCCCCTGAAACGTTTTCATTAACATCCCTGAAACCGGTGAAATCCCTGAATTTACGTTATTATCGTCTGCACGTTTATGGTCCAGTAAAACTGGAGAATAATTGATAAGTAAATCTGTGAACTGTTTCCTATATATATATAATTTTTTTTTCTCGTCGATTTCGATTATTCAGTTTTTATTTCAAATAGGAAGTTTTTTTAATGGTACCAGATAACCGAACAAAAATTTTAAAATATTAGTTGGAAAATATATATAATACGAAAGGTAAAGTCGATAGATGGGTGGAATATATTGAAGAGTTATACGGAGGAAATGAATTAGAAAATGGTTTTATAGAGGAAGAAGAGGAAGTTGAGGAGGATGAAATGGGAGAAACAATACTGAGATCTGAATTTAAGAGAGCATTAAAAGATTTAAATGGCAGAAAGGCTCCTGGAATAGACGGAATACCTGTAGAATTACTGCGCAGTGCAGGTGAGGAAGCGATTGATAGATTATATAAACTGGTGTGTAATATTTATGAAAAAGGGGAATTTCCGTCAGACTTCAAAAAAAGTGTTATAGTTATGATACCAAAGAAAGCAGGGGCAGATAAATGTGAAGAATATAGAACAATTAGTTTAACTAGTCATGCATCAAAAATCTTAACTAGAATTTTATACAGAAGAATTGAGAGGAGAGTGGAAGAAGTGTTAGGAGAAGACCAATTTGGTTTCAGGAAAAGTATAGGGACAAGGGAAGCAATTTTAGGCCTCAGATTAATAGTAGAAGGAAGATTAAAGAAAAACAAACCAACATACTTGGCGTTTATAGACCTAGAAAAGGCTTTCGATAACGTAGATTGGAATAAAATGTTCAGCATTTTAAAAACATTAGGGTTCAAATACAGAGATAGAAGAACAATTGCTAACATGTACAGGAACCAAACAGCAACAATAACAATTGAAGAACATAAGAAAGAAGCCCTAATAAGAAAGGGAGTCCGACAAGGATGTTCCCTATCTCCGTTACTTTTTAATCCTTTACATGGAACTAGCAGTTAATGATGTTAAAGAACAATTTAGATTCGGAGTAACAGTACAAGGTGAAAAGATAAAGATGCTACGATTTGCTGATGATATAGTAATTCTAGCCGAGAGTAAAAACGATTTAGAAGAAACAATGAACGGCATAAATGAAGTCCTACGCAAGAACTATCGCATGAAAATAAACAAGAACAAAACAAAAGTAATGAAATGTAGTATAAATAACAAAGATGGACCACTGAATGTGAAAATAGGAGGAGAAAAGATTATGGAGGTAGAAGAATTTTGTTATTTGGGAAGTAAAATTACTAAAGATGGACGAAGCAGGAGTGATATAAAATACCGAATAGCACAAGCTAAACGAGCCTTCAGTAAGAAATATAATTTGTTTACATCAAAAATTAATTTAAATCTCAGGAAAAGATTTTTGAAAGTGTATGTTTGGAGTGTCGCTTTATATGGAAGTGAAACTTGGACGATCGGAGTATCTGAGAAGAAAAGATTAGAAGCTTTTGAAATGTGGTGCTATAGGAGAATGTTAAAAATCAGATGGGTGGATAAAGTGACAAATGAAGAGGTATTGCGGCAAATAGATGAAGAAAGAAGCATTTGGAAAAATATAGTTAAAAGAAGAGACAGACTTATAGGCCACATACTAAGGTATCCTGGAATAGTCGCTTTAATATTGGAAGGACAGGTAGAAGGGAAAAATTGTGTAGGCAGGCCACGTTTGGAGTATGTAAAACAAATTGTTGGGGATGTAGGATGTAGAGGGTATACTGAAATGAAACGACTAGCAGCACTAGATAGGGAATCTTGGAGAGCTGCATCAAACCAGTCAAATGACTGAAGACAAAAAAAAAAAGTTGGAAAATATATCGTCAAAATCAAAACAAAATCCACATTTCAGAGAGCCTTAGTTAATCATTATTTTTCTCGAACACGATATAAAAGATAACTCTTTTCTCAGCTTTATTATGATGCACATTTCTCTTCTTTGAAACTATTTTTTATTTAATTTACATGGATAGTATTTTTTTATTGAATAATCAAATTGTGAATATAACCAAAAAATATAAAAAAATTCTTTTACAGTTCTACGCAAGATCGACTTATCATTCCTTTTGAAAAAATCGTATCAATTCATTCTAATCTTAAAAAAAAACTCGACCCATAAAAAAATAGTTAACACGTTAAAAAAGCAATACAATAAAAAAGATTTAAAAAAGTTTTAACTCACTCACCACTGCATAATATTTTTTGTAAAATTATTTATTTTACTCATCACTGTGACTCACTGCATAAGCGCGAGTGAAAAATACACCGGTACACAATCAACATAAATTCAACCTTTTTTTTCGAAAATACATTGAGCGTAACTCTAGAACGATTCCCCCAATCCTCATAAAATGTTCACATGCACAACTTCAGATACACTACTACAGGATATATACATTTCAATTTAATTTATTCAGTAGTTTTGGAGATTTTCTAGCCACAAATTTTATGTACAGGCATAAAATTTTTTATATATATATAAATAAGGAAGCCACAGTTTAAGTGAATGGTTTTTTGTACGCCTCATTCTTTAAAACGTAAAGAAAATTCATTTTCACCCCTTCTCCCACCATGCGATCGAAAGTAATACCGTACTTTTCTTATAAAAGACAATCAAAAATATTAAAATCCGACTTACAAATTCGCGTTATAAATATAACAATATATCTTTATGAATTCTTTATATTTTGAATTTTCAATTTTTTTTAATACTGTCTATTTATTCATTTAACTTTTGCCTTCTCATTTATAAATTATTTTAATTGTTCGTTTGTATCTACTTGATGATAATTATTTAAAAAGTGAAATGCGTATTTAGTTTTAAATGAAAATATTTTAGACATTTTTTTAGTATTTTTTTTAATAATTTTATTATCATACATGCGTAAATTTATTTTTAAGATAAATTTGAGACATTAACATCACGATGTTTTTCTGATGTTATAAAACCTACGCTGAAGATATAGATCCAGTTTTTTTTAAATTATTTTACAAAAAAATGTTTTTTTCGAAAGTCAACTAAAATATTTTTAATGGAAAAATAGAAAATAAATATAAAGGACGAATTTAATAAAATGAGTTTAATAATATAAACTTTACTAACATAAATTACTACAATCTGCAAAAATAAAAAATTAAGTTAAGATTTTGGTAAAAAAACTATAAAGGAATAAACCAATCAAAGGTGATATAATTGTACCAAGTATAAAACAAGAAACCGTTCTTAAAATCAACCAATTAAAGAACTTTTAAAATTTTTTACTACGGGGGTCCTAAAGTTTAAACGGTAAATATTTAAACATATTTACTCGTTACTTAATTTAAGAAAAAAACCTCGAAACATTATGTAGTTTTAATTTGATCGACTTTGTTCAGTGTACAGTAAGAAATTCTATGTATATTTAGAGAAAGAAAAAAAAAACAGATAAAAAGGGAATAGAAAATATATAAGCGAAATAATTCCAGTACACACGAATGTAAAGAATGTGTGATAAGGTAAGAAGCGATATAAAGGCGGCTTTTACAAACAGAAAACGAATGAGTTAAACGTGAATCGGCCGGTAGGACAGTCAGATATTAAATTATAAGGGGGACATGGTGGGAAAGACAGGTCTTTTTCTTTTCTCTCACTCATTCTCTCTCTCTTACTCGATCGTATTCTCTTTCTTATTTATTCTTACTATCTCTTTTTCTTCCCCTTTTACTATATCAGAGACATCTCGTTTGTTTTATGGGATTGTAGCCCGGTCACAAATCATAGATGGACTCGCTAATTGGTAAATCAAGAACCAGCTTGTCTTCTTGCCGGTCTGACTGACCACAACGACCTCGTATATTCGACTTGGCTTCAAATTCGTGCTGTATTTATTTTAAAATATTAACCTTTAACCTTAAATAACTTATTCTTTTTTGTAACGGTCTTTTTTCCTTCTATTTTCAAGATTCATCCATTTTTAATATATTTATGAGATGTTTCTCTTTCAAATGAATCGTTAAGAAATTTTATTAGTTGAATTATTTTTTTTTTAAATACACTGACTATAATTTTTAGCAAATTCAAAAATGAAGGAGGATTTTCTTTATCTGTATTTATTATTTTTTTAATTAAATAAAATAAGTTGAAATAATACTAGATCCGACGATTAGGCCGTCCAAGACCTAAAACGTAGTAATTTTTCAATTCTTCATTAAATTTCGACTTCGTAAAATCATTACTAAATAAGGTAAATTTTTATTATTGCAGTGAAGTTATACGGTTATTTATAACAAAAATTTAACACACCTTATTAGGTACTGACTTCAAAAAAGACAAACTTTAAGAAAGAATTTAAAAGATTTTATTTTTTTACTTTTTACTCTTATTTTTTAAAATTTTATTATTATTGTTCTAAAATAATTTATTAAAAAATTTTTTTTTAAATCTTGATTAAATTAAAAAAAATTGAGAAGGCCACAAATAAAGGTTCCCGTATAAAAAAAAACTTCTCTAAAAAAAAACAAAAAGGCGAAAGCTGAAAACAAAGTTGTAGGACTTACCCTTCACGCGGCTAAAGCTCCGATCCGGAAAAGTCCTACAATTATGGGCTGTTTCTAATTCACGGCTTACACACACATGCACACACGATTTAATTTAAAATAATTCATTGAAATATAATATTTTTTCGTTTATTTAATTCAATAATTCTAATCAAACGCGCGCGCTTACCGTATTTAATTCGCGCGGGTGTGGCGGTACTAGCGGCGACGGTCGGCACTAACTAAACTAATGTAATTTCACAACTTACATAAAAAATATTTTGCTTGTAGGGTCGGCAGATTGGTGTAGCCGCTAGGCTGAACGCACTAGGTACCGAGTCAACCGGGCGATCGAGTACGAGACTCACCCAGACCGCGTTACTTTTTTACGCTTATAACATTATTCATTTATTTAATTCTACCCCTCACTTGTGACGTACAAAATAGCAGTAGTTTAGAGCATTTTTTAGGGTGTGTGCGCTTTTGCAAACATTTTTTTGTAAATATTCTTATTTTTTAGTAGTTACCAAATGTACCTAATAAAAATATAAAATTAATTAGGCAAAATTTCGAGATGCTGAGAGTGACTTTGCTATACAGCCTCATCCCCTTGACCTTTTAAGTCGAAAATTGAATGGCATTAATGCCCCATATATAGACGTAATCTGACCAAGTTTGGTCAAAATCGGTCCAGTAGTTCTGGAGATATAAGGTGATATTTAGAGGCCAACACCGAACACACACACGTACATATGAACATTAACAGCCAGAAAACTTCCATCCGGTTTTTTTTTTTACTTTTGGGTTCCTTAGGTGTCAAAACGTATGATCCGATGAAAACCGCATATGTTCAAATTGGAGCGATTATAGCTCTACTGTATCGCTATCTAGACGGGAAAATAAAATAAAACTTAGGGAAACAACGTAATAATTGTTACAGAAGTTAATAAAACATCTATTATGAAAAATTTTGAAAAGATTAACTTTAAGAGAAAATAGAAAATTATATGATTTACTTATCTGAACATCAAAGATGAGGAAGTCCATTAGAAAGCCTCTATAAACCTTTACAAAACAATTCCAGCTGCATCCAAACCTCCTCAACTATATTTAGCCTACTGGCCGTAACGTTAATGATCTTGAATCCTCGGTGGGGGATTTTTTAATAGTGCCGGCGGGGAAATCCCTTGCGGATCCCCCGCTGGAGGCATGGTTTGTAATACAAGACCGAGTCCCGGCTACCTGGGTGGGGCCTAGCGTTCTACCGAGGTAGTTTGAGGCAAAGGCACCCCTCGGAGCTGAGTTTATGCGTAATTGCGAATCCTGCTCTGGGGAGAGGAGAGATTTCAGACGAAAAAAAAACTTAAAATCTCCTTGTCGCTTATAAAGTTAATCAAATTAACAAATTCACAAGCAGAATTGAGTAGCTGCTTTTTTTAAAGTCACTTAAAAACTATTCAAAATAATTTAAGTAAAAAAAAAAAAATGTATTTTCTGTTGATATAGAATGAAAAGAGGTTGTGTTCAGTCAGAGTGAAGAATTACCAATTAACCTGGTTTACCAATGAACCTCTAACTTTAAACTTCGATTTCCTAAAACAATATTATCCTATTTTTAAAAAACAATATGTGACATGTACAAATGTAAGGAAACATTCGGAATTCGAGAATGAGAGGTATTTTTTTCTAAATAGAAACAGACGCGTTAAATGTACAAAGTGTCATAACCAGAATGACTTACGATCAACAGTCACTTCCAAAACTAGCCATTTCTACGAATAAAAAGCATTCCATATTAAGTTTACTAGAGAAAATATTGAGAGTAAATTGGTTTCTATTCCTCTTCTTTGCAAAATTAAATATAATGTTCAAATCAGCATGAAAATCCGACCTAAATTTGTTTACCAGAGAGACTAGATGTGTAATACTCACAATTAAACTTAAAAAAAAGCAAAACGATTAAGTTCTATTCAAAACTCATGTTTTTTACATGCGTTACATATACAAAGAAGTCTTACACAAATAGTGAAAGCAACAAATGTACTTAATCATTTCTTTTAAAAAAATAAATCAATGCTTTATAAATTCCTTGTTACAAATCAATAGGAAAAGTACATTAATTTGTTATTTAACACTATTTATCCTGTTTTTATATGCGATGTAATGGTTTAGATATCGATGACTCTAATATTAAGTTGCTTTTTATAATAGTAAGGATGTTCATTATTTAGCCAGAAATTTTTTGGTGAACAGGTCCGAATTTCAGTGGGTTTGACTTGTGCTGATAAGAACAGTAGACATATGACTTATTTAAAAAGGTGTTGATAAACCAATTCACTTTTCACTTTCCTTAAATAGAATGGTATCTATGCCGTTTTTGGACGTGACATGTGAGAATCCCCTGAAATCTTCAAATACAGTTGATTTCACACAGTGATAATAATGTAACGTAATTAAAGAATTACGAGTGTAAAAATAAAATATTGTAAGTACTTCAGAAAAATTACGTCGGCTCTACAGTAAGGGGTATTAAGTTATTAGCAGTTATTTATCAAAAAGCTGATAATGAATTGTACTTTTCCGGCTACGCCGGTCAAATTATATAATTCATTTTTGAAAAAAAAAGTTCCATCTTTTTTAATGGTTTATATAATAATAATATTTTATTTTTTTAATGATTAAAATAAACATTTTAAAAAGTTGTTTGATTTTTTTTTTAATTAGAAACGCTTCCATCAGGGAAGGAGTATTAAATTACTTTGATGACTATTATTTTAAAAAATGAGTATTGAACATAAAAAATTTGAAATTGTAAAAAAATTGTTTGTTTTTTTTATTTCTGGGATCTGAAACTCAAGTGGAATTCTAGTAAAATTAATTTTTTAAATTTTTTAAAAATTAAAATTTTTACATTTTAAATGCAATGAATAACTTGCGAGATGGATAGAAATTTATAGTAGTTTTATTTTTTTTAATTTAATAAATATTTTTTGTTATTACAAACCATTGGAGTGGGATGGGTAAAAAAATTTTATAATGATTTGAAAGGCCTATTGTTACAGAAAATATAGATGAAAAAAAATCTTTATATATATATATATATATATATATATATATATATATATATATATATATATATAAAGTCATTAGTAATTTGCAATAAAAAAATTTTTATTAGAAACATTTTTTGTTTAATTGCCGTTCCCCAGAAAAAAATTGAAATCTAATTTGGCTAAAATATTCCGATCCCTTCCTCCAATTTTTGTAAAATTACTTTCTTTCTCCTCGAAGGTAATACCTGTTTGAAGAAAATCGGTGAACGGGGCCAGAGTTATAAGAACCAAACACGGGCCAATATACATACATATACAATATGCAATAATATACAATATATATGCAATAATATATATTATGCAGTATACATACGTACATGGGCACGAACATCCGTCTGACAAAAATAATTTTTTAAACTTCAAAGCATTGGAATAAATTTCTTTTCGCAAATTATTTACTATTTATTTTAAATCTATTTTTTGTTAATGTTTTTTTTTTTTTAATTTTTTTTTAAATATCTCCTTAAGGCACAAGATTTTAAGCAAGACCATGTTTTTTTTTTACCAATCTATATATTTTCCCGTTAAAGCTATAGCTGATGTAGTACCATACATCGCTATAGCCGGGAAATTAAAAAACAAGATTAATAAAAAATAAATAAATAGTACAATTTAGTCCATTTTTTAAGTTAAAAAAAATTATAAATAAAAGTTAATTTGTAACAATGATTACGAACCTAACTTAAATTGAAAATATAGTATTATTGTTATTCAAACAATAAATCATTAAAATCAATAATTTATATACCATCATGCAACATGAAGTACATAGACTTTGATGTCGTTTTCAGAATCGTAAATTTTGTTTACCCTTTACATAAATGTACAAAAAGGGTAGTGACCAAAAAACAATGCTAATTGTTCAATAAATAAAATCCTAATAACAAGTACGCTGTAAAATAAATCAAAGAATTGTCATTCAAATAAACAAAAAGTTAGAAAATAAAGTGCCCGAAAAATAAACAAAGGTTAATTATTTTTTCATTAAAAAAAATTCCCTATAAATTATTGGTTCACAATAAATAAATAAAAAGCAATATTTATTAACAGTTAAACAGTAAGTTTTTCAAATATTTTTCCCCATACAAAAACAAATTAATTAGAAAAATAAAACTTGGATGCTAAATTTTAAATATTTTTCTGCTTAAAAAATAATAAATTAATTGTTGAATTGTAATATATTCGAAACAGACACTATAAAAAGATTTTTTACTTTATTAAACATAATTAATATAAAAATATTATTAATAAAATTGAAAATCTCATTTTACTAAAAGATCATAAAAAAAATGGAGCGCTTTCGGCTATTCACATAATCATCACAATATACGAATAAAAATTAATCATAAATAATATATTATAGTAAATATTTGTATTGGTTTTTATAATAAATTATAGAAATGAATCTATATATATATATATATATATATATATATATAAATGAATGTTTTTCTGTCTGTATGTTTCTTATGCCTTCCTAAACCGTTCATCCGATAGCGATGAAATTTGGGGTAAGGTTTGACGCAGGCCAGGGAAGGTTTCTGAATTAGTTTGGACGCGCTAGGTGGCGCTGGCGTCGAGATATTTCGAAAAATTGTATTTATGGCCCAATTTGCCTCATATTCACAATGCATGTTACTTACATGGTAAGAATTATCACTGCAAAAAATGAACCCGCTAGATGGCGCTGGGATTGAGATATTTAGAAAAATTATATTTATGGACCGATTTGGTTCATATTCAGAATATGAATATTAGTTACGTGAAAAACTATACCCGCTAGGTGGGGCCGGTGTCAAGATATTTACGAAACAAATATACAAACAGACTTTTTTATTCTATATATATATATATATATATATATATATATAAAAGGCATGTTCTTATGTGTGTCCGCTAAAGACCAAAAAACTAATGGACCGATTTACGCGCGGGCAAAAGGAAAAATGGGAAAACGGGAAAGGGTAAAAAGTAAACTGGCAGAGGGGTGAGGGAGAAGGTTGAAAGGGAAAAGGGGAAGGAGAATAAGTGAAAGGTAAAATTTGTGAAGTTCAGTTTTTTAATTTTTTTATCAAATTTTAAATTGTGTTCATTTATATTCTCTCTCTCACACACTCTTCGGCAATAGCGAAGCATTGCCGGGTCTGCTAATTTTTAATAAATAAACATTTAATAAATAAACCGTGTAAAGTTTTCAAAATAATCCTAACAAAAAAAAGTTTTTAAAAATTGTTAAAATACATATTACATATTTCGATTAAATCTTTATTAATTTTCTACAATAATTACAAATAATAAATTTATCATCATTATTATTATTAATTCAATTCATATGTACTTTAAAATTACATTTAAATGAACCACAACATGCCTACGTAAAATGAACACACATTTACAATTTTTTCTACAGACAGATGTAATTTATTAATAGAAGATATTATTCCATTTACAAAAGCAATTATTTTTTTATAAATGAAACTTTTTTTCTGTGTTGTATTAGCAATTTTTATGTTACAATCCTGGTAAATTCTATTGGTATTATTACAAACATATTTGCAATATATCGGATATCTTTTTTCTACACAAAAAAAAACAGAACGCCGTCATCGAATTAAGAGCGTCATACTTTCGCCATACCATAAATTCAAAACATATTTTGTTTTTATATATATATATATATATATATATATATGTGTGTTTGTGTGTGTGTGTGTGTGTGTGTGTGTGTGTGTGTGTGTGTGTGTGTGTGTGTGTTGCGAATAAACCGAGTGCATTCCTTATATATATATATATATATATATATATATATATATATATATATATATATATATATATATATATATATATACATATATATATAATAAAAATGTATTTGTAATGAGATATAATGGTAAATGATTCCAATTTTTCTTTAAATTAACGCGCTCGAGTTAGCGAAACAAGTGACGATCCATGCGAATAAATTAATATCACTCCAATCTCATAATACATAAAAAGTGTTTTAAATAAACACAAATAATACAAAATGCCAGTAGTTTATTAATAATAATTATTTTATAAGTAGACCTATTTGATAATAATGAAAAAGCTTGTTTTTCAAGAATTATATCTTAAGTTGTTTTTATTATGGAAAAAATTTAATTTTATGTAATATTGAACTTCGTTCTTTTCTAAATTATTTTTAAAAGTTTAAATTTATTTAAAGAAAACTTGTAGATATTACAAAATATTATAATATTCTGTAATTTCTGAAAAGTATCAGTGGAGTTTTTTTTTTAAGAAAATGTACAATCGTTACATATAAGTGTCCAATACAGTACTTGCCTAAAAAATTGTTTTACTATAGAAAAATTAAAAGCAATTGTATTCCTGTAATATTAATCTGAGCATCGGAGAATTTGTTCAGCCCTACTGTAATTTTTGGGACCCAAATTAAGGAGTACAGTTGATGATTTCTTATGTAAATCGAGCTGTAAAATAAGATAAAACAAATCCCAGGACTGTAACTCATGAAGGTTTTAAAATATCCGACGTAAAACACAAATTTCGGTGTGGAAAAACAAATTTCTCTTCAGGTTTGTAGTGCAATAGCTTTGTTAAAAGATTAATAAATGCGGAAGATTTAGTAACACAACTTGTACAAAATTTAAAATGTGAAAATTAATATAAATACTGCTAATAAAAAGTAAATAAAAACTTGGAAAAATCAGTTTTTTATTGAAGCAAAACAGACGAAAAATAGATAGAAGATCGTATTATTCGACTCGACGTGATGAACTAAATCATCTGATTTAGAAGTCGAGAGTTCCAGCGTTCAAGTCTTAGTAAAGTTAATTATTTTTAAACGGATTTGAATACTAGATGGTGGATACCGGTGTTCTTTGGTGGTTGGGTTTCAATTAACCACACATCTCAGGAACGGTGGACATGAGATTGTACAAGACTACAATTCATTTACACTCATACATATCATCCTCATTCATCCTCTGAAGTATTATCTAAAAGGTAATTACCTGAGGCTAAACAGGTAAAGAAAGAACTATGTAATGTTAGAGTCTAATAACTGTAAAAATTTCATCATGGAACCATCTAGGCATTTAATGTAGATCAAAAGCATTAAGAAATATTAAACCCATTTTGAATTATTTAAAATTTAGCTATAATTTAAACCCTTTTTCCACCCCTTTTTTGAATTTTTTCTATTTATAATCCAAAAGGGAAAAGTCACTCACAGTTTTACTCCAACCACATCCACCATATTTAGCCTATTAACAATAAAGGTAAACGTCTTTTTAGAACACCTATTTTCCTTACAATATTAACCCTATAAGCTAATTTTAAATATATCCCTCGGTCCGTAATCATTGCTTTAAGACAGGATAAACAGTAAAGGATCCTGTAAGGACTGGAGTGAAAAAAAAATATATATATATATATATATATAAATCGCTCTCGATTAACACTAAAATTAGACATTACAAAACTGTGGTTAAACCAGTAATTACTTACGCGAGCGAGACTTTATTTACATTAAATCAGAAAGATAGGGCTGAACCTTTGGTTAAAGTTGAACGCAGGATTCTTAGAACCTGCATAAATAAAAAATATAAACACGAAAATCAGTTCAGATTATTGCCTAATAAATTTCTGTACGAAAACTTGGAATCCTTAATTGATACTATGAAAAACAAGCGAATTTCTTTCTGTGCACACTTGTTAAGATTACCGCAGGATAGGATTACTAAGAGAATTATCGATCTATTTTGGTCTTTAAAAAATCCGCCATTATGAATCAAAGAAATTAAAGAAGACATGCAAGAATTAAATTTGACTTACGAAGATTTACTTAATAAATCGGAAATATTAAAATTTGTTATTAAAGATCCGTTATTAAAGTAAGAACTTTTAATTAAATAAAAAGGGTTTATTCAGAAGAGGATCGTAAAGCAAGATCATTAAGAATGACTAAATATTGGGAGAAAGTAAAAGCTAAGAACTTAAAGGCCAAAAGATCGGCAAAAAAGACTAGAATTATTCTGACTAAAGTGGTCCTTTGCGGCCTTAAAAGAGTATAATAATACATATATCCATTTTAAAATAAATAATTTCTTTTTCTTTATATATATATATATATATTTAAATAGAAATTCGTATTTTGAAATGGATTAGAATAAAATTCAGTATGAACGTTTAATACTACATTCTGTTCATAATTGATAAATCATGTTTTGATGTGTTCTAAATTCCAAAATAATATTCATTTTAAATTTTATTTGTTGTAATTAATTTATATATATATACAAATATGTGTGAAGGAAAACGAAAGTTTTTGGACATATATTTATAAGAACTTATTTGAATAATTTAATATCTTAAACCAACGTCCAAAGTCATGCCGCTAATGTAAAATTCTATTTAAATTACTGTACTTTAAATTTAAAATTTAAAAGTAACGACCAACAGAGAAAAAGTTTTTTTTTAAATCTATTTAGAATAGACTAAAAACTTTCTAACATGACAATAAAAATAACTGACTTTTTTCTTTTTAGTTGGTTTTTTATAAGTAAAAATAACTAACTATGCGTATAATTTTATGTTTACGCTGTTCAACAAAATACCGTTTTTTTTTTTTTTTTTTTTTTTTTTTTTTTAGTTAATGACATTAAAAAATGTTAATTTCCGTAGATGTAGGAATGTTTAAAATCCTCATTAAGTTTTTTTTTACACCATAAAAAATATTAAAATAATTAACACCTCATGAAATATTACAACAAAATTCTTGCAAAAAAATATTATAAACTTTAGATTTTATAACCGCTACAGTACTTTAACCTTTTTTCTCATTCAAAAAATATACAAAAAAATTAATTTAGCTACATAGCTAAAAAATTTATTTCAATAAAAAAAAATTTTAGGGGAAGTAGAGTATAATAGAAAGAGATAAAATATATACAAAGTGGTACAGAGGGTGAAGTATAAACTAATAGGGGATGGAAATAAAATAGGGTTGCGAAACGATAGAACAATGTTATAAGTGCAGTACGTAACTAATATATGTGGACATAATTTGCACGGCATTGTTTCGTGGCATATACTAGTTCAAACAATATTGCTTTTCACCCTCTCTAACATTTTCCATTAGCCTATATGATTTCCTACTCCCAGTCAGAAATTAAAAATGTAAATTAATATACTCCTAAAATTTTTAATTAGATTACCATTAGTATTTTTAGATATTTAAAAAAAGAATTAATAGATTGTATAGTAGCAAATAAATATGATCAAAAACCACATACAAGATTCATTTTCTTGATGCAAAAAAGTATATTAAATAAAAACTTTTTAAAAACCACTCTTATATTAAATGCACTAAAAAGAAGAAAATAAAAAATATGAACTAGTCCCGATGAACTCCCATTGCGTTACAGGAGTAAATACAAGACCATCAAACACGCGATCAACTGCTCATGGCAAATGACCAGATGCGATCACACTTCGCTACTTGAAGAAAGGACCTCCTTACCGTAGTCTTTCAGCCTCAGGCTGCTTCGCTATCTTCAAAAACTAGATCTGCCTGCCCCGACGATCCTTGAAAAGGGAATAGGATGCGGCGCCCCTTGGTTACGCGCGTCTCCAGAGATCATATACTTACAATCTGGAAGTCGTAAAGCGGACACAGGTTTCCAGTCTGTTAAGGACCAATTTAATAACATGGCCGAGATGTACAATGGGTACACTCTCATCTACACAGACGGGTCTGTCTCGGCCGATGGATGTGGCTGTTATGTTGTTTTTCCTGACACCGAGATATTATATAAACTTAATCCCTGTTCTTCTGTATTCTTTTGCGAAGCCTTTGCGATTTACTCCGCCTTGAAAGTTATCGAAACCCGTAGCGATGACAGCTTCCTCGTAATTACAGACTCCAGGAGTATACTTGAGAGCTTGAGCTGCAAACGTTCTGAATCATCGTCCAGATTATTCATGATATCCTTTCAAGGATAAATAAGACTGTGGTAATGGTATGGGTCCCTGGCCGTTGTAGCATCCTCGAGAACGAACGGGCCGATGAGGCTGCCAAGATAGCTGCAATAAATGGCATCCAAGTACAATCGACATGTGAGAGAGACTTCATGAGATCAGTCCGTGTAAAACTGCGGGCTCGGTGGAATAGGTTCTGGCTGCTGAGTCCTCCCACGGCATTACACAACATCCGGGAGAATGTGCGCGAGAAACCTCCATCCCCGAGCAACAGAAGGGACCAAGATATCTTAACTCCGCTAAGGATTGGACACACCAGGCTTACCCACGCTCACCTATTTGGCTCCCCTCAGAAGATCTGTGAGGCTTGCGAGATCAAGTGGTCCGTGTACCACCTGCTCGTTGATTGGCGATTCTTTGGAACCATCCGACAAAACTTAGACCTGAGTTCGGGTATGAAATTTCAATAAAACCAGAACGAAGGTATAAAACGTATGTTGCGGTACCTCTCCTACAGTGATATGAAGAATACGATTTAGTGATTTTGTCTGATTTATGTATTTATTGTTGTCACTTGTCTACGTTTTTGTTCTTTATGATTTTTTGTTTTTTTATATAATACTACATAATAGTGGTACTGTAGTCGCTAATGACTATAATTGTTGATGCGAATATAAAGCATTAAAAAAAAAATTTTAAACACTACTCTTAAATTAAACGCACTAAAAGGCAAATAATTTTAGGACGGTATCTCAGAATGAATTTGATAATAAGCTTTGATGGTGATATGTAAGATTATGTGAAAGTCATAGCTTCAAATTAAAAATTTGATGTTTTTGGCAATTTTTTCATATGCATTATAAATGACCTCAAGTAGGCCATTCATTTTTTTATTTCTTCCTAGACATAGTAGTGATGCAAGTGACCCAACCAAAAATAAAATTGGCAATATTGGGAGTTGGAAAGCCGTTCAAAGTTTTTTTTTTTAATTTTTTTTTGGTTTATTTTCATACATCGTTATTTTTCTATTATACAAGAATAAATAACCAATGCCAGTAAAGTATTACAATATTTTTGTCATGTTTTTTGTTTAAGATAAATTCAAAACCTGTACATACAAAATTTAAATATGAAATAAAAATGTATAATTATTTATTAAAAATAATAACAACAAACAAAACGGCATCTCAAGCAGAATAAATATTTTAAAGAGAAACATTTCTCGTCTAGTGTAAATGTGTTCCTAAGATGAGTGAATAAATGTAGGGTGAAAGACGGGGGAACAGGGGATGGTCGGTTAAGTAAGGAGAGTAGGGAGAAGTTGAGGAGGGGAATTTTTAAGAGCATATGGTGGTTGATAATTCCCACATAATGCCTTCTAACTTCCGCTAGTCTTGCGGAATGATCTATTGCTGAGCGTGTTGTTGCTTCCTTTTAACTTTGTATGTAACTGATACAGTTACTGTCTGCTTGCATTGACCCCTAAATATATTACAGAAGCCTTCTGCATCTATTTAAAAATAAAAATGAAAATATCTTTAAATATTCCCATAGCAGTTTTCTTTTTTCCGATAGATATAATTTTTTTTAAATATTATCATAAAATTTGATTTCATTCGCGTAAAAGATTATTGTCTAATTTATAAAATATTCAAATAATAATATAAATTCTTTCCATCAATTTTCAAAATAATTACGCGGAAAAACAATTTTGCATATACGAATTATAAACTTTATACGTTTAAAAATTTGGCAATAACGTTACAAACTATTCTGGAACAGATACAAAAATGGGCTGTTAAATCATCTATCAAACCAGACAATTCAAAGAAAACAGTTCTTTTCATGGTAATTCAAAACAATATTAAGGCATGCGAGAAAGATCGTAATTATGCTTCCGTGTGGATTTTAAATAAATTAACCAACCATTTAAAAGATCTAACCAGTTTATTTAAAATTACATAAAAAAATTTTCATTAACAGAAACAGTACTATATCAATAAATTTTTAAATAATAGGAAAAAGTGAATTTTATGTATACCGTTTAAATCGTAGTAATTTAGTACATACATAATTGTATAAATTAAATTTCCACTTACCCACAATTTAAAAAGTGTAAATCCTAGTGCTTTCGAAGCTGTTACTCCGTCATCAGAGACGTTAATTCCTTGTTAATAGTCGCAAACATCTTACCAACAAGAGGTTACTATCTTATTGACGTACGAATTAATTTTAATCTTGACGACCGACTATTATAAACAGTTTAATTTAAAAACGATTATTGATTTGAATTTAAATTAACATCCCTGAAAATCCCTGAAGATGGAGTAACAGTTCCGAAAGTGCTAGGATTTTTAAATTGTTGGTAAGTGGAAATTTAATTTATACAATTGTATTAATACCAACGGTGCCAAATGCTGAATAAATTAAATCTAAACATACATAATTTCTATACCGTTTAAATCATACGTAAAATACGTTTGCGTAATATGAGCTCAAGTAATTTTTATTTTATTTTTTAGTTATTTTATATAATTAGTATCTACTTTAATATTATTTTACTTGTTTAAATTTAAATTTGTGTTTTCGGTTAAGGATTTTTTATTGTAAATCTTTCTTGTAAGATGATAAGCCATTTTTTGAGATTTTTCTTCAATCAATGAAATGGAAAATTATTTTATTATTATCGTAAAAAATGTGTGGATCAATTTTGTTTGTACATTTTTTTTCAAATCTTTATTTTCGTCTCTCTAACCTAATGTTTTATGCCAAAATTATCAATTTATCACCAAACGCTAAAACGTTTACATTAAAATGTTTCTATTCCACTTTCGAATTACTTTTACCAGAGGATAATTGAACAATATTGATTCGTCTTATCTCATTTCGCTTTTCATTTAAAACGATTTGGAAATTCCACCTAAAAATTTAAATTTTAAATATGTTTCTTTTATAATATCTAATCTTTTATTATCTATTTTAAATTCTTTCAATATTTTAACAAGAGATTCTCTATGCATTGAATCATATGCCTTTATATTTTTTTATAATTTTTTAATTAATGTACTTCTAGATGGCAAAATGGTCAGAATTTTAATTTTTAATTAAATTTTGCGCTTAAAAATTTTTCAAAACTCCAAAAAAGAATTTGGTTTTGTTTACATTAAGTACTTTTCTGACAAATAGAGTAATGTATTTTTTCTAAATAAAATTCGAGTTTTCTAACTTTTCTTTGTTTTATTCAACGTATCTTACATTATTTTCTTCAAAATTAAATTTTCTTTAATTTGTTTATTTGTTTCTCCCCTTTTAACAAATTTATTGTACGTCAAAAAAAAAGCCATGATTTTACCCTAATTTATTGATTTTCACCCCAGATATCTCAAAAACTACTGAAGATACGGTTCTACGACCAATTTCATTCGATTTTCATGTCAAAAACCATAAAAAAAAACCACTAATTCTATCTCTAAATTAACGCCCTACAAAATTTAGTACGACGTCATTTCAGCTACCCGGGTAGCTGAAATCCGAGCAAACTTTTTCACTAGCCGTAACTCATAAAAGAACTATTTTAGAACATATGTTTATATGACTTTTTCCATTATTTTCACGAGTAGAATAGGTTGTGAAAGTCCGGGAGAATTTCGTGATACACTCTGTATTTGATTTAAAAAATAAAATAAATATATAAATGAATAATTCAAAATAGCAAAACTATATAGTATCACTATCTTTAGTAAGATCAATTAAACATATTTTTTTCATACGTATAAATATGGAAGACTTAACAGGTTTGGATTTGATTTTTTTATTATAAGATCGTAGATAGTGATATTTTTAACAGATATCTTTTGATCTTTCTTGAATTTTTCCCTAAGCTTTTTTTGTAGACATATTTAAATTTAAAAATATAAAAAAAAATCATGTAAACATGTTGTTAGTAGACAACGGAATGGGTTAAAAAATGTTTTCAAACAATTTAAATGTCTTTTAATATGTAATGTGATTTTCCAGTAAAGTTACCCACAAAAATGTTTTTCACGAATAAATCGTACGGTACGTTGAATTGTTAGCATCATCGCCAAATAATTTTACTAAATTTTTATTTGTAATACTGAAGAAACCTCTTTCAAATTAAACTTAATTTAGGTCAGATTTCTTTTATGGTAAATTAAAGTAGCAGATTGTTACAAATTATGATAAAAAAAGAATCATTAAAATTTTTTATGCCGAAATTCTATAATTCAAAAATAGTTACAGTGGGTTTATAAATATTCTACGGTTCCCGTTACATCTTCTCCGATGAGTTTGAATCTTAATAATTTGATTCATAAAAACAATTTTAAAAAAACATGTCTTACTTTATGACCAAGTAAATTTTCTGTTACATACTACATAACTTTATATTTAAAATTCATCATTAAAATTTGTTTTTAATAAATAAATGAAACTACAAAACTACTTTTTTATAACAAAGATGAATTTGTTTAAACAAAGATGAATTTAAGTGTTTCTTGTGTGAGATATAGAAAAAAAAATTTTAAACAATCCTTACTAACCGCCTAATGACTAAGAGCTTTTCATATAGATTAAATAAGTTAAAAACAAAAATTTTTTAAATAAAATTACTCAGTGAAAATGAATGAAAAATTAAAAAAAAAAAATTAACTGCTAGGGAAAACTGCTATATGTGATATGTTTTGATTATTCATATCACTGAGTTCAATTCTAATAAATGTTCTGTAATTTTTTCGATTTTTTTGTTGTAATTTTTAAGGAATTATATTTTTTATAACGCATAGTAACATAACTCAATTTCTTTTAAATTTTTTTTTGTAAGTTTTTATAATTACATTTTTTATAAAACAGTAGGATGGTAAATTTTAATTTCTTCCGCATAATATTTTTTTTTTTTTAATTTCTTCTATTAACAATTTCTACTCATTGAATTTTTGAAACGTATCTGTTAAATATTTGTTACTTTTCCGTCTAGATAGAGCAGCTTTCTCTAGAAGGGAAAGTGTTATAATCGGCCCAATTTTGGCATATGCGTTTTTCACTGGATCTTGACGTTTTCACACCTAAGGAACCCAAAAAACCGGATGGAACTTTTCCGGATGTTATTGTTCGTACGTAAGTGTGTGTGTGCGTGTGTTCGATGTGGGCCTCTAAATCACCTTATATCTCCAGAAGTAATGGACCGATTTTGACCAAACTTGATCAGATTACTTCTATATTTGGAGCATCGATATTAAATTTTCAACTTAAAATATCAAGGAGATGAAGATGTAGAGCAAGGTCACTCTCAGTATCTCGAGATTTCGCCTAATTAAGATCATATTTTTTTAGCCACATTTATTAATTAAATAATAACAATAGTTACCAAAAAATTTTGCCTGACCTTAGACTGCGGAGGATATCATCCTCCGAAGTAATACCTTACGATGGTTCCGGAGGCTAAACAAAAAAAATAAAACGGTAGAATTAAATAAATGAATAATATTTGAAGTGTAAAAATGTAACTCGGTTTGGCTGGGTCTCGAACTCGATCCCCCTCGTACCTCGTACGTTAAGCCTCGCGGCTACACCGGTCCGCCGAACGTACAAGTGAAATTTGTTTTATGTAATTTGTGAAATTACATTACTTTATTTAATGTTGAATGTCGCCGCTAGTAGCGCAAGATCCGCGCGAATTAAATACGATATGCGCGCGCGCGCGATTGAATTAAATAAATAACAAGAAACTCCTACAACTGTATTGACAGTTTTTTATTATTACATTATTCTAAATATCGTTTTAATGTTATTGAAATAAATTCATTTTTTTTTTATATTTTGGTTTTTTTTAAATGTGATATCCAATAAATATTTGTCTAATATATATTTTTTTTTTTTGCTCAATAACAATTATAATTACAATCGGCTCTACTGCGGAGCCATAAGTAAGTTTCCTGACAAAAGCACGTGATAAGAAGGTCCTTAAGGAACCCCCAAAATAAATAATACACAATATGAAATTTCAAGCTCAGTCATAAATCACAATCCATTAATTTCAGCACCATATAGTCCACGAATGTCTAATATATATGATCAATTTTTTTTTAGTTTCCTATTATACGGATTCGGCCTTGTAAAGCACTATCCGAATAATAGGCGTTTCATTATAGGTTAAATTAAATTTTCAATAGAATAAATCATTCTAATTTTGTAATTAAAGCTCCGTTTCATTTCAAGTTTTTAAGTGAATATGTACCTATTTAAATAAAACATTTTATTATTTTACACAAATTTTACTACAGGATAAATATTATTTAAATTTAACTCACTAGTCAACGAAGTAATTATGCAAAGAACATTTTTTTTAGTTAAGTTCATTTTTTAAACAACACATACATGTATATCTATATATATATATACACACACACACACACAAACACACACACTTTTATTTCCACCATAAATCATTTTACGTTTAAAATGTCTTGAAAAATAAACAATAAAACATAAAGAATTCTTCAGTTTATTGTCAGTAACACGGCTTCTTTATAACACCATTTATTGTCATCATAAATTCCTTTTCAACATCATTTATGCTACATATAATTCAAAACTTGAAAGTTGTGAAATTGTATTATTTATTACGAAAGTTTAGCATTAAAACTATTTTAAATACCGTTTACAACAAATAAATTTTTACATATTACCGAAATATTATTTCGGTAACTATTATATTTTTATTACTTAGCCGGTTACTTTATATACTTAGCTTATCCTAACAATAAAATTAGAAAAAAAGAAATAGTTTGCATAATATACTGTTTTTAAAACGAGTAAACTGATAAAAATCCTTACAGCATTAAAAAACGTACCTTACAATTTATTATTTATTATTTCTGGCAAAAAAATAAAAAATATGCAAAAAGATGTCCAAAACATTTTTTGCTATTTATTTACAAAGATGACGCGCATTTAAAAGTCAATAATCTTGACACAAGTTGTTCTGGTCATCGTCTTACTCATCAATAAACAAGAAAAAAGAGTCGCTCTAACGGATTTTTTAAGTTTTATCATTTTTCTGTAATAATAACAATGATGGAATTTTTTTTTACTTTTAATTAATGTATGAGAAGGAAATAAAACACAAATGTACCCTACCAAAAATTTCGTAATTCAGTATTATACAAAAGTAATATATATATTGTAACAAGTCCGGTATAGCGGGCCTGAGTAACGGGTTCCTACCAATTATTATGAAAGTAATAATATAATAATTGGAAGAATCCAGAAAGGGACAAAAAATAAACCCCTTTTTGTAAAGAATAGATCTGTTTTACAATTGTCTTTTATATACTGCCCGCTGACACACAATGAACACCTGTTGTGCGGTGAGAAGAGACCAGGTTTGGAATTCATGGGAACAAAGCCTCGGTCGACTTGGATCCGATCCCACAGGTAGACTAGCAGTATAAATAGCCCAGTAACACCAAATAAAAAGTAAGACCAAAAGTTGATGAAGAAGAAGGAAGACCCTCTACTCGTCCCAACATCACGGACTGGAGTCCGGAACAGAGCCCAGCAGAGATCCGTACTGAAAGGCAGCCATAACAGAAGTGGATGAAGAGCTTCTACACAACCCTTCCTTTAAAACTTACAAAAAAATTAACACAAATCAGCAATTGTGACTCCTCCGGAAAAAGGGGCGCATTGCTCCCTCCATATAGTTAGTGCCCCGTTGTGGCGTATTCCTGCTAGCCTATGAAGTGTTAGCACCGAAAGGATTTCAGTGGACGGTCTGAAGGGGAATTACGTCGGGAGGACAGGTTGCATAAGCCTAGCCTTCCGCGGTCGGCCCATAAAATGGGTTCGATAACGCTGGTTTAACAACGGATTGGAATGCAATTAAATCCGTTCTTAAAATACTAATAAAATAGTATTAATATTTTAATAATATTTTAATAAATATTAAATAAAACAAAATTTGAAAAATTAGACCCGTCATTTAAAATAAACCTTTTAAAAACACGCCCGATTAGAATCATCCAGCAGCAAGGGACTCTGTCCAGGTTCTGCGATCCGTAGGGAGAAATAAACTCCCGGCAACTTTGCATTCCATTCCATTCCAATAAAAGAGAGTTCTATTATAACCAGTCTGCGAGGCATTACGACGTCAGCCCCGCAAGGGCAGTTCTGCGAGGAGTTCAGCAAGGAAGGGCTGCGAGTTGTGTGCAGTCGTGTGGGTTCGGCGGTGTTCTGCGAACCAGTACAGCGAGACGTACGACGATGGTCCATCGAGGAGTTAAAGATGCGAATCTGAAAGACATCAGTCCCAACGAGACGAGTTCTGAATCCAGTTGGAGACGAGTAAGGTAACTTCACTAGTAATTCCAGTAAACCAGAAATACTACCGGTGAGTTATAATAAAACTATAAGTGTATATGTGAAAGAAATAATGCAATAGATTTCGTTCATAAACTGTTAGGGTAGTCAACTAAATGGATTTGCAAGTGAATTTACCACTAATGGTTAAAAAGGGTTAAAACTAGCGGTTTCCTTTGTTAATGGGTCTAGTTTCTATTTGTCTACTTGTAATAAATTCAGAACGATTATTTATTCTGAACTCTGTCTAGTGTGTAATGTAATCTGTATTTACTTATTTACTACTGACATTACTATCGCTATTTCATGTGTAATATTTTGATTGTTATCTTTGTTGATTACGTTACGTATTTTTGTCTGTTTTTATGTCATGCTTACTGTTTTGATTATGCCATGTTTTGTTATGTAATTATCGTTTACTACTATTATTGTAGTTGTAATTTTGGCTTTTTAACATGTCACTGTTCAAGTTACAACATAAAAACGTACCCAGAAACCCAGTTTTTTGCCTCTAACTGTAGTTCCTATGAACTGATTCACTTGAAAATCAATAGGTTTCTATTTCTACTAGATTTACATAAATTCTACAAAGTTTCATTAAAAATTGTGCCCAGTAGAACGAAAATTATATTTTTGCGAGCACCACAAGGTGTAAGCTTTTTCCCCAATAGTCGAAAAACATCACGTTTGTAGCCCGGATCAGATTTGCAATATTATTTTAAAAAATCATTACATTAGTGCAACATCCTTTCTTTCTTAACTAAAACCGAAGATTCGCCCTTCTGACACACTTATTGCGACAGAGGTTTTTTTGAATGTGAAAAAAGTAGCATTTGCAACCAGCCATTTTGGGTATTCAAACTGTCATATGTCCAAAATGTCGCTTATAGAATTGTAATAAATTGTTTGATGTTTATTTTACGATAAAATCTATTTTTTTGCTTTACAGTTACACAATGCAAAACAAAAATATCAAAGAAATACACATTCCGTTCTTCTGGAATAGTCAAATAAAATAGACTAATTTCTTTTCCATTTATTTTATAACTTTTATTCGATATATTCATGTGATTAGAATTAAAAATCAGAATATTTTAATTTGATTTATAAAAATTATTAATTTCCAATAGTTTTACAATTTTTTTTTAATAATTTTCTTAAGTTATAACAAAATCATAATCATTTTGAATTCTGAAATTTTTAAAATCACTTTTTTTTTAAACTGTTCATTTATTAATTCCATCAAATAAAGATAAGTGATATAAATGAAAAAAAAAACAATCAATTTTTGGCATACGAATTAAACTTTGTCAATGTATTTTATATTTTATAACCCCCTCCTGAATTTTGGACTATAATTGGAAAATTTTACACATTATAAATATTTTGAACAACAGAAATCTAATAAATTATAGATTTTCAGACATTAATCGTGAAGTGTCCATTATCGTTTAAAAAAAAATCGGATGTGTACACCACATGACTTCCTTGTACGCCTATTACATTAAACATAACGCATTTTTTTTTTTTTAATGAAAAGTACATAAAATTTGATTTCATTAATAACTTCTGATATTTTTTTTTCTTTATTGTTACAATTGAATTATTATTTATCGTAATTTTTTTTTTTACAGTAGAGGTTAATGAATATATTTAAATCAAAAAAAAAAAAGTTAGAAAAAAAGAGATGAATTCGGTTTGGAAACGATGTGCCTTACCCTTGTAATATTCAAATATTTCATTAATTAAAATTTTATTTGGCTATAACTTTAGAACCAATGAAAATAAGTACCACAAATGATATATCATTGAAATGCTCTCATTTAAAGCTTGTTACTGCAGTTAATTTTTTTTTTATTTTGAGCTTTTTTGTATACTTTTGGTTCAGTCGATTGCAATCGAAAGGGAAGGTGCACAACTAGATGTTACAAAGGTCTTAACTCCAAAATTTCAACATCGTACGACTAATCGTTTTTGAGTTATGCGAAATACATACATACGTACATACAGATGTCAACGCCGAAACGACAAAATGGATTCAGGAAAGATCAAAATGGATATTTCCGTTGAAATCTGAAAACCGAAATTTTTCGCGATCACAATACTTCCTTTACTTCGTACAAGGAAGTAAAAAACTGTAAAAAATTTCTTTTTTTTTATTATAATCAGTTTTCAAACATCTAATATTACTTTACTTTTTAATTTATAACTGATATAAACACGAGACTAATCATTTCATGTTAAACGTACTATATTGTAATTAAACTACTATAAACTAGTAAAGATAGTTAATAATAAAGAAACCGGTAAAATAAATAGAAAACAAAGAGGTAAGATAGCGACATAACAATCCAATCAAAAAATTCTTTCCACTAGATTCGCTAATAGTAGTAAATTAAATAGTAAGATAATCTTTTAAATAACTTAAATGTTGTTTTAAATTGATTTAAAAAGCTAATTTATTAATAGGAAATAAACTAAAACATAATAATAAACAATATGGTATGTCATTCCTAATAAATATCATTAAAAAAAAAAACCAATAAAAAGAAAGATATTTTACAAAGGAAAGTCGTTAATTTATTTTGACTTTTCCTAGTAAAATAACAACGATTATTCGAGTTAAAATATCAGTCTAGAAATAATAGTTAAATAGCTGACTACAATAATTAAAAGCCACGCAGTTAAAAATTGTTTTAAACATAACGGTGCAACTTTGTGTTGTATTTTGTTTAAAACATCCAAACAACAAACATTCTTAAATTACAACCAGTAAAAATGTTCGTAAATTCCAACTTTTAATGAAATGTTAAGCTTTCCAAAGTAACATAACATTTAATTATTTTTAATTTCTTAGAATTTAATTTATAAAAAGTTATTTTTAAATTTACAAGTAGAAAATTAGAAAATGCATGCTGTAATACATAAATAAACGAGATAAGGGTTTTATTTTATTCCCATTGGATTTAATAAATATTACCAATAAACCAAGAAAAAAATAACAGACCTATTTTACAGTTTTTACATCATAAAAAAACTCTGTCGCAGCAAGTGCGTCAGAAAGGCGGTTTCAGTTAAGAAAAAAAGGATGTTGCACGCGGTAATGATTTTTGAAAATATTATTGTTTTTCGGTGTTTTTTGTATTTCATGTTATATTATAGTTCATATGTTATTTTATAATACTGCGAAGTACTATATATTATTGTTCCAATAAATACATTATATTTTCATATTTTATGTTTTTTCCACCTTTTCACATATTTGTGACTCGTAATTGCGTCAATTGCTGTTACCTATAATTTGTGTAGTTTTGAAACCTAGCACACTAAAAAAAAAGTTCACCCAAAACTATTAAAACTTCAAACTGATTTCTCAGATACCAACCCTTTTCCTTCGTACCAGATCAAATTTTGGATCATTACGAAATTAAAGTACTATAGGCTAAACTAGTTTGCACCTGAATGTGCCCGAAAAGATCAGATTTTTTACTTCAAACATGATATTTTGAATTTGAATCATTGTGAAACCAGCTCGCTTCTGGGGGAGCTCACAAAAATCTGATCTGGGCTCAAAAAAAAAACCAGCTCGGACCTGGCGGTGGTCGCACAAAAACTTTGAAAACATACCCAAAAACCTAGTTTTTTGTCTCGTATTTCGGTTCCTGTGAACAAATTCGCTTGAAAATCAATACGGCTCTATTCCCAATAGGTTTACATTACCCCACCAAGTTTCATCAAAATCAGTTAAGATTTTCGTCCGTTAGAGCGGACGAAAATATCTTTATACATAACGTTGGTCATATACATAACATAAAACTTGGTCCCCCTCCCCCCCATTGATCGATATCACCTTACAAAATTTGACCGGGAGGGGCAGCGATTTCTATTTAATCTTTGAAAATCCACCAAAAATCAACAACTTACTAAGTTGTGGATTTTAAGTTTTCTTAAAATCAAAAAACAAGGAATTTAGATTTGAAGAAAATTTACACAAAATTATTGGAAATGAAACACTTTTTTTAAATAAATCAATTTTAAAAAATGTAGGACTGAATACAAAAATAAACGAAGTAATACGTCATTTTTTCTAAATCTTCACTTTAATAACTAGACGACAAATTTAAAAAGAAATATAGATACCTTAATTTGTAATAGACTTCTAGACTGTAAAGACAAAAAGTAAATAATTTTTTTTTAAATGTTTATTTTTTACTCTTTAATATGTTTTTTTTTTTTTAAATCGATTCCATTTTTTCATTCTTCTACATTTTTTTAAAATGAGAATAGGTCTCTAAAAAAATGTACCTGTATAAAACGAACGTAGTTTGCAAGAAATGAAAAGTGTTGAAAAACAAAAAGATTACACACAAATGAACGTGAGCTATATCATCCTGTAATGGGAAAAAATTGTTAATTTTTACCCTAAATTTTAATGAATTTTCACCTTGAAATATCTTGAACATCAAATACTAACAACAAACTTGTAATTTTTTTTCTTATCGTTAAAATAATCCAGTATTATGCTATGAGGAACTAAAAATATATCTTTTAATAGTCATAATTAAGATTATACAGATTGATTAAAGAGGAAACTGAAATTAATTTAGAAACTGATTCTAGAGTTTGAAATAAGGAAAAAAGTTCATACAAACATGTCCGAAAACGATTTGTATTCGAGTTACGGTTAGCGAAAATTTTCGCCAGTGTTTTTTTTGTTCCTCTGGCGAAGTCATACTGGAAATTTTTATGGCGTTATATAAGGAGTAAACCTGATGGTTTTTTAAGTTTTTTGACCTGAGAAATCAAATAAACCAGATCCCAGAACAGTATCTCCCGTAATTTGAATGATATTCAACGTAAAATAAAAAAAAAATCTGGTGACAAAACACGGTTTTTTAGGTTTAAGTAAAATAAGTTTGTTAAATGACTAATAAATGCGTAAATTCTATTATAAAATAATTTTTATAAAATAATATTTTATTTTAATTCTAAGAATTTAATTCTAAAAAAAATTCATGTACTAAAGTTTATAACAAAAATCAACTTTTATTACATAATAAAAATGTAAAAATAAATTAAAATTTAAAAAAATATAAAATTTGTAAAAATTAAAACAGCTGTTTTTAGTACAATAAATTTAAACCTTCAAAAAATTAAAAAACATTAAATTTACTTTAAAAAGAAAATATTCACTGTGTTTATAATCCTTTTTTTAATCCTTTTGTCGAAATGTTTTTGATTGATTCTGGTGTCACTGATTCACATTCACTACTTAAATAAAAATTCATGAATTACATGTTAGACGTGTAAGTATATTTTTTGTATTACACTGTTGTACATCAAGACGTATGAAAGACATATATTTACTGTACATGAACTGAAATTACAATAAACAATAGAAAATAATGAATAGAAATAATATTACAAAACTATCAGCTGGTGATGAGCCAGCTGAATTTAAATACTTTATGTATTTTACATAAAGGAGACGAGAAAATATTCTCATTTGTTTGGAGGAAAAGGTACATGAAACTGAACACCTTTGTAACGCCTTAAAAATTTCAGTATGACCTCATTTCACCGCGGAACTGAAATACGGGCGAAATTTTTACGGTAGCCGTAACTCGATAATAAAGAATTTTCGGATATGTTCGTATGTACTTTTTCCTTATTTCAATCTAGAATCAGATATCAGATTTCCTCTTTTTTCCTGAATCACCTTGTATATTCTTTCAGTTAAAAAATCTTCTTCTATAAAAATAGAGTATCCACTTACCAACAATTGTGAGTATTGACTATCCAAGCGTTTTCGGATTATACCTCCATCATCAGGGATTACTGATTAAATATGAATTTTATAGTTGTGCATATAATTTTTTATAAATGGGAATTAAAATAAAATTTAAAATTATTATGTTAATAACAGTTGATTGTCAATAGTTAAAATACGTCAACGTTAAAAGAAAAACGTCTCGTTAATAAGACGTTTTCACTTATAATCTTAAGAAAATTGATGATTATTAAGCAAATTGAATCTCAAAAAACTTCTACAGCTATATATGATAAACCCAGTGGGAATTCCTCTACAAGTAATAAAAAAAACTCAATTATCTGAATCAGTTCATTTCCTACATTTATTGAACATTTTTTGAAAAAAAGAATTCTTATTTAATTGTTACTTAAATTCGAATTCAATAAATTGGTCAAAATAAAATCAAATACATGGAAATTAAATCTGAGACTGAATTGCAAAATTGGAAATTAATAAGAACTGAAAAAGTATAATTTTTTTATTTTTCAGAAAGATAAATCGATTTTATTTATTTAAATGAAATACGTGTAAACAAAAAAAAAACTCTAGTTCTATAACTACACACGTAACTCGAATGATTGAGTATAAAATCTAGCATTACTAAAATTATTTGAAATGGGGAGAATAAATATTATTTTTCTAAAAAATCATTTTAGAAAACAATTTATATAACCAAAAAAAAACATTTTTTTTATTTTAATTAAAATTAATGATTACTACAATGATAGTAAAGTGAAAAATCGATTAAAATAAATTATGTTATATAATTTATTCTTTTTGATAATTATAGCCCAAGTTCAATTCAACCCCTACTCTTTTTTTTTGAAAAAGAACGATAAAAAATTAATAGTGGGAAAATACCTTGCTTAACCAGGAATTCGAACCCATAATCCAGAACATTTAACACAAAACATTTAAATATATTTAAATAATAATAGTAAATTACAATTTTTATGATTTACTAATCAATAATATGTTCCTGGATAAGGCTTAAGAATAATATTATTCATTAATATACCCAAACACGTACAATTTTTTAATGGAGATAAGATGAACCTTCTAATCTCTCGTTTTGAGTTTGAAAAATTACATCCTAAAAACAGGGGATTTCTCAAAAAATTATCAAAACAGTTTCAAAATGATTGCTACACAAACTGTATATATATCCAATCAAAGAATTTTTTCCGATTTGAAACTGATGGCCAGTCTTTTGGGATCGGTTTGGCATACTTTCCTTTCTTTTTCCTGTTTAGCCTCCGGTAATACCGTTCAGATAATACTTCAGAGGATGAATGAGGATGATGTGTATGAGTGTGAATGAAGTGTAGTCTTGTACTTTCTCAGTTCGACCATTCCTGAGATGTGTGGTTAATTGAAACCCAACCACCAGAGAACACCGGTATCCACGATCTAGTATTCAAATCCGTGTAAAAATAACTCACCGTGCAAACCGTACCGGTGGGTTCGGTTTGGCATACTGCTGATTGATTTCATGCCACATGGAACGACTATAAATGCGAAACTCTATGTAAGTTACGGCGCGCCGTTCAAAATCGGCGACGTGGGCGGCTGACAGACGGCGTCGTCCTTCTGCACGATAATATACGTCTAAATGTTGTGGATCCGACACGTGATTACTGAGAACATTTGGATGGGAAATTTACGATCACCCAACATACAGTACGGACACAGCTCCTTCTGATTACCATTTATTTTGGGAAATTGAAAGAATTTTTGAATGGTAAGCAATTCGCGGGTGATGATAAACTTAAAAATACTTAAATAGTTAAATGGACTGGCGGCAGAAGAATACGACGAGGGTATATTGAAGTTAGTGTATCGCTACGATAAATGTCTTAATTTATGTTGCGATTATATAAAGTAGGGTAAGATATGTAATTTAAAGAAATAAAAAATATTTATAAGTTTTAGGAATAAATGTTTCTACAATGAAACGGTCTTTACTTTAATGATAACCTCTCGCACAATGTGTTTTTTTAAATTTTATGTGCAAACAAAGGAAAAATATACTTTATCTAATGCATAAATGAGAAAGTCGTGGCGAGTTCTACCCGGTTTTAATAGCATCACGCTAAAACCAACCGACAGATTGTTTTCAAATTTTCAAGATACATTCGTGTTATCCCAGGGAAAGTATTAGACCATAGATGAAGGCTCTAGCTTCCTAGATTGTAATTTTTTCTACGACAAAAGTCGTTTAGTATAGTTGGAAATGGGAAAAATTTGCAATCGCTGTTTAAAATTTATTTACCTCTTTCTTCACCCCATCAAGGTCTAAAAATCTATATCTATTGTAATTAATATATTCACATGAAGATTACACACAACAAAAATCAAGTTGATATCTTGATTTGTTGCTGGAAATTTAAAAAAATAGTCAATTTCATTGTTACTTTATTTTAACCCTTTAAACTCGAAATTTCAAAAAAAAAATCTGTTCTTAATACCGTTACTTACACCGTTAAGAAAAATGTGTATACAAATTTTCATCGGTTTATCTTTATACGTTCTAACATCCACGTCGCGGCTTCGCTCGACGAATATGGTTATTTGCACTTCCTCTTGGACCCCGCTGTGTTCATTAAACTCATGCTTGTGAGAATGATAATGATAAATAAAAATTAAAGCCTATTCAATTTATGAAAAATATCAGTGTAGTGTAATTTTTTTCAGTTACGCCGTACGAAGTACGGATAAAAATGTATTTTGGTCATTTCTTAGCGTTACCCGACAACACCGCTAGGAGGTGACGGTACTTCGTTTCTCATAATTTTTTAATTACTTTTATTTTATGTATTGTTTTACTCGAGTACGAGAACGAGGAACGCCGTGACTACTGCCGCAATTGGGCATCTCGAAGTGGGAACCATCGTTGGAACGATGTTACGCAATTCGGTGGACTTCGACACTGTGACGGGTTTTGTGTCGGGAATATCGTGAAGCAAAGGGGTGAGAGGGATAGCTCCGTACGGAGTTGCCGTTCGCCTGTGCTTGCACGGGTGGGCGGTGGTGCTGAAGTGCGGGGACTCTCGAGCCCCTAAGCTAAAAGACTGAGTCCCGGTGGGGCCGTCCCATCGGGGGTGTCCCAGTTAGAGGCAAAACACAAAGGACTGGTTGCTGGATGATGGAGGCCGGGAACGGCATAAACGGGGCTGGCGTTTCCCACCTCTGGCAGTTAGAGGCAAAGGCACCTCTCGGAACCGTGTTTATACTTAATTGGAGGTCTGGTTCCGGGAGACAAGGTTAAAAAAAAAACTATTTTTGTTTCATTTTTTAGAAAAAATTTCGTATAAAATCACTAAATTTACCCCGTAATTTGGGTCCAAAGAATTACAGTCTGGTTTATAATTTTACCTTTTCCTGGTATGTTTAAATGAACTTTCTTCTTTATTTTCACCAGTAGAATATGTCCTGAAAATTTGTTACATTCTTCGTGAATCACTCTTTATATCTGTGTGTGTGAGCGCGCAAGAACTATAAAATGATTAAATTCATTTTTTATTTAAGAATATTTTAAATCAGATGATCTGTATATAAAGGTGAGGTCATAAAAGTAAGGTACTTATAAGTAACATGAGAAAATGATCTTAACTATTACACTAACGAACTTAGTAAATAATTTTAAATTCTGTCTAAGGTTAAGTTTAACACAATTAAACAACGAGAAAAGATTAAAAATTAAGTATTAAGTAAAGGATGGGTATTTAAATTTAACTTTTAAAAAAACTGCATGATTATTTAATACCATTATATTAAACTAGTATAGTTTTTGTGATATTAATTAATTTATGGATGTAGCAATGGACTATGTAATTTATTTTTCTAACACTGTCTGTTACAGAAGAAGGTATAGGCATAAAATAGTAGACTATTAATGTCGGACGTGTTTTGCTTTAGTTATCCTTTAAACAGTTTCATGTTACATCGTGATTAATGTCCATTAAATCTTTTAACTCTTCTTTAGTATTTATTATAAAAAAAAAAATAAAGAAGAAAACGGTTTTTTGTAACTCTTACTGCTACATATGGAACCTAGTCTAGTTGTTACAACATTATTTCCTTGTTAATCTTGCCGTAAGTCGTTTAAAAAGTACACTACAAAAAAGCAGTTTTTTTTTTAAACTAATATACAGTCTTATATAAAACATGATGTTTTCTTATTTAACTAAGTACATATAATAACATATCTGTCAAAGATGTTTTCTTTTGCATTATAAGTTTTAATTTTTTTAATAAATTAGCTTTATAGTTTATTTGTGTGATTCAAAATTCTTTATGGTTAACGTGCCAATGGTATACACATTAGTATAAAGAATTTCACATATTTTCCTTTACATTTAATTAATATTTAGGTTTAGTTTAGAGTCCAAAGCATTAATATATAAATGACCTTTCTCTCTCATTTTTAATGATTGTCTGTAAATACCTGTATTGGAATTAATTTTACCAGGAAATCGTCGACGTTATTCTCTAACATAATCATTGCAGTATCGATAGATAGGACGTACATCTGCGTATTCCTCGTTTATGAGTTCATACGATATTTATCTGTGTTATTTTTTCAAATCGCCAGCAATAGTTTTAGAGATATAAAAAATAATAAAGTAAAATGGTAACAAACTAAACCAAAATCAGTAATGAGTGTCCTTTTCACGTATGAAAGAAAAAATAAAGAAGAAAGAGACGACTACAGCAGCTGTGCAGCTGTACGTCAGTGCTACACAAGCGCTCCTTGTAGTGAGAGGGAGTACTAATGACGCAGTATACCCACTTAGCCGCTAGTTCATTTAGAGAATTTTTTTTAGTGGGGGTGCGGCGATTTTGCAACTTTTTTTTAGAAATATTGTTTTTTAATTAACAAATGTGCCTAAGAGAAATAAGACCTTAATTACGGGAAATCTCGAAATTCTGAGGAATATGTAGATCTGCGGGTTAAAGATCAAAATATTTCATGGAGAATTTTATAAATTCCTACCGGTTTCGTTTCTAACAAATTCTGCTACAAAATTCTCTTCTAATTTTCTTCAAATCAGATTTCTTTTTTTCATGAAAGTTTACCTTACTTTTACCAGCTTTTTATTTTCCCATCTAGTGCTATAATTTTAGAAGGAAAAGTATTGTAACCGGTCCAATTTGGGCACATTCGGTTTTAACCGGATCTTTACGTTTTGACACCTAAAGAACCCAAAAACCAGATGGAAATTTTCCGGATGTTCGTATGTACGTGTGTTATCTTCGGTGTCGCACTCTAAATCACCTTCTCTCTCCAGAACTACCCGACCAATTTTTAAAAAAGTTTTTCAGATTACTTCTATATATGAGGCATTGATGCCATTACATTTTAAACTTAAAATATCAAGGGGGTGAGGCTGTAGAGCAAACACACCCTCAGAATTTCGAGATTTCGCGTAATTAAGATCTTATTTCTCTTAGGCACATTTGTTAATTAAAAACAATATTTCTAAAAAAATTAGCAAAATCGTACCCCCCACTAAAAAAAAATTCTCTAGTGGCTACGTGGGTATACTGCGTCATTAGTACCCCCTCTCGCTACAAGGAGCGTTTGTGTAGCACTGACGTACAGCTGCACAACTGCTGTAGTCGTCTCTTTCTTCTTTCTTTTTTTAGCCTATGGAACCACCGTAAGGTATTAATTACTTCAAAGGATGAATGAGATTATACGTATGAATGAAAATTCCTAAATTCGACCGGTATTCGCGCTCTAGTATTCAAATTCGTATAAAAGTAAGTGTCTTTACTAGTGTCTTTACTAGGATTTGAACCTTAGAACTATCGATTTCGAAATAAGCTGATTGCAATGTAGATTTCACCACTAGTCCAACCCGGTGGGTTGGGTTGTAGTCGTCTGCTCTGTTGTGACGTCACAGGTGAGCGGTAGAATTAAATAAATGAATAATATTTAACGTCTATAAAAGTAATTAAAGTGGCCACTAGTACCGCTACACCAGCGCGAACGAAATACGGTTTCGCGTGCTTTAGTTAGAATCATTGAATTAATTAAACAAAATATATTATATTTAAATAAAATGATAAATATTTTAAATTAAGTTGTGTTTGTGTCAAGAAAAAGCCGCTTGAGATAAAAGTCCTACACCTGAGTTGTCAGCTTTTTTTATGTACGCATTAATTCATTAATATTTTATAACATTGCTATATAAACAATAACATTCTACCATTTATCGTATTCCCCTAGTTTAATATTTTATTCCTTAGAATCCACCTTTGATCCCATTTAATATATTAACCTTGATTTAAGTTTATTTGCATTCAGATTAAGTTTCCTCCAGAAATAAATTCATAACATTTCTAAATAATATTAATTAACGTATTGCGGTAGTTACTTAACATCACTTAAGTTGCATTCGTTTTTAAGTTTATCGTAGATTTTCGTCTCTATATTTCTTAAAAACGATTCCTTTATATTTATCATTTTTTAATCCTACTTAATTTTTATTAAATTAAAAATATTTAATTAAAATAACATTTCTTTTTAAAAAAATAATAACAGAAAAAAATGTATGGGATTCTTTAAATTCATATTTTTTGAAATCGGTGTTAAACAGCTTAGTAAGCTTAATAATCCTTAGTAAGCTGTAACACCGATTTCCGCTTTTCTTTTTTCTTCTTAAGTGTTTACAGACTTTTTGAAAAAAAATACCGTATAATTTTCGGTCGTATAGTGGGAGTGGAGAGTGAAAATGAATTTTCCTTACATTTTGAGGTATGAGGATTAGGAAAAGTGGGTTTTCTTAATCACTAAAACTGGGTTTCCTTATTTTTATATATATATATATATATATATATAGATCTATGTATAAAATTTGTGGTTCGAAAATCTTCAAAACTACTGCATCAATTTCACTGAAATTTAGATATGTTATATCAATGTATCTAAATTTGTGCATGTGAAACTGCAATGAAGATTGGTTGAGTCGTTTTTGAGTTATACACAATTTAAGGTCGAACAATTTTGAGTGGGATAATTTAAAAGCATGGTTCATTATGCAGCTGCAGATTGGAACGAAGACTTTTTTTTATCTATGGTATCTATTATCAGCAATATTAAACTAAATTAAAAAGGAAATATTAAAACAAAATTAAATTAATGAAAAGTAAGTGTTCTTCAACAGAACAGCACAAGATTTTTTTTTTATTTTGGCGCCGAGTTAAAAAAATTGAAAAAGCATGATAAATTGATTATATTAAAAAGTAAAGAAATCATTATGTAAAAGAAAATAGATTAGACGAAAATAGTGAACAAATTTTTCAACTAATGTAATAAATTAAAAGACAAATAAACGTAAATTTTGATAAAATGTTTGGTTTTATAAAACAAATTGTTGTGATAAAAGAATAAACAAATTAGTCAATACAAATTACAACAAATTTTAGGAATTTTTGAAAGCATTTAATAAAAAAAAATTAAAAAGAAAAAACTAAACATATTTATTAAGATTAAGTTAGGAGTTTCGGTAAAAAAAGATAAGAAAACGAACCGTGATGTCACAGATAAAAGTAACCTTATTAATAAGAAAAAATAAATGAATAAATACAAAGATTTTAATCAGAACGGTTAACATAAGTAAATGAGCTTGTTAAAACATAAAAAATATATATATATATTTCGGTAAGTTAATCAATTTTTTAAATGTAAAGTTTGCTAGTCTAGATCGTCGAATAGATGTTATATCATTAGAAAAAGGCTGTAACAAAAATATTATAACAAGGAGATTTTGAACATCTTGGTTTCTTAGTTTTGAATAAAATTATATCGGTGACATTATTTAAATGTAAAAGAAAAAAAAGATAGAATTGTGTGATCACAATCGATCCCTACTGATCACAAGCCAATAAATTCCCCCAGCTGGGAGGCTGGTAAAGCTGGAAGGCAGCTGGCAATCTTTATGTGACAAGAGAACCCGGTTCGGTTGATCAGGTGATGGACAACCGGCTTCTTGGTTGCGTTTCCGGAGCGTTGTCGGCGACAGGTAAGAAAAGACAAACTCACCTGGATTTTATAACTTTGCTTCTTCGTACTACACAACTGTAAACGATTTTACTCGTGTTATTTTATAACATATACGAAATTGAAATAAATTTAAATAAAAAAGACCAGCCATTATAAAAAGAAAATTGTAATTGCTTTACACTGATTATATATACTCGTGCACAAACGCGCGCGCGCGCGCACACACACACACACACACACACACACACACACACACACATTGAACTTCTCAGTATATCTCTGGATTTCATTTAATAGATATTATCCGAAAAGAATCTTTCAAAAATTATTTCATGTTCTATTTCTATTTGGAGAGCTGAACTACTGGCTCACGCAAATCCTGACCGGCCATGCGGCCTTCCGCCCCTACCTGTGCTGTAGGAGGAGGGCGAATGACTCCTACTGCCCTTCCTGCGGCGACCCGGATACCCCAGAACACGTGGTGTTCTGGTACCCGCAGTGGGATAAATACCGCCTAGCTTGCTCGGCGATTATCGGACCGCTCAGCGTGGAGAACATCATCGCCACTGTAACGGAGCCCCAAGAGTTTTAATACCATCGCAGAATTCGTGGCGAGGGTTCTTCAAGAGAAGGTTCACGCGGCTCGAAGATGAGGGACAGCCCTCTGCGTAGCTGTCGTTCGTACGTACTTGCACGAGTGGACGGTAGCGATGAGGCTCGGGGACTCTCGTACCCCCGACCGAAAAATACCGAGCCTCACTCGGGGTGCCCCCGTTAGAGGCATTGGCATAAAGACCGAGTCCCGGGTCCCGGAGTGGGAACCCAGGGACGGCATAGCCGGTCCCGGTGAATCCTACTATGGAGATTTGAGGCGGGCGCAAAGTAAGATCCGACCGAGACGTGGAGGCCCGTTAGTGTAAAGGACACTCCCCTGGGCTGTGTAATACTTAACTGCAGGGTCCGGCGCGGGGGAGAAAGTAAAAAATTTTTTTTAAATAAATAAATTTGTTACGCAATGATAAAGAAGGAATTCCAATTAAAAAAAGAAGATTTATGAATACCTCGCCTGGTAAATTATAATGAAGATTACATTTGAATACTGTTTACAAAAAGTTAACTTAAAATCTCAACCTAGATGGATATTTCGAGTGTTTAAAAAGATTTAAAAAAAGATGTAAAGAGTACATACATAAAAAATAAATGAAAATAGAAATTAAATGATCATTAAAAATTATATTAATAAAAAGAAATAAAAAATAACTCTGACCGACTTTTCGTTATTTTATTTCGATTCCTTTTGACGTTATCGACTCAATCTAATCAAACATTTAACTACAAAAATGGATTAAAAAATAAAACACAAATAAATAAGTTATCTAGAAAAAAATTAAAATAAAATAAAACTCTACTTATAAATATAAATAATAATTAAAAAATAATTTTAGTAAACTGTAATAAAAACATAATAATTAATAATTCCGACACCTTCACCATTTCCCAGTCAGAAACGGATTGATTTTCAAAGTACAAACCACTACATACGTTCTATTAACCAGTAGACCCTAAACACAAGCATCAATTTTCAACTCCCTCACCACTGTGACTCTCTGCATAAGCGCGTATTAAAAATACACCACTACACAGTCAACTTAACCCTTAGACAAAAAACACATACCCAGTCATCAAGACCCCCGAAGAATGTAACGCTACCTGAATACGCCGAACAATAAGGAGCCACATTTTTAATTGGCCCGCTCATATTTGTTCGATCTTAAAATGAGGGTAACTCAAGAACGATAAGGTATAATATATATATACTACACCTATACTGTATATGGAAACTAAATTGTAAGTCAATGGTATTTCCGTACTTCTCATACTTTAAAACGTAAAGAAAATTAATTTTCAACCCTACCCAATCTTCCCATGCGACAAAAAGTAATACCCAATTTTTCTTCGAAAAGTCGTTAAAAAACGTTAATAAAGTTTTCATAAAACATAATAAAAATACAAACAACTGTTTCAAAAGGTATTTTGGCGTAATTTTGTATTCTTATTCCTTTTTACATATTCTAGAAATTAAAAAAATTCGTAATTTCAAAAAGGAAACGAAAACTGGGTACGAAATAAAGTAGGTATACGCCAAAACCGGTTTGAATACTAGATTGTGGATACCGGTGTTCTTTGGTGGTTGGGTTTCAATTAACCACATGTCTCAGGAACGGTTGATCTGAGACTTTACAAGACTATATTTACATTCCTACATATCATCCTCTGCAAGTACTACCTTACGGTAGTTCCAGAGACTAAATAGAAAAAGAAAAAACCTAAACTGGTATAAACAAGAAAAGCATTTATTTGGAAAAGAAATATATTATACTACCAAACAACACAGATTTAGGAATTAGAAAGAATTATTTAAAAAATAAAAAATGGTTTATTTAGATGGCGATTTACGACCGCGAATCATGGACAATAGGTTAACCATAAAAAAATTAAAAAAAAAAGAATAGACGTTTTTGAAGGTATGAAAAGAATGTTGAAAATTAAATTAGTTGATAAAGTGTGAGATGAAGAGATTTTATTCAGAATCGAACGGGAGAAAGTTATGTTGGAATTCTTCTTTTTAAAGAATTTTGCCACAATTTTAAAGCATCCAACGTTAGTAGTAAATTTATAACAAGAAGAAAGAAGGAACAGGATTAATCTGCAGGTGAGTTTTTAAACACAATTAAAAATGTATTTTTTTAGAATCCTGAATTTTCTGCATAACGTGTACGAATAATAATATGAGCTCATATAATTTTCAATAATTCTTTCTGAAACGTTTTTTATTTTATTTTTTTAATATTTTCACACGTTTACTTTAATGTATTTACATTTTAAATTATTCATATTTTTTTTAACCATTTTTATTTTATAGTTAAATCACACAGTCTTGAATTTATTCTCACCAAGGTTTCTACAGCACAGTTTCTCGATCCGCCTAAACCAATATCATTTAATAAATAACTTAATTTTAATGATATACAATGAAGTATCCAGTAAGGAAACGGGTATAATTTTGAAATGCATTTCAGTGATACAATAACGAACGATTTTATGTAAAAATAATTCCAAAAAGTTTAATTTTTTAATCTAAATAAATATCTATGGAAGTCAATTTTTCAGGATAATTTTTTTAGTATTTACAGCAACTTGATTTGAATTTTTTTTTTAATTTATTTCCAAAACTGTATTCTATTGTGTTTACCAATGATGCCATACTTACTCGAAGTAAATTTTAATTCAAAAAACAGTCACATATGTCACGAAAATCCGCACGGCACCGTCAAAAGTGGATACCAAACACAGGTTCCATGTAAAACCTATCAACCAGCCTCCTAGGTTGCCTGATTTGATCTTTCTGGACTACTACGTATGAGGCAATAAGAAATCATTGGTATATGAACAAAACTGTAATACAAGAGAATAGTTAGTTATTAGAATTCTTAGTACGGTACAGCTAATACAAACAACCGTATTTAATACGGAAAGCCATCAAAGACATTGTTCGTCGGGCAACGAGTTTTATTGGTTTTATTGTTTGCATTTATATTTATTATTTTTCTAAAACATTTAATTATTTAATTTTGTACGAGCAGACCCGGCAATGCTTCGCTACTGCTAGATTTGAGTATATATATATATATATATATATATATATATATATATATATAAACACAATTGAAAGTGTGATAAAATATTAACAAAATGAACTTCACAAAATTTAGCCTTTCTCTTTTACCCTTTCTCCCTTTTTCTCCTTTTCCCTTTCCCTTTTTATATATATATCATATTCCCTTTCCTATCCCTTTTCCCTTTTCCGTTTTCCCCTTTTCCTTTCCTTCCCCACTTCTCTTTGCCATGATTCCCTTTCCTCTTTCCCCCTCTCTATTTCCTTATCCCTTTTTTCCCCTTTTTTCTTTTTCCATTTTACCTTCTTCCCTTTACCTTTTTCGTTTTTTCCCTTTTCCGATTTTTCCCCGCACGTAAATCGGTCCAGTAGTTTTGTATAGCGGACACACATAGAGGAAAAATTGAAATGGAATCGTAAAATATTTAGTAAAGCGTGTGTTGCTTTTACGTCCAACACATAGCGCTGTTTTTAAAAAAAAATCACGTTTTTTACCTGTCACAGGTGTGACATCTTAGGTATATAAAAACACGCGCGTATTCGAATGCAACGTTGTGTCAACATTTCAAAGCAATCATTGAAGAACTTTCGGATATTTAAAATTTTGAACAAACAAACATTTACATTTTTATTTACATAGATATTGAAAATTTTGTTTCGTTTAATACCTAGTTAAAATTTAGCTCATATTGATATGCTTCATTTTCAATAAACTTTCTTACATTTGTATTTAGTTTCTGTTGGCTTTACTCATATTTACTCGAAATTAGATTTACTACCCATTTAACAAAGTTATTTTACGCCAAACATAAAATTGTGTAGTCGGTGAATTTTTTGTTAGGTTTAAAATAAAAACCCACCGGGTTGGTCTAGTGGTTAACGCGTCTTCCCAAATCAGCTGATTTGGAAGTCGAGAGTTACAGCGTTCAAGTCCTAGTAAAGCCAGTTATTTTTACACGGATTTGAATACTAGATCGTGGATACCGGTGTTCTTTGGTGGTTGGGTTTCAATTAACCACACATCTCAGGAATGGTCGAACTGAGAATGTACAAGACTACACTTCATTTACACTCATACATATCATCCTCATTCATCCTCTGAAGAATTATCTAAACGGTAGTTACCGGAGGCTAAACAGGAAAAAGAAAGGTTTAAAATAAAAGAATAACGAGTTACTACCATTTTCACCGTGTTTCGATGAAAAGTATGGTATTACTTTCGATTGCATGGTTGAAGTGGAGGGGGGTGAAAATAAATTTTCTTTTCGTTTTGAGATACGAGGAATAATAAAAAACCATTCACTTAAATTCTAGCATCCTTTTTTTACTTGAAAATATATATTACAAAAAAAAAAAACGTAATTTGATTTTCATAAAATTATTTAAAAGCTGTTACGATTTTTTTTAAATAATTTCATGAAAATCAAATTACATATTTATAAAAAGTGTTTTTTTCAACCCTAATCTTTTCTCTTTTACCCCAGATTTCTCAAAAAATACTACAACTACAATTTTAGGACCTATTTTATCAATTTTCCAGGACAGATTTGATATAAAACCACTTTATTCGGGTCCCAAAAATTACAATCTGGCTTAATTTTACCGAAGCACAGAAATCAGGGCATAACTTTTCACCAGTTGAGACTCGTGAACGAGGCATTTCTGAACTATGTTTGTATGTATTGCCTTCTTTATTTTAACCAGTAGAACACGTCCTAAAATGTTTTTTAAATTCTTCGTGAATTTTCTATATATAAAATGCAATAAACAAAAAAAAATTTTGCAGTAAATAAATTTTGTTAAATTATCAGAATATGTAATAATAAAATTTGGAAAAAAATCATTTTTCAGAAAATTAATATAAATAAGGTTAATAAAAAAAACCAATAAATTTTCTACGAATTAGCTTTTATTCAAAAGAAAACAGAAAAAACCTGAAAAAATATTTTACACCGTGTTGTAATATATTGCCAATAACTTAATTATTTGTCCTGTTTATTCAATCTCGTACTGTTTATTCTATAATTTAAATAATATTTCGTAAATAAAGATAAAACAAATTAACAATTTTTTTCACTTATTTTAGTTATCGTATACACCATCAACAATAAAAATTGACATTAAGCAATATTGAATACAGTATATAATAATTTACGGCCGGTAGTAAACAGTTAAAATTACTAAATGAAATTCAGATAAAAAAATTATTATTTAACATCAATTAATTGTTATAATAATTAGATTCATTAATGATAAGTAATCTATATTTATACAGTACCTTCGGAAAGTCGCTGTGCAGTATGCTTTAGAATTATGTGATGCATTCTGTCGTTTCGGCGTTAGGTAGATTGCCTTGTGGATTCGTTAAGCGTTCCTCAATAATAAACCTAGACATTAGTCGTTGAGTTGTGAGTGAACGTGCTTAATTTCGTTTCGTTTATCGAATCAATAGTTTCGAGAAACGTAATGGTTCTTTCGATAGAGGAACGGATTATTATCGTTGAGCACGTCTTTCGTGAAGCTAACTAGTATATTGATTTAGTGAAATACAACTTTTATGAAAAGTTTCCAAATACTACTGTTCCTAACCGCGATGCAGTTCGAACACTTATCAAAAATTTCGGACGACAGGCTCTGTTGAAGATCAAAGTGGAAGACCACCTAAATTAAACGAAATGCTTGATATTTCGGATGCTATGGCCGGAAGTTCATTAAAGTCAACGTTTAAGTTAGCACAGCAGAAAGATCGGACTTGCTACAGCCATAAAGCTGTAAGAAAAAACTGAAACTTTTCCCCTACAAAGTAATATGTGTTCAAGAAATGAAAACTATAAATACTGCCAAAAGACTAAACTGTTGTCAATTGTTTAAACATTTTATTGATCAAACTTTCGTAGGTATCCTTGACGTTAAACGTTTTTTACAGATGAAGTTTGATTTCATTTGGGAGGGTATATTAATCACGATGTGGTCGACAACTAACCCCCACGAAGGATATAAACAATTTTGTACCAAGGGAAAATTGGAGTCTGGATCGATGTAATTACAACGCGCATTGAGGCTCCAATTTAAATACGATTAATAGTGATCGTTATTGTACTTTTTTTAACAGACCTAATTATTCACTTAACAGAAGTGGAAATAAATCACGGTTGGTTCCGACAAGATAAGATGGCGCCACAGCACACACAGCTTACAGGTCAATGACTTTACGAAATGTCTTTGGTGAATCATTTCGATGGGTTTGTGGCCTGCACAATCGCCCGATCTGACTCCCCCAAATTACATTCTATCGGGGGCAGCAAAACAAGCAATATACCGCAAAAGATCACGCACGATTGACGAACTAAAAACCGTAATAACGGCACACGTACGATACACTCCAGTACATCAGCCGGTTAAAATGTTCGAAAGAAAATTGAAATTTGGAATGTATTGATATTGGAGAAGGTCATTTTCAACACCTTTTATAAAATATTCTAGTTATTGTAATATTCGTTTCTATAAAATAATGAAATAAAAACACAAAATAATTAAGAAAGTTTCATTACACATCCATTTTTCGAATGCACTGTACTTCGGGTAGCTAATTTTTATTCTAAATTTGTTTAATATCAGAATTTTATTTTGTTAGGTTTAAAATTATAGAATAACACGTTACAGTCATTTTTTACCAACTTTCTGAAGAATGTACATATTACTTCGGTCGCATGTTTTGAGTGGGGAGAGAAAATGAATTTTCTTTACGTTTTGAGGTACGAGGAGGTTGAAAATCATCTACTTAAATTTCTAGCTTATGTGCATATATATAGGCCTAAGTATAAAATTTGTGGCTCAAAAATCTCCAAAACTACTGGATAGATTTCATTGAAACTTAGATATGCTGTATTACTCAATCTGAAATTGTGCATGTAAAACTTTTATGAAGATTAGTCGAGTCGTTAAGCTCAATTTAAGGTAAAAAAAATTTGACGAGACAAGGAGAAACGTGGTTCGTTATGATACTGCAGGTTGGAACGTTGATATTTCTTTATCTGTTGTATCAATTGTTAATAATATTGTTCGGCGTATTAAGGTAACGTTACCTATTTCTAGGGTCATAATGACCGGGTACGTGTTTGAATGGGACAGAAGGAAACAAAATAAGATAACTAAAAGTCGGTCTTGTCCCGCAGAACTGCACAAATATTTTTTTTTTTATTTTTGCCCGTATTATTTAAAATAAAATCGTATTTTTCAAACCTTTATCTTCAGTTGACTTGAATTACAGTCAATTTCTCAAAATTAAATTTTTCATAAAATTTATTTCAAAGTTTTTTTGTTTTTATTGACAATTTAACAATATAAATTCCCTTCAACATAAAATTATGTATTTTTTGACACCAGTTTTCAACGAATTCGAGATTCGTATATTTTCTGTCACCATGAAACATCGATATCAAGGAAAAAAGCATTCTAAAAAAATTGTGTACACGCACCCGTAAGTGTCAGATTCTATTTCGCTTATTATCTCACATAAGACTGACATAGAAACTTGAAATTTTGTAGAATGATTTCTACATATGAGGCACTGTTTTCTATTATTATTTTTTTAATCCAATGTTGGGAGTTGAGAGATATGGAAGTGAAGGGATCATATATCGATAAAAAATAGAGTGGTTTTATTATATAATATAATCAATGAATATTACTCATTGATTCATCGATTCATAAGAATCGATAGTTGGTTTTCATTAATTTTATTGTGGTTTAGAAATTAACTGTCTGTATAAAATGTGTTTTAGAATTTTTGAGTCTCATTCTGACTATTATATATATATATATATATATATATTTTTGTTTTGGTTTGGTTCCATCATGAGTTTGTATTTTACTAACAAATACCCTGTTTGAATTTTGAAAATCAGAAGATTGGTTGCGAAGATATAACATTTTCGAATAGCCGTAATCTGTTAGATCGAAAGTACCTGATACATGCAAAAATTAGCCTTCAACCTTCTAACAAATACCCGGTTTTAATTTTAAAAATTGGACGATTGTTCGCAAAGATATAATAATAAAAGCACTCAATTGAACTTCCCAAAACAGCGCCGCCCCGTTTGTTATCAATTGATGGTGATGATTTTTCTAGCCTCGTACGAGGTGCTCGCATTGTCTCACTACTGTAGCCTCACACGCTGTCCCCACGGGAAGCCCATTATTATTTAATAGACATTTTTTAATTTATTTAAAATATTTTTTTTAGCGTAAATTTAATTCTATTGCTTTTGTAATATTATTCGTCCGATTGATTCGAATCATTCACTTCAAACCCAGCTAACACAGTGATAGAGACTTACAGTTCACAGTTCATTAATTTAATTCATTAAAGTTTGTGCTTCAACAGGCAAATCTTCTACAATAAGACATATTTTACTTTAAAAAATATTATCTTTATTAAATCTGTTAGGTTAACCAATCAACTAAACAAACTTATAAATTAAATACACTACGTTTCACTTAGAATTCTCTAAGCTTCCTCAGGTGACAATGCACATTCATACACACATCATAGAAAATTCTCTTACATACTGTTTGTATGATGTGTATAAGAGTGTGTATTGTCACCTGAAGAGGGTTAGAGGTTCTAAGCGAAACGTAATGTATTTAATTTATAAGTTTGTATAGTTGGATTGGTTAATCCAAGATATTAATAAAGATAAAATTTTTAAGTAAATTATGTCTTATTATAAATCATTTTTCCAGTCAAGAAGAAAATAAACTTAGATAAATTACATTTACATTTCTTGCGGACACGATAATGCCGTAATTTTGCGTCAATCATTTTCAATTTGATACATAAAATATAACGACCCAAAATCTCGGTCGCGTTCGTTAATGGGAAAAATCGGACCAAAATCGGGGTAGACGTGGAAAGGCTTTTTCGAAAAAACAAAATATCGCTATAACTTTCTTATTAAGTAAAATATCGGATTCGTTTAAAGTTCTTACTATTCTTTGATAAAGGCCTAAAACTTATCGAAGTTTTTTGATATCAACCACCCCAGAGGGTGGAAAAAATAGAGTTTTGAAGAAAAAAATCCTACCTCCCTTAATAGGCACAGTATCGAATCCGTTTAAAGTGGTAGTTAGTCCTCTAAATATCACCTAAAACTTTTGTCTGAAATAATTTTTGATATGACCAACCCTTACGGCAAGGTATGACCAAACTTTTTCTAGAATTGTAAGAAGATGGGGCTTGTATGGAAAACATGTAAAACTTTTTTCACGTGCAACAATTGTCGAATTGAGTAAATTTAAAGTTTTTCTTAACTTTAAGATGGAAATCCTTTTATATCCTACTTAGCACCGGTGAAATTTACCTCTGCCTTCCGGCGCGCCGAAATGGATTTTTTATTCGTATTTTATTTTTAATTTTGGATTAGCCAAATAAAGCTGAAAATTCAAAAATTTAGATGGATCATACTGTTAACTAATATATTACGTAAAACTTTTTTACTTTTAGTCTTACAAAATAAACTAATAGCCGAATTAGTAAAAAGACTAAAAATAAAAATGAAATAGTTTTCAATTTAAAATTTAAAATAGTATCGCATTATAAATTCAAATAAACTGTAAAGAGAAAGAGAGATAAAGTGAGTGATATACATATAAGACAAAGATCAGACTATATTTTGTGTACGTGATGTACGATGTCGCATATGCAGGATAAGATATAAATCAGTATGCAGTAAATATAGCATACAGTAGTAAGGTAGATAGGGGATTATTTAGTACATATGGATGATGAAGAGGAGTGGAGAGGGGAAAATGTTTTTGCATTCTGTCTGCCGAGTGTCTGGGATATAGGCGGACCATGTGTTCGCGTGAGGTCGAAGGTCATGTCACATATGTTCTCCATTATATAAAAGTTAGCTCATTAGACAGCTAATGATAACTACATATATATCTATGTTTACTATGACACCACTGTCTTTCAACGTACAGAGTTCCTATTTCCTAAACTTTACCGTCATTTCCCTTCAAAATGATAAAATGTGCTGTAATATTTCATTAATTTTCTTAATTACGATGTGCTAAATTAATATGGATAACGTGGTATTCATTAATTTCTATTATACATTATTATCTGCCGTATAAAGAAATCAATAATTATCGATATAACTTTTAAAGAGAAAATCATCTGGTTACGTTACGTGATATCTCTAACGCTCCTTCATACAGTCTCCCAACTAGCTACTGTTCCAACAACGTGACTTGTACCTTATGATCTAAAGCCATAAGTCAAAGTTTCAATCATTACATGAAAGAGAAATACAGTTTTCTACGGGCCTTGATTACAAAAAATCGACAAAGTAATATAGGTAAAAAAAAAAAAGGTTGACTAACCCAAGAAAGAAGAGATTTTCTGCAAAAAAAAGGTCTAATATCTTATGCAGATCTAAGAATCAGAAAGCTTTTCTTAAAAAATATCTACATGGAGCTATCACCAAAATCATGGAGCTATTAGCGAAATATGGGCAATAGAAACTAATAGAAAAGAGAGCTAGCAAAGTATTGTACTTCAAATAAATGTTAAGCTTAACAAATTTTCAGACATTTCTTGATAATAACTCTGTATATAAAGGAAAAAGGCGTTCCTTGTACGCCTATTATATTGCATACAAACATTTTTTGTTGTACTTCATTGAAACATATTTCATTTGAAAGTGAGATACAATCCTCCAATTCTTTAATAAAGAATTTTTTCATTTTTTTTTTTTTTTGTTATTGAATTATTTACTGTAAAACTTTTCTTACAATCACGGGTTAATATAAGGGTTTACTATTGCAGTTAAGAAAAAGTCCAAAAACAAAAAAATTTGGATTTTGTGCTTTTTGGTCCAGTCGATTGCAATGGAAAGGGTAGATGTTACAACAGTCCTAAATCCAAAATTTCAACAACCTACGGCTAATCGTTTGTGAGTTACAGACATCACGCCGAAACTAGAGAAAATGAATTCAAGGATGGTCTAAATAGATATTTCCGTTGAAATCTGAAAATCGAAATTTTTCGCGATCACAATACTTACTTTACTTTGTACAAGGAAATAAAAAAGTTCGAAATAAAATCAAAACTTTTATTTTATTCAACTTATTTTACATGATTTTGTTCAGAATTAAATTCTCTGCAAGTTTTGTTTAAAAGTTTTATGTGTTTATTACCCATTTAAAAAAGTTATACGTTAAACATGAAAAACAGGTTTTTTTACTCCAGATTTCTCAGTGCACATACCTGAAAAATCGATGTGCGATTTTTCAGGTCAAAAAAACTATAAGAAATCATTAATTTTTCCCCTTAATTAACGTCCTAAAAATTTCAGTACATCCTCATTTCACCGGGGTAACTGAAAACCGAGAAAAATCTTTCACTAGCAGTTTACTCTCAAACGAACCATTTTAGAACATATGTTTATATGAATTTTTTCCATTATTTTCACGAGTAGAATAGATTATGAAAGTTCCGGTAGAACCTCGTGATATACTCTATATATAAGGAGATATAAAATAAATAAAACGTGAGAGAAAATGAATTTAAATATAAAATCTGTCTGAAGAGTTTGAATAGTTTTTTTCAATTTCAGTCACATCATCACCCAAACAGCCCAATCAAAAAGAACAAGTAATCAAATAGAATATGGATTACAGTAACGCGGCAGTTATCCAAAGGTCACTTTAAACGATTACCAAACAAACATGAGGAAACCATATATTAACTTAGGTGCCTCAAACGCAGATTACAAAAAACAGCATTACGGCAACTACTTCAAACAGATGACATCAAAGGCAATGTTATAAATTTAATATAACGCAGTTTGCTGTTGACAACCACTTATTTTATAGATTATCTTTTAGCCTATATTTGAAAAAAGCACGTATGTTCAGAATGAATAATATTTTACAAAACTGACTGAAATCTTCCTTACCGACTGCATTAGTGTGTTCATTACCTGGAATTCGTACACGACTAGAATACTGTACCATACTATATATTACATACTATACTATACTATATACTATTAACTTTAAAATAAAAACAAAAAACCTTAAAATAATGAAAAACATAAACACCCCAGAAGAAATCGACACACGGATACTGAAAAGAAAAATAAATCTTAACATATACAATACATTCGTAAAAAAATGAAATGCTATATACTTTACTCTTCAATTCGCTGATTAAGTCCGGTGTAGTATGCTAATTATTCTCAAGAATGACGCACATCGGGTGTGACTTGTAACTTAAATCATCTTTAAACATTATGTTTATGGCAACTACTTTAGCATATATTATAATTAAATGGATGTAAACAGAAACAATAAATGCAAAAGAAACAAATACTTTATGTAAATAAAATATTACACACACCTTTATAATTTACTAACATATTTAGTATCTTTTTTTACTAAGTATCTTTACAAACAAATATGGAAATGTTTGAAAGACAAATAAAGGAAAGAATTTTTATTCAAATTACCACAGATGGATTAAGATTACGACGTAATAACAAAATGATATAGGAAATAAACAGACTTTTTAAAAAAATATAACGGCTGAAAAAGGTTAAATAATATATAAAATTTTACTTCTTTATTAATATTTTAGAAAACTACAGTATTCCATACGAAAGAAAATTCTGATTATTGAATAATTATAACATGAAAGATTCGATGTAAAAAATTAATTTTTACTTCCTTATGTATACTACATAATAATATATAATAAGTATACAATACAATATAAGGTATACAATACAATATAATCGCGAAAAATTTCGGTTTTCAAATTTCAACCTTAATATCCATTTTGATGATCATCCCTGAATCCATTTTGTTTCGGTGTGACGTCTGTGCGTACATATCTTGCATAATTCAAAAACGATTAGCCATAGAATATTAAAATTTTGGATTTAGGACCGTTGCAACATCTAGTTGTGCACCTCCCCTTTTGATTGCAATCGACTGGACCAAAAGTGTCCAAAAAAGCCCCAAAATTCAAACATTTGGATTTTGGGCTTTTTCTTAATTGTAGTAATAAGCTCTCATTGAGAGATTATTTTATTTATTTGTTTTCCTATTTTTTATTTGTTTTCCCGTAATTTTATTATAGCATTCCATAATTTTAATAATAATTACATACAAAATTGCTTTTAAAAACGAAATTACTGATCGTTTACGGCTGCTTTTCAATTTTTTTGCCGTGAAGGTTTCAACGCGGCTGCCATTTAAAAAAAAATTGCTTTTTCATTGCTCGATACTGAAAGGATTTCTTTTTCACTAAATTATATGTTGTTGTAACAAAATTATGACTACATATACATCATTTCAATTTATGACTACATATACGTCATTTCAATTATAGATGGGACGTAGAAATGATTATATAGGGGAAAAATTTCCATTAAATGGAATGATGTTAAGGGTATTGGCGCTCTGGTCAAAGCAACACATACATACGTCATTCCCCTGTTGCCACTTGGAACTACCACGCTCTCGGAAACGTAGTCGTTGACTAGCTACTGTGTGTGGAGAGCGTCTGTGTTGTATTTAACTCTTCCTGCGTTTGTACAGCATTTTTCATCAATAATATAAAACAGTACATTTAAGTACTATTAATGTCAGAAATTACACTAGTCTGTACATACATCTGCACGTTTTCTACATAGTATTTTTATATACTGTATATGGTATATAATATTTGTCAAAAACCATATTAATTAACTGTTGGTTTTAACGATTTTTGTCATGCAATTGACTTCGAAAAGAGGTAGGCCTGTCAGTCACCCTGTTCGTGATAGGGCAATTTTCGGTCGGGGCGTAACGGTTCATAGCCAAGCGCGGGAAATGGTCGTAGCGTGAGAGAGTTTTTTGAGAATTAATAAAAAAGTATTTTAGAAAAGAACGAACCTTTAATTCCTTTTCAAAGAGTAAAAAGAACTTAATGCTGCTGCTCTTAAAATTAATAACAGTATAGTTTGAAATATTACTAAAGAGAAGTCTTTTATTGTACAGAAAGATTCATTCAAATTATCAACAATAGGCAAACAACGACCAATAGATTCTTCAGTAACTGATTTAGATACGTTTCCAACACGAATGATTCTGTCTACAAAGTCTTGTAGACAGAATCATCACTGGTGACGAAACACGGATCTATCATTAGGAGCCGGAGAGTAAACGGCAGAATATGGAATGGAAACATCCAAATACGTCCCGCGAAAAAAAGTTCAAGACCCAACCGTCCGCAGGAAAACTGATGCTTACGGATTTTTGGGACTCAAGGCCCAGTATTGGAACATTATGAGGAAAGGGGCACGACAATAAACAGTGCGTGTTAGAGTGAGATGCTTACTGCCAAGCTGAAGCCTGCAATTCGAAGCAAACGCCGAGGTAAATTTTGAATTACAATTTTAAGACAAACATCCGTAAATAATTTCAGATATTCAGTTCCAACATAAAAAAAGAATTATCCTGTATATAGTAATTAATTAAAAACACTTCTACACCGTATAAATGTAATTCCTAAAGAACTATTCGAAGTCAAGAAGCGACGACAAATCTTCTAGCAAAGACGAGCTATGATTTATCACATATAATTTTTAATAATCTTTTTTTTAATAACGTCTTTAAAGATGATATAATAAAAATATATTTTGTACTTTCAACAACCAGGCATATGTCCTGAAAAAAAAACCAAGATTTTTGAGAATTTTTTTCGAGTATTCGCCTTGTAATTCGTACCATTTAGACCAACGACTTTCCATCTTTTTAATACTCTCAATATAATGCGATTCATTCAACTCTGTAAATTAAATGGTTGTCACAGATTTGAACTTATAATAAGTAGAGAATCTACATCCAGCGAGCCATTTCTTCAAATTTTTAAAGAAGTGATTTCTTGAAAGCAAGAAAATTATTTTTCTCATTTTCGTATTGAACGAGTATTTTCTTTTTAACCATACGTATGCGTTCAACCTGAATAACACTTTTCAGTAGTAAAGCGAAATACTCTTCTTATGTAGGTTCTACGTTTTTCCAGGTAGTCAAAGCACCGTATCAATAGAATCCTAAAAAACCCAACTGTGACTTTTCCTACAGATAAACCGTCTTCGCTTTCTTTGGCAAATTTCACCAATTCCTACCTACTGTACGGACTGGTTTATTGCGTGTAGTGGTAAATCCATATTTAATTTTATGTTATAACACGTCGAAGAAACAAAGCGAAATAGTTTTAAATAAATCTACCTTGAGAATGTTCAGTCGAATGCGTTTTTGGTCCACTATTAACCAACACGGCGCCCATCGAGCGGGAAAGCTTTTTCATACCCAAAACATCGTGTGAAATGTGATGGTCACGGTCAATCGAGATGTTTGCAACGTCAGCAAACCTTCAGTCATTTAATACGGCATTGTGAATTTTTGTGACTATTTCGTTACTAGTAGCTGTTTGGACATCCCGATCGTTCATTATCTTTAATGGATATACGACCAATTTAAATTAATCAGCCCACTTTTTTAATGTAAAAACGAATAAGAACCTTTTAAACAAGGTGGAATCTACCTCTTTTTGTATGCCGTCGAGATTAAACTATTTAAAACAAAATACTTTCCAACAGCTCGAACTTCAATTTTATCCATTTAAAAAAATAAAATCAGAACATCTTTAGTTCACTCGATCGCCACAAACAAGTAACTAGACGTACACGTTAGTTAATACCAAAATAAATTAATGAGATTTATCATTAATTAATATTAGATTAATAGGATGCTTTGATAGAATATCAAAGCATTCTATTAATTTGCTAATAGGATGCTTTGGAAGCATCCTATGCTTCCAAAACATAGAGGTTGCTTTGTAGCATCCCGTGTGAAGGAACATACTTCACATTTAGTATGTTCTCAGTCATTCAGACCGAGAACTTTCTGAACGACCTAGCTACGAGTATTTGAATAAGATTAACTGGTATATTGTCGTTTAAAGAAAAAAAATTAAAAAACATAATTCTATTACAGCATCACTGAATTAAAATGAAAAGTAATCTTATTTTTCTGGTTATAATTTTTATTTTACTAAATAATAATTGCGATTTATAACTTTAATGATCACCTAACACTTTTATAAGTACTCTTTTTTTAAATTTTTAATATATGTAACATTTGAAAAGTTTCACTTACATTAATTGATTATAGATAAAATGAAAGAGCAACTCAAACAGTTTTAGCTGTGCGCAAACTCATAAATTTTTCCTGTACCTTCCGCTTGAAAGCGCTACTAGCAAAGATGGCGACCTCCAATAGAAAGCTTCTATGTTTTACAGTTTTAAAGTGTGAATCTGTAATTACCGTTCGATGTGCGTTTTCGTTTGAATTTCCGTTGTGATCCCTCAAGTGACAATAACATTTATACGGCATAAACAATTTGAAACTGCTGGCTGTATTTGTAAAAGGAAGAGTGCAGGACGATCGAGTGTGTCCGAAGACAATTTTGAATGTAAAAGAGACTCTTCCGTGCGTAGTCCTAGGAAATTCGAATTAGCAATTCCAGTGACGTCTGTGTGGAAAATTATAAGGAAACGCTTACAACTGTATCCATATCGTTTACAGTTGTTACAAGCTCTAGACCCTATAGATTATGGTTTGCGTGCTAGCTTCGCAAATAAAATACTGCACCGTGATGATGAAGACTTTCTTTCATCGTGTCGTATTCAGTGATGAATTAACATTTCATGTTAATGTAAAAGTAAATACTCATAATGTACGTATCTGGGAATCAAAAAATCCTCACGAAATATTGCAGTGAACGAGACTCACCAAAACTGAATGTTTTTTGGGTCCAACGGCAAGTTTACGGACTGTTTTTTTTTTTTTTTTGTTTTTTTTTTAGAAAGCAAGTGTGACTGGAATGAACTATTAAAAGTTTAAATAATAAAATTTTAGTAATAATATTTTTAATTATTCCCCACCCCAAAAAAAATAAATCTTATGTAACTTTTTTCATGTATAATTATTTTTTCACTATAATCAATGCTACAAAACAATTTTAATAAATAACTAATGCCAGGAAAGTATTACAACTTTTTTCAGCTTTTTTTATTTACTAATGTGGTTAGTTAAACAAACATGAAAACTTACTATGTAATCAAATTTTAAATAATTTTAAAATAGGAAATGAAAATATCTTACATTACTTCAAATAATAAAATTAGATTGTATTTTAAACGGTGATAGATTTCTTTTATAAGTTGTACGCTATTTTTATTTCAGAAAAAACTTAAAATTAGAATGAAAAGTACGTATTGAATAAATAACATTAAAATCGATTGAAAGGGAAAGTATGTAAAGAGCATTGTGTGAGACCATAATTATAACTTATAATTTATTTTCAAATAAATTACGACAATTACAATTTATCATGTCCATCAAAAAACTGAGACATTAGCCAGTCATTAAAAATTCTAACATCGTCACAGAGTAATTAAACAGATCATTGGCGCCCATAAGTATGAATCACGAAAACGTATATTTAGCAAATTAAAACGTTTAACTTATTCGTTAATTTACATTAATATAAACGTTAAAAAATAGTCATTTTTAAAAGATAGTATTCTATCAAACCAGATAACGGATTTTTTTTGTATAATTCAATATGATACGCTCGCGAGACTATTTAAAATATAATTAAAAGTTTTTTACAGAAACAATGTTACGCTATTGATAGGTTTTTAAATAAAAGTAATTAATATTTTTTAAAAACCCTGAATTTTCCGAACCTTCGTTCAATGTGTGCTCAAATAAATTTTATTAAAGCCTTCTGAATAACGAATTATTTTATAGTTATTTGTTTATACATTTTCATGCATCTTCTACTGTTACATTATTTCGTACGTTTATATTTTAAACTAGCCGGTCAGGGCTTTGCTTGCCCTTCCTTTTTATCCAGGAAGTTCCTTTCTCTGGACCCCCGCTGTGTTCTTTATCTTCATGGTAGTGAGAATAATACTGATAAATAACTATTAAAGTACACAGGTTTTATAGAAACCTTAAAAAGAAACTAAATTACGAAAGACAAAATAATAGTAACTAAAATAACTTAATTACACAGACTTTTAACCATGAAAATTTACAACCTCACTCACAAAAGGGCTAGAGCCCTTGATCTATGACTTAAAACCTTCTCTGGAATAACACTATTGCAAATGTATCCTGAAAATTTGAAAGCAAATGGTCGGTTGATTCTCGCGTGATGCAGTTGCAACCGGATAGACAGAACCCGACACAAACTTTCACATTTATATATTTTTTTAAATAATTAATATGGACTTGGTGATGATTTTCTAATCGATGTTTCACCACGGTTACTTTTGATTAACCACGGCAAATGTTGGTCAGTTCCTTTCTTTTTATCCATATAATAGCATTTCTGCCTACCCTTGATATGTTTTATATAATGTAATATGATTTACCAAACAGAACAAAACGGCACCCTGTTACTCGATCTAAATCTCCTTTCAACTGAAATTTCCAGTCCAGTTTTTTCGGTAATTTCCTTCAAAATTTCAGTTTCTTTTTAGGGTGTGTTTAGGTTTTCAACGAAAATCACTAGATCATCTGCAGAAGCAAAACAATCCGTTTATATCTACCTGTGTTCTGTTCCGATTCTTACGTTTGTAAGTTTTAGGTTTTCAATTTATGCCATAATTAGTTTAAAATTAAACTAAATTTATGCCATCAAAATTAGTTTTAGGTTTACAATTTATTAAATGCCATCTCTTTTAAAATTTCAAACACAGAATTTTTGTTTACTTAGTCATAGGTTTTACTGAAATCGACAAAATTTCTGACATATTTTCTATTTTTTAACATTTTATATCGTGTGACTCGATTTAAACCAAAGATTTATTCTAAGATATTCTAAAAAAAAAATATTACTATTTATTACTCATTTTATTTTTATTCTCAGAAATACCACATTATAAATTTGTTACGCGTAATATCATTTATTCTCTATTTTTAGTGTAATACATAGTTTATTAACGCATTGTTTTGAAATCGACTCTTATTATTTCATAAATATAACGAAAAATGTTTTATAAATGTACCAGGTTACAGAGTAACAGCACAGTAACATGATGTCAACAGTACTTTACAGAGGTGCCAAGAAATCTGTGTGCAGTCTGGCGTGTAATTTTAAATTTAACAGTAAAAATTTAGTCTGGAACAGACTCAGGTCGACCACTCCTGAGGCTTGTGGTTAATTGAACCCCAACCACCAAACAACATCGGTATTCTCATTCTAGCATTCAAATCCACATAAAATCAAATTAATCAAACCTTAGAATTCTCGACTTCGAAAATCAGCTGACTTTGCGATGACAAGTTAAATCATTAGACAGTTATATTTATGAAATAATAATGACAAGTGAAAAACATAGATATGTTCTTAATATAATTTTCAATAGCGGCATCTGAATTGTGAATATTGTTTTGCAGTAATTTTTTACATTTAATGTATTTTCCTTAAAAAAATTATTTCTTTATTTAAATAATTTTTTTTAAATTATTTCAAGTGTTTGTATTTATATAATTAATATGGAATTCAAACATATATATTTTTTATTTTGTAATTTGTTTTTATACAGATGTAATATTGCATATATATAATGTACTTTCATGTACCGACCAGAATAAATATTTATTTGTTAATCGTAAATTGAAGCTAATAAAAGATACCAAACAAAAATAGCATATAAATCGATCTTAAGAGATAAATAATGATCTATGTAATTTTCGTAGTTGGAGTATTAAGTAACAATTAAGACAAACCGATTAGTATAGTAAAAGCTACTAAACAATTACGTACGAATATTTGTCTTAACATACTGTAAACAAAACAAAATAGACGATAGCTTCGCCCTAATATAGTTAAACATTAAATTTATTGGATTAATTACGCTTTTGTTAACATATATTATGGCCCATACTCCGGCACTATTTTTAGCAGACCTTGAGGGAAAAAACATTAAGTATATCTCCCACCCCTAGAAGTAATTACGCGACGAGTGACAAATTAGCCTAGACTCAGTGATCTCAGTCATGTATGACTGACCTTGATTACGAAATGTTCCAGCCATAATATTAATTTCATTGTTATCTTCCTTTTTATTAAATTTATTAATTTTTTTATTAAAATTCCTTCCAGTAATAAATAAATATTTTATTTAATTTATTAACTTTCATTATTTTACATTTGTAATATATTATGTACACAACTAATGTTTAAATAAATGCTAAAATAATATTCAATTTTTTCTTTTAAATAGAAAATATTATGTATACGTTTCATTTAAATATCAAACAGATTAAAGATTATATTCCCCCAAAAAGGATGAAATTTCGCTTTAAGAAAAGGATAATGGTAAAAAGGAATCTTAATTAAAATTGCCAGCCTCCATAGCACGAGTGATAGCGTCTCGGTCTTTCATCCGGAGGTCCCGGGTTCGTATCCCGGTCAGGCATGACATTTTCACAAACGCTACCAATCATTCATCTCATCCTCTGAAGAATGCTAAAAAATTAAAATTTTATTATTTAAAAATAAAATCATAAAAAAATTTAATCCCTTTTAAAAAACTATTCATAATTAACTCATGCACCCACAAATAATTTACTACAAAAACTATCAAGGAGTAACTCCAAATTTTCAAGATAAACAATTAACAACAGGAATTTTCCATCATTTTTTTGTTAATCCCAGCTTACTATCTAGATATATCCCTTCATTTTATATTTTTTAACCTAAAACTAAAATAAATATCCTAATAAAATAAATTAACCTAAAATTTATAAACATCCCGATATAAGAATACATAAGAATTGAAAAAACACACATTAATAAATTTACAATTAGGTGAAATTTTCAATAATTTTTTTTGTAATACAGAATGAGTCACGGGATTCTGACGATTTAAAAAATTAAATAAAAAACAGAATTTTTAAAGCTTTAATGTAATTAAAAGAAATATAAAAACATTTATTGGCGCAACTTCTTTTTTTAAATAGCATATCAAACGAATGTCTCCACCATATTCTATATATGTATATATATATATATTATATATATATATATATATATATATATAATATATATATATATACATATATTATATATATGCTGTTACTCTATCCCGCACATTTCACATCGCTCCTTACGCCATATCGTATGAAATTACTGGGATATCTTCTTGTATGGAGGTTGAGTTAGTTAATGTTTTAGGTTTACTAATGAACACTCAAGACCACCGTTTCTCAAGCTTGGAGTCGCGCTGATATGAAAAGGGGTCGCGAAATTAGCCTACACCTTTACACGTCAACAATAATGAGATCCTTTAATGAGGAAAAAAATAATTTATTATAAACATTTTACTTATTTATAAGTACAAATGTAAAGAAAAGAAATAATGAGATATTTGCGTTTCTTTTTCATTTAAAAGTTTCTCTATACGTGGTTCTACGTAAGAAACACACAAATGCAAATTGTTTTCAAGTACAATAAAAGACGATTCCTACATTTAGTTTTTAGCGCTACCGTAGACGAAACACCCTTTTCACAGAGGTAAGACGAGACGAAAGGGATTAATATTTTCAATGCGTCTATGACTTCATTTCTATTAACTTCAACGAACAAAACGTATCTAATCTTCAAATGTGAATTTTAATTGTAACGTTTTATCGGTAGACATTTCGATGAGGTGATCGTAAATTTCAACCGGTAGCTTAGCAGCTACAACAACGTTTTCACTAAATGGATTCAATACCCATCTCTTCGAAAAATCATTTTTATCTTTTAGTATAAACTCCGTCAACTGAATTATTTTTATTTTCGAAAATGACACCTCACAGCGAATAATAAGCAAGCAGACAAAATTACAAGGAGCACGTATACATCAACCTGGAAAAACGTTGGAACCTGTAAAATGCTCTTGTTTGTACACCTCACACATGCATATCCATACCCGTTGTTATCAACGTGGCTAAATAGTTTTAACTAGGTTTCATTAAAATGGGATTTGGGGTAGCGAAATATAAATTATTTTTTTTTTTATATATTGGGGGTCGTGGAGTAAAAAAGAATCACTACTCTAGATACTCAGAGAGAGAATAGTGGCACACTAATATTCTGGAGAACGTGCTGACCGAACAACATTTTTTCGTTTAGAAATCACGTGGTTTGAAATAATCTCTCAAACCACCCCCATATATGCTCTGGCAGTGTTACTTCCTACTCCAATTTGCTGCTCCAAGCTGCTGGAACCAGATAACATTGAAGTCGATCCCACGACGATGCAATTCAGGAGCAAGGAAATCTTGTAACCGTCATTGTGTACCAGACAGAACTGACTGTCATCACGTGACCTTCCTCTTCAAAAAAATAGGGGTCATGATTCCAAAACTTGTTAAGCACATTATATAGTTAAACGTGATATGTGAAGAAGACACATATGAAGCTGTTTAGTATTGGTGTAAGACCAGTATGGAAAATCTGTATGTTCACCGAGGCCGATAAATGAAAATATGCTTCATCCATTTATTAGCAGGACCATTTCATCGGTAAACAAATTAATAAAATTTTCACAAAATGTCACTCGATTTGCTTCATCTCTCTCATTTAGACCTTGCACTACAATCGTTTTGAACGAATAAAAGTTCAAATTCTAGTGTAGAATTCTTTTAATACGCTATGAAATAAACGAAGGGCTGCAGCATGCTTTCTGTTTGAGTGTGTTAACACGTTTGTTTCTGATTTTGCTTTAAAATTCGGATTATAATCGGTAGAGGATTACAAAAATACATGAATGGCCGCGATCTGCCTTCAGGTTCAATTTTAGTGGTAACTTAAATCAAACAATAATATCCAAATATATTATACAGAGTAGAAGTTAGAGATAACTTGAGAAATGAATTAATAATTGAGAGAACCGAATAATAATAATAATAATGTTCGTTCCGGAAAACCTTACTAGATTTTTCATCGATAACAAGTTTAATATTATTTTATTTTTTTTTAATCTTATACTTATTTTTAATGTATTTTAACTTGTTAACGCTAAAGAATAAAAACTCTGATGTGGACATCACCTGACTTCCTTGTACACCTATTAAATTACATACACACATTTTTTAATATGAAAAGTACATAAAATTTTATTTCATTAACAACTTCTGATATTTTTTCATTTCTTTTTTTATTGTTATTATTGAATTATTATTTATCATAACAATCACAGGTTAATAATTATTAATAAATCAATATATTTAAATTTTAAAAAAAGTTAAGAAAAGGAGATGAAGTCTGATTTGAACCAATGTACCTTCCCCTTGTAAGATCCAAATATTTCATCAATTAAAATTTTATTTGATTATAACTCTGAAACCAATGAAGTACCACTTATGACACATCGCTGAAATGCTCTCAATGAGGCCTTATTACTGCAGTTAAGAAAAAGTCAAAAATCCAAATTTTATGGATTTTGCACTTTTTTGGACACTTTTGGTCCAGTCGATTGCAATCAAAAGGTGAGGTACACAACTAGATGTTACAACTGTCCTAAATCCAAAATTTCAACATCCTACGGCTAATAGTTTTTCAGTTATGCGAAGATACAAAAACGTACATATGTACGTACAGACGTCACGCCGAAACTAGTCAAAATGGATACAGAGATAGTCAAAACGGATATTTCCGTTCAAATATGAAAACCGAATTTTTTTACGATCACAATACTTACTTTACTTCATACAAGAAAGTAAAAAAAGGCCCATCTCCAACCTATAAAACTAGATTAACGCAAGACTGAGAGAACGGAAGGCCAAATAAAATAACATTATATCAAATGACGAACACATATTATTTTATTATCAATGTGGTTCTTTCATGTAACGTATTTATTAATCAATTCTGTCTACTTTCACGGTGGAATAGAATGTCTATGCTTTTCATCCAGAAGGCACCAGGTTCGAATCCCGGTCCTGGTCTGACTTAGCATTTTTTTTACACGCTACAAAATTCATCTCTTAATATAAAACATTCTTGCGCAGTTCTGCGCAAGAAGACTGACTTTTCGTTACTTTTGTTTGAAAAGTTATAAAGTCATTCTAACCTAAAAGTTTACAAAAAATGAGAATATTAGGAGGTATAATTTTTTTAATATTAAAATATACCTCTCTTTATTACAAAATGAAAATTTTGTTTACATTTAAAAATTTTGTTTCAGTAAATTATTAATTCTGTACTACTATGAATTAGTAAAAACATGCAGCATTGTAACCAACCACGCTTCAAAATTTCCCCCGCTTAAAACTTAAATTGAACGTAACTCAAAAACGACTCGCCCAATTTTCACATCGACAACTTCAGATACACTACTACATCTAAATTTTAATGGAAATTGATCTAGTAGTTTTGAAATTTTCGAGCCATAACATTTTATACATCGACCTATATACGAGGCGTACTCATAAAGGACTGTCAGCTTATATTTCAATATTAGCGGGTCTGAACACAGTTTCACGCATGCAGGGCCATCTATCGGCTATTTATGAAGCCACTGTAGTTGTTTTGATTCAATAGTCGTTTGCCTGCCGGTGAATGCAGATCGCAATGTACGCCACAATCATTTCTCCCGCCAGTTGTGAAGTGCGCGCTGTGTTTTGCGTGCAAAAGGATGTTCAGCTGTTGAAATCCAACGGGAGTTGTGCCTATTATATGGACCTATAGTAATGAGTGAAGGAAAGGTTAGACAATAGTGTCGAGACTTTAAAAATGGCCACAAAAATGTGCATGACGCAGAGCGTAGTGGGAGGGCTAGTATTCAGACCGACAAAATCGTGAACCGAAATGACCATTAGTGCTCTGGCTGATGAATTTCTGCATGTTGGACGCACCTCTATCTACACGATTGTTACAGAAAAGCTCGGATATTACAAATTATGTGCGACATGGGTAACGAAAACGCTCACCGACCAACACAGAGAGAAAAGAATGTGCAGTGGACGAGCGTTTTTGGACCGCTATCGACAAGAATGGAAATGAATTGTTTTCCTCCATTGTTACGGCTGACGAGACGTAGATATCCTACACCAACGCAGAATCGAAACAACAGTCAATGCAGTGGGCTATTCAAGTTCCCCAAAACAGAAAAAGTTTAACCAATTTCCGTACTCGAGTAAAAAAATCTTAGCCACCGTTTTTTTGAATGAAAAGGGCGTCATATTGGTTGATGTCACGGAACGTGGATCAACAATTACAGTTGACATGTACTGCGAAACGCTCACCGAACTGAGACGTGTGATCCGAAATCGACGACGCGAGAAACTGTCGTCCGCCGTAATCCTCCTTCACAACATGAATCCTCACACCGCTGTCTTAACCAAGAAGAAGATTCAAGATTTTCGTGGAGAACTTTATGACTACTTTCCATATAGTCCCGACCTTGCACCTAGCGACTACTTTCTCTTCTTGGATTTGAAAAAGTGGCTTGGTAGACAACGCTTTGAAAACGACGAGGAACTCAAGACTGCCGTTTTCAACTGGTTCAATTCCCAGGCGACAAACTTCTCGTATGTAGAGGGGTTAAAGAAACTGGTGCAGCATTACAAAAAGTACTTAGAAGTGAATGGCGATTATGTAGAAAAGTGAAGTAGATATGCAGTAAACTAAAACTGTAAGTAAAAACCTTTTTCTCACGGGTTTTTTTTTAACGACCAAACGGCCCTTACTTTATGAATATGCCTCGTATATATATATATATATATATATATATATATATATATATATATATATATACACGAGGAAACCCCAATTTAAGTAAATGGTATTTTCTACTTTTTCGTACTCCTCATACCTGAAAACGTAAAGAACATTTATTTCCCCCCCCCCCTGACAACATGCGACCAAACGTAATACCGTACTTTTCTTCAAAAATTCGGTAAAAACGGAATTGAAGGAGTCATGCAATTACCATTGAAAGGAATAAATAAATTAATTAAAAATTCTGCTTAACTGAACTAATTATAAAAAATAAATTTAAAAAATCTAATTATTTTATTGTAAGGTAGTTAAAATAATAATAAAATTTTATAGTTCACACAATATTTAAATACAGTAATATTACTAAATATGGTAATACTTCTTTTACAAAACTGTCTTTTATTTTTATAAGAAAAAAAGTTTAAATTTTATAAAAGTTTACGTAAAATTAAATCAAATTAATATTTTAATTTTCTCATACTTTGATTTTATTTTATTTTTAAAGCTAAATGTTTGTGCAACTTTTAACATAAAACTTGTAATAGGTTGAGCTACTCTTCTATAAAATTTCTTATTTTTATAGCATCATTAAATTATTTAATTTGTAATAAAAAAGGTTTTATTACTGAAGCGAGTTAGTTTAAGGTTATGAGGTAAGGAAACACATTAGTTTTAAAAGATAACTTTTAAAACTAAAAAAATCAAACGACAAGAAACATTAAAAGGTGAAGTAGCAAGCCGACTTTATGTTTAACGACAAAAAATATACCAGCGACTTTATTTTTACTGTATTTTTTTTTTTTTCTTTACAACGAACAAATATTCAAATGATAACGTACGGAAAAACATTACTTTAAAATCCATCAAGATGATCGTAAAAACCAAACGAATAACTGATCAGTACTTGTAATTTACTCTTTTTATTTTTATTTTGTTTCTTCCCCTATATATATAAAACATGTATTTGTAGGCGCTTATATTTATTTAAGGTAGTAGAATAATAATAATTATTATAGAAAAATAATAATTATCCTTGAAGCAAATCGAGAAACCTTTATATTCAGTAGCCGATTGAGTTTTTAATGGAATGTATTACGTCACAATATACCGGTAACTTTTCTTCCCCCACAACTCACCACACACAACACACACTCTTTCTTATTCTCTCTCTCGATCACTCTCTCTCTCTCTCTCTCTCTCTCTTTTTTCTTTCTCTTTCTTTGTAAACGTCAGTAAACCTATAATTTTGTCTTTGTTTAGATCACCCTTTCTACAAAAATTTATCACCTCGTAATTCATTGACAACTGTTCCAATGTCAACAGGAATATATAACATGTGAGTATATTTTCTAATGAGCAAACTATATTTAAAAATTACGAGTGGCTAAAGTAACAAGATTTTCACGGGCTGAACATTTTTCATTATTACCAAGAAAACATTATTTTATTTTATATATACATATGAAGAGAGAGAGAACGAGAGAGAGAGAGAGAGAGAGAGATAGAGAGAGAGAGAACGAGAGAACGAGAGAGAGAGAGAACGAGAGAGAGAGAGAACGAGAGAGAGAGGCTAGATAAGAACGAGAGGCGAAGTTAATCTCATTTCTTAACCAAACAAAAATGGACAAAATATTCTCCAAATTGTTATAGAATATCATACTAGAAAATATAATGACAAAATAAACGTCTTCGATAGATGAATAAAACCCTAAGTAATCCTAAATGACCCTAAATAAACCCTAAAATTTGAAGTTTAATTCATCAAGGAAAAAGAAAATCTTAAGTACCACGTAATACAAAAATTTATTTTAGTCGGAATATGACATACAGATTAAATGAACCTTTCCACTGAAGAATAAATTTTAAAAAATAACTGAAACTGATAGTCCAGCTTAGAGGTGTTTAAAATAAAAATCCTTAGTAAACGATCCTATCCCTTGTCACAATCAATAAAATCTATTATAAAGCTAGTTCAGAAAGTCGCTGTGTAAAATGTTTTAGAATTATGTGGTGCATTGTGTTCTTTCGGTGTTAGGTTGTTGCCAGTGGGTTCGTTGGGCGTTGCTCAGTAATAATCTAAGATGTCAGTCGTTAAGTTGTGATTGAACGTACACTCTTTTGTTTCCTGTTGTTTCGTTTATCTAAATCAATAGCTACAAGAAATGCGTTTCCGTAGAGAAACGCATTTCTCTCGTTGAAAAACATCTTTCGTGATTGTAACAAGTATACTAATTTAGTGAAGCAAAAGTTTTCAAATACTCCTGTTTCTTGTCGCAATACAGTTCGAACTCTAATCGAAAAATTTCGGGCACCAGACTTTGTTGAAGACGCTGATCGAAGTGGAAGAACACCTAAACGAATAGAATTGCTTGATATGCTATGGCCGAAAGTCCATCAAAATCAATGCGTAAATTAGCACAGCAGCAAGATATCAGACTTGCTACCGCGTATCAAGCTGTAAAAAAAAACTGAAACTTTTTCCCAACAGAGTAATGTGTGTTCAAGAATTGAAACCTACAGATAACTGTTGTCAATGGTTTCAAAATTTTGATTGAGTAAAATTCGGTAGGTGTCCTCGAAATTACGCTTTTTATAAATGAAGTGTAGTTTATCTGGGAGAGTATATTGTTAATTCACATAATACACCTCTGTGGTCGACATCTTTTCCTCATAAATTACACGAACAGTCTTTACACGAAACGAAAATTGGAGTCTGGGTCGGTATGAGTAAAACGTACATTGTGGCTCCAATCTTTTACAAAAATACAGTTGATACTGATTATTATCGTGCTATTTTAGCAAATTTCATTAGTCAATTAACAGAAGTGGAAATCAATCACGATTGGTACCACAACAAGAAGGCGCCACAGGGCACACAGCCAACAGGTTAATGACTTTGTAACGAAATGTCTTTGGTGAACGAATCATTTCGAGGGGTTTGTGGCCTGCTCTATTGCCCGATCTGATCCCCCCCCCCCCTCCGTAGATTACTTTCTATGAGGGCAGCGAAACAAACAATGTATTGCAACAGACCACGCACGAATGATGAACTAAAAACCGCAATAACGACGTACATATGAGACATTCCAGTACATCAGCTGATTAAAGTGTTTGAAAACAAATTGAAACGTGCGCAGTGTTGTATTGATGATAAGGAGATAATTTTCAACATCTTTTATAAACTATTCCAGTGTAACATCCGTTTCTATAAAACAATGAAATAAAAATAAAAAGTAATTACTAAGTTTCATCATTACACTTCCATAATTCCAGTACACAGCAACTTTTCAAACTTTGTCTAAAAATTAAGATAAATTAATTTAAAAAGTATTTTACCCCTTTAAAGAAGAAACGATTTAGCAAAACATAAATTAATTTGTTTATTCCTTAACTTATCTTTTTTATAATTTAAACAAAATTTAAAAATCAGAACACTAACAAAACTAAGTAAAATAAATGCGTTATTAATTAGTTTAATACAAAGTAGTATGGTACGATCATTAAAAGGACATCCTTTATTTCAAAAAATTAAAAAATATATGAGACAAAACTTTATTGGTAAGTCTGCTGCGATCGCCGCCAGATAGCGTTTAGCGGTCTCTTTTGTGTATTACTGTTGCCAATTCTCAGAATTATGATAAACTGAGCCACATTCAATTACTTAAAAGCAACCGTCGGAAGCTTTAACTGAACATCATTTTATTCAATTTTTTTATTATTACTTTTTATCATAATCATTAATATTTTTTATTATTTTTTGTTTTATTTTTACAAAATTCGACAAAAAAGTAAATTAAGCTATTCTTTTATAAATAGCTATATTTCAATGTTATACTGTATATTATTTTATCACTTATTTTATCTGGGTCACTAAAACCAAGCAATAAATCAATTAACATTTAGTTGTTTTTTTAAATGCGTACGCACGCGCACGTAATGTACTTGTACAATTTATACTATACCAGTGATCCCGGCAATGCTTCGCTACTGCCAGAATTTTTACCACAGTTGAAACCACACCAATCTAACCACTATATAAATCATTATAAAATACGTGTAAATAAATAACCTAAAACCTCTTTTACTAAATTTAATATCGTTGTCTATATCGATTGTCATGTCAATATCGACTTTTTCTGACAGTACCGGGATGTGATTAAATAATTATATTATTAAATATTATAGGACTAATAAGATAACACTCCCGGGACAAATAACAAATTGTGAAAGTTTCAGTAAAATCGGTTAAATAGTTTTTGAGTTATTAGAGCACACAAAACTAAGATCGTCTTTTATTTTTATAGATGAAGACTCACTTTTTCTGTTTAGCCTCCGGAACCACCGTAAGGTATTACTTTAGAGGATGAATGAGGATGATATAAATGAATGTAAATGAAGTGTAGTCTTCTACACTCTCAGGTCAACCATTCCTGACATGTGTGATTAACTGAAACCCAACCACCAAAGAACACCAGTATCCACGATCTAATATTCAAATCCGTATAAAAGTAAAAACCTTTACTAGGATTTGAACCTTAGAACTCTCGACTTCGAAATCAGCTGATTTGCGAGACTAATATAGATGAAGATTAATATCCTATGCAAATGGTACGATTCATAAATAGTAGACGTAAACATTTAAAAGTTTCCTAATGGATAACTTCATTATTATCAATTCTAGTAAATAAAAACTTTTCAGCATGTAAAACAAAAACTATGGATATAAAGATAACGTAATTTTAATATAATATATTTTTAATTTAAACACAGGGTGACTGTAACAAATTTTCAGAACATGTTCTGCTGGTGAAAATAAAGAAGAATGTTCATATAAACTAAGTTAAAAAATGATTCGTTAGCGAGTGTCGGCTGACGAAAGATTTCGTCCTGATTTCTGCGCCTTCCGTAAGATTAAGCCAAATTGTAATTCTTGGGACCCAAATTAAGAGGAAAATTTAGTGGTTTTATATAAATCTGACCTTAAAAAACAAGAGTTAGTTATTAAAATTCTCAGTACGGTACAACTAATACAAAAAAAAAATCTGTTGAAATACAGAAAGCCACCAAAAACATTGTTCTTCGGGCAGAATGTTGTATCCGTTGTGGCGGAGAACATTTTCAGTAGCTTTATTCTTTAAGTTCATTTTATTGTTTGCCGTTTTGTATTTTTTACTTTACTAAAATGTTTAATTATTTTGTTTTGTAGTATTGCAAATTTTATCTCGTTTAATACCTAATTATAATCTACCATATTTTGATACGTTCTATTTTTAATAAACTTCGATATTCTTACGTTTGTATTAAATTTCTGTGAACTTTATTCATATTATTTTATTCAAAATCAAATTTTGTATTGTTTAAAACCTTTGTATTTATTACCCATTTAACAAAGGTATCTACGTCTACCATAAAATAGAATGTTTTTCGACCATAAGCATTTATTTTTTATCCCAGATTTCTCGAAAACTACTAAAAATACAGTTCTGGGAAATGTTTTAAATTTTTCAAGTCACATCTTTATATAATACCACTAAATTTATCTTACCATTTAATTTAGGGCTCAAATTACATAATTATAATACAACTTAATTTTGGCCCAAAAAAAAATCTCAGGTATAATTTTACGGAAGGAGGAAAAATCAGGGCGAAATCTTTCACCAGCCGATACTCGATAACAAAGCGTTCCGGAGCCCATGTTTATATTAACTTTCTTCTTTATTTTCCCCAGTAGAACATGTCTTGAGAATCTGTTACATTCTTCGTGTGAATCACCCTCTTTTGATGTTATAGCAAAATTAAAGAGCTTTTATTTTATTGATTGAAATAACCTTAAATCCATGTTATGTGTGCATTCGAGGTGTGGCTATTAAATAACGAGACTAATTCTGCGACAGAAGAACTACGCATGCGCAAAATTCGTATGACCGATAGCTGTGTAGTGTGAAGACTTCTCTTTCGATTTTTCCCACTCCAGTTGCTGTAGATGTATTAGTCTGACCGTGGCCTTCGTTTGGATAACATTTATTTTTGTTTTGTTGTAAAAATTATAAGTGTTTTATTAGAGCAAAGAATTGTCGTGAAATTTCATATGAAACTTGGAAAAACCACTACTGAAACTTATTTTTTATTAAAAATAGTATACCGCAATGAATTTTTATCACGTGCGCGAGTTTTTGAGTAGTTTAAGCGTTTCCAAGATGGCCGAGAAGACATTACAGATGATGTTCGCCCGGGTCGTCCTTCCACGTCAAAAACGGATAGAAATATTGAAAAAATTGGTTCCTGAAGCTCAAAATATTAATCAACATTACTACTGCCTTGAAATTCTTGTTCAACTCCATGAAAAAATGACCCGAATTGTGAAACAAGTCATTGGGTTCTTAATCAGGACACGCACCGGCTCACAGTGCATTGTCTGTCAAGACGTTTCTAAACAAGTATAACATCCAGTGTTAGACCATCCGCCTTATTTGCCTGACCTGGCACTATATGACTTTCATCTGTTCCCCAAGATCAAATCTGCATTAGAAGGAACAAAATTTCAGACCGCTGAAACTGTGAAAGAAAAAGCGGCAAGCATCATGAAAGAGCTCACAGAAGACTTCCAACAATGGAAAATGGTTTCGAACAATGGAAAATTGGCATGGAGCGTTGTACGGTTAGAGGAGGGGTGTTTATTGAAGAGGAAAACTAAATATGAATAAATTTAAAACAAAATATTTTACAGCATTATTCTCGTTATTTAATAGTCACACCTCGTATTAGGCGTCCTATTTATCGTATAGAATAATGTACGATCGTATATTAGTTCCGTTGAAAAATAAAACAATTAAAACCAACAATAAATATAATATAATATAATAACAATAAATAAATATTCGAACATATTGTCTCTTTTTTTACTTTCCCAGCTATTATACAACATTAGCATCCCAATCGCTGCTTAGCCCACGCATAACCGTATAGAACTTCAAAAATAGGAAATAGTTTTTTAATAATTAAGTGTGAGCTGTTGCCCTCAGAATTATCACTAATCATAACCTACCTGATAAAATATAATAATTTGGATGAATAACTTTTTAGTAAAACAAAAGTTCATAAAGCACGATAAAGTAAAGAACTATAAAACTTTGAGAACCTCTGGCGTAAATTCACCATGTCTAAAATCATAAATTCTAGTAGTCCTATCCGGAGGTCCCCATTCGAATCCCGGTAAGGCATGGCATTTTCACAAGCTACAAAATTACAATTTCATCTCATCCTCTGAAGCAATACCTAAGAGTAGTCCGAACGCTAAAAAAAAGAGAAGAAAAGAAGTAGTCCTAGAAGTTTTATTCCCATCTGTGATCTCGCCGTCCTAGACGTTACGAAAATATTTTTCATATTGAAAGTCAATTATGTGTATGGCTTATCCTGATGGAACTTCTTAGTTCAGTACATAAAATCTACAAAGTGCTACTTATTTGCGTTAAGTTCTCGCAGGTCGGCACTAGATTAGACAATTTCAACGTACACATTAGGCATAAAAGACATTGACATTAAATTTAGTAAAACACATAATTTTTTGAAGAGGTCGATATTGATAACAAAATGCAATATTCCTCAAACCATTTGTTAAATTATATTATCGGACTAATATGTTTTTACTTATATTCCGGTAATAATAAAAAAATGATCATTTATAGGCAATGACATTAAATTTAGTAAATCACATAAGTGAAGGCGGCGGCCTCCGTGGCGCGAGTGGTGGTAGTAGCGTCTCAGTATTTCATCCGGAGGTCCGGAGTTCGAATTCCAGTCAGGCTTCGCATTTTCACGTTACAAAATGTGCCATTTCATCTTATCCTCTGAAGCAATATCTAACGGTTGTCCCGGAAGCTTTAAAAAAATCTGATGTGGACAACGTATGACTTCCTTGTACGCGTATTAAAATTACATTTACACAAAGTACATAAAATTTTATTTCATTAAAAACTTATATATTTTAATTTTTTTTTTTTTTGTTATTGAATTATTCATCGAATTTTTTTTTTTACAATGAAAGGTTTTTTAATAATTAAATCAATATATTTAAATTAAAAAGAAGTTAAAAAAAAGAGTAAAAAGTCTGATTCGAACCGATGTGCCTTCCAAATATTTAAGATCCTAAAATTTTATTTGACTATAACTCTGGAACCAATGAAAAAAAGTACCCCTTATGATACTGGTAGATTTTAGATCGAGGTTGGACTGTATTTCCATAAGTGATGAATGAAAACAACGTCTTGTTGCTTGTTGAATAATGGTTTAATGAATTGTCGTTGTGTTAGATAACATAACGAATAACTTGACAAATAAAAATAAAAAATTAAATAAAACATTAAAACTAACGTTCATTCGAACAAAGAATGAAGTCCATCCGGACTAAGAGTATGACGTGACCGCCTTAGATCAGATTCGGGCGCCGACTGCTAGTAACTATGAGTAACACTAATATTCCATCCGGACGAATTGGAAAATGCGACCGCACTGTGCGGGATTATAACGTCGAATGCTAGTACGACTTAACTTTCCAGTTAGCGCTAGCACCCACTAGATCGTAGCACCGGACGGCTCGACGTGGAACGGAACAGATGCATCGTTGCAAAGCTCTCAATTAGTGCTTATTACTGCAGTTAAGATGGTCCAAAATCCAAATGTTTTTGGATTTTGGCCTTTTTCGAACACTTTTGGTTGAGTCGATTGCAATCAAAAGGGGAGGTGCAAAAGTAGATGTTACAACAATCCTACATCCAAAATTTCATCATCTTATAGCTAATCATACATACGTCACGCCGAAACTAGACAAAATGGATTCAAGGATGGTCAAAATGGATATTTGCGTTGAAATCTAGAGACCGAAATTTTTCGATCACAATACTTACTTTACTTCGTACAAGAAAGTAAAAATCACATAACTGTTTGAAGAAGTCGATATTGACGTAGACAATGATCGATATACTCAAATTGATATAGACAACGTCATTAAATTTAGTAAAAAAAAAATGTTCTAGGTTATTCATTTATACTTTTTGTAAGTTATGATTTATATAATAATGAAATTGGTAAGGTTTGAACTGCGATAAACATTCCGGGGATCATAAGAAAGCTACAATTAAATTTTGTAAAGATTGGTTCAGTAGTTCACGGCTATTGAAAAAAAAACCAAAGACATTGTCTCTTTATATATAGTATAGAGATAACAGAGTTACTATTAAATCCTTTCTAATTAAAAAATATAAATGAAAAGATATAATGAATTTTTTTTTAGAATTTTCACCGGAGGTTGAACTCGGCACGCGAGTAATAACATTAATAATGATAAGCTTAAAACATCGAATAATTCATGATGCAACATTTAAATATAAAAACTTTTATCGAATTTTCAAAATAAAAGTACGATATTACTTTGTATCGAATGCACTCCATGCGATACAGTGGGAGGTGAAAATTAATTTTCTTCACTGTTTTTAGGTATGAGTAATACGAAAATACCATTCAGTGAAACTGTAGTTTCCTTATATAATTATTTATTTATATAAGTATGTATAACATTTTTTAGGTCGAAAATCTATAAAATGTATAAAATCTAGATCAATTTCATTGAAATTAAGATATTCTCTAGTAATCTAAAGTTGTGCACGTGAAAATTGGATGAAGATTGGTCGAGTCATGCTTGAGTTACGCTCAATTTTTTTTTCTGGGCGAAAAATACTTTGGCGTTATCATCGCCCGAACACGATGTATATGTTTTAAAAAACTAAATGTAAAAATTCACAATTCAAAACAAAAACATGTTTAGAATCAATTAAAATAAATCTTAAAATGAAAAAACTTATAGCGTATGCTAAGATTAAAATAAAAACACAAAGATATTATATGCTCTATATCCGATTACTATAATAAAATCACTAACTGCTTTACGGCAAACGGCGTAAATAGCTGAAACACAGTAATTCAAATAAATTAATATAAACGGACGGCCCTAAGCAATCGTAAAACATAAGATAACTTCGTTTCATTATCAATTTAAATTTGAACGGAGCAAGTTAAAAGCTGGTTCGTTACGATGCTGCAAGTTGGAACGTTGACGTTTCTTCATCTGCGGTATCTGTTTAACCAAATTAAAAAAAAAAAAATTAAAATCAAATTAAATTAACTAAAAGTTGACCTTCTTAGTTAGGAAAAGTTGGCCTTATTATGCAGTTCTGCGCAAGAGTTTTAATATATATTCAGGTTAACAAAAGATATTTCGCAGACACAATTTGATACAATTCTGCTTCTAAAAGTTGTGATTATATATGCATTTTTAACCAAAAATAATGATAAATTTAAAATAATATTTCTTCAAAATCGATCAACTCTATACAAAACATTGAAGTACAATTTTAAATGTAATAATAAATTTATATAAGTATTACTATTGACAAAACAAAAGATCTCTTTATGTCATGTATCACATATATACTGCATTATAATAGCCTTTAAAACAATAACGAAGATGGAATGGATGGACATAAATGTTTTGAGACAGATGACAAGCGCGACGAGATCCCGAAAGATCTGAAAATATACATCTTGTAAGTGATGAATGATACGACATGAATTGTTTACCTGTTGCTGATAAATTTTTTTTCTTCTACATCTACTGAATTATATACATCACAAAGTCCTTTTAAATTCTCTTTATTTATATTTACTTTGTTCATCTCTTCTTCCTACATTTTTTTTCAACAGTTCATTGTATTTAAGTCATTCTATAATTACTTTATTATCAACTAATATTTTAATTACGGGTGAATTATTTTCACAATTAAAAAAACGATACTGTTAATTAAAAAATAAATAAACAATAAAATAAATTACCGAGTTACCCAGGACGTCACAAGAAAATAAATCTTGAAGTGTAGACTAAGTTTATGAAAGCAATATTTGTTTGTATATAATGTATTTTTTATAAGTATTATTGTACCCGCCGGGTTAAACTATTGGTTAAACTCTTCATCGTAAATTTAGCTGATTTTCGAAGTCGAGAGTTCTAAGGTTCGAGCCCCTGCAAAGGCAGCTTATTTTATATGGATATGAATACTAGACTGTGGATACCGGTGTTCATTGGTGATTGGGTTTCAATTAACCACAAGTCTCAGGAGTGGTCCACCTGAATCTGTTCAGGACTGCATGTTTACCGTTACATTTACACTTTTTGCAGCGGCAGGCCTGGCAAGCCGGTAGCCTGTAGCATTTTCTTATACATACACACATCCAGATCTGGCAGCAAGCTGGAAAAACTGGTTGAAATAATAAGAAGTATTTTTGTATTGTTCCTTTATTCTTGGTGTATTAATATGTTACTCTGGTTTTCGTCATGATACACATTGGTAACTTCACCGCCATAATGATTTTTTATAAAAAGAAAAGAGAAACTATCGTACAATATGTATCATAAGATGATACCGGATGAAAACAATGCCCGCATGAGTAAGGATCTGTTGATGTGCTTATACACGACGGTCTACGTTTTGTAATCCCTTATGTTCGCCACTGATAATTGTAGAATGCAAAACAAATACTTCTACGTATAATATATTTCAATAATAATAAAAAATGTTATTCTTCCATTCATAATCAAAATATTATAATACTGCTAATGCAGTAAAAAGTTTTGTATTATCCGGATGTATGAATAAATTACGTACCTATGAGAAACTACAGATCTTTCTTTAAATTCTGAACACTGATAAGAAAGAATGCCTTTATTTTGAAAATAATTGGGCTTATTGTAATCATATCACTAAATGTACTAACTTATCGTAAGCAAGTTAGCATGATTTTTTAGAGGCACTATCAATTTAATTTAAATCGATGTATTATAAAATCAGATTCACAAGCAAACTATTACGCTTGTATTAAAATCATAACTTTTGGAAAATTTCATAGGTTTTACAAAAAGAATTCTTACGAATTTAATAAAATTTGAATGTGTTTATACACAAATAAAGTAGAGGAAAGTAAAAAAACAACTTAACACCAAGTACAACAGGCTTTATTGGTTCTCGCAGCTCTCGCTGTTCAACAAACCTTTTATATATAAAGTGATTTAAAACCGGTTTAGGCGTACGGCAAACAGTAACGTTGAGATAATTCAACGTTTTCAAAAAACGTCGGCGATATCCGTTGCAATGGCACCGTGGTTCGCTCGGAACGAGGACAATCTCGGATTGCCTATGTTCGCGATGAGATCAAACTGTTCGATTCAAGTTAACAACTGCGATTAGATAATCATGTCAAATTTCTAGTAGTATCTATGTTAAGTACTTACTGATTACCTTTCTTAATTTCATTATTTTATCACTTGTTGACGCGTTTCGGAACCACTCCATTGTCAAAACTTATTGTACTACTACTAAAGTTTCTGTTAATTTTTATATAGAACCAACTACAACCCAATGAAACCTAGTTAAAAATAGTTAGCTGCATTGATAGCGATGGGTACGAATGAACATGCATATATGAAATGTACAAGTTCCAACTTGATGTGTACTTGTTCCTTGTAATTTGATATAATATTCGATGTGAGAGTATCATGTTTGAACATGTATACGATACGTCTGAACACGTCGTGCTCTCGGCAGTATAAAAGAGGCGTAAGAGATTACAGAACGTCAATTTAGTTTCACATGCGAAGCGTTGCCTTTATTTAAGTTTTCATTGAAAAGCGTATTTTCATTGAAAATAATAATTGGGGTTTCCGTTTTTTAGAATGCGATCAAACGGTGTAACTTGTTTTTATTTTTATTTTTAATAAGATTGATTCTCATGCAAAATGGGTAATTTGTGAAAATACGAAGTGAACAATCTACATCCAGTGAATGGATAGGTAAAAAGACAAGTTTTTTAATAGTTAATTTAAATTATGATTTTACCTCATTGGATGGAAAGCCATAATGCGTTGGTTGCTTTCAGGTCCCCTCTCTGATGAAAGCATGAAGCTATCAAAATTATTTCGAAACTTAAAAACATCTGGATCATAAAAGCAAACCGTTGAAATTTTTTGAAAGAAAATGACTTACTTTGAGAAGTCAACAAACTTCTCTTTGTAAATAAATACAAACTGATTAAAGTACACTTGAAGTATCTTATCTCGTAGCATTAAGAATAGCTAAGATGTCCAAGCCCCATACAGTTGCAATAAACCTCGTATTATTTGCTGAAATTGATATGATCAGTGTTTTAATAGGCGTGGAAGAAGCCAAAAAAAAAAAAAATGCCGCTTTCTAACGACACAGTATCAAAGCCAATCGATGACATGGCTACCGATGTTCGCGATCACATAATTCAGCAATGACTTCGAGTAAATTTTTTAGTATTCAATTTGAAGAATCAGTAGATGAAGACAAACATTTTTCAGTGTTTTTTTATGGGGTTTTGTGATATACGAACGCCATAGGAACAGATCAATCAAAGAAAATATGTTGTTTTGCAAATCAATACCTGGTGATGCAACAGGACAATGTCTTTTTGATGTTTTTTTTATTAAATTACTAAAAACTATAACATAGACTGAACAAAATGTATTACTTACAGTATGTAATGAAAAGGTGATAACAAGAAAGAAGAATTTCTGAAAAAATGAAAAGATCGTTTTATACAAAGGACAGAATGGATGCACTGCTTCCTTCACAGACATGCTTTTGTTACAAGCCATTTGACTCATGTGTACTATGAAAGTTTTAAGAAACTTAGGCGAGGCATTCAGAACAAACGTCGCGGTATGTTGTCATCCGGTGTTGTTTTTTTGCATGACAACGCTCGTCCTCACAGCTCTCGAAGAACTCAATAACTTCTGAACCAATTCCAGTGGGACATTTTTGATCATCCCCTTACAGCCCGGACTTGGCGCCTAGTGATAAAATGAAAACATGGCTTGCGTTGCAGCACTTCCATGAGGACAACGAACTTCAAAATGCAGTAAAATGATATTTACGCGATGTATAACAGCGATTCAAGAGAAAAAGGAAATAATTTGGGAACCGATTCTAGAGCTTGACATAAGAAAAAAAGTTCAAAAAAATATGTATCCGAAAACGCTTTGAAATCGAGATAAGTCATATTGAAATGCGAAATATTCAAGCAAAAGATGTGTAGGTACATGTGAAGAACTGATCGCTCGCATTCTAAATGCTGCTGCCCTCATCACAAAGAAGGCTTTTTTTTAACCTCCGGGACCACCGTTAGGTATTGCTTCAGAGGATGAGATGAATGATATGTAGCGTGCGTGAAAATGTCATGCTTGACCGGGATTCGAACCCGGTCATGCATTTTCATTTTCAAAGAAAGTTGACGACAGAAAATATAACGAAACGAGCTGAAAAGTGCATCGATGTTAGTGGTGGAATTTATTTTAAATTGATAAAGTACAAACAACTACAATGAGTATTTTTTTAAAAGTATTTTAATTTTTCAAGTCTAAATTTTTTGTTCTAAAAATAGCTGTTTTTAATTTTCACAAATTCATAAAAAACTTTCTGTTAAGTTTTATTCTATTTTGTTTTTAATAATAAAAGTTGATTTTCTTTTTTTGATTTTTATAGTTTTAATTACAATTTCCTCATATTAAAATTTTCTACAAAATTTGATACGCACTTTTAGTCATTTATATCAGTGTACTTAAATGGTTGAGGTCTAATTAACCACACGTTTCAGGAATGGTCAGTCTGAGTCTGTTCACGATTAAACCTCATATATATATATGTCATATATATCCAAAACAAAAGTTCTTATATCTATTTTATTCGATTTTTTAGGTTAAAAAACGTAATAAACCATCAAGTTTATCTCTTATATAACGCCTTAAAAATTTCAGTAGAACCTCATTTCACCGGGGAACTGAAATGCGGGCGAAAATTTTCGAAAATATGAAAACGCTTTTCGAGTTACATTTTGTACAAAAAGTGTTTTCACACGTTTGTATGAACATTTTTCCTTATTTCAAGTTCTAGAATCGGTTCCCAAATTATTTCCGTTTCCTCTTGAATCACACTGTGTATTGAAAGAAATAAAGGTCGTTTTTTTATATTATAAGAGATTAAAAATCATTTTGAGGAAAGTATTCAAAATTATAATCGGCTATAATTTTGAATACTTTCCACAAAACTGATAAAAAAGTAAAAACACATATTCCCAGATCTTTAATACAAAAAGTTAAATTAAAATATTTGCATACATGAATATTGTTTTCTTACATGAAAATATCTCCTTAAAAAAATTCAATTTACGTTGAAGGAGATCAAAATTTAATAACTGTTTATTTTCACTAAAGTATAAACAGATCATGAATTTAAAAGATAAATATCTTTTCTAATAAAGACTTTGGGTTGAATGAAAAAAATAAAAATAAAATTCATTTTGTTTATTACACGTGTAAACACACACGTACATACACAAATCATTGTTACGTTATGTGGAACGAGTCGTGAAAATTGTACAAAAGTTCATCCCTTAATAATTGTCAACGTTATAAAGAGTACTTGTTTTAATAAAGGATAGGGCAAATGAAATAGCCTTCTACTAAGAGAAGGGTGGCGAACGAGTGAGTGAGTATGAGGTATGAAAAAAGTATATACAGGGCCAGAGATTCAGTCAGATCTGAACCCCTGCACCTGCCGCAAAATACAAGAGGGAGTTTAAAAATAGTGAATGACTTGTGCCAGTGAGGGTTGAACGTTTTATTTAATATCGAAATCTATGAGGTGCGTAATCGATCGTAAAAGGGCAAGGGATGAGTGGAAAAGAAAAAGAAGGGAAATGCTGTTTAATATTGCGGATGTCAGATCAGGAAAAAAGGAGGAGATAGGGGTGGAAAAAAAGAGGGATGAGTCGGTGAAGTGGTTTTTATTATTACATCTCGAGTAGGGCGGTTTTTTATTGGTCCGATAAGGGTGATAGAGGGTGCCACTGCCGACTCTTATCATCCTTCTTCTTCCACTTCTTCTTCTTTTTCTTTTTCTTAGTCTTCTCTCTTAGCCAAGGTCCGTATCCCACCCAATACTTCTTCTAACAACCCCAAAATCAGTAAAATAAGTCACAGCATTAAACCCTTTTTACATATACATTTTTTATAAACATAAACCATTTACACAAGCACTTCTTTTTTTATCATTTTCAATAAATACCTTACAGAAAAATAAAAATATTATAATTAATAATTAAATAAAAAATTTCTAGTTAAACAAATCGGGAATAGAATGATCACTGAAAAAAGAATTATGTACTAAATTATTTAAAGAAAAAGTAACAATTTTTGTTAAAATATAATAATTATTAGTGAATTTAAAAAATAATAAAAACAAATTTTAAAAAACCATACATAAAGCATAAAAATAAATATAATTGAATAAAAACAGACGCCAAATATTTTTTTAATAAATAAAAATTAATTTGTTATAGAAATATTAAGGTGGAAGTTTTTAATTCTACTCTATATAAAATGTCGACCGCAGACTATCGAAGAAGATAATACCAATGGTGCAGTAGCCAAACTTACGCCCTCCCTCTGTCTTCCACGTTCGGAAAAGAGAGGAGATGTACAGGGAGGCAAGTAAAGCAGGTATGGAGGCATCGCTTGTCCAAGTGGCACGAGAGATAGTGGATGAGCCGACGAAGGGAAGATGAACTTACAGACTTATCCCGGACATACAGAGACGGCTGGACTGCAAACACAGGGAATTGGGGTTAACCCATTTCCTTACCGGTCACAGTTGTTTTAAAACATATCTGTGCGCACGGATGTTGAGACCTTCTACGGAATTTGACTATTGCAGGGAGAAGGGCACCGCAGAACAAACGGTGGTGTTCGTGCGTGATTGGTTACGACAGCATACGAAATCATTCTTGAGAGAACTGGGTGTTTTTATCCCAAATAACATTATGACTATGCTGCAGGGCGAAAAGGACAACTGAACGCAATGAATATGATGTTATTCAAGATCATCCGTATGAAGATGGCGGAGGAAGTGCAGGAGTGAATAATTCCCTCTGAATCTTCTTTGGGGGTGTGTTCAAAAAGCAGGTTTGGTCGAAAGGAAAAGAAATTACAAAAAAAAATTAAAAAAAGGCTACCCAGGAAGATCTTTGTGATATAATCAGATTTTAGACATGCTTCAGAGGATTAGATGAATGATTTGTAGCGTGTGTGAAAATGCCATGCTTGACCGGGATTTGAACCGGGGACCACCGGATGAAAAAAAGTTAAAGTTTAAAAAAAATAACATCACACTGTAATATAATATTTGATTTTATATTCCAATCAATCGTTCACTTTCAGGATTGGGGATATCTGAAATTTGGTTTCTTTTCATTCTTTACTCCTATAAAATTTACGAATTGGGAATGAGATGGCTGGGAATGTGAACTGGATAGAAGGAAACGAAAGGGATATTGTTTATTGCCTGCCTTGTTTGATATATGTCTCGAAAAAAAAGAATATGTCTGGGAAAAGAAAAATGAGACATATAAATAAGAGTAGCAAAAAGAAAACTATGATCTAAGGAAATAAAATTACCGGAATAAGAATACAAATAAGACGAATCATTTCCAATACCTAGGCAGTAGAATCTGTAAACTTCTATCTGCAGCAAGAAAATTAAAGTGCAAATAGCAAAGTTAAAACAGGCTAAGTATCAAAAAGGACTTTTGTGCGCATATGTATAAAAATCTGAAATAAAGATTGTTAAAACCTTTGTTTTTTTTATAGTATAGCCAAGTATGCGGCAGAAAATTGAGAAATCCTTATTTAATAAGAAAACTAAACGATCACAGATTGGATGTCTTATCTACGGGAGGTTTGAGCTCATTACTTAATTTCTAACACGGTCAGGATCGGTGGGCCTGGATTCACAATAGAAAATCAATGAATCCTGCTTTTCTAGCAGGAAACATAAATGCAGGCTGGATTTATCCCACTCAGAGGATGTTCGGAGGCGTTTGCAAGAGAAACGAATGATTGTTTCTCGTACGCTGTGATGGTCCGGAATTGGGAAACACTTAGCGATTTCAGCCAGAATTCTATCGGCACAACCATTATATCTGAAGGAGGGCGTAAAAGGGAATACGAAATGTCCCTGTAATATTTGCGAATATTACAGTATCAATCATTAAGAGAGGTTAAATGGGATTGAGCTGCTGCAAAACATAGGAACAATCGAGTGGGACAAACAGGGCAATAATAGATTTCTATTTTTTGCGAATTTACAAAAAGACCCCGTCACAAAAGCAAGAATCTGCATGAGCAAAGCTGAAAGTAGCATATGTCCCTCCTAACAAGTGAGTGATGTGTTTAATTACGGCTTTATTAGTAATAGCTTTACTAATTGCGGCAACATTCCATAAAAGAGCCAGCTGTTCTATATGGGTAATATATAAAAAGAATATCCTCCTTGTTTGTCAAATTTTTTTTTTTAAATTGGCTAATATTCGTAGAAACCGGTTACAGACATTGTATGTCTGTACCGGTGCCTTTCACCTTGCCTCCGTCGAATTATTTTACTATATTTTTAACAATAAAATTGAAGTTAATCTTTTTATGATTGACTGAATAACATAAAAATTAACATAAAGTGCGAGACGTTTTATTTAAAAATTAATAAATTTATGTAAAATTCGAGTTTTTAAAGGATTAAAATTATATTATTTTTTTAGATTCATTAGATACAATTAATGTTGTCCAGATATTTTTTTCATTGCTTCGTTCTACAATTGATAAGCTAAAATAGGATTCCTGTAATACAGTGTGGGTAGTAAGAAACAAGTATACACTTGTGTATTATCACGAATGTGTACTACTAATTGTACGAGAGATGTTAGCGTAAATATAAATTCAGCATTTTAAAAGATTGTTCCGTATGATTTTCAGATTTACTATTTACGGCGGTTTATTACCTTAACTAACGTCTACGATTGTATTTTGCAGAATTAGTTGCCGAGAAGGAGGGAAAGTTTGGGCTCGTCTGAAATTTAATTGCCGAACTGCATGTCTGAAATATTTCTTCACTCACTCGCTACCTCGGGCAACGAGCGCATCGAGCAAAGTGTACTTTTCAAGAAATCGGTTACGTAGGCTCTGATAGATAACGATTACGCGTGTTTGACGATCCAGATGTTGCTGGGGTTAAGTATCTGGTTGTTATGACTACAAAAAATAACTATGAGAAAGCTTTCTAGCTTCCAGAAAAGAGCTTTCTCATAAGAATCTGGAAAGCTTCCTCACATTCATTTTTTGTAGTCATAACAACCAGATATTTATTCCCAGCAACAATATTTCCGTTAACAGTATAAAATTGATCGTTAAATATATATATACTAATTCCGTTCAAATTTCTCACCCTGAAACAGAGCTACCGCAAGTATGACCAAATGACTACGATATTTATCGAGTATGATCCTTTAGAAAGCGTGCTGCGTGCTTGAAGGAACGGAACACAAGGATAGCGTGAGTTTATTATCTCCCTACTAATCGCAGAGCCTGGACAAAAGTCCCTTGCTGCTGTGTCTTTCGTTTATCGAGCGAGTCATTATTTATTTAGTGGCGGTTATAGATTTTTGTTTTATTTATAGACGGAATTGTTATTTGCGTACCGGTCCTTTAGATTAGTGAGAAATAATTGACTGGGGCTGATTGCGGTTAATTCTTGTTTTGGTTAGGATAATTTTGTGTTTAGCGTTTTGTTATAAGTTTACTGTAATTTTTTTTAGATATTTGTAGGTATTTTGTTACTTTTTGTGTGATACTTGTTTAGTTTATGTTGATAACTGTCCACACTACTTGTTTCTCGTTTGTGATTTATTAGGTTTTGTTTATTAGGGTTAATAGATTTATTTTTCTAGTGTAGTTTTATCATTAGTTATATTTTGTGTTTACATAGTTCATTTTTTTTTTTTTTTTTTTTTTTTGTGTTTTTGAGACATTATTTTGGTTTGGTATTTATTGAAGTTTATTCAGTTACTGTTTTGTATTATGGATAGTTTATTTTTCGTTTATATGTTCAGTTTATTTAGTTTTTTGTTTATTATTTTACTGGTATGTTGGATGCCTGAGTTGTGTGCTGAACTCGTTCCTAACACCGAGTAGGATAGTGGTTGCATCACCTCAGTCGGGTAGTCCTGTTTGGGACCTGATAAAATAATCTGTTATTGTGGGTTCCAAGCTAGGCGACGTACACCGATCTGAATGTCGCTTGTGGCGTGACGGTCGAACCCGTCACATGATGGGTGTCTTCCCCTCGAGGTCAAGATGATTGTGGGAGACTAGGCCCATATGAGCTTCGTACTCCCGGCGTGATTGCCCTTCAGTGTGTCCCCTGAAGTCCTTCGGTGCTAGCGCCTTTCGGCGTAACGGGAATACGCCTTCCGGAGGCCCTAGTGCTTGGAGGAATCAGTGCGTTCCCCTTTCCGCATGTGCTGGCTAGGGGCGAAGTTTAAGACGCGTTCGTTTATTTGCTTACTCTGATGATCGAGTAAAGCAAATAAGTTTTGAAATTTTCTGAAAAATATTTAAGTTGAAGAACGAGCTGTTATAAAGTACTTGGTTTTAAAAAAATTTAACGCCGACGGATAACAAAAAGAGTTATATTCTGCATTAAAGGATTCTCCTCTTTGTTTTCGCTGTAAAAAAGTGAGCTGTTAAATTTAGTAGTGATCGTACAAACATTCAAAATGAAGAACATCGGAACACCCAAAAACCGCTTCAACCGACCAAAGATTCCACAAAAAACCACAATACTAAACGATCTCCCGACTAAAGGTACGCGAGCTTGCTGACACGCAAACATCTCGATAAACAGTGTCCACTAAATTTTACATGATGTTTTGGATATGAAAAAGCTTACCGTTCGATGGGTACCGCGTTTGTCTACAATCTACCAAATACGCATTCGACTTAACACCTAGTGTGTTTAGACTTATTTGGAGTTACTTCGACGTTTTAAAACAGAACATGAAACATGGATCCCATTACAAGGCAGAAACAAAACAGTAGATGGGAGCGGATGAAAGGACGCCAAAGCAAGCGAAGTCTGTTTCACGTATAAGAAAAGTCACGTCTATAGTTTTTTTGGGATTCTCATGAGACGGAGCTCAGAGATACCTGGAAAAAAGTAGGATCGTGAGGCTAGGCAACTGCTAGGGTGCTGTAATGAGACGTAGAATTTACCATTACACGCTAGAAACCAAACAGTGAGGGGATTAGGTGAAAGTACGCCAAAGAAAGCGAAACGGTTCAATCTGCAAGAAAGGTCATGGATTCGAGGTTTTAGGATTCTCATGGTGTTTTCCTCGTAGACTACTTATTAATACTATCACTGCTAATAGTTACTATCTGTAATACTGTATTACTATCACTGTAATACACTATTACTCTTCACTACTGGACTGATTTAAAAAATACTGTTCAACGTAAAATATCTACACTGTAAAATAAAAAAGTTCGATAATGTGCCTGCACACCTCGTTGCTCTTAAAACTTCATAACCTACGCTTCGAAGTGCTTTCACATACGCAGTAATTGAATCCCAACGATTATTTGTAATTTTTAAGCGTGAAGACAGCTATCTGGACGAAGATTCACGTCTCAAATGACGAGGTCAAAGCTGTAAAAACTGCATATTTTGCAGGATATGGACAAATTGCATTATACTGAAGTCAATAAAAAGCTGGAATAGTCGTTAATCTAAGTGTGTCGAATCGCAAGATGACTACGTTGAAAAAATGTTGAAAAATTTTGTGTTTTGTCAGACCAGAAACTTTCCGAACGCATCACATACGAGGTGCGACAATAAAGTAATGAGACTGATGTGGAAAAAATGTTGCTTACCGTATTAGTCATGTTTAGTGTTGTCTCCTTCAAAGTAGTTCCCCTCTGATTGCACACACTTATTCCAGCGCTTCTGCCATTGATGGTAACATTTCTGGAACTCATCTTCTGTAATATCCTCCAAGACCCTCGTCACAGCTTTTTAGACATCTTGTGTTGTATGAAAATGGTATCCCTTGACCGCCATTTTGACTCTTTGAAGTAGAAAGAAGTCGCACGGAACTATATCTGGTGAATAAGGTGGCTGTGGTAGTACTGAAATTTGTTTTGATGTTAAAAATTGCTGTTCTGACAGAGCAGTATGGGATGGCGCATTATCGTGATGCAGAATCCAATTATCAGCAATGTTGGCACGGACACGAAGAACTCGTTTACGAAGTCTTTCTAAAATTTCTTTGTAGAAATATTGGTTAACTGTTTGCCAAGGAGGCACCCACTCTTTATGAACAATTCCCTTGGAATCGAAGAAACACACAAGCATGCATTTCACTTTTGACTTTGACATGCGAGCCTTTTTTTGGTCTGGGTGATCCCTTTGAGCACCATTGCGAACTTTGGCGTTTTGTCTCTGGATCTTACTGAAAAAACCAACCTTCATCACCAGTGATAACACGGCTCAACAAATCTGGATTAATTTCCGTTTGCTCTAACAGATCGGCTGCCACATTTTTCCGTGTTTCTCACTGTTGCTGTGTGAGATTTTTGGGGACCATTTCTGCACAAATCTTTCTCATACCAAGATCTTCAGTTAATAGTAGACGAACTGTTTCTCGATTGATGTTGAGTTCTGCAATCATTTTCACGGATAATCTTCGATCAGATCGTACGATATCACGCACCCTGGTCAAGTTGACATCTCTCCGTGAGGTTGATGGTCGTCCACTGCGGTCTTCATCTTCAACATTCGTTTTGCCTTAACTAAAAATTTTATGCCACCGAAAAACTTGAGCTATTGACATAACCTCCTCTCCAAAAGCCTTCTGAAGCTTACCGTAAGTTGTCGTCGCGTTTTCACCCGATTTAACGCAAAAAGAAATGGCATACCGTTGCGCAATATTTTGCGGTTTCATTTCTGTGACGAGAGACATAAACACGTGTTCATTTATTACAGCACAACTCACGACTGAGCAGTTACATCAATGTGCCGCTTGGACTACAAGTAGCTTATAGACCAAGGTCAAAGATTGTGTGCCTACGCAAGCTGCAGGTTGCCACATCTTGCAAAGAAAAATCAGTCTCATTACTTTATTGTCGCACCTCATATAATCGTGACCATTGATTGGTTGGAATAAGTAATCCAATACCTAAGTAAAAATGTTGCGTTTTATTTTCTTGAAACTTACTTAATTCAAACGTAGTTTAAATTGATTCTGTTGAATTCAAAACGTTATTAAATGCGTATTATAAAATCAAGACTGTCTTCGTAGTCGACGGTCCAAATTTTATATAACCCCCTTGATCAACTAATTTTTCTATAGCACGGATTTACGGGAAAAAGTGAGTAAATCACTACTAAAATGTCATATTTATTCTATTCCATAATGTTTTCATATGCTTTAAAGGAATAAAAAATAAACGTGAGAAATCTAAAAACTAATGTCTGCTCGCTCGATTGGGTCTACTAATGATAATAAGTACGAGTATATCTATCTAAATACTACTATTTGTTGCGTGCGTTGTATATTTTTAAAATGTTATTGCTTCGATGGGAGTTTTCGTTGACAATAATTAATAGTATAATCTGTGTATCAATACTTCCGTTTTAAGGTCATATTATAAAGCAATGCCTAGGTAGCCTCAATTTTCCTCTTTCTTTAAATGATGAATATTACGTTAATAATGAAGGCGGGAAACCATCCAAACACCTAATTTTATATATAAAATCTACACTACATATGCCACTTTATGAAATAATGTGTTACACATTTTTACCCTTTTTTGAATGGAGAATCAAAAACAGGTAAAAATAGTAGTAAAATCAAAGAAAATTGACTATTTATCGACTCAAAAATTTGACTTTTCTATTTTTTTCTCATACAAACTCCATTACTGGTCCAATAGCAACAATTTTTTCCAGAAAACATTGTGAAATATTTTTTTTAAATCATAGTACTGTCACATACATAATTTTAGTAATTTTTTGTTGTTATTATTTGCATTACTGGATCGTTAAAGCAACTACTTTGCGGATATAATTTAACTGTTTTTACTTTCTTGTACGAAGTAAAGGAAGTATTGCGATCGCGAAAAATTTCGGTTTTCAGATTTCAACGGCAATATCCATTTTGACCATCCGTGAATCCATTTTGACTAGGTCGGCGTGTCTGTACGTACTTATGAACAGTTTTGTATCTCGCATAACTCAAAAACGATTACCCATAGGATATTGAAATTTTGGATTTAGGACAGTTGTAACATCTAGCTGTGCACCTCCCTTTTAATTGCAATCGACTAGACCAAAAGTGTCCAAAAAAAGCCCAACTGTAGTAACTTTTTTTTAACTTTTTTCTTCACTGTAGTAAATAAACCCTCATTGAGGGATTTCAACAATATATCGTAAATGGTACTTATATTCATTGGCTTCAGAGTTATAGCTAAATAAAATTGCAATTAATGAAATATTTGGATCTTACAAGGAGAGGCACATCCCTTTTTTAACCTTTTTTTTTTTAATTTAAATATATTGATTTATTAATAATTAATCTACGATTGTAAAAAATAATTTTACAATAAATAATAATTCAATAATAACAATAAAAAAAATATGAAAAAATATCATAAGTTATTAATAAAATAAAATTTTATGTTCTTTTCATTTTAAAAAAAAATGTAATTTAATAAGCATACAAGGAAGTCATTTCCACATATGAAAATTTAGAAAAATAGTATAACAATTCATATTGTCCTACTCCAGAGATTCAGATCACATTTAACAGCAATCTCTTTACATCACTTCCTACATTCCTGTTTTTCTTACTTTTATCAATTCTAGGTTTCTCGCCTTCATGTTTCTAAAAACAAGAGATATAATATTAAAAATTAAAAAACTATCAAACGTTGCTCTTTAATACAGGATAATTAAAGAGCATGTGAGTGACAACTTTGTTTGTATAAAGTATAATTTTCTTTTCAAACTTTTTATATTTATTTAAATATATTATATACAACATTTATTTCCGTGACTGTTACGGAAATAAATTAATAAAATTTACTGCCGTAATTCATTCATTTAACATCACAGCAGATCTTAAAACACAACTATTTTCATTTCAATATAAATAAATCTATATTGAAAATACTGTCGATTATCGATTTAGAATCTTAAATGATTTTTTGTGGCCTTTTAGTTACAAGTAAACAAACATACATATACACAATTATATAGCCTATGATACTTCTGGTAACATAAGGATACCAACACGAGATCATACATCTAAATCAGTTCAGCTACTGAACTACTATGGTGGAACAAACATATATACATATACCCTAAATAAATTACACTCCTTTTTGGGCAGTTGCGTAAAAAGTTTTTTTGTAATAAGGCATCATTATTTTAAATTAAATAAAAAAATTATAAAATAAAATAAAATTTTGAAACAACTTAAAAAAAGGTTTAATTAATTCTTTAAAATTTTAACTGTTTTACAACTGTTTTTAATTCAGCGCAGACTTTCTGAAAATTGGAATTTTAATAATTGAGAAAATATGTTTTTTTTTTATTTACTCTATGTCAAAATAATGAAGGTGTCACCTGCAGGGTTAAGACATTTCGGTGGGCTCAACATGCTGAACATTTAACTCAGCAAAAGAGGGCAATAGGAAACCACTTCATTCCTCATATTCCCTAGTAATCATGGCACAGAATGGTTTTTTATTCTTGAAGGTAGTTAAGTTCATTTTTGAGGGTGACTTATGATTCATTTTACAGTCACCTAGAAATCAATAAGGGTTATGGTATTTAACATAAATATATTTTTAAAGATTTTTTTAATTTTTACTATGTAACGAAAAAATAATTTTATATTACTTTACACGAAGATATCAGCTAAAAGACAAACAAACCAAGGGATGGAAACAGAGATATAATATAATTACAGAGTACAGGAAAGTTTAGGCAGCATAATTAAGCTAATAGATTAAAAAAGCAAATAAAAAAACTTATTGCAATTGTAAATTGTTGCTAACCAATTAAATTAAAAAAATGCTAATTTTTAATAAATTAGTAATATAAAATTTTTAATATTTTCACAAGAGGTAATACACAAGGAACTAAAAAGGGGAAATGATATGTTGGAAATATAAGTGGTGGGTGGGTATGGGTGTGAAAAGGATGAAATAAATGAGTGGACTTCTCATTTAAAAGGAATGAGAAATGAAAGTACCATCAGAAGCAGCAATATAATATAAAATAATAATAATAAATAAGTAAGCAAGCGCACGAATATATAATATAACACACGTCTATTGTTAATGAATAGATCAACGGTCGAATCTAATATCTTTTCATGAACAAAGCTTTCTCTCTCCATTCGTACACTACCCCCTCTTTTCCTGAACTATTTTGTCATGATACAAGAGAAGGGGATTCAAATTAAAATAGATTTATAGTCGAAACAACCTCTCCCTTTAGTTTCTATCCCCATATATCTACCCTTCTAAACCCTCAACAACACCATATACATATACAGCTAAGGGTTCTTTATTGAAACTCAAATATTGAATGTTGGTGTGCCTTTGTCAACATGTGGGGGCACTCTTCTTTGACAAATTCGTTTTGCCCTTTTGCCCTTACAAGCAGGTGCTTTATAGGATTAAAGAGTCATGTTTCTATCCCAATAAAAACTTAACTTTTTTTTCTAGACATACACACACACATATATACACAGAGATATGATATACATAAAAATCTGTGTTTTTATGTAGATGCTAAAATCTTTAAAGTACTTATTACTAACAGGAACAGGAAAAAAATAAAATATTTTTCTCTCTACAGTAAGAAGAAAACATGGAAGTAAATAGTTCATAAAATTAATAACTCATAAAATTAGATCTAATTACAAAATAATTAATACCTATTCAAAAAATAAATACAATTAATGAATAAAATTTTATGAGAATTAACTTGAAAAAACCAACTTATGTAGCCTTAAACTCAAATTCAAATGGTTAATTTTTTTTTTAATTCGGCTAGTATTTAAAATTAAATTGCAGACATGAAGTTGAACTTAACTGACATCCTGCACTAGATAATAGGGTCATCAAAAAAGGTTGCGTCAATTTAAAAATATCATATCTCAGAAACTACTAGAGATAATCAAACTAGTATTTTTTTTTTAAATTTACCAACTCAAAAAGTTTTTTTTTACATACCTTAGAATGTTTCAATATGAACTCCATTAATTGCTGTACAAGCATCCAGCTGATAATCGATCTCTACCCAGGTCTGTGATGTAACTGTGGCAACAGCAGGGGTAAGTCTTAAATGTTTTACATCCCTGATTTTTTCACTGTAGACAACAATTTTAACATAACCCCAAAGAAAAAAAATATATAGGGGTGTCAAATCTGGGCTTCTCAGAGGCCAAAGCAAAGAACTGGCCCTACCAATCCAACAATTTGGGAATCTTTCATCGAGAGTATGGGGTCTCACCAATTTGTTGAAACATTACAGCAAAGTACTTTGTTGTTTAATTAGGTCAACTTAGAGGAAAACACCCCCAATTTGATTATCGGCTGGATGTTTGAAGATAAAACAACAGAACTCATATTGAAACATTCTTGAGGTATGTAAAAAAAACTTTTTGAGTTTGTAAATTTAAAAAAAAAAATACTCATTTGATTATCTCTAGTAATTTCTGAGATATGATTTTTTAAATTGCCGCAACCTTTTTTGATGACCTGTTATATTTATTTACGTTAAAAATATGAAAAGGTTTTTAAAATTACTAACTAACATACTTTTAAATTAACAAAATTTTTTCTTTTCAGTATAAATAACATTCACCCATATATAAATACAATTATAAAATTATTAAAATTCCTCCATCTTAAAGCTCTTAAGACAGTGAATATTGAGCAGCATTGTTGCCAATCTTTACAATACCTGTCATTAAAAATGTTAGAAAAATTTTATTAAATCAAATGATACAAATATATTCAATTTAGGGAGTGTCTCATTAGTATGTTACTTTTTAATTTTTTTTTGAACAATTTCAAATCATTCAAGGGGGTATTTATATATTGTTTTCTATGTATCATGTATACAATGTTCATGTTGTAGTTAAAGTTTTTGAACAAACGTCCTGTTTAATGAAATAATATGCAAAATTTGATTCTGTTATGTGTAGTGCTCCTATGCGTGTTCTGTAAAACAGTAGGTAGTCACCAACCTATCAAACATAGTATTTAGAGAGAAAGGAGCTGAGATTAGCCAAAAGACCTATGGAAAAGAAATTTTAATTTATTAAAAATTTAGTCATTTAATATTTAGGAATTTTAAAACATAAAAAATGTAGTGGATATGAAATTTTTTCTGTTAGCTACATCAGCATATGAAGACCTTGCCTTCCCAAGTGGAAGACATTTAGTTTGAAGCCTGATCAGAACCAGTTATCTCATCTGATGCACTATGCTCTACACTCTTGTACTTTTAATTATCTAGAGATACTTGCAGTTCTTGAATAGAACGTTTTACTCATTTTATACTGAGTTCAACAATTTTGAGCTCCAAAATTTAATTTTTATAACAAATAATATTCAAGTAAATAAAATATGTACTTCAAAACTAAAATACAAAATGGACACAGTCAGTCGTAATTGATTTTGGACAGTTTAACCAATACTAAAGAGAGACCTACTGTATTAAGAATACTACAAGCAGTGTTTTCAGGAACACCAAACGTACATCGCTGACTGATTACTTCAACAGAATACTTCTATCATATTCCCATGTATCTTTTTTTTTGGATTTTTTTATATTTTTACATTTTTTTTCATTGGACGTATAATAATAAATTTAGTATCTGCAAAGTAGTTTGCACTTGTACAAAGCACACCTAAGGTTAACAATGGATGCTCTTCCCAACTATCCTGGTCACAATTTTGAAACAAAAATTTTAATTAAAAATTGTAATCTACAAATATCATTCAACCTAATAGCAAAGAGGCTTACCGTAAAATTTTATTGGCAATTTGAAAAATGTGTTCGCCTATACGTACATTTCAAACACACACAGATAAAATGCCAAAAGATCTATTTAAAACAATTCTTACAACAGTCAACCAAACAGGTATATGAACAAGGTATACACAGTCTGTGGATATTAATGCAACAAAAATAAAGAAGATATCTCAAATATCATACTAATCCATCAATAAATCTAAAGTAAACCTTGTTTGATTACTAAGGGTAATCCCAGAAAACAAACTAAAATACTCTTTTACTGTCTAATATGTTTCTTCTACCTATATGACAAAGACTACTAATTATATAACTACACATACACCTATGATTTCACTCACTTCAACAACTCTTTGTGACAATATGATTAATATGATACTTATCAAATTGTGTGCAATGATATTAACAATAAACAGAGACATGTACAAATAAATAATAGTCTTCTGTGAAAAAACTCATTTGTTTGTTAGACTCATAAAACAAGGAATTTACCTGAAATAAAGATTTTGGTGAGGTTGCAAACAGCTGTAAATCGGTTTGTTAATTACTACGGGAAAACAAATTTAGTTTTGGTTTTGCTTTAGGGATAAAATAAAAAAAACCTCAGTTATAACACAGGTAGGGAAGGTTCTCCGTCTATGAATCATGAGACCTTGCTGATGGTGAGGGGGCTTGAGTGCTCAGTGATACAGTATAGCTGGACTGAAGGTGCAACCATATCAAAGAGGTATCTGTTGAGATCCAAACTACTAAGGAATAATTCCTGAAAGAGGGCAGCAACTCTTTCAGCTTCAAATAAAGGACAGGAAGGAGACTGTTTTGTAATGAACAAGAAGATAGGGAAGACAATAGAGTATTTCAATATGCATAACGATAGAATCATTGTAATAAGGATAAAATCAAAACCTAAGCCGATAACGATTGTTAATATCTATATGCCTACAAGTGTCCATGATGATGATAAGGTAGAGTGTGTATACACGAAGAAATTGAGGAAGCAATTAAACACATAAAAGGGGATGAAAATTTAATAATAGTTGGAGATTGGAATGCAAGCATTCGAAAAGGCAAAGAAAGAAATATTGTAGATGAATATGGGCTGGACAAAAGGAATGAAAGAGGGGACTGACTTGTAGTTTTGCATGAAGTATAATTTAGTAATTGCCAACACCCAGTTTAAAAATCATAACAGAAGAATATACTCATAGAAAAGGCCAGGTGATACTGCAAGGTATAAGATATATTATATCACGATTAAACAAAGATATAGAAATCAACTTGTTGACTGCAAAGCTTACCCTGGAGCAGACATTGATAGCAACAATAATTTAGTGATAATGAAATGTAGTAGATTGGGGTAAAAAAAAACCCCAAAAAAGGTGTCCAATGACTCAGTGGAATTTAAGAGAAGCTTGAGAAAGAGGAGGTAAAGAATATTTTTGAGGAGGACACCGCAAGAGGTCTGAGTAAAAAAGATATGGTAGAAAATATAGAAGAAGAATGGGAGAATGTTAAAAAGGAAATTCTTGAATCAGCAGAAGCAAACTTAGGCGGAACAAAGAGGACTGGTAGAAAAACTTGAATATCAGAGGATATATATTGCAGCTGATGGATGAACATAGAAAATATAAGAATGCTAGTGATGAAGAAAGTAAAACAAACTAACAACAATTAAGAAATACAATAAACAGGGAGTGCAAACTAGCGAAAGAAGAGTGGATTAAATAAAAGTGTTAAGAAGTGGAAAGAGAAATGACCATTGGTAAAATAGACGAAGCATACAGGAAAATTTTGTGGCACATAAATTAAAATCTAATAATGTGTTATACAAAGATGGTACACATACTTGGCATTTACAGACCCAGAAAAGGCATTCGATAACATAGACTGGAATAAAATGTTCAGCATTTTAAAAACATTAGGGTTCAAGTACAGAGATAGAAGAACAATTGCTAACATTTACAGGAACCAAACAGCAACAGTAATGAAGAACATAAGAAAGAAACAGTAATAAAAAAGGGAGTCCGACAAGGATATTCCCTATCTCCATTACTTTTTAATCTTTACATAGAACTAGCAGTAACTGATGTTAACAAACAATTTAGATTTGGAATAACAATACAAGGTGAAAAGATAAAGATGCTACCATTTGCTGATGATACAGTAATTCTAGCTGAGAATAAAAGATTTAGAAGAAACAATGAACGACATAGATCAAGTCCTACTCAAGAACTACAGCATGAAAACAAACAAGAACAAAACAAGAGTAATGAAATGTAGTAGAAATAATGCAGATGGATGACTAAATATAAAAATAGGAAGAGAAAAGATTACAGAGGTAGAAGAATTTTGTTATTTGGGAAGTAGAATTAGTAAAGATGGATGAAGCAGGAGCGATATAAAATGCCAAATAGCACATGCAAAAAGCCTTCAATCAGAAACATAATTTGTTTATATCAAAAATTAATTTAAACATCAGGAAAACATTTTTGAAAATATATGTTTGGAGCGAAACTTTATATGAAAGTGAAACTTCCTTCCCAGGAGTACCTGAGAAGAAAAGACTAGAAGCTTTTGAAGTGTACTATATGAGAATGTTAAAAATCAGATGGGTGGATAAAATTACAAATGAAGAGGTCTTGCAGCAAATTGATGAAGAAAGAAGCATTTGGAAATATGTAGTTAAAACAAGAGACAGACTTATAGGCCACATATTACAGCATCTTGGAATAGTCGCTTTGATATTGGAGGGACAGGTAGGAGGGAAAAATTGGGCAGGCAAGCAGCATTTGGAATATGTAAAACAAATTGTTAAGGATGTAGGATGTAGGGGTATACCAAAATGAAATGACTGGCATTAGATAAGAAATCTTGGAGAGCTGCAACAAATTAGTCAAATGACTGAAGACAAAAAAGAAAAGGGAAAGATTAGAATTAAATACACCAATGGTTTATCACATTTGACAAACTACTGATCTGAAAATGCATTAATTTTACTTATGTAATTTATTAACAATAATTTTTATGTATATACATACATACACATGCGCATGTATATAATATAATATATTATATGGATATGTACATATTGAAATATAAATATATATTATCATTTATTTTTAAAAAATATAAGTGTTCTTGTTTGAGTTTTTTTTTATTAAACTGCTCAAAATGCATTTAAATTAAATATTTTTGTTAAAATCAAACAGGGTTTAATCTGACTTTTTAGCAGTACAATTTTTTTGTGATTATTAAACCACAATAAAGAAATTTTTCAACTAGAAAAGTATAAAATTTGAAACTTTTGTAAGAATCTTTTTTATAACTTTTGATTAAGGACCAATCCAGCACATAATTTAAGTTATTCAAACATAAATTTCCAATAATCTATTTAATAAAATCAATTTTAATAAAGCAATTTTAGTAATTTGGTATTACAATTATCACAACCAAAATGTAACAAGACTAACTTAACATTATTGAATTAAATTCATTAATTTTCCACAAGTTATTAAAGTTTTTTTATATAAAATTCACAATTTTACTTAACTAATTTAAAAAATGAAATAAACTTTTCTTAAAAACAATAAAACCACCTTTAATAAAATACACTTAAAATTAGATAACAATTTTTTTTTTTTAATTCTTTAAATTTCTACTTCTAGAAATTGATGACAGATTTAAAACAACTACCATAAACTTTTCTCCTAACAATTAGAAGCAGTGAGCATAATGTACTGATCTGAAGAAAAAAAACATTAACTTACTGCTTTTCAGAATCTTTTTTATATTAGACACCTACGATTCAAATGACATAAATAAAATTTTCTTTCTCTGAGAGTAATAATATTTACTATGCGGTTCTCTCTATTATGTCAGCTGCATGTCAAAGGACTTTGTATACTGGAATGAAACAATACATCCAGCTCATTTAAGACTTGAAAAAGATTTGAAAAAAGACTTGAAAAACAAGAAACCACTTCATTCCTCATTCTCCTTGATTTCTCATTCTCCTAATAAGTATGTTAAAGAATATTTATTAATTATTGAGAATGGTTATGCCATTTTTTGGAATGAATGTCTCATTACAGGTCACCTATAACCATTACAATTATGGAATCCAACATAGATACAGTAATAACTTACTGAATCCTAATTTAGCGCAAACATTAATAAGTCAAAATTAAAGAGTAAGCAACAACATGTTTTATGATAATTAATGTTTTACTGTAGTTGGTTTTGTTTTTTATACAAATTTTATTCTAATCTCAAAAAAAATTCAGTTTTATTAAAATTATATATCTATATATTCGTAAATAAAAGACAATCTTCATTTTCTGTGTGCCTAATAACTCAAAAACTACTCAACCAATTTTGCTGAAAATTTCACAATTTATTATTATTTGTCCCAAGAGTGTACATTTTATTACTCAAATAATAATAATATAACAACATAATATTTAATCATATAACTGTCTGAGGAAGTCTATATTGACACAGAAACGATCGATATAAACGTTATCTCTTGATATATACAACATTAAATATAGTAAAATAAGTTATAGGTTATTTATTTAAACATTTTTTTTAATGATTATATAGTAGCTAGATTGGTGAGGTTTGAGCTGTGGTAAACATTCTGTCAATAGCAAAGCATTGCTGGGTCCACTAGTAATATTTTTTAAAAATGCATTCTCTACAAAAAAAAATCCCTTTAAAAGAATCAGAAAAGAAACCTACGTCTTGATAAAGAATTTAAAAAATAATGTCAACCATGACAAAAACTCTCTGGAATGAGTGAATTCTGTGTTATATTTTTGTTAGATTTTCCAACTGCTTTTCTTAAATTTCAATATAAAAATACTTTGAATAATAAATGATTTAAAAATATATATTACTATACTATAAAAATCCAATAATGTCAAGAAAAAATTTAAAAACACTTTCAAGTATTTGGTCAACTTAATTATTTTTTTTTTATAAAGTTTTCCACTTAAATTATATGGAAAACTTATAATGGGACCACCAGATAAACTTTCTCCGCAGAATAAAATAATTCTTTTTTTTTTTTTAAATAAACAAAATCACATTTGATAGAGGTAAGGCTTCAACATACATAGAAAAAAAAAGCTAATGAACAAACTTAGAACTCTTCCTTGAAATCATTTAAAAATAAAAATGAATACTTTTGTACTTTAAAATTTTAAACCTTTTTTCCAAATGCTCACAGTTTGTTTCCAAAATGGTACTGCAATTATTTTACTTGTTTTACATATATAGATAGGTCAATAACAATGCATCAAATTTTAATCTTATAGCATATCAAAAGTGTCCTAAGTACACAATTATCAAATGAAGGACAAAGGATTACGCAACTACTGATTGTATGGTAAAAACTAAATGCTGAAAATATTAAAAACAAAGTTTTTATGAAAGAGCGGCAATTATTTTACTGTTCTTGAAAACATTAAAAAAAAGAATAGATTTTCAGAAAATAACTTGGAAAAAATCAATAGTAAAGATATGACATTAATTTTTTAATAATTATAAGCAAAATTTAAAGAAGATTATTTTTCATTGAATCTCTTATAAATTATATCATTTGTGTAAACCAGTTGTAAAAATGGTATATACAATAAAGAAAACTATCCTAAAAAAATAGATTATGTAAATCAAAACTTATTTCCATATTTCTAAAAAATAATCTATAAATAGAATCCAAAAAAAATGTTAATTTTTTCTTAGATAATTAATTCATTCGTAAGCTTAAAACATTTTTAACTGAATACTAAATGTAAATTTTCAGTGAATGAGAAATGATAAACCTGATTAGATTTAAAACTAAATCTTATAAATTCATAAAATTTAAAATCTTATTAAAACTTCTTGTATGTCAGCACATCTACGTTAGATTCATAAACTAACTTTTTAAATGTATTATCCTTCAAATAGAGCAACAAGGTAAAGGTATAGAGCAACAAGGCAGAGGTGCCACCGTAGATTAACTACCTTTTATTCATGTCATATAGGAAAAGAGGTAGAATCTTTATAATTATTGAAAAGTTATTATCTCTCGATATATACAACAACATTAACTAGTAAAAGAAGTTTTAGATTTATTTAAACATTTTTTTATGATTTAAATACTTAAAGGAATGTCTATCTTTAAGACTCTTAATGACATAGTAAAACATGAAAGACTGAAGTAACTAATGAGATTGGAAATGAAGGATAACCATGGCAGGAACAGAAGGAAAAACATGTTGAATTGGTGATGGAAACTTCATCACCACATTCTCACCACAGCTCAATTTTCTTTCCATCATACCTCTTCATTTTCCTTCTCAAAGTAAAATAGCAGATATCATATTGAAACAGAAATTTTTTATGAAAAATAGTTACAATATATTTTCCATCTAATCTCTACATACCCTAATGCAAAATTTTATAAAAATCAGAAAATATGTCAGACAATACATATGTTACTAATCAAAAAAGAAATCAACCAAATCCAAAAGCCTGCATTAAAACAGGATCTCACTTTGCTCAATCTATAAATATATGACAAAAACTTTCATGTTCTACACGTAAATAATGTTAATACACATTACTAGTTGGTAAACTAATAATAATTAGTTATAATTCTCCACTCCTTTCATGTTAATTTTTTAATCAAAATATTTATTATATCCTGCACCTTAAACAAATACCTGTTTCACAAATTCTGACATTTTTCTCTATTACTCAAACATAATGAAATGTATACACAAATAGCAATAATAAACTAAATGAATATGCGTAAATCAAATCCAATACACAATTTAAACACATTATTTCTCTGCCCAACATAAAATCATATCATCAGCAAAAACAACGGCTGATATCAGTATGAAAACAGCAGTCACTGAACATTATGCGAATGACAGAGAATGTATGTGGTGATTTTTTTAAAAATCAGTATTATTATAATGATGAGAACAGCAATCGCTGAACAACTCATTATTATTAACAAAATTTCTTTAGTAGTCTTTTTAAAAAAAGTTTACATTTATAACCAACATGGTCAAAAGCTTAACAGAGATTTTATTTCTTCTTATTAAATATTTTGTGTTTTCTGCAGTAGATGCCCATTTCTCAAAAATTTGAAATATAATTTGAGACCACAGTTTATATATTTATGTTTCTAGAAGTGAATTAATAAACATTGCTATAAATTTTGATTAAAATTATTAAAATCAATACTAATTGATAACTGAACCAGACTTCCTTTAAGATTAAGGTTAGGTTAAGGTAGGATAGGTTTTTCAAGACCCGCTGGCCTCTGTGGCACGAGTGGTAGCATCTTGGCCTTTCTTCTGGAGGTCCCGGGTTCGAATTCCGGTCAGGCATGACATTTTCAGGCAAGCTACAAATCATTCACCTCATCCTCTGAAGCAATACCTAACAATGATCCAAGAAGTAAAAAAAAAAAGGTTTTTCAAGACCCAAATCAGTTGATTTAGAAGACAAAAGTTCCAGCATTCAAATCCTAGTAAAGGCAGTTACTTTTATACTAGATTGTGGATACCGATTTTCTTTGGTGGTTGGATTTCAATTAACCACACATCTCAGAAATGATTGAACTGAGACTGTGCAAGACTATACTTCATTTACACGCATATATATCATTCTCATTCATCCTCTGAAGTAATACCGATATGGTAATTCCCAGAGGCTAAATGGGGAAAAAGAGAGAGGTTTTTCAATACATTTCTACAGCCGAAAATCCAATATTTAACATTCCCAAATGATAATTAATTAAATCACAGAAGCTAAAAGCTGTATTAAAACACCCCAGTATAATTAGTATTTGTTTCAAAAAAAAGTAAAATGTTAATAATATAGATTTAAAATTTTGTTTTAAAATACTTCAAAATGTTCTATGTAAGATTTTTTTAAATATTTTATTATATAACATTTGGTTGTTTGTTGTTATGAAAATTTAAATGTTTAATTAATATCACTGATTATTATTGACAAGAATGAAGAACAAAAATAGATTAGCAGTGATAATAAAATTAGATAACTCATAGTAAATTAATTTTAATTTAAAAGTAATAATAATTACTTTTATCATATGAAATCATATTTAGTAACATGCAAAATTTAACTGATCTTATTCCAGTAACAAAATAACCGAAATAATACATCATTAATTAGTTAATCTTTAAAAAAATATGATTATTTCAAAATACAAAAATATTTTTAATACATTTACGTCAGCAGTAACAGCATTGTTAACTATTGAGCTGTTTAGTAGGTATGTTAGTTATTTAATCTTAGGATATGAATTCAAGCTCTGTAATAAAAGAAGAAAGTATTTAATAAAACAAAAGAAAGAAATGAAATATTTCCACCAGAAATGTTTTCCTATTGTCCACCATATTTTCTCTAACAGTCAGTCATATAACACACATACTCACAGCATATTTTTCCATTCTCCATCTTTACCATTTGTATAGTCACAAAAAAATACATTTTTTAAACAATAGAAATAAAGAAATAGGTCAGATAACACAATAATAAATATAAAGAAGACAAATGACAAAACAATGAAAATAATTTATATATATAAATTAATGTTTTTATCAATCATATCATTCCTTTGTACTGTTAAATTATATTTTAAATTCCACTAATGTAAACCACCTAGTATAGAAGGTACTGTAATACGTGGATTAAGACACTCATAATTACATGTACCATTCTAATTATTTATCCAATGTTTCTATGACCAAAACTTAATAACATATTTTAATCCTTCATCAATATAATCACAATAAAATCAGAAAACATTCAATATGTTAAAAAATTTGTATTCATTCAATCCTGTAACATTAATGTAATATTAGAGATCATGATCAGTCAAACGAAGATAATTAATCATCACAACTTACAACATCCAGGATTAGATAAGTTACTATAACCGTTAAAACTTGATGGTCCCAAAATAACTGCAAGTGTAATGGGATTAAAAAGGTGTGAAATTAGGATAAATTGGCAATGATTAAAGTACAAATACCACATTAATGTACAAATTCCCACAGATAATACAAATAAAAACCAACTGGTAGGGTTTTAATACATACTATTAGCATTATCAGAGATCAGTACCCATTTTAAATGATATTGACTGTTCTTTGAACAGTTTACTAATTTTAGTTAGGAAACTTGGAAGAAATTTTAGTTAGTTAAGAAACTTTACTAATAGTTTTTCTTAATTGTTTGATTATTTAATATTAACTATAGAGTGTGAAAAAAATCATCCTACTTCAAAAGGGAAATTTATTTAATATTTACTGTTATGCCCTGAGCCCAATAGGTAATAATAACATCTACCCTCAAGATAAGTTATAAATTTCTGGCATAACAGAAGATATGTGACATGCCTTACAAGTGACATCTTCACTTTATTCACTATAGGGACTGGCTACATAACTAATTGTGTCCTCATATACTTCGGATTCATTGCAACCATAAGTATGATTGGAATAGATACTGTAAAATAAGAAGTTAATTCTAAGTTATGAAAAAATATATGATTCATACTGCCTCAATTCAGTAAGGCAAAGCAAAATAAATAACTTGATAATACAAGGAAGTGAAAGGTCTACTTACACAAATTAAAATGGACAACAAAAACAAATATGAAATTTTCTTAATAAAGTTCTAGTGAATGATTGATGACTTAAGTGATTATTACATTCCCACACAATTAAGAAGAAACAAAATGGTAAAATGGTTGTTTTTCTAAATTATTTTCTAGAAACTAGAGACATGGTTAAAATATGATTATTTTACAAGTGAAATAACGATTCAACATATCATATATATTTTCTGCATTAAATTAAATTATTGAACTCTCCATAAATACCATACAAAAACCATGAATAACACCATACAAGAAAAAACTACCATACAAATATAAATTGCCATACAAGACCAACTGATGCATATCCAATCTACAAGCTTTTTTTTTTTTGATTTTTCTGAGCAAAAAACGCAAGCTACATTAAATCTAAGTCTGAAGACTGAAGAAAACAATTAATAAAGGTACAAGGTCTGTTCAGAAAATAACCAAATATTTTTAATTACACGCCAATGGAGATATTTAGTGACATGCGATTGGCAACATTGTGTTGCACATAACCTCCTCTGTAACCATACATTCTTGGTTGTTGATATCTCATTTAGTTTTTGTGTTATTGTTATTTCAATGCAACATGTTTAAATGTTAGTACCATTTTTAGTAATGTGCAATTTTTGGGAGTAACAATGCAAAATTTTTCATGAAACTGGAGGAAACTTTCACAGAAATGTTTCAACTTTTGAAACAGCTTACGGAGATGATGCTCTGGATCATATGAAATGTTATGAATGGTTTTCATATTTTAAAAACACAGTCAATTGAAGATGACCTTCGACCAGGAAGGCCTATGACTGATAACACCCATGTTCAGAAAATCAAAGATCTCATGCATGCAAATCGTCAATTGACTGTCAGAGAAGTTGTAGAATAGGTTAGCATCTCAATTGGATCATGCCTTGACATTCTGACTGAAAAATTGAACATACATCAAGTTGCAGTAAAGTTTGTTCCTAGTTTGATGACCAAACAGCAGAAAGAACATCGAGTGGATGTTTTTCGGCAATCTCTTGAACAAGCTAATGACATGACGATTAAACATTCATTGCAAAGGATCATAACAGGAAATGAATACTGGGTTTATGGCAAAAGTTCAATCATCACAATGGATTGGCAAAAGATCTCCATGCCCCAAGAAAGCATGTCAGTCTCAATCCAATGTTAAAGTGATGCTCTCAGTTTTTTTTTTATTTTAATGGAATTGTGCATTTTGAATTCTTGCCTGAAAGTGGAACAGTGAACCATGCACACTATCAAGGCGTTTTACAATGGTTACATGAAAAAATCTGCAAAAAGAGACCAGAGTTGTAGAAAGACAATTCATGGTTCCTTCACCATCACAATGCGCCCACACACTCAACTTTGTTAATTCGTCAGTTTTGTGCCAAAAATAAGATGGTTGTCTTCCTTCAACCACCCTAGTTGCCAAACCTAGCTCCTTGCAATTTTTTCTTATTTTTGAAATTAAAATTACTGATGAAATGAAAGGCGCTATTTTGAGACTATTGATAACATTAAAGCAAATTTGTCACGAACCTTAAAGGCATTTCAAATGAAGCTATCCAGGACTGCTTCACAAAGTGGAAACACCGCTGGGAAAAGTGTGTGACTACGGGAGGGAAATACTTTGAAGGGAACAAGGACCAATAATCTGTAAAATTATTAATAAAGATTCAAAAATAAAGTTTGATTATTTTCTGAGCAGAAATACATACCTTGTATATACCTAAAGGTATTATAATAATTTACTTCTACCTATTCATTCTACTATTCTACCTATTCTAATTCTAAAATTCTTGAAAGCTTCAACATTTTTTATTGCTACATACTAATTGTAAAGACTAATTAAAAATAATGGAATTATGTCAAATATTTCTGAATCTTACAGTTTAGAATTCTATGTGTAACTAAAATACTTTGAATATTAATCAGTACATTTGAAAAATTCTTTCAGAATTTGCATATACAAACACCCTCATTCCAAAATGAAAAAATGAACTACATTACATTAAATGTATATGTTGTATTAACAGTGGCATGTGACCTAACATGAGTCACAATTCTCTACAAAAAGTATCTTAACAATCTTCAAAACCGTAACAATAACAATCAACCCAAGCCAGGTTTATTAAGGGAAACTGAGGAATGAAGTGGTTTCCCATTATCTTATTCACTGAGTTGAATAGATAGTTGCATATCACCAAAATGGAAGTGATATTCAGACTTAATTTTCATTTTGCATACCACGTGGATTCATTATATAGCAAACAATTAATAAAGAAAGTATCTCTAACTGTAAGTACCTCTCTTATTTCAGCCATAGGTAAGACTCCAGCAGGTAGTGTAACGCCCTAGCTGTTACAGATAGTCCCAGTTCATTCAGGCTAGTCAAACAGTGCAGTAGTCTGCAATTTGGTTTCTAGATTTCTAGATCATTTAGTCTCAGGTTAAATTTCCATAAAGGGTCTGCCATTTTTTCACTTATCACATCTTTCTCATTAAAATACATACATATACATGTCTAGGATTATATAATATTAAAAAAAGCAATAGATTAATATTTCTTTCAGTAGTGAACCATTATACATACAATGTTTCAACTTAGGAGGAGAAGATTAAATGTAGAAGCAAAAGATTAAAAATTTATTACTTTTTTCAATATAAAATGTTTTACCGAGTTCATTACATCAATACAACTAACATTATACGATAATCTTAGTAATAGTTAGTTAAAGAAAACATATGATTAGTATTAAATACAGGTATTTCAGGAATACTTATATTTAACTCTTTCCAGCTAAATTCAAATGTGTTTTCATAACAATGATGCTAGTTTGGTTTTTAGTTATCCTGTTTTCTCTAGCATTCATTCACTTTTCATTGAATAATTTAGGAATTTGGGTATTTAAATATTTTCATAAAGGATCAGTGCCACATATAATGGATTTTTCTATAATTAAGGGATAAACTAAGGGTAAGTTTATTAACATAAGTGTTTAACAGTTTCTAAATATAACTTTCTTTACAGAATGTTGAGAAAAATAACAAAGTAAAAATAGAAAAAAGGAGAACCCATCATTTATAATTTTCAATGCTGGGTTTATCTGGTAATCGTTCAGTGAACTGTTCGGGTGTATGTATACAATGAACATTGATAAAATAATAGCATAGTTAACATTTTTCTATTCCTTAAAAAATATAAAAAATATAGTATAGTATTTTTTTCAAAATGATAAACAAATTTCTTTTGAAATAGAATTTCCCATATGTCTTTACAACATAGATGAGCAGTTGAATTATTGGAATACTATTAAAAGTTGTGTTCTGATCAACAGAATTTCTTGGTAATTATCAACATATCTACAAAATAGTCTTGGATATGCCAGTAAAGCATCTATATAAAATGAAAAGATTACTACCTAGAAAACATCTGATATCTTTGTTAATTTAAACCAAAATTCATAAAAAAAAACCTCAAAGATTGTTACATAACATCATTCTTCAAATAATAAAAAAAAAGTAATACCATTCTCCTACATCAGATAGAAACCAGTATTATTCACACAAAAAAGAACCGATTTAGTTTATTTGCAAAATTAACTTACACTTCTTGGAATATAATCATAACCTAATTTCAGAACAATGAAATTTTGATAAAAGGAAAGCTGCTGATAATAACACCAAACCTGCTTTCCCCAAAACTTTCAAAAATGAGTTCATTGCACTATCAGAATTTGATCTTTATTTTATCAGTAAATATTTTATATAAACTGTACAAATTTTATGCTTATAAAAATATCTCTAACCTGTAATATTTGTGTAAATAGGTGATGTGGCACCTTCATGACATTCACTGAGATCAAAAAATCATGTTCTAATCTAAAAATTATTCATTTTTATTTATTTAATAGCAACAACAGGCTAATGCAAGAATAGTTACTATGATAGATTATAATGATTTTATAACTTGCAAAGAATTCCATGCCTGACCGGGACATAATCCCAAAACCACCAGATGAAATGCAGAGATGCTGCCAGTCTACTACAGAAATCAGATAGATGAATGTATTACCCTCAAAAAATGTTGATGAGGAAATAATTATTAAGATGAACTTAATATAACAAAAGTATAAGAATTTTGTTATTTAGGAAATAAAATTACGGACAATGGATAAGTAATGCAGACATTAGAAGCCAACTGGCCTATGCTAGGAAAGCTTTCATAGATAAAAAAAGTCTGCTAGTATCAAATACAGATCAAAGGATTAAAAATGCAAATTCTTAAAAATATAGGTATATAGTGTAGTACTTTGAGGTAATGAAATATATAAAAGTAGTAATAAAAATTCAAAGGAAAAAATAGATTTCTTTGAAAAGAAGTGTTACAAGAGAATGTAGAAAATCAGTTAAGTCAATAAAATTCAAAATGAAAACGCATTAAGACCTCTTCGTTTTGAGAAAAATAAAATTTTTAGAAAAATATTGTAAAGAAATGTACTAAATGGATGACCCACAAATTAAATATGTTTATAATGGACAATGATAAAGTAATAGCATAGTTAACATTTTTCCATTCCTTAATAAATATAAAAAATATGGTATTATATTTTTCCAAAATTACCAAAGTCTGTTTAATTTTGTAATAAAAGGGGTTGTAGTATAAAAACTGGAGAAGATAACAAAGATGGAAATACATAAAACAGATTATTGAAAATGTAAGCCGTAGCATGCTGAGGATAAGATTTCCACATAATACAAAGGAAAAAATACAATAACAGTCAAATGATTGATGACTCAATAAAACATATTTACATAATAACATTTATTCAATAGGAAGATTTCACTTGTAACTAGAGAACAGTGCTTAAAACATTCCAATATTGTACTGAACACATTGGTTTGCTTTAATAGATAATTTACAACTGCACTGGGCTGAAATAATACATATTTATACACAATATCAATTTAGTATACTGCCATACATAATTTATCCTAACATTAACGTATATTTGAAAACATTCTATTGGATAATATAATTTAAGCAGGCCATACACTCATTTGTGAATTTAATATGTTAACAGTGAGTGTCATCCCTTATATATAACAGATATCATCCCTTATTCCTGTCCTTTATTACAGTAGTGTTCATTTCACCAAGTAAATCAATCACGATTAAATGCATATTTTAAAAGAAATCTAAAATCCTTTTAATAAAAAAAATACTGTTTCTTTGGACTGTAATACAAATGGTGTATAAAATACCAACACTATTGCACCCAGCTTACAATGGTATCAATTAAGACTTACTCGTACCAGACATCTACGCAATGATTTATTGCAAAACCCTAGTTCATCAGCCTAGTATTTATTTAAGCATTCATTTTCAACCTAAACACTTAATTATAGACAATATTACAAGAAATATTAAAAATAAAATTACGGCTCAGATCAATTAAAATTTTTTTCTGAATTTTAATATTTAGTTGGTTTTTATATACATAAAATTATTTTACACATAAAAGTGATTAAAATAACCAATAAAAAGATTTTTTTACAATGTTAAGAACACACATCTACTTAGATTACAGTTAATATGATATTATTTTCGTTCTTATAAACAGCAAGTTCTCCCCTAAACATAACATAAATATTAGTAAAAAATCTACCACACAAATACAGAAAGGAAATTATAAGAGATAGGTGCATATGCAAGATAGTACAATTTCCATTATTATGATTTCCAGTTAAAAAAAAAAAAACTAAGGAAAATAATCAAAAAGATATTATTTATTATTTACATACCAGAAATAATTAATTCAAATATTACAATGTAGCAACACCACCCATAATATTAACCGGACGATTCTTGTATTTCTTAGATATTTCTTGTTCAATCTGTAAAAATTCAGAATCCAAAAAAAAATTATTGTTTTACATAAAGAAATTAATATAAAAAATAAAAACTTTAGATCAAATAAAATAACAGGTGAGCAACTTACAACCGAACCGCAAATAGACTAAACACAATTAATATTTTATTAATGAAATGACAAATGAATTTAATACTAATTTCAATAATGAATTTAATATTTTATTAATGCAACTTGTAATATTTTACTAATGAAATGAAAATAAGAAAAATTAAATTGTGGATCTACATTAGAAAAAGTTTAATATTTACCATATTTTTTACAAAAGATGTTTGAAGTAGGTGCACTGTGCAGCAATGCACTTTTGTCATGAGTGATCATACAGAGTCATCAACGCAAAATGTTGCTGTCGATTTCTTATTGGATGTTTGCATAAATTCATTTATAATGTAGAGATTTGATTTATAAACTCTATCCATCAGATAGCATCAAAGAAAAGAAAACAACTAGAAAATCTGGGAACACAGAGGCCATCACCCTCTGCTGAAAGTTTGTTCTTCTGTAAAAGCCGCATGAACACAGGCTGCTAGTGAATCATTCGATGTGTGAGAAAGTATTCTGTCTTGTTGAAAGAAGTTTACTCTTTTATCTATTAACTGAACATAGAATTCTTTGAAAATTGTACGGTACACTTCTATAATAACAATCCGGTCAGAAACTATTGGCCCCCACTATAGGATTACAGAATCAGCACTCAGTACACCAATATGCTCATCATGAAGTGGAAACTCAAACATCTTCTGAGAATTTTCAGTCACACAATACTAGTGTATTGTAGTTTCAAAGAATATGAATTGATACTGAACTGAAGCATAAACAGTTTATAACTGACAAAACTAGATGACAGTAGTAACATACACATTTTCTAAGCCAAACAAGAGCTAGGAGCACTCTGGCTTGAAATGTATACCATATTTTTTACCCAAACTTTTTTAACTAATTTTTTTTTAATATTGGACAAGGAAATTTTTAATTAAAAAAAAACATATAGATTGCACTCGAATATCATTAAGCATATAATAAACTGACAGACACTACGCAAAGATGAAAACAAAAAAAAAATTAAAAATATCTTCACCGTCTAAATAGATGATTGTTGGCATTACTGTTTTATAACAATTTTAGTTTTTTTGACAATTTTAGTTATTTGGAAAAAAGTACATCAGGACCATCAAAGGGATTTTCTCTACAAAATAAAAAAAGAAGAAATTGTTAATACTGATTCATTAAGCATTAGTTCATATGTGTTTCCTTTATATGATTAAAGATGGGAAAATAAAAAATATATATTGATATTTTATTGATTTATTTTTTGTGATGGGGGGGGGGGGGATTAAGACACATTAAAAAAATTATATCAGTCTAATTGAGAACTTCCTCCTTTTTTAAAGTCTGTTAGTAAAGTTAAGTGATAAAAAATTTCTTCAATTACAGGTATCCTTATTACTGTTGAAACATGAATGATTTGTTAAAATAATTCAGTTATAATATTGAAAACAGGAAGTGAATCATGATTTCAGAAAAATTTATTACTACACAGAATGATTTAAGTAAATGAATCAACATTCAGAAATGAACCATTCCAGAGCATAATTTACAGAAAAATGGATAAAATAATAACATATTAATACTAATAGTAAAACATTACCTCTTTTTGCAATTCTTTAGTTTTCTCAATGATAAGCTGAAGCTTAGGAGTGAGTTCTCTTGCCTCTTCAACAGATTGTAATCCTCTATCTCTAACCGCTTTTCTACTGGCAACAATCTTCTCAATAAGATTTTGCTTATGCTCAACTTTTTGTGTCAGTTGATCAACATACCTATTCATTAAATAGAACAATGCATACAATCAGTGCACTTCAACATTTAATATTTGCCATAATAACAGACATGTAATTATTAATTTGTTAAATATTTTTTAATACTAATATCAAGGCAATATGAAAATTATTCACATAATAAAGAACATAAAAGTATCCAATAATATAAAAATGAAACAACAAATGTACAAAAAAAGAACTCAGCCAATTAAATTAACATTAACACAAACAAAAGCCTCATAATAAACAGAAAAAATGTATTTCAATCAAATAGAATATATATAACAACCACAAAAATGTTTAGAAAGATTTAGCTTTCTAAAACACAGTTATTAATTTACTGCTGATTTGAAAAATATAAATATTAAAGAATTTAAAAGGAAGTAGTAGTTATGAGTAAAAGCATAGGTCTTGCGCTGGAAAATCTTATTTGTGTAATTTATTTCTATTGAAACAAATGAATGAGAAGTCCATAAAAAGAAGGCTCTGTATTAGTTAGGTGCTTTTCAATTTGGAGGAAAATATGATATATTGCCAATAAAATGACTGTTTGAGGTGTTTGAAAATGGCTATAAAAGTATAATATATTTTAAAGCTGCTCACAATCCATAGAAGAAAAAAACAGACCCTTTACAGCACACTAAGTGACAAAAACAGGATTTCTGTATCTCTACATCACTCTTTATGTTATATATAAAAGAAATTATATTAAGTAAGAACTATCAACAATTAAGAAATAATATAAACAGGAAGTTCAAACTAGCAAAAGAACAGTGAATTAAATAAAAGTGTTCAGAAGTGGAAAGAGAAACGATCATTGGTAAAAAAGATGAAGCATACAGGAAAATTTTGTGGTACATAAATTAAAATCTAATAATGTGTTACACAAAGATGGTACACATACTTGGCATTTGCAGACCTAGAGAAAGCATTCGATAACATAGACTGGAATAAAATGTTTAGTATTTTAAAAATATTAGGGTTCACGTACAGAGATAGAAGAACAATTGCTAACATTAACAGGAACCAAACAGCAACAGTAATGAAGAACATAAGAAAAAAGCCATAATAAAAAAGGGAATCCGACACGGATGTTCCCTATCTCCATTACTTTTTAATATTTATATAGAACTAGCAGTTAATGATGTTAAAGAACAATTTAGATCCGGAATAATAGTACAAAGTGAAAAAATAAAGATGCTACAATTTGCTGATGAAATAGAAATTCTAGCTGAGAGTAAAAAAGATTTAGAAAAAACAATGAATGGCATGGATAAAGTCCTACGCAAGAACTACCACATGAAAATAAACAAGAACAAAATCAAAGAAATGAAATACAGTAGAAATAAAATAGATCAACCACTGAATATAAAAATAGGACGAGAAAAGACTACAGAGGTAGAAGAATTTTGTTATTCGGGAAGTAGAATTACTTAAGATGGACAGAACAGGAGTGATATAAAATTCTGAATAGCACAGGCAAAACAAGCTTTCAGTCAGAAATATAATTTGCTTGTATCAAAAATTAATTTAAACATCAGGAAAACATTTTGGAAAGTATATGTTTGGAGCACAGTTTACATGGAAGTGAAACTTGGACGATCAGAGTATCTGAGAAGAAAAGATTAGAAGCTTTTGAAATGTGGTGCTATAGGAGAATGTTAAAAATCAGATGGATGGATAAAGTGACAAATGAAGAGGTATAGCGGCAAATAGATGAAGAAAGAAGCATTTGGAAAAATATAGTTAAAAGAAGAGACAGACTTATTTATACGCTAAATCTTAAGGTATCCTGGAATAGTCGCTTTGATATTAGAGGGAAAGGAAAAATTGTGCAGGCAGGCAACGTTCAGAATATGTAAAACAAATTGTTAGGGATGTAGAATGTAGGGGGTATACCAAAATGAAACGACTGGCACTAGATAGGGAATCTTAGAACTGCATCAAACCAGTAAAATGACTGGAGACAAAAAAAACTTACAGTATTTCGATCAACAGTTTCATCACTATAAATAACTTTTAGAAAAGGATGAATGTCACTTAGTAATCACTTTTTTTTGTAGTTAAAGATTCAATGACTACATTGTTTTTGATGTGTTGACATAGCAGGTGTACTAAAACTTTACAACAATGGTGACTAACACAAAATGAGAGAGGACATGGGTCAACGAGTATTGAAATGTTAATAATAGTAGATAATGAGACTACAAGATGGCAGCATTTCTGTAGTCAAATGCTTGCTTTGTCGCTTTGTGTGACATTTTGCTCTCCTGTTACATTCCTATGTGTAATACCTTTCAGCTACCCCTTGTACAACCATACATCTCATAATCCCAATTTGATTTAACGTGGTTACATATGCTTAGAGACTGTTTTTAATCTAAAATGATTTTTTTAGAAATAAATAAGTTTTTATTGTTTTTAATATAGAATTTAATTAAAAAGCTTATATTACAGAACTGCAAATAAATTCATAGCAAAAAATTAATTAGTCTAGCTACTATAGTGTCTATAGTGTACTTATAGTAACTACAGTACTTGTAGACTATAGTAACTACTATACTCTATACTAAATAATATAAAATATATCTAAATTAAAAAAAGAGAAATAAAGCTCAACATAATGGAGACTATGAGTGATCATTAAAATAACATGACCACCCAGGTAACTAAATAACACTTACTTTCTAATAAATTTAATAAATCAATTAAATAAATATACCTAGGTGAATGTTTAATATTATGTAAATGAGTAGTTCCAGGATCAGTGATTAGTTGTTTAACAATTGAAACTGTATCTAACATAGCAGCAACACCTTCAGTAGTCTCTTGAAGTTGATTAAGAGCTATCATTTCAGCTTCTCCCTGCATTTCTAATAAACGCAATTTCAGGAATGATTCGATCTGAAACAATAAAAGAAAAGAAATTTGTTTTGTAGATTATATTGCCTAATCATAGAAAAATATCTTTATGCACAGAACTAAACAAATTATTTAAAAAGAAATATGAATGTACTTTAACGATGAAAAATCAATTAGTAATGAAAACTTACTATGGTTTTCATATAATTTCATTTTCAGAGAAAGGATGTTTAAAGTTTTGATCTTTAAATATGCACTCTATTAAATAATTACACTCAAGGATTTGATCACTAATAAAAATGCTTAATAAAAACATTTTGATTGTTTTATAACTGTTATCGTTTTTGCAAGGTTTTAAAATGAAAAAAAAAATTGTAAACCACACTGTTTTTATGAATTAAGAACAATTACTCAACTTTTAAATTCACAAAATATTTATCCTAATGTGATTTAGTCAGATCAGTCATTTATAGTTAGGGATAAATACCAAGGTGCCAAGTTTTGAATACTGAAAGGGAAGAGAATTAATCTTATAAAAATCAATCTTAGTTATTCATCAAATAATTTTTGGGGAAATAGCAGCTAATTTCATTAAAGGATTAAAGGATTTACAGTCAACGAAGTTGATTCCATAATTAATGGAGTCGTAAACTACCTGACTGGAAAAAAATTGGTGGCAGATGAGTACTATACATACTTACTAGAATCAACATCATAATTATCATTACCAATGAACAACTCCAACAACCTGGATGTTGTTCAAACAACAAACAACAAACAAACCTACTACATTGTAATTGATTTTAAAGTTCCATCTGCCACAAATCTACCTGTTACAATCAGCATCCTCCCTCGCTTAACGCCCACCACCTCTTTTTCAATCTTCTTCTGGCCTTTCTCATCTCTAGTTCTTTCTGAACACGTTACTCTGATGCAGTGTAGTCATTTTACACGACCTCACTCTTTAGTTTGTGATTCAGCAATCTTTTAAAGTCTTTCAGATGATTGTGAATCTATAAAAAGAGGCAGTTTTTTGAAGTCTACTTTCAACTTCTTTGCGAGATGAAAATACTTCAATATTCCCAAAATACTTGAAAGTGAACTTTGATTCCTTCTACAATGATATTTATAAGTTTTTTTTTTTATCTCACTACTAATAAAACTACTTTTTATTTACTAATTTTGAGGATCAAATTCTTTTTAACTTTTCATTCCAGACATCAAGAATTCTTGGTACTTCTCCCCAGAACTTTGTATCATAAACAAAGACTGTACATTGAGATCTTGATTGAATGATTGTTTCACACTTTTATTTCTAATTTTTTATCTACAATAGATATAAAACCTAATGGTGATAACATATTGCCTTAATATATTCTCTCCATAGATCTAAACCACTCTGAATTCTTGTATATTAAGCATGTGTAATTTTAACAAGGCTTGAACGCTGATTGTTTCAAACACTTTTCTCTAAACATGTCATTCCTGCTGTCAAATGCCTTCTCAAAGAATATAAAGCCTTGTCTTAAATATATTTAAACCATCATTCGAGTAAATAATGATGATATTCCATCATCAGGACTAAATACTCATACTCCTGAACCCATACTACCCCCTTATAATTAAGTATATGTTTTTTTTTTAATTTTGTTACTTACTAATCACCACAAATCACATTAGTTTTTTTTTCAAAAATTTCAATGAGAAAATTCTTTTCTGACAATCTACAATAAAGTTTTAATAATTAATTTATTTACATGAAATTTTAATTAAATATACAAATTATGAATAAACATGTTATTTATTACCAATACAACAACAAAAATTTGTTCATGATGTAAAGACATGCTTTTTTTTTACTAAGATCAAAAACTTAATGATAAATTTTACAAACCTCAAGTAGTTGATTGACAAAATCAATTCTTGTTTCTGGATTATCAAGTAATGTATACGCATATTTTCCTTTGGCGACTCCAGATTCTGATTCTTCTTTAGGTGTTTGCTCTACTTCAATTCCACTCTCTTCTAGTGTTATTCCATATTCAATTTCCTATTAAAAAATTACAAAATAGAAACAAGATAAAAAAAAATTTTAAACCCAATTATAAATTCATAAGAAATACTACAAGTATTATTAATGTGGTAGTTCTAAAATAGCATATCTTTTAAGATCTGATTCCAGTATTCAAATTAACAACCAAAATTAAATGGACATGACATCTGTGATCATATGCATACACATAGATTAGTTTCACATACAAAATTTATGTAACTGAGCTAGCAAAGCAAACTGAGATAACAGACTGAAGTGTTAATATTTATGTTTAATAATTAATTAGAAGAAGTCCATTCATTTACTTAAAAATTGAATTTATCAACAAACTGTAAAAATCTTTTTTTCACGATGCTAAAACTCCTAAATTAAAAACAAGTCGACCACTATTAGCTCATTACTCCACTAAAAATTACTCTTTTCCAAAAGTAATTTAAATTTTTAACAAAATCTTCACCATAAATCTGTAATAACCTGAATTATATATCAGAAATAAACTTCTAACACAAGTTGAGAATATAATTAAAATGTTTTTTTATTTATTAAATAACACAAGATAAACACAAATACTCCTAAAATCAACATCAACTTAACACAGCTGTGGTTTTTTAATATTTGTATCTTTGTGTATTACAAGTTCCCATCATCTGATACTTGCAGTTCCACTGGTGCATTATATGACACATATCTTGTAAGGTTTTGTCTCATTATCATTATCCATTAATAATTAATAGAACTATCAGTGAATTTTATATTCAAATGGTGCAGTGCCAATCACCCAATTCAAATATGAATTTAATCCTTCCAATATATCCAAATTTAATAATAGTCTTTAATCTTTACTAAGTATGACATAAAAATATAAATCACGAAAGATAAATAATACATCTGCCACACAGAAGGGGAATTCCATGCATTTTAAACTACTGCAAATCTCACTGCCACAGATCTTTTTAATAACTTACATCAAGTAACTGTTAAAAAATAACTTTTTTAACAATTAGCATTCATACAATAAATAAATCCATGGTTAATTAATAAAGAATAAATGTAAAAATTTTAAACTCACATCAGTGAAATTAATTTCATCAGTTCCCCAATCGATTGAATCTTCATTAGAATCTTCTTTCTTAAACAAAAACATAAATAATCAAATAAAAAAAAAATTATAATTCACAAACTCGAAAAGATAATTTTTAAAAAATAAAGGAATATCCAATTACTAACCTGATTAATAAAGATTGCTGAACCACACCGAAATAGAGTTATAATAAATTTTCTCATAATCAAATTATTTTTTAAACATTTGAAATGATAAATTTTGTTAATTTTAATATAAGGTTTTTATTTTAAGTCATTTTTGATTTTTATACATATAATGAAGTTTTATCAGCAACAAGTAACTTAAATTTTTGGGAATTATATTTATTTGGTTATTATTCATGGCAACTATTAAAAATTAGAAAAAAATTCTTGAAAATATTTGTGAAAAGTGTGGTGCTTTATATAATAAAACATGGACTTTAGGAAAAACAGAAAATAAACAAATGGAGCCCTTTAAAATATAGTTTTACATAAGGGTGTAGAAAGTTCGGTAAGATGATATAATTATCAAAACCCAAGTAGAGTAGATGAGAATTCTGTGGCAGAATTTTACAAAGAATAATCAGGTTAGTTGGTGTCATACATATTAAAACATTCATTAGTTAATTTGATAACAGAAAAATGGACAGGGATAAAAACGATAAAGGATGTTATATAAAACAGGTAACCGAGTCAACCATTGGCACTTTTCATAACTATAATATTAAAAAATGATATTTTCAATTTTAGCCAGTTCTTTCTGAAGAAACAATTGGAGTAAAATAGAAAGGAGTACAGTTGTTTCTGAGAAATTTAGGGTTAGTAATTAAAGGGATTTAGGAATAGTAGCATAAAATATATAGGAATTGAGAATAACATCAAAAGACCAGGGTTTTATTTTAAAATAAATATATATATTGCTTCGCTGATAAGTTATTAAACTTTTTGAAATAAAATTATTTTAAATAAAAAAGGTTATTTTAAAACTTTGTTTAGTGTGAATTGTGGTTAATTTGTTTCCTATATTGGCTTTATTTGTTGTTATCATTTGTTTAATAATTATTATATAAAACTGCTTATTAGTTCGCAATTAAGAACTGAATATGATTTTATTTATATTTTACTTTCCTGGCATTATAGTTCTAGAGCTACACTGCAAGAAAGAGAAATGTATGGTAATGAGTCAAAAAATGGGATATGGGTTTTTTGCATTTCTGGACGTTTCATGACCCAAGAATCACAAAAAAACCATTAAAAAAAGTGGGGGCAATCTTCATAAGTACATGCATTGGCATGTTTGAAGATTAATAACTTTTGACGAGACAAACCAAATTTGATGAAATTTTGTACAGAGACTTAAGTATATGTGACAATTTTTTGGTAAAATTTTAGGATTAATATTTCTATGTTTTTTTGGGAGTCAATTTTCTCCAAATTTTGCAGACATAATCCCACTTTATATTAAGCTCAGTACATGCATGAATGCTTATGTTACTTTTTTTTAAATTTGCATCAAAATTCCCATTTACCAAAAATCGATTCTTTTAAATGAAATATTTTTATTTATTATATATTCTTTAAGCAAATTTTTTTTTAATGTCTTCCAAGGCATAGCAGTAGTGCAAGCAACCAAAAAAAAAAGTACTTTTGAGGTGGGGAAAGTGATCAATATTAAAAATAATGAATTTTTGAATTTTCTAAAATTTTTTGGGTTTATTTAAATTTTTAATAGTATTAATATTTGAAATAATAAGCTTTTAGTAATAATATTACAATAAAATATCATAATAATTCACCCCCCCCCCCCCCCACCAATACTCACAAAAAATAAAGATATTTTTTATTGACGGTACATTTTTAGTGGATTTTTTAGGTTTTTTTCCATTTAACATAGTAAATGTAGAAAAATCAAAATTTTCTTGGAAGGTGATATTGGAGATTGAGAGCAGAAAAAATTTAAAAATACAATTTTTTGAATTTTTAAAACTTTTTTTCGTTTATTAAACATATAATCATAATTTTACAATAAAGCATAATCATACATTATCCTCTATCCCAAAAAAGAAATCTTAAGTAACCTTAAAATTATGTAAGAATAAATTACCAATGCCAGGAAATTATTACCAGGATATTATTATTATTATCTTCTTATAGTGAAATTGATAAATGAGTCTTCTAATTCATATATAAATTTTTATTTACTTTAAAAAAAAATTACTACTAATACAAGAGTTAAAATTTTTTTCTATGATAGGACTGTAGAATACCAGTATGTCATCTATAGATCTAACCAATACTAATCTAATCCATAACAGAAAATTAAGTGTGCATTCTATGCCTCACATTATTATTTCTGCAAAGTTTTTCATTTATACTTCAGAAATTCATTACTAAAATTGATGACCCCACAGATAAGCGGTTAGGTTATAAATAATATTGAATAGCTGAACAGCTATTGAATAGATGTACAGCTGAGATGCTACTGCTCCATCATCAAGGTTGAGTTAGTCACAAAAGGGTGATTGTGTTGAGTTAATTGAAATACGCCCTTATAGTGAGCTTGTAAACTTTCCTTATTTTTTAAATTGTTCATTAGGAAGGAGCAACATTCAAATACAAAATTAAATAGTGAATTATTAATCTAAAAAAAAATTAACAAAAAGCTGTAATAAAGTTTATTGAATTACTTCTTATAAAAACTATCAATGAGGTAAACAAAATTTCATTATAAGGAAGACTCAGAAAATGTTATATGGCTTTTTTACAATAAATTGTTATTTTTTAATCTTCAACACAAATGAGATTTTTATAATTTATTACCACTTAAAAAAGGTACTAATCATTGATGTAAATCTGAAAATTCACTATTTAAAAAAAATAAAAACATAAGAAAAACTTCCTAAACAAGCATTTTTTCATATGCTACATTTCCATATCCCACGCCCAAGCTTCACTTCCAGCTTATGTGGTGATATCATCAAGAAAAAAATACTCACAAGTACGCATGCGCGCACGAATGTAACCACTATATTACATATTGACCACTGTGTCAATAAAATTAATATTATATGAAATATAAACCACCAAAACACAGTAATTATATAATTTAATATGGTAAGTTTAAGTTATCTAATTTCTGTGTTTTGGTGGTTTATATTTCATTATATATATATATATATATATATATATATATACATTTCTTTTTTTTTACTGAAATTATTCATATTATTCCTCTGTTATGTTAAATTATATTAAAATAAATCATCTAGTACAGAATATTGAGATAAACATATTTTACCTTATTTTTCCATTAATTTTTAATAGAGTTTACTGCTTAGTATCAGTATAATAATTTGATTAAGCAAAACATTAGTGTATTGATAATACATTTTTTTACCAATACCAATATTATTATTCAAAAAGAACAACATAAATATAAAAACATCAAATTAACAAAATTTTACAACAAAAAGAAAATGAAAACAAATTTTTTTTTTCTTTTTTAAATAAGCACTGTAAATAATCAATTTCAAATCATTAAGAATAAAACCCTAACAAAAATTTATATTCCAAGCTAAAAAAAATGTATAACGTAAAGTTAAATGTAAAAGCAAAGATCACACTTTTTAATTCTAAAAAAAAAAAATAAAATAAAGGGCCAGCTAAAAAAAATACAAGTAAGCTCAAAACTATCATAAGAGATATTTTACATGGTTGTACTCAATTAAAAGAGTGAAATTAAAACCAAATTCCAACTTTCAAAATAATTATTCTTACATAAAAAATGAATACAAGGACAACATATTTTTTGTTTTCATTTTATTTTTGTTATGATGGATTTTCAACAAGTAAAGCCTTCATCCATTGACAATTTTATTAATCATAACAATTTGAAAAATAATTAAACATACCTCTTCAACTTTAATTTCTGGAGCTTCTATTGAAGTTGGTTTTTCACCATATAAATATTCATAAGTTGTAGTGTTACCGTGTTCTAAAACAAAAAAGTAAACATGCATAAAATTTTCTATAAAAAAAGTAATAATGCAATGCCTAGACTGTTGGCCAAATCAACATCAACATATACACATCATTAAATACAGTATTAGATGAAGAGAACACCAACTGAGATGTGCTTTAATATTAATACCATAATTGGCTACAAAATTTTTTTATATTTTTTTTTGTACTAGCATCAACTATTACTGCAGTAATAATATATGTAAATAATACTAAAAAATAAGACTGGTGAGATTTAATGATTGGAAAGTGTCTCTCACACTTATTACTTATTATTATTGAAATTGCTTATCAATAATAGACATTTGGTATACATATTAATATACTAAATAAATTTATTTTATGTGTATAATGTTGTCTATAAATTGTGAGCTTTCTTTTTAATACTATAATCCACAAAACCAGATGTTTTCTATATTTTTCTATAAATAAATCAAAAACACAGAAAAGGTTTGTCTGCATCAAAATAAATTTAGGAAAATCTAAGAGGTAAACAAAAATTATCAGAATAATACTCAATCTAGTACTTCAGTAAAACCTAAATCAAAATCAGATAAATAATTACCCAACAGCTAAAGAAAAAAATAGATTAAAAATATAAAGTATTCTGTGTTACTAGTTTATAACATACCACTACAAATTATCAATACAAATCATCGCCTTACTACAAACCACTAGTAAAAAGTAACTCTTAACTCAGGTACTAGTCGAAGGATAATAGAATCGATTCCAATGATTTAGCATCATAAGATACTCGAATGCTTAGTGCTGAGAATTTATTCATGATACCTTTTTATTATTATAAAAATCAGCATCTCAAATTTATGAAAAAATTCTCTGGTTTTCAAGGCACTATGAATACATGGTGATTGTAAAAATTTAATGATGTTAAGATTTTTTGACAAGATTCTAATAGTAAATAAACTTGACCTATATAACACCAAAAGAAAAGTACAAGTAATGAAAAGAGGTACAAAACTAATTTGAAATCTTCATTGATGAAATAAATAAATGGATGCATGCATGAAATATATGGATGTGTTTATAGTCTAAATATGGCAAAAATCAAGTAATTTTTGTGTGAAAGAATAACACTCACAGACACCACTAGATTTACGTATTCACCGAAAAGAATCCAAAAATATATATATATATATATACATCAGATAAATAACATCTTAAATGTCAATAACAGAAAAAAAATATAACTATAGAATTAACACAAACCCTCCGCATTATTTTTACTTTATTTTTTGCTTAAGTAATCGCTAAGCCTAATTTTTGGGCATGGTCTGTTAATCATGAAACAAATTCTGATATCTATAAAAAAAATGCCTTACCATTAAATGACTGATGTTAATTATGATAGCATGAATAACTCTTTGCTCAGCGATCCTCTTCTAAATTATCTAGGTTATGTATAGGAACTGATAAAATGAATGGATGATTTTAAAACAAACGATTGATTATTACCAGTTATATAAACAACTTTGACTAAAACTAGCCAGATATTCATTATATCACACACAAATAAAACAGTAAAAAAAATTTTTAATAATTTTTCTGATAATATAAATTCATCAACGTAAATTGAAGCAAACCCTTACTGAGTGGTTACTGCTAGTGGAATTTTATGATCTTAAACTATAATTTGAAACATCATTTCATGAACCACCACTTTGTATAATGGAATACTGTAATAATGATGAAATATTTTTGACATAAATGTTACACTACAGATTACTGTAGCCTTTTTGTAATTATTTAATTAAAATTACTTTAAACATTAAGAGTTGACAATGGTTATTTTTAATCTGACCCCAATTTCTAAAAATCAAAATTATAAATTTTTAATGAAATTTGTTTGATGTTATAAGTTAATATAATATTTAATAATATTTAAAATAATCACAAAATAAAATAACTATTTTAAAATTTGCAACAATATATATATATATATATATATATACTTAATTAAACACCACAATTTTAATACGTCAACCAAAAATAATATAAGTTATTATTGAGAATTATTCAATTAAAAACATTTTTACAAAACAGTTTCATCATTGTTTATAATCAACACTGTAAGTCTTCAATCAGTATTAGTTTTACATTCTTTAAATAAAAATTTACTTAATTATTTATGCCAGTAAAATAATCATATTCATAATAGAATAGATTTTCATAATAGATTTCATCCCAGGGTTATAGCAGTAATAGTAGCATGCCACCTGGCATGCATACATTCTTATTTTGTATTCATAAGTTGTATAACCAAGATCAAATTTTTATCATTTCAATTTTTTTCAGCAACAAATGACAGAACAATTTTTATTGTATAATTAGATATATCATTTATCAATTAATTAAACAAATCTAAATTTATTCTCTAAATAGTAATTATAGTCGCAAGATGAATTATTTAAAATGGAAACCAAATGAAAAATTTAGATGGTAATAATATCGTCTACAATAATTAAAAATGTTAATATCCAGAAGAAAAAGGTAACTGAGATGGGAACCAACATCCCCACCTCTTTATTCCCATCCCACCACTATCATTACGATTCAACCATATTTATTACTATTAATATTCTTTTTAAGTTAATTTACCTTTTATTATTTTATGTGTTATTTTCTTTCATTCTTTCTTATCTCTGTAGTTTCTGTTTTTGTTGAATTTTAATTAACCATTAAGAATTAAGAGTTTTTTCCATTAAAAGTTTTTGTTGATGAAACATTACTTCTCTTAAGTATTTTTGTCTTTAGTACTTTGTTACTCTGTGGATTTTTACTCTAACAATTCTTCCTTTTTTTCTTATTTCCTTTCCTTTTAAAACAACCTCAGTGAGTAATGGTCAAGCAGCACAGATTTGACAGCTGTACTTCTACCAGTAATTCTAATATATTTAAATTAAAAATGAAATAATAAATACTCAGTGAATTAAACAATGCTAAACACAAACAATTAATCAAAGTGAAAAATAGATGATTTTCACCCTTAAAAAAAAAGATTAATAAAATAAATTTACACTGCAAGCACCCCATGAGCATTTAGATTTAGCATTTTTTAAATTTCAGTGTTTAACTGTTAAAACATATGTAAGAGTTTACATAATTTATATTTATAATTCATCATAAGTCCACGCAACATGACTGTACTGTTATTATATTTATTTCTTAAAAAGTTTCCAACTTTTAGATTATCTATGTTGTTATACAAGGTCTGTTTAGAAAATACGCAAACATTTTTAATTACGCGCCAACGGAGATATTTAGTGACAAGCAATTGGCAGCATTGTGTTCCGTATAATCTCTCTTGTTAAATACATATTCTTGGATTGTTTATATCTTGTTTAGTTATTGTTATTTGAGGGCAATGTTTTAACTTTTGAAACAAGCTTACGGAGATCTCTACTGGATTATGCTATAACATTTTGACTGAAAAATTGAACATGCATAGAGTTGTAGTAAAATTTGTTCCTCTTTTGATGACCAAACAGCGGAAAGAACATCAAGTGGACATTTGTCGACAACTTCTTGAACAAGTCAGTGACGATGAAACATTCATGCAAAGGATCATAACAGGAGACGAAAGCTGGGTTTACAGCTAAGACAGCGAGACAGAGTTCAATCATTGCAATAAATTTGCAAAGGATCTCCATACCCCAAGAAAGCACATCAGTCTTGATCCAATGTCAAAGTGATGCTCTCTCCTATTTTTGATTTTACTGGAATTCAATACAAAAACAGACTAGACGAGACAACTCATGGTTCCTTCACCACGACAATGCACCCGCACACTCAGTTTTATCAATTCATCAGTTTGTACCAAAAATCTGATGACTGTTCTCCCTTAGCCTCCCTACTTGCCAGACTGGCTCCTTGCAATTTTTTCTTATTTCCAAAATTAGGATCAGTTATGTAAAGACGCCATTTTGAGACTATTCATGACTTTAAAACAAGTTCGTCACAGACCTTTCAAATGAAACTAACCAAGACTGCCTCACGAAGTGAAAACACCGCTGGGAAAAGTGTGTGAATAGAGGATGGGAGTACTTTAAAGGAGACAAGAACTAATAATCTGTAAAATTAATAATAAAGATTAAATAAATAAAGTTTGGTTATTTTCCGATCAGACCTCGTATAATGTTAATACATAATCAACTTTCATAAACATATCGTACCTATATACAAGTTAATGTACTTTTGGCAATTCTTAAATCCCATTTTGCTAGCTTCCTTTCTACAATATGAGGGATGGCTGAAATGTAATGCACATCACTCGTAACTCATAAATGAAAAGTGATAATCAAATGAAGTAAATATCATTAAAAAGCATTTTATTTATTACAAAAGCTTACGCTTCTTTTTCCATATTGTGGTTGACAACATTGAAAAAGACGTGTGTTAACAGCTACATTTCTCCCTAAGGTGAACCAGTTTTCTAAATTTGTTAATGAAAAATGCTGGATCAAGAGTCTTCCTAGATCCATGATCTCACTGCATCATCACTGCAACACTGAAATGAATACCCTTAATATTCCTTTTTAATTACAGAAAGAATTGAAAACCTCAAGGTGTAAAATCTGATTACTACAGAGGGTGTGGAGTAGATTCAAATTTCAACTTCACAAGAGACAGCAGTTGCATACGTATGAGGGCAAACATTAGCATTTTATAAAATAATTGGCTTTGTAGATTTCCAAACACAACATATGTTGCTAAGATGTTTTAACATCTCTAAGTATTGAATAGTGACTCACTTCCAAGAAATCAATTACATACAGATATTTGGAATTCCAGAACAGTGTCAAGAGAATCCTTTTTTTGCAGAGGAATGTGTTTTGATTCTTTTTTATTATGGCAAACCATACAACTGATATTCCATGTTCTGCTGTTTTTCTTCTGGGTCATAATGATGCACCCAAGTTTTATCTCACGTCACATTATTGAAAAGAAAATAATCTCCCTTGTCATAATGTTTGGTAAGCTATTCACAACTTTCCTTTCATTGTTTGTTATTTTCTGAAGCCCAGTCATACAGAAATATGTCCTACTCATTCTTTCGATATGCCTACAAAGGTGGGTTGTGTAATTGTGTCATGCGATTGTCATTTCAATCAATTCATCCACCTTGTTTTGATGACTCCCACTCACCTTTTAGATGACAATGAATATCACTAACATTCATTTTTTCCGCTGTTAAAAATTCAATCACTGTATGTTGCATCAAATGTGTTGACCCAGCAGGCAAACTCAACTTCATAACAAATGTAACTGACAGAAAATAAGAATATGAGGGCGAAAATGAGTTTTAAATGTTAATAGTATAGAAATGAAAATACAAGATGGCAGCACCTGTCGCTTTGTGTGAATTTTGTTCTCCCATTACATTCCAGTGTGCATTATGTTGATCCAGTGTGCCCTCATATGATTCAGCTTGCAATGCCTGTTTTTGTCAATATTACTAATACAACACCCTACCTTAATCAGAAACATAATTTATAAATTTGATGCAAACAACTTATTCTCAACATACATACCACATAAATATTTAAGAAGCGGGATCGATCCAATTTCTTGTCCGATAGTGTATGCAGTAAATGCTAAATAATAATCTACAGCTGGTTTCATAGTAGATATATTTGAAGAGATTTTCTCATATATATCAGGAAGTTGTGCTATCCTTTCAATTAACTCCTTTCTTATATTTTTACCTGTTATGCCTAACTGTTTCATAAGTGCATCCAACTCTGCTTTTGCTGAATGTTCATGTTTTGTATATTCATTTTCCTTTTTATCACACTCCTAAATAAAATAAAATATGCGATGAATAAACAAACATAAGTAAAATTAACTATGGCTGGGTCTACTCTAAACAAAATAGAATGATACAATGTTATAACATACATAGACTAGCATTGAGGTGTTTTAAAATTAAAAGCAAAAATCATTTGAATATCTTTTCTGTGGAAATACATTGTGAAATCAAACAATTATTTACCATTCTGATAATATTTTCTGAATAATGTAATATAAAATTACATTTTTATTTGTATAAATTAAAGTTTCCACTTACCAGGAATTTTCAATAAATATGTCCTAGTACTTTCGCAGTCACTACTCCATCATCAGGGATTTCATAGAAGTAATTCAAAATTCATAGTGTAACTTCTCTATATATAATTATATTTTTAATTAAAATTGTTATGTTCATACTAGTTTATCATCAAAAAATAAAAAATAATTTATACGTCAATAAGAATGTAACATCATGTCCGTAAGAAGTTTATGACTATTAAAACCTACAATTGTTTAAAAACCTACAATTCTATTTATCCTTATTCTATTTAGGAAAGAATCTGTTCTGTGTTCAAACACAAAACACTACCTCAAATTTGGATTCCTGCTTATTGAAGACATCCTATAAGTCTTTTTATAGCATCTTTTCTATCTCATTTGATTTTACAAGGTATCTGGAGAGGTTTAATCCTTTTCAGTATAAATTGTTTCACTCAGATGTTTTAATGTAATTTGGTAAAGTCACAAAATTTCATTCAGTTGTAATGCAACCGTCGACTTCAGTATTACGAGCACAGAAATCAACTCTGAACATTCTACAATCTTTCAATATATCCAAAAGTGGATATATTGAATACTTCTCTGTATATATTGGATATACTTTCTGAATACTTTTCATAAGTACCACTTTTGATATCCGGCAACTGATCATCAGGTTGCATTTGTTTATTTACGTACTGTTTCTACACGTGAATGTAATATTGTGTATTTATATAAAATGTATTTTTTTTAAAACTATTATTTTACAGTTTAGTTTAAAAACAACTTAAATATTTACTTTAACATATTTTATCTAGCTAATCTCTTTTAATTGCTGTATTCCTGTCATAATAAATTCATAACCTTAATTTCTTCTGTCTTTTAATTGCATGACTGCCGAAAAAGGAATGTAATATATTTAGGGTGAATGTATGTAAGTATGTTCCATCATACTTACAACTGATTTAAATGTATGACCCTGCATTGGAATCCTTACATTACCATAAGTGTCATAGGCTATATATATATATATATATATATATATATATATATTATTTCGATAAGACAGTGATGATTGGTCAACCTCACACAGGGTGCTCATCAACTTATCAGTCCAGCCTCATGCACAGTCTCCAAGGGAAGCCCATTATTATTAAACAGAATTTTTTTTAATTTATTTAATATTATTATATTTTATTTGACATACATTTAATTCTATTATTTTTGTAATATTATTAATTTGATTGATTCGAATCATTCAGTTCAAACCCCACTCACACAGTGATACAGACTCACAGTTCACAGTTCATTAATACAGTTCATTCAAGTTTATGGTTCAACCGGCAAATCTCCACTACTATATATATATACATATATATATATATATATATATATATATATACATATATATATATATATATATATATATGTATATATATATATATATATATATAGTAATAACCACAGAAATTGATTTTATTTATTTTTTCAATAATATGCTCAAAATAAAAAATAATTTCACTTTACTCTCTCATAATAGTTTGTCATTATAATTTAATTTAAACGTATAAATGCAACTACTCTAAATAGAGATACTTCTTATAAACGGTTGCATCCATTTGTCATCATTTCATGTACGAGTCATGATAAAAATAAAAAGCTTTGCCAATCTCCATGACAGAGTAGTACAACTCAAGTTTTTATCTAAAGGTCTTGGGTTCGATTCCTGGTCAGGTTTGACGTTTCTCATACACTATAAAATTTTCCATTTTCATATTCCCACACACAAGCTTCTGTGGTGAATTAATTAATCAGACCAAAAAAAAAAAAAATTTTATTTTTATCAAAAATAAATTTACATATTCTTCTATAATGATATTGTTCCTCTAAAAATACTCTCCCAGACATACGACACACTTAACACCAGTTTCTTACAATCCTTAAAACATTTTAGAAAGTATTTTTTATTGTAGCCTTCAGTTCACTTAGTAATTTTTTCTTTATGCTTACTATCATTTCAAAATAAAAATTGTTCTTTTAATGGGCAATTATTTGTTCCAAAATATTCTTTTAATATTGTCTTGATCAATGGGAACAAGGTATAGTTGCAGGGTGCAACATATGGAGAATACAGAGGCTGCAGTATCAGTATGGTGTTATTTTTATTACATAATTACAAATTAATAGAAACATGAACTGCAGGGTTATCATGGTGCAAAATCCAAGAATTGTTGACACATAATTGTGGTCATTTTCTTTCTTTAGATTGTTTCAGATAAATAGTGTAAAACTTCTGTTTGTACTACTGTTTGTTGACTGTATAACCTTGAGGTAAGAATTTATAAGAGATGACACCACGGTAATAAAAAAAGACAGTAAGAAGAACCTTGACATTTGATCAAACTTGGCAAACTTCTTTTGGTCTTGATTCTTCATGAAGTTTCCACTGGGATAAGTGGTTCACTATCATAATTGTACAACATGTAATGTTACCTATTATGATATGTTTGAGTAATTACAAGTTTTCAGCAGCAGTATCAGCTAAAACAGTTTCTGGGATGTTTTTGTGATATTGCTTTAGTTGAAAATTCAACTATTTTGAAACATATTTCGTTGTAACTCATTTTTTTACCGAAAATGTAGTGATAAAATTATTTCATGCAAACCATAAGAGATTCTCATCTCTTCAGGAACTTCTCGAATAGTGATTTTTTAAAACAATGTTGTTTATTTTGTAGATATTTTCATCTGTTGTTGATGTATTAGGACTAAAAGTTTAAAGATCATTTAATCTTTTCCTCTATAAGCATTATAAAGGAATACTACCTCTAGTTAAATTAATAATTTATTTAATTTTCATGGTCTAATCAACCACATATTGTTTCTCACCTGCACTACTTTTCAGCATGCTACATCTGTCAAAAATAACCATTTTTATCACAAATTTCAAATTTGTGAACTCAAATTTTAGATGTAAAAAATAATGAAATTCATAAATCTCAGGCAATAAAACACGAACAATATTAAGAATTTAAAGATACATAATTCTGTCTGCCATTTACCCTGAATCCATAAAACAGAGTAACCTACCCACATGTCTACTAGTCATCCCCCTACAACCAATTAAATTTATTTAATTTACTCATATTTTAATGTCTGTTCTAAACAAATGTTAAATGTTTTATTTATAATTCTACGATGAAAAATAGAGGTTTAAGTCATAAAAATTGATAGTGCTGTCAGCTGCATCTAACTCTAGTAATAATGTAAGAGTTATGTTTACAGTCTTAAAAATTAAATTTGCAACTCTTAAAAAACAGGTGTTTAAGCTAGCTGCCAAAGAGTTAATATAAATTTCAGAGGTAGAAGCTAATACAGGTGCTTTTTACAGTGATTTATTATTTATGTAGCGTGGTAATTATTGTATGTGCACTTAACACATTTACATAGTTTAATCTTAAATGAATAACATAATTATTTTCATATTCTAACAACTTAAAAATTTTAATTAAATTCCAAAAAGCAAGGAAAGAACAAGCAATTCTTTAACATTATGACAGATAGTAACTTATAACATGGTAGTTTTATTGTATTTTTTTTTTCGTTTAATCTTCACATTATAAGTTACTTCCTGTTTGACTTTAAATGGTTTAAACCTAAAAAAGGTGATTATTTTTAAGTACTTTTGAAAAAATTTCTTTAAGGCCCAAAAAAGGATGAAAATATTAATACTGTAAATAATAGATAACATATTAGAATTTTATCTTTTTTAAAAAAATTAGTTTTGAAATTAACCAAAATGATGAACGCCAAAAAATAGACCCTTTCAGATTCAGATTAGGTTGGTATACAAATTAAAGTAGAAATAATCAGATAACTTATGACCAAAAATTTCAAAATAATGATAACCAAAATAACTAATGAAAAGTCACTATAAAATACCAAAAAATTTACACAAAAACTTACTTCTTTCATTTGATTACATTTAGCAATTTGTTTTTTTATATTTGGCACTTCATATTTAACATTTCTAATAAGTAGATTCGCTGCTTCAGCTAAATAAACATTATCTTTTTCATAAAGACTTAGAATTTCTTGCCAATCTTTCATACGTTGTGATCCATAGCGACCAAAAAGATTTTTTGTATCTGCTTCAGTTTCTTTTAACAATTCAACAATTCGTTTACAGTGAAAATAATTGATATCTGTAATCCAAAATGCAAGAATAAATCTTATTTAATCTACTCCAAAATCATTAAAATTTGCAAAAAATTATCTGAACATAATTTTTCTGAGTTATCCATTTCAAGCTAATTTGAGCATCCAGTCTGGAACAGTGGAACACGCCCAACTATCATCAGCATACAATTCATCACTTGCTCCAATTAAAATATGAAAACTTTTACTAATTATTTGTTTTTAATAGAAACATAAACTCTAGCATCATAATCTAGTACCTTAGAGAAACTGTAATGTTTTTCCCATGTCAATCGCTCAATTTTCAAACCTTCAGAAATCATTCGTAACCATAACTTTCTCATTAACTGTTCTAATTTACTATTGGATAGTAAGCACTATTTATATAAAAATAAAGGTTTTAACTAAAAGGTTTTTTCATATTTTAACTAAAGCAAGTAAGTGGTAAGTTTAAAATCATAATCAAAATAGTAAGTTAAGAAGATGATCAGTAAAGATTCTAGCCCAATAAGCAGCCTTAATTAATCTTAAATGAGTAATAAATTCACTTTCAATATAGAAAATAGCTTTCATGTGCAACCTTTTTTATACAACTAATAATTTTAATCAAACAGTAGTAATTCATAAACTGTTATGTATAATTTGGAACAAAATATCAATACCATTGAATGGAAATCTTATTATCATTCAAATTCATAAAAAAAAAGAAGGAAATAAGACACATTGTAACGACTGTAGAGTTATCTCTTCGTTTCCTGTTATAAAATTTTAAACACCTTTAATCAAAAAAATTATCAGGGACCATTAGTGTGTTTTCAAAGAAATATATCCACAACAAATCAAACAACATCCCATCAAAAAAAATAGAACACACAATGATAGGTTTATCTTTGAACAGAAACATCTGATTTTAAATTATGTGGACAATATTAATAATGCATTATGTGGACAATAGTCCATATAGTAGGTAATAGTAGAAACGTAGTTGAAAACAATCCCAAAACAATTACAGAGTATAGGGAAAAAATTAATTTTAAGTGCAAGAGAAATCTAATCATATGATGACAGGTAGGAGTTCAAATAGTAAGGTTAGTTTTAACATGAACAAGAAGTCATAAAATCATTGATAAATTTAAATACATAGGCCAGTGATTTGAAACTTTTTTATCTCCATGATCCCAAAATGTAAAAAAATATATATAATGACTATTTTGCGACTCCCACACCACAACCAAATGAAACCTAGTCAAAAATATTTAGCTGCAGCTGTTTGCTAAACTATGCTATGAAATAGGTGAAAAAAAATCCCTTTATTTCCACACGGGGTACATTTTTATTCAACAAATTTTCAAAAATTTTATTCCTTCACTATTTTTAATTTTGATGATATTTTGTATTTTACTACCCTTGTAGTGGCAAAAAAATTTTTTTTATATTTTAAAAAAAATTTTTCTTGAGTAATAGACTATTTTCTAACTTGCCAACAGGTAAAAACAGCCATTTTCATCGCTTTTTCCATTAGTTGTAACATTCTTATTTCACATCATACAGAAGGTCAAGAAGGGCTTTTTGGAAAGAGTAAAAATGGAATGTCATCTCAATGTACTCAAAATTAAATTTGTTACATAACCAAATCTTGTAAATGTTTATTGAAGTTACATTTTACAAATTGTTTTTTTTTCAAATTTTGAGCCCAAAGTAAATAATGAAGGGCTTAAGGTAACAGATCTGTTTTTTACCTTTTAACTCTTAGGTACTAGTAGTAATTATAAAAAAAATTGGACTGTTACAGTTTGCATTAAAAAAAATTCGTAAGATTTTGAAAATGTCTCATTTTTTTGGAACAGGTGGCAAAAATCTGAAATGTTTACAGCAATAAGTACTTTTTATGTACTTTAAAGCCATATAAAATTTATTTTGTTACTAAGAGGGGTCATCAAAACCACTAAAAACACTGTTCCTTTTAACTATCAACAATATATCCAAAAAAATTCACAGCATGTATTTTTTCAGATAATAATGTAGGCCTACTACACAAAATATTTTGATACATCTATAATGAGCTAGCTTATATTCCAGATAGTTTGTTACTTAAAGTACGACTCATAAACACAAACTCATGTTTAAACATGAAAGTGAATAGACATGCACGGACGTGAATGTTTGCGTATCCTGAATGTAAACATTGTAGAAGGCTCAGTTACTGTTTGGATTTCTATGTTACTGTGTGTTAAGCTGTATTGTTGCTAATATTAATACTGTGGTTAGGTAATGTACAATTCTTTATAAAGTAATTTTATTAGCAGTGAACTTCTTTCTCTTTTTTGCAATATCATATAATTTTACTTTTATTAATCATAGAAATTTTTATTTTAGTTATAGAGAAACTTAGATAAGACAAAGTGAGGTGCAATTGGTAGTTTTATAATTTATACTAACTGGATTGTTATTGTAAAAGCCCTTGCATTTTATAAAAACAGATTATGGTGTGTTCAATTGGCATTCACACTGAAACAGTATGTCACAAATTGACTTACAATAGATCTTAGGTATTGCACAATACTTCAGAGTTTACTGAACAGCAAATAACATTGATATCTTTAAGAAGTGGATGTATTGAAACAATAAATATCTGTACTTTTCATAAAACTAAATATTTAGATAAATATTTTCATATTAATGCGAAAAGTTGCTCTGATTCATTTAGCTGTCACACAAAACTGGTTAAAAAATCTCTTTCAAAAATATCTTTGGGACTTTCAATAAGCAATCCAAATTTAAAAGTAATTCCAGGCACAGCACTGTTTACAAAATGCTTAAACAAAATTCAAAAACCACATGATACAAAAAGCGAACTAGAATATCAAGATGTATTTGAGCCTCAATGTGTTATAGTCAAATCAGTGAATAAAGATGGTTCAACAATTGGCATCTCTCCCGTTTGGTTCAAAAATTATCGAGCAGCGCAAAGGAACCAATTTTAAAAAATAGTTATAAAAATAGCAGTCAGTTCCTTTGATTTAAATATTTCTACAGAAGAAACCAGCTTTGTACCACAAATTTATGCTAATTTAGGTAGGAAATATGAAAAATTAATCATTAAAATAAAGGATAAATGATAACAGTTACCATCAACCCAGGAAAAAAATTAATACTTTTAAGTTTATTGCCAAGCAACTGGAGCATTCAAAATGAGTTTAGTGTTAAGTCAGTACTTAGCCAGTCAATCCAAACAATTAGTTAAAATAAGTGGAATGTTGCCACAAAAAAGAAAATATTTTTTTAATACTATTTTTATGATACACTGTTTACGGTTAGAAGGAACTGTGTTTTTAGTGGTTTTGTTGGCTTCATTACTCGTCAATCCCTTTGAGTAATAAAATAAATTTTTGTATGGTTTTAAAGTACATAAAAAGTACTTTCTGCTGTAAACATTTCAGATTTTTGTCACCTGTCCCACATGTGATTTTTTGGGCCCCAAAAATGAGACATTTTCAAAATCTTATGATTTGGCGGTCATTTTTTTTTTTAATGAAGTACACTCGGTAACAGTTCAATTTTTTTTTTATAATTACTATTAGTACCTAAGAGTTGAAAGGTAAAAGACAGGCCTGTTACCCTAAGCCATTCATTATTTATTTTGAGCCCAAAATTTGAAAAAACAACAATTTGTAAACATAACTTCAGTAGACATTACAAGATTTGGTTAACAAAATGAATTTTGAGTACACTAAAATGAAGATCCATCTTTACTCTTTTCTAAAAGCCCTTCTTGACCCATTGTATGATGTAAAATATGAATGCTACAGCTCATGGAAAAAGTGATGAAAATGGCTGTTTTTACCTGTAGGTAAGTAAAAAATAATCTATCACTCAAGAAAAATTTTTTTTAAATAAATAAAAAAATATTTTTTGGCCACTACAAGGTGGGTATTTCATATACAAAATATCATCAAAATCCAAAATAGTGATGCACTGATCATTTGTTGAATTAAAATTGAATACCCCATGCAGAAGTAACATGGTTATCTCGATAGAAAATGTTAACCCAGTTATAGGAGTTGCGAGATGAATTAATAATAATAATAATTTTCCTGGATGAACAAACATTGTTCTCAATGTTTTTACAGAATAATGAGTATATGTTGCTGTTGGCTTACTTAGGGCATGATAAAAACATTTTATTAATGACAGACAAAATTCATGCTTTCATTAAGAAGTTTGATGATATCTGGATAATTTGCATTTAAAAAAAAATGTTCATATGTTTCCATTCTCTTCAGATTATATTGAGAAAACTTTAGATGAAGTCAGTATTATTTACCAATGAATATGATAGGATTACAATTTTCTGAAGGATGTGTTTTCAACATTTCAGATTTCAACATGCTTTAAAATTATTTTATCCCTCAGCTTCAACTGGTTGACATGGAATTAAATGCCATTTTACAACAAGATTGAGTTCCACCTCATTATGGTGTCAATAGAGGCCTTTTTAAATCAACATTTTTATGAGCAGTAGATCAGGGGGCTCCAAAATTCAGTCTCAAATAGAAATCCAGATTTAACATCCTGTCTTCCTTTGGAGCATCACTAAAGAAAAGATCTCCCATTTGTAACTAAGGAATTGATTTGCGTGAAAATAAAAACTGTTTTAAAGACTACGATCCTTCAACATGAATGGGAATGTCTAATTCCACTGGCAACTGATAAAATTGTGTTCAGACAATGGAGGAGCACATTACAGATGTAATTTAGAGTAACTTTTGCGTGTAAGAACATTAAATAAACTAATAACAAACAATTCATATTCATTTCTTTACACACTGAGGGACTTTGTAACCACGGTGTAGTTCAAAAAAAGGCATTTGTGTGTTCTAGGGAATATTATCAAAATCATTAAATAGGCTTTGTATACCTTTTTTAAGTTTACATCATCTTACCTTAAATTAAATTTGTTTAAGCTAGTAATAACAACAATAGGTCAAATGTAAACCATAATAACCTAATTCATATATTATACATATATTACAAATTACAATTTAAAAGTGAATATACTTACATGCTCCAGATAGAAGATTTGCAATTTCTGGATGCTGGGGCATATCCTGAATGGCATTATTGATTTTTTCTCTAATAACAAGAGCTTTCTTTTGCCAATCAGCACTACAATGCCTTCTACTTTGTAACCAATCAAAAAGTTTATTAGTATGAATATCGATAGGTATATCTTGTTCCTAAAATTATACCAATACAATGGAGTTAAACGAGTAGCAAATGAAATACTAAATAGAATTATTAACTTTTATCAAAGTTCTGTCTTTTACCAAAGACAGCAAACCTATAAAATAGTATTTATGACCAACTAGAATAAATAAAGTTGTATACATTTACAAACTCCACAACAAATATAACTTTGGTTAACAATCTAACCATGAAATAAGTCTACTTTTTTTCAGAACTAATTTTCTGAAAATCATTTTTCTTCAACTCAGCAATTTAGATAATTTACATACTACAAATAAATTAAAAACATTAATGAACATGCTCGGTACATGGTAGTAAACATGATGAACACAACATATAGTGAATCACTAATATTTGCTTTAACCCTTTCTAATGTCTTCAAAAATAAAAATTTTAAAAAGAAACCAAATAAAGTGAATATGAGAAATGTTAGCGTAATGTAAGAAGAAAAAGTAACAAAATATTGTGAAAGTAATTTAATGTTTAAAAATACAATCCAAATTCCATTTAATACACTAGTAAATTTACACTTTTTTTTTTTTTTTTTTTTTACACTAGTAAATTTTGTACATTAACAGTACAAATCACATTTTACAAAAATAAAATTACAATAAATAAACTTACCAACATGTTAAAGACCTATATTACACAGTACAGGACATTCGTTAAAAGTAAAACAATAACAAGAAGCTGTTAATAATGTTTATAACAATAAACCGTTTACCATTAACCTAAAAGCATACGGACAAGTTTATTCAATTTACGTTGCACATTCATGCAATGTAGCCAAACAAACGCCGTAAACAAAATTTCTAAAGACTAAATAGGTAAAACTTCTTTGAATACTATATATTAGTTTATGCATACAGCAAGAAATTTTTACTGAATAAATTTAAAATGCAATCGCTGATTTAACTTTACCTTTAAAAATTTGGCATTATATATATATTTTACTGTTGCTAATTTACTTGAAAAAATATTAAATAACTAATTATTTAAGTAGTTCTAAAATTTGTCATCATATTCTCAGGTATAAATTTACTTCTTCATTCAATTTTTAAAAAATAGTTACTTACAATTAAATAAATAAATAGGACAAATTAGGTCGTTGGTAACTCTGGGATTGTTCAAAAGAAACATTTAAATTATCCATTACATATTTGAATTTAACATACGCGAATTGCTAAATATAGATTTCTTGAGTTATTTTGGTAACTGATTTAATTTAATACACTTGGGTAACTGATTGCGAATTCTGGAAAATTTAGAAGTTATCCCCGATGGCAGTTGGAAAAAATAAGGGTTTGAATAAAGGTGGAAAGAAGGGCATGAAGAAAAAAATTGTAGATCCATTTACACGAAAAAATTGGTATGATGTGAAAGCACCATGTATGTTTGCAACACGATTAATTGGAAAAACCCCTGTAAACCGTTCTCAAGGAGTAAAAATGGAATCAGATTTTTTAAAACGCAGAGTTTTTGAGGTATCTCTTGCAGATCTACAAAATGATAGTGATGCTGAAAGATCATTTCGGAAATTTCGCCTTATAGCCGAGAATGTTCAAGGGCATTATATTTTCACAAATTTTCATGGGTTAGATCTCACAACTGATAAATTGAGAAGCATGGTTAAAAAATGGCAAACTCTTATTGAGGCATGGGTTGATGCTAAAACTGTAGATGGTTATTTGTTACGAGTGTTTTGTATTGGATTCACAAATAAGGATCAACTCTCTCAAAGAAAGACCTGTTATGCGCAACATACACAAGTTCGTAATATTCGTAAAAGAATGACTGAAAAAATTACAGAAGATATTACCAACAATACTTTGAAAACTTTTGTAAATATGTTACTACCAGATGCCATTGGGAAAGAAATAGAAGCTAAATGTCGAAGTGTTTTTCCTTTGCATGATGTGTACATCAGAAAAGTGAAAGTGCTAAAGCGTCCTCGTTTTGATCTAAATAAGCTTCATGAGCTCTATGAAGATGGGAAAAATGAAGGTGAAATAATGGGTGAAAAGACTGAAAGACCAGAAAACTATGAACCTCCTGTACAAGAGTCTGTTTAGTTTATATTTAGTCTCTACAAGCAGTTCTTTGAGATAGCACACTTAATTCCATTATCAAGAATGTTTTGGTTGTGTGAACTTTTTTTAAAAGGTAATTATTTTCTCTATAAAATATAAAGTAAGGCCTATTAAGGAATTTAAAAATTTATCAGAACTCTGTGATTACTTTGTAAAATATGGTAAATAATTTTTATAAAGATTAAAGTTGTAAGTTGTCCATTAAAATGAAATAAAGTATCATATATTATGCTATAAAATTAACAGAGTTTTATTTAGCCTTTATAACAAATTGACAAGAAGCTAATTATTGGCTTCTTTCTGTTATTAGCCATTATTAAATACCAGCAGTATGCAGGAAAACTGTGCTGCTTTGATGAATCTACAGTAATTTATTAACTACCACTTATATTTAAGCAGTTTTTGTTTTATTCATGCTTCACACATTATAATTTCAATATGTTCAGATGTGTTTATTATTTGATATGGTTTGCAGAACTTCAATCCTTAAACCCTACAAACATTTGAGAATATCTTAGTTTAATATATCTGTAAAACTTAAATCAGCTTTGCAAAATAAGTTCTCACTGTTAAACTGTTTCTCAGAATTGATTTCTAACAAGGTTTTAGTGTTACTTGTTTAGACAGAATTGTCTGCCAAACTTATGTCAAAGTTTATTTTATGCTGGATTCACTAATATCTGGTTATGCAATTGTTAAGAGAGGTAGCTTTTGTTTGTGAAAGGTCGGTAGATCAGTCTTTTCACATTACAGAATTTTAATGCTTCTGATATTTAAGTCATATCTCCCATCTGTAATCTGTTTTACAACTGTAATTATAACATTTTCATGATCCAAAAAACAAAGTTCATGTATGTATATGAATATTAAATTACAAACTAGTGCAGTAGTTCTTATACTGGTGATTTTTTTAGTTAGACAGAGAGATATTTAGAATGTGATAAAAAATGTTTGACTTGAATTTGCTTATTTAATATTTACTTGTACATTTTTTGTCAACTTTACATTTAAATACTTGAATGTGTTAAGAAGTGGTTCTTTTTAGTTTATGTAAAATATAAAATTAATATATCATTGTTGGTGAATCTGTGATTTCAATTAGAACAGTTGTCAAATGTTGCTACAGCAGGCAACAAACAAATATTTCTATAACTACTTGAACCTGCATACAATTTAATCATCAAAGAATACTGAGTAGTTGAAGCAGTTCAGTTTATTTCATAAGTATTGCATGCTTTGAAATTTAGCAAAACAAAATTTAGCAAAATATTGTTGAATGTTTAATTATGAACTGTACAGCTTCTAGAAATTGTAAATGTTTTTCTCCTAATATTAAAACAAAACTAAATTGTTACAGGGAACTGGAAAGAAGTGCTTTTAAGCATTTTAAAAAAGTAGCATTTATACTTTAAACTTTCATTTTTTTCTTTTTAATTATCTTTAAGATTAGGACCAATGATAATATTTTATTTGCTTTATTGAAGGGGTTGTATGACTTATCTGTCATGACCATGGCTGATCTATTCCAATGGCAATTAGTAGAATTATAAAGTTTTGATAATGACCTTTAAATTGTGCATTTACTTTTGTTGTATTTACTATAAAATGCAAACAAAAAATTATTTTAATATAAATAGTTGTAATAACACCTGTAAGCTGGTAGTTATCAAATGAATCAAACAATGCCGGTAGTGTTGTTCTAAGGGGTATCAGTTCTTAATATGTCTAATTACTCTACTATCAATGCTGATTATATTTAAAAAATATAAAGCAGTTTGTACAAAATTTATAATTTTAATTAATCTGGGTATTTGTACAGAAAAATGCTAATAATAAAGATGTAATGGTAAAGTTTAATTTTTCTAAATGTGTTTATTCTAAACAATCCAGTTCCTGAATTAAGCTAAATGGTGTGGCATTTCTGTCATCCAGTGAATTGCCAGCTATAAATAGTTTTTTTTTAGGCATTAAGGATTTATCATGTGTGTCGGCATCTAGGATATAAGTGTCCATAATGTTTACAATAAACTTAGTAGTCTCACTTACCAAATTAGGTGGATGGATATTTTTAATTATACAAAAAGTGAGTTGTATTAAATGTATAACTCTTAGAAGTTTAATCGTAATTTCGTAATGCTGATCTAGGGAATGGACTAACCTGTTTGTGGTAAATTGTAACATAAATCGTCCATTTCGATACAAATATCTTGCTATTCTGATTCATACGATAAAGCATTCATAATTGTATCAGTAATAAACATTACTTAATAAAACTTTCACTGCTAACATATCGTTTGAATACATTTATAAAGTATGCGATATAATGTGCAAGTTTCATAGCGATTTTTTTTCATTAAGACAAAAGAAATTAACCCATTTTTCTCCACTATAAGAATGTCCTAGAAATTATTCCTATCTATCAAATGGAATTCGTAAATACTTTTTATCTAGCCGTGTGGACATTACGCGTTAAACTTTTAAGTTTTGAAGTGGTGGGTTTGGTACGATTGCACGTTTGTTCCCCCTCCACTTGCCTTTGTTAGTTTTTTTTGTTATTAGTAATTTGACGGCGTTAAGTGTCACTAGTATTCTTATTTACTAGTTCTAAGAGAGCATTGGTTGAGAAATGCGGTGTGGAATGAGGCTTTGAGAGAATGATTTAAACGTATTAAATTGGTAGGGGTATGAATGTGTTAGATAATTTTGTTAGGTACTTTACAAATGATCTTTTTATGATTTACTGTATTTCCCTGTTAAAGAATACATTAAATGCAATGTTTTAATTGCTTAATACTTACTGTTATTTGTTACAGAATTCTAAATGATTTTATTTTATTTTAATTTATTAACCTCATTAAGGGTGCTAACCTCAAATGTGAAATTGTTTAACCGTAGGACAGCCATATCGGGTATTTATTTCAAAATTAATTTTTTATAGTTAACAGTAATTATTTAATAGGTAGCTATAAAACTAGTAATATATATCAAGATTGTAATAAAATGAAATTAATGAGACAAGTGTTATGGAGTCGAGCATTGGGATTTATTTTGCTTGTGTGGTTAATTTTTTTTTTGGTTTCTGTCGGACTTTTAAAACATGAACCAGATCCTCAGACTTCCCAAAGGATTTCTCAGGCCTTCAAGGAGTTGCAATTATTGCATCAGCAGCGACTTGAACTTAATCAGTTACTTAAGGATTACAATGCGGGGTAAGTATTGAAATATTTATACTTTGTTTTCTAGGTTGTATCTATTTTAATAATAGTTTGAAAAGTTTTTCTATTTTTATTTTCTCATCTTGATAATATTATTTTTTTTTATTTTTAAGATCTGTATGTTAAAAGTTTTTTCATAATTGTATCAATGTAATCATGTAATAAAATTTTCTTATTTTAAATGTTTTCCTTTTTACATGTCGGTCTATAGTGGCTGGCTGGCAAGTGTCAGTATTTTGTCTTTTACTGTGTTGCAACATGACCTATTCCACTCAACAGATAGATATACTAATTTTTTATAAATGCCCTCCTTATCTTCCCTAGACTTTTTATATGTTCAGTTATGTATGGGACCTTTTCAAAATGCAAGCCTATGTAGCAAATTGTGTAGAATTTAGTTAATACAGCATAAAACCTTTATTATGAAGCGTAGCATGAAATTTATTCTATTTTTCTAATTTGTTATACGTTATGTATTAAAAAGATTAAGATGTATTAAAAGTTTTATTCGTGTTTAACATCTTACTGCAACACATGATATCTGGTAAGGATATAAGGTAGTCTTGTCTACCTTAATAGCTATTTTACTACTATCAAAATTTTAAATAAAATAATGTGATATATTAATCAAATCAAAAATTATCTTAAATTTTCAGAAATTTAACACATGATTGGTACATTCATTGTTTGTTTATGTAAATATACTAATGGCTTATTTATTTTGATATAAGTTTGAATTTTGATACACCTGTGATATTGTGTTTTGAATAATTTAAATATTATCAACATCAGCTAAAAACTTTGCATTACTGCTAGCTTTCATGTTAAGTTTCTTCAGATACTGCCACTGAAATTGCTGAGTTTTGTGTGTGATTGAATTTGATGCTGGGGCTTGAATTAGGTTCAGAAATATGTCTTGTTGTTTACCATGTATTTAAAAAGTAGTGTAAGATTCAAATTTTGACAGATATCAAATTGTGTTTAGCTATTTATTGTGTTCTTTTGTATGCTTAGAACAAATTCTTTTTTGAGGTTTACCTTATGCTCTACATTTTTGGTTTATAACTTTTTCATCTTTTTTTTTTAGAATCCGTTCACTTCTTTGCTTCATTTCTCTTTTATATTAGTATGTTGCTGTTTTTTTTATGCCCACCTGTCTTTTTTTATCTGAAACTCTTAACACAATTATTTAACAACTTTTGTTGACTACATTATTTTCTTCTTAGGGTGTTTTTATCTCTTTGTTTGCCCTTAAAAATAAAAATAAAAATTGAAGATCCTGTTCATAGTAAGTGTGTGTGGATATTGTAGATCATAACATTAACTCATCTCATTGCTTGTCACAAAAAGATGATGTATGTAAATATATATTTGTGCTTTCATAAACTTAATATGGCTATCTATTAGAAACCATCTTATATGACAACTTTATTATGCTCTTTATGGAAATCTGTGTGAAGGATGATAATTCAAGTATTGTATCGTATAAAACTCTTAATTGATGAAACTTTAACCCAATTTACTATAAATATTTAATTGGTTTTAAAAAATATTTAGTTTCTGGGTCCAAAAAATACGGACTATTTACATCAAACTGTCTTATTCTTTGAATGTAAACTTATGTTCAAGAATTCTGAAGTGTTGCAATATGTGATAATCTTCATTTCTAAGTTTTCTTTATAAATCTGATGATTGTTGCTGAATAAAGTCCCAAAATTAAGTAAAAGGACCCATCTGCATCAGTAGTCATCAGTATTTCTTTTTTGTTTTCAGTCATTTGACTGGTTTGATGCAGCTTCCCAAAATTCTGTATCTAGTGCTAGTTGTTTCATTTCGGTATACCCCCTACATCCCTAAGAAATTTGTTTTATTCCAAACGTTTATTTTTTTATTCCAAACATTGCCTGCCTGCACAATTTTTCCCATTTACCTATCCTTCCAATATTGAAGTGACTATTCCAGGATGCCTTAATATGTAACCTATAAGTCTGTCTCCTCTTTTAACTATATTTTTCCAAATGCTTCTTTCTTCATCAGTTTGCTGTAACACCTCTTCATTTGTCACTTTATCCACCCATCTGATACTCCTATGGCATCACATTTCAAAAGCTTCTAATCTTCTCTTCTCAGGTACTCTGATCATCCAAGTTTCACTTCCATAGTGGTTTATATATTATTCTATATTATTTCTACCACATTTCATTACTTTTGCTTTGTTCTTGTTTATTTTCATGCGGTAGTTCTTGCGTAATACTTCATCCATGCGATTCATTGTTTCTTCTAAATCCTTTTTACTCTCAGCTAGAATTACTACATCATCGGCAAATCGTAGCATCTTTATCTTTTTACCTTGTACTGTTACTCCAGATCTAAATTGTTTTTAACATCATTAACTGCTAATTCTATGTAAAGATTAAAAAGTAACTGGGATAGGGAGAACATCCTATGTTCTTCAATTATTACTGTTGCTGTTTGGTTCCTGTAAACGTTTGCAATTGTTCTTCTATATCTGTATTTGAACCCTAATGTTTTAAAAATTATGAACATTTTATTCCAGTCTATGTTATCAAATGCCTTTTCTAGGTCTATAAATGCCAAGTATGTTGGTTTGTTTTTCTTTAATCTTCCTTCTACTATTAATCTGAGCACTAAAATTGGTTCCCTTGTCCCTATACTTGAAACCAAACTGGTGTTCTCTTAAGACTTCTTCCACTCTCCTCTCAATTCTTCTGCACAAATTCTGTACAGAAGTCATCAGTATACAGTACATTAAAGTGTAATTTCACTTACTCATACATTCCCCATTTCACATATAAAATCTTACCCCATTTTTGGTATTAATAATAATATGATGTTATTATAATAATGAGTTTCAAAACTCACGAGGGAGAATTACGAATAAAGACAGCATTATTTCTCATGCAATATTGTGGTGAAAATATTTTTTTGTGGAAGGGATGATATTGTGATATATTACTGGGTTTATTACATAGTAAGCAAATATACTCGTATTGGTGACTTTTTCAATAGTTTTTTTCCTTTATGACTTATATATGATATCAATGAATTAACATAAAAAGGTTTCTAAAAATTTGTACTATTTACAAAATTTTCAGAAATATTTATTGGATTTATTCAGTTATGAAACTGGCACTTTTTGAGTGCAACAATCATTTTGAAAAATCAGCATGTTTTTACGTGTCTTATTTAAATATTGTATTGTACAGTAATATGTTATAAAATATACTGTTATTTTTAATGGTAGATGTGGTGTCTGCCTTTCATCCATAGGTTGGAATACTGATCAGAGCTGGCATTTTTTCACATGCTATAAAATTAATTTATTAAAAAAAAGAAAAAAGTTGGATATATTGACTTGCTGGAGTTTACCGGAGGAAGAATAGATAATTAAATAAATTATGGTTTCCTGTTATTATCTGTACCATTAGTGCAAATTATTCATTGAGTAAATACTTTTTATAAAATATTGAAATTTGATGTAATATACAATGAAAATTGTTATACAGTACTTATAAATGTATTATCAGAAAGAGTCTAGCTCAGTGATTGTGTTTGATGTATCATAATAATTCAGTTTAATCATGGTCTAGAAGATATCTTTTTTACAACTATCACATTAAATCAATTCAAAACATCCGTACAATTCTTTCAGAGTAAAGGAATTTTACATAACCATCAATTTAAGTACAAATGGACATGAAATGATTTTGTAGTCAAGAGACAAATCTGTTAATTGATAGTGCAATAAAATAGATTGCAGTACAAAATTTAGGGGTGAAAGCATTCATGGTTTGATTACATCAACCAATTACTTTTTCAGACTAATATAATATTCTGTATATATTCTAGAATTAAGGATATTATGATTACAACATGGTTTTTGGAGCTCCATGAGTGCTAATTGGAACCGTAACTAACTGAAAAAAAAACTACCTCCTAGTAGAAGCCTGTGCGAGTTAATTTGAAAAACCCTTTGAAAAATTATAGTCCAGTTAGAACAGTCAAAATTGATGAGTCTTGTTTTTTAGGGGAAAATAACATGGGGGATATACCTAAAACAAAGTGTCTTTATAGCAAATTGCTTTGGCACAAATTTTTTTTGTGTGCACTGCCAGATTGTCCTGATTTTTGTGGACAACTACAACATTGTAAATGTATTCAAAATAGCTGAACAAATATTTGTCAGATTTCTAGCAATTTTATCCCTATATTTCCAATTCACCTGGCTTGCAGTACTAATAATAGCATGGACTAACCGGTAAAATTGTGTGGGTCTTTTCCATATATATATATATATATATATATATATATATATATGTATGTATGTGTGTGTGCGCGCGCGCGTGTGTGTGTAATTATCAATTATTATAAAAAAATAATAGAATGAAATTATTTACTTACTGCTTGGTTTTATAATATTTAACATTAGCCTGTCAGGAATGTGCACCGCTTCATCCAATATAAAAAATTAAAATAAATAAATATATGAGCTCCTTTCCATATACAGACCATAAATTCTTTAATCGGCATCAGCCAAATGCAGGAACAAGCATGATTACAGAATGCCACATGATGATGTTGAGGTTGTACTTATATGAACTTGTATGGTGCTAACAAAATTCTGACAAAGCTGATTTATTCAGTAAACTTTTAAACAGTGTGGTGGAATTTTGCCAACCTGAATAAAAATAAAAATTTTATTTTGATTCATAAGTCCTTAGTATTTTAATTAAATATTTAATTATTAGTGTTGTGTCAAAAAAAGTTAAAGTAAGTTTACTAATGAATGAATGAAATTTCAAACTTTGAATTTAATTAAATGAAGATGTACAACACTTGAAAAGGTATATACACAATTTTTCTCAATATATAATATATATTATTATGTATATCGTAATCAAAAATATACATTAAATTTATTTATAAAGTTTTTTAAATGTATATTGTGTGCATGAAAATATATTTAACTGAAAATTCTTTCTTTCCCTGATTATTGTTTTTATAATGAGGCAATTTTTAATTGTATTTGAATTAAATAACTGTCTTCTATTATTTAAAAAATGTAATTTCAGTATTTGTATGAAAACTTATAGTAATTGGGCAAAAGATTAGCTTTGATTAAATTATTTGTTGATTATATATATATATATATATATATATATATAGAGAGAGAGGTTTAAAGTAGGTGTATATTATGTAATAATCACTGTTAAATTCTTATCAATTTATTCAGTATGGCCTAACTAAATGGTTGTTTACAAAGAATTAATTGTATCAGTCAGTATTTTGGTGTTTAATAAAAAAAAAATATTATAATCAAAAAGATTATAATCAAATAAAAATAATGATAAATGTAAAAAATATAGGTGTATGTTATAATGTTACTTGTTTAATAGATATTGGATGTTTTTTTCTGATGAATTCAGTGTTGTGATAGGAATTGTTTCATTATCTATTATAAAAAAAATCGATTTGACATGCAGCAGACTGTGTTGCACATTGAACAAATTGAATCATTACATCAGTTAAAAATTGGCTACGTGTATTGTTTGATTTATATGATTACATTAATGGTATTAAATATAATAAAACTTATTAGAAGATTTAATGAATCTTATCAATTTATATTATAATAAATCCTTTAGAAGATTTTTATTGTGAGCTATTTTAATCAGGTTTCACAAATCTTAAACTGATATCTGTAAAAAAATAAATAAAATGTGTATAAATAGTTCAAATAACTGTTAACATAATTCAATTTTTCAAACCATCTCTGAGAAATGTTATTAGACATTAACCACAACATGCACATTTTAAAAAAGTACATAAAACCCATATGGGATTAACAGATATCTGAAATGTAATAAAAACTATTGCATTCTTAAATGATTCCCTAACCTTTTCAAAAAAGGCACCATATACTGTGCCCACTAAAAACTGAATTCCAAAAGGACTTTGGGAGAAAAGTTGCATTAAACTAAAGTAAACAATTTAATAATTAACAAATTTTATCTTTATTGTTAAGTTATTTTATGAAATATTATAAATCATTTTAGAATAATCGCGAAGAAGAAATTAAAATATGTTGTACTTTTTAAATAAACTGTTTCATAGTTAAACAGTTATTCTTTGCTATTTAATAGTAAATTGTAAATAATTTGATGAACAAAGTGGTTATGGTCTGCTAATGACTTGACAAGTGGCTGGGAGGTCTATTCTGATGCTTTTATTAGATAAAACAAAAAAAAGAAAAATTGTCATAAGTGCATCATCATTAGTAAGTGATATTTAATGTATACCAAAACAGTGAAATCGTTTTATTGTGTCTGAAAAATTGCAAATAAATCCACATTTGTTTCATAAGTATTTGCTAATTTTAATGAAGGCAAATTATATAAATCTTTGATATGTAGCAATTTTAGTATATTAAGGTAACATCAAATTTAAAGCTCTCTCATCTTACTATTTGTCAAAAACAACTGCACCTAGTTGTTTTAATTACATTTTTATAATTACTTCCAATTAAAAATTTACACTTTTTCTTAATTTGTGTTCATGCATCTGAATAAAAAAATATTGTCCAAGTATAATGTTGAACTATTTTAATTTTTGGATATATATATATATATGTATATAAAATCAATTATAAATAGCCAAGTCAATTCTTTTTTTGTTATTGTATCTGTCCATATTCACCTCTGTACTAATTATGTCCGATAAAAGTATAACACAATTTTCCACAAACAGTACAGAATTCAACAACGCCTTTTATCTCATGCATATTGTTTTTTTCATTTAATAGCACTTTCAAGGGCTTCCCTCATTGTCAGGTAATAATTTTTTTTTTTAAATTACACATCAAACACATAATATAAATCATTGTCAACATAATATAAAAATATTAGTCAAAAATAGAATATTCCATGTAGCCAACCACACATACAGGAGTACAGTACTGTATGTGCTGGCCATACTTACATACATACATATTTTTATATTATGTTGACTATGTGTAATTTAAAAAAAAAAAAAATTATTAACTGACAATGAGGAAAACCCTCGAAAGCTATATTAAAAGAAAAAATAATAAGCAATAAGGTAAGAGGCATTGTTGAGTTCTGTACTGTTGGTGGAAAATTGTGTTGTACTAAATGTAATGTAGTAGAAATAATGAAGATGGACTACTGAATGTAAAAATGGAAGAGAAAAGATTACAGAGGTAGAAGAATTTTGTTATTTGGGAAGTAGAATTAGTAAAGATGGATGAAGCAGGAGCGATATAAAATGCCAAATAGCACATGCAAAAGAGCCTTCATTCAGAAATATAATTTGTTTATATCAAAAATTAATTTAAACATCAGGAAAAGATTTTTGAAAGTATATATTTGGAGTGTAGCTTTATATGTAAGTGAAACTTGGATGATTGGAGTACCTGAGAAGAAAAGATTAGAAGCTTTTGAAATGTGGTGCTACAGGAGAATGTTAAAAATCAGATGGGTGGATAAAGTAACAGATGAAGAGGTGTGATACATTGATGCAGAAAGAAGCATTTGGAAAAATATGGTTAAAAGAAGAGACAGATTTATAGGCCACATATTAAGGCATCTTGGAATAGTCACTTTAATATTGGAGGGACAGGTAGAAGGAAAAAATTGTGCAGGCAGGCAATGTTTGGAATATGTAAAACAAATTGTTAGGGATATAGGATGTAAGTGGTATATTGAAATGAAACGACTAGCTTTAGATAAGGAATCTTTGAGAGCTGCATCAAACCAGTCAAATGACTGCAGACAAAAAAAAAAACTTTTGTTTTGAAGGTGTATTTTAGAGTACTAAATTTATTATTAATGAAGTATGACCTTACTGATTACATCCTGAGGATGGTGATGTGTTTTAGGAGATGAATAAATTTTTTTTGCTTGCATAATTCTCAAATTTTCATGAGATTAGTAACAAAAGATTCAGTTCAATCCCATGAGCTGGCATTGGTTGTATGAAAATAAGTTATCTATAATGGTCAGTGTTATATGTATATCCAAAAATCAAAATGTTATTAATTAATGTGGTTAAGGTATTAAATACAGTGCTGGAAAAGTGGATTTAAAAAAAAATATACCTAAAAGATTCTGTAACAACATTATGCATGAAAAAGGGGTTGTTAAACAATGTATAATTTATTAAAAATGATCATAAATATTTAAAAGAGCATGTTGTTTCTAACTTCATAATGATAAATATTCTAACTATTAAATAATGAGCTTGGTTGTAAAGAACAACATACTAATAGTAAAAAGTGGAAATGCAGTCGATTTTGTACTGTTTTATGTTAATTTTATGATTTTAATGTGGTGAACAAAAATTAGAAACTGATTTTAATATGCAAATCCTTTAAAATACAGATTTTAAATATTTACGCAGTACAAAAATTGTCAGTTTAGTTTTTAAATTACAATTGTAAGATTATATGACTGTAGAATGTTTCTTTTGAGAATGGTGGTATCTCAGCCTTTTATTTGAATTCTCAGGTTTGATTCCTAGCCAGAATTTACATTTTTTGTAAAACTTATTACAAATTTCATGTATATGTTTACATGTTTAAGCTTCAATCTTATGATGCGAATAAATTGTGTAAAAAAATATTAAGGTGTGTAACTTATATTACTAAAATTGGAATTATCTAGGAGGGAGGAATCCCAGTTTTTGGGGATTGTATTGTAGGTATGTACCCCAGAAAACATTGATGCCATGAAAGCTGTAGTGGTAAGGAGTCTTTGTCGTTTGGTGTGGGAAATTACCTTGTCATTAGAGTTTGGACATCGGAGCATGCAAAGAATACTTCATAACCTGAAATTTCATCCCTATAAGATTCAAATTGTCCAAGAACTGGAGCCTAATGATTGTGTATTGAAAATGCAGTTTTTGTGAAAACCTGATGCCTATAATCAATGAGACTATTGAAATACATTGACTAACTGTATTGAAACTATTTGGATGTCAGATGAAGCCCATTTTCACTTGCGGATACATGAATAAGCAGAACTTCTGTCAATGGGCTCAAGCTTATTTTGGTTTAAATTTCTGTGAATCCATAAGCAAGAAATTAATGTCTTTATAAAAATGAAGAGAAATGCATAGAAATGAAATGAAGATAGATCAGCTAAGGACTTACGAAATGCAGGAAAAAAATTATTTCTTAACCTTAAGTTACCCATGTTCAGCTAATTTTCTTGAATTTTTTAAAAAAAAGAAAAATATCTTATAAATAAATAACGATTTGGTCATTAACTGCATTAAAATACTACAAATAGGAGCACTAAAAAAAAAAAAATAACTTGAAAAAAATAAATAAACTTGAAATAAAATAACTGTATTTTTACATTATAATCCTCTTTAACATTGTGATTTTGTTTTTAAGACAATAGAATTTAAGATTTTGATTAACCACTGGGCATAACTATGATAACTAAAGCTTATCTATGCAGTCAAAGCTTATTTATGGTTACACATGATAGTCAATCCTTATATTTGATTGTCTTAAAAGCAATACCACAATGTCTAACAGGATTATAAAGTAAAAATACAGTAATTATTTTGTTAAAAAACAAAATAATTATTTAAGGTCGATTATTAATTAAGGTTTTTTTCATTGCGGGTTTTTAAAATTACTTATTTGTTATTTACTACTTTTTAAAGATTATTAGGCTTGTGCCCAATAGTGAGATGTGTATGCTGCTGATGATGAAAGTTTATTGTATGTACTGCAGCATTTGTTAAAGGTATTAAAGCACGCCGTGGTGGCTTATAACTGTAAAATATGTCTAATAACCTGCTCTGAAGTGATGCCCGTACCTATATAATGTAAAAAACTGCATTGAAATCGGTCAAAAGTATTTGAGGAAAATGTTAATAAATACACTCACAACCTCTTACCCCAAATGCATGTACCGTGTCCATTTCGTCGTGGGTAAAAATTGAAATTTTCATTTTAAAAATCTTCATAATTTAATTAGAAAAATTTGCAAGAGAACCATCAGTGGAACATTCTCTACAGAATAAGAAAAAATAAATTGATATCAGTACATGTGGTGGGTAAGGGTTGAAGATATGTAGAAAATAAATAAATCTGGGTTAAATTGAGAATTTTAATATTTGAAGTTAAAAGTATTATTTCTTTAGCGTGAAGTTTGTGTAGCTGTTATCAAGATAATCCTGCCACCAGGATTAATTTGATTATCTGGTTTTTCTTCCTGATATAAAAAGAAAGAGATATTCTAAAGAAGTTATTGAAACAAATTGAAAAACAAATGTTCAAAGACCATTACAAAAAAAAAAATTAATCTAAAAGTGTAGGGGTAATCATTTTGATTGTTAGTCATCATACTCAGGAAATTATACATCAAAAAGTAAATAAAAGAAATAAGAAATATTATTAACAATAGTGTTAATGGAAGTAAATAATATCCGTTATTGCTTTGGTATAGTTGTTATTGGCATTCCCAATCAAAACATTTATGATTAAAAATACTTTTTTTTTTTCTCCTGTTTAGCCTCCGGTAACTACCGTTTAGATAATTCTTCAGAGGATGAATGAGGATGATATGTATGAGTGTAAATGAAGTGTAGTCTTTTGTACATTCTCAGTTCGACCATTCCTGAGATGTGAGGTTAATTGAAACCCAACCACCAAAGAACACCGGTATCCACGATCTAGTATTCAAATCTGTGTAAAAATAACTGGCTTTACAAGGACTTGAACGCTGGAACTCTCGACTTCCAAATCAGCTGATTTGGGAAGACACGTTCACCACTAGACCAACCCGGTGGGCTATGATTAAAAATACCTGAACCCTGAAATCTTCACCTTATGTGATGGGAGTAATTTTAATTTTTATTTGTTAATTAATATTTCTTCTTTCATTAATTAATTTTATTTATTTTTATACATTATTTACTTGGTATCTATTATACAATGAAAAATTACCAATTGAAATGGCCAATATAGTTTTTAGATTTTAACTAAAGAATTTTTGAGTGTTTTCCCAGTTTATTTCTTGTTTAATTTTTGTTTGTTTTCTCTTTAAACATTTACTGCAATGAGAGATTAATTTGGATTTAGTTATGTACACACACGTATATATAAACAACATACTTGTTGACCTTACAAGTTGTTATTATATAACAGCCAGCTTCTGTGCTTGCACCAGAAAGAAAACTTATCTAGTAATCAAGAAATACCAGCTCCATTTAGTATCCTTTTTTTTGCAGTCATGTACTCTTTTAGAATTTTTAACTCTTTTCCTTAATTGTAATTGATAGTTTTTTTTTGTGTTGTGAAAGTATATATATGTTTAATTATACTGTAAAGTAGTATAATCTTTTAACATTTGTTCAGTATGAAAATTATAAAATCTGGTTGTGATATATTTTATGAAACTTAAGTTTAGAAAATAAACAAATACCCAATTGGTTATTTGTTTATTTTCTAAATATTGTTACCCAATATTTGTTACATGCTGTAACAAATATTGGGTATTTTATTCCTAAATTACTAAACAAAATTTGAGAATGAATGTAATTATTACAAACGTAAGATATAAAAGTTCTTTAACTTATATAAGATATTTAAGTTCTTTTTTTTAGATTGATTTCAATAAAATACAGTTAAATGTAAACTTTTTTTTTTAATTTGTAGAGAGAATAATTTAGATTTAATGTCACTTTTTACTGATTATCAAAAGGATTAGTTAGTCTGATTTTCTAATATACTATTTTTAATTAACATTTTACTATTTAAACCATTAAACTTGTTGTTTATTTGACTGTTTAAATGAAATTTATAGTAATTATTTAATCATAAATTAAATTAATTGTCTGCAAAGTACAACAGTAGAATTTGAGAGAGAAGTAAATTAGTAATTTTTTTAAATTTTACGATCATCAGTAATCATCATTAGTAATTTTGACGATCATCAGTCACAGCAAAATTAAGTTACGACTTTTATCAGTTAAATTGGGTGTATAGCACCCAGCAAGGGGGTTGGCTTTATAATTCCATTTTGTGTTTTTATCATAATTGCCATTTAAGATTTATCATACTATGGCTTGGACCGATCCAGATTAAGACACTAACTCCTGATCATCAAAATCTTGATATATATTGCATTTTCAAGGATTAAGTCAGCTTATTCCACATCATATACCATTTTATGTATATATAGATTTCCCATTAAAATTTTATATGTGGAGGTGTATTTAATTCAATCGGTGATTTCTAATTTTTTTAGTAAAAAATATTTATCGAATTTCTTTTAATGCAATATACATTTTAGTTTATTTATCTTTCATTTTTAACATTTAACCTTTTTAAAGGTCATTAAAATCTGGGATTCAAAATGATGAGTGTTAGTATTGATTATTAAGTTAATTATTCAAAAGCAGACTGTGTTGAGGTGGTGTAAAAATTTTTATGTGGGAGGTTGAAAGTTTAAGGCCAAACAAGTACTATTATATTTTAATTCTTACAGCTCCTATATACTTTTATCTCTTGACCACAATTCTGTTCAAGGATGTAGCAAAGTATACTAACTTTATAATCAAGCAGTGGAGATGCCCAAGACCCTGAACCAAAGTTGTTTTAAATATTTGAAGACTTCTGAAAAATCTTAATAAAAGTTAAATAAATAAATTAAATTTTATATGCACATATATTCAGCAGAAAGAAAACGTTCCTTGATAATTTTTAAAAGTAACACAAAAAATTGGAGTTTTCAAAATAACTATTTTACATTCAAATTAGTACAAATGTTGGGTGTATTTTTTATTAATTAAATTTAATTAATGAATCATTGAGAAAAAAGTGATTGAACCTGAAAATGGATTTTGGGGGAAAGTCTGGATGTAGCGTTTTTAAATGATTGAGCAATGTGATAGTGATAAGTTACTGGGATAATTGTTTTATCCCATGGAAAGGCAACTGTCTCCATTCAGTTTTATTCTAATCCCTGGGGTCAGTGCAATTGTTTCTGATTTTTCAGTGAACTTATTAAGTTTTGTGTGTTAGTGTACAGAACAGCCTCTCTGTTATTACTACCTGACCAGGCGATCTGTCATGAGATACAAATCACTGCAAAAACTAGCAACTCAAAATAACTAACTTGTGCCAGATTTACTAAAGAAAATGAGAAATGAAATGGTTTCCCTTTGCCTCCTCTGAGCCAGTTGTACTGTTGTACGTCAGCATAACAAGCCCATTAAAGTGCAGGAGATGCTTAGCATTTCAGATGACAATCTGTTTTTCACAGGAATCTGTTATACAGTTTATCATTATTATTAGAAAAAGGAATTCTTGTACTCACAGCTCCAAGAAGGACTGTAATTCATGATCTAGATCGTGTTTTAATTAAATTTCACTAATTTAATTAATTTTTCAAATTAAGAAATTAATGATCGATTTTATTGAAGAACAGTGCATTATATTTATTACCTGTTTTTAATAGGTGATTAATCTTTTATTATTATTTATTTCCCTTCAGGAGATCTCGTGTACTTGAACCAATCATGGCTTTACTTCCTTCTCTTTTCTTTTCTTCTCAAAATCTCTTCATCCATTCACTGTGTTGTATTTCTTTCATCCAAATGAACTTTAACTTATTTGCCTTGACGATGTTGAAAATTTTCTTACCGAGTCTATCTTCACCAATCCTGCATAAGTGTTCGTAGAATTGTAGACGCCTTTTCCTAAACTTGTCGGTGATGTCAATTCCTTTGTGGGTCGCTTGATCCAGGTTCCGTCTCTGAAGACCCACTGCGGATTTTCCTGAGTATTTTCCGTTCTTACTTCTCGATTTCATGAATTTTGGTCATTTCTCTGACTACCGTGGTTTCTGCTGCTTACAAGGCATCCGGCAAGACAACTGTGTTGTAATGTCGTAGTTTCGCATTGCGAGATACTGCCCTTTTGTTATAATGATTTCATGTAAGTCTATACGCCTTTTGCAGTTTGAGCATTCTTTCTGTGTTCGATATCGTATTCAGTCTTGTGGATTGGATGGTTTCTCCCAAGTACTTGAAGTGAGGTGCTTGTTTTTTTTTTGCCGTATTTTGTTAGCAGCGGGAATCTTCCAGTTGATTTGGTGTCCATATATTGTATCTTTTCATAAGAAATTTGGAGTCGGTTTTACAGGATATTTCATGCAGTTTCTCCAATGAGAAAATGGATTTATCTTTGTCGTTTGTTAATATAGCCAGGTCATTTGCAAAGGCCAAGCATTTCACGGTAATTCTATTTCCTTTCTGTTTTCCAATTTGACTGTCTTTGACTTGCTTCTCCCATTCTCTGATCATCTTCTCCAAGACGATGCTGAACAAAAGTGGCGATAAGCCGTCCTCTTGTCGGACTGTCGAATGGGTTTGAGATTTCTTCCATGTATTTGACCTTTGAGGTGGTTCTTGATAATGGTTCCTGGATGATTTCTTTCTATCGACTCCAATTTCTTGTAGGGTGTTAAATAAGGTTCGTCTGCTGACAGTCGTAGGGTTTTTAAAGTCGATAAATGTGACTTTGGTGTTCCGAGATCGTCTGATACGTAGTACGGTCTTGAGGTTCCAGATTTGTTCGATACAGGACCTTTCTTTTCTGAATCCTACCTGATACTCGCCAATTTGCGGGTCGGCTGGGGATTCTAGTTGGTTCAGCAAGGTTCTACAGAGGATCTTATAGGCGACTTGGAGAATGAAGATCCCTCTGTAATTGTTCGGATCTACCCTGTTTCCTTTCTTATGGAGTGGGAGTATCAAGGCATTCTTCCATTCTTTCGGGATTTTCTTGTTCTTCATACTTCCAATCTGTGAATTTTAGGCGTTATGTTTTTGTGGTCCAATTTCTAGAATTCCGTTTTAATTTCATCCTCATCAGGAGCCTTATTATTTGATTATGTTCACAGTTTCTTCGTGAGGGTGGAAATGAGTCAGGATTTGGCGTAAGTTTTACAAACCTTAGTTGTTCCGAGGGCGCTTCGCATTTGAGGAGCGTATTGAAATATTTGGCTAGAATTTCACAGTTATTTTTCGTGTTAGTTTCCAGGGACCCGTCGGGTCGTTGGAAACATAGACTAGAAGGCTGGTAGCCGGCAAGTTTTTTTCTGAACGTGTTGTTCAAAATTCGGGGTGTTATTCTTGGTAAGGTCCTGTTCCATTTCTTTAAGACGATTATTGTCGTAATTGCGATTTTTTCACGGAATAATTTTGAAGGACTTTTTCCTCATTTCTACGAATTCTTTCCACTTTCCTGTTATTTTATGACTGTTGAAATTATAACAGGTTGTAATTATCCTATCCTCGACAGCTTGATCATATATTTTGTTCCACCACCTGTGTTTTCTCTTTCTCAAAGGTTAGCTTAATTTTATGGTTTCTTTCAGTTTATTCACCAATTTATAGTATCCACCCTATGGAGTTCATCAGTGATCTTGTTGAGTTTTAGGTATTCGGGGTCATAACGGAAAGTCAGAGTTATTCTTGGACGTGATTAAACTTTTAATATTATAAAATTGTAATAACTATTCTTCTTTAACCAGAATTCTTGGAAACAGTTGTTTATTGTATATATTAAATTTTTTTTGTATTTATTTTGTTTTAGAAGTAACTTTTTTCTCTCAGGTATTTGAAATTATATGCTGTAGATAAAAAAAAAAATGTGACAGTTACTGATGACATATGTGTTAGTGGTCGTAACATGTAATAGGAAGTAACATCTCTCATTGAGAGAATATATTTACTATTTGATAAAAATAGTCTGCTTCCTGTCTTGATTATCTTTCAGAAAGCTACATTACATATATATATATATATATATATATATATATGCAACTAATTGTATTATAGCATTTTAAATTATTACTTTAATATTGTACCATTTTATTTATTTACCGGCTTTTATATCAGTAAAGTTTTAAAGTCGTTACAAATTTAATTAGTTTTAGATTTACTGTTACGATTTTTTTTATCTCAGTTGAAAAATAATTTTTTTTTCTTTTTATCTATAGGAGCTGCATTTCCTGGTAAAATCATTTTGAAATAAGAATATAACCTATTTTATTAAACTTAAGATTGAGACAAAGTATTCTGTCCGTTAAAAAAATATCAGTCATTATTATTAAGCTAGATTAACAGAATAAATAAATACAAAATTATTCTTTGTGTAAACTTTGAATTTTATTTCTGCACCAATCCAAAAAAAAAACTATCAAAGTTACTTTTTGTTTTGTTGTTTTGCATCAATTTAAACGTGATAAATTTAAAGAAAAATTGAAAAATTTGGCAATTTTTATTGTTGAATGAGTAGCCTTTAGTAAGAAAGAAATGTTAATGAGAAATGCAAAAGATTAAAAATTGTTATGTGTTGAAAATAAGACAATGAATGCAGAAGAAAGATGTAAACAGATATTACCGAGCGTGATATATGACTTTGGAATGCAAGAATATGTAAATTCCAGGTAACTGGAGAGATGACGTGTAAAGAACGTGAGGCCAATCTTATACATGAGCGTTTAGCGGATGAGTTTATTGAACAATGCGTATAATGCCCTAGTGATTCATGAGCTTTATAAAACAAGACTTTTGAGGCTGAGCGTCGTTATCATTATGTAGGTTTAATTCACCTAGATTATCAAGCTAGGTTGTAAAAAACAATGTTTTTGCTAGTTAACAAACAAATGTTTTTGCACTCATTAACAAACTAGGTCTAAATTGCCGTCGTTGGGGGTCGAATCGTGGACACGTGTAGGGCCAGGGAGGTAGCTTCATTGCTGAGGGCGTTTTGGCCTGGTCACACGTAAGAGTGGCAGGGTCGAGACGTTTCGATGAAGCATTGAAGACCCTCAAGGTATGTGAGGCGGGCGCACGATTCGGGGGGGGAGTATGCGTGGGGGGCATAATCGGACCCTGACTAGGATTTAGGGACGGGGAGGGTAGCCTTCCTGGGGAAGGGCAACCAGAAGAGGCGGTCGTGATGCGTCAATGAACTATCCCGATGGGTAGTTCAGATTTTAGCTGCGTGCACAGGGTGGGCTACTCTATAGCCATGTCACTTAGAACCGACCGAGGCAACGTCTTCTAGGCGATTACCGGTTGGTCCTAAGTGATTAAAAATGGTACGTAAAAAACAAAAATTGCCGTTGTTGCGATCAACACTTCTTTGTGGTGTACTTTAGTGTTGACATTAAACTCGTTCATTACCGATGTACGATACATTTACAGTCAATTGGACAAGGCGCGGGGTTCGTGCTTCCGCGAACTGGGTCAGCTAGTTCAGAGGGTACGACACAAGGAGAACATGTCCGAACGAAGCCTACAGCAAAGGCAAAGGCTGAGTTAAAATTCACTGGTGTAAATGTCTGTCGAGGCATTTACATCGGTGGCATCCCAACTGAGGCTTGGCTGAGACTGTGAGGAGATGTAATCAGTTAGAGGGTCAAAAGACGACCTCCGTTAAAGCCCATCAGGGCTATGATCGTGGGGGGGGGTGGAGGGTGGCGATCGGAATCGCCACAAGGTGAGTGTCTTCCCCTACGGATGTTGGGATGTACTCATTAACTGCCACAGGTTACAAAACAAAATTATTATTATTTATATATAAACTACAATATACATACTTTGATTAACGAATAGACTCTACATACAAGCATCAGATTTCAACTCGCTCACCACTGTGACTCAATGCATAAGCGCGTATGAAAAATACACCACTAATATATGTCTACTTTTTGTTGATGCCTGAAGTAAACAAAACAGATGTAGTATTAGTCGGTGTACACAAAATTGCGCGACTACTGCGCGCCTGATTTAATTTCCATCGTAATAATATAGAAATAGTTGCCTATTGTTTGGTATGCTCTAAAATATTTAACGTTTATTAAATTAAGAAAAGGTTATGCAATTTATTAAATATGGTTATCGTCGATGGTAATTTTATTTTACCGTTACAGCAGTAATTGCCATACGCATTTAGTAGTTATACAAAATAATAATGGTTTAATGAAATGATAAACTTAATCGATTTGTAAATAATTTGTTAAGTGCTTTACACAAACCCAATAAATTAAAAAAATATTTTATGATTTTTTACCATTTTTGTTAGTTTTTCTCAATTTCTTAGCGAACGGTGAATCACTCAATAATCACATCCACTCAACACCTCATCTTCATCTTCACTAATATTAGATTCCGAGGAGTCATTTTCGAAATTAATAATGAGTTTATCCATATCGATATCAACAAAATAACCCATTTTCCACATTTTTTCTTCTTGCAGCACATGTTTAACGCAGTTCCGTCACTTATCTGCTGGTACCTCAGCGTTACCGTTATCAAGTAAAACCTTTACATCCACTAATTATAAGTTTTGTTATTCCGAGCCACAAATCCTTTTACTTGACTTCACGCTAGTTCTATTGGATTCAGATTGCAGTGATATGGTGGAAGTTTTTTTTCGCGAAACTGCTTGAAAACATTAATAACTATTGTCTTTTCCCCACTTCCTAATATTTGACCTTTTCTGTGTTTAACTATACTGCAAGAAGAACTCTCGGCTATAGTTATTTAATTTTACCAAAATAAATAAAAACTTAATTTCTAGCACTTTAATAAACCAAATAAGTCATAACTTTCAGTATACTTATTTAAACCAAATTAATGACAAAAACAACCTCGCCAAAGTAACTTCTACCGCGAGCACTTTACAACGCCACAGTTAAAATAACAATTAAGTTTCACAACACAAGTAATCGTTTTTAAAAAAGTGTCGGAGATATAATTTAACTGTCATTTAACTATAATTAGCTATGAAGTATTGCTATTACACAAACCCAATAAATTAAAAAAATATTTTATGATTTTTTACCATTTTTGTTAGTTTTTCTCAATTTCTTAGCGAACGGTGAATCACTCGATAATCACATCCACTCAACACCTCATCTTCATCTTCACTAATATTAGATTTAGAGTGATTTTTTAGTCGTGTTACCCAATTTTAAATGTAATTTAAGAAAGGGAAATTTAGGTTGAATAAAAAATGTATTTGTTACTTACAAAAGAAATTTAATAAAAAGCTATTACTTACATAATTGTTAAATAATAATATGGTCAAAATGCCCACCCCCTTGCGGTTATATGCGCACGGACTCTTTTTAGCATATTAGCAGAAAACCTTTTTAAGAGTTGCATTGGAAATATTCGTGATTAAGTCTGTAATATTGACTTTAAGTTCATGAATAGTGTGAGGATTGTTTTTGAAGGCCTCGAACTTAATATAACCCCACAAAAAGTAGTCAGGAGATGTGAGGTCTGGGAACCTTGGAGGCCATAAGCCCTTGCTTATTATTCGATCATCAAAGAACTCTTGCAGAAAATCCACGGTTTCTCGAGACGTGTGGCATTAGCGCCGTCTTGCTGAAATCAGCAATACCGTTCTTGAGGTTCCAGGAGGGACACAAATTGGCGCACAATATTCCTGTATACTTCACCATTTACTGTCTGTTCGAAGAATATGGGTCCGACTATACGATGACGAGATATCGCACACCACACACCATTTTTTTCAGGATGCAAAGATTTATATTGTAAAGCGTTAGGATTTTCAACCGCCCAAATTCGACTTTTGACTGTTCACATAACTATCGAGATGGATCCAAATTTCATCACTAAAGAACACTGTGTTTAAAAATTCGATTCCGTTATCGTTTACGAGAGACCTAAACCAACGGCAATATTGCAATCGCTTGTTTAAATCTGGAGGCTGAAGCCCTTGGACTAATCGTACGCGATACGGATACAGTTTAAAATTTTTAGCAGCTTTCTGAACACTCGAATATGACAAACCAACTTGCGTGGAAAGTTTTCGTAAACGTTTCTGTGGAGAATTGAGCAATCTTGTTTTCACATTCTCTAAAACGTCATCTGTCAAGCGAGTTGGTCGACCGCTACGTTTTCTGTCGCAAACACTATCTGTCTCTCGAAATCGGTTTGCTAGCCTAGAAATTGACATTTTTTCTGGCGGAGGAACACCAACAAATTTAATTTGAAATGATTCTTTTACACTCGCGTACGATTTCGTAGCAAAATATTGTTCAAGAATGAAAACTCTTTCTATGGTAAAAGACATTCTGTTCGTAACACGACCGGAAACGGCACAAAAGTTTACACAGCTCAAGGAGAATCAACTCACACTGCCGTATCTATACCGGTTGAGTTGCGCTACCAACTTCGTGTCACAAAACAAAATTTTCCTTTCTTAGAAAAAAATTACCAGACATTAACAATTGGGTAACAGGATTAAAAAATTACTCTGTATAATATCGTATATGATATGTACCGAATTGCAATTCGAATACTTGCACTAACACATGCAACGTTTGTTTACTCAGCCTCAAGTAATAGCTACTAGTATGAATATTATAAGTTTAGGAATCTGAAATTAGTATAAATTTTTCAATAATAATGCATTGTTTACATTGCTGTAGATCTAACATATTTGTAATTACATAATAATAATAATAATAATAATAATTAATAATATGATAATCTGAGATTAATAACAGGCGTAAGTAATGATTAACGTTCATGTCGTGTGGTAGTTATTTTTAAAAGTGATGTGTCGTTTTTGTTCCACCCGGCGGATTGCATCAGCTGGTTGAAGGTTGTCATATTATGTGCGTTATGTATTTACACGCACCAGACATATGCAGATTGTTTACTTAAGACCTTAACAAAAAGTAAACAGAAAATAAAGTCAACATAACCTCAAATTGAGGTTAGGTAGTGACTTTAAATTGAGCGTGAATTGATAGTGACTTTAAACAGAAGAACGGCTCAACCAATCTTCATAAAATTTTCACATGCGCCTCTTCAAATAAACTACTATAGTATATATCAATTTCAGTAAAATTGATCTTAGAGTTTTGGAGATTTTCAACCATAAAATATTATATTTAGGCTTGTATATTATAAATATATAAGGAAACTACAATTTAATTGAATGAATTTTCGTACTCCTCAAACGTAAAGAATTAAATAAAAAAGTAGACATTTTCACCCCCACCCACTCGCCCAACTCGCACCATGCGTCTGAAAGTAATAGCGTACTTTTCTTCGAAAAGTCTGTAAAAAGAAAAGTTAGGAGCTTCAGTTTTGTATTAAGCTATCTTGGTTTTATACATGCAGATTAATTTAGCAGTACTGCCATTTTCAAGTTAATTCGTCTGTGTTAATATGCGTATTAAAATATTTAACACGTTTAGAAACTTATTGACAATTTGTAAACTAACTAATCTGACTACTGAGTATTTACAATATATTTAATATGAAGTATTATAACTAGTACATATAATGTGTACAAACTTTTGTTTTAAATAAGTCTGTAAAATCTTAAATTTTAAATTATAGGATAGAAAACATTTAGGAATTGAATTATTATAGGAATGTACAGTATAATTTAAATGTAATTCAAAGTGATAGACTCGGTTTTGTAACTCTCTATTCCAAATTAAGAACTAATGACAATTGTGAGATAAATTACATCTGATAGTACATAAAGTTTAGAGATACAATTCATAAATGTTCAATGTGGCCCCCTTCTGCTGCACGACACACATTTAAGCGGTAGCTGAACTCGTCCCACATATCTTGTGTTACTGAGTTCACCGTAGCTATGATACTGTTCCGCAGGTCGACCAGATTTGTTGGTAGAGGTGGTACGTAAACTGCATCTTTCACAAACCCCCACAAGAAAAAGTTGCAGGCGTGAGATCAGGTGAACTTGGAAACCAGAATTGAAGAATCTGAAGATTGAATCTTCATTCCCGTTACCTCCTATTCATCGTTGAGATAGAGATTCATTTAGATAGCTCGAACGTCTAAGTGCTAATGGGATGGAGCTCCGTCCTGTTGAAGAATTTCTCTTGAATCTTTATTTAGTTGAGGGAAAAGCCAGTTTTCCAGAATGTCCTGGTACGTTATCCCAGTACCCGTGTTTTTCCGCAAAAAAATAGTCCATACATCTTTGTTTGCGATAGGGCGCAAAACACATAACCTTGGGGAGTCTCTCTTATTCTGCATTGTGTCTATTCACTTTTCCACTGAGATGGAACATCGCTTCATCGCTAAAACTAACGCGGAAGAAAAGTGTCATCCTCCATGTTTTCAAGCATTTGATCACAACATTCAACACGCTTTGGTTTGTCACCTCCGCGAAGAGCCTTAAAAGTTGTCGGCGGCATAGCTTGAAAAGTAACGACGCCTCAAAACACGGTTGAGGTATTCCAGATTCTCTGTCCGCTCTACGGGTTGACTTTTTTGAGCTTCGTACAAAACTTTCTTCAATTCGTTTCATGTTTTCCTCTACTACACGCGGTCGGCCCGTGCCTTTACAGAGATACTGTTTGTTCAAACTGGTAAAACCAACGACGTATGTATGCTCTTCCTTGTTGAAGGGTCAATATATATCGGAGACGAAACGCATGCAGTACTGAAGATGCCGACTGAGATTTGCCGTACTCAGGAACACAGAAAACCCTGTGTTGCACTGTAGCCATCTTACAACTGACACCTAATGGTGGCGCAAGCACTCTAGCGGTCGTTTACGCAACTATATGTACTCTAGTGATGTTATTCGAAACTTTCGGAACTAACTACAACGTAGATCAGTCAGATACAATGTATAGTTCAGGAAATATAGAGTTACTAAATTGAGTCAATCACTTACAATTTCTCTGTATAGAGTATATTTACACTTAAAAATGTAATATTAAATCTTCAAAACTCATTAATGTGAAGAATTAAGCTAAAATATTTCTTGAGTGTTACAAGTATAACAAAGATATAACATGAAGGACTGTAAAAAAGTATGTATTATAGAATTAGATTACATTAAGCTGTTATTTTACGTACTAAGATTTAGTTATAAGAAACAACTATTATTACTTATTGTAATGGAACATGTATAAGAATAAAGGTTTTTTTATATAAAAAAATAACAGGTGTCCAAAAAAGAACTTCACGGTTTTAAATTAAATGTACTTTATTACATCTAGAATTACAAATGAATGTGTTTTATTATTACATGAAAGTACAAAATCTAAAGTTTTTTTTTTACCTCTTAATGTAACTCATATGAACACTGTTTACAGCCCTACAAATGTCAAACCCATAATCCGCGTCATTTCACTCTCTGACTAGCATATCTACAGGAATTGCTTCCATGTTTGCTGTTATTCTTTGGCACTGGTAGTCGAGTGAGTGGATTTTTTCTTGGTTACGTCCTTTACTAAAAATATGTTTCAAATTGAGAACTAAATTGTTTTTTGTTTTAATTTTGACAAAAAAAGTGCATCACTAAACAATGAAAAAATATTGTACGTGTGGACAAAATTGAATATACGAGTATTATACGGTGTGTTTCAAAATGAATATCGGGATTTTAAATCTACGTAATATTTATCAAATCTCACGTACATTGATTAATTATATCTGAAATAAAAGAGTAACTCGAACTGTTTTAGCTGTGCGCTACAAACGCGTCCAAATCGTTTATAGCTGTTACAAGCTCTAAAGTCCAGATTATGGTATGCGTGCTAGCTTCGTAAATGAACTGATGCACTGTGACGATGAAGACTTTCATTATCGTGTCTCATTCACTGACGAATCAAGTTGAATCAACATTTCATGTTAATAGAAAAGTTAAACACTCATATATCTAGGGATCAGAAAATCCTCACAAAATATTGCAGTGTGAACGAGGCTTCCCAAAACTGAATGTTTTTTGTGTCGTATCCCGGCAAGTTTAAGAACCATTTTTTTTTCGCCCGAAGCAAGTGTGTGTGGAATTAACTAACTTGATGTACTACAACTACGGCTGTTTCTTTAAGTGTAGTGCGAACCGCAGAAATTTATTTGACAATAAGGTACTGCTTTCCTCACTGGCATAACGCTGTAGGTGATCGGTTAAATGAAATTCCCCCAACCGCTTCGTCGTCGGGGGAGATGACAGGGCTTGTTTTCGTGGTTTTCATGTTCGCCCGAAATGACGCAGTGCGATTTTTTTTTGGGGGGTTTATAAAGGATCCTAAGTGTTTGTGCCACCGTTATCAGCTGACCTATCCGACTTGATACACAGGATTGATGCAGCTGTTGCATCAGTTATTCCAGACTTACTGATTTAAAGAACGGGATGAACTCTCCTGTAAGTTGGATGTGAGCCGTGTGACGATTGGTACTCACGTTGAACATTTATAGGAAAAACTGTTGAGTTGCTCTTTATTTCATGTATAATTTATGATTAAAAATTATAAATTATAATTATTTATAATTTTAAGTAATATTTAATAAATATTAAACTTTAAAACTCCGATATTCGTTTTGAAACACACGTGGTATTAATCCATGTAATAATACTATATATTTTATCAGAACTTTAATAATTAACGTTTTTAAGTAAATTCTTAATTTTAATTAGAACATGATAAATTTTATAAATCATTTTAAGTGTAGTAACGACTCTTAAACGTAATTAAGGAAGGGAACTTTTACTCTTATTTAAGAGGATACAGTCCAGTTAGATACTGGAAAGTTCATATAGTTGAGAGATCTTGACCCTGTACTATCATAACCGCTGATAAAAATTATTTAATAATTAGTTTTTAATTATTTTTTATAAAACTAAATTTATAATTTAACAATAAAAAAAGTTTTTATTTACTCATACTTTTTATAACTTATTAATTTATATAAATTCAATATAATTAGTATATTACGTTGTGAATTATATAATTTAAATTATACGTAATTTCAACATAATTTATGTAAATTCATATTTCTTAAATATATATTTTCATAAATATAGATATATATTCGTTATTTCATTCTCATCATCATTAAAAAACTTGAATAATCGCTATAAATGGGCGTATGTGTGTTGATTAAAACATTAGTAAATATGTGTAAAACAGTGAAAATACATCATACCTTTATTCTATGTTGACCCGGAAAATGATTCTATGATTCACGAAAAATGAAAAAAACTTACAGGACATGTTCTACTGATGAAATAAAAAAGGAAAGTTCATATAAATATAGGTTCGGGAATGTTTCGTTAGCGAGTGTCGGTCGTCGACCTACCGACTTGGTCTAGTAGTGAACGTGTCTTCGCAAATCAGCTCATTTGGAAGTCGGGAATTCCAGCGTTCAAGTCCTAGTAAAGGCAGTTACTTTTATACGGATTTGAACACCAGATCCTGGATACCGGTGTTCTTTGGTGGTCGAGTTAACCACATATCTCAGGAATGGTCGACCTGAGACTGTACAAGACTACACTTCATATACACTTGAACGTATCAACCTCATTCATCCTCTGAAGTAATACCTGAACGGTAATTTCCGGAGGCGAAACAGGAAAAAGAGAGAAAGTAATTGTCGGTTGGCGAACGATTTCTTTTTGATTTCTATGCCTTTGGTAAAATTATTTTACTGTAATTCTTGGGATCCAAATTAAGATGTAAAATTAGTGATTTTATATGAAATCTGAGCTGAAAAATTGAAAAAAAATAAATAAATAAAATTAGGTCTCACAACTGTATTTTTAGTAGTTTTCGAGAAATCTGAAGTAAAAGACAAATGATCAATTTAGTGAATCACTCTGAACATGCATACAGATTTTTTGCTTCAAAAGAGTGAAACATTTTTTATGGAATCAATAGGTTCTTTAATTAAAAATAATTATGATGAATGTTTTAAAATATTACATTTTGAAATTTAATCAGGAATAAAATATTCTTGATTTTTTTTCTTTCTTTTTTTCAGAAACATTACAAAATTTTATGTAGTGTTTAATAACAAAATTTTGTTTAAAATATTGATTAATTTGATTATCAAAATAAATGTAATCATTGGTTGCTCTATATACTTGACTCCCCACACGCACACTCCCCACATGTGTGTATATATATATATATATATATATATATATTAATAATAGTATGTGGTATAATATATACATTTCCTTTTTGTTTAATGGTAATAATATTTAAAAAAGAGTTGTACTGTATTTATTTATTATCATCTTTTTGTGTCAGTCCTGATAGTTTGCATGACAAAAGTATATTTTGGTGTTATTTTATGGTGTGATTTAAATATGTGTAAATACTGTTGACCTTGTTACGTAAATATCAAATTCACACATTTCTGTGGTTTTTATTTGCATGAAATTATTTGTATTTTATATTTATACAATCCTCTTTTATTTAAATTTTAGATTTCTTAGTTTTAAAAGACTCTACATAGGTTACTGTACTAGAATTTTATGTATCGTACGACATTGTTTACTCTTATCTATTTAACATTTAAGTTTAAAATTATACTTTCATTTTTATAAATAATTATCCTGTTGAATGAAATGTTTTCAAAAAAGAAAAAATATTATTTTGAATTCTGTTAATGTTTTTATTTGCGTAAAAATTAAGGGAAGTGGTCATTTTGGTCGACATATTTGTATATCTGTAGATAAATGAAGAATACTGGTTTGACCGAGATAAAACTAACTGTATATTGTAGGATATTCTTCAAGGTTATAGTTTAATGTCCATGGCCTGGCCTCATTCAGGTAAAAAATAAAAAGTTAGTAATTAAAATTAATTTTGGTGTAGGTGTTCAGCTTAGTTGATAACGGTTGAAAATTAGAAAATATGTAAATTCAACTGTCATGTAAAAAATATATATATAGATAATTTATATATACTGTATATTAGAAGTAAGTAATTTTTGCAGACTTTTTTTAAAGTCAACTTTATAACATTGAGAGTTCTATAGAAGACTGAAACAATGGTAATCTGATGGTGCAAAGTCAGGACTATACAATGGTTGCATCAAAACTTCAATTTTCGATAGATTACCAAAGGTGTGTAGATTTGGTGTCATCTTGATGTAAAATATCTTTCCAAATGATCAATGCTGGTCGCTTTATCCTGATTGCATAGCATAATTTTTCTAGTTGTTGACAGTAGAGGTTAGAATCAACCATTTGACTGGGTGGTAGCAGTTAATGAGTTGTTACTGCCCATGAACAGTTGCTTTCCAGTCCCTAGATTTATCTTGGTGTTAATCCTGACTTTACCACCATTTGTGGATCTTCACCCTGTTTCTCTTGTGACCATGATATTTTCAATTTAATGAAGTCTATGAGCCATTTCAGAAATGGTCGTACTTCATTCTATTACAGCAACAATTTGCATTTGGAAATTTGATCTATTCAATTTTTTATTGTTAACTGCTGTGTCGCCCAAACATCACAGTTTTATTTTTGTATTCAACCTGCTTCAATTGGTGAAAACTGTTTTATGGTAAATGTTTAGTTTGTTACTGACATTATGATTTCTAATGTGCTGGTCTTGTTAAATTTTTTCAGTGTTTTCATCAACTTTTTCATTAGTCAACCAGAGTGGGGTGCAACATTGACAAACAAATTTCCAGATAGAATATGCTTGAACCAGCTTTGTAATACTGGTCATGTCAATTAATTTAACAAATTCTTTAATAACCTGAGTTGAATTGTATTAACGTTCTTCTTAATTTGCACTCTTCTTCAAGACACAATAACTTTTAAATAAATAATGTAATCATAATCTTTCTATAATATTCAGTGATATGTCACCTTTTAAAAGCATGCATCTGCTGACAAATTTGATTAATATTAGCAGAGTTATGGGATTGTAAAGCCATCTACTGGGAGAATGTGAAGAAACCTTGTTCTCAAACCCAATTTTTTATGGAAATTTAAAACAAACGATAAAACATTTAACATATTTTTAAAGTATTAAGTCTTAGTTTATTGTATTTTGATGTATTTATATATGAATAACTCCTTTATTAAAATCACCACTAATAGAAGATTTTGATGAAAGTTAATCCTTATGATATTTTTCCTACTTTAATCACTGAACAGTATTACATTGTGTTATTTATATTCACTAAATTCGAATGATTAGCTTTACACTTAATGAAGATTATTAAGTTACAATGCATCCATTCTAAGAACTTTACCTCAATCATTTCCTTTTATTTTTTCCTTTTTAACTTCCATTCTGAGAACATTGTTGAGACAAAGCTCTTATCAAGACAAAAGGAAAAGAATTAGCTCCTTTATTTTAATTTCTTTTATTCCATAACTCATAAAAGACTTGTAGTGGAATGGCATTCCACTATTTTGTATCAGTCCACTCATTCTTTTTACCTCTCTGCTTGTGAATGAATATTCAGGTTTTATTGAAATAAAATAATGATCCATAATAGCTTATTGTTTAGATAGGATAAGCTGTATTAGAGGGTTTTGATTTTTGTGAAAATCAGTAATTTTTTTAATTTACTTATGCTCTAATATTTCTATAACTAGCTTTTAGCTGATTATAGTACACCCGGTTAATGCATTGTTTATTGTATGATTAAGTATATTTGAATGAATAACAGTTCTCTTTTCCCTTTGTTTGCTTATAATTGTTTGTAAAGTTATTACATAAATAAATTAATGTAAGGAAATTTGTATTGGTAATATTATACATAATTTCAGTGTCTAGATTTTATCTTAAAAATACATTTTTCCATGTTTACTAAATTAAAGAAAAAAAGTCATATGATTATCTTAAGATATCGCGGTTTTGTTGTTCTCAGTAACTGATTTACTACTTATCCAATTGCTGTTAATGTCTAAAAGTAGAAAAATGCTGTTTTTGGAACATTTATGTTAATTACGAAACAAGAATTAATTAGGCAAATTGGAAATTTTTATATTAATTATATTTTGTTGGTCACTCTATAGTTCAAACATTTCATTGCTGCTTTTACCCACCTTCAATTTATTTTTTCTCCACAAACCTGTATTTTCGTAAAAAGAAGATTAATTTTTTATGCAGTGAGGAGTTAACAAATGTGTGAACTTCACAGTATGATTATAACATGCTTCCTATACATAGAAGCAATTTTAATAACAAAAAATTATCAATTCATAAATATAATTAAACTTCTTTCTGCTTTCTTTCAGCCTAAATTCTGCTTTAATTTACACAAACTTTTTCCCAGTATCATTTCATAAAAAAATATTCTTAACTAGCCTGTTACAACTGCTCATACTAGTCTAGTTTCATCAGGAGATGTAGCAGGTTGGAATGTATGTTATTAATAATGGCCTGACATAACTTAAGCCACTTTATTGTTGGGTTAATTAGAACCTAATTACAAATAATGAATTATAACTCTCTAAAGTAGTGTTTTTATTTACAAAAAAGTTTATGTTTTTATAAATAAAAATATATAATTTTTTTGCATGAAATATTTACAAATTGATTATATCTACAGTAATAGTTTGTGTCTTAACCTGGCCAATTCTAAAGTTGGACTGAAATATTTTAACAACACTATAAAAATATATGTTATAATGAGACACTTATTGACAAAATATTATTTGATTATGCTGATGACTTCAGATTTCTGTACAAAGAAACATTCAATGATTTCATATTGTTCCTAAGATCCAAATTACAGCATCCCAATTTAGACTTATAAATATAAACAAAACAAATCATTTAACTTTCTTGGACTTCCATAATCAAAATACACATATAAACACATACCTCTGAAATTCACAGAAAACCCATTACAATTTACATACTCTCATAACACATCTAACCATCCATCTCAGCACAAATATGGGAGCTTCTTATGGCTGTTAGTTCCCCAAATACATACACACATACTTACATTTGTCAGTCGATTGCTGTTTTGAAAAATTCATTACAATGAAACATTTGGTATAATTAATGGCCAGTACATGCCAGCTATAAAGACAATTGGCTATATAAAGTACAGAACAAAATCAAGAATACTTACAGTAATAAAAAATACGCAATACTATCAAACATCAATCTGTAGTCATACAAAATTGCCAACATTTTCAGAAAAATAGGTTACTGTTTTGCTTTCAGAATAATGAACTAAATGAACATGATCAATCAGAAAGCTACCAAAATACACACTGACAAATTTGGTAATCTAGGGCTGTGAAATTAAATCTTATAGTTTGAAATCTTCATAAAGACAGATAGGATATACATTCATCCTACAGTATAAGGAATCTAGGCAATACAAAAATCAGAATTAAACTTCACAAAACCTCAAAGAAACCAGACATAAATACAAAGATACTGATCACAACGTTTAAATTTTACGCAAACCATATGAAACCCAAAATTTCCACACTTTTTTAAACAGTTTAAAATTTATAGATACAGAATTTGACTATTTTATAAATTTACAGCACCAATTAAAGTTCATTATTTTATTAAATAATTAAAGATTTTCGTAACTTTTAATAGACACTTGTTTTTGTCTACTGTGCAAATGGATATTCCACTGAGGAAGGAACTGTTAATTACTTCAGAATGCCTTTAAGAAAGAAAACTTCTATTGAAAGTGATTTGTTTAATATTTAATAAATTTCAATAACATCTAACAATAAATGAAAATACAAGAAAAGATTTTTTAAACAATGATGTCTTTCAATACTATTCAATTATTTTGAATTATTTTATTCTTATTATTTTTCTAATTAAATTATTTATTACCTAATGTTTATTGCTATTTCCAGATATACTGCATATTAACACTTCTTGACTTTGATGTATTATTTTTTTAGTGTGGACGTTTTTACTGTATCGTTTTAAAATTATTAATATGCATAGTTTTCATTTTTTCCTTTGTCAGAGGAGGGGAAACCGTTTATAGGAACTGTGTGATCTCAAACCCAATGATATTGTGGAATTGTCTCTACAAAATTGAATGCCAGACCCTTCTTTATTTTTTCTGTTTAGCCTCTGGGAATTACCATTCAGCTATTACTTCAGAGGATGAATGAGAATGATATGTATGAGTGTAAATGAAGTGTAATTTTGAACAGTCTACCATTTCTGAGATGTGTGGTTAATTGAAACCCAACCACCAAAGAACACCGGTATCCACAGATTTAGTATTCAAATCTGTATAAAAGTAACTGCCTTTACTAGGACTTGAACGCTAGAACTCTCGACTTCCAAATCAGCGGATTTGGGAAGACGCATTTACCACTAGACCAACTCAGTGGATTGGAATGCCAGACTCACCTTACAGTATTATCACAGCATCCCATGTGTTTCGTCTCCAACCATACTCCCATTGCTGGCACCATTTTGATGGTCCCATGCTATGCCTTGAACTCATTGGGACCCTGTGGGTTTTTTAAACCTTGGTTTTGAAGCCAGGGCCCAGAATATTAAGGGGTATTTAGGGAATTATTCACCACTACTTCTTATGCAACATTTGTTTAGATGATTTAAACCAACATTCTAGATATCGCTTGCCACAATCATTCAGTCTGCAGTATATCCCCACAATGGTATAACACTGAAGAATTCTATCCTGCAAGCTTCCGTATGCTGCAGGAACTAATCGCACATGAACATCATGTGTTCTGTGGTATCTTCCTCCTCCTTGAAATAATCACTTTCCACAGAGGATCTCAGTGTCCATGCAAATAGGTGTGCCATATAATAGCTGTGACTGGTAAGGAACTGGATGCACTCATATGCTAGTTCCCCATGTTTTCAGCACAGCCATCACTGAAGGTCCGGGATCAGTCTGTAGGTCCATCTGCTTTTTGTTGACTGATTCCGTCTCTCTTGTCACCTGTGGACAAGCGATTTCTTCGCATCTATCTTACCTGCTCCTCTGTACATTGCCTTCCTCTTCTGAATGAGGAGATTCAAGGGCACAAGACCAATCATATGCCAATGACAACACCTGAGATGGTTCTGTACTCCTCTTATAATAATGACTACATTATTCTTTATATGACTTTCTCTCCTTAGCCCAACAAAAGTAGACAAATTCTAACACCTGCATGGATAAACACTGTGATTTACTGGTAATAAAAAAACAAACATACTGGCTTATGTACGAGTAAGATCAATTGCAGAATAAATGTGTCTTCTATTCTAGGTTGAGGTCAAATGTTTGGGAACGTTTATCTTAAAATGTAATTCAGGCATTCGTTATATAGATTAATGTATCATTAAAATTTTATTTAAAAACAGAATATTAAGTAGATGTGTTTTGAGATTTTGAGGATATAGTGAAAACGATTTATTGTTAATTAGTACTATAATAATATCCACAGTGGACACTTCATTATAGTTCACAATTCGTGGTGGCATTATATATATTTATGACAATCCCTTGTCTAATTTTCTTAATTATTCATTGTTTTTTATTGACTGTCATCTTAGCTGTAATATAGTGTGTTACTACCTCCCACTTTTCTTACTGCTCATATAGCTCAGGTTATATATAAACAGATTAAAATCTAATACATAAACAGATTAAAATCGGTTGAAGTGAAATTCAACGGCTAATAATCTGTTTATAGTTTTAAATGATATAAAATTTTTATGATCACTTCATTTTTATTTAGTTCTTATTAATAATAATTTCTTTTAATGAGATATTGCTTTCATTTCATACATTGTTCTTAGTTAGTTGTTTTATAATTATTGTGATGATACATTTTATAAATATTTTAAAAAAAAATTAATTAATGTTTTTTTTATCATTATCAACAAAAAAAAAGTACTGTAACTGATTTACTAAGACTCTTTTATCTTAATGTTCAGTGAACTCAATGTGAAATTAAATTTTTGTCTCAATCACATGAGTGTTACTTTTTTATTTAATTTAAAACTGAATCATTTATTATTGAAAATTAAAATTCTTATGTAAAATATTGAACAAAAAATAATAAATTTAGTATTATTTAAAAAATCAAGAAATCTGATTAATTAATTTTAAATAAGTTGAATCATTAGGAGTACTTTTTGGAAACAGTCTGAAATTAATTGGTACTTAAAAAAAAATAATATCAAATGTTATATGTTAAAATTAATAAACGTACATTTTTATGTTATCTAAATTATATCAGCTAATAATGAATATGTTAGGTTAACTTGTTATAAATTTTTCAGCTGTGGCCAGTAATCAAACCTGGGTTTTTATTTTATAGGATGTTAATATGCTACTAATTGTGCTACTGAGTTGGTCATTGTTCATACTTTTAGTAATGATTTTATGAAATTTCCTGGGTAATATACCCTATGAGGTATCTGTTATGATTTTATATACATTTCCCCAGGTAAATGCTAATTTGGAAAAAAAAATAAAAAGTATTCAAGCTTTTTGATATACGGAGACTTATTGGTAAGTGAGTGGGAGTTTTGCAATTTATATATATATATAATAAGTAGCATGTTAGATATTATAAAAAAAACTGACTACAAAAAAAATATACTTTTTTCAGTCGATCTTTAATAATATTAGCATTATTAATAAATATTACATAATATTAATATAATTATAATTATTATATTAATGTTAGCATTTATGGCAAATAAATTATTAGTAATGTTGATAACCTGGGATTAACTGTTAGAACTTTACAAGAACTTAAGTTTTCTTTAGGTTAAATTTTTTTTCAAATTCGTATGTGCCAATTTTAATCCATAGATTAATAGACGAAGAGTTTGGTATATTATTCATGAAAATTCAAAATTTTTTAATTAAAAAAAAATTGTATGCAAACATTTACTTAATTTACAAATAAAGTTTTTTTATTAGTATCTATTTTGAACAATTTTTTCTTCACTTTTCTTTTTACTTGATATTACCACATAAGTTTGAAACTTGTGCATGGGATATCGAAATGGAATTTTTGTAGCGTATGAAGAATGCCATGCTTAACCGGGATTCGACCCGGTTAAGCACCCGGAGTTCTCTGAATGAAATGCCGAGATGCTATCATTCTCCCACAGAGATAGTTTTTCTAAACTATTTTCATTAATTCAGTTTAAATGACTTAAGACTAGGTAATTATAATTTTTATTAGTTTATTAGGCGTTAATAACTGAATCAGTTTATTCTCTGTTATTTCACAAGATATTTTATTAAAATGCAGATCTCAGCAGTTTGGTGACGTGACTCAAAATTTTAATAATAATAAAAGAATCATATATCATTTAAAAATACATATACTCGTAAAAAAAAAAGTGTGAAATTACATTAGTAAGATTATCTTACTATGTTTTCAATTTAGACACACACAAAACTCGTTGTGTGTGTCTAAATTGTGTGTCTTTATATACGCAGCATATAAATATATGCGTGCGTATATTTATATGCTGAGAATATTTAACTGTTGTTTTATTTTTTCGTATTACGTTTGTTATTGTAATTTAATGACTGCAAATGTTTTGTTGTTATTACTCTGAAGAAAAGTACGGTATCATTCGGTCGCATGGTGAGAGTGGGATGGTGAAAATTAATTTTCTTTACATTTTGAGGTTTGAGGAATACGAAAATACCACTTAAAAATTGTATTATATATATATATATATATATATATATATATATATATATATGCCAGTGTAAAATTTTGTGGCTTGAAAATTTACAAAACTACTTTATCAGTTTTATTGAAATTTAGATATGCTTTAGTAGTGTATCTGATGTTGTGCGTGTGAAAATTTGATGAGCCTTTTTATACATATACTAGCGTTCGTCCTCGTCATGGCTTCGCCCGCTATATGGTTACTTGCGTTTCCCGTCGCGGTCAAATTTTTTTTAATTTGTTTTTTAGTCACGAAACTGTTGGCAGATGCAGCCAGTTAATGCAATCCAATAACAACTGGGATTGGTTTTCCAATTTTGCGAGCACCGTCCTCAAATCTAAAGAGGAAAAGGAGAGGCATCACAGACGATAGGCGCGAAGATAGGGCAGGGAGGACAATCCCACCCCGGAGGGCCCGTATGCTTAGGTATGCGGGTTCCGGTGATGGGGTGGGAACTCCTGGGGTTGCTTGAAAGGGATAAAGAAAAGACCGAGTCCCGGCCGGCGGTGTCGGTTCCTGGGGGCGCTTCGGTGCTTGCTGCGCTGGCGCCGCCGGTTTGAGGCAGGCATAAAAGAATAAAGACCGAGACCCGGTTCTCTGCGTGTGGGGGGAGGACGGCATAGCCGGACCTTCCCTTACGTGCGGAGGATTAGAGGTGGGCAGCAATAAGAAAAGATCCGGAACCGAGGGGGCTGATCTGCCGTGCCGGAAGTACAGCCGGTGGGTGGGGAGGCCCCCTTAGAGTCACAAGGACACATCCCTGGGCCGTGTATACTTGAGTGGATGTTCGGCCCAGGGATGTAGGAAGAAAAAAAAAGCAGCCAGTCGCGTCGCGCACACAGTAACAATGGCGTTGGCTGTATTGGTTGAGTACACCGTCCCACCCCTTAAAAAATCGGAATTAAAAAAAAAACCGAAAATGGTTTTTAGGTGTTCATCTGAAGAGTATTTCCAAGCTCAAATCTACTGAATATCTCGTTTAGTGTAGTCGGAAACTGGGAATACCTTCAGTCATTGTTAAAATTTTTTTACCTTTCTTCACCCTTTTCAACGTCGAATTTTAGAAAATCTAAAGTTTTTTTTTAGATATTCACATGAAGATTACACGTACCAAAAATCAAGTTGATATCTTCATTTATTACTGAGAAATTAAAAAAAAGGTTATCGGGTTTCAAACAATTCAAAAATCAATTTTAACCCTTTAAACTTGGAATTTCAAAATATCCTTTTGTAGTTTGCATTTACACCGCAAGAAGAACTAGTATACAAATTTTCATCAATTTATCTTCAATTGATTTTGCTGGGCGTTAATTATGAATGGCTCATGCATGATATGTTATTTTATATGTATAGATTTATTTATTTATAGGTCCGTGTATGAAATTTGTGGCTCAAAAATTTCCAAAACTACTAGAACAATATTATTGTTTTATTTATATTTACAAATGTTCAGCCTTGGCAAAATAATAGTCGTTTATTTCTAAAAAAATAAAATAAAAAAAATTAAAAGTTATTTACTTGTCAAACTTGTATTTACTTATCAAACTGAACAACATAAATATTTTTATCTCGTGCAAAACGTTGAATTCTTTGACCTTCAAGAAAAGCTCTTGTTATAGTTCAATTTCTATTTTTGATGTTTTAGCTAACAGTCTATTATAATAATCAGTTAATTTAAATTTAAATTACAATACCTTTTCTTTTACAGTTTTTAAATTACTACTTTTAGATTACTAATAAAATAAACTTGAATTTTCCGCAAACTTACTAAATTTGACCTTAAATTTATAACATAGATAAATTGCAATTTAAAATGCTTGTAAAATATTTCATGACTTGATAAAAATTAAGTTTTATAAAATAAAGTATAACTTTTATGAAAGTAATAGAAAAAAAAAAACTGTCGTAGTAAGTGCGCCAGAAGAGCGGATTTCCGATGCTACTTAAGAAAGAAAAGATGTTGCACTGCTTTAATATTTTTTGAATATAATATTGCTTTCAGAGTTGTAGTCGGCTTCGTTTTCGTTGTTTTTTTTTTTTTGTATTTCATGTTATGTTAGTATCGTATGTTCTTTTTTCTACAGGTTTGAATTACGCGGCTGGAACCTGTATGGTAATGAAGGCCATTATGAAACAGATTTTCATTATAATACAGGTGTTCAACCGATTAAAAGTGTACTCTTTTCAACCACTGACCAATCAGAGGCGGGTATTGTTTAATGCATCAGTTGTTTTTTTTATTTCGATTTTAATTCTATTTAAAAATTAAAAATCTCAGGGATGGTCGACCTGAGACTGTACTTCACTTCACTTCATTTACATTCATTCATATTATCCTCCGAAGTAATACCTTACGGTGGTTCTGGAGGCTAAACAGAAAAAATTAAGTAGTTAACAAGTAAGTGTTTAATTTTGAAAGTACACCAATTGGTAACTAAGTTTCTGTATTACCGCTGTTCATCCTCTGTTAATTATGCAGGATTCAAAGGAAGAAATGACTTAAACACCGACCGATTTTATTAAAGAAAAGGCAGAAGTAACGATTAATAACCTATTGCCACAGAAATGTTTAATGTATTTTAAAAAATACTCCGTAAGCAATGTATTTTATCATTGATTTAAATCAATAACCCCAATATTTACTCAGCCGTAGAAAAAATTCTGTATGCAACTCTCTGGCCATTAATTTACTCTTGCGAAGTTTACGATATTCGCCAAGGCTCTTGTAATTTACTTCGCAATCGTGCATTAATGGCTATCATGATAGGCTCGTTGCATAATGTACTATTATAATACTGCGAAGTGTATTGTTCCAGTAAATACATTATAGTTATATACTTGTTTTCTTCCTCTTTTTCACAGTATAGTTGCCTAGTTTTGACTGGATCAGTTGCTTAACACTGCTACTTGCCAACAACCCACTTCGATATTGTTACCCATAATTTCTGTAATTTTGCAGCCACGCTTACAAAAAGAAAAGGTTCAGATTGACCCAAAACGATTAAAAATTCAAACTGATTTTTGGTCATCAATCCCTTTTTTCTTTATACCGGATCACATTTTGGATCATTGTGAAATTAAAGTACTAAAATGAAACTAGCTCGATCCTGACATTTTTTACAAAAATCTGATTTTGGCTTCAAAGATGTTATTTAAAATTTGAAACCAACCCGCTCTTGGCGATGTTCACAAGAATCTAATTTTGGCTTTCTAACATGTCTCTCTTCAAGTTACAACGTGAAAGCCTTGAAAACGTATCCAAAAACCAGTTTTTTACCTCGAAATCCGGTTCTTATGAACCTATTGAAAATCAATAGTATTCTATTTCTACTAGATTTACATCATCCTACCAAGTTTCATCAGAATTAGTTAAAAATTGCAACTAGTAATAAAAAAGGTGAAAATGTAACCCGAAATCCCGGTTTTGGCTCTTAACTCCAAATCCTGTGAACCGATTCGGTTAAAAATCAATAGGGCTCTATTTCCAATAGATTTACATTACCCTACCAAATATCATCAAAGTCGGTTGAGATTTGCATCCGGTAGATTGGATGAAAAATCTTATACGCACATACATGAATATGTATAAGAACATTGCAGAATCATGTTCAAGAGACTCTAAATATTAAGCAAAAGTTAATTCCCCCTCCTCGCGACACCCTCTTAGAAAATCTGACGGGTGCAGTAGCGATTTCTGTAAATTCTCTGGAAATCCACCAAAAATTGCTTCTCCTTATGAATCTGGAATATAATAAAGGTGCCAAAGCTACTTTAATTTTAACAGCTGTTTAAGTGATGAAAAAAATACAAAAAGATTTTTTAATAATCAAAATTATTAGATATAGCCAAAAACAGAATTTTTTTTAGAAGTGGGGAACAAATTTTAAGAAACACTTTTCCAAAAATATTCACATATCGGCTAAGTTTAACAATTTGCCAAAGTAAAGTTTTCTCTTAATCTAACACCTTCTTCAATAAAGGCTAAAATAAGAAAAACAAAATTTTCAAAAAATCCTTTCTGCACTTTAGGTCTGGGGTATATAATTAAAAAAAAAAATGTAGATATATCTTGATAGTTGTGTATGTGAAGTATAAATTTTCATAAAATACTTAAAACATATTTAAACTGAAAAGAGGAGATAGAGCAAAAGAACAAAAAAATCATATATTTCAATTTTAAGGGGTGGGGATTGATTTTTTGACTTTTTTATTATTTATGTATGCATTGAAGGTAAAAAATTTGCTTTAATGAAGTTTTCTCTAAAATGCCTCTGAAGAAAATTGAAAATGGTTTTTCATGATATCGTTCATATCGTTGATGAATTTTGAAAAAGAATTAATACAGTCAGTGCCCCATATATACAAGTATTTGAGCCAAATTTGAAGAAAATTGGTTTGGTCAGGCCTGAGATATCTATAAGACCAATACGTATTTACATACGTAAATGCAAGGTTTGATAAAAAAACGGAGAATTTTGAAATTTACCTGGCTGTATAAAGTCCAGTAGTCAAATTTTTTTTTGTTCTGTACCTTTACTTGTCACTAAAGTATGTTTATATCTGTATCCACATTGGATGCTTAATTTGTTTTTGGCTGTTGAAAAGGTTGCATGAGTTTTGGTATGGTCAGCGACTTTTAATTGTGAAAAAGATTGAACAAAAGATTTACATTAAATTTTGCCTTAAGAAAGAAATAAAGTGGAAGCATCGCATTGGAAATGTTGATTGTTGGTTTTGGCGATTATTCTATGAATAAAACAAGTGTTTACAAATGGTACAAATGTTTCCAAGAGGGCCGTGAAGATATTGAATATGATGAGTGCCTGTTTGCGTGAAGCAATCCGAAGAAAATGCCTAGATTTGTAGTGAAACAATTCATGGTAATTGCGCCACGATAATGCACCTGCTTACAATTCACTGCTTTTTCTTCAATTTTTGGCCAAAAACAATACTGTTATGATACCTCAGACTGCGTATTTACCGGATATGGCATCCTGTGACTTTTTCTTATTTCCCAAGATGAAAAAAATAATGAAAGATGACATTTTGCCAACATTGAAGAGATAAAGACAGAATCGCTAAAGGAGCTAAACAACGTACTGGAAATTGCATTCCAGAGTTCTTCAAAGATTGAAAAAAGTGCTAGCAGAGATGTATTACATCTGAAAATGAGTACTTTAAAGATGAAAAAATCAGTATTGATGAATAAATAAAGATTTTTTGAGAAAAACCAAAATTTCGCGTATTTTTTTCTTTTTTATTAAACCTCGTACACATGTTTTTTTGGTCTTGGATGCTAATATGTAAAAATATGCTAAAAACACGATACCCTATTTTTGTCATGATTACCGTACTTTCCTCTTTAATATACAGACATTCTAGCTATATTCACCAGAAAAGTAAAATTGGTAATTTACAATGTACAAATTTTATTTATTTATCATCACAGTTATTAAATCATTATTACGTATTTGTTACAATAACATTTCATATATTACTATAGAACATCTCTATTTTATTCAGTAATTTTGCTCTCCATAATGCTGCACCAAAGTTTTTCCATGGTTTTTTTTTTAATCCGTAATGACAAATGCTCAATTTCCTTTTTATTATTCATATAATAATAATTCTACCATTCTTGGTGTGATCTATATAATGTATAATTGTTATGTGAATAAAGTATTTATCAGATTTTAGTTATTTATGAGTTTTAGAAGATTTTTTTAATATTCATGAAAGTGAATGATTTTGATTTTAAAACGAGGTAAATGGTTATTGATAATTTCAAGAATAAAGTATTGTTTACATTCATAATAGAATACATGAGAAGATTTCTCATAAATATACACATTAATATTGCATAAAGATAAGAAAGTAATAATAACATTTTTCCTTGTTGGCTGTCAGAAGAATAATTATTCTACATTATTCTACTGAGAAATAATATTTATAAATATATCAAATAGAAAAAAGTAAAAAATATAATTTTAAACTAGGTATTGCAAATACAAGGGATGTAAATAAAAATAATAAATTTAAATTTGTAACAAATTGGAATGTAATATATATAGATCTGTCAAACATATGTGTAATTATTTCTAATGTATGTTAATATAATTAGTTTTTGTTTACTCCTGGTGCATTGTAATGTTAATATTGTTGTATTGTTAAATTCTGTTCACTTTTAATGAGTGTGGTATTACTTATAATTTATGTAAATCTGCAAATTCATTTTATTCTGTTTAGCTGTTAACACTGAGTTAAGTTGTATGACAGTATTTGTAAATATTGATAATGTAGAAAATATGTTTCTTCTCAAGTAAATTTTATTTGAGACAATTTTGTGATTTATATTTATATAACTAGCTGGTCACACTATTTTTGAAAATAGATTTTCTATAAAATGTATAATATACTAGCCGGTCAGGGCTCGTTACAGAAAGGGCAAGTGGGCAGGGTTCCGACATTTTGTTTGTTTATTTTTATAGAGGTTTACCATTGGTCGGATCATCACAGACTTCGTTTTGTTTACTAGAGTTTATTTCTGTTTTAGTATTTTTATTAGTGTTTTGGAGTTTTTGTTTTTGTGTTTTATGTTAATAACATGTCCGAGCAGGAAGGTAGACGAAAGGGGAGGCCGAAGCGGGGTAAACCAAGTGAGGTCGTTGCTGAGGTAAGGTTCGACGATTTTTCTTCTTCTGAAGAGGAGGAGCCGCAGGCTGGGGCGTCAGGAACGTCTCTACAGGCTGACAAGAGTGTTTACATCCAAGATATTGAGAAAATGGCTGGGGGTAACGGAAGTTCAGTTGTGGTCACTAGGGCGTTTAATGAACGTTTTGATGAGTTGTTAAAGTTTATAGAGAACTCTAGAACTGATCGAGGAAAAATCATTCCTAAATTACAGGAGCTTAAACCAGTCATGACTGTCCTGGCAGAGGAGTATGAGCGGTTAGCTGCTAAGCCGGCTGAGACTCGGGAGGTTGTGATGAGGAAGACTGTTCCTGTTTCGGTCCCGGCTGAACAGCCGGTTTCAGTTTTCAGAGTAAACGATGCGTAGATATTTTAAAAGAAAAGTGCGAGGCATGTCTATCTCAAAAACAACCGGAGATGGTCTTCGTAAATTTAAGGGGACCGCTAAATCCAGCAAGGAGATGAAAGACGAATTTCAGGCGGTCCTTAAACAAAAGAGGTCGAGCTTGAAGATTCGTAATATTAAGAAAACAAAGAAGGGGTTAGTGGTCATTGCTGACGACAAGAAAACCATTAAGGTTATTTCTGACTCCCTAAAGGTCGGTTAGTCCGATATGAAAGTCGACCCTAAGAACAAGAGACGCCCAAGAATCATAGTTTATGATATAGATCGGCGACTATCTGAGGATGAGTTGATGACTCTCATTAGACAGTAGAATACTCAGATGGACTAGGCTTCTTTCAAGTCTGAATGTCGATTATTGTTTAAATCGGGTAGACGAAACAGAGCGCTACCACAATATCTTCGAGGTAAGTAATACTTTATTTAACAGCTTCACTAAGGGGGTAGGTTGTTTGTAGACTTCTCTTTTAGTCGAGTTAAGGAACATTTAGATGTCCAGCATTGTTTTGAGTGCTACAGGTATGATCACAGCGCTAAGTTCTGTTATCATCCTGCAGTATGTGCCCAATTTGGAGACGAGGGGCACAAGCGTGACGAGTGTCCTAAGGCGTCAGAGGATCCAACTTGCATTAATTGCAAACGCTCTCGAAAAGACCACAAGCATCCTGCCAATAGTAAAGAATGTAGACACTATCTGAAAGCTGTTGAAATATATTACAACTCAATATTTAATGGTTATACTTGGTCAGTTAAATGCTCAGGGTGCTTACGTTGTTCAACTTGAGCTTGATGAGATAGCGCTAGTCGAGGGTTGGATGTTGTTCTGTTACAGCATCCTTACATTCTGGTGAACTGTCAGGTTTTTTCGTTAGAAGAGGTTTTATTTTGGTTCAGATAGTATGTCCGCTGTTTTGTGCAGAAGGGAGGAGGTTAATTGCGTCTTCATTCGACAGCTCTCAAATAATCATCACGCTGTGGTCCGTGTGGATGTTCTGAACTTGCATCTGTATGTTGTAAGTTCATATTTTCAATATAAAAATCTGCTGATCGTCATCTTGACATTCTTTGATTCTCTGGTACTAGTCCAATCCTTATTGGTGCGGATGTGAACGCTAAGTCATTTTGTGGCATAGCAGTTTCACTAATGATGGCGGTGAATTAGTAGAGCTTCTTAGTTCAGCAGGGTCTTCAGGTATTTAATGTACCTGGGAAGTTCCCACCCTGCGCAGGTAATGTAGATGGGCGACGGTTGTTTGGAGGAACGAACATTGACGTTACCGTTGGTAGGTATACCCCTGTCAATGTTTGTAACTGGAAGGTAATTGATGATTGCTCAAGCGATCATCGATTGATTCTTTACGAGATTGCTGGTGGTTTGGGTGAGCGCTACTAATGTAACGTTCCGGTTCAACAGGGTCGTTTTCTACACAGGCATGCGGACTTGAAAAAAATTGTTGATTTTCTTTCGACCAGGCTTCGAGTGTGGATCGGAGTCTGGAGGTTCTGGATTTGGAGGACCTGGCAGTGAGTCTGTCGGCGGCCTTTATTGACGCCGCCGAAAATTCAATTCCCCGCAGTTCTGGTGGAGAGAGGCTTGTTCCATGGAATTATCAGCTTTTAAACTGGCTTTCAGTCGTTTGCGGAGAGCTTCTCAACGTGAGGGAGATCGGAACGGCAGGCAGTTCTTGTGACTGAATAAAGAAATCGTATACCTATTTTCACGAAGTTCGGACGGCGAAGAGCGATTCTTAGCTTCCTTTGTGCATGAGCAGGGGAACAAGGAGCCCCGAGGAGTCATCTATAGGGTATTGGGACACAAACGACGTAAGGACGTCGTTTGTTCTTCTGTCTGCCCTCTCGACCCGGTTTGGCGTAATTTTAGACATGTGTGAGATCTTATGCAAATTACTTGACGATTTACTGCCTGATGACAGTGAAGCTGGAGAAACCGCATACCATCTATCGACGCGGCGTGAGGTTGCTCAGTTTTGCGGGCATGCAGTGTCCTTGGAGAATATCGATGCTAAAGTGCGTCAAGTTATCTGCAGTTTAGGTAGGAACAAGGCCCCAGGCTTCGATGGAATGACGGCGGAGCTCCTTGTTCGTTCGGTTGGGGTTAGTATAAAAACATTCACACGCGTGTTTAATAGATTACTGTTTGGAGGATACTTCCCGGTATGTTGGAAGAAGGTTATTGTTAAATTGTTTAAAGGAGGTGATAAGGATCCCGTTGTTACTTCGTCGTATAGGCCTTTGACGTTACTGCCAGTTATTGGTAAGGTCTTGAAAAGGTTCTGTACCTGCGTATAAATGAGGGGCTTATCTCACAAAGCTTATTGATGAAAAATAAGTACGGATTTCGTCCCGGGAAGGGTATCGCGAACGCCATACTTCGCGTGATTAGTGTGGTAAGAGCTAGCGAGGAGGAATATGTTCTGGGAATTTTCCTGGACATCTCCGGTGCGTTTAATAACCTGTGGTGGTTTTCTGTCGTTTATGAATTACAAAAGAGACAATGCATTGGTAGTGAACTGCGAGTAATGAAAGTTACTTCAGGCATCGAGTTGTGCTGCTCCACGAGAGCGGGCATGAGGTAAGCAAGACGTTATCCAAGGGTTGCCCTCATGGTAATGTGTTGGGTCCATTGTTGTGAGTGGTAGAGTTTGATTCTTTTCTGCGTTTGACATTTTCCGGCAGGTCTCTCATCGTGGCTTATGCCGACGATGGGTTCCTGCTAATCGAAAGAAGCTTGCGGAGGGAGGTTGAGTTCCGAGCCACCCAGGCATGCAGGATACTAGAGTTGTGGGGTCATGAACATAAGATGACGCTCAGCCCAGGGAAGACCACAATGATGCTTCTTAAAGGCCATTTGGCAGTGAGGCGTCAGGTTCGTGTTACGATGTCAGGCCTACGTATTAAATATGTTCAAGTTCATAAGTACCTCAAGGTGTTTCTTAAGAAAAAATTGCAGTTCAAGAAGTACCTTAATTACGTCGCAGAAAAGGCCTGTCGTGCCTTAAAAAAAGTATTTTGCGCATAAATACACTTTTAGACATAAATACATAAATACATTTTTTAGACATAAATAACATTTGTCCAAAAATATTTCTTGTTTTTCAGTTTTGGCTGCTGGTGTGTATTTAAAAAGTTTCTATTATAAGTGTAGGATCTAAGGACCTGGATCTATAGAATTTTTTTTTATCCCTGGTGTTTGCAGATGATTTGAACAAACCCATCGGGTTGGTCTAGTGGTGAACTCGTCATCGCAAATCAGCTGATTTTGAAGTCGATAATTTTAACCTACAAATCCTATAAAAACAGTTACTTTTATTCGGATTTGAATACTAGATCTTGGATACTGATGTTCTTTGGTGGTTGGATTTTAATTAACTACACATCGCAGGTGTGGTCGACCTGCGACTGTACAAGACTACATTTCATTTACACTCATACATATCATCCTCTATAGTAATACCTTATGATGGTTCCAGAGACTAAACAGATAAAGAAAGATGGTTTCAAAATTATTTTCAATCCAGAGTAACAATTTCAGAAAGCTTTGTTTAAAATTTGTTAGCAATGGAGGAAAACATGATGTGGAAGTATCATCAGGTAAAAGAACGATAATGGCTTTTAGTGTACAGGATGTCATTACACGAAGACTGTACTTAGTACTGAGATAATAGAACATATATCATGTGTTTAGTATTTAGAATGTGCAATTTCGTTGTACAGTGAATCACATGTTTTTTTTTTTTTGAAATAGGGTTTTGAACAGTAAAGTGCAAAAAACCTTAATACATTTTTTAGGACAGCAGCTGTTTTAAACAGGATCAGTGATCATACTAAACAAGCGAGAGAAAAACTTAGGTGGCAAGAATGCATTTTCAGAGAATATAAGTCAACTGCTTAGCCGGCTGCCTGTGGTATGAATGGTAGCATCACGGCCTTTCATCCGAAGGTGTCAGACCTGGCATTTTCATTTTTAGTTTCAATTGGATCGAAAACAGTTAAGTTGGATTAAGATCAAAATTATAAGACAACTATACAGGAATATGGTCTTACAAAAAATATGTAAATATTATGTTTATTCTACAATAGTCACACCGAATTAAAACAAAATAAATTAAAAATTATGATTGTCCCACATAGAATTATTAATAGGCTTATGACTTTATATTTACATAGTAAAGTATAGCAGGATGTGTTCATGAAGTAAAACTAGATCACCTTGAGAATCATGTAATCATTAACTGCTAAATTTAAAAAGATATAAATCAAATGTACAGTGCGTGATTAAAATAATAGATGTTTACTATAACTATACAAATACAAAATGACTATTCTTTATTATTGAGTAATAAATCAATAAAAATATTATTAAAAACAAAAAATTATTAATAATTACTGGGAAGCTCAGTAGGTTTAAAAACACTGGACTGTTAATAATTTTTATTCCACTAATTTCAAAATTATGTTGTATTTACCTACAGTAATTATTAAGTGAGTGTTACAATTATGATTCTAGCTTGAATGGTGCTATGTGAATGATGAGTAGCTGTAATAGAAAAAGTGGGAGATATATATCATTATCCAAGAACAGCTAATGCATTTTTTTACAGAATCAATATTATTATGTCATTGAATTTTAAGATAATACTAATTATTTCTTAAGAACACTGAATCTTGTGCATTTCCATTCAATATAAAAGTAAAATTTCCTCAAATAATTTTTATTAAAAACAGCATCTTAATCGTGGTTCGTTTTATAGCAATTTTTTATATGTAGTATCTTCATGTATCTATTTTAATATTATTTCATATGTATTTATATTCTAAATAATATGGATTTTAATCACACTAGTTCTTATTTTATAATTATTTGGGCGTTTTGTGACCCTGCTATGATGAAGGTTTTACTATAGTTTCCCTTGAAAAATCCAGGAAAATAATAGAACAGTTCTTTCTTGTTTGAAGTATTGTGATCACGAAATATTTCGGTTTTCACATTTCACTTCCTTTTTTATTTTTTTTTTTACCTTTTTTTTACTTCCTTGTACGAAGTAAAGGAGTATTTTGATAGTGTAACATTTCGGTTTTCGTATTTCAACGGAAATATCCATTTTGACCTTCCTGAATCCATTTCAATTAGTTTCGGCGTAATGTCTTACGTACTTATGTATGTATGTATCTCACATAATTCAAAAACGATTAGCCATAGGTTATTGAAATTTTGGATTTGGCACTGTTGTAATATCTAGTTGTGCACCTCCCTTTTTGATTGCAATCAAAATTAAAATTTTAATTAGTGAAATATTTGGATCATAAAGGGAAGACACATCAGTTCGAATCAGACTTCATCTCCTTTTGTTTTTTTTTAATTTGTGTGTGTAAAAAAAAATTCAATAATAACAATAAAAAAATGAAAAAATCAGAAGTTAGTGAAATAAAATTTTATGTACTTTTATAAATGTGTATATGTAATTTAATAGGCGTACAAGGAAGTCATATGGTGTCCACATCAGATCTGGTGAAACATCCGATTCTTTAATATTAATTGAAAATTATAATTTAGAATCAAATTTCTTAGCAAAATCTTCTAAAATTGTATATTTATGTCTAAAAAAATCATTTTATTTATAGTAAATTATGTTAAATAAAAAATCCATGTAGATCAAAGTTTCTTTGGTAAATTTGGTCCGTATAAAATTTGTATTGGGCAGATTCAAACGTAATGATTAAGAAAAGGACATATTTGTGTATCATTTTGTGGATGTTATCTGGAACTAACTAAAAGGAAATTAGAACACTGAGTTATGTAATCCTATCTTCTGGTTTTCATTTAATGAAATCAGTTTAGCAGCTATCAAGAAATACCTGCTAACATGTTTAGAATAACGAACGGCATGGTTTATTTTACAGAAGTTTAATATGATCTAAAAATCTATTTAAAAAAACAAAATTTTAAAACAGGTTCATTAGGCGCTCTTTTTCGATCTTGTCAATAATATTCTGAGTTTTATTAGCTTTTTGAAGTTTTTTTTTGTTCGAGTGCTTAAGATATTTACTTAATAAAACATAGAAATGTCATTATTAATAAGTTAGTTTTACATAGTATTATTTTATAATATTTAGTTACAAATCACAGTAAAAAAAATGTGGATAAACGATTCCCCATCCACAGATGAATTTGCTTAAAATGTTTTAAAAATTTTATAACATTATAATGTTATTTTTTGATAGATTATAAACTAGAAAAAAAAAACTTTAAAACATTTTTTTAAAAATAATGTTGAATATCTCCCACCCCTAATTCCGATTGACTTAAAATTTTGGAATTTTAAAGTACGTTCATCGTACTAGAACTCAATCTTCTACAATCAATAAACAAAAAGACAAAAACAATCCATCCTTTTTTTAAGTTTTTCAGATTTTTAACCACCTATGCCCAAATTTGAACCATTTTCAAAGAATTTATTTTGAGCCAATTTGTCGGTATTAATCAAAATACCGACAAGCACACGTATGTTTGTAGACACATTTTCGGAAATTTCTATGATTTTTACTTCCTTGTACGAAGTAAAGGAAGTATTGTGATTGCAAAAAATTTCGGTTTTCACATTTCAACGGAAATATCCATTTTGACTAGTTTCGGCGTGACGTCTGTACATACGTATGTATGTATCTCGCTCCAATAACTAAAAAAACGATTAGCCATAGGATGTTGAAATTTTGGATTTAGGACTGTTGTAACATCTAGTTATAGACCTCTCCTTTTGATTGCAATCAACTGAACCAAAAGTGTCCAAAAAAGCCCAAAATACAAAACAATTGCAACGGTTTTGGACTTTTTCTTAACTCCAGTAATAAGCCCTCATTGGGTGATTTTCAACGTTATATCATAAGTGGTACTTATTTTCATTGGTTCCACAGTTACAACCAAACGAATTTTTAATTAATGAAATATTTGTATCTTACAAGGGGAAGGGCACATCACTTTAAATCAGACTTCGACTCTTTTTTAAATTTTTTTTTTAATTTAAATATATTGATTTATTAATAATTATTAACTTCTGATTGTAAAAAAAAATTACAATAAATAATAATTAAATAACAATAAAAAAAATATATCAGAAGTTATTAATGAAATAAAATTTTAGGTAATTTTCATTTTAAAAAAAAATGGTTATATGTAATTTAATAGATATACAAGAAAATCATGTCCTGTCCACATCAGAATTTTTTTATATCTGTGCAATAGCACATCTACTCGTTCCTTAAGTGATCTATGTAATGTATTGTTATGAACTGATTAGAATAAAATATTTGTTTATTGGCAGATATGTATTTTTTTAAATATTTATAATGGACAAGAATTAAAAATATATAAACTAGAAATGAGTAGAATATTTCTAAGTAAACTAAAAGAATTAAAAGCTACATTGAATATTGGGTTAATCGTGTGAAAAGAATAAATTGCGGAAGAATATGTAAGTTATTAGGCAAGCATAAGGAATTAGGTATAGAGCTGAAGGGCATCCAATAAAAAAAGGAAGGATCACTGTAACTGTTATAAGCCCAAAATATTTTTCCTTTTTTTTTCCCCCCATCTTGGTGCTGGATCTGCTTTGATATGAGCCCCAAGGGAAATTTAGGAGGAATTATTCACTTCTATTTCTTCTACCATGTTTGTCTGGATAATTTTTACTGAAATCATGGACACCTTGTGCCACAATCACTCTGTCTGCAGCACAGTCCCAATGATATTTTGTGAGAAAAGCCCGTTGAATTCTTTCCAGCATGCTTCCCTTTGCTGCAAGAACCAATTACACAAGATCTCTCTGTGTGTTCTAGAGTATCCTCCTCCCAGCAGTAATCACAATTCGTAGAGGATTTCAGCATCCACACAAATAAGTATGCCTTAAAATACCTTTGACCGGTAAGGATATGGGTCAGCTCATACCCCAGTTCCTTGTGTATGTGAGCATTTCTGGAGGTCCAGAATCAGTCTATGGGTCCATTTTCCATTCGTTGACTGATCCATCTCTTCTGCTTCCTGTGGAAAAGTAATGCCTCCACATCTGCATTACCTGCTCAAGTATGTTACCATATCCTGGACAAGATGGTGTAATACCCTATTGCTTAAAACAATACCTCTGTGGATTGATTGACTTTGTTCCCTACCTCCTTTATCTTTGATACTTTTTCCCAGAAGTGTTATTATGAAAACTGAGTTAGCCACTATTTTGGCATCTGTGTCACTTTGTAGCCGTTGGTGAGCCATCTGGTCCATGTTGAGGTACAATTGCAACTTGGCTTTTGAGCGTATCTGAGGATTCTGTTTTGTAAAGTAGTTTCATAAAGAGGTAAATAGTGTCTTAAGTATTTATCAGATAGAGGCAGATATCCCCCAATATTTTATTAATTGTTTATAATGAAACAATTTGATTTATTTATAGTTAGTTTTTAGGTGTTTACACTAATATATAACAGTCTGTTTCAATCCCTTGAACAGATAGTTTGTGATTCAGGCAACCAGTTTATATATTCTTCTAGTGGTTTCTACTAATTTATCCCCAATGAAGTTTTGAACAGTACTCTCATGATTTTTACAAATTTACAGAAAATTTTATTAAAATTAAAAGTTTACTTTTAACATATTTTATAATTCATGTGTTATCAACGGGCTGATGCTAAATTACGTGTACTTTCCTGTTTTTTTATACATGAGATGAGAAATGAATTTTAAAATATATGAAAATTCCCAAGCTGACTTGAATTCGATTCAAAAACCTTCCGGATGAAAGTTGGAGGTACTGCCATTTTGTCTCAGAGGCAGTTATATCAGAAAGGTTAACTGTGGTTGATATATGTTTAATATTTAATTCTTTAAACTATCTTTTTAAATTTATTGTAGCATGCAATCTCCCAATTATAAAGATATGTTTTTTTTATGGTGATGAGTGATAAAAAGTATGCTAGACCCTTATTGAAAATACAACTGATGGGAAGCCATTATGCTGACCACTTAATCTACTTGGAAGATCTTATTGTACTCTTAATAAGGTAGATTGAAATAAATTATTAGATTGAGTTAGCTTTTTTCTTTTAATTCTTTACTCAGGAAGTAGATAGATTAAAATGGTATTTAAAGTAAAATTTAATTTATGGAGAATAATTTCTTATTTATTAATAATTACCTGTTGTATGGCAGAAATTAATTTAATGATGGTTGGAACAACAGAATTAGTCTATCATTGTGTGAAATTGATTAAATGTGAAGATAATAATTATGTGGACTGTTGTATGTAAATTTGTGCATATTAATTTTTATGATACCTTTGTACTAGTTTTATTCCTTTTCAATAATGAACTATGCATAGATTTAATATATATTTTATTCTAAATGGCCTGTTTAGAAATTACATCACAGTATTTTATATTCTTTTAAATCCACCTCTATGATATCATCTTTCATTGTATTTGTTTGTAACCCCCCTCCCCCTTTCCTTACAATATTGCATTGTATGCAGATTATAAAAAGTATTTAATTTTTATGAACTTTTTTTTGATTAAATTTTTTAGTGAAAATTAATATAGCTTTCTTAAATGAGCTTCCTCAATATGTTTTTTAATTCATGCCTGTTTTTGATGAAAAGGTACTTGCAATAAAAGAAAAATTATTTTCTTTCAAGTGCTACAAGATAAGTAACAATTAAAAAGAAGAAATAGTGTTAATTGATACATTAAAATTGGACTATTGCCATGTTCTTAATATGGAATCAAATTGCTATAATTCTTTTTTAAAGATATTTTTTGTCAATTTACAATTACTTTTTTTCAAGTGTGGCTTTTTGTAATAGTTTTTATAACCACTTTTTAATGTATATATATATATTTTTTTTTTAAATGGTTTCTTACTCCTTTACTATTATCTTTTTTCTGAGAAAAATGAATAATGATAAGTAAAAACTTAATTTATCCAAACATGGGGAAAGAAATAAATATTAAATAAACTCTCCTTTTAACCCGTCCCATCCAAAAAATATAACTAATTTAATAAACAGTCTCTAAGTGGACAAGATCTAGTTAATTAAAAAAAAAAGACAAATATCTATAACTGGCCAGCCAATTAGTATAGTGATCTGCAAACTGACCTCTTCTTCCATAATTACTAGGTTCAATTCTCAGTAGTGATATTTTTCTTAATTTCACTCTCATAAAAAAAATTATCTCTTTAATTGAATAAATGTTTATAAAGTGAATAAATTAATTAATTAATTAAAATTTGGTGGAATAAATTTCCAATTAATCAAATAGTAATTGCAATACCAGTGTGATGTGTCATAAAAATATTGACCCATTCATTTATTTTTATATTTAAATAAACTTCTGAATGAGTTTTTATAATTATTAGACTCTTATATTAGGTATTATTAAACATTTAATTACCAACATACGTTTAATAATTTTTAAAACATTTACAATATATGTCTAATATTTTAATGTGTTTATTACTCTGATTTAAAAATTTTTATTTATGTTTGTACATATTTGTGATATTTAATGCAATTAGATTGTATATTATTTTGTATAGTTTAAATTTGTTTTATTATCTGTTGATTTTTTTTTACCTATCTTTATGACCTGTGTAATACTATAATAACAATCATGACAAAACATGATAACGCTTTTAAAGTATCAACATTTTTTTAAACTCATTTTCAAATTTCAGTTTTTTTTTTATGTAAATAATTCTGTAGGTCCTTCATCAGTTTATTTTAGTGGCTTTAAAGTGTAAATATGGAATTAGCTAGCTTCACTTTGGAATGCTTATATAATTAATTCTGTAAAGATATTCTGAAAGTGCAATTTCCTTGTAAATTGAAAATGAGTTGTTAAAATAGCAATCAGTTGTAATATTCCTTTTTTTTAACAACAATATTGTGTAACAAAGTAAATGCAATTAAGATATGGGCTTGCATATGGTGGGATGACTGCCTATTTGGAAAAAGAAGCATATTCAAGAATATATATGGTATGAAAAAATGTGAAAATATTTTATTTTTATTAGAACCTCCGTGTTTAAAATTTTCAATATAAAATTCTGGTTTAAAATATAAATAATGTTAAATAATTACAGTTCTACAATTTGCCAAAGATTTAGCTCAAAAATCTAGCTGTGTAGCTGCCTAGACATTGATTAAGTAGTCAGTGAAATTTATAGATCTTGCTCTCTTCATAAATCTAATTGAAGTCACACTCTGTTAATATTCCATTATTGTGTTTTCTAAAATATTTTGGCTCTCTGATCTATTTCTAGACCAGATGATGATGAATTAATAACAGCAGTATTTTTTTGATCAATACTATGTACAATACATAGTATTTTTATGTACAATACTATGTACTTATTATAGTACTATGTACTTATTATAGTACTTGTAATATTATACTACTTTTATGTACTATACTGTTTTGGGGATCATCTAAACAAAGTTTAGAAAAAATTTTTAGGCTACAGAAAATAACATTGAGGTATGGAGGTAGATTGCAGTTTTAAGGAAATATGAGACGTATATTCTTTATAAATACCTATTAAAGACTTATTTATTAAGTCTTTAACATTGCTTATTAAAGAATTAAAATTAATCCTACCTCATCATTATTCATTTTTGAAGCAGAAATCAGTTACGGGTGAATGGATTTTTAACTAAATGTTGACACCCATAATTAAATGAAGTCATACATCACCTAACTACAAAAATATTAGTTTTGAGGTAGAATCTCAGTTGGAATTTCATGAATAGATTCTTTCATCTTTCCAGCCAGTACAAGAGATGTAGAAACAAGATTTTGGAACTCCGTAGGATTATGTTATTTGAATTTAAGTCACCTTGGCAGTTTTCAGTTGAAAAATTAAAATGGAAGTAGTGTGTTAGTACTTATCTCGTAAGAAGTTTCACTTTTTATTTCAAGTTGGGATTGCATTAGTGGTAAGACACATTGGTTTTTGCTCAGCTGTTTTTAGGTATTTTTGATTGATTTTTTTGGTGATTTTCTTGGATTAGTGAATTGGATTTTATTGGTGGAAGGTTGATGGACATGGAAACAAAATTTGGTGAGATTTGGACAACGAACTGATTAGATATTTAGATTTTTCTGTTTTTCTTATGCTATAACATAGGAGTTGGATGTATTTAACCAAATAATTTACTTAGAATTATTCTAAGTTAAACTAAAAAACTGTGCAAGAATATTACGTCATGTAATTTGAAGTAAACAGGGACTTTGAAAATTTTTCGTCTTCGAGGCGATGTTCACAAAGACAATTATAAGGGGGATCACTTTTTCTATTTTTTCCGACTCCTTGTTCGTCCCAGACCAAAACCCACAATCACTATCTATCCAGGCCTTCGCTATCTCCTGACCCCCAACCCAAAAAACTCTAAAAAATACTCCTCCCAAAAAAATCCTAGCCCAGCCAAATCCTTCCGTTTCTAGGCGTTTCACGCCATTCCTGACCTATCCGACCCCTGACCCAAAACAGTCCCCCAAACAAATTCCACTTTATTTTTGACAACATACAAACACATGCCTCCCCCCAAAAAAAATCCCATCCCTCTGCCTCCGGCCCCCTTGCAAATCGCCGTGTGGGGTCTAGTTATCGAGTGGTTTTCAACCTTGAACAAGGATCTGTGGTTACTTTTTAATTTCAGTAACCCTTTGTTGAGATATGGCTGATCAACCATTTTAGACGACGAGGAGTCTGACCCGCTCCACAGTATGCGGAGACATTCAAAGAAGATCAAGAAATATCAAAGAAAGCAAATCGAAGAGATTATGACGAAGGCTGAAAAACCAGTAAATACTCTTAGCAGGCCGATTGGGCACAAATGGGGCCCGAAAGTTGATTATGGCCGCCGCGACTTCCATAATGTTACATGCCACACCAACGTGGCACGTCGCTTTCAATATTCAGCGGAACAAGAAAAAGCTAAATGCGTTGCAACGGAGGATAAATCTTAAGATCACATCCGCGTATAGAACGGTGTTTACTATAGCGGCGGGAGTCCTCGCGGGGGTCCCGCCGATCCAAATTTAGGCGAGGAAACGCTTACGCATCTATGAGGGAATGAGTCGGCAAGATGCGACAGACATGCTAATGCAAGAATGGCAGGCCATGTGGGACACCGCCCAAACGAGCAACTGGACAAAAAGGTTGATCCCCAGACTGCGCCCATGGTTGCAGAGATGTCACGGGGGACAGAGGTGGGGTATTACATCCCCCAGCTCCTCTCTGGCTATGGGGGATTCGGAGAACACCTACAAAGATTTAAAAGAAGAGAATTTAACAATTGTATATATTGCTGATATATCGATTCACCGGAACATACTTTCTTTACCTGTGAAAGATGGTCAGACATCAAAGAAAGGAAGCAATGGACGATAACTGGTTCCGGGAATTAATATAAGAAGACCGGTTGGGAGGGACCGGGGAACGAGGTAGTCGGGTCCGGATTGCCCCTCTCTGGTTTGATGATGATGGTTGATGATGAGACAATGATAATGAGACCCTTGATTGACATGTAAGTTCATAGGGCAACAAATTGAAAAGATGAAAAGACATCCATATGTAAATAGAAGAGCACGACCAAGGAATATAAATAGTTATTTATAAGAGTAAAAGAGAATAAATTTTTGCATAGAAGAATTAAATAGAAGAGCTAAAGAGAACGAAATACAAGAGTTAAAATAGAAGAGTAAATAGATGTATTAAGTAGAAGAGGTAATAATATAAGATAGCTATGGGAGCTAGTATTTGGATAACGATTAAAAAAAAAAAATTGAAAAGAGATCGAGTCCCGGTTGCTAGAGAGGGGCCTGGACTACCCCTCTCTGGTTTGTTAGAGACAAGGCACAAGACGAATTCCTCAAAAGAACTGAACCGGCGAGTCGACCTGCCGTACCGTACATACATCCGGTGGGCAGGGAGGCTCGTTAGAGTCTAGACACACTCTTCTTGGGCCGAGCTAAGCTGAAATGCAAATCCATCCCAAGCAGAGGGAAAAAGTTTCACTTTTTATACTTTAGGAATGGATTAAGCTTAACTAATATCTTACCCTATTCTCAGTTCTATTTCTATAATGAATAATTATATTAATTAGGCCTGTTAACTAATTTGGATTATATTATGTTTAATTATTAAGTTGTTTTATGTGTGGTATTGATTAATTTTTATTTTATTTTTTCAGCGATACACATGATGTTAATGAAAAGGATTTCTTTTTAGGTATGTAATGATAAAATAGTTTTTTATAACGATTAATTGATTTAAGTAAGCCATTGAGATTGTGTTATAGATTTCTGAGATGACACAATAATTGTTCATAATTTTTTCATACCAGTGAAGTTGATAATATTAACGATAATATTAATTATTTTCAATTGAACAATTATTGATAACATAACTTGAGAAAATTTTCCTGCTAATATTATTGAAACAAACAGCTGAACTGAATATTCGATCCACTGTTTCACAAATTAAACATTTTTCTGAACAATTCTTAGTGATGCAACATTAAATTTACAATTTATTTTGGATATTTTGAATTATTTTTGTACTGAATAATGAAAAAATGTAAATTTTCAGAAAAATAGTATAAATTTTGGAGTATTCAAAATGTTTCAAAACTACTAGCCAACTTGTGGGAAGATATTTTTTATGAAAAAATAAAGGGAAATACTTTTTATAAACCTGTTTACTTAAAAGCATCATTTTTTCTTTGTATTTTCGTTGTAGAAATTCATTAAGGAAATTTGATCCAAAATTTTTATTTCTCTATTTTGAAATTTTAGAACATAATACTTCATATTATATTTATATATAGTAAACAATTGATTTTAGGGAAAGATTTTATAAGGAAATACAAAAAAATTAAAATAAATTTAAGTTATAATAATTCACATGTTAATATTTATTGTAAATTGTAAAATAAATTACAGCTAACATTAGTAAACTAAATAGGTGGTTATATTTTACAGTAACTGCAGTTTCCTGTAATGATAATGATTAAGTTGTCATTACAGCTAGTTTACAGTTGTGATTATCATTGTAGGGCAAGGATTTATTTTAAAAAAGAAGCAAGTCAGTCTGCTTAACTTTGAGCAAACAGAAACACAGGACTGTTAAGGTTACAGCTGTTTTATTAGATAGCTTGTAGTTTTTAAGGTTTAATTTTTCCTTGAACCAAACTATAAGTATCCTGGCTATATAAACTTTAAAGAAGAATTTATAGCAAAAAAATTTTCAGTAAAATGAGTATTCTGAAGGTGAGGAAGAAAGTGCCCATCACAAAAAATAACTTTCTGTTGTGTGAGAAGCTCTGGTCATGAATAGCACAGGAGAACTTTGAATGTTGTCATCGCATTAGAAATCTAAAGACAGTGCCAGAAATGTTCTTAACTCAGAGTGGACCATTTTTTCTTGTCAAGGCTGGAATCAGCTTGGTTAATAAAATGTTAATCCAACTTGTTCACACCCTCCTTGTTGAATGACAGTGATTAAACTTTAAAACGTTTTTAAATACAAATAGTTTGAGTATTAACATCATTCTTTAAGTGTTTAATTTTTTTTTTATGGATCTACTATTTTGATCTTTAGCCATTTCCAAAATTACGCTTGATGTACTGGTGGAGGGGGTCCATGATTTCACATTTATTTCAAGCATAATAATTATTTTGACACTATCTTATTTCGTACATTTTTGTTCTTATATCTTGCAAAAATAATAGCATTGCATATTAATATCAAAAAATGAATAGTGTTGCTGTTCATAACCTTAGCACACCTGGCTGGTCTAGTGGTTAACTCGTCATCACAAATCAGCTGATTATTTTGAAGTCAAGAGTTCTAAGATTCAAATTCTTGTAAAGGCAGTTACTTTTATACAAATTTGAATACTAAATCGTGGATACCGGGGTTCTTTGGAAGTTGGGTTTCAATTAACCAAACATCTCAGGAACAGTCGACCTGAGACTGTACAAGACTACACTTCATTTACATTCATACATATCATCCTCTGAAGTAATACCTTATGGCGGCTAAACAGAAAAAATAGAGAGGATTCAAACCTCAGAACTTTCAACTTTGAAAATCAGTTTTTAAACAAGTGATTTGCAACTACAAGTCAACCACTAGACTAGGTGGGCAGGTCTATTATGGATAAAAAAGATTTACCTCTCATATTTATTTGGCTTTTATTTTATCATGTAATTAACAGAATAATTACGAGTATTAAATGTTTTTATTACCTTTAATTATAGAATATAAATGAGGGTTTATATACTTGAATCAGTTGATAATAGATACATTAATTATGATTACAGTGTTTAACAAAATCAAATCTTATTAAACATGATTGAATGCTTAGTAGTATTTAGATAAGTAAACTTCATCATTTTATGTAGCATGAAGACGCCATTAGTTACAACCGCCTACAACAACATTGCATAACTTGATCAGCTATGCCGACTAATTCATTTTTGATTTTCAATTCAATCATCTATATTTAATAATTTCCATATTTTCAAATTTTTGAAATTTTGGGAGCTCATGCATTAGAGGCTTTTTTAATGATTAAAATATTCACTAAAATTGTTTTTAAATAAATTAAATCAACATTTTAAAAAAAATGTGTGATTTTTTTAAAACTTTGGGTGCTATTTCATAAGCAGAGAGGTATTAAGTTATTTTAGTAACTTTATTGTTTAACAAAATAAGTTTTGAGCATTAAAAATTTGAAATTGCAAAAAAACATTTCATTTGGTTAGGCCACTCCCATACTTAAGGAAAAGCATTCAGGGGAAATTCATTTGTAAGAAAATAACCCCTAAGTGGTGATAATTTTTTTTTAAATTGTTAAAAAATACAAAGATGCAGCCTTAATTCTAAATAAACAAAGTAGTAATTTTCTAGGAAGGGTGAACATTTTTGGGTAATTTTTTTTAGTACTAAAGAGTAAGGCCTATGAAAAATTAAGATTTTTATATTTTAAATGCAACGGGTAACTTGCAAGATGGATTTAAATTTAAAATATATTTTTTTAAAATAATAATTAAAAAGATATATTTTTTTATTATCTGACTATTGGTGGCAAATAAAAACTACCATTAACTCCTTTTCTGAAGCATTTATAGATAAAAATATATAAAATCATTTTTTTGGGGAGGGGTGAATGTTAAATAGCGTTTTTTGGTAATATATGATCTTGATAAAAAACAGATAACAGATTGACATGCAGTACTCCTAACAACATTCTCCAAAGAATCTTAATTTAAAGCAAAAGTTACTTTGGACTCGGCAAAACAATTTTATTACTTTTATCTTGATGTATAATGTACTACAATAAAAGATTTAGTGTATTTTTTAATACAGTTCATCATGCATATCAAAATCAAAATTTAAAAAAAATATATTTTTATAGAAACAGTTTTAATTTCCTCTTTTTTACGAATATGGTTTCTTTTTTACGAATATGGTATACTTGAATAAAATAATTAAAAAAAATATAAGGTTAAAATATGGGCTGTTATCTTTATTCTTTATTTTTCAATTGATTTATTATTTAGGTGATGGTTGGTCTTTGAAAAGAAACTGATATTACAAATTGAGATGTTTTGTTTTGTTCACCAAGCTACAACCATATACCTAATTCTGTTAGATCATTTCTTATCTCTTAAAAATGGATCTTTGTCAAATTTTTCTGATGAATCTGTTTGATAGATATATTGAGGGAGAGTGGTACAAACATTCTTTTTCTAAACTTTTAGGTATGTGATTTTGGGTATATTTCTTGGGTTTACTTCCCAATTGTGTATATTTTTAAGTACATTTTTGTGATATTAGCATAATTATCTCTTATTAGAATGAGGTTTCCCTTATTGAAGGGATTTTTTATTTGCAATTCTTTAAAGATTGTTGGTCAATAATTGTTTCTTATTTTTCCTGGAGATGCCTTTAGAAAATTGTGCTGAAATTTCTTTTAAATTTATAATAAATTTCTTTTTAAACTTATAATATCTTCTCAGTTCCTCTTTAGCTAATCTCATCTAAGAATTTTTGTCTTTTTTTTTTTTTTTGTCTTCAGTCATTTGACTGGTTTGATGCAGCTCTCCAAGATTCCCTATCTAGTGCTAGTCGTTTCATTTCAGTATACCCTCTACATCCTACATCCCTAACAATTTGTTTTACATATTCCAAACGTGGCCTGCCTACACAATTTTTCCCTTCTACCTGTCCTTCCAAAATTAAAGCGACTATTCCAGGATGCCTTAGTATGTGGCCTATAAGTCTGTCTCTTCTTTTAACTACATTTTTCCAAATGCTTCTTTCTTCATCCATTTGCCGCAATACCTCCTCATTTGTCACTTTATCCACCCATCTGATTTTTAACATTCTCCTATAGCACCACATTTCAAAAGCTTCTAACCTTTTCTTCTCAGATACTCCGATTGTACAAGTTTCACTTCCATATAAAGCGACACTCCAAACATACACTTTCAAAAATCTTTTCCTGACATTTAAATTAATTTTTGATGTAAACAACTTATATTTCTTACTGAAGGCTCGTTTAGCTTGTGCTATTCGGCAGTTTATATCGCTCCTGCTTCGTCCATCTTTAGTAATTCTACTTCCCAAATAACAAAATTCTTCTACCTCCATAATCTTTTCTCCTCCTATTTTCACATTCAGTGGTCCATCTTTGTTATTTCTACTACATTTCATTACTTTTGTCTTTTAAAAGTAGTTTTTCATTTTTAAGGGAAATTTCAAAACTTACAGTAAATATTATTTTACTGAAGTAGATCTCATAAATTTTGGTGTATTATCCTTACTGAAATGAAATATGCTGGTTTTGAAAAATTATTTTGCATCCATTTTTGTCTCTTATTGTTTTTTCTCACTCTTCCTGTAAGTGTAAGTTAGAAGAAATCCTTTCTCAGCAATAGCTTACCACCTAAGGGACAACATACTGTCCAGAATTTAAGTTTTCAATTTTTCTGATCTCAGCATCTTTTTAAATTCCCGTTTTTACATTTAACCACGTTTTAAATTTCCACTTGGGATTAATAACAAACTTTTTGTGCATACTTTTCCAAAAAAAATACCCTTCGGAAGTAACGTCAAATTTCAGCTCTCTATCTGCTTGGTAAACTATATAATTATCGTTTATAGTTTTGTATGGTAACTTATACTAGGGTGATAAAAAAGTAGCAAGAATTTTTTAATTCTGTGTGGTACGTCTTTTCGACCAAGTTCATATTTTTCCCGATATGAGATATTACTGGCTATAATGTACGAGGGATATCTCTAAAGTAAAGGCCGCTGAAAAATTTCTCTTCATTAGATTAGCGAACTTGTGTTGTTCATGGTCACACCTAGTAATGTACACTGCATTATTGTCTAAGTTGTCGAGTTGTAGTATCTTTGATTATGTGTGGGTTATTACGTTATAAAATGAATAGGAAAATCGATGTTGCCGCCGACTCTTAAATACGTGGAGTCGAACTTTTTTAAACCATCAAAACGTTCAGCCGGCTGAAATTCATAGGCAATTGGTCGCTGTGTACGGTGATAATGTAATGAATGAAAGAAACGTCCGAAAATGGCGTGAAAGGTTTAGAAATAATAGAATTAATGTGCACGATGAAGACGTTCGGGGAGGCCCTCGAAAATCACCGAGGGCTTATTGAAACGCGTCGATGATAAAACCAGAAAAGATCGTCGCTCAACGATTTTCGACCTGGCCCTTCTTTTTCCGGACGTTTCAAGAGCTGTTATTAGTCGCATTGTTCATGACCATTTAGGCTTCAGAAAGGTTTGTGCACGTTGGGTGCCGCACTCTAAATGGAACGTTACAAAAAAATCCGAATGGGATTTGCTTTGGAATTTTTGATGCGCTACATAGAAAAAGGTGATTAGTTCCTTAATTCAATTGTTACTGACGATGATACATGAATTTCGTATTACACGCCAGAGAGAAAACGGCAGTCAAGTGAATGGCGTCATCCTCAATCACCAATCAGACCAACAAAGGTCAAGCCACAACCATTCGGATGCAAACTGATGGCCACAGTCTTTAGGGGTCGGTTTGGCATACTGCTGATTGATTTCATGCCACTTGGAACGACTATAAATGCAGAAGAAGCCTACTGCGAAACTCTACGTAAGTTCCGGCGCGCCATTCAAAATCGGCGACGTGGGTGGTTGACCGACGCCGTCGTCCCGCAGCACGATAATGCACGTCCACATGTTGCGGGTCTGACACGTGATTTACCGAAAACATTTGGATGGGAAATTTAAGTTCACCCACCATATAGTCTGAACTTAGCTCCTTCTGATTACCATTTGTTTGGGAAATTGAAAGAAGTTTTGAGTGGTAAGTAATTCGCGGGTGACGATGAACTTAAAAATGCTGTTAATCAGTAGCTAAATGGACTGGCGGCAGAAGAATACAACGAGGATATATTGAAACTGGTGTACCGCTACGATAAATGTCATAATTCATGTGGCGATTATATAGATAAATAGAATAAGGTATGTAGTTTTAGAGAAATAAAAAAATATTTATAAAGTTTTCAGAATAAATTTTTTTACAATGAAATGGTCTTTACTTTTGAGACAACCTCTCGTATATCAATATTTTCAGTCATATTAGAGGTGTAGTTCAAATTTAGCAACTAAGAAACATAGACATACTTTGTTATGAATGATGATTTATTTTGTTTGAAAATGATGGAACAAAATATTTGCATTAAATTTTGTCTAAAGAATGGAATAAAGTGGAGTAAAGATATTAGAGAAGGCTTTGAGAAGAAGAAGAAGAGTGAGCATTTTATGTCGGTATAAAGTTTTTATCCTTGGTACAAACCATTCAAGAAGGTCATGAAAACGAAGATGACGTACATTGAAGATGAGTTGGACATCCTAACACATCAACAGCTGATGAAAATATCAACAAAATAAAGAATGTTGTGATCAGTAATTACCAAACACTATTAGAGATATGATTCTCTTACAACTTTTGTGTAACAGTGTTGCCTGACATTTTGGGTATGAACAAGTATCAGCAAATTTTTTTTTAACTGTTCAAGTTTCATCAAAAGCAACATCACACAACATTATTAGCTAACATCACTGATGACTCAGTTTTACTTAAAGTTGTCATAACAGACGAAACATAAATACAGTACAGTCAGTGTATTAAAATGAATGTTCATCCCAATGAAGCTAACTGAAGAACCAAAACCAGAAAAAGCTTGTCAAGTTTGATCTAATGTTAACGTTCTCTTTACTATTTTTTTTTATTATTACAATGGTGTGCCGTCTGATATGAATTCTCATCAACATTATATGGTCAATAAAGACTTAGTAGTTTTATACAATTTATATGAGACTACCTGATGAAAAATACCACAAATGTGGACAAAGAATTCTGGGATTTTTGTATCAGTAATGCTCCAGCTCACCCTCCACTTTTAATTCATAATTATTTAGCTTAAAATAATACCATACTGATGCTAGAGCTTCCATATACTCCAGACGTGGCACCCTGCAGTTTTTTCTTGTTCTCACTGATTAAGAGAGCATTAAAAGGACAACAATTTGATAACCAAAAAATTCTTTCCACAAATGTTTTGAGAATTAGAAGAAATTCTGCCATAAATCTTTTGCATTTCTAGGAAATTTACATTTAAGGGGACAATATTAGTATAGTAGAATAAGTAAATTCTTTTTGATAAAAATTAAAATTCTTGTTATTTTTTATCATACCTTGTATGTGTTATGTCATGTTATCATAAATTACTGAATATATAAAAAATTCCAGAGGATAAATGAAACCTTTATTGAACATTTTGTTTATTTTAGATACATGTAATTTGGATTTTTAAGTGTATTTACTTCGTATTTTATTGTTTGATTATATGGTATTGTCTATGTGCTTTTATATGAGTAGAGAATATTTATCACTAACCAGTTGCTTACAATTTAAAGGATTCTGTAAATATGGTGTTATGTAATAGCAAATTAGATTAATAACTGATGATAATATGTAAAAATTTAATAATTTTGCATCACATCTACCCCTAATTTGTTATTGCCTGCATTAAATATTAAACAGGTTTGCTATAGCTTAAATATATGACAGACTTTTTTTTTTACTACAGATGGATGGCTGGTGTGTCTTAATTCATATTATTTTGCTGTGTGGTTAAATTAGAAACACTTCACATAAAAATTATTGTAAGTAAAGTGTGTTTGAAGTGTGATTATTACAATCCAAAAATCCGAAATAATAAAACCCACCATTTAACCATTTTACCTACTAGTATTTTTTTTCTGAATTTTCCTTTATTTTTTAAAATCATATAACTTTTGAATTGTAAATACCTGGAAACTTGTTAAGTGTGATCCTTAAAACTGTATTAAATGGTTTTTGGAATTGTATGTTGATATAATTTTATAATGTTCTTGAGATTTATGTAATTATGATACATACACTAATTAAAGCGGAAGTTCTGAATATTGTCAGTCCATATAGAGAAGAAATTTTTTTGAAATATTTATCATGGTAAAAAATTGTTATATACAATACAGATTGTATTGTATACAGTACAGATATATTTTTTCAGTTAATTTCTGTATTAATGCAAGTGTAAGGTAGCAAACAGTTGAATTAAATCAGTTTATTCTCCTGTAGATTAATTTTGTTACATTACAGCAATTTCATCATTGTTTTAAAAAATAAAAAAAAGGTGAAAAAGCCTTTCTGATAGCTGTATTGAAAAAATCCATACTTCAAAATATGACTTCAAAATTGACAAAAATGACTTCAAAATGGTCAGCATTTTGTTTTATTTAACTTGCTTTTAGTACAGTTGTAATTGTAATCCCTTTACATATTGATTGTTTTCTTGATAAAATTACATTTTATAGCTAATTTTTAAAATGTTTTGAAATCATGTCATTGCATAAAATGAGTCAAATGGAAGTTCTTTTGCTACTGCTTAGTTTGAGTAACAGCAGATTTACTCAAATTAGTTCAATATTTTGAGTTGTTTTTGGGCCAGGATTGAGATATCTATTTACACCCAATCAGTACAAATGACTGTTAGGCTTATTGTGCAGCTATCAGATAGTGAACAAATTTTCCAAGTTGGTCCATTAGCAACCTCCTTTTTCCAGACACCAAGGATCCACTATCTTTTTAGATCCTGGCATCTTCAATTTTAAAAGCCTAGTAGGTTCAGACCTTTATTCGTAAAACCAATAATCAGTCAAGGAAGCTCAAATGCCTTTTTATAGATGAAAATTTACGTTTAGATCAAAACTGACACTTAATGGGAATATTTGAGACTGGGGAGGTAAAGGTATGCAAGTGTTTTATCCATAGGATATGCTTTCAACATGTGGATTTTTTATCCAGTATAAGGAGGAATATATTTAAGAGGGTATACAGAACCATTCATTTTCATTATCAGACTGTACTTAAACAATCTTTCCACAGCCTTTTTTTTTCATGGTCAACTCATTCCTTTGATTCAGTTATTTTAAATCCTTTGTATATTTTAAATTCAGATTTGAAGATAATGAAAGCACATTTTTCTTTGTCATTGCAAGATAAAGTACTTTCACATTTTTTGTTGGTAAAGAGATGTAGTTTGAGAAATTGCTTCACAAGAATTGTCATTTGATAAAAACAGAAACAGCTATCAGAAAATTAACCAGGTGTCGTGAAAGAAAGAAAAACAGTTGGAAAACTATATGATGTGAGAGGGAATGAAAAATACATAATATTTTATAGGCAGCTTTTAATTGTAATGTAAGGATTTGATTGAGCTTGGATTAATGAATGAGAATTTTGAAACTTAAGTCAAGTGAGATAAATTATTTACCAAATCAGAAAACTTAGCTATGGTAATAATTGTCTTTTTTGATTATTAATTATTACTTTGTTATTGTTATATAACATGTAAATGTTATTCAGCATAGTAACTTCAGCTACATGAAAGAGTCTTTTATGTTTCTCTTGTATTTTTAACAAATAAAAGGATTTCCTATTCTCTCTCTATATTTATATATATATATATATAGAGAGAGAGAGAGAGAGAAAGGTGTAGTCTGTCCACCATTGCCTTTCAGCCTATATAGAAATCACTAGATATTGAAGGACAAATTTGATAGTGGAGTAAATAATAAAAAAACTGATTTTAAAAATTCATTGATGACATTGTTCTTTTGCTAAAAGTAAAAAATGGGCTAGGAGAAATTTGATATGAATTAAAATATAAAAATAAAACAAAGATGAGTTGTAACAGAAAGGAGGATAATGAGGAATTAAATATTAACACAGGATAACTTAATACACTGGATGTTTCAAAATGTGTCTATTTAGTGGGTAAAACTAAGAAGATAAACATTGGGAGGCCTCCCTCACCCTCCCTACTCGCCAGACCTGGCTCCTTGCGATTTTCTCTTATTTCCAAAATTAAAATTGATGATGAAAGGACACTGTTTTGAGACTATTGATGACATTAAAGCAAATTCGTCACAGACCTTAAAGTCCATTTCAAATGAAGCTATCTAGGACTGCTAGCAGACTGACACAAGAAAGAATCTTAATGCAGAAAGAAGTCTGTTAGTATAAAATTCAGATCTAGGAATAAAAAAGATATTCTTAAGTACAAGGTCTGTTCAGGAAATAACCGAACATTTTTAATTACCTGTTAACAGATATATTCCAGTGATAACTTATGCGTTATTCAGTTATGCGATATTCCGCATAACTTCCCCATTAACTACATGTTTTTGGATTGTTGATATCTCGTTTAGTTTTTGTGTTGTTGTTATTTGAGTGCAACATATTTAAGTGGTAGTAGCAATTTTTGTAATGTGTAATTTTCAGTAGCAATGATACAACCTAAAGTTTTGCTTGAAACTGGAGAAAACTTTTACAGAAATGTTTTGCCTTTTGAAACAAGCTTACAGATATGATGATTTGGGCCATATGCAATGGTTTACAAATGGTTTTCATGATTTAAAAGTGGTCATCAGTCAATTAAAGATGACTCTCAACCAGGAAGGCCTTCGACTTCAACTGATGACACCTCTGTCCAGAAAATCAATGATATGGTTCTTTCAAATTGCTGATTGACTGTTAGAGAACTTGCAGAAGAGATTAACATTGCAAATAGATTATGCCATGACATTTTGGTTGAAAAATTGAATATGCATTGAGTTGCAGCAAAGTTTGTTCCTTGTTTGATGACCAAACAGTAGAAAGAACATCGAGTGAATGTTTGTCTGCAACTTTTTGAACAAGCTAATGATGATGAAACATTTAAGCAAAGGATCATAACAGGAGACGAAAGCTGAGTTTATGGCTATGATATTGAGATAAAAGTTCAATCATTACAATGAATTGGCAAAGGATCTCCACGCCGCAAGAAAACATGTCAGTCTTGATTCAATGTCAGAGTGATGCTCTCTGTTTTTTTTTCAATTTTAATGGAATTGTGCATTTTAATTCTTGCCTCAAGATGAAACAGTGAACCAGTGTACTATCAAGATGTTTTATGACGATTATGTGAAAAAATCCACAAAAAGAGACCAGAATTGTGGCGAGACAGCTCATGTTACTTCACCATGACAATGCGCCCACACACTCAATTTTATCAATTGAGTGTCAGTCAGTATTTTGTCATTTGAGTGTCAATTGAGTATCAGTTTTGTGCCAAAAATCATATGACTGTCCTCCCTCAGCCTCTCTACTCGCCAGACCTGGCTCCTTGTGATTTTCTCTTATTTGCAAAATTAAAATTGATGATGAAAGGACACTGTTTTGAGACTATTGATGACATTAAAACAAATTCATCACAGACCTTAAAGGCCATTTCAAATGAAGCTATCTAGGACTGTTTGGCGAAGTGGAAACATCACTGGAAAAAGTGGGGAGAGGAGTACTTTCAAGGGGACAAAGATCAATAATCCGTAAACTTAATAATAAAAATTAAAAAAAATAAATTCGATTATTTTCTAAAGAGTCTATTTATATATATATATATATATATATTATGATTAATTCACTACAAAAGTTTGAAGTTTGTGCCATGGGAATATGAAATTGAATATATATATATGTATTTGTATCATATGAAAAATGTCATGGCTGACCAGAATTCAAACCCAAGACTGCTTCAGATGAAAGGCCGAGATGCTACCACTCCACCATAAAGATCCTTCTTTCTTTTTTTGTTTAGCCTCCGAAACCACCGTAAGATATTACTTCAGAGAATGAATAAGGATGATGTGTATGAATGTTAATGAAGTGTAATTCTGTATAGTCTCAGTTCGACCATTACTGAGATGTGTGGTTAATTGAAACCCAACCACCAAAGAACACTGGTATCCATTATCTAGTATTCAAATTCATATAAAGTTATCTGCCTTCACTAGGATTTGAACCTTAGAACTCTTGACTTTGAAATCAACTGATTTATGATGAAAAGTTTCACCACTAAATCAATCCGTTGGCATATCATAAAGATCCGCATTTCTGTGGAGTACATAGCTTTGTGGTAGCAAACCATGAACAGGAAAAGAATAAAGCCTTTGAAATGTGACTGAAAGGTCTTGGAAAATAAGTTAGGTTGAAAAGGTTTGGCATGAAGAGGTCTTACAATGAGTAAGTAGAGAGGAATTTTTGCAGAGACAAATTAAAAATTTTGATTAGTATGCTGTATTTTTAGGAGACAATTTAGTTTGAAACAAAAGGATAATGAGGAACTGAATGATATGATAAGGGAGTAGGTGTATCAGAAATTGTAGAAGTTTGTTATTTGCCAGAAAAATTACAAGGGATGTATTAAGTAAGATAGTCATTTAAGGCAGAATGGAACAGACTGGGAGAAGTTTCATGCTCTAAAAAAAGAATTCTACTAATATTTAAAGTGAATCAAATCAATATTTGTTGATTCTTTCAAATAATAATTCTGCTTAAGTTTGGCTTAGGTGAATCAGAATTTTCTATATGTTCGTTAGTATGTACTCATATATTTATCAGTTAATTACTTGAAAATTGTCATTTTATTTTGCACCAATTTATTTTTTCTACATGCAGTCACATCACTGTTACTTCACATAATTATTACATTTATGTATTAATATGAATTATAACCACTTATATTTTTATTCATCAATTTTGTACTTTGTAATGCTGCTGTAATCAAAAATTTTACTTATGGTTTCTCTTCATTCATCCAACCCCTTTTTCTGTTACCCATAGAATAGCACACCTGCTATTCCTTATGTGATTTTATATAATATATTACTATGTTATGATATGAATAAAGTATTTATTTAGTTTATAAAGTAAAAAAAGATAGTGTTTCAGGTAATAAATATTTTTTAACAATTGGTTTACTTTCAGAATTTAATTACTATTAATATTGTATCAGAGAAATATTAATTATCCCGAACTCACAGTTTATTATTTTATAATTCAGTATTTTATTAGATGATAAATCATTAAAATGGCAATTAAATTTTATTAACTAAAACAGTTGTTGTCGATATGAAAAAAAATACATGATTGTTATTATTATTAAAATTTATTTAATATTTGTAATGGATATTAAAAATAACACTATCTTCTTTTTGATTTTATTATCTATTTTTAAGCTCTCAAATTTATCCATTTCAATTTTAATGTATTGTCTTATCTCACAGTATTCATTGCAATCTATTAATGTAACATTTGCTAATATGTTTCAGACGGTTATTGTTACATTGCATTATCACTATCATAGTTTTTATTTTAAATTGATTATTAATTTTGCTTTCTATATAGTGTCATGTTACAATAATTAAAAATTTTAAAAAGAATTTCTCATTCTATATAATTTGTTTGATGTATTTTAAAGATTTTAATTTTTTAAATAATTTTTTTTTTCGTTTTTACAAATTGCATCTGAGCAGCAGAACGTATTTATTAATTTATTAAAATTAATTAAATAATTACCACTTACTGCTATTTCCTGTTTGTTCCCATTCAGTATTTTCATCAAGAGCTGTGCATCTTACAGCTTTTTTTTAATAATAAATTAAGAACATAAATTTTAAAACTACTGTTTGTTTCAGTCATTGAAATGAAGTCTTATAGGTTTTTTTTTTAATGTAAAAATAAGTACTAAATAGTATTTACTTTTATAAATTTATCATAATTAAAGAAAATTGTTATTTATTCATTCATACTGTTCTACAATCAGGGCAGGTCCTGTCACGTCTGCTGCTCTCCACCTTGTTCTATCCTTTGCTAACCTCTTTGTTTCCGCATATTTTTCCTTTTCCATAATCCTATCCATCATTTGAAATCTCTTCATTCCTCTTCCTTTTCTTCCATTCACCATGCCTTCTATTGCATCCACTAATGAACACCTTCTTCTCATACAATACCTTAGCCAGTTCCTTTTCCTATATTCAATCACATTTAGCATTTATCTGTTCTCTCTGATTCTCCTTAATACTTCTTCATTTGTTTCTGACATTTATCATTCTGCACAACACCCATATCTCAAAAGCCTCAGTTCATTTACTGTCTGTCTTTCTCATCACACTCCAAATAAAAAATGTCATTAATCTCTTCCTTAACACTAAGTTTAACTTTCCATAGAGCAGTCTTATTAAATATCTGCTTGTGTCTTGATATTCTTGTTTTAATCTCTACCGTGCAGGTCAGGTCATCAGTGATAAAGCTCCCATCAGCTCATCAGTTATAAAGTACTGAAATTTCTTCACCTGCTCTAAAACTTCATTTCTTATCATAATCTCAATTCTCTCCTCTTTTCCACCCAATACCATACATTTGGTCTTCTTTTATCCTCATACTTGGCTTTTGCAAGCTTCATTTAAGTCATCAAGCATTTCATTTAGTTTACTTGGACTCTTCCAGTACTGCCATATCATCAGCAAAACGTATACATTCTATTCTTCTTCCCCCAACCTATATTTCTCTTTTCCCATTCAGACAGCATTTAATTATTTATTCCAGATATATACTAAACAGTGTTGGTGACATGCAGCATCTCTGCCTCATTCTCCTTCCAATCCGTATTCTTCCTGTCATTTCATCTCCTACCCTTACTTTTATTCCCTGGTTACAGTATAGCTTTTTTATTAGGCGCTTCTCTTTCCAGTCAACTAATTTCTTTACCAAAATTAGCAGTAATTAACCCATTTAACTCTGTCAAACACTTTTTTCTAGGTTGACAAATGCAACATACACTTTCTGCCTCCTTTCCATGTATCTCTCACCTATTAATCTTAGCAGCCCTATAACATCCCTTCTTCCAAACACGTCTTCTAAACCATACTTATCTTCCTTAACATTACAATCCAATTTATTTAGAACCCTTAATAGTACCTTAGCTGCATTAAGCATCATTCTATGTTCTTCGCATTTCTTTGTATTTCTTTTCTTTTCTATTGGTACTATTATTGTATCCCAAATACTTTCATTCTTCAAGTATTCCATTGTATAGATCTAGTCATAACAACTTCCTGTCTCTCTTAGTGCTCTGAACAGTTCAATTGGTATTTCATCACATCCCTCAGCTTTTCCTTTTCTCATCATTTTAATTGTCTATTTATTTCACTTTTTAAAACACTGTACCCATTTTGATCTTCATGAACTTTGTACTCTTCTTCCACTCCCATATCTATTTCTCTTGACTTTTCTCCTAACGCGGATGAATCAGCAATGTGTTCTTCCCACCTCCTTTTTATTTCCTTCTCATTAAGTGTTTTCTCATCCTTTACCTCTATCTGATACATTTTCTTTCCCAGTTTTTCTTTAAAAACTATTTCTGATGCTTCTTTACATATTACCTTATTTCTTCCTTTTTCCAATGTTTCTATCATTGTACATTTTTTCTCGAGCTACTTTTTCTTAGCTTTTTCAGTTTCCCTTCTTAGTTCATTATTCTATATTTCCTAAACCTTCTTCTGTTTGTGCATTTTCCCACTTTTTCTATTATGATGAAGCAAAGATTTTTGTTTAAGTACTTGACAAGGGTAAAAAAAATTAAATGTAGTAAGTGATAAATTTGTCATTTATTTTAATAAATTATATATTTTGTGTGAGTTACTATGGGATTTGTATTGATTTTTATAAGTTTCAGAAATACAACATATTCTGAGAAGTTAATTTAAAATTATGATTGTTTATAATAATTTTTTTATTTATTGTATAATGTAACTTGACCAATCCACCATAAACCTTCATTTTATACATTAAAAAGTGTAATAATAAATATAACGAACAAACTGAAAAAATGAAAAAGTAAATAAACATTTAAACAGATTTTAAAAACTTCTCCCTTTTGAAATATGAACAATAGTACTTCTTGGATATCTTTTTGGAAGTTATTGTGTTCTTCCTTTATTAGTGGTGTTAGACGTCAATAAGATCTTCTGGAATCATTAAAAAATACATTCCATGTTTTTAAAATTTTATTCTTTTTTTTAAATTTGTTTTAAAAATTTATTCATTCTTTAAATTTATTTATTTTTTTTTAATCTTATTTGGAAATTAAACCTTCAATGTATTTTTGATTTAACTATGTCAGTTGCAATAATCTAACAAATGTAGGTGACTTGACGTAAAACTTATTTTGTTTTGTTTATAAATCACTTATAATATTGGAGTAGCATAACAACGCATTAGCAATTCTCAAGAAATAACAAACATACCATGACAGGCTTACTTAGGAAATTGAAGAGTGAAATTAAGAAGTTTGCCTTTCTACTGAACTGAACGTGCTGTTTACCTATGTATAGTTCCATACCAAGCCCACTGAAATAAAAGTGATTTTCAGTCCTATAACTGACACCTTCATTGGGTTCATTACAATAACTGGCTGTATACTGAACATATACCCTTGTCACTTATATCTTTGATGCTTTTTATATGTGACAGTCATGAAAAAGATGGAGACAGATAGTGTAAAGCAACCCACCGGGTTGGTCTTGTGGTGAACGCGTCTTCCCAAATCAGCTGATTTGGAAGTAGAGAGTTCCAGCATTCAAGTCCTAGTAAAGTCAGTTATTTTTACACTGATTTGAATACTAGATCGTGGATACCGGTGTTCTTTGGTGGCCGAGTTAACCACATATCTCAGGAGTGGTCGAACTGAGACTGTACATGACTACACTTCATTTATACTCATACATATCAACCTCATTCATCCTCTGAAGTATTATCTGAATGGTAATTATCAGAGGCTAAACAGGAAAAAGAAAAAAAAAAGATAGTATAAAGCAATAAATTGATTTACCCCCTTTGTATATTGAACTTTACGTACTACATCTCCATAATTATTAAATTTTCTTTAAATTGAGGTTAATTACATAATACACTGATGTTACTTGTGCAGTGGTAGCATCATTGCCTTGTATCCAGAAAGTCCTAGGTTCAAATCGTGATCAGGAGTTATCTATTTCATAAATTGTAAAATTTCAGTCGCATATTCCACGCTCAAACTTTATCATCAATTACTTACATCTTCTTCTCTTTCCTGTTAGTTAGCATCCTATGTTTTCTAACTCCCTCGTTTTTGTTAAGCGATAGGCTCTAGAATTTAAACATTTTTTTTTTTACCTTTTTTCATAAGTTATCCAAGTAATTTTCTTATGTTAACATATAAAAATACTTAGAATATCAGAATTAGAAATAATAATGGCAACAACAAAAACAAGATTAAAAAAAGGTGTGCATATATTGTTATAACAAAACCTACTAGAGGAATTTCCTGTTCAGAATAAAAGAAGAATTATCAAAATAAGTTTATATGATGAAGAGTTAGGTGTGAAAATAATATAAAAAATATTGGTTGAATTGAAAACCTTCTCCCTCTTTTTGATTTTGGTTAAAAAGCAGTACACATACCTAGAAAAAATTATGGTATCTGGAAAGTGTTAATTTTCAAAATATTTTTTGTATTTATTTATTGAATCAATCAAAATTGGCATTCTTTGATATCTCAATCTTTATAAGTCAGTTTCTTTCTAATTCTTAGGTTTACATCAGATATCTGGGTTGCTTTATTGTGATTGTATTGCCTCTCTCATCCTTTGTGAAACTGTATAAATAGCTAAATCTTCCAGTTTCAGTGTGATGTGTTTTCCTGATTAATCTACTTTTTTTAATTAATCTATCTTTCTTAAATAAGAATAGGATTGACATTATTTTAACCATCTTTTACAGTACTGTTAATAGCTTCTCTTTAATTTGAATGTTGATTTGTTTATATTTTACTTTATTCTTAATTTTTGTTTATAAATTCCTTTATGTACATTTTTATATAGTTACCATTTGTTTTTATTTATGCTTTGTTAAATTTTGTTTTTTATTTTCATATGATTTGTTATTTATACTAATTTTTTATACAATATTTTTAAATTTCATAAAAAAATATGTTCTGTATTATTTCACAGGTGATAAAGGTGAACCTAGTTTACATTATGAAAAATTAAGAAGAAGAATAAAGACTGGAGTTGATGAGATGTGGTATTTCATAAGTGCACAAGTTAAAGCAGCTCATAAACAAGCAATTGAATCTTCACCACAGCTTGCCAATACATTAAATAAAATTGTTGAAGAAGGTGCTGAACATAAAAGGTAAGTCAATCTTAACATAAAATGTGGGAAAAATTATAATTTATTTTTAAATTATTTTCTTTCTGTGTATTAAAATATTAATCATTGTCTTTATCATTACTGTTTTTCAAACTGTAATGTATTCACCCTCAAACAGTCTCATGATCATACATCAGATACATAAATTCCCCATATTATAGCAAAAAATTAAAAGTGAAGGTATGCACTGTTAATTCTGTATTTAGAACTAAACATTCATTACTGCCTTGTAGGAAGTATTGTGATGGCAAAAAATTTCAGTCTTCAGATTTCATCTCCTTTTTTCTTTTTTTTAACTTTTTTTACTTTCATGTACAATGTAAAGGAAGTGTTGGGACCGCAAAACATTTCAGTTTTCATATTTCCATGGAAATATACATTTTGACCATCCTTGAATCCATTTTGACTAGTTTCACTGTGATGTCTGTACATACGTATGTATCTCGCATAACTCAAAAACAATTAATGATTTTGTTTTACTTTTTGACTTACTCTCTTGCGTATGTATTATATTACTTTCCCGATGAATATAGCTATATTGAAAGGAAAGATATGATGATCGTATAAAAAATAGGGGAACTGGTATTTCAATCTTATGTTTTTTAGGGTCCATCTAGTTCATCTACACAAAAAAAAAAATATTTATGTAAGGATGTATATGCGTACGTATATAGAAATTTGTATTGCATGCTTTTGGCCTTATATCTCAGATTGACTGAACCGTGTTTTTTCCAAATTTTGGCTCAAGAAATTCCAAATGTGGGGTATTGATCATGTTAATTTTTTCCCAAAATTCCTTTAGGGGATTGGGAATATCGCAATAAAACCAGTTTTGATTTTTTAAGAGGCACCTTTAGGAAAAGGTTTTCTTTGGCAGATTTTATAACTAAATTGTATAAATAGATAAAAAAACCTTTTTTTCAAAATAATCAACCACCAGCTCTTAAAATTGAATTATAAATACATGAATTTTTTTGTCTTTTTATTTTATCTCCCTTCAGTTTTAATATATCTTTTTAAAATTTTTTTTATATGTGATATTATATAGGCCTATCAAAATATGTTTACAGTTTTCCAAAATTATAAACTACGGACCTTAAATAAAGAAAAACTTTAAAAAAATTTTTAAGTTCTTGTTTGCCACTTATTAGACGGGGTGTTAGATTTAGAGAAAATCGAATTAAACCTTAAACCATAAATTAATATTTTTAGAATTTAAAAAAAATTTATTCCCCTTCTTTAGCAAATGTAATATTCTGTTTTTTTTTGTTTTTTTTTTGTTTTTGCTCTAAATACTTCCTTATATGAACTAAAGGAAGTATTGTGATGGCGAAAAATTTCAGTTTTCAGATTTCAACGGAAATATCCATTTTGACTAGTTTCGGCGTGACATCTACATACTTATGTCTCGCATAACTCAAAACTGATTAGCCGTAGGATGTTGAAATATAGGATTTAGGATTGCACCTAATATTTGCACTTCCCCTTTTTATTGCAATCGACTGGACCAAAAGTGTATAAAAAAAACCCAAAATCCCAAAAATTTGGATTTTGGACTACAGTAATAGCCCTCATTGAGATCCTTTCAATTTTATATCAAGTGGTACTTATTTTCATTGGTTCCAGAGTTATAGCCAGATAAAATTCTAATTAATGAAATATGGAGCTTACGATGGGACGGCACATCGATTCAGATCCGACTTCATCTCCTTTTCTTTTTTTTTTAATTTAAATTTATAGATTTATTAATTTATTAATCTGCGATTGTAAAAAAATCTTTATAATAAATAATAATTCAATAATAACAACAAGAAAAGAAAAAATATCAGACGTTATTAATGAAATAAAATTTTATTTACTTTTCATTAAAAAAAAATGTGTATATGTAATACACAAGTCAGATTTTTTTTAAACATACACTGTATATGTGAGCATGTAATAAATACTTTTGTTTGTAGTTATACTTTCATTTATTTCTGTGACAGTGTAAATTAAACACATCTATTGAGTCAGTACAGTATACATATTATGTTGTTTTCCACAAAAAAGGGTTAGATTAATTTATCAAAAAATCCCTGTCATTCCTATGGATGTGATATATATAAAGACTGTTACATTCAAGAAGCACTGATCACAGTTGGCCCAGTAATGTTCATTTTATATAATCAGTTTGTAGTGAACAAAGTGAAGTTATTAATTAGAACCGAATATCACTTGCAGTTTAGCTTGGTATGATAATATGTATATTAATGGGTGAGCCAATAAAACAGGTGATTTTAACAATTTAATTATTTTTTCATATTTTTTTCAATTTATTTAGTAGCATTTAACTGCGTCTTATATATATTCTGAGTTCTGAACAGTACATACTGAAGGTGGCTACCATTTTGAGTCACACATTCAAGTTGATTTTTTGTGCTTTAAATCGTGCATATATTAATATGCACAGAATTGTGCATATAAAACTTTATGACAGATATTTTTTTGAGGTCTTCAGTGTTTTTTTAGGGTGTATCTCCTTAGTTTTCAAATACTTAAAAAAAAATTGGATTCTGTGATTTCTGGTGATCTTATTAATCAAGAAATGTTGTCATGCCTGCAGATAATGTGATTTGAAAACAGTCGTTTATTCATTGGAGTAGTAGTTCTTGATGTTTTTATTTAGAGTTGTTTGTCATCAAATAACCCTAAAGATACTGGAAGTTTTGTTTCTTCACATATGTGAATAAGTGGAAATATGATTCATTATAATCTTTGTTAATACGTATAAGATTGAAGAGTTAGCAATTGAAAGTCATATGGTTCAATGTCATCAGTATCGTTTAATATCTACACTGCTTTGGTTTTATACAGATAATTGCTTAAATTCATATGAAGAGTTCTTTGAATACTAATGTTAAGCAAACCATCTAAAGCAAATGATGAGTTAGGGACAGACTGTTTGGGGCTTTGTAGATTCTCTTTTGGTGCTAATGTTTTCCAGTGTACATTCCTCTATTTAATAGTAGATTTCTTGTCCAATCTTGAACCATTTTCTTCAGACTTATAAAATTTAATGGGATGAAGTGGCTTATGGCACTGCATTATTCTGATGGATACTGAAGTGGCATTGAAACAACTGTTGTACAACTATAGAACTATTGCCATTTTGCAGAATGAATTATTCACAAACACATCATTCACCTATCTAATCCTCTTATCACTAAATGTCGTACAAGGAAGAATCTGTTGTTACTTACAAAAAACTATATTTATTATCGCCCGTTTCAATAGCTCATCCCGTATATTCAGCTCGGTGAAGAAGGTAATAGGAAATCACTTTACTACTTACTGTTCCCCATAAGTTTTTCATAGAATTCTTTTATTCTAGAGAATGATTCTGCCCTTTTTGGGACTGACTGAATGGTGTATCTTGTCCAGTCACCTACAACCTTTTTGCCCAACACAATTACAAGTTGTAGAAGTTTAGTTTGAAAGGACTTAACAGTATCAATCTGTGTACTGAAATTTTATAATTTAATTTATTATTAGAAGGGAATAGCAGGTCAGCAATATTGAACGATAAACTCTAAATGATTATATTTCAACTCTCATATAATTAAAACTGTACTGCTAAACAAAAGTGGAGTAATCATCAGTTGCAACTATATATTAAGCATTACTCCCTTATCTTGTCATCGCTTGTCTACCAATTCATGAAGATTGATAATCTATAAAACTTTGACAAACATGTTTATTTTACAAGTATCATTCTGTCTAATAATTCTCGAAACTTTTGGTTGAAACTATTACTTATTTTTAAAATAAAATTTCCACTACAGAAATATGATATTGCTGAATGACAAATTATTGTTAACAAGTATAATGTTTTGCAATTTTATCTGTACTGTATTTGATAACATGTAATTATTAAGTGTTAAATAGCCTGAAAATGGCTTCACATTGCAAAATTCAGTGTGACTAGAAAAAAATATAAATGCTTACATCTACAAAAATAGTCAAATTATTCTCAGTCATCATAAATCTCACCTGAATTTTTTTGTTTATACTTCAGACATATGAATATCAGCTGATCTATGTACATTGTTTTATTTTATAACTACCAAGCCAATCTAGCCAGAACCTGGACCCTCAGGGCCCAGGTTAACTTTGGAGCCAATTCAGGAGCTCCTCGGGCCGTGGGGCTTACCTAAGGGACACAGAGGTTGCTTCCCATGCCATTCCTGTGTTTCAGGGGATGGTGCCTTGGACAACCGCAGGGCTCACTTCAGTCGCCGTTCCAGTCTACCCAGAGGGCTCTGCCTCCTGGAGCCCCCCCACTGTTTGTTATCCTCATGATTGTGAGAATAATACTGATAAATAACAATTAAAGTATTCAGGCTTTATAGAAACCTGAAAAAGAGGCTAAATTACAAAAGACAGAATAATAGTAGCTATGGTAACTAAAGTACACACACTTTGACGACAAAAAATTCTTAACTTTTTCTTTGCCATGGAGGCAGAAATAAAATAATGAAGTAAAAGAATTTATCTTTTTTTTTCCTTAATGAATATCTTTAATTTACAATTTCACTCTCTTTGGAGATGAAATAATGAATATTTTTAATATTTTAGCCTTCAAGGGAGCTTGGGCCTCAGTGTGTGACTTAAAAAATTCTGTGGTATAATACGAATGTATCCTGAAAATTTGAAAGCGATCGATCAGTTGGTTCTTTGAGATTTTTTGAAATGAAATATATCTAAAAGCCTTCTTCGTTACACCAAGAAACGTGGATGAAACTTTGGTTGTGATTGATGGAGTAGTTTTTTGTTCATCCCAAACAAAAACCCTCTTTCTCATTGTAGTAGTATAGATAATCTGGCAAAGTATCTGTAATTGTGATGACTGTTATTCAGTATTGAATAAACTTTTGATAGGTTTTAGTAATATTTGAGCTGTTACATTACTAAGTTTTTCAAACATGTCACCATTGGTAAAATATAATTATTATAAATACAATATTAAAAACAGCTTACCAATATATTATTTGATTTCCTCAAACGTTTTTGGCTATTCTGTCATCTTCAAGAGGAATTTATAATAATTTAGAATTAAAATATATAATTTATAAGATAAAATTAGAGGCATAACAATTGATCGCCATAAGATAAAAATTTTGTAAATGTTAAGTCATAAGTTAAATTAAAATAATTGTTTGTTTTGTAAGAGTGGCACAATTGTTATCAAAGTGAAATTGTTATGATGATTGTTGTTGTATTATCAGAGTGATAACAACTATGACACTCCTACAAAGCAGAAGTAATTATTTTAATTTAACTTATCACTTTAACATTTACAAAATTTTTATTTTATGACTATCAATTGTTACGTCTCTAATTTTATTTTGTGAATTTTATATTTTAATTCTAAATTATAAATTCCTTCTGAAGATGGCAGAATAGCCAAAAACATTTGAGGAAATCAAATAATATATTGAGAAGCTGTTTTTAATATTATATTTATAATACATTATTGTAACTTTGTTGTTTAATGCAATCTGTAGGTGAATTGTATAAAAAAGAAAATAATAATAATTTGCCCATACATTTATTTTTCTGAAAATCTTTATAAAAACTATCACATTTTATGTATAGCTACCAATTGTAGAGTTTTTTCTCTTTATTTTTCACCACATGACCAAACCTTCACATGCAACTTTTATCAGAAAAATCTCTTTTATTATAAAATATAAGTGTAAGTATTTTTTTAAATTAATTTTATAAAGAAATGACATCCACACATATATTATATAAAAAATCAAATCCATCAGTGTTTTTTATTCAGGGTGTTTACATAAAAAAATCTTTTTCTCTTATTTTAATATAAGTAGAAAAATGTTTTTAATTTCATAAAAGTATATATGCCTAACCCCACCAGGTTGGTCTAGTGGTGAACACGTCTTCCCAAATCAGCTGATTTAGAAGTCGACAGTTTCAGTGTTCAAGTCCTAGTAAAGGTAGTTTTTATATGGATTTGAATACTAGATTGTGGTTACTGGTGTTCTTCTGGTGGTTAGGTTTCAACTAACCACACATCTCAGGAATGGTTGAACTGAGATTGCAAGACTACACTTCATTTACACTCTACATATCATCCTCATTCATCCTCTGTAGTAATACCTGAACTGTAATTCCCAGAGGCTAAACAGAAAAAGTGTATGCGTCTACATATGTTTTATGAAAAAAAAAATCAACATTTGTCTCCCTTTATATATGAAATACTTCCATTATGACTACCATATTTTATTGATTGTCTCCTCACCATATGACTAACTTCAACTCATAACTAATGAAATATTTCATGTACTTTATTAAAAGAACAATAATTTTTGTAATTGTAAAAAAAAAAGTAATACACCTACATTTCTTTTAAAAATCAACATTTGTCGTTTGTTATTGCAGTTTGTAAGTAACTGGCTATTATCTTTTTTCTGTTGAGTTCAGGAGCTTGATTTCTCTACAGTGCAAGTAAGTTATTTCCTGTGCCCTTGTTGCTGTGGGATATATTGCTGTATTCATACTAATTATTTGAAACCGACAAAGTGAATCTATTTGTAGTATGTTTGTAATTTTCAACATAAGTAATTCTTATTGTATTAAAATATTCAGTTAAAAAAAAATTAGTGAATTCAAAATTATATTTAATTAGTGCCAATCAAAGCTACTGTCAGTTTTTATTTCATAACAAATATTTTAAATTGATTCCTATTAATTATTGTTATTTATTTTCCAATTAATTTTCAGTAATCTTTAGACCTTACGACTGACTGAATAATAATTTATTAGTGTGCTGTAGAGTTGTACAAAATATAATACTACATTCTCTAAATTGTATACAATTAACTTCAAACCTATCCCAATTATCGCCATCCATTTCTTTTTTTTAATAGGAATTGAATTTTTGTAGCATGTGAAAAAATCCCATGTCTGACCAGGATTCAAACTCAGAACCTTCTGAATGAAAGGCAAGAGCCACTACCTTTCTAATATTGTATTGTTATCAAACAGTGAATGTTTCAGCCAAGAAAAGAATGATTGATTTTACTATATGGCTGCTTTTAATCAGTGTCTTTTGACTTTTACAAAGATTACATCAAACTATCCTTTGTTCTTATTTCTTGTCTATTTTTAAATAGCATCAGTTGTTATTCTTATTGAACACTAAATGCTAACTGCACAAGTAAACCCATATAAAGGTAAATTGTATCCTTATAGAATTGTTTTTACTTAATTGGTGTATGGAAACTCTTATTAAATGTAGTTTTGACTGATGGTTATTTCCTTACCTTTTTGGTTGGTAAGAGGGGTGTGTGTGTGTGTGTGTGTGTATGAGTGTGTGTGTAGGTTTGCATGCGTGCATGTATGTGTGATATGCAAATTTAAATGTGTGAAACAATTTCATGCTTGATAGATTAACTTTTATGACTCCACCATAAAGGTTAACAGGCTAGTAGCATCTGGCTACTATACTTTCTTTAACTCAACCATTGATCACCACTTACATTTTTTCTAAATTACTTTTCTCTTTGTTGTGATTGTACATTATTACAGACATGCCTAGAGCTGAGGTGTTCGCAATATTATTCTACTGACTTGTGCATAAAATTGTTTTGTGATGATACTATTTTTTTTCTACAGTTAATTTATTGTGTAACATTACAAGTATTGATTTGAAAAGAGAATTTCAACTATTTTATTAACAGTTGTCTGATTTTTATTTGAATAATATTTAATTGGTAGCTAATAAGTCAGTGTACAGTTGTGCCAAACTATCTACATGTGCGGCCAGGCCAGCCTACTGATGTGCGGGCAGGGGAGAGGAGTCTCTTCCAAAAAACATTGTGTTGGTTGTCTGTCAGCATAACACTTTCACAGTGTCTCATTCAAACCATATAAGAAATGACTCAGCCGCAGTTAATGTATTATTATGTCTATCATATTATTATTACATCATCGTATTTAGACTAATATTTATCTAAGGATTTGCTGATGCAATGACTATTGTCAGCACATAGTAGTAACAACCAATTATTTTAGTTTGGTGTTTAGTGTGATTAAAATAAGACGTGTATAAAATGAATATGTATAAATATATAAATTATATGTATATATAAGTAAATAAATGTGTAAAATATAAGATTATATTTTGTTTTTAATGTTATAAATTCAAACTAAAAACATTAATTAACGAATTCATAATAATTATTTTTAAATTACGTATTAATGAGGTGTATTATCAAATAGTTTAATTTTGATGAATGTTAGTTTAACAGTTCACATTAGCCATACTACAAGTGTCAGCCGATAGAAGCGAGCATGATGTTTTCAGTTAGGTAAGTAATGACACAGCTGCGCCCAGATAGTTTGGGTCATAAATAACTAATTACAGTTATTTTTGAAACACTAAACTGCTAAGGTAAATTAATTGCAGAAAATTAGAAATTTGAAACATTTTTGTAATCTAAGTGGTTACACGTTATTATTAATGTTACTTTTTTGTGATTACTTTGATTTATATTGTATTGTCTTAAATTATCTAGATATCTTAAAGTTATTGCAGATTATTTTAAACAATCATTCAGCGGAAGCGTTCATAAGAATTAATTTCTTTCTCATTAAGTTAAGAGATGTTATTGATTTAAGAAAACATGTAAAAAGGAATATTGATGAATTTTAACTGTTTGCTTTTTAATTATAAATTGATGTTTTTGTTTTTTCCCAAAAAATCTGCTAATTTTCTTGATATCATTTTCATTTCTTGTCAAACATTTAAGCATGACCAAGTAACAACAACGATTAACAATGATCTAAAAATCATTGTTTTTGTAGAATTTGATTTTTTATGTGGTTAACATTGCCATGTTCTCAAAAGTAACAATTTTTATTTTTTTTTAGTTTATTTTTACTAGTGTAAGAGGCCCACCTTTAAAACACTTTTGGATTATTTGTTGCTGTTCTCTCATGTAGGAAGTGGAGCTGTGTTGCATAAGCTGTAATTGTTTGGAGTTGTTTGGATAAGCAGAATCACCACTACCTTGCCAAGTTGTGTTGATGAAACAGCTGCTTCATCAGATACTATGGCTTACATTATTCTTCATGTTTCTTCACCAGGAAATAAGAATTCAAGAAAAACGAAAGAAGAAGCTTGAAGAGAGGAGGTGATTAACTTACAATAGGACTATGAAACTCTCATCAAGAATTCATCATGATTATTCTGCTTCCATTTATAAATATCACCATAGTTTTTACCTAAATTATTCATAGTCCAGTTAAACTTCATTTAAATTTAGCTTTTATTGTCAGGTATAACTACATTTATTTCAGCAAGACATATACATGTTTATAATCACATAATTTTTTTGTGTTACAGATCTTTAATAAAAGATATAGAGTCATTAGCTGATTCGGACGGTCATGATAAATGGAGAGATAAAGAGGCAGCTGAATTATCTGATCTTGTTCAAAGGCGAATACAGCATTTACAAAATCCTCCAAATTGTAGTAAAGCTCGGAAACTTTTGTGTAGTTTAAACAAGGTTTGTATTTATTTGATCCACCTAGTAATATAATTTTGTTGGATTTTCCTTTTAATTTACATTAAGAATAATTGTGTATTTCCATATTATGTATTATTTTATAAAAAAAATAATAACATTGTTGTCATACTCTCCTGACATTGGTTATTTATTTGTATATAGTGAAAAGAAATGATACAAGAAAAAAATTTTTTAAATTGATATTTTTTTTGAATTTATCTATTACCTCATCCCCCAAAACCACCTCCCAAGAAAATTTTTTGATTTGTCTATGTTTACTATGTTAAATGGAAAAAACAAAAAAAAAATTCCACTCAAGAATGTATAACAAATTAAAAGTTACGTAATATTTCTTTTTTGGTGGTGGGGATGAATTTTGATGAAATTTTATCATAATATTATTATTAAACGTTTAAATAAACAAAAAAAAGTTTTAAAGAATTCCAAAACTGAATGTTCTTAAAATTTGATCAACTCCCTTAAAAATTGTTCCTAAATACTCCCCAATATTGCTCCCAAAGTATTTTTTGGGGTTATTTGCCCTACTAATAATATACCTAGAAAGACAAAAAAATTTCAGTTAAAAAATATGCAATAAATAGAAAGACAGTTTTTTTAATTTTTCAAGGAGATAATTTGGGGACAATTTTTTTTTTAAATGGTAAGATAAACATGTACCCATGTACTGAGCTTAATATAAAATGGGGTATGTTTGAAACATTTTGAGAAAATTGATCTCGGTAACTATCTTCCCTACCCTTGAGATATTGATCCCAAACTTTTATCAATAAATTGCCTCATATACATGAGCCTCTATGGAATTTGATCAAAATCAGTTTATCCAGTCAATAGTTATTTACTTTTAAAAATGCCAACATACATACATACATATGTACATATGAACATTATCCCTTTTTTGTTTTTGGGATTCCTGGATCATGAAACGTGAAGAAGTGCAAAAAACACCCATACCCCATTTTTTGACTGATTACCATACTTTCCTTCTTGCAGCATAGCTATGATGCCAGGAAGGTAACATAGTTTAGCAACTAAGACTGTTCATTCAAACCTTTATAGCATATAAACAGATTAGTAAATCAAGATATGCAGTTACAAAGAGCTCTACCTATCTGTGGTCATTAGTCTTTATAATGTTAAATATGTTTTATATTACTGAAAAAAACATCATGGTACATGTATCATGTAATATGTTTTGTAATTAGAGAGTAGAGTGTAAACTCTACTCACATTACATTACACATTAAATACTCACATTAAATGATACATTAAACCCTTCAATTTTTATTGTTTAAATTATATCTAATACTGTCATTGGTTGAAGTGGTTTAGAATTATTTAGGAGCCAATCAGTGATAACCTTTTTTCTGAAAGTTAATAGATGATAAATTATGAACGTATGAAAGACACTGAAATATGCTATTTCAGTTGGTGGTCTGAATATCTCAAAAAATTATAAATAACCCTAATTGTCTCAGTTCATGTCACCAGATCCTGCCAAGAATTGGAATTTATATTACTGAAAAAAACATCATGGTACATGTATCATGTAATATGTTTTGTAATTAGAGAGTAGAGTGTAAACTCTACTCACATTACATTACACATTAAATACTCACATTAAATGATACATTAAACCCTTCAATTTTTATTGTTTAAATTATATCTAATACTGTCATTGGTTGAAGTGGTTTAGAATTATTTAGGAGCCAATCAGTGATAACCTTTTTTCTGAAAGTTAATAGATGATAAATTATGAACGTATGAAAGACACTGAAATATGCTATTTCAGTTGGTGGTCTGAATATCTCAAAAAATTATAAATAACCCTAATTGTCTCAGTTCATGTCACCAGATCCTGCCAAGAATTGGAATGGATCATGATGCAGCTGAGTTCATCTGATAATCAGTAATAGGAGTAGTTACAGACATTTTTCTCTCAAAGTATAATTATTGAATGTTCTCAAGGAGTTGTCAGCACTCCAAATTTTATCTTCTTACACATCTAGCTGTTCTTAAATGTTAAATTCATGTACTATTCACCGTTGACAAATTATTGTTCACTGTTAAATTATAGTTCTCCTGCGCTTCCTAAATTATCTCTTTAGGAACTTTTTCCATTTTACTGTTCAGTGCCACTCAAATAAAAAAAATATGAGAATTTATTTGAATATTGTAAATTATCTCTGTGTAATGTATTTAAAGTTATTTAAACCTATTCTGTGAAAATTTAAATGAAAATAACATGAGGGGAAAAGAATTACAAATTATTGAATTTCAGAGTCAGTGAAATTTTAGCCTATTTCATATAATCTTTTTGTTTTAAACTGGTTTAATCCTTTTTTTCATATTAACATGTTTAAAATGATCATTATCATTGAAATTTATAGACCATTAATTAATTACCATTTCATTAATCATTGAAATGAAAAGTATCATTTGTTATTTTATTGCCTAAATGTTAAGAAAACAACATTTTTTCTGCTTATGAAATTAGATTTAAATATTTCGCATACCAACAGATTACTGTGCTTGATTAAATTATGTTATTTTTCTTAAAGATTTTTTTAAATGTATTTATGTGTTAATAATTTTTACAGGGATGTGGTTATGGCTGTCAATTACATCATATTGTATACTGTTTAATTGTAGCTTATGGAACCGAAAGAACAATGATATTAAAATCAAAAGGTTGGAGGTATCATAGAGCAGGCTGGGAGGATATTTATAAACCAGTCAGTAATACTTGTGTCGATCCTTCTGGTACATCAACTAGTCATTGGCCAGGTAAAATTCTTGATGTTTAGATATGTATATGTAATAACAATGATGATTTGTTTGTTTAGTGTCATGACTATAATGATTGTTGATGATCTGAAATGAGTCACAAATTGCTCCTGAAAATGAAATACTCATTTTTATGAATAATAAAAATCCTTTACTTATTTAAAAATGAAATGTCTTCTTCACTGAGACAAATACATTGTTGCATATTAGTAAAGCCAGCTAAAATGTAAGTGATAAAGTTCTACAAAAGATAACCTCTTTTAACTTACTGTAGGAGTACTGCCTATATAATAAACATCATTACTCTCTGAGATAGCAACCCTAAGTGGTGCTCTTGTACCCTAGGTGCTTCACATGGATCGTGGCCATTAGAAGAGGTGGGAAAGTTAATGTAAAGCAACAGATCCCCTTATGAAAAATATTATATACGCTGCTTCAATTCAATTGAGGAAATTTATAATAATAATAGTATATTACTTTTATGTATATTGTCAAATTTCTCTCCTTAACAACATGAGGGAACATAATATTTCACTGTTAAGGCAAGAATTATATCAAAAAGTGTTGTTTTTTTATATACATTTATGTTGCACATTCTTCATGACTCAAAAAACTTTCTTTATATGACTGATAAATTTTAAGAGACAAGTGTTTAGATAGCATTTTTTATCTGTCAGGGTCATACAGAAAAAAATATTTAACTTTGTAACTACTTGACTGATATGCATGAAGCAGTTTTATTTACATGTACAGAACAAATATGTTATTAAAACACTTAGAAAAAACCGAAAAAGTGACTTATAATTTATTGTTTTCTACTTATATTTTACTAAAATTTTAAAGTAAAAAACTGAAATTCTGCTTTATTAATTTTTTTTCCACGTAATATAATAAAACTTAACTGTTTGTAAATGGAACATAAAATTTTACAATGACTACTAACAGTAAGAGTATTATGTAAAATCTATATTACACTACATAAAAAATTATCTTCATTAACGATTAATATCATCAAAAATAATTTATTTTTATAAAAATTATTTGAATACTATTACCTTTTTTATATAGAATGTTATGCAAAATACTACTTGTAATCAATATGTATTTCAGCATCGGCTTAATTACTATTAATAGCTGTCTCATAAAAATGAAAAATTATTTTTAATATGATTAAAAAATTAAAAATTAATCAAGGAAGTGCTAATATTTTTTTTTATAAGTGATATTTTGTACTGTTTAGAAGTCAGTTTTAAAGCTTAAACAAATAAAAAAATTAATAAAGTTTAAACTAAGAACTTCCTTTTTTAAAACGTTTTCTGTAGAATTTCAATGATTTATTATGCAGAGTAAGTTGTTTTAATGTTTTGTGTCGGTTTTTTTCACATAACTTAACAAAAATTACATTTTTACATGGTTTGTGAATTAAGTATCATATAGTTGGCAACATGCAAGCCTACTGAAATGCAGGTATTTTCAGCCCAATAAGTAACACGTTCATTCTGTTCACCAAAAGCACTGGCTTAGTAGTGAGCATTATTACTCTCAGAGAAAGCAACTCTGATTCATGCCTTTTGTACATCACTGTTTTACACACATCAAAGATATAATAAAGACCAGGAAAGTTAGTGTAAAGCTACTAATGAATACCCATCCCCTTTCTGTAATGAAACCATTGTTTTCTGCAGTGCTTAATTTCATCACGGAAACTTTTATAGTTTAAAGATGCTTTTCATCTTTTCTTTTTGTAGTGATAATTACATAGTTTATATTATAATAAAGTATAATTTGACTTTTATTTTTATTTATATAATAAGATTACAGGCTCAACTGCTATTTTCATTAGTCCAAAAATGGAAATTTGTAGCATATGAAATATTCTATGCCTCGCTAGAATTCGATCCTGGGACCTCCGAATTAAAGACCAAGATGCTACTACTCCACCATGGAGTTATTTCAGTGTATTTATATACAAAAATTAAAAAAAATTAGAATTGAAAAGATTCCCATTCCTGAATTCTAAGGAGCCTTAATTCTTTGCTTGGTAGCAATGTGTTTACTTATTTTTATAAGAATACATTTTTTCCAGTATGGTATTTCTTGTGATGATTTTTTTTTCATATAGACAACATTTTTCTAGACCTATCATTATGAAAGAACTAAAATTTTAATAAAATTGATCTATAAATAAAGCCGTATCAAAAATTTAAAAATGTTGTATAACTTAAGCTTGTGTTATCTATTTTTTTAAAAGGTTTAGTCTACTGTCTTGACAACTAATCAGCTGTCATCATTACCAATTAGTAATAAAGAAATGAAATAAAAATACACTTTTTGAGAAATTGTAAAATAATTGAGTAATATTACAAGGATGAAGTAACAATTAATATCATGTACATTGATTTCAAATTCTTCATTGCTACATTCTTTACATAATTTTTAAAGATCAAAAACATATCAATATTGTAAGACTTGTTCATCATAGCAATCACAAAGGAAACAACAAAATAATACTTTTATTAGTTGAATAAAATTTTTCTTTTAACATTGTTTTGCTCCAGTGAAATCTAGCAATATTTATATACATTATATCTAATGTTGAATGATACTAAAAGTTTCAAAGGTTATAATAGATAGATTTTATTATAACACAAGAAATTGGAGATCACATTACATTACATCTCTGGCATTTTTCACAAAACCACTGTCAACATAATATTATGGCTTTGGCACACAAAATTTTCTTGACCTAAAGAGTTTTCTTATAATTAAGTTGTTCATTAAATTCTTTCTATTAGCTCTTGTATGATTCATTTATTACTTGATCAGTCAGTATAACTCTCAATTTCCTCCTCCTCATCTATTTTCACACTTAAAATACCTTAAAAATTATAAAAAAAGATATAACAGCTTCAGCAAAATCTGCAACTCCAGTTTGGATAACATATGTATGGGTATCCACATTGATATATTTCTCAACTGAAATTGATTATATCAGTACCCCGGGATAAGGAAATTAACAGAATAAACACAGCAGATTGCCATATTATATATTTATTGCTATTTTACTTTTGTTTGTAATTTATCTTTTAACTTCCAATGTCAATCATAAGTAGTCTCTTATTTTCCTTATCTTAACATCTAACCCAGTAAATTAAGATATTTATACAATAATAGCTGTTCTACATTTATCTTGACATTCAATATAATAAATTAAGGAATATGTACATACATAAATTAATAATTATTCTACATCTATTTCATATTTCTGCAAATATTTCACACATATGTGGAATATTGTCATTATACCGGTTTTTGTAATCTTTGGTAAATAAAATGTTGTCTTGATATTGTTTCTTTTATTTCATTATTATTATAATCTGGTTTTATATAGTTTACTTTCCAATTTTGAACTTGTGGGCTTGATCCCACAAATAGAAAGAGTGCAGTGCAGCTGATGCAACTTCCATTAATGAAGAAGAAGAAAAAAAGAGATGGGAAGGAAGAGAGAGACAGTCAACCAACAGAGGGACTGGCTCATAATAGGGTTAATCAGGGTAGTTTACCATCTTACCAGGAAGTAGATTAATCCAAATTACACATTAATATAACATTCCAGGAATGAATAGTAGTTTTATTCTTCCACTTTGAAAAACAAAAAAAACACTACTCAACATTTGCCCGAACGATTCTTGTGGGAAATCAGTTCTATATATGTTTTTTAGATGATCTTACATAGAGAATACAGAATACTCTTTAGACATGGCCATAATTAATTATTATAAGGCAAGAATTGAGTTGAAGAAATGTAATGTGCCATTAGAAAATAATTTTTCTCTGGAAGTTATAATTCTTGTAGTATAGTTAATGGAAAAGCAGTGTTATTGGAAAAATAATTTTACTCATTGATTTCTACCAATTTGAACTTAAAATTAATTTTCACTTTTAATTATTTATTTGACTGATGAATTAATTCACCACAGAAGCTGTACCTGAGAATGTGAAAATATAATTTATAGCTTACAAAAATTGCCATGACTGACCAGGTTTTGAACCCAGGACCTCGGGATGAAAGCCGAGGCATTATCTTTGTGCCATGGAGATTGGAAAATTATAAATTTATATTTTAAATAAATCCATTTTATTTAATAAACTTTATTTATACTCATTTATAAATTCATATTTTGTTAAAACAGTAAAAAATTTTTTCCAGGTACTCCAAATACTCAGGTTGTGCAGCTACCAATAGTAGATTCCATAGCGCCTAGACCACCATATTTACCATTATCTATACCTAAAGATTTAGCGCCTAGAATTTCTAGATTACATGGTAATCCTTTTGTATGGTGGGTTGGACAATTTTTTAAATATTTACTAAGACCTCAACCAGCTACTAAAACTATGTTAGATACTGCTGCTGAAAAACTTAACTTTAAAAAACCAATAGTCGGGTAAGTATTAATAGTTATGGTAATTTTAATGTGTTTTTAGATTCAAGAGCTATTCTAAAATTTACTCCTCTGATTGGCTGGTATAAAAAAAATTAAAGAAAAAAGTTTTACTACTTGCAAAAATTGTGTAATTACATTATATTACATGTATATATTCTCCATGAATTAATCATTCACATTTATGCACTGAATGTATTGTGATAACAATTTTTTCAGGTCACTGTCAAAGAACTATTCTGCTTGAATACCCAGCTTTATAAATGGCTTCCACAAGATTCTCATTGATTTTTAATTACTGGATCTCCAATAATACCTTCCTTCAATTTATGACAGATGATGTTAACATTACTCAGCAGTAAGTCTGATAGAGGGGTTAGTTTAAAATCCTCAGCTCAAACTGCTCAAGTAAATCCTGTATGCAACTTGCAGTATGCGGCTATACATGTTCTTACAGAAAAATAACATTCAATCTTCAGTACTAATCTCTCATACATTGTCTGTCATAAACATAACACAGTTGATGACAGTGCTTACAAAAAATCAATTACGCACTGCAATTACATACTTCACAGTTGGTGGGAGCAAGCAAAAAAAAAAAAAAAAACAATTACATGTTTTAGTGATCATCATTACTTTACCAGCACACAGAATGTATGTGAAATAAGCTTGTCGATCGTTTATGGATTACTATGCATACATCAATTGGCAACCAATTTATTTTAAGCAGTCATTTGGATGTCAGTTTTGGAATAGCATCTTAAGTTGTTATTTTATGTGTATTACAATATGTCTTTTAATTAAAATTGAACTTAAGATCAGTAATTATATGACAGTTATTTGACTGGTTAATATTGTTATCCATTTATTTATGATAAGTACTTGACTTTTAATCATATTTGTTGTATCGGACATCCCTAATTATCTACTTCCATAACATAATGTGTGTTCTCTCTTATAATTTCTATCCTATAACCTTTCTGCTATTACCAAATAATCTTGAATACAGCCAAGTTTTTTGTGCAACAATCCAACATTATGATGTCCCTAATGTTTTGTTTTCCAGTTTCATATATATATATATATTGTAATCCAATTCATCTGGTTTATATAGAATCACTCATGTTCTGGATAATCTAGAAATGTTATGTAGCTTATTTACATCACATTAAGCATGATGTGTAAAATACAGAAGGTAATTTAAAATGGTTTTTAATGTACATATACATGCATGCATATATATGCACCCATATTTTAATGATTCTGTAAATTACTAACTATGAGAAATTAAAATTTTCTGATTTGAAAAAATCATTGATTAAATTCATTTTACTATATATATTTCACAATCCTTAACCAATTTGAAATTAAAAGATTTGGTCACATTTACAAAAGAAATTGGGTTTTCAAATTTTGTTAAATAAACAAATATGAGTACTTAAAATACTATAATCCTGGATTGGTCTGGATTATCCAGATGTCTACATGAATGGGAACAGGATGAACAAGGTTGTACCTCTTTGATGTTTTCAGCACACCTAAACTTATATTTCTTGTAATATAAAATATTAAAAGCCTTAATCTTTGCCTTCTGACTTTCTTAACGGCCTGCATAAAATATTATCATTCTTGAAATGTGTTAAGAATCTGTAATTTCTTAATTTATGTTTATTATTAGAAGGTTTTTTTAGTGCATTAAAGCTTCCTTTGCTTATACCAGTTTACTTTTGATTTCTTTATTGTCCATTTTTTGTTATTTTACTACTTTCAGAATGGAATTAAATTTCAACTTCTATTGTACGTTACTGTCTTCAACCTAAGAAATAGTTTAACAATGTTATTTTTAATTTTGTTTGATTTGTTTTAGTCTTATTTATTTTTAAGTTAAATCTCTTACCTAGTAAAAGGGGTCCATACTTTTTTTGGAGTGACTATCAACTCATGATAACTTATATAATTCCATGACCATTCATACGAAAGTTAATGTATGGCTACATCACTATTCCCTCTTCATTTGACCTTGTTAGCCACTTCTTATTCTTTTTATCTGTTCTGTATGACTTCACCTGCTCTGCCTAAGTTTTTCAGCATTTTCTCCACTCTTCTCATTTCCTTTAATTTGAAACTATTATCTTTCCTTAGAACATGGTTTTACCTTCTTCCTTTGTTATTATAGTCCTTTCTCTATGTAGACCTTACAGTGTCATAATTATTATAACCAAAACTTAATAATAATATGTTGTACAAGTAAGATTTGTGAACAAAAGCAGTTTCAGAACAAATTTAATTCAAAATTTGTAAAAATTACATATGTAAGTAAGTAATAATTTTAATAAATTTATAAGTAAATGAATATTAGTTTAGCTTTATTTTATGTTTTTTTACTGTTATTTATCATTTAGCTTTGTTCTATTAGCTTAATTAATATTTTTGAAGGGTACCATTCATCCTTTTAAAGATTTAAATTAAAATAAATATATATGATTAAAAAATGATCAGATTTATTGCAATTCAGTCTAATACTATTTTAGGTAATATTAAATTTATTAGTAAAGGTAAAAACTTTAGAGTTCTAGCTTAGATAGTGTGTAAAATTTCTGGAATTATTTGTCTATTTTTGAAATTCAGTTGTTCATTTGTAATAGTTTCATTAGATTTAAATTTGTTATGTTCTACTCTATTTAGCTGTTTCAGAAAGCAGAATTGAAAATTCAGAATATTTTATAAATCAGGTATTCAAACTTTTTCAATTAAAGAAAATTAAAAAATTTAGACCCCCCAGAAAACTCAAAAAAATTTAAATAGCAGCACCCTTTATATGTTATCTACTTTAAATATTCTGTTAAGACAAGAAATTGATCAAAGAAAACTTAATATGTTGTTTTAATCCAAAACAGTGTAAGAAACAAAGTTCAGATTCATCCAATTTTTAAAATATTCCAATTCAAAATAGAATATTTATTCAGTTAGAGAAACTGTTAAAAATTTCTTCATTGTAGGTACAAAAAATTTAATTAGAAGACTTTTTTCTTTTACAGAGAAATGTATCAAATATCTAAAATAGGCTAATACCTATATTGAAGATGAAAGCACCGTTGTGTTTGCCTGTATCTACATCCTAAAATTAATAAAGCATCTATTTAAATTGTAAGTTTTAAAAAATAAATTTCAGAAGTAATAAAAATGAAATAAATAATAATTTAAATAATTTTTAAAACTCTATTGAATTATTTTCAATTAAATAAAGCAGTAATAACGAATAAAAATGTCATGATACCAAATCTAAGCTAATTCTAAGTTAACTAAATATAATAAAACATTAATAAAAGAAGAGTCAACCTTAACAAATATTAAATCTTTCTTATCATTATTGTTTGAGTTTTACTAAACTAATTTTATTTTTAGGGAGAATTCCTTTTAGATAGTTTCATTATTGCTTTAAGAAGATAAAAAATGAGTTTTAAATATTACATTACATAGCATTGCAAATGTTAAAGCCCAAAAAATTATTTTTTATTCATGGAACTAAGAAGAATCTAAAATTTTAAGTCAGGAAAATTCAGTTGGAGACTAAAATTGTAACCATAATAATCTATCATCACAGTCAGTGAGACTGTAAATTATTAAATATTTGATAATGTTATATAAATTCTATGTCGTATGATTATCTGAAATAAATGAATGATTTATATATATATATATATATATATATAATATATATAAGATGCAGGCTTAATGTAATTAATAAATACTACAGTACCTACCTTGTAAAGGAATTATCAGATTAATAAAAATACATGAATTACAGAAATAAATTATATTCAAACAAAAATAATTGATTATTTAATAGTTAAATATATCTATTATTAATTATTTACTGAAAAAAAAATCCCCTTTTGAGAAAAAACAAAGTAGTTTTCCAATGACTTCCTTAGTGGAGTGGAGCGTCTCATCCTTTTTATCTGAAAAGTTCCCAAGTTTGAATCAGACATAGCATTTTTCATACATACAAAATTTCTATTCCTCACCATATTTCTTCGCATAAGCTTCAGCATATGTAGTGAATTAGTTATAAAAATATACATGTGTAAAAAGCTATCTTTTATGCAGATTGGAGAGGATAGATTAGGAAAGTAGACTGTGCACTGGACAGCAAAAATACTAGAAAGAATTTAGACAAATGCGCAAAACTTTACATAAAAGGGCTTTTATAAGCACAATAAAGAAATTCCCTACAAAATAAATATTTTCTGTGTTAACTTAAAAAAACATAACTATCAAGAAGATATATTCAGAAAAATTTACGTGATGTAATACAAAAATATTACTTCATACCTTATACTCTTGGAGTACAACTTCATACTCTACTGCATAATAAATAATTTCCATAAATAAAAAATAGGTTGTATCAAACATCCACCAACAATATCTGTTCATTACTATATATCTTTGGTTGAATACTAAATGAACTTTGAAGAGTAGATTTGTTATTTTTTCTTTTTCTTATGTCATTTTTTGGCACTGTTAATAGTGCTGAATACAAGGGGTTTCTCTAAATTCTAAAACACTTTTTATTGTCACTGGCATTGGATTTAGACCTTCCTGTTTTTAGTTTTTTCTAACTATAAATATTTCCTGTTAAAAATTAATCAATGCAGTATATCATTGCATTGTGTATTAGCTTATGCTTTTAACTAGTATAAAAATCATATTACTTTTATATCTAGTTTACATACTGTCTAAAATACAAAAAGACATGTAGAACATTTATTAAATTGAACAGATGCAAGATTTTTAAACAAAATCACTTTTTTGAAGTTATTTACACCTATTTATCTGAAATTTAATTAAAACATATTGCTGTACTAATTCTCACATTAAAGGAATTTTGAAAATTGGATGAAGTGAACTTTGCCCATCACCATTTTGAATTGGCAGTGGTTTCTTTACACCATTGTTCTTATCTTAATGAGATCTTAAAAGAGTGTCACATAGTGAGTGCCACTCTACTGGATATTTGAGTTGGCAATTCAAAAGTTTTACACCTTAATTTTTTTTAGGGCTACACATTAAAAAATTTAAATATGAAGTCAATCTAAAGGATGGTAGTGTTAAGGATGTTAAATTAAGGATTGACCTATAAAATGTTCTGAAGCATTTCATCTATATCTGAAAGATTCATTGTTAAATCTCCATTTACTTTTGCTTAAAACATTTTTCTGTCCTTGGTACACAAATTTTTTTTAATTTTAATTATACATGTTTAATTATGTTTATAATGTTTTCTTGAATAGGTTCAAATATATGATATTTTCTCAAATGTGCTTAGCATAATTTGAATGTATATGCTCTCAGATATTCTACAGGTTCTTGCTTTATAATTAACTGTAGTTACACTGATGTAAAACTTTTTACAGTTATGTGTACTACAGATGATTTTATAAAATCTTTTATGAATTTTGTTTGGTTATAGTTTTTTTACCATGTATTCTACTATAGGACCATATAATGTGCTATTGAAATAAACTTGAAATGATATGTGTTTATATATATATAGTTTTTTTCCTAAAATCAATTCTTTTAAGAATCATATTCCTCTGTACTAATATACAAATTATATATATTTGATCAACCGAAGTACAGAATAATAAATGAAGTAAGGTGACACTTACCTTTTTGCAATGCATTATGCATGCAAAAGCGCTTTTTCTTGCGCAATCAGTTGTATTAAATTACTTTTACAAATTATTCAGAACAATTACAAATTAAAATTAAAAATAAATTTTATATTATTTTAAAAAATGTAAAAGTTAAAAATTCCATATATAGAAATATGACATCAATTATTAAAATTAAATTAAAAATAAATAAGTAGTTTAAATTAAATAAAAATGCTTGTGGTCTAGCTAGTCAATGTTACATAACTTTTCAGAATTGAAATATTATAAATTAACAATGTCTGAAGAAGTGCTACTATCTACAGCAGCTTTTATAATTGTGTCATCCTCATACCTGTTTGAACGATGATCAAATTAAATTTACTTTTATATTTATATATTTAAAATATTTCTAAAATATCTAAACCCCTGTTATGTATATTAGTATTGTATTTTTTAATTTCCAGTATTTCTAAATTTGTTTGAATATCAGGTATTGAACATTTACTATTAATAAGATGATCAGAAACATTAGAGAAACCCATAAACTTATTAATAATACACATTCAATATCTGATATTCAAACAAATTTAGAAATTAAAAAATACAATACTAATATACATAACAGGGGTTTAGATATTTTAGAAATATTTTTAATATATAAATATAAAAGTAAATTTAATTTGATCAACCTTCAAACAGGTATGAGGATGACACAATTATAAAAGCTGCTGTAGATAGCAGCACTTCTTCAGACATTGTTAATTTATAATATTTCAACTCTATACAGCAATGTATCATTGAAACTAATTATTTATTTTTAATTTTTGATTTAATTTTAATAATTGAAGTCATATTTCTATTTATGGAATTTTTAGTTTTAATATAAATTTAAAAAAAAGTAATTTTTAATTTTAATATGTAATTTGATCTGAATAATTTGTAAAATTGATTTAATGCAACTGATGATGTGAGAGTGCTTTTGCATCGTGTGTAAATATGAAACTGGAATTTTTGTGTAGAAAATACATGTTCATTGTATGAAAATTATAAAAAAATATTTTATTCAAAATATTGTCCATCGCTAACTATACATTTTTCTCATCTCTGACAATTTATAAATACCATACCAAAAAAGCTGTTGCTCTTTTGAGGCAAACCAAGTCATTGAGCCATTTTTGTACATTTTCATAAGAAGTGAAGCATTGCTCAGCAAGTGCGTGCCCCATCGATGCAAATAAATAGTAGTCGGACGGAGCCAAGTCTGCTGAGTGAGCCGCATGCAAGAGTATTTCCCAACTGAACGCCTCAATCATTTCCTTGACTGGTTTTGCTGTGTGTGATGGTGTATTATCATGAAGCAAAATCACTTTGTGTTGCCTTTTTTGATATTCTGATCATTTTACATGCAATGCTTGATTCAAATCATTCATTTGTTGTCGGTAGCGTTCAGTATTAACGGTTTCACCAGTTTTTAGCAGCTCATAATAGATCACACTCTTCTGATCTTACCAAACACAGAGCATTGTCTTCTTTCCATAGCCTTGAAATTGATGTCGATGGTTTGCCTGAAGTTACTTATGATCTTTTACGCTTAGGATTCTCAAAATATATATACACTTTTCATCACCTGTCACAATTTGATGGAGAAATGACCCTTTTGTACCTGGCGAGCTGCACTTCACAAGTGGTTTTTTTGGATTTCTTGCTGTCTTTCATTCAGTTCATGTGGAACCCATTTTCCCATCTTCTGGATCTTCCCCATGGCTTTCAAACATATGGAGAGGGCTTCTCGTGTTACATTTAATCAGCAAGTTGTTGTATCTGAGCTCTTCCTCATCCAACAATGCTTGCAATCACTGTCTTCAAACGTTTTTGGTGGTCTTCCTCCACATTCTTCATTTCTCACATCAAAATCACCACATTTGAATTTTTTTTTAAACCACTCAAATCACTGTGATTTACCAAGAGCATGCTCACCGTAAGCTTCAACAAGCATTCGATGCAATTCTGCAGCAGTTTTCTTTAAATGGCAACAGAAAATCAATGCTGTTCGTAAATCGTAGTTTGTAGATACAAAACTCGACATGTTCAACGCTAATTAAAACTATACAGTTGTATGAAACTTGTATTGTTGTGAGTTGAAAATCTTTGTCATCTGTCAAAGAAAGAAAATGACACCACAATGATGCAGTTTGACGGTAACTACATTGACAGCTAGGGCCATCTATGGGCAAATTCTAGTTTCATATTTACATACGTGGTATATATAGCATGCAAACTAAATAGACATATTGTAATTATTTAAATCATAATAAAAATTTAAGGAAATAAATTATTGTTAAAATATTTTTCATAATTCATAAGGTCGTACAAAAATTAAATTTAAAATTACTTTGGAACAGGATTTTTTTAGTAGATCTAATTTGTAACAAATACAAAATAGTAATTAAAAAATCAATTTTGGTATACTTAAGATTGCAAATAGTAGTTATAAAATGATAAACTGTAACATAATTGTGAACATGGAATTTTTTTTAAGTTGGTACAACATTAAATGAAAAAATTCAAACTCTTCTGGCTACACTGATATTTATTTTCTCACTGTAAAACTTTTGCCTGCATGTCTAAATTATTAATAATTATTCTTTACAGTGTCCATGTACGACGTACGGATAAAATTGGGACAGAAGCTGCATTTCATTCTGTTGAAGAATATATGAGAAAAGTTGAGCAATATTATGAACAGTTAGCAATGACCCAAGATGTACCTGTTAAGAGGGTATATCTTGCATCTGATGATCCTAAAGTCTTTGTCGATGTAAGACTTAAGTAAGTGTATTAACTTAATGTATATATTTTGTAATATAGTTTTATTTAAATTAAAAGATTATTGTCAGTAATATATAAAATGGTATGTATATGCAGCCATCACCTTTCAGTTTTTTTTTCTGTTCCACTTGTGCAAAAATTCTGGGTGAGAATACCCGAAACCTGAATACTTGAAACAGAGTCAACTCAAACTACTGTTATTTGAGCTGCTGTTATATTTTTATGCTACTACTAGTGCCAATATTGGTTGTATATGTTACTAATTAATATCATGTATTGTTTTCAGTTGTAGACTGCTCATGCTTCAGTCTAGTATAGTTTTGTTCTTTGCAGTTGTGTTTTTCTAAAATGATCAAGGAAAAGTTTTCTGTAGTAGAATCTTATGTGCATTTTGGATCATTTCAAGAAGTGATAAAATATTCACAGAAAAATTTCCAAATTTCACTATTCCTGCAAAGAGTAGCATTCAGTTGAAAAAGTGCACAATTCAGTGTGCAACAGGATCAACTTCAAATGCAAAATGAAATAGGCAACCTTACGTTAGACTGCAGAGACCATAGCCAATATTCAAAGAAGAATTTCTGCATAGTTGTCTATAGTTTTCACAACAAATTGGTGTAAAGTGTAAACCTTGCCGAAAGATTCTGCATGGTTTAAATTTGAAATCATATTATGTAATAGTTGCACAACATCTTAAGAGAACAGAGAAACTGATATGACTAACTGTTGATGGGCAGATGAATCTGATGCAACATTTCAGGTCAGATGAGGTGCAGTTTCATTTATCTGGATGTAAATTTTTACAATACCAGGTAATAATGATTGAAAAGTTTCACCAGATATTTGAGCATCTACTTCACAATGAGAACATTGTTGTATGGTATGTTGCTTCTGGTAGTTGTACAGTTGGCCCAATATTTTTTGATCGGACTCTCAGTACAAAAGTGCTGTACAATTTTTAAAGAATCCTACGCTCACTTAACAGATTGTGAAAAAGAATATGGCTTTTTTGAACAAAATGGAGCAACCTGTCACACACCAAATAATACACTTGCACATGTCCATGCGAAGAATAAACACTTTACAGAAGAATGAACTGTTGGCAGAAGGCAGTGGCTTGAGCTTCCTCAGATTTGTCTAGTTGTGATTTTCTCTTTGGGGCTATTTGAAGGGCAGAATTTATGAAATAAATTCCCTCACCATTGATAAACTGAAAATCCCATTCAACAAGAAATTGGAAGCATTGACAATAATCTTTTTCATCAGATTACCCTCAGTATGATTACTTGAACTCAAAAGTGCATTGCTGTGCAGGACACTTGTTTCAAACATCTTTTGTAAAAATATGGTAAATATGTAAACTTTTTCTAATATAAAATTTAATTTTATATTTTCATTTTTTCATTTCATTCATAAAATGTTGCATAATGCATCTGTGACTGTGTTTTGTCTGTAGTGGTTTGGTTTTAAATTGCTCACCTGTAGTATGTTTGAAATACACAAATTGCATACAAGACAGTATAAGCAAGCTCTTTTCCTTTATTTTTAAAGGTAAAAATCAACAATTTTATGTTACACTAATTGTTGGGTTAACGTTACAGAGAAATCTCCTTATTTGCGCTTCCCGTATTCACGATTTTGTTTTTCGCAGTGCAATATTTTGCAATGTCTTTTCTATACTCGTGGCTAAAACTTTTCGTATTCGTGTACATTACATTATGTAGTGTGACATTAAAAAATAAAAATATTATTGCACATTAAAAAAAGAATAATAAACATAAAGTCAGGCAATCTTTGCACAACGTAAAAATTGTAGGGTAAGCTGTATCAGCAGATAAAGTAGCCTCAAACACTTAAACAACAAATTTTTTTTAAATTATTGCGGATAATAAATACAAGCCAGAGCAGATCTTCAAAACATGAATGATCAGCATCAGGGTTCAAGATAGCAAAAGACAGAGTAACAATTTTGTTTTTTGCAAGTGCAGCCAGTGATTGCTTAATTAAACCACTAATGATTTATAGGTCCCAGAACTCACACACATTGAAAACGCTGTTGGCAGTTGTTTGGCGATCCAATAAAAAGCATAGATTACAGCTTCACTTTTCATGGACTGGTTCAATAATGTTTTGTACTCAAAGTTGAAAAATATCTAAAATCAAAAACCTTGATTTTAAGGCTTTTTTAGTCCAAAAACAATGCTCCCAGTCATCCACAGGCAAACAGCTCATCCAAAAATAAAACCACTTTGTTGCAACCGAAGGATCAGGGAATTATTCAATCTTTTAAATTATATTACATCAAAAGAACATTTAAAATTATTATAGAGACGTTGGATTCTGATTCTAAGCTGAATGTTTCATGTTGGAAGAGATTTAATATTGCTGACTGCAGTATGTGCATCAAGTCTTCATTAGATGAACTGAAACAGTCAACTCTGGTGTCTAACTGGAAGAAGCTGCTTCAAATAGATACGCTAAAAGATACTGGTGACATCAAGATGTCAGAAAATATCACCAAAAGTGTGAAAGCAATAGCTTGTTCAATAGGAAAAATGGGTTTGATGAAGTAGATGACATAGGTATTATTGAAAATCTCATAAACACAAGAGAAGAACTTTATGAACAAGATCTGGAAGATTTAATGGCATAGGTGAAGAGATTTAATGAAGTTGAAGAGATAGAAGATACGATCCCTGGAAAATAGTTTAATGTCAAAATGTTTAAGGCATTAAACTATCCCATGATCTTGCCCAGTTTTTTTTATAGATGCTGATCCATCTTTGAATAGAAGCTTAATTTTTAAGCACAAAATTGAAGATGCCTTGCAAGAATATACTGAACTTCATACAGATTTAAAAACATGAGCGAGATAAGGAAAAATTACAAATATTTTTAAATGCAACCAAAATACTGCAGGTTAGTTTTGTAAATTTCCATTACAGTAGTTTTAGTTTACGTAGTACTGTTGTTTTCTTGACTTTTTAAGGCGATTACAGAGTATAATTTGAACGTGTAATACAGTATATATACTTTATGTACTGTAGTTTGTTTTTAAATCGAACAGTTCAGTAAGAGCTTGCGAGTAAATTAGGAAATGTACTGTATTTTGTTAATTTTTTTTTTTTGTAGTGTACTTATGTACTGTACTAAACCAGAGCTTATAATTAATGTTGCTATCTGTATTTCATCAATAACATTACCGTAAGTAAGTATGATTTTTTTTTCATTTTACATAGATCTTAACCATTCTTCCTTAAATGAATATTAGTTCCATTCTATATTTGCAGCTTTCTGTATTTGTGGCATTTTTAGTCTCTAACCCTTGCAAATAAGGAGATTTTACTGTATACTTTTTTGTTTAAATTCAGTAATTAATACTTAAAATATGTCATTAGTTAATTAATACTAATACATTCTATACTTCCTCTTTGGGAAAAACCTTAACATCAGGAATTGTTTACAGTTTATTTTACTTCTTCACGCTGATTCCTTCAACTTCTTGAGCATTTTTAGTTACTTCTTCAACATGAAGAATGAAGGACGGAAAGAATCTTTGTCTTACTCTTCTTGAAGAAGAAATTTAGATTCTTATTTTGTATACTGTTTTCTGATTCAGATATAATTTTTAATTAATTTTCTAGCCACCAGTTCATCTTGAATTGAAGTTTGTAGCCAATTCTAGTCCAAAGAATACTACTATCAGATCATGTGATTCTTCCTCTTCTTTCACAGCAATATTCTATTTACTTTCTTTATAAAATTTTTATAATTAATTTTTAAAATATTTTTCATGATTATTTTATATCATTCTTTATATTTGAATTATTATTTTGTTTTATAAGTGTAGTTATTGTTAATTATCGAGATAATTATTCTTCATGATCAGAAAATTTTACCTCTAGAATTTTTATAAGTTTTAAAAACTGTTGAAAGTGTGTACATGTAGACTCATCATGGATAAAAAATATATCCTTACTATTAAAAAACATAAAAACATATTAAAAAACTATTAAAATATATAAAAACATATCCTTACTATTTTATTAAACATTTCCTTTTGAGTTATTGATATGATTTTCCGATTATAATAAAATTACATTTTCAGATTATTCAAATTTATCATCAGATTTTTAAATATTTATAATAAGTAATTTAAAATCGAACATTTAATCAAATAAAATAATTCATACATTAGCTACAGTTATCTATTTAATTTTTAGGTATCCTGATTATGAAATAGTGGGTGATTCTACTGTTTCAAAAACAGCAGCTGTCGCGACACGGTATTCTGATTCATCATTAAATGGTATTATCATGGATATTCATTTCCTTTCTCTCAGTGATTATCTAGTTTGTACATTTTCATCTCAGGTAATATTTTATTTACTTTAAATGAAATATAAAAATAACTTTTTTTTTTTTAATTCTTGATGCAAAACCTTTTTTCATTGTGCATCATCAATGACAATTAATATTTAATACCATGTTTAGAGTGTTTATGCTTTAATTCGTCATAATGGTTAATTATAGCCAAATTAAGTTTGGATGGCAATTAATATGTTGTTATAAATTGTGGCTTCTTTTGTGTTATTTTTATTTATGTCATAATTTTTTTTGTAAATAAGTGCAGGATGAATTCCATAGACTTGTTAGGAAAAAATAAAATAATCCTTTTGAAATATAACTGTAATTTATTTACAGTGCTTATTCTAATTTTATGTATACTGTTAAAAATTACATAATTTCAAGGACCATTCATAAAGTTTTCGGTCACAAAGAAAACAAAATTTTTCAGATTTAAAAAAATTTTTTAACATAGTCACTTGCAATTCAATACATCTGGACAACAACTTTCCAACTTTTTAATACCTTCAGTATATTGCAATTTATCCAACTCTGCAAAATAAGCAGTTGTCTCAGCTTTGATCTCATCATTTAAATTAAATCTTTATTCAGTAAGCCATTTCTTCAGGTTTGGGAAGACGGAGTAATCACTGAGAACCAAATCCGGTGAATACGTTGCATATGGAAGCACTTTGAAGCACACATCATGGAATTTTGCAGCAACATCCCAAGATGTTTATGCAGATGAATTATCATAGTGCATAGTAAAATAGCACTTTCATTTTTGCTAGAGGTGGACATTTAGCCAAAAAATCATAGTCATGACTTTTCGTGCAGGTGGAACTGTTTTCGCTTTCTTTGGTGCGCTTTCCTTGCCTCCACCCATTGTTTGATCTCTGGCCTGTATTTGTGAATCCATTTTTCATGTACTGTTACATCACTTCATGTACATTTGTTATAGCGTGGTACCAACTTTCCCATACCCTCCTCATAGAAACATGGCTGAAAACACAGGCGGCTCTCTTCTATGATGAGATAATATTGGAAAGTTTAGTACCACGCTACGACAAATGTCTAAATCGGAGTGGCGACTATGTAGAGAAATAGCGTAACTATGTAAATACTTGTTAAAAATAAAAAATTTTTTATTTTCACTGTGGTTTTAATTTCGTGACTGATCGGACCTTGAAAAAAAAATAGCCCTCGTATTTCCAAAACGTTTTTGAGCTGTCAGGCAAACATACTTGAGTTTTATTACTCTCAGTTAACAAGTTGGAATTATTAACATATAAATTAAAAGTTTTATTTTCTAATAGGAAATTCAAAAATTATTTTAAATCAGATAAGATTTTGACATTCTATACCTTATTTTGCTTTCAAGTTTTGAATGTAATAGAACGTATAACAATATGTTGGAGCACATATAGAATTGCTTATAAAAAAAGATATTTTTTTATGAATTAGAATACAATCTGTACATTATTGTATATGACCAAATGAGAGTTAAATCAAATAAAAGTAACATAATAATACCAAACTACATTAAAAATAAATTACAGTACCAAACATATATACATAACAGTATGTATATATGTTTTTAAATTAGTTTAATTTTTATTCTTTTTAACACTTGATTTCTTGATAAGTATTGAAATAATATTGAAAAATATATCCAAAATAAAATTTTAATAATAGACCTAAATAATATTTTTTTAAAAACCAACAGAAGGTGTAATTTACAAACAGAAAAATTCACAATATTGGAACTAAAACAATACAGAATAATTACTAAACAAATTATAAATCACAGCTAAATTTTCAATTACTGTACAGAATAGAGAATTGTTGCTAAAGTGCACAACAAATATCCATTATAAAATTTAATTTTCAGAATAAAAAAAATAGTTCATTAACCTCTCTTACTACAGTACAGTATAGTGTTATTATCAGTTATAAAAATAAGAAAGATTGAGAATGTAGAATCAAGCAGCTGAAAAGCATGCCAAAAACCAAATATACTTTAATTTTTTTTAATTAAAAAAATATATATCAACACCAGTGACTCTTCTTCAGTACTAGTATAAATAAAAAATCTAAGTGGAAGAAGAAATTTCTTCTTTTTTTTTGTTAAAATGACAAAAATATTTGATAGAATATTATGTAAAAAATGATGGGAAGATGACAATCAGTTGTCTAACAAAACCTAAATGCACTATATTACAAAGTAGACCATTCAGAACTGCATGGTGTATATTATATTACTTTAGAAATGTTAATAAACTAATAAAAAAATAAAAAAACTGACAGTTGTAGGATTTTCCCATCACGTGGTTTTCTTCTGATGCACGGCTTACACATAATTATTTGATAACTTATTAATTTAAATATAATTTATTCAGTAATTTAAAATATGTCAGTGCTACACTAGCACTTCTTATGGTGTCAGGGGGCATTATTGATGCAGTATACCCATTTAGCCACTAGTTCAGAGTATTTTTTGGGGTGGAGATGCGATTTTGCTAAAAGTTCTTTTTGCAAATATTATTTTTTAATCGTTAACAAATGTTCATAAGAAAGATAAAACCTTAATTAGGTGAAATCTCGAGGTACTGAGAGTGACCTTGCTCTACAGTCTCACCCCCTCCACCTTTTAAGTTGAAAATTTAATGGCATCAATACCCAATAAAAAAAAAGTAGTCGGACCAAGTTTGGTTTATTAGTTCTGGAAATATAAGGTGATTTGGAGTACGACACTGGACACATACATATACATACAAACATCAGAAAATTTCCATCCTGTTTTTTGGATTTCTTAGGTGTCAAATCATCAAGATCCAGTGAAAACTGCATATACCAAAATTGGACTGATCATAATACTTTCCCTTCTACAGCCATAATACATGACGGGAAAGTAAAAATATTTATTCTAAATTATTCAATGGATATTAATAAACATCGACAGCCACTGTTAAGAGCAATTGTGATCATTATTTAATGTCCATAGCACACAACATATTAATTATAAATCTGATTTTATCGTACATTATTTACATTGTAATTTAATAAGAAAAGCATGAAAATTATTAATTAATCATAAATTTTTATTTTTTAAATATAATTCCATCAGTAATTTTAACTTTCATTCCCAATCATGAATGGGTTCAGATCCCAGCCAGGCTTGCTATTTTTAACAAATTAAAAAACTTCAGTGGTAAAAATAAAAGAGAATAGATAGCTGTAATTGGACATAGGCCTGTAGTTACTGGAGTGAATAAATAGTATAAAATATTCAGAATTGGAACCTATGATCATTTACTTTAACATCTTTACGATGATGTATATGATATTTGTACAATCTAGATGACAAATTCAGTATTACAGTTCTTTAATTGCATCTCAATGATCCTAGCTAGCATGTTCATTCATAACCAGTTATAAACATTGCTTTTTTAACTTTGATTTAAATATTATCTTAACACACTTAATAATATACTTAAGTACATTTATAGAAAAATAACTGCCTTTTATCACGTAACAAAGCAAACATTTCATAAAATTGATCAGTACATTTTATAAACTGAATTTATTTATTGGAATATATCATCAGTTTAAATTCTCATTCTCATATTTATATAAAAATAAATCCATATAAAATAAGTTTATTTTAATTTAATTAATTGTATTTTCTTACTCATTATGGTGTAGTAACTAACCACAGTTGTACTTTATTTAATGTCATAATTAAAACTTCCTGAGTAAATCAAGAGTTTACTGTAATAATTCTCAAAATGAATTATAGAAATTAATCTAAGAATATTAATTTGAAAACTATACTATTATATAAAGAGGAAGAGGAGTTTTTTTGTTCGGAATAAACGAAAAAACTACCCAATTTATTGTCATTAAATTTTTACCCACGTTTCTAGGCATAGTTGAGAAGGTTTGGACATATTTCATCTCTGAGAAAAAAAAAAATAATAGTGAAAGTTTGCCAGTTAAAGCAAAAACTTTAATGAATTGAATTAATGAACTGTGAGCAGGGTTTGAGAAAATAAAATGAATAATATATAATAATAGAATTAAATTTACATTAAATAAAGTAATCTATATCTATACTGTTATATAAAGAGGAAAAGGGTTTTTGTTTGTTCAGAATAAAGAAAAAACTACCTAATCTTTCGCAACTGAGGTTTTTGGATATATTTCATTTCAAAAAATCTCTGAAAAACATATATATATGTATACACACAAGGTCTGTAAATAAAAATAATGAGACTAGTTTTTTTTTGGCAGCCAAAATGACAACACTTTAAAGTTACTAGTAAACATATGATTATATGAACAGCTGATTTACATTAGGTATTAATATTTTTAGTCTGTTGTTGCCATGAGATACATAACAAACTTTTCGTGAAATGAATTTTTGTTGTACAGTACAAAAATAAGTGATACTAATTATGAGCAACATTCTCCAATCAAGTTTTGTGTTAAACTTGGTGAGAATGCTACTGAAATCTTTTAAAATTGAGAAGGGCATATGGAGATGATTTTCTGTCATGAGCCCAAGTTTTTAAATGGTTTAAAGCATTTTCAGATGGCTGGGAATCAGTTGCGGATGATGCACGCTGTAGAAGATTGTCAAAAAGTGACAGCAGTGTTGAGTGAATCAGAGACTTAATACGGTACAACCAGTGATTAACTGTCAGAATGATTGCAGAACTATTGAATTTGAACCATACCGCAGTCCATCAAATTTTGACAAACGAATTGGACTTGAAAAAATTTTGTGCAAAATTGGTTCCAAAAAACCCCACTGTTAAACAGAAAAACAGCAAGGTGGAAGTGTGCCGCGATCTTTTAGAGCGAATTGAAACTGATCCTGATTTTCTAAAAAAATGTTATTACTGGTTATAAATCTTGGATATTTGAGTACAATCCAGACACAAAACACCAGAGCAAGGAGTGGCACACTTCAAGTTCACCACATCCCAAAAAAGCAAAAATGAACAAATCAGAAATCAAAACCTTACTAATTTGTTTCTTCGATAATAATGGCATTGTCCATAAGGAGGTTTTGCCTACAGGACAGACTGTAAATCGATATGTTTACCGATGAATTTTTGAAAGATTGCAGAAAAGTGTTGCTCGCGTGAGACCAGCCATCAAAGACAACTGGATGCTGCATTGTGACAAGGCACCTTGTCACACTGCACTCTCAATTAATGAGTTTCTGGCAAAGAAAAACATTCCTGTAGTTCCTCAACCACCTTATTCACCTGACTTAAGTCCATGAAATTTTTTCGTGTTCTCTACTTTAAAAAAACTTCTCAAAGGACACCATTTTCGAACAGTAGAAAACTTTTTAAAAAATGTAACTGACCATCTGAAAGATATTCCATTTTCTAAGTTCTATCATTGCTATGAAGAGTGAGAAAATTGTTTGAAGCGTTGTGTGGCTTCCAAAGGGAACTAACTATTTTGAAGGTGATAAAGTCCATGTATAATTGGATTGTAAATAAAAAGCTTTTCTGAACCAGTCTCATTACTTTATTTACAGACCTCATGTTTCACGTTTTTTAAGGTTTTTTCGATGTGGGTTTTGAAATTTTTTTAAATTTATTTCTTTTTAAAGATTAGTAGGCTTGTGCCCAACAGTGGGATGTTTATAGGCTGATGATGACGAAAGAATGTTTAGTACACTTGACCAACGCAAATTATTTAATATTCCACATAATAATGTAGCCTTGCTGGAGTTAGAAAAACTTAGAAACATTCAAAAGCCATTTTGAAGAAACATATCTACAGCAGCACCTCATGGCGACTTATAACCATAAAAATAATGTAGGAAGCTACTCTGAGGTTGATACCTATGTAATGCAAAAAGCCGCATCAAAATCAGCCAACCGTTTTAGAGAAACACTACTGCAGTGCCTCCTGGTAGCCTGTAATCATAAAACATGTCTAAGAATCTGCTCTGAAGTGATACCTATGTAATGCAAAAAAAAACATTGAAATCGGTCCAGTAGTTTTTGAGGAAAATTGATGTACACATAAACAAATACTCATACAACCTCATATCCCAAACGCATATACCATCTCCGTTCCATTGGAGAATTGCGTAATAAATCAACTTCTAGATTTTGAAATTCAATCTTGAAATGGTATGAAGGTAAAAAAATTTTTGAACAATGATTATAAATTTTACGAACGACTATACTGAACGAGATATTCAGTAGATTTGGACTTGCAAATACTCTTCAAATAAATGTTTAAAAGCCATTTTAAGGTTTTTTGAATTCAAATTTTTTTAAGGGATGTGAAGGTGTACAGCGCTGTGGTTCAACCACCACAGCCACTGCAACTGTTACTGTATGTATGACTGGCTGCTCCTACCTCCCATTATTTGACTAATAAACATAAAATAAAAAGATTGATCGCTATAGGAAACACAAGTAACCATATAGGGCATGCGAAGCTTTGACAGGGAGCTAGTAATATTTATATTGTCTATTTATTATTTATATTTCCTTGTTACTGATGTTTTTAAATCATCATCTTAGTTGCAATATTTCCTGTTCTTCCATTACTAAGAATTCTTTTGCTACATTTTTTGCCTTTTCTGATATCTTCAATATCTTCATTAGCACTTTTATATGTTTTCTTCATCCAGGTAAATTTTGATGAAGATATACTTATATAATGTATAAATTATAATTTGTTTTTTATGATTTCAATTATACAGGTAAATAAATATTGATTTGTTCTTTGTTTAGGTCTGTAGAGTAGCATATGAAATAATGCAATCTATGTACCCAGATGCGTCAGATAAATTTTGCTCTCTTGATGATATTTATTATTATGGTGGACAGAACACACACAGGTATATTTTTTTTATTATGCTTAAAATCCTTTTTTAATGTTAATACTAATTAGTAACCAATTAGTTATAATTATTGTTAGTTTATAAACTCCTTAAAAGTTAAATTTTTCATGATAAACTTTCATACCTTTTCATGTAGTCTAAAAGTATATTATAAAAATATAAGGAATTTTTATTTATACATTATCAACTTAAAAGCTGGTTTGAGTCTCACAAATACCCATCAACTGTTTTACAAAGTTTTGATAGTTAGATGTCTTTCCTTGGAACTAAAAACTTGTAAAATGATATCCTTCATCAGAAGAATTTATACTTCATTATATGAAGTATTACTATACTTCATATAATGATTTATATTGACTCCCTGGACAAATGACAAAAATGTTGAGTTTTCAGCTTTGTTGAAAGTGATAGAAGAAAATCTATTGTGGAAATTGTACGAGAAGTTGAAATATTGGAAGAAAGTTGTCACAGTATTCTTCATATGATCTGAAAATTATCACTGTGAAGAATACTGTAAATGACTAAAACTTAGGTAAATAAACATTAAAACATTATTATAAATGATTAACGCTATGATCACGAGTTGTTCTAAAATGTTGTCAGAACATTGTTCCATGCTCAAGAAATACCACCACGTATGTCATATGTAACATCTCTGAAGCATCCACTGTATTCTGACTTTGCAATAATTGATGTTTTTATTTGTGAAATTGACATAAAGAAAAGCAATTCAACTTGATGTCACAGTTGTATTATTATTGCATACATATTCTACTCGACCGTGGTGTGGAATATAGTACACGAGTTTTTGCCTCTGATCTGGTTGAGGGTGTTCAGAATAGGTTCTTGAACTGGATACGTTTTAAGTTTGGAGATTGTTTTGTTGGCGCTAGTAGAGAGGATATGTTGAGGCGATTAGACCTTTCCAGGTTATCTGGTAGAAGAACGTACTTTGACTTGGTTTTCTTTTATAAAGCTCTGCACAATAAACTTCCGACGCGTTACCATGTTATCTTGCAGAACCAGGCCAGGTCAGTGAGGTCTTTTAGGCAATTTGTGACGCCGGTTGGTTCCACCATGTCTCCGATTGTGCGATGTACCAGTGTTGCAGTGGAGTTCCAGGATAAGCTAAGCTTTTGGGAAGATGAGACAACCTTCATTAAAAATTTGAGAGGGTTACGCACCCTCTCAAATTTGAGAGGCGATGGATGCACCCTTATTTGAGAGGCGATGGATTACTGTCCTTGGTGTAATGCTCACTTTCATGATTTTAGAATTGTTGTTGTTTTTTTTAAGGATTATTGCTTGTAACTTGTTTTATTTGGAATGTATAAGTAATATTGTGTTTTTGTTTTTGTATGTTTTCATCTGTGTTTTTATTATCACTCCATCGCTACCGTTTTTTTGTTTTTGTTAAGTTCTAATTATTATTTTTTTTGTATTTGACTGAATAATTGTTATTATTATTATTGTTGTTATTATTGTGTTCTGAATATTGTATTTTTAATTTATATGTGGGTTGTTGACTTGTGGTTGTTCTTTTGTGACTTTATGTGATATTGTGCAACATACAAAGGTTTTGTGTAACTGTTCTGTTGCACAAACAAAGCAAATAAAAATAATACATAATAAAACTGTTAAAGGAAATTTCTAAGTGGATTCCAGGAATTTTTCTCAAGACTATGAACATTAGCATAATGTATAGTTATTGAAGAAAATTACCGTGAAGGGAATGCAATGTGAATCTTTTTAATTTACAAACTGTTTATAAAATAAATGTATTTTTGGAACTTTTTGAAGTGACATTATGTAACTCCAAAATGCACTTGTTTATCCTATTTCATTTCCACTTTTGCTAAGTGTAACAGAAAATTTAATGTTAGTTTTACCTGTAACTTTTGCTCTTGATGTTCTCATGACAACACACTACTCAAAGGTAGATGAAAGTAACAATAACCCAGTTATGATACATCAATGTAGTGATGTCGTAAAAGCAAATGGTGAAAATAACAACCCAGTTGTGATACATCAATGTAATGATGTAAAAGTAGAAGTTGTTTCTATTATGATTCTGAAGTACACAATAAAAATCTATTTTAAACTTCACTTCATGGAGTAAAGAAAGTATTGTGATCGTGAAAAATTTTGGTTACCAGATTTAAACGGAAATATCCATTTTGACCATCCTTGAATCCATTTTGACTAGTTTTGGCATGACGTTTGTATGTTTATATGTATGTATCTCACTCGCATTAACTCAAAAATTATTAGCTGTAGGATGTTAAAATTTTGGATTTAGAACTGTTGTTACATCAATTTGTGTACTGTCCCTTTTGATTGCAATCGACTAAACCAAAAGTGTCCAAAAAAGCTCAAAATTCAAAAAATTAGGATTTTGGAATTTTCTTAACTGCAGTTATAAGTCCTAACGAGCTTTTCAATGATATATCATAAGTGGTACTTATTTTCATTGGTTCCAGATTTATAGTCAAATAAAATTTTAATTAATGAAATATTTGGATCTTATGAGGGGAAGGCACCATCGGTTCAAATCAGACTTCATCACCTTCTTTTTAATTTTTTTTTTTTTTTTTTTTTTTTTTTTTTTTGGTTAATTTAGAGATATTGATTTAATAATTATTAACCTCAGATTCTAAAAAAATGTTTACAATAAATAGTAAATAATTCAGTAATAGTAATAAAAAAATATATGTGAAAAAAATGTCAGAAGTTATTAATGAAATGAACTTTTCATTTTAAAAAAATGTGTATATGTAATTTAATGGGCATACAAAGAAATCATGTGGTATCCACATCACATTTTTGTCTTTTGAGATATTATCTAAACGTTTTACAAAATTATGATCTGCGTCTTTGAGAAGTGTATTTTTAATTGACAATACAAAACAATATTAAAGGAAATTAAATCTGATCCATATTAGAAAAATAAAGTTTAAGAAATTAATGTTTTCATATACCGTACTTATTCGAGTACCCCCCTGCCACCGAATAAGCCCTGCATCTCTATTTTCCTGACCGATAGTCCAAAAAAAAATCGAGTATACACCAGTATTTTAAAGTGCAACAGATATGATAAAAAAATACGAAAATATTCAGAAAGTAAAGCATTTAAATTACAATATTAATATTATATTAATAATTAATTATCATAGGTACTAGTTTAGTTCAGAATCAGTAGGCCATTAAAATGAAAAGAAAGTACCATGTTGAAAAGGATCATTTCAGTACACTTTTTTAATATGGGATTTTACTTTTAATTAATCACTGTCACTGTCAGTGTCTGTAGAAGAGTTACCGGTAGTCTCCACGTCGCTCTGCCAAAGGTGATAGTCTTCACTACCATCAAGTTCATTGGATACTTCGCATTTTTAACAGCTTTTCCTTACTAATTCCGTGGAAAAACCTTCCCAAGCATCTTTTATCCAAACACAAATCTGGTTAAAATCTGGGAGTTTAATTCTTCCGGTAGGCGTGAGAAAGAAACTTTCATCAGCCAAATATTTACTGTAAGTTGTTTTAATGCAGATTTGAACAGTTTATTATTGCAGACTTCTAGAGTGGTTTCTAAAGAGATGTCAATCCGCCTGGAATTATTACTTGGTCTGTCATACCGTTTTTAATGTCTTTCACTTTATCAGTCGTACGTGCCCGATACCTATCCATTACTAGCATACTGATATTTTTTTATTAAGTAAATCTCCTGATCGCTTTTGCCATACACACCTGATCCAATCTAAAATTAAGGTTTCGTCCATCCAACCTGATTCCTGTGCGCTGACAATAACTCCATTTACCTGTACGATAGGAAGGGTTCTTCTTTTAAAAACAATGTACAGTGGTAATTTTGATCCATCAGAAGTAATGCAAAGTAAAACATTACACATTTGTTTTTCATTACCACCAGTGTGAATCGTAACACTTTTTTCACCTTTTTTGTTTACGGTTTTGTCAAATGGCATTTCAAAATATACATTTCATAATATTTGATCAGCGTTTCCTATTTGAGAAGGCAAATAGCCTTTATTTTTTCTAAGATTTGTTACGTATTTTTGAATGTAATATTTTTTATTCATAAGCATCTAGAAGTCGTTGAGAAATAGTCATTTTTCGGCTTACTGACAATACATTTTGTGCAAAAAATTCTGTTATCCATCCACGGCTTGCTTTAAAATCAACTTTACTCAATGATTTAGCGATTTCACGAGTATATGATTGACACATTTCTGTCATGACAGCATAACTGCATTTCCTTTTTTCCATAACAAATTCATACAATTTTTTTTCTATGTCTGTGTATTTTGGTTTTAAGCCACGAAAAGCTTTTTTATTACTGGTACCTTTCACCAGAATTTGTTTTTTCTTACGGCAGTCTCGAATGCAGTTTTCATTTATATCAAATTTTCTTCCTACAGCCTGATTTCCAAGTTTTTCAGCCTTTTTTATACCGCACAGTTTTTCATTTACTATAAAAGATCATAGACGCTGTCCTTTTGTACTCATTTTAATGCCATAATTAAAATAAATCATCGTATTAAACTTTACAAGATAAACTAAACAGATAAAATGCTCATAACTGTACATATATACAAACAGTACAATGACTATGGCGAATAGTCAAAACGACAATGGGTAACTGATACTGTAACTGTAGTGTCATTAGAACTGGATGCAGCCTATACAGAATGAATCAGTTTTATAAAAATACGTAACATCGTTCCTATCGATAATATGAACAGGTTGTTAATACCTAAGGATGTATTCTGTATAAGTGGCATCCGGTATTGATAAACAAAAGCCTAATGTAACTATATTTATGTGATTGAATTTAGGTACTTCTAAGAAAACGTTTACTTTACATAACTTATCCTGGCTAAAGGCTATGTTTCAAGTAAGCCCCGCACCCTTATTTTTCTCTCCAATTCCGAGAAAAAAGTGCAGGGGGTACTCGAATAAATATGCTATTTCTTTTTTCTTATAACTTCATTTTCACATACTCATATAAAAATATCTACTTATTTTGATACTGTTTTTAATTTTTTTTTTAAATTATCATTTTACAGACAAATTGCATTAATGCCGCATAAAGCTAGAAGTCCTGATCAAATGGATCTTGAATTAGGTGATTCTGTTGGTGCATTTGGTAACCATTGGGATGGTTATTCAATGGGTAGAAACTTACGTACTAACCAAGTTGGTTTATATCCATCGTTTAAGGTATGTAATTATGTAAAAATTCAGTTATTATTCAGTGCCATTTTAAATTCAGTTTCATTTTTTCATTATATTTTGTTGTTATTGTTTTTCATTTAATTGTAATTTTAAAATTATTGAAGTTTCAGAAGTAGCCCATTGACATGAGTCATAAGAAACAAACAGTTTTTATTTTTTTTATTAATTCTTATGTTAATTAAAATTAAGACAATGTTTATTAAGTCTTAAGGTTTGTAAGCGTAGTTGGTTGATGCACAATAGTTCATTTGTTTTCCTCTTGTATGTGTTGATGTTGGTGAACAAGTGTAATGCGAGTATATAGACTGGGAGAGGGAATGGAGACAGGCTTCTATTACTTACAGAAAAACTTACGCACCTATATACAAAGATATAAACGTACGTGTTGTCATGATCACAAAAATCTTAATCAAGATTCTAATTTAATAAGTCTTCAATTTCATCGTCAGCTAGATTACATGAACATCCAGCCATTGGAAAAAATAAATAAACACTAAAGTAAATCGGTAGTGTAAAAATAACACAGATATAATACAAAACTACAATCCAATAAAATACTCATATATTAATTTAAAATTAGTACACTATAAAAGTAAAACAAGAAATAAACTGAATACACAAATAAATTCAAGTAAACTACATTATAACACATGCATTTAGCATGTGGAATATAAGCGCACACATAACCAAAGAAACACATTGTTTTCAGTACGGTATAATCATTAAAAATGGTAAAATATTGATAAATTACATTTCAAAATAAAGAGTATAATATTCCAAAATCAACTGTACAGTTATCAGAAAGGTACAGTTAAAATTACAACCACTAGAGGCCAACATATGACACCACTACACTGAACGTGAATGTCTCATCAGCAGGGAAAAGGGAAAGTTCTTGACGAGAATGTCACGTCAGCCACGCGTGAACAGTTAATAAAACATTCAGATTTTTTTTATTTCATAATCATTTAGATTGAAATATGATAACTATTTCCACTTTTTGGTACTTACGTATTAGCCTGTCAATCGTAACCATAATGATCAAAATACTTTGAAGTATTTTCAAAGTTACGGGATCATTAACGTATTTTATGTATTAAGAATATAATCATTATTGCTTATAATTGTAGCTATAAATTAACCCACGCTTGCTAACCTCGACTAATTAACAGTAATGTTTTGATTATTTAAATAATAAATAATTGCAATAATTACTGAATTTATTATTTAAATATTCAAAACATTACTGAGTTAATTAGTCAAGATTAGTGAACATAGTTTAAGTTTGTTTAAATTATATTTATAAAATAAATAAATATAAATCATTATAAAAAATGGTAATATATCGGGAATATTAACAATAACCCAAAAGTTTGCAGTTAATTGGTTGACGGGCTAATATGTAAGTACCCCATTTTTTGTAATAAAAAATGTTCAAAAAGACTACTGCAGTGATTTATAAAATCAGCTTTCCACCTTTCAATTTATAGGTGTGGCTCAATAAGAATGACTGAAATAAAAAGTGAGAAGATACATATATCTTGCTGGAAGTGAAACCAGGTCATAGGTAAAAAGGAGAGATAGAATTCAGACAGCTAAGATGAGCTTCTTTTGAGTCATCAACCATTACCCTGCTGAACTAGCTTCAGAATTTCTTTACATTAGAGATGAATTTCAGATACTTTCACTTGTTAAGAGATCAGACACAGATCTAATTAGATTAGTCATCTTGAAATAATGTCTGATGAGAAAGGTTGCCTAATTTAATTTTAAATTATCAAACAAAATAATTCTACAAGCCTGAGGTTGATGATGGTGGTAGAGAAATGTACATGTAGATGAATTTCTACCATTCATTCTTGTAAGAGATAAGTTGTTGTAGGATACGACTGTGCTGTTAATTGTTATCACTCAACATATGCAAAGGATTTAATGTATCATTTACTTAACATTTTATTTTTTCATTTGCTAAATGGCTACATTTTTTTTGTTTTTATCTTTATTAACATTTAGATCTAATTTTATTCTGCATTTAATGATTTTTGAAATAATTTTTTAACAGGTCTATTCATTTTTTAATTAGAATTTTATTCAGTTTTCCTGTTTTTTTTGTTTTTTTTTTTGTTTAGGTACAAGATTTGGTTGAAGCTGTCGATTTTCCAACTTATACAGAAGTACCATTAAAAGAGTCAAACAATACATAAATTTAGCACCTAATTTTATTTTTTATTTACATGCAATCATTCATGATCGTTCTTCCTATTTATGAATACTATATTCATAAATTATATATACTGTTGTACATATTAATGACTGCTGTTATTCCATGTAGAGGTATATTGTAATATGTCTAAAAAAAATGATTGTAATATGTTTATAATATTGTAATTAAAAGCTAAATGTGAAATATTGTATAAATATATGGTTTTTAAAAAAAAATCAAAGTAGATAATAAAATAATATAGTACGTATAATTATGTAAACTAGATATTACATTACTGAGGGCTGACAACCATGTGTCAATCAGTCTTGTGATTTTTTTCTGTGGTTACCTTGCAATTTTAAATGAAAAAAAACTGTTACAGTGGTTTCCATGTTTAATGCTCTCTATTTAAGTAATATTGGTTGTTAACCCTTTCTAAACTAGTATTTTTTTTTATGGGAAGTGACTTATATTTTCATTGTTATATTTTAATTAGTGTGACTCTGTAATTAAAACTTATTTAATTAAAATTAATATGGTCAGATTTCATTATATTTCTATAATAACAAAATTCATATTTATAGAAGAATTCTGATTATTTGATTTGCATTTTATTACAGATCAATTAAATGGTGGTTAACTCTGCCACATTCATTGCACCTTTAGTTAGTGTTGCTAACTCTGCTGCAAGAATTAATTAATTAAGCAGACTTCAAAATATTGTGTATTTTATCAAATTACAATCATTATAATTTTTTTTTTGAGAAAGATGAATGTGTTGTAACAAATAGAAAAATGCAAAACATGATTGGGTTTTAGACTCTGTCTTCCAGATGAAAGGTAGAGAAATAGTACTAATTCAGTGATATCAGCATTATGCTTGTAGTAATGGAATTCAATTTAATGTATTTATTGATTGATTAATATGATATTTCTGAGTCTTCTTTTTCCCACCGTAGCTTAATTTATTTAATGCTGGAAAACAGCATCCCATGTTTTTATAGTGAACTTACTTATTACATTTTTAAATTGTCAAGACAAAATCTTTCATTAATTAGAAATTGACAACAAAATGGTGGTCAGGATATAGAATTGAGCAGCTAATAATGTTAAAATATATCTGATTGGACCAAGCCTTGAATCATAAATCTTCCATACAGGAAGGAACACTAAACCCTTTACATTACCCTAATGCACATGTAGATTTATTCATTAATCTGAATGTTTTTATAAATTATTATTTGTTATTAATTAAAAATAATTTTAGTTCAGTGTCCGATTATATCTTAACATATAGAATATCTTTTTTTTTAAATAAGATCCATCAAAAGTATTTGAATTTTCTATTAAAAAAGGTATAAGATTTATATTTTTGCCAGTTATGTATAACTGTTCTCTTTCTACCTTTTAAATATTAAATCACTTTTTTTTATGTAATACATTTTGATTCTTTTTACATTAGATTACGAAAATTCATATTTTGATTTTAAAATGTATTTACGTACTTACTATTTTAGTTTGTTTTTTAAAATATATTTTTATAAAATATCTGAAATTTAGTTGGAAAGGGTTAACAAATTTTATTGGTTATTTTTATATTTTTAAATAAGTTTCACACAATAAGTTATCATCTATTTGATAATGATAAATTTTAATCAATATGAATTTATTTAATAGGAAGTATAAGCATTTTAATGTACAAAGATATAAGAATGTGAATTCTGTTCCCTATTTGGATCGTTGTTTAAAAGAAGAAAACAAAAATTAAAGATTTTATCCTTTTTTTAGCTGTGATATAGCTTTGTTTAATTAATGTTACTATACGTTGGCTTTTTTTTTAATTTTAGAAGTGATTATTCAAGTTTTAAGAAAGACTTAGAAAATAATTTTTTTAAATGATTTTAAATCTAATTATTAATAAAAAGATTGTTTTGTCTTGTGTTAAATCTATTTTAATCTTGTATCAGATCAAACTGTCTTTTATTTATTTATTTATTTGTTCTGCATTTAATCTCCTCTCTTATTCAAACTAATTCAAAATATTAAATTCCACTAATATCAAACATGAAATGCCTACTTATAACCAGTAGATAACTTGTAAACAAAGTAATTTTGATCATTTTTTTAATATAGCTGTTATAATATTTCATAAAAATAGATTTTACGTACCTGTAAGTATTTATAAATTTGTTGTTAACAATAAATAGAATAGATTTTATATAAGCTATTCATACTGTTTGTTGTTTACCTTTATAATTCTTATACTTCTTGAGAAAAAAAAACGTTTATGCTAACTAGAATTACGTTCAAGCCCAGCACAGTAATACTAATTCATTACGGTAATTATAATACTGGAGTTATTACACAATACACAAATAAAAATGTATTGAGATTTTAATAAAAAATCTACTTGTGAAAAATATACATAATAATATTCAGAATACTATATATTATTACTACTGTATATTTTTTAAAACAGTGATTCATTGTTTTATGCACTTATTTCATCTGATGTTAGGGTTAAATTACAAGAATGCTAGTACCATAATGGCAAATATCAAACATTTTCACATAAGGAAAAACCTTCACAAAAAAACAATATATGTACATAAAAAACAAACTTTTTGCATTAATGAAATACAGCATATCAAAAGAGTTTAATGTTTATGCATTTAATTAAATTTAAAGCATTGAGGGTACACTAAAAATGTAATAAATTAAAAAACATTAAGATTGTGTGTGTGTGTATGTGTGTATATATATAATATATATGTGTGTGTGTGTTTTTTTTTCTTAGCTATTTCTGTTTTTCCTTCATCCAGAAAATAATCAAATCCTTTCGCCTCCTGGAAAAATTATAGCCAACACTTTTGCTTTTGTTACAATAATTTATTATTGGGGGTTTGGATTGTATGGCTTTAATGAACCATTCAGAATTAAGATATTTTCTTAAATCTTGCTCATTATCAAGACATGCTTACTTAAAATAAATTGATAGAAAGTGGAAGGCTGTAGGACAAATTTTTGTGTTGCTTCAACATTAAAAAGGATGGTTCAATAGAAAGTTCAACATCAGTAACTCACAACTAAAGTAAGATGTATAATAATAACTCATTTTGAAAATAATTGGCATAATTATTCATTGTTATGATTACCTCTATAAAAAAAAATCAGCATTAGAGGACGTAATCCATATGTTTTGATTAACACCTTATCCTCAACATCATTGGTTTCTTTCATATTCATAGATTTTTGTTGTTCAATGACTGCAACTCTACTAAAATTTCTGTTTCATATTAAATTCACATTATTTTATCTGGTATAAAATGTATCTGCAAAGAAATCTAATGAATCTCTTCTCATTTCTAATTCAGAAATGTTTTAAAGTTGTTTGTAACTGTAAACTATAGAGATTAATTAGATTTTATATACATGAAAGCCATATATATATAATTGCAAATATAATATAAAACGAGGATTATAATTTGCAGTTATAATAAATAACTATATATTATAAAATTATATTTAATTGTTATATTAAAATATTTTTATACACCTTATGTATATATAACATTTTAATATAATAACCACTTTATGTTAAATATTGGAATTTATTAATAAGTAACAGCTTAAAATTTCTGACTATAATGAAAAATCAGTGCATTTGTTAGTTTTTACTGATGGCAAATTAATTTTCTAGGCACACACTCATTTAAAACTGAGTATTTGCATTGTTACAAGACTTCATAGAAAGTTGAGGGAAATTAATTTTTTGTTTTGTTGCAAAATTATTATCTGTTGTGGGACATTGTCTAGTGATCTTGGTTGTCCCTTGTGATCTTGGCAGAATCAGATAGGAGTCCCTATATATATATATATATATATATATCAATAAATAAAATTTAATAGAAAAATTCTATTGTTAACCTATAATATAGTTATTTATTATGAATTTTATCTTTTTGTATTTGAAATTTATTCAAAGTTAGCTTCAAAATTTATATTAGATTTTTTAAAGTTTAATATTATTGATTTGCAGTATGAAATCAGTGAATTTTCAGTATTTATTTAGTACAAAATTTAATTAAGTTTATTCTTATTATTGAAATGGGCTTTTTAATATTCAGTATTAAGTGGTTTAACATTTATTAAGTTATTTGTGTATTTTTTTTAATTAGTTCAATTTAAAAAGCAGTGGGAGGATTTCTTTTAATTCAGTTAAATTTAATTGATTACTGAATATATCATTTAACAATAGGTTTTTCACTTTTTGTGGTTTATCTTTTTCAGACTCAGGAAAATCCAGTCCTAAAAACTATAACTTATTAGTTATAATGCATTAGTAATATGGTTATTGAAAATCAGTTAAATGTAATTATATAACATGTTTGTGGCTACTGTAGTTCCATGAACAAGCAAAATAGTTTTTTCTTGTAAAATAGATTTTAAATGTTTTAATATTATAAATTTTTAGCAGTCAGAAAAAGTTGAGGATGTAAATAGTTTTGGGTAGTTGACAATTGTTAGTTGATTATTTTATTGCAATTTAATCTACTGTAATAAAATTTGTAAATACAGAGTAAGCAAATTTTGAAGATTTGTACCTTTATCTTGTTACTGAAACAAGGTTGTATAGACGTAAAAAACTGCTGTTGTATAGTGTTGCAAAAATTGGCATGATAGTAAGGAGTTTAACTACCATTTGGATACCCAGCAAAGTATTAGTCAATCTTAGTAGGAATAATATATTCAGCAGTAGAGTTTTGTTAATACTGTCAGTATTAACAACATTACGGCAGTAGTCTTATTAGTGTTTTCATTTCAGTTATTCCTTATCTAAATGATGTGTGCAGTATGCCAGTAATAATTTATGCTGATATTAATGAATCAGTAGATTAGTATTTAATTTATATGAAAATTTGGTAATAGAATTTGTTATAAAAACCATGTTTTAATTATAAATTAATGAGCATTTACATTAATTCTCGTTTGATTATGCTGAAGTATAAGTATTTTGAAGAGTAGAGAAATGTATAAAAGAATTTTATTACTTTTAAATAAAAAGAAATTGCTTTCTGGTAATAATGTGGTACTATTTGATAAAAATATATTAATAAAAGTATTTCTAAACTGTAAAAATTATTTAAGTACATCTTTTGTTTAAAAGATATCATATCAGATAAATTTTACTAGATTATGTATAGTATGTTTTATTAGTTTTTCGAATTTTTTTAAAAATGTTATATTCTTTACATATTTATTGCCTTTTATTTTATTTATCTATTTTTTTATTAATGCACCATGTAAGTTTGAAGCTTGTGCATAGGAATACAAAAATTTAAATTTTGTAGTGTATCAAAAATGCTGTTTATGGCCAAAATTCAAACCCAGCACTTTTTGATGAAAGGTCAAGGTACTACCACTCTGCCACACAGATTGGGATTTAATTCATTACTTACTGCCTTTTTTTACCCCCTATCACTGGCAACATACTAGTATTATTTCACTTTGTATTGTAATATTAATTCTTAATAGTAGCCAATTTTATTTTATTTCCTTTAAATATTACATTGTGCTATGTATATACAGTTTTTCTTTTTCACCAATTTACATAGAGATGCTAACTTAATGTTTTGATTTTGAATAATTATAGCATGATGAAATACAGTAAACTAAATGAATAATACTTACTTTTATAAATTAAGTAATTACATTGAGTAATTATTAAATTTGTTTTTTGAAAGTTTATGTTAGACATTCATATATTTTGCTTGCAGAAATTTATAATTATTTTATTAATTTTAGATGTAATTTTTTTTCCTTCCTTATAATAGGTGTGTAATTATTTTCTTACAAATGAAGGACATGATAATAAACAGACGTTACTAATATTTTAATTAAAGATTAATGCCAATAAATTATAATCCTAATTAATTTGTACTCTGATATGTGATTTTGATAAATAAATAAAAATAAATAATTAAATATATTTTTTAACTCTGTAACATCAGTTTTAAAAACTAATACATTTGGTTTGTCTATAATTAAAAAAAAAGGTTTTTCATTGATAATTTTTATACTTATTAATTAAAATAAGTAAAAAACATTTCAAAATAATTAAATGTATATGAAGAAAGAGTGAGTGGGAAGTGTGGTTTATTATTTGTCGTACCTTTCCAAAACAAAGTTTTTCTTGCTTTAATCAGAATTGGAATAAGTAATAGATTTTTTAATGCTATGGCTAAATGCCTAGGGATATAAAAGTTTTCTGGTGAGCTACTTTTATTTGTTAGGATATATAAAAATATATTTACTATGCTATTTATACTTTCTCTTATTAAAGTAGAATAGTAAAATCAAAATTTATATCTCTGTTGCTGAGTTTTGGAACTCCTTATATTTCTTTAACTCTGCGATGAATTAAAAATATTATCATGCATTTGTTTTGGGTAAACTGCTCCTGTATTAATTTTTTTGTTTAGAAAATTATGACTTTGATTTTTCAAAACATCAGTGATATTGGGTTGTTTAAATTATATCTTCAAAACTTTGTATAAATAATTTTTCTAATCAATGATTGAGGTGGTAGAAATCAATTTTATTGTTATATAATCCTTTGGCAAATTTAGATGAAAAATATCATTGCAAGTGTGATAGATAATTATAATTAGCTTTTATTTATATGGATATTAAATAACTACTACAAAATAATTCAAAATTCAGAAGGTTGCTATTGCAAATTATTTTGAGCATATATTTATATACACATTGAAGGGACACAGTAAAAAAAATTATTTGGTGTTTTATTTTTTCATTAAATTCATTGATATAGTAATATGGTTTCTGTAGAAGAAAATCCTTTAATTGTATTTTAAATAGAATGGTAGGACAAATTTTCAGAATCATAGTTAGGCTCTTTTTTGTAAAGCTGAGAATATTGCATTGAATTATATAAAAAGAGTTTCATTACTTGATTTGGTAGAGGTGGATGTTTTTGTTTTCTTAAATTGACTGTTCTTTTTAACAAAAATTGCATATTCATAATTATAAACACCAGTAAAAGTTAGCAAATTTATTTAATATAAATATCATTCTACATGATTTGTATTTATTGGTGCCAGATAATAATGACCTGACAGCCTATTTTTGTACCTTAAAAACTCATTTTAACATTTTGAGAAAGGTTAAGATTTGGATTTTTATGTCATTCTAGAGAGGTGTTTTTAATGACATCCTAAAGGAAGACATTATTTTTTATATGGGAAAATATGAAAGCATAATAGATATTTAATAATGATGACACATTAACAGTTTTAAGGTACTTCAAGGCAAAATTTTGTTAAAAATTAGATCAATTAGATCATCCTAGAGATCTTGGTTATACAGAGTGGTGCACGATAAGTTGACACATTTATAAAGTCGATTATAAATAAGTGTTTTTTACGTGTTGTTTCATATTGTGCATGCGTAATCCCCATTTCATGGAAATACAGTAGATGTCGCCTAGTCTTTGTATTCCTTTCTGATTCTGCAATGCATCGGTTATTGTTATGCTATGACCGATCATGGATGTTTGTCTAATTCACAACACACTGAAGTTGTATTTCTTTACGCTGAATCAAAAGTGTTACAGCTACTCAGCGATAATTTCAAGCTCATTCTAACATTTTATGGACTACAGTAAGAAACACCATTCTTCATTTATACTGTAAATTTGAGGAAGAAGGCAGCATAAAAGAAGAGAAGCAATCTAAAGCAGCTCCGATTTGTTCTCTGGAAAATATCAAAGCACTTCGAGTTGCCATACAATGCAGTCTGGAAAAATCTACATTGCAAGCTTCATGAGAAATAGGAATATCGTGTTTTACGGTACAAAGAATGTTACGCAGTGATCTCAAGCTGTTTCCATACAAATTGACTGTCCTGCATAAGTTAACACAATCTAATAAGCAAAAAAGTTTGGTGTTTGCACGGAGGTTAGAAGGGAAAGATGACGTTCTGTTCAATACTTGGTTTTCAGGTGAGGCCTATTTTCATATTGATGGAACTGATAATAAACAAAATGTCTACTTTTGGGCAACAGCATCACAAATTGTGCATGAAAAACATCATGGGCCTAAAGTAACTGAGCAGTTTTATCCAGTCACGGATTGGTATGGCCATGTTTTTCGATGTACGCATGCAGTTAATTCTCAATGCTATTTGGATTTGTCTAGGAATGATTTTGTACATTGCCTTTAGATACTCAACATTTTATGCGAGATGGTGCAACCCCTCACATCACTAATGTTATGTTGGATTTTTTAAATTCAGTTTTTGGTAATTGCATAATTTCAAATTGCTGTCCAGGCTGCCAGAATGGAGGTCTCTTTTGGCCATCTTGAGCTCAGATTTAAATCCTTATGACATTTTTTTATAGGAATATTTAAAAGAGAAATGTTTCCGATTAAGACCTGCAAATCTATGGAAATGCGTGAACGGATAGTTCAGTTGTGTGAAGAGAGTCAAGAGGACTTGTGTCACAGAGTCATAGAAACGTACACACTCGCCTTGAAGAGGTTGTTAGGCATAACAGTACCCATATTGAACATGTCATGCAGTAAAAGAACTTTTCACAAACACTGTATTTGGTATGTTAAGTTGTAATCATATTAAATTTAAAAATAAATAGGTCATCAAAAATTCAAATGTGTCAACTTATTGTGTGCCCCCTATAGTTTATTTAATTTAATCTGAATTATCATCCTATTATTGTTATAGTATAAAATGAAACTACATTTGCATTCATAGATTAATTTCAATGCTACTAAACTTGCTGATATTGCTCTCCAGTCAACTCAACTTTCACATAAATCATACATGCAAAATTAGATTTACTCATTAAAACAATCTATAATCCAAGTATTTTAACTTCACTGATGTTTTCTGTATTATTTATATCTTTTAGAATCTAATATAATTTATTAGTGTGTTAGAATTATTTCAACAGTAACTAAAATAATAAAAATTTGAACAATTAATGATCAAGATAAATTTAGGAGTATATAATTTTATTATGAGTCCCCATTTTGTGAAAGAAAATAAATTTATTTTTTAAAAATTGAGTAAATATTTTGTCATGATAATTTAAGTTAAAAACTTTTACTTGTGCTTTATCTAGATTAGTTTATATATGTAGTTATATAATACACTTATCTTGTAATATAACATTTTAAAGAAAGTTATAAATTTATACTAATAATTTATTATGCACTATTTATGATGTGCCAAATTTTTATATTGAATTATTATCTTAGAATTAATTTTAGACATGCATAATGATTTAGGAAAAATCTTTTTTGTCAGGATTCTTTTAATCTGAGCATTGTTTTTAATTAAGATTTAATTTTTTTATGAATATGGTATACATTAAGTTTTAATTCTAAAATAAAAACTCATTGGTCTAATGAAATATCCACTTTTCATCTCTAATCACAAACATTTCAGAATGGCTAACTGTTGAACCTGCTGGCATAGTTATTAACTATGTCAACGGCAATGCAGTTGAACTGCATTCAACATTCTTTAATTTTGTTGATCTACAGGTTTTTTTTTAACATTGTTTAGGTTGTTAGTATTTTTCCTTCAGGATGCTACTCTCTGAAGCAGGAAGCATAAAAGATGCCCTTATAGACTTATAAAGGATGCAGTTTACCACCCTATCCAGGATCTCTTTTAACATTTATTATTTTTAATTTTATATATATATATATATAATATTGGTGTTTTCAAGGTTTTTTATTCATTACTTATTACTATTTATGAAATGGTAGTCTTCATGTTAACAATTGCTTTTACTATTCTAAAACCTAACTTAAAACTATCTTTATTCATTTATTAACTTACTGAGTTAAGACAAATATAAATTTTCTTCTCTAACAACTATGTATTGCTTATGTTTGTGGCTGGCTAAAAAATAACCAGCTCTTTTTATTTTCTCTTTTAAATGAAGTAATTGGACATTTTTGTAGTTGTATAATATGTTGTACCTGTTGTAGTTTTTATCACTGTAAATAATAATTGTACATAATTAAAAATAATGATTGTAAATAACAGTATAGCAAAATACAATTAAATTTATGTTAAATATACTACTGCTATTGTGCTATGTATTGTTGGATCATTATGCTTTTAATTTTATTTAATTAAAAAAGTAATTTTTCCGAATATCACTTTAAAAAAATAAATAAGTTTGAAAGTGGCTATTCAAAATATTATTATTTTTCTTCTGGTATTAATATACAGTGTAATTGAATTTATCTGATATAATTAAATAAAACTGAATTTGTATAATTACAATTTTTGATAACTTCTAAGAGATAGAAGAATAAATTTAAAAAAATAAATTATTTCTATTTAAATTGTTTATTTAGGATATTTATTTTTCTACATATGCTAAGTTATAAAATCATTTATCCCATAAAATATTAATGAATCAATATAAAAAAAGTAGATAATATATGTATTTAATTTTAACAGATTTTAATACAGATATTGCTAATTTTTGTGAGCATTTTGTATTGTTGAAAATACCCGCTACCTATCTCAGAGCTAGTTGTCACATTTTTTTAATCTTTTTGGTGCCTCATAATGTTGCTCTAGTAATTTTTTCAATTTCTTTATTTATGTTGGCATTCTTCAGTTGTTCAGTGTTAAGAGAATTATTATTATTATTATTAATCACAGTATTTTTCATTCGAAAGCCTCAGAAGAAAACATTTTGTGATGTTTTGGGGAGGCCATAATCCTTTTGAAATTAACCGTCATCAAAAGATCCATTTTTTTTTACTATTGTATGTACTCTGACATTCTGTTTTTGGTAATAATACCAAAATATATAGATTATAAAAAAGCAACAGATTGAGGTGTAATAGTTTATTAAACATGTTTACTTACAATATTAATAATAAAAAAAGTTCCAATAATTCTATTCTCTAAAATGGCTCAGCAAAACAAAAAATTTTTCACTTAGTACAGATAATTCTAGAAGTGTGTGTAGATTTACACTGTCCCAAATTCAGTAGTTAATTTATCTGCTTTAAAAAAAAAAACATTTTCTTCTACTGAAAAAGTTGTAGAATATAATTTTTATTTTTAATAAATGATTTTAATCGCTTACAGTAGTTAATCCATTTAGCTTTATCAATTCTTTAAGTTATTGAACAACACTGATTTTATAATTTCATAATTTTAACAATTTTTTTGCTTTTAAAATTGTTGTTTTAGAAATGTTGACTTGAGAAAATAGTTTGTAAAATAATTTTACTGGAGACTAGAACAATTAATGTAATCAGTAACTTAGATCTTTAACACTAGAACAACCAGAAAATGGTCAATTTTCTATACCTCCATTTTTATGAAGATGATCCACAAAACATCTTATACTACATTGATTTGGCTCATGAATGTCAGAAAACATATTAAAGTAATTCTTATATTTGAATGTAAGAATTCATTCATAGATAACATTCTAAAATAAAAACTTACTGATCTAATGGAAAAATTATTTTTCATCTTTAAACACAAACATTTCAGAATGCCTAACTGTTCAGGATTACCAATAAACATTACCAGAAACATAAAAATATTCAGCATTACCGATGACAAAACAATTTCCCTATATATCCCTGCTTTTGAAAGTTATTTTTTGGACTACCCTAGTTTACATCTTGGCAATAGTTATTTAAAAAAAAAAAACTAATACATCTTAATTTTGAAGGCATAATTATTGATTGTTCTCTATCAAATACAGCTGCCTGCATTAAATATGGCACTTCTCATAAGTGTAATAAATTTTACCTTCTTTACTTGTTATATCCACTATTTTTGGTGTTCTATGGTTCCATTTCTGGCCAGAGCTTTCTGCCCTTAAAGAATTTGTCTTATATTGATATCTTAAGCAGATTGAGCACCAGATATTTTTTGTGAATTATTATTTACTATTATTATAGCCCTGTTCTACATTTCTTCTTGACTTTTTTAAAAAGTAAAAATAATTGATAATAAGATATTTCTTCTGTAATTTACCTCCTTGTTCTACTAATAATAGAGTTCAGTTACTGATTATAATCAGTATTCATCATTACTGTAATTGAAAACTAATAAAGTTAAAATTGGCCAGTTTGAATCTAGTCAAATATAAATTACTTCTATTACTGTAGAGGATGGTTACCCTTATATTCTATTTCTTAAATTAAAACTTGCTGAAATATCCTATCAATTAAATTGCCTGCAGATTTAAGCTATAATTAATAAAAACTTATAGGTACCTAATTTAATCAGTCTACCAATAAGTTTTGCAGCATAAAATGCACTTCAATCTAGTTTGATACCTAGGGTCCCTCTAGAGCAGTACAGTTGGCAATAAAATTTTGGTTCAACAGGGACCATCCATCAGAAGATTCATTAGATGATAGATTAAACTACTCTAAACAGTAATGCTCAACCTTTTTATATTTGAAATCACCATGATACAATGTAACTTACATGATGAAGGTTTCATTACTAAAACTTAACTTCCGATACTGAAGTCCATCTGAATATTAAATTAGAAGGTATATCTTGATAATAAGCTATTAACTTATCTTAATATTTATTCTTGGAATAGTTAGTTGTATAAAAAAAAAATACGTAATTCACTGCACAAAAAAAAATGGTTTTTTTTTGTCACAAAGGTAGCATGTAATATAATTGGTTTAGTATCTCTTAAACTTGCTGAATAGTTAATTCAGGGCTGATCTTACACAATCGGAAATTCTAGTTCAATACTTTGATTTCACAATGTTTATCATGATAAATAATGTAAAATTAAAAAAATATTGACTATTCCGTCAGGTTTATTATTTTTTTAAATTAGCAATTTAAAATGTATCAGATTTTTAAAGTTCTGATAAGCTGGATTGTACTGTATTTTTGTTTTATAAAAAAAAAATGATTTTATTATGATTTACATTACACTTGCGTATTGCTTTACTAGTTAAATTTATATTATGAAGTATAAGATTTAAATTTTTAGTTATAATAAACCTGGGTTCTATTTTTTGTTGTGTTTTAATTATTATATTTTTAAATGTTTTACATGGTCAACATGTTAACAACAGATTTGTTATATTTAAATTGGTTTTATTGAAGGTAAAACGGCTTATAATCTTATTTTAGCTGCCATTTTTTAACTGATTATTAAGTTATATGTTCGGATAAACATTGTGAATGTTATCTTACTGTTACTAACATTAACCTGGACATTTATATAAAATCAGTTTTAGTGCTAAAACATTTCAAAATATTTTTTCTAATGTAAATTATCTTAACTTTCAAATATTATTGTTTTTATGTGAATATGCATGGGATCTGATGAAAAAGTAATTGGATTTATATTTGTATTTATTATTAAGTGCCCACATTGGGTCAGGAGTATTGCATTTAATACCTTTGGTTCTCTGTGTGCATCAATGGCCCTGCTAGCAAAGTGATAACATTTTTTTGTAATAGATGAAGAGTTTATATTATGTTTATTTAGAAACTCCAGATATATGCTTGCATGATGATCTATTCTAAACAACTTTATTTTAAATGTTAGGTCCTTTTATATATATACATCACAAAAAAACTAGATTATATCTTCTATGACGTCCTTCCACTGCAGGATGTATTAGTATGGACATCCTGTGGCATTTAATGGATTATACAAAGGAAAATTTTGAAAAGCAGTTATTCATACATCACAACATGGATTGACTGATTAGATTCAATCCATGAAGATGCAATTCCATCCATGAAGTCAGTGATTGACAGGTTATTGCCACTTGTTTTCTTTATACAGTACAAGATTTATCTGAAAGTTATAGAAGTTTGGACTGAAAGATTAGTCCTGCTTACAAGTTGTATTTATAATTCTTCATTCATATGTTGTTATAAAGGGTGCAAGAGAAGGACTAAGGAACATTTTATTTTTCCATTACCTAAAGAATATTTATACAAACTAATTTCCAATATGTAATATTACATTTTTTTTTGTTTTTTTTGTTATATAGTTCTTTGTATTAATTATTCAGGATTAAATTATCTATTAAAAAAGGTTGATAGAAATGGGTTTAAATTATCCAGGAAAAAGTATTTATCAAGTAAAAGAAAGTTCTTAATTTAAAATAATAAGATTTTTGGAATTTCTTTCTTTAAACATATTTTTTCTTTAAACTTTTTTCTAGATTTGAATAAGTCTTTTTTAATGTTGTAAAGATTGACAAAATCTAATCTGGAAATGAATTTCAGATTTATTTATAATATATATATCTAATGTTTTATAAGTTTACTAATTTAGTTTATACTACTTATTTTAAATAAGGATTTTACTAAAGTAAAAAAAAAAATGTTTCACTTCATTTTTATAACATTTCTTGCCACCAGATAACTAAACTGAATGATAAATTAAATTTATCATCAAATTGTCACAAGCATGTAAGTTAGTTCTGGATTTTAAATATCCACTTAATTCTCTCATTTACAAATATCTTAGCTTTATGAATCATTTTTTTTTAATTCTGTTAATTATTTGTACTTATAATTACTTTTTTCAAATATATTATTCAGTTATTTATTGGATAAAAGTTACAAAAATTACCCCAGTGAAGTTTTTTAATGTCATTTCTAAAATTAGTTTATTTTCCATATATATTTTACCAAGTATATTTCAGATTCTTCAAAATCATCTTTTCAATTCTGTTCCTTATAAACTTCCTAATCCTAGCACCGTCACTTTTAATAATACTTTGAGTATGTATTGTAGGACACTGGGAGAAACATAACTTTGAGTTGTTGATAATGTAGATGATCAGCCTTGCTGACAATTTATACCCCTCCCAACCATATTACAAGTTACAGTAATATGTATTTGGTTTTACACGTAGTGAAATAGTGTTTATCAAATGTTTTCCATATATATTATGCAAAAAATTGTGTATATAATGTGTTTCATGTAGGAAAATATCAGTATATTCTAAATCTTTTTAATTAATTAAAAATGTTTTTTAAATAATGGAAAAATAATAAATCTTTTAGTATATCTCTTGCACCCCATGGAAATGGATTTAACATAGAACCTCTCAGTGAGATTACCTAGTAAAGGTTAAATAACCCTAAGTCTGAACCTCTATAACTTTTTATTGGTAAAACATAGGAAGCTATTCACCCACCTGATTTTATGCACTCTATTTGGACATAAAGCATGTTGTCTAGCAGAAGGTCTAATTACCGTTCTGTTACTGGAAAATCTGCTACAATGTACTGATCAAGTTATCAATTAACTTTAATTGATAGTATGGTTAATGGATTGTGGTAGAAGTCTAGTAACTAAAACTCAGTCATTACTTCAGTAAAAGGTAATATTGAGAGCAGAACATTAGACGACGGGACTGATAAGTTACTACATGAATTTCAGTAATGCTTGAATAATATTGGGATTGTTGAAATAAATGAATAGTAACAGAAAAGGATTATTTTGAAGTGAATAAGCCTCAAAAGTTCACATAAACTAATTTTTTCATCATCCTAATCTGATTACTTTTGATCAGATTTCATATATTACTTAAATAATATTCATTTGTATTAATTTTATTATTTTATAAATGATGTTACATTTAATTTAGTTATATGCTAACTTAGGTCTTTATTTTCTAAAAATTAGACTTTCTAAACCATGACAAAATAATGACTTTTTTTATTATATCTGTTATAATTTTTTTCTACATATGTTAATATTTTACATATAAATATTCATTGCCTTTTTTTAATTTAATTTATGTTCAAAAATTCTGTGTATTTTAAATGTTACTTTTAGTAGTAGAACATAAATAACAGATTATAATTACCTGAAATTATAGTTTTAAATTGTTACTGTTGAACGTAAAAAAATAAATATAATAAATGTAATTGTTATCTAAAATTACTTGAGATAATAAACAAAATTGTAATTACAGCATTTATCATATTTCAAGAATTGAACCCCATTTATTAATAAACTATTACTCAGCTGGCCAATGTAAATATGAATTATAACGATAGGTTCTATTGTAAGATTAATTCTTAAAACGTTTTCAAGAACGTAAAACAAGATATTTTTGAGAATTTGCCACATATTTTTTTATACAATTAAATGTAATAAATTATTTATGAAAAAAAACCTTCACATTTGATTAATAAAACCGAAAGTTAAAGAAAATATAGTGCAGCATACAGTAAAGCTGAAAACTCAACTATAATTTATTTATTGCTACCATTTCTGAGGCCGAAGAAATTTGTTTCTAACATAAAGCTAAAAACAGCAAAAATTATAAGCAGCATTTTTTGGACCAGGCGGTCTATCACTGTGTAAACTCAAATCTGATTAGATATTTCTAGTGACAGTTTTTGAAGGTTTTCCAAAATTCAACTGATTCACTACCATAATTCATTTGAAATCAAGGACACAGTAGTCACATCTATATTGGAACCAGAACCACGGTTCCGGTGATTAATAAAACTGAAAGTTAAAAAAATATAAGGCAGCTTAGTAAAACCTGAAAACTCCAACATAGGAACTAATTAATTTATTCTTGCCATTTCTGAGGCCGAAGAAATTTATTTATTATTTTTGTTTAGGTAATTGTTTATAACATATGAATCTAAAAACAGTGAAAAATTAGAAGCAGCATTTTTTGGATCAGGCGGTCTATCACTTTGTAAACTAAAATCACTACCATAAGGTAATTATTTCAAGTTATGGTGTTACCACCTGGTTCCAGTGTTGATTTTCTGTGTTTGATTGCTGTGTCCTTGAATTCAAATTATGATGGTGAATCAGTTAAATTTTGGAAAACCTTCAGAAACTTTTACCAGACATATCCAATCAGGTTTGAGTTTGCAGAATGATAGACCACCTGGTCCAAAAAATGCTGCTTCTAATTTTTCACTGTTTTTAGAAACAAATTCCTTCGGCCCCAGAAATAGCAAGAATAAATTAATAAGTTTCTGTGTTGAGGTTTTCAGCTTTTACTAAGTTGCACTATTAACTTTCGGTTTTATTAATCACTGGAACCATGGTTCTGTTTCCAATATAGATATGACTGCTATGTCCTTGAGTTCAAATTATGGTAATCAATCTCAGTTGAATTTTGGAAAATCTTCAGAAACTGTCACTAGAAATATCCATTCGGATTTGAGTTTACAAAGCTTTGTGATTACATTATGATGTACTGGAATATCTTATATGTATGCCATTATTGCAGTTTTTTTGATGTGATGGACCATCTGGTTCCAATATAGGTAAGAAAACAGGGATAACTAAAGTTTTATACTACAGAAAACAAAGCTTTGTGATTACATTATGATGTACTGGAATATCTTGTATGTATGCCATTATTGCAGTTTTTAGTTTGTCATTCATGCATGGTCTGTTGCAATATACTGCTTGTTTCACTACCTCCCATAGAAGGTAATCTAGGGAGTCAGATCAGGCAATCGAACAGACTACAAACCCGTTCACTAAAGACATTTCAAAAAAGTTATTGACCTGTTAGCTGTGTGTGCTGTGGCGCCATCTTGTTGGAACCAACTGCGATTGATTTCCACTTCTGATAACTAACTAATGAATTTTAAACTATTGATAATAATTTAGTCTTTTGACATGATCTGTAGGTTTCAGTTCTTTTCTTACAGCTTTACGTGCAGTAGCAAGTACCTTGCTACTGTGCTAACTTACATATTGACTTTGATGGACTTTTGGCATAGCATCTTAAACATCCAGCAGTTCTATTCATTTAGTTTAGGTAGTCTTCTGCTTTGATGAGTGTCTTCAAAAGAGCCTGTTCCAAAATTTTTCAATAAGTGTAAGAAACTGCATTGGGTGAGGAAAATAGTGTTTGGAAAATTTTCAGAAAACTTGTGCTTCATTAAATCCATGAAGGTGCCAAGTATAACTTGACACCTTCATGAAAGACTTGTTCAATGAGAAAAATGTGTTCCTCTACCAAAAGAACCATTACGTTTCTTGCAACTATTGATTCTGATAAACGAAACAACACAAAGCACGTTCAATCATAACTTAACAACTGACATCTTGGTTTATTACTAAGCAACGCCCACTGAACCCACAGGGCAACCAACCAAATTCCAAAAGAACAGAATGCAATTCTATAGCATACTGCACAGTGACTTTTCGAACACTCTGTATATTAGGAGTTTTTTATTTACAAAATGTAATGCTTGCTGTTGAAACAAAAAAAAAATGAAGTTGAAAAATATTATTTCTTAAACAAATTGATTTGTTACTACTGATAACTAATATTCCATACAGATTTTTCTCATTTCACAATGCCTTTCTTCTTAAAAATACATTATGGGTTGGGGAAAAGTTTCTTGATATTTTAATGTAGAAGAAAGGCAAGGATTTTTATATTTCAAATGAAGTTTATTAAACCAAATATGTGCTGTTTTCATTGTCCACCTTTTGCCATTTTTGAGGTAAAATCATAATCCTGTCACTGTATAAGTTCTGTGTTTTATTAAAAACTGTGATAAGTGATTTTCATAGGCCTCTTTTGAAGGCATCTGTATACATTAAGAGAGTTCTGTAAAAACCAAAACAAATGGTCTGCTGGTGCAAGTACACAATTATAAGATGGATGTATAAAAACTTCCCAGCCCAGTTCTCTTAGTTTTCTATGGGTGATTAAAAGATATGTGGTGTCTGGCATTGTCATGATGGAAGACAATACTGTTCTTATTGATTGATTCAGGATGCTTTACGTTGATCACTTGACATTATTTCCATTTATGTCAGTGGAGATTACAAATAATTTGTTTGACTGGGCAACAGCATCTCATAGTCAATAATTCCTTTCCGATCTCACCAAACACATAGCATCATTTCTCTTGGCATCAATACTGCTTTCCCATGATTTGTTGAATTTCAACTTTCTTTGATTATATTCTTTTCCATACATTATTATCATAACCTTTCATACATTTTTCATCACCTATCGAGCTATTTGAAAAATAGTTCATAGGATTTTAGCAACAATTTTCAGATGGAAATTTGATACAATAAATTTTTCATTGTTATATCATGTAGCACCCAAACATCAAGTTTTTTTATCCAACCTTCTTCAAATGGTTCAAAAAAGTTTTGTAGTTTAGTTTTAGTTCGTTCTGATGTTACCGCTACTAATGCGCCGGTCTTGCTTAATTTTTTCAAAGATTCTTCTACTTTTACAGCCATTTTGACCAGCTAGAGTGAGTTACATCAGTAACATAAAATTTTCCATATTGAAAACACTTGAGCCAACTTTGTGTCAATATATTGATATTACATCATGTTTATAAACGTAAATTTTTTTAGCAATCTGAATCGCATTTTCCCCTTTTTTTGTAATAAAATTTCAAAATCTTATCAAATTTCTTCTTTATTTTCACTAACTTTCAAATAAATAAACTAATATAATCATAACCTCTATACTCAGTTATACGTCACCTTTCAAAAGCATGCAAGCGTTGCCAGATTTGAATAATATTATCTGAGTTATCAGACCCTAGCCATCTACTGGTAGAATATAAAGAAACATTTTCCTGAACCCCAATATTATAATTATGGCTTTTTTCCTTCCATTACCAGATCCAAACTGCATTTTTATTTTTGTCTGTAATATTGAAAAGTAATATAAAAAAAAGTTTCCTCCATAATTTTATCATATTTCATATGATTCAATGTAATTCATATTAAAATACATTTTTTAAGTAATTATTCCTCTAAATTAGTGCATCGTCTGAGAACTTTCAACTGAATAATTGTATCACCAGTTAGTATTCAATCTGAAGTCAGCTTTATGTATTTTTCAGTTGTATTTCATAAAAACCACCAGTGGTGAAGTAGTTCCATCTCTGCCTTTCATCTGGTAGGTTCTGGGTTTAAATTTCAGTTAGGCTTTGCATTCATATGCTACAAAATTCATCTAACATTAATAAATTGTAATTGGGCATCACCCTTTTGTTTCTGGAGAAATAAGTAAATCAAAGGATCAGATAAGTGCAAACCCAACCAATTTCTAACAAATTCTGGAATATTTTCTTATAATTTCATCCAACATTTTCTTTACTAAAATATAAATAAAAAACATCCAAGACAGTAATAATAAAATAAAAAAGAACAAATTAATTTTGACATAACAGGTTTATTGCTAAAATATTCTTACATAAAAATTATTAATAATCAAAATAAGAAAAATTTTCCTTTTTAAATAACAGAAAACATAAATTACAGTTATTTTTTTTTATATATAAAATTTTTTCACTTGTTTAGTTAACCAGTGTCTTGCTTTTTTAATTAAGAATTTTAATTATGTGTTGCATGAATAATTTTATATTTACTAATTATTTTTTTCTATTCTATCATAATAGTCAATACATTTTATATAAATAATTTTTTTATACTTAATTTGTGCTAATTTTAGTTAAAATGTTTACTGCTTTGTCATTCATACCTGGAGATAAGAATATTTCCTAACTATTTAGTTAACTAAAAATTGGTATCTGTCAAAATTTATGATTCAGCAAGATGTGCATTTACACATTCCATGAATTGTGGTATAATCATATATACAATCAAAAATGGGAATTATGAATTATTTATTAATATATGATGATACTAGTAGAAGCATAAACACATATAAAAATGTTTCCCATGAGAGTTAGAAAAACATGCAAACTTCCACAGCATAATGATATCAAAATGTTCTAGGTTGTTCAAATTCCATTCAGGCATAGCTTTTTAAAATGCTACAAATATCTATGGAATTCCTTCTTTTACATTGGTATCAGCAAAGATATTTGACTATAAAACTTGTAAAAACACCAAAAAATAAAATTTAGGAGAAAAATGTGCATCAAAACATTTTTTTCTTAGTAGTGCTTCAATGGAAAAGTTGTAGTGCTATGAAATAAACGCATATTAGGGAAATCTGACAATTTAAAAAAAAAAAAACTATAATTTCATTAGAGAAAATAAACAATGTATGATATCTGATTCACTTGAAAAATCATGTGATAATGTAAAATATCTTTCTAAAAACAAATCTTTGAGCATTCTTCTTTAAATCTCATCTACCTTATTCCTCATTATAAAATCAGAGGTGTTTAATATTACTTCTACCTGCAAGAAGATTACTTCTTATTTCAAGAGTTAGATAAACAAATAACTTTCACTATAATCATGCATTCACAGAACAGAATTGCAATTCAAGTTGAGAAGAATAGTAGGATAAGAGAGCATATTAGTGTTATGTACATGACTGAACATTAAATATTTAATACAAAATATCAACAGTATATCTTGATTTCTAAATAATTTTTTCTCTAACTTAGTTATTCTGTATACCTCAAGCAATTATGTTCTTGCTATATGACAACTATGTTCAAAATATAAAGAAAGATTAAACTCAGAAAATTTCTGTAATATATAATATCTTGTGGTTAAATACTGATATATTGTAAGTACAAAAACTTTTAACCTACTTCTTAATATTTAAATTTTATACAATTGACAATTACTTTTTTTTTATTAAATTTTTAATTTTATTAATTCTAGTTTATATTACATATTAACACAATTTTTTTTTTTATAATTTGAAATTAAATCGTTTTAAAATATGATGAAATGTATTTATGAAATGCAAATATATGGAATGAAAATACTAATAAAAAAATTAATTATAACTTTATACTAACTTTTTATTTTCTATTTCATTTTTAAATAAAACAACAATATGAAAGAAAAAACAGTGATAAAATATTGATTACATCACGTAATTATCACTACCTAGTTGCATTTAGAATAAGTAGATTATTTTAAGTATTAAAAAATAGCTGTCTTGTATTATCATATTTAGATATTAGCACTATGATTACATATTTTTTAAACTTTTCTTTTTAATAACAAAAAGAATTTTTGCATCTAATAGAGAACTTATAATGAATAAGATACCAAATAGTTTTTCTCCAATTAAACTATAATAACAATATTTTACAAAATGTTTATTTAATTTATTTATATTTTAAATTTATTTAATTTTTTACAGAATCTTTTCTTTTTTTGTAATTTTAAAAATATAAGTTTATAAATGTTCAATCTTCAAAATAGTTTAGTTTAATTATTTATTAAGTTCATGCTCATAACACTATTTTCAATAATTTGGTATAAAAAGATCTCAAAAATTTATGTTCAAAAAAATTGTTTTTTCTAAAATTTATCTTACATTTTATTGAACAAAAATGTATCATTCCAAAGACAAAACGTAATTATTTGTTACTGTAATTTATGATTTTGATTTTTTTTTTTTTTTATAAATATATTTTATTATTTTTTTAAATATAAAAATTATGTTATGTAAACTATATTTATTTTATATACTCAATAAATCTATCTTAAAATTGATCTTATTTTCAATTTTTTTTACCATTACTAGTACACCTATACAAGAAGTAAATATGTTATTCGGACAAGAAAATATTTATAATGAAGATCACTGAATAGCACAGTAGTGCTATCTGTGTGGTGCTATTCCACAGATAAAAAAAAGAACTGCTCCAGCTTTTGCATTGAAAAATTTTAATCACAGCATTACCAAGTAAAAAATTAATGAATAAAAAGAGATGTTATAATTCAAATTTACAAAAAAGTAGTAATTATTTGAAATAATAGTGATGTAATTATGCAACTATAATGTAAGTATGCACATATTAAGTATAAGAAATTCAGATAAATTCATTTCTTTCTCTAGAGAATAAAATTAAAAGTTCTCTTTCACAAACTTTACCATGTTCATATACAAAATTCTTCAATCGTTGAAAATATATTTAGCTGTGATTGAATTTTTGTATAAAATTAAAATATTTGTATAAGAAGAATAAAGGTTCTTCCATCATCATCTAGTGTTCTGCCTGTCAGCAGGTCCCTTATACCGCTGCTGTCTCCATCCACCCATCCATCCTTGTCCTGAGCCTTCACTTTCATCTCTTAAGTTTTTAATTTTCCATCTATGTCGTTATTCTTCTTCCTCCTTGCTTCCCTTCTTCTTCTACTTATCCTTCCAATGCAGTTGTCAAGATTCCATTATCCTCTAATCATGTCTTAACACCAGTTTTTTTTTCTTTCGTGTGCTTCCCATAAAAAAAAAAAAAAAAAAAAAAAAACAGAATGTATGTATATTGGGTGTATATATATAAAGTTGTCTTTTGCATCTGCTACAAATGTTTAAATGATTTAAGTTATGATGCATCAAACAACTGGTAATCATCACATTTCCAATGATATCAAGTGTCATTTGGAAGACCAATCAGCCAAAACAATGAAAATTTTAAAAACTTAGCAACCCATTCCAATTATTGAGATTTCTAATAAGATTATTGTCAGAAAATTAATAAGAATCTAATATGATTGTCTTTGGAAATCATATTAGTGAATATTAGTAACATTTGTTTAAATGTTGGATTGAGGAGGGAAAGTTTGAGATGTCTCAGTTTCTAAATTTCTTAATAGATGTTTAAATTTGATGTAAAAATTATGACCCAAAAATAAAACAAGCATTATGTCAATAGAAAATGGATAATTCTTCAAAACCTAGGAAACTATAGTCCAATGTTATAACTAATTGCTAAGTTAATTTGTTCTTAGATGTTAACAGAACCATTGCAATAAATTTAAGGAAAATATTCTTACCTCAACTTGCACAACACCAGATATTAGATAAATGAAAAGTCTCACCATGTCAGATGAGAAAGTCAGTGTATGGTGAGCTGATTCTGTAATCATATAGTGGGAGGATATTTTTTGACTGGTCCATCAATACAGAAATGTAACACACAATTTTCAAAGAATTCTATGCTCAGTTAACAAATCTTAAAAAAGAGTACGACTTCTTCCAATAAGAGAAAGCAATGTGTTACACTACAAACAATTCACTATGACTTGTTTATCTGCTTTTACAAAAGAATAAACTATCAGCAGAAGGTGTAGCATCTATGTTTCCTAGATTTGATTAGTTGTGATTTTTTCTTTTGGAGCTATTTAAAGAGTAGAGTTAATGAATCAAATTCTCAATATCAATGATCTGAAGGGTGAACATTCAACAAGAAATTGATGCACTGACAACATTTTGTATCAGGTTACATTCAATATGATTACTTGAGCACAAAGTGTATCGCTGTGCAAGGCACTCACTTAGATATGTAAACTTCTTTAGAGTAAATATAGAATTTAATTTAATTTTCATTTCATTCATAAAATGTTACATGTTGCATCTGTGGTGTAGCAATCCAATTTTTAAGCTGCTCATCCTATATACAACATGATTAAATATACATGTCTACCAATTTCCTAAATTGCATATTGACTTACATAACAGCACTAAGAGGAAAATTGAACATATTAGGCAAGTATTAAGATTTTGTAATTTTAATAAAAAATTTGTCATATGTGAAAAGCTAGTGGAATAATTAACTCAACTTCTATTATTCTATTGAGGGAATAATGAATCAAGGATTAATCGAAGGTTGATAAAAGACAATCAAGGGGTATTTAAGCTGGAAGTCAAGGCCAAATTGAGATATGTTTATGTATCAAATTCATTATATAATATATTTTGTAATAACCTGTGTATTGTTATAATATAAGCTAATTTTGTTGTTCTCATGGGCACCAGTGATTGTGGCGCTAAGCTTGTGATCATAGCTGTTCTGGGCTATGCTAATAATCATCAAGCGCTGAACACAGCACGGGGAAGGAGGTACCCAAGGAAAGCGGGAGACATTAGAATAAAAAAAATATATATATATGAAGTGCTACCCAAAAGTTCGGGGAATTTAAATTGTGCGTGCGAACCATTGCTGGTACGACCTGCTGCCGCTAGATGTGGCTAACAGTAATCTTTGTGAATCAGTGTTCCAACAGCTGTGATGGTGAGAGGCTGCATTGTTGACGTTGGTGCGGTTGTGTAACGTTGTGTTTTACTGCTTGGGCGAAGTTCTACATGGCAGATTTTGAAGAGCAAAGAGCCTGCATCAAATTTTGCTTCATGCTTAAAAAACTGGTGCAGAAACCCATCGCATGCTTGTGGAAGCATTTGGTGACAATGCTATGAATAAAAGTAAAACTTTTTTGTGGTACAAACGATTCAAAGATGGACAAATGACAGTCGATGATGAGCGTTCAGGAAGACCATCAACAAGCGCAACACCGGAAAACATTGCAAAAGTGTAGGGGCTATTGTTACAGATCGTAGACAAACAATCCATAATGTTTGTGCAATCGTACAAATGTCATATGGGTCTGTGCAACACATCTTGTCGGACAATTTGAACATGAGACACACTGCTGCAAAATTCATACAGAGATTGTTGAACAGCGACCAGAAACAAAATCGCGTAGCTGTCTGCAGTGAATTGAAAAATTCAGCAAGAGATAACCCTAACTTAATCTCTAACATCATAACCAGTGATGAGATGGGTGTACGGGTATGACCCTGAAACTAAGCAGCAGTTGTCGCAGTGGAAGTCGCCAAGTTCACTGTGGCCAAAAAAAGAACGCCAAGTTCACAGCAACGTGAAGTCCATGATGATTGTTTTTTCAAAATCAAAGGCATTATCCATAAGGAATTTGTTCCTCTTGGTCAAACTGTCAATGGGATGTTCTACGGTGAAGTTTTGAAGCGGTTACGTGAAAGCAATAGGCACAAACGTTCAGATCTGTGGGGTAACAACAGCTGGGTTCTGCACCATGACAACGCGCCCGCACACACATCACTAGCCATTCGGAATTTCTTGGCTTCCAAAAAGACAGTAGTGATTCCCCACCCACTCTATTTCCCTGACCTTGCCCCGTGCGACTTCTTTCTCTTTCTGAAAATAAAATTTCAATTGAAAGACCGTCGTTTTAACACAATTGAGGAGATTCAGGAAGAAACGCAGAATGTGCTTCAAACACTTACACCTGCAGACTTCCAGGGATGCATGGAATCATGGGAAAAACACTGGGATCACTGTATCAATGCCAAAGGGAATTACTTTGAAGGAGACAGTAGAAGTTGTAAGTTATGGTAAGCTATTTTATTTTAATGGTAAAATTCCCCAAACTTTTGGGTAGCAGCTTATATACGGGAAAAGACTTAAAAAAATAAAGGAAGTCAGGACAAAACATGGCGACGTCTAGGGCCAGAGAGGCAGCCTCCTTGCCTTGGACACCTTGGATCACGCACACGTAAGAATAGGGAAGTTGGGGGTGCTTTCAATGATTGCACAGAGGACCCTGATGATATAAGAGGGCGTGTTGAGGGAATAAGCATGCAAAATGCACGCCTGGAACCTAGAAGGTTAGGCCAGAAAGGGCAGCTCCCCTGGAGAGGAGCACTCAGCTATCCAGAAGCAGACGTTGGGTTGTTCCTATGATCCAGGGGAGACCCCGATGGAGGCCAAGTCAGGGTTTGAGCATGAAGGGGCATGGTATATTCTTTTTTTAAGATAGACTGGGGTAGTTTTCAAATGAAATTAGCATCTCAATAAATTACATCACTTTAATAGTCAGACGTTAATTAACAGCTGAACAAAGTTTATACTACAATATCTTCAAAAAGTGAACACATTTCTAAAACATTTGGAAAGTCTAAAACATTTGGCAGATGAACAATTCAGACAGATATTTACATTCAATTTCAAATTATGCTTTAGAAATAACATGAATTTATTATTTTACAAAAAAAATTATACAACCTACAAGCAAAAAAAATTCAAAATTCTATACGACATCAACTATTAAAAGTAATGTATATTAATAGTTAGTTTTTTACATAAAACATTTCATAACTACATTTTATTAAGTAAATATACATTTCTTAATAAAACAGTTCCCAGAAATAATCACACTTTTTTATTCATGAATAAAAGTTAATAATTTTATTTTCAGTCAACACCTGATCTGCAGCAGTTTTTCATAAAATATATCGTGATGCAAATTGTGTTCCTGGCACATTCAAGTGTTGAATTCATAAAAAAAAATTATAATAAATAAACAATATTCTTTTATATACATTTAATTCTTTATAAATCAATTAAATATATAAGATATAAATAAACATCTTTAGAGACCTTTTGCTTTTTAATATATTTAAAATATACATTTATATGTAAAATATAATATTATATATATATATATATAACTTTAATGAATACAATATTAAAAGTTTTATTTGAAAAGATTTGTTTGGGCCTAGTGTCAATAGCTATAACCAAAAAAAAAAGAAGATAATATACAAGTTAATACGTTGCACATTTCATATCATATTTATCAGAAAATCTACACTAAAATGTTGAATCTGAGTTTCAGGTTTTCATGCCTCTTATACGTTCATTATACTAAATAACGAAGAAAAAGTATTTCAGCATAATACTGATATATTCCCACAAACCATTACGAAACAGTTGAAATTCAATCTTAAACAGAAAAATCAGATTTATGAAAATATATACGTTTCATAACATGAAATATACAAATAATAATAATAATAATAATAGATAAATTTAATATTAAAGATAACTCACTAAGTATCCCTCCTTATAGACTAAAAATTTAAACTAAATTATAATTAAAGGAAAAGTCATCTGCTCTGATTAAGAGAAATTCTTTTTAAAAAAAAATATTTTTTTCACAGAAGTTCAATTAAAATGAAACCTTACAAAATCAGTATTGTTCAGCAACATAAAGAAGCAGATAAAAATCTAAACACATTAATTATTGCATTAAAATTAATTAAATATGTAGTTTAAATATTTTATTAAATGAATATATACAATATTAAATACTGTTTATTTCAGTAATGAGTTATCTAAGCAGCTACATTAATGCACAGAATAACCAAATTTGGATCAGTGAAAATCTACACGCATTTTTAAAATTACCATTACAGAATGGAAAATACAGTATCTAGTATAATGTTTTAGCAAAATAATTTTGGCCAATTTATTTAAACAATGTTGCAAATACACAGATTACAGATATATTATAATAAAATAAGTTTATTACTTTTTGAAAACCTGAAGATAAGAAACGTTACCTACAAGATAATGGACAATATTTACAAAATCAAAATCATGTCCTTTTGATGACTGTCTAATTCTAAAATGATTATGACCCCCTCATCACTATCATCTCACATCACCTTATCTTACAAAAATATTATAATTTAAAAATATTAAATAATTATTTTTTAAAGTTGAAGAAGTGAATGAAGACCAACATAAAAAGTGATATTGAACAAAGTTTTAAGAGCTATGTAACAAAAAATATCCATAAATAAGATTAAAATATGAAATATTGACTAGTCAGGTGTTAAGTACTTTCAACAATTAATATAAAGTTCTGTTCTAAAAATAAATTTAAAAAAATCAGTCTAAAAATTAAATAAAATCTATTAATCAGATATTTCTGCATTTTTTTTTAGAAGTGATCAATGTATGTTATTTTCTTCTAGGTTATTTTATCATTATTGTTCTAAATTTTTGCTTCATTGTTGTAGGTAATTTATAAAAATGGGTGAGAAAAAAAATTATTATTGCTGATTATAATGAATATGAATCAAGATGATACTGAATTAGTAAAAAATTTGACAATACTAGTAGAATAATTATCTAGGGAATGAAATTGAATAATTATTCGAGAGGAAAGGAAATAAAAAAATGTAAAATTAATCAGTGACTTTGTTCTTCCTGTAGAAACCAAAAATGAGTTAGAAAAAATTCTGGTGGCATGGACTTGTTGCTATGAAAGAATGTCAGTTGGAAATCAAGCAAAGGAAACAAGGTGTGAAGGTAATCTATTTACATAGTGAATTATTTTACAAAGGATGAACATAGAAAGAGAGAGAAATTAAAAGCTGACTTGCACAAGCAAAAACTTTCATACAGAAAAAAAGTCTGCCAATATCAAATTTAGATGTAAAAATTAACATAAATTAGTAAAATATTTGAGTGATAATTTATGGTAGCAAAAATGAACAGGAAAGTTGAAAGGAAAAAATAGTGACCTTTAAAATGTGGCATTACAGAGAACTGTTGATAATTAGGGTGAGTAAAAATCGCAGAGAAAAATAGACTGGTGTGCATAAAACAGATTAAAAGATTGGTATACACCAAATGGGAATGAAGAAAACTATGAAACCAGCCAAAAAATAACTGTAACTCAAAATAAATATTTTGTAAACATTTTTTGTGTACTTTTGTATTGACATTTTCAAAAAATTACATCATTGATTCAGTTGAACACTAACATTGCATTCTTTTTGTGTATTAGGATAATAATTCCTTTCTGACTTTGACCATAAAAATAATTTCAGTTTGGAAGAACACAGTTCTATCAAGGTTTACAAAAAGAGCAATATCCAGTGTGTTAACAAATTATTGGCAAGATAACTTGGATAAAGGTACACTTATTCATAATTCTGAACCATGCCTCTAACATGAAATATAATTTGCTCCAACTTTAGAAGAAAAATAATATAATGATCCAACTTACACTTTAAGCCTGCTTCGTCTTCTTTTCTTTAATTAAATTATCCTCCGAAAAATCACCAGTAGTAGAATGTTGAATATCCCACCACATTCTCGAATATAATGAATTACGTTTACTCAATAACTCTGCATGACTACCACGTTCTAATAATGTACCATTTTCAATAACTAATATTTCATCTGCATCCAATACAGTTGATAATCTATGTGCAATTGAAATTGATGTTCTGCCTTCAGTAGCTTTTCTTAATGTCCCTAATATATTCTGAAAAAAATCAAATCATATTTATTAGAAACACTATAATTACTGTAATAATTATTTTTTTAGACCATTAATTATACAAATACAATAAGTATATCCAAATAATTTAAACTTTATATCATAAAGTTAATTCACTGTGTTAGTGCAAAAGTAATTTCCAGGAAGAACTTGAAGGTATTTGAAAGTACTTTCGCAAAGAGTACTTTGAACTAAAAATTTAATAGCATCAATGCCCCTATTACAGAAATATTATAACCAAGTTTGGTGAAAATCGGTCAAGTAGTTCTGAAGATATAAGGTGACTTACATGCCAACATACACACATACAAAACGTATGCACATTTTGTTGCGAAAGTTTTGATGCTATTTTTCAGTTTTCTGAGGTCCTTACAGGTCAGGTCAATTCATCAAGAAATGGTGAAAACCTGATATACCCAATTTTGACCGATCACCATATTCCCTTCTATATAGCTATAGCTGCTACATAGACAGGAAAGTAATAAAAGTATACACAGAGTGTATCAAGATTCTCCTGAAAAAATTCATATAAACATGTGTCCTAAAATGCTTCGGTTATGAACTACGGCTGGTGAAAGATTTCTCTCAATTTTCAGCTACCTTGGTGAAATGAGGTTGTACTAAAATGTTTAGGATGTTAATTAAGTAACAGAATTAATGATTTCTTGTGGTATTTGACTTGAAAAATCAAATAAAATAGGTCTCAGAACCATATCTTAAGTAGTTTTTGAGAAATCTGGGGTGAAAAACCAACAAACTGGAGTAAAAAACCCTGTTTTTTAAGTTTGATGTAGAATAACTTAGTTAAATAGATAATAAACACACAAAACTTTTAAACATTAAACTAATTTTTTTTTTTTTACATTTTTGTGGTGGTCAGCCACTAAATACAGAACTATACTAATATGATGTAGCCTTTACTTAATATTAACAAAAGTGCTGCTATGTATATAGCAGCACTTATAATATAGCAGCTTTGATAAGAGTATGACTATCAAATTCTGTTTGCAGATTGATTAAGTTGAATTTCTGTATGTATTTATATGTATGATATTTTTCTAAATTATCCAATTTTTTATTATCATTTTCTTTTGCGACTTCAATTATTTTCAAATTAGTTTTCTATGTTAGTAATGTAATGTTTATTCATTATTAGATGGTTGGCAACATTAGAAAAACCCAATTTTTGTCTATATAATATCTAAAATGTTCTGCAAATCTTACTTTAAAAGATTTATTAGTCTTTCCAATATAAATTTCATCACAATCATTACATTTTATTTTATAAATTCCACACAAACTATTAAAAATCATTATTATAGTTTTCGTGTTTTAAATGTCTTATTATATGGTTTTAGGGTTTTTATGCTGGTTTATATCTTTCATCATTACAAACAACAAAATTTTCAATAAGATTATTAATATAAGATTATTTTATATAGATATTATCAACGCTATGTATTTTATTTATAGGCTTCAATGTTATGTTTTTATAAGTATTATCAATTAATGATGCTTTATATCAGACTGCAATACTCTTTATAATATTTATTTCTGCATCTAATTTTTCCCTGTTGTTTCTTGTTTAATGTATTGCTCTGTTTAACATTCTGTAAATATAATTGATTAATTTTGTGTGACCATGGATGATTGGATTTTCTATTAATAGTTTTTACTTGCTGTAGGTTTTCTATATACGGATGTTATAATATGATTCTTTTTGTTGATTTCAATATTAACATTTTAGATAAACAAAAAATTGAGTTTTTCTAATATTGCCAACCATCTAATAGTGGTGATTAATTTCATCAGTTACAAAAAAAAATAACAATAACCTGTTCAGTGATCGAATCCAAAGATGAAGTTGCCTCATCAAATACAAGTATTGGAGAATCTTTTAAAATAGCTCTAGCAATAGCAACTCTCTGCTTTTCACCACCAGATAATTTTAATCCCCTTTCACCAACCTAAAAAAAAAATATATTTTATATTTTGATTAAAATATACAACAAAAGTTTTATGAGCACTGCAGTAGGTAGAGAAACAACCATGTCGTCACCATCAATTTCTTGTCTTAGATCCACTATTAAACATAATCTATTGTTAAAATCTAAGACTAAGATTTTTTAAAATTGCATCCCATTTTAACAGCACATGCTAATCTGCAATAAAAATATTCGAGTAGCATAAAAGTAGTACTCGTTTAAGGCATTCCATGAAACTAATGTCTGCTTTAATCTTTTTCTGGAATCTAAAATTTGTACTGAATTATTTATATTCCACAGAAATCCAGTGAATAACAAACTTCACTGTTGTCAAAATTGTAGAACCAGGCTGTAACGATGATTAGTTAGCAGCAAGGCCCTTTATGCCTAGATAGTATAACCTTAACTATTCTTTGTTAGATTTTAAACCAGAAACAGGCAAATTTAAGAAAATATTATTCATACATGATAAACAAATCATCTAATTTTTGTACAAGATGATTTCAATATATATATATATATGATGAAATATAATTTGATGTGATTTCATTATCAGCAATGAAAAATTAATTAAAACTGGAAATTAATTTAGTTCTGATAAACTAAATTTAATCTTGTTACTATCTTCATTGGCTGAATATTAAGCCACTAAAGATTTGTTACTATCTTTATTAACTGAAGACTGAGTGATTGAAGAAACAATTGAATGAAAATGTTTTGAAGTAATTTATTAAAGATGTAATTATAAAATTTGGCATGGTTTGTATTTTCAAGTTTGAAAAAACATATTTTATTTTTGATGTTAAAAAATAAAACTAGGTGTTACCTCAGTTAAATGTTTATAATCAGCAATTTCTTCTAAGTTAAAATACAATAAACAGCAAATAATTTTAGATTTTTTATCCTATAAGGTCTGATCAGAAAATAACCGAACTTTACTTTTTTATCTTTATTATTAATTTTACAGATTATTGGTCCTTGTCCCCTTCAAAGTACTCCCATCCCCTACTCACACACTTTTCCCCGCAGTGTTTCCACTTTACAAAGCAGTCCTGGATGAATTTGCTTTAAACTCATCAATAGTCTCAAAACGGCAGCCTTTCATCATTGATTTTTATTTCAAAAATATGAAAAAAATCACAAAGAGCCAGGTCTGGTGAATACGGAAGGAGGAGAGTCATCTGATTTTTGGCACAAAACTGACGAACTGACAAAGCTATGTGTGTGGACAGATTGTCGTGATTATATCACTGCTCCTGAAAATCGTACATTACTAAAATCGCTATTAACACTTAAACATGTTGCACTCAAATAACAATAACACAAATACTAAACAAGATATCAACAATCCAAGAACATGTGGTTACAGAGGAGGTTATGTGGAACTCAATGCTGCAAACCAAATGTCACTAAATTTCTCTGATGGAGCGTAATTAAATGGTCAGTTATTTTTGGAACAGATCGTATGTTTATCTCCAAAAGTATTTGAGTAACTGTATCCTGCATGTAATTAGAAAACAAAAATTGATAGCTTTAAAGTCATCTAACCCAAAATTGATAAAGAAAAGTATCCTTATCACATATTTATTATAGAGTTCAAGGTATGAGGAGTACTATAGTGGAAAATTATTCAATGATTTGATTATAATTAGAATGACAGAATGATTTAGGGTACCACCACAGAAATGTAAAGGTTTTCAACTATTTTAAATTGAAAAACAATCATTAGTGACTATATTGACCAAAAAGTCTATCGAGAAACTTAACAGACTGGGGATTATCTTACTGTTGTTCACAGGATACAAAAAAAATACATAAGTTACATCAATAACAGACACCACTAACGCATGAACTTAGATATCCTGACTTTGACAGATGTCGGAGATTGTATAGATATTTCGTCAAAATTATGTTCACATTTTAAAATAAGATAAGGTAATTCTTTCAGATGGTTGCATGGTTTCTTTCATTTTTTTGGAAGTATCAACAACTGAAAGATTGCATATGGCATTTTTAAAATCCCTACATTTTTCACCAAAAAAAATGTCTATTCTCTAAAAACCAAGTGTAATGTGTATAATAGTAATTAGATCCATTTTTCAGACATAACAGCTAACATTATAAAAAAATTATTATCCATCATGCTAGCAACTAATAAGCAACAATGCTGATGATGTAACCTGATTTATTTTTTTTGCAGGATATGACTTCTACATTCTTTAGACCTAAAAGTCTCACAAATCTTGAAGGTTAGTCCAGGACAATGATTTTAAGAATAACCTACATTTTTCTGACTACTTACTAAAAAAAATATTGAAGAAAGCATCTCCAAAAGCAGTGAGAACCTTATAAAAATCATCATACATGAAGTAATGAGTTGGCACTTGCATCAGTGCTTAAGATAGATGTATTAACATATAATTTATGACATTTTTATGTTCAGTTTACTAAACCATATAACTGAACTGATTTTTTATCAATAAATAGATTGCATTGCATTAAATATGGGTTGCATGACATAGAATATAAAACTAATTTGTTATTTTTTGCATGCTCTGATTCAACCAATTTTTAATGTAGGAGAGTTGTGTTTTTATACCTTTTTTTTACCTAAGACCATCTATCTAAGATCTAAGAGTAGAAATCCCTGTAAATATTTATTTTGTGTAAGACTAGGGGTTCAATAAACAGTGTGATAGTAAGCAGTATTTTATATTTTAAATAAATATTCTAATAGGATAATAAGTAACTTACTAGTGTGTTATAACCTTTAGGCCACGTACTCACTGTATCATGAAGGTCTGCCATTTTGGATGCTATATATACATCTTTTTCATCTCTAGTGAAATCACCATAATGTAAGTTGTAAAATAATGTATCATGAAATAAAACTGTATCCTGAAATTATTAATAAAAAGAAACAATGATCTTACTTAGAAACCTTACATAATCACTGGAAAAAAAAATAGAAGCTACTAAACATAATAGCTTCAATAATTAAAATGTTCACTGAAACAAGATTAATATCTCAAAATTATAGACAAAGAAGGGTAAATTTTAATATAAAACTTTTAAAAAATACATAAAATAATGTAACACAATCATTATAGTGATAAAATTATATTTTTACTTATAAAATTTATATGTATTTTTTTTAAATGTGACGCAGAGTTTAACTAAAAATCTGTATGGCATTCAAAAATTACGTAAAAACTATTCAATTTACGATTTGCTATAAAACCTTTTATCACTGCCAGGAACAAGCAGCCTGATTTGACAATACACAGCAACAAATGGGTTAAATTTTTATTGTATATATCCTGCAAGTAAGCGTAACTGACAATCTGAAAATCCAAGTAGAAAGTTGCAATACTGCATCAATCAAGTAATGCTTTACATAATATTATTATTAATTTTTGTCAGTTTTGTTTAGTGAAGAAACACATTAAATATTGTATCATCCTGTTTAAACATTAATGATTTTATTTATTATTAAAAAAATAATTCATTACACAATCTGAATTTTAAAAATAAAACAGGAAAATAATATTTCAAAAATACATAACTTGAAATGATTTACCTGAGGTACAACAGCAATTGCTCTCCTAAGGCTCTGTAAATCAAGTTTCGCTATATCTTGTCCACCAATAAAAATCTCACCAGAATTGGGTTCAAAGAATCTGTACAATAAACGAATCATTGACGATTTCCTGTAATTAAATAAAAATATTGGAAAATATCTTTTACTGAAAAATTTATTTTTACTATGAAGAAAGTTATTACAGTAAGATCTAGAATGCACAACTGACATAATCACATCCAAATCAGTAATTTAGTGTAGTTCACTCTTAATTTCGGCAAGATGAATTTATATATATACACACCCTTATAAAAACTAAAATACTGGAAGTAAACAACAAAGAGAATTTAGTGATAAGGAGATTTAGTGAAGGAAGAAGAGAAAAATAAAAAATGACAGATATTTGGTACACAGATAATATTAATGATATTACGAACTATCATTTAGGGACTATGATGACAGAAGACTGGAAAAGCACAATAGAAATAAAAGGAAGAATGGCAATAGTAAAAAGTTCCTTCAGAAAGAGGAGGAAATTACTATGTAATAAAAGTTTGGACTTAAGAATTAAAAAGAGGTTAGCCAAACGGTATGTATGGAGCCTCTTGTGTGGAAGTGAAGTGTGGTTGATGAGAAAGAGGGAGAAAGACTGGATTGAGGCTTTTGAAATGAGTATATGAAGAAAGTAAGATGGGCTGATAAAAGTAAGAAATGAGGAAACAATGAATAGGATTAAAGAAGAAATAGAATTTAAGGAAACTGGTTAGAATATACGGTTAGAAGAAGTGAAATTCTGATAATTGCATTGGGAGGGTCAGTAAAAGAGAAGAATGAAATTAATAGGCGAGCTGAAGATTGGAAACTATAAGGGGACGAAGGAAATGTTTAGGGAAGAAATGTATGGGAACAACAGTAGCACAACGGACCTGCTGCCAGCCAGAACATCATATGATGATGATGTATCCTTTACACAAAAAATAATTAAGTTTTCATAAACTGTCATTAAGAAGCAATCACAGAATGGTTTCACAATCAAAAAGTATGGACCAGGCACATGAGACAATAATTTCAATCACATAACACAATATATTAAACAATTTACACATTTTTATCAAACTCATTACAATCCAGCAATATCAAACATCTTATGACTATATGCATGCAGAAATTTAAATTCTATTGAGATATAAGTAAAAATTATTTTCTTTTGGATATTCATTCCACTGATTGATACAAGAAATGTCCTAATTATACTGGACTTAACTCTATAATAAACTTCTGAACAATATAAACTTTTAACTTGAAACAACAAGTGTAGTTCTTCTAGGTGGTAAGTTTTACAAAAACTGAGAATAACTACTACTAACACATACACAATGATTCACATACTGGTGCTTTCTGAGCTCATTCTACTAGTGAAAATAATGAAAAAAGTTAATAATAAACATAGATCCGGAAACACTCTGTTAGCAAGTTACGGCTAGTGAAAGATTTCGCTATGATTCCTGGGCAGAGTGAAATAAAATCATACTGAAATTCTAGGAACCCATATTAAGGGGTAAACTTGATGGTTTCTTTTAATATATATATATATATATCAAATTTAGATGGTGTGCCTTCATAACATCTGTGTGATGATGTACATTGATAAAAATTTATTAATTAACAAAAACTGATTAATAGTTCTATTTGTTTTATTTTAATATTATTATAGGCAAGTAGATATAATTTTTGAAAAGTTTAAAAAAATAATAATAAATCCCTCTTTACTTCTGACAAATAAGTAAATCTAATCTGATCTAATCATAACCGTACTAATAATCTAAAAATTGTTAATTAGTACATGATGGAAAGTACATTTAAAATTATCACTTTTTAATTTGATGAATCATTATCAAGCAATGTATGTTTCCAGTGTAGGAGAGAAAAGAACATAATTTTTGGCTTAACAAGTGCTGCCTAGACAGTACGATTGATTTAAACCACTTTTTTAGAATATTTAAATAAAATGTACATTTAAACAAAGACAAAATAAACTCTAAACATTAATTATTATAGTATAACTAGCAATCATTAAAATTATACATTGTTATTTTTTTAACAACAAAAGAAACACACACTAAAAGTAGTAACAAAAGATTACAGCGATTGGAAATATTAGTGTAATTGGAAAGTTTTGAAACTGAGCTTGTAATTAGAAAGTGGCAGTATTTACAGACAACTGTGATATATCCCCTTCAAAGTAGTCCCCTTCTGACTGAACAAAAGTGGTGTTCCCCTTCTAAAGGAGGGGTTTCTACTTTTGGAAGCATTCGTGGAAATTGTCTTTCTTAAAGGTATTAAGAACCCTTTTCGTGTTTGCCTGCTTGTCTTTAATTGAGGCAAATTGGTTCCCTTTCAGCAAAAATTTCAATTTAGGAAACAAGTAGAAGATGGCAGAGGTTAAATCAGGGGAATAGGGGGTTGCAAAAGCACATGAATTTGGAATTTGGCCAAAAATTTTATGATCAAGAAAGCATGATGAAGCGGTGCATTAGATTAGGCCAGATTAGGTTAGGTTAGACCAGGCTGAGTTATGCCCGGACGCAGATTTACATGTTCCGTCAATACCTGCGGGACTTTGCTGAGTTCCTTGCCGCCCCCTTTCTGACAGGCAATCAAGGAATTTTCACCAGAGACTGTTGTGCTTATGGTGGGTGCAGTCTTTGTGTGTTGTAGAGGAGGAGGAAGGGGTTTTTTGTCAGCGAGAGCCTGAAACGACCATCTGTGTGGGAGAATGGTTTCTATTAGATACCTCCCCTCCTCTGACATTAAAAATAAAAAATTGATGATGAACAATATCTGTAGAATTTAAGAAAATCATCAACATTGACTTCACATTCGACCTGCTTTGTCACATTTTTTCAATCATGGTAAACTTGGACCATTCCACTGCAATGTCTGTGCCTCTGTTTCTGGGTCATACCCGTAAACCCATGATTTGCCACCAGTAATACCCTATTTAACAAATCTGGGTCAGTTCAGTCAATCAGTACTTGGGAAACTTCAAGTTGGTGTTGTTCCTGCTGGTCTGACAACAATTTCAAAATGAATTTTGCAGACACTCGACAAATGTTCAAATCTTTAGTTAAAATTATTTTTATAAATATAATTATTAATTAAAAAAACAAAATAGTGATAAATTATTATATAGATTGAAAAAGAAAATATTAGACTTACCTTAACTTTTGGTTCACAAGTCATAAGTATAAACATAGTTTGCATGTCAATGAGAGCTTGTCTAACTTCACGGTAAACAGAACCCAAAAATCCTAATGGGACTGATAATTGAAATAAATGACCATTCACCATTACTAAATCACCAACAGTCATATTTCCTAAAATAATAAATGGATAAAATTAAAAATATTTAATCAAAATTAATTTTTTTTTCAGTAATTGTAAATTATAATTAAAAGGAAAGAAAAACAGTCTTTAAAAATGTATGCATAAAATATGAATAATAATACAACTTGAAATTAAAACTCTTTAAAAATAGTAGTTAAAATATAAACCTTTTTTCAAGATTAATTATGTGGTCTGGTACGGATTTCTCCCACTACTATCCCTCTTAAGCAACTGGAATTAGATCACACCAGTTTTGGTGAATACTGTTATTTTAATGAAAACGTTATTGAACATTAATAACTAAAAAAAAATAATTGTAAGAATAGTTAAATAACAGTTGGCTAAGCTCCAATCAATCGGCATTTTATAACTCCCTCATGAGCAAATTAAAATGGCCTGTAAGATATTAATTAAATAAAAGTTGGATTGATTAACGATGACAAAAACAAAAAAAAATCAAAGTTTGCTATATACCAAATATGTGTGGGTAGGATCTGTCATATTGTGAGTAGGAGTGATGGTAAAGAGAGGTTTAGTGGAGGTAGTTCACAGCTTGGAATATACTACCTTGAACTATTTTGTCAGTCCCCCTTCTCTGAACACCCATCCATTATTTTTCATTCCTTTTCCATGGATATATCCCTTTATAAATGTATCCATTACCACCATGGTCCCGTAAATGGTCCTATTTATTTACTTAAGAACAGTTGAACAACCATATAGGGTAGCTACGCTACTGAACTCCAGCAGGACTCCTCTACCGACTGGCTACTAGATACCAGCAAAACAACACAAATGAAACTAGAATGGTTGACCCAACACACAAATGCGCATGCACCCACCCAACCACCCACCTACCCGCCCTTTTCGAAGCAGCAAAGTTACTGCATATTTAATTTTTTTATAATAGGGTTTGTGTTTTAATTTAAATTACTGGAATAAATAATATTTAAAATTTGTTGTATGCTCTTCTAGGTGATAATGAGTAAAAATAAAAACTACTGCATATACAAGGCATATTCATAAAGTAAGGGCCGTCGGCCCTTACTTATATTTAAATATTAGCAGGTCTGAACACAGTTTCACGCATGCAGGGCCATTTGTCGACTATTTATGAAGCCACTGCAGTTGCTGTTTTGATTCTGCAGTTTGCCTGCTGGTGAATGCAGATCGCAATGTCTGTGACAATCGTTTCTCTCACCAGTTGTGTAATGCGTGCTATGATTCGATTTTTGTGTGCAAAAGGAACTTCAGCTGCTGAAATTCATCAGGAATTATGCCTAGTGTATAGACCTAGAGTAATGAGTGAAGGAAAGGCTAAACAATGGTGTCGAGACTTTATAAATAGCCGCACAAAAATTACGACACAAGAGTGGAGTGGCAGGCCCAGTATTCAGACAGACAAATCATTAACAAGTGAACCGAAAACTGCGATGTGAACGGCAATTGACGATTAGTGCTCTGGCTGATGAATTTTCGCAATTTAAAACAACTGACAGTACATTCATACTGAATTCATATAAAGTGTGAATAAAAAAATCTGATTAAAAAAGTGCGAGTCAAACTTTTGAAATAATAAAATAGAAAAAGATAAAAACAAACATTTATTATATTATATTAATCAAATACAAGCACATATGAATTAAATGTATAAACCATATTTACCTTTAGCAATCTCCTTTGCAGTCATGACCATAGCAAGTGCAATGGCACCACTAAATATTGCATTTTGTCCAAAATTTAATAATGCTAAACTGGTACTTGTTTTTAATGATGCTTCTTCATATTTTTTAAGAGCTTCATCATACCTTTTAGCTTCATAAAATTCATTATTAAAATACTGAAAATTAAAATAAATTTAAAGGAAAATTATTTTATGAAAGTAAGCTGTAACAATAAAAAAAAAAAACAGTCTTAATTAGATTTAAGTCTTTAAGTCTTAATATAAATTTAATTTAATTTAAAATAAAGAAAAATTATCTAAATTCATAACAATTTCTGATTTGCATAACCAAATTATGTTAGCTGAATTTTTTATAACACTGCAATTATATGCTTTACTTTAACAGACAATATCTACATTAATACTATGAAATTAAGTGTCTGGTGTCTCACATAGTAGGACTGAGAATTTCTGAATATTTTTTTCTATTTATCTGGAATATTATAATCAGCATTATCAAAATCAATAATTTTTTTGCATAATATAAAAAATAATTATATCAAATATTTAAGATCAAATTGTATAAAATACAACAGAGAAGCTTTAAGATTGTTTTTTATTTTTAAGCAAAAAACAAAAAACTGACCTTATTTTATCTTTAAATAAATATAAGCCAAACTGATCATATCTGATTTTGATACTTTTATGGTTTTCTTTCTGAATATTAATTGAGCGTTAATCTCTGGGCAAGAGATAAAAAGCAATACAAGTAATTCAAAGAAAATTAAGTATTATAAATAAAATTATAATAATTAAGACTAAGTACAAAATAACCTACCAACTTATATTAATATAGATATAATTAGATATTGTTCAGGATAACAATTTTATTTCATAAATGCTCATAAATTATTAAATAAAAACAACTCAACTATAATATACATTAAAAATGATGTACATACAATAATATACATACAAGTAATATGATAATCTTTCTTTATTAATCAATGACTTACTCGACAAGCACAAGTAAAATTGAAATGCTTTTATAAAAATAACTGTAGTAAGATAAGAAAAAAATTTAAACATCCTAATCAATCAATATTATAATTTTTTAAATAATTATAAAAAATTACATGCTTGGTAATAAACAAATCAAGGTAAAAAGATAAGATTAACATATCAATTATGAGAATTCATAAATTATCATATTGTCGAATACTGATTTACATGTCATATAATATATGAGTCACTCAGAAGAAGCCAATGTGTTAAGTCCATTTTTTGATATTTTCTAATTTTTGTAAATTTTAATGGAATAAATAATATTCTTCTTAGTTATTAAATGATTTACTCATTGCTACATTTTTTCTGGAGAGAACCCCTTTTTTTATAACTTCTGAATATGTTGTATAATAATTTCAGAAGCCATTCTAAGTCCAGTTTTTATCAATATTTTTTTTACATAAACTTTGAAATAAAAACTAAATTATTATTATTCTTTCGGTATTTGTAGATAACACTAAAAACAACAAATTCATAATAACTGTAACTTTACTTCTGCTATTTAGAACAGTTCGAGATACAGACTTGAAAAGAACACCAATTTTTAGTGAGTTTTATGTACATGCTTTCTTTTTATTTGAAATATCTAAACTCTGGTTAAAACATAAAAATGTTATACAGAAGTGTTTGTGAAAAAACAGTTTTTATTTCATAACAAATATTTTAAATTGATTCCTATTAATTATTGTTATTTATTTTCCAATTAATTTTCAGTGATCTTTAGACCTTACAACTGACTAAATAATAATTTATTAGTGTGCTGTAGAGTTGTACAAAATATAATACTACATTCTCTAAATTGTATACAATTAACTTCAAACCTATCCCAATTATCGCCATCCATTTCTTTTTTTTAATAGGAATTGAATTTTTGTAGCATGTGAAAAAATCCCATGTCTGACCAGGATTCAAACTCAGAACCTTCTGAATGAAAGGCAAGAGCCACTACCTTTCTAATATTGTATTGTTATCAAACAATGCATGTTTCAGCCAAGAAAAGAATGATTGATTTTACTATATGGCTGCTTTTAATCAGTGTCTTTTGACTTTTACTAAGATTACATCAAACTATCCTTTGTTCTTATTTCTTGTCTATTTTTAAATAGCATCAGTTGTTATTCTTATTGAACACTAAATGCTAACTGCACAAGTAAACCCATATAAAGGTAAATTGTATCCTTATAGAATTGTTTTTACTTAATTGGTGTATGGAAACTCTTATTAAATGTAGTTTTGACTGATGGTTATTTCCTTACCTTTTTGGTTGGTAAGAGGTGTGTGTGTGTGTGTAGGTTTGCATGCGTGCATGTATGTGTGATATGCAAATTTAAATGTGTGAAACAATTTCATGCTTGATAGATTAACTTTTATGACTCCACCATAAAGGTTAACAGGCTAGTAGCATCTGGCTACTATACTATCTTTAACTCAACCATTGATCACCACTTACATTTTTTCTAAATTACTTTTCTCTTTGTTGTGATTGTACATCATTACAGACATGCCTAGAGCTGAGGTGTTCGCAATATTATTCTACTGACTTGTGCATAAAATTGTTTTGTGATGATACTATTTTTTTTCTACAGTTAATTTATTGTGTAACATTACAAGTATTGATTTGAAAAGAGAATTTCAACTATTTTATTAATAGTTGTCTGATTTTTATTTGAATAATATTTAATTGGTAGCTAATAAGTCAGTGTACAGTTGTGCCAAACTATCTACATGTGCGGCCAGGCCAGCCTACTGATGTGCGGGCAGGGGAGAGGAGTCTCTTCCAAAAAACATTGTGTTGGTTGTCTGTCAGCATAACACTTTCACAGTGTCTCATTCAAACCATATAAGAAATGACTCGGCCGCAGTTAATGTATTATTATGTTTATCATATTATTATTACATCATCGTATTTAGACTAATATTTATCTAAGGATTTGCTGATGCAATGACTATTGTCAGCACATAGTAGTAACAACCAATTATTTTAGTTTGGTGTTTAGTGTGATTAAAATAAGACGTGTATAAAATGAATATGTATAAATATATAAGTGATATGTATATATAAGTAAATAAATGTGTAAAATATAAGATTATATTTTGTTTTTAATGTTATAAATTCAAACTAAAAACATTAATTAACGAATTCATAATAATTATTTTTAAATTACATATTAATGAGGTGTATTATCAAATAGTTTAATTTTGATGAATGTTAGTTTAACAGTTCACATTAGCCATACTACAAGTGTCAGGCGATAGAAGCGAGCATGATGTTTTCAGTTAGGTAAGTAATGACACAGCTGCGCCCAGATAGTTTGGGTCATAAGTAACTAATTACAGTTATTTTTGAAACACTAAACTGCTAAGGTAAATTAATTGCAGAAAATTAGAAATTTGAAACATTTTTGTAATCTAAGTGGTTACACGTTATTATTAATGTTACTTTTTTGTGATTACTTTGATTTATATTGTATTGTCTTAAAGTTATCTAGATATCTTAAAGTTATTGCAGATTATTTTAAATAATCATTCAGCGGAAGCGTTCATAAGAATTAATTTCTTTCTCATTAAGTTAATAGATGTTATTGATTTAAGAAAACATGTAAAAAGGAATATTGATGAATTTTAACTGTTTGCTTTTTAATTATAAATTGATGTTTTTGTTTTTTCCCAAAAATCTGCTAATTTTCTTGATATCATTTTCATTTCTTGTCAAACATTTAAGCATGACCAAGTAACAACAATGATTAACAATGATCTAAAAATCATTGTTTTTGTAGAATTTGATTTTTTATGTGGTTAACATTGCCATGTTCTCAAAAGTAACAATTTTTATTTTTTTTAGTTTATTTTTACTAGTGTAAGAGGCCCACCTTTAAAACATTTTTGGATTATTTGTTGCTGTTCTCTCATGAAGGAAGTGGAGCTGTGTTGCATAAGCTGTAATTGTTTGGAGTTGTTTGGATAAGCAGAATCACCACTACCTTGCCAAGTTGTGTTGATGAAACAGCTGCTTCATCAGATACTATGGCTTACATTATTCTTCATGTTTCTTCACCAGGAAATAAGAATTCAAGAAAAACGAAAGAAGAAGCTTGAAGAGAGGAGGTGATTAACTTACAATAGGACTATGAAACTCTCATCAAGAATTCATCATGATTATTCTGCTTCCATTTATAAATATCACCATAGTTTTTACCTAAATTATTCATAGTCCAGTTAAACTTCATTTAAATTTAGCTTTTATTGTCAGGTATAACTACATTTATTTCAGCAAGACATATACATGTTTATAATTACATAATTTTTTTGTGTTACAGATCTTTAATAAAAGATATAGAGTCATTAGCTGATTCGGACGGTCATGATAAATGGAGAGATAAAGAGGCAGCTGAATTATCTGATCTTGTTCAAAGGCGAATACAGCATTTACAAAATCCTCCAAATTGTAGTAAAGCTCGGAAACTTTTGTGTAGCTTAAACAAGATATGTATTTATTTGATCCACCTAGTAATATAATTTTGTTGGATTTTCCTCTTTTAATTTACATTAAGAATAATTGTGTATTTCCATATTATGTATTATTTTATAAAAAAAATAATAACATTGTTGTCATACTCTCCTGACATTGGTTATTTATTTGTATATAGTGAAAAGAAATGATACAAGAAAAAAAATTTTTAAATTGATATTTTTTTTTGAATTTATCTATTACCTCATCCCCCAAAATCACCTCCCAAGAAAATTTTTTGATTTGTCTATGTTTACTATGTTAAATGGAAAAAACAAAAAAAAAATTCCACTCAAGAATGTATAACAAATTAAAAGTTACGTAATATTTCTTTTTTGGTGGTGGGGATGAATTTTGATGAAATTTTATCATAATATTATTATTAAACGTTTAAATAAACAAAAAAAAGTTTTAAAGATTTCCAAAACTGAATGTTCTTAAAATTTGATCAACTCCCTTAAAAATTGTTCCTAAATACTCCCCAATATTGCTCCCAAAGTATTTTTTTGGGTTATTTGCCCTACTAATAATATACCTAGAAAGACAAAAACATTTCAGTTAAAAAATATGCAATAAATAGAAAGACAGTTTTTTTAATTTTTCAAGGAGATAATTTGGGGACAATTTTTTTTTTTTAAATGGTAAGATAAACGTGTACCCATGTACTGAGCTTAATATAAAATGGGGTATGTTTGAAACATTTTGAGAAAATTGATCTCGGAAACTATCTTCCCTACCCTTGAGATATTGATCCCAAACTTTTATCAATAAATTGCCTCATATACACGAGCCTCTATGGAATTTGATCAAAATCAGTTTATCCAGTCAATAGTTATTTACTTTTAAAAATGCCAACATACATACATACATATGTACATATGAACATTATCCCTTTTTGGGATTCCTGGATCATGAAACGTGAAGAAGTGCAAAAAACACCCATACCCCATTTTTTGACTGATTACCATACTTTCCTTCTTGCAGCATAGCTATGATGCCAGGAAGGTAACATAGTTTAGCAACTAAGACTGTTCATTCAAACCTTTATAGCATATAAACAGATTAGTAAATCAAGATATGCAGTTACAGAGAGCTCTACCTATCTGTGGTCATTAGTCTTTATAATGTTAAATATGTCTTATATTACTGAAAAAAACATCATGGTACATATGTATCATGTAATATGTTTTGTAATTAGAGAGTAGAGTGTAAACTCTACTCACATTACATTACACATTAAATACTCACATTAAATGATACATTAAAACCTTCAATTTTTATTGTTAAAATTATATCTAATACTGTCATTGGTTGAAGTGGTTTAGAATTATTTAGGAGCCAATCAGTGATAACCTTTTTTCTGGAAGTTAATAGATGATAAATTATGAACGTATGAAAGACACTGAAATATGCTATTTCAGTTGGTGGTCTGAATATCTCAAAAAATTATAAATATCCCTAATTGTCTCAGTTCATGTCACCAGATCCTGCCAAGAATTGGAATGGATCATGATGCAGCTGAGTTCATCTGGTAATCAGTAATAGGAGTAGTTACAGACATTTTTCTCTCAAAGTATAATTATTTGAATGTTCTCAAGGAGTTGTCAGCACTCCAAATTTTATCTTCTTACACATCTAGCTGTTCTTAAATGTTAAATTCATGTACTATTCACCGTTGACAAATTATTGTTCACTGTTAAATTATTGTTCTCCTGCGCTTCCTAAATTATCTCTTTAGGAACTTTTTCCATTTTACTGTTCAGTGCCACTCAAATAAAAAAAAATATGAGAATTTATTTGAACATTGTAAATTATCTCTGTATAATGTATTTAAAGTTATTTAAACCTATTCTGTGAAAATTTAAATGAAAATAACATGAGGGGAAAAGAATTACAAATTATTGAATTTCAGAGTCAGTGAAATTTTAGCCTATTTCATATAATCTTTTTGTTTTAAACTGATTTAATCCTTTTTTTCATATTAACATGTTTAAAATGATCATTATCATTGAAATTTATAGACCATTAATTAATTACCATTTCATTAATGATTGAAATTAAAAGTATCATATGTTATTTTATTGCCTAAATGTTAAGAAAACAACATTTTTTCTGCTTATGAAATTAGATTTAAATATTTTGCATACCAGCAGATTACTGTGCTTGATTAAATTATTTTATTTTTCATAAAGATTTTTTTAAATGTATTTATGTGTTAATAATTTTTACAGGGATGTGGTTATGGCTGTCAATTACATCATATTGTATACTGTTTAATTGTAGCTTATGGAACCGAAAGAACAATGATATTAAAATCAAAAGGTTGGAGGTATCATAGAGCAGGCTGGGAGGATATTTATAAACCAGTCAGTAATACTTGTGTCGATCCTTCTGGTACATCAACTAGTCATTGGCCAGGTAAAATTCTTGATGTTTAGATATGTATATGTAATAACAATGATGATTTGTTTGTTTAGTGTCATGACTATAATGATTGTTGATGATCTGAAATGAGTCACAAATTGCTCCTGAAAATGAAATACTCATTTTTATGAATAATAAAAATCCTTTACTTATTTAAAAATGAAATGTCTTCTTCACTGAGACAAATACATTGTTGCATATTAGTATGCCAAGCCAGCTAAAATGTAAGTGATAAAGTTCTACAAAAGATAACCTCTTTTAACTTACTGTAGGAGTACTGCCTATATAATAAACATCATTACTCTCTGAGATAGCAACCCTAAGTGGTGCTCTTGTACCCTAGGTGCTTCACATGGATCGTGGCCATTAGAAGAGGTGGGAAAGTTAATGTAAAGCAACAGATCCCCTTATGAAAAATATTATATACGCTGCTTCAATTCAATTGAGGAAATTTATAATAATAATAGTATATTACTTTTATGTATATTGTCAAATTTCTCTCCTTAACAACATGAGGGAACATAATATTTCACTGTTAAGGCAAGAATTATATCAAAAAGTGTTGTTTTTTTATATACATTTATGTTGCACATTCTTCATGACTCAAAAAACTTTCTTTATATGACTGATAAATTTTAAGAGACAAGTGTTTAGATAGCATTTTTTTATCTGGCAGGGTCATAGAGAAAAAATAAATTTAACTTTGTAACTACTTGGCTGATATGCATGAAGCAGTTTTATTTACATGTACAGAACAAATACGTTATTAAAATACTTAGAAAAAACAGAAAAAGTGACTTATAATTTATTGTTTTCTACTTATATTTTATTAAAATTTTGAAGTAAAAAACTGAAATTCTGCTTTATTAATTATTTTTCCACGTAATATAATAAAACTTAACTGTTTGTAAATGGAACATAAAATTTTACAATGACTACTAATAGTAAGAGTATTATGTAAAATCTATATTACACTACATAAAAAATTATCTTTATTAATGATTAATATCATCAAAAATAATTTATTTTTATAAAAATTATTTGAATACTATTACCTTTTTTATATAGAATGTTTTACGAAATACTGCTTGTAATCAATATTTATTACAGCATCGGCTTAATTACTATTAATAGCTGTCCCATAAAAATGAAAAATTATTTTCAATATGATTAAAAAATTAAAAATTAATCAAGGAAGTGCTAATATTTTTTTTATAAGTGATATTTTGTACTGCATTAGAAGTCAGTTTTAAAGCTTAAACAAATAAAAAAATTAATAAAGTTAAAACCATGTAAAAATTACATTTTTACATGGTTTATGAATTACTTGGTAGCAATGTGTTTACTTATTTTTATAAGAATACATTTTTTCCAGTATGGTATTTCTTGTGATGATTTTTTTTCATATAGACAACATTTTTCTAGACCTATCATTATGAAAGAACTAAAATTTTAATAAAATTGATCTATAAATAAAGCCGTATCAAAAATTTAAAAATGTTGTATAACTTAAGCTTGTGTTATTTATTTTTTTTAAAGGTTTAGTCTACTGTCTTGACAACTAATCAGCTGTCATCATTACCAATTAGTAATAAAGAAATGAAATAAAAATACACTTTTTGAGAAATTGTAAAATAATTGAGTAATATTACAAGGATGAAGTAACAATTAATATCATGTACATTGATTTCAAATTCTTCATTGCTACATTCTTTACATAATTTGTAAAGATCAAAAACATATCAATATTGTAAGACTTGTTCATCATAGCAATCACAAAGGAAACAACAAAATAATACTTTTATTAGTTGAATAAAATTTTTCTTTTAACATTCTTTTGCTCCAGTGGAATCTAGCAATATTTATATACATTATATCTAATGTTGAATGATACTAAAAGTTTCAAAGGTTATAATAGATAGATTTTATTATAACACAAGAAATTGGAGATCACATTACATTACATCTCTGGCATTTTTCACAAAACCACTGTCAACATAATATTATGGCTTTGGCACACAAAATTTTCTTGACCTAAAGAGTTTTCTTATAATTAAGTTGTTCATTAAATTCTTTCTATTAGCTCTTGTATGATTCATTTATTACTTGATCAGTCAGTATAACTCTCAATTTCCTCCTCCTCATCTATTTTCACACTTAAAATACCTTAAAAATGATAAAAAAAGATATAACAGCTTCAGCAAAATCTGCAACTCCAGTTTGGATAACATATATATGGGTATCCACATTGATATATTTCTCAACTGAAATTGATTATATCAGTACCCCGGGATAGGGAAATTAACAGAATAAACACAGCAGATTGCCATATTATATATTTATTGCTATTTTACTTTTGTTTGTAATTTATCTTTTAACTTCCAATGTCAATCATAAGTAGTCTCTTATTTTCCTTATCTTAACATCTAACCCAGTAAATTAAGATATTTATACAATAATAGCTGCTCTACATTTATCTTGACATTCAATATAATAAATTAAGGAATATGTACATACATAAATTAATAATTATTCTACATCTATTTCATATTTCTACAAATATTTCACACATATGTGTGAATATTGTCATTATACCGGTTTTTGTAATCTTTGGTAAATAAAATGTTGTCTTGATATTGTTTCTTTTATTTCATTATTATTATAATCTGGTTTTATATAGTTTACTTTCCAATTTTGAACTTGTGGGCTTGATCCCACAAATAGAAAGAGTGCAGTGCAGGTGATGCAACTTCCATTAATGAAGAAGAAGAAAAAAAGAGATGGGAAGGAAGAGAGAGAGACAGTCAACCAACAGAGGGACTGGCTCATAATAGGGTTAATCAGGGTAGTTTACCATCTTACCAGGATGTAGATTAATCCTAATTACACATTAATATAACATTCCAGGAATGAATAGTAGTTTTATTCTTCCACTTTGAAAAACAAAAAAAAACACTACTCAACATTTGCCCGAACGATTCTTGTGGGAAATCAGTTCTATATATGTTCTTTAGATGATCTTACATAGAAAATACAAAATACTCTTTAGACATGGCCATAATTAATTATTATAAGGCAAGAATTGAGTTAAAGAAATGTAATGTGCCATTAGAAAATAATTTTTCTCTGGAAGTTATAATTCTTGTAGTATAGTTAATGGAAAAGCAGTGTTATTGGAAAAATAATTTTACTTATTGATTTCTACCAATTTGAACTTAAAATTAATTTTCATTTTTAATTATTTATTTGACTGATGAATTAATTCACCACAGAAGCTGCACCTGAGAATGTGAAAATGGAATTTATAGCTTACAAAAATTGCCATGACTGACCAGGTTTTGAACCCAGGACCTCGGGATGAAAGCCGAGGCATTATCTTTGTGCCATGTAGATTAGAAAATTATAAATTTATATTTTAAATAAATCCATTTTATTTAATAAACTTTATTTATACTCATTTATAAATTCATATTTTGTTAAAACAGTAAAAAATGTTTTCCAGGTACTCCAAATACTCAGGTTGTGCAGCTACCAATAGTAGATTCCATAGCGCCTAGACCACCATATTTACCATTATCTATACCTAAAGATTTAGCGCCTAGAATTTCTAGATTACGTGGTAATCCTTTTGTATGGTGGGTTGGACAATTTTTTAAATATTTACTAAGACCTCAACCAGCTACTAAAACTATGTTAGATACTGCTGCTGAAAAACTTAACTTTAAAAAACCAATAGTCGGGTAAGTATTGATAGTTATGGTAATTTTAATGTGTTTTTAGATTCAAGAGCTATTCTATTATTTACAGCTTTACAAGATTCTCTTACTAATGCCAGTTCTTTCATTTAATTAACCCATTTATATCTTTAGCCTGTAACAATTTGTTTTAAATATTCTAAAACTTGCCTACTTGAATAATATGAATTCAATCAATTGACTGGTTTCATGCAGCTTTACAAGATTCTCTTTCTAGTCCCAACTCTTTCATTTAATTATCCCATTTATATCTTTAGCCTGTAACAATTTGTTTTAAGTATTCTAAAACTTGCCTACTTGAATAATATGAATTCAATCATTTGACTGGCTTCATGCAGCTTTACAAGATTCTCTTTCTAGTCCCAACTCTTTCATTTAATTAACCCATTTATATCTTTAGCCTGTAACAATTTGTTTTAAATATTCTAAAACTTGCCTACTTGAATAATATGAATTCAATCAATTGACTGGTTTCATGCAGCTTTACAAGATTCTCTTTCTAGTCCCAACTCTTTCATTTAATTATCCCATTTATATCTTTAGCCTGTAACAATTTGTTTTAAGTATTCTAAAACTTGCCTACTTGAATAATATGAATTCAATCATTTGACTGGCTTCATGCAGCTTTACAAGATTCTCTTTCTAGTCCCAACTCTTTCATTTAATTAACCCATTTATATCTTTAGCCTGTAACAATTTGTTTTAAATAGTCTAAAACTTGCCGGCCGAGGAAAACAGGTGCTAAGCGTCGGCCACCGTGTACTCGACTTAACGCCTTGCTCCTACTTTTTATAGGGTTTTTGTACCGCCCCTTCCTGTTGATATCGATACTTAAAACAACGCATCACAAATGCTGTTGCTACCGTTGACCGACATATATTTGCACGTGTTTGGGAAGAATTCGACTACCGTGTTGATATCTGTCCTGTTACAAACAGTGCTTATTGAAAACAAGCTATCGAAGTGTAAATTTCATTTGTAATCACTCTGTATATTTAGAATTCCAAATCGTCATATTTCATACAGTCAAATCACTTTATACCGCTGCAGTTTCTACTTTTTTCTATCTTTCGAAGAAACACGTATTAATGAAATAGCTTCCCAGCGTACAGGATTCGATTATTAATATTTCCAATCTTCACATTTGTTAAATTATGAAGACGGTAAGTAACCCCCATATAGGATTTCTTCGGGAGCATTCAGTTTTCATTCTTTTACGATCTAAAAATTACAATATATCAAGAATATTTTAGGCGATTTTCTTTCATTGTCATTATAATAGTACTATATATAATATATTATATATATATATATATATATATATATATATATATATATATATATATAACTCTGTACATTTTTTTTTTTCTATATAAGTATGTTTATTTTATTTTAAGTTTTCACTAGCCTATCGGGCCGGCCTAGTGGTCTTGTCATAAATCAGTTGATTTACCGCTGATTTTCGAAGTCGAAGATTCTGAAGTTCGAATCCTAGTAAAGACTAATTGTTTTATACGGATTTAGATACTAAACGGTTGGTTCCGGTGTATTATGGCGGTTAGAATTCAATTAACCAAACGTCTCAGGAATGATCGACCTGAGTCTGTACGAGAATACACCTCATTTACATATCATATGTGTCATCCTCATACCATTGATCTTTGGGGGGGGGGGGGGGTTAGTTGCTTATTGTTCATCACTAAACAGATTGCAACGTACACATATGGAAAAATAAGAAATAGAAAAGAAATAAAAATTTGCAGGAATTGTTACTAAGTTACAATGTAATTTTGTAAAAGAATATACTTTGTAAAAGATGATAAACTATTATTATATACACACTATATATATATATATATTTAGCAGAAGTCAATCATCGAACGACAAATATTCTACGCATGTTTTACACGACGAAAAGTTTGGTACAAATAAAATTAATATCGTAAGGAACGGAAAAGAACGAAAATATATCACGGGGGGAAGAAATATCCCCGTCCTATAATTACAACGCCTGGACATTTGTCCCTTGCTGCTGGATCTCTCTTATTACTTAGCGGGTAGGTTATTTTTAATGATCGAACTATATTACATTAATTTTTTTTTTTAAAGCTGGCGTAATTAATTTTGAAAATTTTTAGCGGGATTATCCTCGGGAGAAATGAAAAAATATATTGCATCTCTCTCCCGGCAAAATTCCTCTTAGGTCCGTCCTCTAGAGGCCTTTCGGTTTCAGTATCTTTCGGGCAGAAGGGATGTACTAGTTGAGGTCCTCGTTTGACGGAGAGGATAATTCATTCACTTTAAGAAGAGAGTTTGCGTATAAACTTTGAAGCGGTTGACTCACTTTTAAGTATGTTAAGGAGGAAAAGAATAGGAAACCGGGTTTTCTACTTTTCATCTTATTCTGACCGACTGAATTCATTAACTCCCATTTTCGGGAGACCTTCTTCTTAAACTTTTATTTTTTCTTTAACCTGCCGTTTACTGTAAGTCGGTTGAAATTATACACGACCAGTAACCTTAAAAGTTCTGTACAGAGAATCGCATCGGAGAATACAGGTTTCCGGCGACCGATGAAGTTCTACTCGATCTTCTGCCGCTATCTTCCGGTGTGCTTCTTCTTTTGGAAAAAGAAAACCGGGTTTGATGGATTTAGTACTTAATTTTTCGCGAACGCAGAAGAGGCAGGTATCGCATAATGAAATTTGTCGGCAAAAAAATGCGAAAAAAATGTCTTCTTCCTGATGAATAATTACGTTAAAACTACACGTATATATAAAACAATATATATATATATATATATTTTTTTTATAAATAAACTACATATTCTCTTTTAAACAATCAATTAACCTATATGCGTTGTATTATGTTACTACAAAGCATATATATCCTAACTCGTACTTTTGATGACGGCATAATAATTTTAACAACAACCATTACGATGAAAACGACACCGATTTAAAAGTAATCGGTCACAGAAACGTAAAGGTTTACAGATTTAAAGGCAATCGGTTTTTCAGCAAAGCATAATATTTAAATGGTAGCTCTATATCCGACTGTCAAACCCGATTTAATTTTAATTGTGCTAATAACTACATTTAAAACCTTTTGCTGCGATCAAGATATGTGAAAAATTATATTTGTTCATTATTTAACTTTATATATATGTAATATATTTCTGATGTTATTCGTAGAATAAAATGTATTTAATAAATATGGATTTTAATTTGCTCGTTTAATGAATCTTACATTCTGATTGGAACATAGGAATACATTTTATATGTATATATTAATATTAACTTAAATGTTATTTATTTCAGTTTCTTTTCCTCTTGATTGGATAGAATATAATAACAAGACGTATTTTACTTAAAAATATTACGTTTATTAATCACTTAGGTTAGCCGTTCAACTAAACAAACTTATAAATTAACAACACTATTCTCTTATATGCTAAATTTTGTTTGATGTGTGTATGAATGGGTATTTTCACCTGAGAAAACTTAGAGAATTCAAAGTGAAACATAGTGTAGGTAAGTTATAAGTTTGTGTAGTTGACTGGTTAACCCAACCGATTAATAAAGGCGATATTTTAAAGTAAAATATGTCTTGTTATTATTTATATATATATATATATATATATATATATATATATATATATACAGATATCTAGTGGTTTCCGAGAGTCTGTTACTCTTTCAAACAAAAATTACTCAACGGATTGAGATGAAATTTTGCACCAACATAGTTTTTATACCCGGAAAGAACTGCTTTTTGCTGTTACGAAATTTTTCGCAGTTTTAAGAAAGGCGCCGTTTTAATAGCTCTCGGTAACGACCCGATTACGTCCATGCCGATATTCAACTTTACTATGGCCAAATCGTACGTCGAATTCAGAAACCGCTTACGGTATTTTAAATTAAATTTTCTGCAAAAGACGTTTCATATATTTTTCAATATCTCCATCGGTTATCAAGAAAAGAAGCTTTAAAAGTGCGACAAAGTACGGCGTACATTTCTTTGACTTGCGTTTCACTTTCAGGCGGCTTTAGTCTCCACTTAAAGTTATTCTTTTTGATGACAATAAAATAAGTCATAAGAGCGGACGCTTCAAACGGCTGGTTTCAAACCGCTCGAAGGGAATCGACGCTTCTCGCGTAGGCAAGTGTAGGTAACTTGGTACAAAGTCCCTTTCTGGAATAATCTGTACGTATACACTCCATAGAAATAAGGTGTATATATCGCATACAAGTCCGAAACTTAGATGACGAGGTTTACAAACCGTTCCAAAAAATATATATAAAAAAAGTTTAAACCGTAAAACTAAAAATGAAGAAAACCGTAGTACGCTCACCTACCTACTCGTGGTGTTCGGGCGACGCTAAGAACCGTGCAAAGTATTTTTTTACCCGTACGAAGGACGAGTAACCACCTGTAACTGCTATTTTTAAGACAGGAACCGACTATTCTGAACTTATTCTAATTTTTTTAAATTATAGACTCGGACCTAAAATACAGAATAGTTTTTTGAAAATTTTGATTTCTTATTTTAGCCTTTATTGAAGGTTACTAAAGATGGACGAAGCAGGAGCGATATAAAATGCCGAATAGCACAAGCTAAACGAGCCTTCAGTAAAAAATATAATTTGTTTACATCAAAAATGAATTTAAATGTCAGGAAAAGATTTTTGAAAGTGTATGTTTGGAGTGTCGCTTTATATGGAAGTGAAACTTGGACAATCGGAGTATCTGAGAAGAAAAGATTAGAAGCTTTTGAAATGCGGTGCTATAGGAGAATGTTAAAAATCAGATGGGTGGATAAAGTGACAAATGAAGAGGTATTGCGGCAAATAGATGAAGAAAGAAGCATTTGGAAAAATATAGTTAAAAGAAGAGACAGACTTATAGGCCACATACGAAGGCATCCTGGAATAGTCGCTTTAATATTGGAAGGACAGGTAGAAGGGAAAAATTGTGTAGGCAGGCCACGCCTGGAGTATGTAAAACAAATTGTTAGGGATGTAGGATGTAGAGGGTATACTGAAATGAAACGACTAGCACTAGATAGGGAATCTTGGAAAGCTGCATCAAACCAGTCAAATGACTGAAGACAAAAAAAAAAATGAAGGTGTTGTTAGATTTAGAGAAAACTTTATGCAAGCAAAGTTGTTAACTTGTACATGAATATTTTTTTTTTTTTTTGTCTTCAGTCATTTGACTGGTTTGATGCAGCTCTCCAAGATTCCCTATCTAGTGCTAGTCGTTTCATTTCAGTATACCCTCTACATCCTACATCCCCAACAATTTGTTTTACATACTCCAAACGTGGCCTGCCTACACAATTTTTCCCTTCTACCTGTCCTTCCAATATTAAAGCGACTATTCCAGGATGCCTTAGTATGTGGCCTATAAGTCTGTCTCTTCTTTTAACTATATTCTTCCAAATGCTTCTTTCTTCATCTATTTGCCGCAATACCTCTTCATTTGTCACTTTATCCACCCATCTGATTTTTAACATTCTCCTATAGCACCACATTTCAAAAGCTTCTAACCTTTTCTTCTCAGATACTCCGATTGTCCAAGTTTCACTTCCATATAAAGCGACACTCCAAACATACACTTTCAAAAATCTTTTCCTGAGATTTAAATTAATTTTTGATGTAAACAAATTATATTTCTTACTGAAGGCTCGTTTAGCTTGTGCTATTCGGCATTTTATATCGCTAATGCTTCGTCCATCTTTAGTAATTTTACTTCCCAAATAACAAAATTCTTCTACCTCCATAATCTTTTCTCCTCCTATTTTCACATTCAGTGGTCCATCTTTGTTATTTCTACTACATTTCATTACTTTTGTTTTGTTCTTGTTTATTTTCATGCGATAGTTCTTGCGTAGGACTTCATCTATGCCGTTCATTGTTTCTTCTAAATCCTTTTTACTCTCGGCTAGAATTACTATATCATCAGCAAATCGTAGCATCTTTATCTTTTCACCTTGTACTGTTACTCCGAATCTAAATTGTTCTTTAACATCATTAACTGCTAGTTCCATGTAAAGATTAAAAAGTAACGGAGATAGGGAACATCCTTGTCGGACTCCCTTTCTTATTAGGGCTTCTTTCTTATGTTCTTCAATTGTTATTGTTGCTGTTTGGTTCCTGTACATGTTAGCAATTGTTCTTCTATCTCTGTATTTGAACCCTAATTTTTTTAAAATGCTGAACATTTTATTCCAGTCTACGTTATCGAAAGCCTTTTCTAGGTCTATAAACGCCAAGTATGTTGGTTTGTTTTTCTTTAATCTTCCTTCTACTATTAATCTGAGGCCTACAATTGCTTCCCTTGTCCCTACACTTTTCCTGAAACCAAATTGGTCTTCTCCTAACACTTCTTCCACTCTCCTCTCAATTCTTCTGTATAAAATTCTAGTTAAGATTTTTGATGCATGACTAGTTAAACTAATTGTTCTGTATTCTTCACATTTATCTGCCCCTGCTTTCTTTGGTATCATAACTATAACACTTTTTTTGAAGTCTGATGGAAATTCCCCATTTTCATAAATATTACACACCAGTTTGTATAATCTATCAATCGCTTCCTCACCTGCACTGCGCAGTAATTCTACAGGTATTCCGTCTATTCCAGGAGCCTTTCTGCCATTTAAATCTTTTAATGCTCTCTTAAATTCAGATCTCAGTATTGTTTCTCCCATTTCATCCTCCTCAACTTCCTCTTCTTCCTCTATAACACAATTTTCTAATTCATTTCCTCCGTATAACTCTTCAATATATTCCACCCATCTATCGACTTTACCTTTCGTATTATATATTGGTGTACCATCTTTGTTTAACACATTATTAGATTTTAATTTATGTACCCCAAAATTTTCCTTAACTTTCCTGTATGCTCCGTCAATTTTACCAATGTTCATTTCTCTTTCCACTTCTGAACACTTTTCTTTAATCCACTCTTCTTTCGCCAGTTTGCATTTCCTATTTATAGCATTTCTTAATTGCCGATAGTTCCTTTTACTTTCTTCATCATTAGCATTCTTATATTTTCTACGTTCATCCATCAGCTGCAATATATCGTCTGAAACCCAAGGTTTTCTACCAGTTCTCTTTATTCCGCCTAAGTTTGCTTCTGCTGATTTAAGAATTTCCTTTTTAACATTCTCCCATTCTTCTTCTACATTTTCTACCATATCTTTTTTACTCAGACCTCTTGCGATGTCCTCCTCAAAAATCTTCTTTACCTCCTCTTCCTCAAGCTTCTCTAAATTCCACCGATTCATCTGACAACTTTTCTTCAGGTTTTTAAACCCCAATCTACATTTCATTATTACCAAATTATGGTCGCTATCAATGTCTGCTCCAGGGTAAGTTTTGCAGTCAACGAGTTGATTTCTAAATCTTTGCTTAACCATGATATAATCTATCTGATACCTTCCAGTATCGCCTGGCTTTTTCCAAGTGTATATTCTTCTATTATGATTTTTAAATTGGGTGTTGGCAATTACTAAATTATACTTCGTGCAAAACTCTATAAGTCGGTCCCCTCTTTCATTCCTTTTGCCCAGCCCGTATTCACCCACTATATTTCCTTCCTTGCCTTTTCCAATGCTTGCATTCCAATCTCCAACTATTATTAAATTTTCATCTCCCTTTACGTGTTTAATTGCTTCATCAATCTCTTCGTATACACACTCTACCTCATCATCATCATGGGCGCTTGTAGGCATATAAACGTTAACAATCGTTGTCGGTTTAGGTTTTGATTTTATCCTTATTACAATGATTCTATCGCTATGCGTTTTGAAATACTCCACTCTCCTCCCTATCTTCTGTTTCATCACGAAACCTACTCCTGCCTGCCCATTATTTGACGCTGAGTTAATTACTCTAAAATCACCTGACCAAAAGTCGCCTTCCTCTTCCCACCGAACCTCACTAATTCCTACTATATCCACATTCACCCTATCCATTTCCCTTTTTAAATTTTCTAGCCTACCAACCTTTTTTAAGCTTCTAACATTCCACGCTCCGACTCGTAGAATGTTATTTTTTAATTTTCTGGTGACCCCTTCCTTAGTAGTCCCCACCCGGAGATCCGAACGGGGGACTATTTTACCTCCGGAATATTTTACCAAGGAAGGCGCCTCCATTGTTGCTATGTGAAAATGCAGAGAGCCACATTTTCTTGGAAAAAAAGCAGCTGTAGTTTTCCATTGCTTTCAGCTGCGCAGTACTCAGAGGACTGAGTGATGTTGATACGGCCGTTTAAGTCATTGTGACTCACGCCCCTAACAACTACTGAAAGAGCTGCTGCCCTCTTTCAGGAATCATTCCTTAGTCTGGCTCTCAACAGATACCTCTCCGATATGGTTGCACCTTCGGTCCAGCTACTCTGTATCCCTGAGCACTCAAGCCCCCTCACCAACGGCAAGGTCTCATGATTCATAGAGGAGAATATTTTTAGAAAAAAAAAAATTTTCCCCCACCACTAAAGTTCTGTTTTATTTATTTATTTATTTTTTTGCTTTCTTAAAATTTTTTTCATCACTTAAAGAGATATTAAGAAGATTAAAGTAGCTTTGGCATCTATATTATATTCTAGACCCGAAATGAGAAGCAATCTTTATTTTCATTACTTTCATAAAAGTTGTACTTTAATTTTTTCAATATTTTTAAAAATTATTTCTGTTTTTTTTTTGTTACTAATCACATCTATATAAAACCTTTTTCCTTCACCTTTCCCGCAGAGTTACAAATCCCCTAAAATAAAAAAAGTTTATTCGAAATTTTTAATTTTTGATTCTTAAACCTTATTTTGATAATCGCGTCTTGATAAGGATACCCGGAGAAAAATCACGGAATACTTTGCCAACATTTGTTAAAAGGAATGAATGTACATTACATTGACCGGATTGGTAAAATTATAATGGTTTTGCACGTTAAACTTTGACTATTACCGATAAGAGTTTAATTTTATTCAAATTATAATTTTTATTTTATTCAAATTAAAATAAAAGAGATACAATAAACTGTTATTTAAGAAAAATAAACTAAAGCGCAAGAAATGTTTTTAAAAAAATCGATAAATTTTAGCTAAGAGCAGATTTTTTTCAGTTATAATCAATCGTTATCAGTAAATAAAAAGAAATTTATCAGTTTAACAGTTCTCTACAAAACACTTTACGCAATCATTCTTGTTACTACAACGCATATAAAGCAGCAGAGTTGCTTTTTTCTGAGAGTAACGATATTAATTATACGACCGATCTCTGTAATGAAACGAATGAAGATATTTAGGGCTGAATATTACCTGCGATTCATTTTGTATTATGTATGAATATAAACTAAGTATAGTCTTCCACAGCCTCAGGTCGACCGTTCCTAACCCGACGGATCGGTCTAGTGGTTAAACTCGTCATCACAAATTAACTGATTTCGAAGTCGAGCGTTTTAAGATTCAAATCCTAGTAAAGGAAGTTACTTTTATACGGCTTTATTATTAACAATTAATTAATTTATTAATATATTCCACCTGTTGTCTTAATCTTTCTTATGTCAGTGACACGTGTAAAATACTTAAGATACAAGAGACGCTAGTCAGATTTACTTTGCTGAACGATGTTCACAAGTTCCTTTGATAAATAGATTAAAATTATCAACCTGCAACGGGTTAGGCTTAGTATTTTGATGCAGAATAGTATATTTAACTCGGAAAAAATGTATCTCTTTTTCCGGTAAGCCTGGCGTAACCCACCGGGTCGGTCTAGTGGTGAACTCGTCATCGAAAATCGGCTGATTTCCAAGTCCGGTTCTAAGGTTCAAATCCTAGTAAATGCAGTTACTATTATACGGATTTGAATACAAGATCGTAGATAACGGTGTTCTTTGGTGGTCGGATTTAAATTAACCGCACATCTCGGGAACGGTCGAACTGAGACTGTTCGAGACTACACTTCATTTACACGTTCATACATGTCATCCTCATTCATCCTCTGAAGTAATACCTTACGGTGGTTCCGAAGGCTAAACAGTAAAAGAGAGAGAGGTCGACCGTTCCTGAGATATGTGATTAATTGAAACCCAACCGCCAAAGGAATCCAAAAGAATCCACGATCTATATAGTATTTAAAACTATATAAAAGTAACCTTTACTATGATTTGAAACTTAGAATTTTCGACTTAGATATCTAGCTGATTTGCCGTGACGAGTTCACCGCCACACCGAAAAAATGCAGTAATAATATTTATTATATAATAATAATAATTATTATTATGCGTGTACATGATTTCTGTTTTTCAATATTTGTTTAATTTGTGAATGGAAATCGTCAGTTTCATATACGTTGCTCATTTGTTTGTAATTTTTATTTTATTATGTTTTTGAATTTGTATATATTTATTTTGTATTAATTTCATTATATCTACTGATGATAATAGTTTAATAATCTGTTAAAAATCGATAATCCCTCCGACTATAAATATTATTTGATTACGTTTACCATTCCCTGAGGTACAAATAGAGCTTAAAATGATTGCACTGCAAAATTTTCTAGCGATGCCAACTATTCGCCGGCTTTTTTATTACTTCCTTGTATGAAGTAAAGGACGTATTGTAATCGTAAAAAATGCGGTTTTCAGATTTCAACGGAAATATCCATTTTGGTCAACCATGAAACCATTTTGAGTAGTTTCTGCGTGACGTCTCTACGTACTAATGTATGTACGTATGTAAGTACAAACATACCTCGTGTAACTTAAAAACGATTAGCCTTAGCGTGTTAAAATTTTGGATTTAGGACTGTTGTAACATGCAGTTGTGCTCCAATCCTTTTGATTGCAATCGACTTGACCCAAAAAAGCGCAAAACGCAAGCAATTTGGATTTTGGACTTTTTCTTAACTGCAGTAATAAGTGCTCATCGGGAGCTTTTCAAGGATATGTCATAAGTGGTACTTATGATATTTTTTAGCAAAATATTTCATTTTAGTTAATGAAATATTTTTATCTTACAAGGGTAATACACATCGGTTCGAATTTGACTTCATTCCTTTTTTAACTTTTCTTTTTTAATTTAAATATATTCATTTATTAATAATTATTAACAAAAGATTATTAGGAAAAAGATGTTTACAATAAATAATAATTCATTGTATAACAAAAAGCAATGTTCACAAAAGCGAGACTACCACACCAAACGCACACAGACAGCAGACTGGCGACAGCTGATGACGACATTCTTACACTGCTCAGAACAATAATAATAAACAACTTTGATTGATAAACCCAGTCCTAATGCGAAATCAGCAACACTGTGGTTTCTCTTAATAGTAATATTTTTAACTATTTCTCATACATTTACATAAAACAAAAAAAATAGAATGCTTAAAAAAGCCTTTTTTTACTTCAGTGCTGTAATATTGTAAAGAAATATTTTTTATTACGAGTATATTGTAATATACTCACGGGAAAATAATTTTATACAAAAATGTTTTACGTATTTTTTTGTTTGTTTTAAAAATTTAATAAAGTTTCTTACATTTCCAAATGTACACAAGGGGTTGTTTTTATTTATGTTGTAAAAAATAAGGTGACTTTACCAGCCATATGGTGACTCAACCATAATTTTCCATCGAATTGCCTTTGATTAGAGGGATATTACTTCAAATTACATTCAACGGAACGTCACCATTTCTTATCTGTTAAATACACACACACAAATATATATATATATATATATATATATATATATATAGTACAGTATGTGGTTTTATTTATTTGTAACTGCTAATATATTAAAATGTTCAATACTACAAAAAAGGTAAAATATATTTTATAGGTATCCCGCTTTAACTTCTCTTTGCTATATTTTAAAAAAGGGCGTTATACATTATTTATATTTATTTTTTAGCTTGAGCGTGTAGTTTACATTCCTTCTTTTTTTTTAAATTACGTGCTTCTGGCATACATTAGTACATAGATAACAGGAAAGTCAGCTGGTAATAAAAGATCCCACTAAATCTCTCTCGGCTAATCCAAGAAAATGAAAAAAAAATAAATATATAAAAAGACAATATATCGAGTAATATAAAACGTTTTATATTACCCGACCGGGGGTAAAATATCACACAGACAAATCCCAAATATACGTGTGTTCATCGCATTATAAATCTTTGCGCAGTTTTTACGAATACGATAGTAAAATATGTGCCTGAATCTTAAAGATGTTACTAGGTAAACATAAATTTGAAGATAAAAAATTACGAACCAATAATTCAGTTTATTTTCAAATTAAAAAAATCGGAATCGACGTTGTATAACTTTCTCGGCATCTTCATCGACAGCGTTTTATTTCAAATACGCTATTGCGTATTTACATATTAATGACTGTTATTTATTCTTAAACTCAGTCTTTCTACCGTTTAAAAATGTTAGAAAGATTAGAAAAGACCGAATGACAAATTTTGAAGCAGGAGAAAACCTACGATATAAAACGGAACTGGAAAAATGGAACTTGGCAAAGCAAGCAAACTTGAGTTTTTACAGACTACGTCGATGAAAAAGTAGCAAAAGAAATCTTTCATTTTAAATGTCGGATGAGCAACATAAAAAACGAATCGATCCGGATCGAACTACAGTCATTCGTGTTAACTTTAACACCGCTACTGTTAGCGTCACTATTGGCGGGTACGTTACCGCTCTCGTCTATTATCTTCAGTGGTAAACTGTTAAAACGCCTTATTCGATCGAGGAAAGCGTTGCTATAGTGAAAATTTATGTGCGTTTTAGATCCTAAGCGGTCCCATGTTCAAAATCTAAATTTTTAAAGTACAAAAAAATGTTATTTCACTAATAACTTCTGATTTTTTTCATATATACCTTTTTTTTAATTTAACTGTTGTGTTGACCATTTATCCTTTTTTGCTCTCTATTCAATACTTGTTGATTTATGTATATCTTGTAAAGGACTTTGCGTGCATTTTTAGCAAGCATGCTTTCTAGAAATGCTTTTTTATAAATGAAACAGTATAACAAAAAAAATAATAAATATATATATAATAAAATATGACTTAGAAAATTAAAATTTTTCAACTTTATTTCATAATTTAATTTTTATTAAATATTTGTTAATACCAAATCCTCGCCCGGAAGACCACAAACGCATGTAAAGTCATTAGAGCTAGGATGAACTGTATGAAATGAAATGAAAACAACCGTATTCCGCGCCAGACGGGATTCTTCACTCTAATGAATGTGTAAAAAAACTGAATCGCAGGCCCAGCGCTAATAGAAACTAGGGCACTAGCTGGCTCAAACTAGGAACGGAATAATATTAAAAACATAATCTTTAATTAAAAAAAAAAATGTTTTTTCTATATATATATATATATATATATATATATATATGTGTGTGTGTGTGTGTGTGTGTGTGTGTGTGTGTGTGTGTGTGTGTGTGTGTGTGTGTGTGTGTGTGTGTGTGTGTGTGTGTGTGTGTGTGTGTGTGTGTGTGTGTGTAGAAAGATAACTGAGCTTCCATTATAAATTATCTTTCCAGTAAACGAGAGCAGTAAAATGAACCGTGACTTTGTGAACATATAGTTTTAAAAGAGGTTACGTATAACATCGTTGCCAATGTTCTCTTAATACAGAAAAAAGTATCCTTCTTCTACCTTTTAACTTTTCCTAAAATATTTTTTTTTTTACCTAACTTTAGGTACTGCTCAAACCGTCTATCTCTCCCTAAAAGTATTCTTAATGTAAAGGTATATGATAATATTGCATAGGCAAATAAATGTAACCAAAAATTAATTTTGAATTTACAATTTTTACAATCACGTTTAGATAATTACATGTTACTTACGATTTGTAAAGTAAATCTTAATGCGACTTCCGGTTTATAGATAAGTTACTTAGTATGGAATATCAAGATTTAAGAATATTTATATGAAAGTTTAACGCGTTTATTTTTTATTAAAAATAATAACAGATACTTTAGGTGGAAAACCAGAAACAATATTTGAAGAAATCTGGGTTACTGAGAAAATACCAGACGCCTGGAAAAATGCTCTGAGACATCGGCTTCATAAAAACGGCGATAAGGCAGATGTGAATAACTACACAGGGATTTCTCTTCTTTCAATACCGTTCAAAATTCTAAGCAAAGTTCTATTAAGCGGAATTAAAGCGATCCGTGAAAATTAATTAGTAGAATATCAGAACTGTTTTCGATCAGGAAGAAGTTGTCCCGAACAAATTTTCAGTCTTAAAACAAATCTGCAGGGCAATAAATTTGAAATAAAAAATTTATGAGCAATTTTTGTCGACTTTAAAAAAAGTTTACAATTTAATTCACAGAGAATCGCTTTTCAAAATTCTCTAAGAATTTAAATTCGATCAAAAACGTTATTAAAGAAACGTTTAGAAGAACCTTTTTTCAAATAAAATTTCTAGGAGCGGTTTCTGATCCTTTTGAAATTACAACTGGTGTACGTTAGGGAAATGGTCTCTCCCCGATATTGTTTAATTGTACTTTGGAAAAGGTTATAAGAGAATGGATTAAGAATTAAGAAGCTCAAACAGTTAAACATCTATGATTCTGTAAACTTTGGTACTAAAAATAAATTTCTGTCGACCGATCATTTCGCTTTTGAGGATGATTTAGTAATCTTTGAAAACAACTCAAAAGAATGAAAAAATAAACTATTAGAATTATAAAAATGTGAAAGTAAAATAGGATAACTAATATCACATGAAAAAATGGAGTGGATTTCCAACAACAAAAGCTCAATCGGTATAATTAAATTATCTTCTAATAAAAATATTAAAACGTCTAAATTTAAATACCGTAGTGAAGTTTTTTTTTGTGTTCAGTCATTTGACTGGTTTGATGCAGCTCTCCGAGATTCCCTATCTAGTGCTAGTCGTTTCATTTCAGTATACCCTCTACATCCTACATCCCTAACAATTTGTTTTACATCGTAGTGAAGTAATCGCTCTTAATTTTCTGGAAATAGAAAGCGTGTAAACAAGATTACAAAAAATGTAAAAATCAAATCATGTAACGGCACAAATTTATAATAAAAAAAAAATATCAAGTATTAGAATTAGGCTATATAAGACAGTAATTTTGCCCGCATACCCTTCATATGCACACGAATGCTTGAATTTCTTTACAACCAACAAAAAAATTGGAAAAGTGGAAAGCAAAGATACTACGAAAAATTCAAGGTCCGATTCTAGAGAAAGAAATCCAGAATATATTTGACTTGGAAATCGATACTCTTTTTTCGTAAGATATTAGTAACTCTGTATTACTTTCACGATTTTCAAATTCTACTAATTTAAATTCTAGAGGAAAAAGGGGAAAATCTTTGCAAAAACTAGGAGAGAATTGATCATCTTTTGAGGAAAAAAAGATTAAAATTATACATTCATCTTTATAGAATGGGAAAAAGTAAATTAACGACACAAATATTTAACTTTTTTGAGGAAAAATAAACCCTTACGGCAAGGAATGACCGAAATGTTACTGGTATTGTAAAATATGAGGCTTGTCGTACGCTAAACATGTGAAACTTTTTTCTCATGCAACCATTGTCGTATTGACTAAACTGAAGTTTTTCTTAACCTTAGGTTGAAATCTTTTTTATCCCTTACTTAGCACCTGTGAAATCTACCTCCGCCTTCCGGCGTGCCGAAAGGGATCTTTTTTAATTAACAAAGCCGTTAGGTTATAGAAACGATGGGGCATTACGTGATCATCTGGTTTCAGTTCCAGAATGATCCGAGATCTGTACGGATGGTAAATTAAGTCCTACGTCAGTATTCTTCAAAAGGTTTAACCGTGCGACTTTAAAGACGGTGAACTTCTTACGACAGCAACTCACACAGTTTCATTACTGTCTGAGTGGAGGGTTTTTAAATCGATTTCCTCAAAATCGCTTATCCATATGTGTTAATTGCACGTACTGAAGGTACAAGATAGCGGTGTCGTAAATTAAACTGTCGTCAAAATTCTCTAGGAGTGCCTTCAAACCATTATTTTTACAAAAAGCTTTGATGGAATAATCACGTCGCACACCGCTACAAGTATCCATGATACGTAAATAGCAAGATAGTTTAAGCCGGCTTATACATAAGTTATTCGGTGCTGACACTTTCCCAGGCATACAAACACAAATTTCAAAATTTCCCGTTTCCCTGAATCATTCTGTATTTCATATTCATAATAAATAAAGACAACTCCAAAAACGGGTTATTTAAAAATATATATATACAAAACTGAACATGCATTTCAATTTTCAAATAATAATTATTATAGCTACCAAAAATAAATGTAAATTTCCAAAACAAAAAAATAATAACCTTACAAAAACATTGCGATAATTTGTATTTTTAAAATAAAAAAAATAAAACGAAAACTACGAAAATAATACAGTAAGCTGTGATCAGTTCAAGCTGAACGCAATTTGTTAATTTATAATATAGTTTATACTACCAAACATTTCTACAATAGTCAGTTTGGGTGGAGAGTTTAGACTGTTTAGTTAGAAGATAGTACAGACTGTATTATACAAAGTGATTTTTAAGTCCTGTTACCCAATTGTTAATGGCTGGAAATTTTTTTCTAAGAAAGGGAAACTTTGTTTTGCGACACGAAGTTGGTACCGATATAGATACGGTAGCCGGTATAGATACGGCAGTGTGAGTTGATTCTCCTTGAGCTGTGTAAACTTTTGTACCGTTTCCGGTCGTGTTACGGTCGAAATTGTATCCGTATCGCGTACGATTAGTCCAAGATTTTCAGCCTCCAGATTTTAAGCGATTGCAATATTGCCGTCGGTTTAGGTCTCTCGTAAACGATAACGGAATCGAATTTTTAAACGCAGTGTTCTTTAGCGATGAAGCTTGGATCCACATCGACGGTTATGCGAACAGTCAAAACTGTCAAATTTGGGCGGTTGAAAATCCTAACGCTTTACAAGACAAATCTTTGCATCCTGAAAAAATTGGTGTGTGGTGTGCGATATCTCGTCATCGTATAGTCGGGCCCGTATTCTTCGAACAGACAGTAAACGGTGAAGTATACAGGAATATTGTGCGCTAATTTTTGTCCCTCCTGGAACCTCAAGAACGGTATTGCTGGTTTCAGCAAGACGGCGCTACATGCCACACGTCCGAGAAACCATGGGTTTTCTGCAAGAGTTCTTTGATGATCGAATAATAAGCATGGACTTATGGCCTCCAAGGTCTCCAGACTTCACATCTGACTACTTTTTGTGGGGCTATATTAAGTCCGAGGCCTTCAAAAACAATCCTCACACTATCGATGAGCTTAAAGTCAATATTACAAACTTAATCACGAATATTTCCGAATATGCTGAAAAGAGTCCGTGCGTGTATAACCGCAAGTGGTGGGCATTTTGAGCATATTCTTTAACAATTATGTAAGTAATAGCTTTTTATTAAATCTCTTTTGTAAGTTACAAATACATTTTTTAATCCACCTAAATTTCCCTTTCTTAAATTACATTTAAAATCGGGTAACAGGACCAAAAAATCACTCTGTACTATACACTCATATATACGTATATATATTCTCACTCTATGCCTTTTTCTCTTTCATATATATGTGCTTAGCGTCTTTAATTACGTTACAGATTTTGATTACGAATCACCGATTTTTTTTCCATGTTCCCCTGTAAATCGTATGTACAAAAAAGTCTGACACAACGCGCCTAAAGAATTTTTCACTTCAGAAATTTCAACATCCTACGGCTAATCGTTTTTGAGTTATGCGGGATACATATATGTACGTACAGACGTCACGCTGAAACTAGTCAAAATGGTTTCAGAGATGGTCAAAACTGATATTATCGTTGAAATCTGAAAACCGAAATTTTTCGCGATCACAATACTTCCTTTACTTCGTATAAGGAAGTAGTAATGTTAAATTTTTTATTAAATGTTTGTTCGAAATATCCTTATTTAAATTTTATGAATTCTATAAAAAATTATTTACAAATATTGCAGCAATAAAGTATATAACATAAAAATTTATTTTAAGTATATTTTTTTATTGTCACGGTATTATCTTTCATTTTAATGAAACTACGGAAATAAATTATTAAAACTACCTGTAAAATATTACAGTTTTTGATTTATAAAATATGACTTTATTACAGAAATAGTAGAAATAAATTCAAAAATTTTCAAATTACAGTCGACAGAGATAAATTAACACACATTAATTTCATGTATTAATGAAACTAATGCTTTTATTTATATATTATATATGCATTATACAGTGCGATTATTTTATCGCACAAACATCTAACGGGATGGGTATACTGGGTAATGTGTTATTTTAGTAATACAGCATATTTTCACTTAAGCGGTTACATCAGTAGTCAGTACAACAGATATTGGTCAACGTCAATTAATTTAATGCAATCTGAAGTTGAGCCGACGTTTCGTCAGCTACACTGTGTCTAGGTAACGAAAGAAGAACCCACCGGGTCGGTCTAGTAGTGAACACGTCTTCCCAAATCAGTTGATTTGGAAGCCGAGAGTTCTAGCATTCAACTCAGGTAAAGGCAACTACTTTTATATGGATTTGAACACTAGATCGTGGATAGCGGTGTTCCTTGGTGGTCGCGTTTCAATTAACCACACATCTCAGGAACGGTCGAACTGAGACTGTACAAGACTACACTTCATTTACACTCATACATATCATCCTCATTCATCTTCTGAAGTAATACCTGAACGGAAATTACAGAAAATTAAACAGGAAATAGAAAGAAAGAAATAATAAATATTTGCAGTAATTACTGAATTTATTATATATATACTCAAAAATTACTGTGTTAATTAGTTAAGGTTAACGAGCAAAGCGAGCTTAGGTAAAGTTTACCAATTTTTTTTTTTTTTAATTTTATTGCAAAACTAACAATACCGTTTAAAAAATCATTTTGATATTTACTCGAGATGAAAATATCTCTGTTTTAAAAAATCCCAGTATTACCGAAATAATTAACAAAATGACGGAAAATCCCATGTGGATACAGATAAAAATCTACATCTTAACATACTTTTTTTTTAAATTTAACATGTTTATTTTGTTACCCACCGGATTAGTCTACGTCCTCGCAAATCACTTGATTTCCAAGAAGAGAGTTCTGAGGTTCAAATCTTAGTAAAGGCAGTTACTTTTATACGGTTTAAATATTAGATTGTGGATACCCGTATTGTTCGGCGGTTGGGTTTCAATTAACTACACATCTCAGGAACGATCGACCTGAGACTGTACAAGATTACACTTCATTTACATTCATATATATGATCCTCGATCATCCTCTGAAGTAATACCTTATGGTGGTTCCGGAGGTAAACAAGGAAAGAGCAACATATTTACTTGGTTGAAGTTACAGAGGTAAAAAATTTCATGTATCCGGAAAAGAGCGTAAATCTAGGTTTTCTAAAGATTTAACCGACATTTTTCTTAGAGTTTTAAAAAGTACTTATTCTATTTCAGAAAAAACCCTGAAACCTAATGATAATCTTTTTTAATTATAGTTTCGTAGATATGAAATCAAAATTCCAAAAAAAACAACGTGGTTACGGGATCCGGATTTATTTGACGGGGACTTTAGCGTTTAAATTTGCTGTAGAGTAAGCAGACAAGAAACGGAATCTTTGTAAAACCTCCCGAACAGATTTCAAGAATCCGTTAGACTTTCAGATTTCGATGTACTCATTTCATTATAAAGAATCTAATCGGTTCATAACAAACATAGAATCGATAATGAGAAAGAAGGGATTAAGAGTAAAAAAAAAACTGTGATGGGTAGCGAGGAAAAAACAATCGAACCTAAGAGAAACCACAATAAAAAAAACCAACTACTCGGAGTAATGTTTTGCTCAGGTTGCAGACACCCATTACGTTAATTATTACTTTGGATATTGAAGAACTTCTTCCGAGATGGTTTGATTTTGCGTCGACCGGTTGAAATGCATCCTACAGGAAAATATTATAATTCAGGATATAAACCATTCTTTATGATAAATGATAACATCTACTGTAAGCCAGTACTCTATTCTCCATAATTTTTATATATGATTTTGATTATAATCTGGATCTAATAAATATACTATATTTCACTCAAAATTACTGAATAAACTAGGACAGTGGTTCCCAAACTTTTCGGAGTCGCGGCACCCTTTTACGATTAACATTTTTCCACGATGGCCTACCCCTAAGTAAAAGTACGACTACTCGTAAGTAAGGGATAAAAATAAATAAAACTTCTGAATTTTCATTATTTTTTTTACCTTATTAACATTAAATTAATAATTTTAAATGTCTTGATTCAATTAATTATGAAGCTTTTACAATATTTCGCGGCGCCCCTTTTAAGAGGCTCCTCGGAGCGTCGCGGCGCACAGTTTGGCAATCACCGAACTAGGATATTATGGTATAAGGATATTAGGGTCGCATATCTTAAAAATAAATTCTGATTCCGTTAACATGTAGTTAAATTATATTACGATTTACCATAGGGAACTGTACTGTCACTTATTTTCTTCAAAATATATGTAAACGATCTTCTAAATCTTGATGTATAAAACGGTATAATTATTTCGTTTTGGTGGTAATTTTTTCAGAATATTTATAAAAGAAAGTTTATTCTTCGGCTAAGAATAGACGATTAACGATAACGGATTAGTAGAACGGTAGTAGTTTGGGATTGAACGTGAAGAAAACAAAATATATCACACTTAGTCTTTATTAAGACAAGGCAACCAAATTTAAATAAACCTCTAAAATTGCATATTAATTACATTAATTTCTTAGGTAATAACATATGTAATTGTTCCACGTTAGGAAGATAAATGTAAATAAAATATCTTGGAATAATGATAAATTGAAACCGAAATGGGATCTCTATAAAAACTATATAGAAAACCAATATATATAAAAGATAAAATTCATCAATCGGTTCTGCAAATACGGTTTGGTAATACGAGTTGGAGCATTTCACTTTCATTTAGTGGACTTATTTACACCGCTGAAACTAATTATAAAAACAATACCTAAATAAACCAAGAACGAATCCGACTTGGGGTCTCTTCTGTTTTTCCCCCGCAATGTTTTTTTTTTCACATTGCGTATTACGTATTGTATTTCATATCTTTTTCTTTCAAATCGGTGCATATTTGAAGGTATTTGTAGAGAAATTATAAATATAATCTAACCAAACTTAAAAAACGCTCGCTAACCTCTTTTTTCTTTTTTTCTGTTTCGCCTCCGGTAACTACCGTTTAGATAATTTTTCAGAGGATGATATGTATGAGTGTAAATGAAGTGTAGTCTTGTACATTCTCAGTTCAACCGTTCCTGAGATGTGTGGTTAATTGAAACCCAACCGCCAAATAACACCGGTATCCACGATCTAGCATTCAAATCCGTATAAAAGTAACTAACTTTACTAAAACTTGAACGTTGGAACTCTCGACTTCCAAATCAGCTGATTTGGGAAAACGCGTTCACTACTAGGTCAACCCGGAGGATTTATAAATATAATCTAACTAAACTTAACCTACGCTCGCAAACCTTGGAGCGTAGCTTAAATTTGGTTAGATTACTATCTAATTTTTAATGTCAATATGTATGCAAGTTACTGAATAATAACAATTATTATTTTCTTAATGCGTTTAGATAGTTATTCTTAAAAAAATCATTGTGAGTGAAATAGAAAAGATGCATAATGTTTAAGGAGTTCAGTGTCATGATTATAAGAATAAGGATATCTTTTGAGTATAATTAAATTACTTTTACAACTATAATAATGAATTTGAATTATCATATGACTGTATTTATTAATATAACGAAAAACAATTATAAGAATTTCAGATATTATCTACTTAATTTCAAAATTATTAGAAGAAAGATAATCTGTATAATTGAATTTTTATAAATTTCATTCCGTTTAATTTAAATTATAATAATAAAAAAAAATATTTAATCCACTATCATTCATGCGATTAACAAATTTTTTTTTTCAACTTGTTTTCATATGAATCTGTTGCATCATAATTCTTTTACTTTTTGTATTCTATTATTTTAATCTGTTGTAATAATAATTAATTTAGTAATTAATTAGTTATACGCTGGCAAAATTTTAAACAGGCATGATTAAAAATATAACGACTTCAACCAACGAACGAGTTTTTCTTTTGTTGGATGTTGTCTTATTTATTTATAAGCATTGTTATTGTAATGATTTTTACCTCCTTGTACAAAATAAAGAAAGTATTGTGATCGCGAAAAATTTCGGCTTTCAGATTTCAACGGAAATATCCATTTTGACCATTCCTGAATCCATTTTGATTAGTTTCGGCGTGATGTCTGTACGTACTATGTATGTATCTAGCATTACTTAAAAACGATTAGCCGTAGCATGTTGAACATTTTTTTTTAGGACTATTGTAACATCTAATTCTACACCTTCCCTTTTGATCGCAATCGACTCGACTAAAAGTGTCCAAAAAAGGGGAAAAATTAAAAAACAATTCGGATTTTGAGGAATGCTCCTCAAACTTCAGCATCTTGATAGGAAGAGTATAATATTTTGTTTAAATAACCCAAAATATTGTCTATTAATTAAATCTGATATTTATGGTATATAAAATAAAATTTTGTCGATAAAATATTTTTAATCATAATTTTCAGCTAAACCACAGATTTTTTTATGAGAATAATTCATTTTTTTTTGTTTTAACTAATCGTTATTACCTTTTCAAATTGCAAAACAAAATCGAAGCCAAAAAAGAATTTATAAAAAATTTCACTTAAAATCTAAAACTAAATAGCCCGTTTCGATAACTATATATCAAATTTAATAACGTATTAATTGACCTCTGATGCCGAGAAGGTAGAATATTGGCAATTGATACGGAGGTCCCGGGTTCGAATCCCGGACAGTCAAGTCATCTTTTCATACGCCACCAATTTCCACCGAGTTAATGACCATAGCTGTTGATGCCCGTTCTTTCATTCGATATATATATATAAAATAGTATTTACTTACTATAACACTAATAAACTAATAAATATCAGTATTGTACGTTCCGACCAGTACTGTTTTATTTATTAATAATTTTGTTTATTTTTACATTTTTTTTTATTTACGTAATTTTTCCGTAGTGTACTGTTGAGGGTTGTACCGCTTCGCTACTCTTTTTTTTTAACAAGTAAGCCTTTTTTGTATTTTTATAATGGTTTTGACGTTTTGGGAATTTGTATTTTTTTTTTATAAACCGGGGAGATGACTACTGACATTAAGCTTAAGGATTATATATATTGTAAAAGTATATGGAAAAAATTAAAGAAAAAAGGACTCGTTATATTAAGTATTAACGATAATGACAAATGGAAATAGGGAGTTCTGCAGTTCCACAGTGCCTATACCCGAGCCTCCGCTGCTTAGGTGCCTAACAAATAAAACAATCGTTGAAGGCGTGTTGTTAATATGTGAATTTATATTATACAAATAACCGCCGTTTTGTAGAATCATTTTTACTTTAAAATGACTAGACATCGTTTTGATATAACGTAATAAAAATCTTTGCTGATGATAAATTTTAAATCTACATGTATAAATGTTATTTTAAAAGTTTCTTCAAAACAGAAGACGGCATTTGTAATTTTTGAACGGGTGTTATTAACGTTATATCGAAATAAATATTCTACTCGAAGATGATTTTTAAAATAAAAATTTCAAAAGTTAAGAAATTAAATACATAAGACAAAGAAAGATACGTAATTATTTTAAAGTTTTCACGTAATTAAATATGTCTAAACGTCTACTAAATTGTCCGCTATTCTTTATACTTTAATATAGTATATAAGAAAATTCATACGACGAATTAAACAGAAATGTACGATTACAAATAAAGCGTATTTAATCTATTATCGATAAATAAATTAATTTTATTTAACAAATATAAAATAAATATATACTTACAATATAATTGATTCATAACGCGTCTGTTCATATCAAAGCAGAAACGCATTAATAAAAACCGACTACACTCATCGAGAGTTGAAATTAAAACGTACGCAGTGCTAGACATCTACCGACCCGAATATTGCCGAGTAATCACGAAAATAACAGCGTTCATAGCCTGATTTGAAAGAACGAAATACCGTTAACAACAGACTACCTTTTAACAACGTTCTAATGCAGACACGCGTAGAGTGAATAACATTGTTACTTCATAAGGGCATTAATTATATATAGTTACGTTTAGTTGATAATACGCTTTTGTTTGCTATTTTATAGAATTATTTACTTTGTTACATATTAAAAATTTTAACGATGTAATCGCATAATTTGAAACGAGGATATTTTAGTGTTTAATTACCGCAATAATTTTTACGCGTTAATTACACCGTCGACCTGACTTGTATACCGACTCGTGTTCTTTACAACTGGACAGAATAACTGCTGGGATAAACTTAGACCTCTTTTAAGAAAAAATTAATTAGCGGTTAAAACGTAAAATAGTTAATTTAATAAATTTCCGATTGTTTATTTTGAATAAATCTTTATCGTTGTATTTTTTACAACTGACGTATTTAGAATAAAAAAAATTATTTTATATTCTAAATATCTTTTGCCGATCTCCGTAGCGGTGCGATAGGGTTACAGCCTTTCACTCGGAAGGGTTTGAATCGAATCCCGGTCGGGCACAGTATTTCTCATACTCTACAATATTCCGTTTTCATAGGACAAAATGATCAAGGTAAAAATTATATATATTACCGTAATAAATTTTTATTTTGTATTTACTGCCTATATTTTTATTTAAAAATTCGTTTTAGATATTCAGAAAAAGGTTTTCACAAAGTCGTGTGACTGAAACAGAGTTTTGGCGTTAACAGTCGGATCGATTTTGATATTTTTTATATATTTATACAATATTTTGGCGTTTTTGACGCGAAACATCTTTAAAATCACACCGAAACATACGGGTACCAGAACAGAAATTTGTAGCATAACGAAAAGGTCTATATCGTCCTGCCTTAATAACTCCCTAACTATTAGTCTCGTGCGGTGTTATTTTATAACTTACACGGTCAGCTCGCCGATACGACTTTGAGTTTGCGTTACTGGCGAGCGGGTTGGCGGGAAGGAGGCACACGGTGTAGCTGACGATTTAGATGTGATAGCGCGGTGATTCGTGTGTCTGCGTATAGAGTTTTTCGAGATAGATCGATTTATGTAATAATAAGTGTATTTTGGACAATATTAACGTGTAAAAAAGTACAAAAATTCAATATGTCAGCCTCAGCCCGCGCAAAAGCCAGTCGGAAATATAAATTACGCATATCGTCGGAAAGGTACCGCGCACAGGTACCCTAGTGTCCGGTACTGAGAAAGCGAAACTGTTTCGGGAACGTCGCAAAGCCGACACGGCGCGCTCAGTGAACGACGCCGACGGCGCGAGCACCTCTACCGCTGCTTATTATACGTTATGCTTCTTACTTCTCATATCACACACCGATGTTGAACAAAATTGTCGTCGAATATTAATCGAAATAAATATCGTGTAACATTTAGCGTCTGTTTCATGTTAAAATTAAAATTAGTACTCAATCGATGTCTCCTCGTTTTTGTTTCGATCCGATACACTAAAAGCGACTCGCTGACATACAGACCGACTAATTTATCTGTAGAGTCGGCCAAACGAAGGGACTAAAATTTTCCATCGGAGTCTTTCAGCTTTATTCAAAAGATACGACGGTGGCTCTCCTATCGGTCGGTCTGTAGCTCGGAGGAACTTCATCCAAGGTCTGTAATGTTTCACATTAAACCAACAGCCGTACGCCCCGACTCAGCTCCACCCGATTTTTTTTGAAGACTTTATATCTAGGGGTGAGTTTATCCCCTTCCTAAAAAAAAATATAAAAAATTAGATTTTTTTTTCAAAATTTTTCTTTGAATATTTGACGTACATTACGATGATGATAAAATCTGGCATAACTGACGTAACCGGTGAAATTCGTCGCGTCTCACCGCACTTAAAACATTTTTCACGATTTTCAGCTTAGGAATACATCTTATAAGATATTTTTTATAATAATAATTAAATTACATTATAAATATAACTTTAATTTTTGTACTTTTTTACGCGGTACCGTTACGAGAAAATTAAAATGTAAAAAAGAGAAAAAGTATTTAATAAATAAATAATTTACATTTTATGCCAAAGTATAAACTCGGCATTTGGCAAAGTACAAACTTGTTGCAAACTTTCTCGCGACATTTTTATCGGAATAAAAACCATCATATCGCATATATATATCAGGGAAATTACGAGGGAGCTGGGGAGAAAAAAGTGAATCTGTTAAAATAACGTAGTCCATTATGTCCAAAACAAAAACAAAGAGGTACAATGAAATGTAACAATTGATATTCACATTAATAAATATCATATACATCTTACAATCTTGTTTAATCGGCTGTTATTTAATCCCTCTCAGCTTTCTTGTAAGAATACACTTTTATTACAGTATATTAAAATGATTATACGGCTGTTATAAAAATACTAATAAAAAGAAATTAACTATGAATAATCGTATTAAAAAATTTCTAAAATATTAATCTAAATAAAAAAATTGTTTAATGGAAACCGAATAGTTAAATCGATTTTTAACGTTTATAACTTATTTTAAGATTATTTCTTATTACAGGTAAGAAAAAAGTACCCACCGGGTTGGTCTAGTGGTGAACGCGTCTTACCAAATCAGCTGATTTGGAAGTCGAGAGTTCCAGCGTTCAAGTCCTAGTAAAGCCAGTTATTTTTACACGGATTTGAATACTAGATCGTGGATACCGGTGTTCTTTGGCGGTTGGGTTTCAAAATTAACCACACATCTCAGGAATAGTCGAACTGAGAATGTACAAGACTCTTAGACTTCATTTACACTCATACAGATCATCCTCATTCATCCTCTGAAGAATTATCTAAGCGGTAGTTACCGGAGGCTAAACAGGAAAAAGAAACAAAAGGTAAGAAAAAAGTACGTAAGACCGGTTTAAAACTTATATATTACAGGTATAAGTTTTCTTATTAAAGGTTTTTAACATTCGTAATTAATTTTAGTTTTATCGTATAATTACTACAAAATTTAGTTTCATTTTCTCTCTTTTTATAGATCGATTGCTACTAAAATATTGTTACAGTACTAAAATTTTGGTCAACGAAGCAAAGAAGTCGGCTTTAAATGTATCATCAGATGTTATGCGACAAGTATACCGTAATTTCTGACTCGTCAGACACAAAATGTACAGAAAACGTTTTACAACTTTAATCGGCGTGATTATACATTTACGCCGATTAAATATACTTTGCCGCGATTTATTAATTACTACTTCTTTGGTTATTATACAGTAATATTTTACAATAAAATTAAAATAAATTACAAATGTTAAAAACTCTTAACAACTGTAAAAATTAATTTTCTAATTTTTTTTAATTTTATTTAATTTACTCGACCGGTTGTTTACGAAGCAAATTTTTATTAATTATTTTTATTTAAATCAAATTTTCTTTTTTACTTTTACCGATATTACTTAAAATTCAGAGAATATAGGATAGAACAGTTTTTGTATATGCTATACGATTTTGTCAAAGTATTAATTAAATAGTTCAAACCGGTACTCATCTCTTTAACGCTGTCTCCTCGTGAAACCGTTACTTTAAATGTATAATGTACTAAATTCTGTTTTCCAATTTAAAAATATCCCCAGAAGTTTAAAATTTATAGTACGCGCGAAGAATGTAGTTCCTGAATGCTAGAAGTTTAATCTATTTTTCGCATATATGCGAGCGTGCCTATGAATCTTAGTTTTCGTACTTGTCTTATTCAGTACTAAATGCAGGTAGTATACAGAGCGTTAATAAAAAAACGAAAATAAATGAAATGAAGAAAGAAACTTTATACTTGCACATGTCCAAACATGTTTAGTTTACAGGCTATCCTTTTTGTATTTTTAACTTAAAGTTTTTTTCAGGTACGGGTAGTAATATCGTGATGATGTTTTTTGTACTGCTGGGGTACTTAGAGGTTTAAATTTACAAAAATAAAAACGTAATCTCTCAATCCATCGCAAAATGGTGGTCTTGTAATAATTTTTATTGTTAATATCTTTGTGACGGCTGTTTTATTTAAATGTTGTAACAAAGAAAGTTAAGGGTATTGCGAAGAAAATGACATCTTATTTATTCAAATCCATTTTACGATGACAAAGTTACGGCAAAAAGTCTTGAAGTAACTCGCACTACAAATAAACCCCGGTTTTCATTTTCTCCCAAAGAAAATAAAATAACTTGACGTGATCCCAACCGGAATAATTTTATTAATGTTACTTTGTAATAGATTAATAATTATGAAAATATTACGATAAAATAAAATATCATTGAAACCGTGAAAATATTACTTAATATTTATCGTGTAGTAGATTGGATTTGTTAAACATATCAGATTGTTATAGCACATCTAGAAGTTATTCAAAAAGCGTATAATGTAACGCGACTTTTTATAAACTACTTTTCAAGTTTTTCTGATAATCGGTTTTATTTATTATTATATCACGACCGTATAGCATTGTTTCAAAATAATTTAACGCTGTAAAATTCTCATAATTCATCCGATTCAACACCTACCGACCACATAATTAGGAAAAAGACAAAACCGCAACACTTATTACGATTTCCCTATCGAATATACATAATGTATTTTTCACAGCGACAAAAAGAATTTCATTAATTTATTAATATATTGCATCTGTCTCGGTCTTTCTTATGTCAGCGACACGTGTAAAATACTTGACGTACAAAAGGTACCGGTCAGATTTACTTTTCTGAACGCAAGTTCCCAAGTTTCTTTGATAAACAGATTAAAATTATCAACCTGTAACGGAATAGGATCGGTATTCTGATGGAGAATAGTACATTTGACTTGGAAAATAATGTATCGCTTCTCTTTTTCTAGTAAGCCTGGCATAACCCACCGGGTCGGTCTAGTGCTGAACTCGTCATCGCAAATCAGCTGATTTCGAAGTCGAGAGTTCTAAGGTTCAAATCCTAGTAAAGACACTTATTTTACACGGATTTGAATACTATCGTACATCGATACCGGTGTTCTTTGGCGATCGGATTTCAATTAACTATACGTCTCAGGAACGGTCGACCTGAGACTGTACAACACGACATTTCATTTACATTCATACATATCGTCCTCATTCATTCTCGGAAGTAATACCTGACTCTGGTGGTTCCAGAGGCTAAACAAAAAAAAGAAAAAAGCAGATCCCAAAGTAAGTACTGTTATCGTGAAAAATTTCGGTTTTCAGATTTCAACAGAAATATCCATTTTGACCATCCCTGAATCCATTTTGATTAGTTTCGGCACGACATCTGCACGTACATATGTACTTATCTCGCAAAACTCAAAAACGATTAGCCGCAGGATGTTGAAATTTTTGATTTAGGACTGTTGAAACAAAAGCGTCAAAAAAAGCCAATAATCCAAAAAAATTGGATTTTGGTTCTTTTTTTAACTGTAGTAATAAGCCCTCATCGAGAGCTTTTCAACTATATATGTAGTTATTATCATTTTCAGCGGTACTTATTTTCATCGGTTCCAGAGTTATAGCCAAATAAAATTTTAATTAACGATATACTTGGATCTTACAAGAGGAAGGCACATCGGTTCGAATCAGACTTCATCTGGTTTTTTTTACTTTTTTTTTTAATTTAAATATATCGATTTATTAATAATTATTAATCCCTAATTGTAAAAAAATGTTTACGATAAATAATAATTCAAAAATAATAAAAAAAGAATATAAAAAATTATTAGTAAAATAAAATTTTATGTACTTTTAAAAATGCGTATATGTAATTTAATAGGCGTACAAGGAAGTCATGTGGGATCCACATCAGATTTTTTATCACAGCTGTAAATAAATGTAAAACTTACAGTACCTCAGAGTTAATTGTAAGCTGCAAAAACAAACGATTAGCAGATTTCTGCCTTCCAGTACTAATACGGATATTACTTGTGAAAAGCAGAAATCTATAAACTGATGTTTAAAAAAAATCTGATTTCATAAATTAAAAATACGCCTTTACTTCAAAGACTAGCAAAGCAGCGCTAATTTCGATGGCGGATCAGGAAAATATTTTTATTGTGGTAGAGGAGAAAATAAGTTTGTGTTAACTACGGATTTGCTTTTATTTGATATTTTGTATTAACTGTGGATTTCATACTGCCGGATAGTCTTCATTCGCCTGCAAAGCAAATTTGTTAAGTTTTATCAACAGAGTAAATACTCACATTTGCGGATGATAGCATAACAGACCAAATTTTTTTTGAGAATATTTAGTCTATTTTACATTAAAAACTTAAGATATAAATGTATTAATTTCCAATTATTAAAGAAAAAAATCAATATAAAAATTCAATGACCTTCAAGTTCTGGCAATAGGGAAGATCATATATTTATCAATTTTGAACTGCTAGCAAAATTTAGAAATATACGTAGGCTCATCTCCTCGGTAGAGCTTTTATAGAGTTGCTTTTTTCTACCTCTTATCCTTTCTATTTGCGTAAAAAGATTCCGGTATAAAAAAATATCGGTAAGCGAATCGTTATTCTTTAACGGTACAATTTTAAACTATATTACAAACAAATCCGGTCACGGAATCAAGCAGTTCAGTAGATAAATTTATACTGTTAACTGAAACGAGTAATTTTACAACAAAAACGCATTTAAAAACAAAAAGTCACAATACCGGTTAAGCGTTTTTTGTGTTACTTTAAAAAATTATGTTCTGTGGACTACGTTATCGTAACTGAATTTCATTTTCTATAGATTACTTTTTTCAAAAAAAAAAGCCAGTCGATATAAAAATAATTTTTTATTTGATCGGTAAAAAAAGGCACAGGTCCAGGCCTAATAATATAAGATAATCGCTACGATGAACGTAATGAATTTTGTAGCGTGAGAAAACTGCTGACCAAGACTTGTATCTGGAAACTCCAGATAAAAGGCAGACGCTACCGTTGTGCCACAGAAACCCGTGGCGGTTAAGATAATAATGAATTTAAAATAAGATAACATTGATTGTTGACCGATGAAAAAGCGATACGTACAGGTTAACAGAAAAGGTAAGCGCTTAAGGATAAAAGAAGTGTTACGAGATATAAAAATCGGATGAAGAAGATGAGAAAGGCAGTTGACCGGTGTGAGACGCGACAGGCTTAATGAATGTGAAGATGGAAGTAAAATCTCGGTTAAGTATTTAATTTAAGAAACTTTTAATAACTGGAAAACCGTGAAAGATATAACTCGCCGAAGAAAATAATGAACCTCGCTAAAGAGACGTATAAGTCCAGCTTTCTCCTTTCTCTATGAAATTAAACAGAACTAAAATTCTTGGGTATAAATCAATGGATAAATTTGGTGCTTATTATAGTTTTTGATGTAAAAAAATAAAATAAAAATGGTCCCAGACCTATCTCTCACTTAGGTTTTAAAAAAAACACAAAATGTTTTGTTGGAAAATACACTTTTTTAGGTTTGGAATAAAGTAAATTTGTTATTTACCGAGAAACAAAACAAAATTCTACTTAACTTTGTAGAGAATTTAATTGTGAGAAAAATGATATAAATAAAAATGAAAACAAATAAGACATTTTTTATTATTTTTGGATAATATAAAAGATTTAAACTAAAGAAAATTTAAGTTTCCCAAATAAAAAATATATAATCAGATCTCTAAAAAAATAGACTCAATAACTGTGCGACTTTTAAAATTATGATGATTAGTTAATCATCAATTAGTGTAAAGATTACACTAATAACATAATAGAATAAGGAGTAAGGCAGTGTATAAACGCATACAGTAATAACTATTCGGCCATTGCATATGGAAAAATGAAATTTTTATAAATGCTACAATTCATAACAATCTATTTTTTGATATGAGGCCACCATACTCAAACCCCCGTGGTCGGGACACTAAAAAGTTTAAATGGAAAGGGTAAGATTACACGTCATTTTTAAAAAACATAGTAAAACATTTCAAAATACAAAAGATACTGATAAATCGTATTTTATCTTTTATAAAACAGACAGACTGAAAATATTTGCAGGCGCTTACAAATAATCTATATTTAACTTATTTTGAATTTTCAGAACCGTTAAAATCAAACATAAGGTAATGAGGCTTTTGACACTTTTAATCGTATAAAGAATACAATTAAAAGATAGTAATCACAAAACCACGGAGGAAAACATTGATACCTGGATAAGTTTCTAATTAAAATCATTCTCTCAAATTTTAATTAAAATATTGGTAAAAGAATTGTTCAGATCACGTCAGTGGTTGTTGAGTTAGGATAATCTGCATACGCGCGTGCCCACACACACACATATATATATATATATATATGGTTTGTTACTGATTTAACAAAGTTATTAGGAAGAAATATGGTCGGTTTATGTACATTAGCAAAGAATATGAAGCAACTATAAAAAAAAAAAAAAAAAAACTGTAACCGGAAGAGACATAAAAGCAATGTATCTATCTCTTTTTATAGTAGACAAAACAGTGACAGCTGTCCAGTGTAATATTAAAAAAAGTCAAGGTTAAAAGTTTCTATCTAATGTTGTATGACACACGAGTGCGTGTAGAAAGAGAGAGAATGATTGTGAGTGCGCAGCTGTGCAATATAAAGTAATTATTATGAACAACTAACAAATCTGTCGTATTTTATTCTTTTGGTTTTTTTGTCTATGCGATCTCAATACATACACACGTATAGACAAAGCAAATAAGATATTTAGACTGAAGTTAAAGGAAAGAACTATCATAATTTTAATACTACATTTTCTATACGAATATAATTTTGTGTCCTTGATTAAATATTTTGCATTTCCAAGAGTAGAACGTAGAAGGGACACGAGAGCAAATCTGATAATTTTTATTAATTTACTATTATTAATAATTTTCATTACATTTATTGGAGGAAACAGAAACAGACAAATCAGCTTGCATTATGGGTCAAAAACGTACTGCCGGGTTAATTGTCCGCAATAACTCGATTGTTTGTGTCAACGGAGTTTTACAAGTAAAGTGTCATTTTGTTCAGCATAAAATGCTTAATCAATTTTGTAATAAGTAAAAATTTTATCAAACAATTAATTACAAAGATATGGAAGAATAAAAAATTAAGATGGCCCCATTTTGAAATCTTAGAAGTTGACGTTTTCAAAATTTTTTATTTTGTATAATAAAAAATTAAATTTTCCAAATTTAATTATTGTAGTTTACCCGTTCCTGAGAAGTGATTTTTTTTTGTTGAAAATCACAAAATTGCGTCCAGAAGGAAAACAAAGCAAAGCAAGACTTAGTCGGTTTGAACGTTTTTGCACCTTTTGGTGTCCTGAATCAGTTTCTGGAGTTCGGCGAATACGTCCCGCAACACTGTACGTATGTTCTAATTATAAATTTATTAAAATTATAGAGAGCTGTATGTTTGATATTTCAGTCGCTGGTAAAAAATGAACTAAACTTTGCACAACAATGAAATATGAATTTTTATATTCCATTGAATATTTTACGTTCAATTTATACCGACGTGAATATATTTTTCAAATAAAATACATTTAACTAATTCGTCAATCGATCTTAAAATTAAAAATAAAAGGATCGGATAAAATAATTAATAATGAATCTTAATTCTAATATATATTTAAATTAAACGTAATGTTTATAAAATATAATTTGAAGACAAAAATTATAAAAAAAAAAAACGATATAACAAATAAACCGTTTTTAGAATCATTTACAGAATTGTTGAAAATGAAATAATATAAATAAATATATATATATATATATATATATATTCCGACACATTAGGAAAAAAATAATTACCTACTTTGAAGTAAAATATCAAGGAAATTTTTAAATAAATAGCAAAAAATAAAAATTCTTTACTGTTGAAAAATATAAATAAAAGAAAAAAAAAATTAACCACAATTCTATTATATTGACGGATTTTTTTTCGTTAGTTCCCGATAACCGCAAAATTACTGAACCGTATCGTTTTGTTAAAAACAATTTTATTTATATTTCAGAAATTTTTGTTTTTTTTAGGCGGAAGAAATGGTATCTGCGAGACTCTTACCGTACGGTTTATAATTTAATTGTTTTTTTTTTCGTATTTTGCTTTTACTCAGGTTTCATTAAAGCTATTTATTTTTGTATTTTGTTGTACAATTTAATATTTTTATTTTGTACTTTTGTAGGCCTACAAAGCTCAAAAGAATATTAGGTTTTTGGAATAGGAAATTTAAAAAAAAATCACTTAACCTATATAAACGAGAAAAAAAAATCGTACACACCTCTAATATGAACAGAAATAAACATTTCGTCATAAAAATATTTACTTTAAAACAACAGAAATTTCATTGTCATATGACATTAAAACTCTTACGTAAAATTAATTACAATTAAAATCCTTTACTATCACGAGAACTATGGCTGTCACTTTCATCTACATTCGGTATAAAAGGTTGTACGTCACTCAGTAACGACATATTCCTCAAGTGCTGCTCGTGGAATTTTTCGGCACGATTAATATACTTTTTCCAGCCTCAAACGGTAATATTTTTTTTAACGCGTTTAATACCGATTCTTTTACGTCTTTAACCGTAAACCTTTTTACGTTTGATGCTACCTTATCTCTTTCTTTCTTTTTCCTGTTTAGCCTCCGGTAACTACCGTTTAGATAATACTTCAGAGGGTGATATGTATGAGTGTGAATGAAGTGTAGTCTTGTACATTCTCAGTTCGACTGTTCCTGAGATGTGTGGTTAATTGAAACCCAACCACCAAAGAACACCGGTATCTACGATCTACTGTTCAAATCCGTATAAAAATAACTGGCTTTACTAGGACTTGAACGCTGGAACTATCGACTTCGAATTTTGTAATCTTGCCGGTTTTTTCCTAGGTCGATAATAAAAACAACTCATTAACTAGAAAGCTTGTTTGTAAATCTGAATAAAAAACGGAAAACTCTATAGCATGTGAAATATACTGTATTTAATCAGGATTTGAATCAGGGACGTCCCAGGGTCCTCCCGTGAATATCATCGGTTTGGTATTTGCTTCATGTATTCTGGTCGTGCGATCGTCTAAGGTTTTTACCTTCGATATTTACTTACAATATAAATTACCGATTCTGGGAACCTTAAACGGAAAGTCGACCGTTTTTGCTCAAAAATTACTATCGGCTTCTTTCATCTTCGATTTATTTTATATCGCTTTCTTTCGCATTTAGTCAAACCGGTTAATTTTCAATTCATTTTCGAACACAATTTAAAAACGATATTTTTGGCTTACTTGCTTTCTTATTGTCAATGTTTGTGCCCACGCCACCTTACATCCTTTCACCGGTTGAAATTTTACTGTCCAAATAATATATATATATATATATATATATATATATATAAAATGATTGTTTTATTATTTTTTTTATAAAAGTACTGGAGATGGACACTGCATTCTCGTCTCGCTTCTTAAATGTTTCTGCAGATTTTCTTTTCGGTCTTTTATTTTAAACCCAAGCTACCTGAGTTTTGTTCAGATTATAAATAATTTTAAATTCTCTATATTTTAACTTTATATTCTTTACAAGTTTTTCAGTCTTCTTCCAAGGGATATTTCCAAATACCTACTTAACAAATTCCATGTACGTTGCTTTACTTATATTTATCCTTCTTTACTAGATAGATTTCAATAATTAAAATCGTCTTTCTCTTTTTTCAAACTAAATAAATTTTCATCAAACATCGCATCGATTGTAAATATTTGACGTCTGCTTTAAGTAAATATAAAGTATAAAATAATAAATATTATCAGAAATTTATACGCGATTTTACGTGAAATAAAAATCATCGCTGAAACAATCATTATCAAGATAATAAGGTGTGAAGTAGTTTCCGGTTGCTTTATCGAATAGAAAAAAAATACCCTGTAGCACATCCGTATGTAAAGCCCGCTAAAATGCAAGAGACGTTCGTACTGTATAAGTGACATCTTCATTTTGTTCGCCGCAAACTGACCGCGTAGTAAACATCAATATCTTCAGAGAAAGCGACTTCAGTTGCTTTTTCTACGTTTCAGCCATAACAATCGATGATACAGATAGTATAAACCAAAAACTAAGCGAGCAGCGATCTTATATAGAGGCTACTTAGTAGGGGATAACAAATCTTACTTTAAAATTTTTTTTACTTAATAAAAAAGGGAAGTGGTGACATCGAAGAAGAAAACCGATCAAGTAGCTCCCGTTATGAAAAAATTAAACCGAACGTCGAATTTTCGATTAAAATTAATTATATAAAATATCGTTTAATACATCTAAACAAGTTATCGTTACATGCAAAGACTATTTAATGTGTTTTACAGCTAGTTTCGTAAGCGGTCCTGCAATACCGCTTAAATAACTGCTCAAACGTGAATAAATATTAACATTTGCTTATACGTCAAAAATATTTTTGGACGAGACTACTAATTTAGGGTGTACTGAAATCCGATTTGGAAACCGGCCTAAAACGATTAGAATCGATCGAATGAAAAATACTACAAAAATAATAGGATTAAATTTACGTTAAATAAAATAATATTAAATAAATTTAAAAGATTTCTGTTAAACAATAACGGTCTTACCCGCAGGCGCTGCGTGTAAGGCTAGAGCGGTAAGGTATGCGAGCATCTTGTGGGAAGATAGACCGATCATTACTATTAACCGGTAACAAACAGGATTCCCTGGGGCGTTGTTTTAGGAGGTACAATGGGGTTCTCTTATAATATCTCTGAAAACAATCGTCCGAATTCAAAATTCTAACGGGGCGTTTGTTAGTAAGTCGAAGGCTAACATTTGCACGCATCAGGTAGACTCTCTACCTAACAGATCACGGCGATTCGGAAATGTCGATGTAAATTCCCGCTCTTCCGATTTCCAAACATCAAACGGGGTATTTCCTCCCGAGATATAAGACTACAGTTCATTTACGTTCACACATATCAGTCTCAGTCATCCTCTGAAGTAATACCTTACGTTAATTCCGGAGGCTAAACAGAAAAAAAGTTACAATTATTCTGGATTCTGTAATTCAGTTTCTTTTCGTGTTTCTGTAAAGCCTGAATATTTATATTGTTACTTATGACTATTATTCTCACAACCTTGAGGATAAACAACTGAGCAAAGATGAGGGTGGCGGAACCTTCTGGATAGACGGAAATGGCGAGCGACGTCAGCTCTGCGTCCCTAAGATAGGCCCCCAAGGAGCTCCTGAATTCACTCCGGGGTTCGACTGGACTCTGAGGGTCCAGGTACTGGCTAGCCGGGGGGGCTAGTATCTATGTCTATGTATGTATGTGTGTAAAAACGAAAAAAATGGAAGAAATAAAGCTAGAAGGAAAGTTTTAAATTGCGATAAAAATAAAATTCCTAAAGGTTTATGAATGGACTGAAAAAATATTTTTAATCTAATTACGTTTTCTTTATATTACACTTATCTTTACCAATTCCGCGCGCGCAACAGACACACACACACACACACACACACACACACACACACATTATATTTATATTTGACGGACATTATTTACGCTTTAGAGCATATAAATCACACAAATAATTACAGCATCATACGAAGTTAAACAAATTCGACAATACAATAATCTCATTTGATAGATTTATTAATTTTTTTTCTCGATGTTTCCTATTCCCAATCTTATTACATGACTATTATTACCACATATTTATTTTAAACGAAATAAATAAGATAAAAAATGAACCGTTTAGAAAAATACATACACACTGCAATTCCTTTGTAATCACATATATATATATATATATATATACAGTCAATTTGTATTTTTATTTGAAAATCCTTACCCTACCGATTGATGTTTTTTCCATATGTTAGGGGTGATGAGGGAAGCTTAACCCAGATTTTTAACATCCTCCTCCCATAGATTTTTGAAAAACTCAAAAAGTTTTTAAAATGCATTTTTCTCTGAATTTATGCATTTTAGAGAAACGTTTTTCAAACAAAAAATGTAGAGAACATTCTCTTCTACAATTAATGTCTGTAACGTTATGTCGTATAATTTGAAATTGAAATAGTAGGTGGCGCTGAAGTTGTAAAAAACGTGTTTTTTCGGGTTTTTCACCGGAAAAAATTGTTTTTCGTCTGTATTGCATTTGGTAAAGTTGTTAATCTCAAAAAAACACACGACTTTTATTTAAACAATTTTCTTGTACGACTTACCGTTTTGGAGCTGTAGCTTGTGAAAGTGTGAAAATGTCGTGAATCAGGCACGTGTTCGAAACCGGTCTACTCGTTTACAACGTTTTTTTTTACAACTTCAGCGCCACCTAGTATTTCAATTTCAAATTATACGGCATAGCTTCAAAGCCATTAATTGTAGAGGAGAATATCCTCTACATTTTTTGTTTGTAAAACTTTTCTCTAAAACGCATAGATTCAGAGAAAAACGCATTTCAAAAACCTTTTGCGTATTTCGAGTTTTTCAAAAATCTACGGGAGGGGATGTTAAAAATCTGGAGTTAAGCTTCCCTCATCACCCCTAACGCACGGACAAAAGATCAATCGGTAGATAAGGATTTTCAAATACAGCCTGTTTTGATGACAAATTGCCTGTACTAATACAGAAATTCACACGTTTCAATATGATAAAAATAAAAAATCGTTTTCTCTTATTTAATAATAAATAATATTTTGACATATTTTATACTAGCCCGAGAATCCACGACAGTAATATGCACAATTTATGCCTAACAACCACGGAAAACGTTCTTGTTTCCTCTCATCTGGAAATAAAACTTTCATTCATTTGTTTATACGTTCAACTAACTTTACTCGTATCTTATAAGGAGATTTAACTATAAAAATACCTTATAAATCGGTTAAATTGAAAAAGATGTAACTTGTATCTTAAATTGTTCGTTTCCATCAAATAATATCTGCGTTTTTATCAATTTTTTTCTTAAATTGTACGTATTAATTTTTCTCTAATATAATATATAAATATATATATAAAAAATTATCTGTAATAGAATAAAGAGATCGATCAACATATCAGCGTAGAAAGAGGAAATAAAATGTGTAACCTTTTTACATGACAATGTTTTTTTTGAAAATGAAACGTAGGATATTGAACAGATGATTTAAAAATTAGAAAACATCGAGCGAAAAATGAATCTTCGTAAAAAAATTAATTAAAAGCGATTGAATATATCCATAAAAGAGAAAAGAATTGAACGATACTTTAATAAAATTGTAAAAAAATTAAAATCGTGCAATAAAATAATAAAATTAGAATAGCAATAGTGTTCCTACCTAAAACCGAATAAAATTTAACGTTCGTCGATTTTTAAAATTTCAACATAGCGTTGTTATTATTACGTCTCGGGGTAGATATTTTTGGTTGTTAGCGAGGGGATAGTGAATTTATCCGAACCCGGTTAATACGGAACGAAGGATAACTCGTATTCAAACGGAAACTGTGCCCGAGATATAGGTCATTTAAATCGCCTTATCGAGTCATATCGGTATAAAGAAATCATCTTTAGATAATTCTAACCAAAATGACCCCCTTTGACCGCTAGTATTCGCCGACGAACTTTTAGATTTCATTAAATTGTTATATCGTGAAATCATTAAGCGACTTTATTTTAGTGATTTTACAAAAACAATTGGGGAAATGTGACTTATCGATCTTGAAATCTCAACGTAAGCGTTAATATTTGTCAAAACGATTTCCTTTTGGAATTGCCGAATGTCAGTATCACGGAAACGCTTGTACCCCTCGTGAACTCGTGACCTCGATACCTCGATGCCCTTTACCCGTATACTTTTTCACGCGACGTTTATATTTCTGGAGATGAATTTTTGAAGCAAAATGCAAGATTTGTTGATTTTTACCCCTTTAGATTATTTTATTTTTGAATCGCGGTGAAATCAGAAGCCCGTCGTGTAAATATACGGTTGCCGTCGTCGAAGAGGAAATAACGCTACGCCGGCCCCATTGTGATGTCAGGAACGCTGCCGTTTTACGAAACGGTAATTTTGTCGAATTAGTATTGGAACAGAAGGTTCGTATTTCGGAAATTTTGGAAGCTTCGAATCGCCGCTACTCGTAACGCTAAAGTTCGGGACATTTCCTGCCGACATTGTTTTCACGATATTTTAAAACTTCAAGGTATAATGTCGGCTTACAGTTTATCCTTCAAGCGGCTCGCAAACCGGCGTTAAAAAACGTATAGCGAATGATATCGGTATTGTGAAAAATCCTTAAGCGTGACCTCGTTGTTCGATCGAATTCGACTCGCCATTTTTTGTGTCGACGAACTTTTCCCTACTCGTTACGAAGACGAGACTATATTTTCGATATCGTAGCCTTGAAACCGGTTTTGTCGTCCACTACAATCTTATTTAAGACGAAAAATATTTCGTCTTCGTCGATACGTTTTTAACACTTCTGACCGAAACACGATGATGTTTTTATATTTTTTTATCGACTGCGGCGTGCACTATGTAGCAATTCTACGCGTAATCACCCCTACCCCTTATCATTCAGTGAGAATTTCACTGCTTGACCCGATTAAAATTATATCCCCGTTCCCTATTTCCCGCCTGTTTAAACAGCGATTATTGCGCGCAAGTTCTTTCACTTTTGTAGAGCGGCGAGCAGAACATTATCGAACCGGTCGTATCCATTTTTTAAATCGTCTTAACCATTCAAACGCTCTGCACGGCGTAAAAAATTATAGTTGTAAATGAGAATTTACGGTTTATTATTTCTGTAATTTTTTCTCCGAATTTTCTTCAAAACGTCACGCCGATACGTCGCTTACGTTAATCGCTTTTGAAAAACGGCAAAACGAAACGAATGATGACTTACTTAAACTGTCAGAGCGTTGAATCTTGACTTGCAAACTCTATTACATTTTTTTTTTTTAGAACGCTTATTACACTCGATGAAGTCTATGGCGATAATTCAAGTGGATCGCTGTTACCGGTCGAGACTTTCGCTCACTCGGCGGCTTTCGTTCGGAATCGGTTTCTCTTTACGATCTAATATGAAAAAAACTGAGAGTGTGAAATAAGTAATCGTATGGGCTTAACTATAATAACAACAACGCGAATACATCAAGTAAACTATGCAAGGTTCGAAATCAAAGTTTAAACTTTTACCGACTTTTCGAAGAAAAATAAGGTATTATTTTCGGTCGGAGTGAAAGTGAATTGTCTTTACGTTTTGAGTAAAAAAATACCATTCCCTTAAATTGCGGTTTCCTTATATATTTATTTTATTTATATATATTTATAGGCCTACGTATAAAATTTTGTGGGTCGAAAATCTTCAAAACGACTATATAAATTTTATTGAAATTTAGATACGCCCTAGTAGCGTATCTGAAGTTATTCGTGTGAAAATTTGATGAAAATCAGTCGAGTCATTCTTGAGTTACATTCAATTTAAGGGCGAAAAAATTTGAGCGGGGCAAGTTAGACGATCGATCGATTAGAACGAATTGTTATTTTTAAAAAGATAAAAAATAAAATAAAGAGAAGACGATGTTCTCGCGAGAGGATTCTTTTTTCTATTCAGATTCAAAACGTTCGACGAGCTAAAAATAAAATAAGCGAAACGGAACGTATTACTCGACTCGGGGACGTGTCCTTTCCGGATCTTTTAATCGCCTGCTTCTAATCTCCAACGGAAGAACCAGGTCCGGCTATGCCGTTCCCAGCCCCCCTCGGAGACCGGGTCTCAGTCTTTCCTTTTGCCAGCCTCAAACCGACGGCGCAGGAGCCGAAGCCGCCAAAGCGTATCCGGGAACCCAAACCGCCGGCCGGGTCTCGGTATTTTCATTCATTCACACCTATCGAACCCCAGGAGTCCCCGCTGCTGCTGTCCGATCGGCAGAAGAACTCACCACTCCGAACAGTGGTGAGTTCTTCTGCCTTCTGTGCCCCTTTTATCCTCACCTCTAATTCTTCATTAGGTCCTTTCCGAAGGGAAAGGACCTCGCCTGCCTCTTCCTGGGTGACTTTGTTTTTCATTGTTCTTAACAGGTCGGCATAAGTCTTTCCCTCAGCCTTAATAACGATAGTCTTGCTATCAGTTATCGGTGTGTGCCCCTCCTGGTTGAAGTCGATCTTGAGCGAGTCCGAATCGAGCTAGTACACAGCGGTTTTTTTTTTTTAATCCCTGCATCCCTGGGCCGGACATCCAATTAAGCATACTCGGCCCAGGGACGTGTCCTTCCGACTCTAAGGAGGTCTCCCCATCCACCGGCTGACATCCGGCACGACAGGTCAACCCCCCGGTTCTGGATCTTTTGTGCCTGCCTCTAATCCCCGGCGGGGGAAACAGGGCCCGGCTATGCCGTTCCCCGCCCCCCACCAGGAACCGGGTCTCGGTCATTATGCCTTGCCTGAAACCAAAGGTCCCAGCACCAAGGGCGCAAGCACCCCCAGAAAACCAACACCCTCGGCCGGGTCGCGGTCTTAACTTAACCCCTCGCGAAGGCTTTCCCATGGAGTCCCCGTCCCCTCACAGGTACCCGTACACCTAAGCATACGGGTCCTCTGAGTACTAGTACACAGGAGTGCTTCGACGTTTATTTACGGTACTTATTTTCTGCAGTATACGTATTATGTTTACCGACCGCCTATCCTGTGTTACCTTCATTTCAATCGACCACGGATAATATTTCTGTTCTCTGTCGGTGCCCGTCCATAAAACTCACTGGAACCGGAGCAGATACAGTCCCTTTATGTAAATTAAATTTAAGTCTTACTCGACTATTTCCGTTATTATTAACGTAAATTCGTCGCTTTTAGACTTCTAATCGTAAAAGAAATAGAATCGATCGTTCTTGATCTTATTTTGAAATTCGCTAAATTATCTTCTGTATTATTACGGTTATTATTTATAATTATAAATGTTTTATATGAAATATCTTCTTCAAGTGCAATTTTAACACCTTCCAGGTTTCCTCGTACGGATGACGGTCTTAGCTGTTGAATTACCTTTAAATTTTCGGCATCGTATGGCTTTTTCCGTAACAAAAATCAAAAATCGCTCGTCAATTTTACTTAAAGAATAAAATTTTTTTTTCTATATAATAAAATTTTTAAAATAAAGAGTATTACGTGTTCTAAAGCAAAATTCACCGATATAATTATAACCTCTAATAGAAATTTCGAAAAATCACGACAGTAATAATATAAAATTATATATTTCGATAAAAATTATTAAAACATCCTATAGATATTGCGTCAAGCCGGTGGATAAAAACATATACCACTTTTTTTTATTATTAAAAACCGCTCTAAATGTAGGATTAAAACCGATTTATGTACGTAATTTGTATTATCGATGTAGTTTCTCCCTGAGTCGCGAGTAGGAAGTAAAATTCGCTATTGATCGGTCCGCTGTCGAACTAAATCGTTTGTAAAGTGTCGTTAGTGCGCGTTTATAATAATTAAAAATTAATTTTTTTTCACTGAGCGATGTCAAAAAATTGTCATCGCTTAAATAAAAAAGTCCTGACGATATATAAGATATAAAACTGCGGCTAGAGTTTCGAATATAAAAAACATTTCGGAGGTGGTCGCTATATTATCGGTGTTACAATTACATCGCTAAACGAAATCTTAGAGCTGTATGACACTTTGTGAGATAAAAATTTGATTTTTTATTTATTTAATACCGGTATGCAAATCCGTACAGGTTACATCCGTACCGTAAACGAATTTACGAGTTTATCTGTACATCTGGTTCGATTAGATAAAAAGTAACTGGCCGAAAAAAAATAATCGATAGGATGATTTTCTGCAAAATCGTGATCGATATGTAAGTCGTACGCAAAGGTTAGTTACACATAATTTGCGCGCTCCTATGTTTTCAGTATGTTCTTGTTCACGACTTATTTTCATTATAGTTAATACGGCAAATTTAAACTCGATAAAATTTTTGTAGTTAACATTTTGATAATTTTTACGGGAGATTTTATCTCCGTCGGACCGGGGATTACAAGCGCACGGTGGATTTTACTAAAAGATATCTAGGATCAAAACGTACACAGAATATAATTAAAGATACGGTAACGAACGGTTTACGATATTTCTGATCAACAATTTCGACAAATGTCGATTCAAAAGTGATTTTATTTTACGGTTTACCTGCTCAGAATGTCGTTTAAAAACTTAAAGAAACTAGTTTCATTTTTTATTTCAAACGAGATTTCCTTCTCTCTTTAGTCGAATAAAAAAAAAGTAAATACGATATGAAAATTTGAAACGACTTATTTTTTAAATATGGATCGGAGTGATGGTCTTTGCACACTAACGATAAGGAAAGGCGAGCGATTAAGGTAGTATAATTGTAAAGTTATAAAATATGTTTATTTTTAGCGCGCAAATCAAGTAATATGTTAAATATAAAGGCTGCTTCATCGAAAAAACTATTTAAATTTAGTTTCCCGAAAGTGTCTTTCTATCGTATCGCAGCCAGCTTTTTTTCCTAAGATCCCGAATTCCGTTAACTGAAATACGATAACCGACCAGATAAGATTTTCTATCCATGAATTCAGAACGGGACGTTAACATTAATTCTGTGTTCTTAACCGACATCCTGACGACGGTTTAAGATAGGATTCCCTCTTCCTAATCGCTCCACGTTCGTTGGCACCGGCTTTTGTCCGACCGAGATTCTCTTCGTCTCTTTTTATTCTTCAATTCAAGATGCGGAGACGTTCTGATGTTCGTCGCGGAGATGTCATTTCCCCTTTCCGGTAATAGATTACCATATATATATATATATATATATATATATATATATATATATATATATATAATAATATATATATATATATTCATAATTTTTGTCGATAACTCTAGTCACAGCTACTCATACGTAGAAATAATATATCGACAGAAACACATATTTTAATCCGATCGAAATAAAAAGCTAAATTTAAATCGCGAGCAGAACCTTAACTTTATTAAATAATTGAATCGATTTAATTATATTATTAACTAGAATGTTATGTAACAAACAATTTTTTTTAAATTATATTTTTCGTTTTACGATAAAATATTATAACTCCATTTTATTCCGATGAACGGCATCGTAAAATTCTATAAAACGTAGTTTTGATAGCATCATTAATTTGGACTATTTAAACAACAAATTCATTTCTGTTCGTATAAATATTCGGTCGAAAAATTAAAACTTTAGTTACAAAAATTTATCGAATTAACATTTTTAAGGTTAGATAAGTTAAAGGAAAAATTTCTAAAAATTAATTTACATAATTATTTTTTCAGTACTTACGCTAAACAAAGAATCGCAATATAGATATACCGTACTTTTATTACTTTCCAATTTCAAGCCCGATTGTAATTTTAAAAATGTACAGATCAATCTTCAGGAGGTCCCGGGTTTGAATCCCGGTCAGGTATGGCATTTTTCATACGCTACAAATTTCGGTCGGGGCTAAATGACGATAGTAGTCGATGCCCGTTATCTCACAAAAAAACCAAAGGTTAAACTGTGTTGCACACACACACACACACGCGCGCGCGCGCGCGCGCGCGCGCAGAGAGAGTGTGAGAGACACACATCATTAAATAGAAACATTAAATGAAGAAATAAGAAAATGTGTGGGAATATAATTTTTTTCTTGTCAGCAAGACTTAATAATAAAATCAAAACAAAACCGACATAAATCGATCTGTAATGGTAATTTATAACCATAAATTACACGATATAAAAATTGATCCATACTAACAGTCTTCTTTTATTCAATAATAAATAATATTTTGACATATTAGAGGCTAACTCAAAGGTTTTCGAAGAGAAATTCTAAACAATTTACGGCCGTCTATGTAAAAGGTTCTTATTTTGCTTAAATAAAAAATAAAACCGTCATTCGCTTGTTTTTATTTTCAACCGACTTCTCACGTACGTTAAAAATATCTATAAATCAGTAAAAACGGAAGATGTAATCGCTCGATCGTTTCATTATTTTTTAACCGAACCGTGTACGCTATTCTGCCGGGATACTGGCGATCGGAAATTTTTCGCGAATATTTGACGCGTTTCAAATGTCATTTATATATATATATATATATATATATATATATATATATATATATATATATATATATATATAAATTAGCTTACAATCTATTTAATATTTTAATTAATTTTTTTCACAAAAACACACAGTAGATTACGGTTTTAATTGTGTTCCTGAACTTAAAAATTATTATACTTAATAACAGGAAAAGATATATCGGTTTAAAATTCCGCTATAAAATTTAAATTTAAAAAATTTATTTCGTCCAGGATGTTTTATAAATATTCTATTTCTACGCAAATTGGTTTACCGCCCGGCCTTGGAAAACACTCTTTCTGAGAGAAGTGATGTTGCAGGTAAACAGGAGTATTTTAAATTTATCTCGTATAATTCAGGTAATGAATTTTTATACAATTCCAAAGGAATTTTCCGTCTATTTAATCGTGGCATTTCCAAATACCGTCGTATTTGCAATATTCCGTTTGTTCCAGGGGTAGTTGTTGTTTGCACCTTCGTAATATTTCTTCAAATAAACTCCAAAGACAATCGTTAGGATTTGTTGTGTCTGAGATTCTAAGATTTCTATTTACGGCCGAGTATCGACGTCCATTCGCTTTGAATCGATTAAATTTGTAACCTCATCGGTTACCCGTTCTTTCCATTTTCTTCTACGTCAAATGCGGTTTTTTTTTATCTCGCATCAACGAAAGTAGCTTTGGCTACTGATTTATTATCTTCCAAACGACCAAAACTTCTGCCGGTAACATCAACTAAATTTTCTTTTAAATTAACTCCGATATTTGTTTTTAGGGAGTAAAAAAATCGATGTTTGTCGCAACCCTCTTACTAAGGGGACAATTAAACCCCATCGTCGGATATTTTTCTCCTGACAACTCGATAGTCATTTGCCGAACAGGCTTTAAAACAGCAATACAATCGGTGTCGATTATCCATTCTAAGGCATCCAAAGATCGAAGTGCTTTTGGAATTTCGGATACAGTAACGGATAATGGATCTTTAAATAGCCTTTCCGGCATCACTAAAATAGAATTCCACCTGTTAAGTTTTAATACAGGTTATCCCATGATCGGTTATTAATTTGTTAGTTGCCGTAACACTACTTTTAAAATATGAAACAAGACACCTGCATTTTTTCAATAAATCTGACAACTCTTTGTTCTTTTTATCATCATCTTGTACAGCTAACTTAAGCTTGTGAGACGCACACGGACGGTAATGCAAATTTAAATGTTCATTAATCGCATTCTTTATTTTACATCCGTTGTCTGCAACTACTGTCACTATTTTATCGGTGATATTCCGTTCTTCGAAAATCGTTTTTAAGATGTAGCCGACTGCCACTCCTGTTTGAGCGACTGACATTTCCCGAGTCGCCGGTACAATTGAATGAAGTTTGTTACCGCGTGTAAAATGTAACAAACGATTTATTGCCATCGGTCCACCAAATATCGGTAGTTACTGAAACACGTTTTATTGAATTTAGATATTTGTAACTTTTTCCGACGTCGAGAATAAATTACCTAATTCTTCATTTAACTGTAAAGGATGTTTCCGTATTAAGTGCTCTTTTAGGTTTGTAATATAATCGAAAAACATTAATGTTTTTTTGCAAATTTTACAACAAACACTTTTGTTGTCTTCATTTATAGCAAACAATGTTTAAACGATCGATGATTTCCCTTCATAATTCTACTTCATAAATAAAAGTAAAAAAGAAACTTTCTTAACGGCTAAATTATAAACGAAAAGTAATCAAACTATAAAACCAAAGTTTAACGGAATAATCTCTAAACGAGTAAATTCTAATAAGTAATAATTCCGACGATAGTAAAATAAATGAAAAATTCTGTAAACCGAATTAATAAAACTAAAGTAACCAAATTGAAAAACGCTACTGTTTAACGCTACCTGAAAACGGTGACAAATAACACCGTAAGAATTGACGCAATACATATAAACAAAAAAAAAACTAAGTTACCAAAATATTAGCGACTGATTAACAACGCGATAATAATTCAAATAAAACCGCAGCCTCTGCAGAAATTAATTTTTAGGGAGCGATTAATCGCGGCGCCAGTAACCCGTAGACAGTCAAAACTTGTTAAATGAAAATTACTCAACCTATGTATTATATCTTATTCGATGTTTGTACTCGTGCAAAAAATAAGTAACGTTCACATTTCAAATGAATCATTCGATTATTTATATCGTTCCATTACTAATATCTCTATTATAAAAATCAATCGATTTATCCCATCCCTAGAGACGAGGGTAGTAAAATAAACAATTAATATTGGAGTTCGTAGGTATTAAAAGTGACAAGCTAATAATTGTAGTTCGAACCGGGTCGCTTCTGTTTTAAATCTCTCATCCTATTCATATGAAAGTAATTTCGCTCTCTAATAGATAATTTTCGGTACGTTTTTGAAATAAAATAAACTGTAAAACAATCGCATATAGAATTACTAAACAAGAAGGAAAATATGCGAGTTATATGACAACTGAATTTCGTTGTAATAAAACAGGTTTGGCTAATTACCTTTGAATTATTAAAATAAAATCTATTGGGAATTCAATAAAAATAACGTTTGATAAATTTAGTACGCTTCATTATAAGAAAATTGTAATAAAATAGAAAAATTCCAGTACAGTACGTAACTTGATTTATTTCTCTACACCTAGCGGCAGCCTATTTGGAAACATCTTGGATTTAAAATGCATTACGATTTTGATTCGACGAAGTAGATGCGTACATTACAGACGCGAAAGAAACAGAGCACCGTGTGAAAATTCAGATAGCCGTACTCAACGATCGGCGAAATCGTTAAAAGATAGTATAAAAACCTTTATTGTACAGATAAGTTTCTCAGTTAACAGAATAATCTACGAATTACACGAAAAAGGCGACGTAATTTTTTCCACATAAAAGTAATAACTGAAATCGGTCAACCGAGTTTAAAAATTAGTCGGATCTAAAGTTATTTAATAATAAACTCCATTGCCCGGTCAAAGTAGTCCAGAATATACATATTTTTTTAATTCACCATCGCTTGGGAAGCGAAATAACGGAAATCAAGTAAATCAAATAACTGTAAGAAAATCCGTAACAATGAGGACTTGGAATTTAGCGTTTGAAATACCGATGCTTTTTTATTACATTTCATTCGACGTACAAGTGTAAAAATTACCTGCGGCAGAAAAGTTTCACACAAAAAACTTTCTGATGCTAATCTAACGTGTCACCTACTAAACGGAGAATATTAGAGGAAAATCCTTCATTATATATAAATATATATATATATATATATATATATATATATATACTTACACACACACACAAACACGCAGCCAACACTACTCCATATTGTTGGTAAGTACATCATATCCCGCCAAAATTTTAATGCACATAATCAGAAAATTTTATAAAACATTACGTATCACGCTAAGATAAAAATAAGAAGTAACAAACTTAATACAAAATAATTCCAAATAGTAATTAAATAATAAACTATACGAAATACTGAGTACTTTAACCCACAGATTACTTTAAATAATCGCACGGAATACTACTACATACATATTTATAAAAATATATAAAATTTATATATATATATATATAGAGAGAGAGAGAGAGCCTATGACAGTGGTTCCCAAAATTTTCCGAGCCGCGGCGTCCTTTATGAATTAAAAGTTTTTCCATGGCGCTTTACCCTAAGTATGAATACTAGTATGTAAGAGAAAAATAAATAAAAAACTCGTGTATCTTCATTATTTAATTTTTTGTTTTTTCATTAACAACTATAAATGTTTCGTTCAATTAATTATGAAACTTTTTAAATATTTCGCAGCGTCGCTGTGAGAGGCCGCGGCGCGCAGTATGGGAATCATTGGCCTACGACGCTCCCGGTAACGAAAGGATTCCAACGTGGAGCCGTACATCTAAATCGGTTCGGCCGTTGAGCTGCAAAGATGGAACATACATACGCACAAACATACACCCTAAATACATTACATTCTTTTTCGTGCAGTCGTGTAACAATCGAGAACGTGATAAAACTGAGATTTAAAAAGTATAGCGCGTATAATTACAGTTTGTTAAATATAAGAAAATCTTGATGCGTTTAGTTTACGAAGGGGAAGGATAATACACCCAAAAGAAATGAGATCGGTATATTTCCAAGAATAATTTGCAATAATGTAGTTGAACGAACGAAATCTACGAATCGTTTCCGGGATAGTAGACGTTTTATCAGAAAACGTACTTTCGCTAAACGTTATTGTAAAAGTATACAGAAGGTAAACGTTTACTTGGAAGACGAAAATTTACAAGTTTGTATTACAATACGGTGTAATATTTAAGGTTTTCACTACTAGCGAAAAAACTAAAAGAAAATTAAAACCGCATCTACATCTTTTTTAAAGTAAATAAAACCTAACGCAAAAATAAATAAAACGGATGATATTTACATTTATCGATACAAAAAGAACCAAAAGGTAAATTCAATTACGATAGAACATTTTTGCAACTACGTGTTTATATATTTCATAAATAATTCTACACAAGGTCCTCGTAACACCGCACTAATATTTTCAGTTTTCATAATTACAAACCGATAGAGACTGAAACTTGTCTCCTCTCTGTTACTACTTCAAATCTTGAATTCAAAATTAAAGCCGCTAATAATTTAGATGTCCATAGTACGTCGACTGTGCAACTTCAAACTTCTATCGCGATTAGAAACTCGGTTTTTAAATGTCTTGTTGTTCATCGTGAATTAAATCCATTTTCAAGATGTAAAGCGATCGCATCTTAATTTTTCAAGTCGCAAATAATTTGGAAAATATCCGTACTGTTTATTATACCGATTTAAATTGTATTAGACTGTCGTTTAAAATTACTCCTCACAACTGCAAATCGCTAAGAATTTTGACATTATTCGCTTTAACATTTAATATTCGTTTATCGTCGATTGAAAATTACAAATACAATTTTATTCAACATATTTATCTTTGACGCAGATAGCAAAAGAAACCTTGTGCGCTATCCGCCAGTTCATATTATTATAACAGGAAGATTAAAAAAGGAATTAATGAAAAATACAATAATTACCTAAATAAATATACATGATACGTAAAAATTTTAATTGAAAAATTAAGTAAAAAAAAAATGCATAGCATCAGAATGTAAAATTATTTAAATCTACATTGAAATTGTATAAAACCAAAAATAAAAAAAAACAAGATAACTATGATAACACAACAATAAATATTTAAAAGACAACGGAATACAAATTATGAATTTATACTGTATGTGGATTTTTTAACGTTAAGTAGTATATTATTAATTTATTTTGTCGTATGATATTCATTATAATATGTTAAATTTATTGTTATTAGTGCGGATTATTTTTCTCTTTCGATGTGGTAATTTAATATATATATTCAATTGTGCTTCACCCGTTCATCTATTTATTTTACTGGATTACTCTTTATTATTTGGACGTTAAAATGGTCGGGGCCTCTTTAGAAAATATAATGGTGTAATACGAAAATTAATGTTTGCAAACTGTTGTTTGAAAAGAATGCGGTATAAGTATTTTTTCCTGCCGAACGAGTATTGTACGGTGTATTTTTAAAATTAAATTCATTTTTATATTTGTTTACGTGTAGTATTACTTTCTTGACATATATTTATTTCTTTCAAAGTAGGTACTTTAAATTCTTCTTGAAAATATGGTCGGTGCAGCCGGTAGACGGAATTACGTCATCGGGACTGTTTTGTAAACGTGAAGATTTGTTTACGTATAATTTAAATTCATATAGTCGCATAATAGCAAGAAATTAATTTAACAAGTTATTATTATCATCGTGAATATTCAAATTCGTATTAAAAATACGTAATCATCCGTCTTTATATTTTGTAAATAAGAATCTAAGCCGATCAGGGAAAAAATGTATGTTCTGGAAGGCGATCGATTAACGGCAATCGGTTTAAGGTTGTTCTTGTTATCGATTCTAAAATTAATATCAACTGAATTCGCACTTTGTGTAACTCTTTCATTATCTCGTGTTAATATTTTTTTATATAAATATAAAATAAATAAAAAATAATATAAATAAAATTTATAAAAATAAATTATAATATAATAATAAACATTCTTATCTACAAATATTATCACGGCACAGATGAAGTCCTACGCAAGTACTACGGCATGAAAATAAACAAAACAAAACGAAAGTAATGAAATGTAGTAGAAATAATGAAGATAGACCTCTGAATGTGAAAATACGAAGAGAAAATATTATCGAGGTAGAAGAATTTTGTTATTTGGGAAGTAGAATTACTAAAGATGGACGAAGCAGGAGCGATATAAAATGCCGAATAGCGCAGGCGAAACGAGCTTTCAGTCAGAAATATAATTTGCTTACATCACAAAATTAATTTAAACGTCAGAAAAGATTTTTGAAAGTATACGGTTGGAGCGTAGCTTTCTATGGAAGTGAAACTTGAACGATCGGAGTACCTGAAAAGAAATGATTAGAAGCTTTTTCGAAATGCGATGCTACAGTAGAAAGTTAAAAATCAGACGGGTGGATAAAGCGATAAATGAAGAGGTGTTGCGGCAAATAGATGAAGAAAGAAACATTTGGAAAAATATAGTTAAAAGAAGAGACGGACTTCTAGGCCACATATTAAGGCATCCTGGAATAATCGCTTTAAATTTGGAGGGACAGGTAGAAGGAAAAAACTGTGCAGGCAGGCAACGTTTGGAATATATAAAACAAATTGTTAGGGATATAGGATGTAGAGGGTATACTGAAATGAAACGACTAGCACCAGATAGGGAATCTTGGAGAGCTGCATCAAACCAGTCAAACATACCGTCACTGTTGGTGAATTTATTATTCTGAATCAATACGTTATAACCTAATCTGAAATTAAATTCGATGTCATCACCGATCCATGTTCGGTCGATATAATAATTTGAAACCTAACGTTACTATTACTTAAGTAAAAAACAAATCCATCAAAAATTTTTCTTGTACTTTTTATGTTCATATGAATTACGTTTAGGGTTAAAATACAATCAAGGATTAAAATTTAAAAAATCATTTACTTCTACTGTATCGTAGCAGTCATTCGCTATTAAATCATCTAATTCATTATTTTAAGGCGTAATAGCATAAATAGTTAAGTTAACATCATTAACATGTCTCATGAGAAATGAAAAATAAACACAATAGCAATAATAACAACACAATTAAATAATAAATCTTAAATACCCGATTTCTGTCGGGCTAAAATTAATATCTGTTATCTGAACAATCAATTAAATACGTAAAATATTAAATTTTCTGTTACCCGTTAAAAAATTAACGCCTACACAATTATAGTGAAACATAATGAAAAAGAGTATATCAGAATCAACGTATTTTATTCATCGTTTTTTACTTCGGTTTTTTAATCCGTTTTACAGTCTTTATAGGGGATAATACTATTTCGCTATAAAAACATCTATATCTGTTTATAGTTTTCTTCGGTCATTTTATCAAATAATATCCCAATACTAATTTTACGTAACATTTGCATTCTATTTCTCTTTAACGTACGAGAAAAGATAAAAGATTTACTGAAAGTGAACGCTGCATTTAGGGATGAAAACTTACTTAATCAGGTACAGTTACTTAATTCACATAACCTCATTAAATCTATTCGGTAGAAGAGAGAGAGTGTGTCTACGAGCGAATGTGTTATGCGATGTCGATAATTAGACGCAAAAATTATTTTACTATTTAATTTAATTGTATTTTTAAGGGCTCCTTTTTGTATTTTGTTACAGATATATTTATTGATCGGTCAACTTATACTGTACTTTTTAATGTTTGCGGTAGCTTTAGTTTTGTCATATATAATAAAATAATAACTAAGGTAATAAGTTAATAGTTCAATTTAAAATATTTAATTAATCTATCCGTATACAATCTACCGATTAAAAAAAAAAAAAACAAAAATGTGGCATATTTTATTGTAGTGTTTCTAATTCTGGTGTATATTATTATATTGTTTTTTGGGATAATATTTAGATTTCAAATAAAATAAAAAAACAAACGTGTAATATTAAATCGATTTTATTACGAGACCGGTAAAGGATTTTGAAATTTCAAGGAACGATTTATTTAGGTTCAACGGCACAAAACAATCGCGTATTAGTTAAACAATCGGTAACCTATAAATTCGTTTCAAAATCAAAAGGCAAATTTATAAATTGACTACGTATATTTCGATTAATGGATTTGCGTTAGTGTAATTTGATACGATAACGGCATTTTGAGTATAAGTAAGCTAATTTCAAATTCTTCTACCTTTTTATTATTTTTTCAAAATTAGACGTTCATAATTAAAATTAATAATTATTAATTTTAATTAAAGATTAAAAAACAGATCACAAACTAGAAAAGTTAGCTCTTATTCCGACTAATGAATATACAAGGATATTTTCACTAAACAATAATACTTATGCGATAAGAAGCAAACTTACTGTATTAGCGATAAAAATGGTAATTAAAAATTATTATGGAATAAACTGGAAACAGAGTGTTCATAATTTCAAAAATAGTGGATCGGATTTGTTTTCCGATTTAATAAATCAAAGGATATTTCGATGCTGTGTGACACGACTGAGTGTCGTCAGTACGAGAAAATCGTACGAATCAATAAATTAATACATACATTTACGTAATAAATATTTTCTAAATAAATAAAATCAAAATATTTCATATATTCTACTTACATTATTAAAGTCGTGTTTTGCCTGATATCCATTTATAAAATTTTATTTGTTACTTAGTAAAACATTTCATCACAAAACTTTGTTTCACCGCAGTATATCGCATTAATGAAGGAAATACGCTAATGAAAATTAAACATATTAAAAAAAAAAACTTGTAATCCAAAAGCAGCATAATTCAAATTCTTTTTTTACTTTATTTTAAATACATAAATTTTAATTTCATCAATTATAGGCTGTTTCAAAAAAAAAAGAAAAAGATTAATTTTAAAATTAATGATTTATCTTTGCTAACTATATACAACTTAATTCTAGTTCTCTCTCTTTAGACAGCATTACGGGCTGATGAAAAAAAAAACTTTTACGATGACTAATATTTTCATGCCACACCCTCTCATCGACATGAACAGCGGTCACATACAAACCATTTGTTAAAGTTTTTTTCTATAGTATCACTTGTCCTTGAAAGCATTACATAAAATAGCGTCTGTCTTTTTGGTTTAACTACTTTTAACTGAATTCTTTTTTTTTAGCACAAGCGGCAGTGTAATTATAAAAAGAGTTTTAGAATATAACATATATGTTAAAGTTTTATGGTTGTCATCAATTCCTTTATAGATATACATAACTCTTGTACGAACAAATACAAAAAATATTTCGATAAATAAAACTTTTTTTCAGACTTAATAGGGAATATAGAATGAGAAATTAAATAGTTTCCTGTCTTCACCAAAACACGAATATATATTTTAAATATCGATATACCGATTCAAAATGTTTATAACGATCGCCAAATGGATTATCTAATTAATAAACATCATTACTTTCATACTAAATAGCACTCTTAATTAGTAATATTAGTGTACAAGATATTTTACATACATCACAGTCACTAGAAAAAATAGAAATAATATATAAAACAAGAAATTAATGTACGAGTTTTGCGCAAAATCCTTTAAAAAAAAGAATGACATTAGAATATGAATCATCACCCTACAACTATCCAATGATGTTGCCAATGTGTTCACCTTAAAATCGTTTGTAATCTTTGCAACGAATCTTACATGCGTAATAATGTAATAATAATATTGAATACGTAATAAATAATTTGATCAAACCGAGTAATAAACCCACCGGGTCGATCTAGTGGTGAACGCGTCTTCCCAAGTAAGCCGACTTGGAAGACGAGAGTTCCAGCGTTCAAATACTAGTAATGGCAGTTAGTTACTTTGTCTAGCATTTGGCTAACATTTGCACGCATCAGGTACACTCTCGACCTAACAGATCACGGCAATTAGGAAATGTCGATGTAAATTCCCGCTCTTCCGATTTCCAAACTTCAAACGGGGTATTTCCTCCCGAGATATTTTTTAACGGATATATGTATGCACGTAAAGCTTGTCTGTTTGTTCTCCGATCACGCGAGAATCAACCGACCGATCGCTTTCAAATTTGCAGGATACATTTGTGATATTCCAACGAAGGTTTTAAAACGTAGACCGAGGCCCTAGCGCCCTTAGAAATAAAGTTGTGAAGCAAAGATATACGTTAAAGAAAAAAGAGACGGTAAAAGACTACACTTCATTTACGTTCATACATATCACTCTCAGTCATCCTCTGAAGTAATACCTTACGTTAGTTCCGGAGGCTAAACAGAAAAAAAGTTACAATTATTCTGGATTCTGTAATTCAGTTTCTTTTTCATGTTTCTGTAAAGCCTGAATATTTATATTGTTACTTATGACTATTATTCTCACAACCTTGAGGATAAACAACTGAGCAAAGATGAGGGTGCGGAACCTTCTGGATAGACGGAAATGGCGAGCGACGTCAGCTCTGCGTCCCTAAGATAGGCCCCCGAGGAGCTTCTGAATTCACTCCGGGGTTCGACTGGACCCTGAGGGTCCAGGTACTGGCTAGCCGGGGGGGCTAGTATCTATGTCTATGTATGTATGTGTGTAAAAACTAAAAAAATGGAAAAAATAAAGCTAGAAGGAAAGTTTTAAATTGCGATAAAAATAAAATTCCTAAAGGATTATGAATGGACTGAAAAAATATTTTTAATCTAATTACGTTTTCTTTATATTACACTTATCTTTACCAATTCCGCGCGCGCAACAGACACACACACACATTATATTTATATTTGACGGACATTATTTACGCTTTAGAGCATATAAATCACACAAATAATTACAGCATCATACGAAGTTAAACAAATTCGACAATACAATAATCTCATTTGACAGATTTATTAATTTTTTTTCTCGAAGTTTACTATTCCCAATCTTATTATATGACTATTATTACCACATATTTATTTTAAACGAAATAAATAAGATAAAAAATGAACCGTTTAGAAAAATACATATATACTGCAATTCCTTTGTAATCAGATATATATATATATATATATACAGTCAATTTGTATTTTTATTTGAAAATCCTTACCCTACCGATTGATGTTTTTTCCATATGTTAGGGGTGATGAGGGAAGCTTAACTGCAGATTTTTAACATCCTCCTCCCATAGATTTTTGAAAAACTCCAAAGGTTTTTTAAATGCATTTTTCTCTGAATTTATGCATTTTAGAGAAACGTTTTTCAAACAAAAAATGTAGAGGACATTCTCTTCTACAATTAATGTCTTTGAAGTTATGTCATATAATTTGAAATTGAAATAGTAGGTGGCGCTGAAGTTGTAAAAAACGTGTTTTTTCGGGTTTTTCACCGGAAAAAATTGTTTTTCGTCTGTATTGCATTTGGTAAAGTCGTTAATCTCAAAAAAACACACGACTTTTATTTATACAATTTTCTTGTACGACTTACCGTTTTGGAGCTGTAGCTTGTGAAAGTGTGGAAATGTTGTGAATCGGGCACGTGTTCGAAACCGGTCTACTCGTTTACAACGTTTTTTTTTTACAACTTCAGCGCCACCTAGTATTTCAATTTCAAATTATACGGCATAGCTTCAAAGCCATTAATTGTAGAGGAGAATATCCTCTACATTTTTTGTTTTGAAAAACTTTTCTCTAAAACGCATAGATTCAGAGAAAAACGCATTTCAAAAACCTTTTGCGTATTTCGAGTTTTTCAAAAAACTACGGGAGGGGATGTTAAAAATCTGGAGTTAAGCTTCCCTCATCACCCCTAATGCACGGACAAAAGATCAAACGGTAGATAAGGATTTTCAAATACAGCCTGTTTTGATGACAAATTGCCTGTACTAATACAGAAATTCACACGTTTCAATATGATAATAAAATAAAAAATCGTTTTATCTTATTTAATAATAAATAATATTTTGACATATTTTATACTAGCCCGAGAATCCACGACAGTAATATGCACAATTTATGCCTAACAACCACGGAAAACGTTCTTGTTTCCTCTCATCTGGAAATAAAACTTTCATTCATTTGTTTATACGTTCAACTAACTTTACTCGTATCTTATAAGGAGATTTAACTATAAAAATACCTTATAAATCGGTTAAATTGAAAAAGATGTAACTTGTATCTTAAGTAATTGTTCGTTTCCATCAAATAATATTTGCGTTTTTATCAATTTTTTTCTTAAATTGTACGTATTAATTTTTCTCTAATATAATATATAAATATATATATCAAAAATTATCTGTAAGAGTATAAAGGGATCGATCAACATATCAGCGTAGAAAGAGGAAATAAAATGCGTAACCTTTTTACACGACAAGGTTTTTTTTTGAAAATGAAACGCAGGATATTAAACAGATGATTTCAAAATTAGAAAACATCGAGCGAAAAATGAATCTTCGTAAAAAAAAAAATAATTAAAAGCTATTGAATATATATGCATAAAAGAGAAAAAAATTGAACGATACTTTAATAAAATTGTAAAAATTTAAAATCGTGAAATAAAATAATAAAATTAGAATAGCAATAGTTAAGGAAATATACGGCTAAAGTGTGTCCCAAAAAGAATCATCCGATTTAAATCGTATGTATTTTGAAAAATATTGAATATAAAAACTTAAGATTAATTTTGTATTAAAGGTTTATTCGTAAAGTTTCTTTATATACCAAGTCATAACTGCTCAAAATGCATCCCTTGGGACGACGGTGCACGGTATCTTTATTTTTTGTTTGAAGCACCTACCATCAGCTATTCCGGTATCTCACCGCCTCTAGAGTTCGTAGGCCAAAGCCTTTACCTGCAGTCCTCAGACTCAGACTTTTCGTGTTGTGGCACTTACCACGCTACATGTTCCCCCTTCCTTTATAACTTATCCGAATCGACCTCTAGTAGAGGGAAAAGTCGGTTTTCAAGCGTATCGAGACACGTTGTTCCCACAAAAGTGTTCTCTAAGAAAAAAATATTGACCGTACACCTTTTCCCCCGAAACCGCACAAAAAATATAACTTTGGAAGAGTCTCTCTCATGCTGTCCAAATTCACGCGGCATCTTTCCGTACCCCGTCATTCTAATATCGATCGTAGCGGTTCACCTTCCCGCTTAAATGAAAAGTAGCATCGTCATTAAACACTAAGCGCGTTACAAAATAGTCATCTTCTTCCTCCGCCTTATTAAGGACGAATTCACAAAATTCCACTCGTCGGTGTTTTTGGTGTCACCTTCATAAAGAGATTGCGCTAACCGAATCCTGTACGGTTTCATAAGCAAACGACACACAAAACAAACCGGATAGACGTTCTGAGAACGTTTACTTTTCTACCGGCACGGCGAGTTTATTTTCGGGGGCTGCTAGAGAAAGTCAGACGGATTCGTTCCATATCTTGGTCTGACACACGGGGTAGTCCGCTTGATTTCCCTTACGTAGACAACCCGTGTCTTTAAATCGTCTATACGAGCCTAATTCTCTTAGCGGAAGGACGTTCAGCGCCGTACTCGCTATGGAAATCACACCGAACAGTAAATACGAACTCACGCTGTGCGAGAACAAGCGTGATTTCTGTCGTAAAGTCGCCATTTTTTCTAACGTTGAAGCGAACGAAGTTCTGGAGCTACCCAGCGGCAACCTCGTGAAATTCGAGAGTTCCCGCTTTCTAACGGTACTTTGCTCGATCAAAACGGACTAAAAGCTAAATAGTTATGAAATTTCAAAATCGGATGATCTTTTAGAAACACGCATATTATTTAACAGAAACTGTACTTACGTAAGAAGATATTAGAGTTATAGAAGCATCTTATGTAAAGTTATGTTTGGAGTATGCGTAAGTACGCATGAAACACCGAGACTAAGAAAAAAAAAGAGGCTTAGGAGATTTCAAATGTGAAATTGAAGAAAAAGACAAATTAACAACGAATCTGAAATCTTTAGATCTGCTGTCTGGTGAAATAAGATAACAAAATGCGCCACCGAATCGGTCTAGTGGTGAACGCGTCTTCCTAAATCAGCCGATTTGGAAGTCGAGAGTTCCAGCGTTCAAGTCCTAGTAAAATCAGTTACTTTTATACGGATTTGAATACTAGATCGTGGATACCGGTGTTCTTTGGCGGTTGAATTTCAATTAACCACGCATCTCAGGAACGGTCGAATTGAGACTGTACAAATACCTCATTTACAGATACATATCTCTCTGAAGTAATACCTGGACGGTAATTCCCGGAGGCTAAACAGGAAAAAGAAAGAAAAAGATGGGTTACCCGAAAATGTTCGGTATTTATAACGAATCCTACGATTAGCCGTAGGATGTTGAAATTTTAGATTAGGGCTGTTGTAACATTAATTGTGGACCACACTTTTCGATTGCGATCGAAATTAAAATAAAATTTTAATTTATGAAATGTTTGGATCTTAAAGGGAAGGCTCATCGATTCCAATCACACTTCATAACGTTTTTTTATTTTAATTTTTTATTTATTTTTTTAACTTTCATTTTTTTAGTTTAAATATATTGCTTTAATAATTATTAACCCATTATTTAAAAAAAAAAAATTACAATAATAAATACAATAAATCACAATTCAATAATAATATATATATATATGAAAAAAATCAGAAGTTATTAGTGAAATAAAATTTAATGGAATTTTAAAAACGGGTATATCTAATAGATTTGGTGAAGTATCTGATTATTTAATATTAATTGAAAATTATAATTTATAATCGTATTATTTTTGGATTTTCTACTTTAATTTCTGTTTAATTTTATTTACATTAATTAAAGTTAATTACAGACTGACTGAAAAATAGACCCACATAAGAACAACAAGATATACACTGAGATATGCATGCCGGATCTTTAATAAGGTCCAAAAAATGTGTATCTTTTAGTTCATTACTCTTCTGATATTGTCGCACAATATTCTTGCCAAGTCGGAGCTGATCGTCATTTCATTTATTTGTTTCTTGTTGGCGATCGTTTAATCGCTCTTTGATTTCATATAATTCGTTATATTATACTTAAAAATTTACGGGCGATGTACTGTATATAGAAATTGTGAAATAAAATTAATAGAAAAATGAAGAACGGCAAAGTTAAGATCGTCCAAGGTGAAACGATAATCGACAGAAAAATATCATTGTCGGCCATAATGATGTACCGCAACGAAAACTAACAGAAAATTTTGAAGAAATGAAGCTTCAGTACATCGGTAACAAACACGCGGATGAAAAATCGCTCGATCAGGAGAGAGAGTTAATAGATACTAGGTCGATAAGGGGAAAAGCACAGATCAGGAATATTCTAACATCAGGGTATGGAGTAGGGAAAATTAGTAATCTCAGTTAGTTTTTAAAATTTCAAAATACGATTTTGAGTTCTAAAAATTCAAAAAATAAACGATATATGGGATGTATCTTATTTAGAAAAAGTAGGGCTAAGAGAGTAGGATAATCGACTGTATGAATAATATGTAACTGATATTTTATGCGACTGGAATAGTATCAACAAAAATTAGAATAAGGAAAAACAAGTTTTTTTTTGTCTTCAGTCATTTGACTGGTTTGATGCAGCTCTCCAAGATTCCCTATCTAGTCTAGTGCTAACAAAAAGTAATGGAAATATTTATGCTCATTTGAAATAATATCGATCGAGAAATAAATTGTGAAGATTTTATTATTTAATCTAGCGATAAAAATAAGAATTGTAAATATGTTTCTTTAGATGTTAATGAAAATTTAATTAAACGCATATAACAGAGATGCAGTATTTTTTGTCAAGTGTACCGCAAAAGGAAAAAATAAAAATTATTAGATTTTGTGGTCAAGGACACACGTCGCCAGCAGTTTTGTCGATTTCGCAATACCGGCTAGAATTTGTCAACAAATGTGAACTTACCAACGAATTACACACGCAAGATTATTGTTAATAATAATAATGGGTGGGGAAGACGATGTTACCAATCTATCGAGCATTTCTGTTCGTGAGGCGAGTACGTAACATTCGGTTGTGCAGTGTAAATGTTTTGTTATCGATAAATCATTGCGGTAAGCTCTTTACAAGATTTAAGTTATCTAAATATTTTATTTAATTCTGACTTACTGTTCGCGGCTGTTTCTGTGTTGTCGGAATGTAATAAAAATAGGTAAAATTAGATTTTATTATTTTTGTATTTGCAAATATAATGTGTGTTCGATGCAGAGTGTAATATTTTCAGTTTAGTCTTCTGTTCTTGTAGCGTAAATGTTATTTACCGTATTGTTTTTCTTTATTATAGTTGACGCGTAAACTCTTCTTGCGATTCTGGTATATAATTATAAATTTAACAAACTTTAAATAGCGTTTATGCGACTTATTATTTTTTTCTTTTATCTTTCGTAACCGCTACCCGACCAGATCCTCTCAGAACATTAGGAAACGATAACGAAAAGACTTTAAGGAATAGGAACGTATCTCATCGACCCCAATAATAGTAAAATTTTATATAGAAATAACCCACTACTTTACGCAAGAAAGAGTTGCAGGAATCCGGATTTTTAGACGTTAGTGAATTAAATTTTTATAAGGCTCATATTTATGTATTGTATTGTAATCAGCAGCTCCCGGGTATTTTTGGGGGAAGGAGGAGTTAGTATTTAGCATATGCAAGCGTTTTCCTGGAATATTAGTAATTCTAAAAGATAATACGTTAAAGTTTTTTATTTTTATGAAATCTATCTTTATCTTGTGCACTCACTACATAGCAATAACTGAGATGCGCAGAGCAGCATGGCGCATCACGTGTCCCCTCTGCACCAATAGCAACAGAGAAGGGAAGCGCAGCTGGCCTGGCAGCACACACACACACACACACACACTCACTCACTCACACGCACACTCAAAGGCGAAGAAGCATCCAAAAAAAATGTCTACCAGCAAAGTTAATATTAAAATTAAAAACCGTAAAATTCTACAATAAATCACAGAATCGTGATCAAATCACTTGTAAAATTGATCAAATCACTTGAAAATGTTCACCAAAATATACTCTATGCCCTAATACTAATCGAGTAAATATTTAATTAATAAATATTTAATAAAAAACAGAAAACTGAGGGACGCGAAAACATGTGGTTTTAATACGGCCCTTTTACCTAAAATATATCCTTCTTTACACGTGAAAAAGATATTGTTTTAAACGGTTAATTACTTAAGAATTAAAAACTACATGAAGTCAATAAACGAACCCGTAATTTAAATGCTAATGTTAATCGGTAAAACAAATAAAATAAATTCGTGTGATGTAAAGATTATTAAATATATAATCAAGTTTTTAATTTAACTCTTAACTGGGCCCGCAAAGGTAGTCTTACCCACGAGTGCGTGGGGTCGCTTTCTTTCATTAATTAAAATTTTATTGGGGGCTATAACTCTGGAACCGATGAAAACAAGTACCGCTTACGATATATCGCAGAAAACCTCTCGATCAGAGCTTATTACTTCAGTTAAGAAAAAGTTCAAAATCTAATTTTTTTAAATTTTGGCTTTTTTTTGGACGCTTTTGGTTCATCCGATTGTAATCAAAAGGGGAGGTGCACAACTAGATGTGTTACAACTGTTTTAAATCCAAAATTCCAACATTCTACGGCCAATCGTTTTTGAGCTACGCGAGGTAATTACGTACGCACATACATATGTACAGACGTCACGCAAAAACAAGTGAAAATGGATATTTCCGTTGAAATCTGAAAACCGAAATTATTCCCGATTACAATACTTCCTTTTACGTAAAAATAAAAGTTGTAAATTATAAGTAAAAAATAACTAAAACACTTTAAGGAATATATCTTATCGATCCTAATAACGGTAAAATTATATAAATAAATAACCCACAGTATGCGAAAAAATCGCGGGCATCCAAAATTATATAATGAACTAAGTTTTGATTAGTCTCGACGCACAGAATTTTATATAAGTTTAAAAACATTAGCTTTAGATAAAATTAATTTGTCACCTGTTAAAAAGAAAAAAAAAATTATTACTAGTGAAATATCTATTAGAATTTTGTTATCGCTTGTAATTTTAGTAATCGTTAATTGTGTAATGTAATGTAGAATATTTAAATAAAAAGATCACTCGCTACCAGAAGAACGTTTATTATTATTTTTAAAAAAATGTATTTTCAACGGAAAATGTTAACACACTTAAAAAGCGCGTAACATTTTTTTATAATAAATAATAGAATCCGTATTTATAATTTTTCAGATTTTTCTTTCAGCGGTAAATCTATTGGTTCTCTGATGTGTGTAATTTTCACGCGAATAAATAACAACAGACTTCGATTTTTCAAAAGGGGTGAAGGAAGGTAAAAAACAAAAAAAAATTGCCCCTGCCTCTGGTTAATTTGCTAAAAAAACATAAATAAAAATAATAAATTTAACGAGATACGATGTACTGCCACCTCCAAGATTAAAAGAACCGAGCCAGGTTGAAACATAAAGTTCGATTGTTTTATAAATATTTCCGTTTGATATGCAGATTTCTTTAATTTCTAAGGCGCTATAAACATTTTATAAAAACTCGGAATTCGCAAGCAAAGAAATCTACTTTTTTGCACCGCTCAAATTTATTCGTTATTACGGGCAATTTTTCTTGAAATAGATAAAAACAAATTACGCCTTCCAAAAATGTACTAAGCATTTTTCAAAAAAATAACATTTCAATGGATATAAAATTTATTTTATTACGCAAAAATAACAAAAAAACTTAAAATATGAATCTGATTTACCTATCTTAAAATAATAATCGCAATCTTGACGGGTGATTTACAAATAATATCTAATTTTTCATCTGAACTATTACTTACAACCAGCTCGAACAATATTTATCGTTAAAATTACAGCTTGTAAACATTACAATTACTTTCTATTTTAACTTTAACTTCATTGTAATTACGGCAGCTATCCTATTAATTTTGTCCGTAATTTAAACCTAATTTTTTTTTCCGAATTTAGAAATAATTGCAAATAAAATTACTCTTTACTCGCAGACGATAATAAACCGATGAAAACGTTACTAATATGACACGATGGTGGATAAATTGAGAAAATGAAGACGGAAATGATCATAATTTTATAAGGAATACGTTACCGTTCGTAATTTCAAAGAAAAATCTGTTGTTTAATTGAAATCCATCCAAATCGTTTTCGGTAAACTGACCGGGTGTTGCGTGCTGAACGGATTTTGTTGTCGGTTTTGCTTGCATTGTTTTATAAAGGTGTGATATTTGTTTGATACGTTTACGACCGTCGCCTATCAGTTTTACGTACCTGTAGTTTACAGAAATAAACACACCACTAACTCAAAGATGGAAATCTTCTTTTAATTTACGGTTATTATCAAAACGATATCCACCTTTCCTTTTCCTGATTGGAATGAGTTAATCGATCTACGGATGTATTATGGATTTATTCTACCGAATGTTTTTTAAATCCCGTTAAAAAACGTAATAAATCTTTTAAAATGTTTAAACTTTCTACATCCGTTTATTAAATATAACGGAATAATTAACGAAACGTTAATTGTGTTTTAAGCACGATCTGAAGCAGAGTTCCAAAAATTTTGAGAAACTACGTTAACCGAATAAATTATCGTAAAATACGGTAAAAAATAAGAAATTATTTATTACTCGTATCTTAAAAGTTATTATGCGTATAATTTCTTAAAAATGTCGTGTTGCCTTTCTAGTATTATTATGGGGATTAAAAATTCCACAGTAGAAATAAATGTACATTTTTAACGTGGATAACCTATATATATATGTCTGATACGAGATAGTAATAGCGTATATAAGTAATTTAAGTGTTTATTGTGGCGATTTTGAAACCGGGATAAAGTTGTACATATTCATTATGCAGCATTTGTATGCTTTTTATATTTACCAAATTTAAAAAAAATATTTTGTTCTTTTGAAATAGTTTTCTCATTTTCGAGGTTTATTTATTAAATCGCTCGCTAATTTACGTAACTTATATTGGATTTTACTATAAGTTTCATTAATTTTTTATACTGTATTCACTTCTCTGTACAGCGTTTAAAAACAGCTGTCAAAAATGGGAAAATAGAATACGGGTCGAGTTGAAATTTAATAAAAATAAAATGTTGATATCAGTATTTTTAATAATATTCATTTTTTTTTCTTTCCGTAGGGGGGGGGGGGAATCTCTGCCAGCCGCCGTCAGGCCAGCACTGACGGCAGTGCGGGGTTCTCCCCCGCTAAAAAAAAACCTGCCCCCCTATCGTGCAGGGCCCGGATCTAAGCCATATGATATGTACAGTCCCTGCATGATCACACAGGCACTCTACTATCCGAATCCGTATGACCGGAAGGCGTCCCCAGGGGGTGATCGAGGAGCGACAACTCCCGAAAACATCTATGTCCAGACAGGAGCCGGGTAAATTCGTAGCCTGTGTTCCCGCGCTTTCGCTCCACCCAGTTCCTGACGTCGCTTAATAATATTCTCAGTATGTACTGTTTTGATACGGCGTAAACAGTTTAACAAATATGTAACGTTAGAATTATAAGTAAATATGAAAAATTAAGTAATTTCAGCGATTAACATTTCTAGACCGATTACGGAAAAGTCTATTTCGTCGAAATAAAGTTCAAATATAATTTAGGCAGACCAACAGGTCCATTCGCCAACCGCGCGAGAAACCGAAAAAAGGATATTTTTATCCCTTTATAGGGGATTGAATAATACCGGAAAATATGTTCGCTAGGAAACATTTCTGCCCTTTGAATAAAATTTTGAGATACAGGACCTTAAGGTCCACATCTCCTTGCCTCCTACACCTATCGTGACAAATTAATCGCAGTCACGTACAAAAAATCATCGTGCCGATTTCATCCAAATCGGTCCATCCTATCGAGAGATACCCGGTTTCTGGAATTCTTCATCGCTGAAATCATGTCGTTTGGTTAGAAACAGACATGAACGGTAGCGGTTCGTAGCTAAATTTAACGAGGTTGATTTTCTTAGCCTTTTCAAGGCCGCGGTTTTCTGTAAAATAAAAGAACCGAAAACAAGAATGAATCGATAGCAGAAAGCAGGATAATAATCTAATTCTACACTTAATTACATTCAAGAATACGGCACACCGTTTCTAAGCACATTACGCTTAAAAGGCCTATTCGGTTTAATCGAATAAATAATAAAATGTCAACAGATAATATTTTTTAGTAATATTAGGCGATAAAATGTCCGCTTAAAAACACTATACTCCAACGGCGGTTAATTTCAATTTCTATGTACGCAGAAACAAATACGTTATTAGTTTTTACTAATTACCTTCTCTTTAGCCCTTCTGATTTGGCGATCAAAGAGTCCTTGCTTTCAGCAGTCTTCTGATCGCTACTGAAAAGACAAATAAACACTTTCGTATTCCTTCCGCAGATGATCGAATTAGAGAAGCGAACGAAAAAGGAAGTTTCCGTAAACACGTGGCGTAAAAAAAACTATCTTCCGCCGGCACGCCAGGGTGGGCTCTGCGGGAGCGACAGTGCTTTCTCTTCCTGGCAGTTTCCTATGTGCGCATGCGCACAACAGCTAAACACAACGCCGCTGGAACTGTGAAGCGCACAATTCCGTACAAAGATTTTCGTATCTTTTTCATAAACTGGGGGATGGCTACTGACATTAAGCTTAAGGATTAATAAAAATAACCGATTATTGAGGATTTTTCTTAAGCCAGAAATGCAACACTTGCTTATCGCATTCCAATCACACGGGTAGGCAGCTAGACGGCGTTCCAAGAATCTTCAAAAGGTTTTCAAGCTCTTTTGCCAGGGTAGTTCTAGAAAAGCGGATGAACTAAAAAGAAAAGCGCTACGTCGTTTTTAGTAATAAAAAATTACGCGTATAGAATTTTATTTCGAAAATACAAGTACATCGTTAAATTGTTAATTACATTTTTTTAAATTTCAGTGCTCCTTTGATCAGCCAAAGAAACATAGTTTTTTGTAATTTTTTTATTTCGCGTCGTTTATTATTGTATGTAATGAATGAAATGAAATGGTAATCGCATAAAAATACCGAACCAAGTTCATAATCGAACACAGGACCTTCAGTACATCAGACGATTGTTATAGAACCCGACTACTAATGTGATTTTTTTTTTTCTCTTAGATTCAATTAAAAAATCGTAACGAAAAATTTCAGTCTACATATTAATTGTTGGATTTACATTTAATTTACACCATTATGTAAGTTATTTGAAGACACAATTAGTTTATCCTGGATAATCTCAAGGTTTTTTTTTAACCTCAGATTTTTATTCCTGCTTAAACACATAATTAACTAGATGAATCACGGCTGATAAGAATCGCTAAATTCGTGCCTGGAATCAAACCAGAACCTTCGACATGTTAGCAGGTTGTTTGATCCAGTCGACCTACTAAACCGATTTTTTTATGCCTTATAATACACTTTAAAAGGAAAATTCAATTAAAAGATTATCGGTAATATTTTTTAAATGTTACGAATAGAATTTAAAATATTTTAACGCTCGTTCCGAATATTTTCAAGTAAAAATTAATCTTCGTGTAATAAACGGTAAGCTATTTAGGAGTCGATAATTTATTTTGTAAAAATAAACGAGTGTAAACTGATTTCTAACATTTTTAATCTAATAAATATTTAAAAAATGGAATATTTGAGTAGACACTAATTTAGTAATTACAATGACATGTAGTTTTTTATCGTGTTTATGTGGGTGTAATATCGCACTTAATAAAATCTTCGGTGTCTGAAATTTTATTTAACTTAGCTGTTCATTTACAGTACGTGTCTTTTCAATAATTCTAACCTTTTTACGAAAGAATTTCTGTTAAAAAGATCGTTTAATTTAGTCATATTTTATTTGAATAATACAAACAAAGGATACAAATTATCGTTTCAAAAATTGTAATTATATTAAAAATATAAATAAACTCACCTTAATCAGTTATAATAAATATCTCGATAAAAATATGTAAATTGGATGGTTACGAATGGATTAGGATAGGAACACTTCCCTGGAAGCATTGCGTAATATACCATGACTTCCCGACAACAGTGTTGTCGGATTTCATCAATTTTTTCTCTATATTCACTTTTCTCTGCTTCATCTCAGTACGGCAACGATCTTCACCGATAACATCTTCCAACTACCCTACTTTTAAACAAAAAAAAATATAATGAAAAATTATTCCATCTAAAATTTAGTTTACAGACCATCAATTTAGTTTCATTCACCTTCAATTTTTTTTTAAAATTATACGTTGTCTAATATTAAATTATTTTTACTTATTTTAATTGTGATTGCGATACGTTTCGGTTTCCAGATTTAAATGGAAATATACATTTTGACCATCCCTGAATCCATTTTGACTAGTTTCGGCGTGATGTAAAAATATAAAATATTTTGATCTTTAAAGGGAAGACTCATCGGTTTGAATCAGACTTCATCTCCTTTTATTTTTTTTTTCAACTATTTATTTTAATTTAAATATACTGATTTAATAATTATTAACCCGTGATTCTAAAAAAAAATTACGATACATAATAATTCAATGATAATAAAAAAAAAATGAAAAAATAATTAGCGAAATAAAATTTTTACATACTTTTAAAAATGTGTAAATTTAATTTAACAGGTATTACATACGTGTGTATATGTAATTGATGTTCGTGAAACATCTGATTATTTAATATTAATTGAAAATTATAATTTAAAATCGTATTATTTTTGGATTTTCTAGTTTACTTACGTAACAAACATCTGTAAATAAAGGAATATTTGAGTAGACACTAATTTAGTAAATACAATGATAGGTAGTTAAGTTATCGTTTGTGAACCAACGGAATAAAGACGGTTTTCGAGTGTTACATCGCACTCATTAATCTCAAAGGGGAGGGTTAATAAAATCTTTTGTGTGTTTGTATGTGGGTTTACGTGAAATTTTATTTAAGGTACCTTGAAGTGCATTTACATCATACTGAAGTACGTTCCTCTTTAAGTTAGTTTAATCTTTACACGAAAGGATTTTTAGTTAAAAAGATTGTTTAATTTACTCTTATTTTATTTGAATAATACAAACAAAGAATAAAACCACTGCAAATTATCGTTTCAAAAATTGTATTAATATTAAAAAAGTAAATAATACTAATTATTTAATCAGTAATAAGTAATAAAAAGATTTACATTGGATGCGTTACAAGTGGATTAGGTTAAACTGTTGGCTCGAGGCTTTAATTATTTTTTATAAACATTACCCCAGACACAGATGAAATTACTCAAATAATGGGGTTCTATGTTTCAAACAAATACCTAAAATTAAACTAAGTAATAATAATACTTATAATAATAATAATAATATTTTAATTATTTATATAATTTAAAAATATATATATTTACCCGTCGATTTTCGTGGTGGAGTGGTAGCGTCTAGGTTTTTTATCCGGAGGTCCCGAGTTCGAAATCCCGTCAGGCATGGCATTTTTTATACGCTACTAAATTCCATTTCCATATTCCCATACATAAGCTTCTCTATAAAACGTCGTAGTAAATTAATTCATGAAATAAAAAAATAAGTAATTAAAAAAAAAAGATAAATTTAACTGTAATAGTAATGCATAAATTAAAAAAAAATCCGTTTTATAATATGTTACTTTATAAAAAGGTAGTCTGTAAAAATATCTCCGACGCAGTTTATGAATCCTGATGTAACAACAGATGTCGTATGTAGCCAGCTTCGGGCTTGAACGAATGTACGCGGAAATTAACGAACGTCAGATTGAAGGACAACCTTTCTAGACGCTTGTTGGTGCGTTAAAACAGTACATTTTTATTAAATCTTGCGTTCGTTTGAAACATCATAAATTGGTTTTATTATATTTATTATAATGTGAAATATTATTCAGGAATATGTTTAACAGTGGTATTACTATTAATTTGTAATTAAAACTAAACTTGTATGTAAGGTAAGTACAAAATTAATCGGGTTTTGATAAAAGTTCAATGCAGCAAATTACCTAGTTTATATATTTGTGTGTCTGTGTGTGTGTGTGTGTGTCTGTGTGTGTGTTTTATATATAAATAACCTTTATTTATCCACACGTTGATTACAATTAGTAATACTAGATGAAATGTTTCTTACAACTAAATATTAGTACATAAAATAACTTTTTCTATACTATCATCCACATTTTATGTTAGTTATATTTGTAAAATATTTTAGTGTAACTGCTCATTTTAAAAAAAAACTTGTATAAGCTTTTAATATTTTCTTAACTTACACCTTAAGTATAAATATAGTCTATGTAACGTACATTTCCTATTATAATGTAATTCTTAAATATATTCTAATGTATAATTTGCTCTTTTCTCCTAAAGTGTACATTACAATATGTTCAACGAGTAAATAATAAGCAACCCTCCATGACCCAATGATACGTATGACATGTAAATGAGGTGACTTAGGCTGACAATTCCCGAGACCTGTGGTTAATTGAATTTCAACCGTCAAGTATTCTGGCATTTACTGTCTAGTACTCAATTTCATATAAAGGTAGCTAACTTTTACTAGGCTTTGAATCTCATAACCTTTGACTTTGAGAATCAGCTAGTAAACAACTGATTTGTGGTGAGTTAATCAGATCTGTGTGCTATCCAATATGAGTTTTTATACAGTAATTTAAAAAAGAAGTTTACACAAATTATATACTTGTAAGTACACAGTATTCAAAATAATTTGTTTACAAATTCTCTTAACAGATTTTTAATCACGTGTAAAATATTATAATGTGCATATACTTTGGATTTAATTTTCTTTCATTCTAACAAATCGTTTAGATGGAGAAAATTATCATTTTTTTTTTTAAACTCTCCAATTAAGAGGAAATATGTGGTTTCACCACGATGGAGCCGCAGCACATTTCAGTCAGTCGGTATCAGATTTCAATAATACTTGTTATATATATATATAAACATGATGTAAGTCATTCATAATGAACGCCCATTAAAAACTACTGAAGATCGTGACGGGAAAAAATAATCCTTGTTCCATGAAATTAAAAGGAAATTTAAAATAATAATGCTCTTTAAACATTAATAACCAATTTTTTTATTTGGGCTGAACATAAACCACAATATAAAATTAATCTTGTTTTAATGAACGAGTATAAAAATTGTAATAAATTTACAATTTAATACCATTAAATGATTAAAAAAAAAAAAAAATTAATTTATGATTAATGTAAAAATATTATTAATTTTTAACTACATAGAATCTGATGTTGACAACACATGATTTTTTGTACGCCTATTAAATTATACTTACACTTTTTTTAAATGTAAATACGTAAAATTTTATCTCATTAATAATTGTAGATATTTTTTCTTTTTTTTTTTTGTTTGTTATTGAATTATTATTCATCGTATTTTTTTATAATGAAAGGTTAATAATTATTAATAAATCAATATATTAAAATTAAAAAAAAAATTTTAAATGTAGATGAAAAAGGGGATTTGAACGGATATGCTTTCCCCTTTCAAATATTTCATTAATTAAAATTTTATTTGGCTATAACTGGAACAAATGAAAATAAATACCATTTACGATATAACGTTGAAATCCTTTCAATGTGGGCTTATTACTGCAGTTAGAAACTAGATTTTGGTCTTTTTTGGACACTTTTGGTACAGTGGATTGCAATCAAAAGGGGAGGTGCACAACGAGATGTTATAACAGTCCTAAACACAAAATTTTAACGTCCTACGGCTAATCTTTTTTGACTTATGCCAAATACTTAAGTACATACATACATGCGTACAGACGTCACGCCGAAAGTAGTCAAATTGGATTCACGGATGGTAAAAATGTATATTTCAGTTGAAATCTGAATATCGAAATTTTTCGCGATCACAATACTTTCTTACTTCGTACAAGGAAGTAAAAATGAACTAAAATTAAAACGTGTATTAAGAAACTATTTTCTTATGCATTTTGAATTTTTTATTTATTTATTAACAAAATCGATCACTTTTTACGGTTTTTTTTTATTTTTTAAGATAAATTATCTCTCATCTTGCATGTTACATGTCATCTTACACGTTTTTTTGGAAATTTTTATTAAATGACTTTTTATTATAATTTTTTTAATGAAAAAATACACAGAATATATATATAAACCGATCGAAAATATTTTTCATTTTATTTTCCTGGCATAGAACTAAAGGTATACTGAAAGAAGGAAAAGTATGGTAATCAGTCAAAAAGGTGTATGATTTTTTTTTTTAATTTCTTGAAGTTTTATGTCTGAGGAATTATTCCTCGCTCGTTAAACTACACGTGTAGGATATTACGAGGTCGTATTGTAAATAAAACAGGAGAAATTTGATCTGTTATAATTTATTGTTAAATTTTTTTTTACTTTACAAAACGAATATACTTTATCGATATATTTTAAATGTATTTATTAAAATTAAAGGAAATTATTAATATTATTTTAAATAAAATGTAATCAATATAAAATAATGGACTAATCTTGATTTAATTTAATTATATCGAACGTCTATATAAGAAATAGTGATGCTAATAACTTTGTTACTCGTTTAGAAGTGATGACCGTTACGTTAGCGGTTGTATTTGAATTGTACCATGGCGTGATCAGTACTGTCCGACGGTAGCCAATCAGACGCGAAGGAAGACAGCTGGCCGTTCTGTTCGTGTTTAACAGAGGGACAGCGCGACAGAGGCGCAGCGGGTCAGTGAGGGGGGTGATTCCCCTCACTGTCTCACTCCACCATCGCATTAGTAACCGACTGACAATTATTTTCTTTTGGCGCGTCATCAAAAAATTAAACGAAAAAATAATTATCTCTAAAATTTGTCTTTGTAAAATAGTCCTCTATCAGCTATGACCGATAGAATTTTATAAATTATATTTGTCATCGGCTATTGAACTATTTTGTTTTTTTATTTATTAGTATAAAAAAATATTTTATTACATTTATTTATAAACATTTTGTTTTAATCGCAATCTGGATTTTTTAAAATGGATTGTAATAATATATCGCAATCGATGTATTTACAATAAATTAAATAAAACTGTACCTTCAAAACTAGATTAAATTAATATACCGACGGTACACGAGGGGTTGATAAAGCTTTTTATTTAATTTAATCAAATCTAATGTTCCGTCTTGATAGAACTACATGTGTACAACATAGGTTCATCAGTAATACAAGAATTCACTCGTAAATGCACGCTTGCAAAGGGAAAATCGCTTGTTAATTTGTTACCAGATAATTAAAATTTTCGCTTTTTAATTTTTATTAAAATAATAAATAACATTTACTTCTTTGCAAATGTTATACATTCATAAATATAAATGCACGGAAACATCAGAATTTTTAATTTACGAAATAATTTACACGAATCGCATTTACCGGTACAAAACGAAGTTCTGATAGTCTATTTTAGTATATATATTTTTTTACTTTTTCAAGTAATCACAAAACAGTATTATATTTTAGATAGGGTATACATAAACGTAATGATAAATTACGTTTATGTATGCCCTATCATCGTTATCGTTTAGATAACGATGATGAAAGATTAGCGTTTAATAAAATATTTCAAAGCAACACAGTGTGATTTGACCCACTGTAAATGAAATCAGGCTATTCTAATGAAAATTTATTATCTAATTAGACGGTCCAAACATTTTACATTATGTATAACAGAAATTTTACTATTTTTGACAATTATATTTATATTTATATATTTCTTACTGAGAAGTGGATCACGCAAACTTTATCCGTATTTAAAAAAGTTAGGATTTGCACGGCGTGTCGGTAACTTTATGTAAGAATTCAGTTTCCACGAGATGGTTTACAAAGGTTTATTCTGTTTTGTGTTGTTTTTGTTTGTCGAACATGTCCAACTTGCTTGATACAGTGAAATGTAGAACAGACTACAATTTAATTGTATACTCAAATTTGTGACGGCATATATTTAAGTAGGTTTTCAAACAGTGAGAGTTATATTCTATAGTAATATCTGTAATATCACTAAGCAAACTTTCAAAGTTCTGAAAAAAAGTTGTTTTTTCTAAGTATACTTCTGTAAACTACGTTTGGAAAAATTCATTCTGTTCTTCGATAAACGGTAAAATTAATATTTTTTCACGTTTCAGGGCCGGCACTTGGCGGTAGGCAAGGTAGGCGATGCCTACGGCGGCAAAATTTAGTAGCGACAAAGCCGCCTGAATTAGATCGCAAAAGAAATAACTACCCGCAATAATATATTTCGATTACTTCAATGTAGAAAATAATATTATTTACTATTTATTACTAGTTTTGTTTATTTTTTTAAAAGTATATTTAAATCGTCTCTGAAAATAGTAGGTACTTGTTTTAGTTGTCGTTAACTCGTTAAAAATGTAATTTTTTTTTCAATAAAACAATTTTCCGTAAATCTGTATTAGTATTATTGTCTTAATTCAATTATATGTCATTTTTCTGGTTAACATAGTTCTTTTATAATTCTGTTTTTTTTTTTTTTTAATTTTAAACTTTTTTTGAAGCTTGGCGGTGGCGGGAATTTTGGGGTTTGCCTACAGCGGCAAAAACGCTAGGGTTAGCCTTGCGTGATATCTGTTTTAATTTGACGCGTTAACTTTATTCTCATATAAAATGCAAGAATATAATTAAAAATTAATCGAGATAAAAGCTAATTGATAAATAACAAAAGAAAATTTATATTTCAAAAAGTCGATATTTTAACGCGCCAACAGGAATCGTTAACACCGCTTCTGAGGCCGTTATCGCAAGATCTGACTGACGAACACTGTTAAAAAATTTAGTATCTATAATTAAAACTCGAAATCTCTGGTTAAAAGGCAATCTTGCTACCATACCATCAGGAAAATCAGCGATATTATTTCTTCAAAGAAAGATATCCAATAAATCATATATATCTCCATTTTTACTTTCCCGTCTAGATAGCGCTATAGGTATAGAAGGGAAAGTATTGTATCGGTCCAATTTGGGCATATGTGGTTTTCACCGGATCTTGACGTTTTGACACCCTGGAAATTTTTCGTATGTTAAGATTATGTGTGTGTGTGTGTGGGGTTGGCTTCTAAATCACTTTATATCTCAAGAACTACTGAACCGATTTTGACCAAACGTGGTCAGATTACTTTTATATATGGAGCATTGGTGTCATTACATTTTCTGCATAAAAGGTCAGCGGGATGAGTCTGTAGAACAAGGTTGCCCTCAATATCTCCAGATTCTGTCTAATCACAGGCGATTTCGTCACTTTATGGGGAATTTCGCCATATTTTTCTTAGGCGCATTTGTTAACGATTAAAAAATAACAATAATTGCAAAATCGCAACCCCACCCCAAAAAAGACGATTGTTTTTAACGTATCCCCGTAGAAAAAAGTCTAGGAGTGTCAAATACGGGTTTCTCGCAGGCCAAAGCATAAGACCGGCTCGACCGACTCAACGATTAGGAAATCTTTCATCGAAAGGCCCCGTCGAACGCCTAGGCTAAAGTGCGAGAGCGCACCATCTTGTTGAAACATTACAGCAACGTTACTTTGTTGTTCGATTCGGTCGATTTCCGGGTAAACGTACATTTGTAGCGCGTCTAAATAAATATTCCCTGTATTATAACGCGTACGATATACTTCTACTGTGCTCGTGAAAAGATAATAGGTCTATCGTAAAATTATTATTTAATTTGATACTAATTTACAATACAATATTAACAATAAATAAAAACAATTAATATTTAATCGAATTGAACATAAAGTGGAGGACATGAAAACAGACACAAAATTACAACTTCAATTATCTGCCATAACTCGGCTATTTTTTAACCGATTTAAAAAAAATAAAAGGCTTAATAACATACATTTTGATAAAACTTATATTTATGGAGAACCTTATATTTATGCAACGGATCAAAAAATTAACATTTTTTGATTTTGTAACATTTTGTAATTTGTTAAGGTATTTAAGTCCTGATTTTTTGCTAATTTTAAAACTTTTATTACCAAGACTTTTACCAAATAACGATGTGATTCTTAGATCTGAACTTGAGATATAAATTTTTTTATTAAAGTAACAAAATTACAGATGGGGAAGAACAAAGAAGAAATTACCATTTTTCCTATGGATATTTTTTGTTTAGTTTTTAAAGTAGAATCCAAAAACGTATAGCCGGCTCATCATCGTATAAACATTCTGTATAAATTTATGTAAACGGTAAATCACAATTCCTGGTCAAACCGATTTCTAACATCACTCATCGGAATTACAATATATCTTGTGTTTTCATTATTCTCTTTCATCTTAAAGTAAAATTATTATGGAATATTCTTTTGTTCTAATTAAAAAACAGAAGTTTAAAAATTAAGAAGAAAAATTAACTCATAGTAATGTTGAAAATTAACTCATAGTCTTAGGTTTCATTCATGAAGACTTTTAAAATTTAAAGATCTTTGGCTTCTTTCGGTCGCATCCGGCTCCTGATGATTCAGCGGGTCCATACAGTTCACACAGCTCCTTTTGGATGCACTCAGCTCCTGTCAGCATCACTCGGCTCTTTACAGGTTACACAGCTCCTTTCAGATACACTCGGCTTCTGACGATTCAGCGGTTCCGAACACAGTATATAAGTAATCTCCTCACTTCATTCAGTCCTATTCCAGTCTTCTAAGAGACTATTACTAGCCTCTAAGGACTCGTATAGTCTTATTTCACTCACTGAATTTATTAATACGATAAACTTACATAAAGATTTATAAGTTATTAATGTTATACATATAAATGATATTTACAATTACAATAAAATAATTATAATCACAAAAACTCAAGAATAATTTTATTAAAACAAACATCTCCACTTTTCGATATACATTTTTATTGGTCCTCCGACTGCGGGTATATATAATTCTACAATTTAAAGAAATATTATTAAAGAATCTTCATATTCAAAAATCTACTGCATAAAGGGATTCACAGTGTCTTAATTTTACATCATTTATTTTCTGATATAGTAACTAGAATTACTATATCATCAGCAAATCGTAGCATCTTTATCTTTTCACCTTGTACTGTTACTCCGAATCTAAATTGTACTTTAACATCATTAACTGTTAGTTCCATGTAAAGATTAAAAAGTAACGTAGATAGGGAACATCCTTGTCGGACTCCTTTCTTATGTTCTTCAATTATTACTGTTGCTGTTTGGTTCCTGTACATGTTAGCAATTGTTCTTTTATCTCTGTATTTGAACCCTAATTTTTTTTTAAATGCTGAACATCGAATGGCTTTTCTAGGTCTATAAACGCCAAGTATGTTGGTTTCTTTTTCTTTAATCTTCCTTCTACTATTAATCTGAGGCCTAAAATTACTTCCCTTGTCCCTATACTTTTCCTGAAACCAAATTGGTCTTCTCCTAACACTTCTTCCACTCTCCTCTCAATTCTTCTGTATAGAATTCTAGTTAAGATTTTTGATGCATAACTAGTTAAACTACCAGTCTACTATTATTAGTTATTTTTACAGATAGCTATTGTAAAAAAAGTGTCTTAAGTAATTTTCATATATTTTTTGTTAAAATTGTGGCAGTTTTTTTTGTTTTTACAGAATGTTGAAAATACTTTATTTTATAAACGTAAAACTTTAATAATGAATTATTATAATGTCAGGAGGAAAATGAATACTGTAGTGATGAATGTGAAATCGGATTCTAAACATAAGAAATCGAGTTAAGTAACAAAATAAAAAATATTATTTTTAAATAGAAAAAAGATTTTTTTATTATTTTCCTTGAATTATACATATTAAAAATGTCTTTGCCCCTAATCATGTCACACTGTAATAAACACACTCTGAAAAAAAGGCAAAAAAATTTTCAGCATCACACTGAACCTCAAAATTCTTTGACAGTCAATCTCTTAATATTGCTTTTCACATTATAGGTAAATTCTCTCATCAGAGTTTTCTTTCCCATTAGAAAATAACAAATCAATCAATCATTATACTTACCCACATTAACCAAAAATGATGTTGTAGTACTTAATGCAAATCAACATACCATTTACAACATGTAATGCAATATTTGTTTTGTTTACACCTTCCCAAAATTAATTAATTAGTCATATCTAAAATTTAAAAAAGTAGTAAGTACAATAATTTTAATCTGCTTGTTTAAAATTAATTATCTGGAGCTTCATACAATAAACCAAGGTTTATGAAGCTCCATGCTTCCTAGTGTTGGAATCCTTACATTATGAAAAGTGTCATAGGGTATAATAATATGTATATATATTTATATTTACATAAATTATATTACATACAAAATTGTCACCCACATTGTCTTTAATTATCCTATATTAAAGAGCAATGTTTTTTCTTGGCAATCGTGTTTTAAAAATTGTTATATTTATCTCTTGTTTGATCTCACTCTTCTCCACACATTAACAAACTCCTCACTTCCTCTGCTTACTTCAAATTCTCTATGATTCTCCGATTCCCACAGATACTAAAATCAACACCTAAAATATCATCCTGATTTATGTGAGTAAGTAAATAACTCTTTTAACCGTTCAAGATAGGACTATAAGATAAATATATTTACACTAACCTTACAAGCCTCCTCTATGAATCATGAGACCTTGCCGTTTGTGAGGGGGCTTGAGTGCTCAGGGATACAGAGTAGCTGGACCGAAGGTGCAACCATATCGGAGAGATATCTGTTGAGAGCCAGACTAAGGAATGATTCCTGAAAGAGGGCAAGAGCTCTTTCAGTAGTAGTTAGGGGCGTGAGTCACAATGACTTAAACGGCCATATCAACATCACTCAGTCCTCTGAGTACTGTGCATCTGAAAGCAATGGAAAAATACAGCTATTTTTTTTTCCAAGAAAATGTGGCTCTCTGCATTTTCAAAAGCAATAATGGAGGCGCCTTCCTTGGTAAAATATTCCGAAGGTAAAATAGTCCCCCGTTCGGATCTCCGGGTGGGGACTACTAAGGAAGGGGTCACCAGAAAAGTAAAAAAATTAGGGTTCAAATACAGAGATAGAAGAACAATTGCTAACATGTACAGGAACCAAACAGCAACAGTAGTAATTGAAGAACATAAGAAAGAAGCCGTAATAAGAAAGGGAGTCCGACAAGGATGTTCCCTATCTCCGTTACTTTTTAATCTTTACATGGAACTAACAGTTAATGATGTTAAAGAACAATTTAGATTCGGAGTAACAGTACAAGGTGAAATGATAAAGATGCTACGATTTGCTGATGATATAGTAATTCTAGTCGAGAGTAAAAAGGATTTAGAAGAAACAATGAATGGCATAGATGAAGTCCTACGCAAGAACTATCGCATGAAAATAAACAAGTACAAAACAAACGTAATGAAGTGTAGTAGAAATAACAAAGATGGACTACTGAATGTGAAAATAGGAGGAGAAAAGATTATGGAGGTAGAAGAATTTTGTTATTTAGGAAGTAGAATTACTAAAGATGGACGAAGCAGGAGCGATATAAAATGCCGAATAGCACAAGCGAAACGAGCCTTCAGTAAGAAATATAATTTGTTTACATCAAAAATTAATTTAAATGTCAGGAAAAGATTTTTAAAGTATATGTTTAGAGTGTCGCTTTATATGGAAGTGAAACTTGGACGATCGGAGTACCTGAGAAGAAAAGATTAGAAGCTTTTGAAATGCGGTGCTATAGGAGAATGTTAAAAATCAGATGGGTGGATAAAGTGACAAATGAAGAGATATTGTGGCAAATAGATGAAGAAAGAAGCGTTTGGAAAAATATAGTTAAAAGAAGAGACAGACTTATAGGCCACATACTAAGGCATCCTGGAATAGTCGCTTTAATATTGGAAGGACAGGTAGAAGGAAAAAATTGTGTAGGCAGGCCACGTTTGGAATATGTAAAACAAATTGTTAGGGATGTAGGATGTACAGGGTATACTGAAATCAAACGACTAGCACTAGATAGGGAATCTTGGAGAGCTGCATCAAACCAGTCAAATGACTGAAGACAAAAAAAAACTAATAATACAGTGCCAACAGTACATTCCAATATATGTTATAATAGTAATATATTGTAAGGAGCCAGTAAAAACTGTGATCAGAGTGAATTATTCTGTTGAAAGAATTGGAACCGTTCCCATTATATGCTTAACCTTGTGAATTGTATGTACTGTACTGACAAGAGGTGACATTTGATTTGGGAGTTCTCTCCAGAATGAAAATTTTTCAGTCCTAATTTTTATTCAGGTAACATAGGTCACAGAAAGTGATGAAGGTCGCTTTGGAATGACCTTTTGCAACTTAATTTATGTTATTCAACTTTAAATCCATCTGTGTAAGTAAAATATTCATATAAATTATACTGAGATGTGTTCAATCTATAATTTAAATACTATAAAAATATTAACTATTTTTGTTAATGCTCTGTGATATGTTTATGTGAGTTTTGTCTTATTTAACTCTGGTAGTATTACAGCATTTGACTTTATTTTTTTTTACATTAACTCTACAAACTCTTAAATTATATAACTTGATGCTCCCTAAAGTATGTCTTCAATAACATTATTGATATATTTTTTACAGTATCCTTCTCATTTTCCTGCTGTTATTTTTGGTATTGTTGAAGTAATGAAGTAAAAAAATTTCATTTTTCATATTAAATTTATTTAATAAAAGTTAATTTAATTTATTTAAATTTATTATAAGTTACACTCCCATTAAGAAAGTCAATTTTAATTATTTATCATAATTTATATTTGCTGAATGTCTATTTAATACTCATGTGTGTAGAATTTGTAACGTGAAGTGAGGTGTGCATAATGTATGGAGACAGGAACTGGAGGAACGAGAGAGGTCATTGAGCAGCGCACACGGCAGATCAGAGATGGCACTTTCAACTTTACAGCGAGAAAGCCGGTATCAGGAAGAACGTAGTGTGATTTAGAAAGAAAAATATCTCGATTGGAATTGGAATACAATGCTGAAGAACAAAGTAAAGAGGCTGCTCGTAAAGCAATGTCTGATTTTGTTCGAAGGTTGTCCTCTGCACTAGGTACAGAAGTTCCTCCTGATCTTACGGGTCAAGATATGTTGATCCATAAAGCTTCAGAACGTGTTCAGGTATATGCATTTTTAATTACTTATTATAATTTGTTTTCATTTTCCTTTGATAAATATACTTTTCAAGGCAAATTATATCTTTTTCTAATACAACATCATGTAGCTAAATGTTTAGTCATGCTTATTGTTTGTTAGATACTTAACCAGATGTAGGTTACTAAGGTTGATATTATTCTTAACATGCTTCTGTCAGAAATTGATGGATATGTAGTTATTATTTTTCATGGTATGCACAAATTGAAAATGATTGAAAATTTTAGATAAAACTAGGTACTTACGTATTAACACCACCGCAGCTACAGCTTTATTTAAAAACAAAGTAATCAATTGGATTTCGGTGGAAAATGGGCCGATATAGAGTTTTAACATAAATTAATAAATATTTATTTTATAAATATAATTTAACCAAACTTAACCTACGCTCGCTTCGTTCGCTAACCTTGACTAATTAACACCATAATTTTTTGAGTATTTATTTAATAAATTCAGTAATTATTGCGATTTGATTATTTAAACAATAAATTAAATAAATACTCAAAAAATTACGGTGTTAATTAGTCAAGGTTAGCGAACGAACCGAGCGTAGGTTAAGTTTGGTTAAATTATATTTATAAAATAAATAAATATAAATAACCATTTATATTCTGTTTTGAATCTGTTTCGGCTCATTTTCCATCGAAATCCAATTGACTACTTTGTTTTTAAATAAAGCTGTAGCTGCGGTGGCGTTAATACGTAAGTACCCAGAACTAATATTGTTCATTATCTTGTAATCATCAGTTAGAAACTGAAATGAAGTTTTCTTATTTAACACATTGAAGCCCAGCAATCGTATCCATGTTCAGACCTGGTGGCCTGGGGGTTTTCAGGTAGATTTTTAAAATTTATTTTAAAATAAATACGGATTGAATATAAGTACATTATATACCATTTTAAAGAGCAAATCATGAAGTTTATTTTAGTGTATAAATTTAAAAAATTATACCACTCACCGTTTGTGTGAAAAATAAAAATAAAAAAGCGAAAAAATAAAATTGTGACTGTCATAAGTTCACTTTACTGCTTGCCTTTTCACTAATTTTACAAGATTGAAAACTAAAATAAACTTGTCTCTAATTTATTACAAATTAAAAAACCTATAGTATTCACTTAATTATAACAGTAAATATGTGCAAAAAGCAAATGTGAAATTGTTATATATACTTGGGGTTGGTATGGCATAGTTTGAAACAGTCTGAAAGACACAGTGCTGTACCACAGTCGGAACACCACCAACCAATTTCTTGTCTTCCTGCTTTCCCTGTAGATGTTTCACTCTTTTCCGAACACACTTTACAAATCTGTGTTGGCTGAGCATTTTTATCTGTGGGAGAAATCCTGTCTGGAAAGTGACGTCCAGTAAGTATTTGAAGCAACAGACATAGGAATTGTTTTTTGAACAAGAGGTCCACCTTTATTGCCCGATTCTACTCCAAGCTTATCTACTCGATAAACTTTTCTAAATTTTTTTCTCAAGCTTGGAGGTCGGGATTCACGCTAAAGGAGAAATGAATTTGAAGCAGCCAGCTTAAAAAAAATGAAAGAACAGTTTTTTCCACAATTTCATTTGTTTCCTCTTGAAAGGATAATCGGCAATGATTTGGTCATTTCTATCGCTGGATTTATTTTTGTTACAGTCAATGATGACATCGGGTTTGGATTTTGTTATCGTACCTTCTTTTGAATGAACTTGAACATCTGTTCGAGTCATTTTGTGAGCCGATAACAACACTAAAACATCGCTTGTATCTTTCCACTTTAGACATAGAAGCTAAAAATCCAAATAAAGCTGGTGAAGTGTAAAATCTGTCCAGGAATGCTCCTTGTCAAGATACTGAGACAATGGTCTCTGGAATAGTGATGTAACTGAATTATCTTCTCTTTTGCCAGTATAAACTTCAAGCTGAAGATCATATCCGGTTGAAGAGTCACACACAATCTACAGTTTTATCCCATACTTGTCTGGTTTATTTTTATTATAAACCTGGAACCAAATCCTTCCTTGAAAACCACACGTTCCTTCATCTACTGTCAAATTTTCATAAGGGGAAAGGAGTTGCCTTTCCCCTTATGAAACTGTGAAAGCAATTGATCTAAGAATGGCCTTTGTTTGTACATCGGATCATTTTGTGTCGTTAAACACTGGCAGTGACAGCAGATTATCAATTATCAACAAATGACCACCCTAAGTATAAATACTAAAAAAATAATAAATACAATTTTTATTTTTATTTTTTTAAAAATTAAGTCGATGAAATTAGTATAAAAAAAAAGTTTCCCTCATATTCTTGACTTAGCAGGAATATTATTCATATAGGCGTAAAACCAGTATTTGATTGCGATCATAATATGTAGTGCTCAATAAGTTACTTTGTATTGTAAATTTGAATGCGATTGCAATTTGTATTGTATGAAATTAAAAAAAAATGTAATGTATGCACTTGAATTTACATTTTTCTTTGCGAATTAAAACTATCAGTCTATGAAGTGCTTTTACGGTAAAAGTGTATAATTATCTGTTTAGCATGTTTTTTTTTTCAAATTTGTGTTCTTTTTTTATTTTATTAACTGAAGTAAAATGATGGAAGTTACTCGTTGTATCATTCTAATTTATTTCATTTAGGAAACACCATTGCTACGAACAAGATCTACTACTATGTCTGATACATTAGCTACAGTTAAAGTTGGGTTACGTAGTTGTAGAGACGCATTAGAAAGAGCATTAGCTGATCGTGATAAACTTCAGAGGCAAGCTGCAGATCATATTTTAGAGATCGATCGACTGAGACAGGTTTGTGACTGTTTTCATCTGATTCAGAAATTTTATTTTTGTTTGAAAATGCGTGAATTTTTTATTAATTAAAAAAATAAAAAAAGGTGTTTTATGTCAAATCTTAATCGTCATAATTTAAATTTTCATTTGTGGTTTTTAGAGAGGTTTTAGATTTATAAGAAGAAAAATGCATATTGTTTTTTTTTTTGTATATTGAGGCATACATTGATAATATTTTATGTTAAATTGATCAAAGAAAACTTAATATGTTGTTTTAATCCAAAACAGTGTAAGAAACAAAGTTCAGATTCATCCAATTTTTAAAATATTCCAATTCAAAATAGAATATTTATTCAGTTAGAGAAACTGTTAAAAATTTCTTCATTGTAGGTACAAAAAATTTAATTAGAAGACTTTTTTCTTTTACAGAGAAATGTATCAAATATCTAAAATAGGCTAACGCCTATATTGAAGATGAAAGCACTGTTGTGTTTGCCTGTATCTACATCCTAAAATTAATAAAGCATCTATTTAAATTGTAAGTTTTAAAAAATAAATTTCAGAAGTAATAAAAATGAAATAAATAATAATTTAAATAATTTTTAAAACTCTATTGAATTATTTTCAATTAAATAAAGCAGTAATAACGAATAAAAATGTCATGATACCAAATTTAAGCTAATTCTAAATTAACTAAATATAATAAAACCTTAATAAAAGAAGAGTCAACCTTAACAAATATAAATCTTTCTTATCATTATTGTTTGAGTTTTACTAAACTAATTTTATTTTTGGGGAGAATTCCTTTTAGATAGTTTCATTATTGCTTTAAGAAGATAAAAAATGAGTTTTAAATATTACATTACATAGCATTGCAAATGTTAAAGCCCAAAAAATTATTTTTTATTCATGGAACTAAGAAGAATCTAAAATTTTAAGTCAGGAAAATTCAGTTGGAGACTAAAATTGTAACCATAATAATCTATCATCACAGTCAATGAGACTGTAAATTATTAAATATTTGATAATGTTATATAAATTCTATGTCGTATGATTATCTGAAATAAATGAATGATTTATATATATATGTATATATATAATATATATAAGATGCAGGCTTAATGTAATTAATAAATAATACAGTACCTACCTTGTAAAGGAATTATCAGATTAATAAAAATACATGAAATACAGAAATAAATTATATTCAAACAAAAATAATTGATTATTTAATAGTTAAATATATCTATTATTAATTATTTACTGAAAAAAAATCCCCTTTTGAGAAAAAACAAAGTAGTTTTCCAATGACTTCCTTAGTGGAGTGGAGCGTCTCATCCTTTTTATCTGAAAAGTTCCCAAGTTTGAATCAGATTTAGCATTTTTCATACATTACAAAATTTCTATTCCTCACCATATTTCTTCGCATAAGCTTCAGCATATGTAGTGAATTAGTTATAAAAATATACATGTGTAAAAAGCTATCTTTTATGCAGACTGGAGAGGATAGATTAGGAAAGTAGACTGTGCACTGGACAGCAAAAATACTAGAAAGAATTTAGACAAATGCGCAAAACTTTACATAAAAGGGCTTTTATAAGCACAATAAAGAAATTCCCTACAAAATAAATATTTTCTGTGTTAACTTAAAAAAACATAACTATCAAGAAAAATAGAGAAGAGAGAAAGTGCAAGCCAGCTGACTAAACTTATGCAACTTTGAACTAGATCTCGAAAAAAAAGAAGAAAAATTGAAACAGCAATCTAGAAAGATATAATTAAATTATATTATATATTAATTTTGTGTAAACAAGAAACAGCTTATCAAAATAGAAAAGTTCAACTTTAAAATCATCTAAAAAAATTACATTAGTCGTTTATTTAGAATATTTTTTGTGATTGGATAAAAATAATAGAATCAGTACTTGTATTTGTGTATTGTTTAGTTTACTGACTTTTTCTGCCCTGTCTATTAAACAGTTCACTGTTTTGAAGAAATATTCAGAAAAATTGATGTGATGTAATACAAAAATATTACTTCATACCTTATACTCTTGGAGTAGAACTTCATACTCTACTGCATAATAAATAATTTCCATAAATAAAAAATAGGTTGTATCAAACATCCACCAACAATATCTGTTCATTACTATATATCTTTGGTTGAATACTAAATGAACTTTGAAGAGTAGATTTGTTATTTTTTCTTTTTCTTATGTCATTTTTTGGCACTGTTAATAGTGCTGAATACAAGGGTTTTCTCTAAATTCTAAAATACTTTTTATTGTCACTGGCATTGGATTTAGACCTTCCTGTTTTTAGTTTTTTCTAACTATAAATATTTCCTGTTAAAAATTAATCAATGCAGTATATCATTGCATTGTGTATAAGCTTATGGTTTTAACTAGTATAAAAATCATATTACTTTTATATCTAGTTTACATACTGTCTAAAATACAAAAAGACATGTAGAACATTTATTAAATTGAACAGATGCAAGATTTTTAAACAAAATCACTTTTTTGAAGTTATTTACACCTATTTATCTGAAATTTAATTAAAACATATTGCTGTACTAATTCTCACATTAAAGGAATTTTGAAAATTGGATGAAGTGAACTTTGCCCATCACCATTTTGAATTGGCAGTGGTTTCTTTACACCATTGTTCTTATCTTAATGAGATCTTAGAAGAGTGTCACATAGTGAGTGCCACTCTACTGGATATTTGAGTTGGCAATTCAAAAGTTTTACACCTTAATTTTTTTTAGGGCTACACATTAAAAAATTTAAATATGAAGTCAATCTAAAGGATGGTAGTGTTAAGGATGTTAAATTAAGGATTGACCTATAAAATGTTCTGAAGCATTTCATCTATATCTGAAAGATTCATTGTTAAGTCTCCATTTACTTTTGATTAAAACATTTTTCTGTCCTTGGTACACAAATTTTTTTTTATTTTAATTATACATGCTTAATTATGTTTATAATGTTTTCTTGAATAGGTTCAACTATATGATATTTTCTCAAATGTGCTTAGCATAATTTGAATGTATATGCTCTCAGATATTCTACAGGTTCTTGCTTTATAATTAACTGTAGTTACACTGATGTAAAACCTTTTACAGTTATGTGTACTACAGATGATTTTATAAATTCTTTTATGAATTTTGTTTGGTTATAGTTTCTTTACCATGTATTCTACTATAGGACCATATAATGTGCTATTGAAATAAACTTGAAATAATATGTGTTTATATATATATATATATATATATATATATATATATGTTATGTATATTAGTATTGTATTTTTTAATTTCCAGTATTTCTAAATTTGTTTGAATATCAGGTATCGAACATTTACTATTAATAAGACGATCAGAAACATTAGAGAAACCCATAAACTTATTAATAATACACATTCAATATCTGATATTCAAACAAATTTAGAAATTAAAAAATACAATACTAATATACATAACAGGGGTTTAGATATTTTAGAAATATTTTTAATATATAAATATAAAAGTAAATTTAATTTGATCAACCTTCAAACAGGTATGAGGATGATACAATTATAAAAGCTGCTGTAGATAGCAGCACTTCTTCAGACATTGTTAATTTATAATATTTCAACTCTGTACAGCAATGTATCATTGAAACTAATTATTTATTTTTTTTTTGATTTAATTTTAATAATTTAAGTCATATTTCTATTAATGGAATTTTTAGTTTTAATATAAATTTAAAAAAAAGTAATTTTTAATTTTAATATGTAATTTGATCTGAATAATTTGTAAAAGTGATTTAATGCAACTGATGATGTGAGAGTGCTTTTGCATCGTGTGTAAATATGAAACTTGAATTTTTGTGTAGAAAATACATGTTCATTGTATGAAAATTATAAAAAAATATTTTATTCAAAATATTGTACATCGCTAACTATACATTTTTCCCATCTCTCTGACAATTTATAAATACCATACCAAAAAAGCTGTTGCTCTTTTGAGGCAAACCAAGTCATTGAGCCATTTTTGTACATTTTCATAAGAAGTGAAGCATTGCTCAGCAAGTGCGTGCCCCATCGATGCAAATAAATAGTAGTCGGACGGAGCCAAGTCTGCTGAGTGAGCCGCATGCAAGAGTATTTCCCAACTCAACGCCTCAATCATTTCCTTGACTGGTTTTGCTGTGTGTGATGGTGTATTATCATGAAGCAAGATCACTTTGTGTTGCCTTTTTTGATATTCTGATCATTTTACATGCAATGCTTGATTCAAATCATTCATTTGTTGTCGGTAGGGTTCAGTATTAACGGTTTCACCAGTTTTTAGCAGCTCATAATAGATCACACTCTTCTGATCTTACCAAACACAGAGCATTGTCTTCTTTCCATAGCCTTGAAATTGATGTCGATGGTTTGCCTGAAGTTACTTATGATCTTTTACGCTTAGGATTCTCAAAATATATATACACTTTTCATCACCTGTCACAATTTGATGGAGAAATGACCCTTTTGTACCTGGCGAGCTGCACTTCACAAGTGTTTTTTTTGGATTTCTTGCTGTCTTTCATTCAGTTCATGTGAAACCCATTTTCCCATCTTCTGGATCTTCCCCATGGCTTTCAAACATATGGAGAGGGCTTCTCGTGTTACATTTAATCTGCAAGTTGTTGCATCTGAGCTCTTCCTCATCCAACAATGCTTGCAATTTGCTGTCTTCAAACGTTTTTGGTGGTCTTCCACATTCTTCATTTCTCACATCAAAATCACCACATTTGAATTTTTTTTAAACCACTCAAATCACTGTGATTTACCAAGAGCATGCTCACCGTAAGCTTCAACAAGCATTCGATGCAATTCTGCAGCAGTTTTCTTTAAATGGCAACAGAAAATCAATGCTGTTCGTAAATCGTAGTTTGTAGATACAAAACTCGACATGTTCAACGCTAATTAAAACTATACAGTTGTATGAAACTTGTATTGTTGTGAGTTGAAAATCTTTGTCATCTGTCAAAGAAAGAAAATGACACCACAATGATGCAGTTTGACGGTAACTACATTGACAGCTAGGGCCATCTATGGGCAAATTCTAGTTTCATATTTACATACTTGGTATATATAGCATGCAAACTAAATAGACATATTGTAATTATTTAAATCATAATAAAAATTTAAGGAAATAGATTATTGTTAAAATATTTTTCATAATTCATAAGGTCGTACAAAAATTAAATTTTAAATTACTTTGGAACAGGATTTTTTTAGTAGATCTAATTTGTAACAAATACAAAATAGTAATTAAAAAATCAATTTTGGTATACTTAAGATTGCAAATAGTAGTTATAAAATGATAAACTGTAACATAATTGTGAACATGGAATTTTTTTTAAGTTGGTACAACATTAAAAGAAAAAATTCAAACTCTTCTGGCTACACTGATATTTATTTTCTCACTGTAAAACTTTTGCCTGCATGTCTAAATTATTAATAATTATTCTTTACAGAATCCATGTACGACGTACGGATAAAATTGGGACAGAAGCTGCATTTCATTCTGTTGAAGAATATATGAGAAAAGTTGAGCAATATTATGAACAGTTAGCAATGACCCAAGATGTACCTGTTAAGAGGGTATATCTTGCATCTGATGATCCTAAAGTCTTTGTCGATGTAAGACTTAAGTCCCCCATTTTTTCAATTTTTGCATAAAAATTAATACATTCTTTCTCCCTGAGGTTAGTACACGTCTACTAAGTTTGAAGCAAATTAGTCAAAGAAGTACAGAGTTGTAAGATCAAATACAGGACAACATACGTACGTACGTACGCACAAACGTTTGTCTGACAAAAATAGATTTTTCAGACTAGTCCGCGCTTGCGTGGGTGGAGGATGGTGATGAAGCACGGAGACTCCTAATCCCCTGATCTCAAAGGCACCTCCCAGGACTGAGTAATGCTTTATTGCGGGTCAAGCCCAGGGGGGTGGGGGAGTTGGAGAGGTGGTTAGGTTTAGTCGGTTGGGCGCAGGAATACATACACTCTTTTAATAACATCTAACGAAACCTGCTACGAGTCCGACACTGTCCCTTCTGGGGCGTACGTAAATGATATTCCCCCTGCTCAATAACAAAAAAAAAAAAAAGGTAGCATTGGAATAAATTTTGTTTTTCGGAGATAATTTACAATTTATTTAAATCTATTTTTTTTAAAAACGTTTCCTTAACGCAAAACACTTAAAAATTAACTTTTTTTTTACCGTTCTAGATACGTACTTTTCAGTTAGAGTTGTAGCTGCTATAGCCGGAAAAGTTAAAATAACAAGGATTCTATGCCATACTTACCTAGGAATGTTTAATAAACATCATTAATCTCAAGAAAAACAATTCTGACTGTTTTCAATTAGACTACAGATGCTTTAAACGCATGATGGTAGTAAATACGATTATGATATAGTAAAATAAATAAATTTACTCTATTATCTAAAAATGGAAACTATGCATTATACAGATTATCTCAACTTAGTAAAGAAAAAAATTAAATAAAAATAAATATTTGTATTTATTGTATTGTAGACACTAACAAACGGTAGTTAGACCAGAAATACTATATGCGGTAGAAACGCTTAAACTACATAAAGCACAGGAAGTAGAGAGAATAGAGAGAAGAATCTTCACCCAACTAAACACTCACAAGATCTAGATAACCTAGCTTAAAGAAAGAGACAATGACCTAGTAAACAATTCAATAGACTCAGACATTTTAAAAGACAAAGCAACATTCAGAAAGACAATACTGGAATTAGATTTTCAGGAGAAACAAAACTCACTTGTAGAACAGGGAGAAAATGGACTGAAGAAGACAAAGAACACCACTCTAGAAAAATGAAAGAAGCATGGGCTAAAAAGTTGATTAACCGTGCCCTCTAAATGGGCTATTCGAAAAAAAAAATATTTGTAAAAAATAAATCATATTCATTCCGGAAATATTAGAAAAGCAAATAAAAGAAAATTTATTATCTTAATTATAACATTCTTCTTTAAAATTTTTATTTTAAAGATGTTTACAATAAACTAAAATATTTGTTGTGAAATAATCGTTCAAAACAAATTTAAAAAATAATAATATTACGGTACTAATTTAAATTTAAATTTACTTTTGCACCGTATGCGTTATTTGCTAACCAACCGCCATGGCGAAATGGTAGTGCCTTTGATTCTGAAGGTTTTGGGTTTTAGTAATGGCATTTCATAAAACGTTGCAAATAATAAATTTCCATGAACACGCCTTGAGTTTATCTGGTATTAATCATCCAACTAAACGTAATGCAGAGAATAAAATATGATATATTTATTAAAATATTTTTAAACAGTTAATACATTTTTATTTCAAAATTCGATAATTTTAATAAGTAGTAGTCAGATCAAAAATAATCGAAAATTCTAAGTCTTTGAATTATTTTCTTTATTTAGATGATATTTAATCATAAGTTAAATGAAATATTAATATAAGGAAATAATAATGTAATTTTTTAATTTTTGAAAATTTTGTTTTTGTAATATTTAAAATAACAGTAAACTACATAAATTTATTTAATCAAAATTAGACAGTTGTAAGTATAAAAAAAAACGAGAATATCATATTTTTATCATGGGTAGTATACTATACAATACTGAGGGTGAGAGGAGCATATTTGTCAAGGTGTAGTAGTACAATGTACGATATCGTAAAAAAAAAAAATCATTAATAGAACTTAAAATCGGATTGAAAAAAGTAAACAAAAGAAGATAAAACATAAAGATAAAAAAAACGTGTAATATAATATGATAATTACATGTGAACGATAAAAAGAAGATTATCTATCTTACAAAAGTGTTTAAAGAGGGTTTTCCGGAGGAGGGGACAACCTTCACTTCATACAATATATTGATATCTTAATATGATATGTTTGTGTGTATGCACGGTAAGAGGTGTGAGGGTAGGTATTACACTAAAAGGACGATGACAAGAAGTAGAGGGAGTGAAAGAATTCAGGCATGTATACTTAACTCGCGTCCGTCCAGGAAGAAGCAAGGTAAGCTAAATGTGGAACAGACCGAAAGAATGTAGAGTAAGATAGTATGATGATGAAGGAAAAAAAAGAGTAACAAAACGATCAGGGTATATGTGTGGTAGAGAGAGTGAGTGCACTAAACGAATAAGAACTACATTAGTATGAAAGATCTAAATTTACACACTTAAAGGAGAAAGGTAAATCTATGGATGGCACATGGCCCCACCCTACTATTTCAGACCAACTAATCACCACATAACATTACCATTAACAATTTACTACATACACACACAAACAGATGGATGATTATACATATAAATAAAATTCTTTTGAAATTCGCCAAACACCAGTACAAACCAAGAATCAATGCGCTTCAAGTAAGCGATCGTCATTAATATATTGATATTGGACGTAAATTAAGTTTTAAGATAATTTTTTAAATTGCGAATTGTAAGTGGTTAAGCGTAATTAGATATTAATTAGCACAAATATTAAATATTACATAATAACAAATATTATCCTTATGCCACATAATAATATAAAATATTTGACTGTATAGACAAAAACGTACAATAAAAGGACATTGTTTATCAAGGGCATTCATTCTACACATTAATAATATGAGTATAATAAGGGCTGAATTTAATCCCTTAAGGAATAAATTCTCTTAAGTACCACCTCAACAAAAATAAATAACATAAAAACCAATAGAAAAATTAATGCTTCTTTTTTTCATTAGTTTAATTACTTCAACTTAACACAACGATAATTAAAAGTAAAAAATTTCAAAAACTTTTCGCATACTTCAAATACCCAAGCATTAAGAATTATCAATTAAAATTTTTTCATCAAGAAAAATTTTCGCGTTATATAAAGAAAAAGTCGCTTCAACAAAACAGAAAAATGTATATTTTAAGTAATTAAAGTTACGTGCCCTATTAAGAAAAGGGCAGCTGAAAATGAAGATCACTTAATTTTTGTTTTTTAACATTTTTTTGTTAAATTATTATATCTAGCTGCTAAAAAATATGATAAAACCTCTTAAAATAATATTCTAAACAAAATTTTATTACAACTGAATAGAAGCAACACGTAATTATAAATGCCTGTTTGTATGTTTATTTTAATCTTCATTGTAATATTCGGTAGATTTTTTAAATGGAATATTGTTTAAGTGTTACAGTTTACAATATCTAATCCTAAAATTTTGTAAATTTTTACTTTCCCGTCTAGATAGCGTTATAGCAAAGCTGTAGTTCTAGAAGGTAAAGTACTGTAATCGGCTCAATTTCGGCATATGCAGTTTTCACCAGATGTTCACGTTTTGACACCTAAGGAATCCAAAAAACTGGATGGAAATTTTCCGGATGTTAATATTTCGATGTACTTGTGTGTGTTCGCTGTAATCTAAATCGCCTTATATCTCCAGAACTATTGGACCGATTTTGACGAAACGTGGTCAGAATAATTCTATAAATGGGGCATTGATGCCATTAAATTTTCAACTTAAAAGCTCAAGGGGATGTGACTGTAGAGCAAGGTCACCCTTAGTATCTCGAGATTTCGTCTAATTAAGGTTTTATTTTTCAGGGGCACATTTGTTAACAATAAAAAATAACATTTTCAAACAAAAAAAAAAAGTTTTCAAAAATCGCACCCCAACCCAAAAAATGCTGTTGTAGTCGACCGCAATATTGTGACGTCATAGATGAGTGATAGAATTAAATAAATGAATAATATTTAAAGTTTAAAAAAAAGTAACTCGGTCTGACTGGGCCTCGAACTTGTTCCACCCGACTAGGTATCTGATGCGCATTAATCCTCGCAGATATACCCATCTTCCGACCGTACAAGCGAAATTTATTCTATGTAAGTTGTGAGTATCGCCACAGCCGCGCCAATTAAAGACGGCATGCGCGCGCGCGCTTTAGTTAGACTTATTGAATTATTAAATAAACGAAAAAATATTATACTTATTTAAAATGATAAATATTTTAAATTAAGTTGTGTTGGTATGTGTGTGTAAGCCGTGCATCAGAAACGACCCATATTTGTAGGACCCACAGTTGTAGGACCCACAGTTGTAGAACATTCCCGTCACGCGGCTTAGCCGCGTGACGGGAATGTCCTACAATAATTCAGAGTTCATCATTGAGAAAGAAATCGTAAATTTCGAAGATTTCCAGGAAAAACGAAAACAGCTGAAGAAGTTTACCCGAAAGAAGAAAGAAAAGAAAAACACTGGGAAATAAAGGAGATATGGAACAAAGAGAAAATAAAAAATTAAATTAGGAGAATTAACGTGTCCAAAGTAGCTAAGTCGAAAAAACATCCAATTATAAATCACTACAGTTAAAAGAAAATTGGATGGTAGGTTGTTTTTATTAGTCAACCCTGACATTTACAGTATATTATAACAAATTACGTAGAAGAAATATATTAATACTGTTTGTCCTCTGTGTTATATTTTATCTTTATCTTCCACCCCTTTTCCATCTAATCCGGGTTAATTTTTTTTCGTTTATTTACTGACGAAGAAAACCGTTTAGATTTGACCCTGGATAAAAGCCAGGTGCGAAAAACAAAAGGTGTCGTACGAACAAACAAGTAAACAAATATTTTGGCGTTACCTCAAATTTTTGAGTTTGGTTTTGTGGTGTTGAGAGACTAAAATGTAGAGCGAGTGGGTGGAAAAAAGAATGAGAACCTTATATATTTAAAGAAAAATAAACACAAAGATGTTTTTTTTTAAACTTTCATTTCGTACGGTACGTTATTTTATAATCTTTTTGTGTCCGTTCTGTAGGTCGACGAATCGTATTTTTGCGATGAGCAGTGAATCATTTTGAACGGCAGTAGAAGTAACAAAACAATTCGGTACCAGATGGTACAGAATACAAGGTATGGTCGTTACACTTAGTTCGGCCACTCCTTTAGCGATCGCAGTCAAAAAAAAAAATCATTTTAAGAGTGTGCAAATGACACAACAGGTCGGCCTGTTTGATAATAATATAATGTAATGTAGGCGTATGTCGTTTAAGAAATCATTGAACCCTCGTTCGACAACCCAATAATAATACATCTTTATTCTCCTTCTGCAAAGGCATTATTGTACCGTATGGTATACGGTATTAATTCTGACGTAATATACACCCTCTTTATCACTCTCATTCTTTCTTATAATAAAAATAAAACTCGTCACAAGAATAGATTCGCCAAAAAACCTCTACTCACACGAACACACATTAACAAAAAACGGTTGCCAATTGTATCCCGTAGAAAGTAACAAGATGTATATTTAAAAAAATTTCCTCCCCCTTCGCTCCTCACGTACGTCAGTATACACCTCATTCCCCGGGTGTCTAATAACTGCCTACCTTAATTTCATTTCTAAGTAGTTTTAAAACTAATTTGGGCCGGGATTCTTGGAACCTCACAGGTTAAGCCTTTTTGACCGAAAAATTATCCTATATAAGCTGTGTTAATGATTATAATTATTTTTCATTTCGTAAGAATCCTAATTTTATGATATATTTTTCTAAATATTATATCAATAGCTCTTTGTATTATTAAAATTAAATTATTGTATAATTTTAAAGATTCTCCTTAAAAAAAATAAAAAATAAATAAATAGAGAATTTTATATCGATTTGAACATTAAAAATTTCAGGGATCCAATAAAAATGTTATAAAACCATAGATTAATAAAGTTAACTTAGATGATATGTAATTTCCCAATAATTCTGAATTGATACTCCTTTTTTTCCTGGTTAACCTCCGGGAATTACCATCAGGTATTACTTCAGAGGATGAATGAGGATGATATGTATGGATGTAAATGAAGTATAGTTTCGTACAGCTTCAGGTCCACCATTCCTGAGATGTATGGTTAATTGAAACCCAACCACCAAAGAACACCGGTATCCACGATCTAGTATTCAAATCTAAATAAAAGTAATTGCCTTTACCACGACTTGAATGTTGGAACTCTCGACTTCTAAATCACCTGATTTGCGAAGACACGTTCACAACCAAACCAACCCGGTGGGTTTGAATGGATAATCCATATCGTTCGTTATATTTCCACTTGATAAATACTAACATTTAAAGCAGAGATAAAATTAATATCGGAAAAATTTTCTGGATAGGGTTTTCCTTTATACTTAGAATGTTTCAATCTCTATTCCAAATATTTTGAATTATTTTTACATTTTAAAAATCATATTTTATTTAGAAAGATAAAGCTTTAAAAAAGAATTAAATAATTTATTACATAGATCATTTCAAGAATTGTAATCACTTAAGACGTCAAGAATGAAGTATCATTATTTCATGGATAAAAAATAAATTGCCTAGTTGAATCAAGGGAAATGTGATAAATCCTTGATTAGAGCAGCATCACAAAATACACAACTGGTAAAGAAAAAAAAGTTTATATATATATATGTAATAATTGAAATAGGCAAAAGTAATAATAAAATAAATAGATAACGTAATATAATCCACGGGATTGGCTTTATCTGTGGTAAACTAATTGTCATAAATCAACTGATTTCAAATTCGAAGTTCTCAGGTTCAAATCCTAATAAAGGTAATTGCTTTTATTCGGGTATGAATACTAGATCGTGGATATCAGTGTTCTTTGATGGTTAGGTTTCAATTAACCACACTTCTCAGGAGTGGTCGACCTGAAACTGTACATGACTATACTTCATTCACATTCATACATATCATCCTCATTCATCCTCTGAAGTAATACCTTACGGTGGTACGGAGGCTAAACAAAAAAGAGTAGAGTAGATCCAAAGAAAGAGTTGTTTGATCTCATTAAATAGGTATTTTCATTCTTATGAGAATTTAGATCATTAACTTCTACTGCTATTTTAATCCATATTCATTATAGATTTCAATGGTTTGGAGAAATATGTGCAATTAAAGTTCAAATTAAAATAAAAATATATTTATTTAGAAGAACGGTTTTATTTTAATTTTTCCTACGCTAGCCTGTTTTTTACCTAGTTTTAGCCATAGTCGAATTATTTTCATAGTAAATTTTTAAAATAGACATATTTTTATACTTTTATATGATTTTTATATGAGGTTAAAACTGCTGTAAAAAAAAAAAAATCCTGGAGGCAAGAGATGTAGCTAGTGATTTCATTTTCTTAGCATATAAACTGGTTTCTTTTCAAATATGGTTGAGCAGATTATCATCAAAAAATACTTCTTTCTTTTTCCTGTTTAGCCTCCGGTAACTACCGTTTAGATAATTCTTCAGAGGATGAATGAGGATGATATGTATGAGTGTAAATGAAGTGTAGTCTTGTACATTCTCAGTTCGACCGTACCCGAGATGTGTGGTTAATTGAAAACCCAACCACCAAAGAACACCGGTATCCACGATCTAGTATTCAAATCCATGTAAAAATATCTCTGGCTTTATCATCAAAAAATACTGAAAATAGTGAATTGAATTTAGTTTCATAATTGAAATTTATTGGTAAAACAAGACCTGGAATATCATTAATAATAACTGGAGTAAGTACTGAACCATTATCAAGTTCACTGACTTCAGTACAGTTGTCAATGGATACATTGATTTTTACTTAATGTTTCACTTACCGAAGATTCTATTTCATTTTCTCTTTGACAAGTTACATTTCATAGCACAGCCTCGTAATAAACTTATATCACCATCATTTCATCATTCAACATAGACAAAATAGCTTCACCATCATTTACCAAATTAGAATAACCTGAACAACTAGGCTTATTCATAGTTTATTTACTACTGAATACAGTCTGATATTCAGGAACACTACGAATAATATAAATAGAATTTATAAAAAGTATATACAAAAAACTTTTAAAAATTATTCTTGTAAATAGATGATTAAAAATTATGTAGTTTTTAACACAATACTAAAACACCATACGTAAACAATACATATAACCTTTCACTAGAACATTGAGGTTATTCTGAAAACGATAGTTATTGGGAATCAATAGCCCAACAATCGATTAAAATAGTCGAAAACTGATTGTAAGAGCTAAAGTAGAACTCGCATGACATCTAGTGACAATTTCACTAAATAGATTCTGTATTGTAGAAATAAATGCGTAATTGCGGTTATAGCCGTCAGTTGCGCTTTGTGAAAAGTTAAGCTAGTGTATACGGAGTGTTACGGGAATTTGCGCCGAACTTCAGGACACCAAAATGAGCAAAAAGTTTCAAATCGACATGTCCTATTTTTTTTTGTTTTCCTTCTGGACGCCATTTTGTGATTTTCAACAAATAAATTATTTTTCAGGAACCGGTAACTTATTTAATTTTTTTAAATGTAAGACTAGTGTATATTTTTACAAAATAAAAAATTTTGAAAACTACACCTTCAAAAATTTCAGTTTGACTGTAATCTTAATTTTTTTAATCTTCAATATCTTTGTAAATTATTCGTTTGATCAAATTTTTACTTATTAAAGAATTTGTTAAGAATTTTATTTTGAACAAAAGGACACCTTATTTGTAAAAGTCCGTTGACAAACAATCGATTTTTGCTGACAATTAACTCGGTAGTAAACTTGAGCACCGTAATGCAAGCTGAACATTTTTATTAATTTACTATTATTGTTAATAATTTGAATTACATTTAATGGGGGAAATAAAAACAGGCAAAAATAATATATATAAAAACATACTTAAACGTAAAATAAGTTCCAGCGATCAAAAATAATTATCATTTATAATACCACAATACGAGTAAAAATGAGACCCTCATAAAGAGACGATGGACAAATTATCGATTAAAATCAAGGGTTTAAGCCGGTAAATATTAGGGGCCTTTTCTGTTTTTTCCACAATTGATTTTTTTACGTTACATATTATTAGTAATTGTTCATGTTGGAATTAATTGGTCATGTTTAAAACATGTCTGGTTACTTAGTACAATATTACTAAACATTGGTGTCGTTGCCTGTAAACAGTGTGTCGATTTTGTTTAAACATGGGTTTTCCAAATGTACCTGAGAGAGGACCAATATAAGCATTATTGCTTATAATTATAAATATAATCTAATCAAAATTAACCTATGCACGCTTCGCTCGCTGACCTTGACTAGCGAGAGTAGGTTAAATTTAGTAAGATTACATTTGTAATTCCTTGGGTTTAAACATTAGCAATTACTAAAACGTAACGTAAAAAACCATTATGGGGGAGAAACAGAAAAACCCAATTTTAGATTCACCGGCCAGCGCGGTATATTTAGTGAACTAATAGGTTTTATCTTTATAAATATAGTAAAAAGTTTAAAAAACATAATCATTATAAATGGTAAAAACTACTAATAAATGGTCCTATATTAGTTACTAGTATGAAATTTCATTTCAATTACTAGTTTTTGTTAATTATTGTTATTGTTATTATTTTTAAAAATAAAGATGAAGAAGAATTAGAAGACCCATTTTTAGTATTTTTAATTTAACAAAATTATAAATAAATAATCTTTTCAATTTAAAAAAAAAAAATCTGATATGGACACCATATAATATACATGTACAGTAAATATTTCACTCGAGAATATAAAAAAAAAGTTTCGCTGTAAGTGGTCAAAAGACAGATTTTCGGTTTTATTTAACCTTGAAAACGAATCGATAAATCAAGTATTTCGTCTTTAACTTTGGTTCCTGTCAACCGATTCGCTTGAAAATAAATATGGTTCTAGTTCTACTATGATTGCATCTTTCTACCAAGTTTCATGAAAATTAGTTAAAAATTCCGTCCAATAGAACTAAAAAAAGAAAAAGCTGAAAATGAACCCAATAAACCCCGCTTTTTTATCTAACTCAGGTTTCTATCAACCAATTCGCTTAAAAATCTATAGGGCTCTAATTCCAATAGGTGTACATCACCCCACCAACCTTCGTCAAAATTTAGTTGGGATTTACGTCCTTAGAGCGGATGAAAAATATTACATAACATACATATGTATATAAGCTCGTCGATATTTCCTGGAAGCAGAGGCATAAACACTGTATTTAGCGTAACCCGATACAGATAAATTTCCTAAGATTAAATCAGGCGGTCTTGATGACGAGGAAATTGTTCCACCACGACCAATCCATGTATCCACTTTGCTATGTGAGATACGCGACAACTGCACGATGATAATGTGGTGGTGTGCCATCTTGCTGGAAAATGAATTTTCTGCCGATATCTGTTGTAATTGTAGTATTAGATAATGTTCAAGCATGTCCAGGTATAATATGACAGTTACAGTAGACTCGGCAAAAAAGAAAGGACAATAAATTTTGTGACAGCTTATAGCAAAAAAACATTTACTTAGGCGAGTGCCGTACATATTCGATTGTGTGACTAGGATTCCGCTCACCCGATATCCGAACATTATTCACTTTACCGCTGGTATGGAGTGTTGCTTCGTCACTAAACATAATTTTATTCAGATAATTATCCTCAATCTTAATTTTGTTTAACATGTTTACTCTACATTCAGTTCGTGTTTCTTTGTCATCTTCACTCAAACCTTGTATCAATTGTAATTTGTAGGGTTTAAATGACAGCCTATCACGAAATACTCTCCATACTAAAACCCTAGGGATATTCAATTCTAAGCTGGCGCATCCCGTTTTTTTACCTGGACAACGAATGAATGTCTGCCGCACTCGTTCGATTGCCGTTTCAGAAAATAAAGTTCTACTCTGACCAGGCGTCCTATGTGATACACAATCTGTTTCAATTAAATGATTGTTCCGTGCAATAACAGATTGTCTTTGATATGATTTCTAGCAGTATTACTCATGATTATATCTAAAAGGTAATAGCCGATTTGGATTCATAAAACCATAAACAATACTGAGCATGCTCTGCGCCTTTATACATGATGACCGATTGAATTACTCATTTGTATGTGCACCTAGCCAGAATGTTGGGAACTAACAATGTTAGGCGGGAATGAAACTTCAATATATTCTCTTTTCAATCATTTACAAAACAAATCTTCAAGTTATTTATTTTTTTCATTATTAAAGGCTACTTTTATATAACTAATTTAGAAATACTCTGTGTATAACATAATATAACTCAACGGGAGATAAAACAACAACAAATGGCGGTTTGGATATAAGTGTTTGGATTAACAGCGTAAAGGTACTTAACAAATATTCTATCCAAGACTAATTTATTACATTTTGTATGAACGGATAAAAGATATTTTCACAAGAAAAATACAATCTTTTGCCTTTAAAATGGAGGTGTAATAAAAGGTCAAATTTACTTAAAACAAAATCAATTCGTATTTTAATGTATCATTCTTATAGCTTCTGAGCGCTGCCTAATAGATCTAGCTAACATAACAATGGTTTAAAGACGGTAACATAAATGTAATAGAACAATTCAATAATTCTTACAATAATTGTAACGAAAATAATAATAATGTTAATAGGTATTCCTTAACATAAACAGAAATAGTGAATGCAATCTGATATCGCATAAATTTTTAAATAGAGGTTTCAGTTACATGACACTTTAACAAACCCATTACTGAAAAATTAAAAAGAAAAAAATTATGCGTCGAAACGAATGCATTTTTTATATCATTAAAAGAGAAAAATACACCATGTAAATCGCTTCTTCTTAACCACTAACAGTAAAATAGTGTTAGATGCATGTTATTTCACTTATAAACTACACTCAAGTAAGATAGCATGTATTAGGATGAGATGGGTGGGAAGAAGTTTTTGTTTGTTATGTTTGTTCTGTTTTGTGGGCACTCGTTCAGCAACGCATTCCATACGTTCCTACTTAGCGTATATCTCAATTTAGGCTGTATAAACACACACATCTCGAAGTAATGATGTTATTAATAACCGTTTTAAAATTAATGCAAAACTATGTTACATAATAAGATACTCAATGCATACCTGTTACTAATATAAAATAAGACGGCACGAATCTAAATTACGGGGGCGTCACAAATGTTATTAGATCGTTATTATTTTTATTTATAATTAGACAATCTATTAACTGAATTAGTAAAATAGCGTAAAAATAACTCAATTAAAAATAATAAAGGCGTTATTGTTATTACATTTACAATTCTTTATAGAAGATAGGCAATATTTTTACAGTTGTAATAATCTAGTATTATTTTTTTAATTTTTTAACGAAACGTTCGATCAATAAAATACGTGCAATCATTTCTATTTGTTTGTCAAAATATCCTTAAAGTAGCTTAACTACTCATACATTAAACATCTTAACTAGAATTGTGCAGAAGAATTGAGAGAATAGAAGTGTTAAAAGACCAATTTGGTTTCAGGAAAAGTATAGGAACAAGGGAAGCAATTTTAGAGCTAAGATTAATAGTAGAAAAAAGATTAAAGAAAAACAAACCAACATACATGGCAAACATAGAAAAGGCATTTGATAACGCAGACTGGAATAAAATGTTCAGCATTTTAAAACTCTTAGCGGTCAAGTATAGAGATATAAGAAAAATTTCTAACATTTACGTGAACCAAACTGCAACGGTAATAATCGAAGAGCATAAGAAAGGGAAAGTACACCTTGTATGCGGAGGTGACAGGGGTCGTCGGATCTCCTCCATCGATGACATATGTGAGAGTCCTGACCCAGTTTTCAGGTTACCCGTGTGGTAAACAACACGTCCCGGGTTAATGGTATCGAGGCGGGTACTGGGGCGTGTTGTTTCATAGTGTGTCCGTATCTGACGGGAACCTCACACATCTAGAGAGAATTTTTCCTCCTGCTGCGCAAAACAAAGCGCAAATTTAAGGTCATACAACGACTCTATGCGAAGTCTGGCATGTGAGAACCACCCTGTGCGAGAATGAAAGAGAGAACGACCTCTCTGTGTGAGAGAGAATAGAGAGATGATCTTCGATAAGTAATTATTTTTTATTTCTCTCGCACAGGGTGGGGGGGAGGATATTGCACATGCCATACCTAACTCAGCGGCGTTGAATGACCATGATTTGAGCTTCAATGTTCATTTCTACACTAATAAAAATAAAGAAACCAATTAGCTTATTCGAAAGCTTGCTTTATAACATTTTTTAAAAAGTTGAGGGATTTCGTTTTCCCAGTATAAGAAATTTTAACATATGAATTTGACTAAACGTATGTAAATGTCAATCGAGATACATGACAATTCACATTCATGCTCGTATATGTCAGATTATAGTTACATTTCACCGCCCCTAAAGATTAGATTACTTAAATAATTAACAAAAAAAATTACCGCATTTATCAATCATAATCGTCTTACTTTAAATAATCACACAGTGTGATTAATGAATACTTAAAAAACTAAACACTGAGTTTTAGCTTTTACTCAATAATCGGGAGAGCTCTGAAACACACCCATAAAACTTAGCATTTATGCAGTAAACGCAGCCCAACTAAATAATCGCTAGTCTCGGGAAGTTTATAAAATAGGACAAGGATTGAGATGTATAGCGTTATTTGGTGATTGATCGGTAACAATATTAATATAAGACCGAAACGAAATATTTTATTTAAACGTTTACCTTAAAACATTTTGAAAAAACTTACGGACTTTCGTTTTTCCAGTATATGAAATTTAATTATATGAATTTGACTAAAGATATGTGAATGCAGTCGATATTAAAATATTTATATTTTTTTCGTGTAGTTAGATGAAAAATATAACGTACGAGTATGTTAGGTAGGTAAATTGACGACATTTCATAAATAGAAGTTTAACATTAATATTTTTTTCACGGAAAAAACTTAAATGTCGGTTTCGTAGATTTTCAGATTAATTTATTTTCTTACTTCCGTTTGTAATTACCTTTTTTTTATAATCCGACAATATCGTGCTGTAATATAACATTCAATTTCTGTATAAATGTTACTGCATCATACTTAGAACGGAAATCTGAATGATTTAACAGGGAAACGCATCAGAAATTGTTAATGGAAATTTTCATGAATGAATTAGTCACATCGCGAGAATAGTCAAGCCAACCGTGTATGTACTTACATACAAGCTTACAAATGTTTGATTTATTTATATATTAATAAGAACAAATAAAATTGTTTAATAATTAAAACACATGGTCATTTGTATAAAATCGAAAACACAATCTCACAAATTTCTATTGAAAAACAACAAATCACTTTCATATGTTATTGGTTGTGATATTCAAAATGATCGTTATAAAAAAAAGCAACGGTATACTTTGAAAATAATATAATTTGATAAATTTGTGAAATATTGTTATGAAACGTTTTTAAATTAATGAAATTCCACAGTAAATATTGAATCCTGGTAAAATTTACTATCATGAAACGTTTTACGTGTCATTTTAAGTTTTAAGCGCAAGTATAATTTAACGGTTAATCTTAAAAATACGTACAATTTTTAAAAAATTTTTGTTTAAAACCTCATGCTGCAGAGGCTAATGTAAGAGTATGTAAAAGATTTAAGATACCGGCATTCACGTCTTTTCAATAAAAGTGAAATTTTATGAAATTGTTTTAACTTTTGCCCATATACAACATTCATCTAACATTGGTCAAATAATGGGTACTTAGGTATTAGCCCTTGGACTATTTTCTTATCTGCTTTCAAGATTTAAAACGGTGGCTAAATACCATGATATACAGCCAATAATGAAAAAATGTTTTCGGGAATGCTCGAACACTATAACCTGCTATTTTTCCCCTCCTATTTATTGCAAAAAATGATTAAAATTTGGAATTTACATTCTTCAGAACAAAACGTACTGAAGTATTTTCAAAGTTTCGGGATCAGAAATATTGTTACCATATTTAGAACATAATAATTGCTTATAATTATAGATATATACAATAAATATAATCTAACCAAATTTAACCAACGCTTGCCTCGCTCACTTGTTTCAACTAACTTGAATTCGACTAATTCTCAACTGATGTTTTGATTATTTATATAACAAATAATTGTAAAATTACTGAAATTATTATCTTAATACTAAAACATTACAGTTTTAATTAGTCAAAGTTGGCGAGCGAAGCGAGCGTACGTTAAATTTGGTTAAATTTTATTCATATATAAATAAATATACATGGTAATATAATGGTTACAACGGGTGATATTAACAATAACACCAAAGTTTGTAATTTATTAATCAACGAGCTAATATAAAAGAATGAAAACAACTTAAAACCTCGATTCCACACCTCCCAAATCCAAGCCCATAAAAAAAAACCAGTGATAATAACATTCCTCCTCGCATATCTCAGATAACACTTACGTTTTACCGCTTCTAAAGATTGGATTTTTTCAGCAACTAACCGATTAGATTACCACGTTTTCCTAACAAATAAAAAATAAGAATACGTTAAACTAGTAAACAAACAATACGACGTACCAATAACAGCTGTAAAAAGGAACTGACCAATGAATAGGCAGTAAATTCTAACCAATCATAATCCTTTTATTTTAACCAATCACATGGTATGAATAAATCGTATCAATTAGGATAAAACAAATTTAGCCCGATAAAATACAGACCGCCCCTGAATGCTGTAAACACTATACATACACAAGAAATCTATTAATTGTGACCAGATCAAAGAGAGAGAAATGTCGTAACCATTAGTTTATCCGATAAACATATCAAAAATATTTGTATCAAATCCAAATTCATTTCTGATTTATTATTTATATATGGGTATATAATCGACTCTATAAGAGGTGTGGCTATTAAACAATGAAACTAATACTGTAAAATATTCTTTTTAAATGTATACATATTTATTTACTATCCCCTTCCATATCCATCTTTCCTTTAACCCTACAGCGCTCTATGCGAATTTTCCGTTGTTCGGAAGAGTGCTGGAAGTTTTCTTGCGTGAGATCTTTCATGACGGCTGTCGATTTTTCTTTCACAGCTTCAACGGTATGAATCTTGTTCTTTTTATTGCATATTTGACCTTGGGAAACAGATAAAAGTCACATGGTGCCAGTTCAGGTGAATTAGGCGGATGGTCTAACACTGGGATGTTATACTTGTGTAGAAACATCTTGACAGACAATGGAGTGTGGGTCGGTGCGATGTCCTGATAAATAAGCTATGACTTGATCTTCCACAATTCGGGATGTTTTTTTTTTTTTTGCACAGTTGAGCAAGGACCTCAAGCTAGTAATGTTGATTAGTAGTTTAGGAACACAATCCCATGAATATCGAAAAAAAACAATCATTTTTTTGAATTCTGATCATCATCATCAAAGTTTTCTCGGTTATTTTGAAAACGTTTAAATCCTTAAAAACCCGCGCACGTGATAAACATTCATTGCCATATATACTTTTTTAAATTGAAGATAATTTTCAGTAGCGGTTTTTCAGAGTTTCATTTGAAATTTCAAGAAACTTCTTTGGTCTAATAAAACACTTCTCATTTTTTCGGCAAAAAAAAACAACAAAACACTTGTTATCTAACCGAAGGTCACGGACAGACTAATATGTCTACAGAAACAAGAGTAACAACAATCAGAAGAGAAGGCTTCACGCTGCACAGCTGTTAGACAAACATTTTTTTGCATGCGTAGTTCTTCTGTAGCAGCATTATTCTCATTATTTAATAGTCATACCTCGTACATATATTGTACGATTTCAGTTAATTAAGTGAACCAATGTACGTCTAGAACATTTTGACAGTTGAAAATAAGAAACTGTAGGTTAACGATAAATTAACGTTAGTTTTCATGTAGTTTTAAATGCAACATCGTTATCTTTAGCACTCTTGGGAGTGGGATATGTTTTTTCTCGGAATTAAATTTACAAATTTATATTCGTTTCATATATTGTGTTACGAGTCGAAATAATCAAACACCGTATTGAAGTGTTAAATGTTTATTGTTCACGTGAAGTAAAAGTTTGTCGATATAAACGAGGTCAATTAAAGAAAGTAAATTTTTCAGATTTTTCACAATGATACATCAATGAAACTATATCCGAAGTATTTATCTTTCACTCAATAATTACGAGAGCTGTTAAGCACACCCAGAAAACTTAGGATTTTAGCCATAAACGGAGTACGACTGAGTGATCGTCAGTTTCGTTACGTTTATCAGACCGGACTATGAGAATTGATATTTTAGTGTTATTTGGTGATGGGTTGGTAACAAATACTACATAACTAAATTAATTATTTTATTCGAAAGCTTGCTTTGTTATTTTGAATAACGTTTCGGACTATCGTGTTCACAATACATGAAATTTTAATATATCAGTTTGACTAAAGATATGCGAATGTCAGCGGTATTAGAAAATTAGTTTAAATTTTTATGTGTGGTTTTTGGAAAATATATTGTATGTTTGGTAGGTAAATTGTCGGTATTTTCATAAATAAATATTTAACGTTAATATAAATATGTAATATAAAAATCAAGTTGATATCTTCACTTATTACCGAAAAAAAAAAAAATAGTAAATTTCATTGTTACTCCATTTTAATTCTTTAAACTCAGAATTTCAAAAAATCCTTTCTTGGTATGTATTTATATCATAAGAAGAACACGTATATACATTTTTATCAATTTATCTTCAACAGTTTTTGCTGATATTGATTATGAATCACTCGCGACATGTTCCTATATATATATATATATATATATATAGTAAAAACGAAGGTTTTTTTGTTTGTTCGGAATAAACAAAAAAACTTTTTGGTCAAACCCAACCAAATTTTTACCTATGATTTTTGCATAACTGAAAAGGGTTTTAGATATATTTCATCTCGAAAAATCTTGAAGAACCAACCAATCGATTGCTTTCAAATTTTCAGGATACATTCTTATAATAGGATAAAAGGTTTTAAGCTACAGACTGAAGCCCTAGCTCCCTTGAAGGTTAAAATACTAAAAATATTCATTATTTCTTCACCCCCAAGATGGGTGATGTGAATTAAAGATATTCATTAAGTAAAAAAAGATTAATTCTTTTAATTCATTATTATATTTCTGCTTCCATGGCAGAAAAATAAGTTATGAATTTTTCGTTGTCAAAGGTGTGTGTGTGTGTGTGTGTGTGTGTGTGTGTGTGTGTGTGTGTGTGTGTGTGTGTGTGTGTGTGTGTGTGTGTGTGTGTGTGTGTGTGTTCGTGCGTGTGTGTGTGTGTGTGCGTGTGTGTGTGTGTGTGTGTGTGTGTGTGTGTGTGTGTGTTATAATATTTGATGTAATATTGTACTATAAATATGACTGTGCATTCTTGTGAATGATCAGGTTCCATAAAAGTTGTAGATGACCTGACATAAATCACAAGTTTCTTCTGAAAATGGCAGAGCCCCACCACCATGTATAACAAGCATTCCATGCCAGATTTACTAAACATGTGAGAACTGAAAAGTTTCCTATTGCATCGTTCTTTGAATCAAACATATCAGCAAGCCAAGTCCACAGAAAAAATCAACTAATATTGGCTAACAATGGACTTTCCACTATGTTTCAACACAGGGAATAGCTGAATAATTAACATCATTAATCTCAGAGAAGGCTACTCTAACCGGTATCTCTTGCACTTTATTATCTTTACATTTCTGTTGTAAAAAGAGACTGGGCGTATAGTATAACGCAACATGTAGTTGTGTCCCTTTCTATTTTGAAACAATGAATTATAAACACTGCTTCAAGTCAATAGGGAATATTCATGTGCTCATATATTGCATAATATTACCTTCTTTTAGGTAGATTTCATAAGAAAGCTACCTATTATAATGGGTACCATGATTCGACTTCCAGTAAATTTCGACATATCTACGCGTTTCACATCCCCCACACCCCAAAACCACCGTCAGCTCAAAAGTTTATATACATATTTCACTGTCTTGTGGCCACGATAACTGCCGTAATTTTGCGCCAATCACTTTTCAAATTGTTCCCTAAAAAAAAAAACTCGACCCAAAATCTCGGTCGAGTTCGGTAACGGCCAAAATCGAAGCATGGGAATGGAAATGTCGCTAAAAAAAAAAATCGCTATAACTTTCTTATTAAAGTAAAATAACAAATTCGATTAAAGTTTCTACTATTCTTTGGATAAGGGCCTAAAACTTATATCAGTAAAGATTTTTGGATCACCACCAACCATCGGCCAAGGGGGTGGAAAAAATTGGGTTTCGAAGACAAAAAAAGTCATACCTCCCTTAATAGGCACAGTATCGAATCGGTTTAAAGTGGTAGTTAGTCCTCTAAACATTACCTAAAACCTTTGTCTGAAATATCTTTATATGACCAATCTTTACGGCAAGGGATGACCAAAGTTTTTCTGGAATTGTAAGAAGATAGGTTTGTCGAATGCTAAACATGTAAAACGTTTTTCACATGCAACCATTGTCGTATTGTGTAAATTTGAAGTTTTTATTAATTTTAAGATGAAAATATTTTGTATCTCCTGCTTAGAATCGGTGAAATCTATTATATAAGAGTTAAATAAAAAATTTAACAAAATTACAAATTTTTTTTAACAATTTTTACTCTAACATAGTATCGTTATATTATTTTAAAAATTCACTTCTATTTGAATATCCGATAGCAGTACATCAATTAAACTTCGCTTAAGAACTAAAAACTTTACGAGTTCAGCCTAACAAAGCCTACAAGTTTGCAGATTACATAAAAAGAAGAAAAGAGCTTTTATAATTAAATAAAGAAAACAAAACAAAATCCACGTAGAAGGAAAAGACCTACGTATACAATTTAAATATCAAAGTCTAGTTTACAGGAAACAAGAAACAAAACTAATCGAAAAAAGCTTTAATCAGTTAATTAACAACACTTCTTAACCGTTCAAAGAAGGTTTTAAAACTAAGGGAAGCAATAAACTGGACTTATATAAGCAACTTAAAAAAGAAACTTAAAAAAAAGCTAAGAATCAACCTTAAAGAGTTTCATAAATAAAAGTAAGGCAGCGTTTGAAAAAACCTTAAAGAAATTAAAAACCAAAGGAGGAGAATACAAAAAGAAGATTTAAAAAAGTTGACCCTACTATAACATAAGAAGAAAGGTATTAACCTAACATAATATAAGTAAAAGAAAAGTAAAACAGAAATGGTAGAACCATAACGATAATAGTGTGGTGAAATTAAATGTGGTGGGGTGGAAGTATGATATAAATTATCATATTTTTTATATTTATTTACAAGTTACAAGGAACAACATAATATACCCATCTTAATAAAATATCTCAAGAAATATTTAATTAGAGCAGCTTTTGTTAGACCAAGATTATATCCAGTTACACGCTTTTTTTGAAGAATTTAAAGTACCTACTTTTAGGCAAATATACGTCAAGAAAATAATACTACACACAAATAAATACATAAATGATTTTGAATTTAAAAGTACACGTACAAAATACTCGTTCAGCGGTAACAATTACTTATTCCACGCTCTTTTCAAATGTAGCTGTTTGTAAACGACAATTTTTGTATTATTTCAGCATATTTTCTAACAAAGTCACCGATCATTTTTAACGTCCAACTAATAAAAAGTAATCTAAGCGAAGAAATAGATGAATGGGTGAAACACAATACATATTTTAAATTACCAGATTGAAATACAAAAATAATCGACACTAATAAAAATAAATTTAACCTATTTTTATGATGAATAGCGCACAACAAAATAAATTAATATAAAACTTAACATTAAAAAATCTATATATATAAAACTATGAATGTTTAACTGAATGCTAAGGATGTATAAACTCATAACAGTATTCAGTTGTCTTATCTTATGAATACTCTTGTTGTCTTATCATGTTATCTTATAATATACTAGGATAAAAGCGGGCCTACAGCCCGCCGTGAAAATGAATACTGGTTTACGTTAAATAATTTGTTAAATGTTTTTGTTAACTATACCTAAATAACTTTCATGAATTTATCGTACAAACTTACACAACGAAAATATTCAAAATATTGAACATTTTTAGCTGTTTTATGTATTATACACGCAACCCTTACGGCAAGGGATGACTAAAATGTTGCTGGAATTGTTAGATGAGGCTTGTCGTATGCTAAACATGTGAAACTTTTTTCACATGCAACCACTGTCGTATTGAGTAAATTTGAACTTTTTTTTAACTTTAAGGTCGAAATATTTTTTATCGCCGACTTATCACCGATGAAATTTACCTCCGCCTTCCGGCGTGACGAAAGGGATTTTTTTTTATTTTACAAAAAGTATGCATTTTAAAAACGTGTATAGCTGAGCAGGAATCAAGGTAGGTAACGGCAAAATATACAACTAAAACGTATTCAAAGGTAATGACTAAAATAAGAAATTTTACAACCGGTTTCAAGTTGTATGCATTAGTTAAATTCAGAGGAACGTATTAAAATAGTGAAAGAAAAATACTTAAACGGTCTATGAAAGATCATTTAAAACTGTAATATATATATATATTTTAAATTTTTAAATATTCAGTTATAGAACAAAATAAAGGCGAAAGTAAAAAAGGAATTAGTTTTTCACGAAAAAAAAATAATTGTACAACTCGAAGTTTCAGTATTGCAGCAATTGAAAAAAAACGAAAAGAAAACTATTCATAAGCCACTTCATTCTTATCAAATTTCAACTGATAAAAATAAATAACGTTAATTTTTTTGTTTTGTAATAATTATTTTCGTACACTATTATGAATTTAATACTGACATAACATAAGCAATGAAATATTTATCGTGCAGGAACGAACGCTCCTGTTTTTTAACCCTCCGGGTTAGTCTAGTTCTAGGCCGATATTGGAATGCTAACTCCATTTTAAAGAAATAGAATCGACCCTGGTGATGTAGTATGAAGTAAAATTCTTCCACTCAATAGTGATTGAGATAAAAAACTAACTCTTTGGTTATTAAAATTTTATAAATAAATATAAACTAAAACAAATTATTATATATATAGTAATTTAATAATACAATAAATACCGTTTATAGTGACCTCCAAGGAACCGACGATTTTACGTCATTATAACCGATAGTAACAATAACCGATTTAGGTAGCTTAGTGATACTACTTTAATATGCAATCTACACGGTTATTGTAATACAGTAAAATAACAATTATTAAAAAATTTATTTCCGTAATAAAATAATAAAAAAAACAAAAATATGCAATTATAAATGCAAATATAATTGTAATACAGTTTTTGAAGGTTCTTTTTACACATCAATGTGTTATTCTTTTTCTAGAAAATTCCATTTTAATAATCCTGATTGCGTAATGGATGTAAGTTAACATTTTATAATATAAAATAAAGGTTAATTATAACTTGGTAAGTGTTTCAGTAATTTAATAAATATGCACCTAATTAATTTCTTGAGTATACCAAACCATCATATTATAATATTTTTGATTTTCGAAAAAATAATTTTTTTTTTAAAACACTTGGATTGTTTTTCGTTCCGGTTTGATATATATTCCGTTTTTGTGGTACATAAATATTAAAAATTTTTTCAATTTCTGAAAAGTCTTTTGGTTGTTTAAAATTACAACGTTTTTTTATCGGTTTTGATCTGTTTTGTTTTTTTTTTTACTTTTAAGACCATAATGGATCACTTTAGTTCATTTTTGGCAAGTTCTTTCTTTTCTTGCTGATTTGTTGTTTTTCAGCTTTTCTTTCTTGCCAGTAATTTCTAAGGGTTTCAGATCTTCTTGCCCTTTCTTGTTCAGAGTACACCCGGCTTATTGTTTTCTTGGATTTTGATAGGAATCTTCTTTCTTTATTTTTTAATTTCTCATAGTTTCCGGTTTTAGTTTTTAGGTTTTCACGGGTTATGTCTAATTCCTCCATGTCTTTCTGTACTTCGTATAACCAGTTCGGTCTGCTTTTCTTGTTCCAGAAAAGTTCGATTATCCGTCTGATAAGTCTGGTCTCTTCCATTCTGAAAATATGTCCTAGAAAGGAAATTCTCTTCTTTCTAAATTTATTAGTTATCGGGATGATCGTTCTGTAAATCTCTTCGTTTGGAATAATTCTCCAAAACCCGTCTTTTTTAATGTTTTTCCCGATGCATCGTCGTAGAATCTGTCTTTCAATCTTTTCCAGTTTGTCGGTAAACCTTGTCTGGTACGGTCCAAATATGGTTTCGCATCCGTAAAGTATTTCTGGTCGGATAACTGAGTTATAATGTCTTATTTTTGTGTTTATGGACATGCATTTTTTGTTATAGATGTTTTGTGTTTTTATTGTGGCTTTGATGAGTTTATTTATTCTTTCATTCCAGTTTGGATTTTCTTGGAGGTTGTGTTATAAATATTGTTTTGTTTTAGATATAAATATAATTCTTTAAATTTGTTTTCAGCCAGTTTTAGATAGAACATTTTTTTAAAATTTGTTTTCTAAAATCGGTTTTTTGTTTATTAGCAAATCATTCTTATAATAGTACAACCATTGCCTAGTAAGTTTACAGTGTGAAAGCAGCACACATTAAGCTTACTAAGGAAATTATGAATGAAATGTTTTTCCCATTGCCTTTTTTTCTATCTAACACATCATCCAAATAATTCTTGCTAACCTATATACTATATACGTCTGGTTAAAATAATGAATAAAATCCATATAAATACTTATATATAATTGCTATGTAGTAAGGAATTTCATTCCGATTTCTACTCCGGCGGTAAAATGACGCTATATTGAAATTCTTGGGATACAAATTTATTAGGAAAAATTAGTGGTTTTAACGTTTTATGATCTGAAAATTAAAAAAAAAAAAAAAAATGGTCGAACTACAGCTCTGAGAAAATTTATTTAAAAAATATTTAATTTATTATTTAAAAATTTGGAGAAGAAAGAAACATTTTTTTTGCTGTATAATTTATTTATTTCTTTACATTGCTAAAAAAATAAGAAAATCCTTGTAAAACTATTTGTTGAGAATTTGAACTTACATCAAATATAAATGCAAGAATTTTGATTTTCATTTAAAGTAAAAGTTAATATCGTTTTAATATAGGTAAAAATCTACTAGAAATAATTCAAATTTTTAAAAGTAAATAAATATAAGACCAGTCTCAGGTCTTAACAGCAGTACATAGGGTAAAGGTTTCGTTAAAAAAAATAAGAAGAAGAATAATTAGAAACTTTTACACATTTAAATAAATTTTTTTTTTTTTTTTTAACTTCCGGGAGCATCGTTAGGTGTTCCTTCAGAGGATTACATGAATGACAATTTTTGTAGCGTGTGAAAATGCCTTGCCTGAACAGATTCGAAACCGGGAATTTTAAAACTTAAATTAAAAAAAAATTATTTCATAAGTTGTAACCATTAAAAGCTCATCAAAAACTGAGTGTTTTTTTTTTCTATTCTATATTTCAATAATTCTTTAAACCTAGAGAAGTGAATAAAATATTCTGCTTGTTTATCGTAGTACAATTTATTGTTGATATTAATTTTTTTTGGTTTTAATTTTCAACAAAATAAATTTACACTTTTGTACATTTTTTTTTACAATTTTGTATGAAAGCACACTAGGTGTACATTTTGAATATCAAGAAGTATTTCATAATTACAATAAAAAGTATGCAATAGGAATTTTGCAGCGTTTTGCTGAACTAATAAAAACAACTCGTTTCAATGCAGTGAGAAACCACAAAGTTTTACAGATCGAATAGAAAGTGTATAAAAAATAACCGATGAGTATTAAACAATTTATTTATCTACAACGTTGTAATGTTTTATATATATATATAATTTTATTTTACAATATTCTGCAATTTAGTTTGAAATTAAAGGTTTTATACCATATTTTGTTTTAAATAAAAATTTAAATATTTGTTTTCAACTGACTTAGTTTTCTCAGAATTAGTTCTCGTAACTTAAAATATATATTGTTTTTCTCGAATCCAATTTTCAGGGTTTTATTACAATTTTCTTTTAATTTTAGAGTAAATGTGTGACTCAATTTTTTTAATTTTTCATATAAAAAAAAATCAACTATCAATTTTTACAGTTAATTTGTGTTGTAAGAATATTTACTATAACCTCATTTAACCGCCGGAACAGAAATTAGTGCTAAGTTTTCGATAACTGTAATTCCAAAACAAAGGGTAATTCATTTATAATTAATAATTAATTTATAATTTTAAGGCTATTAATTTATAAAATTTTATTTTCATTATTTTAAAATTATAAAATACATCTGTAAAATTTAACAGGAAAATCCTGAAACACTTTGTAAAATATCAATCAGAGGTAGGCGTGCTTGGCACCGTGCCACGGTTAGAGTAGTTTCAACTTTCAATGGGGGTCAAGCTTGGGAACGTATTTTCACTCTCCCGGTTAAGATTTAACTTTAACATGGCGATTTGTTGAATTGGAGTGCGCATTTATGAAAAGGAAAATAAGTAAATGTTGGTTGCGATCAACCTAGCTGTAAATTCAAGCAGTCCTCAAAGTTGTAGCTGATGTGAAAGACTAGATACACTCAGCTTCCAAACAGACCAAACCTGAGGTCCTCTGGGACATTTATTCACGCTGGTAGTACTCCAATCACTAATTATGATATGCCGACGTGGCAATGAAATTGGCTGAATTTGATATACTGTCGTGCTATGAAAATTACTTGAAACGTTTGTAATGTGGTTACATACGGTTTAGGTGGTGAATAGTATAGAATTAGGCGCAGGGTCTTTGATCTTCCGCGGGTAGGCTGTTAGTTTAGCAGCCTGAGGACCTGAGGGCAACGCAGTAGATTTAGGTGTCTGATGTCTTCTTTGAAGACAAACTTGACTAGGGCCGAATTTACCGATGTGAATATATTTCTAGGTATCTACATCGGTGGCATCTCACGAGACCGGACTGCTGACTGGACTGTGGAATGTGATCAGTTTGAGGGCTAGAAGATGCCCTCTGATTAAGCCATTCATGGCTAGGAACAGAGGTTGTGATGCAGCGACCAGACACGCTACGAGGCAGATGTTCTTCTTCCTTGGATGGAAATTGAGATGAATAAATATCAACACCCTCAAACCCACCAAAATGCAAATGATATTAGCCCTAATATGATACTTTCATTCCAATCCCCACAAAAACTAAATACAGAGTGTCCCGTAATGATGGGAGACATTTTAAATACAAATATCTGAAGTTGCAATAATAAGTTTTAGTGCAAACTGTGGTGATTACATATGTGACGTACAGGAGTTTTGCATACTACATAAAATTTTGAAAATCACCTCCTTCAGGTTACCACCATTACAACGAGAATATACCTGGGCTCTGTCTTTAAGTTGCAGAATGGTGCGGTGGATCGTGTCAACTGGAATGGCTGGAATTTCCCTTCTGATTTCTTCCTTTACTGCATAAATTGTTCGTGGTTTGTTAGCGTAGACTCTCTCCTTCAGGTAATCCCAAAGGAAGTAGTCTGCCGATGATAGATCTAGTTATCTAGCTGGCGAATTGATGTCACCAAATCGTAAAATGAGGCACCCTGGGAAGTGTTGGCGTAGAGTTGCCATACAATATTGTGCTGTGTGAAAGGTAGCGCTGTCCTGTTGCATCCACATTTCTGACAGACCACGATGTTCTAACCCAGGAATGAAAAACATATTGAGCATGTGATTATAGTTTTCACTATTAACGGTAATAGCAGAACCATGTTATCCTCGAAAAAGTACGGACCGATGAGATATCCACGAGTCACGGCAGACCAAACGGTAACTTTGACACTATGTTTTTCGTGAACATTGCCAAGGTTTTCTCGACCCCAAAACCTACAGTTTTGCTTATTAACATAACCAGATAAGTAGAAATTGGCCTCATCTGACGAGATTAGATACTCAAGAAAGGTATTGTTCTCGTTGCAGTTATCCAAAAACGTATCACACATTTTTTTTTACTAAGCTTATCTGACGGAAGCAGCTGCTGTGCTAGCTGTATCTAATACGGATACATGTGCAGGTCTTATTTTATAATCCTGTGGACGCTGCTATGGTGAACATTTACTTCCTGCAGTGGCGGCTCGCGTATAGACATTGTAGAACTGTAGCATCCCCTATTGCCACTTGATATTATCAATAACATTAAAATAATGAGTCCTTTTTCTTTAATTCTTTCTTTATACTTGTACAATTTATAACCCTTAAGCTTAATGTCAGTAGCTATTCTCCAGTTTATGAAAAAGATACAAAAATATTTGTATTGAACTGTGCGCTCCACAGTTCTAGTGTCGTGGTGTTTGGTTGTTGTGCGCATTCGCACATAGGAAGCTGCAGGCGAGGAAGAGAAACCACTGTCGCTCCCGCAGTGCCGATCCTGGCGTTGTGGTGGAAGGTAGTTTTTTTTTTACTCAGCCTGTGTTTTGCTTAAAAACCGTGTACCATATCCTTGAATGTGATAAAGTGTACAATTAGATTATTATCCTGCTTCCAGATATTATATTTTATTAATTTTTTCAGTTCTTTTATTTTATAGAAAAATTTAACCTTGGCCTTGAAAAGGCCCAGAAAAAAATTTTTGGAGAAGTACTTCCACTAATTATAGCTACGAGCCGCCACTGCTCCTGAGACAATCGATGGGTTGACTTGTTTGGACTTTGCTGCATGGCGTTTGCAACACATTGATTAGTGTCATGGAGTCGAGACTTTCGAGGCCGTCCAAGAGTCTTTTTTTGTTGGTATTTCCTATTTCTTGAATGTTCCTCACTGCACGGAGGATCACTTTCCGAAATGGTACATGATGTTCACTGAACATGTTTTCTGAAATTTCTTTGTGCTGCGATGATCGAGTCTTGAGAAGCAAAGTACACCCCTAGAACTTACGCAATTTCTCTTAAGGTCCACGATCTAATCAAGGACTAGACACACCTGCAACAAATAATTACAAAAAAAAAAATTCACTTGAATTGGCTTTCAAGAACAGTAACATACAAATATATAAGATTACTCATGTCCCTCCAAATTACCAATAAAATGTATCCCGTCATTATGAGATACCTGTATATAATGAACATCTTTCAGAGAAAGAAACTCTGATTAATATTCCATATATACTTTAAATCTATCACGGCTATAAGAAAAATAGTGCAAAACAACATATTAATGTGCTCTTTTGTATGAGAAACAATGCATTAGCTGTATGCACACTCACTTTCCAAGCAATACAGAAAAAAAAAATTAGTTGCAAAAATGCAGGATTTTGATAGATAGCAGAAAACATCTCATATAATTATCGATTACTACTATTTTTTTATTTACTTTAAATTAACTTCAGAAGCTAATAAAATTATACGTAATTATTTTATAAAGTAAACAGAATGAATTTACTTTTAGTACATGGGGATGATTATATTTTATAAGGAAGTATTAAAAATGCCTCATCATTTTATAAAAATAACAGAAATAGATTGTTGGCTATTGTAAGATAAATAAATTTATTATTATCTCGATTAACGTAATAGATTGCAAGGTTAAACATATGCAATTTAATTTTTTCCTTAACACATAGTATCCTGTAGTAACCTGTAAGAGGCGTATTTCTCTCTCTTTCGCTCTCTCTCTCTCTCTCTCCGCGCGCATGTGTGTGTGTTTGTGTTAGGGAAGATATTAACTATAGAACGCCTTCGTAACTCGCATCAGCCTCTTTGCTTTTCTTTACGTAGGTTGATGTATTTTGATGGAATTGTTACGAACAGTGCTATGTTATTACATGGTGAGAGTATACGAGGTAAGCGCAGAAAGTGAATCTGCTGTCTTCTGTTGAGGTAGCTGTGTTACATCAGACCAGATGTTGTTTATGACGTGATGGTACACTGAGGTGGGCGAAGGGTTAATAGTATACTCCGCATTCTCGATCATGATTATTATTTGTAAATCATGTTATTTATTGTTTTAAGGTTTATCATTTTTTTTTTTTTATATCCGTACAATTTTAAATATGTATAAAATCATACCATTATCTATATTACATTATTTATAAACAATATATCTATTGGCAAATATCGTGATACATACTTTAACACGAATTTCCTCTTGTATTAAGAACATTTTTGGTGGTAATTTTCGTACGTGTTATACTTATGTTGGCCTGTTTGAAGCTTAATAAGTTTTGATTGGATAAACCAATTTTGATGAAATTTTTCACAGAAACTAGTGAGTGTATATTGGGAATATTTTTTGGTAAATTTTTGGATCAATATTTCCAGAGGGTGAGGATTAATTTTCTTAATATTTTCCAAAAATAATTTCACACTATATTAAACTTGTCTTACAATTTAAAAAAAAAAAATTGCCCCAAAATTCCCCGTGACCCAAAAATTGAAAAAATATTATTTTTTTATCTATTACATTTTTTAACCAAATTTTTTTTAATGTCTTCCTAGGCGTATAAGTAGTGCAAGAAACCTAAAAAAATATTTTGGGGGCTATATTGGGTGTGCGAAAGCCGATCAAAGTTTAAAAACATCAAATTTTTGAATTTATCGAAACATTTTTTGATTTATTTAAACTTTTAATATTTTTAAAAGATTTTTTTTTAATTTTTCGGTAAAAAATGAAAATATCAGCTTGATTTTTGTGTGTGTAATCTTCATGTGAGTATCTAAAACACAATTTCTAGATTTTTTGAGATTCCAGTTTCAAGGGTTAAAAAGGATTTCTGATTTTTTTTGAAAGCCTGCTATTTTTTATTTTTTAATTTCTCGATAAAAATGAAGTCAACCTGATTTTTTGTGAGTGTAATCTTCATGTGAATAAACCAATTTCTAGAGATTTTTGAAATTCGACCTTGAATGGCGATAAAGAAAGGTAAAAAAACTTTCAATAGCGATTGTAAATTTTCCCATTTTCGATTATAATAAAGGATATATTCAGTATATATGAGTTTGCAAATAACTTTTCAGATAATATTTAGAAACCAATTTCGGATTGTTTTGAATTCCGATTTTTTTAAGAAGTGGGAAGGTATACGGCGCTGTGGCTACACCAACACAGCAACTGCCACCGTTACTGTATGTGTGACTGGCTGCACTTGCTTCCGGTTAAATCTTGACCAAAATATATAAAATAAAAAGATTGACTTCTACGGGAAACGCAAGTAACCATATAGCGCGGGCAAAGCTACGTCGGGGAGTTAGTAGTAAATATAAAACTACATATTATGGAAGAGAAAAAGTTCTTCTTTTGCAGTAAATATATTTTTCATTTAAGTAATTTTCTGATTTGCTTTTTAGAAAAATATAACATCTGCAATATAATATCTTAAAAATTACTGCATTATTTCGATTATGAGATAATTTATCCAATAATTCTGACCTTCTACGAGATGAATTATATTCAAATGTTGGGAATTTTTGATTCTCGTAAACGAAATCGTAAAATTATTTTGTCGTAATTTACAAATTTATTTTTTAATCTGGTTGATTAAATGAATTTTTTGTTTATATACTATAATAATAATGTTTTCATTTTCTATTGTTGACCAAAAAAAGTAATTGAAAATTTTAATATTTTTTTTTTAACATTCATCTAATTAATTTTAGGTAGATTTCATAAGAAAACTGCCGATTGTAATGGCTACCATGATTTGACTTCCGGATAATTTGACGTATCACATCCTGCAGAGCCCAAAACCACCGTCAGCTCAAAAGTTTATATATATATTTCAATTTTTTGTGGAAACGATAACTGCCGTAATTTTGGGCCAATCACTTTCAAATTGTTCCTTAAAAATAACTTGTCCCAAAATCTCGGTCGAGTTCGATAACAGTCAAAATCGGACCATAGGGTTGGAAATGGGGGGCTTTTTCGAAAAAAAAATTGCTATATATTCTTATTAAGTAAAATATCGAATTTGTTTAAAGTTCTTACTATTCTTTGGATAAGGGCCTAAAATTCACCTAAGTAAATTTTTCTATATCACCAACCATTGGCTCAGGGTATTGAAATAATGGGGTTTCGAAGACAAAAACGAATCATGCCTTCCTTAATAGGTACAGTATTGAATCAGTTTAGCATGGTCGTTGGTCCTCTAAACATTACCTAAAATCTTTTTTGTAACATTTTTTGATATGGCCAATCTTTACGGCAAGGGAAGGCCAAAAGCAAAAAAAAACAAAACAGAAAAACAAAATATCGCTATAACTTTCTTATTAAGTAAAACATTGACTTCATTTAAAGTTCTTACTATCTTTTGGATAAGGGCCTAATACTTATTTAAGTAAAGTTTTTTGATATCACCAACCATTGGCTCAGAGGGTGGAAAAAATGGGGTTTCAAAGATAAAAAATAATACCTCCCTTAATAGGCACAGTATCGAAATGGTTTATAGTGGTCGATAGTCCTATAAAACTTTTGTTTGAAACAATTTTTGATATGATCAACCCTTTTGACAAGGGATAACCATGAATATTGTTGGAAATGTAAGAAGATAGGGCTTGTCGTATGCTAATCATGTGAAACTTTTTTCACATGCAACCGTTGTCTTATTGAGTAAATTTGAATTACAATTTTTTTAGAAGATTATTCATAAAAAATGTTTTATTGAGAGATTTCAGTTGCCATCTGTTATGAATTCATTTTTGAATATCTTAATTTCTTCTGTGTAAAACATTTGTTATGTTTATAAGAAATGCCACAAGTTAAATTATTGTAGATTTATAAATTGATAGTTGCTTAAATTAATTTATAAATAATAAATTATAAATTGATTATGACAATGTAAGTAAACAAATAAAAAGCTTTTCTTTTTCGAAATATTTCGTAAAGAAAGTGAAAACAAACCGGAAATTTGTTTTAGATTGTATTATATATAAACAAAATATTTATATTAAACAATATTATTATGTACCAAATAACGAGGTCGTCTTACATATTTTAATTAATGCAGTGTTTTTTTTTTTAATATTAAATGGCCTTGACCTGCTCCTCAACAGCCAATCGTGTTAAAGGTCAAGAGAAAATCCTTTTCTACACCGTCTGCTCTCATCTGGTTCGGTCAGTTACTTAACCGCAACTCTGTACTTACTATATTCTATTTCCCATGGCTGTTATAATACCTGTAGTCCATGTTAAAAGAATAACAGGTATGTTATTACAAAACTTTACTTGCTGTTATATAAGAAATGCATTCATCATACATTTTGTACAGCCCCCTATAATATATGTTATTATGTACCAGATATGCTTTCAGTCACTTCTTTTTAAAATTATATTTTCGCTCTTTTTTAATATATTAGTTTAATATCAGATTGAAATGGTTTCAGATTGTTTCTTGATGCAGAACTAGATTTCTACCAAATTTTATGATTTTTTTTGGCATATTCCGTTCCGTTTTATTTTATATTAAAATATTTAAAATAAAATAAATAATACTTTTATTTGACTATTATATTGGGTCAAAAGGAATTTGGAGATTTCAAATATATAACTCATTAATTTTGTTTTTTATGTAAGCACCAAATGTAATAAATTTTATTACATCAGTAGTAATAAAAGTAAAGGTGCGATGTACTGGGTCGATCGCCCGTCTATATATAATGAATCTTTTTCAAATTACATTTAAATTATCTGAAAAAAATTATGTAAAAACCAGGTAGAAGTAGGAATTTATGATGAGTTGTATAAACAGGGTTATCATATTTATAGCCTCTATAGATATAAAATAAGCAGCAAGTATATAGATTACAGTATTATCAAAAGAACCAATTAACAACTGAAACGAATCCATATTACCCGTACTAGATTGAAGAGCTAAATCTTTTGTTCTCGATCGTGGATTGGCTAAAATTTATTGTCTCATACTACTTCATCACGGTCAGTAATATTTCTTTAAAATCTTATTTCTCAACCGCATTTATTAATAAATAGTTACTTACCTTCATTTTCCAAAAAGATATTGATTGAGTAGAATTACATTTTTAAAATAAATCGAGGTGTTGATGTGACCAGATGAAATAGATCTGTTAATTTCAAATTTCTAAACTTGTACCGCAAGTTTATATTATCAAAGATGTTTTTTTTCTGCATTCTTGTTGTGTAATCCGTAAATTATGTATAATATTAATATCGTTAACGTAAAGGTGAGAAATTTATAATTGAAACTATGATGTTTTTCCCTAGACTGTCTATTCAGATAAATTTATTATCCCATTTACGTAAATGTGTTCATTAAAATCATACTATCTGATATTAATTGACTTCTGATTTTTAAATTAATTTTATTACATTTGAGTATCTTACTCATTGGTATCAGTAACAATAAAAAGTGCGATGTAGTGGGTCGATCTTCCTTCTATATATATAATGGATTCATTTCAAATTACATTTAAATTATCTGAAAATATATAAAAATACATAAATCAGGATTTATTTTAGCAACCAGTTGTTCATGTAATAATTCCTTGTAATGTTTATGTTAATTCGAATAAATATTTAGGTTTAATCCAATGTCTTTTGATTTCAATTTTGCAGATTGACGTAAGTATTTTCATCCTACAACATCACGATCGATAACATTTCCTTATAATTTTATTGTTCTTCAGTGATTTTATCAATTTCTTTCAATAAAATTTCTTTTCATTTTATTGCATAGTAGTTACATTACAAAAAATAAACATATATATTGTATATTCTGTTAACATATCCACTGCAACATCTTATGTCGTACGATTTATTAATCTCAATATAAATTTATATTTGTTTATGTATAATTTTATGTATTTTAATTAAAAGGTAATGTTTCCCAATACATGATCACTGTATGTCATTATAAAAATTGAACTCTATGTTAAAAAGAATAATAGGTAAGTTATTACTAAACTTTACTTGCTGTGTAATAAAAATAAGAAAATTAAAAAAAATAATAAAATACTAGTAATAAAGCTAAGAAAACCAGGAAATAATCTTTTCGGCGTATCATAATATTCAATGCGTTATATTACTTTACAAAAAACACTAAGAACAATATTTAATTATCTAGATTTTCTTTTTGTATAAATTTATTCCACAGAACTCTTGAGGTTGGAATATTTAGAAAGACGAATATTCAAAAAGGAAATATGTTATACAATAATGTGTTCCATATTGTGAATTCATCAATTTAAAATAACACTTAAATATATAGACCTAAAAGTACCGCAGGATTTAAATTTACAAAAGGAACAGACAAATTTGTAGCATACTTTGAAAGAATAAACATTCCGATTAAATAAAGAAAATAATAACCGGTAATAAATGCTCTCACTTCTTATATGACACTCGCGAAATTTTCTGATAAAAAATGTTCAATCATATTTTTGCAGAGTTAACGCTCAATTGTTACGATTACATGTCGGATTTCGTCTTTAAGTTCACGAATGGTTGGTATACTATTACTGTAAACTCTGAACAGTTCAGAGTTTACACTCTGAAGTGTTTAAATCCCTAGAGATAAAAATCACACGGTTTGAGATGTCATTGGTAGCAAATTGTAATCATTGTTGCACGAAATCAGCCGCCAATGAAATTTCTAATGTAACAACCAATGGTTTCGCGCTTCGCATGACACGTGGTGTCATTCTGCGAAAGACCATCTCATCAAAACTAAAGTCAAAATCCACGGTTTCTAACTGAATCCACAAAAATGTTATCTCGCAATAACGTACACCACTGACAGTTTCAGTACAACATTCTCCGTATTTGTCATATGTTTATACGACACTTATGCGCTCCTACATCGTGTATTTCTCGATAACTGCTACTAACTGCAATGTGATTACAACATATGCTTCAAATAACGTTGCCAACACAACGGAAAAAATTGGCATACAATTTAAATCCGGCAATAATTTTGAAATACTCTATATATAACATTACTAATTAGTATCATTACTAATAAAAGTAAAAGTGCGATTTAGTGGATCAATCATCTGTCCTTAAGTAATTCAAATTACAGTTAAATATATATATATATATATATATATATATATATATTAAAGTAAGTATCGTTTATAGTGACATCGGATATAATAACATATTGGATACAGTGACCAAAAACTTGTCTCTTGATTGGTTTGGTATGGTGTTAATACATAAATACGAGGGTTACTTTTTTTCAAGGTCCGATCGGTCACGAAATTAAAATAACAGTGAAATTAAAAAATTTTTTATTTGTAACAAGTACTACCATAGTTATGCTATTTCTCTACATAGTCGCCACTCCGATTTAGACATTTGTCGTAGCGTAGTACCAACTTACCCATACCCTCGTCATAGAACGGAGCCGCTTGTGTTTTCAGCCGTGTTTCTACGCACACAGTTTGCGGTAATGAAGTCTCTCACTCGCATTGGTGTAGAGAGCTGACCTTGAAATTTCAGAAAACGAATCGCACAATACAGAAATTTTGAACCGACGATTTTCTCGAATCGCTTCATCAACTCGCTCGACGAGATCATCGGTTGACACTCGCTTCCTTCCCTAACTGCCTGTATCACGAACATCTGTACGTCCTGCTTTAAAGTTCCTGTGCCACTGTCGCACTTTGCTGTCACTTATTGAAGTTTCACCGTACACATTACTTATTCGTCGATGAATTTCAGGTGCATTACACCCCTCAGCCTGAAGAAATCGAATTACCGCTCGCACTTCACAATTGGCGGGAGATGATATTGTTGTAGACATGTTTACGTGCTAGCTGCGTGTTCAGAACTAAACGAAATGACGTGGCGTGAGAGAAGGCCATATTAGAGACGCTGCGCAACACATATGCGCAAAGGTTCATCCGATTTTTGCATGGATTTTTAATTCCCCACCGATTGGAGCTTGAAAAAAATATAACCCTCGTAATTACATCGGTTGTAGTGACATATCGGTTATTATGACTTACATTTTCTACTGAAATGAAACATTTTTACGTATCCTGTGTAATTCATTCAATAGTGATTTAATTATGACTTGGCAAAAAACATTCACAATAGAGGAAAGACACACATTATCAGGAGGTTAGAGAATTGCGAAACTAATAAAAACATCGTCCAAGAAATAGGCCTAGGTCTATTTCTTGGTCTTCAGTCATTTGACTGGTTTAATGCAGCTCTCCACGATTCCCTATTTAGTGCTAGTCGTTTCATTTCGGTATACCTCCTACATCCTACATCCCTAATAATTTGTTTTACATATTCCAAACGTTGCCTGCCTGCACAGTTTTCCCTTCTACCCATCCCTCCAGTATTAAAGCGATTATTCTAGGATACCTTAATATGTAGCCTATAAGTCTGTCTCTTCTTTTAACTATATTTTTCCAAATGATTCTTTCTTCATCGATTTGCCGCAACACCTCCTCATTTGTCACTTTATCCACCCATCTGATTTTTAACATTCTCCTGTAGCACTACATTTCAAAAGCTTCTAATCTTTTCTTCTCAGGTATTCCGATCGTCCAAGTTTCACTTCCATATAAAGTTACGCCCCAAACATACACCTTGAAAAATCTTTTCCTGACGTTTAAATTAATTTTAGATGTAAACAAATTACATTTCTGACTGAAGGTTCGTTTCACCTGTGCTATTCGGCATTTTATATCGCTCCTGCTTCGTCCATCTTTAGTAAAATTCTACTTCCCAAATAAACTTCTTCTACCCCCATAATCTTTTATGGGGGTAGAAGTGCCTCTTTTATTAAGGATACCGCGATTTTCAAGAAATGAATTCTTGGAATTATATGATAAACTGCTGCACGTAGACCAACCGGATACCTGCTTCAAGTCTGATTGTTTCACAGTAAGCCTATCGGATAAAATCGGGCATTCTAATCTCTTCCAATATCCTACCCTACTAAACGGTATATGTACCGCTGTCTGTGTGTGCGTCCCTCTTAGCTTAGCACCGGAATGTACCGATCACTAGCGGAAAATCCCGATTCGTTAGTACATGTCTCGTGGTGTATGAATGTCTGGGTGATCATGCAGGGCATGTACATACCATATGATTTATATCCGGCCCCTGCATGATAAGAGGGGAGATTTTTTAGCGGGTGAGAGCCCCGTACTGCCGTCAGTGCGAGTCTGACGGCGGTTGGCACAGCTTTTTCCTCCCCCCTACGGAAACCAAAAAGAAAAAAAAGGTAATATCTTTTGATGGGGATGTATCAGTCTGAAACGACCGGCTGTCTGTAAGGGGAAGAGTATGGGACTACTGAGAGTGAACAAAGAAAATGTTCAACATATAAGCGGGGTTTTCCTGTGTAGTCCTAAAAAATCTGTTAGAAGATACGCCACGAACTATCAATCCCGGTGATATAGTGTGAATGTTTATGGAAGTGCTTACATATATGTCCATATCATCTACACCAGTAACGGGCTTTGAAGCCTACCGACTTCGCACTGCTTGCCGACTTCGTGATCGAAATATTGCAGCATGAAGTTGTCTTTCTTGATAGTATTGTTTTAGTGATGAGTCAACATTTCATCTTGGGAAAAAGTTAAGGGTCAGAAAATCCTCATGAAATCTTAAAACGGGAAAGGAACTCCCAAAAATTAAAAATGAATTTTGTCTTTCTGATAGTCTACTTTACACTGGACGTATTTGAACTTTTGGTGCCAGTTTTGAATTTTTTTTTCCAATAACTAGATAATTTACCTTTATTCATATTTGCATATTTAAATGTTACAAACTTTTTAATTTTTATTAAAAAAATTGATTAAATAAATGATATATTCTCAAAATATATTATTTGAGGAAAGAACCACATACACATCATATCCAAGTAAGGAACTTCTATTATTTTGCTTTAACGAAAAAGAACGACAAGTAAAGTTGAACTCGGGATATCCTACAGAAGTAAGTCAGAATACATTTAAATATGTAAAGATTTGTGGTAATTTTTTTCCAGATTCTTGATCCCTTTCTCCCAATCTCAGGATAGTGTCACGATGTGCTCCATTCTAAGAAATCAGAAACGATCCCTCAGAATCCTTCATAATTTAGAATATCACAATGGAGTTTACACCAGACTTGTAAAGCCAGCATAAACATGGTATTATCTGACAAACAGTAGCTTCCTATAAATCATTTCAGGAACTTATATGTCCTGTGATGACTGACAATTAGTATGATAACTTAAGTGCCTCTCCACTAAAAACCAATCCTTATTAGAAGATGAATATGATAATATTGGAAGTGGCTTGAAACAAAACTGCAGGGAGGTTTAATTTTGCTTTAATTGTAAAATTACTATAATAAAATTCGTTTTTAAATAAAACTACAAAAAAAAATTCAGAAGCTTTATGAACGATTTTAGAACAGAAATTTTTCATAATGATGTTGAGACTGTTCAGATGTTATATATGTAAATTATAAATAAACAAAAAGTAATGTTTCACATTTACCCAATTAATAATAAAAAAATAAAATAAAATTAATATTTATTATTAATGTGTCAATAATGTCAATAAAAAAGATAAAGTTCATTTTCATAGCAACCATATAAAAATTACAAATTAAACATTTATTTAAATTTATTATCAAAAAAAATTTATAAGTCACTATTCTATAAATGAATAGTGACTTGACATACTTAATTAAAGCTGATAGGAAATGTTGAATACTGCAATCTGGAATAAGTCTACTATTATAATATTTTTATTTAGGTGAGAAAGCAGATTTATTTTTACCACTCTTATATTAACTCGCTTTTGGACTATGTAAGTAAGATTCATGGTACAGAACCTTTCAGTTGAATTTTGAAGCGCTTCTGCTTATCCATTCGCTCTGAAATTTTGCATACAGGTTTGCTCCTGATAACACATTTTAGCAACATTTTCAAAAGTTACTAAGATGCACATAAATTGCTAAGTGAAAAAAAGTTGAACTTATGCAACCTCGTTTATGTGCATATTTTCTTAGTCATGGAATTATCCATGTTTGTGATATTGTCGTTTCAGTTCATTAAATTGAACTTAAGTATTTTTTTCTATGGCTGAGGCGGAATTTATTTCTGATTTTTCTTCATTTTTTTTTAATAGCTTCCAAATTATTGTAATATCACCGTCTTCATTTCTGTCCACTTGACATAATTTACCAATCGTTCCATTAGTCAAGCCATCTGAAACATGTACATTTGCAGTTAATATGTAGTATTTATCAATAACAAATATTATTTCATTTGGTAATCCTCCAGTGTCGATAGTAGTCATTTTATGTAATTTTTGTCTAACAAAATTTTGTTGTTCTGAGTTTTGACATCCAATATATACATCTTTAGCTACTGAGACAATTTTATTTTCTGCAGCACTTAAAATACGATTGTTTAATTCCTCTTCTGCCGCATTAGATAAGAAATATACAATAAAATTTAGCAAATTAAATAAGTAAATTATTAGGAATTGTAAATGAAAAAAAAATGTTTATTCTTTTGAATATCCTGAATGGCGTATAAAAATATTCTTTATCTACTGCATTGCGTGCACTATGCCTATATATATATATATATATATATATATATTTATAGAAGTATAATTTATTGCATTCTTTTTAGAATTTACTAATGCACATTAATATTCTATTCAAGGTTCATTTATATTATAAAGTAATTAGAATTATTTTAATTTTTTTTTCAGATGTTATGTTAAAATGTATCTTTCCAGTACTAATTACAAAAAAAGAGTTAGTCAATATGAAATTATTGTTAAAAATAATTATGAAAAGCTTCTTAAATGGTGTTGATTATGAAAGTAATAAAAAATATAAAATCGTAAAGCTATAAAAAAAGGATAAAAGTCCACTTGTATATATCACAAAGGGTGAGCGTCAACTTATGTTTATTGTTTAACATAATTTCTTTTTTTCAGTAAATTAACAATTTTTTTCAGGCACACGTGAAATGAATGTAATATAAAAACAAATTATTCAATGAAATTACTGTTTAAAAGTAATTGTGAAAGAATGAAAGGGTGAGTGTCAACATATATAATAAGTTTTTGTTTAATAAAATTTCTTTTTTTCAGGATATTAACAATTTTCTTTCAGGTACATGTGGAATGACTGCAATATAAATCAAGTTAAGATTATAATTCAAAAGTGATTGTGAATGATTAAATACATTAATTAGGAATGAAATGAAAAAGAAAGTGAATAGGTTACTAAGTTTTTTTCAGATAAATCTGAAATTAATATAAGATAAAAAAAATTTGTTATTCAAAATTAAATGTAATGATTTTTATTTTGTCTTCAGTCATTTGACTGGTTTGATGCAGCTCTCCAAGATTCCCTATCTAGTGCTTGTCGTTTCATTTCAGTGTACCCTCTACATCCTACATCCCTAACAATTTGTTTTACATATTCCAAACGTGGCCTGCCTACACAATATTTCCCTTCTACCTGTCCTACCAATATCAAAGCGACTAATCCAGGATGCCTTAGTATGTGGCCTATAAGTCTGTCTCTTCTTTTAACTATATTTTTCCAAATGCTTCTTTCTTCATCTATCTGCCGCAATACTTCTTCATTTGTCACTTTATCCACCAGTCTGATTTTTAACATTCTCCTATAGCACCACATTTCAAAAGCATCTAATCTTTTCATCTCAGATACTCCGATCGTCCAAGTTTCACTTCCATATAAAGCGACACTCAAAAGATATACTTTCAAAAATCTTTTCCTGACATTTAAATTAATTTTTGATCTAAACAAATTATATTTCTTACTGAAGGCACGTTTAGCTTGTGCTATTCGGCATTTTATATCGCTCCTGCTTCGTCCATCTTTAGTAATTCTACTTCCCAAATAACAAAATTCTTCTACCTCCATAATCTTTTCTCCTCCTATTTTCACATTCAGTGGTCCATCTTTGTTATTTCTACTACATTTCATTACTTTTGTTTTGTTCTTGTTTATTTTCATGCGATAGTTCTTGCATAGGACTTCATCTATGCCGTTCATTGTTTCTGCTAAATCCTTTTTACTTTCGGCTAGAATTACTATATCATCAGCAAATCGTAGCATCTTTATCTTTTCACCTTGTACTGTTACTCCGAATCTAAATTGTTCATTAACATCATTAACTGCTAGTTCCATGTAAAGATTAAAAAGTAACGGAGTTAAGGAACATCCTTGTCAGACTCCCTTTCTTATTACGGCTTCTTTTTTATGTTCTTCAATTGTTACTGTTGCTGTTTGGTTACTGTACATGTTAGCAATTGTTCTTCTATCTCTGTATTTGAACCCTAATTCTTTTAAAATGCTGAACATTTTATTCCAGTCTACGTTATCGAATGCCTTTTCTAGGTCTATAAATGCCAAGTATGTCGGTTTGTTTTTCTTTAATCTTCCTTCTACTATTAATCTGAGGCCTAAAATTGCTTCCCTTGTCCCTATACTTTTCCTGAAACCAAATTGGTCTTCTCCTAACACTTCCTCCACTCTCCTCTCAATTCTTCGGTATAGAATTCTAGTTAAGATTTTTGATGCATGACTAGTTAAAATAATTTTTCTGTATTCTTCACATTTATCTGGCCCTGCTTTCTTTCCTATCATTACTATAACACTTTTTTTGAAGTCTGACGGAAATTCCCCTTTTTCATAAATATTACACACCAGTTTGTATAATCAATCAATCGCTTCCTCACCTGCACTGCGCAGTAATTCTACAGGTATTCCGTCTATTCCGGCAGCCTTTCTGCCATTTAAATCTTTTAATGCTCTCTTAAATTCAGATCTCAGTATTGTTTCTCCCATTTCATCCTCCTCAACTTCCTCTTCTTCCTCTATAACACCATTTTCTAATTCATTTCCTCCGTATAACTCTTCAATATATTCCACCCATCTATCAACTTTACCTTTCGTATTATATATTGGTGTACCATCTTTGTTTAACACATTATTAGATTTTAATTTATGTACCCCAAAATTTTCCTTAACTTTCCTGTATGCTCCGTCTATTTTACCAATGTGCATTTCTCTTTCCACTTCTGAACACTTTTCTTTAATCCACTCTTCTTTCGCCAGTTTGCAGTTCCTGTTTATAGCATTTCTTAATTGCCGATAGTTCCTTTTACTTTCTTCATCACTAGCATTCTTATATTTTCTACGTTCATCCATCAGCTGCAATATATCGTCTGAAACCCAAGGTTTTCTACCAGTTCTCTTTATTCCGCCTAGGTTTGCTTCTGCTGATTTAAGAATTTCCTTTTTAACATTCTCCCATTCTTCTTCTATATTTTCTACCTTGTTTTTTTTACTCAGACCTCTTGCGATGTCCTCCTCAAAAATCTTCTTTACCTCCTCTTCCTCAAGCTTCTCTAAATTCCACCGATTCATCTGACACCTTTTCTTCAGGTTTTTAAACCCCAATCTACGTTTCATTATCACCAAATTATGGTCGCTATCAATGTCTGCTCCAGGGTAAGTTTTGCAGTCAACGAGTTGATTTCTAAATCTTTGCTTAACCATGATATAATCTATCTGATACCTTGCAGTATCGCCTGGCTTATTCCAAGTGTATATTCTTCTATTATGATTTATAAATTGGGTGTTGGCAATTACTAAATTATACTTCGTGCAAAACTCAGTCCCCTCTTTCATTCCTTTTGTGCAGCCCGTAGTCACCCACTATATTTCCTTCCTTGCCTTTTCCAATGCTTGCATTCCAATCTCCAACTATTATTAAATATTCATCTCCTTTTACGTGTTTAATTGCTTCATCAATCTATTCATACACACTCTACCTCCTCATCGTCATAGGCGCTTGTAGGCATATAGACGTTAACAATCGTTGTCGGTTTAGGTTTTGATTTTATCCTTATTACAATAATTCTATCGCTATGGGTTTTGAAACACTACTCTCTTCCCTCTCTTCTTGTTCATTATGAAACCTACTCCTGCCTGCCCATTATTTGAAGCTGAGTTAATTACTCTAAAATCACCTGATCAAAAGTCGCCTTCCTCTTCCCACCGAACCTCAATAATTCCTACTACATCCACATTTATCCTATCCGTTTCCCTTTTTAAATTTTCTAGCCTACCAACCGTGTTTAAGCTTCTAACATTCCACGCTCCGACTCGTAGAATGTTATTTTTTAATTTTCTGGTGACCCCTTCCTTAGTAGTCCCCACCCGGAGATCCAAACGGAGGACTAGTTTACCACCGGAATATTTTACCAAGGAAGGCGCCTCCATCACTGCTATATGAAAATGCAGAGAGGCACATTTTCTTGGAAAAAAAGCAGCTGTAGTTTTCCATTGCTTTCGGTTCAAGCCCCCTCACCAACGGCAAGGTCTCATGATTCATAGAGGAGGATGTAATGATTAAATATGTTAATCTTGAGAACAGTAAAAGCAATTATTATGTAATACATTATATGAGAGTTTTGAGGGAGGGAATGATAGCTATAAACAAAGTTTTGTGCATTTGTTTCATTGACTGAGAGAAAGCCTTCAATAGGGTTAAAAGGGATAAAATAATAAAAAATTTGAATAAAGAGAATTGGACGGTAGGAATAACTGAACAGGTTCTAATAGAAGAAACAGAAGCAGTAAAGATGGGAAGAGCAATTAGACAGTGATGTTTCATGCCACCAGTCCTTTTTAGTATTTATGAAGACTAACTAATTGTGGAAGCTTTAGAAGACTTACGGAAAAGTGATTATGAGGTAGGAGAAGAAATAGAAAATTATATATGCTGACAACCAAGTAAGAATGGCTACAACTGAAGAGAAGCCGCCACAAATGAGGGGTAGAATAAATAAGATAGGAGAAAATATGTCATGAGAATAAACACTGATAAATCCAAAGTAATGAGAATATTGAGGGAATACATGGCAACAAATATTTCTATTCAGGTGAAACAATCGGTATATGTTGTTTTAAATACCTTGTAAGTAAAAAACTGTGGAAATTAGAAATCTGCTTATAAAAAAATGTATACATATTGGTTTGAGAGATTTGTAAGATGTGTGATATTATATCGTGCAGAAACATGGACAATAAAGAAAAGTAATTCGATATGTGAAAAGTTCTTAAATGTAGCTGTGGAAGTAATGCAAGAGAACTGCAAGAGAAAGACCTGATTAATAGTCAGGTCTTGACAACTATAAATGTGAGTATGATGAAGGCAATACAAAGAATGCTAATGGAGATAGGCCACAGCTTAAGTAATGATTGTATTCAAAAAGTACTACTTGAAGGAAAATTTCTGGCGTGAGGGGAAGAAGGATAGGAATGCTGGATGATTTGAATGAGAGACACTATAATTTAAAATAATAAGCTTTGAGAACTATCATCATATATATATGTATATATATATATAAAAACTTTGTAACATTACATTTTATGTACGTCGTATTTCTTAAATTCATTGTTTACAGGTTGTATGTTAGTAATTCTAAAGTTAGCTTTATGTGCAGGGACAGCGCCGAAACGCCATCCCCAAACTCAAAAATTGTACACCCGGAGTTCATCTCACGGAATATACAACAGGCGTGGTCCCGGATGCTGCCTTGATGATCGCAGCACCTGGTGATAGACTGGACTTTACCGGATAGATAAGAAAAACTGGTAGGTATTAATAAATGAATAAATATATATAATATATGTATAAAAACTTTGTAACACTACTGTTTATGTACGTCGTATTTCTTAAATTCATTGTTTACAAGTTGTATGTTAGTAATTCTAAAGTTAGCTTTATGTGCAGGGACAGTGCCGACACGCCATCCCCAAACTCAAAAATTCTACACCCGGAGTTTCATCTCACGGAATATACAACGGGCGTGGTCCTGGATGCTCCCTTGATGGTCGCAGCACCCGGTTATACACTGGACGAGACTGGATAGGTCGACCCATCCGAACACTAAAGAACAGAAATATTCTTTCAACCCTGGAAAAAATACGTAACTTACATTTGAGAAGTTACAATCTAAGATTTTAAAATTATTAGAATATCAATAGATATTCAGCTAAAATATTAAACTGCTATTAAAAAATATATTAATTAATGATATTTGACATTTAAACTAATAATATTAAATAAATTTCTGAGTTCAGCTGCGCAGTACTCAGAGGACTGAGTGATTTTGATATGGCCGTTTATGACATTGTGACTCAGGCCCCTAACAACTACTGAAAGAGCTGCTGCCCTCTTTCAGGAATCATTCCTTAGTCTGGCTCTCAACAGATACCTCTCCGATATGCTTGCACTCTGTATCCCTGAGCACTCAACCCCCCTCACCAACGGCAAGGTCTCATGATTCATAGAGAAAGATGTAATGATTAAATATGTTAATTTTGAGAACAGTAAAAGCAATTATTATGTAATACACTATATGAGAGATTTGAGGGAGGGAATGATAGCTATAAACAAAGTTTTGTGCATTTGTTTCATTGACTGAGAGAAAGCCTTCAATAGGGTTAAAAGGGATAAAATAATGAAATATTTGAATAAAGAGAATTGGACGGAAGGAATAACTTTATTATGGAATTATACATAGAATAGGAACAGGTTCTAATAGAAGAAACAGTAGCAGTAAAGATGGGAAGAGCAATTAGACAGTGATGTTTCATGCCACCAGTCCTTTTTAGTATTTATGAAGACTAACTAATTGTGGAAGCTTTGGAAGACTTACGGAAAAGTGATTATGAGGTAGGAGAAGAAATAGACAATTATATATGCTGACAACCAAGTAAGAATGGCTACAACTGAAGAGAAGCTGCCACAAATGAGGGGTAGAATAAATAAGATAGGAGAAAATATGTCATGAGCATAAACACTGATAAATCCAAAGTAATGAGAATATTGAGGGAATACATGGCAACAAATATTTCTATTCAGGTAAAACAATCGGAATAGGTTGTTTTAAATACCTTGTAAGCTGAGAGATTTGTAAGATGTGTGATATTATATGGTGCAGAAACATGGACAATAAAGAAAAGTAATTCGATATGTGAAAAGTTCTTAAATGTAGCTGTGGAAGTAATGCAAGAGAACTGCAAGAGAAAGACCTGATTAATAGTCAGGTCTTGACAACTATAAATGTGAGTATGATGAAGGCAATACAAAGAATGCTAATGGAGATAAGCCACAGCTTAAGTAATGATTGTATTCAAAAAGTACTAATTGAAGGAAAATTTCTGGAGTGAGGGGAAGAAGGATAGGAATGCTGGATGATTAGAATGAGAGACACTATAATTTAAAATAATAAGCTTTGAGAACTATCATCATTATATATATAATATGTATATATATATAAAAACTTTGTAACATTACATTTTATGTACGTCGTATTTCTTAAATTCATTGCTTACAAGTTGTATGTTAGTAATTCTAAAGTTAGCTTTATGTGCAGGGACAGCGCCGAAACGCCATCCCCAAACTCAAAAATTGTACACCCGGAGTTCATCTCACGGAATATACAACAGGCGTGGTCCCGGATGCTGCCTTGATGATCGCAGCACCTGGTGATAGACTGGACTTTACCGGATAGATAAGAAAAACTGGTAGGTATTAATAAATGAATAAATATATATAATATATATATAAAAACTTTGTAACACTACTGTTTATGTATGTCGTATTTCTTAAATTCATTCTTTACAAGTTGGATGTTAGTAATTCTAAAGTTAGCTTTATGCGCAGGGACAGCGCCGACACGCCGTCCCCAAACTCAAAAATTCTACACCCAGAGTTTCATCTCACGGAATACACAACGGGCGTGGTCCTGGATGCTCCTTTGATGGTCGCAGCACCCGGTTATACACTGGACGAGACCGGATAGGTCGACCCATCCCAACACTAAAGAACAGAAATATTCTTTCAACCCTGGAAAAAATACGTAACTTACATTTGAGAAGTTACAATCTAAGATTGTAAAATTATTAGAATATCAATAGATATTCAGCTAAAATATTAAACTGCTATTAAAAAATATATTAATGATATTTGACATTTAAACTAATAAAATTAAATAAATTTCTGAGTTCAGCTGCGCAGTACTCAGAGGACTGAGTGATGTTGATATGGCCGTTTATGACATTGTGACTCAGGCCCCTAACAACTACTGAAAGAGCTGCTGCCCTCTTTCAGGAATCATTCCTTAGTCTGGCTCTCAACAGATACCTCTCCGATATGCTTGCACCTTCGGTCCAGCTACTCTGTATCCCCGAGGACTCAAGCCCCCTCACCAACGGCAAGGTCTCATGATTCATAGAGAAGGATGTAATGATTAAATATGTTAATTTTGAGAACAGTAAAAGCAATTATAATGTAATACACTATATGAGAGTTTTGAGGGAGGGAATGATAGCTATAAACAAAGTTTTGTGTATTTGTTTCATTGACTGAGAGAAAGCCTTCAATAGGGTTAAAAGGGATAAAATAATGAAAAATTTGAATAAAGAGAATTGGACGGCAGGAATAACTTTATTATGGAATTATACATAGAATAGGAACAGGTTCTAATAGAAGAAACAGAAGCAGTAAAGATGGGAAGAGCAATTAGACAGTGATGTTTCATGCCACCAGTCCTTTTTAGTATTTATGAAGACTAACTAATTGTGGAAGCTTTGGAAGACTTACGGAAAAGTGATTATGAGGTAGGAGAAAAAAAAAACAATTATATATGCTGACAACCAAGTAAGAATGGCTACAACTGAAGAGAAGCTGCCACAAATGAGGGGTAGAATAAATAAGATAGGAGAAAATATGTCATGAGAATAAACACTGAAAAATCCAAAGTAGTGAGAATATTGAGGGAATACATGGCAACAAATATTTCTATTCAGGTGAAACAATCGGTATAGGTTGTTTTAAATACCTTGTAAGCACAATAGTTTGAGGGAAAAAACTGTGGAAATTAGAAATCTGCTTATAACAAAATGTATACATATTGGACTGAGAGATTTGTAAGATGTGTGATATTATATGGTGCAGAAACATGGACAATAAAGAAAAGTAATTCGATATGTGAAAAGTTCTTAAATGTAGCTGTGGAAGTAATGCAAGAGAACTGCAAGAGAAAGACCTGATTAATAGTCAGGTCTTGACAACTATAAATGTGAGTATGATGAAGGTAATACAAAGAATGCTAATGGAGATGGGCCACAGCTTAAGTAATGATTGTATTCAAAAAGTACTAATTGAAGGAAAATTTCTGGAGTGAGGGGAAGAAGGATAGGAATGCTGGATGATTTGAATGAGAGACACTATAATTTAAAATAATAAGCTTAGAGAACTATCATCATTATATATATAATATGTATATATATATAAAAACGTTGTAACATTACATTTTATGTACGTCGTATTTCTTAAATTCATTGTTTACAAGTTGTATGTTAGAAATTCTAAAGTTAGCTTTATGTGCAGGGACAGCGCCGAAACGCCATCCCCAAACTCAAAAATTGTACACCCGGAGTTCATCTCACGGAATATACAACAGGCGTGGTCCCGGATGCTGCCTTGATGATCGCATCACCTGGTGATAGACTGGACTTTACCGGATAGATAAGAAAAACTGGTAGGTATTAATAAATGAATAAATATATATAATATATATATTAAAACTTTGTAACACTACTGTTTATGTATGTCGTATTTCTTAAATTCATTGTTTACAAGTTGGATGTTAGTAATTCTAAAGTTAGCTTTATGCGCAGGGACAGCGCCGACACGCCGTCCCCAAACTCAAAAATTCTACACCCAGAGTTTCATCTCACGGAATATACAACGGGCGTGGTCCTGGATGCTCCTTTGATGGTCGCAGCACCCGGTTATACACTGGACGAGACCGGATAGGTCGACCCATCCCAACACTAAAGAACAGAAATATTCTTTCAACCCTGGAAAAAATACGTAACTTACATTTGAGAAGTTACAATCTAAGATTGTAAAATTATTAGAATATCAATAGATATTCAGCTAAAATATTAAACTGCTATTAAAAAATATATTAATTAATGATATTTGACATTTAAACTAATAAAATTAAATAAATTTCTGAGTTCAGCTGCGCAGTACTCAGAGGACTGAGTGATGTTGATATGGCCGTTTATGACATTGTGACTCAGGCCCCTAACAACTACTGAAAGAGCTGCTGCCCTCTTTCAGGAATCATTCCTTAGTCTGGCTCTCAACAGATACCTCTCCGATATGCTTGCACCTTCGGTCCAGCTACTCTGTATCCCCGAGGACTCAAGCCCCCTCACCAACGGCAAGGTCTCATGATTCATAGAGAAGGATGTAATGATTAAATATGTTAATTTTGAGAACAGTAAAAGCAATTATTATGTAATACACTATATGAGAGTTTTGAGGGAGGGAATGATAGCTATAAACAAAGTTTTGTGTATTTGTTTCATTGACTGAGAGAAAGCCTTCAATAGGGTTAAAAGGGATAAAATAATGAAAAATTTGAATAAAGAGAATTGGACGGCAGGAATAACTTTATTATGGAATTATACATAGAATAGGAACAGGTTCTAATAGAAGAAACAGAAGCAGTAAAGATGGGAAGAGCAATTAGACAGTGATGTTTCATGCCACCAGTCCTTTTTAGTATTTATGAAGACTAACTAATTGTGGAAGCTTTGGAAGACTTACGGAAAAGTGATTATGAGGTAGGAGAAAAAAAAAACAATTATATATGCTGACAACCAAGTAAGAATGGCTACAACTGAAGAGAAGCTGCCACAAATGAGGGGTAGAATAAATAAGATAGTTGAAAATATGTCATGAGAATAAACACTGAAAAATCCAAAGTAGTGAGAATATTGAGGGAATACATGGCAACAAATATTTCTATTCAGGTGAAACAATCGGTATAGGTTGTTTTAAATACCTTGTAAGCACAATAGTTTGAGGGAAAAAACTGTGGAAATTAGAAATCTGCTTATAACAAAATGTATACATATTGGACTGAGAGATTTGTAAGATGTGTGATATTATATGGTGCAGAAACATGGACAATAATGAAAAGTAATTCGATATGTGAAAAGTTCTTAAATGTAGCTGTGGAAGTAATGCAAGAGAACTGCAAGAGAAAGACCTGATTAATAGTCAGGTCTTGACAACTATAAATGTGAGTATGATGAAGGTAATACAAAGAATGCTAATGGAGATGGGCCACAGCTTAAGTAATGATTGTATTCAAAAAGTACTAATTGAAGGAAAATTTCTGGAGTGAGGGGAAGAAGGATAGGAATGCTGGATGATTTGAATGAGAGACACTATAATTTAAAATAATAAGCTTAGAGAACTATCATCATTATATATATAATATGTATATATATATATAAAAACGTTGTAACATTACATTTTATGTACGTCGTATTTCTTAAATTCATTGTTTACAAGTTGTATGTTAGTAATTCTAAAGTTAGCATTATGCGCAGGGACAGCGCCGACACGCCGTCCCCAAACTCAAAAATTCTACACCCAGAGTTTCATCTCACGGAATATACAACGGGCGTGGTCCTGGATGCTCCTTTGATGGTCGCAGCACCCGATTATACACTGGACGAGACCGGATAGGTCGACCCATCCCAACACTAAAGAACAGAAATATTCTTTCAACCCTGGAAAAAATACGTAACTTACATTTGAGAAGTTACAATCTAAGATTTTAAAATTATTAGAATATCAATAGATATTCAGCTAAAATATTAAACTGCTATTAAAAAATATATTAATTAATGATATTTGACATTTAAACTAATAAAATTAAATAAATTTCTGAGTTCAGCTGCGCAGTACTCAGAGGACTGAGTGATGTTGATATGGCCGTTTATGACATTGCGACTCAGGCCCCTAACAACTACTGAAAGAGCTGCTGCCCTCTTTCAGGAATCATTCCTTAGTCTGGCTCTCAACAGATACCTCTCCGATATGCTTCCACCTTCGGTCCAGCTACTCTGCATCCCTGAGCACTCAAGCCCCCTCACCAACGGCCAGGTCTCATGATTCATAGAGAAGGATGTAATGATTAAATATGTTAATTTTGAAAACAGTAAAAGCAAATATTATGTAATACATTATATGAGAGTTTTGAGGGAGAGAATGATAGCTATAAACAAAGTTTTGTGCATTTGTTTCATTGACTGAGAGAAAGCCTTCAATAGGGTTAAAAGGGATAAAATATTGAAAAATTTGAATATTGAGAATTGGACAGTAGGAATAACTTTATTATGGAATTATACATAGAATAGGAACAGGTTCTAATAGAAGAAACAGAAGCAGTAAAAATGGGAAAAGCAAAAAAGTAAAAATGGGATAGTGATGTTGCATGTCACCAGTCCTTTTTAGTATTTATGAAGACTAACTAATTGTGGAAGCGTTGGAAGACTTGGAAAAGTGATTATGAGGTAGGAGAAGAAATAGACAATTATATATGCTGACAACCAAGTAAGAATGGCTACAACTGAAGAGAAGCTGCCACAAATGAGGGGTAGAATAAATAAGATAGGAGAAAATATGGCATGAGAATAAACACTGATAAATCCAAAGTAGTGAGAATATTGAGGGAATACATGGCAACAAATATTTCTATTCAGGTGAAACAATCGGTATAGGTTGTTTTAAATACCTTGTAAGCACAATAGTTTGAGGGAAAAAACTGTGGAAATTAGAAATCTGCTTATAACAAAATGTATACATATTGGACTGAGAGATTTGTAAGATGTGTGATATTATATGGTGCAGAAACATGGACAATAAAGAAAAGTAATTCGATATGTGAAAAGTTCTCAAATGTAGCTGTGGAAGTAATGCAAGAGAACTGCAAGAGAAAGACCTGATTAATAGTCAGGTCTTGACAACTATAAATGTGAGTATGATGAAGGTAATACAAAGAATGCTGGAGATGGGCCACAGCTTAAGTAATGATTGTATTCAAAAAGTACTAATTGAAGGAAAATTTCTGGAGTGAGGGGAAGAAGGATAGGAATGCTGGATTATTTGAATGAGAGACACTATAATTTAAAATAATAAGCTTAGAGAACTATCATCATTATATATATAATATGTATATATATATAAAAACTTTGTAACATTACATTTTATGTACGTCGTATTTCTTAAATTCATTGTTTACAAGTTGTATGTTAGTAATTCTAAAGTTAGCTTTATGTGCAGGGATAGCGCCGAAACGCCATCCCCAAACTCAAAAATTGTACACCCGGAGTTCATCTCACAGAATATACAACAGGCGTGGTCCCGGATGCTGCCTTGATGATCGCAGCACCTGGTGATAGACTGGACTTTACCGGATAGATAAGAAAAACTGGTAGGTATTAATAAATGAATAAATATATATAATATATATATAAAAACTTTGTAACACTACTGTTTATGTACGTCGTATTTATGTACGACGACGACGTATTACGACGTACTATTATGTACGTCGTAAGAGCTATTTAGTATTTCATGATGGCAAATTTATTTACCCAAAAATGAGATTCACAAGAATAATTATCATATAAAGTCAGGATTAGTAAGGAAATGAGGAGTGAAGTGGTTGCTCTCTGGGCTAAGTTTACTGTTGCACAATATCAAATGAAGCTCTGCGGAAATGAAGATGATATTCATAACTGACGGTGGTTTTGGTGTGAGGGGAGATGTTAAACGTGAAGATATGTCGAAATTTCCCCGAAGTCGAATCACGGTACCCAATACAATAGATAGTTTTCTTAAAAAAAGATGGCTTTTAACATACGTTTCTTTCTTTTGGGTAGCCAAATTGGTTACTTTCTTCCGTGGGTATATATTACGTAAGATCGTATGATTTCTTTACTGATCAGTGAAGAGAAATGGAAATAGAAATTCAGCTACTTTTAGAGGATATTTTATTTTCATTTTTTGGAACACGTAACTAATTACACATTTATCATGCAACAAGGACAGAACATATATATCTACGGTTTAATAAAAATTTATAAATCTTTTAAAATTTATCAACAGTTTTAGATTAGAAAATAATTATCGAAAGAAATATCAGTGGTAGATTAATTGAATAGAACCACTGTAAAAGTATATTTTCCATTACCATTTAAGTTTAAATAGCTTATTTAATCTTCTAAGAATTTCTTTATTCCATATCATATCCCTTTAACTAAAGTAAGTCCCTGAAAATCAAAATTTCGAAGCTCTTTTATTTATTTTTTCAACGATACTTACTTAAAATAATACTGCAATTTCAATTTTCCATTTCAACCAAAACAAAATTTAAAAGCAGTTCCCTTAAAATCAAATTTTAATAGAGCCGATAAATTGTAAAAGAATAATTATAATAAAAATAACAATAAAATTATTGACAAAAATTATGTAAATAATACATAAACTTCGTTCAATTACAGCAAATTTAAGTTGTCAGTAGATTCATTAATCGAAACGGGATATTTTACTGGTATAGTAATTATTATTATTATACTATAATAAAAGGTGAATGGATTTTAAATTATAGCCCAGAATCGATTACATCAATGCATGATAAAATTTAGACTGTTATCGATAATAATTAGATTATTAAGTTATTATATAATTAAATAACCTAATAATTAATTATAATTATTGTTATTATTATGTATGTATGTACAATAATTTTGTCATAAATAGCAATTTATGAAATAGTAAACGTCTTATAATAGCATATATTCAGTTATAGTGGTAATGGGCTATTAATTTTAATAAACGTCTAACGGAATCAACGGTAAATAATAATGACTATTATATTCCACATTATTACTTTTAAATCGATAAAGTGAATTTAATATTTAAATATACATCGTTTAAATAAATATCTGATTCACACATTTACTATATAAACAATACTTATTACTTTAATTTACTACAGTAATAAAATATAACAATAATTTCCAGGAACTCAACAATGACTGTGGTAAGTACTTGAATAATTTAATAATTATAAACATATATATTAATTAAAGATATTTAATTAGTATCTAAAAATCATAATAAAAAATATAATTTATACGGTAAACTAGGTTTTTTTAGGTAGATTTCATAAGAAAGTTACCTACTATAAGGGGTACCATGATTCGACTTCCGGAAAATTTCACGTTTCACATCTCTAGGACACCACAACCACCGTCAGTTCAAAAGTTTATATATATATATATATGTTTATATTTCCCTTTCTTGTGGATACGATAACTGTCGTAATTTTGCGCCAATCACTTTCAAATTGAAACATGAAATATAACGACCCAAAATCTCAGTCGTGTTCGTTAATGGGCAAAATCGGACCATGGGGATGGACCATGGAGATTTGAGAAAAACCAAACTATCACTAACTTTCCTATTAACTAAAACATCAAATTATTTTAAAGTTCCTACTATTCTTTGGATAAGGGCCTAAAACTTATTTAAGTAAAGATTTTTGATATCACCAACCATTGGCCCAGAGGATGGGAAAAATGGGGTTCCGAAGACAAAAAAAATCATATCTCCCTTAATAGGCACATTGTCGAATCGGTTTAAAATGTTCCTTAGTCCTCTAAACATTAACTAAAACTTTTGTTTGAAACAATTTTTGATATGATCAACCCTTATGGCAAGGGATGGCCAAAATGTTGCTGGAATTGTAAGAAGATGAGGCTTGTCGTATGCTAAACATGTGAAACTTTATTTCATATCAACCATTGTCGTATTGAGTAAATTTGAAGTTTTTCTTAACTTTAAGGTGGATATATTTTTTATCTCCTACTTAGCACCGATGAAATCTACCCCCGCCTTCTTACGTGCCGTAACGGATTGTTTGGTTAATTTATAAATTTTTGGGTACTTACGTTTCTAACGCCACCGCAGCTACAACTTTATTTAAAAACAAAGTAGTCAATCGGATTTCGGTGGAAAATGGGCCGATATAGAGTTTAACATAGATTCAAAATAGTCTCTTTATTAATTTTAATAAATGGTTATTTATATTTATATATTTTATAAATATAATTTAACCAAATTTAACCTACGCTGGCTAACCTTGACTAATTAACAGGAGTGTTTTGATTATTTAAATAATAAATAATTACTGAATTTATTAAATAAATACTCAAAAAATTACGGTGTTAATTAGTCAAGGTTAGCGACCGAAGCGAGCGTAAGTTAAGTTTGGTTAAATTATATTTATAAAATAAATAAATATAAATAACTATTTATTAAAATTAATAAAGAGAGAGTTCATTTTTCACCCAAAACCGATTGACTACTTTGTTTTTAAATAAAGCTGTAGCTGCGGTGGCGTTAATACGTAAGTACCAATTTTTATTCATTACGCTTTTGAGTAAGAAAGACCTTAATTAGTTGAAGGCTTTTTATTTAGCTTTTGACCTATAATAATGTAAAGTAATATTAATTAGGGAAAATAAAACTATTAGGAAAATATATCACTTACTTGTATTAAAATTACAACTTTTACTTAATACAACGGAATGTATTTAGAATAGTACAACAATGACAAAAGCTTCAACAAGAAATCCGAGTAAAAATTTTTATATCTTTTAATATTTATACTAGCTCCAGCGCGTGTCTCCATAGCTAGGCTCTCATGTTGGAAGAGGGTAGGGGGGTGCCCTGGAAGGCGGTGTCTCGTAATGTTATTATTAGGTGTCCAAACCTTTTGTGTAAAAATGTTTTTTTTTTTTTTTTTAATGATGAAAATTAATCACGAAAAAGCGAAAAAATATCATTAAATCTTCCCAATTAAATTTGATTTAGATCGCTTTAGGCATTTTTTAAAGATTGCACACTCAACATTTTCATCAAGATCCATAATATTCATATGCAAATTCACTCAATACGAATACTGGAAGCTAAAATATAAATTAAATCAATTAATTTATAATAACAAAAGAGAAGTTGGCTTCAAAATCAATAAATCGCTAAGGAAGATATATAGGATTAAAGATTCTTCTAAGTTTTACAATTATTGTTTTTTCTAATCTTGACCTTATTTGTTTACCATTTGATTTGACCCACGTATTTTGCTTTATATGTATATTTAATTCTTACAAGGCCCAAAAAATTCATACATACGATTCTAAACGAATAATCAATATTTTTTCAGTATAGATTTATTTATATCGAAAATAGTTGTGTTTTAAGATCTGCTACGATATTGAATGAATGAATTACGGCAGTAAAATTTATTAATTTATTTTATAATTATTACAAGACGTGCTAAAAATAGAATATTATACAAATTAATCTAATATGAGTAACAAGAAAGTGAGAATTTATAAAGAGTAAGAAAAAAGTAAAAAATGTTTATTTAAAAGTGAAAAAAGAAGGAAATGATACCTGACTCTTAATATAAATAATATATTATATAATATTATATATATATATATATATATATCTATTATATTATATAATATATTATTATATTCAATTTGCGAAACAAATTATCGTAATACAAAATTTAACCTTCCGACAAAATATCAATGGATTCTGATGACCAAAAATGTAGAATAATATGCCGCCTTGGTTTAGTACCTCGGTTAAATGTAATTATTCTAAATATTTTATTATTCGCTGGTTGATTCAAACAAATAAAAGTCTTTATTTCTTTTATAGTATAAATTATTTCTATTATGATCTTTGAACTTGTAATTCATATATATATATATATATATATATATATATAACATTATTGTATTAATTAATAATACATTCGTGATAAACACATGTTCAGTCTCTAAAGGATGGAACAAGACTGACTAACAATACAGCATTAGACAAATTCATTTTAAAAAAATTAACAAAAAAAGTGGGAATTTATAAAGAGTAAGAAAAACAATGAAAAATTGTTATTTTTACAAATAAAAAAAGGAAATGAAATGAAGAGGAAATGAAACCGAGTCTTAACATAAATAATCGATTTTATGAAGAAAAACAATCACATAAACAAAAAAAAATTATTATTAATATATATTTCTCATGTATATCGATTTATAATAATGTAACATACACCTGACTACCACGAGACATGTACTAACGAATCAGGATTTTCCGCTAGTGATCGGTACATTCCGGTGCTAAGCTAAGAGGGACGCACACACAGACAGCGGTACATATACCGTTTAGTAGGGTAGGATATTGGAAGAGATTAGAACGCCCGATTTTATCCGATAGGCTTACTGTGAAACAATCAGACTTGAAACAGGTATCCGGTTGGTCTACGTGCAGCAGTTTATCATATAATTCCAAGAATTCATTTCTTGAAAATCGCGGTATCCTTAATAAAAGAGGCACTTCTACCCCCATAAAAGATTATGGGGGTAGAAGAAGTTTATTTGGGAAGTAGAATTTTACTAAAGATGGACGAAGCAGGAGCGATATAAAATGCCGAATAGCACAGGCGAAACGAACCTTCAGTCAGAAATGTAATTTGTTTACATCTAAAATTAATTTAAACGTCAGGAAAAGATTTTTCAAGGTATATGTTTGGGGCGTAACTTTATATGGAAGTGAAACTTGGACGATCGGAGTACCTGAGAAGAAAAGATTAGAAGCTTTTGAAATGTAGTGCTACAGGAGAATAAATTTTGTAATATAAAAATTATATAAAGCAATGTGTTACACAACAAACAATTCACTATGACTTGTTTATCTGCTTTTACAAAAGAATAAACTATCAGCAGAAGGTGTAGCATCTATGTTTCCTAGATTTGATTAGTTGTGATTTTTTCTTTTGGAGCTATTTAAAGAGTAGAGTTAATGAATCAAATTCTCAATATCAATGATCTGAAGGGTGAACATTCAACAAGAAATTGATGCACTGACAACATTTTGTATCAGGTTACATTCAATATGATTACTTGAGCACAAAGTGTATCGCTGTGCAAGGCACTCACTTAGATATGTAAACTTCTTTAGAGTAAATATAGAATTTAATTTAATTTTCATTTCATTCATAAAATGTTACATGTTGCATCTGTGGTGTAGCAATCCAATTTTTAAGCTGCTCATCCTATATACAACATGATTAAATATACATGTCTACCAATTTCCTAAATTGCATATTGACTTACATAACAGCACTAAGAGGAAAATTGAACATATTAGGCAAGTATTAAGATTTTGTAATTTTAATAAAAAATTTGTCATATGTAAAAAGCTAGTGGAATAATTAACTCAACTTCTATTATTCTATTCAGGGAATAATGGATCAAGGATTAATCGAAGGTTGATAAAAGACAATCAAGGGGTATTTAAGCTGGAAGTCAAGGCCAAATTGAGATATGTTTATGTATCAAATTCATTGTATAATATATTTTGTAATAACCTGTGTATTGTTATAATATAAGCTAATTTTGTTGTTCTCATGGGCACCAGTGATTGTGGCGCTAAGCTTGTGATCATAGCCGTTCTGGGCTATGCTAATAATCATCAAGCGCTGAACACAGCACTGGGAAGGAGGTACCCAAGGAAAGCGGGAGACATTAGAATAAAAAAAATATATATATGAAAACATTGCTGGTACGACCTGTTGCCGCTAGATGTGGCTAACAGTAATCTTTGTGAATCAGTGTTCCAACAGCTGTGATGGTGAGAGGCTGCATTGTTGACTTTGGTGCGGTTGTGTAACGTTGTGTTTTACTGCTTGGGCGAAGTTCTACATGGCAGATTTTGAAGAGCAAAGAACCTGCATCAAATTTTGCTTCATGCTTAAAAAACTGGTGCAGAAACCCATCGCATGCTTGTGGAAGCATTTGGTGACAATGCTATGAATAAAAGTAAAACTTTTTTGTGGTACAAACGATTGAAAGATGGACAAATGACAGTCGATGATGAGCGTTCAGGAAGACCATCAACAAGCGCAACACCGGAAAACATTGCAAAAGTGTAGGGGCTATTGTTACAGATCGTAGACAAACAATCCATAATGTTTGTGCAATCGTACAAATGTCATATGGGTCTGTGCAACACATCTTGTCGGACAATTTGAACATGAGACACATTGCTGCAAAATTCATACAGAGATTGTTGAACAGCGACCAGAAACAAAATCGCGTAGCTGTCTGCAGTGAATTGAAAAATTCAGCAAGAGATAACCCTAACTTAATCTCTAACATCATAACCAGTGATGAGACATGGGTGTACGGGTATGACCCTGAAACTAAGCAGCAGTTGTCGCAGTGGAAGTCGCCAAGTTCACTGTGGCCAAAAAAAGAACGCCAAGTTCACAGCAACGTGAAGTCCATGATGATTGTTTTTTCAAAATCAAAGGCATTATCCATAAGGAATTTGTTCCTCTTGGTCAAACTGTCAATGGGATGTTCTACGGTGAAGTTTTGAAGCGGTTACGTGAAAGCAATAGGCGCAAACGTTCAGATCTGTGGGGTAACAACAGCTGGGTTCTGCACCATGACAACGCGCCCGCACACACATCACTAGCCATTCGGAATTTCTTGGATTCCAAAAAGACAGTAGTGATTCCCCACCCACTCTATTTCCCTGACCTTGCCCCGTGCGACTTCTTTCTGTTTCTGAAAATAAAATTTCAATTGAAAGACCGTCGTTTTAACACAATTGAGGAGATTCAGAAAGAAACGCAGAATGTGCTTCAAACACTTACACCTGCAGACTTCCAGGGATGCATGGAATCATGGGAAAAACACTGGGATCACTGTATCAATGCCAAAGGGAATTACTTTGAAGGAGACAGTAGAAGTTATAAGTTATGGTAAGCTATTTTATTTTTATGGTAAAATTCCCCAAACTTTTGGGTAGCAGCTTATATACGGGAAAAGACTTAAAAAAATAAAGGAAGTCAGGACAAAACATGGCGACGTCTAGGGCCAGAGAGGCAGCCTCCTTGCCTTGGACACCTTGGATCACGCACACGTAAGAATGGGGAAGTTGGGGGTGCTTTCAATGATTGCACAGAGGACCCTGATGATATAAGAGGGCGTGTTGAGGGAATAAGCATGCAAAATGCACGCCTGGAACCTAGAAGGTTAGGCCGAAAAGGGCAGCTCCCCTGGAGAGGAGCACTCAGCTATCCAGAAGCAGAAGTTGGGTTGTTCCTATGATCCAGGGGAGACCCCGATGGAGGCCAAGTCAGGGTTTGAGCATGAAGGGGCATGGTATATTCTTTTTTTAAGATAGACTGGGGTAGTTTTCAAATGAAATTAGCATCTCAATAAATTACATCACTTTAATAGTCAGACGTTAATTAACAGCTGAACAAAGTTTATACTACAATATCTTCAAAAAGTGAACACATACACAGTAAAGTCTAAAACATTTGGCAGATGAACAATTCAGACAGATATTTACATTCAATTTCAAATTATGCTTTAGAAATAACATGAATTTATTATTTTACAAAAAAATTATACAACCTACAAGCAAAAAAAATTCAAAATTCTATACGACATCAACTATTAAATGTAATGTATATTAATAGTTTTTTACATAAAACATTTCATAACTACATTTTATTAAGTAAATATACATTTCTTAATAAAACAGTTCCCAGAAATAATCACACTTTTTTATTCATGAATAAAAGTTAATAATTTTATTTTCAGTCAACACCTGATCTGCAGCAGTTTTTCATAAAATATATCGTGATGCAAATTGTGTTCCTGGCACATTCAAGTGTTGAATTCATAAAAAAAAAAAATTATAATAAATAAACAATATTCTTTTATATACATTTAATTCTTTATAAATCAATTAAATATATAAGATATAAATTAACATCTTTAAAGACCTTTTGCTTTTTAATATATTTAAAATATACATTTATATGTAAAATATAATATAATATATATATATAACTTTAATGAATACAATATTAAAAGTTTTATTTGAAAAGATTTGTTTGGGCCTAGTGTCAATAGCTATAACCAAAAAAAAAAGAAGATAATATACAAGTTAATACGTTGCACATTTCATATCATATTTATCAGAAAATCTACACTAAAATGTTGAATCTGAGTTTCAGGTTTTCATGCCTCTTATACGTTCATTATACTAAATAACGAAGAAAAAGTATTTCAGCATAATACTGATATATTCCCACAAACCATTACGAAACAGTTGAAATTCAATCTTAAACAGAAAAATCAGATTTATGAAAATATATACGTTTCATAACATGAAATATACAAATAATAATAATAATAATAATAGATAAATTTAATATTAAAGATAACTCACTAAGTATCCCTCCTTATAGACTAAAAATTTAAACTAAATTATAATTAAAGGAAAAGTCATCTGCTCTGATTAAGAGAAATTCTTTTTTAAAAAAAATATTTTTTTCACAGAAGTTCAATTAAAATGAAACCTTACAAAATCAGATCTGCAGCAGTTTTTCACAAAATATATCGTGATGCAAATTGTGTTCCTGGCACATTCAAGTGTTGAATTCATAAAAAAAAAATTATAATAAATAAACAATATTCTTTTATATACATTTAATTCTTTATAAATCAATTAAATATATAAGATATAAATAAACATCTTTAAAGACCTTTTGCTTTTTAATATATTTAAAATATACATTTATATGTAAAATATAATATAATATATATATATATGTATATATATATATATATATATATATATATATATAAACTTTAATGAATACAATATTAAAAGTTTTATTTGAAAAGATTTGTTTGGGCCTAGTGTCAATAGCTATAACCAAAAAAAAAAGAAGATAATATACAAGTTAATACGTTGCACATTTCATATCATATTTATCAGAAAATCTACACTAAAATGTTGAATCTGAGTTTCAGGTTTTCATGCCTCTTATACGTTCATTATACTAAATAACGAAGAAAAAGTATTTCAGCATAATACTGATATATTCCCACAAACCATTACGAAACAGTTGAAATTCAATCTTAAACAGAAAAATCAGATTTATGAAAATATATACGTTTCATAACATGAAATATACAAATAATAATAATAATAGATAAATTTAATATTAAAGATAACTCACTAAGTATCCCTCCTTATAGACTAAAAATTTAAACTAAATTATAATTAAAGGAAAAGTCATCTGCTCTGATTAAGAGAAATTCTTTTTAAAAAAAAATATTTTTTCACAGAAGTTCAATTAAAACGAAACCTTACAAAATCAGTATTGTTCAGCAACATAAAGAAGCAGATAAAAATCTAAACACATTAATTATTGCATTAAAATTAATTAAATATGTAGTTTAAATATTTTATTAAATGAATATATACAATATTAAATACTGTTATTTCAGTAATGAGTTATCTAAGCAGCTACATTAATGCAAAGAATAACCAAATTTGGATCAGTGAAAATCTACACGCATTTTTAAAATTACCATTACAGAATGGAAAATACAGTATCTAGTATAATGTTTTAGCAAAATAATTTTGGCCAATTTATTTAAACAATGTTGCAAATACACAGATTACAGATATATTATAATAAAATAAGTTTATTACTTTTTGAAAACCTGAAGATAAGAAACGTTACCTACAAGATAATGGACAATATTTACAAAATCAAAATCATGTCCTTTTGATGACTGTCTAATTCTAAAATGATTATGACCCCCTCATCACTATCATCTCACATCACCTTATCTTACAAAAATATTATAATTTAAAAATATTAAATAATTATTTTTTAAAGTTGAAGAACTGAATGAAGACCAACATAAAAAGTGATATTGAACAAAGTTTTAAGAGCTATGTAACAAAAAATATCCATAAATAAGATTAAAATATGAAATATTGACTAGAGTCAGGTGTTAAGTACTTTCAACAATTAATATAAAGTTCTGTTCTAAAAATAAATTTAAAAAAATCAGTCTAAAAATTAAATAAAATCTATTAATCAGATATTTCTGCATTTTTTTTAGAAGTGATCAATGTATGTTATTTTCTTCTAGGTTATTTTATCATTATTGTTCTAAATTTTTGCTTCATTGTTGTAGGTAATTTATAAAAATGGGTGAGAAAAAAAATTTTTATTGCTGATTATAATGAATATGAATCAAGATGATACTGAATTAGTAAAAAATTTGACAATACTAGTAGAATAATTATCTAGGGAATGAAATTGAATAATTATTCGAGAGGAAAGGAAATAAAAAAATGTAAAATTAATCAGTGACTTTGTTCTTCCTGTAGAAACCAAAAATGAGTTAGAAAAAATTCTGGTGGCATGGACTTGTACCTATGAAAGAATGTCAGTTGGAAATCAAGCAAAGGAAACAAGGTGTGAAGGTAATCTATTTACATAGTGAATTATTTTACAAAGGATGAAAATAGAAAGAGAGAGAAATTAAAAGCTGACTTGCACAAGCAAAAACTTTCATACAGAAAAAAGTCTGCCAATATCAAATTTAGATGTAAGAATTAACATAAATTAGTAAAATATTTATGTGATAATTTATGGTAGCAAAAATGAACAGGAAAGTTGAAAGGAAAAAATAGTGACCTTTAAAATGTGGCATTACAGAGAACTGTTGATAATTAGGGTGAGTAAAAATCACAGAGAAAAATAGACTGGTGTGCATAAAACAGATTAAAAGATTGGTATACACCAAATGGGAATGAAGAAAACTATGAAACCAGCCAAAAAATAACTGTAACTCAAAATAAATATTTTGTAAACATTTTTTGTGTAATTTTGTATTGACATTTTCAAAAAATTACATCATTGATTCAGTTGAACACTAACATTGCATTCTTTTTGTGTATTAGGATAATAATTCCTTTCTGACTTTGACCATAAAAAAATTTCAGTATGGAAGAACACAGTTCTATCAAGGTTTACAAAAAGAGCAATATCCAGTGTGTTAACAAATTATTGGCAAGATAACTTGGATAAAGGTACACTTATTCATAATTCTGAACCATGCCTCTAACATGAAATATAATTTGCTCCAACTTTAGAAGAAAAATAATATAATGATCCAACTTACACTTTAAGCCTGCTTCGTCTTCTTTTCTTTAATTAAATTATCCTCCGAAAAATCACCAGTAGTAGAATGTTGAATATCCCACATTCTCGAATATAATGAATTACGTTTACTCAATAACTCTGCATGACTACCACGTTCTAATAATGAACCATTTTCAATAACTAATATTTCATCTGCATCCATTACAGTTGATAATCTATGTGCAATTGAAATTGATGTTCTGCCATCAGTAGCTTTTCTTAATGTCCCTAATATATTCTGAAAAAAATCAAATCATATTTATTAGAAACACTATAATTCCTGTAATAATTATTTTTTTAGACCATTAATTATACAAATACAATAAGTATATCCAAATAATTTAAACTTTGTATCATAAAGTTAATTCACTGTGTTAGTGCAAAAGTAATTTCCAGGAAGAACTTGAAGGTATTTGAAAGTACTTTCGCAAAGAGTACTTTGAACTAAAAATTTAATAGCATCAATGCCCCTATTACAGAAATATTATAACCAAGTTTGGTGAAAATTGGTCAAGTAGTTCTGAAGATATAAGGTGACTTACATGCCAACATACTCACATACAAAACGTATGCACATTTTGTTGCGAAAGTTTTGATGCTATTTTTCAGTTTTCTGAGGTCCTTACAGGTAAGGTCAATTCATCAAGAAATGGTGAAAACCTGATATACCCAATTTTGACCGATCACCATATTCCCTTCTATATAGCTATAGCTGCTACATAGACAGGAAAGTAATAAAAGTATACACAGAGTGTATCAAGATTCTCCTGAAAATAATAGAAAAAATTCATATAAACATGTGTCCTAAAATGCTTCGGTTATGAACTACGGCTGGTGAAAGATTTCTCTCAATTTTCAGCTACCTTGGTGAAATGAGATTGTACTAAAATGTTTAGGATGTTAATTAAGTAACAGAATTAATGATTTCTTGTAGTATTTGACTTGAAAAATAAAATAAAATAGGTCTCAGAACCATATCTTAAGTAGTTTTTGAGAAATCTGGGGTGAAAAACCAACAAACTGGAGTAAAAAAGCCTGTTTTTTAAGTTTGATGTAGAATAACTTAGTTAAATAGATAATAAACACACAAAACTTTTAAACATTAAACTAATTTTTTTTTTTTTACATTTTTGTGGTGGTCAGCCACTAAATACAGAACTATACTAATATGATGTAGCCTTTACTTAATATTAACAAAAGTGCTGCTATGTATATAGCAGCACTTATAATATAGCAGCTTTGATAAGAGTATGACTATCAAATTCTGTTTGCAGATTGATTAAGTTGAATTTCTGTATGTATTTATATGTATGATATTTTTATAAATTATCCAATTTTTTATTATCATTTTCTTTTGTGACTTCAATTATTTTCAAATTAGTTTTCTATGTTAGTAATGTAATGTTTATTCATTATTAGATGGTTGGCAACATTAGAAAAACCCAATTTTTGTCTATATAATATCTAAAATGTTCTGCAAATCTTACTTTAAAAGATTTATTAGTCTTTCCAATATAAATTTCATCACAATCATTACATTTTATTTTATAAATTCCACACAAACTATTAAAAATCATTATTATAGTTTTCATGTTTTAAATGTCTTATTATATGGTTTTAGGGTTTTTATGCTGGTTTATATCTTTCATCATTACAAACAACAAAATTTTCAATAATATTATTAATATAAGATTATTTTATATAGATATTATCAACGCTATGTATTTTATTTATAGGCTTCAATGTTATGTTTTTATAAGTATTATCAATTAATGATGCTTTATATCAGACTGCAATACTCTTTATAATATTTATTTCTGCATCTAATTTTTCCCTGTTGTTTCTTGTGTAATGTATTGCTCTGTTTAACATTCTGTAAATATAATTGATTAATTTTGTGTGACCCTGAATGATTGGATTTTCTATTAATAGTTTTTACTTGCTGTAGGTTTTCTATATACGGATGTTATAATATGATTCTTTTTGTTGATTTCAATATTAACATTTTAGATAAACAAAAAATTGAGTTTTTCTAATGTTGCCAACCATCTAATAGTGGTGATTAATTTCATCAGTTACAAAAAAAAATAACAATAACCTGTTCAGTGATCGAATCCAAAGATGAAGTTGCCTCATCAAATACAAGTATTGGAGAATCTTTTAAAATAGCTCTAGCAATAGCAACTCTCTGCTTTTCACCACCAGATAATTTTAATCCCCTTTCACCAACCTAAAAAAAAAATATATTTTATATTTTGATTAAAATATACAACAAAAGTTTTATGAGCACTGCAGTAGGTAGAGAAACAACCATGTCGTCACCATCAATTTCTTGTCTTAGATCCACTATTAAACATAATCTATTGTTAAAATCTAAGACTAAGATTTTTAAAAATTGCATCCCATTTTAACAGCACATGCTAATCTGCAATAAAAATATTCGAGTAGCATAAAAGTAATACTCGTTTAAGGCATTCCATGAAACTAATGTCTGCTTTAATCTTTTTCTGGAATCTAAAATTTGTACTGAATTATTTATATTCCACAGAAATCCAGTGAATAACAAACTTCACTGTTGTCAAAATTGTAGAACCAGGCTGTAACGATGATTAGTTAGCAGCAAGGCCCTTTATGCCTAGATAGTATAACCTTAACTATTCTTTGTTAGATTTTAAACCAGAAACAGGCAAATTTAAGAAAATATTATTCATACATGATAAACAAATCATCTAATTTTTGTACAAGATGATTTCAATATATATATATATATATATATATGATGAAATATAATTTGATGTGATTTCATTATCAGCAATGAAAAATTAATTAAAACTGGAAATTAATTTAGTTCTGATAAACTAAATTTAATCTTGTTTACTATCTTCAGTGGCTGAATATTAAGCCACTAAAGATTTGTTACTATCTTTATTAACTGAAGACTGAGTGATTGAAGAAACAATTGAATGAAAATGTTTTGAAGTAATTTATTAAAGATGTAATTATAAAATTTGGCATGGTTTGTATTTTCAAGTTTGAAAAAACATATTTTATTTTTGATGTTAAAAAATAAAACAAGGTGTTACCTCAGTTAAATGTTTATAATCAACAATTTCTTCTAAGTTAAAATACAATAAACAGCAAATAATTTTAGATTTTTTATCCTATAAGGTCTGATCAGAAAATAACCGAACTTTACTTTTTTATCTTTATTATTAATTTTACAGATTATTGGTCCTTGTCCCCTTCAAAGTACTCCCATCCCCTACTCACACACTTTTCCCCGCAGTGTTTCCACTTTACAAAGCAGTCCTGGATGAATTTGCTTTAAACTCATCAATAGTCTCAAAACGGCAGCCTTTCATCATTGATTTTTATTTCAAAAATATGAAAAAATCACAAAGAGCCAGGTCTGGTGAATACGGAAGGAGGAGAGTCATCTGATTTTTGGCACAAAACTGACGAACTGACAAAGCTATGTGTGTGGACGGATTGTCGTGATTTTATCACTGCTCCTGAAAATCGTACATTACTAAAATAGCTATTAACACTTAAACATGTTGCACTCAAATAACAATAACACAAATACTAAACAAGATATCAACAATCCAAGAACATGTGGTTACAGAGGAGGTTATGTGGAACTCAATGCTGCAAACCAAATGTCACTAAATTTCTCTGATGGAGCGTAATTAAATGGTCAGTTATTTTTGGAACAGATCGTATGTTTATCTCCAAAAGTATTTGAGTAACTGTATCCTGCATGTAATTAGAAAACAAAAATTGATAGCTTTAAAATTATCTAACCCAAAATTGATAAAGAAAAGTATCCTTATCACATATTTATTATAGAGTTCAAGGTATGAGGAGTACTATAGAGGAAAATTATTCAATGATTTGATTATAGAATGACAGAATGATTTAGGGTACCACCAAAGAAATATAAAGGTTTTCAACTATTTTAAATTGAAAAACAATCATTAGTGACTATATTGACCAAAAAGTCTATCGAGAAACTTAACAGACTGGGGATTATCTTACTGTTGTTCACAGGATACAAAAAAATACATAAGTTACATCAATAACAGACACCACTAACGCACGAACTTAGATATCCTGACTTTAACAGATGTCGGAGATTGTATAGATATTTCGTCAAAATTATGTTCACATTTTAAAATAAGATAAGGTAATTCTTTCAGATGGTTGCATTGTTTCTTTTTCGTTTTTTTGGAAGTATCAACAACTGAAAGATTGCATATGGCATTTTTAAAATCCCTACATTTTTCACCAAAAAAAATGTCTATTCTCTAAAAACCAAGTGTAATGTGCATAATAGTAATTAGATCCATTTTTCAGACATAACAGCTAACATTATAAAAAAATTATTATCCATCATGCTAGCAACTAATAAGCAACAATGCTGATGATGTAACATGATTTATTTTTTTTTGCAGGATATGACTTCTACATTCTTTAGACCTAAAAGTCTCACAAATCTTGAAGGTAGTCCAGGACAGTGATTTTAAGAATAACCTACGTTTTTCTGACTACTTATTAAACAAAATATTGAAGAAAGCATCTCCAAAAGCAGTGAGAACCTTATAAAAAGTTGCATCATACATGAAGTAATGAGTTGGCACTTGCATCAGTGCTTAAGACAGATGTATTAACATATAATTTATGAAATTTTTATGTTCAGTTTACTAAACCATATAACTGAACTGATTTTTTATCAATAAATAGATTGCATTGCATTAAATATGGGTTGCATGACATAGAATATAAAACTGAATTCGTTATTTTTTGCATGCTCTGATTCAACCAATTTTTAATGTAGGAGAGTTGTGTTTTTATACCTTTTTTTTACCTAAGACCACCTATCTAAGATCTAAGAGTAGAAATCACTGTAAATATTTATTTTGTGTAAGACTAGGGGTTCAATAAACAGTGTGATAGTAAGCAGTATTTTATATTTTAAATAAATATTCTAATAGGAAAATAAGTAACTTACTTGTGTGTTATAACCTTTAGGCCACGTACTCACTGTATCATGAAGGTCTGCCATTTTGGATGCTATATATACATCTTTTTCATCTCTAGTGAAATCACCATAATGTAAGTTGTAAAATAATGTATCATGAAATAAAACTGTATCCTGAAATTATTAATAAAAAGAAACAATGATCTTACTTAGAAACCTTACATAATCACTGGAAAAAATAAAATAGAAGCTACTAAACATAATAGCTTCAATAATTAAAATATTCACTGAAACAAGATTAATATCTCAAAATTATAGACGAAGAAGGGTAAATTTTAATATAAAACTTTTAAAAAATACATAAAATAATGTAACACAATCATTATAGTGATAAAATTATATTTTTACTTATAAAATTTATATGTATTTTTTTTAAATGTGACGCAGAGTTTAACTAAAAATCTGTATGGCATTCAAAAATTAAATAAAAACTATTCAATTTACGATTTGCTATAAAACCTTTTATCACTGCCAGGAACAAGCAGCCTGATTTGACAACACACAGTAACAAATGGGTTAAATTTTTATTGTATATATCCTGAAAGTAAGCGTAACTGACAATCTGAAAATCATCCAAGTAGAAAGTTGCAATACTGCATCAATCAAGTAATGCTTTACATAATATTATTATTAATTTTTGTCAGTTTTGTTTAGCGAAGAAACGCATTAAATATTGTATCATCCTATTTAAACATTAATGATTTTATTTATTATTAAAAAAAAAAATCATTACACAATCTGAATTTTAAAAATAATATTTCAAAAATACATAACTTGAGATGATTTACCTGAGGTACAACAGCAATTGCTCTCCTAAGGCTCTGTAAATCAAGTTTCGCTATATCTTGTCCACCAATAAAAATCTCACCAGAATTGGGTTCAAAGAATCTGTACAATAAACGAATCATTGACGATTTCCTGTAATTAAATAAAAATATTGGAAAATATCTTTTACTGAAAAATTTATTTTTACTATGAAGAAAGTTATTAAAGTAAGATCTAGAATGCACAACTGACATAATCACATCCAAATCAGTAATTTAGTGTAGTTCACTCTTAATTTCGGCAAGATGAATTTATATATATACACACCCTTATAAAAACTAAAATACTGGAAGTAAACAACAAAGAGAATTTAGTGATAAGGACAAGTGAAGGAAGAAGAGAAAAATAAAAAATGACAGATATTTGGTACACAGATAATATTAATGATATTACGAACTATCATTTAGGGACTATGATGACAGAAGACTGGAAAAGCACAATAGAAATAAAAGGAAGAATGGCAATAGTAAAACGTTCCTTCAGAAAGAGGAGGAAATTACTATGTAATAAAAGTTTGGACTTAAGAATTAAAAAGAGGTTAGCCAAACGGTATGTATGGAGCCTCTTGTGTGGAAGTGAAGTGTGGTTGATGAGAAAGAGGGAGAAAGACTGGATTGAGGCTTTTGAAATGAGTATATGAAGAAAGTAAGATGTGCTGATAAAAGTAAGAAATAAGGAAACAATGAATAGGATTAAAGAAGAAATAGAATTTATGTCAGAATTGCATAAAAGAAAAGGAAACTCGTTAGAATATACGGTTAGAAGAAGTGAAATTCTGATAATTGCATTGGGAGGGTCAGTAAAAGAGAAGAATGAAATTAATAGGCGAGCTGAAGATTGGAAACTATAAGGGGATGAAGGAAATGTTTAGGGAAGAAATGTATGGGAACAACAGTAGCACAACGGACCTGCTGCCAGCCAGAACATCATATGTTGATGATGATGTATCCTTTACACAAAAAATAATTAAGTTTTCATAAACTGTCATTAAGAAGCAATCACATAATGGTTTCACAATCAAAAAGTATGGACCAGGCAGATGAGACAATAATTTCAATCACATAACACAACGCATATTACAATATATTAAACAATTTACACATTTTTATCAAACTCATTACAATCCAACAATATCAAACATCTTATGACTATATGCATGTAGAAATTTAAATTCTATTGAGATATAAGTAAAAATTATTTTCTTCTGGATATTCATTCCACTGATTGATACAAGAAATGTCCTAATTATACTGGACTTAACTCTATAATAAACTTCTGAACAATATAAACTTTTAACTTGAAACAACAAGTGTAGTTCTTCTAGGTGGTAAGTTTTACAAAAACTGAGAATAACTACTACTAACACATACACGATGATTCACATACTGGTGCTTTCTGAGCTCATTCTACTAGTGAAAATAATGAAAAAAGTTAATAATAAACATAGATCCGGAAACACTCTGTTAGCAAGTTACGGCTAGTGAAAGATTTCGCTATGATTCCTGGGCAGAGTGAAATAAAATCATACTGAAATTCTAGGAACCCATATTAAGGGGTAAACTTGATGGTTTCTTTTAATATATATATATATATATATATATATATCAAATTTAGATGGTGTGCCTTCATAACATCTGTGTGATGATGTGCATTGATAAAAATTTATTAATTAACAAAAACTGATAAAGATAACAAACTGATTAATAGTTCTATTTGTTTTATTTTAATATTATTATAGGCAAGTAGATATAATTTTTGAAAAGTTTAAAAAATTAATAATAAATCCCTCTTTACTTCTGACAAATAAGTAAATCTAATCTGATCTAATCATAATCGTACTAATAATCTAAAAATTGTTAATTAGTACATGATGGAAAGTACATTTAAAATTATCACTTTTTAATTTGATAAATCATTATCAAGCAATGATGTTTCCAGAGTAGGAGAGAAAAGAACATAATTTTTGGCTTAACAAGTGCTGCCTAGACAGTACGATTGATTTAAACCACTTTTTTAGAATATTTGAATAAAATGTACCTTTAAACAAAGACAAAATAAACTCTAGACATTAATTATTATAGTATAACTAACAATCATAAAAAATTATACATTGTTATTTTTTTAACAACAAAAGAAACACACACTAAAAGTAGTAATAAAAGATTACAGCGATTGGAAATATTAGTGTAATTGGAAAGTTTTGAAACTGAGCTTGTAATTAGAAAGTGGCAGTATTTACAGACAACTGTGATATATCTCCTTCAAAGAACAAAAGTGGTGTTCCCCTTCTAAAGGAGGGGTTTCTACTTTTGGAAGCATTCATGGAAATTGTCTTTCTTAAAGGTATTAAGAACCCTTTTTGTGTTTGCCTGGTTGTCTTTAATCGAGGCAAATTGGTTCCCTTTCAGCAAAAATTTCAATTTAAAAAACAAGTAGAAGATGGCAGAGGTTAAATCAGGGGAATAGGGGGTTGCAAAAGCACAGGAATTTGGAATTTGGCCAAAAATTTTATGATCAAGAAAGCATGATGAAGCGGTGCATTAGATTAGGCCAGATTAGGCTAGGTTAGACCAGGCTGAGTTATGCCCGGACGCAGATTTACATGTTCCGTCAATACCTGCGGGACTTGCCCCCTTTCTGACAGGCAATCAAGCAATTTCCACCAGAGACTGTTGTGCTTATGGTGGGTGCAGTCTTTGTGTGTTGTAGAGGAGGAGGAAGGGGTTTTTGTCAGCGAGAGCCTGAAACAACCATCTGTGTGGGAGAATGGTTTCTATTAGATACCTCCCCTCCTCTGACATTAAAAATAAAAAATTGATGATGAACAATATCTGTAGAATTTAAGAAAATCATCAGCATTGACTTCACATTTGACCTGCTTTGTTACATTTTTTCAATCATGGTAAACTTCGACCATTCCACTGCAATGTCTGTGCCTCTGTTTCTGGGTCATACCCGTAAACCCATGATTTGCCACCAGTAATACCCTATTTAACAAATCTGGGTCAGTTCAGTGAATCAGTACTCGGGAAACTTCAAGTTGGTGTTGTTCCTGCTGGTCTGACAACAATTTCAAAATGAATTTTGCAGACACTCGACAAATGTTCAAATCTTTAGTTAAAATTGAATAAACTGCATACAGACTTAAATTCAGTTCATCATCCACTTCCCTAATTGTATGTCTATGATCAGAGTACACTAAATCAGAAACTTTCACAATGTTTTGTTGGTTTCTGAAGGGGAAGTAAGTGACCAGGATCATCTTGACCATATAAAAAACATTTGACTGGCTTAGAAATTTACCCCAAATGCTGTTTTAAGATTTCATAAGTCTCTGAATTTGATTTCCCAGTCTTCAAACAAAATTTGACACTAACTCTTGATGTTTCATTTTTTTTATCAATTTTGCAAAATCAATAATCTGCTGAGAACCAAGAACATATCTTCACTTACTAGGATGCCACTCTCTACTGAACAAAGATATTGTGGTGATCTTTTCAGGATGTTTCAAGGACAAAACAAGCATCTCCTTCAACATTCACAGGCAAGACAAACCTACTCTCCTATTACGCAATGGTGGCACCTGTTTTAAAACTTTCCAATCATACCTTATAGCTATGTGAAAGGAAAATAATAAAATACTTACCCAGAACCAGAACCTCCAACAATAGCATAATTTTTTCCAGCTGGTATTACAAATGACAAATTTTTAAATACAGGTTTACCTTCAATATATTGAAAACATACATTACGAAATTCAATTGTTGTATCTTCTGGTCTAACTATTAAATCATAGGCATTATTCACATTCTAAAAAAAAAAAAATTATTTTAATAAATATAATTATTAATTAAAAAACAAAATAGTGATAAATTATTATATAGATTAAAAAAAAAAATATTAGACTTACCTTAACTTTTGGTTCACGAGTCATAAGTGTAAACATAGTTTGCATGTCAATGAGAGCTTGTCTAACTTCACGGTAAACAGAACCCAAAAATCCTAATGGGACTGATAATTGAAATAAAAGACCATTCACCATTACTAAATCACCAACAGTCATATTTCCTAAAATAATAAATGGATAAAATTAAAAATATTTAATCAAAATTAATTTTTTTTTCAGTAATTGTAAATTATAATTAAAAGGAAAGAAAAACAGTCTTTAAAAATATATGCATAAAATATGAATAATAATACAACTTGAAATTAAAACTCTTTAAAAATAGTAGTTAAAATACAAACCTTTTTTCAAGATTAATTATGTGGTCTGGTACGGATTTCTCCACACTACTATCCCTCTTAAGCAACTGGAATTCATCACACCAGTTTTGGTGAATACTGTTATTTTAATGAAAACGTTATTGAACATTAATAACTAAAAAAAATTAATTGTAAGAATAGTTAAATAACAGTTGGCTAAGCTCCAATCAATCGGCATTTTATAACTCCCTCATGAGCAAATTAAAATGGCCTGTAAGATATTAATTAAATAAAAGTTGGATTGATTAACGATGATATCACCAAAAACAAAAAAAATCAAAGTTTGCTATATACCAAATATGTGTGGGTAGGATATTGTGAGTAGGAGTGATGGTAAAGAGAGGTTTAGTGGAGGTAGTTCACAGCTTGGTATATACTACCTTGAACTATTTTGATCAGTCCCCCTTCTCTTTTTATCAATTTTTATGAATTGTTAATGGAACACCCATCCATTATTTTTCATTCCTTTTCCATGGATATATCCCTTTATAAATGTATCCATTACCACCATGGTCCCGTAAATGGTCCTATTTATTTACTTAAGAACAGTTGAACAACCATATAGGGTAGCTACGCTACTGAACTCCAGCAGGACTCCTCTACCGACTAGCTACTAGATACCAGCAAGGCAACACAAATGAAACTAGAATGGTTGACCCAACACACAAATGCACATGCATACACGCATGCACACATGCACCCAACCACCCACCTACCCACCCTTTTCGAAGCAGCAAAGTTACTGCATATTTAATTTTTTTATAATAGGGTTTGTGTTTTAATTTAAATTACTGGAATAAATAATATTTAAAATTTGTTGTATGCTCTTCTAGGTGATAATTAGTAAAAATAAAAACTACTGCATATATGAGGCATATTCATAAAGTAAGGGCCGTCGGCTTATATTTAAATATTAGTAGGTCTGAACACAGTTTCACGCATGCAGGGCCATCTGTCGACTATTTATGAAGCCACTGCAGTTGCTGTTTTGATCTATATTTTGCCTGCTGGTGAATGCAGATCGCAATGTCTGTGACAATCGTTTCTCTCACCAGTTGTGTAATGCGTGCTGTGATTCGATTTTTGTGTGCAAAAGGAACTTCAGCTGCTGAAATTCATCGGGAATTATGCCTAGTGTATAGACCTACAGTAATGAGTGAAGGAAAGGCTAAACAATGGTGTCGAGACTTTATAAATAACCGCACAAAAATTACGATACAAGAGTGGAGTGGCAGGTCCAGTATTGAGACAGACAAATCATTAACAAGTGAACCGAAAACTGCGATGTGATCGGCAATTGACGATTAGTGCTCTGGCTGATGAATTTTCGCAATTTAAAACAACTGACATTACATTCATACTGAATTCATATAAAGTGTGAATAAAAAAATCTGATTAAAAAAGTGTGAGTCAAACTTTTGAAATAATAAAATAGAAAAAGATAAAAACAAACATTTATTATATTATATTAATCAAATACAAGCACATATGAATTAAATGTATAAATCATATTTACCTTTAGCAATCTCCTTTGCAGTCATGACCATAGCAAGTGCAATGGCACCACTAAATATTGCATTTTGTCCAAAATTTAATAATGCTAAACTGGTACTTGTTTTTAATGATGCTTCTTCATATTTTTTAAGAGCTTCATCATACCTTTTAGCTTCATAAAATTCATTATTAAAATACTGAAAATTAAAATAAATTTAAAGGAAAATTATTTTATGAAAGTAAGCTGTAACAATAAAAAAAAAAAAAACATTCTTAATTAGATTTAATTTAATTTAAAATGAAGAAAAATTATCTAAATTCATAACAATTTCTGATTTGCATAACCAAATTACGTTAGCTGAATTTTTTATAACACTGCAATTATATGCTTTACTTTAACAGACAATATCTACATTAATACTATGAAATTAAGTGTCTGGTGTCTCACATAGTAGGACTGGGGATTTCTGAATATTTTTTTCTATTTATCTGGAATATTATAATCAGCATTATCAAAATCAATAATTTTTTTGCATAATATAAAAAATAATTATATCAAATATTTAACATCAAATTGTATAAAATACAACAGAGAAGCTTTAAGATTGTTTTTTATTTTTAAGCAAAAAACAAAAAACTGACCTTATTTTATCTTTAAATAAATATAAGCCAAACTGATCATATCTGATTTTGATACTTTTATGGTTTTCTTTCTGAATATTAATTGAGCGTTACTCTCTGGGCAAGAGATAAAAAGCAATACAAGTAATTCGAAGAAAATTAAGTATTATAAATAAAATTATAATAATTAAGACTTAAGTACAAAATAACCTACCAACTTATATTAATATAGATATAATTAGATATTGTTCAGGATAACAATTTTATTTCATAAATGCTCATAAATTATTAAATAAAAACAACTCAACTATAATATACATTAAAAATGATGTACATACAATAATATACATAAAAGTAGTATGATAATTTTTCTTTATTAATCAATGACTTACCCAACAAGCACAAGTAAAATTGAAATGCTTTTAAAAATAACTAACTGTAGTAAGATAAGAAAAAAATTTAAACATCCTAGTCAATATTATAATTTTTTAAATAATTATAAAAAATTACATGCTTGGTAATAAACAAATCAAGGTAAAAAGATAAGATTAACATATAAATTATGAGAATTCATAAATTATCATATTGTCGAATACTGATTTACATGTCATATAATATATGAGTCACTCAGAAGCCAATGTGTTAAGTCCATTTTTTGATATTTTCTAATATCTTTTGTAAATTTTAATGGAATAAATAATATTCTTCTTAGTTATTAATGGATTTACTCATTGCTACATTTTTTTCTGGACAGAAACCCTTTTTTTTTATAACTTCTGAATATGTTGTATAATAATTTCAAAAGCCATTCTAAGTCCAGTTTTTATCAATATTTTTTTACATAAACTTTGAAATAAAAACTAAATTATTATTCTTCTTTCGGTATTTGTAGATGACACTAAAAACAACAAATTCATAATAACTGTAACTTTACTTCTGCTATTTAGAATAGTTCGAGATACAGACTTGAAAAGAACACCAATTTTTAGTGAGTTTTATGTACATGCTTTCTTTTAATTTGAAATATCTAAACTCTGGTTAAAACATAAAAATGTTATACCGAAGTGTTTGTGAAAATTACTGTGTAATCAAAAACATTTAATAATTTTTCTTTAATAACTGCAAAAACTCTGACTTTTTAAAATAATAAAAATGGATTTATTGTAAGGGTATAAAAAATAAAAATGACAAGGGAAATAGAAAGTGAAAATGATATGCCATTTTATCCTAATTCAAAGAAAGTTAATCGTATTGATTAATGAAACAGTGGTATTGTAAGATAACAAAAATGTAGAAAATAATGCAAATGACCAAGAAGTTGGTAGGAAATGTAGCAGGAATCCTGGTAAATGGTCTCAAAATACTGAAAAACTTACAAGGATACAAGATAAAAAATATCAAAATAGAAATAAGTGAATAATAACTGTAAAGAAAATTGATAATAAACCTTGTAATTGTCAACAGCTTTGCAACCGCAACATAACCTTTTCTCAAAGAAACAAAGCGATGAAAAGTTTGTACAAGCTTAATGATAATCATAAGCAAAATAGATTTTTAAGGGGGTTGATTAGAGTTTGTGCTATCAAAAGATAACGACCCAGAAATAACACCAAAAGGACCAAGATCTCAGTCTTTTAAATACTTTATTAAGACTTAAGAGCCAAGATGTTGGTGTCTGCAAAAAATATTTTAAAGAAACACATCAAATACGCAACGGGCAACTATATAATTGTTATTCAAAGGAAGATCTGAAGGACCACCGAAGACAGCATATTCCAGGTAACAGAATAGATGATTCCCATGTAGTAAAACAAATAAGTTCATTTCTTGCTATTTCGAGTCATTATACAAGAGCTCATAATCCCAGAAGTCGATACTTGGATTCAGACCTTTTTATTACAAAAATGTATACACTGTTGAACAATGTAATGAGAGCAAATTGTACTAGTAAATGAAAAGTTTGATTACCATATATTTTTGACCATATATATATTTCTTCATCTACAACAGATGAAGAAAAACATGTAGCTGAAGTTGAACATGACGAACACACTTGCGAAATGCAGAAATTGCCTGTAATAGTATGGCTAATGATCAATTGAGAGGTTCAGACATAATGTACGTGTTTAGTTTTGATTTAGAAACAGCATTTTATTACCATTTCTAAAACTCTCTACATCAGTGGCTTATTACATGAGAAACTTATATGTATATAATCTTGTATGTCATGATTTAAAGAGTAATGAGGGCTACATGTATGTATGGCCTGTAACTCAAGGATCTTGGGGTTCACAAAAAAATGTCATCTTTTTAACTAAACACATTAAATTATATGCAAAGGATTTTCTAAAAATTATAATGTATTTAGATTCATGTAAAGGACAGAATCAAAATATAAAAATTGTATTAAGTTTACTGAAATTGATTCAAAGTTAAGGCATAACAGCTGAATCAATAGAGCTTAAATTTTAATTACGTGGGCACAGTTGTTTGACCAATGATGCTGATTTTACAGTTATAGAAGCTCATGCAAAAAAAAAATCAGTATATTTATAATCTTAACGAATGGTATCACATAATTCAAAATAGTAAAACCCTTTCAGTGTTGTCGAAATGAATCACCAAGATTTCCTTTCCACAAAACCATAGGAAGATCTATAACCAAAAGAAAAAATCAACAAGTGAACTAACAGTCGTCAACTGGCTTAATATGCGGTGGATAAAACTAGAATGGTCAAACCCTAGCAGCATTAAGTTCAAATATAATTTTAATGAGAATGATACCTTTCATTTAACTGACATAAAAAAAAACACAAAAATAGATAGGCCAGTAATCTTAAAAAATATAAATCAACCATTATTGTATCGTAATGGTTGAACAATTTCAAAAGAAACCAAAGAGTCATGATGAATTTATTAAAGCATACACCCAATAAAACAGGACTTTTACAGGACATTAAGAACAACACATGGAGATCAAAATTTAGATTAAGATAACTCAGAAGAAGATGTTAGTAAGATGAATAAACATAAAACTTATGACAACAAAAGTTATTATTATATTATTTTTACATAAATTTCTTTTTTTTTCAGCTGCCAAAAGATACAAGTCCTAAAGTTTTAAGATGCTTTTTTTTTGGGTGGACGAAAAACGCCTGTGCGTTATAATCGCCTGGAATTTTCCTTAATAAAAAGGTAAAATAACACTGAAATAATAAAACTAAATAAGGTTTAAAACTAACATAAATTATATAATAAAAACTTTATTAAAACAAAAGTTAAAAAAGTGAAATAAAACTCAAAACTAATATCGCAGACGGAGTCTTTAAAATATAAAAGCTAAAATAATAGAAAAAGGAAACTATACAAAACTTAACAAACTCCAATAAGGAGTGCAAAAGGCTCCCACTCTGATAATAAAATTAAAGACAGAACCAAAAAAATCAAAATTGAAAGTAAAGGACAAAAATTATCAAAAACTCTTCTAGCATAAAATATAAATGATAATATTACATTTTTTGCAGTAATCTAGTACTACGCAAAAACAGAAACATCCGGTTCAAAATTTCATTATCATTGTACAAGATACTGCGGGTGTTTCTGGGTAGATTAAATTTATGATGCAACACCGTATAACATATGCAGTCTATGAGAATGTAGTGCACCGTCATGCGGCAGTTCCATCGTGTGCATAGGGGTGCGTGTCCTTCTGACATTAGGTACTCATGTGTGATCCTCTTATGTCCTATCCGTAATTAGCAGAAGACTACTTCCTCACAACGAGTTTTTCTGTAAGAGGAGTCCCATGGCAACACTGAATCTTTAATCCATTGGAGTTTATTATCGACGGTAGTCGCCCAGTCACTTAGCCACCTTGCTCTCAATGATTGTTTTAGACGATTAATAAAATCAGAGGTAGTAACTCGGGTGGTGAAAGGAGATTGAATATACGCTTCTTTGGCAGCATAATCTGCTTGTTCATTACCTGGAATCCTTATGTGGCTAGGGATCCAGCAGAAACTTACTTCTGTGTTGCAATTACTCAACTCAGCGATAGCATTGTAAATTTCAATGACGACAGGATGTTTGGAATAAAAGTTTTGTAATGCCTGGAGAGCACTACACGAGTCACTGCAAATAAGAATGTTTCTATATTTAGGGTTAATGATAATTAGAGCCTTATTTATAGCGAGTAGTTCAGCGGTGAACACACTCGTAATACTGGGTAGGCCAAACATATAAGTTCTTTCATTGACAACAAAAGCACAACCAACAGTATCATCTTGTTTCGATCGATCAGTGTATATCACTGCGTCTGAGTTCATCTTGGTGAGAATACACTGAAACATTTGCTGGAAAACAGTAGGTGGTGTTGATTGTTTATCGTATGTTGTAAGGTCAAATGTAAAATTTACAAGGTTTATTCGCCACGGAGGATATGAGCACGGACATGATGGAAAGAACAACAGAGTGTCAACATTTATATGCTGCAGCAGACGTTGGGTACGGACACCTACGGGTGCAGTACAGCGTGGACGGTCCTCATGCTTTCTTAAATTAGGATTTCTAAGAACTGGGTCAAAAGCCAGGTGATTTGGCTGTCCTTTGAGACGGGCAAAATAAGATCACAAAAGCTGGTCTTGCCTATCCCAAAGACTCGCTACAGTCTACAAGTAAGCTTGTGATAGGGCTTGATCTAAACGCACCTGTGGCAAGCTGAAGAAAAGCATGATGTACACCATCCAGCATTTGAAGGACGGTTTGACAAGCTGAAGAGTAGGTGACACAACCATAATCTTAACGGGAACGAACAAGGAAATAGTAAAAACGTAACGTACATGACCGATCGGCTTCGGCTTCCCAACTGGTGTTACTAAGGACCCGCATCATATCTAAAATTTTGGAACATTTTGTCCTTAATTCCTTTATATGTTTGACCCAACCTTGCATATAAACATTCCTTTATATGTTTGATAGTCAAGACGGCTATCAAAAAGCAAACCTAGAAACTTGACGTAAGGAGAAATAGCAATACGCTCTCTGTTCAGAAAAACTTGCGGAATAGAAAAGTTTCATAGCCGAGAAAAGACTACAGATTTCATTTTGTCGGATGAAAAGATGCTACCATTGTCCCAATAGATACTTACGTTTTTATTTACACATCCTGTGCATATCTTGTTTTGTTGCAGAGCCTACCCTTAGAAAAAAAACTTATATACTTTTCTGATCAAATTAATAAACCAAAAATTTTAAAAGTTAATGTATTAAAAAACAGTAATTTTCTCAATTTTTGTTTTCTGGGCTTAACTGCATTAGCTTCTCAGCGACTCAAATAATATGTTGTATAATGGTTAATCCCTACTCTTGAGCAACATTTTTATTTTGTTTCAATGACACTGACTGCTATGGTTATAAATATACAATCATTGTTGTCATATTGGCTTAATAAGCAAGAAATTTCAATTATCCAATCAACGGAAAACTAAACCCAGCTTTGTATAACTTTGATGAACAACAGAAATCACCTGGTTGGTACCAATATGGTGCACCAACCTTCAAGTACTGGTATTTTATCTTCACTCCACAGTTAATATTTTTCAGAATGCTGTTCCTTCAAGTATTATGGAACAATCATATTATATTAACTGATGCAGATATATATCCCACCAATATAGCTCTACCTAGAATAGTAAAGCAAAAGACAACAAAAAAGAAAAATAGACACCAAAAATGTTTTCATATATTAAATATGAAGGCTTTTTTTTTTCAACCTCCGATGGACTGTAAAAAAAGACACGTTGACATAAGAAAATGATTTTATTACTAAAAGTTGAGTAATATCTAACACTTTTCTACATAATTACCTAATTGACACCAGCTTTCAGATGCCCTCTTCAAAGATGTTTGCCATAAACATCTTAGTGAAGTAAGGTACATCTTGACAACCTCTTTGAAGTTCTTTGTTGGTGGTGAAGTGTTGTCCACCTAACCATGACTTCAATTCTCAAAAGAGATGAAAATCACTAGGTGCTAGATCTGGACTATATGTTGGATGGTCAAAAACTTCCCACTTGAATTGTTTGAGAAGGTCTTGTGTACAGTGCGGCTGCACAGTGTCATGGATCAAAACCACAACAGATGAGAGCATGCCTCTTTTGTTCTGGATCGCTCTGTGGAGGCGATGTAAAGATTCACAAACTTCCTTTGTTATTGTCCTCTGCTGCTCCATAATGTCCATCAACAAGATACCTTTACGATCCCAAAAAACTAGCAATTGTTTTCCTGTTGCTCAGTGTCTGTTTGAACTTTTTAGGCTTGTTTGGAGAAGTGTGCATCCACTGCTTAGACTTGTCATACCAGATCCAAGTCTCATCGCCAGTAATGATAAAATTAAAAATCTCTTACCTCTCATTATCATAACGCATGAGAAACATTAAGGCTGGCTGACGCCATTTGCTGTGTTTTGTGATCGGCACTCAACATTTTTGGGACCCAACGTGCACACAATTTCTGGTATTCTAAGTCGATGCACAATTGTGTACAGAGAAGACCTTGACATTTCTGGGATTTCTGCAAAAAGCTAATTTATTGTAAACCTCCGTCTGTCACAGACAAAATCATCTACGCACTCAACCAGTCATACAGTCGCAACAGACTTGCATTCTTGCCCACCCTCGCCATGGACATCCATATGCCCTTCTCTAAATTTCCTACATCATTCCCGTAAACTACCAACTCATAAAGTTTTCATCATAGCTAGGTCATTCTGCAATGGATTTCAGCAGCGCTACATCCTTCTGCATGCAGAAAACGTATTACACTTTGGAACTCACACTTGGCGGGAGTATCAATCACTGATCCAATGGTGGCAGAGGTTTGGGTGGGGGGCAGTGCAATCGCACAACATGCAGACCTGGCTCCCATCTACCTCTTGTTTAGTTACATGCATGATTTTTTTTTGAAAAAAAAAACAGCTCTCATATATTAAATAAAAAGTTATTTAACTGTTACAGTATTGAAAAATTCTGTAGTTACATTAAATCAAATAAATATAGAGAATATTTAGAATGAAATAAATATTTTATTTCATACAAAATAACATGTTTCAGAAGAAGGATACACACCACCCAGGTACATATAATTAAACCCATCGGGTTGGTCTAGTGGTTAACGCGTCTTCCCAAATCAGCTGATTTGGAAGTCGAGAGTTATAGCGTTCAAATCCTAGTAAAGCCAGTTTTTTTTACACGGATTTGAATACTAGATCGTGGATACCGGTGTTCTTTGGTGGTTGGGTTTCAATTAACCACACATCTCAGGAATGGTCGAACTGAGAATGTACAAGACTACACTTCATTTACACTCATACATATCATCCTCATTCATCCTCTGAAGAATTATCTAAATGGTAGTTACCGGAGGCTAAACAGGGAAAAGAAAGAAAAGGTACATATAATTAACATCATACGTTACATTTTTTGAAAATAAAAAATGAACTGCAGCTCACTTAACACATAAACCAGATGAAAGATTTATAATGCAAGAGATTCATAACTAAAATAACGAAAACGCTGACTTGATATTAAAGAAAACACCTTACCATGAATCTGACTCATTAATATTGGCATATAAAAAAATGTATAAATTAATTTTTTTATAAATTTTATAGAATTTACCTTAACAGTTTCGTAGTTTATTAAAGAATCTATTGCTTTATTTCCAGCTTCATTTTCAGCTCTGTTCATATAAACACGAAATTTTGTTCTCCACTGTGTAATAGCTAGTGTATAAGCAGTATATATACCAACACAGGTAAGAGCCAATGCTGCAAATTCACCACCACATTTCAAACCCTAGAAAAAACATGTTAATCTAAGATTTGAATTACCCTAAAAACAATTTCAAGTAAGTATCTCACACACTGTTAGAAATTGTTGGTATCATACGCGTATAATTTATAAAAAATTTCTGTCTAAAAAAAAATAAAACCTTAAACTTTAAAAATAAATTTAAAAAAAATTGAAACAAAAAACCTATATAATAGTTTATTTTCATTAAATTATGTGAAAATATTTGAGAAAGAGTAAATAAAAATCGTTATAATTAAAGAAAAAACATTTTTACATTTGATACATATAGTGAAGCAAAAATGTAAATCATATGTTTATTTAACATATGATATGAAAAGGCACTTCCAGCATAGTGATACTTAGTTTTTTACTACCTAATTTACACTAAAATTTGTTTTATTACAATTTCACTAATTTTCAATTAATATTGGTGGCAATAATAACTGTTCCAAGAACAAATCTGTACAGAAATTTTCATTATTTGTTAACTTTTAATTTTTCATCATATCAATTATATTTCACTATAATTAGGCAATTTAAACAAGCTAAATAAATACATTTTGTAATTAACTTAAATAAAAAAATAACTACTAAAAAACAAAATCAAATTTTATAAAAATTAACTAAAAATTAATAATTAAAATAAATATATTTTTCATATCATAGCATGATGTAATATCGTATAGATATATCACATCATGGAAAAGACTGATTAAAACAACTAGAAGGATCAGTAGGAAGTGCAAAAAAAGGGCCACAAAAATTATAAATTATAGATGATCTAAAAGGAAATGAGAAGTATTGGGAAGTCAAAAGTGGGGATAGAAAAGAATAAAAGTGGACATGATGTAAGGAACCTGCTTCAGGGCAAATAATTTAATTTAATGACTAAATTATTTCCTACTCTTAAAATCATCAATCACAGAAATTAATAAAAGTAAATTTTTCTAAAAATAAATTTCCGTACGACTTTTCTCTACATTATGTTTGTATTTATTTTTTGAATAGTTAATTAGTGAATACTTAATGAGTTACTGATTATTTTCAGAGCAAAAAAAACTGTTTTTGGCTTTATGTTTCCTACTGATCTGAAGCTAGACAACAAAAAATAATTTAATGACACTAACAGATGGGTTTAATTTATTCTCCACAAATATGTATTCCAGAAAATTAATATTATTAAATTTTTCAACAATGTTGGCCCCACTTAAATAATTTTAGAAACCCTAAATTTTTTTGTATATCTTGTGATCACTGTTTTATATGCTAGACAAGAACTTATGTTCCTTTTATATATATACATAGGTCTTAATATTTTTATGATCAATAGAAACATTGTTACAAAAAATAAAAGGTTAAACAGGTAAATATAATGCATATTGTAAATATATATGTATTGTAAAAAAATATATTGTTCTTACCAGTATAGTACTAACTAAAGCCAATTCAAATACCGTAGGTACAACATTAAAAACCATAGCTGATAAAACAAAATTTATACCTCTGCTACCTCTGTCAATTGTCTGAAAAATAAGTAAATAAAATGATAAAGATACAATTAATAAATAATAAAAAGAAATATACTAATTTATATATTAATATGGGAATGTTTGTTTGTGAGAAGACCGTTTTGAACAGTAGGCTCAATTGATTGAGCCTACTGTTGTTTAATGCTGAAAGTTGTTTAATGTTGAAGATTCTTAGTTCTTGACAAACAAAAGAAATACAAAAAATGTCCAAAATGATTTTTATTAACAATTTCAATCTATAACTATAACTAACTTATTGTATTTTCAAGTTCATTAAATGATAGTAAAGGATAAAAGTGACAGTAGGTTTTGAAAGTCATCAAAATTAAGCTTATTTTACTTAAAATAGTCATTCATTGAATATTATCTGGGTGATATTACAACTATTTCTAAACCCAGATAACCATCAAGAAAAATCTGTACAATACTTTTCATTTTTAATATTTACTACCATGCTAAAATGTTAGTATTTTTTCATAATATTTAACATTCTCACACATTCTGCATATTGTTTAGGCTGTTTGAATACAGGTATAAACTTGTTTTATTTTATTTACAAAATTAAATGAGAATTATATGTAATCCATATTAATTATAGTTAAAATATGGACCGGGTTTAAATGACCTTCCTTTACCCTAGTTCACAGGCATTTTAAACCAGGACCTTTAAATTTATGCATGCATTTAGAAAAAAAATTATCTTCACTCACCACTGTCCAAATTCCACGAAACTTGCTGAAAATCATGAAGGGAGATTCTAGTATTGATTCAAGGTGTGGTATCTCTGAAAGCAGTTTCCTTTATGAAGTGGTGCAAACATGTACCTTGTTTCGTTTCTAAGTTTTTTTGCAGTACACACTCTACATGCTCTTGTAGGTTATTTTTTTCTCTCCAGAACTAACCCGTAACATCAAGAGCATGTTTCTTCATGTCACCACTCAGTCTATGTGGGGGGGGGGGGATCACTAAATTGGGCACATTTGGTTGGTTGGGAAGGGCCTGGACGAACATTGTCAACATATGAATTAGAGTCAGAATCTTGTGAGCTTTGCTTTAGTGTCCAATTTTTTGCCACAGCCAAAAGAAAGTTCTTATATGTAATTTTTTGAGGGGGTTCAAACAATTGTAAATTCTGAATAAATTGAAAAGACCACAATTTATTAAGAAGAAAGCCACCTTCTTGTACCATTTTCTTGTCTTTCTCATAATTGAGTAATATGACAAGTACTGATCTGCACAATCTACACCTTTCATATGGTTTTGTATTCCAAAATGCAAACAGTCTTGGATATTTCATCTCCTGTTTTTCTGTCCCTTTTATCAGTTGTTTGCTGTTGAATACCATGGATTGTTGAAATCATTCTGACTCCCTTTTAACTTTCCACCCAACAAGTAGCACATCACCCTTATGGACAAATGTAGATTTTCCTTTTTTCAATTTAGCTTTCAAAGTGAATGGTAAACCTTTATTAGCCCTTATTGTTCTACAAACTCTGGTTTTATTTTCTAATGATCTTTCAGCAATTGAACACTACTGTAATATTTATCTTGGTATACGTGATGCCATAACCAAGATTACAATGAAGAACAGAAAGAATAGTTTCTTCCAATCTTTTACCTTCCCCAGTGAACAGTTCCATGTTACAAACATGACCTGGGTCACTTTCACATACTATTCTGACTAATAACCCATATTTTATAACTTTAGTATGATTGTACATTCGAAACCGCAGCCTACACCACCAGGGAATCATTCCTTTATCTAAAGTCAGATTTTTCTTGCGTTTAAAAACAGTTTTTTAATTTATCCAGAAGATATGAAATAAGAGGTGCAACTTTGTACAACCTGTCTGTGTTATTTCCTGCTTGATCATTGTCACTAAAATGCCAAAACTCCCAAATTTGTTCAAATCTACCTCTGCTCATAATTTTAGAAAACATTTGTTTCAATATAAGAGCAGTGGCCCTGTAGTCTCTAATCCAGTCTTTTTGTACTTGTCCCATTAGCAAAAGAAGGTCCAAGAATGTTTTTATTTCATACAGTCACAACTTTCCATTTGAGAGTTTTAAATTACTGTTTATGTACTCCTATCATTTGTTGGTGGTACCTGTTTGTTTCATTACACATCATAACAAAAAGATCTTTCCCAAAAATTAGTTCTATAATATCATTTATATTTTCATTATTAGTAAGTAGAACCCTAACAACTGGAATACCCTCAAAAGGTTCTAAATTCAGTAAATTGTCTATAACTGTCCATGGGTTACCTGAATTTGAATCATCAGTCGAATTGGTTAATTCCAAATCTGAACTAATACTCAACTGCAATTGACTTTTACAAGTACTCTGCTGTTGTATAACAACTGCACTATCACTAGAATCCACGTCATCATCTTCACTAGGATAATCATAAAGTAATTCGCTTAATTCATTATCTTTTTCATCGCGTTTACAATTTAAATACATCAATTTGCACGATGCTATTTTTAGTCTGGCTGTAAACCCCCTCTTATTTAACTGATATGGATGATGTCCTCAAAGTCAAGTATGAATGGGCAATCATTAATGAAAACACATGTGTAAATGTTCAGAGAATATTCAGTCAACGCTAAGAACCGTTAGAACTAATAAGTTCACGGAAAATATAAGAGATGGCATGAGAGTTGCCAAACAATATAAAACCCGGTGATTCTCATGAACAGTCTTTTGACAAACCGAGACAAATAACGAGAATTCTCACAACCAGCCCAGTGCTTGAAAACATCGAATTCAATTGTTGGTAAGCAGTTTTTTGTATATTAACTATAATTATATACTTATATCAACGAGGCATGCTTAACAAAATTATTAATCCATATTAAATTGAAGTTTGCATCAATAACATTTCTTAGTTTCACAGTGTGTAAAGAAAGAAAAAATGTATTAGAAAAATAAATATAGTAAGCCTACATCTTACACAATTTAAACTTATATGAGTTTTCTCTTGGTGAGGTTCAAGAAAGATTTCAATAAGAACTGTAAATATCTATTTAATAAAACAGCAAACTGATACAATAAAGGCATAGAAGTATAAAAAAAATAATGTGAAATAAAAAAGATAGCCTAAACTAATGATTATACCATTCTGTCTTGTATCTATTTAAATTATAGGTGGTATACTCTAAATTACATGAGGAAGTAGTATAGAATTTAATATGAAGACTGGTAGATTAACTCAACTAACAAATTTTTCAACAAAAATGCTGGGACAAGAATATAGAATAATCAAAATATGCATTGAAAAATGATTATAGATTTATTTTATTATACCTTAGATAGAGCTCCAGTTTGTCTTGATAAATGAAAACTCAAATCTAAATTGTGTAAATGAAGGAAAACATTTCTTGCTATTTTACGTATTGAATGTTGAGCTACTTTAGCAAAGACGGCATTACGTAATTCATTAAAACCAGCTGCTCCAGCTCGAGCAATACCATCTAGAATAAAAGATAAAACTCAACAATACAGTATATGACTCTTACATAAGAATTAATTCATAAAATAGAAAAATTATTTTTTTAGCATAACTTTTTATTTGGTTAATACAAATGCTTGAAGTTTTATAAAAATAAAAAAAAAAAATACATATATATATTCTTTCAACATTTATTGTTAAATTAAGTCTATGTGAACTGAATACTTTACTAATTTTGTAATTTTATATATATATATATATATATATATACACAAAATAATTTTTCAGAATGTATGACTCAAATTATAAAAGTATTCTGGTCATACAGTCTCAATACAATTTAACAATACAAGTTTAAAGTAATTTTCTCTATCATGTATGCAGATTCTTACCCAGATACTTTTCATAATGCTTGAAATCTAACTTTTACAGTTAGTTTTTAGTTCATGCAATATATAAGGATTTTTCTGAAAAACAACACTTTAATAACCCCAATATAAAATATATTGTGGTATAAGATCAGAAGATCTTGGGAGCACAAGTGTTTTGAGATCAAGCAATAATCAAAATATTCTTGCAACATGGCTATTGATTCATTAACAGCATTAGCAAATGGTACCAATCTTGCTGAAACCAACATTCTTATTGTTTTTTTCTAACATTACAATAAACTATATTAAGATTGTATGACTTAATACAATGACAATTTTAAAATGACTTTTAATTTTCTATTCATATTTTGTCATAATTAGGCATGAAATTAGAATACATATGTTTAATAATATAATGGCTAAAAAGCTCAGATATGTCAATCAAGTAAAATTCAAATGACAACAGGAACACTCAGTAGTGAGATAATGTTTAGGATTTATTTTTAGTAGCATACTTATCACGGTATAATACATATCATATATGAGGGAAATTGTAGAAATAGGCTGAAGTTTTGGATTCAGTCAAACCAAATTAGTTACAACAGTTGAATCTTGTATTGCATTATATTTCCTTATGTTTCATATTAAATATATTAGGCATGAATACATTTCATAAAAAAATGTAAAAGACCACATTAAGGTGGATTGTTATCAAAATTCTAACTTTTTATGCATAATGACTATTTCATAAAATGTGCTGAGGGTTTCCATTGTTCGATATTTGGCTATTTTATATTCTTGACTATTCAATGTATACGTAAAGATATATCTACATATATCTTTACTTTTAAATATCTCATTATTTTTACTATTTACATAGCCATTCAAGAGAAACCAAAAGCAATTAAAGCACCTTAATCCCATTTTCCCATTTTAAGTTGTTACTAAAAGCAAAAATTAAAGTACTTATTCCCATTTTCAACCAAGAAACATTGAAACCAATATAATATTGAAAACATCTTAAACTAAGTAATTCTTTCAATTCATGAACAGAAATGTGGCAAGTAATTTTATTTCAGCTTTGACAGCACTGGCTGTTGATAATCTAATTTATAGACATAACATTTTAAATAAATTTCTGAGCCAGTTAAATAATAAACATTTGTAAGATCTTTTCTGGTTAACAAAAATAGTAGGCCTGGGTCTTTTTGACTTACATCTCTGGTATAATAAAATTGATGGACTAAAAGTAATACAGTTGACTTATTGGAAAATGTTGATTGGGAAATCACAACAGAACCATTTCGTTCACATATCTATAAGATTTATATACTAATTAAGTCTTGAAAAAAAAAAAATATAATTGATATGTAACAAAGAAATAGATGCTAAAATGATACTAGAATTTTTCAAGGTTATTTCAGATTACATTTGCCTTGAGTTCAATGTGGCCAACTAATAAAATCACATAAAATTGACTAATGTAAGTTGGTGTCAGTTTTATATATATTCTCATTCTCATTCAATGAGTTTAGTAGATATAATATGACAACCTACATAGATAAAATAAAATGCGTGCATGTTAAAAATATTTATTGATAAGTAAACAATTATCTGTTTAATGAACAATCTTGGCATTTCCCTCAAATATAAATGTACAACATAATCACTCACTGTTACTATAAGTGAAGTTTCCATTAACATTACTACCTGGTAAATTAAACTGGATGGTAATGGGATACGTTGAGCAACCTGAAGTGCATATACACTGGGTTGGTGCTTTACTACAGAAAAGCTCTTGAATGATTAGAACACCATAATGGAGTTTCTACACTCAAATTACTGATGCCAAGAAATTTATGTAATCCACGTACTACAAGACCCTGTTATAAATATATATTTGCAGAAACAAATAACAGATTTTTAAAGATTCATAAAAATATTATATAAATTTTATTGTGTGCTAAAAAAACGTTATGTACTTTATCATCTTTTCCTTAAGATTCCTAATAAATAAAGTTATTAAGTAGTGTGAAAGTTTACTACAGTAATAAATAGTACAACAGTAAGTATGTGGTCATTTAAGTACTTAAATTTCTCCAACATAAATCTCTCTTTTCCTGTTTAGCCTCCAGTAACTACCGTTTAGATAATTCTTCAGAGGATGAACGAGGATGATATGTATGAGTGTAAATGAAGTGTAGTCTTGTACATTCTCAGTTCGACCATTCCTGAGATGTGTGGTTAATTGAAACCCAATCACCAAAGAACACCGGTATCCACGATCTAGTATTCAAATCCATGTAAAAATAACTGGCTTTACTCCAACATAAATCTAAGTTCTAAAAATGGAAGAATTGAAAGAAGTTAAAAAAAAAGTATTTAAAAACAGTAAAAAGTATTTTACTGTTTTTATTTAAGAAACATGTTAAAAGGAAATTCCAAAAAACCAGGAAACAACCAGAATGGCAATGGTTAAGGAATCACAATAGGTTATTATGCAGTAAAGTGTTGTTAGACTTTAAGAAGTATTTAGCAAAATGTTACATACTTCTAAGTTAAGGAAAAAGGACACAAAGGCTGAAGGGATATGCAGAAAGTTAAGTTACCAGACATGACATATAATTAAGAAGAGATGAGGAGAATGAATTCAGATGAGGAGATATTCAGATTTAGATTTTAATTCTACTATTCTGACAGAAGCCTAATCACAACGGAATGCGAAAGTCAACAGTCCAAAAAAATATATAAAATAGAAATGATGAGTAGAAGCTGCAAAGAAGCACTGAAAAGAGTATACATTATACATCATCTAATAGAAAATAACTGTTATCAGGAACTCAAAAAGTTCGGTTAAAAGTGGAAAAGATAAAGGTAGATGGTGTGTGGGACCTGTCTCAAGGCAAGTAGATAAGACAATCATCATGATGAAGTATTATGTTTGTCAACAAATTATTTATTTAACATTAAGAAAAACTTATATCTCTATAAACCAAACTTCTACGCATTTGAGGAACTTGCTTCCCCAATTACCACAAATAATCAAGGTTTGACTGGGTTGCTAATGTTTTAACACAATCAAAATATTATTAATATCTATAAATCACATACTAACATCCAATAAGCATCGCAACAGATAAACTAATTACAACATCAGGAGCACTTGCAATAGAAAGAAAAGGTTCTCCTTGTGAAACTCCAACTTTACTGTTAAGGTCATCGACGGCAAATTTAAAAAGAAAAGGAACAGTGACATTAAGTAGCTTTGCTCCAACTAATAAGCCAACAGCAACTTTGACTCGATTCCTTATCGAAGGATCATCCTAAAATAAAAAGACAAAATTTATTACAAAAATAATAGTTCAACGATTTGTTATCAGTATAATAATAATTAACTCCCTACACAAGAGGCTACTATAATGTGTAATAAAGTTACATTTATTTGACGTAAAATATTGTATTAAATCACTTTCAGAGCAACGGGTAATGGTAATATTTGAAGTTACATGTTTTAAAAAATAAACAATATTAAACAGGATCCAATAGATTTTTTGGAAAATCTCATTAGTACTAACAAAAATAACTTCAAAAGTTAATGATTTTTTTTAATCATTTTTAAATTAATATATAGTTCCCTTTTTAACTATTTTTTTTTTTTTCATTTTTTTGGTAAATTCTTGATAAAAATATCTGGTACCAAAATCTTTAAAAAATTTTGTCAACTACAGATTATATATATATATTTATATATATAACCAATAGACATTTATGTAATAGATAGGAGATGTAATTCTTTGTAGAGTTCCACATGACTACAGATTATTTTATTATATAGCAAATATTTTCATTTTGATACTGCTGACCAAAATAAATAAAAAGGGCACAACCAAACCATTCTCAACTTTAAAATTCAGTCATCCTAGTTATCTACTACCTACAATTAGTCTTGCAAGATTAATTTGAGTATATTCTATTTTTCCCTTATCTACCAGACAAGACAAAAACAAATATTACAAAGTATTTCGAAACTTCTTACTTTATACCAAGATTAATTCCATAGTTTTATTTACTAAGCAATAATATTAATAAATCAAAATTATATTTGTTGTATAGGAATGAATGTTAGACCAATAATTAAGCTCAAAAAAAGATTAGTCATCTTCATTAGAATACATAAAGATAATTTTTAACTGGCATCTACTGCTATGGTAATTTCTGAATAAAATAATAGCATGCAGTTTTTGCATTCAGTATTCTTAACTTCATAGTTTACAAGAACCAGTTTATTGAATGTTTATAGTTCCTAACTCTCAACCTTTAATTTCCAGGATGCTACTACCTGATACTCCAGATGTTGTGGAATAACCAGGTTGTCAATAGATGCAGTTTACTGTCTTATTAAACATGAAAAAATACTTCATTTAAAAACAGCAATAAATTTTCATTTGATCTAATATGTTTTACAAATAAATATTTGCTACATTTTATTAAAACTATAATATATCAAAAGATTTAAATTTCCAAAAAAATTATAACAGAAAATAAAGACTGATTGGCTTTTGAAGCCATAATAAATAAAATTCACCTTGATCATATAAAATTGTTTAAGTTCTGAAAACAATTTTTAATAATTTTTGCAGTTCAACATAAAAAAATTAAAAGTTAAACACACACACACACACACACACACACACACACACACACACACACACACACTCACACACACACACACACACACACACACACACACACACACACACACACACACACACACACACACACACACACACACACACACACACACACACACACACACACACACACACACACACACACACACACACACACACACACACACACACACACACACACACACACACACACACACACACACACACACACACACACACACACACACACACACACACACACACACACACACACACACACACACACACACACACACACACACACACACACAATGTATATATATGTATAAAATAATATTTTTTCACCAACACTGTCTGTAACGTATATCAATACTTTTAGCCATATTAAACATTTAGTTCAAATTTGACAGACAGTAATAAAGACAACTTTATTACATCTGACCAATTTATTTTGTTTGAAAATGCCAAAACGAAGGAGCTGCATTAAATTTTGCATTAAAAATGAACAAAGTGCATTGAAATGATAAAAAGGCTTTTAGGTATAGATGTTATGTTGACACAAAGATATGTAAGTGGTACAAATAGTTTTAAAAAGACTGTGAAGACATTGAAGATGATAAAATGTCTGGGATCTCTAACATATCAACAACTGATGAAAATATCAACAAAATAAAGAACATTGTGATTAATAAACTTTAAATCACTATTAGAGAAGTTACTAAAGAGGTGGCGAATCTTATAACTCATGTGAAACAATTTCGACTGATATTTTTGGTATGAAATGAATAGCATCAAAATATGTTCCAAAAGTTTATTGAATCTTCCATAAAGCAACAATGTATAAATACTGCAGGACAATTTTGTTAGATGATATCACTTGTGACTCAGAATTATTTAAATGTACCATATCAGGTGATGAGACAAAGGTTATCATATTGATACGAAGCTCTACTCCAAATGCAAGCTTCCTGAAGAACGAAGACAAAATATCAAGCAGAGTTCAATCAAATATTAAGGTTGTCCTTACTGTTTTTTTTTCGATTGCAATGCTATCATTCATTATGAATTCTTACTACAAGATTGTACAATCAACGATACTATTACTTAGCAGTTTTGCATAGGCCATTCCAAAGAGCTACAATTGTCTGTCATGTAAGTGATCACTACAAAACTCTTATGCACACTACAGTACATTATCCAACCAATGCCTTTTCTACTATCTAACTGAACTTTCATTTCCCTCTTCAATTTGGATCCCAGAATTATTTTTAGTATTCTCTTCTTCACATTCTTAATTTTTTGAATACATCCAATACCATTAAGAAAATAGCGTGTTATTGTGTACAGTAGTTCTGAATTCAATACTGTGCAATAATGTCTTATTTTTGCCTTAATCAAAATGGATTTTTTTATGGATGCTTTGGACAATCTATAAGCTAGTTCCATATAAATAATTATTATTTATTAGTTTAACTTTTTTATTATTTCTACTATTAGTTAAAAAAAACAATTCAACCTCTCTATTGACCTCCAGCATCATCTTTTCCATCATTGGGATGAATGAGTGTGTAATGCTACATCATCAGCAAGTCTTAAATGACAACTTCCTTCCATTTGTACTTATAGTTTACTACTACCAGTTCAACCCATTAAATATCTGCTCCAAGGTGCATTAAACAAATTAGGGAAAAGTAGATCTTGTTCTTTCACTGTTTTTTAAACATTGTAAAAAGTACTTTGTAGAGGATAGGAGGGGACTAAGAAATTAAAGTCCAGAAATAAAATGCAATCTTCGACAAAATAAATAATACTTCACTATAGACACTGAATTACATTTGAAGGAACACAAGTAGGTAAAATAGTTTTACAAATATACTCAAGAGATTGTTCAGAAATAAAAGGTTAAAGTTTATTTAAAACATCTTATGTTCGTAACTAAGAAAAGAAAAATTATTATCTCAATTTTTTGAAATTTTAATTTTTATTAGTTTCTTATTATTGAAAAAGGTCATACTAAAAATAAATTTAGATAATATTAATAAAGTAAAAAAATAATAACAATAAAAAATAGCTTACCGACCTGCGGCCAAATGTATGTAAGCATAGCTTTAATCATATCTTGTCCAGTAACTTGTCCATTTCCGTTTAACTTTAAACTATTCCTATCCAATCCAGATACTCCTGGATGGAAACAACTTCGTTTAGGTTGTTCAGCTAATGTAGTAATCTTCGTTTTTGTTTTTAAACCGCGATCTTGACCCAATAAAACACCCGCGTAGCTTCCACATAAAATGAATTTTTTTGAATCTAGAGTCTTGGTTGCATTTAGACTGAATTGTTCTTGATGTCTCCATGATGGACTGATGCTCTGAAAGTGAAATCATCTAAAAAGGCTTTAAAAAGAATGATACAATTATCATAACTGAAATTGATTTTTATTTTTTTAAATAATAAATAAAAACAATAAAATAAAAAAATGCTTAAATACTGAAAACTAAAAAAAGAACAGAAAATTTATGTAGAGCTCTCTTCCACCAACAGGAATATTCAATTAATAAAAGCAAACAGTAAACATTTTATTTTATTTTGCATTTTATATCTACTTAGTTGTCTAAAGTTGGATGTTTGTTTTACTTTTCCTATTGTTATGGAACAAAATAGCAGAACAGCAGTTCTGGTATCAGCGAAAAAAGTTAGGTACCAGAATTTTTTATCTTGTCAATGTTTTGAGACTTGAGTATTCACTGACTAATTTTTTTTTTAATATATATTCCAATTAGTAAACAAAAGATATCAGTGTATGTAAGATCTTGCTGTAAACAATTTTGGAATCCTAATTATGATTCTAAAATTATCTACACCTTATCATTTATCAGTCTTAATAAATTAATAAGCATCCAAATAATTTTTAATGTTTTTTTTTTTTATATATAAATACTACCTCTGATGCTGAATAATGAACAATAAGTAATTTTTATTTCAAGTTAACTTAAATAAATTAATTACAGAAAATAATAGCATTAATTCTACATTATAATATTAAATTACTTAATTTTTATTTAGTTATTTTCATTTCCTTCAGTTTCATATACCTATAATTATTACAATTGGGTAGAGTTTATTAAATAAATGTGGATTAATCCCCCCTCCCCCCTGAAACAGATTGGATTATTATAAAACTGTACCTCTTATTATTTTTACCTTATTATAATTTTATAAAAATATACAATGTATTAAAAAAAATATACAACCCCTATTTATATGGTAGGAAGCTTCTGTTTGAAATTATTATAAATTAAATAAATATATAAATATCCTTTGTTTCTATTATTTTCTTGCCAAGTAAAGTTTTACTGCTGAATTGTACAGAATGAATGATACTTTTATGTCGGAATGGAATGGATGACTTATTGATAATACTTTTAAAAATGTATTTCTTCATCTTCCATCCAAAATAATAGAGTGTATCAGTTATTAAATGGAAGAATAACTCTGAAATGCATTCTCTTTTTAAGTTTCAATTGCATGAACATACTGCCACTTTGTTAAAAAATAATATGACATGTTTGTATAGTACAATGAAATTATGAAACAGATTTTGTGTAGGTGAAGACATAAATAACATTTCACAAACATGTGCAGTTTGTATGCTGTCCCTAATTTGAAATCTGTCAGAAAAGGACAGATTTCCTAGTGTAATAAGTAAGTTGCTATCCACATAGTTTTCTCAATTGTGAGAAAGGCAGGGCGCACTGATGGTGTCTTCGTACTTACAGTATGGGCAACCGATAGAGGCTACATCAACAAATGAGATGATATACTGAATGTCTTAAGGACTGAGAGTGTTATCTTTGGGAGAGATGTAAACGTGAAGTCACTATTGTGATACAGGTTGGAGAGAGACATCAGAGGAAGAGGGGAGAAATTGGAAGAGCTGATTACACAATACTAGTTGGTTGTGTGCAATCAGGAAGGCGAGTCCCACTTATTGTTGCAATGTCGACGAGCAAAGATACTTCAAGGAAATGAACATCAACATAACACTGTCAAAAGTTGAAGTGGTAGTCAATTACTGGAAAGTCGAGGATGAAGGAAGAAGTGACCATAGGGTCATAGTCTTTGAGGTAGAAATTGGTACGAGACGTGAGAGAGTGCCGGTACTGGAGAGGAAGGTTGAAAAAAGTAGGTTCTAACTAAAAAGTCTTAAAATGAAGACAAGCCTGGATGTGCTACTTTTGTTCAGGAATTGATTGCCAAAATAAGAAAATGAATTTAGGATTATTGTATAACTGCATATCATTTTAGCATTAACATTAAGTTACAATTCGCCAAAACTTAGTGAAATATTTAAGTAAAAACGAAGGTTGTTTCTTAGTTCGTGCCACATTCTTTACCAAATAATCAATTATGACCATGAACAGAACATAAGAGACATCTTTCATTTTGCTTGTAAAAATATTAAGTTCTTAAAATCTGACAGTGGCAGAGAATGAAACTTTTTATTATTATTCTAAAATCACAATTACTGGAGGGAAGCCACCAAGATCAAATTTCTTTCTTAAAATATCAAAAATAAAGGCATGCAAGTAGTTAAAATAACAGTAAAGGAATTATTATTGCTAAATTCAATTGAGAACAAAAGGCACTGGAACCTTTGTTTGAGTGTTCTTAAATGTTTGTGGAGATGATACACTATCTGTGGCCTGAATTCTTGATACCAGGCAGTTGGTTTCTTCTTCAAGAGGCTCTGGCTGCTAAGAAGTAGTTGGGTCCAATAATTTTTAAACCAAAACAAAGCATGTATCATCCACCTTATTCTCCAGAGTTTTCTTTCTCCAATAATTTCCTGTTTACAAAACTAAAGTTACTGTTAAAATTTTTCGGCACAGCTGAAAACATCAAATAGTATGTAGCACTGGGTTTTAAGACCATACCAGAAAATGTTATCTCATAAAACTTTCTATGACAGAATTAAAAAATAATTGCGATAAAATTACAAAGCATTAAAGTAATAAACAGATTAAGAGATGTGCGAGTTAAATTGCACCAGCACTCCCACAATAAACAAAGATAATAGATTAAGCAAGTACAAAACAGTTAAAAGTTACAACAATTAGTAAATGAAATGAAATGATGCAATAAAATCTCACCCCTTGCTGTGAGTCCAATCTGAAACCAACTGAATAAAAAACTGACCCAGCCATTAGAATGTTTTATAGGTTGAAACACTTTTTAACTGAAATAACTACAATGAATTGAACAATATCATCATATGGTGTTCTGCCTGTTGACAGGTCCCTGGTCAAAGAAAAGAAAGAATGGAACAGAAACAGATGGAGACCATCTCTTTCTGTTCCATTTTTTCTTTTCATCTCATCATAACCTTCTCTACCTTTTATCTCATTTATTAACTACAGCCTCTTCCTTCCACTTCTTTTTTCTTCTTCAATGGAGCCTTCAAGAACCTTTGTTAGAATTTATTATTCTTTTTCCCCTAATTATATGCCTAATCTAGTTTCCTTTTCTCCTTCTGATAGTCACCAATATTGTTCTATTTCCATTTATTCTTCTTAATACTTCTACATTACTTACTCTGTACACCCATTTTTTCTACATCCTCCTCCAGACCCAGATCTCATAACCCTTGATCTCGCCTTTTTCCCTAGTGTCCATGTTTCACTACCATACAAAAGTAGACTCCAAACATAGCATTTTACAAATTTCTTCCTCAGGTTCAGATTCATGTTATTGCAGAGTATGTTTTCTTTCTAAAAAAGGCTTCCTTTGCCATTGCAATTCTCGTCTTAATCTCTTCTTTACTCCTCCAGTCTTCAGTTAGTATTGTCCCGAGACATCTGTATTTTTTATTTGTTCAATTTTTCCTTCTGCTGTTACAACACCCATATCTTCCTTTTCATTCACCTTCATAACTTTCATTTTCCTCGCATTTATTTTCATCCACTATTCCTTCATCCCTACTTCCAATGTTTTTATCATTCCTTTTAATGTCCGAGTGTCAATAGCTACAATCAGCAGATCGTTAGCAAATCTAACACAATTTATATTTCTTTCATTTCTGAATGCTCCTTTTTGGCCATCCAATTATTTCTTTCAACATTTCCTCAACATAAAAGGTAAACAGTGTTGGTGATTAACAGCATCCTAGCCTCACTCCTTAGCCTAATGCCAACCAATTTGTGAGATTTTCATTTATTTTCACAGCTAAATCTTCTACGTCTTTACATTCTTCTTTTAGTCACCTTTCCCTAGCTTTGTGTTCTTCTCAACTCATTATTCAATCTTTTGACAGATTGCTCTGTTGTATTCTCTCTCTTTATTTTTACATTTTCTTTTTTCTTCTATTTTTTGTATCATTTCTTGTGTTGCCCAAGGTGCCTTCATAGAAGCTGATTTCTCTGCAGCTTCCCTATAGATAATTTTATCCTTGACCACATTTCCTCTGCTGGTTCATTTTCCCTTTTATCAATTACTCAAGATAATCGATAAATGGTAAATGCCTTTGTCAGCATTTCACCCACTTTTACTCTCCCTACACCCTCTAACCCCTCTATATTCCATTTCTTCACCTTCATTACAGTGTGAATTCTTTTTAATCATTTCCATAATTAAGAAAATAAGATCACTTCCTATGTCGGCTCCTGAAGCCCATCTGCCTTTTACAACATTCCTATATATTTTTTTTTTAACCAAAGAATGATCTATCTGAAATTGAGATCAATCTGTTGATCTTGTTCAAGTATATCTTCTTTATTTATGATTCTTAAAAAACATATTCGCAATGAATAAATCCTTCTCTTTGCAAAATTCAACCAGCATGTCTCCTGTTTCATTTCGGGTTCCCAATCTGAACTTTCCCACTGTCTTTCCATCTTTGCCTTCTTCCATCACTAAGATCCATTTTTCTGTAATTACTTTACAGCAATCCTGTTCATTTTCTAATAACTCCTCAATGTCATGTTACATCTTTTCAGTATCTTCATCCTTATATTCCGACATTGGCATGTACACCTGAACTATTAATAGATCTTTTTGTAGCATTCCCAGTCCTTAAGGCCATTACTCTACCATCCAGAGATAAATTACTTTTTGTACTCTTCTTTTTTAGTCTTTTTTGTACAACATTTTTTTAGTCATTCCTACTCTGTTTTTTCCTCTTTCAATTCCTGAGTAATATAAGGTAACTTCAGCACTTCTCAACCCTCCTCTTCCTTCCCATCTAAGCTCACTTTTCCCTACTATATCCATTTTATTTATTTTTACCTCTCCAAGTTTTCCTACTTACCTGACGACAATAATGTTCCCACACTCCATGTACCTATTCTCACTACTTTGTCTTTTCTATGACACTCCTTCAGCTGCTTCCCCAGAGATCCAAATGGGAAGCCATTTTACTTCCAGAATATTTAACAAAAAGAAGATATTACCATGGTACCTGACTAGGAAAAAATAATTCAGTAGTATTTCATTGCCTTTTGTATCCTAATGCTATTGACTTCCTATTAGGAAGTTTCTTCTGCCTTTGGGGGCAATTTCTCACCCCTGGGGGTAATAGAATGCCCCAAACACCTACTGTGCATCCACTCTCTGAAAAGGTCATAGGCACTTGAAGGGACAAAGCTTCTTATCCTGGGAGCTGTTCGGTCCCTTTATACAAGTTTCTAGATGAAGCCTTACATACAAACCAGCTTTAATATACAAAATCATTGCTCGCTCTCTACCACAGAAAGGATGATTCACATTGATGGTCACCATATGACAATCTGACATAACTTTATAATTCATTTTTACTTTTTTAAGGAGCCCAAAGAGATAATATTTAATATAACAATATAACTTTTTGTTTTTATTTTGTATTTTAATATCTCAGAAGAGAATATATTTAGACAGAATGAATAGTTAATAATGAGAAACCTTAAATTTAAAATATTTCAAAATAACAAAATATGATTTGATTTTTTTTTAGTAATGAACTGTCCTTGACTGTACAACTTGAACAATGAACAACTTGACTGTCACATGAAAATTAAATAAAAAATTAAATAAAATTCACTAAATATATAACATCTAAAGGTCCAAATGAAAATGCTAATTTGGGATGTTTGTACATGTCATTTTTCATAATTGTCATTAGGTTCAACTTCAGCTACATTTGTCTCCTTAAACATTCATGTGAAAACTAGGGACCATTACACAAATTCAACAAACTTAAAACAAACCAACATATTCACCACTGTCAATGCTGTGTATGTCAATATGGTAACTACTTGATGTAGCGATTCTAAAATCTCATCTTGGTCTGGTACTGATTGACCAAATATACTCTCATAACATTAAAAGCAAAACAATATATTATATTAATAATATTATTATTATTACATCATAATAAATACATTTAATATGTATGTGTTAATGAGTTATTATTAATATATTATATTACATATATATTCATAACATTCATTATAAGCAAAAATAATAGAATTTAGGAATTCTAAAAAAAAAAATAGACTTTTCAATGGATAACTCCAGATATTTTACATCTAAACTACCATTACACTACTATGTATAAAATATTTAGAACAGAAAATAAAAATTTCATTAACACCAAACAGGATTTAACACAAAAGAAACAGAGTACACAAATATTTTAATAATTCTAACAATTATGTAAAAATAACTTTATTAACATTATTCTTTCTGCAGACATACAGAATTAAAAATAATAGTAAATCCTTATTTATCTACAGTCAATGGTCAATAACAGAGATTTGGTGTGGTTAAATGAAAATACATATAAACTAGAAATAAGTTGAATGCACGCCTTCAATTTTTTTAATTATTTGTAAGACTTTTTCCTGCACAATTTAAAATGTTTCCAAGAAATTAGTTCTCATAATCAACAATCACAGATAAATAAAATTGTAAATAAACAAATATAAAAATAAATTCAAAAATTAAATATAAAATTACATTAAAGTCATATAAAATAACAACTTAATATAATTTTAATATAACAAATTTCTTACAGAAACCATTTTTTTACACTTATTTTACTTAGATTTTTTTTGATGTTGTGGTAATCACAACTTAAACAGAGATAGTAATTAAATATATAATAAAAAAATGATTTTTTTAAAAAATAGCTAGTATAAAAAACTATACTAGTTTAGTATATATATATAAATTCATGGAACATCAAACAGGAAGGAATAAACTATTCTCCCCAAAACAGAAAAGAGTTAATTAACAATAGATAGGGTTGGATTTTTAAAAAATATATTGTTACAGAGAATTTCCTTTTTGTTACATAACAATTAATCACATCAAATAATTATTAATTTTACAACATTAAAAATAAATTTACCAGATTACAGTATGTACATATATCAGTACAGTATGTACATATATCAAATAAATCTGTTACTGATTACATCTTTTATCATCATTTTTTCTTAACTAAAAGTAATACACATTCAATTATAAAATTCAAACACACACACACACTTCTCTCTAAACTGGCTATGTCCTTTGGTTTTCATGATTTATATATATATATATATAAATCATGAAATATATATATATATATATATATATATATATATATATGCGTGTGTGTGTGTGTGTTTATTATTTTCATTTTAAGTGATTATCTATTTATTAGCATGACTTTACTTTTTACTTTATTATCTTTAAATAAGCCTTAAAAAAATAAATATTAACATAATTATTTTTTTCTGTATTATTCTTTAAATATTGTCTCTGTATATATGTCACTCCCATTAGATATTCTTCTGGTGAACAAAGTGCAGAAAAATCTGTGTTTTTTTTTGGTGTACAATTTTGTTGAAGATCATGTTGGGTTTGTAAGCAAGAGAGAAAAAAAGATGGTACTACTCTGCTAAGGAAAAGTAATTGTTAACTATTTGGTGAGTTATTTCACGGTTTTTATCTTACTTCAGCAAAAATTTGCGAGTTGTACTTACAATCAATTCTTACTTATTAAGTATTTAGAAATAGCACATGCTTTATGTTAAATTGATTCTACCCTATTACAGTATAAGTGAAAGTAAAATAATGTAAACATTTTTCACTCCTACCATTCCTTCACTTGAGACAGTATTATATTTGGGAGCTTTAATGCAGTATTCTCCACTATGTTATTAAATAGCTTTTAGTTTGAAAAACACTTATTCCTTAAGAGTAATTCTCAACTTGCATCACTATAATTACCTCACTTTCTTAAAATGGTGTAGCTATTACATTAAATTATTCAGGTTTGCATCAACTGTCTTATTTTATGCCGAATTGAAGATTTAAAAATAAAATCTGGCTAGTGATTAACTTTTTAAATTACCCTTTCAATTGATTTAGAGAATATCATACTTACGAGGTATGACAATAAAGAAATGAGACTGATTTTTCTTTGCAAGATGTGGCAACCCCGCAGCTTGCATAGGCACACAATCTTTGACCTTGGTCTATAAGCTACTTCTAGTCCAAGCGGCACATTGATGCAACTGCTCAGTCGTGAGTTGTGCTGTAATAAGTGAACACGTGTTTGTGTCTCTCGTCACAGAAATGAAACCGCAAAATTTTGCGCAACGGTATGCCATGTCTTTTTGTGTTAAATTGGGTGAAAACGCGACGTCAATTTATGGTAAGCTTCAGAAGGCTTTTGGAGAGGAGGTTATGTCAAGAGCTCAAGTTTTTCGGTGGCATAAAATTTTTAGTGAAGGCAGAACCAATGTTGAAGATGAAGACCGCAGTGGACGATCATCAACCTCACAGACAGATGTCAACTTGACCAGGATGCGTGAAATCGTATAATCTGATCGAAGATTATCCGTGAAAATGATTGCAGAAGAACTCAACATCATTCGAGAAACGGTTTGTCTAATATTAACTGAAGATCTTGGTATGAGAAAGATTTGTGCAAAAATGGTCCCCGAAAAACTCACACAACAGCGAGAAACACGGAAAAATGTGGCAGCCGATCTGTTAGAGCAAACGGAAATCAATCCAGATTTGTTGAGCCGTGTTATCAATGGTGATGAAGGTTGGTTTTTTCAATACGATCCAGAGACAAAACGCCAAAGTTCGCAATGGTGCTCAAAGGGATTACCCAGACCAAAAAAAGATTGCATGTCAAAGTCAAAAGTGAAATGCATGCTTGTGTGCTTCTTCGATTCCAAGGGAATTGTTCATAAAGAGTGGGTGCCTCCTGGACAAACAGTTAACCAATATTTCTACAAAGAAATTTTAGAAAGACTTCGTAAACGAGTTCTTCGTGTCCGTGCCAACATTGCTGATAATTGCATCACTATAATGCGCCATCCCATACTGCTCTGTCAGTACAGCAATTTTTAACCTCAAAACAAGTTTTAGTACTACCACAGCCACCTTATTCACCAGATATCGCTCCGTGCGACTTTTTTCTATTTCCAAGAGTCAAAATGGCGGTCAAGGGACACCATTTTCACAACACAAGATGTCCAAAAATCTGTGACGAGGGTCTTGGAGAATATTACAGAAGATGAGTTCCAGAAATGTTACCATCAATGGCAGAAGCGCTGGAATAAGTGTGCACAATCAGAGGGGAACTACTTTGAAGGAGACAACACTAAACATGACTAAAACGGTAAGCAACATTTTTTTCACATCAGTCTCATTACTTTATTGTCGCACTTCATATATATATATATGTATGTGTGTGTATTTTTTTTTATCTCTCTCTCTCTCTGTGTGTGTGTCACACAATCATGAAAAAGGGAGAATGTTCATTAACATTAAATTTTTTTTGGCACTTTAAAAGGAATGAATAGTAGAAAGATTGTCAATCATAAAAGATTTATTTTACAACAAACTATGCTAATTAAGAGCTTATTAGTTCACTAATCTAATTAAATATCATTATGGATATTATTTAATAAATAAAAGTAAAAAATCAAGTCTTAATTTTAAAATAGTGGTGATTGTCATTACATTTAATAACAACAAAAAAATAGATGATATGCTACAAAAACCTACAAATGAAAAAGAAATTAGTACTGGCTCAAAGATCAACTTGGGAATGACTTAATAAACTTTCTTTTATGACAAAAAACAATCTGGAATGCTTTCTGAATAACTGTTTTAAACTGCCTCTAATAATCTAAAATTATTCAAAAATTATAAAAGCAATTGTCATTTAATAATTAAACTAATTTAAATGGGGACTGAGATTACTGATTGTCTCATAAAAATATCTCTATTTTCAGCATAAGAGAAGAAATAATTGGATATATACATACTATATATGTAATAAATTACACATTTTTATTGAAATACAAATACATGAAAGTAAACTAAGAAATTAGTTTTTAAAATAAACTCAAAGTTAAAGCACCACTTTAAATACAATAATTTACAGTTTAATACACTGTAATATTCAAAACCATAACCTCCTTGCCGTCAACTCATTTAGTCAATGTTGAATAAATTCAAAAACGTTACAATAATAACAGCATTTGCATTAAAGTGCAGATTTCAAACTATTAAAAATCATTTCAGTGGTGTGTTAATTTTCAACTAAGAATTTATTTTTAACAAAAATCATACGCTCAACTCATCTAACACATACGCGCGCGCGCGCGTATAAAACGAGTGTTTCAAAAATGATGCAACCCTAAGATTAAGAAGGTAGAAATCACGAATAGGTCAATTTTACTTCTCCGTACATGTCAGTTGTCAAAACTGTACTCAAGATTAGCGGCTTGTAACAGTTGAGATCGTTCTTTTGTGCTGTACCAGTATAAATTCGTCTCTACTGTGTTAAATATGTCGTTTTCCAAGGACGAACGTGTTTATTATGGACTTATTACGCGTATAAATCTTAAGAATGAATGAAAGACGAGTTTCTGATAAAATTTCCCAATTCTTCAGTTCCTAATAACTCAACAATATCGCGTATTTTGTAAGACTAGGAGTGTACATTACCGGAAGGCCACAGGTCGATCGTCACTGTTAACAACAGAAGTAGTTCTGGAGGATGTGAAAGAACGTACGTTTGACTCGCTCACCCAGAAAATCGCTCAGAAAGTTATCTTCACAGATTGGGCTTTCACTATCTACAGCTTTCAGGGCTACTAAAAAATTACAGATCATATGCTTATCGCATCGGTGTCGTTCAAGAACTTAAAGTAAACCACGGAAAGCGTTTACAGTATTGACATCGGTTTTGTTCTCTTGATAACGGTATTGAAATTTTGGATCGGATTTATTTTAACGACGAGGCACGGTTTCACTTGGATGGCTACATTAACAGCCGAATATGGAGCGTTGAAAATCCTCAGGCGTTTCATGAACGACCGTTGCACAACGTATGGTGTTCGGTGTGAGATCTCTCGGCGTCGTGTAATAGGGCCTTTATTTTTTGAGAACCTGTAGACGGCGTGGTTACTTAATCGAACAGTTCATTGTCATGTTAGATTTACACATGAATGTCGGTTCCAGTAGGATAACACAACGTGTCATACTGCTAATTAAACGCTGGATATGTTACAGGAATTTTTTGGCCATCGTTTCATATCAGAAGGGTTGTGGCCTCCAAAATTCCCAGATCTTACACCAGCAGACTTTTTCCTTTGGGAGTATTTATAAAGTGTAGTTTTTAAAAACAATCCTCATACGCTTAACGAACTGAAGGCTAACACTGAAAGTAATATTTCAAACATTACGAAAAGTGGCTGTAAATGTTATGAAACGTGTACGACCTGCATCGGGACCACCGGAAATAATTTTGATCATCTATTGTAAAGATATTAAATGTAATTTGAATATTGTGATAAAGTATTTTATTAACAATATTTTTGTAATAAATTCACGTCGTCAAACAAAGGGGTTGTGTCCTTTTTGAAACACCGTTACAATAAAATGGCAATTTCACAAGCAATGAAGTTCATTTGAGAAGCAATTATTGCTAGTTGAAAACTTTCGCCAAAATGTACAAAAATGATTGCAGTCACACTTTAAATTTTACGTTACATTTTAGAATTCAGTAGGTAATATATAATTAGTATTATATCTAACTGAAATATTTAATTTAATATATCTTCTAAAATCAAAAAGAAAAACTTCTCAAAAATCGCTCACAAAAAAATAAAAATCTAGGATATCAACAGTCAAACTATCATCAATAGACACACAGGAATTTAAAAAAATAAAAGATATTGTATTTATGTATCTTTTCTTCTATAAACATAGATAGAAATCTAAGAAATGTTTGATTTGTTTTTGGTGGCAAATTAACAATAGATTTTTATTTATTTAAAAAAAAAAAAAAATGAGAAAAAGTATGATCACCTGACCAAGGTGTTTGTCGGGTAACATTAAGAACTAAGCAAAATATTTATTTTACCGTACGAAGGACAGGTAACCAGCTGTAACTACAATTTTTAAGGTGGGGACTGACTATTCTGAAACCCGCATACTTCAGATCACTCAATGTTTCGAGTCTTATGCTGAACTTACTGTTCTAAAGAAATTACAAAACACTGGTAGTTTTATAAATTCAACAGGCTTTAATAGTATTAATCTCACAAGCATGAGGATAATGAATGAAGTGGGGGTCTAGCAGCTAGATAGGAGGGGCAAGCGAAGTGAGCCCTGGCCAGCTAGTATTTTAATAAAAATATAGTGAATTAATAAAATATTAAACATAAATCAATACATTAATAAAAATAAAATTTTAATGCGACCAAACAAACAACCATTAGATAACCTTTTATATACAATTATTTCTATCTACAATATAAAAGACTTTCTTTAAAAATTTCTTCACGTAGTTCATTATTGAATTTTTATTATTAATATTCTCTTTTATATTCATTTACTTTTTTAAGTTTTGTTTCCATATTTACATTTACTTCATCTGTATATCTACTGATGATTATGACAATCATTTTACATGAAGTTTTAGATTTATTTTATTTTAAAAGATTCTTGAGCATTTACTTTTTACAATCTAGCATAGCTTATTATTTATATAAAATACACTAATATATAATTCATATCTTATTATAAAAGATAAGAATACAATCAAAATAGAAAATATTAAAAAATATTTTTACAGAAGATATTTTGATAATGAATTATGACAACTAATCAAAATATTCTGATATTCTTTAAATAAATCAATTCCAATCTTTACACTATTACACAAAGTATCAGAATCAACATTTCCAACAGCGTTTTCCATTCTTTCGATTTCATTATTTAAATCGGTTTTCTTATTATTAACTAAAATAATACCGACTTTAGAAATTTCATTCAATTCATTTTCATTAAAATCGCTCGAAAAGACTTTTAGCTGTATTGTTTTAGGTTGAACTGTATCGGGTAACAAAAGAATAAAAATAACAACTTTAGCGCTCCAAGAAAGTCCTTCGACGTGTAAGTATAAATTACTTAAAAAGTCATGATTTTTTAAAAATTTATATTTTTTACCGGTCGAATTATTACAGTCGGGATAAGTTTTTAAAACCGCATTACAAATATTTTCAAACGTTACCGAAATACTATCGTTATGGTTAGAAGGTAAAATAAAACCGTATTCGAGAAATAATTTTAAATTAGAATGCGAACCGTAATTAATAAAAACTTGTTCGTTTTTATTAAATGGTACTAAAGTCTTTATTTGATACGAGTTATCGCTCGAATCGACGTACGCTTTAACTTTAGCGATATTCGAATGATTAAACATATCCAAATAAGGAGCCATGGCTAAACAATTTTTATCAGATAAATTAATACTATGGTTTGAATTTTGTTCTGGAGACATGTAGACAGCGCGAGAATTTATAATAAACCACGCCCATAAAAAATCATCTAAACGAAATATATCACAAAATTTATCACCACAATGCGAACAAATATCAGTATCGTTTAAAATACTAATGAAACCTTCATATAGTTCAATAACCGATTTCTTTAATGTTATTATAGTTTCGCTAAGATATTCAGGAAATATTTTTACTTGCTCTAAAGGGCAAAATATTGGGCTATCGATCGACAACGGTAATGATTCTATATACCTATTCCAAAATGCCTTAGTTCCTATATGTTTCTGCCACATTATAAATACAGTAATAACTTGTTGAGTAGTAAAAGTTTTCTCACGACAATTAAATATCGAACCGATACTCGAATTTGACACAGTTTCAACAGTAATTAACAATTCACCAGGTATTTTAACAATAATATCGTCACAAACGATATCTTGTTTAGCCATTAATCCTCGTCCGGTATGTGGAAATATTGCAGGTACAATATTACAGGTAGGTTTCCAACGATTACAAGACATCCACTGTATTAGCGGTAAAAATCCACCGTCACCTTTTCCCAAACGGTAGCCACGATTTTCATCACAAACTGAGAATTTCCTTCGACGTCTTCTCCTATATGTCCTTCCCATTACTTTCAAGTGCGTTTCAATTCATTCGGTCGAATGGAACGGAATAATCTGAAATGCGAGGTTATAATGTCTATACCTCACAATGCCAAAAAAATTCTTTTCACAAAAAAAAATCAATAAGAAAAGTATAAATAAAATTAGACGGTAAAATTTACTTTTCAATATTTAGTCACATTCATAATAACAAATTCAACTAAAAAAGAGAACATCAACGGTTCTTTAGGCATTTGCAGACAAACAATTTTACTTCCCTTCAATCTATAAGGCACTCATTTTGTTAATAAGAGAATAAAACTAAAAGGTCAATGCCGTTGAATACTTAATAGTTACACCAATATCTTTTGTTTATTTTAACCGTACTATAAACAAAACAAAGATGGTATTATTTTTCAAAGAAGATCAAAAAGTTAAGCATTTCATAAAACAAATCCACTAACACTGCCAACCACCGATATTTTATACAAGCACAAAAAAAATCTACATCATTATGTACTGTAACATAATGAAATGTAATAAATGAGCACACACAATTCAAATACAACATACTTTTTCTACAAAATTCTAACTATATGTCTGCCCAACTAAAACTAATATCAATAAATCAGGTAACATCAGACTGATAGCAGCAGTACTAGAACAAGAGAACTGAAAATATTTTTAAGTCATTAAAAATGTTGTATTTATTAATCAGATATAGTTTATCCCTTCAAACTAATAATAATCATCACTAACCACAGTGACCAAAAAGAGTTAAAATAACTTTTTGAAAATCTGGAACATTAAAATAATGGAAACAGAAGTAATCCATTTCAATCAAACAAATGTTTTTAAATTTTACTGCGTCACTGTTTTTGATTTTGATGATATTTGGTATAAGACTACACTTCATTTACACTTATACATATCATCCTCATTCATCCTCTGAAGTATTATCTGAAAGGTAATTGCCGGCGGCTAAACAAGAAAAAGAAAGAAAGATGGTAAAAATCTAAATATTTTACAGCAGTAAGTACTTTTCATGATGTTTAAAGAGATTAAAATTTATTAGGTTACTCAACGGGGTTGCCGAGTAATGAAGCCATCAAAACCACTAAAAACACCGTTCCTTCTAACCGTGAACAATGTATCCACAAAATTCACAGCATGTATCTTTCAGATATTAATGTAAGCCTACTAAACAAAATGTTCTGATATGTCTATAATGAGATAGCTTATATTCCAGATAGTGTGCTACTTAAAGTATGACTCGTATACACAAACTCATGTTTAAATATGAAAGGGAATAGACATGCATGAACATGTATGTTTGCGTAACCTGAATGTATTGCAGAAGGCTCAGTTAGTGTTTTGATTTCAATGTGGTATGCTGTATTGTTGCTAGTGTTAATACTGTGGTTAGGTAATGTACAATTGTTTATAAAGTAATTTTATTAGCAGTGAACTTCTCTTTTATGAGATACCTTTTATTTTTAATTTTAATTATATAAATTTTTATTTTAGCTGTAAAGAAACTGGGATAAGACAAAGTGAGGTGCAATTGGTAGTTTTATAATTTATACTAACTGAATTGTTATTGTAAAAACCCTTGCATTTTATAAAAAACGGATTATGGTGTGTTCAATTGGCATTCACACTGAAACAGCATGTCACAAATTGACTTACAATAGATCTTAGGCATTACACAATACTTTAGAGTTTACTGAACAGCAAATAACATTGATATCTTAAAGAAGTGGATGTACTGATACAATAAATTTCTGTACTTTTCATAAACCGAATATTTAGATAAATATTTTCATATTAATGGGAAAAGTTGCTCTGAGTCATTTAGCTGTCACACCAAACCGGTTAAGAAATCTCTGAGAAATATCTTTGGCACTTTCAATAAGCAATCCAAATTTAAAATTAATTCCAGGCAGAGCACTGTTTACAAAATGCTTAAACAAAATACAAAAACTACAAGATGATACAAAAAGCGAACCGGAATGTCACGATGTATTTGAGCCTCAATGTGTTATAGTCGAGTCAGTGAATAAAGCTTGTTCAGCACTTTGCATCTCCCCCGTTATGATTAAAAAATTATCGAGCAGCACAAAAGAACCAATTTTAAAATATAAAGTCACAAAAATAGCAGTCAGTTACCAGTAAAATAAAGGATTCCTTTGATTTAAATATTTCCACAGAAGAAACAGTTTAGTACCAGCAATTTATGCTAATTTAGGTATGAAATATGAAGAATTAATTATTAAAATAAAGGATAAAATGAAATCAGTTACATCAACCCAGGAAAAAATTAATATTTTAAGTTTATTACTAAACAGCTAGTGCAATCAAAAAAATTAAAATGAGTTTAGTGGTAGTATTTAGCCTGTCAATTCAAACAATTAGTTAAAACAAGTGGAATTTTGCCGCAAAAAGAAACACAGTCATGTAAATGATGAAAATGTGTTCGGATTTTTACCAGAATGATGAGCACAGCCAAATGATATCAGAAAAGAAGGATTGTTTCTCTGTAAGACAAGCTGGCGGGAAGAAAATTAATATTCAAAAAAGCTTGTCTTATGTAACTTAAAAGAATTATACACAGCCTTAGAAAAACATAATCTAAAAATTGGTTTTTCAAAATTTGCTGATTTAAGATCTAAATTTTGTGTTCTGGCCGGTGGATCAGATACTCGCTCTGTCTCTGTGTGTCTGTATCTGTCTGTCTGTCTCTGTGTCTGATTATTATCTACTTTCAACCGTGGTATGTGATACAGAAAATGAAACATGCATACTGTCACAGTGTGGAAAATGTCCAGGCACTAATAAAGTGCTCAGATTATTGCAAGAGTTGCAACGATTTTGATTTTGAAATTACCTTCAAACAGTGGGTTTCTGTTGACCATTGTGAACTAACTATTCAAATTCTTCTATTTCAAGAGTACTTAGATAAACTTACTGAAAATTTAAGTATTCTAAAAAGGTATCATTTTGTTGTAAAGAAAGAAGCTAATTTCCTCAACATTAAAAAGGAAAACTTGTTGGAGGGTGAATGTATTGTAATGGGAGATTTCTCTAAAATTTTCCTTTTGTGGTACAGGATGAAGTCGTCATATCATTGGTCAATAACTTATGCCACGCACATCCATTTCTCATATATTTTAAAAAAGAAGGAAAATTACAAAGCCAAAGCTCCTGTGTGATTAGTGATTACTTATAGCACAATACTACAACGTCCTTCTGCTTCCAAAAGCAACTTATAAATAAAGTAAAAACACTGGTACCACTAGTTAACAATTTTTTAATTTTTCTGATTGCAATTCAATATAAAAACAAAAAAAATTCATAAATTTGTGCTACCATCAAGATGATTTTGAAATCGCAGGTGAATGGCATTTTTTGCCTCATACCATGGAAAAGGACCATGTGTTGGTATTGGTAGACCTGTAAAAAGGACTGTAACTAAATCAAGCCTTCAAATGATAGTCAACAATCAAATTGTTACACCTTCTGAAATATTCAATTATTGCAAAGACAATATTAAAAATATGACATTTATTTTCTGCTCGAATAAAGATGTTCAAGTGACTGAAGAATAAATACCTCAGTTCTTGTAATCAGGTAATCACAACAGTCCCAGAAACAAGAACCTTTCACAGTTATGTTCCAACAAGTCAGAGATGTATTCTGAAAGTCCAAGCGACCTCTGAATCAGAATTATTTACTTTAGTATCGGTACACAAGGACATTAGTGTTTCTGATTGCTTTATACGTAAAAATTATGTCTGCCGTGTATTCGATGGCAAGCGGTGGTTAGGCGAAGTCACTGAAGTCAAAATACATTAGAATGAAGAGGAATATCAAATACACTTTTCTCATTTTCAGGGTATTTCATTCAAGAAATCATTGAGGGATAATCAAACATGAGTTCAACTGGAAAATATTTTAAAGATTCTCACGCCTACAGAGCTTTTTCTATCAACAACTGGAAGAAGACATAACATTACACCAAAGATGAATGAGGACTTATCAGTTCTACTCAATAAAAAAAAATGGCAGAAGCACTAAGTTATGTTAGTTAAATTTGTTATCAAAAAGTGCAAGATTGATAACTTCCATTAGCAGGAGTAAAACTAAGTAATAGTGAATTGAACAACTTGTTAATATAGTTGAATTGTTTATCATTCTGTAACTGACTGTTTATTAATTATCAATATATTTATTCTAATGAATTTAGTTGTAATTTTTATAATTAGCAGGAGTAAAACTAAGTAATAGTGAATTGAACAACTTGTTAATATAGTTGAATTGTTTATCATTCTGTAACTGACTGTTTATTAATTAACAATATATTTATTCTAATGAATTTAGTTGTAATTTTTATAATCTGAAAGAAATACATAACATCAGTATTTTTTAATACGTTTTTTACGGTTAGAAGAAACAGTGTTTTTAGTGGTTTTGTTGGCTTCATTACTCATCAACCCCTTTGAGTAACAAAATACATTTTATATGGTTTTAAAGTACATAAAACATACTTACTGCTGTAAAAATTTCAGATTTTTGCCACCTGTCCCACACATGGTTTTTGGGCCCCAAAAATGAGACATTTTCAAAATATTACGATTTGGCGGCTTTTTTTTAATGAAGGTCACTCGGTAACAGTCCAATTTTTTTTTTATAAGTACTACTAGTACCTAAGAGTTATAAGGTAAAAAACAGGCCTGTTACCCTAAGCCCTTCATTATTTATTTTGGGTTCAAAATTTAAAAAAACAACTTGTAAATGTAACTTCAGAAAACATTACAAGATATAGTTATGTAACAAAATGAATTTTGAGTACACTAACATGAAGTTCCATCTTTACTGTTTCCAAAACACCCTTTTTGACCTCTATCCAGTGCAAAATAAGAATGTTACAGCTCATGGAATAATGACGAAAATGGCTGTTTTTAACTGTTGACTAGTTAGAAAATAGTCTATTACTCAAGAAAAAAAATTTTTTTAAATATAAAAAAATATTTTTTGGCCACTACAAGGTGGGTAATTATCATATACCAAATATCATCAAAATCCAAAATAGTGATGCACTGATCATTTGTTGAATTAAAATGGAATATCCCAGCAAAGATTCTTAGAAAGGTAATAGTGTAAGGAATTTTAAGTTTCTAATATATGAACTCTTCTGACAAGTAACTATTTAAAGGATTCATATAAACAAAGTCTAAAAAGTATTCAAGAATAAACAAATGTAAAACTTAAAATTAACACTGAATTCACAATCCCCATGTATTTATCTGCACTAAATGAATGAAATGGTCAATGGAAAATGCTGATAAAAGATTAACTAAGCGATCTACTTACTAATATACTAAGAGATACCAAACGGTTTTACTAAACTGCCATTTCTTAGGAAAAAAAAAATTAATTGTTGTTTCACTGTGATACAAACTATTTTTTTTCTGCCCAACAGTAATACTGCATAGCTAAACATGTTGAATCACCAAACAGAGCTGTAAGATCACTCTAATAAACATTAAGTTAACAAAAACAATTGAAGTGAATAAGCAGCCATTTGCTGTTTGCTGAGAACAGGTGATTTCTCCACCTGCTATAAGGAATAGCAGGCATATCAATATTAAACACACTAAAATAACTGCTAAGATCAAATTGTTTCAAAAACTGTATAAATCTTATACATGAAAATACTATAATATTAAAGTGTAGAATAAAAGGGTTATAAATCTTGTGATAAAGTGATACACTGTATTTGCTAGCATCTATCGAAACATCCTGCAGCCTGCAATCAATGCGTTGAGAAAAATATTAAAATGAAACTGTTGTTTTTAAATACAAAAGAACTTTAGCAATGTAATGGAAAAATGAGTCATGAACATTAATAGATTAACTGTTTTCTCCCCAACAATTTGTACAAAGTTTTTTTTTTTAATGAACAGTTAGTTTTCATTAGGCAGAAACAACAGAAACCCCACCTCTTCATAGCTATAAGATGTTAACTATTATAATAAAAAATATATTAAGCACAAAACTGTGTTCTTAAATAACTTATCTTTTTTTGTTTCTAAACAGTAAAAGTAAACAAAACAAAAAAATATTAGTGTTAACTATTAAATAATTAAGGGCATTTATTTTTTAGTTTTATTCACTTATTAACATAATGGAGGGCCTTATAGATGGAAGTTTAATGAAGGGATGTTGGAGAAGAAAGGGGCATAAAATAGTTTGTCTCCAAATCCCTAAAAAACTGTTGATTTTCTTTTTTAGTTGAATTTATTACTGTTTATGTAACTAAATACAGAAAAGTAAATTTTGTGGTTTATTTTTATTTATATTTTTCTTAAAAATATAAATAAATAATCTGGTATGTTTTTCGCCATAATGGTTGATGATGAAAATTATTTACTTTAAAGAGATAAACAATATCAGATTAATAATCTTAAATAATAACTTTGTACTTAATAATAGCTATTTTAACAAAAACTAAAAGCACAGTAAAAATAAACAATTCATTCTATCTTCATAAAAAAACTACATCTACATCAAGATGAGAAAATAAGATATTCATACAAATAGATATTTTGGTACTTATGTATTTGCCTGTCGACCATAACCATAATGAGTCTGCAAATTTTAAAATACTTGAAAGTTACACGATAATTAACATATTTTACATATTAAAAATATCATTATTGTTTATAAATAGAGATATAAATTAACCAAACTTAACCTATTGCTCGCTAACCTCAACTAATTAACAGTAATGTTTTGATTATTTAAACAATTTATTATTTAAATACTTAAACATTAGTGTGTTAATTAGTCATGGTTAGCAAGTGAAGCCAAGTGTAGGTTAAGTTTGGTTAAATTATATTTATAAAATAAATAAATATAAATGGTTATAAAAATGGTAATATAATGGGTGAATTAACAATAACCCAAAAGTTTGCAATTTATTGGTCAACGGACTAATACGTAAGTACTGATGATATTTTATTCAAAGATCAATTAGAGAAATGAAAGAAGATAAAATATATTTTTAAAAAATATCAATTTAAAGTATTAAAATAATATGAGTTGTTAAACAATTATTTATAATGAATCTTTAATTGATAATTGTTTCTTTAATGGTAATTCAAAAATTAAATAATCCATTTATCATGAAAATTGATAGTATTTGAATTTTAAAATACTTACCTGTTAACCTTAAAAATTAATTAAGGTTAACCTTAAAAATTAATTAAGGTTAACAACCAAAAGGTCTAAGAAGCTTAGGTTACCCGATGAAGAAATGAGAGAAACAATGTACACAAAATGTATATAAGGTTTTGTACTCTTAATACTGAATAATTCATAACAAAGTAGCCACGTTTAATAAAGAAAAATGTGAAAACCTTTCTCAAAATATATGAAAAAAAGTAATATATGGAGTGTTTCATCACCAGCAGCTTCTGGCATACAGCAGGCTATTATATATTTGAATATATAATTTCATTAAAGCAGAAAATATAAAATTTCAGCATAAAATGCTTTTTATGTCATTTGGAAATTTTCTTATGAGAATTACATTGTTAATATATGCAATTTCTTTCTCTCCTTTCCCTTTCATACAGAAGGGACAAGGAGAACGCCCTTTTTATTAATTTTGTTCTATTAGGACCTTTGGACCCTGTATTTAATTGAATGACTTGGGCAGTCCGTGTCCTTATTTCTGTTACAGTACCCTAGCATTGTAGTCATCCCAATAATTCCTAAATGTCTTGTTACCAGATTAAGATTTTTATTTGTTTCTGAATTTATTTAAATATAAATACATCCAATAAATGTAAGTCTTCTTATTTTCAATATTTATAATAAATTGATTTTTTCACAAAGTCCCAAAAATAATTTTTTTTTTTAAACTATGTTATACAGAAAAGTGTTAAATGACTGTATTACTGAAATAGGATTTCACCGACCACCAAACCTTATTTATTAACAGTAACCATAAGGGATGAAATATTGAAATACAATAAATATACATAATATTTTTATAAAAATGATAAACAGCAGTTGTTTTATTTTCCAGATACGCATCTAAAAATCTGAGCACTAATTTTTCAGAAGAAAAACTGAGCTGCAAATGTTCTTAATATAAAATAAAAAACGGCAATGGAAAAAATTATTTTACGATTGTAAAATAAATATAAATGGATAAAGGAATTAGCATAAACGCAAAAGTTTCATATACAATAAAACTGAACAAACTACTCCTGTTAGAAAAAAATGGTTAATGAATTTCACGTCTGATAATGTAACTGGACTGATAATATAACCTCAATTCTAAAAAAAAACAAGCATAAAATAAATAAAAAAAACCACTATATTGGTCAAATAAATGATAAGGGAATCGTTATAAGCAACATTTTGCAAAAAACTAATAATTTAGTAAACATACCTTTATGTAGCACGTTGACCTTTGAAAATGTCTCAGACCAATATTGCAAATACTTTTATAATTTACGTTAACATTTTTCATAATAACACCATAACTGCAATTTAAACTGTATACACTACGAGCAGAATGCGGATATTTCTTTGACACACATGTAGTATTTATTTTTCTGAAATGTCTAACTGCCGAATCGTTCATCCGCAAAGCAGCCATAATTTGAACAGCTGAAGAAGACCATAAGAGATGAGGTATTCAAAACATACTCGATGATGCAAGATCTGTAAATTCATAATTTGATTGTCGGAGGTCAGAGGATTCGCTAATACTACTGTCTGATAACCTATACATTTAAAATGTACTATATCATCAAAGTTCACTAGATCTGCCCTCAAAGCTAATTTTAGTTTCTTATAACATGTTTCTTCTTGTAGGTATATATTTTTTGTTATCAGTTAAAAGTTAAAAACACCTTTTTCAACGTTATATCTGTCGAATGAGTATTTTATTCCATTCAATTTTGGTAACGTTTTAATCCCGACGTAATTGATACACCCAACATCTAAAATATTTTACTTATGTAATCCAATCACTCTCACTCTCTCACCATCACACACATTATCTACTTTATCTTTCGTCCACAAGTAAGCAGTATACACTAATATAAACCAGATAGTCGTTTTCTATGTTGAGTATCGTTTACCTTTCTTAGCATCATTTTTTTTTATTATGTGATGACGCGTTTCGTAATAACTGCACTGTCAAAATTTATTTGTACTAGTACTTTTAAATTTCTGTTAGTCTTTATATAACATTTAATCAACGTCCCTCCTTTATTTGGCGTCATGCCATATCTGGGCTTCCACTGGTTTACTTGTTAACAGTTATACTTACCTTTTAATGTTATTTGATAGCGCCTTTGTATGAACAAATTACAAAAAAAAAACTTTTTTGAGCATTTTCCTAGTCCTCTTTTTTCCAACATCTAAAAGAAGTCACTTAGCAAACTATATCAAGCCGTCTAAGCAGCACTTATACACTGCAAACTACTCATCAGATTTATATTCTGCAGAAAAAAATTTTGGAATTTTCTAATTCCAAAATTGTTTGAATATTTTTTCTATCTAAAATCTCTAAGTTTGTTTAACTGCTTTTGAGATTATTTATTTTCCCTTTGCCCATAAAAATTTAGCGTTTGGGATTAATGTCGTTTAGCAAGTCGATTTCTGGGGTAACTGAGTCAAGCTGGCATAAACTTTACCAGGTATGCTCTGAAAATAGCAGTTTGTTCTATAAGTACCCGGAGTTGATAGTAGTAAGGGTGGCCATGCTAGGATGTTTTACAACTTTAAATAGCTTAGAAGAGAACTGTTTGGGACCATCATCATCAGCGGCTGGAGTCTGACCAGGATCGTCGGCTTATCCTTTAAGGTTTTAAATTACTAGAATGTGTTCTGTTTGAGATAGTCCTTCTGAGTGTATAACGTCACAATGTTCTCTAAAATTACTGGTATGATTTCTATTACAAGACAACACTAATCCCCTTTCTTTTCAATCCGTGATCAGGTGTAAGATAAGGGAAGAGACCCTACAGTCACATTGAATCAGTTTTATAGGGGAAGAGTGCTTCTTCAGCTACAGACTACAATCAATGAGGTCTTTGTGTTGGGGAGCTGGATTCTGAGTAATTGAATGATTTCATCATCATTTTACTGTTCATTGAAGTTAGAACAAGACTAGTAGATTGATATGGAATGTAATTTTATACAAGGCATGTTTTTGAAGTAAGTACCGTTGTGAAATTTAAAAAAAAAACAAGTACAATATTCTTAACAATTTTATTTTTACATGAAAGTGTGTACGTTAATCTACTTTTCTATATAATTGCCACCAATATTAAGGCACTTGTATCGTGCAACCAGCTTTTGAACACCGTCGTCATAGAAGTCTGCCGCTTGACTGATAACCACTGCAACACGATCGTTCTGACACCATCATCGTCGATAATTTAAGCTTTCACAATTTCATAGACAACACTTCTTGAAACTTGAGGAAACTCTTCAGATAGCAAAGAAATCGTAAAGCGTCTGTTCTCTCTCACTTTTTCGTTAACTTTCTGCACCATATCTTCAGTAATAACAAAAGGTCGTCCATTCCGTTCCTCATCATGAACATTGTTGCAGCCATCTTTAAAAGCTCTAACCCATTTTCGTACCATTCTAACGCTCATAATGTTTTCTCCATACACTTCACTAATCTGACGATGAATTTCAGTCCCTTTTACGCTTTAAGCACTAAGAAAACGAATCACACCACGTATTTCACAGTCGGCAGGATTCTCAATCAGCGGAGGCATTTAAAACACTAAACAAACGTAAACACAGTCGAATATTTCCGTAATGGCGTCTGTGGTTTGCCAACAGATACGGGTACACAGTGCGCATGTGTAGAATGCCAACTGCAGCGGCGGAATTTCAAACATTTTTTTAAAAACATGACTCGTATATCGCCAATGACACATATTATGCCAGGTAATCGATCATTCATTATCTGTCAATATGGCCTCTCAATATCCCCAGGGTAAGCGATCTTATATTCAGTGTTATAATCAATATTGCTGCCCTCACTCTGTTCAAGAGTGATGATTATAATAAATGTGATTTCCGTTCTTTGTTGTCAAGAAGGGCCCTATGACATCACAAACAATTGTGTTCCAACTATTATAATTTGGTGATTGCAGTTGCTAATCTTATATTGAACCAATAGTGATGTCTATTCACTAAGCATGTTGAAAGAGTATTTTAAGCATGCCAAAACTACAAATTTTTGAAGAAGCCCTCTCAAATGTAGCTGAGGCAGGAGTAAAGTGCAGAATAGCCCTTGGGCCTTTTTATTTTATGAGAAGTTCTATTCTTGGTAGATCTTCCTCAAGAAGGTTGATGGGCTCCAGCCAGGGCTCTTCAACATTTCCTAACTAATCCCTCTTTAATAGACAGCTGCAGTAAATATGTTTCCTAAGCAAAAATTACATTTCACCACCTGGTTACTTTAATCCTTCCCTGTTTTTTAGCTCATGTTACTGGTTAGAACAATTTTGTCCTTTTTAACTTTGATCTTCCTGATGTGTCCAAAGTTATTGTTGCATTGAGCTTGTCTTTGGCTATAATTTAAGCTAGTGTTTGAGTGTGTATCACCACTAGTGTTGGATTGTTTGTCGATTTAAGTTTTTGTTGCAACATCTGCAGCATGATAGAACATACTCATTGTCTTTTTTTCTTCACAGAGTTTGGTACTCAGATTAGATTTGATGCACACCGGCCTCATCGAGAGCCCTTCCAAAACTTAATTGTTCTGGTTCTGAGGGGTACGTGCGAAGGTGTAGCAACAGCTGTTGTTAGTATCCGTTATAAGCAAGGATTTGGCCTATTTGGGTGCAGGCCGTAATCCGAGGTCTTGTGACTACATGCAGCAACATGTATTTACGAGATTGATCTAGAAGCGGCTAAAAGGTGCTGAGTGACAGGGGGATTTATAGGCCTCTGGCTGTCTGTAGCTTGCTGCAGGCAGTTGTTACGTTTGTGGGCTTGCCCATGTTTGTAGTAGTAGATGAAGCAAGATTTACATAGTCTTTGTTAGTTAAATTTTGTAGAGTATTCTGGCAACATTATCAGAAGCCAGCGATTCGAAAAAAAAGCCCAAGCTCATACGGGGTAGGGCTGGTGAATCAATGATTCCTCTGTCTCCTCAGGTGATGATGTCCTGACTTAAAACATAATGTTGGTAAAACAAAAAAATAAAAATGATAGTATAAGGAAAATATAAAAATAACTTACAAAATGGAATTATAATTACCATTGCAAGTGCTAACAGAATCACATTAAGGCAAGTTTCTATAGTAGATTTTCCAGCAAGTTCAGCAATTGATTTTCCTGACATTGATGTGAACTTCTTACAAAAATTAAATAAAGTTATAAATGCTTCATTATTAGCTGAACCAGCTAAACGCAGACCCATTGCCATACAAGCACCAGCAATTATATTACAATATGACTGGCTGAAAAAATAATTGTAATAATAATAAATAAAAACCTTGTATTTTAACTTAAAATTAAACAAATCAGATTTAATTAATTGCACAAATTTTATTTTTAAAAACAACCCACAGAAAGAAATTGGTTACAATAATTTTTGAGAATGTTCAAGTAACAGATAAAAACATTTTACTCAGACGTGGCATATTTCTATAAAGGATATATTAATTACCAGAATGACCACTATTGGAGCTCAAATATCAAATTCCAAGTTTTACAACCTTAAAAGATTGGTTTATCACCATTTATTGCTGATGAGTCACTAACCCAAAATTTTGAACAGATTTTAAAAAAATTTGGTTTTCAATTTAATCAGAATGATCTTATTTATCATTATTTTTCAACTTCAATCCTGCCTTACAATTCACCAAATGGACTGAATTTTTTATTTTGTATAGGAAGCTGTTCTGATGGTTTGATGTAAGTCCTTTGAACAAAACTTAAGATTTTAACAAATGAAAAATTATTTGTCTTTATGGATGACCTGAAAATATTTTTCATTTTTCTCGTCATTCCATAGTTTAGTATATTTTGTTATAACATTTAACTTGGGTGTTAATCTGATATTGAAAATATTTTCACAATAAAACTTAAGAAAATTAATTGAAAAACTTAGAGAAAAGAATACACAGTCCTGAATTTCAGGAAGTCTTAACATGCTCTTGGCAATAGTTTTTTTTTATTGTTTCTTTGCATTACTTTTTTATTTTTAACAAAATGTAAGTTTCTTCCATTTATAGTTCTTGCAAATGACTTTTTACATACAGACAGAGTTTTTGTAGGCCATTCATATTCTAATTAAGGGAAAAATATGTATTTAAAAAATAAAATAAAAAGGAGCTAAAACAAATTAAGAGTAATAGTTTTTCTTTATAATCTGACTTTAAATAATAAAAAAATTGAGGTTTAGGAATCTGCTGATAGATTTTTAAATTATTGCCAACTTCTAAAAGCCAAAATTTAAATAATAATTGAAAAAGAATAATTTTATAATTTTTTGTAAAGGATTTTTGAGTTATCTTTTTTTAAAAAAACAATAAACTTTTATCAGAAGAATTTAATACAGTTAAATATACCTTTGGTGAATTATCTCAACAGGAAAGCCAATTAGGTTTGATATTTCTAAACCTAATTTCAATTAGGTTTCTTTCTCTTGAGTCTACAAAGATTTATAATAAGTAATCCCAATATTCAGAATCTAAAGTAAGAATATGAACCTTTTTCTTTTCAGAGAGTTGGTTGAAGTACCAGAATAAGAGAAAAAGTTTGTAATAATGAGAAAGTTTGTAATGTAATTTGAATAAACAAATAAAAGTTAGTTACTGAATATATTACATAAACTGTATCTCTTTGAGTTTAGTTTCATAAAAAAAAATTCTTCAAAGAATAAATTTATTTACTTCTAATTAAAATCAAACAGAAACAAAATAACACATAAAATAGTTTTTAAATCAAATCTTTTCTCCACTGATTTATGATTTACGATTAAATCAAATTGTAAATTAAATGATAAAGAAAACAAAACAAATAGTTTTACATATTTCATGGTTTCATAATCAATATTATCAGGTAGAATTCCAGGATGAGGTTTAACAAGACAATATGGTCTGATGGCAGCTGGGACATGATCAAGAACCCATTCTTCAGTATGTAATATATCATCCCATAGTATCAAACCTCTAGCAATCATTCTTAAAAGTAATAAATCTGGACATACAAAGTCAAGTAAATGTTGTGTATCACGGGCTTTCATCCAATTTGCCACTGTTCTAAAAAAAAAAAAATAATCAAGAAAAACAAAAATTACTTAAGGGAAATATCGGCCATTATTCTGAAGAATTACTATTAGTCTAGGCGGCATCTGTTATAAAATGGGCATATTTGGACTTTTTCTATATTATCGCTAATTTTTTATTTAATGCCTCCATAATATCATCAGAAATGATTATTTCATTATGCGCCAGTTAAAAAAGCTGTGCTTAAATTTTTATTAAAAAAAATTTCCCCTATTTTTATTTTTAGAGTTAACTCGATAACAGTTCTTATTAAATTTTACACACAATATCATAGATTTCAAATCAAAAAATACATTACTATTGAAAAATATTTCCAAAAATCTTTTCTTTTTTGTTGACAGTTATTGCTATTTTTGCATCAATAATAATGTATCTTTCGATTTGCAACCAATGATATTGTGTGTAAATGTTAATAACAAAACTTTTTTCTCTTCTGATCTTTTCTCTAAAATGAACAGCTATAATTTGGAGAAAATAGGAGAAAAAATGGATATTTTTGCATTTTGTTTAATACAAATTTAAGCACCCTTTTTCAACTAGCACATAATGAAATAATCATTTTTGATGATATTCTGGAGGCATTAAAGCAAAAATTAGCAATCATATAGAAAAAATCCAACCCAAAACAGATACCACCTAGACTATATCATCAAAATGTAATAATAGTTAATCTTCAATTATCCAGGTTAAATAGAACTATGAGGCTCAACTGATAAATTTTGCACATATATGCATAGCATGGGAATGAAAACAGATATTGGAATGAAATAAAAAATGAATAAAAATACAATACCTTAGCTACAAAACGAAGTATTTATTTTTCAATATAATCTCCATTTACACTGATACAGTTTACTTAACATGTGACAAGTTTTTGTATTCTGTGACTGAAAAATTCTGGTGGTCTTTCATGGATCCAAGTAGTCACAGCTTCCTTCACCTCATTGTCGGTGATGTAATGATTACCTTTGAGATGAGGGAAGAAATGGAAGTCGCATGGAGCCAAATCCAGCGAGTATGGTGGGTACACAACAGACTCAAACTTCAGCTTACAAAGAGCATAGAGTGTTTGCACAGTACTCATCGTGCACAGATTTTACGGTAACCCAATTGCTTGATAATATGGCCTACTCGTTCTTTAGACATGCGTAATTGAGTAATGATGCGTTGCTGGGTGATTTTCTGGTCACTTTGAAGCAAATTGTCCACTTCCTTTCAATGTTTCTCGTCCGTCACAGAAACTGGTCGTCCACTGTAAGGTGCGTCCTCAATTGTCACTTCACTCACGAAATTTCAACGCCCAACTATTCACAGTACTCTTGTCAACAGTTTCACTACCGTAAATGTTAAAAAATATTCGTAGGATTCACATTTTCTGCTATTAAAAATTCTATCACTGTGTGTTGATTTAACCATATTGACATTGGCCGTACTCAACTCCATTTTAACTGCTACTGAAAAAAAACTGGTAAACAAATTTCAATGCACTACTGCAGGTTTGTAGAGGGGGATTTTGGCTATTATATGCTGTCACTCTCAACTCGACAGTATCTTTTGTCTCTGTGTAGCACGCTAGTGTGCAGAATTTATCAGCTGAGCCTTATAAAATACAAATTGGTAACTAGAAAAATTAAATTATTTTTATACTGGAAATACAAAAAAAGTTCAATTAAATGATTACTGAAATAAATTTAAAACTGGATGGCTATTTCAATTGTTAAACAATCATCATCAGTGGAAACCGAAAAATAAAAATAATAAAAACAATTCTTTAACGATTACACAAACAGCACCTTGAAAGACAAACAAAAAATAGTAATTTTAGTTGTTACAAAATGTATATCATCATTTCAGAAAATTCCTAAGTATAACTTTATCTTAAATACTTCATGCACTGAAACTTCCAACTCATATTACTCATAATTTTTTTTTGTTTAATTAGTGTTGACTTTTCCTTTTCCATTACTAATCATCTTTTTGTAACTACTAATGATGACGGTTTAATAATCAAATGGTACCTAGTTCAGATTCTAAATAAATTTTTGTTAAATGGTTTTTAATTGTTAGCTATTTCAAATTTATTTTTATTAGAAGGCACACAGAGTATACATTATAATTTGTAAGAAAATACCTTTAGAAAACCAGAACCATATTTGTTAAATTTGAGTGATTGTGGGAATTTAACTTTATTGTTGGCAACTTATTCTTCTTTCAAACCTTTTTCATTCCTGCATACTACCATATGAAATATTCCAGATTTTATGAAACAATCATACAGTAAGGAATGTAGTTGGCAATACGTAGTATACAAATATATTTAAATTCTGTTAAATAAATCACCTAGTACAGAGTACTGAGATAAGACCTTAATATCTACCTTAATTTTTTATGAAAGGACTTTCGCAGGATCCTGCATCCTCAGATGGAATTATTTTACATTATTGCATAATAAATATAAAAATACTAAAATAATGACAATTTCATACTAATTTACACATGAGCTACTATCTGTTGCAGTTTTTGTAAGTACATCTTCCTCAAATAGTATTTGATGGTTTAGCAAACTGAAATTTTGTTTGTATTTATACAAGTAATATTTTTCTAATATATTTAGTTTTTCCATTTTTATTAATTTCTAAATTTCTATTAATATTGGAAATAGAATGAATGTTTATTGTTTATTACATAGTCTGCCATATTAGATAAACCTTTTCTTTTTTTTTCTTTAGCCTCCAGAACCACCATACGATTTTAATTCAGAACATGAATGAGGATGATATGTATGAATGTAAATGAAGTGTAGTCTTCTACAGTCTAAGGTCGACCATTCCTGAGATGTGTGGTTAACTGAAAATATTAGATAAATCTGATTTTTACATGACTGCCCAAAAAGGAGTGTAATGTTTTTAGGGTGTATGTATGTTCCACTGTAGCAGTTCAATAGCCGAGCCGATTTAGATGCATAGGTCAAGGATTACCTTGCATTGTAATCCTTAGATTATGGAGAGTGTCATAGGCTGTACAAATATGTACATATTTGTATATGTACAAATATGCTTAATTGTAACAAGGACATAAACAAATCATACATATGATTATAAATGGATAATAGATAGCATTTTCAGTATTGATTTGTTTGCATAGAGAATAGTTGTGTTTTAATATCTGCTACGATACTGAATGAATGAATTATGGTAGTCAAATTTATTAATTTATTTTATAATTATTATTACTGTTATTTATTGTTTATAAACATTTAAGAAAAAATCTTATGATATTTTGACAAGCAGAGTGTTCAATTATGTATGCATGTTCTTTTTACTGCTAAATATTACCTAACAATCCCTTTCTTTTACTAATAAAATTAATAAATAATAAAAAATAAATAAAAATAATATACGCTTAGAAATTAAATTAAATAATCTGTAAATTAATTGACAATGGATTGCTTCTAGCAGGATGTAAGGATAATAAAGAAATTAAATCAGTACAAAAGAAAAGCATTACTTAGAAGATAAAAATTTAGAGTGTGGGCTATGTGGATGACTTTGCTTTGGTTGTTGGAGGCTGATATCTGTAGGAAAGCCAAGGATAAAATACACGAGTCTTATCAGGTGGTGGCTGACTGGATGAGTGAAGTAGGATTAAGTATGGCCCCGGAGAAAACAGAAATATTTCCAATCTCTAACGCTAAACAGAGACCGCAGATCTTAGTAAAGTTGGAGGTCAGGTGCGTGTGATCCAAACCTGCAATTACGTATTTAGGCATATGGGTAGACACGCAGCTTTGGTTCGGTATTCATGTCTTCGAGGCATGCGGTTGGGCAGATAGGGTCGTGTGTCTCATTGTGAGCATCCTGCCGGACTGTGGGGGGCTCCGGCAGCAGAGGAGAAGACTCTTGACTGGGGTTGCAGTTCTTTACGAGGTGGAAATATGGGCATCTGCTACAAAATATCACAAGTATAGAGTTATACTTGAGTCACTAAGCTGTCTGTGGGTGGCATCTGCTTATAGAACTACATCCAGAGAGGTGCTCGAGGTCATCATGGGTATTTGGCCAATGGATCTTGTGGTTGCATTATGGGCTAGAATGCGCAAGTGTGGTGGTTTGACTCCTGCGGATAGGAAGATGGCAATTGAGCAGGGCACATTGAAGACATGGCAAGAGAGGTCCCAAGGCTTATTGGATTTTTACCTCACTCAGATGCTGATGGGCCATGGGGGCTTCAGGGTGTATTTATATCACTTTGAACTAGACTGCGCAGAAACCTGCCCTGATTGTGGAAGGGAAGAAACGGCATAGCATGTTTTCTTTGAGTGTCCCTGCTTTGCTATAGAGAGAGGCGAAATGCTTGAACTCCTGGGTACGACGGTTTTTTCCCACCTGAGGGACTTATGAATTTCATGATGGCCAAAGATGAGCACTGGCTTGCTGTGGTTAGGTATTCTAGAGCAGTCATGGAGAGGCTTAGGATAGTGGAAGAAACAAGATGCCTGAGAGCTGTGGTGCGGAGGACAGGGCTGCGGGTGAGTGTCCAGGAGGCTCCCTAACCTGTGAGGGTCACCTGGATGCAGTGAACTTTTCACTCTGATGTTAAGCTCCCCCTTTCTGAAGTAATGCCACACAGCAGTTCCAGAAAGGGGAAGACTATCAGAGGTGGAGATTTAGTTGGTAGGTTGCAGCCATACATACGGACTCAATAACATCTTGCAGAACCTGTTAGTTAGTCCGACACATTGTGTGTAAATGGTATTCCTTCCCTCTATAAAAAAAAGTGTGGATAATGGGAGGTGACATTCGTTACAGTTTGTACATATTAAACAAAAATTATGAAAATTCAAATTTTTAAATAAGCTTTTTAATTAGTATTTTTTTTAAACATTTATTTTTTTAATAAAAAGATTTTCAACATAGTGATGTGGGCTTTATAAAAGAAAATATTTTATTTTAAATAAACTGATGGGAAGTTCTTTACATGTAATTAAATAGGCTTCATTCTGAACGATTCGAAAACTCGTATCTCATACGTGTGAAATTGTTGTCTTATTAGTGTTTTTACACAACTGCCCAAAAAGTATTTATTGTGTATGTATATATGTTTGTTCCATAGCTCACTGACTGAACTGACTGTCATCTGCATGCTGTATAATTATCCTGTATTAATAATTATCCTATATTAAAGAGCTATGTTTTTTTCATAGTTGTGTTTTTTAAATTTTAATATTTATCTCTTGTTTATTTTTGGAATTTCTATAGTGCTCAAGATATATAATTTAACATTACAGAGGATTATCAATTTTAAAAAGATTAATTTCAGTAAAGGAATATACATATACATTTTTTTTGAGATTAAAATAATTAATTAACATATTGACCACTGTGCTAATACAATTTAATATTAAATAAAATAAACCATCAAACCACAATAAATAGATAAGTTAAATTTACTACATTAATATCAAGAATCGATTTTAGCAGGATCCTGCATCTTCAGTTGTTTTTAAATTCTATAATTACATTAAAACATATTTATTTATAATTTTATTCTGTTGAAATTCTTTTTTTTGAAAATTTTGAAATTTATAATGGACAAATATACAAATTCTGCTGTCCAGTACTGGAGTGATGTAACATCTAAAATGTTGTATTTTCCTTTGTTCTATTACCATTAATAGGATAAAACAGATCCATAATAGTTATATTTTGTTTTTAATTAAATCATCATCTTCGAAAGTGATATGGTGGCTTATCAATTTCGACAAATTAACAAAATTATAAACAAGTATATTTTAATGTAATTATAGAATTTAATAACTTATGGTAATTCCCAGAGGTTAAACAGGGAAAAGAAGAAAAGAAAGACAGAAAGAATTTAATAACCAGTGAAGATTAGGGATCCTGCGAAAATCGATTCTTGGCATTAATGTGGTAAGTTTAACTTATCTATTTTCTGTGTTTTAGTGGTTTATATTACATTATATATAGATATATATAATAACAACTTAACCACCAAACACAATAACAGATAACCTAAAAAAAACTAATACCATTAGTACACCAACACCACATTATTTAATTAGCATCATGATCAATGTTGATGAATATGAATTTAAACAAAAAATTGAAAATAATGAAAAAAGTTTATATAAACAAAGGTTCTGGAAACGCTTTGTTTTTGAGTTACAGCTAGGGAAAGATTTCACTGGATTTCAGCTATTCTAATAAAAATAAGCCCTACTGTAATTTTTGAGACTCAAATTAAGCAGAAAAGTTGGTGGTTTCTTTTATAATTTGAGCTGTGAAATAGGATAAAACAGGTCCTAGAACTGTAAATTCACTAGTCTAAGATATCTGATGTAAAACACAAAATTTTATGTACAAAAAAACCTTTTTTAGATTTGTAATACAACAGCTTTGTTAGATAAATAATAAATGCGGAAGATTTAGTAACAAAATTTAGAGAATTTAATTCTGAGAAAATTAATGAAAATACAGGCAATAAAATGTTAAAAACTTTTTTATTGAAGCAAAACAGAAGAAAAATCGTATTATTCTTTCTATATCAAACAAATATTCTTTTTAAAAATAAAAATGCCTAATTAATGAAAATGATTTTAAAAGAAATACAACATTTTTAAAACAATATTTTAGTGTGTACATTCAATAATTTACACAGGTATTTTAATAACACTTCATTTTTTAGTTATCCCTTGTGAAAAATTTTACCCTGATTTCTGTTCCAAGTGAAAAATGAAGCCATACTGAAATTCTTAAAATTTAAATTAAAGGGCAAATCTGATGTTTCATACAGTTTTTGACCTGAAAACATGTTTTAGAACTATGCCCTAATAATTTTAATAATAATACACTGCCAATAATTCAATATTATTTACAATAATTTCAATACACTGCCAATAAACAACAAAATTTTGCAATACAATTTGTAGAGAATATAATTCTGAGAGAATCTATACATAATATCAACTAAACATATTGTTTAAGAAATTTGAAAAAAGCCAAACATGGCAGTATAACAAGATATTAAAAAAAATAAATAATAAGTCAATAAAAACTGCATACTTATTCCCTGATCTGAAAAACATCATCCCAAGAGCTAAAGTTGCACCTGGAGCTGTAACAGCAGTATTAACTTGATCACCTTCACGTATCTGGTAACTAGGTGACTTATACTTTTCTTTCTGTGAGCCTGTACATAATGAAAATTGTTTAGATATATTCAAAGTACAGAAAAAAGCTAAGTGATTCTGTTTAACATTAGAAAACTTAAAAAAGTATATTTTAACAACAATGAGGCTTCTTTTGTTACAGACTATTTGATTAAGCAGTAAATGAGAAATTCTTCTGTCAATAAATCTATACTGAAAAGTTAAGTTTTTTAACAGAGTAATAATCTCAGGCACTACTGAAATGATGTAAAAATTCCTATACAGTTTTAAAGCTACAAATATTAAATCTGCATATTACATTAACCCCTATAAGTTGTCTAATTTTGTTCCCTTTGTAATTCTCTTCATTGTAATATACATTAAAAATAATAGATTAAAAATAATATACATTGTATAATACATTAAAAACATAGTCTATTAACAAAAAAACTATTTATTGCATCCAACTATTTATCGGAACCTTATTTTTCTGGTCCAGAAGCATATCATTGAAATACTGACATTGAAAAAAATTTGAAAACCCATTTCAGTAACAGTAAATCTTCTTTTCTGTATTTAAATCATTTTTAGATTTTTCATGTCTGTCCATTTAGTGTTTCAGCACAAAATCATTTTTTAAAGATATCTGAGGTTAGGCATGAATTACTGCCAACAAATCAACTCAAAGTAAAGTAAAGTAGAAAAGTAGAGAAAAAAAGTAGAAGTAGTAGAAAAGTAAAGTAAAGTAGTAAGGCTGTTAATTATGATGACTAAAGATAAGAAGACATTCTGTCTTTAAGAAATGGGGCAGATATGTTCTGAAACCTAAAATTTGACAAAATAACCATAAGTCATGAATTCCAGAGCTGTAATATTTATAACTTCTGAACTCAGGAATATATGTTTTTTTTAACGGTGGGTGGCCTTATCTTCTACTAGTTCAACTTCTCTCTTGAGAAGACCTTGCAAAACTAACTTATGTGGGATAACAAATACTACACCCTTTGCTACATAACATGTGTCAAAGAGTCAACTATGCCTTTTTAATGTTGATTAATAAAGGTTTTAACAATTCTTTCCATGATCCTACTCTTTAAAGATCTCTTCATTTGTTATGTGGTCTATTCTTGAGAGATTAATAGAGACAGAATCTAAAAAGAGATTAGAATAATTATTTTTATCACAAAAGGATTTTTTTTACAATGTTTGGGGATAGATTTTGTCTCCCTTTTCCAGTAAATCAACTCAAGTATCTTTAAATTAACCAGGAAAGTAATGTGGAATATAAAATATATTTCATTCAAATGCAGTAAAAATGAAATAGCTACTTTAATTAAACAAAAACTGACTGATTAATTTATCATTTTTATACTGCTTATCTTATACAAAAAAAAAATCATTTAGTTAATAAACGTTAATGTAATAAATAATAAGAGAAACAGAATAATCTCTTTAGGTAACTGACATTAATATCCGAAAATTTCCTAAATAATCCAAGAAATCATTATTTTTACACATTAGCTTCAAATGTATTTAAAGTAAGAAACTTTTTAGGGTAACTAAAAAATTACAATAATGAATTTAATCCCTTTCATTTTATAATGATTGCTCCTCCTCCCACAGCAGCTGAATTATTTATATATTCTATTAACAACTCTATCTCTTGTTACATTACCATACACACAGAGATTGGGGAAAAAAGTTTCTTTCCATTCTTCTGGTAAATGATTTTAGGACTGTACAACTCTCTACTATTAATCAAATCTGCCAATTGAAATCTGCTTTTGAAAGATGACATATCACAGAGTATTTTTAAAAAAAGTTTTAATTATAATAGCTTGTTTATTTACAAGTAATTGAATCTTGAAAAATGAGTAAAAATGAATATGAAATTGATACATTTTGAAATTTTATTACAAAAAAAGGGAAGAATGAAACTCAGGATGCTAAAAACATTTACGATATTTATGGACATGATACAGTATCAGCAAATGTCACAAAGTTGGTCAAATGCTTTCAATCTGAAAATTTTGATGTCAATGATGCACCTTGCTCTTGTCACCAATGACTGAAAAAGTTGATGAAATCATGAAAAAAAAATTAGCAAGACCTCCACATTAGCAGTGGTGATATCTGTAACAAGATAAACATCGACACAAAACAGTTTTAAACTATTTAAAGAAGGCTGGATATAAAAAACTACATGTTTGGGTATCATATGATTTAACAATGAAAAATTTAATGGAGCAAATTTTCATGTGTGAATCATTGCTAAAACAGAATGAAATTGAATCATTTTTTTAAATGATTCATTACAGGCAATGAAAAATGGATCATGTGAGACAATAATGTATGGAAAAGATTGTTGTTAAAGCAAGGTGAAGTTTTGCAAAGTGGTAAAGCCAGGATTGACAATCAATAAAAGTGATACTAAGTGTATAGTGGGATGGGAAAGGAACTGTTCACTTTCAGCTATTGCTACCCAATCAAATGATCAATTCTAATCTCTACTATCAACAATCGCAAAGATTACACAAAGCGATCAAGATAAAGTAATCATCCTGACCTCTGTAAGGGAAGATACTCACTTTGTGATGATCCTGGTTTCTACACCACTCCCTCCATTCCAAGCCTTACTGGAGGTCATCTTTAAGACTCTTTAAACTTGATAACTCAACACAGTCATCAGTTTGGCCTCCATTAGGATACCACCAGCCGAAAATGCCTTGGCAGATATTCCATCAGTTTATTTACACAAACTATTACTGCCTTCGTTTGGCCTCTTCCAACCACGATCACCTACCATAACTTACAACTCTCAACTATCAAATTAACTGATTTGCAGAAGCATGATCCCTACGCCTTCCTCTAACACTGAAGGTTTAACTCAAAAACTCTTCCTATGTTTAACTTCAAAACTATGTACTCAGATCATTAATTGATTGAGCCTTTACACATTAAAAATATTATCTTCATACCAACAAAACAAGTGTTGATGGCAATAACAACAATTTTGTTCTACAATTCAATTTACTCAAAATCCTCTTGATTTACTTAAAAATCAAGATTTAATCAAATCTTGATTAAATAATCAAGTAATCAATTTAAGTAAATCAGATTTAATAAGCCTCTAATGAACCCTATTTTTCTCTGCTCTAGGAGAAAGGTCAATGCATATACCCTCCCACACCACAACTCCACCACAGAGTTCTCCACACAACCATCTCATCCTAACAGCGAATATCTCAGGCCTTTACACATTAAAAATATTATCTTCATACCAACAAAACAAGTGTTGATGGCAATAACAACAATTTTGTTCTACAATTCAATTTACTCAAAGTCCTCTTGATTTACTTAAAAATCAAGATTTAATCAAATCTTGATTAAATAATCAAGTAATCAATTTAAGTAAATCAGATTTAATAAGCCTCTAATGAACCCTATTTTTCTCTGCTCTAGAAGAAAGGTCAATGCATATACCCTCCCACACCACAACTCCACCACAGAGTTCAACACACAGCCATCTCATCCTAACAGCGAATATCTCAGGTAACTGGGCTCAATGTCAAAATGCCTATCTTGGAGAAGTAAGCACCCAAGCGAGACCCTAGACACCTGGGTTGCTATTCTATCTACACATTTATAACAGCATCAGACCCTTCAGTCATCCTCCACAGGGCTAAGAATCTTAAGAAGCCAGCAACTATATTCCATTCCCTTTCGGCTTTCCAATTAACTTGCAGATCAAAACCAGAATTGATCATCCCAAGTTCTCTAGTTAATTGGGTATGCTCAGCTTTGTTCCTGGGGTAGACATATGACATGGCGCACATCATCAATGGCCCTACACTCTGGACACAGGCCTAAATTAATCAAACCAAACTGGACCAACCTATCTCAAAAAGCATCATGTCCAGAAAGAACTGAAAAATATGCTGATTGGGGGATCCACTAGCATGCTTCTCAAATTAGGAAAAATACCATGCATGCATCTGCCATTGGATGATTCAGTCCATCTGACCTGCCACAAATAAATAAAGTGACCAGAATTGATCGATAGGAAAGGTGTCATCTTCAATTATGACATAGTCAGACCCAAACATCTTTGGTGACTGTCAAAAATTGAGCTTGGCTAAGAAATTTTGATGCATCTATTATATAGTCCTAATACTGCAATTTCAAACGACTGTTTGTTTAGGTTGGTCTTTAAATATGGCACATATTTAGAATTTTCATTTAAGGTATAAAATAATTGTTTTACTTTTGCATTAAAATATGAAGAAAAATTTTCCCCAACCCTATATATATATACTGAAAATTAAGTTTACTGATAAAATATATATACTGAAAATCAAAAAATTAAGTTTCATAAACATTTTCTGGTGATAGACATTACTATATATTTAAAAATAACTACAATTTTGACTATGAATATTAAATTTACTTTTAACACCAATAGCATAAATTTTATTTTGATAATAATTACACTATTTTAGAGAATAGAGAAATGCTTAAAAATATTTTTTTAGAATTATAACCGGGCAGTTCTACAAGACACAAGGAAATAATATTTCTTTAGGGTGTACGCTAATGAAATTCATTATTAAAAATTTTGAAAGAATCCTTATAAATTATTATTATATAAAGAAAATTACATAATGAAATATACTTTAACTTTCAGGCTGAATAATGAGTGAATAAAAATTGTTTACTGGTCATTGGATATAGTTTACTTAGAACTGAGTCCATAATTTTCATGTTGTGTTTGTGAACACTCATAGTTACATTTTGTTTACAATCCTACATACACAATAGGAGATATGATGGGATTTAGAATTACATTTAACTCATTACATATTTTAATATACTAAGTTATCCGATATGGCATTTTATACATACATGTGTGTTTTATAGTGATAAGAAAATATAAAAACTATGAATATAAAAGGTAAAATTTTCATTAAATAAACCAATTCTAATAATTTATACAAAATAAATATTTACTAAATCAAAATAACAGCTGTGTAAAAGCTAAGTACAGTTAAACTACAAAAATATATGCTAGGGTAAAATTAAAATAAATTCATTATCATTATCATCAAATGACCTTCAAATTAAATATACAAAAAATACACATTTTAATAAATAAATACAAGTGAACAATGGTATGATAAAAATGGAAGGAACAGTGGGTTTTCCCTGAAGTATCAATGTAAGTACAAACTTATAAAAAAAAATCCAGGTTATAATAAACTAACAATTCAGACAAAATAGTAAAAAATTCAGATAACTACTCAGTAAAGCATGTTTCTGTTAAATTTGGTGAGTTGGAAATAATAAATAGAAGTAAAAAATAATAATAATAATTTCTTACACTTACCTATTTCTGATAACAAGACTTCAGCAATGTGTCTATGTGCTGTTTGCTGGTATACTAAACCAATCCCTAATAATGCAGCTACCTGTATGTTTTGATTTAACTACAATGGCGGCATGTTTTGTTAATAATATTAATTATTTTTTTGTTTACGTTTTTAATTTTAATTACAAAAAATCTACCTCCTGATGATGGTCAAATGACCTAAAACGCTAGGGATATAATATAAACTGTTGGTAAGGTTGATTTTTATAACAAATTATTTAACCTAACTTTCTACTTAATAAATAAATGCTTTTTTTCTGATCAGAAGAAATTATAAAATTTGAAAAACGAAATAGATGTGTTTAAAGTTCATATTAATTATTAATTCAAACACATGAAATGACGTTAAGGTAAATAAATTAATTATGAAATATTACTACAAAATATTAACAATATTGTAAATATTACGATATTGTTTCTGTAAAACTAAATCTTTTAATTGTAAAATAAGCTGATGGGCAACTGATTATACAGTTTTCTTTTTCATAAAGTATGCCTCAATAATGATCTGAAAGCATGATTACAAGCTTAGTGTTTTATAAAGATGCTTCAGAGTAAAACTGTTCACTCCACTTTTGTAAACAAAATCAGTTTTATCATCCCACAAGAATTTATCAAATAAAAAATCCTTTATGGGCAACAAAATTACTATTAATATAATGGGAATTCTGGCCACACAATCTGCAATGTTATGTTTAACAAAGAAACACTGTGTGACAGTTTTATCCACATTTTGAGTTACATTGTTACAATCCATCCAGTGAAGAGTTTTAAAGCTGCAATTGTGAAAGTTTCAATCCATTTTTATTAATTATCTTTAGAAATAGATACAGTTGTGTCATCTGTGAAAAGAGTTGTAATGAATGGCTTAAGAATTTGCGGCAGATCATTAATAAACAATAAAGAAAGCAAAAGATTTTCCCTGAGTCGCTCTACACTCTACATCTTGAAGCAAGGACCTAAATTTACATGTGTATTCTTGGCGAATAATAAAATTTCTACTACTTGTATACAATTTGTGAGGTATGATTTGAAAAGCAAGTTTCTTTTCAGATACTGATACCACAGCTACTAAGTTGTTTTATTGGTATAAATAAATATTTTCCAGTATTTCAGAAAATTGAAAATGAAATTTTTTTTGTCTTAAAGAATTGAAAATATTTTCCAACAACTGGGAAATAGCTACTTCTTTTAAGACATGTTTGCTAATGGAAATATAAAAATTAGATTACCTTATAAATATAATGGTGGACTTGCTGTTAAGCTGTCCCCGTCAGTACACTGCACAATAATATTTATTAAGAATAAACATAGCAATATAAGTATACACTTTCTTTTAGTTATCACGCATTTGAGTATGATATTTTTAAGTACGTACTATACACATCTTACTCTGATCAAGTAGCATTTGGATAGGTAATGCAGAACATACTTTAAGATCAGATTCAGTATATGAAAAACAGAATAAAAGTTCATTTATTACCATCAAAAGTTCTATGTATCTATATTATCAGTCCCATTTTTGTTAAAAATTATTTCTCAGTAAGTTTTGAGGTATGTTGATAATATGTTATATAGTTATTACATTTTCTGATTAACTAGTAATTGTGTGACAAATAAAGCTTCATTTTACAATAAATTAAACTCTTAAAAGAGAGAATAACTACAGTGAAGATTAAATTAAATTGTAAAATGGAATTATTGTTTGCAATAGCATTGTATCGTAATTTACATATAAATTTATGGTAATAATATTTTAAAAGTTAACAACTACCACATACCCATTTTTTTGTCTTTTTGTTTTCTTTTTGTTCCCAAAAGTTATTTGAAGGTAAAATTAAAAATAACATATTTATAAAAATTAAGAATTTAATATACTGCTAAGAACAAAGTAATGCAACATAATAACAAAACGATCTCAGAGAAAAATGTTCGATTTGAAGGTGTAATAAATCATGAAAGTGTATTTTATATAACTGCCGAGAATAGATTGGAACTGACTGATTATTTCGATGGTAGGTTACATCAACAGCAACTGGAAGGTTTGTTCATTTTTTTTTTAGAAATTACTGAGTGATAACAGAAATTTTTCCACCACTGTACCTGCCCTGAACAACATTACCCGTTTGGTTTGAGTTTGGTTTAAAATGGAATTTTTCTTTCTAGTTAGTTAATAAGTAAACTGTGATGATTATGTTAATTTTTAAATCATTATTACCTCTTCATCTCATATGTTCTATAAAATTATATTTTTGGGTTTAACTGTTAAAAATTTTATAATGACATCATTTATTAAAATATAATTTTAAACTAAGTTAAATCAGATTCTACATGCAGATGCAGGCACAAAAATGTTTAGTGGATAAAAAAGTAAATTATTTACTACCATAATTTACAGGTAAGTTATAAAAATCATGCCTGAAAATGAATTAATGATTTAAAGGTGTTTTCATCTGATGAGCTTGATTCTCTTAACACTTATTAAAAAAAAGTGATTTTTATATAGTTTGAAAATTATAATATTCCAACAGATTTTGTAAATTCTGCTAAAGAATATTGGTAATTATAAATAAAATTTCCCAACAGTGAAAGTGTAAATGTCACTCTTTCCCAAAAAAACTTAAAAGATTTTCCCTTTAAAATTAAGTAGATCGTCTCTCTCTGTGGTACATACATTGAAATCCACCAGGATATGCTGCATCTCTTATATGAAATAATCTAAAAGACTTGGAACTTTCAATGTTATCCAAATGAATCGCTTCATTACTAATATTGTATTGATCTTCAAGACAAATAATTTTTGATATAATGTAATTAAACTATGATAGAGAACTAAGCCTTAAAATATAATAAAATAAATAAAAATTTGTAGAATCAAGAAGCGATGAGTTAATCCCAAGTTTTAGTAATCCTTTTAAATATTTTCTGTGAACTTAAAAAACCTATGGAATTTTTTTTTCTTAGAGCCCTTCTAATCTTTTGTTACAACTGTCTTCCCCTCTCTAACAGCTGCTGGACACTTAAATTTTTTAATGGTTTTTACTTATTGTGTTGCACATTTTATATATTATAATAATTAAATTAAAAACTCACAGATTTACTGTTTCCTCTCCAATCTAATTTAATGAAAATGAAAATTCTATTTCTGATTAAATTCTGGGATAAAAGTCCTCCATATCAGTCCTCCGTTTGTTATTATTAAATTATTGCAAATAAATAACAAACAAGTTGTATTAGTATAATTATTTATTTAATGATATACAGTACACACATAATTCAAACCACGAATAAATTATAAAATTTATCTTTATGCTTTATGTTATGAAGAAATTCAGTGAATTAAATTATAAGAAATGTAAATTAATTCATCAAGATATCCAAGTCTATTATGTTGTGCTTTTAATATAATAATTTGCCTGGGAAATAAGTTTCATAAGTAGACAAATATCACTCTGTTAAGGGGACATTAAGAAAGTAGCTATTGCCTCAGTCTAAGAGATAAATCCAGAATTTTATCAAAGACAAAGCTCAAAGATGTAATTTATATTCATGAAATCTATTTGAGGAAAAGGGATTCCAATTGACTCAAGAAGTCTACTTCATAAAAATAATAATAATTAATATTATTTATATGTCTGAAGGTGTCACAACTCAACAGATAATCTAACATGACACATCTACTTCCAAAAAAAACTCTGAGCCAGTCTTAATAAAAACTCAACATCACAATTTGTTTTTCTGATGCCTTTGCCTCAAAATTATTGCATATCAGCATGAAGCTGACTAAACTATAGCTGATATTCAGCTCTGAAATTGGTCCTTTTACTATATTCACATTGAATGGTTGTATCGTGTCATAATAAATGTAAAGAAATGTACTTTATATGGTATCACTTGTATCTTGCATGACTTGTATAACACGGAAGTCACAGATCAGGAATTTATTATGTAATCACTTCATTTATTATGTTCAATCGCTTCTTCATTCTGTTTAGTGCTGGTAAAGGAGCAATTGATGAAAGACATGATGATGTGTTGTTTCCAACTTGTAATTCTGTGTTTTGTAATTCATTTTTATGAGCAAGCATACAGTGAAACTAAAATCTGTAGATGATAATCTCATGTTTATACTAATATTATGAGCGACATAGTCATGATGCCAGAAAATCAGAGAGAAGTGAGCCATACAGATTCAGATGATATTATTGAACTGAAAAATGATGTTACAACATTTTGGGAACAAAAGAATCTACTAGCAGAATTGATGGAACTTGGGACTGCAGCCATATCAGATTCTTATTATAAATTGTTAGACAAATCAAACGGTGTAGGCTGCTGTCTATGGCTGTTATTCTTCTGAATGAAAATGCATAACCTTACGCTATAAGCTACTCAAAGGCTTTAGTTGTCTGTTCAAGTTGGAGATTTTTATTGTTACTCCTATTGTTTGGATACTGCTTAAATACCTTCTCTTTATTAAGATAAAGATTTGTCTGTTAATTAGTATAATGAAACTAACAAGGGGCTCAGAAATGGATAGGTGGTGGATTTTTAAAATCATTTCTACAAAAGTTGGTGTTGTGGTGCAACAAGTGCCCGAGAGTGGAAATTGACTAGAGGAAATTCTAATGCAGATATGTTTATAAGGAATAGCGATCCAAATAACAAAATATTTAGACACCGTTTTTTCTTTCTTACCAGAATTCAAGTACATGCCATATTTATCTATACATTGCGGAGAATGGACTTTTCACGATAGCTTTAGATTTTTACTGAAGTAAAACTTGCCAGTTTTTATCCATTTGTCTTAACATTGCATAAGAAGATCTGAACGATTTTTTGTATTTGAGAATTACATTGAAGTTTAGATATTTATTTTAAAACATGATAGAGGCACCACAGCTGTTACACTAATTTTTTTTTTTATTTCTCCTTACTTAGGAAGAAGTTGTAGTTTGAAAAAAACATCAATAAAATAATTATAGACATTTATATATAGCATTTGCCGTAAACAAAGTATTGAATATGACAAGATATGAGATACAAGTCCCACAAAACGGCATTGTCATTGTCAAGAAAAAAGCATTTCACGTTGGGCTTAATAAAGAAAGTGAGGGGCTGAAGCAATTACCCACTGTCTTCTACCCAGAGTAGGCCAAGCCCACTAAAACTCAAGAAATCTTTCACCTGTACAAGACTCTGTTCAATGGGGAAACCTACTGGGACCCTATTAGGGATTGGGATGCGACTTAACTAACTAATAATAAAATAATATGTACATTGTACCTGAAATAACATACACAGCATATATAAAATGTAAATCTATTTTAATAAAACTTAATTTACAATGCTTATCTAAGTAATTTTAATGTAAAATTCATGTTGAACCTGAAACAGAAACATACACAAAAGTACACATAAAAAATCCCTAGAGAAAAGTTCTTATCAGTGGACCCTACTGGGATTTGGGACCTACCGCGATTTTATCTGAATATTATACTATCAACTTAAAAACTACACAACTTATTATTAACATGCAAATTTATAATATTAAACAATAATAACAAAAGTAAGTACCTTTAGAAAATTATCCTACAATAAAAGAGAGTACCACAATGTAAGGAGGGCCACTTACATGCCAGCTCTCCCTTAGAATATTAAATGAACGTTGAGTTACCTGAAACAAAAGAAAATAAGACAAATTCAATTAGCGGTTGTGAAATTAGTTTTATTTTAGTTATTAAATTCACTTCATTTATGATAGCATTGACCTTTTTCTAACAAAAATATTTATTAGGAATGATTAGGTGGTACATTTTTACTCCTTAAATATTTGGCATGAGGTAGAACTATTTATATAGACATTTTTTACAGAAGTAGAATCGCTAGCTAGGTAGGTACATAAGAAAAGCTATACCCTCCTCCAGACTAGATAGATACCAAGAACACTGAATATTTTACATCCTCCACGTTGTTAGATATCCAGTGAGAAATCATTGAAAAACACCATTTTAATAGATCAAGGTGGAAGAAAATAAAGGAAAAAGGTGGAGGTTAGAAAGGAGTAATCCACAGTAGGATTGCTAAACAAGACAACTCGCTCAAAGAAATTCTAAGCCCCTTTTAAGGCAGCAGGGATTCCTCGTACAAGATCAGAGTGTTTTTACCAAGAATAGAAGCAAAAAAATTATTCTGAATTAAGGTTCACTGATATAGATGGTAACAGATCTATATCGCTCCAGGATATAGATCTGTTAAGGTTTAGCTAAAATTTTCAACTAAGAATAATGTTGAATGGTAACAAAAATCGATACAGGATGTTGGTTCGGTACACCACCTGATCCTTTTACTAATTATTATAATTATTTTTTTAAATCATACTTAATATTTTTATAGAATGAACTGCATCATTTATTTTCTTATTATTTCTACAACTTTATATAGGTTTCCAGTTGCTTTGATTGCTCTGGTATAATCAGAGCAATCTAATAATATTTTAGAATAAAATATTATTAGAAAGGTTTAAAATATAAATAATAGTCTTCATGAAATATAAGCCAACAAATGTACAAGATAATCTTATGAAGTTTCATTGCAGTAACTTAACATAATTCATAAAAATTTATATATATATATATATAAAATTTAACATTATATGAAATATATTTATTTTCAATATCTGGTTTGTGCAGTATCTTGCAGCTTCAGTTTGTATTAAATTTATAACTTATTGTTTTTAATTGATTTGTATTTTTTCTGTTTATAAATATTTTCACAACTACATTTATGTTCATGATATCATTTAAAATTTCACAATAGATAATATTATAACTTATGTTAAAAAAGAGAAATCATTAAAAAGAATAAGTTGGTGTACTGTGAAAAACAGTCAGTGGAAATTAATATGGCAAGTTTAACTTATCTAATTAGTGTGTTTTTGTAGTTTATATTTCAAATAAAATGTATATATCAGAAACAAATTAAGCATTGACCAGATACTGACATTTCTTGATATGTAACGCTACTAAGTTTCTTTTTATTATACTGATGTTTTCTTTATTGCATTTATATTGTAATTTGCCACACAAAATGTCTGTGTTTTGCATGACATTTAATGCCAGATCTACATAAAATTATTAAAAAAGTTAGAAATAAAAATAATTGCAGTATCAAAAGAGAAAGTTACCTATCGATGATGTAAACTGGGGTCTAAAACATTGCCCTGACCCTCTCTTTTTCTGTTTAGCCTCTGGCACCACCATAAGGTATTACTTCAGAGGATGATGATATGTATGACAGCAAATTAAGTGTAGTTTTGTTCAGTCTCAGGTTGACCATTCCTGAAATGTGTGGTTAATTGAAACCCTACCATGAAAGAACACTGATATCCACAATCTAGTATTCAAATCCATTTAAAAGTCTTTACTAGGATTTGAATATTAACTCTTGACTTTGAAATCATTTGACTTGCAATGATGAGTTAACCACTAGACAAGGTAAGTTAACCACTAGACAAGCCCCTGGTACAAGGTAAGTGATAGTGGCTGGTTGAAGCCACAGAATGAGTAGCTCCATTACTTGGTTGCTCTAGCTGAAGCTAAACATTACATAAATGAATGGAGTCTTTTAATAAATACTAGTATTATTGTGAAATATATATGATGTAGTAAAGAATTAGTAGTACCTTAATATTTTACCATTTGGCTACACAGCTTTACATTCATCACCACAGCTAATCCAAGGATCAAATCCATCGAGCAGCTGAAAGAATCGATTGATCTGGTACTCTGAAGATATAGGATGCAGATATAGGAAGTGAAAAGTTGAGATGTTGAATATAACCTGGTAATCTGCATTATTTCAAGTCTCATTTTTATTTATAGTTTGTAAATTTTTGTAGTGAGGAAGATAATGTTAATTTCACACTTTGATCTTGATCGCACTTCAATTTCACACTTTGATCTTGATCGCACTTCAATTTCACACTTTATTTACACCAATCACTTATTTCCCCAAAAATTTCAAAATATGTAAAACATAAAATAATTAAACTAAAAACCAGAATCAGTTCATGCCTTTTTAATATGCAAGGCAAATATATTACATATAAAAATGATTAAATTTTGAAGTAATTTGGATTAATGTGTTATGCTAGATGGATTTTTTTTCAAATAATCATTCTACTTAGGATTTACCACAAAAAATTGGTAAATTTTGCAAGAAAGTTAATTTTTTTAATAAAAAAATATCCTTTGCTTTCCCCAATCAGCGTTCAGCCATCTGCTTCAAAGAAGATGCATGCTTGCATGTTAGTTTAATTTTTCAAACCAGGGTCAGCTGATTTTAGAGGTGCCATAATAAATTATTTCATTTTATTCACTAATTTTTTTAACCGGCTAAGGAAGGTCGATTGAAAGATACTGAGATAGATTTCTTGTATGACAATAATTAAAGGAAACGAATGTAACCAAAAGTAAGGAAAACTTATGAGAAAACAAAGCTGAAATGAAATAGCAAAATGTTTAGGGTGGAAGAAACATAGCGAATGACTATACAGAGAGTGTAAAGTTATAGTGCTGGTAGAGGAAATGAACCGATTTTGAAAAACCAATATTTGATGAGACTTGAACAAGGAGCAAGAACTGAAATGTACAATCACAGTAACTATGTTGTGTACGCAAAAGACATGAGACCTGTGTTGGCTGTGTAAGATGAGTCTGGTGAAGTACCATCAAGAATTTCAATAGTATTTTTTTCTATATAAAAGTAAAGAAACTCCTGGTTTCTTGTTCTTTGTACAAGAAACAAGAGCATCAGGATGTATAACAGTTTTAGTGATTAGATATTGTAAATACCTAATTAATATATAATTCTTATCTCTATTTCTGTTATTTTAACTCTTCTATCTGCTTGAATTTTTATACAGCTTCATTCCTGATGAACTAATATAATGGTATGGAAAATCATTAGGAAATTATTTAAATATAAAATTATTAGTAAATAATTATAAAATGAATACAGAAAATCAATGTTTCAAGTAAAATGAAAAACATAATAATATATGATTTTGAATCATGTTTTGTTTCATTATGAAATGTATTGTAATGTTTTAAATTCTTAATGTTTTATGGTCATTAATGTAGGGCTCCTTCCTTACAAGAATATGTTCAAAAAATATGAGATTTTTCTTTCTTAATTGATTTTATTTCAGAACATAATATAATTGGAAGAACAAATTATTTCTGTTTGTAACATTTATTTTTTTGCACAATGAATGTTTTAAAATTTTGTTTTGATGTTCTGACCACGGTTTTACCATGGTTTCCCTTGGTTGTAAGGCGAATGCCAGAACAATTCATTTTGCTTCCACAGTTTGTGCTTAAATTTTTTTGTGAGTGGATATTATAATTTAATCAGAATAATAAAACAATATTTGTTTTGTTATAACACAAATTTGTTCAAAAATATTTAATAATAATAATGAACATGTTATAAAACCATGCAGGTAATTAAGTCTATTTATTCAACTTCACCTTGTATACCTTTATTTATTTATTTACAGTTTTTCTATTTGAGTAGGTACTCAAAATATAATATAGCGCAAATAATTATACTTATCTCCATTGCCTATTACATCTAAAAGTAAATGAGGGGCAGAGCTTTCATCTCACTGTTGTGAGAACACCAAACAACTTTGTTCAACGTTGCCATTGCATGTATAGTATAGTAGCACCACATGAGACAATGACTGTGTTGTTTACTTAAAATGTTATCGATAATTATCAATTTTCTAATCTTTTGTTAGTAATTTCTGTTTATAGTAAGTAAACCAGGTTCATATACTATTCCTATAGTTCAACCTTTACAGGCCCAAATGTGCTTTATTTCATAAAATTAAAAAAATGATTGCAGTTAATAAATGCATTTAAACCAAACCTGAATGAAAGAAATATCTTCAGTTTGTAAGCTATTTTAATTAAAATGAAAATATTACAAAGGTAAATTTAATGTAAGTGAATTTATAATGTAGATGATTATGTCACCAGAAGCATGCTGTATAAATTATGTTTTAAAATATTCACACCATTAATACTTAATCGCTAGAAAAAAATTTTTTAACAACCCACTTATTTATTTTGATAACTTCTCCAGCAAAAATTATGAAAATGGTTATTACAGCTAATAACTGATTTAGATAGTATGTTAACCCTACAGTGCATGAATTTTCAAATTTAAAAAAAAAATAATGTGTAATCGGAAAAATAGTTAAAAAATTTAACTGTTTAATAGTTTAAAATTTATGCATTTTTAACCAAATATTAGGTTCTAAATTATTTATATGTTGTTTATACTGTTAAAGTTTATTACAAAAATATTTTCTAATGCTAAATTGTATAAAAAACTATCATTTTCAGCAATGTAATTAAAAATATGCAATTTTAATAAATTTGAAAAAATAAAAAATAAAAATATAAATATACAAATAAAAATGTTAGATATTTTCAAAAGATGAATTTCAAATTATTTTTATTTGAATTATTTTTTAGTTTTTAACAGATTTTTGATGCCTATAGTCAAAGACTAAGAAAAAACACTCATTTAAAAATTAATACTCTATTTTTGATAAGCCACAAGCTACTTTTTTTAAATGATTTATATTGACATTTTTTAACATTATAACTATCCTTTAGCCGACAATAATTATTCTCTAATCACTTCACATTATCTTCACAAATAAACAGTCTAATTATATTCTTCAGTACGACATTTCATAAAACAATTATTTTTGCTATTGAAACACAAATAAAGTAAATACTCTTGTAAATTCTTTACAATTTGGAATTTTACTTTTTATACGTATAGGGCAGTGTTCATATTTATCCAAATGAACATCAGCTGGAGTATCAGTTGAAGATTTTAATCTTTTCTTTGCTGGAACTAGTATGATCTCTAGTCGATGTTGTATTTATACAAATTTTACATAATAATTAAACTATATCCAGTCTGAAAGCAAATGATGACAGGGTTTTTTGTTTACTACTGGTACCTTTATTTTCTATAACTCTCCTGTATAACAAAATATTTACAACAGTTATATCGATTGTATGATAGAACAAACTACAGTACCATTTTCTTGTTCTCTTCACAATTCACCTTCGCCCATTTGAAACCATTCATTAAGTCCTCTTCACCCACGTGTTTGTCACGATCACGTTTGGACAGAGAAAAACAAAGTCACATGAATAGGTATTAATGTGACTTTGTTTTTCTATTACAACGCACAAAATTCTTCACAGGTTGGGTTCCAACAACTGATTAAAACATTGAGAAAACTTTGTTATCTCTCCAATCTAAATTGGAGACTTCAGTTCCATCAACGCACCAACAAATTCAACAATAGTTCCCCTTGGCTGTTTTTTCAGCTCTTCATCTGAAAGAGGAATGCAGGTAGTTATCAGGTTACGATGCACTGTGCCCAAGGACAGAATATCCCAACATTTTTTAATTGAATTGTAGGGATTCTAACTAAAACATGATTATACATTAACTTTTTTACTCTTAAAAAGTATAAAATATAAAATATTTTGACATCTGAAATAATAAATTTTAATTAATATTAATTTTAAATAAATTAACACGCAAAGTCTCTTTACGTGTTTCACATCTATGAAATTTTCAAAAATGTTGGGTGATAGAAAGTCTTGAGTTCATAATCGTTTTCAGCATCAGAAAACAGATGAAAATCATGTATCGCATGTTAGGAAACAAAATTATGTTTATCAGTGTATATCATATTAGAATAAATAGTAATCATTTAAATATGAGTATACATAATATTAAATACACTGATAAACATAATTTTGTTTCCTAGTGCTATTCACTAATGAGTGGTAAATATATTTTTGTAAATATTTTTTGGGTGTGTGCTTTGAGGCATTTTTTAAAGTCAGGAACAGGAAAAAGTTACAGTAGGGACTCAAGTCGGGTGAATAAGATGGTTGAGAACTACAGGAATGCTTTTCTTTGTCAAAAACTCAATAATTGAGAGTGCAATGTAATAAGGAGCATTGTCATGATGCAGCATCTGGTTGTCTTTGATGGCTGGTCTCACGCGGGCGACTCTTTTCCGCAGTCTTAGAATTTCTCGGTAAACATATTGATTTACAGTCTGTCCTGTACACAAAAACTCCTTATGGGCAATGCTATTACTATCGAAGAAACAAATTAGCGTGATTTGATTTCTGATTTGCTCATTTTTTATTTTTTAGGAAGTGGTGATTTTCAACTGTGCCACTCCTTATGGGCAATGCTATTACTATCGAAGAAACAAATTAGCGTGATTTGATTTCTGATTTGCTCATTTTTTATTTTTTAGGAAGTGGTGATTTTCAACTGTGCCACTCCTTGCTCTGGCGTTTTGTTTCTGGGTCGTACTCAAATATAAAAGATTCATTACCCGCAATACCATTTTTAGAAAATTCAGGATCGGTTTTGATTCGCCTTAGAAGATCGCGCGTCACACTTCCATTTTATTTTTTTTTGTTCAACAGAGCGTCATCTCCATACGTCGTTTTCAATTTTGAAAAGGTAGCATTCTGACAGAGTTTAACACAAAACTTGATCGCACAACGTTGCTCATAATTAGTATCACTCATTTTTGTTTTACACAACAAAAACTCGTTTCACGAAAAGTTTACGTCTCACGTGGCAACTATAGATTAAAAATATTACCTAATATAAATCAGCTGTTCATATAACCATCTGTTTACTAGTAACTTTACAGAGGTTGCCACCTTGGCTGCCAATAAAAAAAAATATATATATATATATGGCCTCCTGTGTATAAAATGTTTGTGGCCTAAAATTCTCAAAAATCATCAAAAAGGTTAATTTATTTGGTTAATTTTCACACTATAAAGGAGCGGGCACAAAACATCAAAATTTGAATGAAATTCTATTTTTTGCAGTTGTTTTCACGGAAAAAGCAACTCATCCGCATGTTTTTTTACCTATACTAGGAACATCATTATACTTCACCATTAGGAGTAAATGTAATTTTTTAATATCATTAACAAAAAACCCGGTAGTTGGTGCCCCTGCAAGTATTGTATATATCCTTTTTATTATTCAATTTACTAATGAATATTCTTTTTCATTTTTATAATAGTGTTTTTAACATACATTTCTCATATCGCGCATCCATTTCTACATCAAATTATTTTCCTACAAGGAAATTTGTTAAAATTAGAAAATAATGATTGTGTCTGTTTAAAGAATTACTCTAGTTATAGATAAATTGAGAAATTCCCCTTCGGGTTTAATCTTATTTGTTGTTGTAAATCGTTTAATTAAGAACTTAAAACAACAGTATAGATTTAGTGTACAACAGAAAACATGAAAGTGTAAAAGTGTTACTCGATTAAAAATATAACATATATATTTCTATCTATTTTATCGACTCTATGATGCACCAAAAATAAAACTCCTTAACATGTTGGTGTTTCATCTGTACTCTTAGTGTTGTAGTTACGCCCATAGGGTTTCAAATGTGTGCAATAAGTTTCCTTAGTGTTATGAGAATGATTTGTATAAATGTTTCTTAACATTCTCTTTCAAAATTAAGATCGTGGCTATTTTCTAAACTTAAAATGACGTTAATAGAAAGTAGTTAGTAAGTATCAGCAGTAAGTTCAGCCCTTCGTCGATACATCATGTAACTATAAAATCTGGCGAATAATTAATATCGAGTACGTTGTTAAAATACGATTTTTAAATGCGGAAATGTAAAAGATTCTCCCGGCCGACATCGGGTGTTCAATATTCATCTTTCGGATTGTTCTGGTTGAATCACAGTCTGGCATAAACAATGTGCATAACATAAACAATACTTATATTATTTCTCTAGTATAGGTTGTATCATATAGAAAATAATTTTATATCGTTACTTGTTTATCTTTAAATTTATTAATATACGTTATCGTTCCGCTTATTAAGCAGAAAGATGAGTGATTTTATCAGAAGAAAATTTCCAAATGGGGGATTTTTTTGTATGGCGAAAATTGTGAGAAGTATGCTTGTGAGAGACACATCGAACTTTTTCAGAAAAAATTTGTTAAATCTATTTTAGAAAATTTTGAAAATTCACAAAGAATGCAATGAATAATAAATATATGTATATATATATATATATATATATATATATATATATATATATATATATATATATATATACATATATACATATACACATACACATACACATATATATATATATATACACATACACATATATATACATATACATATATATACATATATATTATATTATCTGTATACGTGCCATGTATGTCGGTTTGTTTTTTTTTAATCTTCCTTCTACTATTAATCTGAGCGTAAAATTGCTTCCTTGTCGCTATACTTTTCCTGAAATCAAATTGGTCTTCTGATAACAGTTCTTCCACTTTCCTCTCAATTCTTTACAGAATTCTGGTTAGATTTTTGATGCATGAGTAGTTAAGATAATTATTCTGTACTCTTACATTTTTCTGCTCCTGCTTTCTTTGGTATCATGATAATAACACTCTTTTTTAAGTCTGATGGAACTTCCATTTTTTTCATAAATATTGCACACCAGTTTGTATGAGTATAATATATTTATCGCTTCCTCACCTACATTGTAACTCCCTTTTCATCCTCTTCACCTTCTTCTTGCTCTATAACACCAGTTTCTAATTCATTTCCTCCGCATAACTCTTCATTATATTGCACCCACATATCAACCTTTTGTTTCGTATTATAAATCGGTTTATGATCTTTATTTAACACATTAGATTTTAACTTATGTACCACAAAATTCTCCTTAATTTTCCTTGAGTCGTCTATTTTACCAATGATCATTTCTCTTTCCACATCTCAACACTTTTCTTCATTCCACTTTTCTTTCGCTAATTTGCACTTCCTATTTATAATATTTCTTAACTGCCGATAGTTCCTTCCATCATCACTAGCATTCTTATACTTTCTACGTTCATCCATCAGCTGCAATATATCCTCTGATATCTGATTTTCTACCAGTTCTCTTTGTTCCGCCTAGGTTCGCTTTTGCTGATTTAAGAATTTCCTTTTTAACATTCTCCCATTCTTCTATATTTTCTACCCCATCTTTTTTACTCAGACCTCTTGTGATGTCCTCCTCAAAAGTCTTCTTTATCTCCTCTTCCTCAAGCTTCTCTAAATTTCACCGATTCATCTGACACATTTTCGTTAGGATTTTAAATCCCAATCTACATTTCATTATCACTAAATTACGGTCGCTATCAATGTCTGCTCCTGGATATGCTTTGTAGTCAACGAGTTTTTCTCTACGTTTTTGCTTAACCATGATATAATCTATCTGATACCTTTTAGTATCGCCTGGCTTTTTCCAAGAGTGGTTATTCTTCTATTACGTTTTTTAAACTGGATGTTGGCAACTAGTAAATTATACTTCGTGCAAAACTGAATGAGTCGGTCCCCTCTTTTATTCCTTTTACAATGATTCTATTGTTAAGCTTTTTGAAACACTCTGCTCTCTTACCTATCTTCTTGTTCATTATAAAACGTACTGCTGCCTGCCCTTTATTTGACGCTGAGTTAATTATTCTAAAATAACCTGACCAAAAGTCGTTCCTCTTCCCACCAAATATATATATATATAAAGGTTGATATGGATGCATTACATCTATGTCAATATAAATATGAATATAGATATATTTATAAAAGTTGCGAAGGGAAAATATTACAGCAAAACACTATTGACATATAACAATTGTTTGTTAGCATTTGAATACTCAAAACCTGATATCAAAGTTTCATAAAAAATAAAATTGTAAACTATTACAATTAAATCAATTTTTAATAACAGGAATATTTTTTAACTGTTATTAAATAACAATAAATATTATATTGTAATGTAATTATTTTTTTACATGTTAAAATTGGATTCGTTAAGTATAATGAGGAGTCAAATTTTAATAATTTTTTTACAATATTTTTCTTTTTTCAGGCTATAATTAAAAAATAAGTGTAAAATATATTTTACGTAACGAAATTTTCAGCAAAACTAAAATGGAAAGAGATTTGATTAAATTAGGTTCTTATTTTTCTATCTGCACTCTTAATAATATTTTTTAATGTTCACATTTTGTTTTATTTAATTAAATGTATCGAGGGTTCACACATATATAAATAAATAATAAACGAATATATATATATATATAATGTTAAAATACCATCGAAACTTAACTGCAACGTTTCTTTTTTATTTAAGTTTGTTCAATAAACTAAATAACATTTTTTATTGAATCTTCTAAGAAAATTATTTTGATATAAGTAATCATTTTCTTAAATATATTTCTTTTAGTTATGAACTAGATATGATGATACTGAATACTATATATAAAAGTAATTTATCACACCCGATGTGAAATTATTATTTACATATGTAGATAGGGATACATAACGATATCTAAAATGGAAACAATTAACTTTTCATTTAAATTTCTCCTTTTGTAACATGTCCATGAAAAGTACTCGTAGTACATTAGTATCATTAATTTTTCCAAAATCACTTGTTTTAGTTTTTTAGGCACTAATGATATTCAGTGTGAAGCGTAAATTAATGGTTGATATTTAAAAAACAAATCAGCATGATGTTTCCAGGTTTTGAAGTTGTACCAACATAATAGATAAAAATATTTTTTGAACAGATGATTGAAAAATATATTCAATATTAAAGATAATCAGAAAGTCAAATTGCAAATAAGTGTTACGTACGTTGAATTTTGAGATCCTCGTAGGCTGAGTATGGTGATCTTGACTGGACAGTTTCGCCTCCAATCTGGTTCAGACCAATACCCTACCTAACGCGACTCTACCGATACCACACCCAACGCCCTTTCACCCAGCGGCCCACCTGGCGCCCGTCGGATGTGTATAACCCCTACCTAACGCGACTCTACCGATACCACACCTAACACGCCCCGACTAATACCACACCCAACACCCTTTCACCCAGTGGCCCTCCTGGCGCCCGTCGGATGTGTATAGCCTTTATCCCAACGAAACTATCCCGTTCGGCAGCCTTTCCCACTACCTACCGCACATCTAGAACACTTTGGATGAGCCGCTTCCCCCAACCAACTAGTCCCAACCGATACCCCACCTAACACGCCCCGACTAATACCACACCCAACGCACTTCCACCCAGCGGCCCTCCAGGCCCCCGTCGGATGTTTATATCCCTTATCCCAACGAAACTCTATCCCGTTCGGCAGCGTTCGTTTCCCTCTACCTACCGCACATCTAGCACACATTGGATGAGCCGCTTCCCCCACCCAACGCGTCCCAACCGATACCCCACCTAACACGCCCCGACTAAGACCACACCCAACGCCCTTCCACCCAGCGGCTCTCCTGGCGCCCGTCGGATGTGTATCCTTTATCCCAACGAAATTCTATCCCGTTCGCCAGCGTTTCCCTCTACCTACCGCACATCTAGCACACTTTGGATGAGCCGCTTCCCCCACCCAACGCGTCCCAACCGATACCCCACCTAACACCACACCCAACGCCCTTCCACCCAGCGGCTCTCCTGGCGCCCGTCGGATGTGTATCCTTTATCCCAACGAAATTCTATCCCGTTCGCCAGCGTTTCCCTCTACCTACCGCACATCTAGCACACTTTGGATGAGCCGCTTCCCCCACCCAACGCGTCCCAACCGATACCCCACCTAACACCACACCCAACGCCCTTCCACCCAGCGGCTCTCCTGGCGCCCGTCGGATGTGTATCCTTTATCCCAACGAAATTCTATCCCGTTCGCCAGCGTTTCCCTCTACCTACCACACATCTAGCACACTTTGGATGAGCCGCTTCCCCCACCCAACGCGTCCCAACCGATACCCCACCTAACACGCCCCGACTAATACCACACCCAACGCCCTTCCACCCAGCGGCCCTCCAGGCGCCCGTCGGATGTGTATATCCCTTATCCCAACGAAACTCTATCCCATTCGCCAGCGTTTCCCTCTATGTACCGCACATCTAGCACACTTTGGATGGGCCGCTTCCCCCACCCAACGCGTCCCAACCGATACCCCACCTAACACGCCCCGACTAATACCACACCCAACGCCCTTCCACCCAGCGGCTCTCCTGGCGCCCGTCGGATGTGTACATCCCTCATCCCAACGAAAGTATTCCGTTCGGCAGCGTTTCCCTCTACCTACCGCACATCTAGCACACTTTGGATGAGCCGCTTCCCCCACCCAACGCGTCCCAACCGATACCCCACCTAACACGCCCCGACTAATACCACACCCAACGCCCTTCCACCCAGCGGCTCTCCTGGCGCCCGTCGGATGTGTACATCCCTCATCCCAACGAAAGTATTCCGTTCGGCAGCGTTTCCCTCTACCTACCGCACATCTAGCACACTTTGGATGAGCCGCTTCCCCCACCCAACGCGTCCCAACCGATACCCCACCTAACACGCCCCGACTAATACCACACCCAACGCCCTTCCACCCACGGTCCTCCTGGCGCCCGTCGGATGTGTACATTCCTCATCCCAACGAAACTCTATCCCGTTTGGCAGCGTTTCCCTCTACCTACCACACATCTAGCACACTTTGGATGAGCCGCTTCCCCCACCCAACGCGTCCCAACCGATACCCCACCTAACACGCCCCGACTAATACCACACCCAACGCCCTTCCACCCAGCGGCCCTCCAGGCGCCCGTCGGATGTGTATATCCCTTATCCCAACGAAACTCTATCCCATTCGCCAGCGTTTCCCTCTATGTACCGCACATCTAGCACACTTTGGATGGGCCGCTTCCCCCACCCAACGCGTCCCAACCGATACCCCACCTAACACGCCCCGACTAATACCACACCCAACGCCCTTCCACCCAGCGGCTCTCCTGGCGCCCGTCGGATGTGTACATCCCTCATCCCAACGAAAGTATTCCGTTCGGCAGCGTTTCCCTCTACCTACCGCACATCTAGCACACTTTGGATGAGCCGCTTCCCCCACCCAACGCGTCCCAACCGATACCCCACCTAACACGCCCCGACTAATACCACACCCAACGCCCTTCCAACCAGCGGCTCTCCTGGCGCCCGTCGGATGTGTACATCCCTCATCCCAACGAAAGTATTCCGTTCGGCAGCGTTTCCCTCTACCTACCGCACATCTAGCACACTTTGGATGAGCCGCTTCCCCCACCCAACGCGTCCCAACCGATACCCCACCTAACACGCCCCGACTAATACCACACCCAACGCCCTTCCACCCAGCGGCCCTCCAGGCGCCCGTCGGATGTGTATATCCCTTATCCCAACGAAACTCTATCCCATTCGCCAGCGTTTCCCTCTATGTACCGCACATCTAGCACACTTTGGATGGGCCGCTTCCCCCACCCAACGCGTCCCAACCGATACCCCACCTAACACGCCCCGACTAATACCACACCCAACGCCCTTCCACCCAGCGGCTCTCCTGGCGCCCGTCGGATGTGTACATCCCTCATCCCAACGAAAGTATTCCGTTCGGCAGCGTTTCCCTCTACCTACCGCACATCTAGCACACTTTGGATGAGCCGCTTCCCCCACCCAACGCGTCCCAACCGATACCCCACCTAACACGCCCCGACTAATACCACACCCAACGCCCTTCCACCCACGGTCCTCCTGGCGCCCGTCGGATGTGTACATTCCTCATCCCAACGAAACTCTATCCCGTTTGGCAGCGTTTCCCTCTACCTACCGCACATCTAGCACACTTTGAGTAGTATCTCCATCCCGACAACTATCCACCCCGTTCCGCGAAGTTTCATCTCTGCTTACAGAACACGCTGATCTCCACTCCCTTCTGCGGCGTCTCATCTTCGCTGATAGAACTCGCTGAACTCTTTTCTCCGGCGTTTCCTTTCTGATGACACAACTCCTGAAAATAAACCATAAAAATGCATGAAAGCTTAATATTCCGTTATCATAGGTACAAAAATTTTATCATATATTTTATTTCAATTTTATCTTACGTTTAGGATATAAAAGATTCTATTTTATTTTAAAATTTCAACTGTCTCTTAATTAGATTTTGTTATACATACGTATAATTAGGACATCGGCATGATTTTTTAAGTTGTACCAAAGAAATATTTTTTGAGGAGATAAAATTGAAAGATATAATCAATAGTAAAGATAATCAGAATGTCTAGATCTAATATAAATACAAATATACATATACATTGCAAATAAATGTTACGTACGTTGAAATTTGAAATCCTCGTAGGCTGAGTATAGTGACCTTGAGTGGATAGTTTCGCCTCCAATCTGCGTCCAGACCGATACCCCATCTAACGCGCCCGACCGATATTCCACTCAAGATCTCCATCTTAGCTACCCTTCTGGCACTCGTCGGATGTGTACGTTGCATCTCCGCTGACAGAACCCGCTGATCACCACTCCCTTCTGCGGCGTTTCATCTCCGCTGATAGAATTCGCGTTAAAATCTGATTGTAAGCTGTAGCGTCATTTCGACGAGGGCATTTTAAACGAGGAAACCACTGTCGGCGGGATGGCTCCCGTTAAAGCCAATCAAGGCCAAGAACGCGGGGGGGGGGCTGTGTAGACCGGAAGCGTCATAAGGCGGGTGTCTTCCCCTACGGGGTTGGGTTGTCGGCGGGATGGCGACTGCGCTATCGGGGCATGGATTACATGCGGCCGTAAATGTGGCGACATCTCGATAGTATTAAATGAAGTAAATATCACGGGACTCTGCGATGGAGCTGAGTGGGAGTAGGCGGTCTGTCCACCTCTCCCTTGTAGACCAGACCGGAATCCAACTATTCCTAAGTCTGGAGTATGAACTAAAAATGAGTTCACTAAGAAAGCTATGAGTAAATTCCGTTGTTGCGAGCAACATTGCTGGTGGTATGTTATTAATACTATTGCCTCGATCTAAGCGACATTTACAAATTGGCTTTATAAAATGTAGAACTAGGCGCGGGGTTCGTGTTTCCGCGAACTCGGTTAGCTAGTTTAGAGGGCAACGATGTAGGGCATTCAAGATGTCCGTATGAGGCTTGCAGCGAAGGCAAAAGCCGAGTTAAAAAATCACCGATGTAAATGTATTCAGAGGCATTTACATCGGTGGCATCCCAACCGAGGCCTGGCTTATTACTGCGAGGTGTAATCAGTTGATGGTCTGTAAGACGACTCCTGTGTTAAAGCCCATCAGGGCTAGGAACGGGGAGGGGGTGGCAACCGCAATCGTTACAAGGTGGGCGTCTTCCCCTACGGGGGTTGGGATGATAGAACTCGCTGAATTCTCCGGCGTTTTCTCTCTGTTGATACAACTCCCTGAAAATAAACCATAAAAATACATGAAAGTTTAATATTCCGTTATCATAGGTACAAAAATTTTATCATATTTTATTTCAATTTTATCTTTAGGATGTAAAAGATTCGATGGCATTTTAAAGTTTCATACTGCATCTTAATTAGATTTTATTACACATACGTATATAATTATCGTTTGAAAAAAAATTACGAAAATTAGGTTTAAGAAAATTATTAATTTATAATATAAAATAAAAATAAATATTCCTGTAAATTATTAAAAATTGATTTAATTTATTAATGTTTTTAAAAATATATTGTGAATATCAATTAATTTATTACACTTAAAAATTAAATATGTAAATAATATTAATTCGTTTATTTAACTTTTCAATATATCACGAGATATCAAGTTTTAAGAATTCAAATGCTAACAACCAATTGTTATATGATAAGGTTATTAATATTATATATATATATATATATATATATATATATATATATATATATATATATATATATATATAAAATATATATTAACAAATGAGAAAGAATATATAATAAATAATATGGTTTTACAAATATAACATGACCAGTGAAGTCAAACTGAATGAATTTTACGGCGTTGTATAAGGGTAAACTTGATATAGTTTTTATGTTTCTTATCTGAAAAAAATCGAATAAACCACCAGGACCAAAGAACTGTCTTCGTGTAGTTTTCAAACGAATTGAAAACTACACGAATACTGGTGGTTCACACGAATACTATACGCTACAGCGTAAAACAAGCATTCGATGACGAAAGACACTTTTTTAAATGCAGCTTTGTTTAATAATTAAATAATAAGTCAGTAAATTTTGTCACCAAAACTGGTAGAGAATTCAATTCTGAGAAAACTGATGTAATAAAACCTGTGAAAAACAAAAAAGTCAACTTTTATTATTAAAAACAAAACAGTAGAAAAATGTTAGCAAATGTTTAACAAATTCTTAACACGCTTAAAAAATGTTAGCAGAAAAATGAATCTAAAAATTAACAGTCATTTTTTGTATAATACATTTAGATCTTCGAAAAATTAAAATACTTTTAATCTACTGTTCTTTTAAAAAAATATACATTGTATTTTATACTGCATTATTTAACAATAAATGTTCGAAGATTCCACCATTGTCATCAATGCACTCAATGAATAATAAAAAAATATAGGTTTAGATAGTAAATGCGGCGATCAAGGAATACACCTTATTAATCTTAATAATAGCCAAATTATAAATAGAAATAACCCTGTACAAGTGAAAGTTGCAGGCATCCAACATTTTTGGATAATAATGAATTAAATTTTGATGAGGCTCAACACAGAATTTTCTGTAAACATAAAAACATTAGATTTAGATAAAAGTAATTTGAAATGTCTGTCAGAAAACAAACGATTGTTACAATCAAGTATCTCTATGAATTTTATTATCGTGTTTCATTTTAGTAATTATTGTTTATGTAATGTATTGTAAAATATTTAAACAAAGACAATCTGAGCCTGCTGATTTGCAGCTCCCGGAAATTTTATTTGGGGAAGGAGGAGTTAGAATATATTAATTAGTGTATGTAAGCATTATTACTGGTATGTATTCCTGGAATAGCATTTATTCAAAGAAATATTTTGTTGAAGCCTTTGTTTTTTATGTATTTTTTTTTAGTCTTGGACTCACTTCGTTAGAATGAAAATCTATCATTGTATTAAAGTTTTTAACTTGGTCGGCTGGATTCAAGTACTCTTGTACTCATTTTATTATATAAAGAATATCTATATGTAAAATAATAATATATAAATAATATTTAAAATTTTTAATTTTAACACCAGATACCAGTATTCTTTGGTTGTAGGGTTTCAATTAACCACATACCTCAGGAATGGTCGGTCTGAGGTTGTTCAAGACATTCACTGGCCCAGTTACACTGTTAAGTTGCTGACTGCTAATTGTTGATGCGACTATAAATAAAATTATTAATAAAAAGTCTATTTAACATGAAAATATCTGAAAAAAACCAACTTAAAATATCTAAAAAAAATTTTAAAACTAAAATTAAGGGAATTTTAATATATATTTAATAAATTTAAATAAAAATATAAAGACAATCATGTCAAAGATAGCATTTTTTTATAAATTTATAAAGACAACTATATTTTCAAATGTACCTTATTTTACGTCCAGTATCCAAAATATAAAATAATTATACACCTCTATCCATTGTTAACTGTGTTTATTTTCAGCATTTCTCCAAATTATGTCCTCATGTCTTCTACTTTCAAAATTGTATAATGAATATGAATGTTTATTTTTTAATCATAATTTTTGAACGGTTGCTATGAAACAGAAATCGTTGTAAATAGTTTTAATGTTACTTTAATTTTTAACTTTGTACACTTCTTTAATTACTTGCTTTCTATAAACGCTAATGATGTAATTTTTCCAAATATTGAAAACTTTGGACTAGATCAGTACCCAAAAATGTATTTAAATAATCACTTAAAAATGATTATTTTTTTTATAAAAGAAATGTTAAATGTCGATGGATACATTTTTCTAGATAAAGTACATCATATAAAATATCAAATTACTCTATCATTATAGAAGAGTAGATGACTGTAAGCGATTATCTCTTATCTTTGATACAAAAGTAATTGAAGAAGATGGCTAAATAATTACAAAAGGTCTTTTGAAAGAACGATTTTTGTACAATTTCAAAAAAAAAATTTCAAGGAAAAAATTCTAAGTTTTTAAAAATTCTTAAGTCGGGTCCCATGAGAACCTATTTTTTTGTTGAAAAAAGCTCCCAATTACTCTATATTATTACTATATACAGTTAAATTTTCAATGTTGAAAATTAAAATTAAAAAAAATTTTATAATGAGTGTGGGTCCCATGTAGCTTCTTTGTTTTTGGGGTTCAAAACTTTTTATATATTGTAGTAATAATTCATTTCAATAAATCAATAAATTGTAAATCTGATTTATTATAATGTTATTCAACATGGCTAAAACATTATACTTTAAAATAAATATTTTGTTTTAAAGTCAGTATTTTCAAGATCTCTATCCGTCAGTCCTAATATACTCGTATATTGTATATATAATCCAACTTGATCCACCTAAGTACAGAAATTAAAAGGCAAATAAGATGACACCTTATTTTTTCATAACTTTTACAATAGCACTTTCATAACCTCACATCTTCAGTTGCAATTTTTGTTTTTTTAATTTTATAAAACACAAATTGTTTAAATTATATGAATCGCTATGATTACTGTTTTTTATATGTTTTATTATATGATTATTTGTTTTGTATGCAGGTTTAAATTTACTTTTATCATAAACCTTAGTTATATTTTCAACAAAGTTATCAGTACATAAATATTTTAAACATATCTTGTCAATTTTCTGAGTATCATTTATTGAAATACTGTGGGTGAATATGGGCTGGGCAAAAGGAATGAAAGACTGACTTATAGAGTTTTGCATGATGTATAATTTAGTAACTGCCAACACCCAATTTAAAAATCATAATAGAAGAATATACACATGAAAAAAGCCTGACGATACTGCATGGTATCAGATAGATTATATCATGGTTAAGCAAAGATTTAGAAATCAACTCGTTGATTGCAAAACTTACCCTGGAGCAGACATTGATAGCGACCATAATTTGGTGATAATGGAATGTAGATTGGGGTTTAAAATCCTGAAGAAAAGGTGTCAGCTGAATCGGTGGAATTTAGAGAAGCTTGAGGAAGAGGAGGTAAAGAAGATTTTTGAGGACATCGCAAGAGGTCTGAGTAAAAAAAATAAGGTAGAAAATATAGAAGAAGAATGGGAGAATGTTAAAAAGGAAATTCTTAAATCAGCAGAAGCAAACTTAGGCAGAACAAAGAGAACTGGTAGAAAACCATGGATATAGATGATATATTGCAGCTTATGGATGAACATAGGAAATATAAGAATGCTAGTGATGAAGAAAGTAAAAAGAACTATCGACAATTAAGAAATATTATAAACAAGGAAGTGCAAACTAGGAAAAGAAGAGTGGATTAAAGAAGTGTTCAGAAGTGGAAAGAGAAATGAACATTGGTAAAATAGACAGAATATACAGGAAAGTAAAGAAAAATTTTAGGGTACATTAAAATGTAATAATGTGTTAAAGATGGTACACCGATATAATACGAAAGGCAAAGTCGATAGGTGGGTGGCATATATTGAAGAGTTATACGCAGGAAATGAATTAGAAAATGGTGTTATAGGGGAAGAAGAGGAAGTCGAAGAGTATGAAAGAGGAGAAACAATACTGAGATCTGAATTTAAGAGAGCATTAAAATATTTGAATGGCAGAAAGGCTCCTGGAATAGATGGAAAACCTGTAGAATCAATGGGTTTCCCCATTGATAGGATATGAGTTTTTCAATGTTTTTGTATCGCATGAGAACCATATTCATGCCTTGTGGTTTGGTCCGGTTCCTATGTCATAAAGGGGGAGGTTTTTTAGTCGGTGAGAACCCGACACTACCGTCTGTTGCGGGCGCAGACGGTGGCTGGTAGAGCTTTTTCCTCCTCCTACGCAAAACAAAAAAAAAAAAAAAAAAATTAACAATTCATATTATGTACATTACTAACCTTTTTGCCAAGTGATTTTGAGTTGTAGGTGGTGTACTTGGAATATTTTTAAATTCATGGAAGGTATGACAAAAAAATGGTTACTGATCCTCAAATGTAATATTGAAAGTGGAGAATGATTATGGAAGATAAGGAAAATTTTAATTAAAGTGACTATCAACCGTAGTTTCAAATCTGGATTGAATAAAAAGTAAGTACCATAAATGTCTAATAGAATTTTTAAAAAGCAGCAAAATATAAAAAAAGTGTATATCTAGAATTGTACATGATGATTTTAACAAATTTTGGGTGCTGAATTCAAAACTTATAAAGTTTTGTGTAATACATTGCATTTTTAGATACATTTACCAATAAATGCATAATCAGTATGATAACAATATTTCAAAAAAGTTATTATTTATGTGTTTTCATTTATAATTTGTTTATTCAAATACAGACGAATTGAAATATTCAATACAGTTTTTAAACGTTTAAATCATTGGAACTGAATTTTTAAAATATGTTGACAAATTTTTTCACATGTGCGATGTTTGATCACTTTCTCTAAATAAAAACCAACAATAGTCATCAATCATTCTAGCATCCCATCTTCCTTGGTACTGATGCTTCATGGTCAGAATATCCTGACAGAAACACTCTCCCTGCTCATCAGTGAAAGAGCCCAAATTTTCAGGATAAAAGTCTAAGTGGAAGTGTAGGAAATTAATTTTTTATGACATCCTACATGCTATATGTTTGTAGTTTTTTAACAGCTTATTAACAAAAAAAATATTTTCATATTGTTTTCTGTTGCCTAAGAAATCACCAACAATGTCTTTGAAGAACTTCCATGCAGCTAATTAACATTAGCTAAGTTTATCCTCAAAAATATTTATTCATCACTCGATTTGAAAACTTATTGTTAAATAATTGTTACATAATCTATCACAATCACAATACGGTGATGCATATAAAGCACAACAGATGCAAGAGATACAATTGCTTACACTTTCATTAAGAATATTGATTTACATACGTGACCAGTCCCATGTTGAACAGAGTCTTGTACAGGTGAAAGATTTCTTGAGTTTTAGTGGGCTTGGCCTACTCTGGGTAGAAGACAGTGGGTAATTGCTTCAGCCCCTCACTTTCTTTATTAAGCCCAACGTGAAATGCTTTTTTCTTGACAATGACAATGCCGTTTTGTGGGACTTGTATCTCATATCTTGTCATATTCAATACTTTGTTTACGGCAAATGCTATATATAAATGTCTATAATTATTTTATTGATTTTTTTTCAAACTACAACTTCTTCCTAAGTAAGGAGAAATAAAAAAAAAATTAGTGTAACAGCTGTGGTGCCTCTATCATGTTTTAAAATAAATATCTAAACTTCAATGTAATTCTCAAATACAAAAAATCGTTCAGATCTTCTTATGCAATGTTAAAACAAATGGATAAAAACTGGCAAGTTTTACTTCAGTAAAAATCTAAAGCTATCGTGAAAAGTCCATTCTCCGCAATGTATAGATAAATATGGCATGTACTTGAATTCTGGTAAGAAAGAAAAAACGGTGTCTAAATATTTTGTTATTTGGATCGCTATTCCTTATAAACATATCTGCATTAGAATTTCCTCTAGTCAATTTCCACTCTCGGGCACTTGTTGCACCACAACACCAACTTTTGTAGAAATGATTTTAAAAATCCAGCACCTATCCATTTCTGAGCCCCTTGTTAGTTTCATTATACTAATTAACAGACAAATCTTTATCTTAATAAAGAGAAGGTATTTAAGCAGTATCCAAACAATAGGAGTAACAATAAAAATCTCCAACTTGAACAGACAACTAAAGCCTTTGAGTAGCTTATAGCGTAAGGTTATGCATTTTCATTCAGAAGAATAACAGCCATAGACAGCAGCCTACACCGTTTGATTTGTCTAACAATTTATAATAAGAATCTGATATGGCTGCAGTCCCAAGTTCCATCAATTCTGCTAGTAGATTCTTTTGTTCCCAAAATGTTGTAACATCATTTTTTCAGTTCAATAATATCATCTGAATCTGTATGGCTTACTTCTCTCTGATTTTCTGGCATCATGACTATGTCGCTCGTAATATTAGTATAAACATGAGATTATCATCTACAGATTTTAGTTTCACTGAATGCTTGCTCATAAAAATGAATTACAAAACACAGAATTACAAGTTGGAAACAGCACATCATCATGTCTTTCATCAATTGCTCCTTTACCAGCACTAAACAGAATGAAGAAGCGATTGAACATAATAAATGAAGTGATTACATAATAAATTCCTGATCTGTGACTTCTGTGTTATACAAGTCATGCAAGATACAAGTGATACCATATAAAGTACATTTCTTTACATTTATTATGACACGATACAACCATTCAATGTGAATATAGTAAAAGGACCAATTTCAGAGCTGAATATCAGCTATAGTTTAGTCAGCTTCATGCTGATATGCAATAATTTTGAGGCAAAGGCATCAGAAAAACAAATTGTGATGTTGAGTTTTTATTAAGACTGGCTCAGCGTTTTTTTTGGGAGTAGATGTGTCATGTCAGATTATCTGTTGAGTTGTGACACCTTCAGACATATAAATAATATTAATTATTATTATTATTATTTTTATGAAGTAGACTTCTTGAGTCAATTGGAATCCCTTTTCCTCAAATAGATTTCATGAATATAAATTACATCTTTGAGCTTTGTCTTTGATAAAATTCTGGATTTATCTCTTAGACTGAGGCAATAGCTACTTTCTTAATGTCCCCTTAACAGAGTGATATTTGTCTGCTTATGAAACTTATTTCCCAGGCAAATTATTATATTAAAAGCACAACATAATAGACTTGGATATCTTGATGAATTAATTTACATTTCTTATAATTTAATTCACTGAATTTCTTCATAACATAAAGATACATTTTATAATTTATTCGTGGTTTGAATTATGTGTGTACTGTATATCATTAAACAAATAATTATACTAATACAACTTGTAGACTTGTTTGTTATTTATTTGCAATAATTTAATAATAACTAAACTGGTAAGTTTTCTTTTTCAGCAATGTCAGAAGGAGTACTGATATGGAGGACTTTTATCCCAGAATTTAATAAGAAATAGAATCTTCATTTTCATTAAATTAGATTGGAGAGGAAACTGTAAATCGGTGAGTTTTAAATTTAATTATTATAATATATAAATTGGCAATACAATAAGTAAAAACCATTAAAAAAATAATGTAGAAAAGTGGTAACATCAATATACATTTAAGTGTCCAGCTGCTGTTAGAGAGGGGAAGACAGTTGTAACAAAAGATTAGAAGGGCTCTAAGAAAAAAAAAATCCATAGGTTTTTTAAGTTCAGAGAAAACATTTAAAAGGATTACGAAAACTTGGGATTATTTTTATTTATTTTATTATATTTAAAGGCTTAGCTCTATATCATAGTTTATAAACGTAATTAAATTACATTATATCAAAAATAATTTATCTTAAAGATCAATATAATATTAGTAATGAAGCGATTAATTTGGATAACATCGAAAGTTCCAAGTTAATTTCAAGTCTTTTAGATTACTGCATATAAGAGATTCAGCATATCCTGGAGGGTTTCAATGTATCTACCAAAGAGAGAAACGATCTGCTTAATTTTAAAGGGAAAATATTTTAAGTTTTTTGGGATAAGAGACGTTTAAAAAAAGATACTTGAAAAATAAAGAATAATCTAACAAAATGCAGTGACATTCAAAAAAATTACAATGAAATTGTAAACCATACAGTAAGTCTCAGAGATATCATCCACTCGAAAAAAGAAATCTCTAATATAAATAAAACTGTCTTTAACAATGATATCAAAAAAGGTTAAGAAACTACGTTTCTATTATCAAAATTTGTTTAAAAAAATACATGTTTAATATAAATAATAGGCAATAATAGATAATAAACAGTGTTAAGCGTTCCATATAATAAACAAAAAATAGGAAAATTTGTTACAAAACTCGTCTACATGGAATTCATATCACATTTACTGAAATAATATAATTCTTATGATTATTCATTGTTTAATAAATGAAATCAGGCCAGTAAGAGTTTTGTAACATTATTTTTTTCTATTTTTTGCTTATTATATGGAATGCTTAAACATTGCTTATTATCTTTAATTGTACATCTATTGTCTATTACATATATTATCATGGATTTTTTTTTTAAAGAAAATTCTAAATTAATAACAGATTTTGATAATAGAAATGTAGTGTCTTACCTTTTTTGATATCTGTATCATTTTGTTAAAAACAATTTTATTTATATAACAGAAATTTTTGTTTTTTGGGGCAGAAGAAATGATAATTTCATTTGTAAACAGTAAGTGTCTCTCCATTTACAATTTCATTGTAAGTTTTTTGGATCATATATACTAAACCTACAATGCATGAATTTTCAAATTTAAAAAAAAATAATTTTTTTCTACTAAAAACATGTGTAATTTATAGGAAAAATAGCTAAAAATTAAAAATAGGTTTTCAAATTATTTAGAAATGTTTTTTATGCGACTGAAAAACAGCTACTTTATTATACTTATTTGTTTAATGGTAAATCATATAAAACACTATCATTCTCTACAATATAATTAAAAATATGCAATTTTGATAAATTTGAAAAAATAGAAAACAAAAAATAAAGAGAAAAATAAAATTTTTAGATAATTGTAATGGATAAATCACTTAAATTATTTTTATTATACTTTTTTAAACACTTTTCTGTGCCTATAATCAAACCATTGAATAATCAAAGACTTTAAAAGAAAAACACTTTTTTAAAAATTAATACTATATATTTTTGATAAGCCACAAGCCTAAACTAATTTTTTAAATGATTTACAATGGTATTTTTCAACATTTTAAATACTATCCTTTAACCAATAATGAGTTCTATATTCTAAGTTCAATATGTTAAATATTCTAAAAAACCTAAAAACAATAATTATTCTGTAATCATTTGACATTATCTTAACAAATAACTAGTCTAAATATGTTCATCAGTATTATGTTTTCAGAAAAATTTATTTTTGTTACTGTAAACTAGACACTTTAAAATAAACACTTTATGCATTTGACTCTTGTCCTTTACAATTTGGAATTATATATTTTTGTTTTTTGATATGTCCAGGCTAGTGTTCATATTTATCCAAACAAACATCAGCTGGAATATTAGTTGAAGTTTAAATCTTTTCTTTGGTGGTTCTTCTTTGCTGGAAATAGGACGACCTCACATAATCATCAAACACTGAACCCATATCTGGTTCATCATCTCTGTCTATCAACATCAATTTCTTGTCCGGAATAAATTTCAAAATTATAAGTGAAACCAGATACTCTGCTCAGTACAAATAACTTGTACCCATATTTGTGAAGCTTTTCAGTAAATATTGTATGTATGATGATCTGCTTTAGTGAGCCACATTTGTTCATCAGTTGACAAAGATTCTTCTACTGGGACTGTAGAAAACTTTTTCAAAAGGTGTTCAAGCACTTTCCCCAAAGGCAACCTAATTTTTTATTATCATTTATATTAATATAACGTCTAGTTTAAAATTTATTAACTGTCATTGTCTCTTGAACTAATGGTATACCAATTAATAGATGCCAATAGTATCTAACACCTTTAATACAGGTCAAACTTGTAACTATATTTTTAACTAACATATTTTTTATTTTACTGGGTGTAATTTTGACTGGTTTTTCAGGTGCTTTTTTTGTGTACTGTATAATGAACTGTATTCTATGATTTCATTGTCAAAAAAATAACTAAAAAATTCATAAGGTGTATTTAAAGAATTTATTTCACCAGGCAAATCTGTGCTTGATACATCAGTGTCAAAAATTAAAAAAAAATACTTTTCTACCAAATTTGTTGTTTGACATGTTTAATAAGTTTAAGTTAATTTTTACAAGAACTAGAAACATTGAAATGTTCCTGAATTTTCTGCTTTTGCAAAAATAATTGGTCTAACATGGCAGTAGAATGAGTACCATTGTCACTTTACTAATTTGTGATGATGCAGATGTACATTCAACGTCAGTAGACAGCAATTTCATCCATGGCATCTAACAAATTAAATAGGATATTTTTATTAAAATTTAAACACCTAATGTATAAAAAGTAATAAAAAAATATGATTAAATCAATTTTTAACAACATACACAAACACTACGTAAACATAACCTGTACACACAACTTCAAACTACACTCAAATATGGTATGCATTAAGTTGCCAATCGTCTACCAGTATGTAATCAATAATAGATAATATACAAATGAAATTATTCCCAAAAACCCTATCAGATATTATTACGATAGATTTTTTTTAATAAGAAAAAGTTTTTATTTGGCAAAACAATAAAATTTTATAAAATATTTATATTTATTACAAAGACATGTCTACTAGTAGCTTGTCATCGCTAATCAGCTGATTTCAAAATCTAGAGTTGTAAGTTTCAAATACTAGTAAAGGCTCTTACGTTTATACGGATTTGAATTAAAGGTAGTGGCTACCGGTGTTCTTTGTAGGGTTGGGAGAAACGAATCATTAAGATGATTCAAATTATATAAATCAGTTAATTGTCAAGATTAGAATCACCGATTTAAGTCATAAGAATCTTTCACTGTATCCTAAGGACTTGACAGCCATTTTTGTTTAAAATACCGGTACAGAAAATTCTGATATGGACATCACGTGACTTGCTTGTACGCCTATTAAATTACATAATACAAATTTGCACTTCATTTGAAAGCGAGTTACATTTTATCAAAGTTTATATATTAATTCTATTTCACGTCGCTCAAGTAGTTACGTGGTGTAATAGAGAACGTGTCAGATCCGTAACCACGGACACATCGGTTTGAATCTGACGTAATACATATACTTTTTTTAAATTAAATATATTGATTGATTAATAACTAAAACCTATGTAACATTTTTTGAATTAAAATGAAAGTACGTAAAAGTACTAATTTTTTTTCTTATATTTTTTGTATTGTTATTATTAAAGTATTTATTATTAATGATTTTTTTACAATCTGAGATTAATTAATAAATCAATATAATCAAATTAAAAGTTGGATAAAAACTAATGTGCCTTGCCCTTGTGAGATCCAAATATTTTATTAACCAATGAAAATAAAGCTCTCGATGAGGATTTATTTACTTTTGGTTCAGTCGATTGCAATCAAAAGGGGAGGTGCACAGTAGTGCACCTCCATGTTACAACAGTCCTACATCAAAAATTTCAACATTCTACAGCTAATCATTTTTGAGTTATGTATGTACAGACGTCATACCAAAACTAGTCAAAATGGATTCAAGAATAGTCAAAATGTTTATTTCTGTTGAAATCTGAAAACCGAAATTTTTCATGATTACAATACTTCCTTTACTTTGTACAAGGAAGTAAAAAGGAGAAATTCCCAATCACTTTCCTTACATTTTGAGATTGTGCTGGATGATATGCCCACATACGAGTACTACCTATCAAATGACTTTGGAACATAATAACTAATAAATCAAATGCCTCTACCCTTTCTCTATTTGTTAATTGACTCATTTTTTTAATAATCTTAACATATATGGCAACATTAAAAAGATATCCTCAGTCAAGTGATGTAAGAAAGTGGACAGTTCCTTCTGTTAGATAAAGATTTTTCACTGTTACTTGTCTAGACGATTAAATTTTAAACCATTAACATATGGTTCAATGTTGTCAGGGCAGGGAATCTATTACATATTTATAAATGTTAAACAAATACACCCATGCATGGTTGTAATGAGTATAACAGAACACTTCACATCTCAATTTCTCATCAAAACGTGTCAAGTTTTGATCATTTCTTTTTACTGTATGCATTTTTACTTAAATTCATTATTTTAAGTTTGCTAAATTATACAGAAGTATAATTGATGTATCTGATGTGCTTCTCAGAGGTGTGATGCTAAAGATATGCTCATCAACAAAGTACTAACAGAAATAATCAGTACTAACTGTTTAAATGCTTACCAACAGTTGAACTTGACGCGTCCAAGCGTGTCCATTCAATTAATGAACAGACAAAATTTGATGACGTTTTATATACAGGCAGGTATTAAATAGAAACTATAGATTAGGTTGACCAAACTGATCCCCTTCAGTTTTAACATAACACAGTTGAGACCACCAAATTGATAGGATGTTGATGACATAATTTTTAAATTTATGATGACCAACTTGATATAATTATGCAAATATCACAACTTTCATACAATTAACAGTGAGTTCCTGAGGATGGAATTTAATATTGAAATTGCTTGAATACGTCAATTTCATTTGTTGGTATCCAATTTTTTGTATATCATATATATATATATATATATAAGAATGTAATATAGTACAGCCATTCCGGCCGCAGTGTAATATGTTGGTTGTGGTAATAGCATACACTAAGTAATTGCCAGATAAACTATGGCTAACTTACACTTCCTTTATTTACCTTTAAATTTACATTGAATTAATAAATATATGTTAATACTGTCTCGCTAGAACAGAAATGAAATTAGTAATAAATATCAATAAGGTACATAATACAATATAAGATACATAATATAATAAGGTACATAAATGTTACACTAATATAAATATCATTAATTTTATTCAGTAATACAAGACAAACCAAGTACATTGTTATAATACAATTTTATACATGTAAGTTACTTTTTTTTTTATCAATATAATATACAATAGTGGTGATCATAAGAATGTATAAGAATAGTAATACAATAAGAATATCTCAATGCTCAGAATATTAATAACTTTGTAATAACATACATTAATATTTACCTATAATCTACAGAGACTAGGATTTCTTTAAATGTGTTGTTTGTGAAGCAGGAGAAGATGTGTGCAATGGTCCGAATAACCATGGTGCCATTGGATAGAAAGTATAAATAATGACTTACACATTAAGTGACACATTTTATTGCATCTAACATACATACAATATCTGTGTTGTGTGTAGTATATATGTACATGCAAATGTAGTATAATAATTAGTCTGTAGAGTAGAGGGTTAGAAGACCATACAAGTAAGATATAAATATACAGAATATTACATTAACAATAAGTAACATTTATGACCGTAATATAAATCACAATTTAAAGCACATTAAAATATAATAAATAAATTACAATAAAGTATAATATTAACAAAATTATTTTAACAATATTCTAACATGTGAAGTATTTATTTTTTTTTATTTTAAATAAATAATTATCAGACCCTGGCAGCAAACAACTTTTGCAGAGGTCTTCAGATCATCAGCAGTCTAAATCAACGACTCAAACTAATTGGTCAGAACCTGGATAAACCTTAGTGATAATTCTGAATTTCCCTCCAATAGACAGATTACACGAAGGAAAATGCCATTTATTTCTCTGCTGGCGATAATGAAGATAGTCCTAGATCATCGTTTCCAGATGGATTGGATAAATTTCTGGAGTAAATGACAACAACCTAGGTGGTTAATTTGAATTTCTTTGTAATCGGGTTCAGGTAAAGACATAAGTGGACAACAAATAAGAAAATGTTCAGCGATAGTAGTTCTGGGTCCCTATGATCTGCAGAAACAGTAAAAATGGGACATTTTAACAACCTGTATTAAAACTGAATACAATTCTTCAAAGTTCAAGATTGTTGGTCCTACAATACTTTTAATTGCGCTCTCCCATAAGCCACCAAAATAGGGTGAAGAAGGTGGAAGAATGCCCATGATATGTTTTGTTTGGATGAAAAGACTTATATGTTTAAATTTAGATTTTCAAAATTTAAGAATTTAAATAGGTCATACAAAATATTCTTGACAGAACAGAAATTGGAACCATCATCGGGAAACATTAGGGTAGGAATACCTCTTGAATGAATACTGCTATGAATGACTGCATAGTTAAATCAGAGACTAATTCTAAATGAATTGCCTTAGTACTGAGGCATATAAAAAGTGCTATATAAGATTTACTTAGGGCTTTGGACTGTTGCCTGCCATGACAAATTGTAAGTGGTCCTCCATAGTCAATTGCACAGACAGAATGGACAGGAAGGTACTACTCTGAAAGGTGGTAACTGATCTTTTGGGTCTTCAGGTGGTCACTTTAGTTTTTGTGTTAAAGCAAAAACAATGATAAAATGATTGATAATAAGATCCAGTATTTCTGGCATAATGAATGATGTGTTAATTGTATATCAGAATATAAAAGACGTGAATGCTCAGCAATAATAATTAATTTTATTATATTTACCTCTGAGTAGGATAATAGGATGTTTAGCTTAATATAAAAAGGAGTGTTGTAATCTACCTCCCACTCGTAATATTCCTACGTCAACAAGAAATGGGTCAAGTGAAATTATTTTACTTTATTTATAAGTTTATATATTTTATCACTAAAACGTAGATCTTGAGACTGTTCTATGAAAAAGGTAAGGGTTTGATTTAATTCCCTTGTTAAATGACCAATGATTTGTTTGGTCCAATTTAATTTAAGGTTGTGAATAAATCTGAAATAATAACTGAATATATGAGTTAGCTTATGCAAAATGAAAATTGTGTTGTGGGTAAACAGTATGTACTAAAGCTACTGTATGTGGCTTTACGTTTTTCTATAAGAAACGGTAGAGGTAACGGTTGATTATAAACTTAAACAGCAACCAAGAGTTATTGTCTATGACATGGATCATCGTCTCTCTGATCGAGTTCACGACACTGGTCAGGAAGCAAATACCAATTTGGACGAGGCAACTTTACAGGGTGAATGTCGGTTCTTGTATAACAGGTAAACGTGAGGCAGAGTGTTACCATGCAATGTTGTGTGGGGGACCTAGCCTTCTACAGAAGTTTGTGGACTTCTCATCTTGTAGAGTAAAGGAATATATAGATGTCCAGCGTTGTCATTATGGGCACAGGGGGAAGTTCTGCCAGTTTCTGTCGCTGTGTGCTCATGTGGAGAGGAAGGGCACAAGCGAGAGGATTGTTCCAAAAAGAATGAGGGATCGATTTGTGTCAACTGTAAGAGGCTGTGCAAAGAGCATAAGCAATCTGTGGACAGTAGGATTGTGGGTCTTACTTGAGAGCTATACTTCAATTCGTTGAATAGTCAGGGTGCTTACATTGCACAGATTGGATTAGGTGAGGTTGTAGATCAAAGGAATCTGGATGTGGTTCTTTCGCAGCATCCTTATGTTGTGGCAGGTGATCTGCCATGTTTTAGTGGCTGGAAGTTTCTGTATGGTCCTGTTAGTAAATCCGCTATTCTGTGCAGGAGAAGTCTGGATTGCGTCTTTGTTCAGCAGCTCTCTGATTTTCACTATGTTGTCATGAAGCTGGTAATCGGGGACTAGCAACCTTATGTTGCAAATTCGTATTTTCAGTATAGGAACCCAGCTAAGTGACATTTAGAGAAAGGGACAAGATTGTCCGGTTTGTTGGTGGCTGTCTCATTCTGATGGATGCAGTCATTAATGCAAAGTCTTTATGGTGGCACAGTACTTTGATGGATGAGAAAGAGGAGTTGGTGGCATTTAAATGTACAACACGGTCACACGGTTTATTATGTTTTGGGTGAGTTCCCAACCTTTGCAGGAACATTGGATGGTAGAAGGTCGTTCATGGTGTTTGATTTTCAGAATTGTGATGTTGCAAACAATTTTTGAAGGTAAGAGATTAGTATTTTGTTACAGCTCAATTTGTAAATTTTTATTGGCTATCAGTTTTTTTGGTTTGGTTTAGGTGAGTTTGAAATATATCTTTTGTAAGCTGATGGGTTTCAACACTGATGGAAATTCTTTCGAGGGATTTTCATCGGTGCCATCTTAACAACTGAAATATGTAATCAGGTATTGAGGGTCTAGAAGATAACTTTTGGTAAAGCCCTGATGGGCTCTACCCTGAAGGGGGTTTGTGTTCCCCTATGGAATCAGGATGGCCAGAACATTTTGATAGGTTATCCGTTTAATATGGTTCTATCCACCACACGCTATTGACTGATGTAATGACTCTTTACCACTTCCTTCTAGCTAGTAGCTCAGTAAGCAATCGTTACATTATACTATGTACATACTTATATTTTCTTAGAAATGGTGTACCCATATTAACAGCACATAGTCACTGTTTAATACATTAACTGCAGTTTTTCTAGTATTTATACATTAACATTCGCAGCGACTAGAGATCAACACATAAGGTCCGTGTGATCAATTTAACAATTTTTTGTGTGAATTAGCTGAATAATAATTAACTCCAATGTATTAAAGCTATCTGTCTGATCAATCTTGATTCACGTCAAAACAACAAATAGTGGAATCAATTCTCCATTTGATGCATGAAAAAATAATGGTAATTATTGTCAAAAAAAATACATACAGACAGACCATTCACACAGCACACTATGAAGACTGGATTTACATATTAAAAAACATAAATATATAACTGTAATAAATAAAAAAGCAATATTTAATGGATTCTGATAAAAACCATAGTTCAAACTACATTTCATTTACTACAGAATGAAGTAGTCTTTATCATTAATATTAAAGTACCTTGGTAAGGGGATGTAATGGACAATTTGTTACAAATTAATAAGATTTGTTAATTTTGTGTTATGGCTGAGCAACTTCTTTTACTGATTTACTGGAAGCAAAAAGTTGGAAGTGGTTGAATGTGTTTTTTTTTTTAATATGTTACCTTGTTCAGTTTACTACAGGCTGTACTGACAGTAAAAATTTTAATGAGTAACACAGTCATACATAACACTGAACAGAACTGTATTGCAGCTATCTTATACCCATAAGAAGCTCTCTGCAACAAAATTATCATGGACTCTGTTCACTCGTTCTTTATTCAAAACCTTTACTATAAAATTAAGTATACCTGCTATGGCATACATTTAAAAAAAGTGCAGTGATTGAATTCTAACAGCCAAATACGTGAATTCTGAACATTCATTGTTATTTACAAGCTGCTGACTGAATTACTGTTTATTGGTGGGTAATCAATTTTGAGCAATGGGAGTTGATAATACAAATATTGAGAATGAAAAATTTTGTCATTTCAGATGACGAAATGAGGTTGTTGATTAACAAAAACTACTGGAATTGTTCACTGACAGGATGAGAAAACTGGTTTGCCTTTTATTTCATTTGAATACTTCTTTCTGTTTGGGAGTTATTAATTAGTCAGTATGCATTACTCTTCAACCACCCCTTGTAAAATATTCTCTTGTAATGACATACAATATATTGCATAGAAATGATTATAATTACTTAACAGCTTCCTAAGAATGTCTCTCAAAAATGAAATGTGGCTACTAAGCTTATTCTTTTACAGTCTTAGGAAGTCGTAGTTTTGACACCAAAACATAATGTTGTTTAGATGTAATACAAACATTCTTTGTGCGACACTAGTTACTTACACACTGCTTTTTTTACATAATCATAATGTGTTCCCTTCCTACATGTAGCACAATGTAATATGTAGAAAGAAAGATCATTAGTAGATCATTCTTAATCTTGGATTCTTGATAAAAATACTGTAAGTCACTGGGTCTCTATACTGAATGTGGTCTCCACATTCTCTGAAGTCGATCTATTCAATGTTGAAACTCTAAAGTGTAGAGATGTAATACACAAATCATTTGTAAACAAAATGCATTATTATTTCTTCAAGGATTCATGTTAAAAAATCTGTATGCTGTCAAAAATAATTACTACAACTTATATCAAGTATTACTCCTACTTAATACACATTGCAATATGTTAATAACTGGTGGATGAGAAATGAGAATACCTGATAAAGTATGAGCAGAGATAACATTCCCTGTCATAAAAACCCACAAGTACCAAAGATGCATTAACATATGGATGTCTAACCACAGGGAAGAAGGGATCATTGATAAGGAAAATGAGTGGACAGTGAGAAAGAAATGGTGATCTATCCATACAACTACAAAATGAGATCAAAAAATCCATCTGAAGGGAGGGCTCCTTCAACAGAGGAATCTGTCCTGACATAAATTTTTCAAATAAATTGGGAGCAGCATGTTACTAATTAATAATTCTCGGTTGATCAGCAGTTAAACCACATTGCTTTCCTATCACACATCCTAAGTGCAGTTTTCAAGAGCTGCCTTAGAAGAGGTTTCAAAATACTGCACGTAGGATGTGTGGTAAGAAAGCAGTGTGGTTTAAATGCTGATCAACAGAGAATTACTAATTAGTAACATGCTGCTCCCAATTTATGTGAAAAATTTAGGTCAGGAGAGATTCCTCTATTGGAGGAGTCCTCCCTACAGATGGATTTTTGATCTCATTTTATAGATGTATGGATAGTTGTTTCAATTTAGTTTATGGCATCAATATCTTCTGAAAGCTTAACAAGAATTTATTTCCACATATAGTAATTCTTACTTATATTTTGCCATACAAGCCATACATTTTATTCTAATTGTATGATATTTTTTTAATTTTATAAATCTGTGAAGTTGTAGTTTTAAAATTTTCATAATAAAATAAGTATTTTAAATTATAAAAACCTATTTAAAATTACTAATTCATTAAATTCAAGATCAAAATTGTTAAACTTGTTGCCAATTACATTAAAATATTCTGTATTTCCTTACATTGTAGAAAAAATCTCAGTGGACAAACCTTATGACATTAAATTAAAATTTTATTTTATTTATTTTTTAATACTGTACTAAAAAGGGAAAGTGCAATCAATACATTATTAGTATTGATTGTACACTTATTAGTATTGTATTAGCATACTACTTCTAATTTTGATTTACTCAATGAGAAATTAGAGAACAATATGATCTTAGATCTGTCTCAAAAGTACAGCAAAACCATTTGGGGTGAAATGGTACAACTTATAATCATCCTCTTTCTAGGATTCATCAGATATAGTTACTTCATAACTAACTCTCAGATAAATAATAATTATAGGAATGTCATGACAGTTGAATTTTTACCAAATTCAATTTAATACTGTGATGCTCTCAAGACTGTACAGTACAAATTATAAGCTCTAAAGCTTTTCATTTAACAGGCAAATTTTATACCATAAAAAATGTATACCTGTTCATCCATTTATTGCCTATATGACTCGACTCTTCTACACACTTCTATTGCTATTCTACTGTAAATTCATTTCTACTTCCACTCTTTAATCAAACTATTTTAAATAAGATTATGTGTAGTGTAGTGCAGCACGTGACATGCTGACAAATGAAACTTAGAGTGAAAATAAATATAAAATAAAAAAGCAAATTAGCATCTCAAACCAACAACTTAACTGTCAAACTTTATACAGCGTGTATTTCTAAGAATTCCAATTTCACTAGAAAGTGCATATATACTCAATGAAAAAAAATACTGCTCATTTATGGAAAAGATGTAAATTTTTAACAGAATTAGTTTATTGTTATCTCTTATGTAAATATCAGGATTACAACTTACAACTAGAGGCTGCGAAATATTCAGATCTCACGTTCAGAAATTTTCTAATGTTCACGTAACATTTACTTTGACTGAAGTAACAAAAGATTTCCTTGCTTTAATAAAATAGATCAAAAGTGAAATCTAAAAATTTATTTAGTAAAAATAAGAAAACCATAATGCTTATGTAAAAAAAATTGTATTTTACAGTTTACTTAAAATAATACATTCATTATGTACACACATTCTGTATCAATATGATATCTACAGAATTTTAGAGACAAATTCATAAAAATCTAATATCACATAGTAACACAATATTTGTATAATGAGAATATCTTCATTACTGTTGATGGAGGTAAATGACTCTCTTGTAGCTTTATGTAAAGACTAAGTGGATCAGAAGAATCTAAAAAAATACACATTATGAAATAGAAAATTTAATTTTTTTTTATATCATTCATTTTTTATATAAAAGTTATAAGACAACACCTGGAAATTATACTTCAAATCCTTACAGACATAAATGTATGATATGTGTTATAACCAAATGATTTTAGATGACCTGAGATAATAAATCGCAAAATTGCACAACTATTCTAAAGAATATCCAAGATTATATGAAAATCTACATGGTAAAGCAAGGAATGATGTGGTTTCCTATCACCTTTTTCACTTACATGAATATACTATTAAAAATTACATGCTTTACAAACATCACAACCATAAAGAAACAAATTAATATTTTCATTTCTATAAAAAAAACCAATACATTTTTACTGGAATTAATAAAATTATTGATTTCTGTGAAAACTTTTGAAAAAGTATACTTTATGACAAATTATATTGTCAACCAATGTAAATAAGAAATTGTGTCTTTCACATGTTATTTACTTTATTAACAATGTAAATAATTTTAATTTTTATTTATAATAAACTATTAAAATATCTTCAAGGTATGTATTTAGTCATGAGTCACTAATAAACATCAATATTAAAAGAATGTTAACTGAAAATGTTAGAGCTTAGAAGTTGGTAATTCTGATTTATCTAACATAGCAACAAATTAATTTTTAAACCAAATAATGAAAAATAAAAAAATTTTGAGATTAACGCTATCAATAATGACAATCAAAACGATAACAGTATATTATGCAATGATCCTATGACCTGATTATCAATGACCTGATTATCATCATGCCAGTCGCATGAGTGCAAAGTAAGTTATGACACTCGCTAAGCCTTGTGCTATTAACTTGTGCATGAATGGCCATTTTTATTCTATGGCTGAGGAAATATTGGGATTATTGATTTAAATCAATGATAGAATACACTGTTAATGGAATATTCTTTTTTTAATTTTGCAAAAAACACGATTTTTGGCAATAAGTTATTAGTAAAAGGTTCTGACTTTTCTTCAATTTTGATTTGTGTTAAAGAATAAACAGTGTAATGTAGAAACATATTACCTATTGGTATGCTTTCAAATTAACTTCTGCTAGCTAACTACTATATCAGATTAAAATCAAAGTAAAAAAAAACAACAGAAGATACATTAGATATAATACCTGTTTCTGTTTAATCAGTGGTTGAAAAAAAATAGGCTTTTGATTGGTTGAACACCTATATTATAATGGAAAATGTTTCATAATGACCCTAATTTTGATACAGGTTCCAGCCATGTAATTTGAATACTATAATACAACCATAAAAAAAATTGTATTAATGGATTTAAATTCAAACAAACTAAGGAATCAATAAGTCGTTAACAGATTATGAACAGGAAAAGTTTTTAACAGTAACAAAACATTAGGAGGAATTTATTTTGAACTATTGTGTTAGCTATAACTACTTTTACATTCTGAGATTAGAACCTCAATCATAAAATTTCAAATTAGATACAATTTTTTTTAATATATTAACAATTTAAATAGTTAATATGCTTTTTAAATGTAATTCATAACTGAATAAAAGACTGAAATTTCTCTTAAACAATATCTCAATTGAAGAATTTTATTCAGTTATCTATTAGAAAGTTAATTTATTAACACTTATGATGATGAATAATTTATAATTATTATAAGATGCAGAAAAGGAGGAGTAAGTAAGATTGAAAGGAAAGCTCAGAAAGGAACAGCATAATTTTGGAATGGGTACATTGACTGTTAATTATATATATTTGCAGTGATCAATTTCAAGACCTTTTCTTTAAGAAATGTGAGAAGGATTTGTTGATAGCTTTTCTGGCTTTTGAAAAAGTGATTGATAGTACAAACAGAATAAAAGTATGAAAGACATTAAAGAGAATGGGTGTAGAGAAATTAAAGGCACGGTTCTAAAGGGCTGATCGGTAACAAAATGAGAACAATTGAAAAAATAAATTAATGGTTTCAAATACTTATAAATCTTTACTTATTTTTTATTCTTCTACAGTCAACATTTCATTCCAAATACTTTCAATATCGTGAAACAAGTTTCTTCAAACCCACTACATAAAATCTGAATTTTATGTATAATCCCAATTGTAGCCACTTGGCATTGAGATTTTCACTTTCCTCGAATTGCTTTGATGCAAGCTAGTTTTTAAGGTATATGTAGGTAGTCAATGGGCACAAGATCAGGACTGTAAGGGGATGATAAAAAATTTCCCATCTGAAAAATATATATATATACATGGTAAATATATATATATATATATATATATATATATATATATATATATATATATATATATATAAAATAGATTCAACCTGATCCACCCAAGTACAGAATTGAATAAAATAAATTGACACTCACCTTATTTTTTTCTTAAAATCTCTACAAAAGTGCTTTTGCAGCAACCTGCATCTTCAGTTGTAGATTTTTTCTTTTTTTTTAAAATAATTAATGTAAAATTACGTATTAAATTCAAAATTAAAGTATAATAAATTAAAATATATAAAAAATGTTAAAATTATTAAAATTAAAAATGACAAAAAATCTATACTCAAAGATTAATAATTATTAATAAATCAATATAATAAAATTAAAAAAAAGGAGATGAAGTCAGATTTGAATCGATATGCCTTCCCCTTGTAAGATTCAAATATTTCATTAATTAAAATTGTATTTGGCTGTAACTCTGGAACCAATGAAAATAAGTAGAGTTATGATACATCGTTGAAAAGCTCTCAATGAGGGCTTATTACTGCAGTTAAGAAAAAATCCAAAATTAAAATTTTTTGGATTTTGGGCTTTTTTTGGATACTTTTGGTCCAGTCAATTGCAATCAAAAGAGGAGGTGTACAACTAGATATTACAACAGTCCTAAATCCAAAATTTCAACAACCTAAGCTAATCGTTTTTGAGTTATGCAAGATACGTATGTACAGATGTCAAGCCGAAACTAGTCAAAATGGATTCAGGAATGGTCAAAATAGATATTTCCATTGAAATCTGAATATCAACATTTTTTTGCGATCACAATTTTTCCTTTTCTTTGTACAAGGAACTAAAAATATGACATCAAGTATTATAAAATAAAATATAATATACTACACGTGTGTTTGGCCAGCCAATACTACAGTCCTATATATAGTATTAGTGTGTGAGTGTTACTTTATCTTATTCAATTCTGTACTTGGGTGGATTGGGTCGAATCTATTTTATATATACAATAATTATTAGTGCAGAGGTGATATGGGTCTTCAAAAGATCGACTTTTGAAAAAAAAAAAAGGTAAACAACAATGAATTATTGGCAATGTGGTAGTAAGATTCCCAACAGACCACTTAAAGCTACTTTTCATGCACGAAACAATCAGTTTAGCCTATCTCATATTTATAACTCATTGACTTTTACTTCTGAACAGCGCCTTGTAGATTGTGAAAAGGGTGAAGGAGATGTACAAAGTGTTAACTGTGTAAAGATAAAGAAAGAAGAGACAGGTTGGTTAGAATAGAGTAGTGAACTGAAACATAATATTGCTTCTCTCACCTTACTTTTTATTTTTGGGGTAGGTGATACATTGATGGGAGGTAACAGAAAAGATTGGAAAGGTTTGTAGAAAAATCTTGTGGTATGGTGTAATACAAATGAAAATTTCAAGGACTTTCCTTGAAATTTAAGAGAAACTAGGACGGCAGTATGGGATTAAATTTAATTGAAAAGTATAAAGTGATAACAAAAACCAAGAGAAAGGAACAACAAGGCTGGACAGAATCATGGATGGTTTAGAGTTGCGGTGAAGAAGGAAAAATTGTAAGATAAAATAGAAAGATCAGGGATGAGTTGATACAAACATATAAAGAGAATGCAGGAAAGTGAATATCTAAGGGGTCGCTTGAGGTAAAAGTATTGAGAAGAAAGTCAAAAGATAGGCTAAGGGATATGGGGTAAAGGGAGTGGAAGAGTGTACAGAAAAGTGCAAAAGAACGGAAGGAGGTATGGAACACAGATAGCGTTAGGAAAATATTTGTATATAAAATATATATTCCATATAAAATACAGGAAGAAATGGAGAGGCTTATGAAAACTGGCTATAGCAGCTTAAAAGTGCTTTTGATGATCATCTGATAATCAATAAAGTATACAGGGTGATATGTTTAAATTAAATCTAAACATACACGAACACAAAAAGTACATTTACTTTTAACTTAAATTTACCTAGTAATAATTCCATAAGTTTTTGAGGCAGTGGAATGTCATAGAAAGTAGTATACATGGATAATTTAGCAACATTATCAACTGAATCCTCAATTTTTCCAGTCTTAAGGTAAGAGCAAACCAGTTCTGAGACATCTGCAACATAAAGATCACACATAACTTTAAGAGTATTTCATCAGACATCTTTAAAAAAAAAAAATTGTTAGTTTTTATGCATAAGAGTGTACCTTTTTACAAATTTCCTAAGAAGTATAGTTCAGCATACAACCAACAAATGACTAATACCTTTCCTTAGTGGAATTTGCTGTCGCTTATCATCCCACTAAGCCTGATTACACCACAATCTACAAGTACACAGTGCCACTGTGACATTAATAAGCCACAATAAGTCTTCCTACATTTTACACCATCAATCAATTTAGATTAATGGCATTCCTGTATAAAATCAAACCCAGCATGTAGGGACTGGAGTCAATCATTTCTACATCTAGCAGCATCATGTAGAGGAACAGATTGCTTTTTCAGAAACGAACTATTACAGGACCCGTTGTAATAATGTTACCTATACGCACATATATATCTTTGTATAGTTATCATGTTCCAATTTGGGACCATTTACTCTATGCAGTCAAGGATCCCAGGTCTAGCATTATCAACATCAGAAAGAGCAGGATCCTCTTTGGATTTCAAACTAAAGCTTTCCTGCAAGGCTTAAATGATAAGAGAAACCACTGCCGCTCTGATAAGTTTAACATATTCAGAGGGTGTAGTGGATGCACAGATATAATATCCATGCTAGGGAGCTAACAGACATCCAACAGTTGCTACATTGATACACTGAAGTGTATTGTGTTTAGAATTAGCTATTTACCCAACTTAGACAACTTATTTCTTGCAAAAAGTGTGATTAGTTTAAAAAATTACACATTTGCAATTTATTTATAAAAGTTTAAATACATATATTGTTTATGTACAAATTTTTTTTTGTTGCACTTACTCCTTTTGTTTTTTCTCCCATGTTAATACTTTTGCAAAATTCTCTTCTTTTAAGAACATTTTTTCTTCTAAAATTTAATCAAAAATTAGTTATAAAATTAAAACATATATGTTTATCATCTCAGTTGCTGATGAAAACTGAACTATTCAGCTGCAGTTACAATCAGTTGGTGAAATAAATAGTATAAAAACTAATTTTTTTTTGCCATAATTTGAATGTGTTTTTAAATATAAATTAAATTTATTATTTTGCAATTCTAATTCTATCATCATGTTCAAATTTACTAATTAGTAAATCTTGTACACCCTACTAATAAATTCATTAATTATACAGGGAGTAAAAAAAAAATCACGTGATACACATTCAACCACTAGGAGAGTTTGTACCATACTTTAACATGTCTGGAGCAATGTTGCTTCAACAAAAAAAGAACAGCTCGTAAATCTGCTGTTGAGATATTGCGCAGAAAACATTTGATTTTGGAGGGATCCCTTTTGCATGGTAAGAGTTCATTTCCTGATCCCAGATGTGAGTGTTTACTTTTCCACTAAGATGAAATGTCAACTCATCCAAGAAATTTATCACCTTCATGCTGCAACATTTCAATCGTGAAGTCAGCACATACACCTTAGTCAGTGACTTCAAAGCCTGTAATAGTTGTAAAAGTAGAAGACATTAAAACAAATTAAAACCCTGGTATTCTTCTTTGTTAACCCAGTATTTTCAAAAATAAAAATTGAGAATAATCAGATCAGGTAAATTAAAAATTTATAATTAAAAAATAAGAATAGTTTTATTATCTACCAAAAGATTGTAATGGCAATAGAATATTTAATTTTATATCAGTGAGATAGTAAACATACCTTTCTATAATTTTAATATTTTAAAATTATGGTAATTAATAATACTAACAAAAAAAAAAAAGAAGAAAAAACACTCTGATTAAGTAGATATCTCTGTGAATACTAAACATGCAAAAAATATAACAAAAGCATTGTTTTAAAATGCAAAAATTTCTTATAATTATATTCTGTTAGGATATAATTTAATGAAAAATTTATGCGATAATAAAAAAGTAAAAACTATCTTACATTTATATTACTTACCATTTTCCCAAGAGTCAATAATACTATTTACTTTTTGTAATAATGCTAATGCTAGATCAGGTGACAACAGTGGAATATAAGAATCATCAGCTTCAGAAGGGTCATATGAAAGTCCATGTGCTATTAAAAGTTTTAATTGCCACACTAACTGATGTGCTCCTTCTGGACATTGCACCAAACTCTGTAAAGCCTAAAAATTTTTTAAATTTCAACATAAATATTTTCAAACATAACAGAAAAATATCTATATTAATAGATACTTTTGTTTACACATAAAAAACATTCGTTCAATGAACTGAACCAAGAACAAACAAGAGCAACCAGAACCAAGAGTAAGTTAGTTAAATAAGCAGTAAATAAATGGCCAATTGAATTATATATAAAGTTACAAGCATCTAGAAGTTAAGATCATGAATTTATTATGCGATACAGTTGATAGTATGTAACATTCTATCTGCCAATTCACGCAATCTGTTAATGGTGCTATAATGTCACAACAACCTGCATTTCACATACAAATAAGAATATTTGTATGGAAGTTTCATTATTTAATTTGGTTGTTTCTTCAAGGGTTAAGTCTTATGATCTGTTCTATCCAACATAACCTCAGTCTGTATTGCCTACTCTCTCTCTCTAAAGGTATATATAAAAACAATCCTTTAGGCAAATAATGGGTATTAATTTACTTTAAACAGCTTTAATATTTCTTTATATCATTAATTGAGGTTATACTCAACTTTTTCCGAATATTTTCATTTATTAACCTTTTCCCATCACAATGATCCGCGGTTGATTGGCGCTCCGTGAAAATATGTTGGTATCTGATTGCCTCCCTTCATAGTCTTATGCTACCCTCTTGTGAAAAAAATTCCAAAAAAATTACAGTATATTAAAGAGATTTAACAGATTTTGACAAAACAAAAACCATTATGATTGGATATTTTTTATGCCTGTAACAACAAAAAAATTGAAACAGTACAAAAATTACGATAATTTAATTGCAGAATTTTTTTTGCGCATTTCTACCGCCTTTTTTATTAGCAAAATTTTTTTTTTTGCTTTGTTTATTAAACATAGTTTGCTGATTTTAAAAATAATACTTTCCAGCAAATCGGTTGAAAATTGAGCAAAATATGATGAAACACCCGTGTCATAAATCACAGATTAGTAACATATGTTAGTATAAGTGAAAGAAGATTCAGAAAACTAAGTTTTATAAAAATTCCCACCACTCAAAAGGCTATTCAGATTGACAAAAAACCATTTTTACTGTATACTCTTATTCATTACGAATCATTATGTGTTACATGTTTACGATATCATTTGTCGGAAAAGATATTTATAGACCTCAAGTAAAAGTGACGACAAATGACCACAAATTCCTTCTTTTTTTTTGTGTGCCATATATCATAATTTACTATGTTTTTCAATACATTGGTATGTTGCTAGTACGATAAGCTATTTTTGTAAATAATAAATAAATCCGTAACCCTCATAGCAATTATAATACACAAGTCACACACACACACACACACACACATACACACAAGCACATTTCTGAGAAAAAATGGTCATATTCTTTCTAGTCTAAATAAAACATTTTATATCGTTCAACTTGTGTAATAAAACTGATTCCTTTGTGAATATAAAACAAAATAACCGACTTAGATACCACATAAAATGATTTTGTAATATCGTTTTAAAACTGACGCCGTACATAGCCAGTTTAATGGCTACATGGTCAGAAAAGGTTGACTTTTTTTTTGTCACACTTCTTAATCTACAAAGGAAACATATCTCAGCAGTCAGTACCTTACATCTTATGTATACAGAAAATATTCACAGTTCACATTCAATCAGCAAAGAAGAGTCAACATTTTAGTTTAAGAGTTACTTTCACTCTGACTCTTTCTCATGCTCTTATTAACAGTACTGTATAGCTGTTGAAAACTCGTATTCTTACTTCATACACTGACACAAATTTAACTAATCTAAATAACTGAAAATTTATTAATTTGTTAATTTCTGTTTGCACTGTAAATATTTTACAATTAAGTGGTTCCACCACATTATACAATTTTAATTTTTCATAATAAGTAACATTTGAATTTCAACCTGATTCTTTCAACAGATTGATGATATCTAAGAACACAGTAAATTAAAAAAATAATTATTTACTTAAATTCCCAACACGATTACTTTCATCATTATTTAGTGACTAGAAGTAAAAATTAGTATAATTATTAAAGTTACCTAAAATTATCTGTTCAGAGATAGAAAATTTGTAAGTTTACAAAAAACTCCAAAACTGGAGAAAAAAACAGTGCAAACAAAAAGTTAACAGTACAGTGTAACCTGAAGAATTGCAAGAAATGATTTCCATTTTCTAATAACAATAATAATAATTAAACAATTTAGATTAAACAGATTATCGCAGTGAATGAAGAAAAGACATTAACCAACTAATCCCCCTCCTAAAAAAAGTAATATCTTTTGATCAATTGGTTGAGAATGTCCAATAATACACAAGGTTTATAGTAACAATAATATGAAAAAAACAATGATTACTAGAATAAAAAAAAATTCTATCAAATTATGCTTATATCTAATTCACCATACTAAAAAAGAAAAACAAATTGAAAAAATAAGTAATATTTTTTCAGGTATAAATGTTTTGAGTATATAAAAGATCACTCATTTTCTCTTATAAAATAAATTCAAAACTTAAAATGAAACTTGAATATTATAACTGTTATAAATATTAAAACAGATGGAAAATTTGAATTGTAATGATGTTATAGCTACTACCACATTTCATTTATCAGAAGATTTTGACATAAAAAATTCATTTGACATGAATATATATCACATTAAATTATACAAAAAATGTTTCCTAACTCCAAAATAATTTTAAAAATAATACATCTGATTAAATATAAATACCAACTTTCTTTAGTGAAATTAAAAAAAAAGAAAATACAAAAAATATGTAAATAAAAACAAACTGCTCTGTGAATAAAACTGGACTGGCTTGAATACTATAGTGTAGCAAAACTATTCAAACTTGCTCTAGTCTATGACATAAAAAATACTTAGTAATTCAAACTGGGAGCATGAATAACTAAGAATTCAGAAAGGAATTACAGAAAGGAACCGCTTAAAAATATATATTTTTTTTACCAGTCCAAACATTTTCTATGCAGAAAAAAAACAAATACACTGTAAATTGTTAATACAGAAAATTAATTAATAAACTCATAAAGTGACCTGCTTAAAGTGTCATTTTTATCAGTTTCATCCAGTCTGCAACTAGTTAAAAAGGTATTATTAATCTATTTAGAATAATTTAAGTATACTTACTTGAAGCATTTTCAGCCAGATAGATAACATAGACAATTTATCATGAGTAACACATTCAAAAACAAGTTTTGTTAAAAACTGTAAAATCTGAAGTTCATTAGTACTTGCTGATGATATTGATTTTTCATTTTGTTCAAGAAAGAAATGTGCAAAATTGACAGTACATGGTTCTGATGAAAACGCAAATATTGATTCTGCCTGTTAAAAAAGAAACTGGAGAATTGATAAAAAAATTCATACAAATGCAATTACACACATTATTTCACAATGTAAGGATAGTATTTGTATAAAAATGCATGTTCAGTTTCATCAAATCATTTAACAAAGTATCAAATTGTTAACAGATTATCTAACTAAGATTATGTTCCACAAAGGCTAGTTCTATTTGCTTTGATGAACATAAAATATCTTAAAACTAATTTACTGACCTTTTTACACATTCACGTGTAGTTATAATTATCAATCTTATAGAAATGAAATTACATTACATGTTATTACAGTAAAGTAGATTATCCAGTCTACTATATTATTTATTATTGCTAAGTATTTTTATAATTATAATTAAATACTTATTATAATATTGCAAATAACTTAAACTGTTACTGATTAAAATGTTTAGTAAAATATTCAAAACATTTTAATCTGAAAACAGTGTATATGTCTTAGAAGAGATCATTAGACTGTTGAACATTAAAGGACCATTGATGGAAAAAATAAAAACTCTTATTAAAATTGTGGAAAAAACACTTTGCTGAGGATATATTTACTAAATTCACATAATGGAAGTCTGTTTGTCAGATGGCAGCAGTAAACTGTAGGTTTATATACATGAAACAGCTGAAATAATATTATCATGCACTAGTATCATTTTGGTACCCATTCTTTAATGTTGTGTCAGCTACATTATTTTCCAAGGATAAACATGTCTTTATTGTACAGACCTATTTCAATATAAACCTTTTAACATGTGACGACAATTTTAAGTAGAAATCTCCACAGAGTTACCAATAAGTCAACACATTCGATATATAAACTTTGCAAGACCAGGAGTGGAAAAAAAAAACAGCTGAGGCGAAGTACAAAATTGCAGTCACTGGTTACAAAATTCCTTAAGGCATGGTAAAATGTTTATCAGCTTGCCCAAAATATATTTTAGAAGATTATTTTTCTCACAGATTGGACTGTCAATAGCTACAAAAAATTAAGTTATTATCTTCCAAGACAACAAAAAAAGCTGACAACACAATTGTAGGACTTTCCCGTCAAGCAGTTTTTTCTGATGCACGGCTTACACACACAACTTAATTTAAAATAAAATATTTTTTGTTTAATTCAATGATTCTAACTAAAGCACATATGCATACCATATTTCATTTGCACAGGTGTGGTGGTACTAGCGGCCACTTATGATGTCACAGCATAGCAGAGGACTACAACAGCTGTACATCAGTGCTACACTAATGCTCCTTGTGTGAGCGGGGGTACTATTGATGCAGTATACCCACTTAGCCATTAGTTTATTTTATCGTTTTTAGGGTGGAGGTGTGATTCTACAAATATTATTTTTTTATTGTTAACAAATGTGCCTAAGAAAAATAAGACCTTAATTAGGTGAAATCTCTATATACTGCAGGTGACCTTGCTGTACAGTCTCATGGCATCAATGCCCCATATACAGAAGTAATCTGACCAAGTTTCGTAAAATCAAAATTTTAAGAATTGCTAGATTGCTTGATCACGTCTTGAGGCTGCCAAGATTTCTTGATCTTATAACATCAGATCTTTCATTTGTGGTTATTTAAAAAGCATATTTTTTCACAATATTCATAATAATGGAAGTTAGACTTTAACTACTATAAAACATAATTTTAAATGCCATTATATGAATGCCAAATAAGTTAAGTTTACTACTATATAGACTGTTTTCCTCTCCCTTCCACAGGCATACACACACACACACACACACACACACACACACACACACACACACACACACACACACACACACACACACACACAGAGACACACACACACACACACAAAATAGAATTCATTGTTCTCCTTAAAAATGATATGATTCTTTCATGCAAGAACCAAGTAAAGACAATTATACAAGTACAAAATTGATCCTCCTCTCTAATTTCTTTTTTCTATATTATTTTTTAATTAATTATGATTAATGAACATAAAAAATAAATTGAACTAAACTGAGAAAAAATATTAATGAAACATTTACAAATCTATATATATATATATATAGTATCAGTAAATGTTTTTAATAGATTAATAAAAATAAAATATAATACTTACAGGAACACTCCATGAAACTGCTTTATCAGATGTAAGAGTCTGTGCCAGAAGACTACGAAAACCATGTGGGTCTTCTAAATAAGACAAACAACCTGCCCTTTGTTTAACACCAAGACAACCAGATCCATTCAAAATATTCCTAATAAAAAAATAAATGAAAAGATTATTTGTTTAAAGAACAAATAAAAAAAAAATATATATATATATATATATATGTTTGATGGAAGTACTGACATTTCAATACTTCTTATTATAAATTTAAATAATTTATTTCCACCATACTGACAGTATAAAATGTTAACAAAATCTTCATCTTAGCTGAATGTCTTTCTATACATTTCAACAGAATGTGCTAATTTTTTTTTTATCTTGAGCATCTTCCTCCATTTTTTTTATAGGTACTTTGCTATGTCTTTAAGCATCCCAATCCTTCTTTCTTTCCTTTTTAAAGCCATATTTTTCCCTTCAATGTAGCAATTCCCAAGTGGGATATGTCTTGACCAAGATATTCTCTTCTTACTAACATCTTCATAGAATTTTGCTCTAAATCTAACCATGCAATGAATTAAAATATGTCTCAACGCTCTCAAACAACAACCACAGTCCATACTATCGACCAAGTGCTTGCAAACCTTGCACGACCTTCGGCAATTTACACACGTAGGAGCCTCAGACTTTTTTGGATATTCTTCAGGCTTGGGATCCTCGTTACCACAATGTGCACAGAGTGAAGCACACTGACAAAATTTTGCTCTATGACAAAATCTACAACACTTACAAATCATGTAATGTACTCCTCACTCTACAAGAAGAAAAATCCACAAAAAACCTACCCTCAGCAACAAACATCTTAAACAGAAAAGGCTTAACTTCAAATTCATCATGATATCTTTGGGCATCATATCTACCAGTTTTGAACAAAAACCTGCACGCAGACTTGAATGTTGCCTTATTCAAGGGTGTCTTGCTCCCATATGAGACACAACCTCCTCCTTGGACAGGCAACAATCTACATCATAGACAATGACTTGAGGCCTCCTTTTAAGTTTTTGATCCACCAATGTTTTACTAAAAACAGATTCTGAAATAACTGTCTCTTAGTCATCCGCTACAACTAGACCTATCCTAGAATCCCTAATCTGCCTAATTTTCAAATTTGACCTCTTGCCCTGAAGGGCAGTTTGAAATTTTCTCAAATTTCTCAATTGTTTTTGTGGAGCCCTCCTTCCTGTTTAAGAAGATGACTTCTGGCTCCTTTCAAGCTTAGCTGGCCTCCCGCTTGCCTTTAAGCACCTCAGCGTATAAAGCATTTCTGATCTGTCCTAACAGGCACAGGCATCAGCACTGGTATGGGGCAGAAACTGCCTCTTTAATAATAACCTCTTTGACTGTAGTTAGCTTAAAGCAAGTGGCTCAAATCCATTTGCCAAAGCAGAGAACACTGCCTTAAACTCATTACCCTTGGAATTACTCATCTGCAAACCGCTGCAGAGGCACTTCAAGGGCCTTCAAGAAACCTCAACTGCTCACATTATGATACTAGAGGGAGGGAACTACCAGCTCTGCCCCCAGTCTTAGTGAAATATTAATCAGATTACTTTTTGATATACGGTAGATGTACCTGCCGACTAGCTTGGCTTTTGTCATTGGAAGAGAAGATGGAAACATTCTCCCTCCCCTCATGACAACTTCATTTCTAACCTGTCTGGGTTTCCGTAAGTAAATAAGATAAGATAAGCTATGCTAATCTACTTACATACTAATATCTACTACTTTGTTGGGCAAACCTACAAATGTGATAACTGTTTGCAGTGAGATATGGGTAGCCAGAGGCCTGATTGTCCTTCTGCCACTCTTTGCACTTCCTAACCACTGCTGGTTGTTTATGCAAGTCCAAGCAATTACAAAACACTGATTATGTCCTCTGCTCTGAAGAAAGCACAAACAGGACTAGGGTGAACCCTTGTTACAGGGTACTTACACCAGCAGTCGTTGCCACTTCATTGCAGCTTGTTTCCATTTTTCACAATTACCACATTTCAAAACTATCCAAGCATTTTTCTTTTTTTATTAAAAAAATCTGATATTAAATAAATCTGATACATTAACACAGTCCAGATCCATATCACATGCTATTTAACATGATTCATCTGCCAACCTTTTCCTTAGTTCAATCAAAATTCTTCTTGTTGTCAGTAATCCTTCATCTTTTCAAAAGTTTTTCTCTACATAAAGCATTATGGTCGTTTTTTCCTTTTGTTCCAAGTCATCAAACTTTCCACACAAAAAACTTCTCATGGGCATCAGAAATCACTTTATTCTAAACTATATAAGAAAATTAAAAAAAATCTGAAAAAAAGGATTGAACAATGTCAAATCATCATTCTAAATTACCTTGATTGTGAAAATTAATATTGCAACTTTTATAAAATACTGATGCATATTTAAGTGTTAACCTAGAACAAAAGTACAAATTATGAATAAATAATCATTTATAAATAAGTAAATTATAAAAGAGACAAAAAAATACATACTCTAACTGGGACCAATTCTGATTTCTTTTAAAAACTATATTCCAGTATCTTTTATCTTCAACTCGGACCTGAAAAATTAACACCAATGATAAAACACAGAAAATATAAAAAAACTAATATTATTATGCTACACATTAACCAATACTTCATTAAAATTTTTTATTAAAAGAGTAAACACAGTAGAGTTGTGACTAAACATAACAATATCACATAAATAAAAATTATGTGAAATAAAAATCATTAAATTATATTTTTTCATGATATCTTAAGAATACATCAGGACTTTCTCTCTAATTTGACCTACACCCAAACAAAATTTTAGTGATTAGTGGGAACAGATTTAATAAATTTACCTCTAGTAAATATATTATTCAGTGATTGGAAAGATGTTTTTTTTTGTACATATGAAGGCCTATTTAAAAAAAAAACTATAAAAGAAATGTTATTGCAATCAAATTAACACTTATTACATTAGATTAATAAAAAAACATTAAAAATAATATCAAAATGAAAACATTATCTTATTTCTGCAAATTTGAACCTTAAAATTTACATTTTTTTGTTTGAATAAGCAAAAACAAATAACTTACACTTATAATTACAAACAAGACTTTTGGACTGTTTTGAATTTACATAACAAAATTTCAGTCTACATTTACACTACTCAAAAGTATCAAATAACATATTTTATAAGGAAAAAGAGGGCATAACAGTGCATAATAGTGAGTTACTTCTTGTTCATCCTTAAACTAGCTTTTTTAACAGTGAAATTAACTGTTTTTAGAGACTCACGATGTTGCACAATTGTCCAACAGAATCCAAAAATTAAATTAATATTATATGTTTACCTCAGTTATAAGTTTCTGAATTTGAATCTTACATAAAATTACAGCTTCCTAATTATTTATGATAAGATTAACATGAGGAACTGCTACCTGAATTATGTGAAAAATTTGATAAACTATTCTCATCAGTTAATAACAATTATATTATCCATTTCATTAAAAAAATTTTAAGGTAGATTTATATGAAGGAAACACATAAAACAAAAAAAAGTATTGTAGAAAACTAACTTTTGAAACAAAAGTTTATCTATAAGGTAAACTTGAGACAGAATTATGGTATTTTGATATTACAGAATGAAAGCTGAAAATACCTCTCACATATGCTACATATAGATGGAAGAATTAGGATTAAAAAAAAAAAGACTACAATAGACTACTTGATATGGTCTTATGCAAGTGGACTCCATGAAGTGGTAAAATATAGTTATGGCTACAGAAATCCTTATCCTTATTTTTTCATACTTTTATTTTCCATGATCTATTCCATAAGAAGTTCAAAATACTAAGGAACCATCAAACTGAAAAGATTATCAGAAGATTGTTGCCCAAGACTTCTTTAAATAGTTGACAGGAAAAGAATGAAACCTCATGTCATCAGTTATTATCATTTCTGCAATTCAGAAAATATTTTATAGAAGTTTCTCTAAGAAAAAAAGGCTCTGGCTGGAATTAGAAATACCTTGTAACAAAAAGAACATGCAAATTTTATTCCTTAACATAATTAAACATTCATTTCACTTATATATAAATACATATTAATTTTCAATAATAAACAAAAAAATTTAATTTCAAATACTGTTCTTTAAATCATAACATTTTTAAATGCTTATGTGGCTATCTTCATGAAATTGGATTTAAAGTAAATTCAGATTGATTTCTAATTAAAGATAAATAATCTCATTACTATCACACACAAAGCTATTCCGAGTTCAATACATGGGCATAATAAAAACCTATTTAATTTCTCTTCAGTTTAAAATCTTAAACAATAAAACAATAATCAACTGACTTCAAATCATGTTTTAAGAGTAACTTATCCTTAACACAAGATCTTGTTATATTCTTTTCAGAGTGAGGGCTTTACTTGTCCTGAAAAATCAATGACTGAGATTCTTACAATTACTGATATATCTTGGATCCCAGTCTTGTAGCAAAGTGTTAACCTAACTAGCAAAAAAAATTCATAACGAACAAACTTAATTTAGAATCTTCTATTTCAGAAGATTCTCAAATATATTGGGGCTAAATTAATACAAACACTTTCTAACTGAGAAAAAAATTGTAAAGAGAAATATTTTTCTAAAGATCATTCAAAACATTTTAAATTGATAGTGTGCTCTACTTGGTTAACATATTCCTTTCTTCATATAAATTTGCTGGGTTAGGTTATATTATACACAGTATGTCTGAAAAGTTCCCAAACTAAATTAAATAAAAATACAGATTTAAAGATAAATGAATTTACTCATATCAACCCTCTACATAGAACCATTCTCTAGTTAAACATTCGATGCAGCACCAGTAGAACCCATCAAACACTCTGGAGAAATCACTTTGTGGGATTGCCTTCAACTGCTTGGTGCAAGCCCTTTGGAAGGCCGGAATGTCATTGAAAATGCGGCCTTCCATCTTCAATTTGAATTTCAGGAACAGAAAATAGTCTGCTGGAGCCATAGTCGGTGCTGGAGCCAAGATGGTGATTTGATTTGCGGCGTAAACTGTTGCCATGTGTGCTGGGGTATTGTCGTACAAGAGTAATTGCCTGGATCCCAGTACTCAGGTTGGATTCGATGAATGTGATGCATCAGGCGTTTCATTACTTCCAAATAGAATTTAGAATTCACGGTTTGACCAGTTGGGACAAATTCATAATGAATCAGCCCCTTTGAATCAAAGAATGCAATCAACATATAGTTTTCACCCTTGATTTTTGCTCCCTGCCTTTCGGCGCAGTCTTTGTACTCCAGGTGCAAGCAGTGGATTGATGCTTCGTTCGCAGATCATACATGAAGCACCAGTTTTCATTCCCAGTTACAATTGTTTTCAAAAGATTCAGTTTGTTATCGGCAGTTTCAATGAAGTCTTGAGCGCAAGAAAGATGTACCTGTTTTTGTTCTTTGATCAAGAAGTGTGGAATGAAACAAGAGCACACTTTTCGGCGGTTGATTTTTTCTGTTAGAATTATATGTACCATGTCTTTACCAATGTTTAGCTCTTCTGCTATAGTCCAAAGGATAAGGTGAGATTGTTTGAGCAGGAGCGCACCCACTTTTGCAACGCTTTCATCATGAATAGCTGTTGATGGCCTCTCACTTTGTTCATCACCATCCAACGACTCTCTGCCACCTTTAAACCATTTTCACCACGTGTATATTGTATTATGAGATGCAGATTCATCATTGAATGCTTGCTGTATCAAAGAATAAGTTTCAATAACAGATTTTTGAAGTCAAACACAAAATTTTTTCACGCTTCTCTGTTCCATGTCGTGAGCTAGCACAAGGTCATGTGAACACAACATACGCAGCCAAATGTAACTTGAGACTGGAGGGATGAAACGTGATGAAATTTTGTACATACACTTGTCAGACATTGTACTACATAGTTCCTTGGTTGTCTGAGAGATGACACTACTTGTATCGACTACAGAAATTTAGTTTGGGAACTTTTCAGACATACTGTGTATTTAGGAGAATATATTACATTTAGTGATTGTAGTATTTGTATTAACCATAAACTGTATATACACTCTGATAGTATCATTGCATATTACTTGTTAGTTTCTTTGAATTTAACTATTTCTGTTTGAAGTCATTAGGATTTACTCTAAAAAAAACAAAAAGAAATGCGGTCCCAAAGTATTCTTATCATAAGCTACAGGATCTTACTTAAGCTAAATTATAGTAACTGAAATCATGTTAAGATATTTTCACCATATTCATTTGGTATGAGTACTTCAAGGACTTCCGACTTATGGTTAACTTAAAGAGTGTTGCCAAAAAGTATTCATATAGCACCATTTAAGCTTTTTGTAAACACAATAGAAATTTGCTTTTTAAAAATTATTAAAAGACTTCAATGAAACAAAGATTTGATTCCATTATTAAGAGAAATTTAAAAATAATTTTATATGTATAAACAGGGAAATGGGAAAGTTTGATAATTAAATATTCGTTTAAAAAAAAAAATTATTTTAAATAAATCTATTTATAATATTTAAATAGGAAAAAGAATGTACAATTATGAATACATACAAAAAATTTATTTTTTGAAGATCACATTTTGCAGCACTAGCACTGTCTCTGTTTAGACATCTCAGTAGACTGGTAGTGAAAATAGCATGGTTTGACACAAAATTTCAACAATGTCATTCAGATCTTGGTTTTTAGTACTTCTGTCGTAGCAGGTTGACTACTACATACATACTTTTAAGGTAACCACCACAAGAAAAAATCCTATACTGATAAATCAGGAGAGCTAGGAGGCCAAGAAATACCACCATTTCTTGAAATTATATGATTACCAAACAACTGATGTACAGCAGCCATTGATTTGTGTGTGTGTGTGGGTGGGTGTGTAATGTTGATCCATATTGTTCAAACCAAGATTGTTGTCAATAATTTGTGGAAATGTATGCCAATTTTGCGCCCACTGTACAGTAACCTTGTTACTGTGTAGTGGGTGCAGATGAAGTTGTGTAGGATTTCTCTTGTGCCCAAAAATTAAAAAATTTTGTTTATTACAAAATTCCTTAAGGTAGAAATGGGCTTCATCCAATATATATAGTTTGTTAACAAAGTCATGTCTTCCATTTCAACCATTCATTCACAGAATTGAAATCATTTAATGTTCATAAAATATAGTAAAAATTAACATTTTAATTAACTGATTAAATTAATTTTACATTTATTAGAGTACGAACTTAATACCTATGCAGTATTAATAATTTTTTTTTAATAATTAATTTAATAATGTTTATAATTAGATTACTTTTACTCATGTTTCTTTAACACTTTATGCATTTTATGTACAATTTAATATTTTCATTTTGTAGTTTTATAGGCCTACAAAACTCAAAAGAAAATTAGTTTAGAATAGGAAATTAAAAAAAAATTAAACACTTAAATTACATAAATAAGAAAAAAATTGGGCACTCATCTCCGACAGGAACAGAAATAAACATTTTTGAATAAAAATATTTACTTAAAAAAAAACAACAGAAATTTCACTTTCATCTGACATTAAGACTCTTATGTAAAATTAATTACCATTAGAATTTTTCACTATCACAAGAACCAGCACTGCCATTTTCATCTGTATTCATTATAAAAGGTTGTATGTCATTTTCAGTAATAACACGTTTCAAAATCCTGCTCCTGGAGTTTTTCAGCATGATAACACACTTTTTCTAGACCTCAATGGTAACATTTTTCAAAGCGTTTTCTACCATTTCTTTTATGTCTTTAATTGTAAACGTTTTGTTGTTTGATACCACCTTGTCTTTTACCTGGGCCCAAATGAACTCTATTGGGTTGTAATGACAATGATTTGCTGGTAATTTCACTACATGACTCATTTGCTCAGCAATTTCGTATCGCTTGTACTTATTTTTGTGATCTTTGACTAACATGTGAAGTTCAATAACAGTTTGTGTTGGATCATGATTGTTTTCTCTGTCAACTAAGCTAAAGATGTCTGCTTTTTTGATTTACTAGATGGAGATTGTTCTGTAAGAATCAAATGGTAGCTTACATTTACCATCACTAGCACACAACCTTTTCCTAAACTCCTCAAATGATCAATAAACCATTCCTTGAAAATAATGCCATTCATCTGAACGTGATAATTTACAGAATTTTTTTTGCTTGGAATATTAATTTCACCCTGACAATAAGTCCATGGCTAGCACTGCCGGAGTGGCAAATTATTAGCTGCAACCTTTACCCATCAGCCCTTGGAAACCATTCTTACATTTACAATCATGCCAGATGAATTTTTTGGCATGGTTTTGGTTGACCCATATCTTGTCAAGGTAAATAATCGGTCGTAAGATTGGTCTTTTTCGCAGGGAATGCATTTTTCATAGACATTCACGTAATACGTGATAATATGATATCTGCGTGTTCCCTTAAGAACCTCCTACCACCATTACATTTCTTGTATTTATAACCCAATTTCTTCATAACTTCAATATAAATTTTAATCCAATTTTCTCTTGTAAAATTGCATGCACTTTCTTTCAAGTCAGATGCTAACCGTGTACGTAAAACATTGTTACTGTATGGCAGATACATTCTTGATCAAAACTGTCTATATTTATTACCTAATTTTTATGAGGCTCTTCTTATTAGGAAATTTAAATGATAATGATGGTTGTTGGACAATGACATCATAAATTTCATTAATTATAGACACAACAGATAAGCTCTTGTGGGCTTCGGTACACATTCTTTGCACACTGGGAAGGCTGCACGAACAAGAAGTTGCTGTTGCTTCCAATGTAATGTAATTTTTTTGCGAATAGTTACTTCAACTTTATCTTTCAGAATAACTTTAAGATAATTATAAAAACTGAGAATAATATTTTTTGACTGTCTTCAGATTGCTTTTTGTTTTGATTGTTTTCAGATTGCTAACTGGTAATGCTACCAATCCTATAGCATGTGAACTGAATGAAAACTGTAACAAAATTGTACATGTACAACTGAAGAAGTTTTATATATATAATATTTTGGACTGATAATTGCTGGACAATCACAGTAAATGATTCATTATAACGGATGTCTGGTGTGTATGTGCTATTTAAAAACAATCTTTGTAAATAACTATGCCACATGAATGATTATAACTTTATAGCCTATAATAAATAAACAACTCATTTCATATAATTTTGTATTATTTCATTGTTACTGTTTATTTACAGTAAAACCTTGGTTTAACGTACTTGAAAAAAAAAAATACTTTCAAGAAATGAATAAATTACTTCATATAAATCTTGGAACAAAATATTAGGCAGAAATAATTTTATTTGTAATAACAAATTGCCAGAATATATTTCTTTACTATAATAGTGATGTCATAATTAGATACAGCGCAAGTCACTGTAAATTAATTCATGTTACTTTTAGAATACACTAGTTTGACTGCTGGTGTGAGAAGTTGCTGAGTAATGTTAAGAGCAGTAGAAGGGATGCCATAGTATACTATGGGCCTGCCTTCAGATATTACATACACTATACCAATTACACAAGAATGTAAGAAAACAATCCTAACAAAAAAGGTTATATAGTTGTACAACTGTATATGAGTAAAGTAAACTATATTTAAGGAGTTACTTTTCATAATTCACTACAGGATTTCTTTATCAATTTTCAGCTGTTTCTATAAAATTTGATCAAAACTACATTAAATCTATTAAGGCAAATTACTATCCTGTTAACATACAAAGTTATTAATGCTGAATAAAAGATGACGAATGTGTAGATTTATAAACTGATCTATATAAAAATGAAAAGGTGTTACAGACTCTTTTAGCTTATAATAAACAGTAAAAAGAACTAAACTCTAGTGCTACACAAAAAAAACCAAGGGCTAAGGAAAAAAAAAATTAAGAATAATTTAATTACCTCTTTCAGAAGATGTAATTCTGGTAAAATACATGGTGCTTTAAGAGAAACAGTTTGATTTTGGTAATATGGTGTGTCCAAATACACAAAAGTTAAATGTGCATAACATAGACTGCCTGAATCAATATCACGAGGTAGAAGTAATCTCTGCTCTGAAGCTAACACATATAAATGTCTAAATGCTTGTAAATGATACCTATAAATAACAAAATAATAATAATAATTTCCGTAAATATTATTTACTACTAATTACAATACTTTGGGTGGTAATAATTTGAGGTTCAATTTAACTAATCAATATGAAAGTAGAGCTATAATTTTAAAAATTTTAGTAATAGATCATAAAATAATCTAAACATTTTAAATGTTTTCTTACAGAAAATAACAATACAAGACCATTGAAATTACCCAAAAAGAAGTACAATACCATTAAAAAATCATTCAATATAACAATATTCTGTACAAATGTTATTGTCGCTAAACAGTGCCACATCACCCTTCACTTGTTGATAAACAACCTTAATATTGATTAATCTCTTGAGGTAGAAATCTCAATAGGACTTTTTTATAGCCTATGTTGTCTTCAGTTAATTTAACGATCCAAGCAGACTTATTGTGTATAATATACAATGTTTATAAAAGAACTCCTCAGTTTCAAGTATTATTTAAACATTATATTTAAAGTATTAGATGAATATATATTCTGAAAGGGTGAATTCTGAAGCTTTTTTTTTGGTGTTTGATATTTGCACTATTTGTTGCCCTGCACACATCCAACATGTCTGGTGTAATGGATACTATTATCACTGCAACAATCCTCTCTTGTAGGTGGTTAATGTCATGGATTTTCTCATGGAGCTAATAGAAAATTAATCCTTTTTCTTCTTCAAGATCGTCAATCGTGGAAAGATGTAAAGTTTGAGCTTATTACAAGAATATCTCCATTAATTGTGCTTTCTGCAAAAATGAATAGGCCCATAAAATGGTAATTTCAGTACATACCAAACATTGAATCTGGAAGAGTCATGCTGATTTTCAATAATTTCATGCAGTGGTTCTAATCCCCAAATCCTTACTAATGACTTTTTCGGGCTACTCGTACAAGATGCTCAGATCCGTTCCACATTCTGTTCAGATACAGACAGCCTGTCTGGTATCTTCTCCTTTAAGACACTGCTTGTTTCCTTAAACTGATTAAAACCACTGGTGTATTGTTTTGTTTGTAGGTGTTGGACTGCCACATTCACATCCATAATTATGATGAATTGTGATACCTTATCTTTTTTCAACAAACCAAATCATGCAGTGAGCTTTAACGAACATAAACATGAAAACCATATTCTTTTAACCGATTCTAAATATGGTTTAAAGCTTTACCAGATTCCACTATTTCATAACAATATTTTGGAACCAAGGAGTTCTTTTATAAACACTCCATACAGAGCTTGATTGATTACCACAAATTTAGCTTCATTTACTTTCAAATCACACAATCATGCATTGTTAGGTGGTGGTGGCTTTACACTTGGTGGTAGTGAGGGTGACTGGGTTTTGTCGAGTTGTGAGCACTAGTATACCAAAAACTCTGTAACATTAATATATAATGGTTTTGCAACTGTAACATGGGCAAACAAACATAAGCAAACAAACTGCATCTCTACTGATTGAACACTCTAAACGTAATGCATCCAATTTCATGCATCAAAAACGAACACACATTATTCTTATTGGTGTCATTAATCATCTTATGCATAGAAAAAAGATTATGAGGTAGAAGAATTTTGTTATTTGGGAAGTAGAAATACTAAAGATATATGAAGCAGGAGTGATACAAAATGCCGAATAGCACAGGCGAAATGAGCTTTCAGTCAGAAATATAATTTGTTTACATCAGAAATTAATTTAAACGAAAACATTTTTGAGAGTATATGTTCGAGTGTAGCTTTATATGGAAGTGAAACTTGGATGATCAGAGTACCTGAGAAGAAAAGATTAGAAACTTTTTAAATGTGGTGCTAAAGGAGATTGTTAGAAATCAGATGGGTTGATAAAGTGACAAATGAAGAGGTGTTGCAGCAAATTCATGAAGAAAGAAGCATTTTTAAAAATATAGTTAAAAGAAGAGACAGACTTATAGGCCACATATTAAGGCATCCTGGAATAGTTACTTTAACATTGGAGGGACAGGTGGAAGAAAAAAATTGTGAAGGCAGGCAATGTTTGGAATATGTGAAACAAATTGTTAGGGATATGGGATGTAGGGGGTATACCAAAATGAAACAACTGGCACTAGATAGGAAATCTTGGAGAGCTGCATCAAACCAGTCAAATAACTGAAAACAAAAAAAAAGTGTATTCCCAGTTTTCAGATGGGTCTATGTGTATTTCCCAAATTGAATCATAACTGTCAGGAAAAAAAACGTGTGCCAACATGGTTCTGCTTCCACTAAGCAGTAAAGAAAGATGTCGGTTATTTTCTCCCATCTATGTGTGTACTGTCTGAATGAAATACAAATATCTGGAATGTATGTATCTCTGTAAAACCTTAATGGTTTGACCACACATAAAAAGCTGCTGCTGTTACATTTAATACTTGCAATGTGGTGCAGGCAAAATGCCAAGATATGTTTCTTTTTGTCCAACTATAAGAATGCACCTTATAGTTGAGGGAATCTGCAATGCTGCATCTTGATGTTTCCATAACTTTCAAAGTTCCATTGGTCAATTTGCTATTAACCTTCAATCTGTAATACTCTTGGAACTTCTTTATCCCAGTGTTGTATTCTATTACTGTGCTAGAGTTGTTATAATTAATTTCTTTCAAATATTCATACTTTAACAGATATTCAGCGACCCAAGTATCATTGTCCCAAACACTAGCAGTTGTGAACACCAGATGTTGTTTTATAATTAGAATTACTAATTAGTGCATCTTTGATGAAGAAAACAGACTTCGATAAGGTATTACTGTAGAAGATAAACAAAAGTAAAATAAATACACTTTGATCATGCAGTATAAAATGTTTTAATTTGATCGTTTAGTTTATTTGTACCTTTATTGGTTGCACTGCGGTTCTAAGACAAGTTTGGACTTGACCACTCCACAAGTTTAGAGTTTTTGACTCTACCACAAGTTTGGACTTGATTTCTCCAAACACCATGGCAGTCTAGGATAAGGTTGGACTTTCAACCTTGCTTCATCCAGTTTTTTGGGTGTGGATTTATTAGTTGCACTAATAAATTTGTTAGTTGCATTAATAAATTTGTTAGTTGTGTTGTGGACTTGTACAGTTGTACTAAACAAAGCTCAAAGGTTAAATTTGTCTGAGAAGGAACATATCTACACTACTAATATTAATGTTAAACATAAATAAAACAATGTGTAATAAATATAAAAATAATGATAAAACAGTTATATAACAAAAAGGTATTAATTCGAAAGCTACATGATAACCAGTTTGAAATTTAATAACAATTGATTAAATTAGTACTGTAAATATTAATGTTTAAACGTATGAACATTTTTCTTCTAGGACCTACAATGTAGGTCATTATGTTGTACAGACAATATATATAAGTTTATCTTGTCAATTTGTACTGTTGTTTTGTATAATTTTTTTTCTAGTTAATAAAAAAAAATAAAATTCTTTCCTTTCCATAAAAGATTATCAATGTTGGCCGACATGTACAAATTAAATTTTTTAAAAATGGCACCGTTGGTAAAATATAATATTAAAACAGCTTACCAGTATATTACTTGTATTATTTATGTATATTATTTATATTATACATATGATTAATAATACAATTAATCTGGAAAAATTCCACATATATAATAATAATAATAATAATAATAACAAATTAATAAATGAACAAATTAGATTTGAAGATGACATTTTATATAAACAAAAAATTATTAGTTGGCTTAACTGATTCCAGAATCAACAGAATTGATAACAATTTTGACACTCTTACAAAACAGATGTAATTATTTTAATTTAACTTACGACTATCATTTACAAAATTTTTATCTTATGACAATCAATTGTTATGTCTAATTTTATCTAGTGAATTTTATATTTTTTATAAATTTTAATTCTAAATTATTATAAATTTCTCCTGGAGATGACAGAATAGCCGAAAATGTTTAAGGACATCAAATAATATATAGGTAAGCTATTTTAATATATTTATAATACATGTATAAATGTCTACACTACAAACAGTAATCATTATACTGTTAAGTGTACTTGCTGATTAGAGACATTTATTTAACTAATATTTTTTACCCTAAAAAGAAATAAAATAAAGCAAATAATTGACTAATAAATGTAAACAACAAGAAATATAGAAAGCAAAAACATACCAATAAATATAAATGCAACATAAACTCTTACAAACAAGATATATTTTATTTGCCGAGCATTACTGTTGCTAATTACCCCTTCAATTACCATTTTACTTCTCATTTTAATTTAATAGAAATGAAAAACTCAATGATCATTAATAAATGTAAACAAAAAAATACTGTTATGGCTTTTCATAACTGGGTTAAAAGTGACATTACATGTGAGAAATGATTTCATTGCAGGAATGAAATTTTGACAAATTTCTTATAAGCTTTTTGTGGAACAGGTCAAAACATCAGTACCGAGTGGCACTGGCACCCTATGACCCAGCTATGAAATAGTTAAATGGATATTAATAAATGTATAGTGTACAATAAATAAAAGAAATCAAATTATAATACCTATTATCATTGCTATGTGTAGGAAACTTAGGGAAAAAAGCACACAACATAGCAGCCACAGCAGTAGGAGAAGTTGAAAGAGTGTAACGGCCTCCACCTAGGAAAAGTAATCCAAGTGCCATATGTGTAGCCAGATGTGAACCATAAGTAACAACACTATTAGTAGCTTGACCAACTCTTGAACGTAAGTAACGGCAAATCCTCAAAACTTCCAATTCTCCAGTGCCAGCCATTACCTATAAAAAACAATAAACAGTAAATTGAAGTACTTAAAATTAATCATCAAATTTATGTATAATCAAATAATTTCTAATATAAACTAATGCTTACAGTACTATAATGCTGCCAAAACTGCTAAATAAAACATACTTCATGTTACTGAAAAAAAAAAGACATTCAAATCACTACCACTAGCTGGCCTATAAAATGTAATTCCATGAATGTTAAACTAATTACTTATTATTTTTATAAACATATATTTTTTTTTCTGCTAAGATCATTATAATTTTAAAGAAAAATCACAATTTATACGGATTGGTTGAATCTGTAAGTAAATAAAAATTCCATAAAAATAATGATGTATTAAAATTATTAATTACTGCTAGTATAAAAATTAGCTTTTTTTCATACATATTCAGATTGTAAATAAATAATGTAACAAACTGGATTTTATTACCAGAACATAATATATATATATATATATAAATGAATGTTTGTCTGTCTGTATGTCTCTTATGCCTTCCTAAACCGTTCATCAGATAGCGATGAAACTTTGGGGAATGGTTGGACGCATGCCAGGGAAGGTTTCTGAATTAGTTTGGACCCGCTAGGTGGCGTTGTGATCGAGATATTTTGAAAAATTGTATTTATGGTCCGATTTGGCTCATATTCAGAATATGTGTTACTTACATGGAAAGAAATACCTCTACAAAAAATGGACCCGCTAGGTGGCACTGGGGGTTGAGATATTTGGGGAAAATTGCATTTATGATCGGATTTGGGTCATATATTTATATATTAGTTATGTAAAAACAAATATTTTTACAAAAAATAAACCCACTAGGTGGCACTGGAGTAGAGATATTTGGAAAAACTGTATTTATGTACCGATCTGGCTCATATTCAGAATACATATTAGTTATCAAGAGAAATGTTTGCAAAAATTATACCCGCTAGGTGGTGCCGGTGACGAGATATTTACAAAACAAAGAAAGAAATATACAAACAGACCTTCTTCTTCTACAGATATAAAGGGCAATGTTCGTATGTGTCCGCAATTAATGAACAATCTGGTCAAAATAAAAATGAGAAATTAAAAAACTGTTAGAAAATCTAACAGTTTCTGATTATAATTTTATGAAAATAGTTCTATTGAAACGGGTTAAACTTAACAAATAGGATTACATAAATTAATTTACAGGGAGGGATTAAGTTATTAAAAAATCATGTGAAAAGTTTATCTAATGGCATAAAAAAGAAGACTGATATATGAAAAAAATGAATATTTTTTACAAATTTAGTTTTCAATGGTTGTTAGTACTGTTCAGTAATAGATTTCCAGTTTTATGCTTTTAATATAGATCAGATTTAGTCAAAATGCAGCTTGTTGTAGACTTATTTTGAGTATGTTTCTGAAAATCTAAACACCAATGTAAGATTGTAAAGTAAAGATCTTCATGAACAACTTATACAGTTTAAAAAAACAACATGAAGTGCTAATATGCAGTCATTCTAAGCACTTATCATTTAATTTTTTTTAATACCCCTCAATGTGAGCCCACTCAAAACTGATAATGCACTAATCTCAAAACTCCTGACAAAGCGATTCACGTATCCTGATTGCTGACTACCTGAGTTTTATTCAAAAGTTGACGCATATTATCTGACAGCCATTGACATGATAGAGTTCCTGTACAATTAACAAAGTGTTTCATGACAAACTCAAAGTCTATAAAGCAGTGACCACTAATTGTGGACTCATCATCTACCTTCTAAGATATTAGGTAATTGGTACCATTAAAGATAATAATTTACTATCATAATTGAATCTTTTATGCAACAAAATGAAATAAATACAGAATAATTCCCTAAGTACTTTGTATCTCAATGTGTACTTAACTTAAAAATAATGTTGGTAAAACAAAAAAATAAAAACGACAGTATAAGAAAAATATAAAAATAACTTACAAAATGAATTATAATTACCATTGCAAGTGCTAACAGAATCACATTAAGGCAAGTTTCTATAGTAGATTTTCCAGCAAGTTCAGCAATTGATTTTCCTGACATTGATGTGAACTTCTTACAAAAATTAAATAAAGTTGTAAATGCTTCATTATTAGCTGAACCAGCAAAACGCAGACCCATTGCCATACAAGCACCAGCAATTATATTACAATATGCCTGGCTGAAAAAATAATTGTAATAATAATAATAATAATAATAAATAAAAACCTTGTATTTTAACTTAAAATTAAACTAATCAGATTTAATTAATTACACAAATTTTACTTTTAAAAACAACCCAGAGAAAGAAATTAGTTACAATAATTTTTGAGAATGTTGAAGTAACAGATAAAAACATTTTACTCAGACGTGGCATATTTCTATAAAGGATACATTAATTACCAGAATGACCACTACTGGAGCTCAAATATCAAATTCCAAGTTTTACAACCTTAAAAAATTGGTTTATCACCATTTCTTGCCGATGAGTCACTAACCCAAAATTTTGAACAGATTTAAAAAAATTGGTGTTTCAATTTAATCAGAATGATTTTATTTATCATTATTTTTTCAACTTCAATCCTGCCTTACAATTCACCAAATGGACTGAATTTTTTATTTTGTATTCTGATGGTTTGTTGTAAGTCCTTTGAACAATACTTAAGATTTTAACAAATGAAAAATTATTTGTCTTTATGGAGGACCTGAAAATATTTTTAATTTTTCTCGTCATTCCATAGTTTAGTATGTTTTGTAATAACATTTAACTTGGGTGTTAATCTGATACTGAAAATATTTTCGCAATAAAACTTAAGAAAATTAATTGAAAAACTTAGAGAAAAGAATACACAGTCCTGAATTTCAGGAAGTCTTAACATGCTCTTGGCAATGGTCTTTTTTTGTTTCTTTGCATTACTTTTTTATTTTTAACAAAATGTAAGTTTCTTCCATTTATGCTTCTTGCAAATGACTTTTTACATACAGACAGGGTTTTTGTAGGCCATTCATATTCTAATTAAGGGAAAAATATGTATTTAAAAAATAAAATAAAAAGGAGCTAAAACAAATTAAGAGTAATAGTTTTTCTTTATAATCTGACTTTAAATAATAAAAAAATTGAGGTTTAGGAATCTGCTGATAGATTTTTAAATTATTGCCAACTTCTAAAAGCCAAAATTTAAATAATAATTGAAAAAGAATAATTTTATAATTTTTTGTAAAGGATTTTTGAGTTATCTTTTTTTAAAAAAACAATAAACTTTTATCAGAAGAATTTAATACAGTTAAATATACCTTTGGTGAATTATCTCAACAGGAAAGCCAATTAGGTTTGATATTTCTAAACCTAATTTCAATTAGGTTTCTTTCCCTTGAGTCTACAAAGATTTATAATAAGTAATCCCAATATTCAGGATCTAAAGTAAGAATATGAACCTTTTTCTTTTCAGAGAGTTGGTTGAAGTACTAGAACAAGAGAAAAAGTTTGTAATAATGAGAAAGTGGGCATTTTAAACATAAACAAATAAAAGTTAGTTACTGAATATATTACATAAACTGTATCTCTTTGAGTTAAGTTTCATAAAAAAAATCCTATATCTGGAACTGAAAACAGTTTGTTCAAAGAATAAATTTATTTACTTCTAATTAAAATCAAACAGAAACAAAATAACACATAAAATAGTTTTTAAATCAAATCTTTTCTCCACTGATTTATGATTTACGATTAAATCAAATTGTAAATTAAACGATAAAGAAAACAAAACAATAAATAGTTTTACGTACTTCATGGTTTCATAATCAATATTATCAGGTAGATTTCCAGGATGCGGTTTAACAAGACAATATGGTCTGATGGCAGGTGGGACATGATCAAGAACCCATTCTTCAGTAGGTAATATATCATCCCATAGTATCAAACCTCTAGCAATCATTCTTAAAAGTAATAAATCTGGACATACAAAGTCGAGTAAATATTGTGTATCAGGGGCTTTCATCCAATTTGCCACCGCTCTAAAAAAAAAAAAATAATCAAGAAAAACAAAAATTACTTAAGGGAAATATCGGCCATTATTCTTTAGAACTACTATTAGTCCAGGCAGCATCTGTTATAAAATGGGCATATTTGGACTTTTTCTATATTATCGCTAATTTTTTATTTAATGCCTCCAGAATATCATCAGAAATGATTATTTCGTTATGCGCCAGTTAAAAAAGCTGTGCTTAAATTTTTATTAATAATGTATCTTAAATAATAATGTATCTTTCGATTTGCAACCAATGATATTGTGTGTAAAAGTTAATAACAAAATTTTTTTCTCTTCTGATCTTTTCTCTAAAATCAACAGCTATAATTTGGGGAAATAGGAGAAAAATGGATATTTTTGCATTTTGTTTAATACAAATTTAAGCACCCTTTTTCAACTAGCACATAATGAAATAATCATTTCTGATTATATTCTGGAGGTATTAAAGCAAAAATTAGCAATCATATAGAAAAAAATCCAACCCAAAACAAATACCACCTAGACTATATCATCAAAATTTAATAATAGTTAATCTTCAATTATCCAGGTTAAATAGAACTATGAGGCTCAACTGATAAATTTTGCACATATATGCATAGCATGGGAATGAAAACAGATATTGGAATGAGATAAAAAATGAATAAAAATACAATATCTTAGCTACAAAATGAAGTATTTATTTTTCAATATAATCTCCATTTACACCGATACACTTTTCTTAACATGTGACAAGTTTTTGTATTCGGTGACTGAAAAATTCTGGTGGTCTTTCATGGATCCAAGTAGTCACAGCTTCCTTCACCTCATTGTCGGTGATGTAATGATTACCTTTGGAGATGAGGGAAGAAATGGAAGTCGCATGGGGCCAAATCCAGCGAGTATGGTGGATGCACAACAGACTCAAACTTCAGCTTACAAAGAGCATAGAGTGTTTGCGCAGTACTCATCGTGCACAGATTTTACGGTAACCCAATTGTTCGATACTATGGCCTACTCGTTCTTTAGATATGCGTAATTGAGTAATGATGCATTGCTGGGTGATTTTCTGGTCACTTTGAAGCAAATTGTCCACCTCCTTTCAATGTTTCTTGTCCGTCACAGAAACTGGTCGTCCACTGTAAGGTGCGTCCTCAATAGTTACTTCACTCACGAAATTTCAACGCCCAACTATTCACAGTACTCCTGTCAACAGTTTCACTACCGTAAATGTTAAAAAATATTCGTAGGATTCACATTATCTGCTATTAAAAATTCTATCACTGTGTGTTGTTTTAACCATATTGACATTGGCCGTACTCAACTCCATTTTAACTGCTACTGAAAAAAAAATGGTAAACAGATTTCAATGTACTACTGCAGGTTTGTAGAGGGGGATTTTAGCTATTATATGCTGTCATGCCCAACTCAACAGTATCTTTTGTCTCTGTGTAGCACGCTAGTGTGCAGAATTTATCAGCTGAGCCTCATAAAATACAAATTGGTAACTAGAAAAATTAAATTATTTTTATTCTGGAAATACAAAAAAAGTTCAATTAAATGATTACTGAAATAAATTCAAAACTGGATGGCTATTTCAATTGTTAAACAATCATCATCAGTGGGAACCGAAAAATAAAAAAAATAAAGACAATTCTTTAACGATTACACAAACAGCACCTTGAAAGACAAAAAAATAATAGTAATTTTACTTGTTACAAAATGTATATCATCATTTCAGAAAATTCCTAAGTATAACTTTATCTTAAATACTTCATGCACTGAAACTTCCAACTCATATTACTCACAATTTTTTTTTGTTTAATTAGTGTTGACTTTTTTCTTTTTCCTTTTCCGTTAATAATCATCTTTCTATAACTACTAATGATGACGGTTTAACAATCAAAATGGTACCTAGTTCAGATTCTAAATAAATTTTTGGTAAATGGTTTTCAATTGTTAGCTATTTCAAATTTATTTTTACTAGAAGGCACACAGGGTATACATTATAATTTGTAAGAAAATACCTTTAGAAAACCAGAACCATATTTGTTAAATTTGAGTGATTGTGGGAATTTAACTTTATTGTTGGCAACTTATTCTTATTTCAAACCTTTTTCATTTCCTACATACTACCATATGAAATATTCCAGATTTTATGAAACAATCATACAGTAAGGAATGTAGTTGGCAATACGTAGTATACAAATATATTTAAATTCTGTTAAATAAATCACCTAGTACAGAGTACTGAGATAAGACCTTAATATCTACCTTAATTTTTTATGAAAGGACTTTCGCAGGATCCTGCATTCTCAGATGGAATTAAAATAATTACATTATTGCATAATAAATATAAAAATACTAAAATAATGACAATTTCATACTAATTTACACATGAGCTACTATCTGTTGCAGTTTTTGTAAGTACATCTTCCTCAAATAGTATTTGATGGTTTAGCAAACTGAAATTTTGTTTGTATTTATACAAGTAATATTTTTCTAATCTATTTAGTTTTACCATTTTTATTAATTTCTAAATTTCTATTAATATTGGAAATAGAATGAATGTTTATTGTTTATTACATAGTCTGCCATATTAGATAAACCTTTTCTTTTTTTTTCTTTAGCCTCCAGAACCACCATACAATTTTAATTCAGAACATGAATGAGGATGATATGTATGAATGTAAATGAAGTGTAGTCTTCTACAGTCTAAGGTCGACCATTCCTGAGATGTGTGGTTAACTGAAAATATTAGATAAATCTGATTTTTACATGACTGCCCAAAAAGGAGTGTAATGTTTTTAGGGTGTATGTATGTTTCACTGTAGCAGTTCAATAGCCGAGCCGATTTAGATGCATAGGTCAAGGATTACCTTGCATTGTAATCCTTACATTATGGGGAGTGTCATAGGCTGTACAAATATGTACATATTTGTATATGTACAAATATGCTTAATTGTAACAAGGACATAAACAAATCATACATATGATTATAAATGGATAATAGATAGTATTTTCAGTATTGATTTATTTGCATAGAGAATAGTTGTGTTTTAATATCTGCTACGATACTGAATGAATGAATTATGGTAGTCAAATTTATTAATTTATTTTATAATTATTATTACTGTTATTTATTGTTTATAAACATTTAAGAAAAAATCTTATGATATTTTGACAAGCAGAGTGTTCAATTATGTATGCATGTTCTTTTTACTGCTAAATATTACCTAACAATCCCTTTCTTTTACTAATAAAATTAATAAATAATAATAAATAAATAAAAATACAAATATAAATAAAAATAACATATGCTTAGAAATTAAATTAAATAATCTGTAAATTAATTGACAATGGATTGCTTCTAGCAGGATGTAAGGATAATAAAGAAATTAAATCAGTACAAAAGAAAAGCATTACTTAGAAGATAAAAATTTAGAGTGTGGGCTATGTGGATGACTTTGCTTTGGTTGTTGGAGGCTGATATCTGTAGGAAAGCCAAGGATAAAATACACGAGTCTTATCAGGCGGTGGCTGACTGGATGAGTGAAGTAGGATTAAGTATGGCCCCGGAGAAAACAGAAATATTTCCAATCTCTAACGCTAAACAGAGACCGAAGATCTTAGTAGAGTTGGAGGTCAGGTGTGTGTGATCCAAACCTGCAATTACGTATTTAGGCATATGGGTAGACACGCAGCTTTGGTTCGGTATTCATGTCTTCGAGGCATGCGGTTGGGCAGATAGGGTCGTGTGTCTCATTGTGAGCATCCTGCCGGACTGTGGGGGGCTCCGGCAGCAGAGGAGAAGACTCTTGACTGGGGTTGCAGTTCTTTACGAGGTGGAAATATGGGCATCTGCTACAAAATATCACAAGTATAGAGTTATACTTGAGTCACTAAGCTGTCTGTGGGTGGCATCTGCTTATAGAACTACATCCAGAGAGGTGCTCGAGGTCATCATGGGTATTTGGCCAATGGATCTTGTGGTTGCATCATGGGCTAGAATGCGCAAGTGTGGTGGTTTGACTCCTGCGGATAGGAAGATGGCAATTGAGCAGGGCACATTGAAGACATGGCAAGAGAGGTCCCAAGGCTTATTGGATTTTTACCTCACTCAGATGCTGATGGGCCATGGGGGCTTCAGGGTGTATTTATATCACTTTGAACTAGACTGCGCAGAAACCTGCCCTGATTGTGGAAGGGAAGAAACGGCATAGCATGTTTTCTTTGAGTGTCCCTGCTTTGCTATAGAGAGAGGTGAAATGCTTGAACTCCTGGGTACGACGGTTTTTTCCCACCTGAGGGACTTATGAATTTCATGATGGCCAAAGATGAGCACTGGCTTGCTGTGGTTAGGTATTCTAGAGCAGTCATGGAGAGGCTTAGGATAGTGGAAGAAACAAGATGCCTGAGAGCTCTGGTGCGGAGGACAGGGCTGCGGGTGAGTGTCCAGGAGGCTCCCTAACCTGTGAGGGTCACCTGGATGCAGTGAACTTGTCACTCTGATGTTAAGCTCCCCCTTTCTGAAGTAATGCCACACAGCAGTTCCAGAAAGGGGAAGACTATCAGAGGTGGAGATTTAGTTGGTAGGTTGCAGCCATACATACGGACTCAATAACATCTTGCAGAACCTGTTAGTGAGTCCGACAATTTGTGTGTAAATGGTATTCTTTCCCTCTATAAAAAAAAGTGTGGATAATGGGAGATGACATTCGTTACAGTTTGTACATATTAAACAAAAATTATGAAAATTCAAATTTTTAAATAAGCTTTTTAATTAGTATTTTTTTTAAACATTTATTTTTTTAATAAAAAGATTTTCAACATAGTGATGTGGGCTTTATAAAAGAAAATATTTTATTTTCAATAAACTGATGGGAAGTTCTTTACATGTAATTAAATAGGCTTCATTCTGAACGATTCGAAAACTCGTATCTCATACGTGTGAAATTGTTGTCTTATTAGTGTTTTTACACAACTGCCCAAAAAGTATTTATTGTGTATGTATATATGTTTGTTCCATAGCTCACTGACTGAACTGACTGTCACCTGCATGCTGTATAATTATCCTGTATTAATAATTATCCTATATTAAAGAGCTATGTTTTTTCATAGTTGTGTTTTTTAAATTTTAATATTTATCTCTTGTTTATTTTTGGAATTTCCATAGTGCTCAAGATATATAATTTAACATTACAGAGGATTATCAATTTTAAAAAGATTAATTTCAGTAAAGGAATATACATATACATTTTTTTTGAGATTAAAATAATTAATTAACATATTGACCACTGTGCTAATACAATTTAATATTAAATAAAATAAACCATCAAACCACAATAAATAGATAAGTTAAATTTACTACATTAATATCAAGAATCGATTTTAGCAGGATCCTGCATCTTCAGTTGTTTTTAAATTCTATAATTACATTAAAACATATTTATTTATAATTTTATTCTGTTGAAATTCTTTTTTTTGAAAATTTTGAAATTTATAATGGACAAATATACAAATTCTGCTGTCCAGTACTGGAGTGATGTAACATCTAAAATGTTGTATTTTCCTTTGTTCTATTACCATTAATAGGATAAAACAGATCCATAATAGTTATATTTTGTTTTTAATTAAATCATCATCTTCGAAAGTGATATGGTGGCTTATCAATTTCGACAAATTAACAAAATTATAAACAAGTATATTTTAATGTAATTATAGAATTTAATAACTTATGGTAATTCCCAGAGGTTAAACAGGGAAAAGAAGAAAAGAAAGACAGAAAGAATTTAATAACCAGTGAAGATTAGGGATCCTGCGAAAATCGATTCTTGGCATTAATGTGGTAAGTTTAACTTATCTATTTTCTGTGTTTTAGTGGTTTATATTACATTATATATAGATATATATAATAACAACTTAACCACCAAACACAATAACAGATAACCTAAAAAAAACTAATACCATTAGTACACCAACACCACATTATTTAATTAGCATCATGATCAATGTTGATGAATATGAATTTAAACAAAAAATTGAAAATAATGAAAAAAGTTTATATAAACAAAGGTTCTGGAAACGCTTTGTTTTTGAGTTACAGCTAGGGAAAGATTTCACTGGATTTCAGCTATTCTAATAAAAATAAGCCCTACTGTAATTTTTGAGACTCAAATTAAGCAGAAAAGTTGGTGGTTTCTTTTATAATTTGAGCTGTGAAATAGGATAAAACAGGTCCTAGAACTGTAAATTCACTAGTCTAAGATATCTGATGTAAAACACAAAATTTTATGTACAAAAAAACCTTTTTTAGATTTGTAATACAGCAGCTTTGTTAGATAAGTAATAAATGCGGAAGATTTAGTAACAAAATTTAGAGAATTTAATTCTGAGAAAATTAATGAAAATACAGGCAATAAAATGTTAAAAACTTTTTTATTGAAGCAAAACAGAAGAAAAATCGTATTATTCTTTCTATATCAAACAAATATTCTTTTTAAAAATAAAAATGCCTAATTAATGAAAATGATTTTAAAAGAAATACAACATTTTTAAAACAATATTTTAGTGTGTACATTCAATAATTTACACAGGTATTTTAATAACACTTCATTTTTTAATTATCCCTTGTGAAAAGTTTTACCCTGATTTCTGTTCCAAGTGAAAAATGAAGCCATACTGAAATTCTTAAAATTTAAATTAAAGGGCAAATCTGATGTTTCATACAGTTTTTGACCTGAAAACATGTTTTAGAACTATGCCCTAATAATTTTAATAATAATACACTGCCAATAATTCAATATTATTTACAATAATTTCAATACACTGCCAATAAACAACAAAATTTTGCAATACAATTTGTAGAGAATATAATTCTGAGAGAATCTATACATAATATCAACTAAACATATTGTTTAAGAAATTTGAAAAAAGCCAAACATGGCAGTATAACAAGATATTAAAAAAAATAAATAATAAGTCAATAAAAACTGCATACTTATTCCCTGATCTGAAAAACATCATCCCAAGAGCTAAAGTTGCACCTGGAGCTGTAACAGCAGTATTAACTTGATCACCTTCACGTATCTGGTAACTAGGTGACTTATACTTTTCTTTCTGTGAGCCTGTACATAATGAAAATTGTTTAGATATATTCAAAGTACAGAAAAAAGCTAAGTGATTCTGTTTAACATTAGAAAACTTAAAAAAGTATATTTTAACAACAATGAGGCTTCTTTTGTTACAGACTATTTGATTAAGCAGTAAATGAGAAATTCTTCTGTCAATAAATCTATACTGAAAAGTTAAGTTTTTTAACAGAGTAATAATCTCAGGCACTACTGAAATGATGTTAAAATTCCTATACAGTTTTAAAGCTACAAATATTAAATTTGCATATTACATTAACCCCTATAAGTTGTCTAATTTTGTTCCCTTTGTAATTCTCTTCATTGTAATATAAATATACATTAAAAACATAGTCTATTAACAAAAAAACTATTTATTGCATCCAACTATTTATCGGAACCTTATTTTTCTGGTCCAGAAGCATATCATTGAAATACTGACATTGAAAAAAATTTGAAAACCCATTTCAGTAACAGTAAATGTTCACTCTGTTTCTGATATTAACACAAATTTAGAAATATTAGAAATTAATAATGATGAAATAAAATTAAATGTATTAGAAAAATGTTACTTATATAAATACAAGCAAAATTTCAATTTGATAAACATCAGACTGTTTGACGGAGAGATTCTTATAAAAACTGCAACAGATAGCAGCACATGTGTAATTAATATCCAATTATCATTATTTTAGTATTTTTATTAGGCAATAAAAGAATTATTTCAATCATAACTGAGAATGCAGGATCCTACAAAATTACTTTCATAACAATTTAAGGTAACATATGTCTTATATTCTGTACTAGATGATTTTTTAATAGTTTAAAAATAATTTAACAACACAAAGGAATAACACGAATCTTAAAAAGATTAATTTCAGTAAAGTAAGATATATATATATTTTAATATTATATGAAATATAAATCACCAAAAAAAGAGTAATTAGATAAGTTAAACTTACCATACTCATTTCCAAGAATCAATTTTTGCAGGATCCTACACCTTCAGTAGGTACTGAATTCTATAATTACAATATATATAATTCTTTTAAAAATTTGTTCTATTGACATTATTGCCAAATTATGTTTTAAATTGAATCATCATTTTTGTATGTAATCTGATGAAGGTTCATTATTTTTGCAAACAGTAATACTGTGTTTGTATTCTAACAATGGTCAGCTACATTAGATATACCTCTTGTTTGTTTTTGTATGCTGTGTAATATTGTAAATCTTTTTTAAATGATATATTGGTTTCACCAATATGGATATTATTACATTCATTGCACTTTATTCTGTACATTCCTCTTAATTCCTCTCTATTATTTTTAGTATTGTATTTTTTAAATACTTTAAAATGTTTTTATTTGGTTTGTATGCTTTTTTTATATTTATTTTTATCATACACATCGATTTTTTCTGTTATTTTATTTGTGTAATTATATTTTAGGTACACACTATTATTATGTACATAATCATATTTATATATAATTAAAATGATTAAACAGATGATGTATTGTTAAATAGCTGTTTAAATTGAAAAAAAAAAACAAATTAATAAACCATGAATAATTATCTAACTGTTTCATTATTCTAGTTCTTATTATCATCTGTTTTTAATCACTTTTCCCAGCTATTTTATAATGAATAAAAAATGTGGTTTATTTGAAAGGTTGAAATTTTCACAAACATTTTTAGAACCTTCATAAAAGGTCTATAAATTTTCAATACAATCGATGGGGGAATGGGCAAGTGATACTAAATCAAAAGCATATACCTCTTTATGGGACACATGGTACATATATATATATATATATATATATAATAATTATATTATACAGAAGTTAAATTAGAAATAAATGTTTAATAAATAAATAAATAAAATAAAAATATAGATAAATAGATTTAATTAGGAATAAATATTAGATAATAAATAATTAATTTATAAATATTTTTATATCTATATTTTTTTTAAGCAAGTTCAAATTTTAATTCTGCAAGTGCACTAAAAACGGTCTCAATTAAACAGAATTTTTAGCTATCAATCACATATCTGTAACTCTTCAAAGTACTTTTCAACTACACCTCACATATTGATTATAACTAAAATTAAAAATCCTACAACTTATAAAAATAAATAAAAAAGTAAATTTTTAAAATTATACATTGATTTTCTTACCAGTAAGCGGTCGTTTATGTCCACCAACCATATAATAATATAGTGTATCAGGTATCCCAAGATCAGTTAAACCTGTTGACCCAGATCCAGTACCAAGTACAACTAGACCTAGTCCAAGTCCAGCAGCTAAAGCATAAGATTCTCTATCAACACTATTTTCCATTTCAGGACCTGGTGGTCGACCTTAAAAGAAAAAAATCACGATTGTTATTAAATTATTAATGATTAACATAAAAATAAATTATTTATCTAGAGAGAAGGAAAGCTCAAATAACTTGTACACGTGTCAAATTTATCAACATAAAATGAATGAAATGAGACTGTGGATAATAAAAACATCAAAAACACTAAAATTTTAACTTGGGACCTATAGTAATATACATCAGCAACAAACCTATTCTGATCTACTAGCCCATTCACTTGATACCTTCTTATGTTTGTAGCGGAGGGAGATGACAATTTACAAAGAGAATACTCATTGTGATTAACCAGGTATTTTTCTGTCAGAACAATCCAATATCTTTATTTTGATGTGCTTTGGACATTAAAATTATGATTAAAAGAAAAAGTAAATAAGGTTTACGTGTTTCATAAAATATCAGATTAATTTAAAGTGATCAGTTACAAAATTCAAACTCTAGCTAGTATTATAGTAATGTATAAATTATGGGATTAAATAAATAGCATCAAGATGCAGTTTTATAAAAAAGATTACAGCTCAAAAAAAAGATATCATTACCAAGTAAATAATTTCTTACTGTATTTAAATCATTTTTAGATTTTTCATGTCTGTCCATTTAGTGTTTCAGCACAAAATCATTTTTTAAAGATATCTGAGGTTAGGCATGAGTTACTGCCAACAAATCAACTCAAAGTAAAGTAAAGTAGAAAAGTAGAGAAAAAAAGTAGAAGTAGTAGAAAAGTAAAGTAAAGTAGTAAGGCTGTTAATTATGATGACTAAAGATAAGAAGACATTCTGTCTTTAAGAAATGGGGCAGATATGTTCTGAAACCTAAAATTTGACAAAATAACCAGTCATACCATAAGTCATGAATTCCAGAGCTGTAATATTTATAACTTCTGAACTCAGGAATATATGTTTTTTTTTAAAGGTGGGTGGCCTTATCTTCTACTAGTTCAACTTCTCTCTTGAGAAGACCTTGCAAAACTAACTTATGTGGGATAACAAATACTACACCCTTTGCTACATAACATGTGTCAAAGAGTCAACTATGCCTTTTTAATGTTGATTAATAAAGGTTTTAACAATCCTTTCCATGATCCTACTCTTTAAAGATCTCTTCATTTGTTATGTGGTCTATTCTTGAGAGATTAATAGAGACAGAATCTAAAAAGAGATTAGAATAATTATTTTTATCACAAAAGGATTTTTTTTACAATGTTTGGGGATAGATTTTGTCCCCCTTTTCCAGTAAATCAACTCAAGTATCTTTAAATTAACCAGGAAAGTAATGTGGAATATAAAATATATTTCATTCAAATGCAGTAGAAATGAAATAGCTACTTTAATTAAACAAAAACTGACTGATTAATTTATCATTTTTATACTGCTTATCTTATACAAAAAAAAATCATTTAGTTAATAAACGTTAATGTAATAAATAATAAGAGAAACGAGATGAAACAGAATAATCTCTTTAGGTAACTGACATTAATATCCGAAAATTTCCTAAATAATCCAAGAAATCATTATTTTTACACATTAGCTTCAAATGTATTTAAAGTAAGAAACTTTTTAGGGTAACTAAAAAATTACAATAATGAATTTAATCCCTTTCATTTTATAATGATTGCTCCTCCTCCCACAGCAGCTGAATTATTTATATATTCTATTAACAACTCTATCTCTTGTTACATTACCATACACACAGAGACTGGGGAAAAAGTTTCTTTCCATTCTTCTGGTAAATGATTTTAGGACTGTACAACTCTCTACTATTAATCAAATCTGCCAATTGAAATCTGCTTTTGAAAGATGACATATCACAGAGTATTTTTAAAAAAAGTTTTAATTATAATAGCTTGTTTATTTACAAGTAATTGAATCTTGAAAAATGAGTAAAAATGAATATGAAATTGATACATTTTGAAATTTTATTACAAAAAAAGGGAAGAATGAAACTCAGGATGCTAAAAACATTTACGATATTTATGGACATGATACAGTATCAGCAAATATCACAAAGTTGGTCAAATGCTTTCAATCTGAAAATTTTGATGTCAATGATGCACCTTGCTCTTGTCACCAATGACTGAAAAAGTTGATGAAATCATGAAAAAAAATTTAGCAAGACCTCCACATTAGCAGTGGTGATATCTGTAACAAGCTAAACATCGACACAAAACAGTTTTAAACTATTTAAAGAAGGCTGGATATAAAAAAACTACATGTTTGGGTATCATATGATTTAATAATGAAAAATTTAATGGAGCAAATTTTCATGTGTGAATCATTGCTAAAACAGAATGAAATTGAATCATTTTTTAAATGATTCATTACAGGCAATGAAAAATGGATCATGAGACAATAATGTATGGAAAAGATTGTTGTTAAAGCAAGGTGAAGTTTTGCAAACAGTGGTAAAGCCAGGATTGACAATCAATAAAAGTGATACTAAGTGTATAGTGGGATGGGAAAGGAACTGTTCACTTTCAGCTATTGCTACCCAATCAAATGATCAATTCTAACCTCTACTATCAACAATCGCAAAGATTACACAAAGCGATCAAGATAAAGTAATCATCCTGACCTCTGTAAGGGAAGATACTCACTTTGTGATGATCCTGGTTTCTACACCACTCCCTCCATTCCAAGCCTTACTGGAGGTCATCTTTAAGACTCTTTAAACTTGATAACTCAACACAGTCATCAGTTTGGCCTCCATTAGGATACCACCAGCCGAAAATGCCTTGGCAGATATTCCATCAGTTTATTTACACAAACTATTACTGCCTTCGTTTGGCCTCTTCCAACCACGATCACCTACCATAACTTACAACTCTCAACTATCAAATTAACTGATTTGCAGAAGCACGATCCCTACGCCTTCCTCTAACACTGAAGGTTTAACTCAAAAACTCTTCCTATGTTTAACTTCAAAACTATGTACTCAGATCATTAATTGATTGAGCCTTTACACATTAAAAATATTATCTTCATACCAACAAAACAAGTGTTGATGGCAATAACAACAATTTTGTTCTACAATTCAATTTACTCAAAGTCCTCTTGATTTACTTAAAAATCAAGATTTAATCAAATCTTGATTAAATAATCAAGTAATCAATTTAAGTAAATCAGATTTAATAAGCCTCTAATGAACCCTATTTTTCTCTGCTCTAGGAGAAAGGTCAATGCATATACCCTCCCACACCACAACTCCACCACAGAGTTCTCCACACAGCCATCTCATCCTAACAGCGAATATCTCAGGTAACTGGGCTCAATGTCAAAATGCCTATCTTGGAGAAGTAAGCACCCAAGCGAGACCCTAGACACCTGGGTTGCTATTCTATCTACACATTTATAACAGCATCAGACCCTTCAGTCATCCTCCACAGGGCTAAGAATCTTAAGAAGCCAGCAACTATATTCCATTCCCTTTCGGCTTTCAAATTAACTTGCAGATCAAAACCAGAATTGATCATCCCAAGTTCTCTAGTTAATTGGGTATGCTCAGCTTTGTTCCTGGGGTAGACATATGACATGGCGCGCACATCATCAATGGCTCTACACTCTGGACACAGGCCTAAATTAATCAAACCAAACTGGACCAACCTATCTCAAAAAGCATCATGTCCAGAAAGAACTGAAAAATATGCCGATTGGGGGATCCACCAGCATGCTTCTCAAATTAGGAAAAATACCATGCATGCCTACCATGCATGCAATACCATGCATTGGACGATTCAGTCCATCTGACCTGCCACAAATAAATAAAGTGACCAGAATTGATCGATAGGAAAGGTGTCATCTTCAATTATGACATAGTCAGACCCAAACATCTTTGGTGACTGTCAAAAATTGAGAGAGCTTGGCTAAGAAATTTTGATGCATCTATTATATAGTCCTAATACTGCAATTTCAAACGACTGTTTGTTTAGGTTGTTCTTTAAATATGGCACATATTTAGACTTTTCATTTAAGGTATAAAATAATTGTTTTACTTTTGCATTAAAATATGAAGAAAAATTTTCCCCAACCCTATATATATACTGAAAATTAAGTTTACTGATAAAATATATGTACTGAAAATCAAAAAATTAAGTTTCATAAACATTTTCTGGTGATAGACATTACTATATATTTAAAAATAACTACAATTTTGACTATGAATATTAAATTTACTTTTAACACCAATAGCATAAATTTTATTTTGATAATAATTACACTATTTTAGAGAATAGAGAAATGCTTAAAAATATTTTTTTAGAATTATAACCGGGCAGTTCTACAAGACACAAGGAAATAATATTTCTTTAGGGTGTACGCTAATGAAATTCATTATTAGAAATTTTGAAAGAATCCTTATAAATTATTATTATATAAAGAAAATTACATAATGAAATATACTTTAACTTTCAGGCTGAATAAAAATTGTTTACTGGTCATTGGATATAGTTTACTTAGAACTGAGTCCATAATTTTCATGTTGTGTTTGTGAACACTCATAGTTACATTTTGTTTACAATCCTACATACACAATAGGAGATATGATGGGATTTAGAATTACATTTCACTCTATTTTTTAATATACTAAGTTATCAGATATGGCATTTTATACGTACATGTGTGTTTTATAGTGATAAGAAAATATAAAAACTATAAATATAAAAGGTAAAATTTTCATTAAATAAACCAATTCTAATAATTTATACAAAATAAATATTTACTAAATCAAAATAACAGCTGTGTATAAGCTAAGTACAGTTAAACTACAAAAATATATGCTAGGGTAAAATTAAAATAAATTAATTATCATTATCATCAAATGACCTTCAAATTAAATATACAAAAAATACACATTTGAATAAATAAATACAAGTGAACAATGGTATGATAAAAATGGAAGAACAGTGGGTTTTCCCTGAAGTATCAATGTAAGTACAAACTTATAAAAAAAATCCAGGTTATAATAAACTAACAATTCAGACAAAATAGTAAAAAATTCAGATAACTACTCAGTAAAGCACGTTACTGTTAAATTTGGTGAGTTGGAAATAATAAATAGAAGTAAAAAATAATAATAATAATTTCTTACACTTACCTATTTCTGATAACAAGACTTCAGCAATGTGTCTATGTGCTGTTTGCTGGTATACTAAACCAATCCCTAATAATGCAGCTACCTGTATGTTTTGAACAATATCTAATTCGATTGAAGTTGGAGGTAACAAAGATTCAATATGAACACTTAAAATTTTAGTAGTACGAACATCCATTGATCCTGTAAAAATTTATTTACCTTGATTTAAATAAAAATGAAGAAAACTTACACAAGAAAGTTACAATAAACTAATGTAAAAAAAAAAAATAATGCATTGAATAATTTTAAAAAAGTGATAAGATAAATTATACAAAGTAGATGATAATTCAAGAAAAAATACCTCTTTTATTAGCAGCTATTCCAAGAAGAAGCCCAACACTAGTCATCTCATGACATCGAGTTAAATATTTAAATGTATTTAATTCAGCTAAGTTACCAAGATGTCCATTTAATCCTAATGCCATAAGAAATCCAGCATGTTCTGGTAATACTTCAGGTCCACCCTATAAATGCATACATGATAAATGCATACATAAGGATTAAGTAAATAGAAAAATATGCATAAATACTGCAAATATATTACTTAATAAATTATTTTAATTAAAAAAGAACCCATTTGTTTAAATGCAAAGGTACAAAATCAGTATCTTGATCAAAAAAAAAGGGGAAAAAAGAAGAATGAATGTAGGATAACAAGAAAAAGAAACTGTTGCTGAAGCATGAATTTAACTCATTCATGAATACAGATACATATTATTTCAACCAAAAGGCGTCTTAATTTCTTAAATTTTTACCTGAATATATTTTAAATAGAGTAAACGTATCAAGTTGTAATATTACACTATAACAATCCAGTATTAAGTAATGACTTATTTATCTAATCTGAATGACAATGGAGGGCAAACAATAAATATATTTTATAAATGAATATATATTTATATTTTTATTATTAACAATTTTATATTAACAAAGACCTACCTCATAAAACAACAATGCTTGATTAAAAGAAATATGCATTTGCTTTCGGTAGAGATAAAGACACACATCATAGTGAATGAAAGAAGATGTGTGTAAACATGTCTCACATATGCTGATTCAAATAAGCAGTCATCAATTAAATATTCTCATAAACGAGTGGCTGAACTTTATATACTGTGATCAACAATGCATGATCATATTAAAAAAGACTCAGAAACCATTTGGACCAACTTTTGTGAATGAAATATTGGGTGGAGACAAGGATCAGCATGTTGCAGACTGCCATGCTTTATTAGCATGAATTTTAAATGCAGTGTCCCATAAAACAATGCTGTTTTCTGGTGAATGTGCAATTTATTGCAGTTCATAAGCCAGGGATGTAGTTTTTTAGGCTAAGAAGAAAATTAATTTTGGGCATGAATTAGAAAGGAATCTCCTTTTTTTTAAAAGTATCTAAATTATGACTCTTATTTGCAAATGTTGGAAAGATGGTTCATGCCATAGTTTTAACAGAAGTGTATCATGGAATGTGTCAGATTACAGTAGGATGGGGTCATAAATCATTTAACTCGAATAAGATTTTTCTAAATGAACAATTTCTAGTCTGCTGGCCTCCTGGAAATGGCCGACACAAAGACTCAACCTTAACCTCAACTAACAACTCATTATGGGTGAAATCAAGGCTTATCTACCTCAACATCAATACAAAATAAATTATAAGTATTGTAACAGTGTGAAGGAAACCTTCTGAACCCAAATCCAGAGATTCTTCGCACGGAAGAATATGGAGATACACAGCTCTGTGCATTCACTATAATGGTGTACTCATAGATCCATTAATTTATTATTTGTTTGAAGTAATTCATAAATACAAATGTACAACATAGTATATATGTTGTACATTTGTATTTACAAAGTCATGTATTTACAAAGTTTATTGTAGTCCACAAAGCATAATTGTCAAATAATGAAAATAAGACATTACCTTTGGTTTATTATAAACAATCCAAGTTGAATCAATATTTGAAGCATTTGGTGAAATACGGAGACCAGCAGCAACTCCGTTATGGAATAGAGGCCAAAGGTTCATGTTAGGAACTACTTCAATGTGAGATAGATCAACAGTTGTACCTCTAGGTGGAGCTCTGCCACTAAGACATAAACGAGGGACTGGTAATGGTTCACTGGCTACAGGGCATGATGTTCTCAAAGTCAACATACCTCTGTAACAAACATAATTTTTATAATAAAAATAACAATAAAAAAAAACCAATCATTATTCTTTTAATTATTTTCAAATATAAAACAAAATATAAACCCATTAAATTTCTTTGTTATAAAAACCTCTTTTCGGGTAAAATTCTCTGTTTCTTAACAATTCACAAGACACACAGTGTGATAATTTAAGTATGGGAACAACTTTACACTGCATATCTGAGAGATACTTGGAGGCAGAAAGAAATGGGGTTCTACATACTTAAAAAAAATCTACATTATGGTGGGTTTTTAATTTTTGTCTGCCATCTTGGATCCGTCGTACTGAAGCTAACTTAACTTTTTTATATAGGAAGATGGACGTATGACACATGATTTCAATTAAAAATTTTACAAGAAAAACAATGGTGAAACCCATTTTCTGTTAATGTCTTCATTGTCAAGATATAAGCATTCAAAGTTAAAATGATGGAAAAATTGTGTCAACAATAAAATGAGCTACATGAATGATTTTATTGCATTTTACATTCATAATGCAAACAATAATGAACTTTAAACATTCCTGTAATATTGAAAATAATAAACAATAACTAATAATTACCAACACAACAACAAATTAAATGGCTACATCAACTGATATTATTTATTTTAAATATTACAATATTTATTTTAAAATTTTAGATAAATGTTTACGATTGTTAATAAGTTTTGAAAGTATACCATTCTACAACAAATGTTCAAAATGGTTCCCTTCTACAGCTTGGCAGTATCTTAACTTTAAGTAATATCTGTTTAGTACTTGTGGTTATCATGTCTGGTAGTACGCTAACAGATTTGTCAATTCTTCTTTTGAATTCATCATAGTTTGCAGGTTTTGTTTTGTAAACATTATGTTTCAGGAATCTCCCAAAAATGTAATCCAGAGGAAACAGGTCTTGGGACCAGACAAGCCACTCTACAAGTTATCCAGCCATTTTGAAGTTATTCATTAAAAATTTGCTGTGCCCTTAGATAATGATGAGGTGGTGTCCCATCTTGCTGAAACCATACATTATTAATTAATTCTTGACCAAAATTTTTCAGGTTATTTAGTAAAATTCTATCAGATAACAAGTTGCAGTAAACATTTCCTGTAAGATTGTCATCTTAAACAAAAGGCCCTTCAATACAATGACTAACATTTCCTGCCCAAACGTTCACTTCTGAGGGTGCTGTGTATGAGCTTCTAACATCCATCTGGGATTATTAACACTCCAATACCAACAGTCACTTCATGTTTATTTGCATGGCCATTTAATATAAAAGTACTTCATCAGTAAATATTATTAAATAAGAAAAATTTTTATCTATGTCTAATTTTTGCATTATAATATCACGATATTCAACTGGACAGTCAAAATCATCTTACAGAAGTTCTTGTACCAGGTATAGCTTATAAGAATGAGATTTATTTGTTTTAAAAATGTTTTTGAACTGAAAAAAGTGATGTCATGTTGGACAACAGCTTTCTGAATTGAGAATGAGGGTCTTCAACAAAGGCTTGCAATACATCTAATGACTTTGCATCAGTTGTGACAATTCTCAGACTACTGGTGTGAGAATGTTTCTTTACAGTACCGGTTTCTTCAAATCGCTCTACTGTCTTGATCACAGTCAATTTACTTACTGGTTTTCTGTTTGGAAATTTTTATTAAATAAATCGCATACCTCTTGTAAGGGGTCGAACCTGTTACCATACCCATACATCATCAACAGAGTTATTCTTTTGGTTTCACTTAAAGAAGGCATTGTTATTTGAAGATTTAATATTTAATAAAACTAAATAAATGAATGAGGAAACTAATAATAAAACTTTCACCAAAAGACAAATCTGAAACACTAGGCTTACAATTTAATTTTTACTAGCATGAACAAATTTTACCATTGCAAGTGTTGAAATCAAAAGATGAAATGAGGGGTTAATAAGTTGCATATTTTCAATGTAATACAATCTGCATTGTTGCAATAAATAACAAATATCAGCTAACATTAACACTGCAAGTTAATTCTTATTAAGTAAATAATGTCAGTTGATATTTAATTTGTTGTTGTGGTGTTTGTTAATTATTAGAAATTGTTTATTATTCTCAATATTACAGCACTGTTTAAAGCTCGTTATTGTAAGAATTACGAATTTAAAATGCAATAAAATTGTTCAAGTAGCGCATTTTAACTCGTTTTATTGTTAACATGATTTTTCAGTCCTGCAAATTTGAATGCTTATAACTCTATAACATAGGCATTAACAGAAAAACGGGGCTAATCATTGATTTTCTTGTAAAATTTTAAATTGAAACATGTGTCATATGTCCACCTTCTTGTTTAAAAAAATTAAGTTTGATTCAATGTGATGGATCCATGATGGCGGACAAAAATAAAAATCCCATAATGCAGATTTTTTTAAACTATGTAGTATCCATTTCTTTCTGCCTCAAATACCTCACAGATATGAAGTATAAACCAGTTTCCTTACTTAAATATCACTCAGAATATTATAAAATTTATTAATAAATTCACAACAGGTAAAATTATTCTACTATAACAATGAAAATAAAGCAACAACACTTATTTGTAACAGTATGATTTGTGTCATATAAAAATATTTTCAAAATATCTCTTAATATTTATTCAGCAAGCTTAAATCAAATTTGATTTAAGTGACATTCTAAAATAATATAAAAATCCATATTTAATGAATCATTACCTCCCTAATGGTAAAGCCATTGTTCGAGTACAAATAGCATACAGATGTTTTTCTTGTTCTTCAATAAATTCATGATCAGATACATCTGGTCTTTGCGTAATAGCTATAGTTACTGGTTGTGAAGATTGTAGAAGATTACGTACTTCACTAAAACGATGATCTTCACTGAATCGTAACTTCAGTATCTATTAAAATAAAAAAAGGATGAAAATCATTAAAAAATTTATATTAATTATTTTATCAGCATATTGTTATATAAATATCATAAAACAATTAGTACACATCAGTAAAAGATTATTAAAATAAAAGATCATCTAAAACACTTTCACTATTTATTTCATGTTACAGAACAGAGCAGTTAATTCTTAGACCCAAATAAATTATAGTTAATTATCTTATTCTTCACTTAATTTTATCATCAAAACCAAATAACTTGGCTAACGATAATTGAAGTTTAATTTTGATTACACAAAATGTCTCATACAATATTTATTCATTAACTCATAACAAGTACAGAGTAATATCCAATTACAATTGATTGTTTTTTTTATGAAGATGAAAAACGAATTTTACAGTTTATGAAAATATTCCAAACCTGATAAGGTTTCAATTCCAGAAAATTCCAGTTGAAAGGCATCCCAACCTGTAGGGAAAGACAACCACATAATGGCGACTCAGGTCGCCACACCACCCCCTCTGTTCCGAGCTCTGGAAGGCTTTACCGTACGATGTCTTTAGACCCTCTAACTGATTACATCTCACAGTCATCAGCCAGGCCTCAGTCGGGATGCCAATGATGTAAATGCCTTGGCAGACGTTTACATCAGTAAGATTATTATCTCAGCCAATGCCTTCACTTTAGGCTTCTTTTCCTACAGTATCATCCTCTGAACTAGCTAACCGAGTCCACGAAAGTGCAAACCCCGCACCTAATCCAATTTTAATACCAGTGCTTGTGACTGTAAATGTCTCAACCATTGACTAAGTAACAAGACAATACAATGCTAAACTCATACTGTTCAGAATGTGTTATATATAAAATGAAATTCAGACCTACATCCATCACCCACTATAAACATCATACCTAAAAACCGTCCTCGGCAAGACAGTGGCACATCTCACAGCTGCATGAAAACCATGCCCTCAGTAGCGAAGTCACCCCCCCACCCCACGTGAACAGCGGCTCCAGCACTCGATTTCAACAATCACTAATTTTGAAAACTGAGGCTTGTTCTTGTTGCCAAAATATCTATCCCTGGCCAATCAAATGTCTCGGTCAAAACCTTAGGCACCAGGGATCCTACTCCATTTAAACACCTTCAGCCGATCTACGTAATGAGAGGAAACCAGCCACTATCAACCATTCCCCATGGATCTTCCAATTAACTCGGAGATCCAAATAGGAGGTCATTCTCTCAAGTTCTCTAACTACTCTGGTACATTCAGCCTCATACCAGGGACAGACATGGAGGACATGGTCCACTGTGTCATCAACCCCACAATCTGGGCATAACTTTTTTTTTCTGTTTAGCCTCCAGGAATCAGTGTCAGGTATTATTTCAGAGGATGAATGAGGATGATATGTATGACTGTAAGTGAACTATAGTCTTGCACAGTCTTAGATCGACCATTTCTGAGATGTGTGGTTAATTGAAAACCCAACCATCAAAGAACATCGGTATCCACGATCTAGTATTCAAATTCGTAAAAAAGTAACTGCCTTTACTAGGATTTGAACGTTGGAACTCTTGACTTTGAATCAGCTGATTTGAGAAGACACGTTCAACACTAGACCAACCCGGTGGGTTCAGGCATAAACCTGAATCTACTAAATGTAACCTAGCAAATCTCTCCCGAAAAACACCTGTAATAGAATAGTAATAATACTAATAATAGTAATACTACTAGTAATAGTAGTAATAATAGTAATACTATAGTAGAATAGTCTGCATTTTCCCTACTACATACATACATTTGCTGCAGTCCGATTTAATCTGTTTGTTGTCTAATTTTTTATTTAATATTTCTACAGACCTAAAATTGCAATTTTCTTTTTACTATTATTTTTTCCTTAATGTTGTAATTTATTGTTTTTCAACAATAAATTGTTGAAAAGGCTCCTGAAGTTCTACATTTATAACTCAGTTCAGTCACGTTTATTGTATAGTTAAAAATTTAAGATAAAATTATTGTATCTGTCAAGATATTTACATAGTAATTCCTGAAGGATTCATATGATCATCTGATGATACCATTTTAATGCAAATGTCTCAATCAAATTTGAAGATGTAGCAAACTATTCCAAAATTTACTTGTTTTACTTAACAGAAATACAAAAAATTTTTTCCATTTAATAAGATAGTACTTCGCTTACATCTTGGTTATACGTAACAGATTCTTTTTTAAGAGGTAGGATATTATTTATCTTCAATAAAATATTTAAAAAAATTCTTTATCTTTTATTTGAATACATATACCTTCTGATTAAAAATGGAACATTACATGTATATTTCAAATGTACATGAATTTTTGTCATCAGTTTTGACATTTTTATATGTCTAAATAATCAGACAGAATTATCTTTATATTTCAGTCCACATGAATGGAAAAGGTACCTTCAATAGATAAACAGAATTATAATAAATAACCATTACACAATTATAAAACATCAATAGTGATGCTGAGAAAAGAACTTAATTCACAATTTTTAATATTCCACATCAATAAACTGATACTTCAAAATATTTTTTTTTTGTGAAAGAATTAGACAATTTGATGATTTTTCTACAAGTGTGATTGAACAGTTTATAGTACAATTGGATTCTTATGCATACTACATACAATTCTAGGATGGATGAAGTTGTCCCTTTAGAAACTGTGGGCCAGTTATCCGAGACCTTTTAATTTCTAGGGGAAAACAATTCTTGTTGCAGTATGTATTATTTAAATTGATCAATACAAAATTATGCATTATTAATATGCAGCTTTCACCTTGGTAAAAATCCTCTGCTTTCTCACTGGGAATTGTGATTGAGATGGTTGGCGATCTGCTGCTGGAAAGTCTTTAACTATTGTCTGGTAGAGTTACTAGACTTTTCTGCAGATCTTCCTGTTACCATCCTATCTCTTCACCCATCCCTTCCTCAACTCTGAGTACTTTTTCCAATTTCTATAGGTGTAGGATAAACCCTGCTAGGTACATTCTTAGGAAGTCAGGATCAGTATAACAAGATATCCCTGGTGAAATCTGTTGACAGTATGCCTGTAGATTGACCAAATTTATTTTTTCCCATTTATTGGTTACACAATAACCCTAGTGGCTGAAGTGCATCTGAATAAAACTAAATTTCTTAATTATGTTTTAGTAGAATATATTTACCTCTCTATCCATGCTTTCCATACCATCATCATTCTCTTGATTACTCCTAGATACTGTAGGAGGAGGTGGTGAAACATTACCTCTTTCTCCAACTACAGGTGGTGGAGGTGTAGCAGCCAAATCTTGCCTTCCAATTAGACGAAACACTGCTTCAGACCAATCAACAGGAGGATTTTCACGTACTCTATGAATTGCATCGTATAACATAAGTGTAACACCTGCAGGAAATGTACTTAATTCTCTTCTTGAATAACCTGAAATCATTCAAACTTATGTAAATAATCAAAACCAAGCATTAAAATGCTTGGTGATAAACCAACAAAAAATCAATAGCAGTCATAAATTTTTTTTTCAACTAACTGATAGGAAATTTTGACAGTAACAATTTACCTAACATTTAGTGTCCTTTCTGAATATCAGCATTAATATGAAAAGTAAAAACATAAAAAATTGAACACATTAATGGCTTCAAGGACTGCATCAGCTCATGATAAAGAAAAATATGCTAAAATTTGGGTGTATAGATATGCAGCCAATTTGTTTTACAAAAATAAAAACATCAAAGAAAAATGCTATTCGTTTTTACAGACAGATTTGAAAAGGTTTCTGTTAATACTATATTTTTTTTAAATACTGATAGTTTATAAACTTTCATTCAGCTCATTTTGTTTAGTAATTAAAAAAAATCAATTTTTTTACCCATTTTTATAAAACAGATATAAAAACAAACTGCTTTTACTCAAACTCAGATGTAGACTTCCCATTATGTCTTAATACATGCCCTTCATACACAGTTATATAGAAAAGAAATTTATCTAATCTTAGATAAAGAAATTTATTTATTTATGTTATTTAAGTAAAAGAAGAGAGAGAAACAGTATGAAGAGACTGTTCAGTCTTCGGTCCTCCCAGTACTTTTTCAAATGTTCCAATCTCTTTGCCCTTTCTGGTATTGAAAAAGTTTTGTTGTGAGTTTTTTCTTGTGATTGTTAGGTGTTTTTGTTCTTGATTTTCTTGTTTAATTTCATCTTATCTGTGGTATCTTCTAGTGTAAGGCTAATTTCCTTCAGATCCTCTCCTATTTCTCTGATCCATCTGCATCCTGTTTTGATGTTTTTCAACTCAAGATTGTACCATACTGGCTGTTTCAGAAGTTTTGAATCTTGCATGTTCATGATGTGTCTAAAGAATCCTACTCTCCTCGTTTGCATGGTATCAGCAATGAGTCTAACTCTTTGTACACAACTTTGATGAGCATGATCCATCACTGCCCATCTTTCCAGTACTTTTTGTTGATGCAGGTCAATTTTTCTTCTGATTTTCTGGACTCTGTCAGTATTTGATTGTTCAAGTGGAAGAGTTTTTCTTCTGTATATGAGGCTTCCGGTTTCATAACTGTGTTGCAGTCTTATTTTTGCGTTTATGGATAAACATTTTTTATTGTAGGTGTATCAGGTTAATTTTTGTGCTTTAACTACTTTGTTTGTTCTTGTCTGGATTGAGGTTTTTTTCATTTAGGTTGTTTGTTATTATTTCTCTGAGGTATTTAAATTGGGTTACTACTTTGACTTAATTACCCTTTATGTTTACTTATTTTAATTGTGTTGGTTTTGGAGGCATAATTTCTGTCTTTTCAAATGATATTTTAAGGCCAATTTTATCTGCAATGTTTTGAAGTTTTAATATCTGTGTTCTAACTTTGTCAATGTTGTTTGCAAGCAGCGTCAAGTCATCGGTGAAACCACAACAGTGTATTTTGATTTTTTACCTATTTTTATTTTTGGAGCCATTCCCTCATTACCATTTCCAGAACACAGTTGAATAGTAGTGGTGAGATAACATCACCTTGGTGCAGTCCTGTTTTGATTTCAAGTGGTTCTGACAGTTCACTTCTGAATTTCACTTTTGACTTAGGATCAGTTTCATCATGTTTATTAATTTGGGATGTAGTCTGAGGTGTCTTAGAATTTTTAGTAGGGATTCTTTGTGAATGTAATTGTATACTTTCTTGAAGTCTACAAACATTATCACTTTGTCTCTACTTCTTTTTCTGCTGTAATCCATTATTAGGATCCATTAACTCATGATGTGGTCTGGACATCTCCTCCAGGAAACCTCCCTAGTATTATCCTAGTTTTTTCTTGAGTTATAAGCTGATCCTGCTGAGAATAATTCTTGAAAGAATTTTATATGTTGTGTCTAGGAGTGAGATTTCCTTATAGTTGCTAGGGTCTGTTTTTTCTTCTTTTTTGCGTAGCAGATAGATGAGAGCTGTTGTTCAGTGTTCTGGTAGTTCTTCTTTGATCCAGATGTTGAGAAGCTGTTGATAAAGGGTGTTTTTGCTACTCTACCTACATGTTTCCAGATCTCTACAAAGGACTGATCTTTTCCTGCCATTTTGTAATTCTTCATCTCACCTAGTGCTAGGTAGACTTCTATTATTATTGGAGGGTTAATGTTTTCCGATGGTGTTGTTATTTCGGTGCTGGTCTCAAAGGTTAGGAGATCTGTTGATTTTTGTAATTTAGGAGTTTGTTGAAATATTTAGCTAGGATTTCCTAAAATATATTAGCTAAAATTATTTTTATATTAAAATTAAATAAATAATTTAAAATAAATTCAATGTGATATTTCAGTTATGGGGTTGAACATTATTTGACAATTTTTTTTGATGTGAATATCCTAAACAAGTGGGAAAAATGAAATATCTCTACTTTCAAATTTTAAACGCAATGTATATTATACAAAGAGCTTTTAAAAATTCAAAAAATGATTTTTCAATGCCGCAGATAATCAAACAATTGTTATATAGTCATTGATGTAGAAAATATTCATATAAAAATTTCCCATTAACTCCTTTTCTGACGCTAGAAATAAATAAAAAAGAAAAAACTTAAAAGTCTTCTTTTGGGGATGGGGGTAAATTAAAAAAAAAACTTCTGATAAAATGGTCCAGTAAAATTTTTAAATTTTATTTTAGTCAAAATATCTCATTTCCTCTTCCCAATTTTTGTAAAAATCTAATATAATAAATCCCCCTGAGGCTACCAAGATTGAAAAAAACTGGTTCAGAGTCTGTAAATATTAAGCTTCATGTAAGTCAACATACACAGAATATAAAAATTCACTCATAAAAGCTGTTATTTTGGGCCAAGGGAGAACATTAATTTTTTTTACAATTTGAAAATAAAACATATTTATAATATTGTAACATATTAAAACAAAAAAAAATAAGCTTACCCATTTCTGACAACATGTAAACAACTTTTTCTATCTGTTTATAGCGATATGCTTTACTAAATTTTTGAGGAGTAGAATCACTAGTTTTACTCCCTGGAGGTACTACGTTGATGACAAGTTTATCCAATTTTTCCACCCCACAACATAACAGACCAATTAACTATAATAAAGCAAACAATTATAGAAAATAAATTATTTTTTATAAATGATAAAACATGAAGAATGAAAAAATGAAGTAGTTTTATAAAAATTTTATTCTTAATGAAAATCTGGTACATATATAAAAAATTTAGTGGTTTCTGTGAGTCTAATACTTTTTCATGCAAAAATTCTTTAGCTGAAATTTTCCATGAATATAGTTTGTATACCTGGGAAGAATAAAGGACTATATCCATTACAAAATGTTTCACCACTTCAAGATGATAGCTGTTTTAATGGCTTAGAACCAGATTATGGTAACAACCAGATTATGTTCCTTATCGCTACTCAACTTAATTATGGTCAAATAATTAATTAAAAGGAATTAATACTGCATAATTAATTTTCAAGTACTAGTGGAGACCATTTGAAATTAAGATTGTCTATAAAAAAAGTCTCTTTGTCTTTTTGTTTTTACATTTTCCTATTTTTTCTTTTGTATCTATTTTGTTTATTGAGAAAAGTAGCTTTAAAGGTGCAATGGTGTACAACATAGCAACTCAATCAACATAGCCACTACCACTGTACTGTTACTGTGTATGTGTCGTGACTGGCTGTACCTGCCTCTGGTCACTTGATTTAAAAACAAAATAAAGAAAAAAACAAAAATAAAAAATGAGAAATACAAAGTTTCACAGTTACTTCCTTGTGGTGTTTGTCGGGTAACGCCAAGAACTGTGGAAAATACTTCTATACCTGTACAAAGGATGGATAACCACTATAATTGCTATCTTTAAGGAGGACTGACTACTATGAAACCTGCATACTTCATATCACTCAAAGTTTTGAGTCCTCTGCTGAACAAATTGTTGCTCTAGAGAAATTACAACATACTGATACTGACAGTTTTTATAAAAATGAACAGATTTTAGTTGCTATTTATCAGTGTTATTTTCATAAGCATAAGAATAATTAATACAGTGGGGTACAAACGTCCCAGATTGGCTAGCTAGTTTAATATATAAACCAAGAGGGATTATTAATTTAGTGTTTATACATACAGTGTGGCATAAGGAAATGGGAAATTTTGAAGTAATTCCTGCAAAAGTAAAAATATGAATTTAAAAGTTTTACTGTTGAAAACAAAAAAGTAAATTATATGCCATTAAGTGTCCTAACACAAAAAAAATCAATTTCTAAGAACAATGTCCATAAGATGATGGCTATTTGAATACATGCATTCCTGGAAGCAAATGCTGAGATTTTGCATGGCACCTTGAAACACTTCCATGGGAATTTATGGGACTATGTAGTCTGATGGTTTCAGTTCCTTTACAACTTGAATTTTGTAAGAGTGAAACTTCAAATCACTGTGGAGTATTTGGCAAACAGTTGTTTGGTTTAGGTTCAAAGCTGCTGCATGTTTCTTTGCCAATCATCATGAGCTCCTTCCAATTGAGGCCCTAACTGCTTTAATGTTTTCTGGGGTTCGTTGATCTCCTGGTGGTTTCCTTTTTAGAGCTGAACCTCCTTGTAATTTTCAACCCATCGTCAGTATTCCTGTTGAGCAGCATTCACACTGTCACCACTCTTGTAAAATGCCTTCATGGCAAATGAATGTTGTATACCGACCCACTGCCCATGATTACTAAATGGTAAATAGTTGTGCACAGAACGATGTCACTTTCACCTTTCAACCAGCTCCTAAGGACTGCCACTACTACTTTCAAAATTTTGTGTTTCCCTGTGACATCCTGTTCAAAAGATTTGTCATTGTCTGGATAGACGCTACTGCCCAACTGATTCTGTTCTATGCAATCTTTTAAATAAATCTTAAGCATCTTAAGTTATCAGTTTTATAATAAATTCCAGTCTGTTTTCATCATGGTTTTATCCTCTAAATATCCTTTTATCGCCAAATTAACTTAACCTGGATGATTTAATACATGGCTTACCAATCATGCATGGTTTACATGGTTTGTCTCTGAATCTTTACAAGATTCTGCCATAAATTTCTCTCCTCTTCTATTCATCTTAAGACTTTTTTCTTTATTTTGTAATTTATAAAACCACCTAATTTTCAGCATCTTCTTGTAATATTACATTTCGTAGGCTCTATTCTTATTTTTCTGTTTTTCCATGTGCTGCTCCAATAATTGCTAAATTCCTCAAAAACATTTTTTTTTAATTCTAAAATTTTACTTGTGTAGGACAAATTTTGTCCATCCTTGTAATTTTACTCCCTAAATAGCAATTTCTACAATATTGGGTATATATCATATACTTATCTTAGTATCTAATATCTCATTGCCCTAGCAATTGAGATATCCTAGAGTAATGCTAAATGAACATGATCCAGAATTTTTTCCACCTTATTTTTCATTTCTACCAAGAACGAATATCAAAGATGAATTTTAGAATTTTTATTTTTTCTCCTTAGATATTTATGGTATGCTCAAATTTATCTTTCAATTCCTGTATTCCATCTTCTACATCGAAACTGAAGAACAATGGTGACAAGCCACAACTTTGTCCACTTTTTTCTGAATTAAAGTTTACCTTTCTTCATCTTCTATTCTTATCATTGCTACCAGATTCTTGTAAAGATGCTTATGATACATAGATTCTCTATGTTTAAGTCAAATTTTCCTAAAATGTTATTTTAATATTATAATAGTTTCTGTATATGTATATATTTTAAATACACACTGAAGCTTTATTCTTCTTAGCCTACATAATAATATTTGTTTGAGGCCTGAAACAACATCCCTAATACCCCTGCTTTTTCTAAAATTATTAGTCATAGAATCAGTAAATATTCCACCATATTTTGAATTTGTCAGTAAATTATCCTAATATGTATTTTTGATACATGAGATGCTAGTACTAATAATGTATTAGTAATAATACATTTAAAAAATATATTTATTAAACATATAAATATATTTATTTTTTATTTCACATATTTATTATTAAAGTTCAAACAAAGAAAACGACTAATTTTTAATGCAATAAATGTAACAATTTTTCATTGTAAAAAGACTAATTTACCTGAATAATATCCTTTGTTCGGGGATTTAATTTATTAATAACTGGATAACGTTGTATTTTAGGATGTTTTTTCATAAGCTGATAAACTTGTAGCATAATATTAGGAGGAATTTCAGATAGAAAGGTAGGCATCACTAACTGTTTTAAATTTTCTTCTGATATCTGACTTTCCTGTAAAATAAGCAGCATATAAAATATTTAATAAACTTTTAGCATGAAAAATTGGTAGTAATAAATTATTTTTGAAGTTCCTTTATTAAAAAAATAAATTTTTCTGTTAAAGTGAAATAAAATACAAATTATTGAGAAACATCAGAAATTACTTCATTATACTGTAAAATGTAAAAAAAATTAAATTTTCCTAGTAAAAAACCAGTAACTTTCATAAAATAAGTTTTTATAATTCTATTAACCAGCTATTTTCCATACTTCTGAAACATTTTTCTTTCAGAATTCATTCTAATGTAAGCAGTAAAATCATATATACAATCAAAATAGTTAAAAAAAAAATAAAAGAAATTAATGTTATTCCAAGAAGTGGCAACCTAAAGGTATAAAATAAAGAAGTATTTATTAATGTACTAAACAAAAAATCAAAGTAAACATAAAACTTTGAGGTAAAAAAAATATCACTATAAAGCTTAACTTTGAATTAAATTAATAAATAAATAAATTATTAAATTAATAAATTTATCAAATTATAAAAGTATAGTTAAATCTAAGTTAAAATACTGTCACTTAAGCAAGAAGTTTAATAAAATCAACGAGGCAGTTCAAACATTAAAGAATTGCAATTTCCTTATTTGTTTTATTTAGAGGGAAATAATGGCTCTTCTCATCGCTGCATCTATTTGAACCAAAAGTTGTCTGCTAAATTTTTATTTTTTTATTACATTAAGAATGTTTATCCTTTGGAACAGATGAACTGATTTTTATTTATAAAAATGTAATCATAAAAAAATAAACAATAATCGTGAACACATTTAATGGAAAATATTAATTAGATACATAATTTTAATAGTATTGATAATATGGAAACTTACCACAGAAGGTGAGAGAGGGCATTTACTTGGAAAATCACTCCAGTAATGATGTATATAATAATTTAACTTCAAATCCACAGCTAACTGATGTAAAAATTGAGCTAACATTGGTAAGCAATCATTCAACAATGTGTGCAGTTTCAATTCCTGCAAAAAATTTAAATTAAACAAGAAATTTATTTTTGACTTTAATTTTCCAAACTGAAAAAAAAAAACATAGTGCAACATAATTCCAACATAAATTGACACTGTACATAAAATCTCAAAAGCAATATGTTTGTGTGGTTTTATGTTTAACCCATTAAACATAGATTGTAAGTATAATCTTTGGGAAAATTATTTTTATCCTCTCCCCAATTTTTACACAGCTACAATTAATTGTTTTACAATTTTACAAATTACCAGTCATAAATTACTTAATAAAAAAAAACAGACATTTTTAGTAAGAAACAAATGATCAATTTATTATTTTTTTAAAAGAAATCTGTAACACCTCAAACAAAAAAAAAAAAAATAATTGAAATTTTAACACCAAGATAACGGAAATAAATTTAGGTAGATATAATGGTAAAAGAAAAAAACATTTAAAGTTGTACAGCTTGCTTTAATAAAACACTCACACTCTACGCTTGATACGGAACACTACTTCTTGTTCATTGGGTTAAAGGTTAACAAATCATATTGTGTAAATTTTTCAAGTGATTTTTAAAATTGTAAATGAAATGAGAAGTTATATACAGTCAGAGAGACTAATGTATTTTTCCTTTATTATTTAAATGTTTATTTTAGAAGGCAGAAAATGACAAAAGGCAACATAATAGTAAAATCTGTAGGAAAGGCGCAATGCTTTATTTGAGTTTGTTCAGTCTTTTTCCATAAAATAAGTAGGGAACAAAGAATAGTAAAGGGTGATTTAAAGAAACTGGAAATTTTGAAAGTTGTGTTGGTAACCGTGGGTGATTGGTACCACTTGATAAGTGGCGCCAGCCTCTCTAAACTAACCTGCCATTTAGTTGTCATGGATCCTTGGAGTCGAGCGCAACGTGCATTTGCTATCAAAGCATTTTACAAAACAATGACAGTGTGGAGGGAGCGTGTAGAGAATTTCATCGTCATTTTAATCTGGGACGGCACGACCGTGTTCCATCAGCACATGCAATTAAAACATGGATATCTAATTTTGAGGAAACCGGTTCGGCAATGAAAAAGAAACCTCCAGGCCTCCATGCTTGAAACCTTTGTTGTGGAACAACAAAATAGATTTCCACCAATTCTTAACACAGCCTGGTTTCAACAAGATGGAGCAACGTCACATACTGCATGAATATCGATGGCAGCTGTACGCCGATTGTTTGGACAACGTGTCATTTCACGAAATCGTGACATTAGATGGCCTCCCACATTGCCTGATCTCTCAGCTTGTGATTACTTTTTGTGGGGTCACCTTAAAAGCAAAGTGTTCCACAGTAGACCTGCTACAACGGAAGAACTGACGGCAAAGATCCGAGAAGCAATTGCGGAAATTCCAGTTGAGATGTTACTTCAAACCATGAACAATTTAACGAAGAGACTTCGTGAGTGTTTACGTAGAAAAGGAGGTCACCTGGAAGATGTCATCTTTAAAAAATAAACTAAAATGTATGTATCCTAAAATGGCAACATTTGTACAATTACATTAAATAAAATTCATTTTCTAAAAAAATTTTCTAAAAGCATTTTTAATTAAACAGAGATATTTAGTGACGTACAGTTGGCAGCATTGAGTTTTCTCTAACCTCCCCTGTAATCACATGTCCTTGGAATGTTGATATCTCGTTTAGTTTTCGTATTATTGTTATTTGAGTGCACGTGTTTAAGTGTTAGTAGTTATTTTTATAATGTGCAATTTCCAGGAGCAATGAAACAATGTAAAATCAGCGTGAAACTGGAGAAAACTTCCAACTGTTGAAATAAGTTTACGAAGATGATGGTCTGGGCTGTACACAATGTTACGAATGGTTTTCACGATTTAAAAGTGGTTGTCAGTCAATTGAAGATTACTCTCGACCAGGAAGGCCATCGACTTCCAACTGATGACACCTACATTCAAAAAATCAATGATCTGGTACATGCAAATTGCCAATTGACTGTCGGAGAACTTGCAGAAGAGATTACCATCTTAATTGGATCATGCCATGACATTTTGACTGAAAAACTGAACATCCATCAAACTGCAACAAAGTTTGTTCCTTATTTGATAACCAAACAGCAGAAAGAACATTGAGTGGACATTTGTCGGAAACTTCTTGAACAAGCCAATGACAATGAAACATTCATGTAAAAGATCATAATGGGAATGAAAGTTGGGTTTATTGTTACAACTTGTGATAAAAGTTTGATCATCACAACAGCTTGGCAAAGGATCTCCACACCCCAAGAAAGAACATCAGTCTTGATCCAATGTCAAAGTGATGCTGTCTGCTTTCTTCGATTTTAATGGAATTGTGTGTTTTGAAATCTTGCCTCAAGGTTAAACAGTGACCCGTAAATACTATCAAAGCTTTTCCAACGGTTACATGAAAAAATCCACAAAGAGACCAGAGTTGTGGCGAGAAAACTCATAGTCCTTTACCACAACAATACGCTTAAATACTCAGCTTTGTCAATTCATCTATTTTGTGCCAAAAATCAGATGACTGTCCTCCCTCAGCCTTCTTACTTGCCAGACCTAGCTCCTTATGATTTTTTTTCTTATTTCTGAAATTAAAATCTGTGATGAAAGGACACTGTTTTGAGACTATTGATGACATTAAAGTAAATTCATCATGGAACTCAAAGGCCATTTTATAAGAAGCTGTCCAGGACTGCTTTGCGAAGTGGAAACACCGCTGGGAAAAGTGACTAGGGAAGGGAAGTACTTTGAAGGGGATAAGGACCAGTAATCTGTAAAATTAAAAATAAAAATTATACAAATGAAGTTTGATTATTTCCTGAACAGACTTCATATAGCCTAAATCTTAATTAAATATTTCAATAATAAATATAAATAATATTATTATTACTTAATAATCATATTATTAAATCTCTTTGGCTTACTTCATACAAAAGATGAAATGAAAATAGTATAAGGTAAATTGCAGAAAAAAGTGGAGCTGAAGTGTTTATTTTACCACAGACATCACCGTTTGATGGTAGATCATTATTTGCAAGATGTGCTCTTTTCAGTCCAAGTAAAGAGCAAAGATCACGACTTACAATTTTATGATGACGTGAATTGAGAAGATACTCCCAATCCTATAAAAAAGAAAATGATATAATACATTAACTTTTTTTATAATATACATTAAACTGTTAATTATTTAATTAATATTATATTTAGAATACTAAATATCTATTAATTTACATGTTGTTGATGACTGAAAAAAGTTCTATCACACATTTACACTTTATTATTTTTATAGGTTTATCACTTAGTTTTTATGTGTCAACAGTATTAACAAATAAAGTTATTTATTTGCAAAGCTTTTCTTATTAGAAATGTTCTGAAATTTGATCACAATGCTAGATATGCTAGAACTTAAAACAATCTTTCTTTACATAATTCTTCATTTTAAAACTATAGTTTCAGGCATAATTTTATATTTCTACTAAGTACTATTATCTAAAATACAACACTAACTGATTCAATGTAACACTTAATATAAATTATTTAAATTCTATGAAATTCTTATATAAATCTGTCTCGTTTATCATTTTATTATTATTGTCAGTTCATTACACTGATACCATTATAATCTTTCACATCCATTTTAATTATAAATAATCTACTCTAAAATAATGAATAGATTCATGGTTTTGCATGTTAAATGAATGATATAGATTATTTTAATCACATTAACCTTGCTTTGGTAAAATTAAATTTATATTCAAAACACAAAAAAACAACAATATTTTTCTAATAAATTTGAAGTTGCAAGGAGAATTCTTAATATCTTCAGATGTTAAAATGATACAAGATTGATAAAAATTTTCAAACTCAGTCAAATTTACTGACGTACAGTATATCAAGTATCACACACAAACAGTTTAATACAATTTTAGTTATAATTAAAATTCTAAATACAAAAAAGTTTTGGGAAATTTTAGTGCATAAGAATCAACAATTTCTGACCACTGACAATACCAAAGTATTTTGATTGCTTTAAATCAATCTATAGATTCAATTTATAGGAAGTCAAACTCTGAAAACAGATCAAATAAACACATAACTGAAAGTTTTTAAATCCCACTGTTATTAGGATCAGGGATCTTAAAACGAGCAGATTCCCATGTATTCCTATCATCCAATTTCTGAATGAAAAAGTATGTTCTTCCACATAACTATTTCATAATCTGCAAAGTATAAGTTAGCAACTTTCCATGGAATATGTTACCGTAATAAGTAATTAAATTTCATACATCATGTGATCCATAATCGGCAGCTCGTTTTTTCTTTAGTATTTGTGTTGGTGTATCGGGTATAGTACCAGAATTCTGTTGTAATACAGATAACTTCTCAACATCATATCCAAGCAAACCTGAAAATAAAAATATTAATTCAAAATTTTTATAGGCAATCATAAAAATGTTGGTTATAACTGAAAAAATATAATAACAATTACTATAAAGCATAACAAGTAATTCAAGATTTCAGAACCTAAATTATAATTAAAACATCAGTGTTCAACTTATACAATGGGATTTTAAAATTTTCAATTTTTTAGTGTATGAAAAATAATAACTTAGTTTACTTTGTGTAACTTGATAAACACAATTATTTACAAAGAACTGTTTTACATTAGGAAGGGAAACATTAATTTGTTGTTTTTCAGTATCTATCCAAGTTTTTCTTAAGGGCTGTTACACACGTAAAGCAACTGATGTCAAAATTTCCTCAGAAATCAGTAACAAAATTAATGTCTGCTGTATAACCAGTCTTTGTGGTGAGTGGAGTGAAGGTATCACTTATTGGGTTGAATATCACTTTTGGTGAGTTTGACATGCTGATAAATACGTTTACATTTGGGTCAATGAAGAAGGCACTAGGAAACTACTTAACTCCTCACTTTCCTAAGTAAGCTTGGCATGGGATGTTGTTGAAAATGGCTGGCATTATTGGGTGTAGCTTGCGATTTATGTCAGATCATGTACAACCAATTACGGCACTTAACATACATAAATTCTGCATGAATATTTGTTAAAAATAAAAGAAAATTAATGAATAATTAATCAGTATTTTTATATAACATTATTATTTACATCTAAAGAATTATTTGTTCATTGATGTCTTTATAATAAATTTTCTGAGTGAAGATTATTTCTTGCTGATTCCATTTTTGGAATTCCTGAACTAAAAATGATCACAAATTTTTAAATCTGTCAATAGTAAACGGTGTGTGTAAAACTCAAAGACAAACAGGTAAAATAATACTGGTGTTTGTGCATCTATATCATCAGTCTCAAGTATGAAAAATCTTGCTACAATACACACCCTTTTTTTCCCCTGTTTAGCCTCCGGGAATTACTGTTCAGGTATTACTTAAGAGATGATGAATGAGGATGATATGCATGAGTGTAAATGAAGTGTAGTCTTGTACAGTCTCAATTTGACCATTACTAAGATGTGTGGTTAATTGAAACCCAACCACCAAAGAACACCCGTATCCAAGATCTAGTATTAAAATCCATAGCTGTAATACATACCCAGTTTTCTGTAACCCATTTGGTATACAACTGTAATTTAGATCAACATGCTGACTTATATACTGATATTTATATATACATTAAAAAAAGAAATTGTGTGTATCAGGTTTAACCCCTCTCAGTTTAACCAGATTTTAAAAAAACATTCTTGTAGCAAAACCTCTGTTTATTTTATATTTTAAATTCTTACTTCTTTAATAATTATGATTTTAAAAGGGCACACAAACTGACAAAATTTGAAAATGGAGGAATTCTTATCCTTTATTTTAAAAACAAGTAGCCATAAGTATGTGGTCAACAGCTGAAAATGATAAAACAATACAAAGTTTTTAGAGACTTTTTGTTATTTGGAAGGTACATTTTAGCTATAATCAAATTGTTAAGCTAATAATATAGATTTCTATCATTTCTAATGGCGTGATAATCTTAACAATGTTAGTGATGTCAAATGGGTACACAAGTTCTTTTTTAAATTACATCGTGTACCCATAGAGGCGCACTCTGTTTATTAGTAAAGTACATCATGTACCCAATGGGATATACGTTTTCACAGATTTCTTATAGCACTTATTTTTAATCTGGCTATACTTTAGGTGTTTAAAATCATGCAAGAGCGTATTAGAAGTGTCATGAAAAGAAATATATAATACAATTTTATAAATAACTATTTTAATCAGGTAAATACTCCAAACTTTGCGTAATACAAATTCTAAATTAAATTTTTTTTAATTTATAAAATGAAATACATTAAATGGTTTTTGTGGCACGCCTAGAAACAGGCTCAGAGGAATAAGAGAGCTTGTGTACCCGTGCAGGTACATGATGCCCAGGAGTTATATATTCACAACAAAGGTGTCATGCACCCGACAGGATATGTGCAAAAAAGTAAGAAAAAAACATATAATTGGAGTTTTATTTCTTTGAAATTATGCTTGTTTCATGTATATATCATCAAATATAAACTAAAAAATAAAAATAAAATTTCCGGATTTTTGTAAGTATACATGTAAATACCAACAGCAAATAAAAATCATATGCATTTCAGCAGTTGTTGTGGATGTGTTAAAAAGAGTAAATTTTAATTATATTTAGTAAGAAGCGATTCATATATTTTTACCTAACAAAATAGAAACAAATAGCTGCCATTCTTGTGCAGGAGAAAAATCTTGTGTACCAGGAGCATTTCGTGCACCACACCACTTCACTATTGTCTGAAGCGCTGCCTCTCTAGGTAAAATATTTTTTAGAACTTTAAGGCACTTAGAAACTGAAAAATAAATTAAAATAAATGTTGTAACTTCAGTAATAAACAGAATAAATTTATTTTAACAAAAATCCTAAAAGAGAAAAACAATACAGAAATATTCACTGAAGTTCAGGTACTGTTGTTAGCAATAACTGTTAAGTAAAAATAAATGTTACCAAAGATAAATTACAAGAGTACTATTTTTATCAACTACTTTGGCACTAAGCACTGATCTAAAGACATCTCCTGTATTTTGTACGTTAAAAAGTATCATTATTGAAAACTCAATGAATGGTTTTTAATATCACATAAACACAGTTTTTAATATCCAATATAAATCCATCTTCATTATTATTCTGCTCAGAAAACTTATACATCCTTGACAAACATGTGTTTATAAGAAACAAAGGATAATTTTAACATATTTTTATTCTTTTCTTACATCCAGTAACAATTATAGATTATACCTTGTGTGATTGGATAGAAGAACAAACAAGATCTAAAAGTTCCCGCATTTAAGGAAGTGGAGGGTTAAATCCTACATTAATGTTAATCCATCCAGAATCTACCATTTGTAGAGACAAAAGAAAAGTAATAGCTAATATCTCGCAGCATTTATAGAACTGAATGAAAAAATATATATATATATAAATTAATTATAATTAATTGATAATGACATTTAATTTAGAAATTGCTCAGTAGATACAGTGACTAATCATCAAGGACCCTTCACCTATTGTAAACAGTTCAACAGTGAGTGTTCTATCCTTTTGCATACAAGAACTAAATCCATTACTAATGCATTACTAAATGCATTACTAATTTCTTTATGAGCAAAAGGGATCAAGAACTTGAAGTTCCTTGTGGCCTTAAAATGATAAGCATGCACAAGAAGTGCGATAGTGGCATCATGAATTTTGTAATTTTCAAGTAAGTTTGATCAAGGAGCAGACATACATTCTTCCCTGTCAACAGATCTTGTCTTCAAGTAAAGCTTTTCAATCTTTTTCAATGCATTAATTCTCACATAATATTCGAAACTGAAATTCAATCATCTCACCAGGGATAATCAAGGGCATTGTTCACAACTATTTAAAGTACCAAAAAGGGGTATGCAGCATTTGGATCCCTTTGTAACTGATAGAGAAGCACAAGAAAAATCACTGGGGTGTACTCCTGATTCACCTACTCTGATTAAAGATGATTAATTCTGTATATTGAATGATTATTAGAGATGAAACATGGATAATTCATCATTTTCCAGAGAAAAAAATTCCAACATGTTAAGAAAGCATCCCAGGAAGTAATAATTGTGAAAATGGCTGCTTCAAGTTCTCTTCTGCTGACATGGTTCTGATTCGTGCAATCAGCTAAGACAAGTGAATCAATTGAGAAGACGAATAAAGAGTATTAACCATATTATATTAGTATTATAGTAATAGTATAGTATTAGAATTATATTAACCATAAAGAGTATTTTTCCAAACATTAAATAGTTCTGTAAAAATAAATTACTAAATAAAAACTAAAGTTGTGATACTTATCTTCTCATTTTCCCTTGTATTATTTTCTGCATGAGCTGCACTTTATAGCCCTTCTGTATACATTTACTACAAATCTCTGACGTATAATTTTTTTATATCACTTATAGTAGAGCCAGTAAAATACAACTTTATTTATTTTGGGATGTTATGTTCTCTGAATTACTTCAAATTTTTGACTTAGTATAATAAATAAAAAATTAGGAAAGAACAGTTTTCATTAATAAAATAATCCTACAAAATAAAATTTCATTAATAAAATAACCCTGAACCTAGATAATCTAGATGCCCAGATAAATAGGACTGATTTTATAGTACTACTTTAAAGTGGTGTGTAATTTACAGTTACTTAAAAAATGTATTTTCTTTTAATAGAATAAAAATTTGCTTTACTATTTAATTATTTATTTTAACTATTATGTTTAATTATCATACACACTAAACTATTTTACTAAAAATTAATAAATACATATAGCATTTATTAACATTAAAACAAAAAATTTCTTACCTAATGGTGAAGAACAAACTTCAGGAAGTGAAATTCGAAACATGGAACCATTTAGAAATTCCTAAACAACAAAATTAAAATAAACCTTTACTATGTAAAACTATTAAAAAATTATTTTATATGATTAAATTATTTATAAAAAATTAAAGACAAATAAATTTACATTTTTCTTATTTGTTCCAATTCAATCTTGCACTAAAATGTTCATACAGCTTTTACAGTAGAATAAACAATGAAGAAGGAAAACTGAGATCGAGATATCAATTCCAAACGCCAATTAATGCATCTAATAGAAAATCAAAATAATTAAATAAGTTGCAATTTATTTATCCTAATTGTCCATGGATAGGAGGAACAAATCTCCTTTCTTGATCATAAAAAAACCAATACATAAAAAAATACTTAATGGTATTACTTTATTTACAGAGTACACCTATGGTAACTAATAGGTAAAAAATGTTGAAAACAAAATAAATAATCTTTTTATTTAATTTGGTAAACGACTAACTGTTAATATTAGAAAAACAGTGGTTAATGAAAAAACCATATTGTTAAACTAACACAGCAATTGAAGAATCACATATATTCAAACACAAATTAAAATAACTGTAATTTTAAGTGATTTCTACCAGAGTTCTACATAATCATGGAAAATTGAAAAAAACAATCAAATCTCAATTTTAAATTCATTCTGCAGCTTACTAGTTTAAGTAATTATACATTTTAGGAACTAATCTCCACAGGGGTAAATTTACGAGGTTTGATAAAAAAAAAATATGCAAAAGTTTAGTTTCCTCTAAGAGTCTACTTATTCAACTATTGATTTTGTCACTTCAAAGTACTCCCCTTCAGATATAATAAATTTGTGCTAGTACTTTTTCCAGTCTTCAAAGCACCTCTGGAACAAAATTTTCAGTATGGTGTTTAGTTCCTTCAGCAATTTTGTCTTCATCTTTTCCATATTGGCAAAAGATCATCCTTTTATGTTCTTTTCAGCTAGGGGAACAGGAAGAAGTCACCATAAGTTGTTTTTGGCCAAAAATTTGCAAACAAGCAGTGACCAGGTGTATTATCATGGTGCAATTGCTGTGAACTGTTTCATCACAAACCATGGTAACACGACCTGGTGGCAAGAACTCATGATACACTAAGCCTGAGGCATCATAACAGCATAGTTTTTGGCCAAAAATTCATGAACAAGCAGCAAACAGGTGTATTATTGTGGTGCAATTGCCATGAATTACTTCACCACAAATCTGGCCATTTTCTTTGGATTGCTTCACGCACACAGCATAGAACTTCCAGATAGTACTCTTATTGAACGTATGACCTGGTGGTAAAAACTCATGATACACTAAGCTGCTAAAACTGAAGAATATAGTGATCAGAACCTTTACATTCAATCAAGCTTGACAAGCCCTTTTTCGATCTTGGCTCTTCAGAAAGCTTCCATTGGGATGATTACGCCTTAGTTTCAACATCATACCCATACACCCATGTTCCATCACCAGTTATGACCCGTTTGAAGAGTTCTGTATCGTTTTCACTTCATCAGAACTCCTGAGTAATGTTCATTTGGCACTGTTTTTAATTAAAATTCAACAATTTTGGAACAAATTTTGCTGCTAAATGTTTCATGTTCAATACATCCAAAAAAATTGCTTGGCATTAGCCAAATGATATGCCAACACCATCAATAACCTCTCTGATTGTGAATCAGCAACTATCCATTATCACTTTCTTCACTTTTTTGACATTCTCATCAGTTGTTGATGTGCTGGGATGTCCATCTAGGGCATTTGTCATATTGAATATCTTCAGAACCCTCTGAGAAATATTTGTACCATTTGTAAATGCTTCTTTTATTCACAGAAGAATAGCCAAAAGCAACATTCAACTTCATTTTATATTTACTGCACTTTATTCCATTCTTAAAGCAAAATTTAATGCAAATTCTTTATTCCATTTTTTCCACAAGTTAAAAATTGCCAACCATTAGCCTTTTTGAAAGCCAACAATAAACTAAGCATCCAATTTGGTTACCAATGTAAATATGCATTAGGAACAAGAGTATCAAAAGATAAAAGGTGCAATTGTAAAGCTCCAATTTGGCATTTTTACATACAACTATGTATTGGATCACTCAAAAAGTCAGTTACCTTAATATGCCTAATATATTGTATTTGAGCACAGTTTTTCTATTTTCTGGTAATGTATAACTATTATTCCAGGTACCAATCGGAAATCTTACTGATGCCATTACTGGAATCATGTCTGTTCTTCTTGCTTTATGACAATGAATTTTAGGTGTACATTTGGTTACAGGCCAAAGGATCTAACTACAAACAAATACTTAAGCTTTATCATTTTGGTGGGGGCTAACTAACTAATTAGTGTTATTTTTCACAAATTTAAATTCAAAGAAAAAGAAATTCAAAATACAGAAAGAAAAGAAAAAATATACATACTAAAGTAAGCCTATTAGCAACAGGATCTCTTAATGACTGTAAATAAGCATCTCTAGGAGTAGAATGAATAACAGTACCAGTGCCAGTACCAGTACCAATGCTAGAATCAAAGACGTCAGCAGCAGTTGAAGGAACTGGTGATAACAGATGCACCTGATCATCAAATACTGGATCACCAATAACAGTTGATGACATAAGACTGCTACGTCTGAAAAAAAAAATCATAATTGTTTTAAAATTTGACTTATTTTGGCTGATCTTCCATCCTTAATTATTTTTCATAATTTTCTTTTATTACTATCTTTAATGACTGCATAGGATCACTTTTGTCAGTCCATTATGCAAGTCTCTTTGATGGGACTGTTTGGGCCTTGTGATCCTTCCAGTACTTTTTCATACGTTCCGATCTTTGTGCTTTTTCTAGTGTTGAAAATGTTCATGTTGTGGGTTTCTTCTTGTAAGCGTGAAGTAAGTGTTTTTGTTCTTGATTTTTTTGTTTAATTTTTTCTTATCTGTGGTGTATTTTGGTATAAGGCCAGTTTCCTTCAGATACTCTCGTATTTCTTTGATCCATCTGCCCTGTCTTATAAGATTACTACTTTTTATCCAATTAATTTCCAAATGTATCATTTTTTTGGTTTTGGATTTTCAATCCTTGTACTAGAGAAAGAGATTATAATTCATTAAATGCTACGTTCCCAAAGATAAATACATTTCTAAATATACCTTATCTCTTCAAAATGCTATTAATTACAATTAAGAATTTATTTAACTTATATTCTAATTTTCAAACTTAAATAACCTAATTTTTACTATTTTTGTTTTATTGTTTCAAAATTTTCTAAGTTTTAGTTTCACATTTTTCATTTTCTCCGTATTGAAAATACTTTTCAAATTTTATAGTATGGTAATGAATTTTCTTTTTAATTAGATATAAATATTATTTGTATATATACTAATCATTAACATTCTCACATCAAAGTCATTACCAGGGTAATGTACCAGTAATTTACAGCAACAAATGGGCTTTCTTAAAATTAAGTTAAATTTTATACTTTACTGTTATTATTATTATTGTTATAATTCTTAATATTGGTTTACCAATCATATTACATCATCCAAAAGAGAATTTCTCAAAGTTCAGTAAACTTGTTTCTTCCCTTTTTCTACATATAAAATGTATTTTTTCATTTCAAATATGATAGTTTGAGATTTACATTTTTCACAAATCCTCTAATTTCCTGAACCTTCATCCAATCAGGTCAGCCCCAGTCAAAGATGTCATAAAGTAGCCACCCCCATGCAAATAATTCCATGTTTCTACTCCGTCTAATGAAGACGGGCACTCTAACACCAGCCATCAGCACTTCTCTGATCTGATTTATTGGGATGATTCATTATTTCTTATTTCAATTCTAAAACAAAGTATGTTTTTATCTAACGTCATTACCTTTTTAAAAATATGTAAAATGATCAGAACAGAATATAACAAAATATGTTTATTTATTTTACATTTTATTATATTTCTTCTTCAAATTAAAATAGTTTAGAATGATATTTTGTATATATATTTTTTTTAACCCATTTTTTTGAAAGTCTATCAAATATCCTAACAAATAATAAAATTTTCTTTTTTATAACTAGTCTTCTCATAGTCCCAGTAGTCCCAGAGGATCAACCTGTTTTTTTTTCATTAATACATTAAAAATCCTTTTTTATTCTTTGTAACAAAGAATGTCACCATTCTACCTATTAACAATTACACAAATATCAGGACATGTAAATAAATTTCTAATAAAATTAAAAATATATATTTTTTTTATCACCTAAAACGTTTACAAATTAAATATAGTACAATTATTTAAACTGTGCTTCATACATCAATCATAACTCAGTCTTTTATTCTGTAGGTTCTGGTTGTTTAACATGACGATATTCTGCCACTACTGTGTTAATAATATTTAATATTATAAGAAATATAAACCACCAAAACAAAGTAATTAAATAAATTAAACTTATCATATTAATTCCCATAATCCATTTTTGTAGGATCCCACATCTTCAGTTAGTACTGAATTCTATAATTGCATTAAAACATACTGTTTTATTACTTGTGAATTTTTGAATTTGTCAAAATTGTTACTGTTTCATAAATTTTGAAGTTTATTATGAATACGTCCAGTACTGGCCAGCAAAATTTACTTACGTTCACATAATAAAATTCAAAACTAACAAAACAGTAACAATTATAACAAATTCAAAAATTCACAAATTACAAACACAATATGTTTTAATGCAAATATAGAATTCAATATCAACTGAAGATGTGGGATTCTGTGAAAATCAATTACTGGAATTAATATGGTATATTTAACTTATTAAATTTCAGTGTTTTGGTGGTTTATATTTCATATAATATTAAATATGATTAACACAGGAGTGTATATGTACAAAAAAAAAATATATATATATATAAAACAACTAAAACAACCACCAAACACAGTAACAGAACTTAGAAAAATAACACCAAAAGTTAACTTTCGTGGCATCAGTCAGTACAAAATTCTAAAAACACATCAACAGTAAGAAAAAATAAATGAATAAAAACCAAAAACTTAGAACATACACTTCATTTATGAAAGTTAACTTTTGGTATTAGTTTTCTAAGTTCTGCTACTGTGTTCGATGGTTGTTTTTGTTGTTATTTAAGGTTATTTGGCACAGTGGTCAGTATGTTGATGAAATATTTGAATTTTCATTACGATACATATATATAACTCTTTTTTTTTTCAATAACATCCATGAACTTGACTCTTATCTCTTTCTCTTTTCACAGTTCTCTACAATATTAATTTTATACTCCTTTCTCTTTACACAGTTCTCTACAATGTTCATTTTATTCTAACTCTCAAGAAATGTCTCTTCCTTAGTAAATGCCTAAACCAATTCTTTTCCTTATTGTTCACTGTTGATAGAGTAGTAAAATTTCTCTTCCAACTCATCTTTCTTCTTTCCATTCTTTACTTCCTAATTTGTCACATAATTTGACTTTTAGAATTAAGAAAAAACAAAAAGAGGATTCTCTTTTTTATGAAAAAGAGTTCATTAAGAATTCAAATCTCATGACCAGTATCGGTAACTTTCTACTGGTTTTGAAATGTCAGAGAAATGCGTTTGACTAGTACAAGCATTCCCATGTTGATAGTTGCTGGATACCATTCTGCTGTTAGATTTCAATTAATAACGTATCCTGTACTGGTACTTCATGAATGTAACAAACTACATAAACATTCATTATATAAACAATAGGTGACTACCTATGAAACCTGAATCAAGAAAGAATCACTGGATCAAGCCAAAAAAAAATCAGAAAATAAAAGTATTTTTCAAATATTTGATCTGAAAATCAATCGTTCCATCTTCAAAAAAAAACATTCTATCAGTTCACAGCATATGATCATTGTAAAATAAAAAAACATTATTTTGAAATAAAACAATACATATATATATATTATTTTCAGTATTATTCTCTATAATATTTTCAACATTCTTTTAGAATCAACTATAAGCATTTTAAAGTATTAAAGATTTTTCAAAATTCAGTCTAATATATTTTCAACACAAAGCAAATCTAACATAACAATACTGCATTCAAAACTTCCCAAAAATTATCTTTATTATATGCAAGCAGATGTTTGTTTTGTTTTATGATTTTTCATTAAGTCCTTTTAAGAAAAATTTGAATTAATTATTTGATTTAAATGGCTACAAAACCACTAACTCTAATCCTAAGGTTCAAATCTTGAGTACAATGTATAAATAAATAAAATTCACTCTATTCAAAATGCAACTCTCGGGATAAAAGGTTAAAACATGTAAACTTTTATTAAATAATAAAAGTAAACAAGACATTTAATAAAATACCGATTTATAATCACAGATATTAACACTAATAGCAACAGTAATTAATCATTTAACCTTCAATACAGTGGCAACTTTAAAAGGGTTTCTGAACAGTTCTCAAGTATACAATTAAATCTTACATAATTTAATCAATGAATAACAATAACAATATTATAGTAATAAAATAAAAAATGAATCTTTTAAAACTTACTTTGGAAAATGAGAATTTTGTACAAATCCAAGTGTAGCAGATGAAAGATATGAAGAACTTGCTAATGCTATATTAACACCAGCAACGTGCAATTTACCAATTAACATGATACCAGTATAAAGCAGAACTCCACCACTAGGCTCAAGAATGGCTGTCATTTTCAGTGACTGGAATAAATTATACACAAATTCTAAACATCCAAAAATAAAATTAAAATTAAAAAAAAATAATAAAAAATACTGATATAATTTGTTAACAGTGATATAACTTCTGAGAGGAGAGAAAGCACTAGCTAAATCAAATCAATGTACTGATTAACAAAGTTACGCTTAATTCTTCAGACAATGGTCGAATCAGCATCTGAAACTGATGAAACTGCTACAAAAGTTAAGAATTCATTCTTTATAACCATTGTTTAAGTTTTGACGTGATGGATTAAGAATTTAGCATTTCAAAAAGTATATGCTATAAAATTGTTACGCAAAATTTAGATATAAGTCATATTATAGCCAAATTTGGGTCTTATCTTTTCCAAGCAAAACCAGAACTGAGTCAATGTGAGTCAAAAGCTTCTGAATTGAGCCAACAAAAATGAAAACTTAAAAAAAAAAAATTCAATCCCATGGCATGTTCCCTGTTTGGGGTCATCCCTCCTGATACTTTTCCACCATTCTTGACGATTTTGTGTCATTTCTGGCATTAAGCCGATTGTCAGCATAACATTATGGATGGTTCATGTCCAGGTAGTCGGTGGGCAGCCTCTGCCCCACTTGCCTTCCTTTATGGCTAAAACCTGTAGGGTCATATGATCTTCACTTCTATGGATTACATGTCCAGTGTAAACGGTTTTCTCACATTTTTTGCTGTAATTCAGCTACTATAAAGGTCCTTTGGATGTATTTGTTTTGGATTTTGTCAAGTCTTGTAACACCACCTGCCCATTGCAGCATTTTCATCTCTGTGACATGCACTTTTTGCTCTTTTCATTTCCTTATCCCTCAGTATTTGAATCCATATAGCATTGCCGGTCTAACGGCTCACTTATACATGGTGCTTTTAGTTCTAATAGGTATTTTTGCATCACAGAGAACCCCAGAGAGTGACCTCCATTTTAGCCAGTCTACCTTGATACTATTTTCTAAATCTCTTTCCATGTTTGCTCTGATACTGACTATAGATCCAAGGTACTTGTTGAATTCCTCTACAGAATTGTTCATTATGAAAATATGAATTTCTATCAGAAAGCATGATAGTGAATAAGCAGTATTACTATGACATAATTAAACGCCTTTGTGAATCTACCTGAAAAAAAAGGGCATGAAGCTTGGAAGTGAAACCAACAGATGATAAATGCTGAAAATGCACCCGTGCACAAATTGTTACTACTAATCAATTTTTGGTGAAACAGACAACTAAAAAATCAACATTTTTAAATCATTAACTTGATAAAGGAAAATTTGTTAGCTGAACTGTATAATATCTTGAATAACTTTTAGATATATTCTGAAGGTTAGAAGAAATGTTGGGAGCAGTGTATTCAAAAGAGAGGAGACTACTGTGAAGGTGATAAGGCAGAGTAGCTTCTAAGGTAAGTGGAACATTTTCTATTTAAAAAGCTTGAGAGTATTAGACAAACCTTTTGTAAATATAGAATCAATGAAAACAAATAGCATATGGACAAAAATGCCTTACAATAAATTTTTCACTTAAGTTATCCTGCTGTAAAAGAATTTAACTGTAATTATATAAAATAAAATATCATATGAAGATATTTTGTCCTGAGTAACATAATATCTCTAATCTGATGGTTCCACGAAACATCAGAAGTAGTAGCATCCTTAACAAGTTGAGTGCTGTGAGAGACATATTTATCGCTCGAGGAACAAATCAAAGACTGATTATTCAAAAAAAATTTTTGGTCATTTTTACTGAATGTTTTTTTTTAAATATTTGAATTTGTTTTAAAGTAACAATTAATCAGAAATATGTAAGTATTATTATTGTTTTTTGTACTATTTATAACCAAAAAAAGTTGAGAAATAAATTTAACCAAAATACGGTATAGCACTCAACCTGTTAAAATTGAAAGTTTTAAAGTAAGATGATGTACCAGTTCAATGAATTGGTTCCTGTAGACCATCAAAGTTAAGAAGTCTGAGCAGTTTATTGCATGCTCTTAGTTCTAATGACCAAAGCACTAATACTCTTTTAAACGCAAATAATAAAAAAATATAAATATATTCTTAAGTTTAAAAACACATATTATAATAAACTATTTTATTAAGTCCAAGAAACAAATAATATAACAAAACTAACAACAAATAATAACAATAGTATTATAAAATGATCATTATTCAAAAATGCATTTATACTTACAGGTAGATAAGCAGCATCTTTTGCAGGTAATGATGATACAGATCCAAGTATTACTTCAGGAAATCTTTGATTTGTCCATGAAATTTTTACACATATTAGCTTATTTCTAGAAGGCACAACGTAACAGAGAAATTTCTGATGTAATATATCACAGCTGAGAAATACACGGCTAGCAGCACTTGCCTCTCCTTCATAGAAACTACAAAAAGACAATAATAAAACAACTAAATAAACACAAACTTGAATTTTTACTTTAACTGCATGAATTCCTAAACATAATTGTTAATCTAGAAATAAATTATTTGCATTATAATACATGTACTTTAGGAATTGAAATACTTTTTTCATATGATACTATGAAAAAATATGACACTAATCAAACTTGATCAATTACTTGCAATCCTTAAAATGTACAGAAATACCGACATACTATTACACTCATGAATGATTCTTTGAATCAATTTTCTTAAATAGCTATACTCTTCAATTTTGTAATATTTTATTATCATAATGCTTTTTCCACTTTACTAAAAATCATTGAGGCTAGAACCCTGTTGAATGGTTCTTTTTTTTATACATTGTAGTTTGTTTATCTGATACATGAAAATAAGTCTGCAACAAATATACAATGATACAACTTATAAACACAACTACTAGATAAATAAATAAAAAGTTAGTAGGTCGAAGGCTAACTTTTGCATGCATCAGGTACACTCTTGATCTAACAGATCACGGTTATTAGGAAATGTTATAACTTTGCAACCAATCTTCCGATTTTCAAAAATCAAACTGGATATTTGCTAGTATAATACAGAATCACAAAGGAATCAAACCAGAAAAATAATTAACTGATATACTCAGAAAAATCAAGTGACCTGTGCTACACCAAGATCAGCTTGAGCCTGGTGAGCTTCCACAAACAATCTTTGTAGAGTTTGATGACAGTATGATTAGAGATAATGCTGTCGAGATCGGATTGAAGATCAAGGCCACTATAGTCGAATTTGATGCTTTAGGGAAACAGGACAAAGTGAAACGGTGTATGCTGCCACTAATATTGTGCTGGAATCTACGTGGGCATAAACTACAAGGAACTACCCTAGATAGAGCTATCATAAATCTGAGACTCACATCTTTGCCAAGGGCCATGCCTACAGCACTGAATCACGTGAGATAATTGGAGAGTTTAGCCATTTGAATCCCAGAAATTTGCGATATGATCCACATGATAAAAAGTCTCTCACAGAACTCAGTTGGGGGGCTCTGAATAGTAACTGTCCTATATTAAAGAGCTCTGAATAGTAATTATTCTATATATTAAAGAGCTCCCCAACTGCATTTAAATATTTTCATCGGATAAAATATTTTAATCAATGCAAGCAAGACCTGATGAGAACTTAACCATTAGACAACTGTAAATCTCTGCTATTTCTACAAGAAAAATATATTTAAATAAATTAAAGCTGTCTGAAAGTTGACTGGTCACCCATTATTTTACTTAATTAAATACTGCATAATGATGTTTAGTCCTTTATGTCCATACCTTGTTTTCTTTATTTTAATTCAATTTATAATTTTTTTATTTTTTGGCAGTCACGTTATTTTAATTTTTATAATTGTTTTTATTATTTAATACTTTTTAGTGATCATTGAGAAAAATTTACAATTCAAAAACTTATGGATATAATGTAATTAATGTATGGAGCCAGATGAGGAAACTGTAAACATTTCAATCTATTTATTTGATGATAAAAAATCTCTTGTGACTTTTTATCATGCGGATCATACAAGGGATTCAAACAAGCTAAACTCTCCAACTGTCTCACGCGACACAATGCTACTTTGGCCTGCCCTTGGCAAAAATGTGAGTGCTCAAATATTCAGTTCCATCTAGTTCAGTCCCTTATAGGACAGTTCTATCTAGGGTAGTCCCTTATAGTTCATGCACAGTCAGAGCCCAGCACAATATTAGTGACTGCATACGCTGTTTCACTTTGCCCTGTCTCCCTAAAACATAAAATTCATCAATAGCGAGCTTGATCCTCAATCCAATGCCGACAGCATTACCTCTAATCATACTATCATCAAACTCTACAAAGACTGTTTGTGGGGCTCACCGGGTTCAAGTTGGTCTTGGTGTAGCACTAACCACTTGATTTATCAGTGTACATTAGTTAATTTTTGTTTTGATTTAGTTCCATCGTGATTTTGTATTATACTAGCAAATACCGAGTTTGAATTTTGAAAATTAGAAGATATAACATTTCCCAATAACCAAAATCTGTTATATTGGGAGGGTAACTGATGCATGCAAAAGTTAGCCTTTAACCTAACAAATACCCTGTTTGAATTTTGAAAATCTAACGACTGTTTGCAGAAATATTATAATTTCATTGCACCACCCAAAACAGCACCCCATTTGTTACCAGCAGATTGATACCCTCACACAAGGTGCTCACATCCTCTCACCACTTTACCCTCACACGCAGTCTCCACGGAAGCCCATTATTATTAAACAGAATTTTTTTAATTTATTTATTTTAACATAAATTTAATTCTATTATTTTTATAATATTATCTATTTGATTGATTTGAATCATTCAGTTCATTAAAGTTTGTTCTTCACAGACAAATGTCCACTATTACAAATCTGGGTGACGATAACATGAAAACATTTTTCACCCCTTCCAAAAGAAACTACTATATATATATTTAATATAAACTATGACACTCCCAATAATGTAAAGATTCCAACAGGGAGTCAGTCATATATCTAAACCGGTTCAGCCATTGAACTAATATGGTGGAACAAACATACATACATACATATACCCTCAATATATTACACTCCTTTTTGGGCAGTCATGTAAAAACAAAGTTCTTTTCAATCTGGTTAAGATGGTAAACTGGATCCATAATGACCTGACAGTTCCATTACATCTCAGGGAATACTATTCTAGAAAATTGAAGGGTGTAAAATAAGGATAAAAATGATAATGGCCAAAGAAATACTGAAAAAAAATCTGGTCATAAAAATATATCACTTACAATGTACAACTCTGTATATGTGTGCGTTCATGTGCACTCTCTTCATATAGTTTATTTACAAAACAAAAAATATATATATATATATAGAGAGAGAGAGAGAGAAAGAGAGAAAGGTAATATTTTTCAAACTAACCAAGAGAGAGTTTGGTTTTCAGACCACAAATAATCAAGGCATAATTCAGGAACAATCGGTTTAGGTTCATTTTCACCATCAATAACAGATTGTTGACTGGTGCCCAATCTAGCATCCAAAGCAGATGGTGTAGCTGGCGACATAAGATTTCTAGAACGTCCAAAAGATCCCCAACTACTTGGAGTAGTAGATGATGTAATAATATTATGTGGAGTTTGATTGACAAGCCTACAAAAAAAAAAAAAGATTATATGTAATTTAGCATCAATGATAAAACATTTTTAAAACATTTCAACAAATTTAGATAAATAAGAATTGCATAAATACATAACTTTTTTTTATTAAAATAATTTTATCTTATTAAATATTAAAGAAAAGTAAACTGCATTACTTACATAAACTAAATTCCTTTTTCTTTCTATCAAGATTTTAGATTATTATTATTAGAAATAAAAGTAAAAACTATCTATATTAAAAACACTCACTACACAATAATCAATAACCATAAAAATAACTGCATAAATAATTCATACTACTATTTCTTACTTAAATGAGTTGAGAGGGCTTATATTCTGTGATACAACAGGTGAACCAGTTGGTGCACTTGAGCCAAGAATGCTGTTACTTCGACTTCCAAAAGGAGATTGAACAGCACCTGGCAATGAAGTCCTAATAGAAAAAAAATCAAATGAAAATAAATCACATAAAAAATAAATATGATTTTCATTGCAAGAAAAAATGTTAATACTTAACTTCATAAAAAAGAACAAACTAAATTACTGTAATCCAATTAAAGAACTAATTGGCTAAGAGTTTCTCATACTCCCTAATCGGCTAAGCACATTAAACAGATCTGCAGAATGGTAGAACAGGAGAAGCACTATAACAAGCACTAATGACTTATGAAGCATTAAATAAATTCACAGTAATTTAACTTAAATCACAATTACTAATGATTTTAAAAACATTCAATATTTACTTTCTTTGACCAATACAAACTTAGCAAAGATGATTAGAAAATTATAGATGACAAAAGAAGCATTAGTACTACTGAATTCCTTCATCAAGATGGAGCTATTAGTAACAAATAAATGTATGAATGGAAATAGAATTAATAAGATCAAAAAGAAAAATACAGTGACAAGATGGAAAAGAGAAAGGCAGAGTTAAATATGAGACAAATGGTGAAAACAACCAAAAAGATGAGTTTTATGATCTTCTAATAAGTTTGTTAAGCCATAATAAAGTTGAAAAGCAAGGATGAAAGAAAAATTCAAATTACAAATTCAAAAGAAGCAGATGACAGCAACAGAGAATCTAAGTGAGAGTCTGTAGAAAAATCAAGCTAACTACTAAGTGTGTATCACTTGTACATCTTTCGGCTTCTTCTGCCAAAAAAAAAGTTCGTAGATAAAAGTTCAGTAATATGCTCAAAAAAATTAATTATGAAAGCTTTACCAAAAAGTGTAATAATTCATATTTTATCAATTTAACAAAAACAACACACTAGATTGTTCACAAACTAAAGATGAAAAAAAAGCTACTTTTAAAACCATCCATATACACAGTCATTCCAGATCTCAATTTTAATAACATTCTTAGGTAACCTTTCATTCTGGAAAAAAGTCAACTTTTCTCACAATTAACTTTGAAACTGATAATTAAAAAATTATGATAAATAACAAATTACTCCCAATGTGAATAATAATGCCTTGATCTAAGGGATTATAATCAGATGGATACCTGTGCACTTACAACTAACTTCTGGGGAAAACTGTCTTGCATTGTAGTTTCTAGGAGGAAAGATTGCCTTTTCCTAATCCCAATTTTTGGCTTTGTGGATGTATTTTTGGTCAGACCCTGTAAGGTTCATAATGAGAAAGTTGGAACTTGTAAAACCTTCTGGTGCTTCTTGGTGCTATCTGGTAGAGAGGTTGGTAGTGGACTGAATCCATATTCTATCTGATGGTTGCACAATAATCTTAATAGGTAAATCCAGGCCTTCTAATCTCATCTAATATATCAATTTCATCTTATCTCATGTCCTACTTTTTTGAAAAATATTAATGTAAAATCTTATCATCTTTCCCAGTCCTACATTTTCAAAGGCAAATTCTTTTGACTGACTAATTTCAGAACTCTTAAGTCTAACACTACTTCTCTAAAAATTCTTTAATTTTATTGAGTTATTAACTACTACAAACAAGGACTTAAACTCAATAATCTTAATCAGGTACAATAAGCATACCAATCAGGTACCAATAAACATCTATCATCATTAAATGAGTAAAAATTTGACAAAAAAGGCCGTTTTATGTAATTATATTTTACAAAGCTTTTTTTTATTTACTTTTTCTTGAAAATAAAAGCAATGGAAAATGTGATGGATAGAAAATATCAAACCCAAGCAGGAGTTGAATCAAATAACTCCAGCTGATCTAACAAATTAATATTAGATTCTATGTGGGTGTCTATTAATAAATAGACATTTCTATTTTGTTATGTATTTCTTTCAAACATAAATACATAACATATTCAAAAGAAAGTGTCTTTATGAATGAATTTAAGATTCTAATAAAAATTGGTATGAATACAGTGTAACCCCGCTATAACATGGTTATCGGGGGACTTATGTGACACCCACGTTATTTCAAGAAGTAAATTTTAAATCACAAAGAGAATCAATTAAAAAAAAAATAGGCAAAAATCAAGCAATAATGGTTTAATAGAAAAGGCTAATACAGTATAATGTGTACTTACATAGAAACAAGTTAGTTCTTCATCCTATTTTATTTTTTCAGATATTTTTTGGGGGATAAGTTAAAATCCGCGTTACATCTGTATCCGCGGTATATCTAGTTAAGTTATAGCGGAGCTGGGCTGTACTATACTTAGAAATTAAAAAATAAGTAAAATAAATTATTATACTTAAAAAGAATATACATATATAAAATGTGATAAAAATAATAACTTTTAGCAACCAAATAAAAAGTGTATATTTTAAGAAGTAATGAATAATATTAAAAATAAATGTAAAATAAGTATCCCAGGTAAAAAAATGTATTAACTTCAAAAAATGTGAAAAAAAGAAGTCACCCAAATATACCGAATTAGAGCATGCAACAAACATGTTAACCGACAGCAGTTAGGAAATAAAATAAACATTATTAAAGATACCATCAGCAAATAAAAATTGAACTTTAACCTAGAGTAATTAATTTTCATTTAACTTAAATTATTCTTTGCCTTCAAAAGGACTTCATAATACAAATTTTTATATAAAACACATGCGTAGGCGAAAAATGCAGACATATAATAATACAGGTAGAGATTGAAGATGCTTCTACATTGAAAATTTCTTCTACAGAAAAAAGATTTATCAAAATCAGTCATATATAAAAAAAAATTATCAAAGTTGAGTAACAATTGAACATCAGTTAAAAAGAAAAAAAATATATATATATATATGTGTTCAAATTTAAGAAAGTTTAAACACACAAGTCAATGCGTAGGGTGGGATTGGTATACACCAGTGGGAGGAATGGAGGATCGGCCACACTCACACACATGTAAGTATTTACTGTGTGTGTGTGCATGCATACGTTCAACAATGTGCTGAATGCTCACGGATACAAATATCTGTGCATTTCCCTTGTTATTTTTATTTACATTTATATTTTATTCAATCTGCTACATTTTTTTGTTTAATTTTATTTGTTAATTTTTTGTTTGTTTAAATTGCTAAAATATGTTTTTTCTAGTTTTAGTTCCAGTTTTTATTACTTTTTTAAATTTCATTTATTCTTTATAAGTTTTTTATTTATTTAGTTAACAGAAAAAGGTAGGAAATTAGTATAGATAAGGGTTTTTTTAATCAAGCGGTTCAATCCCATCCATAACATCAGATCTCGCATCATCTGTATCATCCTCATTTGATGACTCTGATTCATTGGCGCTCACATCAGTGCTTTCCTGGTACTATCACTGTCATTAATGCAAATTGTAAACCTTTCAGTTTGTATGTCAGCAACTCGATTTGTTTCATAATAATTTTTTTCTATTATTATTGTGTGTTCACAACATTGCTTCCAATATTCCACTGGCAGTTCAGAAAATCTTTTCTCAACAATTTCTTTTATATCATTTATATTTTTCTGACAAGAGACATTTTCATTCACTACCTAACTTTTTATTTTTGCCCAAATCAACTCAATCTGATTAACTTCAGGACAGTAGGGTGGCAAGATTGCCATCCTACTATCAGGAACACAGATGACCATGATCCTACAATATTTTATTGAAACAGTATTCTTCATATCAGGGCTTATTAATTCCCACTAATTCATACAGTTCTGTTTTTAACGTATCTGCTGAGCATGGAATATTTCTGTCTTGAAGCCACTCTAACAGTTCGTTTTTTGTTGTTTGAATTTGGCACCTTGTGTAACTTTATGTTTTTGTACCAAGTATTATCAATTACCAGAACCAACTGAAATGGAAGATTTGGGATTAGATTTGTTTTCAACTATTTTTTGTAATTATCGGTATTCATGTTGTTCCAGTATTCTCCTTTTTTTGGCCCAATGTAAAAATTAAAAGAGCATTTGGAATTTCTCCTGCTTCACTACCAGCGTGAACTATTATCAGCTTCAAGCCTTTGGATACAGGAGGTTTATTGCCTTTATTTGAACCATCAGTCAGACTATAAATTTTCCTGTGTGTCAAGTGAATATAAAATTATTCTGAAAAAATTATTGGTCTTCCTTCCCGTTTGTAAATGTTTATTTTCTTTAGATAATTTACTCATTTAAGAAGTATATCTTGTTTTTCTACTAAAACTTTCCTGTTATTTTCAGTTTTCTTCCACCTAAAACCCACACTCCTCAGAATTTTCCTTAGAGTTTCATGAATGAAATTCATCTGCAGGTCTGGATGTTTGGTTTTTAAAACAAATAACTTTTTCAATATTGGCAGGGCTTTATGTTGTATATGAAAACTGTGTATGATATTACATAACGCGTATCATTGGAAGTTGTCAATGTTAACTTTCATTTTCATTCTATTAAGAGTTTTCTCAGCATACTAAAATTCTCATTTCCTCCCACATAATTTGATTCTGTTATCACTTTATGCACAATATGAACAGATACACCACAAAGATCTGCTATGTGAGCTTGAATTTCTGCACACACCATTGCTACATTTTCTTTGACTTGTTTGCTGTAGACATTCATTATTACACATTTACTCTGGCTTTTTAGAGGTATTCCTCTTCCTAATCTACAACTGCATCTTGGATGAGGTATTAGGAAGATAAAGTATTTAAAAATTCCACTAATTAAACAAAATTAGTTTTGAAAAAGACCGTTTATAAAAAAAATAGTATTAAAAAATACAGTTCAAAACTATAGAAAAATACTGGTTATGAACGCTGGTAACAATGTATGGTGGGTTAACTAAATACACAAATGCAAGAAGGCAATTGAATTCCTGCTTCCACTCAATCCTTGAACTTACTGCACAATCCATCCTACCGTACTAGCATTGCCCACTCCACTTCACATGCCACTCCCAATCGAGTTTCTGCGCATCTGTGTATTTAAACTTTCTTAACTCAGAACAGTTTTATATATATTTATAAATATATGTTTTTGTAAGTTTTTGTGACATACGCTTTAAAATTATATAGTGCATTCTGTTCTGTCGGCATTAGGTTGGTTGCCTTGCGAGTTCATTGGGCGTTGCTCAGTAACAAACCAAAATGTCAGTTGTTGAATTATGATTGTATGTACTTCATTTCGTTTCAGTTATCGGAATCAATAGTTGCGAGAAATATAACTGTTCTTTCGGTAGAGTAATGCATTTTACTCATAGAACATATCTTATATGAAGGTGACAAGTATTCTGATTTATACTGAATGTAGGATATATTGGATAAATGGCCGAAAGTTCATCAAAGTCAATGCATAAGTTAGCACAGCAGCAAGATATCAAACTTGCTACCGCACATAAAGCTGTAAGAAAAGAACTGAAACTTCTCCCCTACAAAATTATGTGTGTTCATGAACTGAAACCTACAGATTATGCCAAAAGACTAAATTATTATCAATAGTTTAAATGTTTTACTGACCCAAATTCCATATGTATCCTCGACATTACATTTTTTACAAATGAAGCATTGTTTCATCTGGGAGGGTATATTAATTGACAAAATACATGACTGTGGTCAACAACTAACCCCCATGAACTACAAAAAAAATCTTAACACGAAGCGAAAATTGGAATCTGGGTCAGAGTGTTAGAGCACACATTGTGGGTCTAGTCTTTTTTGGGAATATAGGTAATAGTGATCATTATTGTGCTGTTTTAACAAACTTCATTAGTCATTTAAAAGAACTGGAAATCAATCATGGTTGGTTCCAACAAGATGGCGCCATGGTACGCACAACAGGTCAATATCATTTTTACAATATGTTTTTAGTTAACGAATCATTTCAAGGGGGTACTTGATCTGACTCCTCCCCAGGTTACTCTCTATGGAGGGCAGCAGAATAAGCAGTTTATCGCAACAAACCATGCATGATTGACCAACAAAAAACTGCAATAATGGCATAGATACAAGACATTCTAGTATATCAGCAGGTTAAAGTGTTTGAAAACAATTTGATACGTGTTGGAGGAGGTATTTTTAACACCTTTTATAAACTACTCCAGTTATTGTAATACAGATTTCTATAAAGTAATGAAATAAAAATACAAATTAATAATTAAGAAAGTTTCGCCATTATTCTTTCAAAATTCCAGTGTACAGCAACTTTCTGAGCATACCGTAAAATATATATTTTAGACATATATTTTTTTTTTGGAAATTCAAATATTTCATTAACATAATGACTGCTGTACTAATAAAACTTAATATTAAATTAAATATAAACCACCAAAACACGCTAAACAGATAAGTTAAACTTACCATATTAATTCCAAGAATAAATTTTCACGGGATCCCACATCCTCAGTCTAATTAAATTTTATAATTATATTAAAACATATTTATTAATGATTTTTTAATTTGTTGAAATTGTTTTTTGAGAATTTTTTAATTTATTTTGGATAAATTTACAAATTCTGCTGTACAGAACTGGAGTGAACCGCGTTTTGGTGGTTTATATTTCATTTAATAGTAAACATATATGTATATGTTAATCTGAGTACCTCTTACTTTTTTGAAGTTTATTTAAATTTGGTTAACAGCTTATAAGAGAAATTTAGTAAAATTATTAAAAGCAGAGAAATATTTGGATTTACTTTATTTCTCATTTTATTAACACAATAATTAATTTTCTAATTTTATCAATACAATCACTAAATATTTGACAAATACAGATGAAATAAAAACTAAGTTCATACTAGTTCAAAACTAAGTTCAACTTAGTTCAAAACTAAGTAAACGAAAACCAAAATAATTTGATTATAACTTCGTTTCTCAATATTATAACATTTGAAAATTTTATCATACAATTTTTCCCAGGAATATTACAAAAAAATTAATGCAATTTTTACTAAATGTTTTTTCAACATTTTTCAAAAACTATCACTAGAAACTAATACTTTATTTTTTGTTATGCAATAATCAGTTCAGCAGTTTTAAAGAAAATACATTATTAAAATGATTGCACAGTTAACTTTTAGTGATTTATTATCTTAAGATCAAAGAATAGACAAAATAGTTATATAAAATAAAAAATTAAGTGTGACTCATTTTCCAGTTGTATAGTGGCAAACAAATTTATCCAAACACTATTTTTAACAGAGAATTTTATTTTAAAAGAAAAAATGTTTAATAATCAAACTTACTCAAATTTAATAGGTTGTGTCCTCCTTTGCTTTTGATTATCTCATTAATCCTCTTTGGCATTAATTCCACTAAGGTGGAACAATGATTCTTGATTACTTCATCTCAAAATCAAAACTGTATCACTGAACTAATAAGGTCAGTTTTTGTGCTACAATTCATTTTCCCAAGTCTTCTTTTTAGTTTGGCCCATAAATTTTCAATGGATTTCAGGATAGGGGAGTTCCCTGGCCATGAGAGCCCTCAAATTTTTGGTTTTTGAAAAACTCTTTTGCTTTCTTTGACATGTGACATGGGGCAAGTTCCTGTTGGAAAATGAGTTCTGGGTTCTTCTGCATAAGTGGCACTATTTTTCTCTGGCATATTGGTCCAATTTCATCATCCCATCCACAGGCATAAGTGCTCCTGGCCCTTCATGTGTAAAACATCCCCAGAACCCCTTTTTGGCTGGGTGATTGGGAGCTTGTAGCAAGTTTGCTGGTGTAGCAGTCTTCTCATCTGCTGACTTATGAATGTAAGCTACTCTCTCTCCCCTTGGACAAAGAAATGAGTCTCGTCTGAAAAAATAACTTTTTTCCACATCTCAATAGTCAATTCTTTATGTTCCTTTGCCCACTAAAGTCTTTTTGACTTCATAACCTGTGTCAGTAACTGCTTCTTTTTAGGTTTCCGAGCAATCCTTCCAACTGCCAATAATCTTGTATGAACTGTCACATCAGAAACATGAGTCCCACTGGCTCTCAAGACCCTATTACGGTCAACAGCTGAAAATTGTGGATTAATTTTGTTTTTTTTTTTTTATTAATAATCAATCCTGTGTAGATGTGGTTTTCTTTTTTTATCCACATTTTCCTTTTCAATTTGGACAGACAGAACCAGTTTCCTTAAACCTTCTCACGATTTCATTTACAGTACCTAACCCCACACTAAACTCACTGGCAATCTGTCTTTGAGTAATTTGTGTGTTGGGACAGAGCAACAATTTTTGACTGCTTCATGGGGTTATATCCATTGTATTAACTAGAAATGAATAATAAACTTATAACAAAAATTCACAAGGTTACCAAAAATTGACAATGAATTATAGAAGCAAAATAACCATTAATTCTATTTGTATATGAACTAATAACAAAACGTGAAACATCAAACAGCAAGCAATCTGCCACAGAATGAAAATTCCCTACAACAGAACACAGATTCCTTTGTTCAGATAATTTTTTTACTACTGTATACCTCGAATAATCTCTAAAAAGAAGAAGAAATACAATATAAGGGACAATATTTTAAGATAATATTATACAAAATACATTCATATATTTCTGCTCATGCACATAAATATAATTAATTTATTTTCACATTAAACAGTTTCATGCCAAATTAATTTAAAAATAAAAACAAGCAAGTGAAGAAACAAGTTTCAAGTTATTATCCATAAAAAAAGAGAAAAATACAAAAATTAACTGTTCAGAATACTGACCAACTACAGAACCCTGGATCACTGTAAAATTATAGCAAATAAAATGATTTAAAAATAAATACACACTAATAAAATTCATTTTTCTTATCATTTTATACTGATAATATAGCAAATGTACAAGATTATACAGTATGTTCTATATCTCAATATCTTACATTAAAAATAATACACTATCAGAATAAAACTGTTATAATTAATATATTAAGAGCAACAAAAAAGCAGCATATATTTATGTGATTATATTAAAAGCTCATGACTAATATTGAACCTAAATGAAATCATGTAAAGTAAGTTTCAGTTATAAACCCATAGAATGGTTTAATAATAAACATAAGCTATTATTTAAAGCTGATGTAAGCACTGGTAGAGTATTACAGGAAAGTAGTTGAGAACTCTTACTTCCCCTCAGAACCGCAAGCTGTTAGCCAAAAATGCATGTATGACAGACTACATAAGTTCATTTCATTTTGAACTAACGACTACTAATCAGTAGCAGCATAGTAAATACTGAATTTAGATTTTATGAACATAATCATAGCAGGATTCAAAACTAACACTATACTTTATTTAATTAATGTTATCTATAATGCTCATGAAAATGATATTAATGATTTTAATGTAAAACATCTTAGGAAATAATCAACTAATTTACTTGAACATTGTATTAAACTCTATAGAAATATTTTATTTACTAGGGATATAAAATGCACTGTTAGTATGCACATTAGCCATTCTACAGTATGGAGTTATGCATGACTGTATGGTAGATACTTTTATAAAACAATTCAGTCAACAGTTACTCGGATATACTGGAACAATATTTTTCCTTACACCGTTGGTAGTGTAAGGGATAAATGGATGTCGATCATCCATTTCCTTTTCAGCAAAATGTGGCAATACCTATTATAGAACCAATGTAAGACTCAAAACCATTCCCTGATTGTTGGGATTGCAAGATTTTTTTCCTAGCAAGTAAGAAGCCCTGATTTGATTTCACTCCCTCTACTTTTTTTGGGGCTAAACTAAAAATAGTCTTTACTGATAAGATTACCAACCAATCTATAACACTTGAAGAGAGAATTATCATTACTACAACAAATAAAACACGTGACAAGATTGATCACTCCCAGAAAGAAATAGCATTGTTTAGATCTTTGTCAAGCAACAAGAATGCTAGCATTGAAACAGTAAGGTATGCCATAAACTTCCATTTTTTTGTACATTATGATATATAATTCAATTTCTAATATTTCATTAAATTTTTTATTATTTATTATGAAATCAAGACATATTTTTCAATGAACACATTTCTACATCTTATTAATAACTTTTATAAATTTAGATGCACACAGTAGTCAGAAAACGACATTTACAAAATTTCTAAGAATAATGATGTAAAAAAATATATATTACTTTAATGTTTTCAAATATATCTTGTACAATTTCCATAAAAACTGTACATTTCACACCTTATCTTTATATTGTATATTGCAGCACATAAACCAGAAAAATTATGTCACATATTTATAAAAAAATAAGAAAACTGAATAACTCTTTCATATAATGAAAACGAATAAAAATAAAAACAGAAGTTAGATTGTTCAAAAATTTTGAAAGCAGCTACTGGTTACCAAAATATACTTAGTGAAGCAACAGAAGATGCAAAACTGCTATATCCACTATCACTTAAGACATAAATCCTTAATCCTCTGTAAGTAGTGGGTAATTTCAACAAAGCTACCATAGTAGTGGAAAATAATTGTAATATGAAGATGAACATAGCAGAAATAAAATTCTAAATGTATAACCAAAATTAAAAAAAAAGATGTTAAAACATCGATGAGAAAAGGCATGGAGGAAAATGAAAAGCATAGAAGAACAGAGTACAAAGAAAAATTCACTGCTTAGGGATTAAGTAATTTAAAATATTGATTTTTTCTTTAATGGGTCATTAAGAGTTGCCAGTAAAAATTTTAACTTTTTACATCTTTAAACTCCATTTTGCCCTCTTTAAAAAAAATGAAACCACGAAGGAATTTTTCCCAAATTAGCTAGAAAAAAGAGAAGGAATAAAAATAATTTTCAATCATATAAAAAGCACATAAAGACTTATTGAAATAAAGTGTATCAAAGAAAATGCTCAAAACAGTTTACGAAAAGTTTGCTTAAAATCTTAAAACTACATGCCATTTTAACTGTTAAACAATCATCATCAGTAGAATATTTACATTTTACACAGGAAAATATGTAATTAAATAATAAAAAAGAAATAATTTACTTCATTTATGTACTTACTGTCTTATACTATTTTATAGTACAAGACCTGAGTGTCAGTGTATCATTATTTAACAATCAAAATGACCATCTACTTTTAAAGATTTTAAATAGACTTTTGTAAGCTATTTGAAAATTTTCTTATCTGCTTATTTAGAAAAAAAAGTTTAAAATGGACATAAAAGTTATTAAATGTAAACACTTTTTTTCAAAAAGAAAAAATTTATAAAAATTATTCTTACCTGTTTGGCAATGATACTCGCTGTGTAAAATTACTGCTGGTACTGCATGGGACTGGACTTTGCATTGAAAAATTACTTTGAGTAGTAACATTGTCTTGTTTTCCACTCATCATTTGACTTTCCTGATATCAACAAACAAAAAGTTAAACAAATAAAGTAGAATTTATAAACAAAATAATTTACGTTGTTAATCTCTTGCTTAATATTAATTGTAGTTCACACAATACTTCTGGATTAAGGTATTACAAGCTAGAAAAGAATTGATCATTACTCAGTAATTTGTATTGCAATATGAATTATTACGACCTGCAAGTTCTGTACACTATCATTGTACAGTTAACTGCTATTATAATTTAACTGCTTAAGGGAGATCACTTCCACCATGCCTATTACCTGTTAAACTTCTGTTAGATCTCACTTTCTTTTACAACTATAAATTTTACTCTTTTTTATCTTTTCTTTCACTTTCGTACCTTCTATTTATTCTCCTAGTTTTGTTTTAATCAGGCCTTTTCCGGTTATGTTATGACCCAGCTATTTGGCTGTTCTATTCCAGATTATTCTGATTACACTTTTAAACTCATTTGCACTCCTCATTACTTCCACATCTGTCCATTAAATTTTTTTCCAGTCTTCTCCAAGCCCATATCTCAAATTTCTCCAATTTTTCTCTGTCCCTTTCACACAGTGCCAATGTTTGCAACATAATATTTTACAAGATACTTTTTTAAGTATTACTCCAACTTTTTGTCTAATATACAACTGCTTTCTTATACTAAATGCATCCATGGTTATTGCTGTTTTGAATTTTATCTCCTCACGTTTCAATGTTTGCAAAACATGCTTCATAAGTAATTTTACTGTTTTATACGTTTAATTTTTCCTTCTTTTGTATAGACATTCATTGCCTTCTTAGCTTCTACCCCCATTACCTTTGTTCTCCCAACATTAATTTTCACACTACATCCCTCATATCCAAACCCTTGTATTGAGAATATGAGCAGTCTTCTATTTACTTACCATCTATTGTTTTAGTAAGGTTGGGAGTAAAGAAACAGGGGACAAAACTATGATGGGTACAATACTATGAGTACGGAAAGATGAATGATAGAAAAGGAAGGGTTAGTCAATTTCTAATGAATTCTATTGATTGATTTTAAAATCAGTTTAACATAATGAACACCTTTTTTAAGAAACACGGGTGGGGAGGGAGTGGTTATGGATTGCTCTCAATGGACAAGCTAAGATAGAAATTGACTACATTCTGACACAAAATAAAGAAGTAATTACAAATATTGAAACTGGCTCCAAGTTTAAATATTTCACAGATTACAAACTAATTACAGATTACTTACATTGGGAGAATTACTATAATATAATAAATCATTTTATCAAACATGGTTGGTATGATTATAAAATTAATAATTAAAAAACCCACTACTTACAAACAATTCTTTTATATATGCTTTCAAGCGCTTTCAGAATAAAATTACCTCATCTAAAAAATTTTTTTATGTTGTGTATATAATGGTGGTTTACAAAATAATGTAGAAATTCATAATGACAGGATGTTAAATCAACATAATTTTAAACTATGACGACCACTGTTACATTATATTACGTTACATAAACAAATTTACATGACAAAGGAGTTTTAGTTTTAATAAGATTATAACATAAAAAATTTTTTAGTTCCTGATGATGGAATTTTATTCTGAAAGCACTTGAATGCATATTCAAGCGCTTTTAATTAATTAACATAATTAACAGTGAAAAGATAAGGCTACACACACTGGAATGGCAGATGTGGTTAGAGTAATTAAAAAAATTGAAATAGAAATCGGCTGGTTACCTGGCAAAAATGGAAGATAGTTGTAGAAAAGATTACGAGTTACGTTTTGGAAGTTTTTCTATAGGAAAAGAAAAAGAGGTAGAAATAAGAAATAGTAGGAGGATGATTTGAAGAAGGCTACAGAAATAAATTGGTATATATTGGCATTAGACAAAGAAGCACAGAATATTAGGAGGAGAGGCCTGCCCAGTAATAGGCCTGATTTTAGATGTCAAAGTTCAAATGATACTTGGTTATATTAAGTTAACAAGAAGCTTAAGAGTTTCATTTTTTATCCATATAAAAATTTGTATAATTTTAATCAATTTATGTATGCATATAATGTAAAATGTAAACCAAAAGAAATGCTTATTTATTTTATATTTATTTAATAGATAGTAAACCTACAAAAATTAAAAAAACCAATCTCTGTAGTATTTTTTTTAAATATGAGATATTTCAGAAAAAAAATTTAAAACATTGACTAACAGATTTTAAATTCAGCACTTTTAATGCACTCTCTGTTCTTCGTGATTTATTTTATATAAAAACTTATACTGTTACTTACTTGTTATTTTATTTTAAAGTAAAATTTAGTTTTTGGTTTATTTTTTAATGAACCTTAATATTTACTTTATGTTTGATATCTGTGTATAAAAAATATTTGTTCAGTTTTCTTCTTTTTAACCTAGAAGATTTTATAAAGATGGTCTTAACTATTCAATAATAACTAATAAAAAGTTTTAATGTTTAACAATCTAAATTCCTTTGTAAATTTCAGTGATCATACTAATCTGAAAGTTTTTTTGTTACTCAATCAAGCAAAAACTATACCATTGATTTTGATTAATTTTTATTTTAAAGAGAGATATATAGGATACAAAAAAAACCCGCAAGCTGAACTACAAGCTACATCCAGAATTGCCTCAAACAAATAAGCGTAGAAGGGCTCAAGCTGTATGTCAAGTACATGTACAATGCTGCGGGTAGCCACTTATTTTTTATAATTTTTCCTTCCCTTTTTCTAAATCCACAATTTAAAAGTATCAAGTATTTTCTTCTACCTGTATTACATGAACTTGTAAGCTTTAAAATTATGTATAGAAATTAAGATAATTAAAATAAAATAAAATTATACTTACATCTGCAGTGGCCCTTCTAACTTTCCAAACACTATGTTTACCAGATCTTACATCATAGAATAGCAAAATTGAAGGTTCTTCAGATGTAAAAACAACTTTTAGGTAGGGATCACTCATAAAAGATAATGAATCACCTGCAATCAACATTTAGTAACAATATCTAGCAAAGATAAAAAAATCTTTAGAATTTCATTATTTTACTAAAAGAAAAAATATATCTGGTTTTATTTATTAGTTTTTTCAATCAATCCTCAAGGACTTGACTTACTTCCTGCTGATTCCTTTCAGGAGCCGAGCTCTCCATGAAGTAGAATGGAACTACTTGGACTTAGACAACTTCTATTGACTCCATGATTCATTCTCTACATACTTTTCTTCTGTGACTATTATTTTCTATGACATGCTGATGCCTTTTTTCTTTTACTCACAGGTAAGCAATTATGTTAGAAATACATTTACAGGATTTTGAGATACAGTTTTTTTTTAATAAAAATACAAACTAATTTATATAAATACAAAAAAATTTCAATTTAATAAATCATCAAACAGTGTTTGAGGGAGTCAGTCTTATAAAAACTGCAACAGATTGCAGAATTCGTATAAATTAATACACAATTTTCATTAACTTTATTTTTATTTTTTATTATGCAGTAATGGAATTATTTCAATCATGACTGAGAACACAAAATCCCATTAAAATACTTTCATGGTAAAATTAAGGTAAGATATGTCTTATCTCAGTAATCTGTACTAGATGGTTTATTTTAATAGAATTAAATACAACAGTACAGAGGAATAATATGAATTATAGAAAGATTAATTTCAGTAAAATAATAAATAAAATAAAATTATGCTATAAAAGAAATTGTTTTTTTTTTTAACAAAACACAACTATAAACTTGTAATGAATGCAATTCAGTACCCTAATATCCATATACATGAGATCTAATTTTCAAAATCTTATATCAAATTAAAACATATGATAATGGGTATCAGGAAAACTAGTTGTAAAAATAATTTTACGTTATTGTGGAATTTTTCTATTATCACAAGACGTCAACAAGATTTAAAAAATGAGAGAAAAGCATATTATACCAGTAAGTAAACAAGCATAAAATTCACATTACAGTAAATAACTTTCTTCACTAAATTTAAAAAAAAAATAATATAACAAATTATTCATAAAAACTAACTACCTACTACACAGTAACAAAAATTGTACCTTTCTGAATGCTGTATTGCAAAAAAAAAGTAATTTATAGTTTGCTCAAAACCTTCTCAGGTAAAACAAATTAGAAGTATCTGAGAGTCCACAATTATAGTCATTGCAAGTGGGCAAGTAGAGGACCCAATGTGGGCATCTAACCTACTTGATTTTTGACAAAGTTTCAGTAATACTTATCTCTATTCTAAACGTTCTTAAAACATAGTTACTATTATAATAAAATTTAAATTTTCAAACAAATCACCTTTTTATGTATTGGTAAAAACAGTAAAATAAAATGTCTAATTCAAAGCACTAAGCTAATTTAAACACTAAATTAATTTTAATAATAATAATTAAATTAAGAGGTGATAAAATTAAAACCAGAATAATTACTTCATTACAATATTTTTCAATCCTAAAGATTTCAAATTATTCACTTACTATAATAAAATCAAACAGAATTACTATATAATGATAGCATTTATTATAATTTTATTTTTAAATGAAAAATATTTCTCTACTAACTAATCCCAAAAAAGTAGCCTAATTTAAAAAAAATCTTATGTGGGTACCACATGACTTCCTTGTATGCCTATTAAATTACATATGAGGCCTGTAAATAAAGTGAGACTAGTTTTCTTTGGCAGCCAAAGTGCCACAGTAAAATTACTAGTAAACATATGGTTATATGAACAGCTGATTTACATTACGGTATTAATATTTTTAGTTTATTGTTACCACATGAGACGTTAACAAACTTTCCATGAAAAGAGTTTTTGTTGTACATTACACAAATGAGTGGCATAATTATGAGCAACATTGTGCAATCAAATTTGTGTTAAAGTCAACAAAAAAGCAACTGAATCTTTTTCAAAATTGAAAAGGGCATTTAGAGATGATGCTCTATCATGAGCCCACGTTTTTAGGTGGTTTAAAGCATTTTCAGATGACCAGGAATCAGTTGCGAACAATCCACATTCTGGAAGACCATTAACATCAAAAAGTGACGACAATGTTGAGCAAATCAGAGACTTGATATGGTATGACCGGCGACTAACAAAATGATTGCAGAACAACTGAATTTGAACCATACCACACAATCTATCAAATTTTGAGAAACCAATTGAACATGAAAAAAGTTTGTGCAAAATTGGTCCCAAAAACCTCACTGTTGAACAGGAAAACAACAGAGTGGAAGTGTGCCGTGATCTTCAAGGGAAAATTGAAACTGATCCTGACCTTCTAAAAAATGTTATTACTGGTGATGAATCTTGGATATTTGAGTACAACCCAGAAACAAAATTCCAGAGTGAGGAGTGGTATACTTCTAAACTCACCACGACCCAAGAAAGCAAAAATGAACAAATCAAAACCATGCTAATTTGTTTCTTCGATAGTAATGGCATTCTCCATAAGGAGTTTTATCGACTGTAAATCGATATGTTTACCGATGAATTATTGAAAGACTGCGGAAAAGTGTTGCTCACATGAGACTAGCCAACAAAGACAACTGGATGGTGCATCATGACAATGCACCTTGTCACACTGTACTCTCAATTAATGAGTTTTTGGCAAAGAAAAACATTCCTATAGTTCCTCAACCACCTTATTCACCTGACTTGAGTCCCTGTGACTTTTTCCTGTTACTGACTTTAAAAAAACACCTCAAAGGAGACCATTTTGGAACAGTAGGAAACAAAAATATAATGTAACTGGTCATCTGAAGTATATTCCGATTTCTGAGTTGCAACACTGCTATGAAGAGCGGGAAAAGTGTTTGAAGCATTGGGTGGCTTCCCAAGGGAACTATTTTGAAGGTGATGGAGTACATGTATAAGTGGATTGTCAATAAAACGTTTTTCTCAACCAGTCTCATTACTTTATTTACAGACCTTGAATACACATTTTTTTTGAAATGAAAAGTACATAAAACTTTAATTCATTAATATCTTCTGATATTTTTTCTTTTTTTTATTGTTATTGAATTATTATTTATCATATTTTTTTACACTCAGAGGTTAATAATTATTAATAAATCAATATATTTAAATTAAAAAAAAAAAAAAAAAAAAAAGTTAAAAAAAAGGAGATGAAGTCCCGATTCCAATCGATGTGCCTTCCTCTTGTAAGATCCAGATATTTCATTAACTAAAACTTTATTTGACTATAACTCTGGAACCAATGAAAATAAGTACCACTTATGATATATTATTAAAAACGTCTCAATGAGGCCTTATTACTGCTGTTAAGAAAAAGTCAGAATCCAGATTTTTTTTGGATTTTGGGCTTTTTTGGAAACTTTTGGTCCAGTCGATTGCAATCAAAAAGGGAGGTGCACAACTAGATGTTACAACAGTCCTAAATAAGAAATTTCAACATTCTACAGTTAATTGTTTTTGAGTCATGCGAGAAACGTACGTATGTATGTACAGGGTAATTCAAAGAAAGAGGAAATTTTGAAAGTTGTGTTGGTAGCCGTGGGCGATTGGTACCACTTGATAAGTGGCGCCAGCCTCTCTAACCTAACCTGCCATTTAGTTGTCATGGATCCTTGGAGTGGTGCGCAACGTGCATTTGCTATCAAAGCGTTTTACAAAAACAATGACAGTGTGGAGGGAGCGCGTAGAGAATTTTGTCGTCATTTTAATCTGGGACGGCACGATCGTGTTCCATCAGCACATGCAATTAAAACATGGATATCTAATTTTGAGGAAACTGGTTCGGCAATGAAAAAGAAACCTCCAGGCCGCGAATCGTCCGTACACCACAGAATGTTCAAGCTTAGCAAGATGCTGTCACATGAAGTCCACATCAGTCAATCCGTCGTCTCTCAGCATCTTTACAATTGCATAGTTCAAGTGTTCAAAGAATATTAGTGAAGGACTTGCAATTCCATCCATACAAGTTGCAGATCGTCCAGGAACTGAAACCGAACGATGCAGTTGTGCGAGCACAACTGCATCTGTAATGTAATGCTTCAGAAGATAAATGATAACGAAGAGTTTGTTCACGAACTGTGGATGTCAGACAAAGCGCATTTCCACTTCAGTGGATTTGTTAACAAGCAAAATTTCAGATAATGAGCAGAAGAAAATCCTACGCAGCTACACCAGCGTCCGTTGCACAGCCAGAAAGTGACCATGTGGTGTGCTATGTTATCTTACGGTGTTATAGGCCCTTATTTTTTTGAGGATGACAACGGTCTTGCGATTACAGTGACGTCGGCTCGTTACGTAGCCATGCTTGAAACCTTTGTTGTGGAACAACAAAAGACATTTCCACAGATTCTTAACACAGCCTGGTTTCAACAAGACGGAGCAACGTCACATACTGCATGAAATCGATGGCAGCTGTACGCCAATTGTTTGGACAACGTGTCATTTCACGAAATGGTGACATTAGATGGCCTCCCAGATCGCCTGATCTTTCAGCTTGCGATTACTTTTTGTGGGGTCACCTTAAAAGCAAAGTGTTCCACAGTAGACCTGCTACACGGAAGAACTGAAGGCAAAGATCCGAGAAGCAATTGCGGAAATTCCAGTTGAGATGTTACGTCAAACCATGAACAATTTAACGAAGAGACTTCGTGAGTGTTTACGTAGAAGAGGAGGTCACCTGGAAGATGTCATCTTTAAAAAATAAACTAAAATGTATGTATCCTAAAATGGCAACATTTGTACAATTACATGAAATAAAATTCATTTTCTAAAAAAAAATTTTTCTTTACCGTTATTTAATTTTTTAAATTTCCCGTTTCTTTGAATCACCTGTACATAAAGACGTCATGCTGAAATTAGTCAAAATGGATATTTCTGTTGAAATCTGAAAAACGAAATTTTTCATGATCACAATACTCCTTTACTTTGTACAAGGAAGTAAAAATCTAAATTACTGTATTAAAATATACAGATTATTTCATTTTAAAAACAATTTAAATTCTGACTCATTTCCAAGATAGAATTAAAATACAAATTCCAAAGTTAATAAGCACAATTTAGTGTTTAATAAAATAAACTTGATAAAACATTTACCAAACTTTAAAAGCAATTATTTTTTCAACTACTCTTTAAATTTGCTTGCAAAAGTAAACAACAAATAAAAAACAACTTACTAACCCTTAATTTGATGTTGACACATACAATTTTAAAAACGGAAAAAGCTACTTTTTAACTGTTTAACATACTTTTTAAATTAGTTTTACTATTACTTTTTTTTTAATTCTATTATATTTTAGAGTTTCATTTTATTAAAAAACGGTTAGGTTCACATAAAAATAAGTTATTTGCAAGAAGCACAAGAAAACTTGTCTCTGGATTGTAGGAATATGAATTATTTTTTTTAACCAAGATTACAAACAACTGTTTTATTTTCACAAAGAATTTCTGAATATTATAATGATATAAACACACAAATCTTATATATATATATACATGTATGTACATATGTATATACTTATAAAACGCCAACATTATGCAATGATAACAAAAGATTTTTAAATCATTTACATTGACAAAGTAAATTATGGTGACAAATTTCACATTTTTATGATGAATGATGAAGTAAAAAATGAATTTAGTAAAGCTGAATTTTGTAATGTTAATCAGGCATCCGTTCTGTAACACATGCTGCATACAAGCGGTTAAGTAACAACACAACTTCACCATTTAATGTTTTATAATGTTAAAAAATTAATCTTACCATGTTTCATAATCAAAACTGGAGCAACTTCATCTAGAGGATGAAGAAGAGAGAACAATGTAGGTAATTGAGGTGCTGTAATTAAATCTATAGGATTAAATTTTTTATCTAATTTTACAGCTGTCACTCTTTCCAGTAACAACCCAAACTTAGTGGCCCATGCAGCTGACACCTGCAAAAAAAGAGTATGTATAACTTATACATAGTAATAAAATTAATACTCATAGTAACACATAATAAAATCTTACTACTAATGTTTTTCTTTTCTTTTTTTTTAACCTCCGGGACCACCATTGGGTATTGCTTCAGAGGGTGAGATGAATAACAATTTTTGTAGTGTGTGAAAATGCTGTGCCTGATTGGGATTCAAACCTGAAACCTCTGGATAAAAGGCAGTCTTTTTTTTATATCTCTTAAAATGAGATATCCATCTTTCAACAACAGGTAGGATATCTTAATACAAAAATGTATTAATCTATCTATCAAAGATAAATAGTATCTTAATACAAAATAAAATAAGAATATTTAAATATGTCTAAGCAACTTATATTTTTAGGATGTGTGACGTACATCTGACTAAGAGCAACTAAAAATCAAGACAAGGGTTCTGAAACTGTACTTTTTATATATACACGTGAAAATGAGATAAGTTGCATATAATGTTTCAGTAATTTATTTTAAAATAAAGAAAAAAAATTTTATTAAAGAAATCAGAGTACATAAAATTTGCTAACATTTCAATGTTATATTTACTTATCTTTCACCTAAACAACCAATACAGAAAAAAATAACAATGTGACATAGATATACCCCAAAATTGAGTTTAAACTCTTAGACTTATCAAAATCCTTAATATAATCTTTAACGCTAAACTGCTTCACTTAACCAAAGTGATAAAACTCATAAAATTACAGTTAGCTGTAAAATTATCAATCAGATAATTTGCTCAACTTCGTCAAATGTATTAGCCTACAAATCTGTTTTTCAAGCAGTCTTCTTTATTCTATATTCCACTTGATTTCAAACAATTTTATTTTTCATTTTTAAAAAGTTGGCATCTAATATCCACCAATTTGTTTTCTACAATTCATCAAACACCAGAAATCATTAACACAACTGAGATAAATCTTGATAACTGCTTTTATTGTTTTATTAAAATCAATGAATTAATGTTGATTGGGTAAGTAAGAATTTTATTTGGAAGAGTTGAAATAAAATAAAAAATAAAAGAGAGAATGATAAAGAAATAGGGTAAGTAAAACTCCAAATGTACTTAGCTAGATTAATAATATTATAACACACTTATTTAGAGAACTATTAACAGTACGGTTCCTTTTAATTGAATTTATATTTCCTCCTGTATTAGGCTTCATGACTTTTTGACTTAGAAAAAATTAACAGAGCTACAAAAATATTACAGTTTATTAAAATAATTGCCACTTCTCTATATTACATTACATGTTGAGGAGTAATGAAAGCACTGATTTTACATAACTTTTACTATTTTTTAAGTTTTGTATAGAAAAAAATATATAATTTACCAATTTATTCACATCCATCTTGCTAAAAAGAGAAAATTTCTGATAATGCAGTTTAATACAAATATTATACAAGACTGAGGTAAAGAGAGAAGTTACTGTAGATAAAACAGATGTGCAAATGTTTCAAAACACACTATGGAAAACGAGTTTTACTGAAAAACCTTAAGGTGGTGCAATAGACAAAATCTTTGTTATTCAATTAGTTAAGAACTGAAGATATACAGATGTCAGCGCAAAAGTTAAAAGAAAGACTTAAGTAAGGAAGAAAAGGGTTATTTATTATCTATACAAAAATTAGGTAACAGTTGTAAGAATAACTTGCTGGGTTGATCAAATGGTAAAACTTGCCATTGTAAATCAGAAGTTGAAGTTCTCGAGTTCAAATCCTAATAAAGGTAGTTGCCTTTATTCGAATCTGAATACTAGATCATAGATACCGGTGTTCTTTGATGGTTGGGTTTCAATTAACCACACATCTCTGATTGACCTGAGTCTGCACAACACTACACCTAACTCAAAATATCTTTAACAAGGGACAGGGGACTGCATACGAGCCCTGCATCCAGAAAACTGCATAGGATATCTGGAGATTTCCAGATATTAGTACAAAAATAATATTAGTTATAAGAGTACATGAAGAAAGGCATGCAGACTCAGAAATGAGTGAAACAAGGATGTAGTCTGTCCCTTGTTGCTTTTGAGTTTGTAAATACATATACCAACACGTGAACTGAAAAAAAAATTTAGAGTGGATAACAATCCAAGGAGAGAAAATAATGATGTTAAAATTCATCACAATATTTTTCCTTTAGAAAAAACAAAAAATTAATTAGAATAAATACTTAATGGCATGGATTTATTTCAAGGGAGAATTTTTTACTGAAATTAAATAACAGTAAAACAAGGATAATGAGGAATTAAGATTTAAGTTACAGGGGCTTACAATGCATAAGAAGTAGTATAACTCTTATTGAGGTAATAAAATTACAAAGGATAGAAAAAGTAATGCAAACATCAAAAGTAGATTAGCGCAAACTAGGAAAGCCTTCATGCAAAGAAGAAATCTTCTAGAATCAATTACACATCTAAATTAGAAATCCTTCACAACATTTGTGGGGGATGATATTGCGCTTTACAATAATGAAACATGAATAGGAAAAACAGAAAGAAAAATTATTTCAAATAAGGCCTTTGAAATTTGATGATACAAGAATGTAAAAAAATTATGTGGGGGGTCAATAAAACTTGAAGAAATAATAAAATGAATTGGAGTATAAATGAAATTTATGGTAGCATCTTTTAGACAAATTAGGTTGAAATGTATTGAAATGATTTTAACTGCGCTTGTACATATATGTCATTTCTAAATCTTAAAGATTTTAGTTTAAATAAATCTGAAAATTATAATTACCTTAAACTGAAGAGCAGAAAGGAAGTCTTCACCATCTGTAGTATAAGCTTTAATTTTGGTATCATCTATTATACAGATACTAGGCATTTCGATTGCTAAAAAAAAAAAAAATATAAATCAGAGTTTAGTAAAATTTTAATTTAACATTATGAGGGCTGTAAGAAAAAAATTATGATAAATCACTAAAATTAGCTTTACAAATAAACAGTTAGGTTTAAACAAAAACAGATCATATACTGATTACAAATAATGGTTTGAAGTGGGAGAAATAACTCAAAATGATCTCCATTTTTTAAATATTTAGGTAAAATATTAGTACAGTTAATGGCTGTCATTATAATTAAAAAAAAAAAAAAATTAATTATCTAACTAATTGTTTTAGTTTGTTTATTATGGTAGATATAGTTTTATAATTTCAATCAACAATAGGATTGAAAAAAAATTTAGAAAGAATTTTGATTAAAGCTACTAACAACGTTGGTCTTTTGTTAGAAAAGAGTAGTCATTTCACAAAATCACACTTCGCAGAACAGACAGTTCACTTGTTCACTATATAGCAACATTGAAATTACATTATCAGGAAAACAGGCAAAAATGTAGCACACCTTTTTTTAAGTATAATTTTCTATAATACCTACTGGTTTTTTTCAAATTAATTTCAACTCACAACTACACAAAAAGAACACGATTTAATAGTGAAAAAAAATTGAATTTATTTCATCCTTAAGTTCACGAGTAAGAACTCTTCAAAGACAAGATTTTTCATTTGGGAAAAATGCTAAATTTAGTATGATAACTTACTTGCATTTTGGTCATTCTTGATAAATTTACACCATAGTGCTTGTTTTACAGGAGTTTCCATAGTGTAACAAGTTTTCAAAACTCGAGCAGCTGAATGTTCAGTTGTTGTATTGGCAAGACTGCGACCAGCCATACCTTGACTCCACACAGCAGTCTTCCCGCTGATATAAAGCTCTTCTTCTTCAACATCTTTTGAACCTCTAAGCATCCACCATTCATTCTAAACAAAAAATAAATTGAACATAAATTTTATATAAACTTTAAAATTAATGAAAATTTTACATTATATATAACACTATTAAATGACCTGCAGCAATATAAGATTATTACTCTAACACTAACTTCTCAACTAACCTCAAAACTAAACTGAAGAATTTAGAGGCTAGACCATCTACACTGAGTAATCATTTAAAAACTATAGGTCTTATTTTGATTAGATTGTTAAAACTACTGACAACAAAATAATACCCATTACATTCATTTACTTCATTTATTTTTTTTTATAATAGATGAATTTTATAGCAAGTAAAATATGTCAAGTCCGATTTGGATTACAAACCAGAATCTTCCAAATGAAAAGAAGAGATTACACCAGTCTACTATAGAGGCTGACAATTCAATGAGATCAGTTTTTATTCCTGGAATTAAGATGATCCAAAATAGAAAAAAAATAATTTTTTATAACTTTGAAAACTGATTTGGTAGAGTTAGCACCTTGCTAAAGACAAAAAACTGAAATAAAAAATCATAAGTTTATGAATATGCAAGAAATCTTTTAGGTTTCACGGCAAGCCCTACCCTTCCTTAGTACGAGGTCTATTCAGAAAATAACCAAACATTTTTAATTATGTATCAACAAAGATATTTAGTGACAAGCAGTTGGCAGCATTGAGTTCTGCATAACCTCCTCGGTAATCACTTGTTCTTGGATTGTTGACATCTCATTTAGTTTTCGTGTTAATATTATTTGAGTGCAACATGTCTAAGTGTCAGCAGTATTTTTGTAATGTAATTACAAAAATTCTAATTAAATTAAAAATTGTAATGTAATTTTTGTAATGTACGATTTTCAGTACCAACGATACAACGTAAAATTTTGTGTGAAACTGGAGAAAACTTTCTCAGAAACATTTCAACTTTTGAAAAAAGGTTACAAAGATGATGCTTCGGGTCGTACGTAATGTAACGAATGATTTTCACGATTTAAAAATGGTCAGTCAACTGAAGATGACCCTTGACCAAGAAGACCTTTGACTTCAACATACGACACCCACATTCGGAAAATCAACGATCTAGATCATGTAAATTGCAATTGACTATCAGAGACTTGCAGTAGAGGTTAACATCTCGAGTGGATCATGCCATAATATTTTGCTTAAAAATTGAACATGCATTGAATTGCAGCAAAGTTTGTTCCTTATTTGATGACCAAATAGCAGAAAGAACATCAAGTGGACGTTTGTCGCAACTTCTTGAACAAACCAATGATAATGAAACATTCATGCAAAGGATCATAACAGGAGTTGAAAACTGGGTTTATTGCTATGACACTAAGACAAAAGTTCAATCATCATAATGAATCAGTAAAGGATCTCCAAGCACCAAGAAAGCATGTCAATCTCCATTCAATGTCAAAGTGATGCTCTCTGTTTTTTTTTATTTTAATGGAATTGTGCATTTTGAATTCTTGTTCAAGGTGAAGCACTGAACCATGCATAATATAAAGGCATTTTACAAGGTTACATGAAAAAGTCTGCAAAAAAAACCAGAGTTGCTAAATGGTTCCTTCACCACAACAATGCGCCCGTCACACATTCAGCTTTGTGAATTCATCAGTTTTGTGCCAAAATTCAGATGACTGGCCTCCTTCAGCCTCCCTCCTCCTCATCAGACCTGGCTCCTTGTGACTTTTTCTTATTTCTGAAATTAAAATCAGTGATGAAAGGATGTCATTTTGAGATTATTGATGACATTAGAGCAAATTCATCATGTACCTTAAAGACCATTTCAAATGAAGCTATTCAGGACTGCTTCAAAAAGTAGAAACACCACTGGAAAAAGTGTGTGGATAGGGGAGGGGAGTACTTTGAAGGAGGCAAGAACCAACAATTTATAAAATTAATAATAAAGATTAAAAAAATAAAGTTCGGTAATTTTCTGAACAGACCACATATACATGATAGAAACCTATTATATACGAGGTAAATATACCTCATATATACGAGGTCTGTATACCTCATATATATAATAAATAAAACAATCATCTAAACAATAATTCATTCACCTGTAGAATTATGAACCAATTGATTATAAACACAATCGCAATTGGGGCTAAATATTATCATCAATCTAGATAATAAATTGATATTATTTAACTGAATTACAATATAAAGACAATAAACTTTTCATATCAGAAAATGTCAAAGCATTATGACATTACAAAATGAAAATTATCAATCACTCCCATCAACATGAGAAATCTTTCCTACTTCATTACACTTTCGTTAGCTCTTCAACCACAGCAGTTTTGCACACAGGTATTAGTTTTAAATAATACCAAGATTTTGTTACCAGTAGGTTCAGCACACAACTTCCACCTGTCATGACCACTGGCCAAAATGTTCCCTTACACAATGCAATGTTTGACATTTTTCCTTAATACTGAAAAATTAAATAACAAATATAAGAACATATGCCATCCTAACATACAATAGACAAATAAAGTAGGTGTAATGTTTTATTTTAAACTAGAGAAATAGCTACTCCACACAAATGCAGAATCAAACTGCAGATAAAAAACAATCTCTCTCATGATTTTTGTTTTTACATATTTCTTAAGTGGAATTTTGATCATTAGATCATTAATGATTTTTGATTCAGGCTCTTCTATCTTGGCTTCATAAAATTGAGTTTTACTAATAGTGAAAGATACATATACCAAAATTTATCTTAAACAATGCCCCTGCCTTAACCTCTTTTATTTTATTCACAATGCATGTTACTATAAATTCAAGATATTTGGTTTGAAAGTATCAAAACTGTAAGCCTGATATCATGAATTACTCATACGTACTCATACAATTCTTTTATCAATTTTAACTTTAATAACTAATATTCTTATTCTATGAATAACCCATAAAGATTCCTTTTAAATACACATTTATAAATATTTCAACTCACATCGGACTGATCATCAATGTTGACCTGACTAAGTTTCTGCAAGAGAGTTGCTTCTGGTGGTCTAGAAGCAACAACCACTGCACCAGGGTGGCGATGAATCTGCTGCCGCCCAAATGGAATAAACTCCTACAAAAAATAAATTTAAAATTACTTAAAAAATCCTGCAACTGAATTCAGTTATTACCAAAATAGATAAAAATGAACACAGATTATAATGAAACACATTTTTTTTAAATTAATTCAATAAATAATTTTAAAAATTCTACGTTCACTGCTGTTAATAACTTGTATAACAAATAACTAATGAAGTGAATAAATGTAACTGGACAATAAAATAAATAAAAAATATTAATTTAATAAAACTGAAATAAATATTTACAGCAATGGTTACTTATTTCTCTTACACTTTTATTTTCTAAGCAACTGTAAAGATGATGCATAATTACAATTATCATTTTTTTTATAATGGTACAAAATAATTTGTAGCATGTAAGATTGCTAAACCTGAACAGGATTTGAACTCAGAATCTTCTGAATAAAACAGGACATTGCTATGATTATTTTAAATAATCGGGCAGAAATAATTTAGATAAACCATTTTTTAGTATAAGTCATAACTGATTAAGAAAATAACAAAATGCAATGTAAAAATGAGCAATGATGTAATGAGCAATGTAAAAACATAATTGGTAATTTAAAATTATTTATGCATGTAATTCTCAATAAATAATAAATTCTTTTTAACTTACAATTTACAGTTTTAACTTAACACGTAGTAAATTTTACAAACAAAAATGAACCAAAACAATAAACAAATATCAAACCATGAAAGTACCATATAAACTTTACCAGCTTTGTTCTGTTAATATAAAACTTATTAAAAAATTAAAATTACTCGATATAAGTTTGGTTACACAATTTGGTAAATAAATATTAACAATTAATCATAAAAAGATGTGTTATTATTTAACATAATCATAAACAATCCAGATTTGATCTGTTTATATTTTTATAATATAACATGGAAGTTTAACCCAAATCAATTTGTTATCAGTAATAAGATAAGCAAAATATCAGTAATAAGATAAAGAAATTATATCAACAAATAAATTAATACATCATTAGAAATGTGTTTATTCCTATTACATACTATTAAAAAGTTCCTAGACACAGCATTAAGGAAAGGAATCCAAACTAACCCTATTAATTCCGACTTCTATCTCATTTGTACAATACCAATATGACTTAACCTTCAGCTGGTGAGGTGAAGTTTCACCAATACATATGGTGAGGTGATGTCATTTTGACACCCCTTAATTTTTTGTTACTTATTATGTCATTATGTCAAACCTATATATGTTAAAACACCTTTAATACTTTAAACCACTTTTTAATGCAGTAAAACACTTTTATACTGTAATGACATAAAATAACTTGAGAGACTGAGGGGTTTGACTAAACCTCATAATGTTAATTACAAAAAAATGTTTGGAGCAACTTTCACAAGACTCACAGAAACTGGAATTCGACCACTATATGTACTGGTCAAAACAAAGAGTAGTGATTGAATGTTCACCATCAACAAAGATAAGCAGTAACAAAGGTTTTATGAATTTAAATAAATATATAATAGCATGGGATCCAAAGCCAAATTCCAAGGAAGTAGAAGATTATATACAAGTTGAGTGGTTGGCTATAAATCAGAACTGATTTACAGCCCTAAATAAATGAATTACAGTACATCTAAGATAAAGCCTAGAGTAAAATTTGTACTACATTTATTAAAGTGCAATATAATTAACTTGTAAGAATACTTCATAGTTCGAAATAATTAACCCGTTAGATGAGATCCTACTGATAAAAGTTCTATTCTAAGGGTTAGTACCTTTATATATATTCTGGGAAGGATATAAAGGTGGTTTCTCCGAGACATGTGATAACTAAATAATTGGCAGCTGAACTCATTCTGATTTACAGCCTTTTCCATTGTTACATGACTGTCTATAAGTTCAAAAGAATTGCTCACAAAAAGACTCACATGGTTGTGAATCTGAGGAATTTGGTCTTTGAATCCCAAAGAAGGAAATTCAATATCAGAAAAATAAAAAGAAATACGGAATTTGGAAATCATAATTTTGAGTTGTAGGTCTTTTGTTTTTTCAATTTATTACGATTTGAAATCATGGTTATATTTTATTAATATTACATAAAAATAATACCTATTAATTTTGGTTGTAATTGGTCAAGGAGGGTGGGGCATATGTCCTATATCTAAAAATTATACTCATAGAGTAAGATCAAGAATAAATATTGTAGTGAATTGGGTCCATTAATTAAAACAAGTGGTTAGGTTATTTTCTGAGTGATCATATGGAACACAACAACCCTGAATATCCTAGATAACCTACTTGCCTTACAAGTACAGAAAACACTGAAAAAATCTGTTATGGTGATGAAACATAGAAGATTGTAAGTATGTAAGATTGCTAAAATAATATGCATATCTAATGAATAGGTGAATCATATTTTACAGTAATATTTACATACGCAAGAACTGTTCACAAGTTGGGATCAAAAATCAAGAAAAAGTAAACATTTCAAAGCACAGTTTGGGGCTGCAATCACAAGGAAGTTTTGTACCATTTCATAACAGTTGATGAAACTTATATAGATTACTATCAATCTGAAATCAATGAAGCAAAACAGTGGATTGCACTCAAAGAACTCGCTCGAGACGCCTTTCCATCTCCAGGAAGGGTGATTGCTACTGCCTTTTGGGATATTCATCGCATAGTCTTCAATGATTTTCTGAAAAAGGGTAAAACAATAACCTGACAATTTTATGCATCTTTGCTGGATCAGCATTTGATGAAAATGAAACTTACTTTTGGCCAAATCTCCTCACTCTACTGCAACTGTGGCAGTAAATTGTTCGAATTACGTTATGAAACTTTTACATAACCCCTACTTGCCACACTTAGCACCTTTGAACTATTATCTGTTTCCAAAAATAAAAAAGTGGCTTACTAGGAAGAAATTTACAAGAAATGGTGATGTTATATTACCAAAACATCTGCCTTTGTGAAGACTCTGATAAATCATATTATAAGGATAGATTGAAAAACTTCAGCGTCACTGGACATAGAGTTAAAAATAGATTATATTGAGAAATTATTTTTCTTGAAAAATTGCATATTCTTTATTTTTAAATATACATCCACAACCCATCAATACTATAGTATTTATATACACATCAAGACAAAATACAAAGGGATCTCTTGGAAAGTTTTACCAATTTTCATACGCCTTTGTTAATTCTGATTAATTTATCATAATTAATTAATTATCATTAATTTATCAATACATAATGAATTTCTAGTAAGCTATCGAACTGAACTGTAGCATTTTATGGTTGCCTAAAACCTACACCATCCATATATATTTTTTTGCAACATTTGAAATTCTTTAGATAATAGATAAACAAATTAACCAATAACCTTAGGAAAATAGCAATTTGTAAAAAACATAAAAATAGACAACTATCTTTTACACCGTTTCTTACTTATTTATATCCTATGTAAATATATTTCCCAATAGATAAACATGGAAAACAGGGACTGCAAAAATGGATAATCACTCAGAATGCTTGCTCTCTTTTTTCTGTATAGCCTCCAGAACCACTGGAATGCTTACTACTACATATCATCTGTTATAACCAATAATATTTTGCACGTGTATTCAGACATCTTATATTTGTACGAACTGATAACGATTTCTAAATCTTCAGAAGAAAGAAAACAGTTGGAAAAACAGCTGCCTATGAAGCATCTCTAATCTATAATAGGGCTGCAAAAATATTTTTAGTAAGAAAAAAATTTTAATTCATTAAAAACGATTTAAAAAAATGATACTATCTATATAACCTGTCTCGTTTCAGAGGGAAAGTGTTTACAAATTACAAAACTACCAGTTCATCAATACGATATTTACATTACAAAAAAATTATTTTAACTTCATGGCTTAATTTAATTTAATTATTTACAATTCCACACAACTAAATCAATCTTTAAGGAGATTGTAATGAGTAGAACGCTATTATAAAATATAACCTACAGAAATTCTGTGTAAATCACTTAAATACAACACACATTTGACGTTTAAGAAAAAATTAAATTAGGCTAACCTGAGGTTCGGAGGCAGCAATCATAGTTTCCTTCTCTTCATCCAGATTTGCAAACTAAATAAATTCAAATAAACAATCTCCACACAATAACTGCCGCTACAGAACCAAACAAGTTCAGCCGCATAGGTTAGCAAACAAACGGCGACGTAGAAGCTAGCGGCTATAGTGAGAAATAATAAAATGAGAACAAGCGAAAATATTAAAAAATAAAAAACACGACCGTCAAAAAAAAACATTGCTGTTTAATATACGATAATTACAGAGCATGTGAGTGACAATTTTGTATATAATTTTTTTTTAAATATTTTAAGTTTATTTAAACATTTATGTAGCCTATGACACTCCCGGTAAAATAAGGATCCCAACGCGGGATCATACATCTAAATCACTTCAGCCGTTGAGATGCTACGGTGGAACTAACATATATACATAACACTCCTTTTTGGGCAGTCATGTAATAATTATTAATAATAATGAAAATTCAGAGATTTACATTCTATGATTATGAGTTTTATATTTGAAGGAATTATTAATAGTTCTTATTAATAGAACACAATTGAATCGACACAATCATTTAAATCTGTATAAATATAAATATTATTATAATCTACTGAATTACGTCTATTTTGTCGTCACTAAATCTATGGATATAGTTTTATCTAAGAATATGCTTTCACATTAATTTCTAGTAACAGATGGAGCTTTGTAAACAGTACATTCGTATGCTATGCAACGTTAAATAAGGTCCATTTTTGAGTATACCAGTTAGTTTTTGTTCTGGTTTGGTTCCATCGTGATTTTGTATAATACCAACAAATATCCGTTTGAATTTTGAAAATCGGTTGTGAAGATATAACATTTCCGAATAACTAGTATCTGTTAAATTGAGAGTGTACCTGATGCACGTAGAAGTTCGCCTTAAACCTACTAACAAATACCCCGTTTGAATTTTTAAAGTCGGACGATTGTTTGCAAAGATATTATAAGAGCACTCCATTGTACTCCCAGAACAGCGCCCTCTTCATTTGTTACAAGTTATTGGTGATGATTGGTCTACCCTCGCACGAGATGCTCACATCACTTTACCACTAGCCGCACACGCAGTCTCCGCAGGTACACCATTATTATTAAACAGAATTTATTTTATTTTATTATTTTTGTAATACTCGTATTATTCATTCGATTGATTCGAACCAGTCAAACCCAGCTCGCACAGCAATAGAGGCTCACAGTTCATAAAAGTTTGTGCTTCAACAGGCAAATCTCCATAACTAATACATACTGTATATAAATATTTATATAGCTATGATACTCCCGGTAACGTAAGGATTCCAACGCGGGGTGATGCATCTTAATCGGTTCAGCCAATGAGTTGCTACGATGGAACAAAAAAACAAACGTGCATACATACATGCACCCTTTCTTTTTCCTGTTTAGTCTCCGGTAACTACCGTTCAGATAATACTTCAGAGAATGAATGAGGATGATATTATGTATGAGTGTAGTCTTGTACATTCTCAGTTCGACCATTCCTGAGATGTGTGGTTAATTGAAACCCAACCACCAAAGAATACCGGTATCCACGATCTAGTATTCAAATCCATGTAAAAATAACTTGCTTTACTAGGATATGAACGCTGGAACACTCGACTTCCAAATCAGCTGATTTGGGAAGACGCGTTCACCACTAGACCAACCCGGTGGATTGCATATATACCCTAAATATATTACACTGATATTTGGGTAGTTGTGTAACAAGGATAAGATGCCAGTGGTCAAAGCCACATTTAATTTAAAAAGGTTCTTATAAATCACAGAAGAAAGAAATAACAAAAAAAATAAAAAATAGGAAAAAAAGAATAGTGTATAGAAATGTCACCAATTTTTTTGTTTATAATTAAAATGACTTGATACAGATGTTTAAAAAACTAATTTATTAATATTTTATTTAATATAACATTAATTTTAGATTTATTTAAAATGTTATGGCTATTTTTTAAATACATTAAAAAATTAATATATTTATTTAAAATAGATTCTATATGAAATATTACACTTTCTATAAACAAGGTATAAAATATAATTTATCTGCGAAGCCGCAGTGATTAAAAAAAAAAACAAAATGCCAAGTTATGTTTGTCAAAAATGATTTAAAATGTCTCAGCCCATCCATTATATAGGCGTTCGGAAAGTGGCTGTGCGCTGGAATTATGGAAGTGTTGAAACTTTTTTATTTATTACTTTGTATTTTTATTTCATTATTTTAACGAGACGGATATGAAAACAATAACTAGAATAGTTCATAAAAGGTGTTTAAAATGACCTCTTCCAATATCGATACAACCTGCACACGTTTCAATTTGTTTTCAAACACTTTAACCTGCAACATCTCGTACGTATGCCGTAATTGCGGTTTTTAGTTCATCAATTGTGCGTGGTCTTTTGTGATACACTGCTTGTTTCGATGCTCCCATAGAAAGTAATCTGTAGGAGTCAGATCGGGCGATCGTGTAGACCACAACCCCTCGAAATGATTCGTTCACCAAACAAATTTCGTAAAACGTCATTGACCAGTTAGCTGTGGGCCGTCTTGTTGAAACCAACCGTGATTGATTTCCACTTCTAAGTTTATTAAAATGTCCTCTTTTTTTATCTAATGATGTTTGTTAAAACATCACAATAACGTTCACTAATAATTGTATTTTCAAAAAAGATTGAACCCAGACTTCAATTTTCGCTTCGTGTAAAGACTATTTGTGTGATTCATGGATGATAGTTGTCGAAAATTCATAGAAGTTAGTTGTTGACCACAGTCGTGTATTTTGTGAATTAATATACCTTCCCAGATGAAATTACGCTTCATATGTAAAAAAACTTAATGACGAGAATACCTACAGAAGTTAGGTCAATAACACGTTTAAGCAATTGACAATAATTGATTTTTTGGCATGATCTTTTGATTTTTTTTGCATGATAGGTTTCAGTTTTAGAACACATTACTTTTTAGGGGAAAAATTTGTTTTTTTCTTTCAGCTCTATGTGCAGTAGCAGGTCCGACATCTTGTTGCTGTGCTAAATTACGCATTGACTTTGATGGAATTTCGGCCATAGCATCCGAAATATAAAGCGACTTCTGTTGGTTTAGTGGTCTTCCACTTCGATCAGCATCTTCAACAGATTTTGTTGCCCGAAAGTTTTCGACAAGAGTCCAAACCATATTGCGGTGAGGAACAGAAATAATTGGAAACTTTTCAGAAAACTTGTGCTCCACAAAATCAATATATTTGTCACCTACATGAAAGACGTGTTCAACAAGCAAAATGCGTTACTCTTAACGAAAGATACATTACGTTTCTCGCAACTATTGATTCCGATAAACAAAACAATACGAAACGAAGCACGTTCAATCACAACTCAACAACTGACGTCATGGTTTATTACTGAGCAACGCTCAACGAACCCACAGGGCAACCAACCTAACGACGAAAGAATGCAGAATGTACAGCGACTTTCCGAACGCACTGTAGCAGTTAAAAAAGGAGTGATTTAATATATCAATCATGTATAATTCGTACGATGAAACTAAAATCTTGCTTGCAGGAAGCTGATAGTCGCTGTGCAAGGCATCATTATATTACTCTTTTCTCGTAAAATTACACTCTTTCAGAGATCAAGTATTCTGCAACACAGTGAGTTTAACTATTTTCATAAATAGCAAAGCTTCTTTCCACAATTAAAGTTTACTTTCATTTTGTTTAATTTCAGACAATAATTTCTTTAAATATGTTTAGCGTACATATAAATATTTCTTACTGTATACAGTACAAAAACAAATAATTTGTACTTGTATTAATAGATTATTATTATACTCCCTATCTCAAGTGAGTTATAAAATGAATGACCACTTTATACGAATAAAGGTTATCAAAATATTTCACTTGAGACTGTACAAGACTACACTTCATTTATATTCATACATATCATTCTTATTCATTCTCGGAAGGAATACCTTACGACAGGGTTTCTCAACCTTTCAGTATTTGCAACCCAATTTTCATCGCTCCCCCTCTCATACAATAACAATGTATACAACAATAATGTATTCTGAGTATCTTGACGCTAAAGCTACACTACGACCTCAATTACAAACAGATAAGTAAATTTATTGATATTTGGCAACACCGATTCGCTGCATTGACAAAACGAGAATCGATGCCTCTCTATTATTCTCTGTCTTACGTTCACCATATCGGACATTCTCGCGGCTTCGCTAGAAGATCCGATTTGTCTCGAACATTCTGGAACGTCTGCGTGACCTTATGCGCAAACGTATATATACCTCGTTCAATTCCAGCCAGTCTATCGAGTCGATCCTTCTATCGCTATCAAATCTATCGTGGATATATATGTTGTAATTTGCCTGTTGCAATTCACAGTATAAAATATTCACGGCAGTAGATTTATACAGAATCATGGATAAATTTTTAAGTGGGCGTAAGCGAGCATAAGACGATAATGAAGCATCCACAAGTGCACAGACGAGCGTGGTTCCGAAAATAAAATCAAGAAAATATTCTCAGGGATACTTAAATTTTGGATTTACCAGTACGGAACTGAATGAAGAAGAAAGGATCCTGTGTGTCATTTGCTCAAAATGTTTGGCAGCAGACCGCGTGAAACCTAATAAACTTAAACGACATTTGGAAACGCTTCATAGTGAGTACGTTAACAAATCCCGATAATTCCTCAAATTAAAATTAAAATCATATGAAAAGCAAACACCATTTTTTAAAAAAAAACTTTGTCTGTGAATGAAAAAGCTTTACTTGCCTCTTACAAAGTTTCATATAAAATAACCAGATGTAAAAAACCTCAGACCATTGGTGAAGAGCTTATTTTTCCAGCCGCAATTGAGATTGTCGAAACTATGTTTGGAAATAATCTTGTCTAACAATTACAGTCCATACCTCTATCAAATGATACTGTTGCCCATCGAACTGGTGATTTATTTGAAGATGTACACCATCAGTTTTTCGGGAAGTTGCGTGACAAATTATTTTCAATTCAGTTTGATGATCAAACAGTGATCGAGAAAAATTTGTGATTCGAAAACTTATGGATATAATGTATTTAACGTACTGAGTCTAATGAGGAAACTGTAAAAATTTCAATTTATTTATTGAATTGGCATATACCAATCTAAATTTACAGTTTTCTCAAGCAATTGCGTTATTCGAGAGATTTTTTATCGTGCAGATCACACAGAAACTTTCTGGGATCCAAACAACTAATGGCTAAACTCTCCAATTGTCTCACGTGACTCACTGCAATGTAGGCCTAGACCTTGGCAAAGATGTAAGTGCTCAGATCTATGACGGTTATACCTAGGGTAGGCCCAACAGGGCATGGAATGGGGGAGGGGGTGATGACCAGAATGTCACTAGGCGGGTCTCTTCCCCTATGGGGTTGGAATGTACCTAGGAGAGTCCCTTGTAGTTTATACAAAGTCAGAGCACAGCACAATATTATTGCCAGCATACATTCCCAAAAGTATCAAATTCAACAATAGTGGGCGCAATACTCAATTTGATGCTGACAGCATTACCTCTAATCGTACTGTCATCAAACTCTAAAAAGATTGTTTGTGGGAGCTCGCTGGGCTCAAGTTGGTCTCAGTGTAGTGCAGGCCACTCGACTTTTCTGAGTATATCAGTTAATTGTTGTTCTGGTTTGGTTCCATCGTGATTTTGTATTGTATTAGAAAATATCCTGTTTGAATTTTGAAAATCAGATGATTGTTTGGAGAGATTATAAGACCACCGCATTGCACTCCCAAAACAGCACCCCAGGGGCACCTTGTCTGTTACCAGTTGATGATGATGATTGGTCTAGCCTCGCACGAGGTCCTTACATCACCTCACCACTCTAGCCTTGCAAGCAGTTCACACTGGAAGCCAAAAATAATCAAGCATGATTTTTGGGATGCTAACTTAGTATCAATAAAATTCTTTTTTCATCTCAAAAAACCAGCAACATAAAACACTTATGTCTGTAAGAAAAATATAATTTCTACATAGGAAAGTTAATTTTTATTTGCGTGAAATCAACATTTCTACTCTAAATATCAAGAACTGATTGATAATAGAATGCTGTTATACAAATATGTAACCAGGTCAGTTTTGAACTACACTAAACCCTACTTGTTCGTAGTGCAATTGAATTATCCTTTTTACAAGCTATTTCATAATTGAGTCAATGATTTATCAATCTGAAGATTCATCAATTATTTTAAACAATAAATAATTAATTTCAAAGCACGAGGTAATTGAACTAATTCAATTAATTAATCAAATCATTATGAACTGAAAAATAAGGTAAACAGATGTAATTTGAGAGAAATATACTATCAAACTTGCATACATGTATACTTTATACATGTTCTCACACTAGTAATTCTATACTACTAGTCTTCAAATATTTGGTTGTGCCCACCACTTACCAACTAACAACTTCAAGATTGAAGAATTACTCATGTTTTACAGTAAGTCTCTTAAATTAGATATGCCATCAACTTCATCTTGGTGTGATTTCTGTTTAGTTTATATGGAGTGTCCCAAGAAGAAATGGAGAAACTTTTAGGACATGTTCTACTGGTGAAAGTAATGAAAAAAGTACATATAACATAGGTCTGGTAATGCTTTGTTTTTGAGTTACAACTAGAGAACAATTTCACCTGGATTTCAGCTCTTCTAATAAAAAGAAGCCCTACTGTAAGTTTTGGGACCCAAATTAAGGAGTAAAGTTGGTGGTTTCTTATATAATTTGAGCTGGGAAATCAGATAAAACTGGTCCTAGAAATATACCTCTAGTAGTTTTTAAGATATCCAATATAACATTTTTTTTTAGGTTTGTAGAACAATAGCTTTGTTAAATGATTAATAAATATGGAAGATTTAGTAATAGAACTTATAGCAAATTTAATTCTGAGAAAATTAATGTAAATGCAGCCAATAAAAAGCAAATAAAAACTTTTAAAGATTAAAGCAAAAGAGACAAAAAAACAGAGAGAAAATTGTATTATTCTTTCTGCACCTAATAAACAATAAACATCCTTTTAAATCATTCTTTAAGCATTTTTTTATCTTTATTTGGTGTGTCAGCATTTATAATTGAAAGAGTCATTTACAATGAATTCGTTTTCTGTTCACTCCAAGTAAATCGTCGTTAATAATGAACACCTTGTGATTAAACATATTCAGCACAGTGGTGTTAAGTCACACCCAATCTAGTTTAAGAAATTAGCATTGATTTGAGTGATTTCTAGTTACTAGTTACTAAAGAAATGTATGGCAAAAATCATTATTTTCCAGCACGATGGAAAGTACATTGATGGAATTTTGCATTATCATGCTAAAAATGTTTTTCATTATTTTCACCAGTAGAACATGTCCTGAAAATTTCACTATTTCTTCGTGGGGCACAGTCTTTTTTATCGAGTTTAAGTTAAAACAAACTTTTTGTGATAGGACAATTTTTTATTTCTCCCAAAAAGCAGTAACAGAATCCAATTCTGGTACTGGTGCAGCCCTGGTAAAGTAAAGTACTGGTGAGTAAAATATTGTTCTTTACTGACATCACTATAGTAATGTGTGTGTGTGTGTATATATATATATATATATATATATATATATATATATATATATATATATATATATATATATATATATGTGTATTGTGTATGTGTGTGTGTTGCACGCGCACATGTGTGTAAAAATCATGACATGATTTTTGTTCTATTCCTCAGCAAGATGATATTTATTTTAAACCCCTGTCAAAAATTCTAACCTTAGTTTAGTTTTTAGCTTTTTTGTATATTAAACAGAAGTCTTTGTCCCATCACAAAACAAACATAGCTTCACTTCAGATAAATCTGTGTTTTGTAGAATGACAACAATATAAAAATGCAATCAGTGGGTGATGTCTCTTTTTTAAGCATCTTACTTATATCTAACATGTCAAGAAATTCTTTAAGATAAGCTAGTCTGATCAAAAATATTATTTTAGAAAATGCAAATTTCTTTTTGACCAGTCTAACTTAGCCACTTTTTACTGGTCTTATTTTAGACCACATCCTGAGTTTACATAATTTTGCATGAAAATATTTATTTCAATAATGATTTATAATTAGTTATTAATTTAGAAATTGTCTGCACAAATTTCAATAAGACTGCAAGGTACTTCAACCAAAGTACTTCAAGACTGCAAGGCAGATGATTTAATGCTCAACTTCACATATCATCTCAAAAACTTCATCTTCTGTATTTAGTGTAAGGATCAATTACTAAATCAACAGACCTAATTCTGTTGGCAATTCATGCCCATCATCAAGCAATTGACATCAGTGTTCACATAAATATGATTTTTTACGTTATCAATAAAATTCTAACTATAAATACTTTCTGTATTACATATATTAGTTACAAGCTTGTCATTGTTTTTTTAAACACAATTACTATTTTCAAAACATCACACATCACAAGTAAGTGTTTAAACCACCTTCCAATAATGAAAAATCTTAAAGATGAATAATTTTATCTGTTTGCTTTGAGTTTGCATATTTCTTGTTAATGAGATCTGCACTATTGGGTTCTATCTTGTTAGATCTTTGGCTTTTCTATTATGTCAACATAAATCCGATTTAAAAATTTTTAAATGTCATGAGATATTCATCAACTATCTCAAACAATTATTACAGAAAAAAATTTAGGAAAGGAGAATAAAAAACATCAAATATCTCATTCGCAACTTCATATCACAACTTCTGATTATATTGACAGTCAAACCAACACTCTGCTGAAAGATTGTAATCATAGGCTTTACCACTTTTCTTTTTTCTAATTTTAATTTAGACTCCTCTATCATTACTATCTGCATGCTTGCATACAGTATTGTGTAAGTTAATCCAGAGATAGGAAACTGTTTGATTCTTTTTGAGTATCCTCATGGTCTATGTTTTTAGAGTAGTGTGATATTAAAATATTTTTTTTCGCTTAGTAACTGGCAGGTTAAACAATGTACTCAAGAAATTTATTCAATTTTTTAGAACAAAATACATTTTGTATACAACAAATAGCTTCTCATGAAGGTATTTCATTGTGACTTTTGTTTTAAAATAATACAAAGGAACAGATTTTTTTGCCTCAAAGAAATGGCAAGTGTGGACATATAAAACATTTTGTTACAGATTTAATGGATTAGAGGATTAAAGTAAAATTAACCTTAGATTATCTACTATTGATTTCTTATCAAGATTAGCAAGCAGTGGAACAAATGAACATGTGAAAACTGTTTTATGGACACTGCTCATCACCCAGCTTTCCAGCTTTTACAATGCTGTTGGATACAAAGCTCATCAACCAACTAAAAAAGCTCTGTAGGCCAAAGCATATGAAAACTGAATGGAAAAATATTATATTTTCCAATAAATTACTTTATGTTCTAGTGTAGAGTATCATTGTTTTGAAGAGTTTGACTCTTATTTAAGAGTTTAAAGTTTTGAACGAATGAAAAATCATCATCTGTTCAAAACTAACAACCAGTTAAATCACCCCGAAAAAAAACTTACGGTTTTTTGTACATTTGAAGGTTATACAACAGTCATCAGATGTAGATTAAAACGTAATTATATCAAGATTCTGAGGTAAAGGTTGTCGAAACTTCATAACCTGTCTCCACAAGAAAACTGAATGTTGCAAGAATAAGCAATGCCTTATTTCCAAAAAAAAGTCTAGAGTTTTAAACAAACAAAAATTCATTTTCTAAATGTGCCTAGAAACTTCCTTGATACTAATTCAGCTAAAAATCTGTGGGCAGTTCTCAAAGAAATGTAATGCACATTTATTGAACGTGTAACGCTCCTTGTTGAATCTCTGTCAAATCATGTATATGAATGAATTAAAAATAAAGAGTATATATATATATATAGATATCTGGAAAACATATATGTATATTTTTTCAAAATGGAATTATATTTTTATTTTTAATTAAATATTATAAATATGTCTTGAATAATTTCCATACTACTGTACAGAAGATAAAAACTAACTTAAAAACCGCATAAAAAATAAATATACAATTCTTGACTTTTGAATTCAATTCCCATCAAAAACAAACAACTAGTGATAGCTTACTAACCCTTAATTTGGCTAGTAAAATATCTTTACATAAAATTGAATATTTAGATAAATATTCCCCCGTTACCTTAAGCTCTTCATTATTTATTTTGGGCCCAAAATGTAAAAAACCAACAATTTGTAAACGTAACTTCAGTAAACATTACAAGATTTGGTTATGTAAAAAATGAATTTTGAGTACACAAAGATGAAGTTCCATCTTTACTCTTTCCAAAAAGGTCTTTTTAACCTTTGTATGATGTAAAATAAGAATGCTACAGCTCATGGAAAAGTGACAAAAATGGCAGTTTCTACCTGTTGGCAAGTTAGAAAATAGTCATTAGTCAAGAAAAACTTTTTTTTTAAATATAAAAAAAATATTTTTGACCACTAAAAGGTGGGTAGTTATCATATATACCAAATATCATCAAAATCAAAAATAGTGATGCGCTGATCATTTGTTGAATTAAAATGGAATACCCCAACAGTCAGTTTTACTTATTTTTTTAAATTCTATTTTATTTTACATTTTTTAATTAAATTTTTTTAATATGGAAAGGTCCATGAAAACACTACCTGCAGGAAAATAAGCTGACTGTAATAAACGTATATAAATCGAAAATAAATTGTTCCCAACAAATATGTAGGAAATGCAAAACCCTTTATAAAGATATTAATAAAATGCAAGATGATATAAAGTTAATAGAAACAAGGTAGCTGGAATGTGGGAACAGGTATTACTTTTTTACCACACTTTGTTTTCTGAATAAAGTTTTAAATATTTCATTTGAAAATAAGGTATATATAAGAATGACTAAGGAAATATCACTATCAAACAACAGTACAAAGTAATGATGACATAAATCAAATAAGAATACCTTCATACTACTTATACAGATTGTGACATTCTTCAGAAAATAAATATTCCATTTGTTTGGAAGAAACCTATAATGGGAATACCAAAGTAACTACTTTTATAAATTAAAAGGAAATGCACATCAAAGTTGATGCATATCATGTTTAATATGTACATATATATAAATATTGCATTATGAGATACAAATGGGTTATATTGAGAACCTGTTCTAATTCAAGTTAGTTAAAATAATGATAGTCTATCTAAATAATTCCAAGAAACTGTAATTACTGCATCATTACAAAATTTATTTATAAATTTTAACATTCACAATAATAATAATAAATAATAATAAAACAATAAATGATTATTATAACTGTTTAAAAGAAAAACACATATGATAATGTTAACATTAAAGTAAATAATAGACATCATCATTATCATCATTTATTTTTTACGTAAAATGAGCACTTATTTACAAATTAACAAATAATATTTATTACAATTTTTATTCGTTTTTTTGTGGGATTTTACTTTTGTAATTTTGAGCTCTGATTTTATTTAAAATGTGATGTAATAATATAACGTGTAACTTGCCATGTTCAATAAACATCCCTCACCATACAATATATCACGTTGCCACGGTTCAAGGTCAAGCAATATCTCATGTGCTCTAATGAACACTAAATGAATTAATAAATAACCAAAACATAAGAACAAAAATAATTAATAAAATTAAAAGGGACAATGATATTAAAATAATTATAAAGATACAGGTTTAAATATTATTTAATTTTTATTATTATTATTATTATTATTATTAAGTAGTTAATATTAGTAATCATTTTTTAAAAAGCAACAAATTATTTGTTTATAAACATGATATATTTTTATTAATTTCTGATTAAAAAGGCAATGGCGCTTTACTATATTAATTATTATACTATATTATCTCATAATATATTATATTATATAATATATAAATTATCATATGATTAATTTATAACAAATTAAATATAAGAACACCATAATTTGTATACATAATAAATACAGAATTTTTAAAAATTTATTTATTAATAATAATATTAAATATATAATAAATATATTTATATATCACAAGACACTAATTATTAATTGGTGCAGTTAATTAATAAGTATTAAGTATAATTTCTATAAAGCGTGATTTAAGTGCAAGAAAAAGGTTTTTATTAACTAATTTATTTTTAAGAGAAATGGTTTAGCAACAATAATAATAATAATAATAATAATAATAATTATATCTGGATATTACATAACAATACAATGAACACATTTAGCCCTTTTTTAATGATGCATTTATTATACAAATGAAGAGAAAATTTTTAAGCAATTTTTGTAATACTTAAAATTTCATGAAATTTTATATTCATTTCATTCGATCCATTCTGGCACCACTTTAGCTATATAATATAATATTTGATAAATTATTAATTCAGACTTCTTAAATGATGTATATAATAATCATGACTATAACAATATTATTTTAATTACAAAATACTAAGCTTTCATTCATCATATAAGCCAAACTACAGTTATACATATCATGCACTCACAACTGATTATTAAATGTAGTAAGCATTGCTTAAAAATTCAAATGCATTTATTTATAAAAAAAACCGTTAAAAGTAATAATATTACTGTTTTAAATTACATTATATAATTTTGAATAAAATTTGAATAAATCTGTAGCTAACAAATTAATGAAAGAATACTGAAAAAGTCATGAAGGAGATAAAGTTACTTGACATTTAAATAATAAAAAATCACTGACACACATATCAAGCTTAACGTAATAACCTTTTTCTATTTTATAGATTGTAAATAATAACCTAACTTTACCTTAGTTTCAAATATTTTAAAGTATTGTTATTTTACTATTTCCTTTGCAGTAGAGAAATAGAATATTGGATATAAAAGTTATAAAAAGTAATATAGAAGAATAAAATGCATAAGAAATAAAATCAATATTACTTATTAGTAATTTAAATTGTTATGAATACATATAAATTAATTTTATAGATTTCTATTAAATGTAATTCTTTTAAGAAGTAGTAATATATAGATTGAATTACATTTCATAACATGAAACAAAATGATTAAGTGGAAAAAATAAATAAATTCGCGTAAGAGTAAAATGTAATGCAATACTGAAAGATTATAGGAATAATGTAAAAATAAAGAGATGCAAGCTTTCATAAATATAATTATTTATATTAAATTATTTTATTCAATATTCAATAAAAAAAAATTATAATATATATATACACACACACACACACACACACACACACACACACACACACACACACACACAATATACAATAGCAACAACATAAAAATGATCATTTACGAAAAATGTTATGCTCTGTCAATATTATTTGTAATCAGTTATTCTCTTAAGTAAACATTTCAAAAAGCATTTTCCATATTATTAGTTTTTTTTAAAAAATTAATCATATATATTTTTTACAATATGAATTAATTAAATTGAAAGTAATTATTATTAACATTTATTTTCATAATGTATAAAATAGTCAATAACTTTTTTACAAAAGATAAAATTAAACAATGATACTGAAAAAGTAATTATAATAAGGTGGGAACTTGTAAAAAAAGTACATTCAAAATACATGTACAAAGAGTTGACTTAAATCTAAACCTATAAGGCTATTTTATATTTTAACAATTATCAATAAACACTGGAAAAGTATGTATACTCGTAATAATAAATATACGCAAATAAATAAATGAAAAATAAGAAATAACTAGAGAGATATTCATACATAAATAAACTGTACTTACAAAATAATATAAAAGTATTTTTATAAAGATTTTAAAATAACAATAAAAAATAACAAATAATTTTTTTTTTCAAATAAATATATACATAAAACTAATTACAATATATATATGTACATGTGTTTTAAAATATTCATATTTTTTTTTTAACACATATATTTATATGCACAATATACACAGCTTGTGTTCTGAAAGCCCTGCTAAAAATATTTGTATTACAGTGTTTAGTACTCTTAATTTGTCAATTACATTACTTATTTTTTCATTATTTATTTATATACTTTTGTAGATACTTTTTCCAGTGTCAGTTGGTGATGATTATTTAACATAGAAATAAGCATTTAGGTTTAGATTTTAATTAAGATTTTTGTAAACAGTTTCGAGTATAATCTTGTTTTCTGGTTTGCTTTAATTACCATTTAGCATAGCTCTTTATCTATATACAAAGATGTAGTTTACATAAGTTTAGATATAAAAATAATGTAAATTAAATTTACATTTTTATTTCATTTATTATCTGATGAAAAGATTTAAACAATCATTTTATGATTGTTTGTACTAGATATACATATTTCTACATCACTATTATTTATTATTTCTATATTTATTTTGGAAATAATGTATTGGTCAGTTGTAGTAATCAGCTTTTGGGGTTCTAAATCAGGAAGTCTTGAGCTCAATTTTAACAGAAATTAAATAAAATTTAACCTAAATTTTTTTATTCATTTCATGTTTAATATTAAAATACATATGAAAAAAATCACATCTGAGATTACAATAGCAAAAAAATAATATATAAAATTAATTAATATTTAAGATAATTCAAATTATTATTACCACGTACTGTTTTAGCTCTTGGCATGGTCACTTAAAATAATATAAGCCTTTACATCTCTTTCTATAAGCTTCCACCTTTTTATATTCTATTCCTATCTTCTGTACATAATTTTAAACTCCTTCAGTCACCTATTCCTCACAACCTTTCCCAATACTCATCTCATGCATCTTCCTCTTCCTAGGAATCCTCCCATCTTTCTTCATTTTACATGCCTGTACCATCTTTTCCTAGATCTCTCTATTTTTTCCTGTAAGAATATCTCCTTCACCATACATTCAATCCTTTTATTCTTTATCTCCTTCCTTCTGCAAAGAAGCTTAATTCTACCATACTACTACTTAAAAAGTTTATTTCATAAGCCAGCATTGTGTTGATAAACATTCTTTTCATAATCCAAGACTCTGTGACGTATATGTATTGGGATATCAAATGCCTATTATACTTTACTTATTTTTCTGAGATATAATTCGGCACCACACAGATTTCATGACTAGATGTGTCCACATAGCTGTCTCATGATCTTTTTTCTTTTTCTTTTTACTCTCTTCTACTACATTTTCAAGATACTTAAAGCTGTCAATCCTCTTTTACTGTTCTTCAACCATAACTGCACGTGTAAGTCTATCCTTCTTCCTGGTTATACATCGAAATAAGGATATTCAAGATGACATAAATGCTTTCTTGTGAAGTAATGTGTGTTTTGTTTATTCTATTGTTTTTTGCTAAGTTTAGTATATATTAACAAGTGATTAAGAGGTATGAATTTACTCAATAATTCCCCAACACCAAGTAAATCTCTTTTTATACAGCCACCAAATAGAAAAAAAAGATTCCAGAATAAATTAGGGTAGAGCCAATAAAAAAACAAACAAATCCTTTAGATGCACTCTATATCCTCAACGTGGATCCATTAATGTTTAACTAAAACTCTCACAATAAACTATGAGTAGGGATTTCAGTCAAAGGAAAAGGTAGACAGTGAAAATGAGATGATTTACCCAATGAACCATGAAACAAGATATAAAGCCCACACAAAAGAGAACTCTATTAAGTGGAGGTTGTTCTACCCACAGTTCCTATGGAGATCAAAGTATTTTTATCTGGGATTAGAGCACCAAATTGTTAATCAATATTATCCATTGACTAAGTCAATAAATATATGTTCCAATAAACTGCCTTAATTCAAGATAATAAACAGACACCCAAGAACAAGCTCAAAATCTTTAAGAAAAACCCATACCCACCCATACAACTCTGATGTATAGAAATATCCAAATGAACCATTAATTGAAAGTGAATTATAAAATAGTGGATAATGTATTGGTTGTTATGAGAATTACGGAAATAGCAGACCCTGAAAACTGGGAAAAAATTATAATTGTGCCTACCTTTAAAAAAGAAGGCAAGAAATATTTAAAAAACTATAGAAGAGTCATCTGATTGTGATTGTAATAATTGTAAACTATGGAGGTTTACAAGTCACAAACTCCTTACACAAGTTACAGAAATACTAAATATTTTTTCATAACCTCTTTTAATAAGGGAACAACTTCAACAACAATATCAGTAATGTTAGTCTGACAAACAGGTAGCTAATACTAGGAACAGTTCTAATTGCCCATTTAAAAGTAATGCAATTAAGGAACTGTGTATATTTAATATTATCCAAAATTTATTACATTTCTGATAATTTTAAATATAGTTTTAAATAATATACAAATTGCAATATAATATTAATTTATTTGCTATTTAAACATAGAGAATTTTCTCTTTAATAATTTGTATACTACTTCTTTAATTAAGACATTTACTTCCTCCTGGCTAATTTAGATTCTTGCAGGATTAAAAACTGAATATTATACAGATAAATTTTAAATATCTTTCCTAAATTAATAAATACAGTATGCTTAGCTGAAAGTATTAAATTAAAGATAGAAAATAGAGAAAGACTTAATTAAAAAAATAAGAAGTTGAAAAGTATGCAATTGATTTATAGGCTACAAAAGGCCATATTGATGAAAAACAATATCAATGTCACTTAAATTAAATTATAATTTTAAAAAATTACATAAATGATAAATGCTATAAAATATAATGAAATTAAATATTTCTTTTCAGTTTGTCAGTACATCCTTGTAATACACTAATGATATTTTTCTTTTTACTTGAAATTATTTAACTTTGAATAATAATTCCCTAATCAATATTTCTATAATTAAGGCTAATTATGAACAGAAACAAATTGGTAATAGGGAATATGTAAAATATCTGTATATTAAATACATACACAAAACAGTAATGAATGACAAACAAAATTCTAATTAACATATGCTTCTAGTAAATAAAATCAATATAGTTACAATTTTAGGATTATTAAATGCAATTTATTTGAAGTAAAGGGGACGTTAATTTATAAATGTTGTAAATAGATATTTTTTCAAGAAAGTGATAAAAAGATTCAAATATAAATAAAGTAGATTTATAATAAAATAACTATATTTAACAATACAGATAGAATGAAAACATTTGTTGACAATGTTCCCACAATTAACATTGGATCGAGTTAGTGAGGTTAACTTTTCACTTTCAAGAGAAAGGTTCCTGATGAGAGAAGATAATTGGGATTTATATAACCTTTGCTAAAAAAAGAAAAAAAAGATTGTACTTATTTCTAAAATAAATAGTGATATCCATCTCTATGAGACCAGATTGTTTTTGCGTAACTCATGCAACATCCTAGCATATGAGAAGATGAGAAATTACCTTATTTTGCTTTAAAAAATTACTGAACTATCTGAAAGATCGTCCTCTCTACTTACTAAAAATATTAAATTAAATAAATACTAATATTTAATAAATTAATATTCTATTAAATTAAAATATTTTTTTTGTCAAACTAATATTATTCTCTTGATTAATTTTAATTACTAACTAAAATTGAATTTTCTGTATATTTATTAAGCATCTACAAGTAATGTGTTTTCAAATAATTTCCATTATGACCTTTTAATTTTTTTAAATAATTATTTTATTTAACTCGTATGCATGTTTCATATAATTGCTTTAGTATTATTTCATGATTTTTCTTCATATATATATCTGCATAAATTTTAAGCAGTTCAATATTTTTTTTTTATCCTTGGAGCTTAGCACATTTATCCGTTCATTTATGTTGTTATTCAAACAATGCAAGACTACGTAGTGAACTGATTTTAGTATTAATATCATGATCCACTTAACATGATTTAATATCATAAATGCTATTCTGCTAAGTTTTGCGATTTCACTCTTTCTGATAACATCAGTGTTATTTTCAGTAATTAGTTACACTATAAATAACACAGTTAACAATTTTAAGTAGTTAAAAATAATTCAATTTTGGTTCATTTCTGATTATTCTCCTTTAGGAGAGCGTGTGAGCTTGAGCCAATCATGGCTTAATTCCTTCTTCTCTTTCTTTTCTTCCCAAAACCTCTTCATCCATTCACTATGTTTCATCCCTAAATTTCCTTCTGTCCATGATTTCTTCTTCTGAGCTGTTCAGTCGTTCCAGGTAATCTTGTGTTCCTTTCATCTAAATTACTTGCCTTGACAATGTTGAAAATTTTCTTAGTGAGTCTATCTTCACCCATCCTGCATAAGCATCCATAGAATTTATTTAATTATAATAACAAAATTAAACAGAGTGATAATTTTTGAGACACATTAAAGTTGGGTAGAATTTTTCTTTCATGGATAATGTGTAAAAAAGTAATAATTTGAAAATTTTTATTTGTAAAAACATTCTGGTTGAAAACTACACATATCAATTTTTAACTGGTTAAATTCACTTTAACTTAAAGTGAATGTTTTAAAAACTTTACCAGAATCCATGGAATTTTAGTTCTTCTCAAAAAATTTTTATTTATTCATCAATATTGATTTTATCATCTTTAAAGAACTCCTTTCCAGATATAATACATTGGTGCCAGTAATTTTTCTAATCTTTGAAGTACCTCTGGGACAGAATCTCTGGTATGGTGTTACGTCTTTCAGTGATTCTGTCTTTACCTTCTCAATGTTGGCAAAACTCGTATTTCATAGTTCTCTTCAGCTTGGAAAATATGAAGAAGGCAAGGAGGCCACATCTGGTGAATACAGAGGCTGAGACATCATAATGGTGTTGATTTTTCCCAAAAATTCATGAACAAGCAGTGAAGTGAGCAGGATTATTATCGTGATGCAATTGTCATGAATTGTTTCGCCAGAAATCTGGGCATTTTGTTTGGATTGCTTCACACAAACAGCATAGAACTTCCAGGTCCTTATTGACTCTCTGATAGTGATTCGGTGATTGTCTGTAATCACTTTCTTCACTTTTTCGATGTTGTCATCAGTTGCTGATGAGCTGGGATGTCCAGGGCACAGATTATCTTCAACATCTTCATGGCCGGCCCTCTTGGAAACATTTATACTACTTATAAATGCTTGTTTTATTCATAGAATTATTGTCAAAAGCAACATTCAACATTTTCAGTGTTGCTGAACTTATTATATTCTTAAAGCAAAATTTAATGCAATTTCTTTGTTCTATCTTTTTCAACAAATAAAAAATCGTCAGTAACCTTACCTTATAACGTATAACCTTTCTGAAGCAAACAATACACTAAGCATCCAAAATGGCTACCAATGCAAACATACGTTAAGGACAAGTATCAACACAACAAAAAAAAATGTGATAATTGGATTTATACAGCCTTGGAAATTTAAAAATTCTGCATACTTTTTTAACAAATCATGTAAATCTAACTTCTTTAAAGACTGTCAGTAAGAGCGCTGAGGATTTTTTTGTACTGAAGAATTTTTGTTGTTCATGATGTGTGAAAAGAAAGTGTACTTAAAATTTATTTTTTCATATCTCATACTTGTTGAGCTTTGTACAAATGTAATTGTAAGATGTGTGTCAGATATAGTGCACTGTAGTCAACTTAAAAACTGTTTTATAGTAAATTATGTATTTTGTTGCACTTATGACTTCAAATTCCTAAAAAAAGATTATTTATCAAAAAATAACAGTTCATGTAGAGATGGACTTTCATTTATTATTTAATATTTTAAATATTTTACAAATAAATTTAATCATAGTCAAAGCTTTGGAGTAAATAATAAAAATAATTTTAAACCCTTACTGATGAATTAAATTACATAAAATGCTCTTAACAGATACAAATTTCAAATACAAAATATTTATTGACTGCTATTCACACAATGAAATAGAAATACATAATACTACAAGTATAAGTATTAAAATGAGAACAATTAAATGCTGCTAGAGTCCTTAAATTAATTTAAAAAAAAGACAGTACTTTTTTTTATCTTTCATATGTATATATAAATTAATAAACTATAAAACACTTTCCACTGAGGATCACACATTATGAATCTATCCATTAATTCATTAACAAATATTTTTTTCTGTAACACTTCTTTCAAGTTATGAAATTAAAAACTAACACTTATATCAAATCACCAGAAGATTTTTTAATTTCTAAATATAAAACTTCTCCTTATACAAAACAAGGAATAAATTCTATGATTTAAAAAAAAATTAACAAAATTATAAAAATATGATACTATATCTTGTAATATCACTTTAAAAAGTAATAAATGCCAATTTATATTTGTTAAATACTGATTAAAGTGACTGAATGACAAAAAGTTACATTTATTTTTATATATAATATCATACATAATAAACACATAATACCACAATAATAGTAAAATGTATAATTTATTAATGATTGTCGTTAAAATATTTTATAATTGAACTTAATGAAAATATGTTAATAATATTCTTTTAAAATCTACCATATTTAAGTATAATATTCAGTTTGAACGTATGTATATAAATAAAATTATTCTTCAGATATAAAATATGTACAAGTAAAGATAAACAAAAAAATCAGTAATCTGAACCAGCAATCGCAGTGCATTAGAACTATTCAAAATTTATTATTGAAAGTAATTTTCGTTTTATTATTGCTGCTTCAAACTATTTTTGCTCTAAATTTTGTGAAAATATTATATGAATAATTATTAAATTATAAATAATTGAATTTTTTGATTAGTATTATAAAAAAACAGATGAACTGATGAATGAATGAATTTCATATGATGAGAATTACATACTTCCAGTTCCGAAATGAAAAATTTTGATTATAATCTAAAATGTTTCTAAACTGGTTGAAATTTTTCATGCAAGTTTTTTTTTTCTTTTTCATTTATTAATGTAAAAAAAATGAATGCTTAGCTAGCAGACAAAGTGGCTTTTAAAATCTGGTGGAAAGTATTAACCAAAACATTGTGTATTAAAAGAGTTATTGAAAACAAAATGAAATGTAAAACACTGAAATTATTAAATAAGTAATTACTGAAATAAAACATTTTTCCTAAAGGAACTTTTGCAGCTAATTGGGAGTAACTTTTATGGCGGAGTTACTTACAGAATTTTATTAATCGCCATGTTAAAAAGGTCAGGAAATTCCTTAGCATGTAATTAAACAGTTTAATTGATTTATTTTGTATTCATTCAATTGTTATGTTTTTTTTGTCAAAATTAAATAGTTCAATTTAAATTTCATATTGTTAAAATATGATGAGAAGTTAGTTTTTACAACAATGTGAAAATCAGAAAGTTGTAATTATGTGTCTTTATAAGTATACCCTGTTTCTATGAAGTGAATTGCAAAATTTGACTTAACTTTTTGACTTTTTTAACTTTTTAATTTTTGAAGTCCATGGTTGCTATATATTTTGTTATTTGTTATATGATGTTATGTATATTTGTCATTGTTTTAAAAGCAATACAGTAATATTCTTTCAGATAAATGTTAGAAATTTACTATGACTATTATTTGATTTATGTATTTTCTGTCACTAAATTTGTTTTCGATTTTGATATGTGTTTTATCTAGCTAGCATGCTAGTTAAGTATGAGTGTAAAACCATTAACAAGTGCTGTAAGTTTTATTGTATTGAGTTCTTTAGAGTATTCATCAGTTCATGAAGGCGTGCATATTAACCATTGTAAAATGCGGAAGAAAACTATATATATATTTATGCTCTGTGGGATGTTAGATGTATTGTGGATAAGCCTAACATCAATGCAAATGTTAGATTTTCCAAAACATTCTTTGGAAGAAAAAGTTAAATCTTCTGAAAATAAGTCATTTAATATTTTTTTAAATTATAAATCAAGATTATTATGGCCAAAGATTTTTAAAAATATTTCTTAGGTGTATTTTTATGAAACCCGAAAAGGGGTTTATAGGCCAACCAAAAATTTATGCTTTTTTATTTGTCTTTGAATTAAAAAAATTAAAAAAGAAAAACATGAAAAATGGGACTGAAAGCAAAATTCTTCTTTAATTTCTTTAAATACCAGTTTAAAAAAAAAATGCGTTAAAATAATAAATCACTTTAACACACTTAACTACTTTTCCACTTCATCCATTGTTTATAAAAACATTTTTTATTCTTGGTTACATTTTACTCAATAACTACTTTAATTACAAAACAAGACAAGACTTTTCTTGTATAAAAAAATTCCTTTTAGTTTATCATTTCATGTTTCATATATTTTTAGAGGTACTAAATCAAAAGACAAGGTAACTTAATAAACTTTTTTTAACACATGATCAAAAAGCATGGAAACGTTTTTTTTTTTATTTTCACTTATAGGTAAAATTTGAAATCCTTTTTCCAGTTATTCTACTAATTTCAATTTACTGTGAAGTTTAGTGGATTACTCTGTTGATGTAACACTGAATATAATCTTGGCAGCAACATACAATGTTAAAATGTATGTATTTGAATATAAGGGATCAGAAAAAACTGCATTCTTATAAAACTTAAATAAGAACAAAACTTAAAAATGGTTCATTTAGAAAATCTACTTTTTTTAACATTTATGGAAAAACCTTTTTTTTAACAAATTAAACATCTTTCATTTTTTAAGCACTGGTAATGTGAACAACAAATACTTACATTTCTCATATTTGGTTCAGATTACTGAAAATAACTATGAAGTACGAATAATGAATTAAAATTCTTTTAATAAAATAATTTCAAATTATTATTTTTTATTTAAATGCAAGAGATATCACAAATAAATATTAATATTAATAGGTTTCACACATTAATAAAAACAACTAATAATTAATTAATAAATTATGACTAATTAATTAATTAAACGACAAATTGTTAATTCAAAATATTGTACAAAATTTTACTTCACATTGACACCAATACTGTATTAACATATTTATAAAACACTGGGATTTCAGTAATCATTTTGTTCTATTCATAAAATAGTCACACTTTTTTTAACAAATATACCTATGTATTTAATCTCCTGTCTAACATTGAAAGGATTACATGTACAGCACTGTATATGGAAGAAAAATGCAAGTCATCATGTAACATGTAATTTTATGCAAAGCTCATCTACTTATCAGAAAAGTACTTACTAACTCTTAAATAGGTACAATAACTGATGTACATATCATTCACTAGTCAAAACCAAGTTCAATCAATTTCACAGGTACAGTTTTTCATTAAGCTCCTCTTTTGATAACATCAATGGAATTATTAGCGCCATTAGGTGACAACAACAAACTTAAGAATACAACTTTCAGAAATATTTTTCTTGAGCATTATGAAAAACAAGTATTTTAAATATTAAAAAAAACAATATTTAAGCATAATTTTTAAAGCATTTCAATCAATATAAAAATATTAAGATCTGCAACAATCACAAATTAAAATTTATTTATTTTACATAGAAGTCAATTTTATAATAATATCTTTACATTAAAACTTCATTAATTTTTTATTATTAATTCTTACAATACTAATTTTAATTGATATAAAACAAAAACAAAATGTAACACTATTAATTTCCACTTAGCTTTAGTTTTACTAGTCACTCGAACAACTGAAAATATTATTTTGCATTCCTCTTTACTTTAATCAATTGTATAATTAGAGTATGCGAGTAATGATAAATCACTAGATTAGAAGTTATCAGAAAATCACCTGGATTTAGGAACAAAAGTATTTAATGAATAGTCACAAACATGACGTTACAGTCTTATTGATGTACAATTTAATTTTATTTCTTGACGACCAAGTATTATGAATATAACCAATTTTAATTTAAATACAATTATACATTTGAATTTGAATTAACTTCTTTTGAGAAATCTCTGATGATGGAGTAATGGCTACAAAAGTACTTGGATATATACTTTTAAAATTGTTGGTAGTGGAACTTTATTTTATACAAAAGTATTTAAACTCACCAAAATTGTTTTATCTTTTTATTTCAATTTTATTTTAAGATTTTATGATACTTTGGTATGATTAATATGTGTTGTTTTTACACCCACCAGTGATATCCATAAATAAGACTGGAAGAGTAAAATATTTTTTTAAACAGCTGAAAAAATGATAGGAAAAATTCATGTAATATTTTGCTGATTGAAGATAGTAATCTTAAGTTTCTATTTCTGTATTTTACCTTAACAAATTAATAGAAAAATCTAAAGAAAACCTACTTAGCAATAGCTAGTTTTGGATCTGAACATGACATCTCTTAAACTATATCTACATGTCAGAAATATAATTAAAAAAAAAAAATTAAAAATGAGATAAACATTTAATACTTTTAAAAATATAAATATACTAAAAATATTGTACATTAGAAAATAAAACATTAGAATATTCATATACTGGATAAGGTGATAGGTAAATTCCAATACCTTACAACTTGATGGTTCTACAATAACTGTAATTCTCAGAAAGTAATATCACAGAAACTGAATTTTATAAACGTGATACACCTACGTGTATCACCTATAATTTTATAAACGTGATACACCCCAAAGCTATTTATTAGGGGGGTGGAAAATCCCAATTATCAGTTTTAATTTTCTTAATGTAACACATTTTAGTATGGGAATAAAATAACACATTGTGTTAAATTGTATCTGATGGGAAAGACGTAGTGTGTCGGGTCAAAAATTAAGATTCAATTACAAGGGATTATTCTATATAATACTAGTGATTGAAAATATTTGGCAGAAGGAAGTAATAATCACATCTCTTCCTTTGTGACACATTATGATGTATGCATCATATAACATGAGATATGAGGAGCTGGCAAGGTTTGGTTGAATCTTATTAATTACAATATTAAGTTACTTGAATCTTCATTTACAATCAACCTTATTAACTCAAAAATAAAGGAAAGTAATTTTGTTCATGTTACTGAAATTTTGACCGAGAGGTTTGCAATATTACAATAATATAGTCATAGTTTGTAATGAGATGAGGTTATATACCAAACATACTCATAATATTTGTATGCTAAAACATTAATTTATTAGTTATTCAGTAGACTGCTCATGTACTAAAATACAAAAAATAGTATATGCAAACTACACAGAAAGACAGAAAAAATACGCTATACAGAAAAAGACAACAAAAAAATAGGCTGCAATTTATTTATTATACCATAATAAATGTCAATGGCTATATACAGAAACAAATTAAACAAAAATTGCACTGAAAAATTAAGTTAAACCTTGTATGGTAATTTTTCATTTTACACAAATGCCATAAAAATCAAAATGAATCACTGACAGATTGAAGTATAGAAAACAAAAACACATTGTAAGAAACATATTGATAAAGTTTAGTGGAGCAGTAAATAGGTCAAACTAGATATATACTGTTTCTTCTTAGCTGCTTCTTAAAAGAAATGGTTCCCTCTCTTTGTGTACAACACAGTAATTGATTAAACATGAAAAACACTTGGAGTAAATTGACTATTTCAGAAGTCATGATTTCTTCTTTAGTTTACCATCACTTCCTCATCCTACTGATATTTACGTAGAATTAAATATTAAATTATGACATCAAAACATTTAGTACATAAAAAGTTTGCTATCTATTATTTTCCTGTTTAAAAGAGTTTACTATAAGAAAGGTAAAGGTAATAAAAAAATTTGAGTTCTCTAACTTATCAAATTAATAAGGTTCAAATTATCAAATATTTAAAAAACTGAATGCTGTAGAGACCAACTGATGTAGAAGCCAACTTATGTACAATACTTGTATACTAAATTATTCATTTTTAATAAATTACAGCCTGAACCAAATCTAAACTATTTTATTTTTATTTCTTATCAATTCAATTGATTTTACCTTTCTAATGTTGCTCTTTGATCTGATTTTTTTTTTTTTTACGCGACATATTTAAAATATGGACTATGGGCCATAGGTAGATTTAAATTATCTTTATTTATCTGATTCAAACTAAAATCCTGACTCATGCAAGAAAATGAATTCTTATTTTAAATTCAGGAAAAAAGATGAGGTAACAGCATGTGTCAACAAATAAAATATGGTAATCCATTTTGTAAAAGTGTACAAAATCAATATGAAAACCAAGAATTTGTTAGTTTTATGAAAAAACATTTTGTAAAAAAAAAAAAAAAACTGAATCATGAGTAAATGTTTAGTAATATGATTCATGAAAAACTCAATATAAGAAATAACCAAATAAATTACACTAATAAACATAATTTTTATTTCCTAACATGCGATACATGATTTTAATCTGTTTTTTGATGCTGAAAACGAATATGAACTCAGAATATTTCTACACCCATAATTTTTGAAAAATTTTTAAATTTCAATTAAAGGATTTTTTCATTTTTCAATGTATAGTTAGCATTTTAAGTTCCTATATTGTATTTTGTTAGCTAATTTTTTATTGTTTAATTTTGTTAACATAATTTGTAAGCTATACATAATTGGTTAGGGATTTAAATTTATCAAAAAATCAAGTTGAACTGTTATAATCAAAATTGCAAGGTTGGAATTTACTTCAAAAAATACAAAAATTTTGGGCTTTTGAAGCTAACAAAAATAACTTTCTCAGTACCTTTATTGATGAAAATAATTTGGTTTATTGTACAAATATTTATGAGCTTCTGTTGCACTTAGGACAAGTTCATAAACCTGAGGACTTTTTCATAGATTTGTTCATGTATAGTTTAAAAGTGGTTCTACTACACAATGGTAACAAATATCCTTCGATACCAATCACTTATGATTAAATTTGAAAGAGACATATGATACGATGAAAGACGTTCTTGAAAAAATAAATTAACTAACATATGTGGTGATTTGAAAGTTGTAGCTATTTTGTTAGGCATGCAGTTAGGCTACACTAACTACATGTGTTTTCTTTGCAAATGACAGCCGAGCTAGGGATATGCATTATGCTACCAAAGAGTCAAAGAAACAAGACAGCTTAACTCCAAATGGGAAAAATATTATTCATGAACCCTTAGTTGAACCCAAAAAAATATTTTTACCCCCTCTCAATATCAATCTAGGACTAATGAAAAATTTTATAAAAGCAATGAAGAAGGATATTCCCGGATTTTGTACAACAGGCAGAAATTTCCAAATGTAAGTGAAGGAAAAATTAAAGAAGGAATATTTGTTGGTCCTCAAATAAGAGAGTTGGTCAAACATGATGTAGTTAACTCAATGTTAAATAATGTAAAAAGTGCAGCTTGGGATTCATTTAAAGACATTTGCAAAAGTTTTCTCGGCAAACAAAAATTTTACAATTATCACAATACTGTTAATCAACTTTCTACTTGATACAGAGCTATGGGATGTAATATGTCTTTGAAAATACATTTCTTCCACTCACATCTGGATTTTTACCAGGACAACTTCGGAAACGTAAGTGACGAACATGGTGAATGTATCCACCAAGACATTTCGTTGATGGAAAGCCGCTCTGAAGGGTAATAGAATACTAACATGCTAGCCGATTACTGTTGGACATTAATTCAGGATGTGCCTGAGGTTATTTATAAAAGAAAAGCATCAGCAAAATCATTTTGACACAGGTATGGCCATGCAAAATTATAAATTTTACAGATTTTAACTATATTTTCCTTCAATTTTTTTTTAAGCATAATTTATTTAAAACTAAGGGTGATAGAAAAATGTATTTACAGATCTGAAATGTACGCAAAAAAGCAATTCAATAAATGGTATCATACTTAGAGAAACATTAAACAAATTTTTTTTTGTCTATCAGTGTTATCGAGGTACTTTTCTAATTCTCTGTACTTACGTATACTTTAATGATGCATATTCTGGTTATTCCAGACTACCCAAGTCTGTCATACAAAATATTTCTTAAATTTTAAGGAAAAATAACGCAAAGAAACATAAATAAATACTTAGTGAATGTTTTACAACCAGTTTAATAATTAAAATCCAGTATTATGGTGTTCTGTGACATGTTACCAGAGAGTACTGATATATTTTCTGAAAATGGCATTTTACTTCTCAATAAATGATCCATGACTGTACTCAGAGGATAGGATTATTCTAGAATGAGAACGCTACATTATAAGTTTTACTTTAAATTTCTTTAACTAGTTTAATGTAAAAATCAATGAGGGTAAATAATAAATAAAAACTTTAATATGTCTGTAAGGTGAAATAATTAATGGTTGTAATTAATCGGACTTAAGATGTAAGTCATTCTGAAAGGTGGTATGGCCATCTTTTCTGAACAAAAAACATCACATGCCAGGCATATAAGGAAAACCAAATCCCAAAATGCAGATGATATTCAGTGCTACAATTGTAGATGTTCTTCAAAACTATGAATATCATTTTTAAAAAAAGCTATTTTGATTTACCTTTTATATCTCATGTGTATCAACACAGTGTATCAACATAAGGACTGGGACACATAGCATAAAGCAAATAATTAATATCTCCTTTCCTGTCATAAAACTATGCATTACAGACATTACATATTGAAAAGTTTAAAAAAATCATCAACATTTCATTTTATTAAGGATGTTAAAACCTTTACCTGTATTTGAGGTAGTATCTTCTAATATTTACTGGGAGCACTGACTGTTGTGCCATTAAATATAGTGTTGGCATTTGAATTAGGTTTAAAAATATCTTTTGTTGTTTTTGAATGTTTGAAAAGACTCATAAATGACAAAGATTTTTGAAAACCTGATTGAAACACATGCAATAGCACCATAATACACAATATTCCCAGTGGCAGTCTCTGAAGAAGCTTAGCATGGAATAAAAGATGCAGATAACATTTTTATCATCTTTATCATTCATCTTTAAATAAAATTTACTACAGTTAATCTTTTTTATATATATTATATAAGAAACTTGATAAAATAATTTTTTGGAAGTATGAGTAATCTGAATTTCTAGTCTAGTATTATCCTTATGACAATCAGAATTAATGAAGTTTTAATGTAATAACAGATGTATTATAAAATTGCAAAGAAATAGATTTCTTCATGGAATTCTGACTTTTTATTTGATATAAACTGGTTGGTATAAACTATTTAAAATAATAATAATAATAATCAACAATTAATTTATAACATGATATTTTACAAACATTAATTCAACAATAAAATATATATACATAATACACATACTTAATATTTTATAGATATAAAAATACACAATATCTGGGACAAGAAAATTGTATTAACATGATAAAAATTATAATTATAGACATGTATTTTTATAAAAGCAGAAGCTCTACTATACATCATGAAATAAAATCAATTTGATAAATTATTTTATAATATTTATTACAATTATAATGGTATATTACACTAAATGTCTTCATAATATGGTAAGACTTTTTTTTTTTTTGGCTGCATTCAAATATTAATGTATTATGTTTAGTGTTTATATATAAAATAAAAATTTAAAGAAAATAATGAAAAACAATAAAATGATGTAACAAAAATTTTATTTTAATAAGAAGAGGAAAAAAATATTAAAAGAAAATAATATAAATAATAAACAGTTGAACCTTTGTTATATGGTTTAATAATAATATTTATAAATATAGGTGACACATATATCACATTTTTATCACAATATTATTCTTAAATATTAAAGAAAAAATATCATAGTAATTAGTTGTTGAATCAAAACTATAACATTCAAGATAACACAAAAAATTTTATTAATAAAATAAAATACTAGAGTTTAAGCTGTTAAAATTGTATAAAAATTTATTGGAAGATTCATACTGTTCAAACTAACCTACTTGTTTCTACATTATTTACAAAGAATTTATTTAAACAAAAACATGATTAAGATCTACATTTTTATAAGAATGTAAAAAAAAAAACATTATTACATGTATCACTGTGTGAGCTGGGTTTGAACTGAATGATTTGAATCAATAAAAAATTAATAATAATATAAAAATAATAGAATTAAATTCATATTAAATAAAATTAAAAAATTTTTTGTTTAACAAAAATGGGCTTTCCGTGGGGACAACGTGTTAGGTTAGAGTGATAAGGTACGAAGCACCTCGTGGGAGGCTAGACCAATCATCACCATCAACTGGTAACGAACAGAGTGTCCCTGGGGTGCTGTTTTGGGTGATGCAATGAGGTACTCTTACAATATCTCTGTATACAATTGTCTGATTTTCAAAATTCAAATGGGGTATTTGTTAGTAGGTTGAAACCTAATTTTTGCATGCATCAGGAACACTTTCTATCTAACATATCACAGTTATCCAGAAATGTTGTTATATTTCGCAACCAATCTTCTGATTTTAAAAATTCAAACAGGGTATTTGCTCCCAAGATATTTTTCAGTAGACAAATGTATGTATTTTAAGTTTGTCTGTTTGTTTGTTTTCACATCATGCAAGAACCAACCAACCAATTACTTCCAAATTGGCAGGATACATCCATGTTATCCCAGGAAAGGTTTAAAGCCAAAAACTGAGGCCCTAGCCCCTTTGGGAGTAGAGTTATAAAGTAAATATATTCATTAAAGAAAAAAAAGTAATCCTTTTACTTCAGTATTACATTTCTATCACCATGGCAACAGAAATACGTTATGAATTTTTCATCATCAAAGGTGTGTGTGTACTTTTGTTACCATAGTTACTGTTAATTATTCTGTTGTTTGTCATTTAGTTTCTTTTTCAGGTTTCTATAAAGTCTGACTTATCAGTATTATTCTCACAGCGTTGAGGATAATGAACAGTGCACAGATACAGGGGATACAGCCATCTGGGTAGACATAAATGGTGATTGAAGCAACCTCTGCAGCCTGGGGTAGGCTCCATGGCCCCAGGAGGTCCCAAGGAGCCCCTGAGTTGCTTCAGGGTTTAGCTTGGGCCTAAAGGGTCTCTCTAGACAAGCCGGGTAGTATTATATACATGTAATCCAAGCTGATAAATCTCAGTAATGTACATTAAACAATCCAAAAAAATAAATGGTTACTGTATTTATGTTAAAACATTGAATTTTACTTTTTTCCTTATCAAAATTCATATCATTACAGCCTATATTTTTAGCGACTTATGTTTTAAACTTTTCTTAATCACAATTCTCCTACTGGGTTCTAATTAACAACACATCCTGACTGATAATCCACAGATATAAAAAATTATTATTTGTTACATCAGTGCTAATTACATTTTAATTATATTAATTAATTCAATCATATTAAATTTATTCAAGATGGAAATAATCACAATAGCTGCACCAGAAACAGTTTCCAGAATTTCACACAATCAATCAGTTACTAGCTTATTTGAAAAGGATTTTATCACCACATTAAAGTTATTTTGCTTTTTAATTATCACACTATCCAGAACAAAACAAAGCTCAGAATGAGTACAAAAACTTTAAAATTATAATTTCCATTTTCTTGATAAAAATGTGATTATGATTTAATATATATCTACATTTTTTAAATTTCTTTAGTGAAAACTTTGTGCTGATATGATGCTATTTGGGCGATTAATTTTTATTTTAGAAATTACCACTGGCAAAATAACATTAAATTTCTTAAGAGTGTAAACAAAATCTTATATTTTGACTTCACATTTCTTTGTCATTATTTTATTAAAAATAAGCTTGGGAACTGCATTTCGAAAAAAGACATAAACATATTGTGTATTTATAATTTTTTTATAATATTACCTTGCTGCTTTTTGTTGTTAAGTTTTTAATAAATATTTAATAACTAAATTAAATATAATTCAATATAATATTAAAATTAGACTAATATTTACACGGATAACATTTTCAATTTATTTGGGTTATTTGAGTCAATGACTGAATTTTTTTTTGCTTTCATGTTATTTTCTGGAATTGTAAATTTTAACTTTTCTTTAATTGAATCCATTTTGGTAATCCTATGGTTTTGTAAAACACTGAATTTTAATTTTATTTTATTTTTTGTTAGTAATTATGTTATTTATTTATTTATCCATATGATAAGATAGGTACCTGTAACATTAACTTTTGGGATTGGAAGTGAGTTTTGTAATAACTAAAATATTCAAAGATAGACTTGGATTCAAATTCACACCTTTCACAATCTGAGTGCTTTCATTAATGGTAGTGATACAAATACTTCACAGCAAATATCAGCAGTACATTATACATAAAGTATTTTGGATAATTAAATAGAAAATACATATATTTCTTCCAACAGGTCGTTATAGAAAATTATAACAGCTCAAACTTAGATATCTTGTTTTATTATCTTAATTGTAGGTTTAATAAAAAAATTAACTTAAGAAATATTTCCATGAGTTAATTAAAATATGGCTCAATTTTTATACTAAAAATTAAAAGACAAAAACTTTTCACTTTTAAGTAAAATTAGCAATTTTATCTGAATTGTGCACATTAGTACAAACCAACATATATTTTTTTTTTTTTAATAGTTTATACTTCATACAGAAATTTAATGCATTAGATCCTATTTTTACCCGACCTGTCCAGGTGAAGGAAAATGTTACGTTAGTTTATTTGTGCACAAACTCTGTAACTAAACAATGGATCCACTGAGTTTCATGAAATCAATATCAAAAGATTTCTCTGACTCATGTATATTTTTAATGGTATGTGTAAGTTTGAAGAAAATAAAATAGCAGACAATAGACCATTTTCTCCAATCACAAAAAAAATAAAATTGTTTGAAACTCATTTAACTTGGAATCAAATTAAAGAACTTGAAAACAGTATTTAGTATATATATAAAATTATGCATGAAAAGTAATAATAAAAGTTCAAAGTGTACAATATTTATTAAAAACAAACATTTGCATTTGCAATCTGTTCAATTAGTGAACAATAAACAACCCCTCATGACCCAATGAGATGAGATGATATGTATAACATGTAAATGAGGTGTAGTCTTGTGCAGACCCAGGCCATCCATTCCTGAGATGTGTGGTTAATTGAATCTCAATCACCAAAGAACACCGATATCCACTACCTAGTACATAAATCCATATAAAAGCAACTAACTTTTATTAGGATTTGAACCTTGAACCTTTGACTTCAAAAATCAGCTATTAAACAACTGATTTAGGATAAAGAGTTAACAAACCAGAAGACCAACCAGGTGGGCAGAAATAAACATAAAAATATTTTTTTTTAAAACTTAAAACAGATTTCAAGATCATATATTTAAATAATAAATATGAAAATTAAATTGCACAAGTGATATTAAAAATAAGAATATGATAATACATAGATAATAATGCTACATGAATTTAAGAAAATTAATTTATATTGAAAATCAACGGAAACTAAAGAAAATACTTAAATTATTATGGAGAAAAAGAATATATGAATAAATAATAAAAAAATAAAAATAAATGAATAAATAATTTGATTATTGATTTTGTAACAAAATTCTTAATTTTCATATGTAATTTTCTAAGTGAATTGGTTGTATTTTATTAAACAAACTTAAAAAAAAAATATTAACCAATTTATTTCCATTTCCAAGTAACAGAAATCATACCCAATATCACTTATTTATTTATTTCGTATTTTTTAAACAAATAAAAGCATTTCATTTATTCTCACAAATAATCTTTACTGATTACTAATTAAGTCATATATGTATTATATGAAATATAAACGACCAAAACATGATAAATAGGTTAAACTTACCATATTAATTTCCAATAACTAGTTTTCCTGCATCTTCAGCTGGTATTTAATTTTATATCTATTACATTAAAACATATTCTTTTAATTTTTCGTCATTTTATTTGAAATTAAGTTTTATATTTTGAAAATTTTTAATAATATAATGAACACGTAAGTAAATTTTCCTGCCTAGTACTGGATTAATGTAGTTTTTAAAACATATATTTTCCTTTGTTCTAATGTCATTATTACAAACTGTTCAATTGTTTTTTTATTATCTTTTTAATTAAATCATCAGCTTCAGCGTGTGATTTAATTATGACGGAAATAAGAAAGGAAGATAATTGTGCTCAATATAAAAATTATAAATGATGAAATGTAAAGTATGTTAACACTGGCAACAGTTTTTAAACTAAACTACTATGTAATTTCATAACTTTAGAAATAAGCATAATTTACATAAAACTCAAGTTTGACATATTAAATCAGTAAATACCTTGTTCTAGATATCTTATTTTATTATCTGCACTGTAGGTTTAATAAAAAGACAAACTTATTCATAAAATAAATAAATTATGAACTTATTTAATAAAAAAATTAACTTATTCAAAAATATTTCCTTGAATTAATTAAAATATGGCTCAATTTTTATATTAAAAATTAAAAGAAATACTACACTTTTGTGACAAAAAACTTTTCACTCATAAGTAAAATTAGCAGTTTCATCTGAATTGTGCGCACTAGTACAAATCAACATTTACTCTTTCTTTCTTAAATAGTTTATACTTCATAAAGAAATTTATATTAATAATGTTATTATTAATATTAACATATTTTTAGATTTTTAAGAAGCTACCTTCTCAGTAATAGTTCTAAAGTTCCTAACTTTTAAGAGTGTAATAAAAAGGTTTTTAAGAATGTAATTTTTTTATTAAATAATTTTCAAGTTATAGTTTGTTTAAAGTATTTTCTACAATGTGTTTTGCAAGGATTAATTCCATTGTAGTCTATAGTGTTCGTATGAGTTTTTCATAGTCTTCATTCTGTCAGCCAACACGCATTTAGTTAATTCCAATTAGTCAATTTTATTTCTATAATTTTATTTTATTTCTATACTCTTGGGTTTTAGCATTTATCAATATATTCTTTGTTAGTATTTTGTTAAACTTGGGTACTGTATGGTTTTAAAAGCAGTACAGTAACTTTCTTTACTCAAAATGTTAGTAATTTTGTATTAACATTGTTTTACTTCAATCAAAAAGTATTTTTTTGGTCACTAGTTATTATTTTTTTTATCAAACACATCCATCTATAAATATAGATAAAAAATAATACAAGATGAACTATCTTCTAGACGTACACAATACCAGATATTTAGAAAATTAATACCAGTACACTGTAACTGGTGAGTGGTAGCATTTCGGCCTTTCATCTAGAGGTCCTGGGTTTGAATCCCGGTCAGGCATGGCATTTTGTAATTAGTTTTTTGTGTTGTACATTTTATTAAATTTTTTATACACTTGCCTTTTACATTTAACATAATAATTAATAAAGTTTGCTGATGAAAAAATAAATAAATATGCACTTATAAATTTTAAATTTTTTTACAAATTAAAATTAAAATTCTTTAAAAAAATATTAATTTATAAATATTACAAAAAAATGGTATCATATAATAATATGCTGTTAATTCTATTTTATGAAATAGAGGATTTCAATTAACATCAAATTAAACATACAAAATTCTGCTCCTAGGCCATGATATGGATTGTAAAATGTTATTCTTAATGTATTTCTTGAGAAATACATTGAGAATTCATCATCGTCAAACAGCATTTTGAGGAATGGGTTAATTTGTGAGATTAGTTGATGCTATGGAAATTACTTTGTCAGTGTAGGAAAAGATTCCTCCCATCTCACTATAATAAGTAGTGATAAGTTTGTTTTTAATACAACTACCACTACAAAATAAAGATAAATATAATATCATCTATTGTTAAACTCACATTCATCTACATCACAGAAAGGGAATTAGAATCTAAAACAGAAGATGAAGTAAGAAAGCAGGTATACAATAAACTGAATGAAGTATAAAAATAGTACATTATTCATGCAGTATAGAAACCCAGTTACAGGTATTTCTTATTTTATAAATTGAATGAGAAAATAATTTTATAATAAATGAAAAATGCTACTCCTGTTTTGCAATTGACTTAAAACCTTCTAGATGAAAGACAGAAATTGTACCACTACACCATGGAGCTTCATATAATTAGATATGCATTTATCACATCACACATAAAATGCATTCAAACTTATTATATTTATCCATTTCAAGAAGTTTTGTTACCGTCACAGAAATTTGCAACACTACTTAGTAGTGGATATTAGTTCATAATTATTTATTTGACACATTTTAATCTTATCTGAAATTTTGCTTCTCTGACTCCTCAGGTTCTCCAAAATGAGGGGTCTTGAGACCTGTAACTATTAAGGAATAAAAAAATGAAATAAAAAAGAAACAACATTTAATTGAGATAAAATTGCTTTTGTATGTGTTTTTTTGTTGTAAAAGCTAACAAAAGAAAGAAACAAAAATTATATTTTTATTAAAAATGTTATATTTATTAAAATTATTATTTTATTTTATTTATTGGTGTAAATATATAAATACAAAATTATAATCATACCAATAAATTTATTTCTGCTGTAATAATATAGAATTTTTAAATTTCTGATCACTGCTTATTTTATCACCAAAGATTGTATTTTAATAAACCATATTTTTCTGCAGTCACTCTGAACAAAATAATAAAAACAAAATTAAATAAAAATCAGATTAAAAATATTTATTATAATTTTGTTTAAAAAATTACATTAGAATGAACAAGAATGATGACAATTTAATGAAGAAACATTCTAGCATAGAAATAATGTTAAAAATTTTCTATTGTCAGTTACTCATATGAGATGATATAAAAAAAATACAATATTAGATTTAATCAATGAAATTATAACACAGGCAGTGTCAGTGAAAGGGTCTGTACATCTAGTGTTCTCTGAATATAAAGGTATTTATCAGAAACAATTTTGCATGACAATCCACAACCACATTTTGCAAGTTTTGTCGCTTAAATTTTCATTGATTATGCTTGGCAAATGCTTCGCCATCCACCATACCTGG